>NC_135573.1:212798456-215298456 GCF_965152235.1 Eretmochelys imbricata | reverse complement strand
TGTCAAACTACCACTTTTCTGTGTGCTCTCAGCTACTCCATTATGCCATTACTGTTAAAAAAACATTGTTATTGCTTTGACTAGCTATCATATTATTAGATATCTCTAGAGTCAAACCAATAGGGAACAACTGGCATTTGCCATAAGTTATATTTTTATCCAAGATTCAGAATGCAGCCTAAGGGAAAACTAGAAATCATTTCACATGGACCAGGAGCTGTGGCAGAGAAAGCAGTTGTGTCCGATAGAGCAACAGGATTCCCATCAGATGGAACAGAGCCTAGTCTTGCATTAAGGGGACGTAACATTTTGTCAGAGATCCATTAACCTTACTCCCGTCTAGTCATCTCCTGTCCCACGACGGTAAAAACAAGGCTGCTGAATGGCTTTGCCCAGTTTCCTAAAGCAATGACAAATCTAGGTAGCCATTCTAACATTAAATAGTGATAATGTTACAGCCAGCAGAAGAGAAATGAGAAGAAAAATTAAGCAGTCATAAAAATTTTAGGTCACCCTTAAGCGAATGGACACATTCTCATATCAGCTAACAAGAAGTAGCACCTCATTAATTCACACAAAAGAGCCACTGAGCACCGGAGTTTATACAATTCTGATTTCTGGAGAGCAGTAACTGCTCAGATTCACTTGCAACCTCAGCAACATTCAGCCGTACAGCTGAAGGGAAGCAATTAGCTTAGCCATGATGCTCATTGCCTGCCTCATTGGAATTAAAACATACAAATGAGCAGGGTGCCACTGTTGATACCGTTAACAAGTCACTTCCCCCCCTTTAAACTCTCTGAATTTAAGGGGATAAAATGACAGCCCTGGAGACTGAACTCTTCTACCAAACAGGTAGAACCTGGCTGGTAGCAGCAGAGGGGCCACAGGGGGCGGGGTGGGGTGGGGAGCAAAGAGGAGCAAAGCTCCCCTCTGCTTCTGACACATTTGGTAAAATTGTGTTCCCTGGCTGGTAGTGCTGCTGCAGCCCCAGAGGCAGCCCAGTGCCCACCTGTGAGTCTCCTCCTTCTGCCCAAAGAGACTGGCAGAGGCCGAGCAGCTATTCCTGCTGGCCAGTGGGGGTGCTGCTGCCTCTGTGGGTCTACCCACTGGCTGCCTGTGTTGAGAGGGGATGCTGGCTCTGGGGTGCTATGGGGGAAGGGGGAGACGAAGGAGCTGGCTTTGGAGGTGCTGCTTGCAGGGAGGCAGCAATGGTGGCCTGGGGAACGGCATTGCCACTGCCAGGCCTTTTGTACTGCACAGCCTGCGCAGGCCCCATCCAGGAGCCCAGACTCTGCCACCATCTCCTAGTAATGCCTGAGGCTGCGTAGGGCAGGGCTCGACTGGCTCAGTCCCAGGAATCTGGCCAGAGTGAAAGGCCCAGGCTGGGCACCAAGGGCACTAACGTGGAGTGGGGTGATGGCACAGAAAAGCACCAAGTCCACCCAGCAATTTAACTGCATGGCTCTGGGTCAGATCTGGTAAGGCCTGTCCTCCCATCCTCCTTCACCCACTTGACTCCAAGCTCCTAATCCCTCCCTCTCCTCAGGGTGTCAACCACAATCTTTCCCTCTGCACCTGATACTATTTGGTAAAATTTTAGGAAACGATTGGTACATTTTTTAGACTTCCATCCCACTCCCCCACTTGAGGCCCCAAGTGGCACCCCTGGATAGTAGTGTGCCTCAGCCACAAAGAGGGAGGAGTTCCTAATCCATGCTCATCCACTCCTTGGTCTCACTGACAAGACCACCAACAAGGCTGCCAGTCAGTGCCAACTGTGTTGTAGTTTCTTGTTCCGTCATTTATCATTGGAATGGGAACACAAAATTTATTTCAAATTGACCATCGATCGGATAGTATCAACTTCCAGTCACTAACAACTTTGGTTAGATTCAAACTGGTGACCTAGAGGTGAAAGACTCTAAATCTTATTTCCACTTCCGGAACCATCCAGTCCTGGTGAATAATGTCCCAGGTTTATTTGAAATTGAATTGTGCTGCTCCATCAACATGGGTGCAGTTTTTCTATAAATAACAAAAACAAATAACAAAAAAGAGCATTACTTAATCTTTATCTGAGTCATTCCTGAAAAGCTCCCCATGGTGCTTCTCAGGTAATCTCTTTGAATCATGAATCAAAGAGAGAACTCAACTTCTGAAATGCCACCATGACAAGAGATTCTAGATATCTAAAGAGAAGAGGCTATTGTCCCCTATCTATAGCTTCAGGCTGCAGGGTAATTTGACAAAAGGGAAATGCATGATTATGTAGAAGTTTCTCTGCCTCAACTGTTGTTCTTGTTGAAAGGAGAGGGTCTGAGCACCCTATTTCTGTTATTTGCTTGCAATTACTCCACACAACACATGCATTGTTCAATACTAAACTCCTGGTACACAGCTTTATATATCTTTAGTGTACATGTTTATGAGCCATAAGCTCGTTTTCCATTCTTCAGAACTTTCTGAAACTGGGCTCCAATTTTCCAAGTTTTCTGCCTGAAAGGAAACTACTTCTCAAGGTTTAAGCAAAACCATGTCCAGTGTTTGAATATGACAATATGAGAAATACACATTCCCTGTTATAAAATAGATGATCAGCAACTCTTTTTGAGTAGCTGTACTGCTGAAGTGACTACGGGTAGAAGGTGGAAATTCAGCATGAAAATTGCCCTCAGTGTGGAGCTGTGTCTTTGCATGTTCCAGTGAACACAGGGTTTTATTTAACTGAAGCCATTGTCTACACTGGCAATTGAATGACAAAACTTTTGTCTTTCAGGGTTTTTTTTTTTTTTTTGCTGGTGAAAAGTGCCAGTGTGAACAGTGCTTTGTCGGCAGGAGCGCTCTCCTGCCAACAACGCTAATGCCACTCATTGGGGGTGGCAGGAGAGCCGACAAACAGCGGCTACACTGCGTGACTTTTAGTGGCACGGCTGTAGCGAGACAGCCATGTTGCTAAAAGCTGTGTAGTGAAGATTGCCTGAGAGGCACCACGAGCTCTGCCTTAGCAAGGGGGGCCTGCCCATATTTTCTTTACAAATCCCATTTGCAGAGGTTTATCACTTGACTGTCATAGGGCAAACTGTCTCTTTAATAAGGATTCAAGCCCCAGCTTTGACCTATGTCTTGCTTCCTCGTTGTCAAGAGAATTGTAGGGCTTTTACCCTCTGGAGTAAACATGTGATTGCAGGCTATAGCAAAGCCTTCTGGGAAAGGGGGCAGGGCTACAAGAAGCGCTAACTTCTCCTCAGAAAAAAACATCGGGGAAAGGAGCGGTTACCTTGCAAGCTACTGCCAAATGACCACAGTCCAGACAAGACCAGCATTAGTTTCCTGTAGAGAAAGAGCTATGTTGCTTACCTGTCCCCATCCGCATGTGTGGCTGTGCCTCAGGTATCCCACCAGTGCATCAGGTTTTTTTTGCCTCTGCTGCTGATTCAATGCTTTTGGCCTTCCAGCCAAGGCAGGAGTCCTCCTCTTTCAGCATAACAAAGTGTCCAGAAGTAAGCAAAACCCCACAGATTTTCCACCTTCCCCAGCCAACCACCCAGTCTTTACGAAAGCCCTTCCCTTTGCTTGCAGGGGTTACCAGAGTCCCTTTTCCCCTTGCTGGTGGTTCTTTACTCTGTCTGGGCTAAACCTCCTATGCACTTTTACCCCTAAGCAGCAGGCATTTCCAAGGACAAGGGTCTCTACACCATCCTGAGCTGGCACCACTGGGCCTAGGCCTGTGCTCTTAACTACAAAGGAGATGAGCGTTCTCAACCAAAACCCAACCAACTTCACTGTTTCTCAGTATTCTTTCTGCAGTGCCCATCTTTTCTAGCCTTTCCCCTAGGTTTCTTCAGCACAGCCCTTCCAGGCTTACTTTTAGAGCCCCTTAGCACAGTCCTCCTGGCCTCCTACCCTGGTTCTCTCTCTGCAGGTAACCACTGTTGATCTTGTACTGATCCTGGTCACCAGCAAGCTCAGCTCGCTCCTCTCCCCTCCACTGCTATATTTCCCTTAGTGACTTTCCAAGAGAGCACGAGGAAGCTCTTTGTATGGACCTGATCCTTTCCCAGCAAACCTTGTTAGCCTGCAATCACATGCTTGCTCTGGGGACTACAAGTCCCAGAATTCCCTTGGCTTGGGAGAAAGCAAGTCACAGATTAGAGCCCGCACTGAAACTCTCTTAAAGCACCATCTCATTCTGTGAAATTGCTCATAAAAAGGTTATCAATCTATAGGCTTAGCCCACAAGCCCCAATCTCTGGATCAAAAATATTTTTCCTCACTCAATTTGCTTTAAAGTGGCTCTATAATTTTTATGTGGTTCAATCAGTATCAAAACTAGACATTTTCTGATTTTAAACACCTTTTTTTACACCAGTATATCCTTCAACATCCTTAACTCATGCTGTGGGCCTGTTTGTATTCCGGCTTTGAAAAATGGGCACTCATTGTTGATGTCTATCTTTCTGAAATACACTATGGCACAAATCTGAGAAGGGTGGTAGATTTAGTGTCTGCTCCTGTTTCAGAACCTAACAGTCAAGGAAATTTCAGTACTTTCTAGCATATCAGAGCCCTAGGTGTAACACCCAAGTGTCTACCAAACACAGGGATACAGAGTAACCATATAATATGAGTAATAATCATGTAGTTTTATGAATGGATTTGTAAAATATAGAACAAGTTAAACATTGGATTAATTCTATAAGTATAGGTGGCCTATTAATCTCAGTGCTCAGAATGGTTACCCTCTTGCTTTTCACTTTCTTGGACACAGGTGGACTCAATCAGTCAAACTCTAAACTAGATTTCTCCCTAGAGTATTATAATGAAATGTTTCCTGTATACATTACCCTGCAGTGCTTCTACCAATGAAATCCAGGGAAGAAAAGAGGTGAGTAAAGGAAGCAGTGAGTGAATAAAAGATGTCAAGAAAAGGGAGAAGAGATGTTTTTGACTGAACATTGCTTTGAGCAGCTGCAACGTTCTAGCAAGTCAATGCCAAATTTGCAAATCCAGTGCGAATATTCAGACAGTCTCACTTCATGTATTGCATATCAAGTTAGTTTGCAAAAACCATCATAGATTGATTCCTACTCTGTGCCCACTGAAGTCCATGTGAATTTTGTCATTGATTTCAATGCATGCAAAATCATCTCTGGAGTCTCTGTGTGTGTGTGTTCACTATTTGAAGATAGCCCCATTTATTCTTTGCTCCAATCGCTATAGCACACACCATTATTTTATTTCATTGGGGACAACAAAGAAGATACTGAAGGTTTGTGTGACATTCTATACCTTGGGGGAGCGTGCTGTAACCCCCATATTCCTCATTTTCATATAATCATGATCTTACGTATAAAACATGCCTTGTAAGGTATCTGGGGAAATGTTATATGGATAGAGAAATTACTTTCAGCAGATCATATGTATATCATTAATGCATATGAAGTTATGAGAATTGTGTAGTATGGTTGTCACTAAAACATGCTGTAAGTTGGGGAAATCAGCCAGATATTAACTCTGCAGAGGCAACAGCAAGGAAAGTAACCAATGCCCAGGTGGGGTGTCAATCAACCCATCAACAACTATTGTCCAGCAAGGGAGCTACAATACAATGACTCACCTGCATGAGGCCACACCAAGGAAATTGCTCGACTTTGCTTGGAGAGACTCAGTAATGTTCACTTGACTCTGAAGGGGGCATGGGACAAATCCAAGAGGGGAGAAAGGACACGATAAAAGGAAGAGACATTTGCCATGCTCTTCCTCCCTCTTAAACCTACACCTACAGACACCACCACCACCAAGCAACTGAAGTGCTGATCAAAAGGGAGAGCCTGGCTGAAGAGCAGCCAGCCTGTGGTGAGAAGCATCTAAGTTCGTAAGGACGTTGAAAGTGTTAAGATCAACTTAGAATGTGTTTTGCTTTTATTTAATTTGACCAAATCTGACTTCTTGTGCTTTGACTTATAATCACTTAAAATCTGTCTTCAGAGTTAATAAGACAGAGTTAATAAGACTGTTTGTTTATTCTACCTGAAGCAGTGAGTTTGGTTTGAAGCGTGTCAGAGACTCCCCTTGGGGTAACAAGCCTGGTACATATCAATTTCTTTGTTAAATTGACCAAATCATATAAGCTTGCAGCGTCCAGCAGGCATAACTGGACACTGCAAGTCAGAGGTTCCTAGGGTTGTGTCTGGGACCGGAGATATTGCCTAGTATCATTCGCTTGCAAGTAGCTGGGAGCAGCTTACATGTCAGAGGCTGTGCGTGAACAGCCCAGGAGTGGGTGTTCTCACAGCAGAGCAGGGTAAGGCCGGCTCAGAGAGTCAAGGATTGGAGTGGCCTAGCAGATCACCCGTCTAGATAATACCAGAGGGGAATGTCACAGTTTGACAAAAAGTGTTGTCCATTATTTTTTCATCAAATACATTGCCTTCACTTCAGGTCATCTTCCAACTGCTGCAAGCTTTTATCCTTGCCTTCAGACTATCGTATTCTTTCAATGCCCAGAAATCACAACACAGTATTAAATTACCAATAGGCTACATTAAAAATCCCAAAACTATCCCTATGATTAATACATAATACATTAATACAAAAACTATCCCTATGATTAAAAAAAACAAACTGATAGTGTAAGTATCCATGTACAGTGAAGAGACTGTTTTGTTATATTTATTTCATCAATGAGAATGTCAGTCATGAGTTAGCCTCTTGAGCACAGATACCATGAGAGACATCAGCTGTTCTGATGGAGGTATGTGTGGGGAGTGTATATATGAGCCCACCCATCCCTCTATATATGGAAAACCGTATAGCTGACAGTTACCTAGTCATCAGGCACATTAATAATGGCATCCATTGTTAAAGAATAGCCTATGCACCATTTTATTTGTTTTTCAGAGAGACAGTGTTCAAGAGATAATCATCGGGGGCACATTATATAATGGTATCATTCAACATGTTTTGACGTAAAAGGTTGAATAGCAACAGTAGAAAATTCTATGTCAAGTCATGAGCAAATATTTATTACCTGTAACCATAATTTCAGAAAGCCAGTGTGCGCATTATGCCAGCAAGGTCTTTCTTTATGCAAATACTTCTTACCTTGTAATTACGGAAATCTGCAGTCACTAATGCATCAGAATTTTTTGTGTGCATGAGAAAGTGCATGTAATATACAAGAACAAGGGACATTCAAATCCTGCTGTAACTGTTAATATCGTTGGACCCAGAAATGGTGAATTATGTCTTAATTTTAAGGAATAATTGTCATCTCATTTTTCTACCTGATGCTGAACTTAATGTTGGTCTTTGCCTAGAACATTGAGAGCATATTTCATATACATAATCCTCACCAGCACTATGCTGCCTTTTTGTTCAGGATCTATTATATACAAAAGAGATGCTGAATACTCATACTAAGGAACAGAACGGTAGCAGCTTTACTTAAATCCATGCACAGTACCGTGCACAACAGAATGATTAAATGCTATTTACTTTTTAAAGATGAATGAATCAATTAAAAAAATAGATTGGATAACTCATTGGCACTTTGATGTATCGATAAAGGTGGGAGGAAACTAATAAATCATGCATTTCAAGCAGTCCCCCCCCCCCGATGGAATGTTTGAGAACATAAAACATGCAGCGAAGAGGTGCAGGTTATTTTGTACAACGAACAATGTCAAGACTGCATAAAAAAGCATTTTACTGTAGACCCATATTGTAAATTTATTGCAACACTGAAAAAGGTTGCCGTTCTTGGACCTAACCATTAGACAGTCTGACAGTACCATGCGAGCCGTAGACAATAAAACCTGTGCTGTGATTTCCAAGCTGTTAAGAAGTCTCTCAGAGGACTGAGAAAATGAAGACCTAAAAAATTGCCTCCCAAATTATTATAATAGGAATTGTTTTGATTTCAGGTAACAATGAATAGAAAGGGAACTGATAAGAGCATGTCCTTTCCTGAAGGAGACTAATTTAAAGCATGAGAAAATGAGGGATGTTGCAAATTTATAAACAACAACAAAATTAGAAATGGTTTTAATTGTGAAGCAACAAGTTTGTGTGTCAGTCTATTAACGTATGAAACAAATGAAAAGTGAGCATGAAAACTGTAATTAATAGATTGTTTTTCCTATTCCAGCATTAGTTTGGACATTGCCAAGGTAATCAAAGAACCGTAAATTTTCAGAAATAAGTCTGCTACAGTGTTCATGATTAATTATGCATTAAACCATTTCTCTGAAGCGTCCTTCACTAGATCTTTGGTGGGAAATGCAGTTTATAAGACATGTGGTTTGGTTATTTGTGTGCATACATACTGCACTCTTGGCCAATATGCAAGATGATTTAAAGTTTGGTATATTACAAAGATTTACCGTTGAGTAAAATGTTTTAATGTTTCAACAAACAACACTGCTGACTAGTTTTGCAAGTACCATTACCTTTATTCGCTGTCCTTTAACCTTTAGCCCTGTAGTCCTCACTCAGGCAATCCTGCATTGACTTCCCATCTTGCAAAAACTTACACATGTGAGAAGTTATCTACATGTGAGTAGTACCAGTGATCCAGTGGGACTTTTTGTGTCATGCCTCAGTGTTTGAAAGATGAAAGGTATTTTAGCAAAGAAAAAGTATTTTAATACTCCCCAGTGGGGTTAAATTGCTGAAGAAAAATATTCACAAGAGTGGAAAGAAATGTTAAATGTAAAAGGCCAAGTTAATGGGACCTGTGAACTTCCAAGCTCTTATGTGATACAGGTCAAATCAATTGCTGATCTGAAGATGCTTGGGTTCCAGGGGGCAACTACAGAATCTCTGGATTATGATCACTGCATTAGAATTAACTACAAATAAAATCTTACGAAATAAATCAAATTACCAAGAGCATTCCCTCCTCATGTTCCATGGCAGAATTATACCATACATTAGTAAATGGTAATGCATGCAACAAAAATATGCCATATCACTGTATATAAACATCTGCTTTCCTCATGCAAAATTGCCTTAAAAAGTGACAATAAATTTTTCTAATAGCATAATTTTACATTTGCTCAGTCACAGAAACTGTTATGCCAAATTCCAGAATTTTGTGAGTCGAGGATATTCTAAAACTTTTGAAAGATTTCTGGCATAAATATTCCAAAGCCCAGTGCTGCTAATTTGTTTTCTCAGAACTAAACTACAGAGGCTTATTCCTTGCTGTGGTTCCTTGTTCTTCTGATAATGGAGGAGAATAGACCGGTTTTTGGAGGAGGTCCCACCAATATTGGGGCTTGATTCTTGTGGGTAATTTTTATCTAAGGGGAGGGAAAGAAAAAAACAAACAGTTATCCCTTTAGCTAACTCAACTTCTTTATCATATTTTTACAAATATACGAAGTGACTGAACCATTTAAAATCTTAAAATGTAACTTCTGAAACTTCAGATGACCAAGGATTGAAAAGTAGCTATTGAAATACATTTTGTTACAACTGACATTTGCTTATATCATAAACAAATTCATTTATAGTCATAGTTACAACACATACATTGTAATCATACAGGAAATCCATATTATTAATCATATATAATAAGAACATAGCAATATGCTCTCTTACTACAGGAGCATGAGATTTATAACCTGCCCTTTTATCACTGCTTGTCACTTGAATATTTTGTGTATCCACGTAGTAAAAAGGAATTCAAAAGCAGGAAAGGACACACTGTATGTTGGGGACACCAAGCTGGTTTCCCATTATTAAGATATACACTGTATCATAACATGCCTTATTTATTGCCCTAATCAGATTGTTCTTCTCTTTTAACACGAGCCATGATACTTAATTTCAAAATAACCATTAGGAATAAAAGTCAAAAGTTAACATAGAAAAAAAGGTCAAAAATGATGAACTAGCATTCTAATTTGTTAATTAATTGGTAATAGAATAGAATCAAATATTGAAAAGCCTGTTTAAAACACTTTGAAAGACTGCTCTAAAGCCACTCATTTTGATTTCTTTGATATAAAACTACGAATCACCTTAAATGAGACAACCTTAAAGTATATTATGTCTGCAATTTTCTCTAATTCAAGTCTAAATTAGAGAAGACATTTTATGAATGTATGCTATGCTCAAAGCTAATTGAAAGCAATTATCAAAGTGGCATTTTGTCTGTGACTTTAAGATACATTGTAAGATAATAAATGATTCTCATTATGTAATAAAAAGGTCACATCTTGCCTTTGGGCTAGTGACACTAAGGGTTTTTCAAAAGCAATCTGAGACATTTTCTTTAGTGAACTACAACTAATACAAGAACCATCACTTATTAAATATCAGTTGTCACCTGCATAGTATCCACATCAGAAATGGGTATTTCTTTCAAAAGAAACACCGCCTCATTAAAAACTGCAAAAAACCCCTCTCTCTTAAAGTGCATACCTGACATTTTCAAGGTAAAATGAATATTCTTCACTTGTCATTCACTAATAGTAATGAAACAAAAATGTACATCACGTGGAGAGGCTCATTAAAATCTAGAACAATCCTTTTCTTGGGGGTGGAAATTTACTTTACAATCTAAGGAGACAGAAACATAAAAATCTCAGCAGGATGAGGGGGTTTATTTAACTCTATGGGAATTTTAGCTTACTCTTCACAAGTTCATTGCACTGCGACCTAATATGTAACTTTAGTATGTTATTGTTCATTAGCATGAAATTTAGTTGTATGATTCTCTTTCCTCACAGTCAACCTAGCTTCAGGCACCAATTTGGGGACCAGATCAGCATAGCTCCATTGATGCTAGCTGATGACCTGGCCCTGTGAATTTATCTCATGGGTTGCTGTCACTCATACATCATATGTAGGTGTTATGTTTAATAATGGGGGTGGTGGGATGGCCCCTTTTAGGAACACACACTGCATCTGAGACCCAAATCCTCTTGACTTTCACGGAATGCTGCAAATGCTATTTTCTCATGCTTTCCTGGAGACCATGGGTTCAACATGAACTGAAAGCACTGAGTGGAGAAACCATTTAGTTATGTTGGGTTGGGAGAATTTAATATGACCATTGGGTCAATTTGAATGTTTTTGTGATTATTTTGAAAAAGCAATGTACATGGAATGATTATCAGAAAATTAAAGAAAAATATTTCTAAAAGATGCAAAGTTAAGTTGCAGCTATAGGAAAAACATGAGAAAATGTTTCTGCTTAGAAAATGTTATATTTTAAGAAAAACAAAAAACAACAGAAAACAAAGCTCCACCCAAACAGAAACTGCAAGCAGCCAAAAGTATTCCCAGTAGTTTATGATGCATTTGATGAAAGGTCAGTATATAACACTATGGGTAAAATTCTGACTCCACTGAAATCATTGGCAAAACTCCCACTCAATTCAATGGAACCAGGATTTCACCCTGTAAGTTTGTAGTCCTAATGCAGAAGTTTTACAGGGCTGAGACATCAATAAATGGCTCCAGGGAAAATGTAGCATGAGAAATTTTAAAATAATTTTTGCAGCCCTAAGAAGTGCAGCTAATAATATACTTGCTAAAAGGAAAACCATACCCAATTTAAAGAAGAGCATAACTCTTAAAATTAGAGATAGTAATTGCTCCTTATTTGAAGATAGGTTTCAGAGTGATAGCCATGTTAGTCTGTATCATCAGAAGATAGTAATGTTTGCTAATACATGAGAAGTCTGAGTCTGTCATATTAAAAATGTTTATAAATGCATAAAATGGACATTTATTTTTTCAGGAGCACGTCAGAGCTTCAAAAAGTGCCTTGAAGCCACAGTAACACAATGCATGCAGTAAATGAAATGCACTAGGGAGTAATAAGTTTAATGTATTAACTATGTTTCTTAGATCAAATAGTTTTCCTTTTATGTTATTGGACTCTACAATGTGTGCTAGTAATATGTGTGTTCCTAACATCATAGTACGCTTAAATAAGAGGTCATCGTTGCACTTCCAATGAAAACAGAATATGGTGTTATAAATACAGGAGCTAATCAAGATGCTAACTAATAAGAAACTATAAATGATACTCCCAGTTTATGTTAAAATATTTGGATTAACAGTCAACTCTACACCTCAGAGGATACAAAGTTAAATTCAAATATGAACATACTGAGCCATATACATGGGCAACAGGTGGCCACTTGGCTTCACACTATCAACAGGGAGATTCACAGGATTATCCCACAGTCTAGAGGTTTGTATGCCACTCCTCTCCCTGCTGCTGGGGCAGGAGTGACTGGGGCAACACTACATCATAACTATCCCCCAAAACGACTGAGGCCAGATGCAGATGTGCCAGAAAGAACAGCCCTTAAGTGTGCTCTAACACCATGGGTGGTGGGTATGATAGGCTGGGGAAGGCTGAGCCTCCCCAAACAGCCAAGTGTGGCCCCACCCACGCTCTGCCCCACGTTGCTTCCCATTTTGCAGCTTAGTCTTCACCTGTGCCATGGCCCAGGGGGGCACCACCCACCCACCCAGTGCTGCGGGGACTGGGGCCGTGCTGCCCACCCATCTGGTGCTCCGGAGCTGGGGCAGTCTGGGGTGGGGGGTTCTGGGCTCTAGGGGCAGGGCTTAGGGGCTAGCCTTCCACAAGAGGCAGTTCACACGCCTCCCATGTATAACACAGTGCAGAGGACTACCTTGCATAGAGAAGCCATAGGATAAGAGAAGTGCAAAGGTGAGTTTTAAGCTCTCTTTGTGTCCTCTCTCCTGGCTTGGGCTGTGTACATTTGGGCCAAACCTCTCTGATCCAGCCCAATGGTTTTAAATAGAGCTGTATGTGGCAGTCCTTTTAAACAATTTCTTAACAATATTATTGTGCAAAATGCAATCACATCTAATCAGTCTGGCATTAATTAAGCTCTAATAATAAACTCTAGTATCTCTCTTAAGTAGTGTGATCTGTTTCCCCTTCACACAGGTAGATTGGAAAACATTATGGTGTCACCATAATTCTTAAACATACTGTGAAAATGACAGAGCTGCAAAATTAAAATAAATGATTAATAGCATTTTTTTCATGTTTTGTACTAATAGGTATCACTGAGCTTTTAAATTAATAGAGCTGTCAAGCTCAGGGTTGTTACAGATCCAGCGCAGAACTAAAATGGAAATTATGTATTCCACAGACACCTAAAGATGACACGTTGGAATATTTTAAATTTTAATTAGTAGGTGCAATTGTTCCCCCTCCCACAAGTTACTGCAAATTAATTGGCAATTAGTCACAACTAATTTTTTCTTAACAATTTGAACTGGAAAGATAGGTGCATTATGGTAGCATACTTGTCTGAGGTGCAGAAAGCACACATGCAGGAAATTGCATTGTCAATTACAAAAACGACTATTGTGAAATTAAGAAAAATTATGCATAGGTAAACAACACTAATGTGCAGTGTAGCAGTGAATGGAAAAAAGAACACCCAACTGCCCCTGAACCAAAAACACAACAGCAGCACAAAACAAACAAACAAAAACCAATCTCCCCAAACCTCAGGGCTAGAAACAGAAATTCATGCAAGTTGTCATTATAACAAGAGAAACTTTTTACAGGCTGGCATCAGTTTCTATGTTAACTATTGAACTACTGCTGGACAGTTTCCCCTATCATCAACTGCTATATAGAGCCAGGACACAATCCTGCTGCCGCTGAAATCAAGGACAAAAGTCCCATTGCATTCAGTGAGATTAGGCCCGAATGGCTTGAGAGATCTATGGGATGGAGTTGCAACTAGAGCTCCTCTGTGCCCGCTGCCTGGGGTGTTGAGGCCAGTGGATCTATGTAAAAGCTGGTCTGTGGCCCCTCTCTTAGCTACGCATAGACTCTTTCCACAAAGAGTAAGAGGCCCAAGCTGTTCAGCCCTCAGTCTCCCTGCCCCTAGGTGGGGGTTAAGTAATGAGGTAGACCTTGTGCTGGCTCTCTGCACAATGGTTCAATTACACTCTTAAAGAGTATGAGAAAGGCCAGGGAAAAAATTCATACATAAATTCATTCAAACATAAATATTCAAACCTCTTTTCCAGGGATGATAAAAGCACCTGTATAATTTTCTGGTGCCATGTATTATGAGTTCTTCTAATGAGAAAAAAAAATCATGCCATTGTAATAAATGTCCTGTTGTTAAATAAACCTTATCAACACCAATAGACAGAAAGTATGTCACATGTTTTGTGACAAATACCAATGATATTTTTAATTTCTTGCATTCCATAAAATGGCCCTGCCAGTGGACTAGCATTTCCATTTCTTCACAGAGGAAATATTCTTGCATCTGCCATAAATGTCTCTTTTTTCCATTTTTAATCTAGTGATACTGGCTGCTTGAGATTCACACTTGGTACTTACCAAATCAAGAACAGATGAAAGAAGTGAAATTGCAGTTTTTTGTAATTAAGACAGATATTCGTTGAGATTTTTCAAAACAATGCTAAAGACAGTTGTAGGTAAATGGAAATATTATTTTTCTTAAAGAAATACTGGTGCCTGAAGACAGAAGTTTATCAAATTAACTCAAGAGCCTTTGAAGATTCTTTACTATTAATGACCTGTTTGGAGATCAAGTGAGACCATAAATATATTTTATGTCACTATATTTTGGCTGGGTGAGCTGTGATAGAATTTCCTCTTCAGCTAATTATCAAAGATGTTTAATGTAACCACTCACGTTATAATTTTTTCTTCACAAAAAGAGTTCTATATGAAAAGATGATGAAAGCAATAAAATGTAGGCCTCGATCATGCAACTTGTGCTTCTTGGGCGGCCTGCAGTGGATCTCCAGATAAGCATAGCAGCCTGGCTATGTGCAGCATAATGCAGAACTGAGGCCTGAGATTATAAGATATTTAGGGCAGGAACTGTCTTTTTTTATGTATGCGTACAGTGCCTTGCACAATGGGGCTTCCATACTTATTGGGAACTCTAGGTGCTATCACAATACAAATAATAATTTTTAGCTTTCATATTCTCTATGTTATTAGAGCTATAGGGTGAAATCCTGGCACTATTTAAATCAATGGCAAAACTTTCATTGACTTCAGTGGGGTCAGATTTCACCAAAAAGCCATTGGCCCAAATTTTAAAAGATATTTAGCTGCCTAACTCCAAAGGCTCCTAAATACCTTTAAAAATTGGGCATAAGTAACTCAGATGGCTAAGTCAGATTTCAAAAGTGACTTTGGCACTTAGGATCAAAAGTTAAAAGGTATTTAAGTGCCTAAAGACGCAGCCATGTGCCTGATGTCAACGCTGGAGGGATGGGACTCACTCTGTGTGTGTGTGTGTGTTGAACTCCTCTTCATCTTAAAAGAAATGATAATTTACTTTTGGTTAAGTCAGAGGGACAACTTCAAGGTAAACTTTATTGAAGTCTGTAGTATAGGCAAAAACTCATGATTTCTATACTAGTCTCCTGATATTTTTTTCTTAAGTTTACAATCCTGGGGCTCAAACAGTTTGTTCACACAGTTACAGTCAGTAACACTTTTTTCGTGCATGTGCTTGAATAGAGAAAGCTACATAGTCCATGAACAAATGCTCTCTGATTTCCAAAAAAAAAAAAAAAAATCTTTCTGAAGCAGAGCTTTGGAAATAGGATCTCAAAATCAAACGAAGATATCTAAAACTCCTTCCTCGAATGTTAGCCTTGGATAAATATTTGACCACTTAGAACCAGGACAAGGAGAAAGTCTAAGAAGATTTGTAAATTTTGGTTTTGGTGCCACAAGTATTTTCTGTGCATGGAGACACAGAGAGCAGTTCATGCAAAATTTATGAAAATGCAGGGAGCAACAGCACTCTTTCAGCAGAAGAAAAAGGGAAAATATTTCTTGTAATATAAATGTAAAAAATAAAATCAAATAGAATCATTCTTCTGTGACTAAATGTATAGAGATTCTGCAGATACTCGCCTTTATGAAGCTTAAAGTCTGTGGATTAGTCTGCCCACAAAAGGGAAATAAACACGTTCCATAGTGGGTTTGTTATAGAGGACAGAGTAGTTTATTTTAGGAATGATACAGTAAATCTGGGAAGGGGCTGCACACAAGAACACATGCATTTTATGACCACTTTTAAAGGGTAGTTTGACTAGGCAACAAAACGGACTACGGTGTGTGGTGTTCTTGGCTGTAACCATGGGTCAGATGCTCCATGGATCAGACATTGGGGTGATTGTAAAAAACGGTATGGCCAACATCCTTCCATGGGTTCTGCAAGTCCAGTGACTGGGAAATCACAGGTCCTGTTGCTCTATAACCACAGATTTATGTCTGCAAGAGGTTATGCACAACCTCTTCACTCCAAAAGATTTTGTGACAAATCTCATGAGATTTCCCACTGTTCTGTGCTCACACATCCATCTATTTATATGGCCCTCCCATCACTATAATATCTGAGAGTCTCCCAAGTATTCAGAATAAGAAATGTAATAACAATCTCTTTCTTTTTCTTCCATCTCAACCTGTAGAAGAAATAGCATGATTAAATTACAGGTTTTGTTTCTTTATGTTCACGTGAGAGAGTGGGTGTGCTGTGTATCTGTGTGGGTGTACAGAAATTATGGAGCATAAGCTAAGTCAATGTTGATAGCTACAGTTGTCTCTAATTGAAAAGGAGCAGTTTCTAACATTTAAGGAGATCCGAAATGAAAGTTTGATCATTAAAACTGATTGCCATTTTTTATCATAGAAAAAATATTTCCCCCTCAAATTTCTTTTCCAGTTCTATTGGATATGTTGATAAAAGCATACTTACTGTACAAGGAGTCTGCATCCATGGTTCTCCATCAATCTGCATGGGCAGCGACTTGCTGGTTCTAAAGTAAAATATTTAATTATATGAATAAGAGTGGCTGGACAAAATTCATCAAACTTCTATTTTGAACAGAGATCTATGAGGACAGAACAGATGTGTGCAATCATCAGGACATTTATTGCCTACAAGTGTGCATGCAACTTCCACTGTTATTCCACCATAGATCAGGTATATGACCCAATGCCCCTACAAAAAAGTAATGCCCTTATTTTAAGTACTCTTCTGTAATGTTATGTGCAAACATATATACTGTCATTCAGGAACAGTCCCAAGTGTACTTTTAATATGCAAAACAAAAGTATAACAAACAGGCACAATGTGCTAAAAATATGCAGCTATTCCTTCATGACAGAGCAGAGTGCAGATAGTGGAACTTGACTTCTGCATGAACTTAGGGTATGAACCTACTTTATTAAATAAGAACACAGTGAAGCTCTTTGGGGCAAAGAGTACCTTTTTTGTTACATGTCTGCACAGTGCCGAGCACAATGGGACAGGGGTGCCTCGATGTTACCACAATACAAATAATAAAGAGAAGTCCATGCTACCCATAACAATTTTCAAACTACTGTTTATGAACCAAATAAGAAAACTCTTTCAGCCATACTAGTATTTTTTATTAGCACTGGGAGGATATTCTGTTGTTTGCATCTATTCTGGTACCCTGCTCATACTCATGTAGCAGTAAAGTCAGTTCCAAGGAGGACTGTGTTCAGAGGCTTTGCCTTTAAGGATAAAACAATTAGAATGTTTAGTGCTCTAATATGATTTGCAGAATAACAGTTTTATAGACCCAGCACTACTGGAAGTGATGCACATCAGATAATTACATAAGCCTACAGGAATGTAAAGGCAGGAATCAAGATAATAACCTTGGGCACATCCTAATTCTGCACCCATTTAAGTCAAGGGAAATGGAAGGCAAGTGCAATACCTTCAGCAGAAGGTAGGCTTTCACCTTCAGAAATACCTACACTTTCAAGGGAGTAACTGCTGTAATTTATGGCCAGGGTGCAACATGTAGAAACAGAAACGGAGACCATGCAAGCGGCCTCACCCAAAAGCTGAGTAAAAGTGTCACATTGGAGTCCCGACTTGTAGGAGAGCATAGGTATTGTTTCTTTGGTGTGCACCCAGGCACATGGCACTCCAAAAGAGGGAGGGGAGATGGCAAGCATTTCTTCTCTGCATCAACTGAGATTGGATGCTTGCTACCCCAAATCGGGAGCCATCCTGAACTAAACACCATGGGTAGGATTTTCAAAATCACCTAAGGCACCTTGGAAAATCCCACCTTATTTTCTTAATGTTTCTTAATGGTTTTCTCTTGCACATGAGGTGAGGTGGGATGAGGCAAGCTTCACTGGGGAAAAATTGTACAATTTTGTAAAATTGTCAAATATTTAAAAAAAACTTTTTTGGAAATATAGAAATTTTTCTGGTTCTATTCAGCACTTTGTCATACCAATGAAAACTGTGTTCACTTTTAGCTCAGTAAGTCATAGAATCATAAAAATATAGGGCTGGAAGGGACCTCGAGAGGTCATCCAGCCCAACACCTTGTACAAAGGCAGGACCAGGTAAACCTATACCATTCCTGACAAGTGTTTGTCTAACCTGTTCGTAAAAACCCTCAATGATGGGCACTCCATAACCTCCCTAGAAGCCAATTCTAGAGCTTATAGTTAGAAAGTATTTCCTAATACCTAATTTAAACCTGCTGCGTGGAAGATTAAGACAATTACTTATTTTCCTATGTTAGGAGACATGGAGAACAATTGATCACCATCTTCTTTGTAACTGCCCTTAACATATTTGAAGAATATTATCAGGTCTCTCCTCAGGCTTCTTTTCCCATCACTAAACATGCCCAGTTCTTTTAACCTTTCCTCCTAGATCAGGTTTTCTTAACCTTCTATCATTTTGGTTGTTCTCTGGACTCTCGCCAATTTGTCCACATCTTTCTTAAAGTGTGGTGTCTAGAACTGGATGCAGTGTTCCAGCTGAGGCTCACCAGTGCCAAGTAAAGTGGGACAATTACCCATATCTTAGGGTATGTCTACCCAGCAATTAAACACCCCCGGGTGGCCCAGGATTGTAAAATTGCAGTGTAGATGATTTGCCTCAGGCTGGAGCCTGAGCTCTGGGATCCTGTGGAGCGGGGTTGAGGAGAAAGGTCCCAGGCTCCAGCCTGAGCCTGAACATCTACACTGTCATTTTAAAGGCCTGCAGCCCGAGCCTGGCAAGCCCAAATCAGCTGACCTGGGACACCTGGTGGCCTTTAACTGTCGTGTAGCCATAACCTTACATATAATACACGCCTTTTGCAGCTCCACCTTGCTGCCCCCCCAACCCCCAATCATGGGATCCCAGAGCTCAGGTTCCAGCTTCAGGCAGATCATCTACACAGCTGACCTGGGCCAAACCTGATCTAGGTGGGAAAAGAAGACTGAGGAGGTGCCTGATAATATTCAATTTGTGACTGACGATAACTCCCAGATTTTTTTATGAAGTACTACTTCCTAGTCAGTTAGTCCCCATTTTGTAGTTGTGTATCTGATTTTCCTAAGTGTAGTACTTTATACATTAGAGTGACAAGATGGGTGAAGTAATATCTTTTATTGGACCAACTTCTGTTGCACATCTTTATTGAATTTCATCCTGTTTATTTCAGATCAATTCTCCAATCTATCAAGGTTGTTTTGAATTCCAATCCTGTCCTCCACAGTGCTAGCAACCCCTCCCAGCTTGGAGTCATCTGCAAACATTATAAGTGGACTCTCTACTCCATTATTCAAGTCATTAATGAAAATATTGAATAGTACCAGATCCAGGACAGAACCCTGCAGGATCCCACTAAATACATGCCCCCAGTTTGACAGCAAACTATTAATAACTACTCTTTGAGTTTGTTCTTTCTACCAGTTTTTCATCCATCTTATAGTAATTTCATCTAGACCGCATTTCCCTAGTTTGGTTACAAGAATGCCATGTGGGACTATGTCAAATTCCTTACTAGAATCAAGGTATACCATCTCTACAGCTTCCCCCTATCCAATAGGCCAGAAATGCTGTCAAAGAAGGAAATTAGGTTGGCTTATGGTGGCTATTACTTATGACTCTGTTATCCCCTAGGTGCTTACAAATTGATTGTTTAAAAATTTGCCACATTTATCTTTCCAGGTATTGAAGTTAGGTTGACTAGTCTATAGTTCCTCGAGTCCTTTTGTACCCCCTTTTAAAGATAAGTACTATGTTTGTCCTTCTACAGTCTTCTGGGACCTCACCCGTCCTCTATAAGTTCTCCCAGATAATTGCTAATATCTAGTTCCTTATGTACCCTTGGGTGAATTTTGTCAGGCCATGCCAACTTGAATGCACCTTACTTATTTAAATATTCTTTAATCTGTTCTCTCCTTATTTTGGCCTTCATTCCTTGCCCCTTCTTGTTAATACTAATTGTGTTGAATATCTGGTCACAATTTACCTTTTCTGTGAAGAGTGAAGCAAGATAGACATTAAACCCCTTAGCCTTCTTGATGTAATCCATTATTAGCTCACTTTCCCCACTAAGGAGAGGGCCTACGCTTTCCTTTGTCTTTCTCTTGTTCCTAATGTATTTATAGAACCTCTTCTTACTGTCTTCTATGTCCCTGGCTAGTTGTAATTCATTTTGTGCCTTAGCCGTTCTGATTTTGTCCCTACATGCTTGTGCTATTCTTTGCTACTCACTCCTAGGAATTTGACAATGTTGTCCAAATAATACAGCCCAATCAAATTAGCCAGTTCTCCTGTTTCATGGCTAACTCATACCAATGCATTTGTTCATGGTGACTTGTCAGTGCTCAACAGACAGTATAACAATAACGTGTGGGTTTTTTTGCTCCTGAGAATCTTAAAGTGCTTTACAAATACTAACGGCAATTTATAACTCCCGGGTGAAGAATATATTAGGATACCCATCTTATGAAGAGATTGAAATGTGTCAAAGAAATGTAAATGACTTGTCCAAGGTCACTCAGAGTCAGTGAATAATAAAACCCAGGGGTATCAACTCTCAGTTCTCTTCTCTCACCACTAGACAAAACCTCTTCTCACAATGAGGTGAGAGATGACTATAAGGTGAGAAGACTGAAGTTAAGAATTTTCCTATTCACCCTATCATGTATTTTAATGAAAGAAAAACACTTAAATACATTAATTCAGTAAATACCTACAAATTCAGCAAATTTTCATGTGCATTTAATGTCTGATTTTTATTCAATATGTAGCAATATAAAATTTTATAACTAGAAGATACAATAAAGAGTTTACCTGATGACAACAGACGAGCACTGTGCAAGCCGCCTGCCAGCACTTTTCAATCCTGTGTATATCTGACCCATCTCCATGGCTCCCTCCAGACCAACCACTTCCATCAGCTGATCACTCAGATCTGAAACAATTCAGCACACTTCCCTTTAGGAAGACATCAACACTTCAACTAGAAATTAATTCTGAAATGGTGTAAGAGCTAGGACTGACTAGTAAAAATGACAGCAATAGGAACTACTAGCATAAGAAAAGATAAAAGGTAGTAGGAACATTACTGGCAGAGAAGTAATGGCAACATTATTTTCTAAACTGACTAACAGTTGTCAACTTTCAGGATTACTATACCTGGACTCACTGTCATCTCATTCCAAAACATCATGACAAAAATGTCTCTAAAGTCTAATAATAAGCATACACAGGTCTGGTAGCAACCTCTATATTTAGATTGCTTAACATCATAAAAGACTCTTTCAACCTTTTTTTTTGAGAAGCTCTATACCTCCATTGTTTGTAGCAGGTCTTTGAAAATTTAAGAAGGGAAAGCCCTTGGGCTAGAAAAGTGCCTTTTATTTGTCCCATAATCTTCCATTCAAGTGGTCTAGGCAACTTTAATTTGGCCTCTTTGTGCTTATGCACTTTGATACAGACTTTATTTACATGATCATACACTATTTTTTTCCACAGGACTTTTGCCTCATTCATTGCACAGGTTGAATGCTCAAGGGGATGTAATTAAAGTATGGGCATTAATGTGGCATTTCCTATTTTGATTACTTGTTTACAATGTAAATATTTTTCTTCTCATGTAGTTCAGTGCCAAAATATTGTGTAATAAAACTGTAAAATATCATTTAAAACAGTATTATTCAAAAAGTAAAGTTAAAAGTTAAATAAATACTAGTTGCCTTGATCTCAAGGAACAAGTATAATATAAATTCAGAGTCTTCAGTTTACAAGACAAAAAGAGTCTCTAACCATTAATACATCAGACTAGTTTGAGGGGCAACCAAAGTGAGTTAAATCCTCTCTGGAACCCACTAGGCTTGTTTTTGTGTGAACCATTTTACAAGTTCTAGTGAAATGTATGCTGCCAAGAACAGATGGACAAGGAACAGAAACATTTTCTTTCAGCTGTAGATTATGCTTAAATGTCCCTTGCTTTATAAAGTGGCTGTTAATATCCTTGTTTCTCAGAGATATGCTAGCCAATGAACTAGAGAGAGGAATGCTAAAACCTCAGGTGCAAGAACCATGACATTGACAAAAGAAAGGAGAAAATATTGACATGTGTAGCTCAACCTTCACTGTAGGTGGAATTTCATGCTATTTTTAACTATGGGATTGAGCGAAACTGTCAAAGGGAGTTTTCTGTTGATTTCATTGGGCCTTTGGATCAAAGTAGTTAACTGAAATCTATGTATTAAAGAAGAAATTGAATAAAGAGTTGGAGTATAGTTGGGGTGTGGTCCTAACTATTCTGTTAACACCCAGAGAATTTGCTTCTGTCCACCACCCTCATTCTTATTTTCCTCCCTTTCTTTATTTCCTTGCTATTTTCTTTTTCTCAATGCTAAAATGAGAGAGAGAAGTCAGTATCATACTATGGAAACTAAACAAAAATGAATAAAGTTCCCGACTATTATGGGGGGGGGGGCATTAGGAGGGAAAATGGACAAGAATGTAAGTTCTTTGACAGCTCCTAACTCTGTATTTCAGTATTTTCCATTCTTTAAAAAAAGTGTAAACATAACTTTGATAGAGAGTAAGAAATACAATTGATGTGTTAAAAGGACAACATTCTTAAACACCTACAAAATCTCTATCAAGCATTCTTAAAACTACAATACCTACCTGCTGAAGTGAAGAAACAGATTGATGGAGCCAGAAGAATACCCAGAAGTCACCTACTACAGGACAGGCCCAACAAAGGAAGTAACAGAATGCCACTAGCCATCACCTTCAGCCCCCAACTAAGACCTCTCCAGTGCATCATCAGAGATCTACAACCTATCCTGAAGGATGATCCCTCACTCTCACAGATCTTGGGAGACAGGCCAGTCCTTGCTTACAGACAGTCCCCCAACCTGAAGCAAATACTCACCAGCAACCACACACCACACAACAAAAACACTAACCCAGGAACCTATCCTTGCAACAAAGCCCGTTGCCAACTCTGTCCACATTATCTGTTCAAGGGCCACCATCATAGGACCTAATCACATCAGCCACACCATCGGGAGCTCGTTCACCTGCACATCTACCAATGTGATATATGCTATCATGTGCCAGCAATGCCCCTATGCCATGTACATTTAGGGTGACCAGATTGCAAGAGTGAAATATCAGGACACCTTGGGCAAGTGGGGGGCGGGGAGGGAGAGGAAGGGGAAGAGCCACAGGTGCACAGCCCCGACTGGAGCCATGAGAGGGGGTGCACAGCCCTAGGAAGCTGCAAGAGGGGTGTACGGCCCCTGCTGCAGCCCACACCACAAGCCATGGGGCAAGGACTCAAGGACTCATGGCCCCAGCTCCAGCTCCCAGCAGAAGCCAGGAGCACAGGGCTCCAGCTCCAGCCCCTGGCTGAAGTCTCAGGACAGGGGCGCAGGATCCTGGTTGCAAAGTCAGACCCAATTGCAGGGCAGGGGAGCGAACCATCCCAGATCTAGCCCTGGCTCTAGCCCCAGCTAAAGTCACAGAGGGGAGGCCCACCATCCTGCCTTTAGCCCCAGCTTCAGCGTTACACCTGAAAACAACCTGAAAAACCAAAATTGCCAGTAGATAACAGATCACAATCGGGTTTAATGGGACATTCCCAATTGACTAATTTTCTATTTGACTACCAAATTTAAAATGTTACCTGAATTTCGGGACAAATGGCGTCCCGATTGTACATCGTGCAGATGTCCGCCACCAGGTGCAATCCCTGCTTGCCAATGTGGGTAAGTGAACTGGGCAGCAGCTTAGCAGTGCGCAGCCCCGGCCTGCCCTGGGGGAAATCAGCACATGCAGAGGCAGATGCCTCCTTTCCTCGGCTCTGCCATGAGCTAGGTGGACCAGTCTGCACAGACTTTGCTGCGGGGAGCCCACTGCTGGCTCAGCCCAGCAACACTCACCTCAGGGACCTGCCGGCTGCTTCCCAGGAGCCGCCCCAGGTAAGCACTGCCGGGACCCACCCCTGCACCCCCTCCTCCCACCTTCAGTTGAGGAGGTGAGCAGCGGGAAGGACGGGGCTGGCCAGGGGCAATGGGGTACACTGGTCTGCCTGGCCCTGTGCTACCAGCATGCCCCATCCTGTTGGGGGTGGTCCCATGCTGTGCCACACATCTCCCCTGCCCAGCACCCCCTGGATCCACTATGCCCTGCATCCCCTGAACCCACTATGCCCAGAGGCCCCCCTCCACCCACATTTCCACCACAAATGCACAGTGCGGTGCACACCACCACCCCTCCCCAGCGCCCCCCCACCCACAGCCCCACCATAGCTGCCTAGCATCCCATACAGAAACCTCCACTCACTAGTTTCCCAATACACACAGATTTCTCCTCCCTCCCTCCCTCCCAATGCCCTTCCCCACAGCCCCATCACCACAACTAAACTATGCCCCACACAGACCCCCACTGCCCAGTGCCCTGACACATACAGATCTCCCCCACTGCCCAGCACCCTCCAACAGGCCCCCACTGCCTAGCACCCCAAAACACACAAACCTCCCCCACTGCCCAGTGCCCTCCACACCCTCACAGCCCAGCACCCCACACACATCTCCCAGACACTTACTCCATCACACCCTGCCCCCTTCCCTGGTCGCACTCACCAGCCCTGCTGGGAGCTCTCTGGCTCCTAGGGTCAGAGCAGTGAGGGGGGGTCTCCAGACTCCCCACGTGCTGTGCCTGCCACAAGCGCGAGCTCCGTGGCTTCCATTGGCTGGGAAAAGCGTCAATGGGAGCTGCCAGAGCCGCAGAGTGGGGCTTGCAGGCACCAGCAGTGCACAGAGAGCCCCCTGCCCCCTCCCCCCCCGAGACCCTAAGAGCCAGAGGGACCTGCTGGCGGGTAAGGTGGAGAGTTCCGGCGGTGTTTACCTGGGGCGGCTCCCGGGAAGCATCTGGCAGGTCCCTCTGGCTCCTAGGGTCGGGTTGTGGGGGGGGCGGGGCGGAGCGCTCTCTGCCCGCTGCCAGTGCCTGTGAGCCCTGCCCCCGCAGCTCTGATTGGGCAGGAGGGAGCCAGTGCAGCACACAGAGACCCCCTCTGCCTCTGTGCCGCCCACACTGCAGGCTCCTGCTGGCGGGTGGGCATTGGGAGCTGCCCAAGGGAGCGCTGCCAGCCCTGGGACTTTGGTGCGCGCAATGACTCATGGTGAGCAGTCCCCGATATAGGGACAAAGGGCGTCCCGACCGATGTGTGGTTGGGACACGGGACAAATGTCTTAAAATTGAGACTGTCCGATAATATCAGCACATCTGGTCACCCTATGTAAATTGGCCAAACCGGACAGTCTCTGTGCAAAAGAATAAATGGACACACATCAGATGTCAAGAATTATAACATTCAAAAACCAGTCAGAGAACACTTCAATCTCCCTGGACATTCAATTACACACCTAAAAGTTGCAATTCTTCAACAAAAAAGCTTCAAAAACAGACTCCAACAAGAAACTGCAGAACTGGAATTAATTTGCAAACTGGACACCATTAAATTAGGCTTGAATAAAGACTGGGAGTGGATGAGTCATTACACAAACTAAAAACTATTTTTCCAAGCTAATTTTTCCCCTACTGTTACTCACACTTTTTTGTCAACAGTTTGAAATGGGCCAGCCTGATTATCACTACAAAAGTTTTTTTCTCCTGCTGATAATAGTCCACCTTAATCGATTAGTCTCGTTAGAGTTGGTATGACAACCCCCGTTTTTTCATGTTCTCTGTATATATATCTATCTTCCTACTGTATTTTCCACTGCATGCATCTGATGAAGTGGGTTTTAGCCCAGGAAAGCTTATGCCCAAATAAATTTGTTAGGCTCTAAGGTGCCACAAGTACTTCTCGTTCATTTTCCCTGAAGTTACTCATACATATTTTCAACTTGAACTCTAAGCTTAAACATATTATATTTTTCTCAATTTCCATACAGTTTTAAAAAAGAAAAGTCTTACTCATTTGCCAAACTTCTTCGATTGTAAAAGGATACAGAATTTTATAGACTATTAAATTGTTAAAACATTTCTGGCCAAAGCAAACATCAAATTCTCATCCACGCAGAAAAAAAAATTAAATGGAAGAATAATTAAGAACAGATTTGTATTACTGACAGCTCATGAAACATATGCAAGGATTCAGTATAGTGATTTTCAGTGACTTAAATTTGATGTGTCACTTTTCAGTTGCTGTAAACTTAGTGCCAGCTGACAGCAGGTAACTAAAGGCCAATTCTTGCCCTTTGAGCCACATACCAAACACTGTGGTATGTTAAACATTTGAAGAGATGAGAACAATTCAAATGCGTATACAGTAAGTTAGAATCCCACAATACACTTCTACCCTACAAAAAGTGGGGCCTCTTTAGAACCCTCACATTTGTTATGGCACATTGACAAGTCATGTGAGCTTAGGGCAAACATGAGAAGTTTTAACAGTAAGCTTAAGTCAGTCATAGTCTACCTTCAGAAAAATCAGAGCTAAAGCCAGCTTAGTGAACATAACATAGTTGGTTTTGGAATGCTTAATTTATGCTCTTGACCCTGCCTCATACATTTGACCAGTAGGGAGCTGTATGGTTACATGCATTTCAATATATTTCACGTAAACTGACTTTGATGATGGCTTAGCTTGAAAAAGAACCGAAAAGGGAGTGAAGGTTTTGGTCCCAGGTCTGAAGGATGTCACATGGATATGTTATACTCCCCTTGAGGACAAAAGGTCCAAATGTCAATGAATGGATTACACTAATTGATAAACTTTTGGTTTGATATATAAAAATATTGATATTGTCATTAGAACACCATCCATGAAAAGAACCACTATGGAAATTGCTTAAGTGAGGTGGTCGAACCATTTCATGGCATTTATGGGGCCTCAAAGGGAAGTGAAAAGCATGTCACATATTGACTTGCCGACAATGCATGACCACTAAAGTTGTGTTTTGTCAAAGCAAAGGTGGTAGCCACAACAACAAGGCCAACACTGGGCATACATTCCCTTTAAAGAGACACATTCTGAGGTCTTAAAATGCTGCATGCTTCTACTTCTGCAAAGATTCTGAATGTTACTCCAAAGAAATAAATGTTTGCTCTTTAACAATCAAACAAAAAAACCCTCCATCATTTTGAGACTAGATTATAATGTGGCTCTTTGCTACATGATGTGTCTGAACTGTAATGTTAATCTAATTTAGAGTGTAATCTTTTTGGGACAGTGGCCACATTAACCTTTAAGTTATGTACTGCTGCATGCACGCTGATAGCACTCAAATAAATAATACAACAAATATTTTCAGGTATATTGTATTGCTGCTGCATTATATGTATTTTGTAACTGCAAAAATGACAATCAGAAATGCCAAATATATTAACGCAACATTTTTTGCACTCTAGATGCATCCTTCATTCAGTAGAGCAGGCTTTAATCAATGCTAAGAGGTTGAAGATCAGATTTTCAAAAGAGCTCAGCACCCAAAAGCTCCCATTGAGATTGAGAACTGCCAGGCACTGAGGACTTTTGCAGTTCTGGCCGCTTCATTTAGGTGCTTAAATGGGAGCTGAACTCTTATAGCAAATGTGGCCTAGAGAGTACTTCAGCATCAGTGTGTGAGAAGAGTGTTTTTTAACTGTTGCCTTTGGGTTCTTGAGTCAGTTTGTTCTATTTTAAGCTTTGTGGAAGAACTGAAGGTTCCCACTTGTTTTCTATATCAATGAGCCAGTAGTCTGTGTGGGAATGTTTTCATAGCACCATGCCTCTCCTGCCCTCTTCCATAAACCAAACTACTTCACGTGTCTCCTCATATTAGTACCACCAGGAAACAAAGCCAGCTCTCACGATGGAGTGCTGATGTCAGCAGATTCTGAATAGCATGCACAGGGACTTCTGACCCCTGGCACTCATTCCTGATTGGGGGGGATAAAGTCACTAGGGAGATTGCCAGTCCACTTCTTATGATCAGGTTGGGAAAGGGGGAGAGGGGAAAGAAGCCCAAATAAAAATCTGCTCTAGTGATAGACAAAATGACATATGTGAATATGAGCCCTTTATGGTACTTCTCAGCCCCAGAAGATACATTCCTGAAGACCTTAACGCTATTTAACAAGAAGTTTATATTGTCCCTTAACTCAATATTTCAATATTCAAAGTGAATGTACAATAGAATAATACATTTGGAATTCATCTATGCATTTAAAGCAAAGAAAGCAAACTGGGAGAGGGGGTGGGGAGGTATACAGTGTGATTAGAAAAAGTGATTTACATAGAGAACTTTCCCTCTGTAATGGAACTGTTTTTGATGTCCAATTTATCTTCATAATATATAAATATTGCAGTCCTGGAAAGAGATTGAAAGACACTATTATATTTGGGGTTACTGCACTTACTCAGGCAGATTTGCATAAAAACATTGTTGGTCAGTGGTAAATCGGTCTCTGGCGGCAGTTTGTCTTTGGAAAGAAGGGACTACAGGGCTGACTAAATTTAATTAAATCCTAGTAATCATCATGCTGGATATTTTTTGGCTCCAAAGTTAAAATATAGAATAAGAAGTTGAAAACTGGTGACTTGCCAGAGATCCTTGAAAACCTGCTGAGTTCAATGCTCCACATGACATGAGTCTCTAGTATCTGCTCAGAACAGTGCATGTATCAAAAGTACAATTTTCCATTGCGCAGGAATGTGAGGACACTGTCATATACAGAGAGAGGAAAATGCTAAAGATATGTTGTATAAAGTGCTAAAGATATGTTTGATGTCACAGTGTATGTATGATTTAAGATGATCAGTTACTGGATTACTTGGTGTATGTTAAAATAAATCACCAAAATCATTGTAAGCTGTGCTTTCTGATTTTAAAAAAGAAGCCAACAGCAGCTAGTAGACAGACATACCACAGCATTCATAATTATTTAGATGAGAGCCTAGTTATTCTAGTGCTTGTACAGAGAGACAGCCCATGCCTCCAGGAGTTCATAATCTAAACAGACAAGATAGACAAAGAGTTGGGAAAAGGAAATATTATTACTCCGATTTTATAAAAGGACAACTGACACACAAACGGATCAAGGGCCTGATCCTGCAAAAGATGTGTATATATATATATACTTAAATTTACAAACCATGAGTTGTCCCACCACAGTCCACAAGGTTATTTACCCTGCACAAAGTTAAGCACATTCAGGATCAGGGCCTAAATGACTTGACCAAGGTCACAGCCAGGAATTGAATCCAGTTCTCCAGAATTCTAATCCAGTGCCTTAACAAGACAATATTGATAATATTCCTCTAAATATTGATGTCATGGGACTACTCATGACAGTAAAGTTACACAACATGCATATCTGCAGAATTTGACACAGTTCTGGCTATCCTGTGAATTACTATGAATGTCTTTAATACACACAAAGACTCAGGTGCACATTCTACGGTATCCAGTCCCGGGGATGTCCTTTTTATTTCATGAAGATATGGGTCGTAAACCCATTTTTTTGCCCAAGATTTTGTGTAATAGTATACAATCATATATAGAGAGAAAGTCTTTTTGAGAGCCTCATGCTAGTTTAGAAATGTTTCTACACACACACACACGCACACAAAGACCCCTAGAGAAACCAAGAGAAGAGGCAAAGAAAGAATATATTTTTGGCTTACCATGTTGAACTGGTGTTGACCTAAAAATAGTTTTATTGGAATAGGATTTTAAAATTAATGTAATTTGTATATACAGTACTTTAAAGGAACGTAATGAGTGAAATCCTGGTGCCACTGAAGTTAATGGCAAAACTTCCATTTACTTCAGTGAGCCCAGAATTCCACTCAATATTTTTGTCTTGCTTCAGGACAGGTTTCAGAGTAACAGCCGTGTTAGTCTGTCTTTGCAAAAAGAAAAGGAGTACTTGTGGCACCTTAGAGACTAACCAATTTATTTGAGCATGAGCTTTCGTGAGCTATAGCTCACTTCATCGGATGCCTCCGATGAAGTGAGCTGTAGCTCACGAAAGCTCATGCTCAAATAAATTGGTTGGTCTCTAAGGTGCCACAAGTACTCCTTTTCTTTTTGTCTTGCATCAGTTTAACACAGAGATTCATTCCTCAGATGAAATCACGTAGCAGATCAGCCTACAATTGTATATTGGACTTTCGGTACATAAGCACTTCCTGACTCTTATCAATCAGGCAGCGTGACAGATTTCCTAAGAACTAGGTAGTGAAAGAAGGAAGAATACAGCTTTATAATAAAATATTTTGTGAATCATTTTAATGTGCACAAAAAGGTCTTTATAACATTTTTTTCTTAAGTGAACTTTTTTTTTCTTAGATAAGTTCTTGATTAATATTAAAGGAGAAAAAAATGCAGGATTCAAATTAAATCGCTCTCATCCTCAGTCACTGCAAATAGGACATTCAGAACAAATACCAGCATTCACATTTCTAATATTTTGAAACAAGAGATGCCATCTTCTGCTTCAGGAGATCATTATGGAAAACACTTTCATGGTAAAGCTTGGCAGACAAAGTGTATTCTTTTTAGAGATTTATTGTTTAAATAGTTTGAGGTACAACGGCATTGAACATATCAGTGCAGCAAAAAACAAAAACAAACAAAACCCCCAGCTCACCCTATTATTTTAATCTGTATACTTTAAAAAGTTATTTGTTTAAAAGAATTTCTCTGTGTTACTCTTGTATCCCCTTCATCCAACAGAACAAAAGCCATTCTATGAAAGGAGTCTAAACTTGGACAAACTGTAAAAAAAGCAAAGTTCCTCTCTGTTTTTATCAAATTTGATTGCTGCAGCTGTTCCCAGTTTCTGTATTTTAAAAATAGCCTTATTCAGTGCCTTGTTGGCTAAAGGCCAGAATACCATTAGAACATGCTGTACGGAAAACCTCTATTCAGTTACAGATACAGAAATATATTTAAGATCAGTGGGGGTCATCTGCAGCAAACACTTGTAGGGGGAACATGGAATTTTAATGTGCTTGGACTGCTCACCACTTTTAACAGATATTTAAGAACTTCAAACCGGATATCCTTCCATTTGTATTGGAGCTATCAACTTACTGGGCACCAGGTACAATACGAACAAGTCAAGATCATTTCAACTAACAAAAATAGATCTAATTCTCAGATTACTTTCTATGTAATTCTGGCATTCACTTCAAATGGCTCCAAGTAATATTGGATATTTGATTAGCCTATAAAAATGCCACTGCCCAGAAAGGACAGATACAGTAATATTGATGGAACAGTAGAAGTTTGATCAATGTAAACCAGCTTTGATTTGTACATTTCTAAGACTACTACATACTAAGAAGGGGAAAAATGTTTCCCTTCCAAAAAATGTACGAGTGTAGTTACTGCTGCATCTTCTTCTCAGAGGAGGGATTTTATAGTTTTGCACATGAGGTGAAATTCTGGCCCTACTGAAATCAATGGCAAAACTCCCATTGATTTCATTGGAACAGATGCACAGCACAGAACCCCACAGAACCAGGATCCCCATCTCTCTGGTGCATAGCTCTTTGGTGAGACACATTCCTATTTGTGCCCCCTGCTCCACATGCACTCTGTGATGTCTGGAGCTCTGAACCTCAGCAATTTCTGAGGCACTTCCTGGTAGAAAATCCACTTGCATTGCAGGTGAGAAAGCCACATATAACACGTGCTTAGCATTTCAAAAAGTTTTGGAAGCAAGCCGCGAATGACATATTTCCAAATCCAGAACTGTTAGCCATTTCCAGCAGTGTGAAAATTCCATGTTAAGATATCTAAGGGGAAAAAAAAATCTGTCCATGCCTTCTTGTGCCCAAGAAGAGCCACCAGGCAAGTTAAGTCTGATCTATTACCTAACACTCAACAGAGCATGCTGGACACCCTTCTGCCTAGCTCCTGTACAAGGGATAGATCTTGCAAGGTGATGAGCACCTTCACTTCCCACTGGCTTCAATGGTAGGTGAGGGAGCTCAGTACCTCTCAGAATCAAGCCCTGAGTAGACTAGCAACAAAGACAGATTTCCCACACATTCTTCCCACCTAGCATGTCTAGGAAGTGGCAGCAGAATTTAACCGCTAATTTGTTCCAGACCGATTATTTACTGTTGTGCCTTGGGTTTCTTTTGTTGTCTAGGCCGATTACAACATAGCTGCTATTCCCATTAATTTCTAAACTGAATACCTTGCAAGAGATCACTAACGTATTACTATCAGAAACATCTGCAACAAATCTGAGGCTCAGAGACGGATATAAACATAATTTGAGAAAACTAGAGTACTTTGAAGTATGATTATATTAATTTTCCAGAATTCGGATATGTGTAGGAACCTCCTTTCTTTGTCACTGAATTTAGAAACAAAGGGATACTGCCTTTGGAATGAATACTAAACATCTGTCCAAACGTGTTTCATTTGGCAAGGAGCTAAAGAAACATCTTTAAAAGGTTCACAGAGAAAGGAAAAATGAACTTCTTTATAACCTATTCAATATTTACAGTTTTAATTATTGACATAAAGCTACCTTATTATAGAGAGGTATTTACATAGGCCAAAGAAAAATACCAACAACAAAAATATCTATCTCTCTGTATAACCACAATCAAGTTAAGGTTCCAGATTTCTCCTTCCCTAGGACCAAAAGAAACACCATCAGCTGGAGTTGGCTTAGCAGATAGGCCATTTAAAGTTCTTTCCAATGCCCAGGTTCTGGATACTACTAACAAATCCAAATACAAAAAACAACTATTTCATTCCAAACACCCAAGGAAACTTTACAAACAAAACTTGATTTGTTTGATTGATGGTCTTCCACAAATGTGAAGTTTGGTTTTGTTTAGCGAAGATGAGATTTTAGTACATATTTGTTCATAGTGCTGCTAGCAATGGGAGAAACACAGATGAAGGCACAGCCCTTGCCCCAAAGAATGCACATTCTAAGGCCCTGAACCTACATGGGTATCCATGGGCATTGACTGCTATGCCCATGTGGGTTCCCACCAACTTTGTCTTCAGTGAGATTTGGCATGGGCACAGGGGTCCATACCAGTGGATGCTGATGCAAGACAGGGCCCTCAAAAGACTGAGGGCCTGATTCTTATTTACATTAAGACTTCAGTACACAATACACCACTTAGATGGTGTGAACAGGCCTTAAAGTAAATATATATATTTTTCTGTATAATATAATTTACACCAAATTTAAGGTCCCTTTGCATTTCCAGAGAAACATACAAACAGAGACATGGAGAGTAGGGGAAAGGGAACAACAAACCCATAGGTGGTCAGGTCTTTTTTAATGTTACAAATATATATGCATTTTATTTATGTGCGTTATATGTACAAAGAAAGGTCATGAAAATAAAGGATATTTCAAATGAATAAAATACAAATCCCACCTCAACTCTGATATCTGCTAGTAGCTATAATGGTCAGGTTGTAGGGTAATTTGAGATTGTCTGCACATTTTGGACCTAATTTTCATTTACACTAAGTCTGCTTTATACTGCCTTGGCAATATACAGGTGCCCTAAAGCCAGTACAACTGTAATTTACACCAATTTAAAGGACCCTTTAAACTGTCAGATCAGACATCTTATATCTCAACTGAAATTAATCTATGATCATGCCATTACAGTTACTTGTAGGCATTGTGATATAGGTGGGTCTTCAGAAGGAATTTGTATTTTACAAGACAACAGTCAGTTCTTTTTTATTAGCTTGCTTTTGTTTGCATTCCTTTTCTATTTTTCTCTCCGTATCAAGGCCTACATTGTAGGCCTAAGTCTATATATAGGATATATATTGCCTTTTATTGCAAATGTATTTGTTAGTGCTTCTGGGAATACATGAGGACCTGAGGCTTTGGGTAGAGCACAATGGGACATTCTGTTGGGCATATCAGCTGCTAAAGTAGTGTATACTGTGATAATTTTTAAAATATACCATTTACTTTACATGGTAAGCCATGCACAGTAAAGTTAGATTAATATTTTTACCTTTTGTTCCTAGATCCTGTTTGCCTGCACTAGGCTCAGCAACGTAAAGGGTTGCAATACATTAAAAAGAATTAAAGAAAGTGGAAGATGCAGGTGCACTAATAAACGGGTGGTCTTTGGATTACAGTATTTATGTGTACTATGCCAAGCTAAACAGAAACCTAAATGCTATACATACAAAGTGGTACAACAAGCACATCTGTGTTGGGGGACTGAACTGGCATGGCTAATACCTCCAGTGCCAGGTGCAAAGGAAATTTCAGCACAGCTTGAGTAATCTTGACTGCCAGCATCTGCATGCATCAGATTACCTCCTGTGTTCCTAGTTCACCAATACCCACTAGAGTATTTATATTCTACATCTGGCTCTGTAATGGCTATAGGCAGGTTGCAGTCCTTCCATTACTGACTCTGAGAATGATGATGAAGAACAAACTCTTTTTTCACAGGACTATTAGCATTACTAACATTTGTATAATGTTTATTGCACTGTTGGGAAGATGAAACTTTTTGCATAGAAAATAAAAATATAATGAAATGAATGACTCTCCCTATAGAAAGAATCATTCATCTTTTTATTTATTTATTTATTTTTATTTTTTATGCAACAAATTGTCATCAAATCAGTTTTTTCATTGGCATTTACATTTTCCTGTGAAACCATATTTCAATTTTTGCAGAGGAAAATTGTGATGAAATTATGAAAGTTTGCTTTTACCACATTTCAAAATGAGCTAAACCTATCATTTAATTTTTACCTAAAATATCATTTCTAATGAGTTTAAAACTTCCAGTGGGAAAAATCTCAATGATTGCCAGAGGATGTTGTGAAGGCCAAGACCATAACAGGGCTCAAAAAAGAACTAGATAAGTTCATGGAGGAAAGGTCCATCAATGGCTATTAGCCAAAATGGCAGGGATGGTGTCCCTAGCGTCTGTTTGCCAGAAGCTGGGAATGAGCGACAGGGAATAGATCACTCGATGATTCCCTGTTCTGTTCATTCCTTTTGGGGCACCTGGCACTGGCCACTGTCAGAAGACAGAATTACTGGGCTAGATGGGCCATTTTTATGTTCTTATTTTTTTGTCTGAAATTTCTCACAAGAAAAATGTTGGTTTTCAAACAAGTCTAATTTTTTTTTTTTTACAGAAAGAGCAGCTACAAACTGTATATTTAGAATTTATAATACTGTCCCTTAAAAAAATTCCTCAGACTTTTTTTTTTAAAAGAACGTTCATGCCAGTTTGCAGCAGACTTTGAGATTTAGCAACAGAATACTGGGGTCACAGAGGTGCATCCTACAGGTCCTATGCCACACACAAATATAGTATGCAGTGATGTTGCAGTCATGTTAGTCCCAGGATATTACAGAGACAAGATGGGTGAGGTCACATCTTTTACTGGACCAAATTCTGTTGGTGAGAGAGCCAAGCTTTTGACGTTACACAGACCTGAAGAAGAGCTCTGTGTAAGCTCCCATGCTTGTCTCTCTTACCAGCAGAAATTGGTCCAATACAAGATATTATCTCACCCACCTTGTCTCACAAACATAGTAAACAGACAAGATGAATCTTCCCCGCCCCCCCCTCGCCATTCTTGCTGCTTGGATGTAGGAGACCAGGAGTTCAAGTCTCACTTCTCTTGACTATTGCTGATATAAAAGATATAACCTCACCCACCTTGTCTCTTTATTACTGAACATAAGAACATAAGAATGGCCAATACTGGGTCAGACCAAAGGTCCATCCAGCCCAGTATCCTGTCTACCAACAGTGGCCAATGCCAGGTCCCCCAGAGGGAGTGAACCTAACAGGTAATGATCAAGTGATCTCTCTCCTGCCATCCATCTCCATCCTTTGACAAACAGAGGCTAGGGCCACCATTCCTTACCCATCCTGGCTAATAGCCATTAATGGACTTGAACTCCCTGAATTTATCTAGTTCTCTTTTAAACCCTGTTATAGTCCTAGCCTTCACAACCTCCTCAGGCAAGGAGTTCCACAGATTGACTGTGCGCTGTGTGAAGAATTTCCTTTTATTTGTGTTAAATCTGCTGCCCATTAATTTCATTTGGTGGCCCCTAGTTCTTATATTATGGGAACAAGTAAATTACTTTTCCTTATTCACTTTCTCCACATCACTCATGATTTTATATACCTCTATCATATCTCCCCTTAGTCTCCTCTTTTCCAAGCTGAAAAGTCCTAGCCTCTTTAATAAGGCATTCTACTCAATATGCAAGAAACAGAACTCTAATCTAACCCTGCTCATTCATATGGCAGACCCATTTAGCCACACTGCCTCTCAGAAATCTGCCTTATCTAAGTATTCAACTATGCTGTCTGTAAAATGGGTCTGCTTATGTGTATGTAACCTATTTTTTCAGAGCATTATGCATCTCCCTCTAGTGGCTGATCCACAGAGGAAAACAGACTACTCTTGCTGCCCCTGATGTAGTTAATCCTTCAGGTCCAGTGGTAATGGTCTGTGCTGCAGTGCTGAAAGTTCAGGGTTCAAACGTTGCTGTTGATAAGAAAGAGCAAAGCCTTTAGGAAAGATGTATGGCATGTAGGAATGAAATCAGGAGGGCCAAATCGCACCTGGAGCTGCAGCTAGCGAGAGATGTCAAGAGTAACAAGAAGGGTTTCTTCAGGTATGTTGGCAACAAGAAGAAAGCCAAGGAAAGTGTGGGCCCCTTAATGAATGAGGAAGGCAACCTAGTGACAGAGGATGTGGAAAAAGCTAATGTACTCAATGCTTTTTTTGCCTCTGTCTTCACGAACAAGGTCAGCTCCCAGACTGCTGCGCTGGGCATCACAACATGGGGAATAGATGGCCAGCCCTCTGTGGAGAAAGAGGTGGTTAGGGACTAGTTAGAAAAGCTGGACGTGCACAAGTCCATGGGGACGGACGAGTTGCATCCGAGAGTGCTAAAGGAATTGGCAGCTTTGATTGCAGAGCCATTGGCCATTATCTTTGAAAACTCGTGGTGAACGGGGGAAGTCCCAGATGACTGGAAAAAGGCTAATGTAGTGCCAATCTTTAAAAAAGGGAAGAAGGAGGATCCTGGGAACTACAGGCCAGTCAGCCTCACCTCAGTCCCCGGAAAAATCATGGAGCAGGTCCTCAAAGAATCAATCCTGAAGCACTTACATGAGAGGAAAGTGATCAGGAACAGTCAGCATGGATTCACCAAGGGAAGGTCATGCCTGACTAATCTAATCGCCTTCTATGATGAGATTACTGGTTCTGTGGATGAAGGGAAAGCAGTGGATGTATTGTTTCTTGACTTTAGCAAAGCTTTTGACACGGTCTCCCACAGTATTCTTGTCAGCAAGTTAAAGAAGTATGGGCTGGATGAATGCACTATAAGGTGGGTAGAAAGTTGGCTAGATTGTCGGGCTCAACGGGTAGTGATCAATGGCTCCATGTCTAGTTGGCAGCCGGTGTCAAGTGGAGTGCCCCAGGGGTCGGTCCTGGGGCCGGTTTTGTTCAATATCTTCATAAATGATCTGGAGGACGGTGTGGATTGCACTCTCAGCAAATTTGCGGATGATACTAAACTGGGAGGAGTGGTAGATACGCTGGAGGGCAGGGATAGGATACAGAGGGACCTAGACAAGTTGGAGGATTGGGCCAAAAGAAATCTGATAAGGTTCAATAAGGATAAGTGCAGCGTCCTGCACTTAGGACGGAAGAACCAATGCACAGCTACAGACTAGGGGCCGAATGGCTAGGCAGCAGTTCTGAGGAAAAGGACCTAGGGGTGACAGTGGACGAGAAGCTGGATATGAGTCAACAGTGTGCCCTTGTTGCCAAGAAGGCCAATGGCATTTTGGGATGTATAAGTAGGGGCATAGTGAGCAGATCGAGGGACGTGATCGTCCCCCTCTATTCGACATTGGTGAGGCCTCATCTGGAGTACTGTGTCCAGTTTTGGGCCCCACACTACAAGAAGGATGTGGATAAATTGGAGAGAGTCCAGCGAAGGGCAACAAAAATGATTAGGGGTCTGGAATACATGACTTATGAGGAGAGGCTGAGGGAACTGGGATTGTTTAGTCTGCAGAAGAGAAGAATGAGGGGGGATTTGATAGCTGCTTTCAACTACCTGAGAGGTGGTTCCAGAGAGGATGGTTCTAGACTATTCTCAGTGGTAGAAGAGGACAGAACAAGGAGTAATGGTCTCAAGTTGCAGTGGGGGAGGTTTAGGTTGGATATTAGGAAAAACTTTTTCACTAGGAGGGTGGTGAAACACTGGAATGCGTTACCTAGGGAGGTGGTAGAATCTCCTTCCTTAGAAGTTTTTAAGGTCAGGCTTGACAAAGCCCTGGCTGGGACGATTTAATTGGGGATTGGTCCTGCTTTGAGCAGGGGGTTGGACTAGATGTCCTCCTGAGGTCCCTTCCAATCCTGATATTCTATGATTCTATGTGGACAAACTGGAGAGATCTGAGAGGAAAGTAACAAAAATGATAAAAGGAAAACCTGACTCATAATGAAACACTAAAAACCCTGAGCATGTTTAGTCCTGAGAGAAGAAGGGGGTGGGGGGACCTGACAAGTCTTCAAATATGTTAAAATCTGTTATAGAGAGGATAGTGATCAATTGTTCTTCATGTCCACTGAAGGTAGCATAAGAAGAACTCGTCTTAATCTGCAGCAAGGAAGATTTAGTTTAGATATTACCCAAACCTCTCTCACTATAAGGGTAGTTAAGCTCTGGAATAGGCTTCCAAGGGAGATTGTTGAGTCCCACCTCTCTTATTGGAGGTTTTTAAGAACAGGTTGAACAAACACCTGTCAGGGATGGTCTAGGATTATATGGTCTTGCCCCAGCGCAGGGGGCTGGACGGGATGACTTCTCCAGCCCTGCTGTACTACAATTACAATTGCACATAAAGTAATTTGTTTTCTCTTTTTAAAAATCTAAGACATTACATAGAAAAAAAGTCAGCAATGACTTTACAACCTAAAGAACAAGCACACAAAAGTTCCAGAATTAAAGCAGCAACATCACATTAGAAGGCAAAATCATCAAGAAAGCAGAACAGTTCATCTACCTGGGCCACACCATACTAGCCATAGGAGACCTCATGAAGGACATGACATCAAGGATAGGAATGGCATCCACACTGTTCACTAAACTCAACAAGGGAGGTAAGTCAAAGATATACAATACTGGAACAAAACTGAGAATGTTCAACTCTAACAGGATCTTAGTGTTAACACACCACTGCGAAAGCTGGAGATCTGCCAAAATGTTCGACAGAATACTCTACACCTTCAAAAATAAATGCCTCTGAAAGATTCTGGGTGTCACCAGTGAAGAAATCCAAGAAATCACCAACAAGTAGCTCATCTCCACCAGAATCAGAAAGACGCTCTGGATATATTTGGTGTATATACTGCAGATGCCAACACACAGACTCCCACATGAAGCCATCACATGGAAACCATATGATGTGAGGAAATGAGGGCACTCAAGAGAAACCTCAAGAAGAACCCTCAGTAGAGAGGGCAAAACAACTGAGCCCAACACCACAGAGCAGATGGAAGCAGCGTGAAATAACAGGGAGAAATGAAACGGACTTGTTTCTCCACCTTGCGTACTGACATTGGTGTTGGAAGGATCTGTGCAAAGTTAATACAGCCCCCTCATGTGTATGCATTGGGATACAGTATTTAATTGCTTGATCACACTCTATTTTTTCCACACAATCCCTGCCTCATTCAGTGCATGGTGATAAAATGTTAGGTAAATGCACTATTGTCAACTTCAAGCATTCAAAAAAAAAAAAAAAGTCAAGTCCCCCAAAATCATGAGACCCTCTTAAAAATTATGCTATTTTTGAAAAATAATACCTTTGGCTGTCTTTTTGTTTGCCTTCTTGTTTCTCAGCCACCTTTAGGGTGAGCTCATTTTATATTTTCAAGCTTTTCTTCCCAACTACAAGGGCTATACACTTATTTTTTAAAAAAAGAAAAAAGAAAGATGAGATTCTCATGCAATCTCGTAATTCCAGCAGATGGGACTAAGAAAAACATGAACTATACAAAGACTTAAAAAAATCATTGGATTTGGCAAAACTGTAGATGGATAAAATGATTGAAAAAGGGAGGACTGGATGGCTCTAAGGATTGCTATAAAATGCAGAGCCTTTCCCTTCTGGATTGCTCATCTGAATCCAGTCCAAGGCTCTTTTCCTACTCCTGCTGAAAATCAATGAGAAATTCTCATTGAGTTCATTGGGAGCATGATCTGTTCCTCCATCAGCAGTGAGAAGGGTCCCAATCCTGCACTCCTTACCCAGGCAAAACTCTCAATGGTTATATGGTGGAAAATGTTTTGAGTCTCATGCCTTGTCTAGGCTTATGGCACCAGGTAGAGTATGGGCACTACACATGTCGCTACATGACACATCAAAAGCAGGCTGCATGCGTAGTGACATGATGCAATGAAAGGCTCCGGCAGGGGGCAGGCAGTGGGGAAAGGCTCCCACATGAGGGAGGTGCCAGAGCCTTTCCCTGGTGCTGGACCCTTTCTTCATTGCAGGAGCTGTTCACTGGGATGAGGAAAGACTCCGGCCAGCGGGAGGCAGCAGGACACAACACTAGTGTAGGAATGGAAGGAGGCCCTGCTTGGGCCTGCAGAGAGCTGTCTAGGGTATATACCCTTTGGTGCAGGCACTCTACTCGCCGAAGCAGGCGTCACTGTCTACGCTGCTATTTATACCCATGATACCCATGCTGGATATGCAGCGTATGTCACCTACCCACTGCCATAAGTGCAGACGCAACTTTAGGGCATTCTACATGACGAAAAACCACCACTGCATTTGGCACCCTAGGTGAAAATCAGTGGCCTGATTCATACTTGTGACTTCAATGGGAGCTGGATCAGGCCCCAAGAGAGGCTAAAAAGTGACTGAACGTGCGGAGTAAGCTATGCTTTAACCTTGGCAGGGTAGAATGACGGGGCGGGGCTGGAATGCTTGAACTGCTGCTGTCCACATTGTATTTATCCTATGGATAAGTTGAATTCTGTTAATCCAGTACCTTTAATAACACTAAATTACAATTAAAGACAAAGAAAATGTTGTCATCAATACAGTCAGACAGTTTGAGCTTTTAGTGAATTTCTTCAGAAACATTTTTTTTGAAAAACTATTTCTTTCTCTTGGCAATTAAAATTCTACAGCTTCTTCCATCCCGATCGCAGATTAAGCTTCTCACATATTTCCAATAAATAAACTAGCAAGTGAAGGTCCAATTATTGCAAATTATTTTTTCTGGGGATTTGGAGCATGTTTCATTGCCTCATAAAACAATCTTTTATAACTGTAACAAGGTGTGGCAGAAATGCAATAAATACAAATAAATCCACAAAAAAAAAAATACACCCAACATCAAAAAATGAAACAAAGAGTTGCTTTATAAAAAATTGCTGTTGCAAATTTGTAATCCCTTGTTACTCATCTTTTCTTGTTACTTCAGTTTTAAAGCCAGATTCCTTCATTAGTTTCTGACCCGATATGAAACACCATCTGGAGTGAGCATGTTGAGATTCTACATGAGTGAAATAGAATTATTTTTCTTGAGATATATTTTTAAAAAATCATTTGAGACTATTAAGATTAGTGTTTAAATAAATTTTAAAATAGGCTGCAACAAAACGTGTGTGGAGGTAAGTTTAATCTTTTACAATTATCAGTAATAATTAAAATATTGTATAAACGTCTTTCAGTAGGTCTATGCCAGAGATCTCAATGGTATCTATAGTTCAGAATAGAGATATTTCCTCTAGTGTAATAAGATTTCAAGTTCTATGAGCTTATATCTATTTTACACATCTATTATTAATTATTATTATTCATCAAATAGGTTATGATACTGCCTCGGTCAGAGCCAAGGCTTCATTCGGGTTGGCAGAGCACAGATATATAATGTAGGGAGAGTTTACAGTCTAAGGCAATGATCCTGTAATCGGATCCATGCAGGGGGACCTTTGCGAGTGCATAAAGTCTCATTGAAGTCAATGAAACTCTGGATAGGTGCAAGTGTTGCCCTGCACAATTCTTATTGCAGAATCGGAGAGTAAAAAGACAAAGATGAAGTAATAGACTAATTGGACACGTGTTACAGTGTTGTTGCTCGACAAATTCTGACGAGCTTGGCCTTGAACAATTGGTAGCAGAAAAGCAAATGCTTAGTATGTGATGAAAAGGTACAATACATTCTTTATCAGTGCAGAAATACATCTTGGACAAACATTTTGCAATTATAAAAACCCCCCAACTATTTTGACTGATTAAAATGAAAAACTGGGACATTTCAGGATTCCTGAAAGAAGATAATTTTCCCACAGATTGTGAGATAGTATGAAAAACCAGGACTCCCCTAGTAAAACTGGGATATATGTCCTTTATCTATAGGTCTTTTCCATCTCTGATTTCTGTGACTCTACAATTCTATTGACAATTATTTTACTAAAATAAATGAAAACCCACTCATGGTAATTTAAACCAGTTTATATTCCTGTGACAAAAGAAGTCACTTAAAAGTTTCATTTGATCGTTCATTACAAAAATAAAATATTTGTTAATTGACACTGGAGTTATAAAAAAAATCTAGCAAAGTTTTAATCCTCCTTGCCATAAACAGAACACATTCAGGGGAAAGGTAACTCATGCTGGTTGATGGATATGGGCAGTGCAGACTGATGTACTTGAAGAAAAAGCAAACAATACCAAGAAACTGTGAGCGAATATGCCCAGTGAATATTTAACTATGCCATCAGTTTTTGTTAGTCACATTTTAGGAGTTGGGTTGAACATGCTGTAAATTGTGTCATCAACCTACATGAATAAAAGCTTTATTTAATAATTGTAAAAGCTGCCATTTACTATGTTTTACAATATCTCATTTCTCATAGCCTTTTATCTGATAATGGTCACTAGAGTTACAAAATGCTAAAAATATCAATGGTCTTGAAAACCTTATTTGAGTACTTATGGGTGAAAATGAAATATCTATAAAAGTGTATAGCAGACTGTTATTAGCTTGTTGCAATTTCTGGGAATACTCAGTTAAAAAAGCTTTTAAAAATGCAAGTAAAAACTACTTTGTATACAATTCAATTCTGTTTTTGTTTTAAAACTATCCCCAAGCTCTTACAAAAAACGTATAAGTATTTCAGGTATTTTATTTTAATTTGAATGGATTTTTTTTAAACCCAAACAACATACCTTCCTCTGCTTTGTTTGCAGCTCAGAATTGATAACATTTTGCTAGTGCCTGAGAACCTGACCATGAAATTGACTAGAAACTGACTAGAAACAAAAGTAAAACCAACTAGTCTAATTGTATTGTCTAGCTTGTGAGAAATGCAAAAAAATAAACGGTGGGAAAGAGAGGGGGGGAAAAATGAGCATCAATGTATAGTTAGTATAAGGAAAAAAACAAAACAAAACTCTTCCCCTTCTTGAAATACCCAGGGAAAACAAACAATTTGACTCATCTGGTATCCTCTTACCCAGCCCAGGCTGGCTGGACAAGATGACTGGGACTGGGAGTTCATGAAGGGTGGGGAGTTTCTGCCTAGCTGGAGAAAGAGACTGGGAGCCACTAGGTGAGAAGACAGATTGGAGGAGGAGCCAGGGGAAACTGGGCAAGGAGATTGGAACTGAGATCCAGTAGGCGTGTCAGGGAAGACAAGTTCCATAAGGAATCAGGGTGAGGAGAGAGAAGTGGCACTGGCTGAGACAAGCGACTTGGACAGGAGTCCATGGAGGGAGGGACACAGAGTAGATGAGGCGCCTGAGGAAGGAGATTGGGACAGGGGGGCAACTGGAAGCAAAGGTGGGGAGAGAGTAAGATCAGTTGCAGAATCAGGTGGGGCAGACTTGGGACTGGGAGTGTGGAGGAGTAAAACTAGGACTTGCTGTCAAGGAGATTGATTCATAGATTCCAAGTCCAGAAGTACCATTGTGATCATAGTCTGACCTCCTGTATAACACAGTCCACAGAACTTCCCCATAATAATTCCTAGCATGTAGCCACTAGGAAAATCATAGAATCATGGAATACCAGGGTTGGAAGGGACCTCAGGAGGTCATCTAGTCCAACCCCCTGCTCAAAACAGGATCAATCCCCAATTTGTGCCCCAGATCCCAAATGGCCCCCTCAAGGATTGAACTCACAACGCTGGGTTTAGCAGGCCAATGCTCAAACCACTGAGCTATCCCTCCCCCCCAAATATCCAATCTTGATTTAAAAATTGCTAGTGATGGAGAATCCACCATGACCCTTGATAATAGGGAACATTATTGCTGTTCTCCCGACACACACACTTCAGGAGCCTGTAGTGGAAGAAGTTGCCAGTGCGGTTCCCTCATCCTTAACACCTGTCCCTCCCTGTCTCAGCACTGAGGTTAAGATTTCGTCCTTGGTCACCAGCGGGTTGGACTTTATGACTGGGGGGCTTCCCAGACAGCTTGGGGGAAATTGGAGCCCTGGGTCTGACAACATCTCCTGACCCAGGCAGGGACAACTATCTCCCCATGGCCCCCAGTCTGAGCGCTTAGCTTATTTTGTTTCCCCCACCCATTCACCTTCTGCCCTTGATCCTGCCCCCAGCCCAGTCAATGACAGCTCTGACCTCTTAGCCATCAAGCCCAATGTGGCAATGGTATTGACTGGCACACAGCATCTAGGTACTGAGCCTTTTGGAGTGTCCTCTGAGACAAAGAAGTTTGGCCCTGGGCCCATTCAAAATCTAGGCCTGGGATTGTAAACTTGCTCAGGAGAGTGCTAACACTGGGTTGGCAGGCACCAAGCCTGTTGAGGTTGCCCTAGCCCCTCATGTCAATCCACTCAGCCACATTGTTGTGGCAGAGAAAGTTGGAGCCATTAGGTCTGTTGAACCTGCCATGCTAGTTTTCAGAGTAGCAGCCGTGTTAGTCTGTATTCGCAAAAAGAAAAGGAGTACTTGTGGCACCTTAGAGACTAACAACTTTATTTGAGCATGAGCTTTCGTGAGCTACAGTCCGATGAAGTGAGCTGTAGCTCACGAAAGCTTACGCTCAAATAAATTTGTTAGTCTCTAAGGTGCCACAGGTACTCCTTTTCTTTTTGCCATGGTAGTGTTGCCCTTTTGAGAGGTTTTACCTGGGGGGACCTGGACTCTCTACTTTCTCCATAACTCTTGGGGAAATCCCCCAACTGTCATGTGGGGGTGAGCCCCAGGAGATGGTACTTATTGTGTCTTCCCTTTCCTCTCCCTCTGGGGAGGAGTTCTCAGAAGCCCAGCATCTGATGCCCACCAACAAATCTCTGGGCATCAACAGGCTGACCGTAGAGTTCTACTGTGCATTCTGGGACTCCTCATCCTGGACTTCATCTTCTGGGCCGAATCCCTGGGGATCTGGGGGTTCCTCCTGTTATGCAAGTGGGCCGTGCTTGCTCTACTGCCACGGAAGGGAAACCTCTGTGACCTGAGGACTTGGCACACAGTATCTCTACTCAGTATGGACTATAAGGTTGTAGCAAAATCCCTCTCACTGTGGCTGATGTCCTTGCTGATGGATGTTATCCACTCTGACCAGATCTAAACTGTCCTGGACTGGATTATCCTTGATAATCTGTATCTCATCTGGGCCCTTCTCTATCTGGTATGTAGATATGATTTGTCTCTCATCTTCCTGTCTTTCGACCAGGAAAAGGTGTTTGAAAGGGTGGATCATGGGTATCCCATGGGAACCAGGTGGGCATTGGCTTCGGTCCTTGTTTCGTGAGGTGTCTCCAGGTGCAGTATGCCTTTGCAGAGTGTATGGTCAAGCTCAACTGGGCCTTGACTGAATCTGTCATCTTTGGTCAGGGAGTGCATCGGGGTGCTGTCTGTCTGGCCAGTTATATGCAATCACTGTTGAGCACTTCCTTTGTCTCTTACACAAGCAATTGACGGGATTGGTGTTTGGACCACCCCAGCCTTCCGGCTGGTCCTGTCAGCGTATGCCAACAACATGCTTTTCATGGCCCAGGACCCAGAAGACCTGATGCATATGCATGCCTGCCAAACCATCTACTTGGCCTCCTCTGCCTGGGTCAACTGGGTCAAGAGCTCTGGCCTGACTATTGGGGATCGGTGGTAGGTTAGTTACCTCTCATCCGTGCTCCATGCCATCCAATGGGGCACAGGTCTGCTGCTCTAACTGGCTGTTTACCTTTTAACCACAGATCCCTGCCTACTGGAAAACTGGATTGCCTTGGAGGCCAGAATGCCTCTCTAGTTATGGGCATGGATGGAGCTTCTCCAGCGCCTTTCTCTTCAGGGGAGGGTGCTGGTTGTTAACCAGCTGGTCTTGTCATGGTCTGGCACTGGTTCAACACCCTGAGCCCAGCCCGCTGTATCCTGGAAAACCGCCAGATAAAGGTTCTGGAGTTCTTTTGGCTGAGGGCAGGGTCTGGAAGAGGAAGGGCAGGGTATGATATGCATTCTCAGCTAGGTCCATACTTTCTGTCTTCAGGCCCTGCAGTGGCTCCTTTATAGTGGTCATAGTCCAACCTGGAGCCAGTTAGGGCATACCTTCCTACACCATCTCTGAGAGCTCTGATATGTCCACCAGCTTTTATATCCTTCCAAGAGGTCTCCCTTGAGACCTCTCTGAGCAGCCAGTCTTTTACTGGTACCTCCTCAGGAACTGGAAGTTGGTCTCCATTGCCAGGTCTGTTATGGCCACTGAGGGGGCAGACTGCCTTGCTGAACCTCAGTTCCACAATCTGCATCTTGTGGCACAGGTAGTAGAGGTCCCCTCAGTGACCTGGAGATTGGTCCTACCTGGTGTCACCAAAGTTGGAGACGTCTTGGATTATTGTTGGCAGATTGGGTGGACCCCACGCAGCTTGCTGAGCATATGGGGCTTCCCACCCCACCTGTCCCCACTGCATGCTCTGTCCTGCCCCCTTCCTCTATAACTTTCCTCGAGTGAGTCCTGCAGCAGGTGTTTCCCATCTGCTCTTTCCTCTGGCCCTCCAGAACTTGATGCTGAGCCTCAGCCCCATAAGCTCCCCTGGCTTCTTCAGACCTCCCATCTGAACTGACTTAGTAAGATCTAGCCAGTCCACTTCTAGGCAGCATCCTGGGAACAGCTATACATGCTTGGGCTCCATATTCTTCATTTCCTGCCCTCCTGTCCTGCCCTGATATGAAATGGTGAGACCTGTTGCCACCTATGGAAGGCAAGGAGCCCAGGTTTGTCAACCTGTATTCCACCTTGGTACGATGGCCCACCGGGGATATAAGTTGGCAGCTCCTTCACAGGTCCATGAGCTTGGACATGTTGTTAACATGGCTTTCGGATTCCCTTGATCTTTTTCTTGTGGTGCTGCATATAAATAGTGCAGTAGGAGACCCTGGTGCATGCATATTTATAATGCACCAGGTTGCAGCCCTTATTCTGCCTCCTCCAGAACCTCTTGTTGAGGTTCTGGCTGCACTATTGTCCATATCTTTTTATGTATGCACTCCCTATCTGTGGCCTCAGAAAGTCATGGGACCTCCTTGCCAACCTCCTTCTGGCATTAGACAAGTTGGCCATATAGCAATCAAGAAGGAGGAGGGTTGGATGGTGGGGCTCTCTGTAACCATGACTGAGGCTCAATTTTGTATACTTGTCCAGTCACGTCTCTGGGCAGAGTTTTTCTGGGTGGCATCCACTAACTCCCTAGACTCTTTCAAGGAGCAATGGGCACTTTCTGGGGGTCTCTGCTCAATGTCCCCTTCTGGAAACCGATCCTCACTCCTGTTTCTGTTTTTAAATTTGTTGTCCCCTGGAATCAGTTGATCTCTATGTTTTTTCTGGTCTTTCACATCTGAAGAGGGGAGGCCCTTTCAGTTTACTGGATGGATCCCTTTTGGGATCCATCATGTTCCATGGGGACCAAATAGGCCTGTGCACTGAATGAGCCAGGCGTCCTATGAAAAATATATCATGTGGTAATGTAATTAAAGACTGCATATGCACAAGGCGGGTTGCACAAGCAACCTTAATTTTGGCATTTCTTATCTTGGACTTCTTGACTTGGCAACCTTAATAATGTTCTTTTAATAGTTTGTGCATAATATATAAATATATTCGTAGGTAAAATAATATCTATGGATGTATAGATCACATATATACATTAATTATATTAACTATCACTTATTACTTTCTTTTAAAGATTTTCCCCATCTTTTAAATGGTTAAATTTATTTTTGTTTTAAATTAGATTACATTGCTATTAAAATGACATGCTTATTGCTTTAGCTCCTGCTACACAGTCTTGGTGGTATAAGTGCCGGTTTTCATTTGGGAACTGGTCTAATCCTCATTGGTTCTTTAGCAATGGCCCACCTACCACTTGTTTGGCATCTTCACTTCGTGAATGGAGGAATAACTAGTCCCTGAAAGGAATGGACATTTGAACACATTTTAGTTTTATTTTGATTTAAAAACAAATGGCTTTACGGAATGTACCACTCTTGGAAACAAGTGAAAATAAGGTGGCCTCTAAAACTTTGTTTATGAGAACTGTCTTTGTTCCAGCAATCTGTGTGTGAATGAAGTGGAAATATGTTTCCCATTATGTCCTAAAGATGTGTTTCCAAGAGTATAATTCTCTTTCAAATATTCCATTGATTCTGGAGTATTTTTAGAATTTCTGCTTTCTACTAACGTGTCTTTAGTCTTATAATTGACTTGCACCTCTATCAGCAAGATGTGCAAATGCTAGATAAATGGCAGCAAGGTTCATATTCACATTAGGGGAGGAATGTCTAGTGGTTAAAGCACAAGGATGGAAGTCAGGAAACCTGGGTTCTGGCCAGCTGTGCCATGTAACTGCTGTGTAAGCACTGTGTAACTTTGGTCAAGTGAAGGTAAACTGTAACAGGACTGTTAGATTTGTTGTGGGTCTGGATTTTTCTGGATTCATAGGACTGAAAAAAGTGTCAGTTCGTATGCATTCACTTGGAATTTTCCAATACCACATTTTTCACACAGGAAGTCACTGATCAGCAATTTTAAGATATGTGCCAAGTAGCTTGTGAACCCCAGGACTGTCTTTGTGTTATTTGATAGCACAGTACTAAGACACCTGATTAAGGACCATGGGTGCTACTGAAATATAAAGAAATAATAACAAAAACAAAAGGAGGTAACATTTTAAAAAAATGATCACTGTTAATCCATTTCTCAGAGACTTCGAAGTAAGGCACACTCCATATTGGTGAATACTAATGTGTGGTGCTTTTCAGAGCATATCTGTCTGTCTGTCTCTCTCTCTCACACACACACACACGTTTGTGTAATGTTGACCCATTAACAGCAGTATTCTTATCCCATACTATTGGACAATTTACTCTGTACTTTATATTTATGACCACCTTTTCATGAAGTGTTGCTTGCTTTGGCTCAGTCATTCAGTCCGGTTGCAGGAAAGAATCAATGAATGCTCGCTTATTTTTCACAACCATTTTTCCACCCACAAGAGTTTCAAATAAACATGAGTGGACGAGGACAATAATGAAGGACATTCAAAATGCACAGGAAATCTAACTAAGCACCTGATGCTTCCAGCCTCGCTCATGCTGGGTAAGTCTTACTCCCTCAGATAATCCCATTGAGCAACTTCCATGCAGACCACCCGAGAGTCACTTTTATACAGTATCATGGCTTTTCTCTGGTCTCCTGAATGGTTCTTCAGCTCAATGGGCCTATTCACATGAACAGATGTTACTCAGTGTGAGTACCGCCTGCAGAATTAGAAGGAAGAGCAAGCACAGGGCCTAACTGCAAATATCAGCTGCTCAGCCATGCAGGCTCTTTGCTTTATGGCTTTTTGCCACTGGCACCATTAACTACCCATCCATGTATTGTATGTAGGTATGTAGACAACAATCTTCCCCATTTTTTACCCTCCTATCGTCAACTGGCACTTTTAGAGGAAAGCTCTTTCCATATATTTTCTGCATCAATGTGACAATAAAATAAAGACAGAGTTAGTTTTTTTGGCATTGAATGTTATGGCAGCCACTGATAATGAGAGAGATATTTGTCAGGACATCTTTGGAGTATATATTTGTCTAAGTGTGGGATATACAATAAACACAGTGATTTTTATTTTCATATAATAGAATCAAAGATAAGCCTAGAAATGACTTCTTGATTTATATATTCTATCATCGTTACATGACTGTCTTCTACACCAAATTCATAAATGCATTTTAAAATTATCTAGAATGGACATAATGCCCTCCATTCTGTACTACTTACTTACTTATCCTGACTTGTTCAATTCTCTCATAATTTAGGCCCTGATCCTGTCTTGACAACTGCACAGGTGGACCCCCATGGGCCTGCACAGATCCCCAGTGATTTTAATGGGCTCTTGCATAGTGTGGGCACAGTTCTCTGTGCAGCCCTGGAACCTTATTTTGCTTTTCCAAGTACCAATTCTCTCTTAATATGAGCTTGTACAATGCCAATACAAAGGGACCCAGATGTGACTGGAGCCTCTGGATGCTACAGGGCTCAAAATACACTTCGAAATGTAGAGTTAAAACAGAGGGAATTGTTCAAAAGAGGCTCAGTAAGAATCAGACAGAGCCTGAGGACACAGAGCTCCACGCCTTGCAGCTAAAAGCCTGCATTTAAAGCCCCAACTGGACTGCTTTTGCTTTTCTGTTTATGTAAAATCCTTTAGTTGTTTCACTTTGTTGCAGCCAAAATCTTGAGAATAAGTTCTGGAAGAAAAACTCTTAGTGAAAGACACTTAGTTGCTGTTTGCCCAGGTGGTCCAATCTGCCAGTTTACACCTAATTGGTAATACATTTGCTCTTCTTCAGTCCTCCGGTACATCACCTGTTCTTAATAAGTTGTCAAAATTATGGCTAGTGGCTCCACAATTTATTCTGACAGGTCTTTAAGAACCCTTGACTGAACATCATCTGGCCCGGCTGATTTATGTATATATTTAGTTTGTCTAGGTGTTCTGTTACCTCCCTCTTACCAATCCTCACCACTGCCTTGCCCAGATCCTCATTAACTATTAACTCACTGTGCTTTCCAGTCTTTGTAAAGATTGAAAGCAGAGGGAAAGAGAGCTGAAACACTCACCTATCTCTGAACCCTCTGTTTCCCCTCCTTGTTTAGGGTGAAACTGTGCTGTTTAGGCAAAGCCCTGAATCAGGGAAGATACACAACATACTGTCCAACAGGGACCACCAGGAGCCCCCACTGTGCTGGGTGGGAGGAGGAATTTACTCCTCTCATTTAGAGGGTGTAGCATATATTTACCAGCATATGGGGGCAGAGCCATGGCTCTGACTATTCCACACCAATTGTAACCCAGGAATAGCACCTACACTCCTCCCTCAAGCACCAGGCCTGCAACTGTGGTCATCTCTTACATTGCCATGCAAGCAGGAAGGAGAGCTTCACTCCATCCTGCTTCCCTGCATGGCCACAATTAGGCTACTCCGAACTGAGTCCTTATCGACTACCCTGTCCCTTCTTCTCTTTATCCCCTGATTTATACAACTTCTTTTTGCTCCCATTTGGTAGTATTTCATGATGTAATATTTTCTGCTTGCAGCAATCCTAATTACATCCCTCCCCCACCCTTCCCATTACTCTTCTCCTTTTTCCTATTTTGTATATAGTTCGTTCTTACCCTTTAGCTTCCTGAGAGCCATATTGGTATTTGTGGTAGCAGAACTGCCATCTGCTGTGCCTTTATTATTGTATCCTTTACACCATCCCATCTTCCATGTACTACTGCCTCTTAAGAACACTACATCCGTTCCTGCCACGCTGATTCTGTTAATGCCACAAGATTTTCCTTTTTGAAGTGAAGCACATTTACCCCAACCTTGCTTTACAATTAACCGACTGTCTTTACAGGGATTTGAACGGATTCTAAAACTGATATTCTGCTATAACTAGTTTAACAATTTGGGCTCTGATCTTGCAATGAGGATTGTGTTAGTAGACTCCCTGCCCTTACAGAGCCCCATTGATTGCAGGGTCTGCTGACATGGTTCTCAGTGCAGGCGTGGGTTATAGATCAATGAATTTTAAAAAATCCGTAATTAAGCTAGCATCCTTAATTAAAAATAATCAGTGAGCTTATCGTGAACTACACCAATGCAAAAATAAAATAAATCAAAATCTAAAACCAAATTGATACTTGTTATATATATATATATAATACATTTTAAACAACCACAATGTTTTTGTTGTTCTGTTTTGTCCTTACAGAACCTTCAATGTCAAATTCTGGTCTGTGGGAATTTCTGCATCCGGATTATAAACCCTGAAGGTAAGGTGATGAAAATGCTGAATGACTGTGTTATGCACAGTGATACTATAATATACCAGTGATCCCAAAGAGCACCACACCCTATGTTGTAAACAAAACCACTTCTTCACTAAACACTGAATGAAAAAAATAAATTACACTGATCTCAAAGACACTAGGAGAGCCATGCTGGAAGTCAGTTTCCCATGGTAATGTGCAGGGCATGAGGATTTATCTTATTTCAAAGCAATCACTCACAGATATTATCTTTTAGGTTACCTGCACTGTTTAATGTTCTATGTTTTTGTATCATTGTTCCTTGGGCCCAGTAAGGATCCAATAAATTCTACATTATGTAGCTACTGTACTGTGTATATAATTTTTCTTTTCCTAAATGGATCAGAATGAGCCATTTGCTCAGAAGACATAGGGCCATATTCTGACTTTGAATTCATGCACAAAACTCCCATTGAAATACATGGGAGACACTGGTATGTTCAAAGCTAGAATATGACAGCAAAGCTTTATTTTACAAGAGCATCCTGCAGAGATGGAAAGCTGATCTAAAAGAAGCACTTACATAGGATGGGTGTATTCATTTCATATGGAAAATAATTCACAAACTTCTTGAATTGGAAAGTCGTTACAGAGAGTAGTGAGGGGGTAGATGGCACCACTTCACTTTCACAAAAGAAAGAGATTTCAGTAAAGAAAAGAGGTTTGATCTCCTGGGTGATCTGGGAAACAATTCAATTAAAATAGTCAGTGTGCCAGATCTCCCTTCCTGATTTGCTTAAGTACTCTTGTATCTGCAATAATAGAACTAGTCTGTGTATATATGCAAGTTGTTCAGCAACCTCACTTCCTCTGAGAACATTCAAACTTCTAATAAGTCATTTAGCAAATGACACAGGGCTTTAAAAAAAAACCAACCCTGAATATATGAATACATGATGTACAAGCATTAAGGGCCAAACCTGGCCCAGAGTTAATTAAGTCATCTTAACTGATCAAGAGTTCAGTGGAGTCAAGTGCAGAGTTGGGCAGGAGCTCTTGACTTTACTCCACAGTTGCTGTTATTATATTAGTTATTGTTTTATTATTAAAACTTGCTTGCAAGAATCCAAAAGTGGAGAAAATCTCTGTCCTGAGGGGTCAGAGCTGCAGATTTCCCGGTTTTCTCTGCCTTTGAGACAACTCCCTTAAACAAAAGGATGAAAAATTCATTCTATTACATCTGCCTTCAAAATGACTAAATTACTCACATCCACACGCAAATACAAAAAGTAAACTGCCTACCCACATCTGGAGAATGAAACATGGTGCATGAGCATTTCCTCTAGTTTATAACTTTAAAAAAATAACATTTCTTCATACTTATTCAAGGTCTTTGACATCACTGAGGACTAAGCTCATGGTGACAGAGAAATTAAAATGAACCAGATCTAGTGCATGCTCTGTAATGAAAGAACAGAAAGGTATAGAAATAGCAGCTAGAGGGTGTGCAGTTCAGATTGCTGTGGATAACATTTTTCATGCAGAACACTGCACTGTGCAGACCTGGGAGCTATTTTCCGCTAGAGCAGAAGACTCAGCAGGAATAAATTAGGAGTTTTGTATGCTTTACGCAGAGTTGAGTTTTATTTGATTTATACTAGAGTTAGGAGAGATTATAATAGGGGACCGCACTAGAAGAATGACGTGAGAAGGACTTTGACAGGACAAGGGGCATTTAGGTATGGCTATAAATAGAGCATGGGGAAAAATGAAACCAAAATTACATGAAAATTTTTGAAATTTCAAAGTGATCAAAATGGATCAATTTTTCTGAACTTAATATTGTTTATTTAAAATGCTATCAAAACCATTATCAACAATTTCTGTTTATTGAAACTAAGGTTATGGTTTATCCCCAAACCTGGTTTTCAGTAAATGAAAAGTGTTAATAATTTCCATGATGTTTTAATCATGTTTTGATAAAAATTATATTTAGAATATCTCAAACTTCATGAAAAATGTTGACTACTTTTTTAGTTATTGGAAAAAGGCCATATTTCAAGGGAAAAAAAAACATCTTTTGATTGAAAAATTGTGACCAGCTCGAGTTATAAACAAGTGTGTTATCGTGTGCTAATAATGTTCGGAAAAACTCATCTTTTTTTCCAGTGTGGGCTGGAAATTTCCAATCATGGTCTCTGGATCAAGGTGAATTTTACTAGGAAGTTTGAACAAAATCCTATTTACTGTTTTCCCATTTAAGACCATTAATAACCATTGATATTTTTAGATGGCTACAACAAAAACAGCTGAAGATGTAAACTTGAAACTTGTCATAAACCTTGTCCTCCCCTTTGCTTGGTTTCAAACAAAGACAGAATTGAAAATTGAGTGCCAACCATAACAGCAGAGAATATATTAATTAAATCTACAGATGTGCTTAAATGTGCACTGTGAATGCACGTACAGCTAGTTATGGACACGGCTAATAGAGTGCAGACAGTTCAGCCTGCAAGCTTCTCAAGGGCCTGAATACAACCTCCTCATCTCCAGGTGTGGAGACTCTGCCAGTCAATAGAACAACTGTCATTCCACTGTTCAAGGTGAGGGCAGGATTCTTGGTATCCTGCGGGTGTTAAGCTCAGTTCTGTGATGCTCCCTTCTACAACTGTGCACAGAAAAAGGGGAGGTGCTTTAAGAAGAGCTGTCACTCACAGTCCAGACTTTCCTGTCTCCTCTGGCAGTGCAGGAATGCAACAGGGACTGTGAAAGTTTTGTCCTGCTACCACTGGCAGAGGAACAGGGAAGTTTGTAACTCAGGACCTGTCTACACTACAAACTTTTGCCACCGCAAGTTATGTTGGCGTAAAGCCACCTCTGTTAATCTATCGCTTGTGTGCACGTATACTTGGCTCCTTTCATCGGCACTGCACATACTCACCAGAAATGCTTGTGTTGATCCACCGTGCGGTGCACCATGGGTAGGTACCCCAGTGTGCAACTTGCCACCTTCCAGTACACTGCCTTTTGGGAAGTTTTGGCAATACATGATGGGGCAGAAACAATCCATGCAGGAGTGACTAGGAATGCGGGGTCAAGTTGCCATCATGCATCCCAGTTCCATAATTTGGGTGCCTATTTTTAAAATGCTAATAACCTGGGTGGGACATGTCACTGTCCTCCATCTCTGACAGAAGCATGGGCCAGAACAGCTCTGCACTATTGTCATGGCGTTGCAAGCACAGGACGCACAATCCTCCAGTACTTGTGGAGCCACAAAAACAACTAGAGGAAGAATGAAGATTTCCTGGAGGATAGACTGAGTGGGATATAGCAAGAATGAATTCAAGGTTGTTGTTGGGATTCACAGAGCAGCAGCAGATGGTGGAGCGCCGCTTCTGGGCCGCAGAAATGAGCAGTGACTGGTGGGGTTGCATCGTAATGCAGGCTTGAGATGATGAGCAGTGGCTGCAGAACTTTCAGATGCGCAAACCAAGTTCCTGGATGGGTGTGCTGAGCTCACCCCAGCCCTCCAGTGCAAGGACGCTAAAATGAGAGCTGTACTAACAGTGGAGAAGCAAGAGCCAATTGCACTGTGGAAACTTGCAATGCCAGATTGCTACCTGTCAGAGGGAAATCAAGTTGGAGTAGGAAAATCCACTGTGGAGGCTGTTGTCATGTGAGTTTTCAGGACCATTAATCATCTTCTACTATGCAAGACTATGACTCTCGGCAACATGCAAGACATAATAGATGGATTGGCAGCAATGCGGTTCCCAAACAACGGTGGAGTGATAGATGGCATGCACATCCCTATTTTGGCAACAGACCATCTTGCCACAGAGTACATCAACAGAAAGGGCTATTTTTCTTTGATTATGCAAGTATTGGTGGATCACTAGGGATGCTTCATTGACATCAGTGTTGGCTGTTCAGGGAAGGCGTATGATGCTCACATCTTTAAAAACACAGGAGTGTTCAGAAAGCTACAAGCAGGGACTTTCTTTCCCGACCGACGGATTACCACTGGTGATGTTGAAATGCCAATAGCGATCCTGGCAGACCCAGCCTACCGTTTGCTTCCATAGTTCATGAAGCCATACACCAGCCACCTCCACAGCACCACGGAAAGATTCACTACCACCTCAGCACGTACAGAATGACAACTGAATGTGCTTTTGGTAGATTGAAGGGATGCCAGTGTTGTTTACTCACAAGATTGAGTGAGAAGAATATTCCAATTATTATAGCTGCCTGCTGTGTCCTGCATAATATCTGTGAAAGAAAAGGGGAAAAGTTGCCATCAGGGTGGAGAGCAGATGTGGAGTGATTGTCTGAGCTTAAACAGCCAGACACAAGAGCTCAGTGTGGAGTTCACTTCCGATGAAGTGAGCTGTAGCTCACGAAAGCTTATGCTCAAATAAATTGGTTAGTCTCTAAGGTGCCACAAGTACTCCTTTTCTTTTTGCGGATACAGACTAACAAGGCTGCTACTCTGAAAACAGCTCAGAGAGGCTTTGAAAGAGCACTTTAGCAGTGAGCCACAGTCATGCATTGTGGTGTACTATGCTTTCCCTAGCCCTGCAATTTGGGGGCTGTTAGGAATTGCATGGTGCTTGGTGTACCTCTATGAATTTAACATTAACAATGCATCTATTAATTTTTGTTGTACTTACTGTATATTTATGATTATTACATTGTGCATCAGTCATCCTGTAAGTTGCATCACACTGCACAGCAACAAGTAGTGGGTGCTTTCACTATCACTAGTCATTTTGCAGAATATGTTGTAAACCAATAAAGATAAATAATTTTCCAAACAATAGAGTTTTATTAGTAACAAAAGTACTTCAAAAAATCTGTGCAAGCTAATAGCAAGTACATTAAACACTTAATAAATTTATGGAACAGAGCTTAAGAAGGGGAAAAAGCATTCATATCCATTTTGTGGCTCTCACAGGTCAGTGTCTGTGAAGCTGTAGTTGTCCTTAATGTCCCCAGAGGTGGAGTGGTAGGTATAGGGTTGCAGCCCCTGATGCTATGTGGACTGTCGAAGCAGGTGGAGGGAGGTTCTGTGATGAAGTTCTCCATTGCCTGCAAAGAGAGGTGATCCTGTCATTGAACCTGTAGGTCCTCAAGAGTCTGCAACATCTTTGTTTGCTGCCAGAGAAGCCCACGTCCATCTCCCTATCTTTTTCCTGCTGGTACTTTCTCCTGTCCACTCCTTCCTTCTCCACACAGTCCACAATGTTCACCCTCCAGGGGTTTTGCTCATAGTCTGATGCAGCACTGGCTTGCATGATATCACTGAACATGTCGTCTCGAGTCCTCCTCTTTCTCTTCCTTTCTGACTCAGGCATTAAGAGGGTGCAGAGGGGGAACCCCCTTAAGGCTGCAATGGAAGCAGCCACAGATAAAATACACACAGGTACCATTCTGAGTATAGTCACAGCGTAAAGTGAAACTTAAGATTCAGAACTCCCTTCCCTTGCTGCCCTAAAGTTTTAAACAAGACATGATTATTCACACTCCTGCTTGCAAATGCTTGTGCATGGCTGTACTCACAGCACTAGCCATGGTGAGTAAGGGCCACCAGTGGTGATGGAAATGAGGAGGAAATTGCTTGGTTGCATGAAACTATGAGTAGAGGGCAATGGCACTGAATACTGGCACCATTTTCCATAAGCAGTGGTGATTTTAGCTGTTATCTCACTCCTGAGGGTAACAACTGCTGGTGGTGTCCCAAAGCCAACTGGACCCATATGGTGCTAGCCTGTTTAGTGCAATGGTACCTGCCAAAGTTATCGCTGACTGATATGGGAAAGTGTCCTGTGATGGAGGAAGAAATAAGGCTGCCATACCTAGAAACCTTTGGGAGAGGACGGCAGGGTACCTCCATGAATGTTTTGTCAAAGCCTCTGAGGAGGATTCAAGGGACATCCCTGTGTACATGAACAAACTGCTCTGCGTGCTCCTCTTGCCTCTTGCCTAACTCTAGAGGGGAATAAAAAGCAGATAATAATGGTACCTCTTTTTTTGCACCGCTACCTCTTCTAGTATGAGTAAATTAATTAAAAGTCAATAGTTGTGTCCTTTTAAGTTGGGGACACTATCACTGTAATGGGAAATAAATTTATACACTTACCCAAGGTTGTTTCCCCTGCATTGGGCACGCCCGTGATCAACTGCTGGTACTGACTGGACTGCGGTGGAGTCTCAAACGGGTCCTGGCTTGTGTCATAGCTGGATCCCCTTGGTTGCATGACCCCCATTCTCCTCCTCATCGTCACTATACTTGCCAGGGCCTGTGATGTGGACTCCTCAGAGCTATCTATGGTGGTGTGCTGGGTGGTGACGAGGTCTCTGCCAAGTGTGGCATGCAGCTCTTTTGTAAAATCGGCAGGTCTATGGCTCAGCACCAGATCAGTTGTTGGCCTTCTGACATGCCTTCTGCTTTCACACAGCACCGCTGATGGTTCATCTCCTGAGCAATCTGCTCACAGATGCCGGCATTGCTACAGCTGGTTCGGAGCTGTGTTTGTACAGCCTCTTCTCCCCACAGGCCCAATACCACTACCTCCTGCGTACTCCAGGCCACAGGGCGTCTGGATTGTGTAGCTGGTGTGGTCAGCTGGGCAGTTGTGTGCAGCAATGGAAAGCTGCTGGGTGTGCGCTCACCAAGATAGGCAATCAGGAAAAGACGTTACAAAAATTCACAGAATGTTAAAGTGGGGGGAGAATTCCAGTCTTCATGACCCCTGGGCAATGGAGTTCATAACTGAGACCAGAGTGGTCAGTGTCGGGCATTGTAGAACAGCTGCTGGAGGACTGTTACAGCCAACATAGGTAATTCAGTGTCTACACTTTTATTCTGTCAATCTCATGACATCAACCATGGCTCAACACTACTTGAGGAGCTGGTGTTACTGTGTTGGCACAATGGGGTGCTTATATTGGTGGGAGACAAATTTAAGTGTAGACACCTGCACAACTAGGTCAACCTACCTTTGTAGTGTAGACCACGCCTTAGATTCTGAGGGAGCCAGTGATGGGTTTTGTTAAAATACAATGCTAATTCTGGATCAAATTATGAATTTTAGCCAGTTGTCTCAGTAAAATGTGCTATGCGTTACCTAGGGAGGTGGTCGAATCTCCTTCCTTAGAAGTTTTTAAGGTCAGGCTTGACAAAGCCCTGGCTGGGATGATTTAATTGGGGATCGGTCCTGCTTTGAGCAGAGGGTTGGACTAGATGACCTCCTGAGGTCCCTTCCAACCCTGATATTCTATGATTCTATGATTCTATGGAGTCGCACACCCAATGGAACACTTGGGGAGGGAATGTGCCTCACAATCTCCTCTCAAGCAGCCCAGTGGGAGTGTGGGGCTGCATGGCCTTGCTCCCACCAGTATAGCTAACCCACAGAGAGCTGGAAAAAAGGGCCAGGACCTCGCCTCCTCCTCTACAATCCCCATTGGAACATCCTTAGGAGTGTTCTAGGGAACAGGCCTTCCCCTCCCCCATGCAATTGTGGCTTTGGACTTGCAAAGAGGGGTAAAGGAGCCTTGTGTGCTTCCCCTGTGCATCATGTAAAAGCCTGTCATAGTCTGGTCCTTCAGTTTTAAAGCTATGATTTCCCTCCACACAACTATGTCATTTTAATTTTCAACCTAACCTATACAACATTTTTGGAGTGGAGTTCACAAAACTATGGACAAGGACTCCAATCAAATCTACAAGATTTAGCTCCGGAAAATTTATAATCTCAGAAACAGCTGTCACAAAGTAACCATCTCAAAGACATGAGAATTATTTGTGCATACAGTCTAGATTTTATAAAAACAACGAGGAGTCCGGTGGCACCTTAAAGATTAACAGATTTATTTGGGCATAAGCTTTCGTGGGTACACTTCAGATGCCTTCAGATGGTGGTTTCTTACCCACGAAAGCTTATGCCCAAATAAATTTGTTAGTCTTTAAGGTGCCACCGGACAACTCGTTGTTTTTGTGGATACAGACTAACCACGGCTACCACTCTGAGTCTAGATTTTAATGGCCCACTTCTAGAGCTGGCCAGCGTACAACTTCTGGGGTGCTTGGGAGTTCCACATGCAGAAAAACTCTGTTGGGCTTTAAAAAATATTTACCACCAAAAACTTCAGATACTGGTCATGGAACAAGAGAGGGAAACTTTTACCATTTTCTGTGTACTTTATTTTTATTTATTTATTTTTTTTTTAAATTGTAAAACAGAACTCAAACCTCCACTCGTAGTATCTTATTGCAGGCATGGACACTTTTATGTGTTAGAGCAGGAGAGAGACAGTAAAAGGTACCAGGTTTTCCCCATCAAGCAGAATTTCTGTTTTTAAAGCCATACTGTATTATGTCATAAGCTTCTGTGTTTCACTAATTCCAATGACGGCAGGCTTATTTGTGATTTTGATTTTGCAATTGAAACTGATTGGCTGAAAGACAAAGGAACAGAAACAGCTGCAGCTGGTATTAGTGATTATTTCCTCAATTTGAAGGAAGTAAACTAGGAGGCTAACAACATTGGAGGACAAAGGCTAAGTTGTTGCTCTACATCTCTGGCTAAGCTAGCCACTGCCCACTGCAGCTTGCACTGAATTAATTCAGAAAATGTAGCCCTTATTATTTAATGTGTAGACTTCCGTAGAAGTCATAGGGCATTGTCTGTTGTGATGGGAAGTTTTTAATCTTATTACTGTTTTAGTAAAAACTGAAGCCTCTAATATGAAAAAGACAGTAAATCCAATATAAACATTCTGGAAACAGGTTTTGACTTATATTATCAGTTATATTAAAACTTTATAGCATTACTCTGTGCTCATAATAATTAATGCCACCCTGAGAGTCTGCCGTCTAAAACAGAATTGTGTTTTTCCACAGAAAATGAATAAAGATGCTGTAAAGCTGGCAGACTGTGGTGATCCAGGGCCCCCCAAAATGTATCACATCCGGAGAGGGCACGTGAGCAAATTTACAAAACAAATTACACCAAATGTTATTTGTTGTGATCCTCTTCTTGTCCGCACCCACTCTTTTAGTGTCGACAGGCACTAAATAAGCCATGAAGGAAATTTGCATCAGTGTAGTTGCCGTGGTGGAACCCCCTGAAGTAGACAAGCTGTACTGGCATAAAATAGAACTTGCACTGTTCAGACTCCTTGAAATGAGTTACTGAAGTAAGACCTGGACTATACACAAAGTTGCACCAGTTTAAGAGCTTGTCGACTCTTGAAACACTGTAGCGGCACAACACTTCAGTGTAGACACTTACTACAGCGACAGGGTTCTTCTTTCACCATAGTTCTTTCACCTCCCCAAGAGGTAGCAGCTAGCTTGATGGAAGAATTCTTCCATCAACCTAGCACTGTGTACACCAGGGGTTAGGTCAGCTTAACTATGTTGCTCAGGGCTGTAGACTTTTCAAACCCCTGAACAACATAGCTGGGTCAACTTAACTTTTGAGTGTAAACCTGGGCTAACTAAAAGGGTGATGTTGCACTGATTTAGGCTTGGTCTACACTTAAAACGTATACTGGCATAGCTATATTGGTCAGGCTTGTGGAAAAACTAAACCCACTAGCAACACAGCTAGGCCAACTAAATCCCCAACGTAGACTCAGCTATGCTGACATAAGAATGCATCCATTGGCATCGCTGACATCGATCAGAGAAGTGGTGTTGCTACACTGGCAGAGAAGTGTGTTCCTACTCTGAGTCCACACTTGGGTAGACATCGCTTTGCTGGAATAAGCTCTGTAGTGTAGACATAGCCTTAGTTAAACTGGTGCAACTTTGGGGCAAGTTAAACCAAGGTAAGCATGTCCACACACAAAATTACACTAGCTCAATTGCATCAGTGCAACATCACACTTTTGGTAAACCAGTGTAACTTCTGTGTTTAAGGCATTATCATGCAAACCCTGTTTTGGGCCAAAACAGCCCATTTTACAATACAAGTTGGCACGAATGTAGTCACATCGGTCTAGCTACACCAGTGCAAATTTCCTTAATGTAGCTAGGGGTTCTTTGGGGCAAAAACATATCTAATACTTTTGTAAGAGGCTGTATATACCCATAGTGCTGTACAAATAAGAGGAATCAAAAAGGTGTAGCCAAGATTTTAATATCTCCTTTGCAATCTACATCTTTGCAGTGAAATCTCAAAAATATCTGATCTGTATATTTTCAAAGCAGTGGAGAGCCACGTTACTCACTGATGTTAAAGTGAGTCTAGCATCTTGATCACCTCATACTTTTTTGAAAAGTTACCATCACATAATATCCAGGAGCCAAATTCTACCCTGAGTTAAACCTGTGCATTCCTACTAACATAAATGACAATATGCACATTAATGCTACTGAAAGATTTCTTTCGTGTGGCTTTCTTCAGTCAAAACTCATTTTTTAATCAAAGGCTCCATCTACACTACGAGCTAGGTTTGTGATTCCCAGCTGATGTAGACATACTCATGCTTGTGCTCACTGAGCTAGCATGCTACAGATAGTAGTGTACCCGCAGCAGCATGGGCAGCAGCGAGTGACGGCATTGGCTAGCAGCCCTGAGGATGTAGCCACAGGGTTCAGGCAGGTTTGTTCTTGGGACAACTAGAGCAGTTCTGCCACAATCTGTGCTACCAGAGATACACTACTATTTTCACCATGTTACCTCAGATGAAAGCTAGCATAAGTATATCTATGCGAGCTGGAATTCACATCCTTTGCTCATAGCGGAGATCAGGGTAGTCAATAGGCGGACCGAGGGCCAACTCAGGATCGTCAGTTACTTTTGAATGGACCCCGAAATCTTTTTATTTACTTACGATTATCATTATTGTTTTTATTATTATTATTTTATCTGGAGTCTGGACCTTGACTATACCTTGACCGAGAGATGTGGACCTTGACAACAAATAATTGACTACCCCAGTCATGAAGGAAATTTGCATCAGTGTAGTTGCAGTGGTGTAGGTGTAGCCAAAATGATCATGTTAGGCTGAAAGCATTCCAAAGACTTCTGCATTAGTTTTTTTTTTGGGGGGGGAGGGCTAACTGTTTATACATGGAAACATTGAAAAGGAAATAAGCACAAAGTGCTATAAAATGTACAAACTAAGGAAGCTGGAAAAATGGGACTACTGATGTGACTAAAGTTAAGCATGTGGTTAAGTCTTTGCAGGACCTAGGTCTACGTTGTTATTTAGAAATGGGTAAGAAATTTTTTAGACAGAAAATGTGATTTTCAAGTTGACACTTTCATTTTAAGTACTTCATTTTTCTTTCTTACTCCTAAAAGTATTGTCCCCTATTTGCTCTATATTAAATAGCATAATTTACACTTCCTTCCCTACTGCACCTCATATAAGAAAAATTTAAAGTTCTCTAACCAGAAGTTCTGATTCCACAACTGAGCAAGGACAATTGTAGTAGCGGACAAACAAGCAAAGAGAAATATCCAATCTTTTTTCAAGAAGGTCAATACTGAGACTCATTAAGGCCAGGAAGCATCTCCTTTTCTGCTCTTTTGGATTCTGGTGCAAGGCTATTAGACAGCCTGCCAAAACAAACAACATTGTAGTGTGGTAACAGATAAAGAGAGCCAGCCACAACCACCACAATATGTCACAACTGGCTGCTGTCTTTGCTCAGAAAAGGCAAAGAGCGGGCACAGCAGGGTTGTTTCATGTTGGGATTAAGGCACATTGGCAGGGCTGAGGAGAAAAGCTCGTGTGCTGGGAGCAAGCTTCTGAGACCAGATCCACAGACTTGCTTTAGCACTCTAAAAATAGCTGTATAGACTTTGCAGCTCTGGCTGGAGGTCAGGCTCTGAAGCCTGGTGCGGGCTTGAGAGACCGAACTGCTATGTCAAAGCACTGTCTACACAGCTATTTTTAGAGCAGTAGCATGAGTCTGTGGACTGGGGCTGGGAGGCTTGCTCCCAGAGGCAGTGTAGGTACGCTCTGACTGTCCTCACTATGCATGCTTGCATATGTCGAGCGTCACTCCCTGTTATTGGCACCAGAATTCCCTCCTCTTGAGAAAACAACAGAACCAGCCAATGGCTCTGTTATTCTAGCACTTACATGTGAAACTGAACTCAAAAAACATACTGCAGCTGAGTGATTTTTTTCACTGGAACTGCGACAGATGTCATGAGGCTACAGCTTCCCTCACAAATTGCAAATGAAAGACCTGATAATACAGACACGCCGCATAAGCAAACAGGAATATCAAAATTCTTCTTCTTCTTCTTTTTCTTTTTTTAAACATTCACAACTTCTGTGGCTAAAAAAGGTTAAAAATCTTTTAGCACCAGCTTGTTTGAATTTTGTTCCAGGGATCAAAAGTCTTTGGACAAAAGAACTAGGCCTGTGATAACTGTTGCATCCTTCTGATTACAAGTATTAAGTTCAACATACTGCATTACATGCGTTAGATAACTTAAAGCTGTTGAGTAATTCTTTAGTTTCACAGTGGAAAGAAGGAGAAGGATGGGTGAGTGGCTACACCCAAATATATGTTCAACATATAAAACAAACTCAATATTCCAGTCCAGAAAACACTGATCACTTAAACACTGAACTAACCTAATTTCCATCCTTTCCTCTCACTCAGTGGAGAAATCTTCAGAAATGAGAGAACCTCCAGAATATAAACATTTTTTCCATCTCTGTTCTCAGAATGCCAGAGCTCAAATCAAGGGTTTTGAATGGAGTATGCCTGCTCTGTCTCACTGCATTTTCTACATTATAACAGCATTTTGCTTCAGTGTTTCATGAGACAGTTAAGAATTATTTATGCTATTTTCCAAGAATTATGTAATTTACATAATAACGTAAATTGTCATAATTACTAGAAAAGGCCAAAAAAGCATACAGCGCTTTGGGAATTTCAGATTCAGTCTTTGCAATCTGTTGCTAAACCCAAGGGAAATGCCTTTCATGGGAAAAAACAAAACAAAACATTGCTTTCTGTGAACTAAAAAGTCAGTAACTTAAGAAGAATTAGATACAGTCTGGTCACTGCCCAGGAAATGGAAAGGAGCTGGAATCTGGCCGTAACTAAAAATTTCACTGGCGCAGGAGGGCATTCTCAACTGGTGGAAAGCTCCTACAACAACTACCACCCCCACCTCTTTCAGCAGGGTGTGTGTGTGGGGGGGCGGGGAGGTCAGAGAGAATTTTTGGAGGATGGGAAGGGGCAGGGTAGAACACAGCAGTACTCCACCAATTTTCAGGGCACCCAGGACTGTGGGTTTCTCCCCTGCCACCAGCGTGAGGGAGACTTTTTTGTGATTAGCTCCCTGACACCCCCAGCTTATTAGACACCAAAGCATTCTCCTCTGGGCACTGATAGCCCTTACTTGGCCTTGGAGGTTAACAGCAGGTGCAACCCTGACCGTAGCTCCTTTGAAACATTCCCATGTAGTGTCCAGGCCCTTCTCCACTGAACATTCACAGAAATACCAGATCTGCTGTCCCCAAAGGAACAGTGTACACCCTAGCTTGTATGATTCAACACAGGATCAGCACCTTGTATAATACCACAGCACAGAGATATATTTATAGTGAAAACAAAGAAACTTATTACCAAATATTCAAAATTCAAGAGATAGCGAGTAAGGATAATGGAATTGAAATGCTACAGATAAAGCAAAATCATAACACACTTTCTAGAGACTACACTGTACAGGTTAACCTCCTGTCTAAAGAAGTTTACCTCACCCCCATAGTCCTCTGCAGCATTTCAACCAAGGCTGGCTGTGACCCTGTTTTCATGAAGGAAAATGCACTGCCTGCTTATTTCCAAGATGCAGGATGATGGGGTTTCTTCTTTGTTCCCCAAATATAGTCCAGCAAATCTCTGATGTGTATCTCAAGATAAGGTTCTCTTCCCTTGCTGTGTTGAAATACCTTTTAGTTCCTCTCTGAAATTCTTACAATCCTTCATTTGCATTCAGGTAGGATGGGTGATGAGAGACCCATTGGGAATGAGATAATACTCTATTTATATTTCCACAAACAGGTGAATAAACATCCCTTGTCTGGGTAACAGAAAACCTGTTTGTCAACTCTGCCTCGACCAGACTTCAAAACATATTTTTGGTCTATATATGTAACTCCTTCCATAGTATCTGTACATACTTTTTGCACCAATATTAACGACCCAGGTGACCCCAGCTTTCATTTAAGACCTCACGTGACATTCTTTGGTGAACTAAATGTACACACCAGAATCAGGACGTTCCTGTAACCTCCTTGCCAGATGGCACTGAGGGGTTCTTGAGTCACAATCATCCCTTTGGAATCATATGCAGCTGGCATGTTAGAAATAACAGAAAAGACTCTTCTAATTTGCACCAGGACTAGAGGAAGGGCCGGAACAGTTGTGGTTTTAGTCAGGGAGCCAAGTCGACCTTGACACAGGAAAGAATCTAGCCCAATATATTGACACATTGTACATCCAATCTTCACTAACAACTCAGCCAGGAAGATGGGGCTAAATCCTGTGACATGCTAAGTGCTTTTAACTCCAAATTTACCAACCTGAGTCCACCCTGAAATAAAATGAATGACTGAATAGATTCAGTGGATCATAGGTATCATTCAGTACCCACTGAAGTGAATGCCACAACTCCCTTTGATTCAGGGGCAGGACTGGGTCCTAGGTATATATGCATGTGTGACTATAGCTTCCTTTGTTTAACTATACTTTCACCTCTCCTGGAAAGACATAATCTATTCTTGCATACTTAAAGAGGAATTTATTAATGTTAAGCTTCCTGTAGCTAATTTGCCTATTCTATGCAGCTATAAAATTTTATGACAGTAAACATGAGAGATGTGCCTTAAATTGCATAGAAATCTTTCTGGAATGCCTGGCTGTTTTATTTTTCTTTCATAGTGTCAGTGCTATTAAATTTCATAATGATGCTAATTTTACACCAAACTTTGTGTCAAAATTATTAGGATGACAAATCTGCTGAGTCAATTATTTTAACCATATCTGTTATAATGACTGCATACTGTAGCCCTGCTCTGGGATCTGAACTGTATATGTGCTGAAATTCTACAGCAAAGGACTGCCATGCTTCTCAAATTACCACAATCATTTGAGAGACCAATAACGACAGCAAGAGATCGTTAAAATAGCATTTTAATTGTTCACATTTCAACCTGACCTCCCAAGCATGATGCCTTTCAAAACAGAAAAGCTGCTTACTTCTTAAAATCTACAATAAGCAGAGAAGAGAAATAGCTATTTTAATGTAAAATTGAGCTGAATATTATACTACAGAGGTAAGAAGAAAAATCAACTACTGGACCTTCCCAGGTATGAAAGCAAAATAAAAAGCAGTGCAATTACAAGACTCACGAGAATTACAAGAAGAGCTATAAACCATTTCTGAATTAACCTCTCCCAGCAGAGATAATTTTCTATAACGTTATTGGAGAGGGATTAAGATTCGGAAGAACAAAAACGGAACAATATGTTCTTAGATGAAGGAAAATTTCCATGTGTTGAATCAAGGCTAAAACCTGAATCAAATTGGGGATTAAATTTTATACAGCCTGTTACAGCTAACATAGAAGAGTGCTTTCCGTGCACCTTTAGACGAGCATTTCCAGCCTGAAACTCCTTAACTGAAAGAAATAGTATAAAGTTCAACAAAGTTTTGTACAAATCAAAGCACTTTCTTTACAGACTTATTCTTGTGACAGGGGTGGTACAACTCCAAATTCCTTCTTCCTGATAGTCACAAAAAGACATTCCAATCAATAGTTTGACCTAGTCTAGTGCATCCTATTGCTACACAAAGCAATACAAGCAATGCAATCAGCTTGCCTATAGCGCAAATGAACTGAACACAACAGCATGATGGAAATAAAGATACAACTCAGTACATCAGGATTTGAATTAAGTAATTCTCTTATTTCGTTTATCAAGAAGTCCCCCCCTCCACTCATCCATTATTTTTCTACCTCCTTCCGTTACGTTTCTGTCTATCCTCTTTTCGTTTCTCTTCATGCATTGCAGTGCTACTCATGCAAAGGAAACGGTACTTGCTGCAAACCCGTGCCAAAATTTGGGTAATAACTTCTATTATCGAACATCTGACTCTCACTTTTCAAATACCAGTTACTCAATTAGCAGATATAACCATCCGGTTACCCACAAGCATTATTCTTCAAATCCTGGTAAAAAGGTTTTGATTTGTCTCAGTTTCATAAAGCAAGCCCTAGTTTAGGGTACATCTAACACTGCAATTGAAGACATGATTGCAACTCAGGTAGGCTTACCTGCACTAGCTTTAATCTACCTAGCATGCTAATAATCACATCGACAACCTCCAGCCCTGTCTTCAGTATGGGCTATACAAGCCCGCCCAGTCTCCCAGGGTATGTACTTGCATTGCTAGCCCATGCTGAATTCCTCACCACTGAGTCTTCATTGCTGCTTTTAGCACATTAGCTAGGCAAAAGCTACCTACCCGAGCTGCAAATTATACTTCAACTGAAGTGCAGACGTACCCTTAGTCTAAAAGCTCCATTAGATTTCTGTTCCACAGTTACTCAATTTTAAAAAAGTTCTCACTCATGTGTAGTTAGATTGTCTTCTCTTTGTGAGTATCGAAAGTGGATAGATACTTGGAAAGGAATGATTATATGAGAATAAGGAGAGAGATTTGTTCTGTCAGCAGTAGAGCATCTTCCCAAAGAAAGGATTACATACTCTCAGTGCCTAACTTTCCAACTCCTTGCTGTTTGCTTCCCCTCGTTCATTTTGCATTCATGTTTGGCTTGTGTCCGCTCATGTACTATTCTATTATTTATCTACACTGTAGCTGTCTAGCAGTCATTGCATCTTTTCATATCTTCGCCCCAGCTTTTGTTTCCAACTTGTGTTTTCTTTAAGCTCAGTCAAATCAAGCAAGTATATAAACCCATAAAAAAATGCAGTTTGAACATCAGGCTTTTATAATCCACATAGCTCAAAGGTATGATAAATGAGAAAAGCTAGGAATACAAGACACAACAAAAATAAAATAAAATAAAATAAAAATCCAAGAGCTCTCCACTGCAGAAGGCAAGGAATTTTAATCACACTCATGTTTGACTTTGTATTTTCATGTCAAATTATGAGAGACATGAAAGCCTGGACCCAGATTTTTCCACTATGCCACAGACATTTTGCCTTGTGCTGCCAGGGGGCTGTTGGGAAGTCGGAGTCAATACAGAGGCAGAGGGCCTCTCTGCGGATAGCCCTGGTCTCCTGGCAGTCCCCTGGGATCCATGTGGACCTCTGGGAATCCTGTTGTTTATGGCAGGTCTAGAAGCCTATGTTTAGTCAGGGCAGCAAACCATGCCCCCCAACAGAACAAAGGACAAACTCTCTGAAGGTTGCAGAGATTGCCACCTCCTCACCTGAGTTCTTCCACAGGCAGCTATTTGGAATCAGTAGTAAACAACAGTGATCTTACAGATCCTTCAGTCTCTCCATTCATAACCTCCTTCCATCAAGAAAATGGGCCATTTATTCATATTGTTTTTCTCTCTAAGATGTTATTGCTAACTTTTTCTCTGACCACTCATGACATCTTAGCTTCTTTACTAACCCTGTACCATTTCTCATAATTCAAAAACATACACACAATTAAATGAAGTGAAAACAGACAACTTATGTATAGAATTAACCTATGGAACTCACAGCCAAAAAACAGAGGGAAAAAAAGCATATTAGGATAAAAAAATGTAAAAATATTATCCATTAATCTAGTTACAAAGAACTATCGTACTTTAGAACGTAAGAGAATCACTAACTATCTCAGATAAGGAAGAAACCTCCAGCTTAGGTGTGTTTGTGCATAAATTGTCCATTATGGAAGGTTTATACCTTTGACTGAAGCATACCCTATCTCTAGACACTCAGAGAGGTGACACAAGATGGACTTATGGCCTAGATGGGTCTGTGGCAATTACTAATGTTTATTTCTAGACACTTGGTTTACCACATCTCAATTCCACTGTTATTACTATTTCCTTATGGGAGAAAACACATTTCAGAAGTAGAGTAGAAAGTGTTCTGTTTTGGAGATTTAAATTCTGTTGTTTTTTAATAACTGAAGACCTTTTGCATAAGATGGTTTCTTTATCCCAGAATGTGCTAAAATCAGTGACATTGACTAGTCATTGCTTTAGGAATGTTTAGAGACACCCCACCACAATAGCATTGGGATCACACATTCAAAATCTATGAAGGAGGAGAGGACAACCATATATTTGGGGAGGAACAATGCCATACATCTTCCAAGTACACTACAACAAGAAAAAAATATAAAGGAAATAATGAAAAAGAAAATATGGTGTACTGAAGTACTTTGTTATCAGCAGATATAACATAATAAGACAGAAAAATAAAACCAATTGCAATGGGTTATTGTACTGTTGCAATTTGTATGTTTCAACACACATATACATAGAAGGCCAAGTGTGGGGCAAATCTACATTCTCCAGTTCATATTTATCAAACAGAGAGTATGCAGGCAACTAAACATCTGTCTGTCAAATGACCTGCCTGCAGGCTGACATAATTTTTCATCTGTTCCCAGTCTCTGGTGTATACCAGTCTTAATCTCATCTACTAGGGTGAGGTTTCTTTGAATTACTGATCAGTTCAGATGTGCGTTAGGCTGGATAAATCAGCAAAATTGAAAACCAAAACAGTGCAAAGAAATAGAATGGCACCTGTCTTTATAGTGCCCTGACAGTGATCTCCAATTTGACTTTTCTATAGGGGAAAGTTAATCCAGTCTCCATGCTCCTTATACTTGCATCACAAACAGTATAGATGAGCTGCTATGACAACTGACTACACTTGTGGGGTGAAATCAGTGGCAAAATTCCCATTAATTTCACTGTGACCACAATTTTACTGGAGATACAGATTACTTCTTGAGAGAGGTCTGAGAGCCATGAAGCTTGTTTCCCTTAGGAATCTATGTCAGGCTTTATCCAGTACGTCACCCAGACTCTTCAAAACAATATCTTATTGGAATAAACTAAACAGTAATAAGTCACCAGGACGAGGTGGTATTCACCAAAGAGTTCTGAGGGAACTCAAATGTGAAATTGCAGAACTATTAACTGTAGTCTGTAACCTATCATTTAAATCAGGATCTGTATCAAATGACTGGAGGATAGTTAATGTGACGCCAATTTTTAAAAAGAGTTCCAGAAGCAACCCCGGCAATTACAGGTCAGTAAGCCTGACCTCAGTACCAGGCAAACTATAGTAAAGAACAAAGAATAAAATTGTCAGAAACATAGATGAACATAATTTGTTGGGGAAGAGTCAACATGGTTTTTGTAAAGGGAAATCATGCCTCATCAATCTACTAGAATTCTTGAGGGGGTCAACAAGCATGTGACAAGGGGGATCCAGTCGATATAGTGTACTTAGATTTCGAGAAAGCCTTTCACAAGGTCCCTCACCAAAAGCTCTTAAGCAAGGTAAGCTGGCATGGGATAAGAGGGAAAGTCCTCTCATGGACTGGTAACTGGTTAAAAGATATGAAACAAAGGGTAGGAATAAATGGCCAGTTTTCAGAATGGAGAGAGATAAATAGTGGTGTCTCCCAGGGGTCTGTACTGGGACCAGTACAATTCAACATATTCATAAATGATCTGGAAAAAGGGGTAAACAGTGAGGTGGCAAAATGTGAAGATGATACAAAACTACTCAAGATAGTTAAGTCCAAGCAGACTGCGAAGAGCTACACGAGTATCTCTCAAAACTGGGTGATTGGGCAACAAAATGGCAGATGAATTCAATTTTGATAAATGCAAAGTAATGCACATTGGAAAACATAATCCCAACTATACATATAAAATGATGGGGTCTAAATTAACTGTTACCACTCAAGAAAGAGATCTTGAAGTCATTGTGGATATTTCCCTGAAAACGTCCTCTCAATGTGCAGCAGCACTCAAAAAAGTGAACAGAATATTGGGAATCATTAAGAAAGGGATAGATAATCTGACAGATAATATCACATTGCCTTTATATAAATCCATGGTAGGCCCACATCTTGCATACTGCATGCAGATGTGGTCACCTCATCTCAAAAAAGATATATTGGAATTGGAAAAGGTTCAGAAAGGGGCAACCAAAATGATTAGGGATATGGAACGGCTGCCATATGAGGAGAGATTAATAAGACTTGGACTTTTCATCTTGGAAAAAGATGACTAATGGGGAATATGATTGAGATCTATAAAATCATGACTGGCGTGGAGAAAGTAAATAAGAAAGTGTTATTTACTCGTTCTCATAACACAAGAACTAGGGGTCACCAAATGAAATTAATAGGCAGCAGGTTTAAAACAAACAAAAGGAAGTATTTTTTTACACAGTGCACAGTCAATCTGTGGAACTCCTTGCCAGAAGATGTTGTGAAGGCCAAGACTATAAAAGGGTTCAAAAAAGAACTAGGTAAGTTCATGGAGGATAGGTCCATCAATGGCTATTAGTCAGGATGGGCAGAGATGGTACCCCTAGCCTCTGTTTGCCAGAAGCTGGGAAAGGGCAACAGGGAATGGATCACTTGATCATTACCTGTTCCATTCATTCCTTCTGAAGCACCTGGCATTGACCACTGTCAGAAGACAGGATACTGGGCTAGATGGACCTTTGGTCTGACCCAGTATGGCAATTCTTATGTTCTTATAATGTGAGATATGAACAACTGTCAGTATTCATTACTGGTATAAGTTACATCACAAATGGAATAAAAAAGATTACCCATAAAGTTTAATTGGTGACCTCAGAACAGTTTAATATCTGAAATACAAACAGTCCTCTCATGCCTTCCCAGACCAATAATAATGTCCGAATATTTATTTAGACCTTCTAAACTCAATAGAAGTGTCAGCAGCAGTAAATTTAAAAGAGCCTCATTCCCAAAGATATGAAAGCGCCTCTATAAACAAAAACAAGACAAAAAAATACCTGTTGATTTGTCCCATGTATTGCAGTGTTGCCATCCCCAATTGTTCAAAAATCATAACTCAGGCCTCCAAATATTGTGAGATTAGTTTAAAAATCGTAAATTAAAAAATAATAAATTAAGATTCTATTTATTGGGCGTTTGAGCCTTTGAATGTAATTTTTCTAAGTTTTCCTCCACACCATTCAGACTAGAAACGTACTTTTAAAAAAAATGAAGGAGGAAAGATTCTCAAGAAATCATGTGACTCTAGAATCTGGGGATTTAAGACAAACACCAAATGGCTTGAGAGTTGGCAACACTCTAAGTGTTACAAAACAAGTCCCTGAGCCAGCTAGACAGAGAGATGCTGGACTCACACAGTTGCTACAACATAAAGACAAATGTTTAAGTTAAATGTCTATAGTACAAGAAAGCCTCCTCTGACTTCAGATGTTTATATGAAAAACACGAGGATAAGAGCAGGTGCTATGCTATATAATGTTTAGGAATACTGCTCTCATTGAAAAGATTCCCTAAGAGGGAGCAGCGAGTAGGCATAGCCCTGGCTCTGTCTACATTATTCTACAGCCCTCAGATCTGGATCGCAGCTTGATGGGCACTGGTGGAAGTTGGAGGAACGAAGCATAATGCAACCCCTTAAAGGCATGTTGCAGTTTGACTGTGCCCCTGTGCATTGAGGATCTCTGAGAAGAATTCTGCTTCTCTCAGGCAGAATGCTCCTGCTTGCTCTGGGTAACTGCTGCTCCATGCAGCTCCCAGTGCTGAAATGGCACAGTCTAGATCTATATGGTTCTGTGAATCTATGTTGCACAGAATTTTGTTTCAGTATATGTGGAATGGGAGCACCAGCTGCTGTCCTTCAGTAAAAACTATATTAACTCTTAAGCATTTCCTAAAATGCATGTTACAAAAATGCAAATGATATTTCCTTTTAATAAGGATATTTAATTCCTGTGTTTGATGACTTGAGGCCAAATCCTGCTCCCCTTACTCACATGAACAGTTGGTATTAAAATCAGTAGCACTGCTCACACATCAGTAAAGTGAGCAGGGTTTGGTTCATCCTCTTGTTGACTGAAGATCTACTAGATGGATTTATAGGCTGTGTTACAGCATAATTTATTTGCACTTCGTTATACTGATTGTACACTTGTACCTGTAGTTACAATAAATTTACATGCACTACTTTTGAAAGGCAATTTAGACCCCAATTCCTAACATATCAGCCATTTTAATAACCAAACAGCAACAACAAAAATTAAAAATAAACAAATTAGAATTATTGTATCATGTATATCAATTTGTACATCATTGTTTTGGAGTGAAGGGAGACTTGCCCTGGATTTGGGCCATTTCACGTGTACAAGTTGACAAGAAAAAGGTAAGTTAGCAACTAGAGCTGGTTGGATAATAGAATTTCCACCCTATGGGAAATTCCAACATTTCAAAATTTGTTTTTGTTCCAAATAACACAAGTTGAAATTTTTCATGGAATGGAAATTTTGAAAAATTTTGATTCAAACTTCAAAACATTTTGTTGAGATAATGTCAAAACATCACATTTCAACAGAGTTGAAAAAATTCTACTATAAAATTTTAATGACCTATAAAATATTACAATTACATAAATCTAAAAATAAATCATTAAAAAGAAACAAGGAACTTGAAAGGATTCATTTAGACACTTTTCCATCAAACAATTTGTCAAAATCTATATGATCCCATGAAACATTTTGATTTTGACAAAACTGCATTTTCTGATGGAAAATGGTTATGTTGAAATTTTTTTGACCAGCTCTTCTAGTAACTATGGTTTCACTGGTTTTATTAACAATCTAAAGTGTTTTGTTAGTAGGTTTCTTAGTGATATGATGAAAAACAGGAAGCAAACGTGTCTTCTTTTATGGTCTGCTGTTGATCACTCTAGAAGATACTTCCCTTGCTGAGTTACTTTGATCAACTTCATCTGGTGATAACTGCCTATACTCAGAGAAGAGAGAAAATGTTGGAGAAGCAAGTTCATTTCTTTTATTTTAGAGAAGTAGTTTATGGCGCTTGCTATCAAGCACCACAGTATAGCCTCATCACAGAAAACACTCTGGACTGGATCTCATGTGAACTACAGTCTAACACTGAAGTATTTAATAGCTAGTGGATAGCACTAGAATAGGACTCAGGATATCTGGGCTCTATTGCTGGATCTGCCACAAAACAGATCTTGGGCAAGTCATTTCACAGTTCTATGCCTCTGTTTTCCCATCTATAAAATGGGAATAATGACAGTGACCTCCTTTGGAAAGCACTGAGATCTACTGATGGAAAGTGCCATGTAAGAGCTAGGCATTCTGCAGACATAGTGTGTTATTTTCAAGTGACATCAACAGGTTTTCATCTCATCAGATTTTCTGAGGAAGGAGGGATTCAGCTACACTTCTACACGTTAGAGATCTTTTATTTTAAATTAGGCATTAGATCAATAATGTGTAGTCAGAACTATGCTTGTACAACTAGATATCACTAGTCTTGTACAACTAGATATCAACTAGATGATCACACGAGGTCTCACAGACTAAGGCACCAATTCTGGAAACGGATAGTCAGACCTTCAATGCTCTCAATCCACTGCTGATGTCTGGCTAAATCTAGAAATTCTGACAGGGCCTTAGCAATCTGTGGGCTGCCTGACTGGTGTACTGGTGGTGCAGGTCGTGGGTCTCTTTTGTTGCAGTAAGGCCCAGACATGGTGACTAGAGCGTGTGAAGTTCAGACACGCTGCGACACCGGAATGTTATCACCGGTCTGTTGGCCTCCTGCTGCCACCAAGAAGAGTATCCCCTGGGGCTTCCGGGAAGAATACACCCCCTGCTTCAAATGAAAAATTGAACCCAAGAACACAGATGTCACTGGAAAATGTTCTAATGAACAAAGTTTCAGAGTAACAGCCGTGTTAGTCTGTATTCGCAAAAAGAAAAGGAGTACTTGTGGCACCTTAGAGACTAACCAATTTATTTGAGCATGAGCTTTCGTGCTCAAATAAATTGAGCTCATGAAAGCTCATGCTCAAATAAATTGGTTATAAATTGCCACAAGTACTCCTTTTCTTTTTTCTAATGAACAAAGTGCATCAAGATAGGTCACCCTCTTCCACCTCCTCCCCTTGTCATCCAAGCACATTCTGTCAAAGTTTGTACAAGGGCAAGAGAACTAAAATGTCATCTGGGAATAAAAGGGTCATGAAAAACAGCAAGACCCACAACAGCAGCAATCTCTCCATCAGCAACTTGTATTGCATTGTACACCTGAGCAGGGGATTTTTGCTATCAACGCACAGTAAAGCAGCATTTTTGCAGATTTAGGCTGCCCATGTTTGCATTAGTTTAAGAATGTATGATGAGCCTTGACTGGTTTACCAAAAAAAAAAAATAAGAAAGACTCTTAAATTGGGAAAGCACCATATAAGTAATTCACCCATTCATGAGAAAATCTTACCAGGGCAGATCTACAGCAGCAGCTCTGTCATCACCTCTCAGACTCTATGGAATTTTTGATTATTTTGGAACTAGAGTGTCCACGAAAGACACCTTAGACTGACATGTTACATATTGTGCTTTCTAAAAATTTCTACAACCAGCCTTATGATGTAATGGTATTTCAAAGCAGCTCAGATACGTTTTGTTTGGAAATTAATGTCTTGACTTTCAAACTTCATGGTAGATAAAAAACACGGATTATAAAAAAAAACAAAAAACCACACTTGAGTTTACTTAGAAACTCCAGAATAAATAATTCATGTTTGGATGGACTGAATTCTAGTCTTTTAGAAGGTGCCAACAGATGGTTTACATTTATAGAAAGCACACTTGCTGACTTCCAAACAGAAATTAAAATTCATAAAGTATATCATTAGTACTTCTTTAAAGCACCATTATGCTTATAATGTGAATTTGGATTTTCCCTGGTGAACAGTTTTCAATCATAATTTTACTTAGGAAAAAGTGCAACAAATTACCTTCTAGCTACTATCTTGGGCTTGCAACTGCTTTGGTGATCAGGCCATAGAATAAACTGATAAGCAATGGAAACCAGAGGAGGCTAGTATTTTCAGCTATTCTCAGTTTAACAGTAATTTAATTCCCCTCCCCCCCCCCCAATTGCTTAAATGAAGGAGCCTGTACTGTCAGTCTTAATACATTAGAGAGTCTATGGCCTCAGTTTATAACACCTGAAAACTGACTATAATGAGTTTGCAGCTCATGAAAAGGCAGGTAAGTAACTGTTCCCAGTTAGTTTTAGTAGCCCCTGGGTATAAGTACAGCCAACATAATAGTCTGGTATTATAGCAACATTTCATTTTTAGCCAGACTTGCTGCTAACCGAATGCTAACATTTAACGTTTGTAGGGTTATGATTAAGCTTTACTTTAAGCCTCTAAAACATACAGCTACTAGCTTTCATTAAGTGCTGCCATAAATCTCTCTACTCTAACCTTACCAGATTTAATGTTTAATCTTTTCCTCGGATACAGCTGCACAACCCAAGATTATAGCTAACCCTCCTCTAAAAGGATGTGGGAAGAGTCTGCAGTCATAGTACCAGATGTGGGGGAGAAGTGCCCGCTTTCCCAGAAAAAGGTTGATGAATTAGAAAATATCCAACCCTTTTGTGAGTTTCATATTGTACCAAGTGGCCAAAGTGAAGCCTGCAAGCTAAATGTGCCCACCCTTCTTTATATTACAGAGATTTTACTAAGCAGCATCACATTCTTATCTAAATTGAACCCACTTCAATTTAAATTAGACATTGCCTAGTAGGAACTATAATTTCCAGAGATGCACAATCACCTTACAACTGAGGGTGGCTGCAATCTATTTCCTTTCCATAGAAATCAGGTAATCTCTTAGATCTTTGTAAATAATCAGCGCAGCCCTCGGTTGACATAGTTTGTATGTCCTGTACATAAATCAGATTTCAATTACTTTATTTATCTGTATTGCCCAAGTACTTATAAGCCCCAGTCATGGACCAGGGTCCCATTGTGCTTGGCCTTGTGCAAACACAGAACAAAACGACAGTCCCTGCCCGAGAGAGCTCACAATCTAAGTATAAGACAAGAGACACCAGATGGATACAGACAGATGTGGGAATACAAAGAAATAAGAAGACGATATTGGTCAGTATCACAAGCTGTCTCAGCTCACCAGCAGCCTAACTGTTGTTAAGTTTTTTGCAACCATCACAGCAAAGGAGAGTTTTGAGAAGGAATTTGAAGGTGGAAAATGAGCAGCTTTGTGATTGTTCAGCAAGTGAAAGGTGGCTGCAAGAGTACACGCACAAATGTGCTTGTTTGAAAATATACAAATAGGTGATGGAGGCTGGCATCATGGGCCGATTGTACTGTGTTATTATTGTCATAGGCACAGAGTTTCTAATCTGCCGGCGGGGAGAGGGGTGCTCCCATTGGCTCTGCCCAGGCCCCGCCCCCACTCCACTCCTTCTCCCAATGCCCCTTCCCCGCGCTGCTTCTTCCCATCCCCACTCCATCCCTGCCTCTTCCTTCCCCATCCCACTCCGACCTCTCCCTGGAGTGTGCTGAGCCCTCACTCCTCTCCCCTCCCCTGCCAGCGCCTTCTGACACCGCAAAATAGCTCATCCATGGCAGGCAGTTGGTGCTGTGGGGAAGGGGAGGTTCTGATAGGGGGGCTGCCGATGGGTGCTTAGTATCCACCATTTTTTTCCTGTGGGTGCTCCAGCCCCAGAGTACCCATTGAGTCGGCACCTATGATTATTGTATTCATGCTGTTATTGTTGTTATTAATGGTGTGTTCCAGGTTAATGGTACAGATGGTGCTGTACAAAGAGAAAAGGGGCCTGAATCAGCTTTCACACCAGCGTAAATCAATGTAACTGCACTGAACCCTTCTTCTAATCAAAAGACTCAATGGCATTTGAGCTACTAAAAATGAGCAAATAGAGGCATTCCACACTTAGTTGAGAAACATGCTGCATACTGTTTGAAAACAATCTTCCTGGTGTTTTTATTTGACTAAATTTACATAGCAATAATGAAAGATGTCAATACAAATCTCTATTGAAATTCATACATATAAAATTATGCTATATTTAAGTCTACCTGTTCCTCCCAATTTTGGGCAGTGAAGAAGTGGTGCTCTAAACATGCATATCATATATGCACATGTTTCAACTAGATCATATGCACCTAATGCTTGGCATATCTATCTGTGCTCTGGAGTTATGCACACAGCATGAGTAAGGAAAGGCAGGTGAGATGCACACTTCCCCTGCATGTGGTGCACCATGTTTGCCTGTCACTAGGACCAATTCTGCCAGGTAATATCTCATCACTGAATTTTGTCTGCATTTTACGAGTTTTTTGGGCTAGAGTTGGTATTTTTCTCCCCTGCAAGTTTATTAATTGACACTGCTCTAAAACACATATTCCATAATTCACACACACAAAAATAGTGCCTCTAAAGTATTCTGGGGCTCTGTAGCTTATGGGAACAGAAAAAAAAATGTTGATTCCCCTCTGCAGGAGAAACTAGTGTAGGGAACAATATGGGCCTCAATAATTGGCAATGGGTTTCCCAGTCATTACTGTGAATTAGTGAGGTTCTACTGTATACTGATACGGTATATTGATCCCACTGAACATTAATCCACCTCCCACAAACAGGAATGCCTGAAACATTGTTTTGCACACTTGAAGGATTTATTAGCATTCCTTTCAGTTGGACAGTCAAACAAATGGAAATGAAATACTGACACATTAAAGAAACGTACCTGGGGAAGGGGGATTACTACAAGAAAGTCTTCAAGGCTCACCAAGGGCACATTTTATCAGACTGCCTAGTCACAACTGCTTTGGGGGTGTGATTATTACAGCACCCTTTGTTGTTGCCTTCTATTTCTGAGTAAACATTTCTAAAGGCAGCTCTCTATCAAGAGCTAACCTCAAATTCCCCAGCTATTCTAACTCCACCTCTGTTTCAACACTCAAATTTTCCTAAATTTTATCCAAATGCAGTCTCATGTTCTGGGAGCATTATAGGTCTACTAGTGGCAGAAGGGGATAGAGTGGTCCTTAAAACTGCTCTGATTCACTGTGGTGCTTTCATTTAAATAGTAATAGTAAAAGTGGGGGGGGGCAGAATCTATTAGCGGTTATTCTGTTTTTTAACTGTCACCGAAGTATTCACAAGGCAAGATCAGTATTGGTTTGAATGTGGAATTTAAGTAGCTTGATGGAAAAATATTCCTTTGTACTGGATATTAAATTTGGATCTGGATGGCACATAGAGGACTATAAATTATTCTGAACTAAAAGTTGTGTGAAATGGTTGCGATGGTACCATTTCCACACATTCTGCCAGAAGTCCTGTTAACAGATCCAATTGTTCATTGATAAAATACAAATTAACAACAAAACTTTGGTATTTTAATTGATATATATTGCCTCTACTTAGAGAGACACTGTGTTCTGGAGGACACGGCCCTGGACTGTGATTCAGGAACTGGTGTTCTATTCCAGACTCTGCCTCTGAACTATTGTATGAGCTTGGGTAAACCTTTTCACATCTCTGTCCTCTGTTTCCCTTCGCACTTTTTGTCTGCCATGTCTAGTTAAGGTTTGGCTAGAAAAAAAGTGGTTGAGTTTAGATTGGTGTTACTCCACTTCCAACTTGATCTTCTCTGTGCTGATGCAGGTTACCTCAGTTTAGCTTGTTTAAATTAATCTTAGGGAGGGCCCTAAAACATGATAGCTAATCTTGACGTAGCTTTTCCTAGTGTAGACACACACTTAGATTGTAAGTTCTTTGGGACAGAGATTATTAGGGCTTGATCTATTTAAAAATAAGAATGGTTGTTCACAATATAACCAAATTGCTTAAGTGTTTATTGTTTGCTTACTTTTATTTGTACATATGTCCACTGTGAAAGAAATGGCAACCCCTGCCTTTCGGGCCCCTTCATAATTCCTTAAACGCACAGCTATAAAATACACCACTCTGATAAAGGCACCATCCTGTTCAGTTGAAATCATTGCATTTGCCTTTGTTTTCTACAAATCTTTTACTATTTTGATTCTTAGGGTTCTTTAACACACACCGATTCACACATTATACAAACAAGATGCTAACAGAGCATCATTTAGATGCAAAAGTCTGTGCCAATATAAAGAGAGAGTGACCCCTGAGCAATTCACTTTCATACCAGTTTTAATAATTTGAAATGACTGCCAATATCTTAATTTTGAACCAAACTGTTAATTAACATACAGGCCAAATCCGGTAGTCCTCACTAAAGACATAATCCTGCGTAGACTTCACAGAGGTGCTTAAATTTACACACTGTGATTAATCCCATTGAATTCAATGGGACTACATAAAGTTAAGCATGTGGGTAAATCCTTGCAGAAGCTGGCTTTACTCCTTAATCGGGCTAAACTCCCAAAGAAAGCAATTGTTTAAACCTATTAGGAAGGCCTAAAGCAAGTTTAGTTTGAGCTTTGTCTGAATATGGAGTAAAGAAAGCAGGAGATTGTGTTGTGTGAGTACATGTAATGTTATCTCCATGTATTTGCAAAATTTAGAGTTACAAGACAAATCATACATAAAACCTGATAATTTCAAATGTTTTTGATAAATCTACATTAGCCTAAACTAACCAAAAAATCTGTAAGAAAAGGTAGTACTGTTTGTAAGTCGTTTGCAGATAAATGGAGTTTTCTGAAGAAGCTGTGTTTCCACACAGTTGTTCAGGGACCTCACAGCAGTTGCCAGCTAGATTGTCTCTAACTACTGTCATACCCTTAACTGTATCTACTGACATCCCACTTTTGTCTTCAAACCAGATGTCATCCATTACTGAGAACATTCTCACCACAGGTGCATTAGGGGCTCCGTATGCCAAAACAAATTCAGTAAAGAGCAGGAGATTTTAGAACGCATGTTATTTTTTTAAATTATTTAAGATTTTTCACCCATGTTTCAGCCAGCTTTCCTCAGCCAAAACCCCATGCCTGAGAGACAGAGAAAAGACTCCAGTTAAAAAGGGGCTTTCATTTCAGACAGTATAATGGTTCCATTATTTAAATAAATAAGAATCTGCCATCCCTGTAGTTTTGAGGCAGTGCTCTGGCATGTGATCGATAGGAGCATCGTGCTCTGTTCAAGAATGACCTGAAGTCTCTTTACCGCGTCAGTGGCACTTAAATGCTGCAGAGCTGATATATTTGGTACTGAGAAGAAAGTTTTGATGGACAGGCCTGTGTATATCTATGTAACTAAGGCTGCACTTAAATGAGTTTCAGTGCCACAGCTGAGGGTTGAAATCGCCATTGCAATGCAGAGGATCTGAAACGCCGTTATAGTTAATCAGGCTGCTGCTCAGGCAGCTAAATCAAGTACTTTAATTAAGCAGCCTTAGTGACATTAGTATCTTAAACACAAGGGGGGAAATCCTCAGCTGGTGTAAGTGATCATAAACCTATTGAAGTCAATGAAGCTATGACCATTTATATCAGCTGAGGATCTGGCCAATTGTGCTGTAACAGGCTTGCTCATAAGTATCTAGTTTCCTGTTCCCTCCACTTTCTGAGCTACTAGAACAGTTACTTTCTGTGTAGAGGCCTGTGATTTTGCAGCTATTGCTGATATTTGTGATATCTGTATGAATGTGAGCATAAATTGTAATTAGAAGATGGCTATTTCTGAGCAAGTGTTTTTTTCTTGCTGACTGTCAGAGGCAGGGCTTTAGAAATCTCAGCACAGCAGTAGGAATTTCTCAGGTGAAAACTGACAATTTCACCTTTCATTAAAATAAGTTGTAGCCCATATGGTTGTGAAGAAAGCCATCCGGAATGTGAATGGAGCATGCACTGCTGTCTTCCAAAATCTGCAGAAAGATGCTCGCTTCTCTTTTGTTGCTACTTATAGGTTTATTGAGCAGCACCACAGACAGTATTACCAACCCCAAGCTTTCAACAATAATAAGGTAGCACCTCTCCCAAAAATAAATGTTGGGGTTTTTATTTGCCTTCTAGTTTCAGTGTTTAGGATTCACCTTTTCCAAGTTTTTCACACTGGCTGTGCACCCCCTTATCTATGCTACTTTTGAGCCAGCTGAAAAACATGCTGCCTAGCAAATACTTTACTCTAAGTGGGTAAAATAGGATTAACTAAGTAGTATTAGAGAATAAATATTTGATTTTTATTGCCCTATTTATTTTTTTAAACTCCATCTTACACTTTAACTTTGTGTTGCTTTTGCTCACTCAAATCTGAAATGTATGGCAAATTTTAAAAAGCAACCTTTGTTTTCCAGTAGTATTCCCAATTGTATGATGATCACTGTGTTAATGGCTGTTATGAGAGCTCAGGAGTAAAAGACGGGGCAAAAGTGGCCGCTGAAATGACAAGATGGTGTTTCTCAGAACTCATCTCGACTGGTATTCAGGACATGTGTGGCTGGGGAGAATGTACTACTTGATGGGTACCTGTATTTATACATTAGTCAGGCTCTTTGGAGTCTCAAGTATGTATGAAATATTTCTTGGGAGGTTTTCTGATGATGTCCTACAAAAGCATTACTATATGTTTCATAACATTGAAGAAAGAAATGTAGTCTATTTATTGGTTTAATTAACATTTCAGATTAGGAGAACCTCCATGAGATTCAAGTTCCAAAGAGAGCAACTGTAAGCACACACAATACAGCTTAACATCTTGCATCATCATAATCATGTAAATCTATCACAACAACAAAATCCAGACCAGGTTTAATGCCTTCCTGGGGTCTTAATACACTGTATGAAGCATTTTCTAACGAGGGGAAGAAGCACACACTTGGCTGATTTCCTATCCCTCCAACATAACCCAACTCTGATACTTTACGTACTTTCTATCTTTTTGGTGTGTGTGGCTAGATATATAACAATGTTATTCAGCATGCTGTACAAGCAGTGCATGTTAGTTAAATGGATTTTTTCTTTTTCAATTATCTAGCAACACTTTTGTCAATTATCTAGCAACTCACATTGTCCAAACTTGTCATAATCTTCATAGATCTGTCAGATTCCTATAATGATGGAACATATGTTAAGAAGACCCCCAAATCCCTACAAGAATCAAACATATGGCCCAGACCAAAAGATATTTAATGCATGTGCCATGAAAGGAATCGAGTGATTTTCTGAATTCAGCGGTCACAATGTCACCCCCCTTTCAAGTTGCTGCGAGTAGTTCCTTCACTTATACAGCTAAAAGACCACCTTCTCTCCTATTAGCTTTTGTTTTAGTACAATCCTTTTACTTCCACAGATGAGCTTTGCTTTTCCAATGTGCTGGATTGCTAAATGAAAGTCTTTTAACAGCCTTTCTATGAACTCAAGCCAGATCCTAGAATGTTACTCTAAAAGAACATCTGAGAATTATGGGATTGTCAGATTTTGACAAGACATGCTATTCTAAGACAGGTCTTAGAAGAATTCAAAACAGATTCCACACAATCCCCTTGTTAGGCCTCATACAGGGCAGATATAACCTTCAAAGACAAACAAACATAAAACACAAGCAACATAGGCAGCCCAGGGAAAACGTCTGTGAAATACTGTTTAAACAAAAATATGCAGTTACACAACACATTTTGTTGCTAAATTACCTAACATTTCCATATAGTTTTGATGGTTCTGTTTGAGCAAAACTTAAAAAAATAGTAAGCGCTTTTTCTGTGAATTTAGTGCTTATGAATACAAGCCATACAGAAAGCTGAGAAGACAAAAGGCCTGAATGACCATTCTGTTACACCAGTTTTACACTATTGATTTCAGCTGAGTCACACTGGTTTACAGGGGTGTTGAATCAAGGTCTGGAATATCTATTTACCCAAAGAACAAGTCCTATATAGATGCTGCTCCTCTAATGCACCTACACCCTGACCTGGAGGGACTTGTGCCCGGGTATTCAGTCTCCAGACCCATCCAATTCTTGTCCTCCCTGGTAAGACTACTAACAAGTGTACAGTTGTGGCATCATTCTTTGTGACATATGTCTACGAAAAAGACCACAAAACACATTTCAGAGACAGAAATGAACAGCCCAAAAGACGCTTCAAACAGACACTTAAGAGATGGATATTAAAAGAGTCGAGTGGAGCAGAAAATGTTTCACTGGAGCACACTAATGAAAAGAATAGATTATTTCAAAATGTTAGGGCCAAATCCAAGCCATCCCAGTCAGGTGCATATAACCCAAGAGCTGTATTTCAGCTTCTCAAGAGTCAAAAATAGCAGACACCCTGAGCAGCACGATTGCGCCCTCCTGCACACTGCAGTGATCACCACAACTGGTCCTAACTGTTCAGCTTGGAGGGTCAGCAGAAGTAATTTAGATTGGTTTTGTCAGAACTTTTCAAGGAGGGAGGAGATACAACCTGAGGGCTCAGAAACGACAGGCTACCATTCCTCTCCCCAAAGACGACAATACAAGGTATTAGTCCGTGAAAAGCAAGGCCTTTTATGAGATCTGGTGCAAGGAGGGGCACTGAGGAGATGGAAGGCCCTGGTTTCAACCTTCCAAATCCAGCTGATAGTATCCCTGTAATGGGATGGTCACTTACTAAATGTTCTTTCATGGCCAGAGGTCACTCTGCAGTTCCCTGCTACCAATTACTCCCATCTGCAGGGCCCCTTAATAATTCACAGTGAACATGTAATTAAAACATTCCCCTCCTGGGGTTTCATTTATTCAATTCATTTATTCAAACTGGGCTCCCCAGGCCCCAACCCTAGGTCATTCACTCTCCCTGGGAGGCGGGGGGGGGGGGGTCTACAGCCCTTCTTCCCAGAGCTCGGTCCCAATACTAAATCTCATGATTTACCTGGATGGATTTCAGCCGTCTTCAGCTCTCTGGCTTCCAGGCCCCCAAAGCTTTCTCCCAATAAGGGTTTCTAGCAGGAGCTTGGACTGGAATTCTCAGGCTTTCCCTGGCTGAAGCTCAACTTTCCTTAGCCCTCTGGTTCTGTCTTCGAGGTCCAAATCCTTCTCTCATTCTGGAGCCTCCTGCTCCATGCAGCTCCTCTCTGTCCAGGGTCGGCTCCAGGCACTAGCGTTCCAAGCAGGTGCTTGGGGCGGCAGTCAGAAAGGGGCGGCAGTGTTTCCGCAGCAGCGGCAATTCGGTGGCAGCTCTTCTGCCGTCCATGGTGGCAATTCGGCAGCAACAGGTTTTTTTCACTGCTTGGGGCAGCAAAAACGGTAGAGCCAGCCCTGTCTCTGTCACAGCTCCTTGATCTCAAGGCCTTCCCTATAGGAGCCTTTCATACTCTCTACAGTCTCACCACCATTTCCTGAGCTTCCCCCCCTTCATTGCACCTTCTGTTGCTCTTTACAGGGCAATCATCCTGCTCTCGCTCAAGTATGGCTTATTCTGTGATCAGGGTTGGCTACCCTCAGCTCTCCAGCCCTTATGGGGTGAGCCACCCTGTTACAGTACCTCTCTCTCATTCTTCAAATGTGAGTCATCTTTGAAGATTGAAAGCTCTTCAGCACAGAGAGCCTTCCAACCAGTGTGTTTATACAGAACCTACCCAAATGGGACTCTGATCCTGATTTGGGCTTCTGTGTGCTATTATAATACACACACTAAATAATAAATATTATTCAAACGTTTGGATGCTTTTCTGAATTGAACTCCAGGTGTTTTGAGTAGGAAGCCAATCCAGGTAACAACTAAGGCAACAGCAAATGTCACCTTGGCTTTCAGGGGCAGTATCAAGCCCTAGTTTTTACAGTGGTGGATGTTGCTTTACTGCACACTTTAGTTTTGCGAAGTTTTTATATCTAATCTTGATTTAAACCCATAAGAGTTCAGACTAATATCTCCATTGCTTTGTCTCATACATGGCATGGAATGTAACTTATTAAGAAGTGACTATGGCTATATTACAGGTCCAACCTACTGTACAGTTAGGGCCAAATATGTGCCAAGCATCACTTGACTGAAGATTATTTAATACACAAAGACATGATCTGTGCTGCAATTCTTTTACTAAACAGATTTTTATATATATATATATATATATGTCTATAACTCTAACTGAGAATCCTGGACTAATGCACTGAAATGCCTTAATCAAGGTCACCATCCAACATAAAAATCATCGAGTCATCTTTTACTTTAAGCATTGTAAATATTTCACTTCTTACACTGCTCATCACAGCAGGAACACTTGGTTTTGGATTTGTAGGGCTTCATCTTTCATGAAGAAAGACTTGCAGAATGTTCTGACTAAAGAGCCTTTTTTCCCCCCTTTTGTGTTCAGCTCATTTCTTTTGACATAATGAAAGTCACTTTTAAGCAGAGAATTCATCCAGCAAAAACACCAGACCAGATTATGTAACTTTTACCTTGCGTGGACACATCATTATGTCATACTTTTCCTGTGGGTTTACTGTCATCGATATAATGCTCTCTCTTTCAAGCTATGGTGAGCCAGCTCCTGAGTTCCAAAATGGGGCAGAAAATGGGTGGCACAACCCACTACTCACTGGGTTATATTTACTCCTGTGCAGAGAATGCACATGAAGCCTAAGCTCCACTGAGTGCCATTTAAGTCTTATCCTGAGAATTTTTACATGGGCCTTCAGCACAGAGGTGAATTTTACCCAATGTGATGGCTTTTGAGGCTTTTGCCTTGGCGTGGATTGTGGTAAAATACTTTTTTGAAAGATAAATCAGTGTTATACAGTGTGCCATGTCTTAATTTGTGTGCATGTTCACCCAGATGCTGTTTTGCCGGGTGATGGACACCATTTAAAAAAATATAGATGCATGTAATTTTATATGTGTTTTAACGGTATTACAGTGATACTACTGAACCCATGTTTCTCACTTCAGAAACTTGAAACATTCACAGTTTTTAAAGGAATTTTTCCACACAACTTGTAGGAAATTGTTGCCCATGAAAACCTTCTTCCCCTGACTGTAGTTGGTCTTACAAATTCAAAATAGCTTGTAAGGCAAAAAGTGCTTGCTACTTTTTCAATGATTTGTGCACTGTTTCTTGGAATTAAAAAAAGCAGTGACTGGACTAGGAAAGAGGAAAAACAAGAATGAAACAGTAGAAGTGTGGTAGAGTACAGATAGCTGAATAGGACATATGCTACATAAAGGTCCTGATTTAGGAAAGCACTTTAGCATGTGCTTAGCTTTAAGCATGCAATTAAGTTCTATTGGTGCCAATCAGATTTAATCACATGTTTAAGTACTTTCCTGAATAGGGGCCAAAGAGAGAAGGGAAAGTGTAGAGGAGAGAGTATGGAAATAAGGCAAAGAAAATATAAAGAAGAGAGAACACTGTTGAACCTAGCACCAACCTAGATTTAGACACTTAACTTTAGATTTTAGACTCTTCAGCCAGGAACGATATTAGTTACGTATTTATATTGTACCCAGCACTATGGGTCCTGATCCATGATTTGGCCTGCTAGTGCTACCACAATACAGATACATAATAATCACTAGATGCTGATTTGTCAAACATTATCACTCTTCCTACAACTTGTTACAGTTCATGAAGTATTCTGAGGAATGGTTTAATCAGCCTCAGTAAAGTGTCACTTGGGCTTTGAAAGACTTGTTTTATTTACTTATCTTGCCCACCTCCGCCCGCATCCCCTATTTTTCCCCCCCATACAGAATGAGACATTTAGTGCCACACAAAAAAACGACCAATAGACTGACAAATGATTTATTCCAAGTCTGGTCTCACTTCTACTTTTTAGAAAAGTTTTCTTATTGGTTATCAGCAGCTAAAACTACTAAGTTTCAGAGTAGCAGCCATGTTAGTCTGTATTTGCAGAAAGAACAGGAGTACTTGTGGCACCATTACAGCAGATGGACTATATTCTGATCTCACTTACTGTAGTGTACAATGAAAAGGAGGACTTGTGGCACGTTAGAGACTAACAAATTTATTCAAGCATAAGCTTTCGTGAGCTACAGCTCACTTCATCGGATGCATTCGATGAAGTGAGCTGTAGCTCACGAAAGCTTATGCTCAAATAAATCTGTTAGTCTCTAAGGTGCCACAAGTCCTCCTTTTTTTTTTTTTTTTGAAACTACTAGAAGTCAGCAGCAAGCAAGAGCTTTTCTGAGAAGCTGGAATTAAATCAGACTGGGAAGTAAGCAGAGTCAAACATGAAGCCAGACAGGCAATTGGAGTCTATTATTCAGCTTTATAGGACAAGGAATCTCTCCCAGAGGAGATAAAACTCACACCAGCCAAGTTACAAAACATGGATTTCAATGTGATCACCAGTAGGATTTTTTAAAAGAAACTAAAAGAATGCTGTTTTCATGGCTGTAACTCAGCAAAGCAAGCACTTCTAGATTTGATAACTGCTCTAGTGAGAAAAAAATAGGGACTTTCCGAATAGTGCACTTAGAGAGCAGTTATTAACTGAAAAATGCTATAGTGCATTTCGTGTCTATCATCTTTCAGTGATGTCCATTCCAAATGTGCTCAGTTTACAAGTCAAAAGAAACCTCATAAGCCAAAATGAATAAGTAATTGGAGATCTGAAAGTCAAAATGTTCTCCCTTTCTGGTCATGCACACAAAACAAGGATTCTGCACTCAGAAGTTTATGGACGATTCTACTGAGGATGTATGAGTCAGAAAAGAATCCTGCTTACTCTCCGATAGGCGTGCCAGCTCCGTATCTAACGCTAACATCTAATAAAGTAGTCAAAATTTATTGTCAGTAAAATAAGCAGATGTGACTAAATACATAGCGGGAGCAGATCCATTGTGGGAGATGATGATGAGCCAGTTCCTCGGCCCTGCTGTAGCCCATTTGAACTGCTCCAGAGCCACAATGGGGCTGTAAAGTTGCTTAACCAGCCTCCTGAGGATTCATCCAATGTGTTTAAAGCTGACTTAGCAGCTCTAAGTCAGCCCCTTCTAATTTCAGAGACAGGGATGTAGCTGGAGGAGCTCCTCACTCCAGCCATCCCTGGCTGCTGGAACAGCCTGTTAGGGCCACAGATAGCCTGGCAAGGTTTAGCACAATCACAAATCATGGAGTAGACAATAAACGGGAAGATCAGTACCTCCCCGGATTTTACAAGCACGCATACATCTCTGCATTACTGAATTTTTTGTAAAGTCCAGTTTCAAGGACTTCTGATGATAAAAATGTCTTCTGTTGACATATATGAATGACACCCAATATGTTAGTGTCCCTGTTGCCTGGAAATAGTTGGTACAGAAATAGTTGGCACGAAACTTTAACTAAAATTATAGAACTCTTTCAACCTTTCCACTCTCACTGTGTAAATGTGAAAATATTGTAAATCTTGTTGACAGTTATTGCCATATCTATTGGCACACAGTCAGCAGCAGTTTGAAAAGTATGTGCAGCATTGCTAGTGCCCATTACCTTTCTGCCTATATTTTTTTACAATTTATATTCACCCCAGCAGGCAGCTCCTCAGAGCGCCATTAATTTGTTAGGCAGCTTATACTTTCCAATACTACCCACTTTATAACGTGCTCTTACAAACAGCCTGGTGGTTTACTGGCAACACTTTACAGACTTAGGAGGGAGACCACAATTTAAAGGCAGCAGGTAAAAATGGAACAGGTCACTGAAGTGACATAGAGGGCCTCATTCTGGTCTCACCGAGGCTGGCTTATCTGTGCAATTGCATTGACTTCAGCAAAGTGACTCCTAATCTATGCCTGGTCTCTGCAGAGGGAGGATGGAGACATTATCTAAATGCTCCCTTTTTTGGTGACTGCAGTGGGACATTTGCTTACCCCCACTTCCCAGACACAAAACAAGCTTTGCAGGGTCTCTACTTGCCAAGAAATAATAGAACTAGATATAAGAAATATTTGTATGATTAAATGGGCTTACATTTGGTGAGCCTGATTCTTTCCAAACAAAAGAAAATCCAAAAGAACTCAACTACTCAATAAAAGAGAGACTTAACATATGTATGTGCATGCTCTCAGTCTCTCTTCCCCTGCTCTCCCGCCCATTCTTCTCTACAGTGTTGTGGCAAGTGAGCAGTGCACTAGCGAGAAAATAGCACCTAACTTGCAATTTTACAAGACTATAATAAAATTTGTTCACATCACCAGTATTTTCAGATAATTGTATCTATTTTTTTAATGATTGGCATCATCCTGTATAAAATCTGAAATTGTTACTCAGAATTAAACTGCTGTCAATATGACACCTTTCACAAACACTCAAAGAACTGGACATTTTCTATTAACAAGTAATGAAAAACAGTAAGTTTGTACATGAATGGATTGGAGAACACGATTATGTGAAATAATAGCCCAAAAATGATCTGCTGGGCTACCCTATTTGTATTTCTGAACGTTTAGCCCTACGCTTCAGGCATCTAGGGCAGGGTTAAATGGGAAAATGGTTTGGGTAATATACTATTGGATGTTCAATGGGAGACTTGTCTGCTGTTAAACAAATTGAACATGAAAGATGGATGTTGCTGCCTTTTCATATAAAGATCACCATGAAAAAGCATCTATTTGGCAGTAGAAAATATCAATGTGTATTTTAACCATACCCACATACACCTGATTGCACTTATGTCATGCCTTTTTAAGGCACTTTCATTAGTAACAATTATCCATAACGTTCATAGATCGCACAGCCAAAAAGACCTAGAAAGGGTTAACAAAGTCTCAGTCGTAAATTTATCCAACCTTTCTGCCTAAAAGCTGCATATTTATTATTTTCTGTGCACTTGCAGTGTTTTCGAACAACAGAACAATTCCTTAATTCGCAAAGGAATCTAAATTACAATAATCAATATGCATTCTTTTCCACAAGAAAGGAAACACCTGTTATAGTTAGCTAATTGCTGACTTTTTTGTAAGCATTTGGAAGAAAAGTAACTTTTACAAATAATTTATATCTGAAAAACTTCTGAATCAAAGACAAGTGTATTATAAAAATGGTATGAAACCAAAAGAGCTTAACAGAGAAAGCAACAGATGTTTTCATTTTGTTAATTAAGGGAAAAGTCCTTACCAAAGCACTTGATAGAATATGGTTATTTTACAATTAAGACACAGATTGGGGCCTTTTTCTATTCTCACACTGATTTAATATTACTGCAACAGTGCAGTTACTCCTGTTCTCCATGAGTCAGAGATCAGATTTAAGCCCTAGAAAAAGAGTGGAATGGAGCAATTTTTTAAAAAAAATACATTTTATTATTAAACAAAGAAAACCTCCATCAGAGATTTTTTTGATTTATCTTAGAGTCCTCTATTCCAGCAATAGCCCCATTTCAAAAACAGGATTTTAATGGGACTACAGCCAGAGTAGGGGGGAAAGTTGCATATTCATGGGTTTATCAAAAATATCTCTATTAAAGAGACCTCTTATATATTAGCATTTCCTCAGCTACAACTTACCAACTTTCTCAGCTCCACATTTAGGAGTGCAGGATGTGCAAAATTCTGCTTTTAGTTAACGTGCTGCATTATTCGTCTGTGGTATAACTCTGGTAATTTCAATGGAGATACACCAAGGGGAGTTACATCCTAGGGTGTTTACATCACACATTACTATACAAATATCTACACGGCACAGTAAATTTTAAAGTAACAATTATTTGTCTCTTATTTTAGCACACTTAATTCTAGATTGTCACTACACTGTTCTGTATTTCCCAGGCTGCCAACCTACACCACTGAAATACTGTCAGAAAAAAAGACTGGTGTGTGGAAGAAACAGGAAAAGAATCTCATCAGAGCTAAAATTTAGCTTTCCCTGGGTTCCACTGAAACATGCAAAAGCTAAATATGAGAGAGTTTCACATTCTGCAAAGTATGTTCTCAACTCAGAGCTCAGATCTTCACATGGATAAATACCAGCAATGCTAGTGTCTCAGAAATGGAGGGGGGGAGGGAAAAACAGGCCATCTAATTTATCCATCTTCACATGGATAAATACCAGCAATGCTAGTGTCTCAGAAATGGGGGTGGGGGGAGGGAAAAACAGGCATCTAATCCATCACCCTGCCAATGTAGGATGAATTGTGGAAATTGTAGGCATCACTGATTATGCATCACAGGTACAATATATTAAAACCCTTTGGAGATCCTGGACATATATTATATTGCATATCCCCTCTTAAGTATTCATTTGGCTGTCAGTTTAGAAAATACTAGTTTACTTAGAGTGATAAGGCATAAGAGTCATGGAAGGCCTCTTTGGCATATAGCCCTCTGCAGGGGGAGGAAATGACTTGGTCCATAATTACAGAAAGCAAGTGGCCACATGCCTTTGCATAGGATGTATATAACACTTGCATCCCCTATTGCAGGCCAGAGTCTGGAGTAGCTGATTTAGATCATAAAGAACTGCCTATTCCCCATTTTTGGGTTGGTGCAGCACATGGCTCTCCCATTCCTGCCTAGTTCCCATTTACTTCCGCTTCCTTACAGAGTAGCTGGAGTGAATTTCTGTTTGAAACAATGGGAGCTATGCATGCAAATCCCTGTACTTAGAAATAAGATAGTCCTTTATGCCATTTTAATCAATCTCTGCCATGTGTGTTACTTAATAGCTCTGTCTTCCTATAGAAAATGAGCAACTTAAGGGAAATGAAACTTTTCAACGATACATTTTCCTTCTGGCAGCCTATGAAATACACCATAATTATCCTCTTTCGATGAATAACTCTTGAAATAAAAGGAACATTCTGTGGGATAATACAAAGGAATAATACAATGGTAATCTCAATTGCCTTGTAAATAAAAGGCTTTTTTATAATTATAATATATACTACCCAGAAACATATATACACTCTTTATAAATATAAATCCAAATCAGATTGTCATTCTAATTCTTAAGAGGCTACTACTTCCCAATAATAAGAATAATCATCACCATTTTGCAATTATCACAGATAAGACTTTTCATTCTATGGGATTCAAAAATGTGTTACTCTGGGCTCAATTCCTGAGGTCTGTGGGGCTACTTGCATGAGTGAAAACTACTTAATGTGAGTAAGGGCTGCAGAATCAGACTCTGCATAAATACAGTGCCACAGCAGTGAAAAGTTGGTTTCCAGGAGGAAAACTGGCACACAGCCTATTGTACAACAATGGAGAGGAAAGGGGGGAAAAGATATTTTCAGCAAGGACCCCAAGACATCCCTTTCTCTTATGAAGACGGTCATCCTATCTTTAATGTCCATGTAAAGCAGACAGGATTTTGATTTTAAGAACTCACCAGATGAAGCACATGGTATACAGTTTAGATATGTCAGCAGGATAAAGGACTGAGTCCTCCCTGTTGGTATTTAAATCAGTCGTTCTGGTGAGTGTAGGCATTGAAAAAACAAGATGCTTAGAACACTGGGCCATCAACTCCAGCTCTTGTGAAACTGCTGAAAAAAGATCAGACTGCAAAGGTTTACACATTACAATAATTATTTGATTTTAACACTAAGATCTTTTCTGACCTGTCACCTTCAAGTATGTCCATGATTAAGCATTCTAATGAAGCATGAAAATCTCTCAAAACAGTGATAAACCTGGAAGGGACAGCTCTTAAAGGGAAAGTTCTAATTTCTAAATAAAACCTCAGAGTTCTAAATCAAATTGTTATTTTGAAGACTATACTAAAAACTGAGTTTTGTTACTCTAGCCAGTCTCTCTCAGTAAATTCTCCCAAGACCCGTCAAGGAAAAATACCAGGAGAGTCTCAACTAGAATCTCCTGCTTTGAGCGGGTAGTTGGACTAGATGACCTCTTGAGGTCTATTCCAACCCTAATATTCTATGATTATACGAATCCAGGCCTAACCTGAATGCAATATTGGATAAGGAATTAAACTTTCGAGTTACACCATTAGATGATGATGATGTGGATGTTTTCATTACTGTGCTTTTTGTTCTCATACTCTCCTCCCTCCTCTTCCAACCAGCCTTTTTCTGTCTTTTTCTTCCCTTCTGCACTCTTCTTTACACATTTTCAGCACTATACATTTACTGACCCTGGGTTAATCCTCGTCTTACTTACTCTGGGTCCAATTTAGATCGGGACTCTCCCAAGTTGAACATTTCTGAATTTTTACTCATTTCACCAGGTTTTATTTTAAATTTTAAGTTACAAATGTATTTTGAATGTGCTATGTTTGTTGAAGCCCTTTAGTTCCTATTTGAGACTGTTGAAAGTAGAAACTTACACACACATCTTTAGAGATGGGAAAACTGGTTCAAATAAAATTAGAACTAACTAAAATGAACTCAAATCTTTTATGACATCTGAAATACTCATGTATCTATTTGTGGGAGTATTTGGGGGAGGAGAGGGCTATTAACATATATTGATTTTCTGTTTGCTGAGTATTTTTGCATTCCTGGTTTCACTCAGGGCCAGAAGCTGAAGTGAAAAAAAAAATCAAAAAACCCATGAGAAACTATTTCCTTAATAGTATTTTCAGAACAGCTGAAACTAGAAATAATGGAAATCTCCTGACAGATTAATTTGTGAAATTTTCAAACCAAAGAGATTCAGAGAAGCATTCAAATCAAATGGTTGTTTGAGCCACACCTTTCAAGCTTTTGAAGTTCATGCAATGATATAACATATTGTATCAAGTGCGCGTGTGTGAGAATTAACTGCACAGAAATAAGTTCTACAGGAGGTGTGCAACACCGTGAATATCATATACTAGAGTTTCCCTTGAAATACTCACGGGCCCCAACACTGAATTTCCAATCAACTGATTATTTGACCAGTCTACATTCAGTCAATGAAGCTAATCCAACATCAGTATGCATAGCTCTTCTATGAACTGAGACACTCTATCTGCCATAATCCTTTTTTTCCAATATTTTTTTACATTAAGGAATAATATGCAATTCTTTTCTTGCTTCAACATTTAATTGATTTAGTCACTGAATTTAAATGATTGGAAATTTTTCTGCTTACTGGAAATTGGATGCCAAGTGTATCATTTACGGTTCTGAAACAGACACTTGAGTTATATTTAGCCAATTTAAAACAAGTTCCTCTAAATTATTTCCTCTAAATAACCCAGAAAACTGACTAATAATATTGGTGAAATAGACAACAGCAGGTGTGTCTATTTCTATCAATCCATATAATAAGTGTATGTTCTAAAGTACCTAGATAGGAGAGTCAAGTCATATATTCAATTAGCTTTAGCATGCAACAAGCATCTTCATAAAGTATCTTCATCTCATTTTGTAGCTGAAAAAATAAAAATAAATGTAACAAGTGGAAGAAAACAGAAGTTGATAATAATTAATATAAACTGAAACTAGGAATTGTAGAAAATTGATAAGGGAATCAAGGAACACAAAATGAAATCTATGGCCAGCAGAGTTAAGGACAATAAGAAGGATTTTTTAAAAGTACATTAGGAACAAAAATAATCCTAACAATAGTCTTGGTCTATTACTAGATGGAAATGGTAGAATTATCGATTATAATGCGGAGAAGGCAGAAGTGTTCAATAAATATTTCTACTCTGTATTTGGGGAAAAAACAGACGATGTCATTGGATTATATGATAACAGTCTTCTATTCCACTAGAATCTCAGGAGGATGTTAAACTACACATTTTTAAATAAGCAGATCTCGATAACTTACATTCCAGAGTTTTAAGAGAGCTGGCTGAGGAGCTCGCTGGACCATGAATTCTGATTCAGTAGTCTTGGAACACTGAGGAAGTTCCAGAAGACTACAAGAAAGCCAATATGCCAATATTTAAAAAGGGTAAACAGGATGACTTGAGCAACTATCAGACTGTCATTCCCCTTCAATCCCCATCAAGATAATACAGGACTGATACAGGACTTGATTAATAAAGAATTAAGGGAGGATAATATAATGTCAATCAACATGGATTTATGGAAAGTAGATTCTGTATCTTTTCTTGGATTAGATTACAAGTTTGGGTGATAAAGGCAATAGCGCTGATGTTATATAATTAGACTTGAATAAGGCATTTGACCTGGAACCGCATGATGTTTTGATTAAATTAGAAAGATATAAAATTAACACAGTACATATTAAATGGATCAAAAGCTGTCTAACAGATAAGTCTCAACATGTAATTGTAAATGGAGGCTTATCACTGGACATGTGTTTCTAGAGGGGTCCTGCAGGGATTGATTCTTGGCCCTATGTCATTTCACATTTTTATTAAAGACTTAGAAGAAAACATAACATAATTAATGATATATGGGGCTCTACCAAACTCATGACTGTGAAAAATGTGTCACAGACTGTGAAATCTGGTCTCCCCCATGAAATCTGATCTCCCCTGTGAAATCTGGCTAGTGTAGGGGGGTTCATGGTATTGCCACCCATCTGCTCTGCCTTCAGAGCTGGGAGGCCAGAGAGCAGTGGCTGCTCCCAGGCATCCAGATCGGAAGGCAGCGCCGCCATCAGTAGCAGCACAGAAGTGAGGGTGGCATGATATGGGGGGGGGGAAGAGGGTCATCACTTTTTTGCAGGGGGGCAGGGATCGCCTTATGAGTGGGTGACATGGGTGACTGCCCAGGGCACCATGGTCAGCGGTGGCATTGTGACACACACAGGCAGCCCAAGGATCCTTTAACCCCTGAGTGCTGGGGTGGGGCAGGGTTGGGGTCACACCAACCGGGGGCTCCTACTGTGTGCCATGCTTCAGCTGCTAGTCCCAACCCGCTTGTAGAGGGATGGGACTTCCTCTTCCTCTGCATGGGCCACTCCTGGAGCCAGGTCAGATCCACCTCTGCTGGCAGCACAGAAGTAAGCATGGCAATATCATACCATACCACCCTCACTTCTGCACTGCTGGTGGCGGCAGCACTGCCTTCAGAGCTGGGCTCCCATCCAGCATCCACCACTCTCCAGCCGCCCAACTCTGAAGGCAGCCCTGCCACCACCAGCAGTGCAGAAGTAAGGGTGGCAATACCATGACTCCCCTACAATAACCTTGCACTGCCCCACCCCCATAATCCCCTTTTGGACCGGACCTCCATGGTTACACCACTGTGAAATTTCAGATTTAAATACCTGAAACCATGACATTTAAGATTTTTAAAATCTCATCACTGTGAAATTTACCAAAATGGACCGAGAATTTGGTAGGGCCCTAATGATAAAGTTTGAAGACGATACAAAAATTGGGGGAGTGGAAACTAATGAAGAGGATGGATACAGAGTGATCTGGATTGCTTGGTAAGGTAGGCACAAGCAAGCACTATTTGCTTTAATATGGCTAAATCTATGAACCAAAGAATGTAAGCCATATTTACACGATGGGGACTCTGTCCTGGGAAGCAGTGACTCTGAAAAAGATTTGGGGGTTGTGGTTGATAATCAGCTGAATGAGAGCTCCCAGTGCAATGCTGTAGCCTACAGGGCTCAAGCATTCCTCGGATGCATAACCAGGGGATTAGGAGAGGAGTAGGCATAAAGGATTTTACTGCTGTATTTGGCACGGTTGCAGCCACTGCTGCAATACTGTGTCCAATTCCGGTGTCTACAATTCAAAAGGATGTTCATAAATTGGACAGAGTTCAGAAAAGAGCCATGAGCGTGATTAAAGGTTTAGAAAACCTGCCTTACAGTGACAGACACCAGGAGCTCAATCTATTTAATTTAACAAAGAGAAGGTAAAGGGGTGACTTGATCGCAGTCTATAAGTACCTACTTGGGGAACAAATATTTGATAATGGGATTTTTGATCTGGCAGAGAAAGGTAAAATATGATCCAATGGCTGGAAGCTGAAGCTAGACAAATTAAGAATGGAAATAAGGAATGAATTATTTGAACAGTGAGAATAATTAACCATTGGAACAACTTTCTGATCCAAAGTCAACACTCTGATTCAAAGCTTGAAATTCAAAGCACTGAAAATAGCCATGCAGTAACTTAAAATTTCCCCCCAAAACAAGACTTGTTGAGGATTTTGTAGACCCATTAAGCGTTCCAAGCTTACCTTTGAGAATTCCTGCCATTCCTAGCTCTTTTGGATGCTTGGATGGGTTTGTTACCTTGCTGTTGGCATGTTAGCTGTACTGAGTATTCTTTTTTCTCTTTTTATGGCTTACAGCAGGGCCGCCTTACCTGGTCTAGCTTCAGACTAGCTGTTGCCTCATCTTCCCCTAAGTTCAAAGAGCTAATCGCTTGCCTGTATTCTCCAACACATGTAGGCTGCTGTCCTATCTCCCCGTCCCATTAAAGACTCACTGCCACACAGAGTCTTTGAGGCTCTTGCTCCAGGGCACTACTGTATTAATTCAAACACAAAACAAAGTTGGTTGCCAGGACCCAGAGGCCTTTCACTCTGCTACCCACTTCCTCTGCTCCAGAGCTACTCACAGGAGCCAACTTTCCTCCAGCAACCTGGGTCAACTGATCCCTTTATAGAGGGCATGTAACCCCTTCTCATCTGGGTCTGATAATCAAACAGACTGGCCGGCCCCAGGCGCCCAGGCCCTTAAAGATGCAGACCAGCATGTTACATGGCTGCTGTTGAGTTCCCCTGCGGCCTTGTCACTTTCCCTTGCTTCAGCATCTTCCCATTTTTGTGACTGTGCATATGTTGTCTTGGCAGATGTTGCTCCATTTCTATGGCTTCTGCTTTTCCATCCAGAAACTCATAATAGAGAAAGCACATCAACACAAATTTTCACCCAGAGTTATTGAATCATAGGCCATGAGCTTGGTTTATATCTAAATGCTGAATTAAGCCATGAACATGCATTGTCTTAAATTTAAGAAGCCTCTGGCTAGTAGCTCACTACAGTTTTGCTGTCAAGCTGTTCAATTTGATTTCCCTTTTCTTAACATTTTGTTAAACATCAGTATGCGGGTTGCTGTGCAAGGTGCACAGGAAGAAATGATCCTATCCTGAAGAGTTTATAATTTAAGACCTTAATCCTGTAAAGACTTATGCTTATAAACTTTGCTCACATGAGCATTCCCATTGAAGTCAACGGGACTCCTCATGTGAGTAAAGTTATATGTGTGTGTGTGCGCACGTAGGGTGCGTGCGTGTTTGAAGGACTGGGCCCCCAGGGTGTGATTCAGTGAGGTGCTTAACATAATCCAGCACCAAATTAGGCTCCCAATAAACTTGAGCAGTTGGGACTGGTCTCCAAATAAGATTCAGCAAACAAAACAAATATTTTTCCTCACCCAAAGAAAACTTCGGCAGTGCAATTCCTATAATAATATATTTCCTTCTGTCAGAAATACTAAAGAAAACAGGGAAAGGTTTGAGAACTTGATTTAACATTTCTGGCAGGAAGAGAATTTAATATATAATCATTGTTGTTTTGTCACCTAACAGAATTGGTGTATCTTTCATGGAAAATATAGTATCTTAATATAATCTATATTTTGAGAGAGTGTCATTTGCTAAAAAGCAGGTAGCTCAGTTGTTTACAGTTATACGTCCAAGCTCATATTTTAGTCTACATGCCATAGGTTCACCTTTTGTAAAACACTGATTCTTGGCTTTTATTAATATTTGTGTATATTCATAAAGAAAAATCTTGGCCAAATAATGTTAAAGGATTTTGTCTAAGCTCCAGAAAGAAAGATGGTTCACAGTTACAGCTAAAATGCTGTCCTTAGAATAATCAGTAATGTGTAGACATTTCACAGATCTGTTAATGCCTGGGGATCTGATTGGTAAAATATTGCATATGAAAATTTTGCCAAAGCAAACTGTTCACCAAATCCTCTAGCTGTTCTAGACTGCCAACTAAATTGGTATTTAGGTCTTCATAATAAAATGGATTTTGCACAAGAGAAACTATAATAATTATTTCCTAACTCTATCATGTATTAATAAGCATGTGCATTTCTGCTCTAGAAACTTTTCTTGAAATATGCTATCTATATCTATCAAAGCCAGTTACAAGTAGAAAATATTAGTGCCAAATGTCACTTTCTGACATCCTTGCACAACTCCCATAGAAATCAGTGGGAGTTGCACTCATGCACCCAAGTGAAGAACTTAGCTTTTCAATTTTTGTTTCATAGATTTTAATAATGGGACTGTTTTGCAAATAAATTGGAGAAAGTCCAGAGGAGGTCAAGAAAGATGATAAAAGGTTCAGAAAAATCTGACTTTTGAGGAAAGGTTAAAAAAACTGGGCATGTTTGGTCTTGAGGCAAGAAGACTCGGGGGACCAGTCTTCAGTTAAGTTAAAGGCTGTTATAAAGAGGATGCTGATCAATTGTTCTCCATGTTCACTGAAGATAAGGCAAGAAGTAATCAGCTTAATCTTCAGCAAGAGAGATGTATGTTAGATATCAGGAAAGACTTTCTAACTCTAAGGATAATTAAGCACTGAAATAAGCTTTCAAGGGAGGTCGTGGAATCCCCAAAACAGGAGGTTTTTAAGAACAGGTTAGACAAGCACTGGTTAGGGATGGTCAAAATATACTTGGTTCTGCCTCAGCACAAGGGGCTAGGCTACATGATCTCTCAAGGTTCCTTCCAGCCCTATGTTTCTTTGATTTTCTTCTTCTTTCTAGTTAAGGGGGCAAATTATGGCCTGGCTAGTATGGCAGCACACAAGTAGTATAAGGTGACACCTTACTCCCTTATGCTGGCTATCTCCATCACAAGTAGCAACGCAGGAGAGGAAGCAGTCTCCACAGAATAAATACATCCCCTCCACACCCAGTGGGCAGGAGGGGCCAGGAGTAGGTAGAGCTTTGTCTCCTCCTCCTTCAATAAGTGGTGTTGCTGCATGCATGAGGCCACATATTCTGCACCAAACATAAACCTAATGCAGTTTAATCCCACAATCTATCTCCTGGCCTGCTTCAGGGTAAGTGAAGCAACATGATGCCTCTTATTCAGGAAAGATTGGACAGTCACAATCCAGTCTTAAGTGTTGACAGTGTTAATCGTTCCAGGATTCAGATTGTGTGCGCCAAGCTTCAGCCCAGTGCACATTTTTATGGTCAAGTTATAAAATCACAAAAGCAAGGATTTATAATGAAACACAGATTGATCCACAGTTTTAGTGACACAGTTGCATTGCTATTATTTGATAATACTAAAAATGAGCTTCAATACTGCTCAAAAGTCCTAATTAGGAGAATTAGATTTTCAGGAAAATCAGATATGTATCCTTATAAAAGCCTTATGTTAGCTAATATTTTCATATAAAGTGTGGCTGTTTAGTTATGTCTTGTGATTAGATGCTGTGTTTGGATATAAAACCAGCTGAAAGGATATTTATTCAGACTAAGTAAATTAATGAACAAAGATTAACATGCAGGTGTGTATTTGGTTCTCAAACTACCAGTACACACTTCAGCAGAAGTCTAACATTTTGTGAAATGTTTGCTCCAAACTAAAAATACACAAGCCTTTAAGTAACTAAAATGTATTTAAAAAAAGACACTAATCTAAGAGAAGATGTGACTCAAGGACATACTATTTTCAAGCTAGCAAAGGAATCACATTGTCTGAGAACAGACAGGAAGTCAGCTGTTTTGATAGCTGATTGATTTAAACTTTTCACTTTACCTAACCAAAGCTCTTTATAAATTCTAAACGTATAGTCAAAGTACTTCTTCATACACTTAAAAAACCCTGTCCTTTAAAAGAAGCTCTTTGAAACTTGAAAATACATTTGTTCACCTCACAAATTTGTTTTTTTCCTATCTGGTAACCACTAGGGTTTATCCACTAACTATTTACCTTAGACTTAAATGTTTAAGTTAATACAAGGCTTGGGAAAGGTACTCGATTGAGATTGGAAGCAGAGTCACAGAAACAACAACACAGCCAGTGACATTCCAAACTTCTTCGCACTACCCAGCAACATTCCTGAGCATTGACATGGAAGGACCACCTTTAAAGGTAACTAGTGTTCTTCATTCAGTCCTTGATATCTCTGCTGAGACTGCCAACAAGGATGTAAACAAAGGGTAATAATTACTATTGTAACATGGAGACAAATCCACCAGTCACTAGACTGAAACTGCTATCCCATTCGATACAGATCTTCAAACACCTGAGAGGTTACTACAGTTTTCACCCATACCAATTTGAAAGGCATGTGAATTGCTGCCCTTGATATGAAAGGCCCTGTATCCCTTTGTTTGTTAGGTTATGCCTACACTATGGTTGGACCTTACAGTGGCACAGTTGGACCTTACAGTTGCGCCGCTGTAAGGTCTCCTGTGTAGCCTCTTTTTCCTGGCAAGACGGCTCTGCTGCCGTCATAATTAAACCACACCCAACAAATGGTGTTAGCTATGTCGGCAGGTGAGCCTCTCCTGCTGGCACAGCACTGTCCACACCAGCACTTTTGTTGGTGAAACTTATGTTGCTCGGTGGACCAAGCACACAATTGTGATCTTTTTTCTCTTGGTGTTCAAGAAACAAGGGATTCTAGGATTGACAGCAGCAGTAGAAACTCTGTAGTTGGTAGGAAGGTGTGGTAGCACCATGGAGCTGTCCCAGCTCCACCTGGACTATCAGAGCAGTGCTAAAATGAGTACGGGGCAAAGGAAACATGCTGCACCCTGCTAATGGGCACAGGAGATACCATTGTTGTGGCCAGTCCCCCAGCAATCCCAGAGTCCTTGTGCCTTCTTCAAAGACAATGCCTCAGTAAACTTCTGCCAATACACATTGCCTTCTCATCCCAGTCAGGTAGTGGTTTAAAGCTACAATATATCCCATACTAGTGTCATGAACAAACAAGGACTTAAAAAAAGTTTGATGTCTGAGTACCAGATCTGGGAAAAAAAAACCCAGATATTTAGAATCTTTAGAGAAGCAGCAAAAGTAAAAGGATTGAAATAAAATCAGAATGTAAAAATCCTGAGTTTTATCAAACTTACCGAGAAATACACCTTTTGAATGTTTTAACCCATTGGGGTAAGGGATCTTTCTCTTTGAAAATGAAAAATACAAAGAGAGCAAAAGGAGGAGTACATAGATAACTGTAGGCCAATAGTATCATACTGTGGTCTGTAGAACCCTTCCATGTGGTCTGTACCAAATAACATTTTAGACCAAAATGTTGGAGGGTTGTGTGGGGAGGTAGGTTCATAAGAAGTTCTCTTTTAGAAAGTGGTCCACAAAATGCAAAAATTGGAGAAAAACTGATTTAAACTTCTTAACTTGTAATATTTAATGTTGTGTTATAATGAATGCCGTCCAGCTCCCACCAAGTAAAATGGACACTTATTTACTACAATGATTGTCAGAAATAACTTTTAATAATGAAATCTTAGGACTGAATCCTGAGATCTCTATAAAAATGAGTAATGACTAAATAGAAGGGAAAGCTGGCAGGCAAACTGCAGTGTATATAATCAGGGAGTGCAGATAGGATCCAGGTATGGTAGCAGATCCTCATTATTACCATGATGAGACAAGCTCCATGGCTATGGAGGACAAATTCTGTCAGAATAGGGGCATGTCTGTCCCTGAAACCAAATTGTATGTAGAGTGTTATTTATGAGTAGCTTTTATCTGGCTTCTGTAGCATTAAGCACTTTTTCTACAGAATAGAACAGCAGTGCTCCATGTTGTTGTTTAGTCTGCTTCACATTAGACGTCCTATCTAGGTTTGCACACAGATTGCAATTATCAGTGTAGATGTGTTTATGCCAGTGCACTGCTGCAGCATTTTGTGTTTGTGTGTGTGTTTTGTTTTTTTAAGCCACACTTAGTTGCGATAAGGAGGAATATAGCATTATAGTTTTATAAGTTATTTGACTGTCTAGAACCAGCTACTCATTTTAATCTGAAGATTACCTTGACATGCAACCTTCAATTCCTTAGCATCTGTGACAGTGGTTCTTTTATCCAACCTCTTCTTTTCAGTTCGACGATGGCTACGTCTTTTCTTCGTCTCTCCCCAAAGATTTGATCCACCGTGCATGCTTGGAATGTTCAGAATGGCAATTCCTTCCAGAGAAATATTGATTAAGTCTAGCTGAATTCCATCACACTGATTAGCAAAGGAAACAAAGAAATAAAGAGAGAAAGCAGTAAGACAGAAAGAGAAATCAGAATGTTCTACCTACCAGTTTTTTTCCCTTCATCATTCCTCCTACTGTCAAATACATGCTCCTGTTTAATACTAAAATATATATATCATACCTGGAAAGGAACTATGAGCTGGGAAGAAGAGTACAAGGTCCTGGTTCAGAAGGCGGAATGTGGATATGATTACTATTCATCCCCAGGTTGCTTGCTTAAACACGGAACTATTTGGCAATGAAAGGTTGTTATCTGATGGTTATGCATTGACTGATGTGAAATGTGTTCATGATCTCACTACAGCTCTTATTGGACAAATATCCATATGGCAAAAACTACCTTCACAATAATCTGTCTGTGCCAGAGAAACACTTTTTCTATTTTAGGGTTTTATACTGCTGCCCAGCACCATAGTATCTGAGCACTTTCCATGTAAGATCAGTAGCAACAGTGGAAGTCCCTGCGTAGACTTCATGGAGTTTCTGACATCTCCACTGCTGGTAATCAAAACCCTTTTCTGAACATTAATTTACGTTTAAAATTTAAATTAACCTTTAGAGCAATGTTTCTGAAACTGGGGTCTGCGGGCCCACCTGATCAACTCTTCCCTTTTCCTCCCTCACCTCCTCCCCATCCGTCCCAGCGCCTTCTGCATGCCAGGGAACAGCTGTTCAGCAGCATGCAGGAAGTGCTGGGAGGGAAGGGGAGTAGCTGGGATGGGGTGGAAAGAGGCAGGGAAGAGGAGGGACGGGGTGGAGTGGGAAGAGGTGGGGTAAGGCCTTCAGAAAGTGGGGTGGGGTGAGGGCCTGGGGCTGAGTGGGAGAAGACTTGGGGGTCCCCAAATTTTTAAAGTCAAAATGGGGGTCTTTGGGTTGCTAAAGTTTGAGAACCGCTGTTCTAGAGGACTTAAATTTATCACCACATCTGACGGACGAATAGCACACACCTGCTTAGCACTATACAGCAGTCAAATCATTGGGAATGAGCCCATGTTGGAGATAAACCAAAGATCTTCTTGGCCAGGAGCAAAGTGCTACCAGTAGAGCCATAAGGAAACTTCTATTCTGCTTTAAAAATCAGTTTCTTCAATAATATAATAGCTTTCCTTGAAAGTGATATAAGGAGTCCCACTTTGGCTTCTTTGCTATCTCTTTAGGAAAGTTAGTGCTCATGACAGATGCCAGATGGAAAGTCCTAAACAGAAAACTCCCCCTATCCAGAGAACAGGAAACCTATTTAGAACAGGAGTCACTACACACTGCCCTGTTTACATCTCCTAAAGATGAGGTAGATTGAGGGGTGTGAAGATAATTTAGTTTCTGTGCTCATTCAGTCCTTGGCCTCTCAGCCGAGACTTCCAATATACATACAATGTAGTGCTGGTTTTCCAATACAGACACATATTCCCTTAGGAACCAGACCGAGACCACTAACCCATTCCATCTACAGCAAGGAACTGAACAGCAATCGGATAGAAAACAACCAACTTTTGGTTACTACAACTTGGATTATATTTGCACCCATTACTACAATAAATAATATCCATTTATTAATTTATTGAGTCATCCAAAGTCCCCAGGATCCACATTCCCATATTGGCTGAAGTTATTTGCACACTAGCCTCATGCCTCACAACACATCCTGGCATAACCACATGCTTTATTATATATTGCATGAATATGTTAGGTCCCGGTTCTGTAATTTACAGTATGCTAGGGGATGCCTGCACTTTCATCAAGCCCTTTTAGTGGGGTTCTGCATAGCTACAGGGACCCACTTGTACATTTTAAATGCAGAATTATGGCCTGAATTTGGAATGCCAATATATAATTACCAGGAAAAAATCTAGAAAAAAAATATATGGTTCAGTGAGAGTTCATTGACATCTGGTAGCTCACTGCTCTACAGGCCACTGTCATTTTCTTTCTCTGCTTAACATTAAGCCTTTATTAAGGCTTTTACCAAGAAAAAGAACCCGCTACATATAATTATGATCATCCCTGCCCCAATTGTTCACTTATCCTGTAACTCACCCAAAGCACAAAACCAAACCATACTTAGCGTATACCCCTCTGTCTCTTTCAAATGCTTTTAACAATATTACAAATCTAGAGAAGAGACAAGAGCAATCACAATAGAAAGGCTTCCTTTCTATATTTTCTCACACAAAATTAAAAAGTTTAAAGCCACGTAAAATATTCAGTGAGGGAAGCTGGTAAGATGCAATGACGTCTTGAAATGACTTGGCAGTTGTGGCAACAAGTATAACAGAAATGGCACATTTTTATTGACTTTCAAAAAAAGGTGATGAGTGTCTTCAATGTCATTTTGGAAGAAAACTCATGGTTTTTCTATATTTTATATGTATTAAAGATAAAGATTTATTTTACTAAAAAATTCTACTCATGTGTATACTTACTTACTGCTATACATTCTAGATAAACAGATATTAATTTCATAATTAAAAGTAATCTTGTGTAAATACCCTGCAGGCCTCAATGAATCAAACACATACTGTGTGTCAGGCCTCCCACTGTCTTCAAGTGGAATGTACTGGCTGGATAATTAGATAGTACATATTTTTTAACCTTATTTGCATGCATATTATATCTTTTGCACACTGACAAGCAGCAGTAACAACAAAAGTCAGATTACCACAGGGAATTCCCACAAAGAAGTCTTCATTCCTTATAATTTGCAGCCTAAATTAAAATAATTTGATCTTTGACAAGGATGAAATGTCAAGCAGAAGGGGGTCCTCTACAAGCCACGGCCTGTGGCTTCTGAAATCTGCCTAATTTATGTCAGTCACTTCTTAATACATATTTAAGTATTACACGAAAAAGATGATAAATATGCAATCTGACACCTTTGGTATTTCCCTGCTGTTAATTTATAAAGGTCTGGCGTCCCCCAAACCGACTGGAATTATTTAAATAAAAGAAGAATTGTAAAATAAGATGGTGCAGGGGCCTCACTTCCATTTTCACTCAATATTGAACACAGCAGGTAGTACACTAAGACAATTATTTGACTAGGCCTCAGAATCCCACTGTGATGAGTTACTTTCGGAATTAGTAAAGAAGGATTTCTTTTGTTCATACACAGAGAAGGAGTTTGCTCTATAGGTAGCTTTTTGTTGCCCTAATACATTCATATTCTAAAATAACAGATCACATTTGTATTCTGTTCCTATTTTTTTCTGTTTCATATAATGTAAAGGTATTGTTAATATAACAGCATGCTTTTTAGATGTATATCTTGTCTATATCAACTAGAAAATAGTAGTTTTTTTCTGGTTCCTTTTGGGTCCATTCTTGGATGGAGTCCAATTTTCTGTGTTAGCTTTTCTATTACATTCATTAGCCTGGAACATTTTAGATCTGTCTTAGAGTGAAGCTATTAAGTGTGATTTAGTTTACTGAAAAGAACTGAGAATGAAGGCTATAGAATCTGAATAAGTGCAATACTGTGCCACACCATACTGTCACTTAATCTTGCTCATTTTTATATAAAAAGGTATTTATGGAGGAGAAGCTGATAGCCCAGGACACACTATAAAGGTTTAAGTCTAATTTTGGTAACGACTCAAATTACAAAGGAAAGAAAACTAATTTTACAGATTGCCATTTTCCTCCATAAAATTGCTTTCCTTCTCATTTAGAAGACTTGTCTTTTGGGGCCCCGATTCAGAAAAGTATTCCTATTCAGGACAGCGCTTGAACATGTGCTGTTTTCCTGAACTACTGACTTTTCCTGTCACCTTCACATGGATTTTCATGTACAAATTTGAGGTTTAAAATGTACTATTCATCTTGTACAGAAAAGAAAGTACAGGACTTAAGAAATCCAAGTGCAAATTAGGAAGGCCAGGCTTAATTAAGTTAGAAACCAAATATAAGGATGAACTAATATTTGCCTGTAAAATGCCTGATTACATTCTCCCAGCTCAGAAATACACATCCTTAATCTTCGTGGGCTTTGTTCACGCAACATTTGGCTCTGTAGCAAATGCACTCTTTGTGTGTTTTATTCACAAAGTGAAATGTGGTATTATTCATCAAGGTCTCATTTGCAGTGAGATCCTTGAGCAAAGGGCAGCAGGTAACAAACCAGATGAAAACACATTGTAACATAAATGCTTATAATATAAGAACAAAAAAGAAGAAAATACAAATACACGGTTAGGTATTATTAGTGTAAGAGAAACCTATTTTTCAAGGTAATAGCTGTGCATAATTTATTCCCACTACCCAATTTTAAGGAGTCCATTTCTATTTGATTTGCTCAGGTACCTCTCTTGAGCATTAATGATATTAACCATCATGCAGTAAGTGAATAAAAACAAGCACACACGATATAATGAAACTCTAATGTCTTGAATTTAATAATAATAATTTAAAGACTCCAATTTACCACCATTTTGAGACTGGATGGAAATTCATTTAACTTTGAATATGCGGGATGTAAAAATATATGATCACCTATATAGCTTCTGTGTTTAAGGAGATCAACTCTTACTAGGCACAGAGCTCATGTAATGGCTGGGTGGAAAGTTGTTCATTGGACAAAAACCTGCTCCTGTGCTTTATATTCTGCTAAATTACAGGTTTCAGAGTAACAGCCGTGTTAGTCTGTATTCGCAAAAAGAAAAGGAGTACTTGTGGCACCTTAGAGACTAACCAATTTATTTGAGCATGAGCTTTCGTGAGCTACAGCTCACTTCATCAGATGCATACCGTGGAAACTGCAGCAGACTTTATATATACACAGAGAATATGAAACAATACCTCCTCCCACCCCACTGTCCTTAAGCATGAATATGAAACAATACCTCCTCCCACCCCACTGTCCTTAAGCAGGACAGTGGGGTGGGAGGAGGTATTGTTTCATATTCTCTGTGTATATATAAAGTCTGCTGCAGTTTCCACGGTATGCATCTGATGAAGTGAGCTGTAGCTCACGAAAGCTCATGCTCAAATAAATTGGTTAGTCTCTAAGGTGCCACAAGTACTCCTTTTCTTTTTGCTAAATTACAGTATATCTGAGATTTAGATACCAAGACCCACATTTAAAAATCAAACCTGCTAGTCAGTTCCCCAAATATTTAGGAAAATGTTTCTCAAGTTAATTGTATTTAGAACTGAATATGAAGCACTTCCTTAAAAATCAAAATTAGGTATAAAATATCCGCTTCAAGAGCAAGATATAAATACTCCTAATTTCAGGAGAAATGGCAATTTGGCAGTAACATCCAATTTATTTTTCTGAAGCAAAAAAACTTTCACAAGCAAAAAATCTGCCTTTCAACCTAACAACAAACTAAGCAAGTCCCAGGCCTCGTAAGCCTCAGAAATTCAGTCTTAATCTTTGGTGGTGTCCTGTAGACATTTGCTACAGTGATGGAAAGGACTTTACCATCACTGTAATAAATTTACTAAGAGGTGGTAACTAGATCAACAGAAATATTATTCTGTCAACCTAGTGGTATCTATACCAGGGCTGAGGTCAGCTTAACTATGTGTCTCAGCAGTATGAAATTTCACACCCATGAGCACCATAGCTAGGTTGACCTAAGTTTTAGGTGTAGATAATGTCCTAGTATTCAAAGCCCATTCAAATCAAGTCAATGGGAGTCTTTCAATTCACTTCAGCAGGCTTTGGATCAGGCCCTAATAACCTTTCATTACACATTTTGGGCCCACGCATCCTACCATCAGTGGCAAAATATCTCATTGACTTCGCAAAAAGCGAGTCTGGGACCTTTGCCATTATTATCAGAATAGAAAAGGGGCTCAATCCTCTTGAGGAATGTTTGAATTATTATAACTTACATCCTCAGGTTTATATTTCTAATTATATTATATTTTTTCACCTTACTTTTGTAATGTGACTAACAGCCCCCTTCAGTCACTTACACCATAGACTATCGAAACTCCCTGATCTAACATTTTTAATGCCTATTCTGTCCACATCTATCAAGGGTGCCTTTTCAGATAACCTTGGATGTATAATGGTAAGATGGCCCCTTGTGCAAAGAGGAAAAAGTAGTTAATGAAGGGGAATGATTAAAAAAAAAATGTATTCTTTAACCTTTATCCAGGAAAGCAAGTACAATTTTAGTGAATTGAGTTTTAAAGGTTACAAAAACTTGGGACCTAGAAATAATAAGATTTTTTATTTTAATGCTGCAGCAATTCTCCCTCCCTCTGACAATCTTTCATTTTTCTATCTGACCCAGAGATAGTAACTTCCCTATTGATTTCTAATGTTATAGTTCCCCTCTTGCCCTCTTCTACTGTATTAAGACCTCACTAATCATCAAACTGAACTTTGTCCCACACCACAAATAGACTTGACAAAAATAATATTTTGGGATCTGAGGTCAAAACCTTGTGCATTCCTTTGTCTTATTGCATCTGGGCACTCTGCACTGCCCTCCCCACCCCACCACCCCCTGCATTCGAGTCAAACCAGAAACATTTTATAGCGTAACATGCACTAATTAGTTCCTTACTTCTATTTCTACAGATTCGTGCAGCTTCTTGCAGGTGGCCGAGAAAGTTTCTGAAGTGCCAAATTCAAAATACCAAAATTTGTTCTTCATTCTGAAACAGGAAAAAAAAAGGAGAAGAAGAAGAAGAAGCAGCTTATGCAATATCAATATCTGAACAAAAAAGTGATCATCCTGTCTCCCATCATAAGTAATGGCAAAGGCTTGGGAACGTGTGCCATCCCATTTGAAATAGATGAGCTCGTAATTTTCAAAGCTTAAATGTTGGTGTCAAGTTGTATGATATCCCCTAAAGCGATAACAGGAATAGTGGAACTGACAGGTTCAAATGTTCCTTTAACTTTTCTATTTTAGTGACAATCAGAATTTTTTTTGTCACTTAACCAGTGACATGCCTCAGAAAATTTACTGATTCTTATTTCATGTCTTACACTCTGGTGGTTTAGAGTTCAAATCCCTATTCCACAGAATTCTAGCATATGAAAGTAGCGGAGATCCTCAGGATGAAACAGAGGTAAGACAAGAATTAAGTCTGTCCCAAGCCACTTGAGTGATTCTAGTTCATTATCACAAATAAGATATTGAAAGAAAATCAAAATTCCTGCCCTAATATCTCCTCAGATATTTTGCTGTTTGACAGCTGACACGTAAAATGGGGCATGGAATTTGCATTTTGAAGTTAATTACTGGATTCTAGGGTAAAATAAAAGCAGATGAAAATCTATATTGAAAATATACAGGATAGCATGAAACCTGTGGGGACATTACACCTGTGTAGCCTCCCAAATGTATAATGAAGCTCGCACTTCTATTTTAATAGTTTTATTGTACAGTGTTAAATATAATCAGTACATCAGTAATACCACTTCATATAATTAAAAGCAGTTTTGTATAACCAGAGTGAAACTTTAATTATTCTGTGACAAAAAGAGAAACTATCCTTCTAAAAAAAACCCCAAAACCCAAGTTAGACTTCATTATTCACATTTAAGAATCAGACATGAATATAGTGCATTCAGCTGTAATTGTCATTCTTTGGTACAAACACAGTACACTGCACTTTGAACTAGAATTTGGCTAATCCTGCATCAGTGCACAAGTCAGAAGGTGGATATAGATAGATCAAGTTATAAAATCTGCCAGCTATAGTGTTGCTCTCACACGACCAGCTCGGTAGAAAGTGACAGCCAATTAAAGGCAATGTGGAGGGATACTACATTAGTTGTCATTCCCAGAAACCTGCTGATAAAAGTGTTAGACAGAATCCTGCCTGGTGCACCAGGGGAGTGACACAAGAGTGTCCCTACTAGAGTCTGGAATAGGGTGTAGAGATCTACTCCAAGATACCAAACTATAAGGAGAGCGAGCTGACATATTGCTGTAAAACAGTGTAACCTTTTTCAAAAAGGGCTTTTACACGGATGATTTGAAAGTCTTGGAAAACAATTTTCAGCACTGAACTCTACATTAAATGTCAATCTGCTCTGTCTGTGAGAACAGAGACATGCTTCACAGAGCAACTCTAACAAGCAGTATGAAACTATTTCAGGTGACAGTATTTTCAGAAATAGCTATATGGCTAGATTTTCAAAAGAGCCCCTATTTTGGTACCCTTGTTTGTAAGCACAAATGATAGATAATAATATCCTCAAAATAATACCTGTCTCTTACATAGCACTTTTTATCAGTGGCTCTCAAAACGCTTAACAATCTTTAATGTATTTCTCCTCACAACACCCCTGTGACGTAGGGATGCCTTTTGTGAGCCACAATGGGGACTTAGGTTGGTTTAACAATGTCACTCGGTTGTGGATTTTCCACACCCTTGAGCAACATAGCTGGGTTGATGTAATTTTCTAGTATAGAACAGCCTTTAGTTTCCCCACGTAGTCAAGCCCTTTCTCGCCTTTGTTCCTTGTAGCCTCGCGGCTGGTGAACACCCTTAAGAGACATAGCTATGCCAGCCTAACCTCTGGTGTAGACAACAATAGGTCAATGGACGAATTCTTCTGTCAATCTAGCTATCACCTCACAGGAAGATGGATTAACTACAGTGATGGGAGAACCTCTCTCGTCACTTTAGTGAGTGTCTACAATTGAAGTGCTCCTGTGGCACAGCTGAAGCGCTGCAGCTGTGCTGCTGGAGCATTTTAAGCATAGACATACCCTAGTACTGGAACATGGTGTGATAAGTGGGACCATCTTCTAAAACATGTTTGAAACAAGTTGGCAGCACAGCATGGGAAAGCTCGCACTGACATCACCTGTACTATTCTTGTACTGGAGATAAATAGCAGACTTTTGTCTCTAGTTCTCCCAAGCCAACACCTTGCACAAGAGCTACATTCACTTAATTAAAAAAGAAAAAAGCACAGAGCACTATTTTCATCCAAGAATCTAGTGAGTTTGCTTAAGCTGGCTATGCTACAGCTTTGCATTATTATCAGTTAATTAGAAACCCCCAATTGCTAAAATTATTTTATGTAACCTTTCTGATTAGGAAATTACAAGGCATATTATTGGGAAAATAGCCCTATATCTAAATATGGAAATAATACATGTTTTATTATACACCAGAAGAGCACATGCACTGCATCTCATTATGCAATCAGCCAAACAAAATGGATTAATACATTAATTGTATTCATAAAAAGGGGTCAGCCAATGACAAAGTATATCTTCAAATTAAAAAAAAAATACAAAAACCCCATTCTCTGACCTAAAAAGTATTATACACAAGGCTATTAGCCTTGCCTATTATTAAGGTTGCCTAAGAATTCCCATTATAAGACCCTATTTTTAGTTGCTTACAACTTTGCCCAACTTTAACCATTTGGACTGAAATTTTCCATACTGGGTGTCTGCCTCAGGCTGGTATTGTTTTGTTTTGTTTTTTATTTCAGATAAAATGGTTCAGCTTCTGCCAGTGAGGCTTGGGACAAGACACATTTTACCCATGTTAAAAAATTCTGAAGACTTTCTCCTTGAAAAGCTATAGTATCTTTCTTTGGAGCAGGGGCTTGAAATTTGTCACAGCAGTTGTCTTTGTGGCAGGAATGTGTCTTTTGCCATCTCCATGAAAATCCACTCCAAATTTGACCAAGTTATAAGCATCTGAAAAATTGCAGTTTGCACATGCTCAGTAGAAATTGCTTACCTTTTCGCAGTTATACTCCCTGAAGATTCCACCTACACTGAGCCTAGGGCTGAACAGGACTTTTCTTGAAATTAAAGCTCTGGGATGCTGTGGCCAACGCCAGTCAAGGAACCTGAACTGAGAGGAGGGAGACTCTCTGACATGAGCTCTCAGTGGTCCCTCTGCTGGGGCCAGGCAGTCTGAGGGAGGAATTTTTCTGATTCAAATGCAGAGGGAACAAGAGCTACTGAAGTGGAAGGTGGCAGAGTAAACAAGAACAAAGAGGGGGAGGAGGAGGGTCAGAAACTTGTACTGGAAGGTAGCAGGGGGGAGAAGGAAATTGGGACTGGAAGTTGGCACATGAGGGAGACTGGGACCAGCTGGGTAAGGAGACTGGAAGCCAGAGGCAGAAATGGAGATTGGATGATGAGCTCCTGGGAGACATGGACTGGTTGTGCAAGGAGACTGGAGCTTAGAACCTGAGGGGGCAGGCAGAGGAGGTGAGGGGGAGAGGAGACAGATCTGATGAAGAGCTGTTGTGTGTGAGGAGAAGTAGGGCTGGCTGGGCAATGAGACTAGAACAAAGAGCCAGAGATGTGAGGGAGACTGAGAATGAGACACAGAGCCCGGCAAAGAGCAAGAGGATACGAAGTGGCAAATTTCCATAAACGAGAGACCTACTTGACAGAAGTAGAGCTATGGCGGAGAATTATGGTGAAAAAGTGGAGGCCAGAGTGAGGGAAAGGGGTGAATATCAGTAAGAGATAAGAACTCCAAAATAAATGTAAAAAGAAAAGGAGTACTTGTGGCACCTTAGAGACTAACCAATTTATTTGAGCATAAGCTTTCATGAGCTACAGCTCACTTCATAAATTGGTTAGTCTCTAAGGTGCCACAAGTACTCCTTTTCTTTTTGAAAATAAATGTACACAATTTATATCATATTACAGAGAGAAAACAAAGATAAAATAGGGAGAGGGAAAAAGGCTGAACCAGGGAAGTTAAAGAGGAGGGAAAAATAAACTGAAAAGACTGAAGTATGAAGAATTTTTGTTTTGGTTTGGTTTGTCTTTAAGGTCTGAAAAGTGAGAGTAAAACATTAAAAATTAACATGGGAATATAGAAATTGCCATACTGCAGCAAACCAGTGATAATGTATCCCAATATTCTGTACTTAACAGCGTCCAGTACCAGAGGCTTCAGAGGAAAGTCCAAGAATCTCTCTAGTGGACAGTTACGGAATAATTTGACTATAAGAGAAGTTTTTCCCTAACTTCAGGCGGATAGTAATTCGCTTCGACCATAAAGCATGAGGGAATATAAAAAGAGATTGTAAAAAACTACGGGCAATCTTTAATTTTATATTTTTTTGGAAAATTTGTTACCAAGTGATAATCTAGGTGCGTGTGCACCTCATGCAATTCCGCTGACTTATCAGAATTTGGCCTCTTACATCTCACTGTATTTTTATTTTATGATATCTATTGTGAACATTAACACCACCCATCCAGAAACTGTCGTTCTGGCCCCTAACCCAAAGAAGAAGAAAATTCTGAAACCTAAGCAGCTGCAAAACCTTCCATCCCCAAACGTGAAGGTTATGGGAAATGCCGAGGGCCTCAAACATCTGAATGTACTCAAGATTCTGCAAACACTTTCCAGCTGCAGTTTAAGGTGTTGCAGGTTTGGGATCGGGCTACCCGAGTGACTGGATCTGATAAATTAAAATACATACATGGATAAATAAGTAATATAAAACCTACAGCTAACACTGTATGACACAACCATTGTGTTTTATATTTTTGGTAAAATGACTTAAGTGGTCATTTTTATTTCAATAAAAAAACAAATACTCTTCAGCTGCTAAAAATTAATCAATATTTGGTCATTTCATACGTATAAATGTTGAGGATTTTTTTTTTTAAAATAGTCCTGACTTTCTTATAGCAGTGTTCAATAGACAACATATTTTCCATCTTTTCTCATTGTTCATAGATCTATTATCTAGGTAATTTTATACTTAGGTAAAATGATTTCATTGTAGCACATAATATATATTAATAAGATTGTATGACTTTTTCTAATGTTCTTCTTTCCAGTTCTGTATTAACAATCATATAATTCCTGTTCTCCTTTATAATGAATCATATGCAAAGGTAAGGAAATAGCCAGTGGAGATGCACATCCATAAAAGATTTATGGGTGTCTGGCAAGATTTTAATAGGTACCTCTTTGCCAACTTTTTCTTTCCCATTACCAACTACACTTATGGCAAATCAGTGTTAATCTCCTCCAGTATATAGTATAAGCATAGATTGTACAGATACATAGCTAAATTCCTAAGCACTATGCAGGGACAGCTGCAAACTAGATTTGCACAGTACACAAATCAGTCTAAGGCATCCATATGATCACAACTATATTATAGATGATCAGATGTAAATTTACCATATAAAAATGGCTATGCCATTCAAAAAGATTATGCCATTGACTTATGCTATCACTAAGTAGTCCCACAGCTGCTTTTTCAGCAATTTATCAGTATTTCACTCCATAACTATCTTGCATTGCCATTTATTTTGTTCTGTAACCTGCATTTGTATATTCTGCTCTTTGACAATCCCTGCTATACTATGCACAACCCTGTCATCTTCCCACTTTTTCCAGCTCTTTGCCCATCTCCCTTCTGTTCCTGTGATCCACACCTCCATATATCACCAATTAACATCCATTTTCAACCTCCTTACTGATGGAGGAGGCCCTGCCTCCATGCTTGTTCTCACACCCAACCATGATCTTCCTCTCCATCACTTTGCTAACTCCAATAGCTTCTTGGTCCCATACGTATTTCCTCTTCTTTGTTATTTTACTCTGAGTTGCCTATTCCTCCTCAAAAAGCACGCTGCCACCTGTGACCTCCTCCCATCCCATTCTTTCCATCACTAGCCATATCTGAAACCCAACTGTTACCCTCTGTCTTACTTATGAGGCTTCCCACATATTCTGCTCATCCTATAGTCTGAGAGACTTAAGTGGTGGATAGGACCAATGCTGGCCTCTACGTAGGAATGAATTTTATCCTAAAATACTATTCAGAAAGTAGGTATTTTAACAGATAAGCAACATGGGTCAATCATTATAAGATTTGTTGTGCAGGATACTGGAACTTTTCTAGTCACCGGATGTCTTGACAATTTCGGAGTCATACCTCTGAATACACCAGTGCTGTGTTGATATGCAACATGACACATTGTGTTGTTTAACTGGGAAAAAAGATGACATCTTTCTCCAAGGATTATAGAGATGTGTTACTCTCAACTGGCGTAAGTTAATAGGAGGTTAACCTAGAGCACCTGGCATATAAACCTGTAATGACAAAGCAGTATGGTATCTAAATGATAGGATTTTAACAGAGACTCCCCACATAACCAAACTGGCTTTCTGATCTGTGATGTTACCTTCAGAAGCAAATGCCAGGATTCCTCATTTCAGTCAGATATTTATTTCAGCCTTAAAAACAATGATCAATGTGGTTGAAAATGTGTGTATATATATATATATATATACACATATATACATACACACACACACCAATAATCAATACTTTTACTGTGTTTATTACTATAAACTATATCATACACCTTTACCACGCTATACCATGCTCTAACTATTCTGGGTCTGTTACCCACCACGAAGATTCCTACGCCTAACAATTTATATATATTTATCCTGATATTTCCTGTCACTTTCTCTCCCAATTCCCTAGTCTTGGGAGCAGATGCTGATGTACCAATGACTCATTAATCTGAAGAGGTTTTTAATATGAACAAAAATGAAGTCTGTAAACTAATTCACATTTAACAGGCCTGTCTATACCAGGGAATCAATAAAGCACTGTTTGAAAACCTCTATGTGTATGTTATAATAGACCAAATAGTTTAGAACAAGGTACAGAACTACACATTTCATCTTTAAATTATGTCAGAGGACTAAAACAATTTTCCTTTTTTTCACCCTAATATCCTGGTATGTAAAAGCAGATATGACACTGAGTACTACTTAAATTCATGAAACCATTGTTATAGTTCTCCAAAGGTTTAGGGACAGGTTTATAGGAAGAATCTTGTGGCTGGCTGCTGCAGCTGCATGAAACTCACTATATTCTAGAATTAAAAATGCATAAAGCAGTTTTATGAACTGCTTCCCTGTAAAGTAGGTCCATATGGAATTCATTATTCCGTCCCTCTGCCCAGCCGTGTTTAACTCTCATTGATGAATTTAAGTAGCCCAGTGATGTTCAATTGGGAAGAAAGGTTAAAAGATCTGAAACACCTTTAAAAAGGATTGACAGTCCTTCCAAATAGAAAACAGAACAAGAAAGAAAAATTACTGAAAGGACACAAAGCAGTTACAGCAAATTCCAGGACCTAGAAAGAACCCCTTCCATATACACAAGGGGCATCCTCCTCACATGTACCTCCGCCACCCTGTATAGAAGAGGAGGAGGGCTGCCCATGGCACTATCTCTCCGCTTTAGGATCCCTGCAGAAACTGCTTTGGAGCTTGACAGGGCTCGAATTCTGCTGGGCTTTGGTGCAGGCCTAGGGACGTAGCAGGAGAACCCCCAGCATTCTGTCTGAGAGTTAACAGACCCTTAGAGCTCCATTATTCCCTTTGGTCCCCTCTTGCCCTGCTGCAGGGGAACTCAGACAATAGTGAACGACTTCCGCAGGAGCGATGCAGCCAGGTATTGGAGGGAGGGGGGAAATGTTGCTGGAGTACGGGGCAGGTATCCTTGTGGATGGGTCCTGCACCACTGGACTTAGTGAATGTGTCCTTCTCTGCAGATTGTGTGGTTATGTGGGTTTGGGAGGGTCCATCACCTTGAAGCTCCATTGCCCCCAGGTCTGATCCCCTTGAAAAGATTATTTAAGGCAATGGTTCTCAACCTATTTATCATTGTGGGCCACATATGCAGCCCACAATGTGTTATGTAGGACACAGGTTGAGAACCACAGCGCACCCCTTTCCCCCCGCTAGTTCCTCCCTACAGAGACCCATATGCCCAGCACCCCGCCCAGAGACCCCTCCACAGAACTGGACTAGGAGTATAGGCCCAGGTGTGGGGCCAGACAGCTGGTCTCCGCACCCCACCACTCAGAGCTGGGCAGCCGAGACCCAGACCACAGACATCCAGGATCCAGATTTTTTTAAACCACACAGCTGGGCCACAGCCATGTGTTAATTGGGCCGCATGTGGCCTACAGGCCGTGGGTTGAGAACCACTTTTTTCAGCAAATCTCTGCAGATCAGCTATGCCACGGTTCTTCAGTATTTGTAGTTTGGTAGCACATAGAGGCTCCAGCTAAGATCAGGACCTCTTTGAGCTGGACACTGTACAGACACATAGCAAGAGACAGTTCTTGCTTTGAAGGTCATACAGTCTAAATACACAAAACAGTCAAAGAGTGATAGAAAGGAAGAATTACTACCCGCAACCCTCTTTTACAGATTGCATACTGAGGCACAGAGAGATTAAGTGATTTATCACAGAAGGCATCTGAGGCAGGGCTGGAAATTGAACCAAGATCACCAGAATCCTAATCCAATGCTTTATTCACTTCCTCTCAGAGCTTTTCTTCCTCTCTAGCTTCCTCCCGTGGGTTTTCCCAAAAGGGGGTGGGAGCTGACCCTTATGTTCTGGGAATTTACGGGTTGTTTTGCTTTACTGTTTCCTAGAACATAGTTTTGGCTATTTCTGAGATGCAGAACACTCCTTACAGGAATGACAAATGAACCATGTTAGAAAGACATGGCTACAATAACACTGCATACAAATAAACCATGTTACATATAAAAGTATGTCATATAATTCATATGAATTTCTTCACAGATTGTTCAGAAACAAGCAAACATTATCAATAGATACCCCTTTGAGTAGTGGGTCCCAATAATTTTAAGCAATAGTTTATTCTGCAGTAATTTAAATACTCACTGTGTGGCCAATTGTGGTCCAAAATACTGTTATATAAATATTCCCCACATGCAGAGTTATTTTGGGCATCTTCAGTATGACAGAAGGTCTTTACTTAGTGAAACCAAAGCTTAGCACCATATGTGTCCATGGTGGCTATATAAATAATAAATTCTTCTACTACACTCTTTACCACATCACTGTTTGAAATAAAAAAATCTCAAAAACTTCCCACACTTAAATGGACCTTATAGGATGAGGTAATATGACAAGGAGGGAGTAAAGCACAGAATACCACAGTTTCTCTCTCTCTCTCTCTTTATGAAGCTAAATGATTATTAGTGATTCTCTCTCTTGAAAATCTAGTTGTTGGATGGTTGACAAATATATGCTCAAACAACTGTCCACTAGATATGCACAGCTGTACATGCACCGCTGTTAATTCCTCTACAATCTACACCATTTCGCTATTGCTTTGTTGTTACGTAGAGTGGGCTTGGAGGATATAACAGATATGTAGCCACCTAGTATTTTACAGTTGTCACTGTAATGCACCACATTGGAATCACACCCAGATACCTACACTCTCTTTGTGTTCAAAGAGAAAGGAGGACAAGCCAGCTTCCTGATCAGGCTCTACCCATTCTTCTTCCCACATACACATCTGGTGGGGGACAGAGAAGGGGAAGAGTCATAGAAATCCCACAGAGGCAGACTGCTTTCCCCTTTGCACTGCTATGCAGAGCATAGGCATAGGGAGCACACTCTTACTTTACGAGTGTGCATGCATAGGACATGCCACATCCAAGATATAAATTGAGCCCTGGTGCTTATCAATTATCATCAATCTATAAAGTGAGGACGTTCATTAACCCTTCTGGCTAAGAAAGTATTAAAGAGACAATGCTATTTTTACCCTTATGAAAAAACTCTATAGAATGTGAGAGATGAAACCAATGGGGCTCATGTAAGATGGTGGCCAGATCTATCTGCCCAGCTACAGTTCCTTTGATCTGGGGTTTTCTTTCTTCATTTAGTAACACTGTTTCAACCAAAACCATCTCCCAAAAGTCCTCATTGTCCCCAAAGGGTCTTCTCTTAGCTCTTAGTCCCCCGGGTTTCTCAGCCTTCCCCAGCAGAGGCTTCCACCCGAGCCAGCTCCTTCTCCCTCCAGATGTCCTCCTCTCAGGCCTCCTGCCTGACAGGTGCAAGAGCCATCTTCCAAGTCATTCCCCAAGCTTGGGTCTCTTGTATCTGCTCTTCTGCCTAAAAGCCAGGTAGGTTTATAAATGATTTCCTGTGGGGCACATGACTAAGAGTAAGCAGATGATCGGAAACTAGAGCTCCCAGTTTTAAAAGGCCATCACAGGATCACTGGGGCATGGATATGCACCCCGAAGCCCAAGCTCTGCTATAGTACCATAGAAATGACTAAAAAATAGCCCTATATAAATTGCACAGGAAATGATATCTTTTCCACTGAAAGTCTTATACCACCTTACAGAATGTAATAGGGAACTACCTCCCTGCTATGGAATTGTATAGGCTGGTGAAACAATTCTATATTCTACTGAATTCTTCAGGACTTTTCCACAAGTATACAAACAAAGATCAATTTTTAGAAAGCTACTATACTTCTAACTTTTAGGTAATCATATACTGAAGGAATGCTAAATGTAGTTTGAGTGTCTAATGGGACTCTTTTTGCAGCCAGAGTACTAGTGAAGAACCATCCTTTGTGAGAGATAATTCTAAGCTATCAAGTAAGCCTAGTAATTAGACCTGTGCTTCTACCTAAATTATATTTGTCTTCTTCAGTGCCTCTGTGGTTTTACTTCTTGTACTGTAACTCCATATTGCATTTCTAATCATTACTTCACCCCTGCTTTTTAAAATGTATCACAGCTCTGTGATACCAGCTGTTGTTTTCTTTCCTAATGAACTTCACTTGCAGAAAAGGATTTAAATTTCTTTGAACCTCATACTTACTCACTGTGAGTCTCTTTTTAAGCTCCCAAGACAAAAGGAAAATGAGCTGTCTCACACTTAGCCCTGAAGCCAGTGATACTTTGGGAGTTAAACTTGATAAAGAACTCTTGCATTAGGTAATGGGGCCACAATCACCTTTTAATTCTTTTCCAGCTTAGGAGATTTAAGGTTTATTTATATGAAATTTATATGCACTGGTGTAACTTAAACTGGTTTTTAAACCAAAATAATTAAAGCAGTGCAAAAGGCTGCATGGACATACTTAAGCACTGATCCTGAATGGAACTATGGTACTACACAAAGTTAAGCACATGCTTAAGTGGAGAGGATCAGGGCCTTATTTCAGTAGAAGAGTGACTTGTTTGGTTTAGTTAAACCAGTTCCTAATTGACTTAAGCTAAACCAAAAACAAACAATTCAAACCAAAATTAGAGTGTCCACACAGTCTTTTGCACCAGTTTAACGATATAAGTTTAAATAAATACATTAAGTAATTCTGGTGCAACTTTCCTGTTTAGACAAGCCTCTATCCACCACAGGATAGAACCACATACCAGTTCCTAACATACATACTTCTTAGTGAACAGTCGCAGATAAGCAAGAAAGCGTAAATTATCAGCACATAAATTACTGCAGTACTGGCCCCACAGTAATTACATGAGAGATGCAGCAAACTGTCCCACTAGCAAAAATAGCAGTACAAAGCTCATAGAATTTAGCTTGCAAGCTTACAGGTCTGGCCTTCTTTCAAAAAGTCAAAGCTCAAAAGGAAATAAGTATATATCATCTGAGCCTCTAAAATAGCTCTAAGATATTTCTCTCTCCATAAGCTTTTGAAATAATTGTAGAAAGTTTGTACTTCTACTCTCAGGTGTTCAAGGGTGCACTATTGTTATTGTTTTGTGAGAGAGGTGCGGGTTTTTTTTAAAAAAAAATATGGATCTTCCACCATTAGCATTTAATGGTGGATTGGCTGATGAGTAGGTTGAAATGTATACTCAGATTCTTAGCTTCTCTGTTGGTGCTTTGCACCAGCCCATGGTGCAAAGGGACTGTACGCTCAGCAGAGCTGACGATGGGAGGATTCTTGTTGAAAGCAACTACTCGAATGGCTTCTAGGCCATACAAATGCAACTGACTGATTATGTGGGCATAGACAGGGAAAAGGAGTATGGGTGAAGCATGTCTGTGCTCTGGCAATCCCCAGTTGACAGATATGGCTGTAGGGGACTGCTCTAAATTATGTTAGGGATTGGCCCATCAAATGAATGGGCCCAGGATCAGCAAGAGAGGGGTGGGTGTGGGTGTGTGTGGGGGGGGGAGGGAGATGGTGAAAGTAGCTTAAAACAGTTCAGACACAGACCAGGATCTCAGCTGTAATTCTTAGATTAAAAGCATCATAATTCACAAAACTTGCTTATGTTTAAGCCTCAGAAGTGGCCAATCCTAACTATAGACTTCAGGTAAGCGAAACTCTTGTGTTATATAGCAGACATGGAAATAAGAGACAAATCACATTGGCAAAGATGGTTTAAAAGAAAGTTAAGAGTGAAAACTGGAGTGAGAAAAATAGAAACCAAGAGCTCTTCCAGGAAAATAGAAATATTAGACGCTTCTTGGGAAAAGAAATAGTATTTAATGGACTGCAGGTGGAATATTCACAAATTGCTTCCTACAAGCTTTCCTAAGTAGAAATTGTAGGCTGTGTGTGCTATTAATATAGAAATAGGAGATTTGTATATTAACATTCATGCCAAGCTCCATAATAAAACTTCAAAGAACTTTTTTCTTCCATTGACTTTTCTTACATACCCTCTATGTTCACAATAAACTTGGCAGTTTTTAAATAAAGCTGATTCGCTTGCCAGCCATGTGCTCTGTAGCTTTTCCAGTGCTTAAAACAAACACCACACTTTTTTCTTCTTAAGAGCATTCAGTGCTTTTACAAACTTCGTGCTCAGTGAGAATTTTTTAAAATTTATCTATGTTAATGTTTGGGTCCTCAACCTCATCCCACTTTTTGTCTGAATTGTTCCTTTCTTAGAGTTACATATTTTCTGTATGTGAGTCTGAACTATCATGGACAACTGTCATTTTTGTGATAAATTACTGTTTTTATCCATCAAACATTAAAGTTCCTCAATGCTAGCCTTGAACACAATTTTTGCTATCCTATCCAAGGCCCTTTCTAAGTCAGCAGGGTGCATTTGGCTCAAAGTCAGCTGGACAATCAGGTTTATATTAGTCTGAAAAACTTGAGACTTTTCAAAAGCGCTCTGTCTCAAGTAATACAATTAGAGTCTTGGCCATTCTTTGGAAAGGTGTCTGACACCTGACTGTTCCTTGTGAGCTGTATTACCTGCTCACATTGATTTGCAACGAAGTATTTCTCAATAGGTATTTCCACTTAACATTTACTCTCAGGGAACTTGTGTACTTGGAGATATTTACGAGTTGCTTTCATCTTAAAAATAAATCACTTCTAATTCCTCTAAGCGAAATCAATCAAAGTCTGTAAAAAATGGACTGGTTGTTTGGTCGATTCTGGCAGAAAAGTAAACAGCACTTCAGCTTTTCTCCACCATTAAGGTCTAAATGGCCTAGAAAGTAAATCAATATCTCCAGTCAGCCTTCTGGCTATTGTTTAGCCAGTAGATATGGATTTTCTCTGGCTTACTGCACTCCTTTGGGACTAAACTACAATCCTCAGAGAGTAATAATAAGTTCGTTATCTAGTTCAGCTCTCTGTTGTACATTTAAATGGACCACATCCATCAGCAGCACTTGTTAAAGTTAAAGGATGATGACATCCCATTCAACCTATTTCACAGTGAACAGTTGCAATATATCGTGGGGAAAATGAAGATTAAAGTCCTATTTGTTATCAGATTATTAAAAAACAAAATATCCAAAGTGGGGTCAACATGGAAAGGGTGTGGGGGTTAAATCCCAATTTCTAGATGGAAAACAACTTCTTTGTTAATGAGTTAAATTGCGGTGCAGTTTATTTTTGTCATACATCACAAAATCTTTCATTATTCATATCAATCTGTTTCAAATATTTCTGGTTAAATACTGCTGTGAAGCAGACAGCTGTCAGAACCAATCAGTACTTTTTTTTCCCATTCCTGAGCTACCAGATGTTTGCTGGACCAAATGTTTTGCCCTCCTCCCATCTAGAAGTGAGCAAAAAGCTCGCATATGGTAAGACACTCTGAAGTATTACAGGCTCCACTCTGAGATAGCAGAGACTTTACTATGTTCTTTACCAGAGATAGTTATAGGCCATGACACTGAGTACTCCCTTTTGTGGGGTACACACATTTTCTTTGATTAAAAAAAATAGCCCATCAAAACATGACAAAACCACACTTTTTTTTTTAACTATCAATAGTTTTTGTTTTGTTCTAAATATTAAAAAGTCCCAATACCTAGTAACTAAGCTGCACTTACTTGCAGAAGTGAGCACATAGAAAACAGCTACTTACCATGGTTACTGTAGTTCTCTGGGAGGATTGCCTGCATGGATGCATGCTATAAGTGACACTCCTTGGGTACATGAGCTTGGAGCATTTGAATAGCAGTATCTGCTGGGGATGAGAATGCACCTTGTCTGTGTTCTCACACCCAGCCCCAACCACCACCCAAGTCCTTCCTGTAATTCAAGAATGAATAGTAAGACTCTGAATGAATAGTTGGGAAGAGGGGTAGGGGAGTGGCACCAATGAGGCAATCCTCTTGAAAAACAAGAGTTACGATGGTAAGTAACCATTGTGTCTTCTTTGAAAACTGCCTGCATTTATCCCCACTGTACATAGGCAATTGACAACACAGTCCTCAGGCCAAAGGGAGGGTCAACAGAAATAAAGATTGGAGAATTGTTCTCCCAAACTGAACATCCACTAGGCAATATGGTATAAGGGGGGGCACCACCACCATCTGTTCCTCATATTTTGTTCAGCTGGTAGGCATGCTCTAAAGTGGCCTCTGAGAATGTCTACTGGACTAAGCCCTGCAGGCAAGACAGGCAGGGGAACGCCTAACCTGAGGATCTTACCAGGGCTTTAGCATGAGCTAGGCACTGAGCAGCTTGGAGGTGTCAGGACTCAGGCAGCTTTGTGCATGCTAACTGGCAAAAATTTAGGCACCCACGGGACATTACCCATGGAAACTTAGTTACCTAGGGACTTTAGAGACCTACAGGGTTACACAACAGCTGAGCAGGCGTTTTGAGGACATACATTTTGGATTCAGGCATCTAAATGTCTTTGTGGATCGAGCCTTTGGGAGCCTACATCTTGCTGAAGACCAGTGGGCCTTAGGCTCCTAAGTGCCTTAGTCACTTTTGAAAATGGGACTTAGGCCTTACAATGCTGAGCAGAGCACCACCTAAATCATTTTAAAAATCTAGGCCTTCGAGCCAGTCCTCTTAATGTGTAATGTAACCTAGCCTCCTCCTGCAGTGAATAGGGCTTTGTGAAATGCCTAGGTAGGTTGAATATTTTAGGTGGAAATCAGAGCCACTTCAGGGTATGGATGAAGAACTACCCTATCCTTACGAAACACTGTACAGTAACATCTTCAACCTGTTTTTGGCCAGCAAAACATAAAATGGTGAAAAAAATCACCCCCCTGTATACTGAGCTCTGTGGGATTTGTGTCACTGGTTTGGTTTTCTGGGTGGGTATGCTGATGCAGGTGAGGGTTCATGGGATGGTTGCTTGGGAATGCTGTGCCCTGCGTTGTGGCACTGAGTGTTTGTGGAGGGGAAGCTCCTGTGGTAGTGCAATGGGGAAAGAGTTGTTCCAATGGTTAATTACTCTCACGGCTAAAACGTTGCTTCTTATTTCTAAACTGAATTTGTTTAGCTTCAGCTTCCAACCAGTGGATCTTGTTATGCTTTTGTCTGCTAAATTAATGTTTGTCTGCTATCAGAATTGTTTTTCCTATGTAGGTACTTATAGAATGTGATCAAGTCACATCTTAAATTTCTCTTTGGTAACGTAAATAGACTGAGCTTCTTTAGTGTCTCATCTAAAGGCAGGTTTTCCAGACTTCAAATCAGTCTTGTAACTATTTTCTGAACCCTTTCCAATTTGCAAACATCTTTTCCCCCCTCATTTCTTGGTCTCATTAATACCATATACAGTGGTAATAACATCTATTCTATTATTCCCCTGCTTATATATCCAAGGATTGCATTTGCTTTCTTTAGCCATCACCTCGCACTGGGAGCTCATGTTCAGTTGGTTATCCACCATAACCTCTATGTCCTTTTCTGAGTCAATGTGTTCTACAATATGGTCCCCCATTCCATAAGTGTGAACTACTTTCTTGGTTCTTAGATGTATGACCTTGTATTCCCCTGCATTAAAATACATGCTGTACAAGTGAGACTAACTCGCCATGTGATCCACATTGCACTGTAGAACTGACCTGGCATTATTGTTACTTACCACTCTACCAATTTGTGTGTCACATGATAATTATACCAGCAATGATTTTATGTCTTTTTCCAGATCACTGATAGAAATGTTGAACAACATTGTGAAGATTAGCTATTTAATATCTGTAAAGTGCTTTGGACACATAAGGCATGATATTAATTATTATTATTATGGATACATAAATTTCAGTGGCTGCATTCCTCTGACTTCCTTAGCGGGTTTTTTTAGTATGTTCATAAGAAAGTGAAAACACAAAACACAAAAAAACAAAGTTCAGCGCTTTGGTATGGCATATTATAATATTCACTTCAATCAATATATTTCTAATGTCCTGTTACATAAAATACATTAAAACATAAAAATGAAACTAAGGTCTATAGAAAAGTGTTTGTAATCAATTATGTCTTTAGTGTTCTTCATATTTTTTATCTTTATGTTACCTCTCTGGACTATGTTCATATGTAGGGCATAAAAACGCAAAATGAGATAAGGTTTATTTTTAATTTGGTAATTGAAAATAAACATTTGTAAAGTGTCTGTCACTCAAGTATCTGGGCTCCTTGGATAAAATCTGGCACCACTGAAGTCAATGGCAAAACTCTCCTTGATTTCAATGGGTCCAGGATTTCACCCCTAATAAAATATTTAACTGTAGCTCTATTGAATGTCTGGTTTTAGCTGTACTCTTTTTATAATGCATATGTTTGTGATCACATTTTGGTCTTAGCCTGAGAGCAAATTAAAAAAAAAAATCAATTTGGCTATTTTAATATGTGGTTATGGTAAGAAAATGAACTCTGTGAAAACAGAATGTTGTTACTTAACTTATCTGCTCCCTGTGTACCTGGGGCCAAGGCAAAGTGGCCGATCCAGACCAGAGTAATTTTCCTAGCTTTGCCACTTACCTGATCTATGACCTTGGGCAAGCAACATAGGCAAAGTTTTTTGTTTGTTTTGTTTTTTTAAGATGGATACCTAAAGTTATCCATATTTAAGCACCTCAATAAGTGGTCTGATTTTCGGAGGTGCTGACATTCACAATTGCCAATGAAGTCATAAATAGACAAACAGAATCCCTGTAGTGCTATTAAGGGAATCAACAGAAACCTCAGCATCTCTGAAAATCAAACTTCTCACTTAGATGCCTAACTTTAGGCACCTAAATTTGAAAAAAAAATATGACCCTTAATTGCTCCATATCTCATTTCACAATCCATCAAATGAGGATGAAAATTCAATTCTACAAAGTGTTTTGAGATCTATAGATGAAAAGCACTATATAGTATCAGTCCCAACTATTATCAAAAGCAATGACAATACTCCTTAAATGGGAGCAAGGTATTAAGACACATAAGGGCCATATTCTAGTCTGCACAAAGAATACATAACAATGTTTTAGAGCTGATATAACCAGATTTGCCCTTGTGTGAGGGACTTCCAGAGAGGTGTAGTCAATTCCAATCCAAGACATCCCTCTTCCCCTTTAGAGTGCTTAGTGAAGTGGGCATGATTGGCACTTAGCCTATGGAAAAAGTGGTATGTTCCCAAACTCTGCAGCCTCCTGCTGATCAGCTGCTGCTGGAATGGTCTCCCTTCTGGCTGAGCCTATGCAATGAATCATGAGAGTACCATGACCATAGTGCATAATGGGAGATGTAATCTGGCTTGGTAGCCTGGCCCATAAGAAAGAAAGGTGGCATGAGGCATTCAAACTACAACTCCCACGAGATACCATGCACCTCAAATATATACAGTTTAATATTGAACTAAACCAAAATGAAAAATTTCAATTCAGGAATGTTGAAACATTTAGTTTGGATTGAAAAAGTCAAACTGTTCCAAACTGAAAAGATTTTGTTCAATGCAAAGTTTTGAGATTTCATCCCAATTGGGAAGGAAACAAAGGTCAAAATATTGGAATTTCCTACAGGATAAAATTCCTATTTATGATCAGCTGTAACATCTATCTTTGGTATTTATATGTCCTCCATTACCTTAGTATCTGAGCACCTCACACTTTTAAATGCATTTAGTCTCACAAGCCACTTGTTAAGTATGGAAATACCATTTTTCCCATTTTACAGATTGGGAACTGAGGCCCAGAGAGACCAGGGTCACACAGGAAGTCTGTGGTGAAGCAGGTAATTGAACCTAGGGGTCTCACAAGTCCTTAGCTAGTGCCCTAACCACTCGACCACCTTTCTTCTGATTGTTGGGCTACTTTTTAAACTAGTAAATTGCTTTAAATCTGAGGTAGCAGGTTAAATTGAGATCGTAAGTCCAGAAACATTTTTATTTCTGAAAATAAAGTTGATGAACACTCCCATAAGATAACCTGAAATCCAAAAAGGTGTAGATTAAAAGGCACATTAGGAAAATCCGGATGGCGAAGTGAATCCATCAGTGTTACACATTGATTAGGATCAACTGTTTATAGAAAACAACATTACCAGGATGTAGCCATGACCTTCAACCTCTACTAGAATTGCAACAGGAAAAACTAACGACAAAGGAAACATCCAATATTACAGCAAATAGACTGCTAATCAAAACATTATTGATCCCTCATTTTTGTCAAGGTCATTTAGTGTTTTTAAAAATGATCTCACACTAAACCTTTATAGAAAAACCGGGCTAATTTGATTTACAGAGTAAAATGCTATTAATTATGGAAGACAGTCAATAAAAAAGCTGATTCCGTTAAACACCAAGGCAAATCTTATGGTGTATTTGATTTATGATGATGATTATGACGATAAAATATTTGCAGTTCTCGACATCCTCTCACTTTTGTTAACTGGACAAAAAATTCAGGTAGGACGGTATAACCAGAGCATAAGTAGAAAAGAGCACAAGAAAAACCAGTATCTTCAGAGCAGTAACTGGTAAACATTTCGATTTAGGAGAGTAGACAGAAAGGAACATAATTGGCCTATTGTTTCTCTTCCATTGCATAGTACGTGAACCGCTACTTTTTAAAAATCATGGCCAGAGTTCTGTCTTGTTGCTGCGTGCTTCTTTTCTGCATCAGCATCACTGAATGTCTACTTTACTTAAACTGACAATTCACCAGCCCACAGTATATATTTGAAAGGTTGTATTCATTACAAGATTTCCCACTGTGAAGTATGAATTGATCAGTAAAAAACTGCTATTGTGTACTGTAATTAAGAATTACATTGCAGAACATAATTAAAGACATTCAAAGGCCGAACTCACACACCTTTCACTTTTTATTGGTTGAGACAGGGATATTGTAGTGCCTTTAAGATTAAAATATATAATACGTCATTCATAACCTTTAAATAAAAATCATAATAATATATCACAAAACAGCATTCTTGCGCACGTGGAGGAGCTTCCCCACAAAAAATGACTCCAGAAAACCAGAGTCTGGGGCCAAGACTAGGCATAAGGAGACCTACCTTTGCATCTCTCTTTTTGTACCCTTTCGCTCCGTGATATAATTTGTGGTACATGGGAAGCAGGACAGGTGTGTGCATGTATCATGCCCCAGTCAAGTAATGCATACACTAGCACTGTCTTTTGTCCAACTGCAATGGTGCACAAGTCTCTCCTACTCCTTTTCAGTGCTGCATAAAGTGATGCAAGATCACACCCTTAAAGGGACAGTGTCAGGCTAAAATTCATGTACTACTTAAAATTTACTTAGCTATTATGAAAACACACTTAGATTACAAAGAAAAATGAGAGAACTGGAAAAGTCAAATACATCTATCACTCTCCTCCCTACACCCCATCCCTTATTTAATTAAATTAATTTATTTATTTTCATTTCTTAGTTTGGACAGTGGGAACCAGGCAGTTCACATTTTTCAGAGCTAGTGTCTCAGACTGTCTGTAAACAAAGGCAGACACTCAGCATTGGTTACACTCGGGTCATATTTTCAAGGCTTTTCTTCGCAACCACAGCAACTAGAAACTGGCTTTAAAAGAAAGAAAGCAAGCTTAGATGCTGATGCAGTCAAATTACTCCAGAAATCAGGGCCCTCAGTATGGGCCTATACTGCTTATGCCTTCATTTGGCCCTGCCTACAGCTAGCTTCTGTGACAATGGACAGGTTCCTTTCCAGTCCTCTCTGCTGTACCGTTTCGAGGCAGCAAAGGATGCATGTTTGAAAGAGCTGTGCAGATTCTGGTCACCACAACCAATTTTTCTGCAAACAATTGTTTCAATAAAGCATTCAATAAATACATAGTTGCAAAGTGCAAGCAAAACAGCCCAAACCAAAAACACTGCTATCACAAAAAGCTTTCATAATGCTTGCTCTTTCCGCATGTGAACAACATGGCACTTAATTCTGACATTCTGTCATTTTTCTAACATGTTTAGACGCAGTCAGAAAGGGCAGTACTTTTATGCTTTCCATCAAAAGCCTTACGATGCAGAACTGCTAGTCTTGTATTAAAGTCCTTGTCAATCCAGTGAGCAGTTAGGCTGAGGAAGGATTTGTGTCATATTGCTCTGAGTCCATACGTCAGCAAAGAACGATATAGATCTAGTGGTTTCTATCAGCATTAGTGCTTGCTTGTGCACTCACATACACCATCATTGTTTGCAGGAAGGGATTTGATAATGTGGCTATGTCAGTATGAGTAATCCAACAAAGCTCCCATTTTCCAAACCCTAAAATGGCTGCATGCCTGATTCTCCACCACTTGCACCCTGAGTAGCTATTTACCCTTGTAGAAACTGAGTAAATGGTTGTACAATGCTGCCAAATCAGAATTGTAGCATCCTATAAAAGTTTGTTTGCTTTCCAGACTATTATTCATTAAGTCTTTCTTATTATGTGTAGGTCTCATGGTAAACTATCTCGTACAGTAAATTCAAAAATGGTGATTTGTTTTCACTCTTGAATCATATCATCATAGAAATGTAGGACTGGAAGGGACTTTGATAGGTCATCTAGGCCAGTCCCCTGCACTGAAGCAGGACTAATTATTATTAGACCATCACTGACAGGTGTTTGTCTAATCTGTTCTTAAAAACCTCCCATGAGGGAAATTTCACAACCTCACTTGTTAATTTGTTCCAGTTCTTAACCACCCTTACAATTAATTTTTATTTAATGTCCCTGGCTGTAATTTAAGCCCATTACTTCTTGTCCTGTCCTCAGTGTCGTGAGTAACTCAAAAACAAGTCACACTGTTTCTACTGAGACTTTCCACAAAAATTCGATGGAAGGCTTTTTCCAACTATGTGACATTTCAGCCCCAAAACAAATCTTCTGAGATTATTACCAGCAACTAGAAATGGGGATGTACATCAGTTTGCTATTCTCAGCCTTATCAGCTAGCTGCAAAACAGAGGAGTAGGGAATTGTGTTTAATGTCAATTCAAACTGCCACCAGCAACTATGCAATTCACAACCTAAAATAAATGTTGTACTGAGTATGCACCACAGCTAGTTTTTAATTACTTATAACTTTTTCCACTTAAAGCTTACTAGACAACTGTTCCTGACTGGAATCTTATCATGTGCAAAGTTGTGAATTCTCTGTGCCAATCATTTTTAGTTATATACGGGGGGAAGAGGGGTGTGTGTGTGTGTATATATATATATGTAGATAAAAACATCTTGATCTACAATTATATTCTAATTACATGTTTTTTGTCTTCTCCTGGAGATCTGACTTTTTAACAGTACTGCCCAGGTATAGATATTGTAAAAAGGCATTCAACTATCTTATAAGTAAAAGAGAAACCAACTGAGCTTGCTATAACCAAGGCACACTGGGGTCCAAGGACACCTTTGAAAATTATTCCATCATTACTAAGAAGCCTAAAACTACATAATGATTTTGCATTATTTATCTAAATAATTTTTAAAAATGTTATTTTCTGGCAAATATATAGCCTTTTTTGGCTTACCACCAGAAATAACATTAAATTGAAATTCATAAATCATTCTTTCTGGTGTTAAACCTCTGTTAATAGCCTTTAATGCACAGATGATACTATAAGCTAACTTAAAACCAGAAAACCCCATCTGGCTTTAAATCTTTGTGAACCAGAGGCCTGATGTTAGCTATCATTTGCTGATGGGTTTTCTTTAAAGTGCATAATAATCAATTTAAATTAATTGTGTAAAGATTAAAGCAGGTAGCACATTTTAAATGAATTGATGTAGCAGTTAAAAAGTGCTATATGTTCCCAGGTTCTAAGTATCTGCTAGCCACAAATTACTCTAGGTTGACATGATGTCTCCATTGGTGCAGAGCAGCATCTTAGTATAGTGTTGAGTTAATTTAAACTTGGATACATGCTATCCTATTTTTGTTTGCCCTTATAAAGAAAAGTGTACACCTATGCTTCAAATGGATGTACAACAGAATTCTGCAGGGAATGGGAAAATGGTTGGGATTCTCTCCACAGGGAATATATTCATTCCATAGCCTCTGAGCTGCATCCAGCCAGAAGAGTGGAAGGAGGGATTTTGGCTGATGCATCATAGATCCACCAGCCATGCCTCAAACTCACCCCTAAAACACCCCTCTGTTTTCTGTCCAAACAGAGCCGCACAAAACTATGTTCAGGGGTTGAAGATGCCCTGTATCTTTCTCTGCAGAGCGGAACTACACTAGATTTAGTATATCAGGCCATACATGTCTGCAGGGTGGGTGTATACTACTTAAACAAATGGTGTGATTTTCAAAGCGGCCTGACTTTCAATGGGAGTTGCTGAGTACACAGCAGTTTTGAAATTGAGGCCACTTATTTAAACACCTACATTTCGTTGTATAAGCCTAATTCAGGAACTCATTTTTTTAAATGGTGGCCCTAGCTTTTCGATAGGTCTTTAAGTCATGACAATAACTCTCAAGTCAGGACTGACAAGAATTTCAAATGTTCATCTGTGCATTATTACTATTATTTTGGTAGCACGTAGGCAGCCCAGTTGTGGACCAGAATCCCTTGTGTTAGGCATCAGACACAGAACAAAAAGACGCTCCCTTCTCAAAAAAAAAAAGTACAATCTAATAGACTCTATTGTCCCACCTCATTGGTCAGAGAAGAGGGTGCTATTATTTAGAAGGACGGAAGATTCCTGAGAGAACGTCAATAGTGTTTCTTATACAATGATGTTTTCCAATTCAGAACAACACTACTGCCAACCACAATGTTCAATGAGATTTGCAACAAAATTCATTTTATATTCCTTGTATTGGTCCTTTGGTGTTTAGCCTTAGGGGTGCAGTTGGGTCAAGTGATGCCTTTCTTCACAACCAAGAGGGGTAGAAAATTAGGTTGTTGTTTTTTAAATGAAAAACAGATTTTATACACAGACCAAATCTTAAACTATAAAGATTTCTCACCACTTCATATTCCCAGAGCAAAGGGCACTCAACTAGCCCGCTCCAAGAACAGCTAGCCTTTTAAAAGTATGAGATTCCCCATCTCCTGAAATATTACTAAATATTGTTATTTGGTGTCCAGTTTATTCATGAAATCAAGCAAGCCTCTGCAAGCTGGAACATGCAGAGACCCAACAGTAACCACAGTAAATAAAAAGAGAAGCATGTTACAATGTTATGCCACATGTACTGGTTGGCATTCGTTCAGCTCACTGTAGCTGAAAAATAACTGTGAGCATCTCTGCCCTATTAACACTATGTTAATTATTGTCATTGTCTCCTCAGTGGTTTGTTTATGACAGCTCTGGGTGTCAGGGATATTGGGATGTTCTGTCAAAGCCATCACCTGATGCGATTTTTATTGGCACAAGATCTTTCTTTCCTCTAGCTAGCTACGTTACAGAAAATGGTGTGTTTTGTTAAATCTAAATGCTATTGCTTGCATTGAACTACTCTGTATATATTTCAGATAATTGGTATAATAACCCTGTTCTGGCACTTGTGCTAACCAGTTTCCCCTCAAAAAAGGGATGATCTCTCTCTCTTTCTCTCTCTTCTGAAGAAGTTCACACTATGGTAGTAAAACACTGAGATGGACATAAAGAACAGGAGTACTTGTGGCACCTTAGAGACTAACAAATTTATTAGAGCTTAAGCTTTCATGGGCTACAGCCCACTTCATCTGATGCACAGAATGGAACATATAGTAAGAAGATATATACAGAGAAGGTGGAAGTTGCCATACAAACTGTAAGAGACTAATTAACTAAGATGAGCTATTATCAGCAGGAGGAAAAAAAAAAACTTTTGTAGAGATAATCAAGATGGCCCATTTAGACAGTTGACAAGAAGGTGTGGGGATACTGTTCTTTTTGTGGATACAGACTAATACGGCTGCTACTCTAAACCTGAGATAGACATGTTGATTTTCCTTTGGCAAACCTTTTATTGTTGCTGAGATTTCTATCTTGTGAATGAATAATGCAAAACAAATTGCCACTCTCTGACCCAAAATAAATTCCCCAGAAAAAGCCAGTACTGAAGGGGTTATGACTCATCCTTCGTGATTGATCAGTTAAGCTAGTCCCCTCCTTAAAACACAGGGTTCGGACTCTTTTAATGCAAATTAATTCACTGAATATTTAAGGTTTTACTTAAAGAAACAACTTGAGAAACATGCCATTTAATCGAATTGCATTCCTGTAACTATTTAGACATTTACATGGTTTGCCAATAAATTATCTTAAAATTTTGTCTTTTTTTAACTTTGAATTACCCATGTTATTAAATGGTTGTGTTGTAATATCTGAACTGTGATAAGGAACTGACAGTACTGTAGTGCAGATCATTTATCCAAATCATGTTCCTAAAAAAGCCTATTTATTAAACTCCCACCTAATTTTACTTTCTTCTCTCAAATTTGGTGTTCCTTTTATCTATATTTATAAATGAAGATTCTACAACAGCAGGTAGCTGCCATGCTAAATTCTAGTATGAGCTTCCTCTCCACAGTGCTTGGCAATGAGTTTCAAATAGTGATGTTATCAATTTAAAAGTTATTTTATTCTTAGAGCCACTTGCATCTCTTGAACTGGCATTTAAAATCTGCATTGCTCCACTAAAGTCAATAGATATGTGCCATTTTATATCAACTCAGGATCTGGCCCAAAGTTCTAGTTCATCAAACATAATGGTTGTCCCAACAAGTGCCTTCCCAATGTGTGTGCTCAGGAAAATGTCCATGAGATCAATTAATTAAAAGTTTGGTTGTTTCATTTGTTCACACCTATTTAATATTACATTATTCATTGTCTCACATCAGGGGAACTTGTCACAATCAGTATTGCAAAAAACTTCCCTTCTTGAAACATACTGAGCATTTCAGAACCCTCACAAGAAGGTAAGAGTGGCCTACATGGTAAGCAATCTATTTAATGTAACCAGGCTTTATTTGCACTATGTCCTTGAAAGGGTCAGTGAATAACTAACAAAAACCTACATGCAGGTTCCTAAGAAAATATTAGTATTAGAGCATTTCTAAAAATCAAAACAACAATGCCACTTAAATATGACAGGTTTCAGGGTAGCAGCAGTGTTAGTGTGTATTCGCAAAAAGAAAAGGAGTACTTGTGGCACCTTAGAGACTAACCAACTTATTTGAGCTTAAGCTTTCAGGAGCTACAGTGAGTGAGCTACAGAGTGAGCTGTAGCTCATGAAAGCTTATGCTCAGATAAGTTGGTTAGTCTCTAAGGTGCCACAAGTACTCCTTTTCTTTTTACTTAAAAATATATATGCTTTACAATTGTTAAGGTTGGGAAAAACCCAGAAGTTACACCACAAGAGAAAGGTGGTGTCAGGAACCAGAGTCTGCGGCAGAGTCAGTCTCTGGGTAACATAACCAGTGCAGCCGGCCTGCAGTAGGCTGCCTGATTGGCTACACCACCTAATTGGTTGGAAGACTCAGCAGACCATCACTTAAGCCCAGCAGCAGCAGCTCTAAGCCTTCACTTGTGGTTGTGACAGCTCCTGTGCCTTGCCGCCACACTCCATGTTACCTGATCCTGACCCTCAGCTCCAATTTCTGACTGACTTCAACCCCTGGTTCTGGCCTCTGGCTCCAGTTCTGACATTGCCTGTGATTCCTGACTACCGACTCAGGCTTTAACCACTAAACGTGACTGCCCACATCCTCGTCACTGACAGGAGGGATCCAGAAGACATGTGACATTGCACTGGAGCCAACTACAAACGGAAGTATTTGCTCTCCCTACCAGTACTCTCCTTACATATATTTCCAGGCACTGGGCTCAGGTTACATCAGGAATCAGGTTAGAAGAAGGCGCTAGTATGCTATCCAATTATCACTGAGTTTACATTTGTTGACTCATTCTCATGCTTCTTTCTTCATTCTGAACAGTGGGTTGCAAGTTTTCCACTTTACCTTTGGCTCATATTGAAAGCACCTCAACTCCATTTTTCACCATTATTTAGTCTTACATGATTTCATCTGGTTGCTCCCTTTGGAGGATAAATTCCACTCTTCGCTATGCCATTCTAAGACTAGGGTTACTCTAGTGAATTAACCAATGAACTAACTCCAGGTGCAGAAAGTGGGCAAAGTGCTCATTTGACTTGGCTTTTTTGTGGCTGAGCTCATAATTATCTAGAGATAATAACTTGTCAACAACTTAAGGGTCTAATCTGTACCTTTGAGCTCTATGGAAGCTTTGCCATTGACTTCCAGTGACACAGGATCAGACTCAAAAAGAACACGAGACTATTATTTTGACAACCCGAATCTTAAAAGATTTCACCGGCACCTGTGATGACAGCTACAAGTGGCTGCAAATGACATCACCTTTTCTCATGTGCAGAAATACAAACATACCTATATACACATAAATTCTCTTGGTATTGACGTGTCAGATGTGATCTAGTGTAATTAAGAATGTGCAGAACGGCCTAAGTACTAAGAAAGAGAGACTTTGGCACTGTTCCAAAGTCAAATGAAAGACACCCATTGCCTTCAATGAGCACTGGATCAGGCCCTTTCTGAGGAAGACATGACATTCCCAGATTGATGTGGTCTGTCCTTCTAAGCTTGTTATTAAGACGGGTTAAAGATTCATGAGCAACCACAAAGCCAGTCTGAGATTCTGGACTGTCCAATAGATTAAATTGTCTCTTTCTCTCCTCACAGCCCTGCAGTATTCAAAAATGTATCGGCACTTTCTTCCATGGGGGCCTGTGATGGGGTTGGGACTCACCACCGCAGCACCTCCTGCTGGCGCGTCTGGGAATTAGCTCAGTCCATGTGGAGCACCCTCCGTTGATGGTGTCCCATCCATCTTTCGCCCTTTGTTGGCGTCTGGACCCAAGTTGCTCCCTTCTCTTGCGGCGTCCTCTTTAGGATGCTGGCCTCCGACAGTGCCCCCTAGTCCACGCTCACCCCCTTCTGGGGGAGAGGAAGAGGTTAACAGCAGTCCTTCCACTTCACCCCAGCCACAGTGGCCAACCACCCCACCGAAGTCTAACCCCTTCTGTCAGGGGTCGGGTGCAGTCTTCTATGGCTGCTCTAGATGCTGGGTGTAATATAAGGGGGAACCCCGGTCCGCCCTCTACTCTGGGTGCCTGCCCAGGGACCGTCTGGCAGCAGCCTCCCTGCCCTCCTTCGCTCCCCTTGTCCACTTCTCCTCCCTGGGCTGCTTCCCCTTTGCACCTTGTGGTCCCTTCTATCAGGGCCTGCAGCCTGGCAGATACATTCCCGTCTGCTCCCCTGAGCCTACCCAGCACTGCGCTGTCCCAGGTGCTGGTCTCCTTGCTCAGGAGACAGATCTTCCCCTTTGAAGGTATGGGAGAGACTGACTCCCTGCTTCTCTCCTGGACAGCCTTTTTATAGGGCCTAGCCTGGCCCTGATTGGCTCCCCCACAGGCCCTCTCTGATTGGCTGCCGTTCCGTGCAGCCGTTCTGGCCTGTTGTAGTCCAATCTTACCTGGGGGTGGGGCACCGCCCCACCGCAAGGCCCATTACCATTTTAACTGAGCTACTCCATGGATGACCAGGGATGACCATATACTGCCTTTGGTACAGAAGGAGCCCAAACAGATCCAAGTACCCAGACTTGTAATCCTAGGGTTACAAACCTGATTTAAGTATCTGCTGTCAAGAACCCAGCACTGGACAATGGTAAATTATATTCAAATGTTTAGCCTTTAATATAAAGTATATTGATAAAAGTTGTGGGTGTAGTTTTACTCTACTTGTTTTGTATGCAAAAATATCTAATTTAATTTATCCAGTTCTGCGTTAATGATTTTTTTAAAAAATTAACTTCTTTATAACATTTTATTGGCAAGGGATGGTTTTTGAGTTATGAGGGTTTTTATTTATTTTTGTAAATATATAGTGAGATTTAAAAAATATGAAGACCAACATAAAATAAGCCACCCCAGATTTTCATTCAAGCTCCCAAATTCTACCGTTCTAACAAATTAATATTAGAAAGGGAGCAAGGAAGTTAAAGCACATATTTGAAGATCGACCCAACCTGCTGCAGGATTCAGAGGGCTTAGGGGTGGATCCTGTGACCTGTTTTGCAGGCAATCCCCAATCCTGATGAAACAGTGTGGAGGAATTTCAGTGAGCGGAGCCTATTGTAGATTTCCTTTTCCAAGCCTTTTCCCATGGCTTTTACTGTGGAATTGACCAATCAGTTTTTGAATCCAAATGTATAAGTCTCAGAGGAAGATGCTATCTGTGTTTTCTCAGAGGAAGATGCTGTCTGTGTTTTCATTAGCTTTGAATATATGGTTAGCTAGGGTTAACAGTTATATGTCAAATGGACAATCAGAAGAGAGTGAGAGAGAGAGAGAGAGATGCAAATGTGTTTACTAACCATCATCTAATCTATTTATAACTTATCCTAAGGACTGTTGTAGCTTTTTCAGATTTCAAGTTTGAGCAAAAAGTGAATTTTATGGTCCAATTATAAACCCATTAAAACGGAATTTTACTATGGAAAAACTAGCAGATGTGTATTTCCAGCATTACAAAAAAAGAGTTTAGGACTCCTGTGAGAATGTGTTTTGTTTAAAGAGAGTCAGTCTTCAGTACAATTTGGCATTTTTTCCAGGAACTCTATATTCTGTTTCTTACATTTTCTTCAGGTATATTTGTGCTCTTATAAAAGTGCCATTTGTCCAAATACACTCTAGTGAAGGTCTGTGTTTTCATTATCAATAAATTCTTATTTTTATCCCTTTAAAATGTGTTTTACATTTAAACTTGCCACTAAAAGTTGGGCTTCTAAAAATTTGTTTGCAAAATTTAATAATGAAAAATATGTAACTATTTTTGAGACATGAGTGCAATAAAATGTTGGAATGAATGGCTTAAAGACAAAAAAGAATTGATTTTTTAAAATGGATTTTTGGAGGCAAATAATTTGTAAACTGGACTAATTGATTTGCTATTTTGGAAAAAAAGAACAGATGGTTGTTATTAAAATAGCTAGTGTGTATAAGCCCTCTGTCATTGAAAACAGTGACATAAGATTATTTTGTGTGTAAATAATTGTCAGTCACTATACTGCACTTGTAAATCATAGAAATAAAGACTGTTCTTACTGTAAATGTGTCACGCTTACACTGAGCTGGACTATATTGACAATGAAGAACCATTACTAGTCATCAGGTAATACCTTACTTTGGTAAAACTTCCATGGAGTTTAATAGTAGTTTTGCCCTGAGTTGAAATTGATGAGGACTCACAGGCAGACAAACACAGACACAGGAATAGATTTCAAAGTGAGAGACTATAACTTTAATAACTTTAACCAAAGGTGTGGAGAGAGGCAGGGGGAATGTGCTATTAGGCCTCCACCCTTCTGTCCCCCTCTCAAACACCAGGTGTTTATTGTGTCTACTGTGGGGTTAAATGGCCCCACATCATATAATCCAGCAGTGGGCAAACTACGGCCCATGGGCCAGATCCGGCCTTCCCATGCCCCAAGCCCCTGCCCCAGCCCTGATCCTGCCCTCCGAACCCCTCGATCCCAGCCTGGAGCACCCTCCTAAACCCCAAACTCCTCATCCCCAGCCCAACCCTGGATCCCACACCCTACCCCCTGTCCCGCCCCAGCCCAAAGCCCACTCCTGCCCCCTGAATTCCTCATTTCTGGCCCCACCCTAGAGCGCACACTCCCAGCAAGAGCCCTCACCTCATGCTGCACCCCAACCCCAATTTTGTGAGAATTCATGGCCTGCCATACAATGTCTATTCCCAGATGTGGCCCTCAGGCCAAAAGGTTTGCCCACCCTTGATAGAACCAAACCACTGTTGGATTCCATTTCTCCTAGGATGTAACCACCTCTGAATCTTGTCACTCCTCTTCCCATAAGGGGAATGAGGGTACTTTAGTCTGTGAAGCCCTAAATTCACTCCTTTTTCCTACAGGCTAACAGGTCCACTAGCCACCTCCCAGTGCTCTTACTCATGTTTACCTCTGGCCATTTTAATCTTTTATCTGCACTGGCCACAAGCTGTGAGAAACCAGACATGCCCATATTACATCCTAACATTAAATTCCTATTCTTACAAATATAAATTATAATCCAGGCCTCCAGGATAATGCAAAGTGAAACCCGCTGGACGTCCTGCCTCCTTGGCCAAGAGGGGAAAAAAATCCTTCCTGATCCTCAAATGTGTTCTGGTCTGACCCAAGGCATCCTGGAAATGCAGCCAGCAGTTCCTCAAACATAGGAAGGGAAGATGGGCAGCAATAGTGAGATGATGGCCGTTGAACACCCAGGATCAGTTTAAGTACTAAAGTGAAGAGCTGAGAGAGCAATTGCCTGCCCAAACCCTGACTGGCCAATGGGAGGTGGAGAAGGGTGGAGAAAAAAACCTGCTTCCCTTCCCAAAGCACATTCACCATAAGCATTCTGAGGGGAAAGATTCTAGGCCATCTGATTACAAGTGCTCTCCTTCCCAACTACCATCAGGACCCTAAGGATTGGCCATCCCACTACTGGTCTAACCAAATTCCCCCCGACTGAGATGGGTGTACATCTCTACTTTCTATATATCACTCTTTTGTACAGGGTCTCTTTGCAATAGCATAGAAAAACCAAACAGTCATCTTATGACAATTAAATTCAAGAGTCAATTATTTTCAGGCCTTACAGTTATATCACATATAATACATACATGGCACTGCTTCCATATATAATACATACATGGCACTCCACCAACATGGCACTCTTTCCACATATAATACATACATGGTCCTCCACGAACACACTGCCTGCACATAAACAGTGTAATAACTGCAGTTTAAAGGGAGTTGTTTTGCATGTTGCTTAATTGTAACAAGGCCCAGAAACCTACAGCTAATGCAATATAGAGTTTTGTATTTTTAATTGATCATTTAATTCATTATAAACATATTTCCCACCATCTGCATGCCATCTTTAACAATTCTGAACAGCATGCATGCATCTAAATTTACTATGTAGTGTGAATGAAATATGCCACTAGAGGGGTATGTTTACTGCCCTGAAAGGCTGCAGGCATGTCATGCTAGGTAGTTCTATTTTTTAGTATTGAGTTTATCTATGAGCATGCAGTGACCCACACATTTTACCTAATATAGTGACACTATAAATGATTTTTCTTAATAGAAGTACAGTACACATGACTGAGTACTTATAGTCCAATAAAGGATTAATGAGACTCTGTAAATGCACACCAGATGTATTATTTACAAATGTTATATCTTGCAACGTCTTGACATTTGCCAGTTTCTAAAGGCTATGACGGTTATATCTCAATGAATAATAAAATCACTTACTCCTGTACCACTAAAAGAAATAAGATGACTTACTAACAGGAAAGATTGTAACGGGTTATTTTTCATCTAATTTCTACTTATGTTCAATGTATTTCCATGTTTACGTTACATTTGGGTTAGTGGAAAATAGGATCTAAACGACTAGATCCTCAGCTGGTGTAAACTGGCATTGCTCCGCTGAAGTCAAGAGAGCAATGCTGATTTGCAGCAGCTGAAAAGATGGCCCAAACAATAAATCAAAACTTACTTACTATGTGACCATACCTCAGAGGGAGGTGGTGTCCCCATGGAGCATTTCTGATTTTTGAAAGGGATTGTTCGATATTTTGTAGTAATCCCAGCATAAAAAAATGGCGTGTTATTAGCTCTATGTGCCATGACTCAGATAAAATTTGAAACTTGATTGACTCATCCACATTTTATCCAATTTAGTTTCTGCATCTGATAGGAACAAAGCAGCCAAAACAAGAGAGTGCAACTTTGTAAATAAACTGCATGCTGGTGGAAGTTGCCTGTAGGCAGTGATGAGAGGCAGGAAAAAAAATACTCAGATATTTAAATGACATGAGCGAAGACAAGGATGATTGTCAACTGAGTTGATGAAAGAGTGATTAGATGTGAACAGGCATTTGTTGTAAGGAACATAACACTATGACATCATGCTGTAAAAGAATGGTATTGTTAGCTGAAGTTCCTTTTCATGGATTCAGAAAGCACATGCAATATTCATGAGCAGTGGCAGCAGAGCAGTTTTCATTTTGGAGGGCTGACCCCCCAAAACATTATTTTAAGACATCTCATAGACTACAAATAGATGATAATTATATTTCAAGCATCACAATGAACCTATGTCAACCTACAGTCCTATTGTCAAGAGCAGTGTACTGTTGCCTTGTGCTGGGTGTGTTCCATCATTTTCATTTAGCACACCACTTCAGAAATTCTTTGATAGACCCATATCCCCACAACCCCCCCCCCCCCCCCCGCCCCACTTTTTGGTTCTGCAACCAGATCGTTCTGTGGATCGCCAATGTTGGTCGAGGAACAAAAATAGTAGGACCACTACCCCAAATTGTTTTTCCTCATGTAATTTTGCAATGATGTTTTTTGTATCTACAATAAAAAGAAAATGAAAACTACGGGCTTTGGGAGAATATAATTCTGCATACCCTGATTCAGCCATCTATGAGGAAGGTGAGGATGGAGACCAAAAAATAGATGTGAATAGGACCAGTGTAAAAACAAAACAAATAAAATCTCTTTAATCATGGCCTGTCTTGCTAGAGAACACATACATTGTCTATTATGTAATGCAAAAGGAAAACTATTCACCTCTCAATATAGTCAGCCACTCCTTCCTACTGGAATCAAAGCTTGTATTGCAGCAGCCTTATTAAGAATCCTCCTCAGCATCTACTAGAAATCAGCTTTCCATATCTGAACCAATAATACACTCCACTGATAATGTAGGACAACCCAGATTACAGTCTGCCTTTGACACCAAAATAGTGCATATTCTGAATTGCTGTTTAAACTAAACAAGATATGAGAGGAGAAGAAAGCACATTTTTCTAAAATTATTTAAAATCAAACTTATTTCCTTAAAAGGAAAGAAAATAAAAAATATCATAAGGGTAGAGAATTCACATAGCAATTCTGGCTTGGCTTAAGCAAGGAAATGCTGGGTGAAAATTCATGAGAAAGCCTGTTCTCAGATGTCCAGCCTGGTTTATTTTATATCCAGAAGGCTTAGAGGGACAGACTTATGGCCAAAGAGGAGAAACAGGGCCTTGAAACAGGGCAGAGCCTGAGGATCTGTGGGAACTTTCCTCTCTCCATGGATCCTAAGACATTAGTCTGGAGATACTGCTCCAATGCTTTGCCTTCCCACTGGCTACACAGATCACTTAGGAGCTATAGCTGTGGTTCTCAACCTATTTACCATGGTGAGCCGCATCCAGTACTACCTATATAGCCCTGAGGATGTCACATGGGCCACATCTCTGCGCTGACTGGGCCGCAGGTTGAGATCCACTGAGCTATAGTGACACTGTGCTCACTTCCAAGGCTGTGCACTATCCTCTCTCTCCAAGAAGCATCAATAATACCTGCATGGATTTTGGTCTCAAAATGGAGGCTCCTAACAGAAGTATACAAAATACAATGGCTGCTATTTTCGATATGTCCCTCTTCCAGAATTGACATGCTCCCCCAAAACTCATAGTACCTCCATCATGATGTCTGCTTGGAGAATCTTCTATAGACTCCTCCACATGTCCTGCTTGGGCCATTTCCAGAGCAATTCCTGCTTCTTCTCCTCCCTTTGTGCTATGCAGAGTAAAGGAGAACTTGGTTTTTAGGTGGGATGTTCTGCTGTATCTATATTAGAACTGACTACAATCTGAATTCAAATCTACACTCAGCAAACCTTGTAAAGTTCCTCATTAAGAAATATTTATTATTTACCAAATGTGATTGCACATGCACGCTTTAACTAGTTTATTATTTTGATTGCATACCTCTGAAATATGTTTTCAGCAATGGTAATTGTGTTAATTTGCATCTTGAAAGGGCATCTTTGCAAAACTGAGAATTTTATCAAGGTTATTTCTGCTGAATCAAAATAAAACCACATACACAGAGCTGTAATTATTACCTTCAATATTTAACAGTCACTAGTAAAAGAAAAAAACCCAACAATCTTTTAATACTAGTGCATACAAATTTTAAAAGGCTAACAGGTTCTCAGCACAATATTAAAATAAACCACCTCTGGTTTTCAATAAATTGGAAAAAAGAAGGTGGAGGAAATTATCATATTTTTATGTCTATGTAAAGTCTGAGTATATATTTTGATAGCAGGGCAAAGATAGAATGCTTTCACCCCATTAGGATCAGAGCAGCTACACATCTAGTCCAAAGTTGCTACTTCAGTCTTTAGGTATCTGCAACTTATTCCACATCCTTAAAGCCTGCACTACACTGCTTTAACTAAAGAAGTGCTCTTGCTCCCATTTACTTAAATCTCAGCAACTTGTGTGTGAATTCTTATCGTTTAACTTATCCCAACAGGTGGTATTTCAGCTGTATGTCTGGCATTCTTTTGATTCAGCAGAAATAACCCCTATACAATTCTCACTTTTTCAACTGAGGCAAGCTAACTGACGTAAGACAACTTTTGACCATGTGAGCGTGTCCACACACAAAGTAGGACTGGTTTAACTAAATTGGTAAAAACCTTTAGTTAAACCACTGTGACTTCTGCATGCAGACAAGTCTACGAGACAATTTTGATGAGTGGACTGCTGCCAGAGATGGTGCTAGCCCACTGGGAATATTTTGCCCCCCTAACACATACTAAAAAAGTGAATAGGGGGCCACCTTGAGCTGCTCAGGGCATTAAGAAATTGCTTAGTCTGCTTATGCATGGTGCAGGCTCTGACTGCTATTGCCAGAACCACTGGCCAAATCCTTGCTCCCCCTCCCATCCCCGTGCTGCCATGGAGAAGGCAAAGAATCTACTAGCTCACAGCACACATGTCCTTCTCTGTATTTTGCACACTCATGCACCTCCATGCAATAGAACTACAGCAATTACACTGATTCTTGGATTTTGTGTGCCCAACCAAGATTTTTTGGGGGTGGGGTGGGGAAGGGATGGGACACAGGATTCTCTTTTTACAGAGTAAAATTTTTCATTTCAGTAAAGAAAGTACAAGAAGACTATTTTAACCCAAGAAAAACATTCACAGAAATACACAATAAAAATCCAATAAATATAACTTCTCACTGACAAACTCAAGAATAAAAGTCTAATTTGGTAACACTAAGATACCTGAATCTTCTGGATAATTTTACAGGTGACTTTTTAAAATAAATAAATAGAAAAGGGTACTAGTACAAATTAATTCACATTATACCAAATTGCTGATCAGATTTATCAGTATAATGCTAGTCCAGCCAGGATTAAAAAAATGGGGATATAACTGTCTGCCTTGTTATCAGCATGTATGTTGCCACAGCTCCTCAGTGAACCGAGACTGAGATGTATTAGTAGGTTAAAAGGGCAAAGCTCTTCAATTTTTTACAGTCCTAGAAAACAGATGACATTCAATGAAGAGCTTAGTCATAGCAGGGGACCAACCAAATTGTTTTTTTCCCCACCCTATATTCTAAAAGAGGGGGAAAGAAAACAAATACAAGCTCTGTTATTAAAAGACTCAACTTCATGCCAGGCTTCTGCTATAAGTTTATTGTGTAAGATTTACTGCCTAAACCCCCTATAAGGTTCACATAATGATTTGGATAAAACCAGAAAGACAAGTGCTATGAATCTTGCTTCCTGGAGTGGCAGAGGTTGGGCCAGAGGTGAGGATTCAATGAATTACACTCACAAGTACCCATGAATTATAGATGACAGCATAGTTAGATGCATTATTTTATCTCAAATTAGGGCCATGCAATTGGGTATTCAGAAGAGCTCTCTCCAGCAGCCTTATGCAGGTGTCGGCAGCTGAACCAGGTTGGACCTGACCATATCTTCCTTGAGGAAACATAATTAAGTATCTCCTAATCATCTAGCTTCTCTTTCTGCCTTTTCAAAAGGTTAACACTTGAAGGCTTAAAATCCAGATAATAAGAAAAAGATGTAGTGACCTGATAAACTTTTTAACCTTTATCACTCTCTATGCTATTTTTTTAACATTTAAAACCCCATAATAATTTTGCTAACCCTGAATATTTCCCCCTCTTCAGAAGAATATTCCTCCTGTACTCATTGGCAATGTGGAGACTCAGGACAACAAAATACAATGTAATATATGTAAGAGCTGCTTCAGTAACTGGAAAGTTTGTTGCAACAGAAGAAGGGAAATGACTGGTTAGTATTTCCTTTTTAGCAACCACAGTGCCTATTGCTCTATATGGCATGAGATTCTAGCATTCATAAAAAGAGGAAAGACACTCTGATGGGTAAACCTCTGGACTGGGATTCAGGAAATACAGTGTTAGTTCTACACTCTGTCACAGACTTCTTGGATGATCTTGGTTAAGTCACTTAGGCCTGGATGCACAAAAGGAGTAAGTCATTGTGACACTGAGCACAACAAAAATCACTGAAATTCACAAAGCCTGAATTACGTTCTTAGGCTCTCTATAAAATGACTGAGGAGAGATAGGTGCCCCAAAATGTGATTCACAAAAGCCATCCATCCAGGTAGGCAGGGAGCCACCTGAACTAGCTGATGAACATTCCGATCAGAGAGGTGTGGGCTAAGTCTTGCTCCTCGCACAAAGTTAGGCACCTAAGTCTGGGCTGCAGAGAGATGCCTGCCTCAGCCAGGAACTCTGTGTGGAGTTAGATGCCTATGCCATTTTTGGAAGAAACCAGAGGTGGAGGGGGCTCCCTTATTAAATAATAATTGGAGCAGGGGAAGTGGATCCTAGATCTCCCACATCCTGGGTGAGTGCTCGAACCACCAGGCTATAGTGTCATTCTCATGTTTGTGTTCTCTCGCGCTCTCTCTGGCCCAAATAACTCTTTAATTATTTATCCACAGTGCAACAACAGAAACTGAGGAAGCCCCATGTATCCTCAGATCAGGATTTCCCAATGGTTAGAGCACTCCTCTGAGAGGTTGCAGATACCTGTTTTTAACCCCTTTTCCCCCCTCAAGGTACATCCATCTTCTGGTTTGCGGATTGCTGCAGGACTTCAGTAGGAGATAGCGGGTCCAGGCGCCTAGAGTGAGGCAGCATATCCCCGGAGGCAGGAACATAAACACCTAGGGAACTTTTACTGCAGAAACTTAGGTGCTGGGTGACTTTAGGCATTTACAGGGTTCAGAAGGAGTTTTCTGAATCACAGTGGAGCCTAAAATAGGACATAGGCACCTAACCCCAGCCCTAAGTACTTTTGTGAATCTAGGCTTTACATCTTTATATGCCTCAATTTAGCTATCTGTACAATGGGGATAATACTACTTCTCTAAATAACGACACTAACATTTATAAAGTGGTAGGGTGAAGAGTGCCAGAGACTAGCACATAAAAAAAATACATGCAGGGTATTTGCAGGGCCCTATCCAGCTCATAGCCACACATCTATAGCACTGGTCAGGGGGTAAAGGTGTCTCCTTATCTACATGCTACAGAAATCAAGGACATTTAATTCCTGCTCTCTTATGTTGGTATGCATTGTTTTTATATGGTATTTAAGTGCAACATATTTTAAAAGTGAATTTGTAACCACACAAGACAGGTAGCATTAAAACTATAAAACCAGACATTGGGAGGCAAAAGGAGCATCTTTTCCCCCATCTGTACCTCATTAGTCATCTTCTCTTTCTGCCCAGTTCCCACCTACCCTAGCTCATGAGAGTGCAGCTCAGAGATCAGAATATTTGGTCCTCCTTGGGTTGTGTCTTCTGACAAGTATTTCATGTCAAACCAAGAAAATCTGGAATGAAATACCCGCGCAAACATGCCATTTATTGAAGCAATCTACAGTGTTGTTTGACATGAATTGTCTATTTGGAAAGGAAAATCTGTGGTCAATTGTTTTTAAATTACTGACCTGTAGGCTTGTAGAGTCATTACTGATCAATTTCTGGAAAACAGCACAGGGTAATTTTGGTCATGTGATTTACTTAAACAGACTGGAATATTTGGTTACTATCCAAGGATGACCGGAAAAAAAGAATAATTAGCAATATTTTAAAATACATATTTTATCAACCCCTTTATGATTTTAATGGTTAATTTCAATCAAAAGAAGTCTATCTACCATCCCTTCAAGTGAAGGACTGTACAGTTGTCACTTCTGATAGGAATATTTTCCAATCCAGACACAAACTATATTCCCCCCACCCTTTACTATCATGATAATGAAAAAATAAATAAATTTTACTCACTCATAGACAAAATTAGTCATCAAAGGCAAATAGAATTGTGCAAAGCTAGTATATTATATATATGGAAATGTGTACATACAGTAGTGCCTGGGTGTAATATTTCACAACCTGGTGAACAATTATCTTCTGCTAACATAGTACAGTTTATTCTGCAACTAGTAGTTACTTACTTTGGGCCAAATTCACTTATGGGGTCAGAGGATGCAACTCCATTGATGGTAATGGGGATGAATCCTCTATCTCATTGGTGTGGTGGATCCTCATCCTTTGTATATATACTGCCCATAAAAATTGTAACAAAACAACTCATACAGGGTGTTTATAATCAAATGAAGGAATGGAAAAAAAATTTACTTGTGAGAAACCTTTTCCCCACTACAGAGGTCCCTTTTGTATTGAACTAATTTCACGGTGTTGCTATGTGCTTCAAGTACATAAAACAATTCTCAAACTTATTAAAAGTAATGGAATAACAGCATTTGAAGCTATTTGCCATGATCTTCGCCTGCACAGTGCCCACCTTGGTTCAGGTCAGGAACTTAGTTTTAAGAAGTATATAATCCCAAGCAAAGGAAATTGGCTTTAGTAGTGACTTAACACTGAAGATCAGCGGATACAACTCTGATCCAGTACAATACAGACAAACTTTAAACTTTGAAGACTTTAGACGTGAACAATTCTCACATTCATTGTTATTTTTCTGCTGACTTTATCCATTTCTAAAATTGTCACGCAATCCTGCACAGACTCAATGAGCAAGGTTTCAGCTGTAATATTATGTAGTTAAAATTAAAAAAAAAAATAATTGGCAATATCTTTTTTATAGTACTTCACGTCTGCAGCAGCATTAGAAAATGATTGTTAATTTACACATACAAGCTAATTTCATGTAACTTAAGAAAGATTAAATGGAACAATCAGCAGTGACAGTGAAAGAAATTAAATCAGGATATGAATGAATGCTGTGTTATACTGTAGGTGTTCCAGCAAAACCCAATGCTAATGCTTAAACTCATCAGTTAATCACTTTCCATATTCTTTTTTAAATATTAACCTTTTAAAAAGTTGAATTATCTTAAGAATAACTTGATATATTATTAAGATTTGTTTGAACATTCTATGCTGAAAAAAGAAAGATTCTTTTTTTAAAAAAAACAGGTTTTAATTATTACAAGGCTTATATGAAGAGGAAAATATATTTTAACAAGCACCGACACAAGTGGTCTGATTATGTTATTCTAATCTGCAAACCTAATTATCACCTTCTTATGGAGTTCAAGGAACTGCTTTAGAAGCAAATTATTGTATCCGATCAGTGGGACAGTTTGTCACTTTATTAAATAATCATCTTCTTTGCAAATAAAATTGTTAGAAGCTTCATTGTATTAAGGAAAAAACTAAAACCCCTCATAACCATTTCATATTAAAATTAACTTCCCACCATTTCTTGAATGGTCTATTAAGCTTTCACTGTGGTGGATCATGAAGCATAAATGAGGATATCAACGGTTTCTAAAACGGTAAGAAACAAATATGTTCCATGTGCATTTTATATTACTCTGCATTATAATTTAGCAAACACTGAAATTATTTCCACTATTTCTTGATCCAGTCAGTGTATATTCAACAAATACAGTGTGGATTTTTTTTTAATCAACAACCAACCAGTAGAAACTGATTTCTCTATATCAAATATTTCTGTAAAACTGCCAGTTCCTGTTCTACACCTCATCTTAAGAGTCTGGGAAAAATGCAATCAGAGGAGTTACCACAGCCACTCCTAGAGATCATCTTTAGATGGTCCAATGGGATAGTAAAATAGGGCCCTGAAATATATAGTTTGGTAATGCTATTTCTGAAAATCTATAGAATCTCCAGAGAAGAAAGCCCACATCTGAATCTGCAAAGGATCCCCGCCCCTGTGGCAATCAGTGCTGTCTGCTGCTCAAAGGGATAGGACAGGATTCCAGCCAGGAGTGCACCTCTCCTTCAAGGGACAGCATGACAGTGCGACTTCTACTGAGTCCACATATTATTTAAGGTTTTCTTCCACTGAGATGAACACTTTGCATCCCAGGACTGCAATGCATTTTGAAGCCTATCCATGTTTTGTTTTGTTTTTTGCATGACATACACCATTAAGTCTCGTTTTCCCATCCCAGAGGATGCAAATCCTTTCCCTCATGGATAGCACAGAGAATTTACATTTAGGTTTATACTCTTTTCATGGCTTCACTGAATGGAGCTTTCTCCTGCTCTATATGGCTGGATGTAAGTCCTGAAAAAGTAAAGCTTTGAGCCTTCATAGAAAGTTTCTTACATCAGTCTGAAAACTTTCAGACATCCTTTCTTTGTTGTTAATGGCAATAAGACCACATCTGTGATGACATCCAATTTTATGAAAATATTTACTTTATAAAATGATTTTTCACTACTTCCAAATTTCTTTCTAATAAGGAACAGTTTTCAGCTACAAGACAAACTTACCACCTTTAAGTGCTTTCTGACACTTCTGAATGTTGGCCTCTGTAGCTCCAGGCTACAGATAAATCCTGTATGCCGCTACCAGGAATGTCCACATTACGGGACAATGTAATGTACATAAAACCCCACTCACGAGGAACTTTATTAGCAATCTGTAAAACCAGACATTTCCTCAGCCTAAAATATTAGGTTACTTAATTTAGGTAGTACAAGTTTGTACTTGAGCCAATGAAACATATCTTAAAGTCAAGTTTTAAATTAATTCTACCTCTTTGCATTTCTTTGTGGCTATATATGTGGAAACTAAAATCATGCCTATAATATAATATAATATAATTAATATAATATAGATCAGGATTTCTATGGAAGTACAGCCTGATCTACTAGAGCTAATTTTAAAACCAACAGATTCAGACTTATTCCCCAAACTAAATTCTTGTAGAGCAGAAAAAGATACTTTTCATACTTTGGTATCTCAAAGTGCTTTTAAAAAAGCTAAAAATTATTGATTCTGTGGACAAATGGGACTGTAATTATGTAGTCAACAGCAGCTAAGACATAGCCTCACACTTAAGGCCTGGTTTTACTAACAGAGCGAAGGCTTGTCAGGAAACTGGGGTTATTTTTCCTTACTCTTTTCAAAAAGTACATTGGTTTCTTAACTTCCACCTGCCCAGACAACAGGGATAGGTCAAAAGTATCTTATTTTGACATCAAGTCTGAAGAATGCCTTCTCCAATAGTACAGTCAGCAGCTCTGGGCGTGGGTCTTCAATGTCAGAACTGGGCATGTTCTCAAGTCCTGATATGGAACTTGAACGTGTGACCTTTCTGCCCAGAGGCTAGAGGTCTACCCACTCAATAAAGTAAATCTGTTATTTTATCACTTAACCTCAAATTGACACAAGAAGTCTGTACTAAGTATGTAAAATACAGCTGTATTGTTAACATTTAATAGTGAATAAGAACTTAATGACAAAAGTATATACCAAAAGATAAAGACATGAGAAAAATAATAATAAAAATAGTCCAAACACCACAACACTTTAAACTTCAAGTAGCAGATATGTTCATTACAGCACTTCCCTCTGGCTCTGTCGGCTTGTCAGTTTCATTTTTTATTAAAACACTAAACCAGGAGCATTAAGTAGCTCTTGATTTAGTTTTATAATAAAAATTGAAATCCTGCTTAGCCAACAGTGTAGTTCTGTTGAACCTTACAACCTTGATATTCTATGGGGTCAAGTAACAAAATAAAATCTAGAAAGGCAACAGAAGGAGGGAGGAGTCAAATGGAGTGGGTGAAGAGAAGAAAGGCAGGCTATAACAAAAAGAGAAGAGAAAAACAGCAGAATAAAGGTGAAATACATTTTGAGCATATAGCATATACTACGTTCAGGAACTGATTGCTATATTTAATAAGATTATAATTCCAGCTCTAAAACTTCTCTCTTTAATAAGTTGTAGGTATCATGAGAGAAGCAAAACACTGACAATGGTCAGGAAGTGGTGTGCTGTGACTGCTGCTGGGTGTTAGCTTGTGCTCCCATGTCTGCTTTCTAACCACACTGGTGGTATTTTCCCCCTATACTTAGGTTCCTATCCTGCAATTAGTTAGCCATGGGCACAGACACACCTGCAGAGATCCATTGAAGTCAGTGGGGCTCTGTTGTGCCTATGTAGACTGCTGTTCCCACACAAGTTGCAGTATTAGGACCTTATAAGCTCTTTAGAGCCGGGTTTATGTTTTCATTATGTGTCTGTATAAAGGTTAGTACAAATGGGTCCTGATCCCTGAGGTACTATTCCCTGATCCCTCTAGGAACTATTGTAGTACAAATAAATACCACCACCACTGATTTTCTGAATGGGTGTATTCATTTGTATACTACATTTTGCAGTCATGGAAATTCATAGTAAATGAGAGATTATGTATTAAAATCTTCTGATCTTCCATTGAACTACAAACTGATTTATACTCTCATTGAATGTACAAAAATGACTTGCAATCACAGCAGATTTTGTAGCTTACATACTGCAGGTAGATTCGTTATTATTTAACTTCAAAAATGCACAATTGTAATTTGTCCTCCAAAATATAGATTTTTTTTTTTTTTTACTTTAGAGATGGGGTATTTCTTCATTAAAAAAGAATGATTGGGACAGCAACTCTTGCCATCATATTATCTAACAAGCACATACAGTAAGATGGTTCTACGCTGCGTGTTAACAAACAAGTAGTGTACAAGGTGAGGAGACAGAGTGCAATGCCAAAAGATTAAAAGTAAAATGAATCCTTAATGGACTGTCTAACCAAACCATTTAATATGAATTTAATTGAAATAAATTTAAATTTCGGAGGCATCAGGAAGATATCACTGTAATTTCTGAGATTACAATTCAACTGAGTTAGGTTCAGCTAACAGTGACTAGAAAATCAAACTATATCTCAGAGCTTTATGTAGTACCTGGGGTGAAGTTCTGGTCCCACTTAAGTCAATGAGAGTTTTCCTATTGACATCAATGTGATCAGAATGTCATAGCTCTGACATAAAGTTGAAGCACAACTAAAAGAAACCCTCTTATTTCCCAGAGCATTCAAGATTATAAAGACATATTGATGGAAGACTTTTTCATGCATTTTTGTCCGATATTTAAGCATGAGCATGAAGAGGGAAAGTTGTGGGGAGAGTACACCGATCACTTGTCCAAAAGAAAGCCACTGGTTCAAAGTGGTCTTTCTTGTTCTATAAACTCATAGTTGGAGATTGAGGCCAATATAACTGCATCTGAGACTGCCAACATTTGGCATACGTTTGGAGAAACTCTCTCTTTTCCCTTTTAACACTTAATTGTTTCAGTGAATATTTTACTGCAAGGCTGGGCTAGTAGATATTTTTTCTTGACAATTTTGCAAGGACATCTGTTTATTACAGAGAAAGCTGAGTAAGTTCTGGAAAAGATGATTGAAAATATCTATTTGAATTTGTGAACATACTTTCTTTTGTACACACTCAATACTGAATTTTCACATACATGATTTTATTGAGAGGAAGGCTTGATCAAAAAGCAAATGTTAAGAGAATATTGTGGAATATTTGTGGAAAGATATTTGAATTCAAAAGCATTAATATTTATTCCAGAAAACTATTTATCAGAAAGCTAGTTAGGGTATGTCTACACCTGGTGCAATAAAACCTCCTGATTGCAGTGTAGACATATCCTTAATGTTATGATGTGTAATCTGTGCTGTTAGGTATCTTCCTATACAGCATATGTATATGGCTCTACATATGAAAAAAATAGTGGGCTCACATCCTCCAAACATTTATACACCGAGTAGTTTTACTGTCATGAACAGTGCTATTGGAGTAAGTGACTATTTGAGTGCATTAAGTTATTCATCTAAGTATTTGCATGATTAAGCTATGTGTGCATCTTGCTGGTCCCTATTTTCATCTTAGTACACCATTTTCTTTAGATCTGCCTTGTTTCTGTGATATTACAAATAAAGAACTTTTGTTTTTGTGGTGATCTAGGAACATTTCTTCTGAATTCCCACCCTTTAAGTTCACTTACATTTATAAAATAATCATATTCAATATTACTTGTTTATATGCTTTTCAACACAGCTCCAGATTTACAAGGGCACGTGCAGAAATACTGATGCGATCACAAAGCACATGGCAGAAGAAAATTTGTTCTCAAAAATTGTCCAAGCAACAACTCAAGTTCATCAAGTACTAGTCTTTTCAGACCATGATAAAAATGATGAGGTGAATGTAAATACTAATACAGGTAGCTTTCATTAGTTGTTAGACCTGTCGACAATAATGACAATTCTAAAAAAAACTTTAATTCAATTTAAAATATTCCGTATTGCTCTCCTGAATCTTAAAATGAAATGATGATGTATTCTGTGAAAGAGGTAGAATTATGCCAGCCCTGCTGTTTGTGCTCTGCTATTATATGTGATAACCTTCTCACCACAGTCTCTTGTTCCCTTTGCTAGTTGGTATCAGCATCATTGGTAAGAAAGGAGGAGCTTTAAAACTGGTAGGTATGGGAGCATCCCTCATTGCTCCATCAGAAATGCATAAGATACATCCCCATCCTTCCAAAAAAGAAGTGAAAGAGTTAATAGTAAATTAAATACATGTGAAAATTAACTAAGAGAAAAGGGTAAGAGAAAACTGCTGTGTTCATGAAATGTTTTATAAAAAGGATTTATACTAGAATCCTTTGACCAGACCATGATCTTCATGATGGTAGGTCCATTCAAGAAGCTAGGACTGGGTGGGCTGTGTTAAATGCCAAGAGTAGATACGCTGTAGCCTCAGCAGATCCATGTTGCCAGAGGTACAGCTCCAACTTATATTATCTTTCCTGCAGAATCCAGCTGAGCTGGAAAACTACAGAGATTCCAAATGACTCTAAAGCCAGTAGACAATCTAGTAATATATTTCAGTTGCCCTGATCTTCCTGAAGAGCTCCCAGGCTCCACCTGCTCTAGAAGCAGACCCACAGTTCATTCCATGGGGGGCCAGCCCTAGCCATCCAAAATGATTTGGGGAAAACTCCATGAAGGCATCTTCTTATGGTCTCTACCTACTCTCCTTACCCAAAGGTCTTCTCCCATCAGCTTTTTTGCATAGAAGGATTATCTGGCCCCCTTACATTCTGCAACACAGAGCCTCTGGATGCTAAAAAGGTATCACTATACACAAAGATCTCTGCGGTAATGAATTAGGTCAGATTTACAATGGGATCTATTTCATGAAGGTCCCTTAAATGTCATAAATCTTTTTTGTTAAAGACATTTTTCCTATCATTAATGTTCGTTGTTGGGCATTTAAAGTATATAACCTAGTAGTTCTCTATATTTATATGACTAATACAGAATAACTTTGTCTATCATAGAGTCAGTATATTGCATGTTCTCATGGTCTGTTAAATATAAATAATTCTTAGTGACAAGACAAAAACAACAAAGAAACAAAAATAACCCTTACAAGTGGAACCTACAAAATGGACACAGACTGTGCCCAACTGGTAGACTTAATTAAACCAGTGTCAGCAAACTATGATGATGTCTATGTCTTGAAGAAATGAGTGATGTTGAGACAGTTACTTTCAAGACAGCTGCTCTGCACCCACTGATTTTTATTTTTGCCACTGTTACTGGGAACAGTTTGAGGGCCTTCGAGAATTGTTAAAGAAGACAGAGGGACATGGTTCTGCCATCCTGTCGAAAAAAGTCACTGGAAGTGATACTCCTTGTGAGTGAAGATAAAATATTCTTGATGTGTTGTGTAAAACTAGTTTTTGTGTAAAACTAATTTTTCAAAAGCGCCTAAGCCCTATTTTCAAAAGTGATAGGCACTTGGGAAACAGATTTCTACATATACTTAGGCACCTAAAGATTCAGACTAGTTGAATTTTCAAAACGATCTACGTGCCTAACCCACACTTATGCTGCTAAATTCCTAAGTTCCTTTTGTAAATGGGACTTAAGCTCCTAAGTCAATTAGGCATTTTTCATAATTTTACCCTAGATTTCTTTGGACAATCAATATTGAAGATTTCATTCAGAATGACTTAAATGACATTTCACACCAGCAAAAAGTTCATGTTTCTATGTTTAACATGTCTTTTTCCCTTGGACAAACAAAATCATGATCAAGAAGCAAAGATTACCAGTTTAATACAATGCTAGAGGCTTTATCATCAAAATCTGAATCATTCATAAATTTAAACTTCTTCTATAGCATATTGCTACTGTACTAATTAATGTCACCATAACTAGAGGAGGCAGAAGTCCTGGAAATCTGTTTAAACTATATAAAAAATCCTCAGGACTACCCTTGTTTATAATATGTTGTAGTACAAAATATTCCAACTACTGAAAAACTTCTTTAGATGTCCGTTATGCTCCCAAACCAGAAATTACTGTTCCAAAGAGCATTCAAAGCCTTTAGAATCTCCACAACTGGCTCAGAAATAGCATGATGCAAGAAAGGCTACCAGACCTTGTTCCTCATATGGATTTTTTTAATAGTTCCCAGAAACACTAAAACTGAAAGGTTTTCAAGAATGAGGAAAATATGTTACTAACTGCTGTTCCCAAAGTCTCATTTGAACAAACAATGGCAAAACTAACACACAGACTCTTCGTCTGAATAGCAACCGTAAATAGTTTGTGACATATCCACCTTTACTACAGAGAGTCAAATAATAAATTCAGGGCTTCACCAGAAAATTTTTTCACAAATTAATTATATATTTAAAATATGTAGGCTTGTAAGGATTAGATTTTTATCAGTAAATGTTGATAAATATTGATTCTGCCACACACACACAAACAGACAAAAGTATATTTCCATCGGTAATGATTGAAATGTACAGATAGGCAAAGTAAGAAAAATGCTAGCTGACAACTTATTAGAGTCAAAATCCAGTACTGAGACTTTTGAATTAGACTTGTTACAAATGGACTAGAGAATGAATAGTAAAAAGGTATGATTTGTTGATTTAAGTATATTTACTTTGTATATTTTGACATATGAGCTCTGGATGCTTGGCATGTGCATTCTGTTGATTTATTGCTAATAAATACAGATTAAGGGTATTATTGTGTGAAGGCTCTTTCACTGGAAAAAGGTCCTGCTAACCCCCCTAGAGGGTCACTGGACAAAGGGAAGGGGAAGGGCCCTAAATTGTGTGGGTAACAATATGATGTTGATAATCTGTGTTTTAACTTTTTATAAAGCTTTAACTTTTTGAATCTCAGCATCTACTGTCATTAAAGAGTTGTCTTCACAATTGCATAAAATTATGGCAAGGTCAAATTTAAATAAATACAAATCTAAAAAAATTCTTAAAAATAAACCTTAATATTATTCATCAAAATTATAAAAAAATAAATATTGAATTCTGTCAAGTCTAAAAATATGTATCTCCACGTTATCAACTTGTTTGTCCTGCACTCCAGTAATGGTATTAGCACTTCTATGGCATAAGGATATCAAAAGTATACCCGATATGTCATTTCTAGTGTTTCAAGTAATACATTATTTAAAATACATGGAAGAGTTAATAAACTCTCAGAAATTGCTAGGTAACAGAGTTCTGACCTCAGTATCGCTTCATAGTCAATGAGAGTTTGTTTACATGATTTAAAACTTCCATCTTTTGTTTTCTTGGTTTAGTGAACTGCCATTCCATAGCCTGGGGTAGGAATTGTGGCTACAGAATGCAGAGGGAGAGCAGATGCTGTCTCAGCAGGAGGCAAAGGTAATTGACATCACCCACAAGATGACAGTGTATGGGACTGGTGGTGTGGACACAGTGAAGATCAAGTTTCAGAGTAACAGCCGTGTTAGTCTGTATTCGCAAAAAGAAAAGGAGTACTTGTGGCACCTTAGAGACTAACCAATTTATTTGAGCATAAGCTTAATAAATAAATTGGTTAGTCTCTAAAGTGCCACAAGTACTCCTTTTCTTTTAGTGAAGATCAAGGTAATGTAAATAAAGTATCCCTTTTCTGTGTCAGTGTTAAAATAAATGGATATAGCCGTCAGTATCTTCCCTCAGGCTCAAGAATGCAAGCCTTAGTCAAATGTCAAAAGCCAGAAGCAGGCTATTTCTGGTTCTTTAACATTTTCCATTGCTTTTCTGGGAATGACTAGACCTGCCAGTCAACATTCTGTCCCCCTTGATGGAATCAGTGACCAACCATTGAATTCAGAGGCTCCACCAGTCACAGTTTCTTGAAAAACTGGAAGACACCATCAAAATGATGACATGGAATTCCATACTATTCTCTTTCTCTCCAATCTCCTGTTGACCTTGGTCAGCTTGAGAAAGGGGGGGAGACACAGAGAGCGAGAGAGAGAGCGAGAGAGCGAGAGCGAATTGCTGATTTCCCAACCAGCAATCCATAAACCCGAGAGCATGAATTTCACAGTTTTATGACTCTTTCAGAACTCCAGCCCCACAGCAGCACGAGTGTTATGGAGCTATAGAACCTGCCAAGAGGGCAGGAATAGATGACATTTTTGCACTACAAGAAGATTCTGCAGACCTGCGTAGAAATGAAGGAGGAGTTTGCTGAACTGAGCTGGCAACATTTTGCAATTTCCAAGAAATTCCTCATTTACACCATGTAAGTGCGAAAGCTCAGACTAGGATGGCTACCGCCCTGACCACTGCTAGAATACCATCACTAAATCCTTTAAGTTGTTGATTTAGAACCAGATGCAGCTCAATGTCTCTCAGGGGCTGTCATTCATGAAAAGATGGCATCAACTTCCATATAGAGTGGTGAGGACAAGAACTGAAGGGAAAAGAGGGCGTAATGGCCCTAATGAGAGTTCATAAATAACTTTAGCAAAAAAGGAACCTTGCTAACCAAACACATTTTTACTTAAGGTATTGGGCCCAAGACTGGGGTTCTTTCTCTACCAGACTGCAATGATAAGACTTTATAATGTCAGTGTGTCAATATGGTATTGTATATAGATACTTTCTGGAACAGGGTATTGTGAATGTTTCTTTACAGATTATCTAGGATGAAGTGAGCTGTAGCTCACGAAAGCTTATGCTCAAATAAATTGGTTAGTCTCTAAGGTGCCACAAGTACTCCTTTTCTTTTTGTGAATACAGATTAACATGGCTGTTACTCTGAAACCTAGGAAATTTTTGAAATTATCCAAGAAAAATTTTCTTCTGGAGTGAACTGTGCTCCTTAAAAATGACAGCTGATAAAGGAACATGGTTATAAGAGAAAAATAAAGAATGCCATTTGTTCAGTGACATATTAGGGTATGGAAATAAATCAGAGATGCGTAAGACTCTTGTGGATCAGCTGCTACAGCAGCTAGCAATTTGGAAGGAACTAAGCAGTTTGCAGGAGCCAATTTGATAATGTCTGGCTGAGATGGACGTTAGTTACAAACTTTTCTAAAAAAGTCACAAATGAAAACTGAAGTGTCACTAACCAACTAAAATAGGAGATTATACCATGCCCAGACATTGTATGTTATTAAAATTAATGTCTGAAGCCTACAGATAGGCCAAATATAAGGAAACCAAAGAAAGAAGTACAATACCATATATATTAGGAGCTTTCTATCTTCTGAGCGTAAGTATATGAAATCTAGTTTCATTCTTTATTACCTATTCTCCTTAGAAACCATAAGACTAACTATACATTGATTTTTAAAGATAATGCTAAGAGAAACTAATTTGTTTCAGTGTTAGCTATATAGTTATGCTTTTTTATGACTGCAATAAAAATAATAAATACTGATTAAAATTCGTCTAAAGAAGACATGATCACCTGTATGACTGTAACAATAAATACAGCACACAAACATATGAATTCACTGATTATATATATATATATATATAGTGGCAAATTGCTGGCACTACTATGATGGGTCTCGCGCTTTCTCTTCTTGAGGGGGGAGGGGTGGTTTAGGGCACTGTTTCTTGCCCCTGAACTGGGGTATTAACTGCCCCACTAGTGTCCTAGAGAAGGGAGTGGAGAGCGAGGGACCTGGGCCTGCCCTTTACTTCGGGTCCCAGCCCAGGGGCCCTAGGGATAGCAGTAACCACTAGAACTAGCAGTTACTTCCCCTGGGCTGCTTCCCTCTCCTGCCCTTCAGCTTGTGGGGCTTCCTGCCCTCCCTCTGCACAAACCAGATGTCCCTCTACCTAGGGTCTTGGTCTTCTTAGCCCACCGCAGCACTTCTCCAACCTCTCCTCTGCTTCCCTCCAAACTGCTCTCTGCTCCAACACCAATCCACTCTCCTTCAACTCCTCCAAACCACTCTCTGCTCCAACACCAATCCACTCTGCTTCAACTCCTCCTCTAACCAATTGAAGCAGGGAGTTTTTATAATGTGACTGGCTTCAAGTGCTTTAATTGGCTTCAGGTGCTTTAATTAATTTATAGCAAACTTTCTTCCCTCTACAGGGAACAAGGCTCCCTTCTAGCACTCTCCTGCTGCCCTCTGGCCTGGGCTTTTCTTGCTTTTTGCTCCTGCTTTAGTTCCCCCCCCCCGAACGGACCAGACGCTTTTTCTTCGTTTTGTTTTTTTTTTTTTTGCTGCCGTTAGCGTGCTGGTTGGCTGCCAGCTTGCCTGCCAGCCCCCCCATGCCTGCCCTCAGACGCTGCTATTTCTTCAGCTGCAACCCCCGGAGAAGGGTGGAGGACAGCCAACCCGCTCCCTGGAGGAGGGGAGTGGACGCCCCCAGACCCAACCGTTTTGCTGTTTGTTTGTGGACCCGCAATTAATTGTCTTCTTATCTTTGCTTGGCATTTTTGGAATGCTTCACAAAGACCAGGAGAGAAGATAGCTGACAGAGACATCGCCCGGGGAAGCTACAAATCATCGTGGAGGGGGCCGTAAGACTGAGTAACTTTTGAACTGTACTCTCGTGTAGGGGGAGTTTGACTGTGTCTTAACTGCGTTTGTAGGGGCACAGGAGATGTGGCACGAAGCTGCCTCGCGATCCATCGGTGCCCCCCCCAACATTACTACAACCGTCCCTGCGGTGCCCCCCCGCCGTCTGTCCCTGCTGGCAACCTGCCGTCTGCCTCTAGCCTCAATTGCTTGCTTTGAATTCCATCATCCAGACCAGACACAATAGCCGACCAAACAAGACTCTTTGGATAAATGTGTGTGGGTCTGCGTTCCCCACCCCACCCCAGGACTGCCCACCCCACAGTCTGCCCCTACTACCTGACCCCAACTCCTGTTTCCTTCCCCTGTCCAGTCCGATCCATTTGGCCACCCCCTGCCTGCAGCCCAACAGAGAGAAGTGGTTAATCTGCTTTCCCCTCCCCACCCTCCTTCTGGTGTCTCCCCGTCTCTCCCTGCTCACGATGGTGGGGAATGAGAGGGGTGCGACCCCTCTAACAACCTCAGTTGCCCCTTCCCAACCTACCCCCCTGCCCAACCCCCAAGCCTCCCCCCACCACCACTGCTGCCAAAATACCTGCCACTGCCCCCGCTGGGGCATTGGCAGCCAGAGGCACCGGGGCGACTATTGCTGCTGCTACGCCCACCGCCCCCCAAGATTCTAGGAAAGCCCCCCCGGTTAGCCGGAAAGGCCAGAGTGCAAAGAAGGGAAAGGGCCCCGCCACAACCACCAAGCCCTCCATGGCAGAGGCTGCCCCCACTGCTGTGGCCTCGTCATCGACCATGGCGTCCCTCCCCGCTGTTCCCTCCACCAGCTCTGCGAGCATCCATCCCCCGGCCCCCAGGGTGTATGCCCGGGCGGTGGCAGCCCCCCCGTCTGCCGCCTCGTCATCTCGCCCACCCACCGCCTCCGCTACCATCAATAGCGGCCAAGGCCCCTTTCCCACCATGACCAGGAAGCATGGCGTCTGTTGCCTCCTGGTGCCCACCTCGCCCCACGTGGAGACATACGTGCAGGCGTTGGCGAGGGTGGTAGGACCCACGGCCATTGTGGTGGCCGCCAAAATGTACGGGAAGATCGTCTTTTTCTTAGCATCGGAGGCTGCCGCCCAGGAGGCGGTGGAGAAGGGCCTGATGGTGGGGGGGATATTTGTCCCCCTGGAGCTGCTAGAAGACCTGGGTGTCCACCTAGTCCTGACCTCCGTCCCTCCTTTTCTACCCAATGCCGCCCTGTTACCCGCTCTCTCCACCCTGGGGAAACCCGTTTCCATCATCAGCCCTCTCCCGTTGGGCTGCAAGGACCCCACCCTCTGTCACGTCCTTTCATTCCGCCGGCAAGTGCAGCTTTTACCGCTGCTGGTGGCACGTGACGGAGAGGCGCTCGAGGGGTCCTTCCTAGTCCCCTACCAGGGAGTCCGCTATCGGGTCTACTATTCCACAGGAGAGGCCCGGTGCTACCTCTGCCGATCAGCGGGGCATGTCTGAAGAGACTGCCCTTTGGCCTGGCGGGGAGGGGCACCCGAGACCCAGCAGGACATCGGCTCCGTCGTTGCCGACGCCCCTGGTCGCCCGAGATCTGAAACCACCTCTCCTCCTGCTCGATCCACCACTGCTCCTGCCCGGGCCCAAGAGACACCTCCCCTACAACGCCCAGACGAGCAAGGGTGCCCCGCCCTTGCTGTTAATAATCCAGCAGAGCCTATGGAGGAGGGTGCAGCAAAGATATTACCGGGCATAGGAGAGGGCCTGCCCCAAGGAGAACCGCCCCACCCAAGTTGCCTCACCGTTACCCCCCCGAGCCCCTGAACCATCACCTCTGCCCCCCGACACGACCCCTGCTAACCAGCCCCCAGATGATGCTATGGAGGGCTGGACCCTAATCCAGGGAAAGCGAGGCAAGCAGAAGGCTTGAGCTCCGCTGCACCCATCCGATGCGGAGGCCCCCGGGAAGACCAGGAAGGGAGGCACTGACACTGAGCCTTCCGCTATGCCCACGAGCGAGATCCATCCACCGGTGTCGGGAGGGGAAGACAAAATAGCACTGGAAGGTAGAATCTCCCCTCCATGGGAGACGCTCCCCTCCGAGACCCCTGAGGAAGCCCCTTCTGCCCGAACCCCCTGCGAACCCCAAAGCGACCATCGTAGTGGGCGCCAGAGGGGAGCCCCCCGGGGTGGCAGAAGACGACCTCTCCTCCATGTATGAGGAGATCGAGGCCCTAGGTTTGATCCCAGTCACCCAGGGAGAGAATGACTTACTGCCGGCTGGCCTCGAGCTGGGCAACCTTACCCCAGTCCTCCTTTCCCCATGCTCCCTCCCCCTAACCACCTTCCCGGGTGAGCACCCTGCAGAAGGTGGTCCACCACCTGAGGCCATGGCTGCCAAATCCACCACAGAGCCTGAGCCTAGCATCACTGGGAGCCCCCTCCCCACCCCCTTAACCCTTGAATCTGTTTGGGAGGCACCACCTCTCAGCTGCTTGCCTCCCGAAGCCCAGAGCCTCACCTCTGCCCCCGCCCCCACCTCCACCTCCACCCCTGTCCCTGCCCAATCCACCTCCTCCTGCAATGCTATTGCCGCCCCTGGGGTTATTTCCTGCCCATTTTTTGCGGATCCCCCCCAAGGAGCAGCCTTCACATTTTCCTGCCGCGACCCATTAGGAGCTGCAATTTTCCCTCCGCCATCGTCTTCTACCCCAAGGCTTGAGACGGACCTAATAACTTTAGGCTGTCAGACGCCCTGTCGGTGTTCTGCACCCTGCCTGCCCACCTCAGCAGACCACGAGGCTGCACCAAGAGCCCCACCAGGGAATAACCCGGAAATCGCAACCCCACCCCACCAGGAGCTGCGAAAAGTGTTGCGACAGTTTTTAGAAGACATCTGTGGCTCCCGCAACAGGGTACAGCTAGCTCTCCAGCTATGGGGGGACTTTGATCAAATCCTCCAGGCCACAAGGGCCCTTATAAAGGAGGGTAAAGGGAAAGGAAGGCACGGTGCCGCGGCCTACGGGCAGGCCCGCAGCTTCCGTGACGATTTACTCACTTATGGGATGGGTCACAGATTGTTGCGTGACCCGCCGGGGGCTGCGAACACCCCCGCCAACAAGGAATCCCCCCCCAGCCCTCCGCATGACGCCCCTCATTATTGCAACTTTGAACAACAGGGGCTGTAGGATGGCTCTCCGCAGGTCCCAGGTGCTCTCTTACCTTCGGGAAGGGGGGTACTCTGTGGTTTTCCTGCAGGAGACCCATACGGATCCAACCATCGAGGACAGCTGGCGGCTGGAGTGGGGGGACGGGGTCTACTTCAGTCACTTCATGATCCGACAAGCTGGAGTGGCGACCCTGTTCTCCCCCAACCTACGGCCCGAGGTGCTAGGGGTCACTGAGGCCGTGCCGGGCCACCTGCTGCATCTCCGAGTCCATATGGAGGGGCTCGTGGTCAACCTCGTTAACATCTATGCCCCGACAACGAGCCCGAAGCGGCCGCAATTCTATCAGCGGGTGTTCGACTTCCTCAGCACCCTAGATTCTCACGAGCGCTTAGTCCTGGGAGGGGACTTTAACACCACCCTCGAGGAACAGGACCGCTCAGGGTCTGAGCTGAGCCCGGCCGCTGCGAACATTCTCCGAGAAATAGTTGAACATCACTCCCTAGTAGACGTCTGGCGTGACCACCACCCAGATGACACTTCCACGTTCACCTTTGTCCGGGTGGAGGCCCATCGGTCACACCACTCTCGGTTGGACCGTATTTATTTATCCCGTTTCCATCTTTCACAGGCCCACTCCTCCAACATTCGGCCAGCCCCATTTTCCGACCATCATCTAGCCACCATAACGGCCTCCCCCCGTGCAGAGAGGCCGGGGCCGGCCTCTTGGCACTTTAACAACAGCCTGTTGGAGGATGAGGGCTTCGTGACATCCTTCCGGGAGTTTTGGCTGGCCTGTCGAGAGCAGCGGCGTGCCTTTCCCTCGGCGCAGCGATGGTGGGATCTAGGGAAGGTGTGCGCGCCAAGCTCTTCTGCCGTGACTACACCCGGGGCACCAGCCGACGGAGAAATGCAGCGATAGAGCAGTTGGAACAGGAGGTCTTAGAGATGGAGAGGAGTCTGGCCGCCAGCCCTGAGGACCCGTTCCTCTGCAGAGCATGCCGGGAGAAGCGGGAGGAGCTCCGGGCCCTCGAGGACTATCGGGCCCGAGGTTCCTTTGTTTGATCCCGCATCCGGCTCCTTCGGGAGATGGATCGCAGCTCCCATTTCTTCTACGCCCTGGAGAAAACAAGGGGGGCCAAGAAACACGTCACCTGCCTTCTAGCAGAAGACGGCGCCCCCCTCATGGATCCGGTGGAGATGTGTGGGAGGGCCCGTGACTTCTACACAAGCCTTTTCTCCCCAGATCCGACCGATCCTGGCGCTTGCAGGGTGCTCTGGGAGGAACTCTCCACGGTCAGCGTGGGCGACCAAGACCAACTAGAGTTGCCTCTCACCCTGGCCGAGTTCTTGGAAGCCCTCCGTCGCATGCCCACCAATAAATCTCCAGGCATGGACGGGATGACCGTGGAGTTCTGCCGCGCGTTCTGGGACATTCTTGGCCCAGACCTAGCCACTGTCTGGGCTGAGTCTTTGCAGGGCGGGGTCCTCCCTCTTTCGTGCAGGTGAGCAGTGCTCGCCTTGTTGCCGAAGAAGGGGGACCTCCGCGATTTACGAAATTGGCGTCCCGTCTCGCTCCTTAGCACGGATTACAAAATCGTAGCGAAAGCAATCTCGCTGTGGCTAGGGTCCGCGGTGGTGGACGTGATCCACCCAGACCAGACCTATACTGTTCCAGGTCGCAGCATTTTTGACAACCTATTTCTAGTCTGAGATCTTTTGGAACTCGGGCCGTAGAGACGGTCTGTCATTCGCCCTCCTGTCTCTTGATCAGGAGAAGGCGTTCGATAGAGTGGACCATGGGTACCTCCTGGGCACTCTGTAGGCGTTTGGATTCGGACCTCAGTTTGTGAGTTTTCTCCAGGTGCTGTATGCTTCCGCAGAGTGTCTGGTTAGGCTCAACTGGACCCTGACCGAACCGGTCAGCTTCGGGCGAGGAGTACGGCGGGGTGCCCCCTCTCAGGCCAGCTGTACGCTCTGGCAATCAAGCCCTTCCTCTGTCTCCTCCACAGGAGGTTGACGGCGTTGGTGCTGCGGGAGCCGGAGCTGCGGCTGGTCCTGTCGGCGTACGCCAATGACATGCTCCTCGTGATCCAGGACCCGGGCGACTTGGTGCGGGTGGAGGCTTGCCAGGCCATCTATTCGGCAGCCTCCTCCGCCCGAGTCAACTGGGTCAAGAGCTCTGGCTTGGCGGTGGGGGACTGGCGGCGGGTGAGCTCCCTCCCACCCGCGCTTCAGACCATCCGGTGGAGTGCGGGCCCACTGCTCTACCTAGGCGTTTACCTTTCTGCCACGCACCCTTCTCCGCTGGAGAACTGGCAAAATTTAGAAGGCGGGGTGATAGAGCGGCTCCGGAAATGGATGGGGCTACTCCGATGTCTCTCCCTCCGAGGGAGAGCACTGGTGCTTAACCAACTAGTCCTGTCCACGCTCTGGTACTGGCTCAACACCCTGGTCCTGGCCCTGGCTTTCCTGACTGACCTCCGGACATCGATTCTAGAGTTCTTTTGGTCAGGAATGCACTGGGCCCCTGTTGGGGTTCTTCATCTACCCCTGAAGGAAGGAGGACAGGGCCTGAAGTGTCTGCACACTCAGGTCCATGTCTTCCGCCTCCAGGCCCTGCAGAGGCTCCTTTATAGTGCAGGTAGTTCGACGTGGAGCATATTGGCACACTCCTTCCTGCGCCGTTTCCAAGGGCTCCGATACGACCGGCAGCTCTTTTATCTTTGTCCGAGAGATTTTCCGCGAGACCTCTCCGGGCTGCCGGTCTTCTACCAGGACCTCCTCCGGACCTGGAAACTGTTTTCAATGGCCAGGTCTGTGGTGGCACCGTGGGAGCAGATCTCCTCACGGAGCCCCTGCTACACAACCCCCAGCTCCGTGTGCAGGTGGCGGAGTCCCGCTCGGTGCACCAGAGTTTGGTCCTGGCGGAACTCACAAGAGTTGGAGACCTCCTGGACTACGACCAGGGAGACTGGCTGGATCCCATGACGCTCACTCAGCACATGGGGCTCTCCAGACCTCGTACCCCCCGGCGCGTACTTCAGGAGGTGAAGGCCACCTTGACACCCGCTGCTCGGGCTTATCTCAACCGAGCCCTGCGCGAGGGCGCACCCCACCCACCCTATACCCCAGGCCCGCTGGACCTTTCAATTGTGTCCCTACCCCGTAGATCCCAACAAACCCCTCACCCTTTCACTGCGAGCCGGCTGCATGAACTGCAGCCGGTCAGCTTCCAAATTGCGCCACGGAAATATCTATACACACTCACGCTTCACACCCTTCACGCCCACACCCTGGTGTCCCGCCGCAATACAAAGTGGCGCAACCTCCTGCACCTTTGGAGGGTGAGCAGCCCCGGTGGGCCAGCCTGTATTCCACCTTGGTCCCGAGGCCCGTCGGGGACATTAGTTGGTGGCTCCTTCACGGAGCTGTGAGCACGGGCGTGTTTTTGACACGGTTCACCCCCATCCCAGATACTAGCCCTTTTTGCAACGTGAGGGAAACCCTGGCGTACGTATATTTAGAGTGTGCCAGGCTGCAGCCCCTTTTACGGCTCCTCACAAATATTTTATTACGCTTTTGGATACACTTTTCCCCTCACCTTTTTATTTACACACTCCCCATCTGTGGCCCCACAAAGTCGCGGGATCTCTTGGTTAACCTCCTCCTAGCCCTAGCTAAAACAGCCATCTATAAAACCAGAGAGGGGATGCTGGCCAATGAAGCGTCCTGCGACTGTAGGGCCATTTTCCGATCCTCAGTACATTCACGTATCTGGGCGGAGTTCCTCTGGGCGACATCCACCGACTCCCTTGACGCTTTCGAGGAGCGGTGGGCGCTGTCCGGGGTTCGCTGCTCGGTGACCCCGTCCGGTTCCCTCCGTCTGACCCTTTGATTGAGGGGAAGAGCGAGAGACCCCAGCCCCAGCTGTTGCTGCTGTGGATATCATCATTACTGTCATCTAGGAGGGGTCCTATCACATGTGGGTGTACGTCACCCCCACCCCCAAACCGCCCACCCCGCAGCCGTGCCCATCTTGTCAGGCACTCTCAGGAGAGGAATAATCGGTGACACTGGGCGTGGCACTAGGTAACTCGAGGGGGTGAAAGACCATGCGTGTCGAGGAAGCCCCCCCCGCTCTAGGCCACCAGGTAACTCAGGAGGGTGGAAGACCACGAGTATTGAGGAAGCCCCCCAGCTCTGGGCCCAGGCTAGCCTGAACACTTCTCCCTCCTGAAGGCTCCTGTGTTATACCTTGTGTTTGCTTTTGTTTTGTTGCATAGTTTTGCTTTATCCTTTTTGATAAAGGATTCTTTGTAAGTGTTACACAAATAAAACTCTTTTCTGTTTCAAAAAAACACTCTCCTGCTGCCCTCTGGCCATGCTGTATCACAATATATATGTATGTAGATGCGTGTACAGATGTTTTCTATTTTTATGAAAAAGTTAATATTTTCACAGCATATTTATTGGAGGAATATGTGTTAAATCTAAGTAATTTATCTGGAATCTTCAAAAGCTTTGATTGAGGGAAGTCTGCAGGATTTACTTTATAATTCCTTCACAGATTATTATTTGCTATACATTATATAATAGGAAATGGTTTTCATTTTGCATATATCAAATTTGAAAAGCCATATAAAAAATAGTCCTGATGCTGTGGAATTATAAACTTGTAATCAAGTCAGCAAGAAGTCTGGTTATTTGCATGAAAGTGATACATGGACTAAAACAACATAAGCAAGGCAAGTGCATTCAAATGCAAGTAGGAAGAAAAAGGAAAATGTTGTATAAAAATGTGGCAGATATTCACATAGGGGTTGGTGGGGGTGGGGGTAGTTGTTTTGTTTTTTTAAGTAAATTTTAGGATATGTCAAATACCTAGAATGTCTCATTCACATGGTTAGCAAAGACAAGAGCCGCAGGAAATTGAGTTAGGATCGTGGCACACTGGCTAATATGACTGGTTTTCTGGCAATCTGAATAAACATACATGCTGAGCACTAGTGATTGAGAAATGTTAAAAGGTTAAGCGGTTAGGGCTGGATCAGCACCTCAAGTTTTGGTTGTTATGTGAAGTTATAGATACCGCTCCAGTCTGAAACTGGGTTGCAAATTTAGTAAAAACAGGTTGTCTGAGATTTCCAGTTCTTCAGCATCTAGGGTCTGATCCACAGCTGTCTTGCTTATGGGCTAGGTCACAGACCAGGATTTAGGCTGTATCTCATGTCAGTCCAACAGCAGGTGGTCTCCTCATTACCAGCATCTGCTTAAGAGCTGTCCTGAATAGGATGCTTTCCTGAATTAGGGCCTTAGATACTGGAATCAAGGTAACAAAAATAATCCATAAAACATCTATGGATCAGAGTTAAGGTTCTGTGTAGTGATTAAATTTTCATTTCTTTGTACTTAAGAATAATGTGTTTATCTGAATAAGATTCCAGGATTGTCACCTGTCTGTGTGTCACTCTGAAGCCTAGAACGTCTGATGAGTCAGTAAAAAGCCATAGAAACAGCAACAAACAGGGTTGAGAGCTCTTTTTGTTCAGAATATTCCCAGGCTCAACCATCACTGGGATCCAGGGTCTGTTACAGTCCAATTGTTAAGTTCTCAGCCATTTTTGACTTAATAAATTATACCTGTGTGACAGCCAAGCACGTATATATGATATGCCAAGAGCTCTAGATCATTATGATATTAGTGGTAATTCGACCATTCACCACCCTAACTCTACAGCTAATTTGCATGCAACACTTTCATTGTTTGTCTGAGGGAGACTGCATAGATGGTGGATTACTTGGCCCAACTGCCACACCCATGTAACAGCATGGACTTTCAGCTACTAATATTTATTAAATGGTAAGTGTAAAAATTATTACATCCTTAACAATTCACTTCATTTTGCTTTTAACAGCGTAGGCTTTGTGATTGGTCAGACTATTGTATTCACTTAGAAATCTTAACCGGTTTTTTTACCTGAAAGTTGGCTGTTTGGGCTTTTTTTGTTTTGTTTGGAAATATATATCAGAAATGGCTGCTATTCACCTCTTTATGCAGCTCAGGAACGGATATAAACGTTTCTTCCACGACATAACCACTCTCATCTTATCATAGGGATGCAGACTTTATTTTGCATATCTGCCAAACTAGCTTCAGAACCAGTTTTGTACCTTTGCTACACTATTCATCGACTCAGATGTTCTATTTCTCTCCCTGAACAAAATCAACAGCCCACCCCCCCCTCCACTAAAAAGATATTTTATCAAGAATTGTTAGCACAATGTTGGTATATTTGATTCAAAGTAGACACTTGAAAGCTGGGCGAAATCATTTTATTAATTCAAACAAAAAACTACAAATATGTTTTATCAGCAGGCAACAAATGTCAAATTAAAGCCTTCTGGTTGTGGTACACACTCTCATATGTTATGTGAGAGCTTTGGGTATCATTTTCTGTTTTATTACTTCTCATTCCAAATGACCAGATTATAAATGAAAAATTCATAGATATAGTTCCCATATGCTGATCTTCATTTAATAACTGAGATTAGCCTTAAAACTACTATGCAATAAGAGGCAGTGGTTTTAATTAATTAAAGAATGTACCAAATATCCAATTGGTATTTCAAAATCCATAAAAATAGGTTCATGACCTACTCTGAATAATGAAATATCTTCTTCGATAAAATAAGTTGCCAGCTTGACATCATTTGAAGAGAATTAGATTTTATTGACCTTGGCCTATAGCACATGGATAGATCTGTTATGAATCAACAGTTTCTTACTTGTAGAGTGTGTACTGGGCCATTTTCTACAGTTCAGTATCATAGCTTGCTAAATAATACTGAAATGCTAGATAGCTCATACAGCCTGAGACTTTATCTCTCTTAATTTCATAGTTATTATTTTATACATGTTTCTAAGACAACCATTCTTCTAATAAACTGGATGCCATTATATATATATATATATATATTTAAAATATATCAATTCCCTCAAGAAAAAAAACCTCCTATCCCCTCTCACAATTAACAGCACACAATTTTCTAGAGCACACAGCTGGAGACACTTCAGAACCAACGTCTTAGGTGAAAGAGATGAGTCTTACATTGCATTATAAAAGTGGAAAACCCTAGCTCACCCTGATCTCCAGCAGTAGTGAATTCAAAGCTGAGAACACTACAATGAGAGTATGAAATCCACTCCTGTGCTGAGGGTCAGCATACCGAGTACATACTGCTTAATTCCCATCTAAGTCATACAGCAGTGATGCGGGGGGAGAGGCAGAGGGGGCTCATGCCATCATGCTCCCCAGATTTCTGCCAGGGTTTGCTGGCCTCTCTTGGTCACATGGTGTGGCTGGGCCACCTCCCTGCATGCCGGAGCCAACAAGCTGTACCACATGGGGAGAAACAGGAGCAACAGCTGGGAGCTGTAGGGAGGGGCTGCTGCTTTCCAGGAGGAAAGACTGAGGGTAAGGGGGGAGACCAGCTTGGGGAGAGGTCTGATTTGAGCTGTTCCGGGGCAGCCGAACCTTTAAATTGTGATCCCCACTATCAGCAGGTACAGGTCATCTGTGAAGCCATATTTTGAAGTCTTAGGTAGAGCAAAAGACTTGTGCTGGCCCTCTATGTGGGTGAATTTCCTCCCAGAGTATGCTGCCAGCAGCCCCCACAAGTTTGACCACAAGTTCCATCAATTTCAGCCTCCCAGATACCCTCTGCAGCAGCTGTGTTTAACAGTGAGAGGTTGTCTTTTAAGTAGCTCGTCATTAGCCCATTAGAACTTCCAAGACAAAGAACAGAATTTTGAGATGGCCCTGTCATGGGGTGTATGTACCCCACACTGGCCCAGCAACCAAAGTGTTAATATAGGCATTGCCAGCACTGCTGATTGGAAGCCCCGCAGCAGCTGGGAGGATCAAAGGGATGGGAAGCAAAGGAGTGAGCAGGCTGGAGAAAGGGGCTCCTGCCAGTAAGCTCCTAAAGAGCTGCCCAGAGGCAACAGCTCAAGAGGGGATGAACTGATCAATAGGCTGGAGAGGCTGCAGAGACCCAGGGGAAGGTAGGAAGAAGCTCAGGGCACTGTCAGAGTTGAAGAACGCTGACCCTGCTTACCTAACTCCAGGGCCCTGAGCTGGAACCCAGTGGAATGGGTGGGCCTGGGTTCCCCTACCAATATTCCGATGGACTTGGGGGTAGAGAAAGGGTTTTTCAGACTACTGAACACCAGGTATAGACTGACAGCCTTACTGGGCTATGTGAGCCCAGGGGCTGTGCCATGCTTGGCCAGAGAGTGGATTCCCCTGCACCACCCCATAGACCCCAATGTTTGATAGATAGCCACTAAAAGGTGCAGAACATTGGTGACATATGCTTAGATAATTATGCCCTTTAGAAGTTGGGCAGCTGCATAATGAACCAGATGTAGGTTGCATATGGATTCTGCAGAAAGTTCCTAGTGGAACAGCACAGTTTTCACCTCCATGATGTGAGAGAAAGAAGGCCCTTGGTAGTAAGGGATGGCCTTGTTGTCTGATCAGAGAACTTGATGGTTAAAAAATTACAAGCACATTTGCTATACCATTGATGTTCTGACCCAAGCAGCATAAACTGTATCCAGCTTTGTGACTCAGTCTGGAGACTATCTGAGAAAACCTCATCTTAGTCATTGTGAACATCAGATCTTGGTCTAATGTTTTAGAAATGTTATCTGTGCTAATGTTGATGTTCTTTAAGGTGAAGAAACATGAATAATTACTCAGTAAGTTCCCAATGAAAGCCAGTAGACCTGAAATATAGTCTGGATGGCACCAGGATACCCACATTGTCTTTGTCCTAGGCCAGTGCTTGCATAGCATGTGAGTGCACCAAAAGTATTTGTTCGGGGGAGGAGGGCATTCCTGCATTTGAGGTCAGATGCAAGGGGGCTGCCCCTCCTCCCTGGCCTAAATTCATGTTATAACCAGAAGCCAACTGGGCCAAGGTGGGCCAATACAAGCCAGCTTTTGATTGTATATAAACATTTCCGGTTCTGTGTCAGAAAACAGATTCTCTTGCTCTGCTTTTGTTGAGGATTGCTATTACATTAGCAATTATGAGCCTGAGTTCAGAGGTGTAGTTCCATGGAGTCTTATCCTTTTGTGAAAAAAGTAATCAGGCAGGATCAATGAGACAGGTAGTAGATGTCTGCAACCTGCTCTCTGCATTGGGCTGGTGTCTTCTGACAGAATCTTCTCATCCAGTCATAGCCAAAACAGGGAGAAGAAGAGAGTTCCGAAAGTGGTTGTAGTACTTGCTCTCAGGAGCAATTGTTTTTGCTCTGCTTTCAAAGCCGCAAGAACAGCAACTGTGTTCCGTTATCTTTGCTATCAGGCAGGACTGGAGCCCACAGAGGGACATACTTTCACAGCAGGATTCCTGTGTAATATAGCATTATTAATGGGGTGAGAGACTTTTTTTTTTTTTTTACAAAGGATATCTAAGGTGAGATAAGGTGATGTGCTATGCTGACCTTTGTATACTGCAGTACTGGACCAGGAGGAAGAGGGAGAACTGGCTAAAAATTCAGTTATTTTCAGTATCCGCTTTCTCTTTCTTCCCAGAATAAGTCCACGTCATATGGTTTACAGGTTATAAGCTAATCACAATTATGTGCATATTATTCATTAATAGAGGGCTTATTTTCTTGGAGGTCACTTGCACAAAGTAAATTTGTATTTAATGGGGTTTTTTTTTAATACCAGTGTCTTTAGAGGTTAAGTGCATAGATACTGGCACAAAATAGAAGCATAATTCAACATGATAAAAGTAAATTTGTAAAATATAAGGTCAAGTATTCTACACTAATCAAGTTATTAGGAATAGGAGATTGTTTTTGTTTTAGGATTTCTTCATCATAAAACAGCTATACATCAAGAAGAGAAACTCGTGTTTGAAAATCTCTAAAATGATGTACTTAGAACTGTAAATGCAAGCTATAAATTCTACTTTAGTTTGCTGAACCTCAAAAATATCTTGTGCGCTATTTGGTGCCAGATGGTATGTCCACACTACAAAGAAAGTCTAAGCGGCTCAGGTCAATTGACTTGGGCTTGCAGGGCTCGGGCTGTGGGGCTAAAAATAACAGTGTGACCATTCCCATTCACACTGGAGTTTGGGTTCTGCCAGCCTCCCCCTACACTGGGTTTCACAGTCCAGTCTCCAGTCCAAGCAGGAACATCTACACTGGTATTTTTAGCACTGCAGCCTAAACCCAAGTCAATTGACCCAGATTCTGAGATTCAGTGCTGCGGGTTTTTCCTTTGCAGTGTAGACACACCTAAAGAGTCATGTTAGCAAACTTAATTTAATCAAATACTATTTTAGACTATTTAATATGGACTTGAATGATTTTAGTAAAACGTTTAGTTTGTCTCCATATGCAGGTTCAATTCACATAAACCATATATCTATTTTTCTCATCACCAGTCTATGATGTATACACAGATCTCCCTGCAGGGGCATTCTGACCAAACTAGATTACTTTAACAGCATCCCAGTTTAGTGAAACTGTGTTACTTCAAATGCTGTCCTCTGCAAGTTTGCAAGGGTTAACTACTAGACACTTGCTCACTGAAATCAAGAAATTTGATCCTGCTCTGAACAGGAGGCACTAGGAATTGAACCATGTTTTCTCAAGTGCAGTAATCTCAGCACTTCAATCCACTGGTGTTTGGCTACTATGACAACTCAGATTCTAGTAGTTATGAATGCATTTAAACACTTACCTCCTTAAGTGTCTGTGGAATGGTAACAGTATGTATCTTATCAGTAAGACCATGGGACACACTTGATCATTGAAAAGAAAAATATCACACTAAAGGACGCAACTCTAGGTTTTCGGAAGAGTAACTTTAAAGATTACTGTATATCTATTGCATACATTCTTTAGTTATGTGCATTTCTTTATTTGCTATGTATTTAAGTTGAGGTTTTGGGGGGAATTGGGTGTCCAAATCCCTTGGGTGACTTTGAAAATCTCAGTCCTACTTTATTTTTTGTACTTTTGAGAAATTAGCAATGTTAAAGCTTTGTATGAAAAAGAAAATCATTACTCCTGTCACATGTTGAATAGAGTAAGGAGTTCCTAATACTTAATTCTATTACTTTGAAAGCATTTTATGAACACTCACTAAACAATCCCTCCAAATCCAGTGAAATAGAAACATTTTTTATTTCTATTTTATACACGGTGAAACTGAGGCAGCAAAGTTGTCCTCTGAGAAGTGACAATAAAACTGGCATGGGAGGGGCAGTCCCATAGTGGTTGCATCTCAGTGATTTCATTTTCCTATCACATCTGCTCAGTTTACAAGTAAAAATGGCCAGCCCTACCAATATAACCTGGGTTCAGACTGTCGAGTTGGATTCTTTCCAGCTTATGAGTCATCAGTAGTTCATTTAAAAAAAAAAATCAGGCCAAAATCTGCCCTAATTTACACTGTTGCAGCTACAACCTGTTTTAGTTTCAATGGAATTGAACAGGTGTATTAAATGAGGGAAGAATTATCCTTCAATGTGGATCTTAGTTATCAATTTTATTGAGGTGCATGAGCGAGGATGGAATCCAGCTCACACTCCCCAACCTGTACTGTCTGTTTAAAGTAACAAAAACTTATTTTTGTCACTAAAGTGATATTCAGAGCTTATTCCAGCTATTCTAGAAGAGGTTTCAAAGAGAGGTTGTGGAATCCCCATCGTTGGAGGTTTTTAAGAACAGGTTGCACAAACACCTGTCAGATATGGACTAGATTTACTTGGTCCTGCTTCAGTGCAGGGGAGCTGGATTTGATGACCTCTTGAGGTTCCTTCCAGCCCTACACTTCTATGATTCTATATCTATTCTGTATAACACAAAAAATCAGATTCTGTTTAGCAAGGAATTACATCTTAGTTGTGTAACAGATTGTTACATAGGCATTTCTGAAAGTAGAACTGCAGTGCAATGGTCTGACTTACAGAAATGTTTAATCTCTCACTTAGTTTAACAGGAGTTCTTGGTGCTCATCGTCTCTGAGAAATCAGAACTTACTAAGCGAACTCCAAGCCTGAGATTCTTGATTCTTTTTTCAGAGACAGGATAAGAATTTAGGAATTCAGGGTGAGATTTTTTCAAGAAGCTAAATGGCTTAGGAGTACAAGTCCCTTTGACCTTATTGGGATTTGTGCTCCCAAGTCACCGAGATGCTTTTGAAAATGCCACCTTCTAGTAAATTACAAAGTTTATAGCCACTGGCTCAGTGGAGTTCTAAAATGGGATTTGTTTTCACATAATACCTTACAGCATCATTATGGAATGTCACCATATGCAAACTGCTGTTAACAGAACAAACTACATCTGAGATAATTGTATGTAAAATTACATTAGCAGGGTTTGTCATTTTCCCCCTGTATGCAAAATAAAACAAATATTTTTAAAATGATAAGCCTGTAGCAAAATGCTTCAGGAAACTATCTGAATAAAGATATGTACTGTCTTTGTCTAAAATATCATACTTAAAGGTAGCACTCTGGCTATCTACAAATGACTGGGTTGACATTAGAACTTCTCTATTATAAACATGCTAGCAAATTATAACTTTTAACAGTTAATACTTAGATTTATTTTTGATAAATATTATATCATCTGAATTAGAGCTCTTCTAACCCCTGGAAATATCATTACCTTTTCAAGTTCTTTCAGTTTCTCAGTAACAAGAGGTGTAAAGATTGGAACTATATATTTTTGTAATTAATTTCCTTAAGATAATGTTAGAAACATCAGAATCTTTAAAATATAGATGAATTTCAAGGTGAGCCTGCAGCAGATGTTATTAATGGCATATGATTTATTGTGACATGAAATCTGATCTGAAACTCATATTATTAGCTGAGCTTTTTATAAATTAAAATTTCCAATTGCTGAAAATACGCAGAAGGGCCACGGATAAACCAGCTTCACCTTCAGAGTCTAGAAAACCTGCATTGATAAGTGTCTGATAGCTCCAGCAATATATCTTTATGAACCACTGTATTCTCTTCATTATATATTTCTTGGGAGTGAAAAATATATGAGCTTTATGAAGAGGAGCGATTATAACAGTGGTGGGCAACCTACGGCCGATCAGGGTAATCTGATTGCGGGCTGCGAGACATTTTGCTGACATTGATCGTCCACAGGCATGCCCCCCGCAGCTCCCAGTGGCTATGGTTCACTGTTCCCAGCCAATGAGAGCTGCGGGAAGTGGTGGCCAGCACATCCCTGCGGCCTGCCGCTTCCCACAGCTCCCATTGGCCGGGAACGGCGAACTGTGGCCACTGGGAGCTGCGCGGAGGGGGGCGGCATGCCTGTGGATGGTCAATCGTTAGCAAAATGTCTCGTGGCCCGCAACCAGATTACCCTGATGGGCACCGCATCTTGCCCACCACTGTGTTATAACATGGGCGCTTATGGCAGAATTTATTGTAATATATCTAACCCTGAATCATGATAGATCCTCACAGATGCTGAGAGGTACTGAATGTGTAAGAAGCCTCCTGGTGTATGGCTTGTGACAACCTCAGTCCCTGTGGTTGGGTGAGCACAGTGTTTTCGGCCACACTGCAGTGGTTAATGGCCCCACTCACATCACTCTGTATTGGTCCACAAAGCAGGACAGCCATACTAGGGAGAGCATATCCACTATCCCATAAAAATGGCAGCCTGTGTAACTCTCATCCATTAGGGCAGCTTGCTTACCTGAGGCACAATTGCTCCAAGATCTCCCTATGGAGCATAGCAGCTCCACATAGGCCCCAATTCCAGTCAGTGGGTAAATGCCACAATTTGGCCCAGAGAGAGAATATATTCATAAGTATATAAATAAATATGTGCAGTATATATTCCTATATATTGTATTGATTTATTTTCCTCTCTTGTGCCTTTAAATGTTACTTAAGACTTCTGAAATGTTGCCATTCCCCATCATTGTTGATCTGTTAAATTACCCTAATATGAGAGACAAACAAGCATTGAATTATGGATTTTATCTACTCAGTAAGCAGTCTATTGAGGAAAGATGTATTTAGAGTACATGTTAACACATTTTACATTTCCAAAAAAACTTTGGAACAACAGTCCATATCAAACTCAAAAAGGAACACATGGATATACGCAAAGTTTCAGTTCGCACATTTTAGACATTTCCCAAGCTTCTTAATGATAAGAAGTATATATTTATAAAACAGCATTCAGTTGCCCTTCCTCACAAAGAGTATATATGGAAGAGTCCCCTGTCAACATACCAGTGTGTATGTAGGAACGAAAGATAAGGACCCCCAGCTGCAGCTGTCTAATAAGTGCTCTGCAGTTCCTAATGGCAAAGTGTCAACTCAGGGATCCTCAGATACCACAGTGCATCATCTCTATCATGCTAATCTTAAGAGTCAATCATTTTGGATGTGAGAACACTTTATTTATAATGCTGCTCACTTCAACTGAGATACCAGATATCGCTGATTTTAATCGGAATAATCTGGAACCAGATATTTAAAGTAAGATGCAGTGACATTCTGTCTTGTAATAATAATCAATATATTGAAGGAAAATGCAGAATTTACCTCCTCATGGAACATACATCTTACCCATTTGAAAACAACCTATTCACATGCAAATATTGTTTATGTTCTTACCTACTGTTGAACTTCTCTGGATGTTTTTCTCGCATGATGTGGAATCTGTGGGCAATTGAAGCATCCTAACAGGAAAAAAGAAATGTGTAAATCTATCATCATGGGTAAAACTGCAAAATATAAAATCGAAATTCTAACCGAGGCACATAAACCACAAGATGTTTTGTGCACTATCATTATACCAGAGCAGTACCCTGATAATTTTGAAATCTCAGATATAGAATATTCCAACAAGCAGATATAGCTCCAAATCATTCACCTACTACACATTTTACAGTCTGTTACATCTTTTTATATGAATGGAATGAGAGAGTTATTTTTGCTGAAAGTATCTCTAACTGTTGTGCAACATACAAGCATTTGTTTTCAGTGAAGGTTTACTATCCACATCATTATTTTTGCTGGACTACAGAATACATCTATGAAATCTCTTTATTTGGTAAAGTAGGATGGAAGACCCAGTCAGGTAACCTCATCTGTATACAGCCTGAGCATTTGTATAGGACCATTCTTGTATATAGAGTTCTGTGTGGTCTAGGTCATGATCTGGCTACCCAATATTATATACACATTTAAAAAAAATAAGTGGATTCATTATATAGGAGAACCACCATCACTGCCATTACAAAATGACTGCATGCTAAATCTCTAAATCAGATCCCTACATAAGGCATCTCCAGAGCACAGCCATTCCCAGCCTTTAGATACACATGTCCTATTACCTCATAGACACCTTGGAAGAAATGTGTAGGGGGGGTATATTTTTTATATTATATCATATATATAACAAATACACACAGATTTGGTGACATTAACTTACGAAGAGGATATAAAGCACTTTAAAATCATGGATTAAAAATAACAAATAAGAGGTAAGCTTTTATACACAATGTGATGGACTAGAAATATCTCTACTGATTCTTTATATGGTGCAGGTGTGACGCAGGAACCTCTCTGTGCCAAGAGGGACAGGCGTATAAAAGGGTTACAGGGATCCCCAGTTTCTGGTGTTTACCTACTAGTCCACCAAAGAACGTCATGTAAAGTCTGTAATGGAAGCCTGTGTCATCCTGGTCATCAGAATCATTGCGAGTTGCACGTGTGGATAACATGTAAGAAGATAGGCAGGTATGTTGGAAATTATGTTCTTAAGGTCTTGTAGCTAAAGGCAAGTCACTCAAAGCTAGCTTTCCTCGTTCCTCGAGAAAAACTTCTCCAGAGAGGAGGTGAGAAACACTTATCTCCCTAGCTAACGGTTATGTGTCTTACAACAGAAGTCTATTAGCATATCAAGTTAAATAGTAATGAAGAGCTTGGGGGCACTTTAAAAGAAAATGAACAGGAAGAGGTAAACAGAGGGAGAGGGGGAGTTCTCAGGTAAAAATTAAAGGTCTGTTCTGGTATATCTGAAGAAGTAAATTGCCAGTGTGTTTGCTTCATGAAAAAGGGATCTTAACCAGGCCTGGTTGAAAATGTTGGGAAGAACTTTGGGTGAGATAAACTTCTTTAAACAGGAGTATAATTGTCAATTAAGTTGATGCCATAGAAAGCATGTTACGACTGTTTTATATGTAAAACATATAAATATTTCAATATTTCAATTTCGTTTCAATATTTCTGTTTGCTATCAGCTGAATCTCTGTTCTTTGTTAAAAAAAAACTTATACTTGCTTTCTCTACACAGACATTTAAGTGTTATGTCTTAAGCAAAGCTGTGCTCTAATGTGAACACTAGGAATTATAGTTCTATGGCCTGTGTTGGGCAGGTCATCAGAATAGATTATCACCGTGACCCTTTCTGGCCTTGAAATCTATGAATCTATGAACTAGTAAGCTGTGGTGCACTGTTCCTTTGGGAACATCAACCCTGGTAATTCTGTAAGCGTCCACTGGAGCAGGGGCTGGACACGGGGGATGCTAGGACGACTCGTGGGGTGAAGTGTGCCCAACACTAACGTGTAAAGAGAGAGCGAGGCCTGGAGGAGAGGTGCTTGTGTTGCCAGTAGCTGGTGGAGTCTGGGAGCTGAACCCAGGCAGGCACAGACAAAGCTCACTGATGCTAAGGGTATATAGTAGTGACTATGGCTCACAATCCTGAGTACCCCCAGGGAGTATCACACAAGGCCTCTCTGTGTTTGGTTATGATGGGTTATTTGCTATGGAGGCACATCAAAAGGGGTTGTTTAAGGAACCAAGCAGGAAAGGTAAAACAATAACACGCGTAAGAATCCACGAGAAAACAATGGCTGAGCTATCACTGGGGAATAAACTACCTGTCTGGCTCCATCCAGCTTAGAATGATTTATTCTTTCCAAAGCTAAGCCTGGATCAAAGAACATCTAATCCCCAAAGATCCTAGAAAAGGGAGGCGGGGTTGGGCGAGCTTGAAGAGGCTGCGTACAGAAAAGCTGACACCCGATTGACAGAGACAGAGGTAGAAACTATAGAGGGGGCAATCTGTTTTTTCCCTGTCAGAGCTGGAATTGGCTTGGTTTAAACTTTAGGGGAACATACAAAGGTGTAAGTAAAAAAGTGTCTAGGCTTTTTATTGTATTTTTTCCCCTTTTGCTCTAAGTGGTTTGTACCTCTGAGGAATGAATTAATAGTGCTTTGTTTTGAAGATACTGTTTCTTTGTCGTTGAAAACATATGCTATCACGGACTCTCAAAGGGAAACTATTACAGGTGTCAAAACCAAGTTGGACCTGTGTTGTTAACATGGTTGGAAACAGAAAGGTGCAGCCCAGAGTCCAATCTAAGAGTGGTTGGGCCATGTGGTTCCACCCAGAGTGAGGCACAGGAAGCCAGGCATGTCCCCGATGGGGTACACTCAAGAGGCACTAAAAGGGGTCTAAGTCACAGTTTGCCTGGTGCACACGCACGTGTGCACACACACACAACCATCACACATGATGATGTGGTATGGAATAAAGATTTTAAGCAGTATGAGTTTGTGATGGCTAACCAAATTACTCCCAAGTAGCTTCAATACTTACAAGTTACATATATCATCCCCGATGTGTGTCAGTAAAACCTTCAGACCATGCCACATTCACATCATGTATTTAAGTGCCATGTATTTAATAGAAAAATAGAAAATTATTGATGCTATTTTTCATATTCATCTATCTGTAAAATCAGTACCATTTAAGTTCAGCTGTAGTGGCCTACAAGCAAGATAAAAAATACAGAGAGAGAGAGAGAGAGAGAAACTGTGCTAACCTTAAACACATCCTTATCTGCTTCACCTCACTTGTAACTCCCACGTGGAACTTCCTTGTCTCAATGGAGTATTCCCAAACTCATTGTCCTGTCAGTCTCATCTGCTTATCATTCACGTATTATCGTATTTATAAGAAAGTTGAAAAGTAATTTTACAAGGCAAATATTCACTATTATAGGTAATCCCGCAGTTACAAATACTCCATCCTCAAAGTGATGCTGGTAGTAAAACTTGAGCTGCCAATCTTCCATGTAAAGACAGCCAGTAGATCAGAATCAACTCTGCTATCTAGAAAGCACTGTTTTGGGTACTTTATCCACATGTTAGACACACCAATTAGTGAAAGTATATTTACTAGAAAAAAATAAACAGAAAGGACCACCGTTGTACTTAAATTGTTAACTTTCCTCTATATTAAGGCAAAAGTAAAAGAAAGACCTAAAACAAAATGAATAAAGAAGTAGTACTGTCTTTGACAGAAACTAGAAAACACTAATCAAGGACTAACTGTCTAATGAATGAAATGAAAAGGCTAATGTGCTTACACATGCATAACAAATGCAAGGCATAAACAAGTTAGGGATCAATGCCTACTGCAGATGACATATAGGCAGTTATTTTTCCATGGAAGGTTAATTTGCTTGAAATTTTCCCCTACCTGAACATTTTCTGACTCCAAAACAGATCAAGCAACTTAGTGAGCTGAGAGGTTAAAAAGGACAATGCATAAAAATCTATTTTGATGAGCACAGCACAAGGCAGATGCATGCCACACAAATTTAATACAAACGTTGCTGAAAGGGTACAACTTTGTTTATAAAAAATATAAACCAAACCAATCACTGGTACCCACACACATATATGCTTTGAAGTAGAGGAGCTGCTCTTCAATTGATTGGCATAAGACTGGCATCAATGGTGCATCGAATCCGGTGACTCCAAGATCCATTGATTGGCACTTAGATTCTGTAGTTTTAATCTGCACCCAGGCCTGGCCAATTTACATAGGATTCCATGTCACTGAGACACTGGAAGGGACTCACATGGGACCCTTGTTAACAGGGCAGCCCTTTGTTCCCATGAAGACTCTCAGCTTTCATGTAAAAAAATATTTTTAGCCCATTTCTTTGTGAAGTTAGCGTTACATAAAATGGTCTAAACAAATGCAAACTAATTGCAAGGCCCAAAACAAACCAGCAGCAGGAATCTGGAGGTCGCGATGAATTTAAGATCCACCCTCTAATAAATATAGCAGCTAGGGATCACCAGACAACATCCTCTTTACCTTGGGGAATCTATTACGAGCTTCACACCACCAGAGAAGTAGACCAGAGAGCTGGTCCACACACCTTTTAAAGTTTTCAGAGTAGCAGCCATGTTAGTCTGTATTCACAAAAAGAAAAGGAGTAGTTGTGCACCTTAGAGACTAACAAATTTATTTGAGCATAAGCTTTCGTGAGCTACAGCTCACTTCATTGGATGCATTCAGTGGAAAATACAGTGGTGAGATTTATATACATAGAGAACATGAAACAATGGGTGTTACCATACACACTGTAACCAGAGTGATCCCTTAAGGTGAGCTATTACCAGCAGGAGAGCCGGGTGCAGGGGAGGACGGGGGGGAACCTTTTGTAGTGATAATAAGGTGGGCCATTTCCAGCAGTTGACAAGAACGTCTGAGGAACAGTGGGGGGTGGGGGTGGGGATAAACATGGGGGAAAAGTTTTACTTTGTGAAATGACCCATCCACTCCCAGTCTCTATTCAAACCTAAGTTATTTGTATCCAGTTTGCAAATTAATTCCAATTCAGCAGTCTCTCATTGGAGTCTGTTTTTGAAGGTTTTTTGTTGAAGTATTGCCACTTTTAGGTCTGTAATCGAGTGACCACAGAGACTGAAGTGTTCTCCAACTGGTTTTTGAATGTTATAATTCTTGACGTCTGATTTGTGTCCATTTATTCTTTTACGTAGAGACTGTCCAGTTTGACCAATGTACATGGCAGAGGGACATTGATGGCACATGATGGCATATATCACATTGGTAGATGTGCAGGTGAATGAGCCTCTGATAGTGTAGCTGATGTGATTAGGCCCTATGATGGCGTCCCCTGAATAGATATGTAGACACAGTTGGCAACGGGCTTCGTTGCAAGGATAGGTTCCTGGGTTAGTGGTTCTGTTGTGTGGTGTGTGGTTGCTGGTGAGTATTTGCTTCAGGTTGAGGGGCTGTCTTTAAGCAAGGACTGGCCTGTCTCCCAAGAACTGTGAGAGTGATGGGTCTTCCTTCAGGATATGTTGTAGATCCTTGATGATGCATTGGAGAGGTTTTAGTTGGGGGCTGAAGGTGATGGCTAGTGGCGTTCTGTTATTTTCTTTTTTGGGTCTGTCCTGTAGTAGGTGACTTCTGGGTACTCTTCTGGCTCTGTCAATCTGTTTCTTCACTTCAGCAGGAGGGTATTGTAGTTGTAAGAATGCTTGATAGAGATCTTGTAGGTGTTTGTCTGAGGGGTTGGAGCAAATGCGGTTGTATCGTAGAGCTTGGCTGTAGACAATGGATCGTGTAGTGTGGTCTGGATGAAAGCTGGAGGCATGTAGGTAGGAATAGCGGTCAGTAGGTTTCCGGTATAGGGTGGTGTTTATGTGACCATCGCTTATTAGAACCGTAGTGTCCAGGAAGTGGATCTCTTGTGTGGACTGGACCAGGCTGAGGTTGATGGTGGGATGGAAATCGTTGAAATCATGGTGGAATTCCTCAAGGGCTTCTTTTCCTTGGGTCCAGATGATGAAGATGTCATCAATGTAGCGCAAGTAGAGTAGGGGCAGTAGGGGACGAGAGCTGAGGAAGTGCTGTTCTAAGTCAGCCATAAAAATGTTGGCATACTGTGTGGCCATGCGGGTACCCATAGCAGTGCCGCTGATTTGAAGGTATACATTGTCCCCAAATGTGGAATAGTTATGGGTGAGGACAAAGTCACAAAGTTCAGCCACCAGGTTAGCCGTGACATTATCGGGGATAGTGTTCCTGACGGCTTGTAGTCCATCTTTGTATGGAATGTTGGTGTAGAGGGCTTCTACATCCATAGTGGCCAGGATGGTGTTTTCAGGAAGATCACCGATGGATTGTAGTTTCCTCAGGAAGTCAGTGGTGTCTCAAAGATAGCTGGGAGTGCTAGTAGCGTAGGGCCTGAGGAGGGAGTCTACATAGCCAGACAATCCTGCTGTCAGGGTGCCAATGCCTGAGAGGATGGGGCATCCAGGATTTCCAGGTTTATGGATCTTCGGTAGCAGATAGAATACCCCAGGTCGGGGTTCCAGGGGTGTGTCTGTCCAGATTTTAAAGTGAATGGAGTCAAATACTTTTAGGGCTGTATCTCAAACCTCCCCAGATTCCTTAGGCTGGTTCTGTGCACAGTGATATGCTCATGGTGGACAGTAACGGGTTAAATTTGGGTTAGGGATCATTGTTTCAAACTCCCTCCCACAATTCTGTGGCTGGGCATGTTAATGTTTCCAGCCTGCTCTAAGGTTGGGGAAGAATAAGCCGCTGCTGCTCATTCAGCCAGATGCTGAGCTGTGAGTGGAGCTCACTAGCAACATAGGCAAGTCAGCCACTTCAAGAAAAATATTCCTGCATCTCACACCAGTATCAGCTGGAAAACATGACAAGTGCACCAATAAATAATAAAAATAGCAAATCCTGCAACCAAAGTACTCTCTACTCAGCCCCACCAGTCACTCTGGCATGTCAAAAGGAGGACTACTACTGCTGTACTTAGAGGAAGTCCTGTATTCACCTCTAACTGCCTGCCCAATCTAAGCACAGAGTTTGAATGGTCAGTATTGGGAGGAAGCCTAGAGATCCATTCCCCACAGAATCCAGGGAGAAACCAGCTTGGAGGGAGGGGAGCACCAGCCGGAAGAGGAGACCCAATGAATTGCAGAACCACAGGAGACTCATTTGACAACCAATGATCCAGTTACCAGAAAACAGGACCGTCCCTCCATCCCATCCAATCACTCCAGAGCCAGGGACCAGAGGGCAGTTTGCCTGCCTCCAACAGCTTCTGCTACTAAGGAAAGCTGTCAGGTAGGTAAGCCATCAAGAGTAGCTTCTATGAGGTACTGGGCAAGCTTGGTGCATTGAAGGATATTGAGAGGGGGTGGAGGATTAATGGATTGGGATGATGTAACTCAAAACCTCCTCAGTGCCAACTAGCAAGGGGGTTACTTGAATATTGTGATCCTGGTATGTACATTCTGGATCACCAAAGCACATTATGTGAGGTCTTTAATGAAAGCTAGGGTCACGCTGCTCATTAATATCATTGTGAAATGGATGGATGGAGACTATGCAAAAGTTACATAAGTAAACTGAAAATGTGTTTTAAAATTTGTTCAAGGCAGAGTTGACAAACAGGTTTTCTGTCAGACAAAAGATATTTATTTATTGGTCTCTATATTGTCTCTATATTGTCATGAAAATTAAGCATTGTAAGTTAACACAATGACTACACATCTACATAGGAAGTCAGAAGGGGCACATGAAATCAACAAGGTAGCAGCATGCAGGAAAATAAGCCACAAAGGTTATCACCCAGAGTACAGACAATGAACAACTGGGAATATAAGTAGAAGGCAAAATGATACCCCTTTATTCTAGGAAGTAAACAGACAGCACATTTACATTCATAAAAACAGGATCTCCGCCTACCTTAGTGAAAGATGCTGCAAAGGACTTTGGGTGAGACAAAACATCTTTAGACAGGTAGTTAGCCTGTAAAATTTAGTCTTTAAAAAAGTGTGTTTTGATTTTCAGAGTAACAGCTGTGTTAGTCTGTATTCACAAAAAGAAAAGGAGTACTTGTGGCACCTTAGAGACTAACCAATTTATTTGAGCATAAGCTTTCGAGAGCTACAGCTCACTTCATCGGATGCATACTGTGGAAAGTGTAGAAGATCTTTTATACACACAAAGCATGAAAAAATACCTCCCCCCACCCCACTCTCCTGCTGGCAGTAGCTTATCTAAAGTGATCACTCTCCTTACAATGTGTATGATAATCAAGTTGGGCCATTTCCAGCACAAATCCAGGTTTTCTCACCCCCCCCCCCACAGAAACCCATTCTCCTGCTGGTAATAGCTTATCTAAAGTGACCACTCTTCTTACAATGTGTATGATAATCAAGGTGGGCCATTTCCAGCACAAATCCAGGGTTTAACAAGAACGTCTGAGGAGGGGGGGGGAGGGGGTTAGGAAAAAACAAGGGGAAATAGGTTACCTTGTATAATGACTTAGCCACTCCTAGTCTCTATTCAAGCCTAAGTTAATTGTATCCAATCTGCAAATGAATTCCAATTCAACAGTTTCTCCCTGGAGTCTAGATTTGAAGTTTTTTTGTTGAAGAATTGCAACTTTCATGTCTGTAATCATGTGACCAGAGAGATTGAAGTGTTCTCTGACTGGTTTATGAATGTTATAATTCTTGACATCTGATTTGTGTCCATTTATTCTTTTACGTAGAGACTGTCCAGTTTGACCAATGTACATGGCAGAGGGGCATTGCTGGCACATGATGGCATATATCACATTGGTGGATGTGCAGGTGAACGAGCCTCTGATAGTGTGGCTGATGTGATTAGGCCCTGTGATGGTGTCCCCTGAATAGATATGTGGGCACAGTTGGCAACGGGCTTTGTTGCAAGGACAGGTTCCTGGGTTAGTGGTTCTGTTGTGTGGTATGTGGTTGCTGGTGAGTATTTGCTTCAGGTTGGGGGGCTGTCTGTAGGCAAGGACTGGCCTGTCTCCCAGGATTTATGAGAGTGTTGGGTCATCCTTCAGGATAGGTTGTAGATCCTTAATAATGCGTTGGAGGGGTTTTAGTTGGGGGCTGAAGGTGACGGCTAGTGGCGTTCTGTTATTTTCTTTGTTAGGCCTGTCCTGTAGTAGGTGACTTCTCGGAACTCTTCTGGCTCTATCAATCTGTTTCTTCACCTCCGCAGGTGGGTATTGTAGTTGTAAGAATGCTTGATAGAGATCTTGTAGGTGTTTGTCTGAGGGGTTGGAGCAAATGCGTTTGTATCGTAGAGCTTGGCTGTAGACACTGGATCGTGTGGTGTGGTCTGGGTGAAAGCTGGAGGTATGTAGGTAGGAATAGCGGTCAGTAGGTTTCCAGTATAGGGTGGTGTTTATGTGACCATCATTTATTAGCACTGTAGTGTCCAGGAAGTGGATATCTTGTGTGGACTGGACCAGGCTGAGGTTGATGGTGGGATGGAAATTGTTGAAATCATGGTGGAACTCCTCAAGGGCTTTTTTTCCATGGGTCCAGATGATGAAGATGTCATCAATATAGCGCAAGTAGAGTAGGGGCGTTAGGGGACGAGAGCTGAGGAAGCGTTGTTCTGAGTCAGCCATAAAAATGTTGGCATACTGTGGGGCCATGCAGGTACCCATAGCAGTGCCGCTGATCTGAAGGTATACATTGTCCCCAAATGTAAAATAGTTATGGGTAAGGACATGTGCTGGAAATGGCCCAACTTGATTATCATACACATTGTAAGGAGAGTGATCACTTTAGATAAGTTACTGCCAGCAGGAGAGTGGGGTGGGGGAGGTATTTTTTCATGCTTTATGTGTATAAAAGCTCTTCTACACTTTCCACAGTATGCATCCGATGAAGTGAGCTGTAGCTCACGAAAGCTTATGCTCAAATAAATTGGTTAGTCTCTAAGGTGCCACAAGTACTCCTTTTCTTGTTATGATTTTGTTTCATATGTAACCCTTTTGTTTCCATTATCCTAACTCAGTAGCTCTTGCATCTTTGATAATAGACTTATTTCTGTTTCACTATAAATATATCTCTGTGCTGTAGTATTAAGCAAGGTGCTGATCCTCAGTTGAATCCTACAAGTTGTGTATACACCATTCCCTTGGGGACAGCAGCCCTGGTATTTCCTGTGAGTGTTCAGTGGAGGCGGGGCTGGACACTACCAGAGAATGCTTCAAAAGGGCTTGGGGACTAGGGTACACCTATTGTTAACCATAAGGCAAAGTAAGGACTCACACTGCCCAGAGGAGGGTGCTTGGGTGGCTAACAGGCTGCTGGTCTCAGGGAGGCTCTCTTTCACTGGTGGCAGGGGGGTAACAAGGAGACTCACAGCTCTGGGTCCCCCTGAGAACCATCACAGGTGAGAGAATATACAATTAGTGAGTTATGAGACTAAGAGTATGGAATTGATGGGTTTTCTGAAGAGTAGAAAAATGTGTGGAATTGATATTTTATGGTGTGGAGTAGGAAAGAAAGTATGGGATTTGTGGGTTTTTTTGCGAAGGAGATGAAACAAAAGTACTTCATCTCAGGGAATGTCACATATATAACTAATTGTGATAAAAATGTTTTGGGAAATCCCTTATTATAATTTGGAAATACATCACTGTTCCACCATGGTGTCACTTAGTGGACAGTTAATTTCTTTTCACGTGGTAGAAGTTTTATTCAGTTAGGATACAACTGGTGGGATGCCTGTTGGGAGGTGGAAGAAAGAAACAAGGAAAGGAAAGGCTTATGATTGTTTTAATATGCAGCCACAACATCTAAAAATGTGAACGTGCCCAAGCACAAGGACCATTATTAAGCTACTGCTTTTAACGGTTCTGAGTCAATGCAACATCAGTGAGTGACTCCAAGAGGAAAAATCTCTTGCAAGAAAACAAACGTTTTTGTCTCAGATCTGTAGCAACTCCACTGCAGATAATGCTGAATATCAAACTTTTATTATCAAGTTATTCTAACTAATTAGTTGATTTATTGCATGATGCTTTGAGAAGATCATTAAAAAGTCTTCAGTAATAGGATGCTAATAATCCAATGTCTACTACTTCCTGTTTAACATATGCGGTTTGTTTTACAGTCATCTACACAGTATATTAAGATAGTTGCCCAGAATGATGATGTCTTTTCTCTGCATCTCTCTTTTTCTAGACAATGTCACCCATCTAACCTGAAAATATCATAGGTTTTCCCTTGTATTTCTCCTGTCCCTTAAGTTTTTTTTCCCCATTTACTGCCCAATCACTGCCTCTGCTACCTTGGTATTTTGGAAGCAGAGATGAAGTAACTGATAAATACTTGATAAATATAACTCCTAGTTAATCCTGGCTTTAACAAAGAACATGAATTGTTCGACAACATCTGAGGTAATAACCTCAAAGTACACTTCTAACAGAATGGAAGCCCCTTGTTCTCTTTAAGAGATACTAGCCATACCCTAACCCCCACACTAGAATTTTAAATGGCTGGACAATCCTTAGTCACTTCTTGCTCAGGTTTGTTTTAAACCCTGACAGTGAAGATGAGAGAGAGACAGGACAGAACACATCTGTATCTGCTCTTAGGAAATGGAAAAGATATTTTAATTGAACTGGGACATTTCTCAAAGTGACCTGCCAAGAAGAAAAGAAGCTTAAGTTGCTATACCTCTTTAATACCTTATGATTGACTTACACACATATATATTCATCTTTTTAATGGGTATTAGCATTACCGGAAAGCAATCTGAAGCAGTCTTTTCAGAGGAGTAACCTTATACATTGAGAATAACCTTATAGAAAGATTAATGCATTTAATATATGTCTGTCTATAAGCTTGCTGTGATTAAAATCTCTATTAAATAATATTTTTATGCTAATAAACAACCACATGACCGATATGCACCTTCTTTGGATGCAAACAAGCTGATTATTTTTCTAAGATGCTTCTTTAATTAAGGTTAAATGGATCTACAAGGCTAGGAAGTTTAAGGGGTAATTCAGTAACCTGTAATCTTTGGGATCAGAATGAAAATCTAACCTTAGCAATGAGTTTGCTCATATCAACTCAGTTGTTAACATAGATTAGTCTAGATACACAAAATCACAGAAAGCATAATTAAGAGAGATTTGCTTTGGTGAATTCAAAATAAAATTTCATTTTTCGATAAAGGGATTCTCTTATCACAGTTGCTCTTTATACATTCTACTGTACATGCATATTTCCTAAGGAGCAGAAAATCTCTTAGCCTATACCTGTCAATTTTTCAGTATAAATAATTACACACATACCATCCCCACATCTTAAAAGAGCTAATGAAATGGAACAATTTATATTATATAAGCTATTCAACCATTAAAGCTTAGTGAATGGTTTTAGTGAAACTGAACCTGACAAACTAAACCATAATAATGATATTTATTTTTAAGTCAAAAATTGCTGGAATCTTTCTTGGATTAATAATCTTGTGTGTCCCTGTTCTTCTAGGACAAATTTAGGAGTGCTTAGATAATGCTATTCCTAGTGTCAATTATATTCTTTGCACAATCCGCACTTAGATGGACACACCTAAGAAGAAAAGGAGGACTTGTGGCACCTTAGAGACTAAAAAATTTATATTAGCATAAGCTTTCGTGAGCTACAGCTCACTGCATCAGATGAAGTGAGCTGTAGCTCACAAAAGCTTATGGTCAAATAAATTTGTTCGTCTCTAAGGTGCCACAAGTACTCCTTTTCTTTTTGCGGATACAGACTAACTTGGCTGCTACTCTGACACCTAAGAAGTTCATTCTGTTTCTAGAGATATTATTGATTCAAGTGGTGTTCCATATTTTAAGTATACATAATATCTCTAATACCAAAATGAAATTTATGTATTCACCCCGTTATTTATGAATGATGGATGAACAGAGAAATGTGTATTTGGAAGTCATAACCAACAACACACGCTTAAGGCTCATATTTAGGACTAGCTTTTTGTTGAATCCCTGGGCTTTGTGTTTGAGTAACAGGGAACTGGAATATTTCCCAACACCACAAAGTGAAATCCATTTTTCAGGAAAGGAGGTATTTGTGCAATATTTGCTGTCCTGACTATGTAGAGTGATCTAAAGGCAACAGGAAGACACGCATGTGAATCTTCACAACAACACAACTTACCATAGAACTGAATTATCTGTGCAGATGAACTTGCTGGACCCAGACTGCCATGCTGACTGATTACGTGGTCAGCAAAGAGAAGAGTAGAGCAGTGATCACATGCTAGTCAGCTAGCTTGGCCAAATAAAGACGAAGGAACTACAGTATCATCACCATCATATGTTGCTCAGAGATCTTTATTTAATACACTAAATATTTCTGTGGTAAACATTTCCAGGTGTTTCTGATAACTGCCGATGGGGAACTGCTCTGAAATTGCCAGAAAATATTTTACAGTGACTGAGCAGAATTCAGTCAAGGTCATTGCCTGAACTGGAAATCAGTGTAATCAATACAATGCAATATACACGACTGCTACTGCAGATGATTTTCTGGCACATACAGCAATAGTTCATATAAGTAAAAAAGCAGACAAGCAGCTTCAGATTCAACCTGCTTTGAAACAAGCATCCAGCACTTCATGCATGGTTCTAGGTAGTTTTGAACATTAAGTTGGGAGAGGAAGTGGGTGGCCCTCCAGTAAGTTCCATTAGTAAGCACAATTTTACTATACTGTGAAACAACTCACAGTAACAAAGAAAATTGTGCGAGAACTGTCATTTACTATGTGTTTATACAATGCCTATCACAATGGGCTCAACCTGACTGTGGCCTTCCGTAATATAAATGTTCAAAAATAATAATAAAGTTGACGCCTGAACAAACAGCATATTTTAGTGTTTTGAAATTTTTAAAAAGGCGTATACAAGCCTTTTCTGACAAAGAAAGACTGATATTTTTCATCACCTTGGGTAAAACTGACACTGAAATGTCCTGTGTAAATTATACCCTACATCTTCATAAATTATATATACTTATTTCCTTGATAGGGACGGAGTCATAAACTCTTACCTGACTTCTCCTTAGAAATTTCACTGTGTTGCCAAAGTTAGTCAGAGCTTTAGCAACACAGCCCATCGTTTTTCTATGCATATGTATGTTATCAATTTGTTTCCATAGTAGATATATATTTGTATAAGAACTATGCAAACCACTGGGACATCTCTTATTGATTAACTGTCTGAAAGGATATTTTTCTCTTAATTGAAAAAGGTGGCAAATCAGTCACTGGTTCCCACATTCAGTGGTATTTTTCCATTTGAAATTCAAATATTTTATGTTGTAATATTATCTAGTATAATCAGGTCATCTCGTTCTGCGCCAACAACTGTTAGAATGTAAAAATCTTAATATAAAAGAAAGTTCCCACAATTCTTAAATGTATAAGTTTGCGTTGTGTAGTTCACTAAAAAAATTACACTCCTAAATTAGGGCTGGTTGTTAGACATTTCAAATACCAATGGTCTCTTACCCCTCTGCTTCACTTCAGACTTCCAAACCCCACTCTCTTCTTCACAACCCTTATAGCTCCCCTTTGCTCTTAGACTCTGTCTTTCTTTTTGTATAATGACCCTTGCTTGCTCTCTTGCTACACGGCTCAAAATTCTACCTCTACCTAGGCCACTCTTCTTCATTTTGACCTAGGCCTTTCTTTTTTCTCTACTGCATCTTTGTCTTGTATGCTATTATTCCTAATTCACCAGACTTTCAGTATTAGGGCATGTCTATACGTACAGCACTGTAGCGCCGTAGCTGTGCCGATACAGCTGCACCGCTGCAGCACGTGAGATGAAGATGCTCTATGTCGACGGGAGAGAGCTCTCCCACTGGCATAAAAATACCACCTCCGCGTGCAGCATAAGCTATGTCAGTGGAAGGAACTCTCCTGCCACAGTGTAATCTAGGTCTGTTGGAGGGGGGTGGGGTAGAGCGTGAAATATTCACAACCTGAGCAACACAAGTTTTGCCAACATAGGCTGTAGTGTAGACATAGCCTTAGATATAGGCCCTCTTCCTTTCCTCCTGACTCACTCCTCTCACTACTGCGGGCCCTCCCCTTGTATTTCAAGCCTCTTTCCTTAGGAAGGTTACTAAGACCTTATATAACTGCTCTGATCATCATTGTTTAATTGAGCTGCTCTGATTAACAATCTTGATACTGCTCTTTGCCTTTCCCACTGTCTGCTCTAATGGACTGGTGATTGGCGAGCCAAACATCCATTTTGTCTTAAAGACAGGATAGAATAGGGAACTTCATATAATTCCCTGATACAAACTACATTAAACTGCAATTAAGGTTGAATATATGAGTAATTTAAGAGTAAAAATATTACAGTATGTTGTAAATATCCCCCCAAAAAGTTATAAACCCAGGGAATCTAGTGTTAAGATGAAACTTGAAAAGAAAACCCCAAACTGTAATGACTCCATAACCATGCAATTATTATTTTAGTGTGTAGTCCTAGATTAAATTAAAAACATTTTAAAGACACATTTGATTTTTTCCTTTTTTCATCATGTCCCTATAGGGTGGAGTTAAGATTGCTTGAGTGCCTCAAACTCCCCTTCAAACCATCCTCTGAGTATTCAGTAAATCTGTTGCAACAAGTAGATTTCAAAAAACTGTACTAGAGATTAATGGTAATTTTTATCATTATTCTTCATAACTGAAAGCTTCTGCTTCAGCAGGGGCTGAAGAAAAATGAGCATCTAACACAGAAACTTATGAAGACCTATTCTCTTTCAAAATGTATGCCATCTCCTGTTATGCTCAATGGGGACTGAAGCCACAAATGTCCTCATCTTTGCCATCTTTTAAAATCGCCACGGCTTCCCATTGGGAACAATGGGAGCATAACCAAACTACCCTCAGAGAAGATGGTGGCCCCTAATAGTTTACAGGGTCTCCTTCATCCTGATGTCACCTTGGCTTCACTCCCATTGTTCCCCAAACTGTAGTTTTTAGGAGGACACTGTCTTTTTGATATGTAACAAAATCCTTGTTTTAAGTGCAAAACTCAGATGAACCAAACACCATAAATCCATAACTGGCACTTCCATAAAGGTATGAGTTGAAAATTATATGAAATATTTCTCACATCCCTAAGGTTAATTCTTTAACATACGGGACACATGGAAGACACTTCATATCAATTCCTCTTCAGTAAAGATAGCCAGTGCAGAAATGGCTATTTGAAAAATGGGACTGAATTTTTTTAAAATCAGTGTAATTAGATTTCATTACATTGAGCATTCAGGGGCAGAAAAAGACCCACAGTATGAAATCCAAGTCCCCTATTTCCAAAAGATATAAAGCATATGAAGAATAATTGAAATAAGTTGGTATCTGGATAAATGGCAACAGGTTACAGCTCGCGACATTGCTAACTAGTCAATAGCACCAATAATAATAGATATGTGACTTGTACTTTGTGATCTGTATAGTCAAATTCTCTACAATGAGTCACACACATTTCCCTGCAGAAACATAACCATCTCTCTTTATATCTGGTTTGAATAAATAATTTAGTTATGCAAATTTTTTACAGGCAGTATCTACACAGTATATGGAGTGCAGAGCTATACAGTACATATTTTTGTCATCTCTTGACATTAAAAGGTTTTGAGGTTAAATATTTCTATTTATTCTGCAGACAGATTCTATTATGTGGTATAAAAGCAATAAGTCACAGGTTATTATCTGAATGTTTCTTAAAAGGATATCAATTTACCTTCACAGTCTCCAATTGGATAATAACTAAGTATTGTGAAGGGACAACATTAGAATCTATTTAAATTGCTCTCTTTGGCATCAGTTGCTAAAGAAAAACATAGAGTGACTTGTGTAAACCAATTCCATATCTCACCTCCACACCTTGCAAGGCAACTTCACGGCTGGAGAGGGTCACCCCAAAGGGACTAAGTTAGTCTGAAATACTTGTGTGTGTGAATTTACAGCCAGAATTTGGCTCCAATGGAGCAATCTCCTGACTAGAAAATACTCAAATTTTAGCAGAACCATTGTGAAGAGTGTTATGTATAGAGAGGGTGGCTCTGCTGCCCCATGTGCCACAGAAATAAGTTATGTGGAAGAGCTACGCACGGGCCTAAAAAGGAACGAGAGCATGACCAGTGGGTCTCTGAACTCGAGTAGATCTAATAACTAAGAACCCACATCTATTTACTGTCTATGCATTTACACCATGCTCTGCAGTGGGCCTAGGCTGCTCCAGCAATTTGTGGCTTTTGTAGTCACTTAGGGCACTGGTGTAGCAGATTCAATTTTCTGGCTCCAAGTTTTTTGGGAAGATTCCAGTAATGAAACCACATATTAGTCCCCTGTGCAAGGCTGATATACTTGAGACTAGCATGTGGGATGAGAATTCTCCCACAAGTGAATAAGATAATCAAGTTATCGTACCCAAATTAGTTTGGTGTTTGGTACAAGTTAAAATAATTGCCGAAGAGTATACAATTGCCAATACAATGACTGGGCTTGAGTTCCTTAAGTACACTTGCCAAGGAAAGAAAAAAACCCATCTAATGTTTTGCCAAGGCTTCCCCTCACTCTCATTCCACCCCACTTCGCACACACTCTTTATATCTAATTATATGGTGCCCGTCCCAGAGACCAGTGAGTGCCAATAAAGATGCATTTTCAAACTGGTGCCTGAGAATAGGTGTCTAAATTCATATTTAGGTGCCTACACACCTGTTAATAATCTGTAAATACACCAGATTTTCAACAGACCAGAAGCCTGGGGCCGTATGACTGAATGTGCAAATGGCCGACTAGATGCTAAACTGGTCATTTATCTGTGTATTTATCACTATTTTTTATGCATGGCTAGAGGCTTCTGCCATTTTGAATATCTGAAATGAAATGCTGATTTCAACAGCTATGCAACAATTCAGCAGTCAACCCATACGTAAGCAAAGCATTTAAGCCTATGCTTAAGTAGAGTCACATGCTTAAGTTGCATTAAGTTCGATGATACTGTCCTGAATAGGGTGGTTTTCCTGAATTTGGGCTAAATATGTATTTTATGCATATATATTATAGAGACAGTTTCAGAAATATATTTTCCCTGTAAACTGCAATAACTTAATTTGATTCATCTAATCAAAAGTTCTAAGTGAACTTTTGGTCTAAACATAAACTTAACTAAACAAAACACCCTTGAACTTTTGACCTTAAAAAAAGTACAAGGCTGAAAGATGCTACTAGATTTTATAAATTTGCAAATCAAAATGCACCTGTTTGTAAAGCACTGTTTTGCCTCAGCAACTCAGATAGTTAAATAATGTAATGAATGTTAAATGACAAGCTAGTAGTCTCAAATTTGCAGCACAATAAGCAGACACTTGGCTTGACAATGCTTGTAATAAAATTATCTTTGTAATTACAGTGCAGATAATTTTTGTTAATGTTCATTTTTATTCAGACTTAAGTATCACAGTCATACGAGGGCAACCATACCATTAGACTACCGTATACGAACAATTAAATTGTTGTAACTATTTGGTATACTATCAGCATTAATAATGACAATCCAGAGGAGTTGTATGTTTGTTTACTGGAGTGTTAGATACCCCAATTAACTTCTAGAACAAAGCCAGTATAATTTAGAGATCAGCCCGCTCCAAACACCTATACAATCTGGAGAAGTCTGGATATTAACCTGAGGCTTAGGACCCTCTCTAGTTTCATGATGAACATACACTACTCTGCAGTGTTTCTGATCCCTCAATTTGAAATGCACATGACTGACGCACTCACCTTAGTGCTAGCTGGAATATACACAGACATTTCTTTCTGACAAGCACAATGAAAATGTTCAAGTTACAATGACTTTAACTGAAAAGAAGACTTCATGTCAACATTCCCCAAAGGGAAATCTCATAATGGGCTAAGACTGCTTTTCATTCATGCATTATTTGTCACTAAACACTGTCACTGGAATAAAACATTTTTTTTTTGCTCTTATGTTTCTTTCAGTAAAAATACTTACATTGTTAGAAATTACTAAAGTATCATCCACAACAATTTCACTGTTATTGTACAAATTGTCAGTTATGCCATCTGAATTATGGATGGAATTTTTAAAAGGCTTCCATTTTTGTAGTCTTTAGAAAGGACAATGAAATCTATAAAAAAACAAGATTACAATTTCCGTATTTAAAATGTACACCAAGTAATTCAAACAAATGTTATGACATTTAAGATAATGAAACCCTTCATTTATGCCAGGGTGTCCTATTTCACATATAAGGAGTCACAACAGATGTCCAAATCCTGTAATGCCAAAAGAAAGCTAGGGCATATCTTGATTAATACCCTTAGAGCAGTCCATGGTGTCTCTTTAAAACTGGCATGCATTACTTCAAAACATCTATTCAAAATCCATTCTAGGAAACACAGCTAGACAAAGTGTTCCCAAGACAAAAGGAAAACAATAAAACTCTGTATAACCCTTTTAGCAATGTAAGCTGCATATTATTGACAGACCATTCATTGCAATCAGCAAATGATTAATTGCAAATTTGTTGCTAAATTGACCACGGAAAAAGACCAGCTTCAGGGTACTGTTAAAGAGGAAAAACTTATATTAAAAATGATTGGAGACTTTTTGTAGTGAATTAATTCTAATCAATACTCTGGTTGACTACACAGTGGAATAATGACTTCCTTAAATAGCATAGGTACCCATTATTGTAGACATTCAAATTAATATTTAACCTCGTGCCTTTCTTTTTTTTTTTTTAACCTTCTGATACAGCATTATTCTAACCTCACCTTTAACAATTAAACAATCCACCTATTATCTAATGCAGAACACAACAGATTATTCTAATTTTTAATATAAATCAGTTTGGGAGGCATAATATACATAGGAACATTTGAAATCTAACAGAGCAAGCAACAGTGTTTCTTAGACAATTTTGTAGGTAGTGCTCTGAGTCTTTTTTAAATAAGGGTACTAAGGAAGCAACGTAAAATTCTGAGTTTCTTAGTCAACAGCGTAGCAGAGAGTTACACATAATTTGAAATATTCTGGCAGTGATTACCATAAAGCACATATTCAGCCTAAACCTAGCACAAGAAAAAGATATGTTATGCCACTTTCCCTTTTGAAGCAGAGACACTGAGGATCTCTTATTTTGATGTGGTTTATGATTGTAATAGGAAGAAGCAAAGTGAGGAAATTTATTTCCTCAAATACAGTACATAGACTATATACAGTATTTCTTAGTACAGAAAGTAGGATCAAAGCTACACTTCACTGTAGCAGAATGGCAAGGCAGGGCTAGCCTTTCATTTTAAAAACCTGTTTGGGGATAGTTTATAGCCTCATAATTTGAAAATCCACTAACAGAAAGGATTTTGCCAAGGAAGTTCTCAAATCTAAAATGAAAGCTCTAATGTACTGGTTGGGATGTCACAGGATGACTGGCCCCATTAAGGCAAGATGGGATCAGCCCCACTTCCCGCCCCCCCCCCCATGCATAGCCAATTTTTCTCCCCAGATGAGGAGAATGAGGAGGGTCAGGAGAACCAAGCAGCCCTGGGGTAGATCAGGAAGAGGCCTGGAGAGAGAAGTGGCTGCAGGTGGGTGTTGGCAGGTGCCTCCAGATACTGCACTGAGTAAGAAAGCTTGTGCAAGGCCCTAAATTAGCAGTGGGGAAGCCACCATCAGGGAAGGAGAAGGCCAAACTCCAGGCCAGAAATGCTGGGAGAGGAGGAACACAGTTCCTCAGGGAGGAAGGACTGTGTCCAGCTTGGAACTGGAGCAGAAAAGTGTTTGAACTCTGGAAGGCAGACAGACCTCAGGGAGGAGGGGTGTACCCAGAGTGAGACTGGGATGGAAGAGACTTTATTTTGAGTATATTTTATGCTAATAAGCCAGCCCCCAAAAGAAAGCATTATTATTGGACACAAGCCTTTGTTTAATTATCAAGCAGCCTGAGAGAAGGGGAAACTGAGGCAGTGACACGCACAACCACCCCAGGCTACAAGGGGGAGCAGGGAGAAGGCATCCAATCCTATTTCAGGGAGGGGGATCTTTAGAAAATTTGGAAAAATAAGTACTTAATCTTATTAAAGGAAATATTTAAGTCTCCAAAGCAGATCTTGGTATGAGACGGACTTACGTCTCTTACGTTTCACAAATTTCCAAGTTTGTTGTAAGCCCAGTTCTGAAGTTCTTATTCAGGTAAAATTCTTATTGACTCATACAAGAGTTTTATTTGCGAGAAAACTGCATGATTGAATACAAAATCATTAGCAGTCGGGCCCCATTCCAGGAAAACATCCCTATTCAGAGAAGCAATTAAGCATATGCTTAAATCCTATAGAAGTCAATGTTTTCTGAATCAGGGCTTGTTCTGTTGTAATACCGCAATTCACCAAGGTACCTAAGCGTGTGCTTAACGTGAAGTATATCAGGAACCCCTGATGCATCACACCACCTGATTATAAAACATTTTATAGTGCACCGTAGAAGGTGCACAACCACCTTTGGTGCTGCCTAGTGGTCAGGCAGGGATTGGCAGGACATCTCCCGATTGAAGCACAGTCCTATCCGTTAATGCCCCACATCTGTGAGGTTCCAGTTCTCCCGTTTAGCACTGGGGCTTTGAGGGATGAGCCCTTGAACAGTCACAGCCTTTCCCCGCTGGCCTCTCACCGGAGGTGAAGGCTCTTGTTGTACTGTCCTCTCGGAGTGGGTAGGGGAGCCTGGGCCCGCCCTCTCCTACATGCTTGGGTTCAGAGCCCAACGATGGGCAGCTATACCCAACATCTGGGGTGCTAAGCCGTTGCCCCCTGAACCACTTCCTATGCCAGTCTTCTTCAGCTTTCCAGAGTAAATCACTCCAGTCAAGTCTCTGACCCACACACTCTATCCCCTGCTTATCTTTTGTGGGTTTGCACGAGTCTGTGTTGTCAGGTCCCAGGCAATGAGCTTCTGTGCAGTATTTTCCCCTCAGAGCAGCCATCTGCTCCCTTCCACCACCTGTCTCTGAACAGCTGTGCTCCCCTTTTTAAAGCCCTACCTTCAGCTTGTGCAGGTGTGCCTGGGTGGGGCTGCCTGGGCCCAGAGATGTTCTTTAGAGTGGGGTTTGTATACTCCATCACCTACCCTACCCTCCAAAACAGGGCCTGGGGTCTTATTCTTCATCCCAGGTCCCTGCCATCTAGTAAAAAGAAATCTGTGTTCTGGTGGTTCTTTCCAGTGCAGTGATGTACCTGAAAACTATATGGTTGTAATGAGATGTACCACCATATAATCTTGGGGTTGGTATCCTTCCCAATGTTCAGACAGTGCAGGGAGGCATGGTCCATCATGTGAAAAGGGATTTCCTAGTAGATCTGAATGAGTCTGCATCCCATTTCACCACCAAAGATTCTTTCTATATTACCAAATAGATTATTTCTCGAGGAAATGGTTTCCTGCTTATAGAGAGCACTGGATGCTCATCTCCCTCAACTTCCTGGGAAAGGACTGCCCCCAACCCTACCCCAGAGGCATCTGTTTGTAATGTAAACCCTTTTTCAAAGTCTGTGTAAACAGTAACAGCTCCTGACACAGATGCTCTTTTAGAGTCCTGAAGTCTCTGTCGCAGTCTTCTGATGAAATGACTTTCTTGGGCCTAGCATCCTTCACATCTAGGCTATATTTCCCTAGTTTGTTTATTAAAAGATCATTCAAGATAGTATCAAAAGCCTTACTAAAGTCAAGGTATAACACATCTATCGCTTCTCTCCACCCACAAGATTTGTTACCCTGTCAAAAAAAAAAAAAGCCACTATGTATGTTTGACAGGATTTGTTCTTGACAAATCCATGTTGATTGTTACTTATCTTCTAGGTGTTTGCAAATTGATTGCTTGATTATTTACTCCATTATCTTCTCCATGAACTGCAATACTCTTCCACCTCCCCCAGGTCCAACATGGCTTGCAGCTCCTCTCACACAGGATCTCACATTTTCTATAGGAGGGGTCAGGGGTTCTTGCAGACCCTCTGTCCTCGTTCAGTGGCTATATGGTGATGTGTCAGGCATGTCCATCCCGGTAAGAGTGAAAATACTTCTGGGAAGGAGTCACTCAGCGCCATTTGTGCTGTCTGCTCTGGTAAAAGCTCTTCTCCCATCGATACGGTTAGAGGTCCTGGGGTCACTGATGTTATGAGAAGCCCTTCCTTGGCTTTTCAGGCTTTCAAAAGGTTAACATGGTACACTTGCATTTCCTTTTTCTCCCTGGTTGTTGGATTTCATAGTGAACTGGCCTCACGCATTTCACCACCTTGAATGGCTCCCCGGCCACCAAGCTAATAATTTCGACTCTTAATTTGGCAACAGTAATAGTACCCTGTCACTAGGTCTAGATTCTTGTAGGCAGGCCCCTTTGTTGTAGGCCCTCTTTCTTGGTTGTACTTGGCTTTCAATAAGTTTTCCTTTGCAAAATCCCCTAACACTTTAAGCTATTCTCGTAACTGGAGTACATGCTGCATCACATTGGTTATCTTTGGTCCTCCCATGAGAGGTCTAAGATCTCGCAAGGCTGTCTTCCATACAGCAGTTCAAATAGGAAGAATCCCATGGACACCTTTGGAAACTCCCTGATGTCAAACGGAGATGGAAGCGACTAGTTCCAGTGGCGAGGATCTGATTTTATGAATTTCCTCAGCATCTTTTTCAGCATTCGGTTGAAACATTCAACTAATCCACCTGTCTGGGGCTGGTAAACAGACACCCTTAACGTCTTTACTTTTAACAGAGCACGTAGCTTCTTCATCAAGCGTGCCATAAAATTAGTTCCTTGATCAATCAGCATCTCACTTGGTATCCCCAATCAGGCGAACAACTTCATAAGTTTTGCCTCCAGCTTGTGCAGCCCTTGCAGGTGTGCTTGGGTGGGGCTCCCTGAGCCAGGAGATGTTCCTTAACTCCTTGCTCTACAGTGTTGGGTTTGTATACCCCATCACATGCACCCACATGAATGCATTGTGGACAATGCTGTCTCATCATAGCGTTCAAAATTAACCTATTTTCAATCCACACAATGTTGATTAGATTTCAGTAGGAAGCAGGTTCCTTATTAATGTGCTTTAGGCAGAACAGCAGTGCTGAACTCTTCATATGCACTGAATTGGATGTTGTCGAAAATACTATTTATAGGAACTTTAAAAAATGTATTTAAAAATCTCCAATCAGGTAGCATAATCTCAAGTTCTGTTTTATTTTAACCTTTGTAAAATTAGTGAGAAAATATTTTCCAACTTCAAAAGATCTGTTTTTCCCCACTCCACCTTTACTTCAGCCAATCCATTTTTAAGTAAACATTATTCTGAAGAAATCAATTTAAAAACATACACGTTCTCCACTGGGTCCAAAACAAAAAAAAACTGTCTCAAACCTGAAAACAGATGAGCCAGGGAGGAGTCTAGAATCTGAAAGTCAAGTTATATTTTTTTCTTTTCTAGATAAATGCATTGTCACAGTAACAAAAGACTTTGCAGACCAAAGTTTGCTCTCAGTTAAACCATAGTTCCATTGCCTTAAAATTCTCACAAGCAGATTACATCTAATGAGGCAGAATCTGGCCTTTCAACTCTAATTTAGTTAACAATTTTGTTAATATGACATGATCTAAAAAAGATTCCAGCTCACTTCTCCTGGCATGTGCAGGATTTACAAAGATAGCAGGAGGAAAAAATAGTAAATATGTACATTGTCACCAAAGGAAAGAGAGTCCAAATGCTGAACAGCTCCACTTCTTCTGTGTAACAAGGTGCCTTTTTTATTTTATTATGTTTCAGGCTAGTATTGTTCTTAAATTTCAGGCCAACTAAAAACAAAGGGTGTGTGTGTGTGTGTGTGAGTGTGACAGAATGTTTAACCAAACTGACAAAATTATCAGAGAATTAAAATTCACTTTCAGAGGTCATTATAAACATACAATAACAAAAACTATAAAAAATGTGTCCTTTCAACTTTTCCCACACTCAAACTTCTGCCTTGAGAAAAACTGAGCCATCTTTAGTCTCTAATTAATTCTGAAAAATCTCCCCTTTGTTTGAACAACATAGAGTCAATAAGACTCGTTTGTTTATTTTATGGGTGCTACCATCTGAAGACATTTTCTGAGGGTATTCGTTTGGTTTCTTTAACAGAGGATTGCCATGTTCTGCACGTACAGTACTGAGGCTTTCATTATTTCTGTTCTCTCTCCCTAACACTCCACATTTAAAAATACACACTGCCCACAGGTAGAAATGGTCTTTGGGGATGCTATCTCTAGAAGTTAAACACAATCTATTACAATAGTTGTGGGTTGTTATTCTTTTTTGGTAAGGAACTGATATCATCAAAGTTCAGCAGCTTTCCTTTCCAATCAATAAGAGAAAGTGGCAATGTGTTCTCAAAAGTACTAATACAAAACACAATAAAAAGATGTTTTCTTAACTGAGAAATTATGCTGTGCAGTTATGTTTGGAATCAAAATGCAAATCTTACACAGGCGCCATTAAATGAAGAGTTGTAAACAGCAGTAATATAGTACATCATAGAACAAAACATTCATATGATAAAATAGCCTTCATTTGGCACAATAATTTGAAACTTGGCTTTTAAACTAACTCTTTATGTAGATTCTAATTTTATACTAAACATTTTCATGGGAGCATCTTGTAATTCTGATATGTAAACCAACAAACTGACATGCTATGTGTATTGAGTAGCCTCTTTGGATACCAGCTGGCTTGGCTGTATGCCTTTCTAATGGTAATGAAGTCACACAGCTGCTAGGACAATCAGCTGGAGTTCAGATCATCACTAGCTAAATGGATATCCACTGACTGGCTTCTTATCAGGACTCATTGAAGTTCAGTGTTGACAAACTGTAGCGTTACATAGGTTTTCATGGTTACGGCAATGTGTCTTTTAAAAATGAACTTGTTGGAACTGAAAAAATCCTCTCCTTTTTTGTCTATAAATATTACTTTGTGCTAGTCAACTCAAGAAGGTCCAATTCTGCTCCCAATTAAGTTAAAAGAAAACTCCCATTCATTTGAATGGAAACAACTTAGATCAGTTTCCAATGTTTAAGGAATTTTTGAAGTATACTACCGTTCAGATTTCTTCAGAATGATAGGGCTACAGAGTAACCATGTATTCAGTAATATCCAATTTTCAACTTTGAATGAATCTACACAATAGAACCATGTGAATATATCAATTTTTGCTTTGCTCAGCTATGCATGGGAAACAGCATGTATCTTAATGAAAAACTGCACAGTTGTATGGAGAAATTTTCCTGTTTTCACAAAGGAACAATTTTCCATGAAGAAAATGGATCAGAGAATAAAATGCAATTCTTCACACATCAGCACTAAAGTTTCAGTTCATACCTTTGGAAACTGACTCTCCTGTGTGAAAAATTTGAAGGAAACCCAGACAAAGTTTTCATTTTCAGAAAACCAGCAAAAGCATTGTTTTTATCTACTTTTATCAGTACACTTTTTGTTTCTGCACAATTCTGTTGCACACATCTGTTGTAATATTTGTTTATAGACATAGGATTTTTTTTCCACTGTGGAATACACAATATGCCTTGTAACATATACTGGAGGGAAAAACGATTCTAGCACCTATGAATTAACGTGCAGTGACTGATGTTCTGAAGTACCCTCCACATATTAAAAAAAGATAAAGCCCTTAAGTAAACTTTCAATCACTATAAATTATGGGCTAGATTATACAACACTTATATAAGTGAAATTTATATGAATAGTGAAATTTATATTAAAAATATAAATATATTAAATATATAAATGTATATGAAATTTATATGAAATCCTTAGCCTATTGAAGTCAATGTGAGCTTTACCATTGATTTCAATGGGGCCAGGCTTTCAACCACCAACTTATATTCATGAAGACACTCACCAATGTAAAAAGCTTGCCCAATCTAAATCTATATCAGAAAAAATGTCCTTGCCTTAAAGGACGATCTCCTGAAGTCTGAATTTATGAAAATTTATAAAAGCAATTTTTTCAGCCAAAAAACTCTGTTCTGATCTGTTATCTTGCCTTTTTAAGGCTTAGCTGGCTTTTTTTCCTATTGGATTCCCTGTAGGAAGCAAAAGATAATCAGTGTTACTTCTGTGAAATTCAGACTAAGGTTTTGGCAATATCTCCAGATTAACAATCAGCAAAATATCATGCCTCCCACAAACCAATATATGGAAACTCACCCACGTAAATGATATCATACTGACTCAACTAAGCATGCTCAGACTGAACACTGACATTCATACACAGGGAAAAGATCACAGTGGAAAAATGACAACACTCCTACGGTTAATTACACTTAAAGGGAAACATGCAACTAGTTCCTTTAGTTTTGCACATACTCTGGAATTTCCATTTCATACTGTGGAACTTGCTTGGTGCAACTCATGTTATTTTGTTTTTTATTTTAAAGTGATTTTAATAACTGAAAGCTGGCAACTTGACAGTGTTGGTAAGTAAAGTCCTATATTCACAGAACAGGTGCACAACTGACAGTAACAGTGCAAATTTCTTTACACTGCACTGCCAATTTCCTTCATCTTTTGACTTAGGACCACTTACACTGCTGAAAAGTTAGTTCACTCTCCATGCCAATTTAGTCCTTGGCCTCTTTGCTGAGATTGCCAACAGAGGTACAAACTGAGTGCTGTGACCATCTGTCCACTCAGCAAAGGACCCTGAGCACTAAGTGGCACAGCTATTCAGTAGACTTTATGAATGTAATTTGATAATAAGTTTTGGTCACTACAGCCCTTAGCTGAATTTAAACCAGTGACCTAGAAGTGAGAGTCTCTGCATCCCATTACTAAGCCCTGAAGCCATCAAAGTCCCCAGTTGCAACTTGTTCTTGAGCTGATTCTATCCATGAAAAGTGTGAGGCTAGCAAATACATGATTTAGTGTGTTTTATGATGCCACTCCAGTGTCCGCTGAAGTCAATGGAAAGACTCCTATTGACTTCAATGAGATTTGGTTCCGGCCGTATGTCACTGACTCCGTGACCCACAAAAAACAACAACAAAAAACAAACAAACAAAAATGGTTTCTCAGATAAAAAACAAGGAAAAATCTTGTAGTTTTTGTTGATTTTTCAGGGTGTTTTTTTTTTTTTTTTTTTTTTTTTGAGATTTGGGAAAGGTTACCTTATTCCCTGTTAATGAGTTGTTATACTCTTGGGTTCTGTCTACAGCTAACTGTAAACACCATTCTTTCTGTTCTTCTTTTTCCATGACAGGGGGTTAGGTAGGTGACTCAAAGAGGCTTTTACATCTCTAATCTCAGGTATGTTTGTGAGGCCCCATAGTGTGTTAATATTGTGTCCAAAAGTGAGGAACTTCCTACAGAAGAGATGCCACTTACAGTGTTTTCTAATGCAACCACCTATATCAATTGCTGTTGGCACAAGTCTCACCAATTTGTGAGTGGGCACCATGCCATCTGAACAGACGGCATGAGGTAGAAATCCAAATAGCCATGTTTGTGCATCACCTGTGGGTAGTGATAGCACGATTCCCAGCCATGAAGGTCTAAACAGTGGACCACCATGATGTTACATGCTAAAGTTTACAGAGAATTGTCACCAATAATCCAGCATTATAATAATCCAGTATTAACTTTCAAATACAAAATAATATTTCTGTAGCAGAATATATCAGATACCTAACTTTTAAAATTCAAACGACAATTACTCCCTGTCTTCACTTTCTTGTTACTCCACGAGACAATGGAAAAGAAGGACCAAACAATGAACCATATCCTCAGCGCCATTCTGCCTGCTTTAGGCTACTCTAACAGCACAAAGCATCCAGAAACTTGGTGAATCTGGCCAGCTGAGAATTCCCCCCAGTGAAGAAATTCCTGTGTGGTAGAGAGTCTCTGTAACTGGCTCTACATCCTCACTACCTTCTCATTCCCAGAATAAGCAAATTTCCAGGGAATAAGGTCCATAATCAGAATACTCTTGTAATTTCCAGCAATGGTTCAAACGGCAAAAGAGCATCCATTAAATTGTGCTAGGGAGCTAGGACATCCCCTGGGTATCCCTACACCATGGAGCTACAAAGAAGGCTTAAATATACTTTTGTGCCACATCCCTACAGTGAGTGTTTCTCAGCCAAAACTGAGGATCTAGCCCAATGATTTTGCTCATGCATTTTTCATGTAAGTGGATCAGCAGAACAGCTATGCTAATAATTCATAACTAGCTGTTTACTCAAAAAGTATGACCCTTTCTGCTGTTTGCAAATTGCCCACACGCAGATTATGGTTTTTCCATATTAATTTGTTACTTGAAATTATTTCTTGAATCATTTCAGTGAATAGCTTTTAACCTATATTTTGTGCACAAGCAGTTTATCATATACATTTGGTATTCATAGTTGCATTTGATTACACACACAGGTTACTTGTTATTTTTTTCTGATCCCTGCTTGGATGAGCTTAATTCTTGTTATCAGGATTCTAGTGCAAATGGTTAGTTTTTAGTTCAAAATTTGTTTCTTCAAATACTTCTTATTTGTCTCTATAAAATGTTTGTTTCTGTGAATCTTCCTGTTAGTAAACTCAATTTCCTGAAATTAATGGAAACCCAACATTTACAGGGCCACAAACATAAATGACTCTGTTACTTTGCTTTCTAAGGCTACATATACACTACAGCCGGGATCGACGCTCTGAGATCAATCCACCAGCAGTCGATTTAGTGGGTCTAGTGAAGACCGGCCAAATGGAGAACAGATCATGCTCCAGATCGACACCTGTACTCTACCCCCAACGAGACGAGTAAGGTAAGTCTTTCCCATGTCGACCCCCTGCGGCAAGTCAACCTAAGGTACGTCAACTCCAGCTACATTATTCACGTAGCTGGAGTTGCGTAGCATAGATCAACTTACCGCAGTAGTGTAGAAGTAGCCCGAGTCTACGGCAGAGCAGCAAAAAGCAACAATTCCATAAGCAGAATAAACAAAAAATGTTGTTCTTCTGTTAGGTACTAAATCATTTTTAAGCTTCATTTTTAAGCCCATTGATATCTGTCGATGGTTGTGATGCCATGCCAAACAGTGGATTCCGAACCAGCATCTGCGCAAACCTGGTGACAGAACATTTTTTTTTTAAGAACATTATAGTATCATCTTTAAGGGAAACAGCTGCTGTTCATAAGGTTTGAAGCTTCTTCAAATGATAGTGCATGTTTTAAAATTGTACTCCTACAAATTGACCAAATTAGTTGATTCTGTGTGGTGAACTTAGGAACAAGTTCCAGTATTGCAAGAGTGAATCTGACTGTGTTCAATGAGATGTGCAAGAGACCATCAACTAAACTAACATCAGCTAAGTCAGCTTTTGTTCACAGATGCTCATTGTTTATGACAGGGATCGGCAACCTTTGTCATGCGGCCCGCCAGAGTACTGGCTGCTGCTTCCCGCAGCCCCCATTGGCCTGGAGCGATGAACCGCGGCCAGTAGGAGCCGCGATCAGGTGAATCTGCGGATGCGGCAGGTAAACAAACTCACCCGGCTTACTAGGGGGCTTACCCTGGTGGGCCACATGCCAGAGGTTGCCGATCCCTGGTCTATGCCAAGTAAAATGGCAAACAAGGAAGGCCAGTGTTGGTCCCACCCTAGTTAATGAAAATAATTATTTCAGTGGGACCAGAAATTGGCCTATATGTTAGCGGGGTATGCAAAGGAATACAAATGTGGCTGCTTTTGGAGGGGTACTTTCTGTGCCCCCCGCAACTGGAGGAGCTGGTTCCCATACAACCCGCGATCAGAGGAGCTGGCTCTCCCTTCCTTCCCACCCCCCAGAGCCAGTGGAGCTTGATTTACTCCGACATCCGGAGGAGCTCACACTCCTCACCCTGAAGGAGTCCTGTGCCCCTTCTTGCTGCCCCTTGTGCACACCCCTGCATGCTAGCAAAATGAACATACAGTACAACATCAAGAATTTTGGGAAATAATTGTAGAGACAAAGCAGGGTGATTCTAGGTTATCTTGAACAAATCAATATGTCTACTGTTTTACTTGGAATACACAATGAGCACAGTGCAAGTGATGCTCTCAGATGGCAAATGGGTAGATTTGCTGGAGCAGACATATGAGATCCAGTAAACAGCTAACTGTGGTATGGTCCCAAACAGATCTGTGGTTGTTAACAGCCAGCTGGATAAGTGGGAAGCCACTGGCTTCCATTTCAGCAATGTTAAAATGCAAAGGTCTTTTCGTGTTCCATGCACCTGCAACTCACCTCACTTTCCCACACCATTCATGTGAAAAGCTCCCTCCACAATTGGCCATTCATTCTGTGCAATGTAATGCCTAAATACTATAAACTGACTTTATTTGCAAATTTGTGCTAGAACCAATTGTCAAACATTTCTCTAGTCTTCTATCTTTGAATGCTTGGTCTTATTTTGCTTTTCCATTAAGCTTTGATCACACATGACTTTTTAACCCTACACATACAGGCACTATTGGTATAGCTTGCTTATTTTTGTATTCACTATTGCATTTTCCTTACATCTGAAAACATACCTCTTGCGATTAAGGGGCATGTCATAAATATAAAGGGAAGGGTAAACCCCTTTGAAATCCCTCCTGGCCAGGGGAAAGCTCCTCTCACCTGTAAAGGGTTAAGAAGCTAAAGGTAACCTCACTGGCACCTGACCAAAATGACCAATGAGGAGACAAGATACTTTCAAAAGCTGGGAGGAGGGAGAGAAACAAAGGGTCTGTGTGTCTGTCTATATGCTGGTTTCTGCCGGGGATAGACCAGGAATGGAGTCTTAGAACTTTTAGTAAGTAATCTAGCTAGGTATATGTTAGATTATGATTTCTTTAAATGGCTGAGAAAAGAATTGTGCTGAATAGAATAACTATTTCTGTCTGTGTATCTTTTTTGTAACTTAAGGTTTTGCCTAGAGGGGTTCTCTATGTTTTTGAATCTAATTACCCTGTAAGATATCTACCATCCTGATTTTATAGGGGGGATCTCTTTATTTCTATTTACTTCTATTTTTATTAAAAGTCTTCTTGTAAGAAAACTGAATGCTTTTTCATTGTTCTCAGATCCAAGGGTTTGGGTCTGTGGTCACCTATGCAAATTGGTGAGGCTTTTTATCCAACATTTCCCAGGAAAGGGGGGGTGCAAGTGTTGGGAGGATTGTTCATTGTTCTTAAGATCCAAGGGTCTGGGTCTGTAGTCACCTAGGCAAATTGGTGAGGCTTTTTACCAAACCTTGTCCAGGAAGTGGGGTGCAAGGTTTTGGGAAGTATTTTGGGGGGAAAGACGCGTCCAAACAGCTCTTCCCCAGTAACCAGTATTAGTTTGATGGTGGTAGCGGCCAATCCAAGGGCAACGGGTGGAATATTTTGTACCTTGGGGAAGTTTTGACCTAAACTGGTAAAGATAAGCTTAGGAGGTTTTTCATGCAGGTCCCCACATCTGTACCCTAGAGTTCAGAGTTGGGGAGGAACCTTGACAGGGCATCAGAGGGACTGGTTACTAGGACTAAGAGACTGATCAGGGACATAAAAGGGACCCAGAATGCTCCTTGTGGACCCCTGTGAAGATTACACAGCCCTGGGTCTGGGTGCGCTGGGATAAGCAGGCTCTGGCACTTGCTATTCTCCGCTAAAGCAGGTTGTGGACTCTGGCCCAGACCATATCAGTCAGGGGAGCCAAGTCAGAGCAAACGTTGTCATAATTTCCTGCTCCTATAGGGCAGCAGCAAAGTATCAATTACCAACCAAGAGCAAGGGTAGAAATTTAAGCCCAGAGGGGTGTCCCATAAGCAAAATACTTCCCAGGGCTGCTCTGATGGGAGTACATCTTATGTAGCACCTCTTACTCAAGGCTAGACCTAAAAGCACAATATAACCAAAGATGAGGCCCTTTTTCTTTCAGCTACACAAGTACTGGTATGCTTAAGGGCAGTGCCTTGCCACTTTCAAGAAATCAAGATGGGGATGGCTACACAAAATCCTGGTAGCACTGAGTACGGTTAACCAGTCCAATAGTGGGACTATAGGTAGCTGCTGGCTCCTGGTGTATGATTTGTGAAAACTCTGAACTTGAGAGGGAGGGAGAGGCTGGGTGTGAAGGTTGAATAGTGCCACTGGACTGCTGTGTAGGATCTGTGCTCCTACAGGCAGCTTGCTGGTACCTCGTGACAAAAAACAGCTGTGCCACATGGATTATTAGTGTAATTGGTTCACCCTCATTAAGGACCACCTGCCTAGAATCATGTCTATGTGACAGTTCTATGTTACTAAAACTGGCCATTTTACTTGTCTCTATTTCAGCATTGTAACTGGCAATGCTGTCACCTGACCAGCCAGTGTTATTCCTATAAAAATCTTAAAACTAAAGCAGCAGCATTTCCTACAATTAGATCATAAATTACTATGCCCAATTCCAATATCATCTCAGAAAAAGGCAGGGTAACTTGTGGTTATAGCAGCAGGTTACTGGAAGTCAGAATTCCTTTTTCTGTTAGTGACTTGCTCTGTGACCATGGTCAAGTGAATTAAAGGGACACTGCCAACTTAAACCACCCTCCCACATACACACTTCTATTTCAAAATGATTTCACTTCTGTTATTACCAAGTAACACCCAGATTTACTACAGTTAAGACAGGTGAGGGAAAAGAAAACAGTTTTTTTCTATTTTCCCCATTTGTTTACTTTGTTAATTCAAAAGTATTCTGTCTATAGTCAGTTTTAAAGTCTAGCAGTGGAGTTAATAACTTTCCCCTTTAGATAATGGGTATGCCACACAACAAAAGGGGCAGCACAATAAATAAACTGTAAATATTCCTTCCCCTTCCCCTACACTTCCCTGCAGAGGGACTTAAGGACAGGTATAGTACCTGAAACTATTTTAAAGTCAATGTTTTAAACTTACCAGATTTCAGGTTGACAGCACCTCTTCAACCTCGCTGTGTCTAAGTCTGCCCAGGAATAAAAGGGAAATAAATAATGTGTGTCTAGCTCTTGGGGGCATGGTGAGGCTTAACTGTAAAGTATCTTGATATCAGTGCACAAAAGGTGCTAAATAAGTGCTATTATACTACAATGTGCTGTTTCAGAGTAGCAGCCGTGTTAGTCTGTATTCGCAAAAAGAAAAGGAGGACTTGTGGCACCTTAGAGACTAACCAATTTATTTGAGCATAAGCTTTCGTGAGCTACAGCTCACTTCATCGGATGCATTCAGTGGAAAATACAGTGAGGAGATTTATATACACACAGAACATGAAAAAATGGGTGAGACTCTCCTTACAGTGTGTATGATAACACCCATTTTTCATGTTCTGTGTGTATATAAATCTCCTCACTGTATTTTCCACAGTATGCATCCGATGAAGTGAGCTGTAGCTCACGAAAGCTTATGCTCAAATAAATTAGTTTGTCTCTAAGGTGCCACTAGTACTCCTTTTCTTTTTACAATGTGCTATACACACAGTAGCTATATAAACCACAAGATTGATACAGAGAGTGGAGTGCAATGTGTACATAACAGCTCTTCAATATATTTCTGTAGTTTGGGGAATTCTGCATAATACAGCCAAAGAAACATCACTGATGTCCATCTCGCCTATATACACTGTCAAAAAAACCTAAAACTGATCTACATCTCAAGCTCGGCAATAAAAGGGTCATTCTAGTATCTTACACACCTACTTTTGTGATTAGTATTTGAAAGGAGACGAGGCCCAAAATGACAGGATTATAACAGTTATTGTTAATGACAGTGTATTAATGTTTAATAATGCAGAGTGATTAAGACTGTGTCCGTATTTTAGTATTCTATCTTCTACATATGTCAGAATGGGTTGAACACCTTTTTGGCATTATATTTAATTAAAAGTAAAAGTTAATTTTTCTCATTCATATCAGATATAGGAGCTATTACTTAAGATTACACTAAATTTCCTATAATGACTTTTTTTGTTTAATTGATTGTTCACAGTCAGCTTTAATACAATTTTATTTTGGATACTCTTTTCTAGCTGTACAAAAATATCCAGGCAAAACTAATCTAATTGTGACTGAACATGGCTGTTTCAATACCATTACAGCACGGTTTCTAAAGAATAGTGGATACATAATGGGTGGGATTTTCAGAAGTGTTTAAGTGAGTTTGGAGCACATATCGTACTGACTTTCCCTTGGACTTTTGATTCTCAAAGGGGATTAGACAGTTAGACACCCAACTTTCATTGAAAATTCAATGTAAGTTGAGCACCTCCTTCTAAAAGTCCAGCCTGTGACCTTAGCTCAGTTAGGCACTTTTGAAAAATCCACCTAATTTCTTTAAACAAGTATTTTGTGGATGAATTTAGTACTCAGCTACTATTGGTTCAGCACTGATTTCAGCTTTGCAAAGAGGGGCTTTCTTAATGTACTTCCAACCTGATCCACAGTATTTCATCAATGCATTCCTACCCAGAATCTTTCTTGAGCAGACACTGACAGCCATGCCAAATACGTGCAATGTGAACAAAAGAGAGCTCCAGTAGACTGCAAAACCCAATTGAGTTTCTGTGGTGCTTTAAGATTCAACCCAGACCAGTACACCACCTGCCCGGCAACTCTTGGTGTCTCAAATGCTGTGCCGCCGTGGCTCACAGCCCTGACACCAACAGCCAGCATACAAGCATGCAGGTCACACCCTGGATTCTGCCACCCAGTTGCTTTTTGCAAAGTGACCCCAACACCCTCCTGGTCCTGAATTTCCCCCAAACAATCTGCCAATGTGACAATCTGCTGTGGTTCCCAGAATTGTGAGTTACTGTGTTACTTCTCTGAGCCTCTGCAAGTGAGAGGGGTAACAGTTCTGCAGACAGACTTCATAAAAACTGAAGAACCACTTACTGCACCTCACATACACCTCAAACATGAAATCATCACATTTTCCCTCACACTGGAAGAAAAAAAACCCAGGAAAGTTACCTGGAAATCATGCAGGAAATCCAAAGTAACTATTTTTAAAAAACCTGATGGTAGCCTTCCAACACAAATACAAAAAGTGGAACCAACTACAACTACTCCACAACCCACAGAATACCACCTCTGGGAGAAACCATGGCACCAGTACCCACCACATGGACACTACACAACACCTGAACATCAATTTATCAAGATTACCCTTAACTGGAACTGAATTATCTGTATTTTCTAAGGGACTGAACTTCTGCTCCATTACAGAACCCGATACCATACTAACACGTGAAGAAACTAGATGAATTCTTCTGCTGACTCTGCCTCAAAGAATTCTTTCACAACAATAATGACACCACTCACAATTATCATGTCCCCACCATCAATCATAAGAAAAAAGAATCATCTGATTGGACACCACAGAGTGGACAAAACCACACACTTGATCATTACTTTGATTGCTTCAGGGGAAAAAAAATGGACTGTGAAATCTTTAACAAACATCACATTCACCACCATAGCTCCATTGCCAAGAGGACTGTCCCTGAAATCAAACTACTAGATAGTGATCAGCAGACAAAGGGGGCACCATCATAGTCCTCAAACGTGATGACTACATTAATGAGGCCAACTGACAACTCTCCAGAACCACCAGAGAGGACTCCACACCACAATTTACACAGGAATTTAAAGATATCATCAAATCCTTCCCCAAACAATTCCAAGAGAAACTTTACAAACTCAGCCCGCACAAACCCACCTCAGGGACCTTTTACATGCTTCCTAAAATACACAAACAAGGGAACCCAGGCAGACCCATCATATCTGGCCACAGCACTCTTACTGAAGGAATAGCAAGACTCATAGAAACCATCCTCAGACCACTCACCACAAAAAGGGCCAGCTTCCTTCAGGACACAATTGACTTCCTCCACAAACTCTGCAGCATGAACAACCTCCCTCAGGACATCATCTCTATCACCATGGATGCCACTTCCCTATATACCAACATCCCTCACAATGATGGCATTGCTGCCTGCCTTAAATATCTATGAGACAATGCACAGCCCTCAGATATCCACCCCAAACACACTATCAAACTCATCCATTTCATCCTCACCCATAACCATTTTACATTCAACAGCACATACTTTGGCCAAACCATTGGAACAGCCATAGATACTAGGATGGCTCCCAAAATATACCAACCTCTTCATGGGACACTTTGAAGAAAAATTTCTAGACAAATGCATCACACAACTAATGATATACCTGAGATACATGGATGATATTTTCATCCTCTGGACAGACGACAAACTCCCTCTTAGATTTCCACCACAACTTCAACAACCATGACCCTCCATTAAACTGCCTCTGGAACACTCCCACACCACAATCATCTTCAACAATGGAACCGTACTGCTAATTATATACAAGAAACCCACAGATCACAACACTTATCTTCACCACTCCAAATACACCAAGAAATCTGTATTCTACAGCCAAACACTCAGATACCACAGAATATGCTCCAAGGAGAAAGTCCGAGATATATATCTCAAAACACACATAACCCGCCTTTACCAAAAAAGGACACTCCACCAACGAAGTAGATCACATCATGGAATGGGCCACCTAAATATCCTGAGAGAACCTGCTTTAATACAGAAATAAAACCCTCTCCGACTGCACAGTCCCCTAGTTGTCACCTTCCATCCCACACTGGAACCCATATGGGGTATCATCAAACAGCTACAACCCATGCTCGATGGGGACCTCATTCTGAAAGAAATGTTCCCTGAACCCCTCTTCTGGCCTTCAAGGAACCCCCTAACCTCTCCAAACTCATCATCAGAAGCAAGCTGCCCACCGACCAGGACACACCAACTCCAAGTGGCAACAGACCCTGTCAAAACAACAGATGCAAAACCTGCAGAACCTACTGCTACAATGATCATCACCCCACCCACAACACAGCTTTCAAGACCCAAGGGTCCTAAACATGCCTATCACAACATGTGGTGTACCTCATCCAGTGTACTAAATGCCCCAATAGCAACTATGTGGGTGAAACCAAACAATCACTATGCTCTTCAATGAACTCTCAGAGGAAAATGATAAAAGACAAACACACCACATCACCTGTTGGTGAACACTTTTCACAAAGCCATTGTTCTGTATCTGGCCTATCAGTTCTCATCCTCAGAGGAAACCTGCACAACACTTTCAAAAGACGAGCCAAAAATAAGCTTAAATTCATAACTTTGTTAGACATTAAAATGATGGTCTTGATGAAGACACTGGATTTATGATTTATTACAGCAATCCATAACCCACTAACCCTCTATTTTGTCCCATGACTACTGGGGTATTAACGGGACACTTCACCTTGAATGGTCCCTTAGAATATGTGTTGTTTATGCTAAACTATCTGTTCGACCTTGTATTTAGCTGTGACACACTGAGTATCTTTCCCAGACCTGAGGAAAGAACTCTGTATAGCTCGAAAGCTTGTCTCCTTCATCAACAGAAGTTGATCCAATAGAAGATATTACCTCACCTACCTTGTCTCAGGGCTAACACAGGAACTCACAATTCTGGGAACCTCAGCAGATTGTCACATTGACAGATAATTTTGGTGAAATTCAAGACTGGCAGAGTGTTGGGGTCACTTTGCAAAAAGTAAATGGGTGGTGGAAGCCAAGGTGTGATCTGCATGCTTGTAGGCTGGCTGTTGGTTTCAGGGCTGTGAGCACTGAAGGCACCTAGAATTGCTGGTTGTGCAATGACACGACTGTGGACTGGTGTGGGTTGAACCCAGAGTATCACAGTTCCAAGTCTACATGTGAACTGAAGACTCCAAAAGTTAAAAGACTGGTGGACTGGCTTATTGCATCACCAGACCCCTATATATGGACAGTAATTTCTAAAGATAGTATAGAATATCAGGGTTGGAAGGGACCTCAGGAGGTCATCTAGTCCAACTCCCTGCTCAAAGCAGGACCAATCCCCAATTTTTGCCCCAGATCCCTAAACAGCCCCCTCAAGGTTTGAACTCACAACCCTGGGTTTAGCAGGCCAATGCTCAAACCACTGAGCTTTCCCTCCCCCAGATATACAATTTTAAATTGCATGCATGTTTGCAATACAGGACAGAAAATCTGAACAGGGAGTCAGAAATCCAAGAGTGACCCAGATTGCAACAATGTTAGTAGGTCAACGTACTGATGTGTCTAACAGGATTAGATGCAGTTCATACAATTTCATCTTTAACCTCAAAATATATTTTTCTTCATAACATACTAAATTTCTATAATTAGATTCTTTAAACTCCAATGTAACAACTGAATGTAAAAGGTTTTACTACAAAACACTGGGGCATAGTCTAATCTCATATGAATAAAGTTACATCCCTGCTTAGCTAAGTAAATCCTCTTTTGAGCATGCATAAACAACTGCAGAAGAATTATCAAGATAAACTGATTTTTCAAGTGGTGAAATGACAAGTTGACTAATGGTATTGTTGACCCTTTTTGACCTGAGCAGCTAGTCAAAGTTTTGGGTCCTGGTGGGTGTTCCAGTTGGAAGCAGAAATTGGTAATAGGTATTTCTTTGATGCAGCTTTGTTCATTGACAAAGAATGTACCAAGACCTGTGCCTCTGAACACAGAAAGAACCAAGAACAAAAGAAGCATTTCTTAGTTTACAGCCGCCTCAAGCCTTTTCAGTCAACACCAGACCCCAAAACTCTCCCTCTAGCTATTTCCAGGCTCACATACTGTGCATACAGGCCACTGGTTGGTTCTTCTTGCATCTTTCCCCCTGTTTTTCTATTTTGTTTGAACCTCAATATCCGTGTGTTCTCTTGAACTCCCACATACACCTACCCAAAACAACAGTCCACCCAAAAGCTTTAGGGTGGGTTCACAACTTTTGTTTTTAATGGGGCTTATGGTTACTGTTAAGTTAATTGAAGGGTGAGTTCATACCTGTCAATCTCAATGGGGGTTTAATCCAACTCAGAACAAGATTTCTCCCAACTCAGAACAGTATCAAACCTACGCAGTATCTTTTCATCACATGACAAGGATTTATATACACACCTATTATGAAAGTTAGTTGCTCAGATCCAAACATACAAAGGAATGTAGAAGATTCAGGGCTTGATTGTCATTCCTGGGACAAATGTAAATATATACATCTAGGAACAAAGAATGTGGGCCATACTAACAAGATAGAGGACTCTATCCTGAGAAGCAATGACTCTGAAAAAGATTTGCAGGTCATGATGGATAACCAGTTGAACAGAAGGTCCCAACGTGACGCTGAGGTCAAAAGGGCTACTACAATCCTTGGATGCATAAACAAGGGATTCTCAAGTAGCAGTAAAGATGTTAATTTAACTCTGTCTTTGACCCTGGTGCAACTGCTGCTGGAATACTGTGTCCAGTTCTGTGGTCCACAATTCAAGAAGGATGTCAATAAATTTGAGAGGGTTCAGAGAAGAGCCACGGGAATGATTAAAGGATTAGAAAACATGCCTTGTAGTAGACTCTAGGAGCTTAACAAAGAAAAGGTTAAGGGGTGACTTGATTGTAGTCTGTAAGTATCTAAATGGGGGATAAATATTTAATAACAGGCTCTTCAATCTAGCAAAGAAAGGTATAATACGACCCAGTGGCTGGAAGTTGAATCTAGGCAAAATCAGACTGGAAATAATACATACATTTTGAAATGAGGGTAGTTAACCATTGGAAAAAATTATCAAAGATTGTGGTGAATTCTCCATCACTCGCATTTAAAAACCAGGACTGGATGTCTTTTTTTTTTTTGACAGATTTGCTCTAATTCAAACAGGGATTATCTTGGGGAAGTTCTATGGCCTGAATAATACAGGAAGTCAGACTGCATGATCACAATGGTACCTTCTGGCTCGGAATCTATAACTAGGAGTAGGCTACTCCTACTGACTTCATTGCGGGTTGGGGTGCCTAAATCATAGCCACGGAAAAAAAATTAGTGGATGCTTAGCACTCACCGGCAGCCAGCTCCCCCTCCTCACCACAGCGCCTCCTGCCCACCAATCAACTCCTCCCCCTCCCTTCTTCCCAGCACCTCCTGAATGCAGTGGAACAGCTGTTTTGTAGCGTGCAGGAGGCTCTGGGGGAGAGGGGAGGAGCCAGGGCCGGCTCTAGCCGCCAGCAAAACAAGCAGGTGCTTGGGGCGGCACATTTCTAGGGGCGGCATTCCGCCCCACCTTGCCTCCACTCCGCCTCCGCCTGCTCCCCTGAGCGCGCCGCCGCCACTCCGCTTCTCCCCCATCCCTCGCAGGCTTGCTGCGCCCGAAACAACTGATTCGCACGGCAAGCCCGGGAGGGAGGGAGGGAGAAGCCGAGTGGTGGCGCGCTCAGGGGAGGCGGTGGAGCGGTTCCTCTACCTCCCCCCATTACTTCCTGCGCGCTCCCCCCCACCCTTGCTCACCTCCGCTCTGCCTGCTCCCCTGAACGCGCTGCCTCTCCCTCACCTGAGAGGGAGGGGGGAGAAGCAGAGCGGCGGTGTGTTCGGGGCAGAAGTGAGCTAGAGCGGGAGTTTGCGGGGGGAGCCACAAGAAGCAATGGGGGAGGGGAAATGCGGCAAGCCCGGGGGGGGAGGTGGGGCCGGGGATTCGAGAAAGGGGTTGGGAAGGGACGGAGTTGGGGCGGAGCTGGGGGGGCACAAAAAAAAGGCAGGGGCGGCCAAAAATGTTTTTGCTTGGGGCAGCAAAAAACCTAGAGCCGGCCCTGGAAGGAACAAGGGCGTGGTGCGCTCAGAGGAGGGGCTGGAACTGGGCGGGGAGAGGCAGGGTAGAGATGAGGGCTTGGGGGAAGTGGGCAGGTGGGGGTGGGACTGGGGTGGAGCAGGGGGCAGGGTGAGCACCCCCAGGGCCCAGAGGAAGACGGCTCTTGTGGCCTAAAGAATACAGGATTGGGCCCCCAATAATTATTTTGCAATAAGAAAATTGGCCTAATTATTACTCTTTTCAAAATGCCATTCCTAATGATAGTAATGTTTACATGCATTTTATGTAAGTATTGTAGTATCACAGTCTTTCTTTAGAATACTTATATTTTCACAAATGTGATGCCCCTACATTTTCAAAAGTGACTAGGGGATTTTGCCTTCTTCAATTTGGGTGCCCAAACTGGGACCCTTTAAAGGTTCCTAAATTTAAAAAAAAATGCTGTGCACCCTCCTCTGAAAATTGAGCCCCTTTTAAGGTTTCTTAAATTGGGCACCTACAAACTGAGGCAGCCAAAAATCACCAGAAAAAGCTTATAAAGGTTCAGGCCATGATGTAGGCATTTTTTTCTTAGTGTGCATTTTCACAAGTAGATATCATATGGAGTTGAGTTACAAAAGCATGATTTAAAAACAAGAAATAAATGAAAGGAAAGGATGGTTTGTGGTACTAGCATTGGACAGGGTCCCTGGAGACCTAGCTTTAATTTCTGGCGAGTATATCCACACTTATTAATATATGTTCTCTCCTAAGACAGGTCAATCATTACAGCCTGCTCATAACATATATACATCCCAGTCTCAACCATCCTAGTGCTACCCCACTAAAAGCTTACAGTAGGCTGAGTCCCCTACGGATATTGACCTGACCTAAAACAATGGAGAGCTTTGAGGTGGGTCTGAAATGGGGATAACAGCGGGCAGGCGGAAGGAGTAGGATGGGTGTGTGTTTTGAGATGTCTTAACTTGTGTTTGGCTGAGCTACCATTTGTAATACTGCTCCTGGCTTATCCCTGGATGCCACCGTAAGTGGGCTGGCGCAATCACACAACACACCCCACCTGGCAACTCAGGCCATTTCCCGATATAACCACTGCAGAATTCTGCCATCTGGTATTGAAAATCATGCTTCTGCCCCTCACACACAAACAATATATACGTACAAACAAGTTGTCCCAAACTTTTTGTTATAATTTAATTAAATGTCATCATCTGCCCATGACAGACCCAACACATCTTGAGCCCTGATTACATGCCAAATCAACATAGCTAAATCCATATAAAAACCACTACATCTTGGTATCTGTAAAATTATGCCTTTTTATTGTAGTGTATATGTTCCAGAGTCCTTTAGGTTATAATTCAAATTATGAAAAGAAAGATGAATAATTGTATTTTCTTAGGATAATGGAAGAATAAGCATGCTCTTATCAGAATCGTACCACTAAAAACAGAAATCTGAAACATAATAATAATAATAATAAAAAAACAGGATGAGTTTACAACAGTAATCCTCGCAGAATGGCTGTTGATTGAACCCACATGCACACCAAATTATCTTCTACCTTACAGGTGGTCCTCCAGAATATGACAAGGCATACCAATTGGTCAATGTCTAACCTAATCATCCATCTAGGATTTTATGCCAAGCTGATCACCATCGTATATGAGCATCTTACAAAATTAAACAACCCTAGTGAGGTATCTGCACAGAGACCTGGTTTTTCACTTATTTGCCTCCAAAGGCAGGCAGAGTTAGGTAAAACTTCGATTCTCTCTTTGTGTCTTACTATTCGTGTTCTTTTTCTTTTTGTTCTTTTTCTCCTCATTTTCTCCCTTACCCCACATTTTTTGAATGCAAACAGAAGAAGAAGGGGTTATGGGGATTTTGTGTGTTTATGGGGGTGCATGGATGGATGAGGATGTGGGTAAATAACAATGTGTGTTATATGAAGGAGATGGGGTCCTGAAGGTGTTAAATTCATTGTCAACCTTACCTCTTGCGGAAGGGAGTATGGAGTGCGGGAAAGCTTGAGGCCAACATATTTCACGAGCAATATATTTATTAGAGAAGTATTTTAAAATTGAGTAATTTTGCGTACATTACAAATCAATTTTCCTTTCAACAAGTTCAAGTAATACTATGGCTGGAAATTCAGCTGCTATAAAATAACCCAGTGGCAGCTTCATAAGATGGGAATGACAAAAAGTGAAGGCTTCAGTTCTTCAAAGGTGCTGGTTGCTGCAGAGCTTTAAAGTTGGTAGTTCTTCACTTATTTAAATCAGAATAACAAGAGAGTAAAATTTGCTGGGAATACAAAGATTTTTTTTCCTTTGATTTCTCCCTTGTTCCCCTTTCCCTGAGCTCCTCCCCCACCCCTCAAAGGAACGTTAATCTCATGGAGATTGATAGGGTTAAAGAGCTGGAAGCTGATAGTAATGCTTTCATTTTTGTTAACCAATCAGAATGTTCTATTTTCCAAAAGCATTTTATAAGATGATATAATTCTGACATTTATATACAAATTATAGTGTTTCCATGTATCATAACCCTTATAATCGTGAACAGCTTTAGAAGAATTTTCAGTCGAAGACAGCTTTGATAGAAAATGATTTCTGTTCTCCCAGTTAATTACTGATTTTTCCACCAATTAAAAATTTTGAACACAATCCCACAGATTTATAATTTATAATCAGTATCAAATGCATATAAATTATTCTTGGTGTAGTTTTAAACAATACTATAAGGTCAATTTCTTGAACTTTAAATCATTTGAAATGTCCACAATGAAATGCTGAATAGTAAAACCTCTCGTCACCACTTAAAAATACAGAAATATTTATTAATTTTAAATAAGTAGCCTTAAAATCTAACAAAGATTTTTCCAATATGGATAAAAATAGATTTTTTTTTGTCTATACAAGTGTTCAAAGCATAAAGAAGCCATTTGAAGCCCATTCTCCTCTCTCTGTCATACTAGATTTATATTACCACTTTTAATTTTCAGTCCATTTAAACACTAAATACACTTTTGGCTGCTTCAATACAACTAACTAAATAATAAATAAATAATAATAATAATACAAAGAAGAACTGAAAATGTTGATAATAATCAAACAATTAAGCAGCTAACAACAACAGGACAAGGAATAAGTCAGTCCCTTATGGTTCCTGTTTTCAAAATTCAATTACAAATAAATCATCACTACTTGTAAGTATGGTCATGCAAACAGATAGCACATCTAGGAATATCTCCAAAGTTCAGTGCTGGTAAAGGGTAATGCAATCTCCATGAAATCTCCCTCAAAGTCTCTTAAGACCACATTAACAGTCCTGATCAAGGTGTTTGTGAGTCCCTTTTCCAACTATTAGTAGATCAGGGATTAGGAATGCTAGGTATAACTAAATTAATTGAACAGGACTGACTTAGCTGTATTAAAGTTAGGGTAACCATCCAAAGTGTATTTTAACAGATATCACTTATTTCATGACTAATGTACCACAAATCATATCTATTGAAGAACTACTAAAAACGCTTGATTAGACAAACAGTTTTCAAGCAATTATGCTGCAAAAAATAATAATCAAGTAATGGAATGTAAACAGGAATGATTTTGTACGATGAATAAACTACTGCAAAGTGGAATGCCTTGAAAACAATGTTTGTTCTGTACTTTACACAGGGTTGTCCTTTACTTCCTTGAACATAAGAAGTCATCCTACTTAAATGAGTCATGACAGTACGTTTTAAATCTGTGAGGAACCATCTCTTAGACTTGAAACAATGATCTGTAATTCCAAAGGTAGAAGAACCTTTAACACTGATTAAGGGAGAATTTCCAGTAATGCTGCTTATTGACTGCTTTACTCTTTTGGGGATTCTTCTGGGAATAAAGACCATTTCAATGTTAAGTATATATGAGAAACAAATGATCAGATCATTAATAGACTAACAGTTCTCTTTTCAGTATTGGTGAATTAGACTACTGTATTCCTCTAGTCATCTTGGAGCAGTATTTGTCACTTTTATAATCCAGGCAATCACCAGTAATGTGTTCGAAGATTCTCCTGTGAGCTGCCAGCAGTTAAATATTCTGCCATCCAGAGAAAGAGAAGTCTGGACACGGCTTCAAATTACACATGTTGAATTCTGTGCTATTCTTTCAAAATACTCAATATAATTTTCCAGGACAAATTCAGAACATTTTTCCACCAAAGATTATCTTAATATCTTACCTTATAAATATCCAACCAGCTTCAGATAGAAATTTCCTTTCATTATAAAGGGAAAAAACTGGTAGAACTAGTAAAAGCTTTTGCAATGGTAGAAATATTTTAAGTGCACAGTTTAACATAGGATTTAATCACAGTTTAGGGGGAATATTTTTGTGGGAGCGCCTTTTTAAAATTTTGGTAGCATTTTACTAGCAAGTTTGATTGCTTTTGCAATAATTCTGAAGTAGCCATGAAGCTACCATAGTAAAAGTGGAATGCGTACAACATATGAATTGCACGTATGCTTCCAGTGAAAATATGACTTCTTTCCTAAAGGTGTACCCAATATTGGCCTTTATCACTGACAAAAAAGAAAAGTTAAAGAAATCTCTCATCAAAGATGCTTTCCAATGATGCCTTAATTTTTTTGTCTATACTAATGTTCAAAGCATAAAGAAGCCATTTGAAGCACACTCTCCTCTCCATATTTGGCTTTTTAAATACATAAAGCTCAACATTGGTAGAATTAACATACAAAAATGCTTGTATATTATGTTAAGAGTACTGCATATCACTAGATTTGCTAGTTAACACTTTTCTTCCAGGTGTAATGGAAGTAATTCTTTGTTCCATTTAGTTACTGTTTTTTTCACAAATTAGACAAGCATGGTAATTCTTAATATTTTATTCATATTGGTTTCTTACAGGAATTGACTTCATTATCTATCTTTCCTGTCCTTGCAAAATGAAGCAGAAAGTGAACTGAATAAACAAAGTGAACACAACAAGAACTGGGCATCCATAAATTCACATGATGGGTGAACCAAAGGTAGAGAAATTCAGAGAGTGATTATTTTGTAAATGTGCATAAAAGTTAAAAAAATACATAGGAATTTAAATCCTTTTTCAGTGTTATGGCTAAATAGAGAAGTTGAATCTAGTAAGTACTTTGCTGGTAACATGACATTCTAAATTATTTCAATTTCTGTACATTTTTCAAGTGATTGCTTTCTGAGACTTCACACTGTTTAATTTTCTCCACATTGTAAGTTCACAGCTCCCAAGAAACATGAATGAATTTTATTTTTTTAAATAAAACAAAAAAATAGCATCAATACTAATAATTTCTTTCACGTACCACGTTTTAATCTACAGCTCTCAAAGATTGAATTCATTGAGCCAGAAAATCAATGGCAAGACTCCCATTGACTTCAACAGGGCAAGACTTTCACCCTAAGTGCTTTACACAGGTCAATAGGCATTATTATCCTAGTTTTACAGATGGTGAAACAGAGGCACTGAGCAGTTTCCTTAGGTCACACAGTGGCTCAAAGGAAGAGTAGGCAAAAGAATCCAGACCTTCTAACACCCAGTCCAGTGCCCTACTCACAGGACAATACTCTCATTTTCTATCAAATAAAGAAAAGTTTGCAAAAATCACACTGGATAGTAAATAAGTAAATAAAATCACTTACCTAAGCCAATGGAGACTAGTTCCCTGCTACATCCCAGCATTCTCCACTAAAACCAAACTATTGATTTTAACTGCAGTTACTGGAATTTTGTTTGGGTAAGGAATGCAGATTGGACTGTCCATTGTGACTGTGATGTTTCCAGTGTAGGAATAATGGGATATCTCCTAATGCATTAGCTAGAGACCCACAGTTTATGGGGGGACACTTCAAAAAAAGGCAAGCATAAAATTACTTATATAGATCTTGCCTTTCCTATTTGGGGAATTCACCTCTATAAATTCATTACTTAAAAACATACTTGCAGGTCACTTTTCAATCAAAACTAACAGTTCATAAAGAATTTTTCTCACTTGGTCATAATGATTTTTTAACCCGCTCTTTTATTACTCCAGTATGAAGTTCCTACAGTAAATTCACTCTTGAAACTATGCAGGACTCAGTTGTGAGCACATAATTACGTAAGTACAACTCAACAGTTCAGAGGCACTGTTCATGATTAAAATATGGAGTTTCAGTATTAAACAATTTCCCCAAATATAATGGCCTTAGGTTGATTAACCATTATTTGTGTCACCTTGACACACATTTATTTTCTCACTGACATTGCCAGATCCTGTTGCCATGTTTCCAAACAGCAAGGAATACTAGCTTCTAATGTTAGAACCACAGGTTTACAGAGAGACATGTGAGTCCAAATTAATCCATAAAAAGGCTGGAAAAATTCAGATGCATTTTCCTTCAGCCACTGCGTCACCAAATTGCAGGATTAAATAGCATGTAAGTTAATTCTACCTTCTAAGTGATATTCTGGATAAATTCCATCTGGTTAGAAGTCTAGATCTGATCACACAGAGCAGCACAAGTATTCCTCCACGGCTACCTTCTGTTGCTGAGTACATTGTGTCCACAAATATGTTTTGTTCCTGGTCCTACATCAGGACATTTGAGAATAGCAGGGATAAAACATTTACACTTGGCACAATCCCTCATATCTGCATTTGTTCTGTGAGTGTGCTTTTGCTGCATATACCACATATGGACGTGCTTTAAGTTCATGGGAAACCCTATGTTCTACAGTGGAATATAACAACAGCAGCATTTACATCAATAGCATTTCATCTGGAAAGACAGATAGCTTGGGAGGTAAAAGTTTAGTAAACATTCATATGCAGCTTTATTGTGGATTTGATAGTGGTAAGTGCAATTTTAAAGGCAATTGTTTACCCAAGCCAAAGATTCTCAACCCCATCCAGCCCCTTCATGCCAGGCGAAAGGGCCAGTGCAGGCTCTAAAAGCTGTGGATTCGCCAAAAGGAGAATTCCTTCGGTATTGGGGATGTTGGGGACCTTGTCACAAGACCTAGCACACGGGGCTTTCTGGGAATAGGTCTAGGAGTGAAAAGCCTCAGAGTTGAGGCTGTGTCACATATTACAGAGATTCTGGGCAGTGCTGGACTGAGGGCAAGCTGCCATAACTTAGGGCTTGTCTACACTTCCAGCTAAATCGGCACTGCTGCGATGAATGCAGTGGTGTCAATTTAACGGCTCTGGGGAAAACAAGCCAAGTCAAGGGGAGAATGCGCTCCCATCGACATCTGTACTCCACTTCCCCGAGATGCGGCAGGTAAGTTGGTGGGTGAGCGTCTCCCATTGAAATAGCATGGTGTAGAAACCGCTGTACGTCAACTTAAGTTACGTCGACTTCAGTTATGTAATATATGTAACTGAAGTAGCGTAACTTAGGTCGATTTACAGTGTTCGTGTAGACCAGCCCACAGGCAACCTCCAGAGCTGTCTACTTAACATCCAAGGTCTCTTGGGTCGCCAGAGCAGCCAAGAATTGGGAAGGCAAAGGTAGCTTAAATCCATCTTAATCCCTCCTCCTCCTGGACTGAGCGTTCTGTGCTGTGCCTCTTCGAGGTGCAACACAGAGAGTCACTCTGAATCACCACACCTTCTGGAGTTCATCTGTCAGTAATAAAACCTTTTTAAACAGAGTTTGCTGTAGTAATTTCCCTGATTATGTACAGAATACTTTTGGGAAACAAAACCCAGTTATTTGACTCCCTCAGTAATTCAGTGAACAGTTGTGTAGTTATTTCAATACTTCTACAATTAAACAAGTTTAGTAGTTCAGTCTGACAAAGAATTACACAGATGAAGAATTTTCTTCCACTGTCAAAAAAGTTGCCAACTATTAAACTAGGAGACTAATCAAAGTCAAGGGCAAAGTTCCCCTGCCCAGTCTGCATAGCAGATCCTGTGTCCATTAGTCTGTTTTCCCTGTCTACAAGGGTCTCCCACTAACATCAGTAGTTTGGTACATTTAGGTAGAGCTGAATATTTTTAGTGGAGAGGCTTTACTTGGAGAAGGACATGCTGAATTGGAAGGAAGGAAATCTTTTCTCCAACCCTACCATCCAAAGCGGGGTGCACCACCACCCATTACCCACTATTCTAAGGGTGTGCATCTACTGACATCACAGGTGTGATTACAGCTGGAGTAGACACACCCAAGATAGCTTTAATCTAGCTAGCTCAAGTACCAGAGCAGTGAAGCTGTGGCAGCACACATCAGAATAGGCTGTGCAAACCTGCCAGGAACGCTGGTCATTAATAGCAGGGCTAGCCAATGCCAAAGCCTCTGCTGTTGTAGTTTCACTGCTGTGCTACCTGAGCTAGCTAGATTAATGCTAGCTCAGGTGTGACTGCACGATAGATGTATTCTAAAAATGGGCTTTGGCCACTGGCCACGCACTGGCTTGCCCGCAAACCCTATTCCAATTTTCCCGCAATATGCCCAGGACTATCGAGTCCTCCTGTGTAGCGACTATGCCCTCTTGCCCCTGGGAATGGAACGATGCAGTTCCACTACCACCAAGGGGTCCAGTGCACTCTCCCTATGAAAATATAATTGTACCCACCAATAAAAAAAAAAGAGGGGAAGGCTGAAAACGTCACAGTTGTGAATAATTTTTGATCAATGAAGTAGTAACCCATTTCAAAAAAGAGCCATAGTAACTAATGCCACTATTTTACCCTGAAAATGATTTGTTATTAGTTTCTCTTTGGAGACAGGTGACTTTGAGTACATGTTTGTAAAACTTAGATTTCATCCTGCTATGGAAAAATCAGTAAATCGGGATTCACGAGATGCAATAGATTTTCCAAATATTTAATTTACCCTGTATTAATTTCATGGCCTCCTGAATTATTTTCATAATCCTTTAGTAGCTATGGTTCACTCTCTCCATATTGTTAAAGAAAATACAACCTTTTGAAACACAAAGCTGGAGATTTAAGTCAGATACATAATACTAGATATAAGACATGTCTCTCTCCTGCCAATACGATGTAGAACTTCTAATTTGAAACCTTTAGTAAAAAGCTATGGTCAACATATTATTTGGGATCCATTATGATTATCTGTCTCCTCTATCAGAATGGAACATCACCAAAAACGTCTTGAAGATACATTTACGCTTTTATAATGTATGTGAATATTTCTTTACATTCCACAACCTTGGCTTTTATATTTTTTTCTCTACCACAACAAGTACAGCCCATGATCAGAGTGCATCACATGCAAATTCTCACAGCTGTAACTCAATACTCTTGTTCAACAAATGAACAACTGTATTAGGGGGTCTTCTCTATCAAAGTGGTTTCTCTATCTATCAGCATGAGCCAGGTCCATATTGAAATTAAATTTCTAGGTGGGAGCCCAGTTCTTCAGTGGCTGTGTTTGTACCTCATTCCACCATTAGCTATGTAAATGCCTTTACTGTTAAAACAGAGTTCAGACTGAGGTCAACTCGGTATTGTGAACTACTGTCAATAATACATTACGGTACTTGAAACTGAAAAAAAAAATGGAGAGATTTCTCTATCATTTTTGGCTCTCTGGTGCTGCCTGCCAGCATTAGCAGTTACATAACAGTTCCTCCAGCCTAACTATGTGTAAGGTTAGCCTGAAATGTTAAAAAAATTGTGACTCAGACATATGAGCTTTAATGCATGTGACTGAGCCATTCTTTCCCGTTGTTTGAATCTCCTGAGGTTATGGGAACTAACCTGACAGTGTTTAAAAGCAGCTCATGTCAGTCAATCAGTTTATCTCAAGAGACAGCTGTGAAACTTGATTTGGATTCAACAAATACTGTATGCCATGTGGATAGATGCCTAAAAAGCAGCTAGAATAGGCTACTTAATTAAAGCCATATGTTCCCATCAGTTACATGCCGCGCACAGAAGCAGCTGGTCGCAAGTTGTACAACTTACATGCAAAAAAGTGCTAGTAAACCCCTTATGTGGGAAATTACTGCTTAGGTGGCATGCTACTAGCACTGTATGGTGCTCTTAAGAGGTATATGAATACATAGCAATAATATCACACAGGGGGCAGTCAGATGCAAGGTGGGAGGAGTCAATTTCACAGACTGTTTTACTACCTGATATAATCAACCAATTAAAACAAAAACAACTTTAAAAGTTAGTGCTACATGAAGCAGTAATGTACTGACTAATTAACACAGGAGCTAAGACTTCAAGCACTTAGTCTAATCATGAGACTATCAGGTATGTGAATATAACCACTAAGGTCCTGGTCCTTCACTGAAATTTGCATGGACGGAAGCCTGCACAGAGCCCTACAGGACTGAGGTCTAACCTACCTACAACTCAGCAGTGAATTTGCTAATTAGATGATGCTGTAATCACCACTGTTTCAGATGCAGAGCTGCCTCTTTTAAACCCCGTATTCCCAGGGGAAGACTATGCTATGCTGATCCTTTTGCAGCAGTTTTCATCTCCCTCCTATCCCTCAGCCACAAAGCACTGTTCCCTTCATTTGGCTAGCCAGCCAAATCCTCTTCCCAGACCTACCACCCGCTTAAAAGTGCGGTTCTGTCACTTTAGATTGTATGTTCTCCATAGCAGGGGCTTTCCTAGCACATTTGGAGTACTCCAGTAGTATAAGTACAAATATCTCTGAAATCTTATATGTACAAGAATAGACAAAGTGTGACCCACAGAGTTCTGCAACATGGCCCACAATATTTCTTATATCCAGATGTGGAAGCTGCAGGGACCATGGTGTTCATTCTCACTTGCCTTTTGTCCCATGTAATCATCTTTTACACCTGCGGAAAGTGGTCATAAAATTTACCAAGTGAGATTTACACTCACTTTGCACAGGTGTAATGACTACAAAAGGTAGAAGACAATGGAGAATCAGGCCCTACATGTCCCAGTATGCAATGCCCCAACTTGATTTGAACAGCTAGGCTGCATTACACATGCTGGAACATAGAGTCTCCTCAACAGCAATTTCATACTAAGTATGAGAGGGGCATGCTTTCTAATTAATTTTATGCAAATTAAGTGCAGCCCAGGTCTCCCAGCAAGTTGCCAGTGTGGTCTTTAGGTAGACAAACTTGGAGATTTGTTGTGCCCAAACCACTTCTAATTACACAAATACCAAATCTGTGATATCTTCCTTGTGTTTTTATGTTAGAAAACCAACCAACCAAAAAAAAAAAAAGCTAAATTAAAAAAATATATATATACTGCATTTAAGAGAATCAGTACTTCATAGTAGCAGACCGTAAATTAACAGAACAGGGCTATTAATAAACAGATATGTTAAAACTCAATGAGCATAGCCATCAAAATAGTCATTGGAATATTCATATTCTGTGAAACAAGGGAATTGTAAAAGCTGTCATTCTGTTTGACAGAAAAGAGGCAATATGAAGAGAAAAAAGAAAAAACACATGCTGTTTAACTTCAAATATAGTTAAAGAGATATGGTGCACAAATGAAAGGATCCACACAGTGTGAGCAGCGAGCCAAGGGTGAGGCAGACCTGCTCACAATTCTTCCATGTTGATTCTAATTGAATTCCACATATGTACATGCTCTTTTTTTCTGCAAGATTTTCAGTTTATTCTTTTTCTCTGAACTTAATATTATTCTTGCCTTCAGCCTCTGCTTCTAAAATGCTATTTGATTCACCAGATACGTTTAAAGCCAGCATTCTTGCAGTATCTTAAATGAAGCTCTACATAACACATGCCTAAACTCCAATTACTTCCAAAGAGAGTACAAATAGAAAGGAGGAAAAGAACTAAAAAGAGAAGAAAGAAATCAGAAGAGATAATGTGACTAAAAGAAGACGCTTGAAGAGGAATATGTTGTTTTAGTTAAAGGTTTTTTTAGTTTAAAGTGTACCTGTTTCAATTTCAATGGAAGAATCATGCAATGCAGAAGCCCATAATGGGAAGCTTAATAGCTTTCCAAATCAAACTGGTCTGCTGCTTTAAATATCAAATGCTGTATGTTTTAGCTTTGTAAGAAATGGAAGACTTGCATAATGCACTTTTCTCACAATTTAATTGTCATAAAATCTTCTCCTCCCAAGGGCGAATGGTTGTAGATAAAAATGGATCTCATCATTTTATGTATGTGGAGAAAGTGTTACTTAACAAGTAACTGATATTCTTCTGCTGTATTGCTTCCAGAGGACCATTCCCCCTCTGGTCCTCTGGAAGCACATGCATCTGGCCATAAGCCTGGAATATTTTACTAGCACTAAAGTGAAGCCATGAACCATACAACCATGGAAAGCTATAAACATGCATGTCTCCCAAGCACCTCATTTCTTTTCCCCTCTCATAGCTTCAGAGGAGGAAAACCTGACTCAATTAAAATAATCGGCAAAGCTCCCATTGACTTTATTGAAACTAAGATTGCATCAATAGATTTTAAGGCCATAAGGGACAATTGTAATCATCTGACCTCCTGCATAATATCGGCCATAAAATGTCACCATTTGATTACTGCATGAGGCCTATAACTTCTAGCTAAACTACAGCATCTATTTTAGAAAGGTATCCAATCTTGATTTAAAGATTTGAAGTACTAGAGATTTTACCATATCCTTAGGTAATTTGTCCCAATGGTGAACTACCTTCACAGTTAATATTTGTGCCATATTTTCCATGTGAATTTGTCTAGCTTCAACATGCAGCCAGTGGATCTTGATATGCCAGTGTTTGGTTTTAAAGAGCTGAGCACCCCCTAGTGTTGGCAGACTACTTGCCTTCCCCTAGAGAAGGGATTTTAAAACCTCAGCACCCAAGGGGTTTTAATCAAAGTTGAAGAAATTCCTTTTGGTACTCCAGTACTTTTTGCTGCAATGCGTGAGCTTCTGATTCTGGTGTGCCCTCTCCTCAGCTTCTAGTCTTTCCATGCATCTTTGGTGGCTCTTTCCTCTGCCTCCTCAATTTCATTGGTCTCCCTGATCTGAAGTTCTGCCATCAGTCTCACATTCTCACTCTCATTCATGCTCACATTCTTCTTGGACTGCCAGGTGCTCTAATCGGGCCAGTTCCCTTTCATGGTCTCTGTGTCAGCTGGGTAGTAGGGCGCTCAGACGCCTGGTCAACACTTATGAGCAAAGCTCTCCGTTCTTGATCGGTGGATTTCCATTTTAAAGAATAATCCCCTCTCCTTGTTTAAATGTTTAAGGTCTGTTGTGTCAAGACTATCATATGACTATGATTCACTCATTGTGTCTAATCTTTAAAACTCTCAATATCACATTTAAACTTTTAACAGTGTTGGGTTATGATCTATAAATTCAACTGTGGTATGAGAATCCCACTATTATTACACCAATGTCAAACTGTCCAGAGTAGCTCACAAACGTGAGTGCCAACCTCAGGGCAGACACTCGAGGAACGGGGCACAAATCCCAAACTGGCTGTATGTTCTATAACTAGATTTCACCAATCAAGTAACAAGTGTGAACTCCTAAAGCACTACAGTACCCTTTACATGGAGTCACAGTCAGTCCCCTTGGGAAGTCTGGTCTATCTTGCCACCCAGGTAAGCTTCCCTTTATGACAGATAGTCCCTTACAGCACAAATCACAACAATATTCAGGTTACTGCCAGTCCCAAATGCCCAGTCACCTACCCTGGGTCAATTGTACCTTAGATCTCAAACCAAAGACAATGCTTGTACCCAATCCTATAATACTAACTGAAGATTTATTAATTAAGAAAAAGACATAAGAGTCATTTACAAGGTTAAAGCAGGTAAACATAAACACATAAATGAGATACAGTCTTAGGTTCCAAAAGGTAATACTAACTGCTATAATATGCAAGATCTATATCTCCTTTAGAGCTAATCCAAGCCAAGCAGCTTGGAGATTCCTTGTTTATGCTTAGAAATATTGCCTTCTCCAAATTCCAAGCAGCATAGTGATAACAATTCCACACTGACAGGGATTTTTATGCCCTTTCCCCAGTGTTTAAGCTATGATGGGATGGATGAGGGCTTGTGCACATACCTTCTTCATGGGTGGGGGGTAAGCAATCAGCAAAATCTTTTGCCCACTGGTGTTCCACAATCATTTGTCTGGGTCTAAAGGCCTTCTTTTGTTGGGGAGGAGATGACATCTCTTGTGGTAAACTAGTATTTCATTCTTGGTAATGCTTCTCCCCAGACTGTGGGGTGTTACTGTTTTAGCAAACACTTTTATAGTCACAGAATAAACTGTTAAATATAACCTTATAACATGGGACACAGATATTATACGTAAGATTAATGCATGCAACATTCTACAAGCACTTCATAAAGTCTAAACACTAAACACATTCTTTTAACTCTAATATCTATTTTAAAAATACTACCACACAGGCGAGCCAGACTGGTTTCCAGTTATGAGTTTCTCAGTGTTCAGTGAGGACCAGTGACCTTGACATGAGCTGGAACCTGGTCTGCCAGTGTCATAGCCACTATCAGAAATCTTCTCTCTGAGTAGATACTTATAGACTGATTAAGTCACCTCTTTGCGGTCTCTTCAATAAACTAATTAGATTGAGATTCTGAAGTCTCTCACTATAAAACAGGTTCCCCAGACCTTGAAGCATTCCTGTAGCTCTTTTCTGAACCATTTCCAATTTTTCAACATTGTTTTTGAAATATGGACACCAGAACTGGCCACAGTATTCCAACACCTACTCAGTATTCCCATGTGTAAATCCATGGATCACGTCAGCCTTCTTAAAAGTAACAGCAGACTGAGAGCTCATATTCAGATAGTCATCCACCATGGTCCCCAAGTCCTTTTCAAAGTCACTTCTTTGGGGGATACAGGCCTCTGTCCTGTAAGTATAATTTACATTCTTTGTTCCTAGACATATGCAATTGCATTTGGCACTATTAAAACAGAGAATTCTGTTTCTTAGAGTGACAAAATTTGTTCTTGCTGAGAAGAAGAGGGCAAGGAGGTGGGCAAGAGGGCTGAGAAGCAGAGGGCAAGGGAATCCACTGGAAGAACATCAGTTATTTGTTAAGCACTCTTTTCTTATTCTCTGAGAATTGGCTCACACAGATTTCCACTGCTGGGTGATAAGCAAGCACTGCTAGTTTTAAGAAAGGCTGGGGTTTACACTAACTAACTAACGATTGCATCACACTCCAAAATTGCACTTTGCTCCTCAATTCTGTGACAAAAAAATAGTGCTGTGTAAAGATATGATCAGAGGTCACAGCTTTACATATTCCATCTAATAGGACACTTCTTAAGCAAGCCACAGAAGCTGCTCAAGCTCCAATTGAATATGCCTGTAATCCTACCAGACAGCCACCCTGGATAACTCATAGCAAAAATTAGTTCTATCCATTTGGAATAAACAATTGTAACAAACAGATAAGAATTCACCCACCAAAAAATGGAATGTAGAAGAAACTTCCAGAGTATAATCCAGAAGCAGCCCAGTCCAGAAGACAAGGCACTGGATTAGTGTGAAAATGAAAGATAGGACATGTGTAGGACATGGAGAGAAGAATAGGGCAGTTAAAGGAAGAAAGAGGTTAAAGTATGGTCTACATATATAAACTGCACTGATTTAACTAAATTGGTTTAATTAGAATTAGTACACCTTGCTTGTGTGGGCATCTTTAAAGGGGTCTAAGAGTAGCTAAAATTGATTTAGCTTAATTTGCTTATGCTAAAAACTAGTTTAGACGCTTTTAAACTGAGCCAAGTGTCTATATGAAGCAGTGGACCTGATTTAGTTAAATCAATTTAGAAAATGATTTAGTTACATAGGTACAACTTATGTGCATAGACCAACCCAATGTGAAATACTAAGCAAAGGAGAGAGAGAGAGGTGAAGATGAAGTCAAAATGAATGTAAGTTATGAAATGAATGAAGTGGAAGGAAACAGAGGGAATGAGTGAATGAAGGAGTAGACAGAATGGGGATACAGACAGAATAAGAGAGGGAGAGGTTGCACTCATGGATTTTAAATGTGCAATTTAGCAGCCATTCATTCTCCAAACAAACAAAAATAAAACAAACACTGACAAGGAGCAGTTAAAAAAAAAGAAAAAGAAAAAGAGAAAGAAAGAAAAGGGGAGGTTTGTAAATTGTATTTTAAAAAGCAACTCTGAGCCTTGCTCTGGCAAATCTCCCATTAATTTTTGCCTGCGTAAGGAGTGAGCCTCTAATTTGGATCTAAGAGTGGAAATTTACTAATTCTTCCCATGTAACATCTCACTGAAATATCGTAAGAAAAGATGCTTATTATGATCTTTCAGTAAGATGCCAGGTGGTAGCACTTATAACCTCATGCTGTGGGAGTGGGAAAGAGATTTATTTTTATTATTTATGAGTATAGGTTTTTATTTCTCTTTCTTTTAAAGGGATAACTAGTAGCATGAATGTAACTCTGAATAAAGAGGCATGAGGTGCATACATTTCATCAATTACAAAATGAATCAAGGTAAGGTAGCTATCATTATGCAATCATTTTCACCAGGGCTCCAAATCATTAGCCAAATTATTCTCCCTGTTATCAACATGTCATTGAAAATTGGTCCTCCGTAGTTAAAATCATCAGGAGTAAAACTGCTGCTCCACGCTTATGAATTAATCTCACTTCTCATTGTAAGCCTCGTTTTAAAACCTCATCCATAACTTCCACAAAAAAGAAAATGATCTCCCTGAAATGTTCCATGTCACACAGAATTTTTACTTAGAAGTTTAGTAAAAGTGAGAAAAGGGGTTTTAAAGCTAAGGGACAAACTTTTCAAATTTGGGTGTCTAAAGTTAGCACATAAATCTAAATTGCCTGAAATCATTGGGAATCACAGGCACTCAGCATCTCCATAAAAAACAAGCTGAGAATGCAGTTAGGAAAATTTTGGCCATGGTGTTTTCAAATTTTACCTACAGTTCACTTACTATATTTTCTCCTCACCATCTCCCCAAAATGGCTTAGCCTAGAAACCTCAAACTTCTTTTGAGGCACTTGGTGAGAAGTGTCTTTTGTAATTTTATTTTTCCCCTTTTCTTTGGCAGCGGTGTGCGACTAGGGGAAAGAAAGAGGCATTACAAAGGTATATACTATAGAGCTATACAAAATATAAAACCCACACAGTGGTAAGAAAGGAAGGTTTTAATTAGTACAGCAGGTATGTAGACATAGAAGGCACACAAACACCATCACAAAATATTTGGCTCTGATATAGAGCTTTTAATTTCAAAGTGTTTTGCAAAGGAAGGTAAAGCTTATTAATTCCATTTTACAACTATTGGAAGAACCCTATTCCTTGAAAGGGGAGCCAGTATTGCCTACTGGACAAAGCACTGAACTAGGACATAGAAAACCTGGGTTCTATTCCCAGTTCTTACACTGGCTTGCTAGATGACCTTGTGGAAGTCACTTAATCTCTCAGTAAAATGGGTATACTGATCTTTCTTTCCTGTGTAAAGTGCTTTGAGTCCTATAGATGAGTAAGGGCTAGGTATAATTACTATTTAAACCCCCCTGAACACTACAATGTCTAAAACTGAACAGATAAGGAATCCAAACCTGTTTCCCATTGTCACATAATCCTTCCATTCTCTCACCTTACCCATGATACAGCTCTAGGTTCCCATGGCGCCAGGAGACCAGGTCCTCTAGAGCAGTGAGTCATTTTTGTATTACCTCCCCAGTGTAAATCTGGCCCTAAAACAAGCTTAAAGCAGACCGGGGAGGACCACTGCAGCATAAGGGTGATCTTCTGGTAATGCAGAGCTGAATCAGGGAATCATTTGCCTTTCTTACTTTCTGCTGAAGGTGTGGTCAGAGGAAAAGGCAGATGCATTTGTGACCCTCTGTAGCCTTTGCAACCTATCGTAAGAAACAGTAGCCCTCGTTGCTCTAGCATAGCATGTGGGGGACTGCCCTGCACAGAGCAGCAAATCAGATAACTCCAAATGTGAGCTTTAAGCACCCATCACTCACCACTGCCTTGTGCTCTGTGCACTTGAGTCATAGATGAGGATCTGACTTAGGTTTGAAGGACATAAATCCACACCGTGTAGAGGTCAAGCACAGGAGTTTATTACATACAGCGCTGACGGAGTGTCACCTTGTTTATTAGGCTCAGAGACACTGTTAATCAATTGATTACAATGCAATATATGGATTTTTTATGGGCAGGGAAAGTGACGGGGTAGGCAGTCCCACACCCCCGGATAGGTTTAGCTGCAAGACATGATAGCACAGTAGCCAGTGGTCAAAAGGTTACATGGTCTTAATGTTAACAAATTAACATTTAGCATTTAATTAGTACTTTAATAAATGTATTAGTATAGAATATATGTTGAATTTAATTTGGGGTTTATAGGAATGAAGTAGCTCCTTTGATTGTTTAACAGATACATATCTAGGGGTAAAAGCAAAGAAACAGTGAAAGTATATGGCAATAAAGATTGTCTTTCAAGTTGCTTATTTGTGTTTTAAGGCAGGCATTGGTTCCTGGGAAAGGGAGGTGAGAGGAGGCCATATCTTATATTGACATGTTCCACACTTTTCATAAATTCAAGGTTGGATGTGTGGGAAGAACATCTCCCTACAGAAAAAACTAACACAACAGAAACAGGGCTTCTTTGTTCTATTTGCAACTTTGAATAAGTCACAATTATTGCCCCCAACATCTGACCAGGTTTTGCTGACCAGGCATAGCTTAACAAAAACAAGGTTATCTTTGCTTTCTCTTAGCTAATTACTATTTGCTAGGCCTCTGACCTCTTGACCAAACTCTGGACTTTGGGCCTGTACACAAATCCATATACCAGGTTATTACATCAGCAATGGCTTTTAACCCTTCAGGTTCTACAGTCATTTGTTTCCCAACACACTTTTGCATGGGAGAGGAATGTAAGGCCCACTACCATCAAATCAAACATTGAAAATACTGTACATTCAACATGAGTAGCAATTTTTAATATCTGAAGTGGTATGTATCTCTTCCATGGGATTTGTCTGGGTGATGGATTAAGTTACATTGTAAGACTCAGCTTCAAACATTATCTCATACAATTAGCCAGACATAATTAGACAGTAAAATGAGAGGTTATTAGTAGACATTCACTGATCTTGTTCATCTGGTAACCTGTGCAGTTTCCCATAAGGCAGAGGCCAAAATGGACTACAGCATTTTATTTGACTAGCATTTGTGAATTCATGTATCATTATCTAAATATTACTTTTGATTGAGATCTCATTTAAGGCCTCTCGGTCTCATATCAAAATGTCAATAACCCTCCTAAGTTGGGAAATGTCATCTGATGAAGGCTGTACTTATTAATCTAATAACTTCAAAAAATGATCACAGTTGCTTTCAGAAAATTATTTTTCTCATTAGACCCCCATTGTTAAGTTTATTTTTTCCCTTCAAAAAATTAGTCCACATTCTTCAAAGATATATAATAACCTGAGTCTGAGAAAGCTACTTTTTGAACATATACCATAATCACCTGGACCTAGGAAACTTGTCCTGGAAATACTCTCTCCCCCACCGCCTTTAGAGGTTTAAAATAGCTTATTACTTTCAAACATTTAAAACACTTGTGGTATTTCTCTCTCTCTCTCATAACATTTTTATTTAAAACTGCAGAAATGATCAAATAGAAAAGTAATTATACTGTTACCTGTAAAATCAATAGTAAAACTCCCATTGATACAGTGGGAGTAGGAACAATTTCTAAGTCTAAGGAGAAATTTTATATTGTTACCCAACTAACAGATAGGAATCATGGGCTACAGCAGGGTCTGATGCTGGCAGAGCAACTGCCAGCTCATGCCAAAGTCACCATTGTCTCAACCGAATATTAACATATATATAGCTGGAATCTGTCCAGCTCAGGTGTGGGTTAATATTGGTAAAACAGGTACTCGAATTATAAGAAAACGTTTACTGTTTGGACTCTGTCAAATGTTTGTGAGTTTCTGCCTGCATTAATCTTACTTGTAATATCTGTGTTCCATACTGTAATGCAATAATTGAACAGTTGTATTGTGAGCCTCTGTAACTGTATGACTCACCATACAGCACAGGGACATTAATTATCACGCAGAGCTGCTCTTCTACAGAAATTGTTGTGCCCCTCCTGAAAGAGGAGACTAATGGATACCAGATGGGTGTTGGGTGGATCTCACAACTGGAAACTCCCTACATCTGGATTGAGAAACCATCAACAAAATGACTAAAGACGTCTTATTGTTGTTCTGCTCCACTCCCCATGAAAAGAAGTCAAGCCAGTGGGCTCCTCCCATTAGCTGTGTTTTCAGTTCAGAGCACATGGAAGGAAAGGGACAGAAACCCCAAACCAAAGGAACTAAGGCTCTCTACGTTACTTGGATTCTGGGGGGGACCGGGTGTTTTTTGACTTAAGCAAGAGATCCCCAGCTGCTTACCGTGGGTTAGTCCTAAAGGTCATATGCAGCTTGCTGATTAGAGAAGTCTGTATTACCTTTTGAAATCTAAAACTAACTCATTTGTGCATCTGTTTGCTTGTCTTAATCCTGTAAATAACTCTAATTTCCTTTTCCTATTTATAAAATCTTAATATAGTTTACTATATAATTGGCTACAAGTGTTGTCATTGTCTTTGGTGTGAGACCAAAAGCGCACCTGACCTGAGGTAAGTGCCTGGTCCTTTGGGATCAGGAGTAACCTGAATATTGCTGTGATTCTTAGCATAACAAGCCATCTACCACAAAGATACACTAACACGGGTGACAAGACAGACTAGAATACCTAAGGAGACTATAAGTGACTCCATGTGAAGGCTGTTAAAGTGCTGGAGGAGTTTGCACTTGAGGCAGTTCGTTGCTGAAATCTGAGCTCAAAACAAATTAGAGGTTTGTGTCTCATTTTTAACAGTCTGCCTTGAGGTTGGTACTCCTACTTGTGTGTCGCCATTGGGAGCATTACAGAGGATATATTAATTTGCCTGAAGATTCCCTCTGCATTGTGGTTTATTAGGTAAGGACGCCTCCCACCTCTCCCCTACCCCATCTTAGTAGAGGTGGAGGAAGTCTACTGGTCCTGCAAGGAGATGGGCTTTGTTAGATGGGAGGATGTGCCTTTGGTGTTCTGGGAGCCTGTGCCACTTCCACTTCTTGCTGAGAACTCACATGGAGCTTGCCTGTGGGTGGGGGAAAGGCTGAAGGGGAGAGTCTCCATCTCTTTCAGTCACATATTAAGCTAGTTCACAGGAGGAGAGGTAGCTGACAAGCTCCCTCTGAGTCCTCTCCATCAGTTAAAACTCTCCTGGGCCTGCATTAGGTGCCCAAATGCTGCCGTGGACATCAGAGCTGGGCTTCAAGGCTTGCTTTGGGTCTGACCAGGAATGAGGTTTTCTCTCTAGCGAAGATTGGCAAGATGTCTGGTTGTTGTTTTTTTCCTTTCCTCTCAGAGGCCTGGTTGGTTAGGATGATGAGGATAAGGGATAGTAATGATAATTGAATAAATTAGGAAGGGGTAATATACATAGTAAGTTAGTAAGTGGAAATATACATTGAATAATATTTTTTGCAACTTGTGGCAGTGATGGAAAGAAGTTTTAGATGGTCAGTTCTTGGGGTAAACCTGAGCACAAGACCCAGGTTTTGGCTGGCATGGACCCCATTAGCTTGTGGAGCACATGGTGATCTTACATTTTTCACTGACTGGAGCACTGCTAATCTACACCCTCAACCCCTCTTGTGTGGGAAATTAGGAGGATTCAACATTAGAGCTGAATCCTGTCTTCAGTAATGTTATAAATACGTAAACAGGGAGATTTAGTTAAGGATGCCAGCTCTCATTTGTTGTAGTTGTATGGCTTAAGGCACACTGCAGCCAAACAACATATACATTACAGGGGAGGGTCTCCCACTTTTAGTGTGATTAAAGTTAATAAAGTTTGAGCCTGTTGCCTTGATTCCACCCTTGGGACTCCTTGGGTCTGTGTCTTCATTCTCTTGCGTGTCCTGATCAATTGGCCCTGCCCACTGTACTGTCCTCTCCACACACGTGATGATGGTAGTAGCAGTGATGGGGGATGCTCAGATGCAAAAGCAGAGTATGACCTTTCCTTAACTGATTAAAATTCATTCTGCACCCAAGAAGTGTTGTAATTTTGGGGAGGATATGCTGTATTCTTCAGATATATTGGAGGGATTCAACCACAAAACTCAGCTCAAAGCTATCTATGGAGCTTCCATAAAACATATTTCATGATATCGTACTCGTATGGTGCCTGGCAAAGATACAGTGCTTAACCTATTTATATTATTATTCTTATATTCACATAGATTGCCCTATATTTACCTTCTTTTGACTCTTTTATGCACCTCATTCCAGCTATCCTTTTTAAAATGGTCTCTAGATTTTTTAAAGTCAATGTAACATTGTTTAGCATAACAATTGAAATTAGCATTACATTAGTTCGAGCAATCTTTGGCTGAAACTTTAAGAGTCCAAGAGTTAGAGAATACGTGTGAGAAAGAAATATATCCCTCCTCATATTTCTCTTATGCCATATAGTGACAATGTAGACAAAGCATAGAATTACAATATATCTGACCACTGTGAGCCAAAGCATTTGCATTAGAAGCGGCTGCACTTTTGTGCATGCGGCATAATTCTGAGTGAAGCATGTCACATAATGATTATTAATACCTGAATTTTAAGTGCATGTCATAATTTTGTCATAACAAAGAAGTGCAAGTTTTGAACATATAGACAGCTAGGAGGAGGGAAATGGGAGAAGTTTTATTTAATATAACATTAAAAATAATGCATCCTTGTCACAATTAGAACCATATCTATCTATCTATCTATCTATAATTGTAACCCATTATTGGTTTTATGGACCTTTAGTCCTCCAGGAATTGTCACAAATACAAAGGATGTGATAAATTTTGCATGTGGATCTCTAGTTTAACTAAAGGAGCTGTAAAATCACATACAGCAAGGCAGCTCTCTAATGACTGCGAGTCTGCAGAGTCTCCTGAGCACAAATTGTTCCAACAAGGGCCTGGAATAAATTATGTTCAGTAATTTGCCTCTAGATCCACCTGGTTCAGATGGTAGCATACAACTAACTGTTTCTTGGCTAAATCTGCCCACTTTTAGTTAAATCATGTTCCTTTTGGGATTTCGCCATAAAAATGTAGAAAACATGCAGTTCTGGAGATATGAAGAATATTTTTGTACCACTGGAACTTCAGTTAGAATGTAAACTCCTTAGCCATGTAAATAATGCAAATGTCAACAAATTCTAGGCCCTTGGAGATTTTAAGACAATAGGGTATATTTATCCCCATTACCCCCACGTAGTATTAATAAAAAAATCAATAATATATATAATTATACATTTTGTGACATGAAAAAAAATCCTCACATATAAAAAATCTGCCAGGGCTAAATCTTTCTTTCTTTCTTGAATAAATTTTCTCTGTTTCCTGGTTCCCATGTCTGTTGGGTTTGTACCATTCCCAAAGTTCTGTTTTAGATGCTGTTCTCACCTATGATATCCCTTTTTTTTTTTTCCCCTGAGGGCTCAGTCATGCCCATTTCAGATCTCACGCTCTATGTCTGTTTTTTTTACCTCTTTCTCTACATGCAAAATCTCAAGGTTCTCTTTCTCTCTCTCTGGCCAGTCTGTCTCTTTCAGTTCGGTTTTTCATCTTCTATTTCACCATGACTAACTCACTTTCTGAACACCACGCTCTTTTCTACAAACACATTGCCTTGGGCTTAATTTCTCTACTTCACCTCCATTTCCACTCATATTTTCTCCCACAATCTCTGCCTCCCTCTTCAAGGCCATTTTCTCTATTATCTGAGCCTCTTCTTACCTACAGCTCAGTGAGACTCAAGACCAAACTCCCTGCTTAACCACAATATTCTTGACCTTGATATATGCTATTGTTGGTCCTTCACTTTATCATTCTTTTGGACTCACAAAATTCATGCCATTACTAACAAGAGGAATTACGAAATCAGCCTAAGGACTAGAGGAAGATGCAATGTCCCCTGATTTGATACAATTCCACACACTTTTCTTCTTATATATATGAAAAAAAACCAATCATACATGCCATATATGGAAGGATATCACATTTCCTTCAAGAATTACTAAGAATAACATTAACAAGAGGAATATACATCATACATTATAATACTATGAATGAAGTACTATGATAAACTGGTAATCTTTACTTAGTACATTACAAATTTCATACGGAGATAACAATACCTTACATATATAAAGAGTAATATTGTACTTAGACTAATATATATGTAAGTTAATTATGCACTACATAGCTGATTTAGTTGCATTTACCTAAGGATGTGTTCTAATCTTGTTGCAGATTAATGTCTTTAGCCATCCACTCTCATTTATCATTGTCACTTGTGACACTGTAGTTGCTGGCTAAATTGTTTTGTAACATCTAGCTTTAAAAATACAAAACAAAAAATCCAAAAAACCCAACCCTGCACAATACAAAAGGACTTTGCAAGTTTCAAATTTTCTACCAACTAAATTAAAGTTAGATATAAAAAACAGTAGGAAAGCTTAGGTTTAGTTTTCTACACTTCTATCCACAACATCTCTCTACATTTAATTTAATGCAATTAAATGTATCAATCATTAAATTTAATATAAACCACCTCAGAAAAATTCTATAAAATGTATTTTCAAAATTCTTTACAAGTTAAAGACAAGGATTTAGGAGTATGCTGCATGCTTTTCCAACAGTTCCACTTATAGATTTTACTACTTATAGGAAACAACTCACCTTCTTGTCTTTGCCTCTGGGATGCGAGAATGATTTTACATGACAGGAATGAGCAATCAATGATAAAAATTGCATACATTACTCATAAATCTGAAAAGAAGAGACTTCCATTTTTCGTTCAAACTGCAAACCAATATATTAATCTACTTGTAGAAAGTTAAATAAAAACAATAATAAGCAAATATTGATCATTTCTTTAGAATACTAAGGGAAAAGTTGGTGTCAGGAACAGTTTTTTAAACTAATTCAGGATTGAGGGGTTCAAGAAATAGAAAATTGCATAAAATTTAACATCTCAAAATTATGGTAAATGTGGTACATAAGTTGCAGGGTGGTGCACTGCATCACTTTCTTCCTGTCTGTTAAACCACTACAAAACAATTTTCAATGCACTGAAGCCTCAAAATGTGAAGGGATGTTGATTTGTTCTTTATCTACTTCACTTCTGATTATGAGATCTTTTCCACGCATTGAGAAAAATGGTTGGGTATAACTGGTCATTTGTAAGACTGGTATTTGTAAAATTGTGGTTCTTCTGTATATTTATGTGCACATGAATGCGTGTGCGCACACACACACACACAAGCTCTCATCTATGTATCTCTTCTGTTATTCAATCCACCTCAGTGCTAGCATGAAGGGGAATAACAGGAATTATAGGCACACACTGGTCCGGTTAGCCCCCCAGTACAAACCTACAATACTTTTCAGGTAATTGTAATGTGTACGTGACAGCACACAATATGCATGCACACACAGTACTTTGGGACAGTGGGGAGAGGAATTATTGACTGTGATAGAGATTTATGAAGGACCAATGGTATGTAAATAAAAGGTGGGAAAAATTGGCAAATTTTGTGGAAGAATATCCTGCTGGCAAGAAAAATAAGCAATGGAAATGGTAGAAGTCCAACTGCTTGGGATTTTTTTTTTATAATAAACTGTCCAAAAACACTAGAAAATGTGCTGTGGGGAATTATCTTCTTTTGCAAAAAGATGGACTGACAGTCTAAAAGGTCTTTACCATCCCTATCTGCTATAATGATCTGCGGTTCCATATGTTAGAAGTAGAGCTGATTAAAAACTGCCAATTTTTGTGTGTGGGAAATTTTAAAAAAAATATCCCCAGAATTTACTACATTTTTGGGGTTTCCAAAAAACACCACCACTTTTTTGGGTGGGGTGTATAAAGAGCCTTTATAGTTCATTTCTTCTTCTTGTCTGACAAAACCTAACATATTTATATATAAAAAAAATTAACCAAAAACTGAAACCGTCTACTGAAGGAATTCAGTTTTCAACTTCTATTCTTTTCTTGTTGGGAATTTTTTTTTTTTTTTGTGTAGGTCAAAAAGGCTATTTTTTGTTAAATAAATGGAAATTGATCAGCGTAGTGAAAAAGCCGAAGTGGAGTAAGGACAATTCATCCAACCAAACAAGTGAAATTTGTTAAATGAGTTAATCATTTTAATGGTCAAATTAAACAAGCCAGTTAAAGATCAGACTAACACAACTGTGTATTTGAGGCAATCATTTCAAGGCTCTACCCTATAACAGGATCTGTATGAATGGACTCCGGGATCACGTCAGAGCCCCATCTCCATCAACAAGACTCTGCATGGGTGCAAGCGGTTCACTCATGAAGATTAGGCTGCAGGATTTAGGTCTAGCATATGATTTACCCTTTACTAATATGGCACTTTTTATAAAAATCCACATTTGTTAATAGATGAACTGTTCTTTTTCTAATTTAGCTTTCTTTCTTTTTTTAATCAGAAGTGCGTTGTATCAGAGGGATAATATTGTTTATTTTGTAGTGTAATCTTCTTTCTGATAGAGAAATAATGCAAAATATCATAGCATTCTGTTAGCAACCGGTACACATTTTGGCCCTGATTCAGCAAACACTAAAGCACATGTTTATGTTCATTCCAATTCAGCAAAGCACTTAAGCACTGGCTTTAAATTAAGCATGTGCATGAATCTCACATTCATCAATGGGATTTAAGCTCACACTTGTCTAGCTTCAACTTCTAGCCATTGAATTGTGTTAGACCTTTCTCTGCTAAACTCAAGAGACCATTATCAAATATTTGTTCCCTATCTAGATACTTATAGACTCTAATCAAGTCAACCCTTAACCTTCCCTTTGTTAAACTAAATAGATTAAGCTCCTGGAGTCTACCACTACAAGGCAGGTTTTCTAATCCTTTAATCATTCTCGTGGCTCTTCTCTGTACCCTCTCCAATTTATCAACATCCTTCTTGAACTATGAACACCAAAACTGGACACAGTGTTCCAGCATCAGTCACACCAGTGTCAAATATAAAGGCAAGAAAACCTCTCTAACTCCTGCACAAGATTCTCCTGTTGCACAGGGAGATCATGTTCAGCTGATTATTCTCTACCCGCCCTCAAATCTTTTTCAGTCACTGCTTCTGGGGATATAGTCCTCCATTGCCTAATAAGTATTGCCTAGTATTTATTTGTTCCTAGATGTATACATTTACACTTAGCTATGTGAGAGTGCAAACTGTTTGTTTGTGCCTAGCTTACCAAGCGATCCAGATCGCTCTCAGTCAGTGACCTGTCCTCTTCATTATTTGCCATTCCCCCAATTTTTGTGTGATTTGCAAACTTTCAGTGATGATTTTATGCTTTCTTCCAAGTCACTGGTAAAAATATTAAATAGTGTAGGTCAAGAACTGATCCCTGCTGGACCCCACTAGAAACACTCCCACTCTATGAAATTCCCTGTGCATGGTTACATTTTGAGACCTGTCAGTTACCCGGCTTTTAATCCATTTAATGTGTGCCATGTTAATTTTATATAGTTCTACTTTTTTAATCAAAATGTTGTGAGGTACCAAATCAAAAACCTTACAGATGGCTAAGTATATTACATCAACACTATTACCTTTATCAACCAAACTTGTAATATGTAACACATTTGTTTGACAGGATCTATTTTCCATGAACCCATGTCAAGACAAACCGAAAAATAATACTGTACCTGAATATTATGAATGACAATATCGTACTTTGTAGAAATCAGTATAGTCTGAAAGAGGTAGGTGGAGTACAAGATTGAACAGTACACTGTGAGACCATTACTGTCAGCTAGATGACTATCATATTTAGACTCTGCCATTATTGACTAAAATCTATATTAGCCCTTTGATTAAAACTCCTGTCTCTACATAAATGTCTCATAGATGTCAGCAGGAAGTCCGCAGATAGAACAAGAATAAAATATGCCCCCAAGTTGTTTTAACTGAGATTTTCCTTCACTTCTGCTGAAATGAATGAAGAAAATGTAAAGGAAGAGGATGCTGACAACTTAGGAGATAGTGATGGGGAGCTAGAACCATAACTGCAACTTTATGATTATAAGAAGTAAGCAGTCATATTTTTTTTTACATTGGCAGAATAAGACGCTGTTAGTGACTTGCTAAAGCTGAGGAATAGTAAATCATGACCGTGCAAATATCTATTTGATAGTGCATTTGGTTGGTAATATATTATGTATCGTAAAAGTACACTTGTCTTTGTTGTGAACCTTTGCTACCTTCTGACAATTTTGCAGGAAACACATACTGATTTCAGTTCATCAACAGTACTAATATGAATGAGGCTTCCACTCATTATGACGACTTTTTTTTTCTCTTTTTTTTTTTTTTAAACAGCATGTATTACTGAGTTGTTTCTCATGGAACCTGGAGAATATTTCCAGATATTTTTGAATCTTCTCACTGCCTTACTCATATATACTTGCAATGCAGATTTTTTTGGTTGAAAACTATCCAAATTAGAATTAACTAGGATGATTAAGAGTTGTTAAGAAATCAATATTGCATGTTGTGAAAACAGAACAGGGCTAAGGTGCTTGACTAGCACAAGCACTGTTTTGGCATTAGGGCTGAGTATCTATTGGTATTAGCAAAGAAACCTGATTCAGTTTGATTGAGTACTTGCATTGCCATTTGCACATGGACCATTAGTTCTACATCTGGAGATAAAGTCACAAATTTACCAGTCTTCTGCACCTGTACTTACACTGGGGCTAAGTGTGTTTACAATGCCACCAAATCAGAATGGTAGCACTTAAACATTTTTGCATTGTCGCAAGGTTCCATTTGGACCTCAATATACCCTGTGTGAAAGGAAGGTAGCCGGCCCTGCATTTCAATTAAATGCAACTCTATACAATGGTTGCCACTGTGCTAAGTGTGCTTTTGGAATTCCCAGTGTAAGAGTCTAATCTTAGCACAAATCTTAGCACAATTTCCTACAGTAGCATTATATACATAAATGCAAAATAAAATAATGGTGTATGAGGAGCTACAACTGAAGTCAATTGGAGCTACACAAATGCATACACTGAATTTATGCTTGTTTAGGCTGCTGTCATTTATGTCACTCTAAGAAAACCCTATTTGTTTACTTACCCACTTCTACAACTTCACATTGTTTGCATAACAAATATAAGATACCAGTGAATGCAAAATTCCCTTTGATGGTCCAACAAAACTGGATATTGCTGAAGGATACTCATTCCGAAATCAATTGTGTGTTTGAGATGGGTATGGTGATCCTTGTTCCAAAGAGGGCTGTCACCAGGTGTTCTTAGTGTTCCAACTGTTACACACCTTGAGGAAGCAGAAATGTCTACTCCAAAAGTTGAAAGATCTTGAGTCAGACCCCCAAAATTATGAGATTTTTTTTTTTTTTAAATAATGTTATGTTTCTGATCTGTCTTCTGATTTCTGAACTCCCATTGCTCATCCCCAGCATGTGTAGGGTATCATAGAATCACAGAATATCAGGGTTGGAAGGGACCTCCGGAGGTCATCTAGTCCAACCCCCTGCTCAAAGCAGAACCAATCCCCAGCTAAATCATCCCAGCCAGGGTAGTTACAGTGTTGCCAACTCTCCAGAATAAGGTGGTTTTGGCCCTCGCTCAGGAGTTCCTGCTAGAAGACCTGAGGGAGATCAAATTACAAAAATCTGTATGAAGTGCTGCCTAATGGTGTGGGGCTTACAGCTTCCCCAAAGTCCCAAAATGCCAACTAATTAATTCATAGACTAAGATCAGAAGGGACCATTATGATCGTCTAGTCTGACCTGCACAACACAACAAGGCCACAGAAAATCACCCACCAACTCCTGTAAAAAAACCCTAACTTATGTCTGAGCTATTGAAGTCCTCAAATCGTGATTTAAATACTTCAAGGTGCAGAGAATCCTCCAGCAAGTGACCCGTGCCCCACGCTGCAGAGGAAAGAAAAAACCTGCCCTGGGGGAAAATTCCTTCCTGACCCCAAATATGGCGATCAGCTAAACCCTGAGCATGTGGGCAAGTTTTACCAGTCAGACACCCAGGGAAGAATTCTCTGTAGTAACTCAGATCCCACCCCATCTAACATCCCATCACAGGCCATTGGGCATATCTACCGCGAGGAGTCAAAGATCAATTAATTGCCAAAATTAGGCTATCCCATCATATCATCTCCTCCATAAACTTATCAAGCTTTGTCTTGAAGCCCGATATGTCTTTTGCCCCCACTGCTTCCCTTGGAAGGCTGTTCCAGAACTTCACTCCTCTGATGATTAGAAACCTTTGTCTAATTTCAAGTCTAAACTTCCTGATGGCCAGTTTATATCCATTTGTTCTTGTGTCCACACTGGTACTGAGTTTAAATAATTCTTCTCCCTCCATGGTATTTATCCCTCTGATATATTTATAGAGAGAAGTCATATCTCTTCTCAGCCTTCTTTTGGTTAGGCTAAACAAGCCAAGCTCTTTGAGTCTCCTTTCATAAGACAGGTTTTCCATTCCTCGGATCATCCAATGACACTCCACCAGGCTTACATCTGCCCATCCTCCAACCCCATATCAATTAATGATAGCTCCCTGCCCATATCGATACTGTACCCCTTCGGAGCTCCATCAATTAATTTGTGTGTCCCCAGCCCCACATCAACTTTGCCCATCCATCCTCACATCAATTCTGCACCCCCTGCCAACTCCCCACCATCTGTTCCTTGCTGCCTCTACATACCTTCGCTCCTCTACAGCTCCAGGAGCTCTTTAGGCCAAGTCTATACTATATGCTTACATCAGGATAACTATGTCGCTTGTGAAAAATCCACACCCCTGAGCGACGCAGTTAAACCAACACAACCCTTGGTGTAGACAGCGTATGTCAACAGGAGAGCCCCCCTGCCCTGCCCCGGTCAACATAGCTACCGCCTCTCGTGGAGGTGGATTAACTATGCCAACAGAAGAAGCTCTCCCATCGCCATAGCAGTATCTTCACTATCCCCAGCCCCAGCCCTGGAGGAGGCCATTTCCAGGAGCTCTTTAACTCCCAGCCCCAAACCTGGGGCAAAGAAACTCCAGAAGTGGCTCCTTCTACTCCTTCCCAGGCCTGATGTTGAAGGATTAAAGGAGGAGGGAGGAGGAGCTGACCCACTCTCCACAAGAGGGAAGAGGGGAGAAAGGTGCAGAGCCACCATGAGCTGCTGGGATCTTTTCTGCTGTCTCCTGTGAAAATGGTATGCATTCAGTGTTCAGGCTTGAAAAGAGAAAAAGCCAAGACAGTGCAGCATTCAGACTTGTTTCCTTCCTCCACATGTGCTATTCTCTCTCATCAAGCATTTTCTGAAAGTAGAGTTCTAAGTTCCTATACATAATCACACTATATCACCCTTAATTGGGAAGCTGTTCATCTTAATATCCCTTTTGTCACATATATATGAGGTAGCAAAATTAAACATGAATAGCATAACCTGCTTACATACTTAACATTCTCTTCTGTCCCTATGATGGGGTGGATAAACACCGCACCAGGGTGGAAGGGGTTAAGGAGCTGATTTGGGCTGGAGCAGCACTGCTCCTCAGTAGTAGGGAGCCCTAGGAAGGGAGCCAGTTGTTGAGCTTCTGAGTCCCAGGAAGACACAGGAAGAGGCCTGGTAGCTAGCAGAGTCTCTGCCCTCACAGAAACAGAACACAGATCCCCTGTGCTAAAAAGGGGAGACCCAGAAAATTTGAGAGCAGACTGTGGACCATCCAGGGCTCCTCTGAAGAAAGAAAGGCCAAATATCCTGGGTCACTTATCAGGGAAGCTGTTGCATTATCCAAATAATGGATAACTTTGCCACCTTGACTGACATTCGTTTAAACCACTGTGAAGATGTGGGAAAAATCAGACTTAGCAGTGCCTGTACTAAGAATGAACCTTTCAGAACAACGCATACCACCTACTGGTGATCCAATAAACCTAGGGACCAAATCCTACTTTCAATAAAGCCAATGGCGATCTCTCTCCCCCTCCCCACCCCCCAACTTTGACTCCCATGGAGCAGAAACAGGCCACAATGTGGAAGAAATGAAGAGTTGTGCAAAGTACTTTCCAGAATGGAAGATTCTGTGAATTCACATGTATGGGATTGAACCAAAAAGATTCTCTTTATTTGAGAATTACACTGATGATCTGATAGCAGAGTAAAGGAGAGGGGAAGGGGAAGAAGCAGCAAACTTAAATAAGTACTAATGAACCCCTCCCCCCCACTGTTCTTCAGTATGATTTTGAATGTGTGAATATTAACAGACAAGGTGACTAAGAGGGGTTAATAATGCTTAGTCTTCTTTTATATTTTATGGGGTCTTTATAGTGACACTCCTAATTTAGTACTGCAGCTGCTCATCACACCATTAAGAACAACATGACTTTCTCCTCTATACATAGGTGGGTGGAAGATTCTGAAAAATAATTCTAGTTTGAATGTGAAAGTAAATTTATGCAAATCGTTGTCAGTCACCTATGTATTCATTTTACTAGCAAAATGACATCATAAATGATCTCTAGCCAGTCATTCTTCACTCTGAGACACGCATGCATACATTTATTCAGAACAGAAAAAAATATCACTGAAGGGTAAGCATGAGTTTCTTACCACACCAATAGAAAAGTAATTATTGATGATGCTGTAAGGCACTGGGTCGCCTTTCTCATCTTTATCATTGGGTATGACTTCAAATTTCCATCTGTCCAGCAAGATCTCTGTGCTGTTCTCAATGTCTTTCAAGATCTTCATCAGATTCTCACCTTCATATCCTAGCAAAGGGTGAACATGATGGTTTTTAATAAATGTGACAAACTCTGCTGATGTTACCCCCATTCCTAGTTAGGAAAATTGTATCTGCACATATAAAACCTGAAGCACAGAATTATATTTTTCTCCATTACCAATCTTCCAGTAACTATAATTAAGGGAAATGTAAATACAATGCTAACTTCTGCACTCAGCCATATCAATATAAACTTAAAATGACTTCACTGATTTCAATAGACTTTGGATTTACACTCAGTGTAACTGTGAGCAGATTTGATCTACTAACTGGAATTTTCCAGCAGTTACCTGATTGTATTCAGACACCACCAAGCTAAACTTTGCAGCATGTTTATGCTATACAGTGAATGTTAACATGTAAAATACTTTCATTTCAAAATATACGTACAGAGGTTAAAAGAGCAGAGGCAGTGCCCTAAGAAAGTATGACAGTATGCTGAGGAGTTAAAACTTCTGTTCATGTGTCTATCGCTTTTGTCAAAGTTTCCAAAGAGATTTGTGGTAACACAACCAAATGCCTGGAAACCATTCCGAACTGAGAAGGATAGTGATCAGCAGATTAACTGGTTTTCCATATTTTGATTACAGTCTGGAAAGTTCATCCAGACGTTGAGTCACTTTGCTGTTGGTGTGCTCAGCTTTTGACAGCAGCAATACAAGTCCCTGTGTGTTTTCTAAATAGAAATCTGTGTTTTCTAAATAGAAATTATAGCAGTGATTTTTCCCGAACATAGGGTTACTTAGCATAACCCTAATAAAGTGTGGTGTTAGTATAATAAATGAAGTATGGTGCATCCACTTTTATTCTATGCATCCTCCCTTCCTCTTCCCAATGGGCACATACCTTAGGCCTGATCCTGTGGATATAGAAGTCTACTCCTATGAGTAGACCACTTGCCTGGCACTTCTGGTAACTAAATAGGCCCTCCACTAGAATACTGACTGCACCATACATTGTATTGGGTAGAAATGGACTTAATTACCATCTGCAGAGCCCCAAGAAGCTACACCCTGCACAACAGGAAAAGGGGACTTCACTGACCAGCTTCATATGCTGTTCAGACAAAATGGCTGTGCAGCAGCAACCCTAGATCCATGGATTTACTCCTTCTCCAAAGCAAGAGTAAGTGCATGTAGACAAGAGTATGTCCATGCTGGGTCACCACCAGTGTCAGCAGTAAAATCGTATGTCCAAACCAAGCAATGGGTCTACTTGCTGTTAAAGGTATGGTAGAGGGTGACGAGTACCAACAGTTATTTTTATCTCTGCAAATACATCAGATCTGAGACCCCCATTAGTTTTAAAACCAAGTAGGTGTGAATGTTTTGAACCAATCTGCAGATAGTAGTTGCCATGAACACAGGCAACCACATCCATTGATTGGTGCAAAGTCCTACTGTTGCAATGAGTGTGTCCAAAGCCATTCAAACCCCTCCTAGACTCTTTCAATTGTGATCTACACTGATATGTAGTGGCATAGCTACATATTGCCACCCTCCACATACAGCAGCAGTGCATCTGATTCTCTGAGTACCATAGTTACTTGTTTCACTATTTATACTCCATGCCTGGAGTGTGTATCTTTGAGAAGGGAAAATCACTCACTGGAAATTCAGTTTGCAGAGGTCTCATCTTTTCTCCCATCCTATGGATGGTTCAGAAAATCAGTGTTATGGTGCTGTTTACCAGGAAGCTAGGAGGCAAAGAATAGTGAAAGACCGAGAATAAAGAGCACTGACTCTTCCCACCATCTGATCAGTAAATTTCAACTGATATCTCTCAGTCCAGATGGGATAACTCAGAACAAGGGAAAAGAGAGAAGGTTGCCGGATGGGAGAAGAGGAGGGAACTTGACAAATTTAATCACAAGTGAGTAATTTTCCATTGTCCCCATCTTTGTCTCCATCTTCTTCCATCTTGCAGGAGATTCCAGACAATCATCAGACATAGCACACAGATGCGTCAGAGGGGGTTGGTTTGGGGAGCCTTACAAGCTAAGTTTGCCTCTGCTGTTAACGTTCTCCTAGTAGAAGGCACTCACACTCTGGTGATGGGTATGTAAGATAGACAGTATATGATTAAAGTGGAAAGCAAGAACCATGTAATGGCCTTGCACATTTCCACTGAAATTATGTTGGCCTTTTCAGCACAGGAGGAAGAATATACCCAGAGTACAGTGGGCTTTCAGTGGCAGAGGTGGAGTCTTCCCCATCTACAAATCAGATTAATAATTGATTTAGTCAACAACTGACAGCTGCATGGAAGCCAGAGACCTATGCCTTGGTTCATGGGAATGGACAGACTCTTCACCCTTCTCATGGGCTATATATGGTGCAGGTAAAATCTAAAAAAACCTCTTTTTACATCCAGAAAAAAAGTTTCTTCTCAAAGGAATTGGAGGGATTCAAACACAGGGTTGGCAAGACCACAGACTCATTCATGTGGAATTCCAAAATCGATCTAGAGCTAGTGACAACTGGACAGTGATAATTAGGAAGAACAATAATTATCCAATACGCTGAACAGGGGTATAACAATTAATAGAGCCACTTTCACAGTCAACAAATGCAAGAAAACTTTTCATACATATCCCAATTCTGGACCACAGTTGGCAAGTCTCATTGAGCGCTAACATTTCTGAAAACTAGTTCCCATAAGAAGAGGGCATTTTTAAAAATGGAGGCATCAGTATGGCATGAAAAATTCCATTTAACTCTGGCCAAGATAGCTGAAACCTGAATACAGAGAGGGGAATTTCAGGCACTGATGACCTCAGATAAAAAAAAACTGTGAGACTTTTTGAACAGAAAGCTTGAAGGTGTGGTATGCCTGCATGCACAGCAATTAAAAAAGGCCATCAAGACCCATGATTAATGTTCTTGATCAATGGCTTGCAGGTATTAAAGTCAATATACTTCCTTTCTCTATGAACTTGTTTCATTCATCCTCTAGGCCATAAAGTAGAGGAAGATAGAGTTGAGGTAGGGGACTAGACCCTAGAAGAGGAAATCAGGGCAGATTGAAACGGTCCACATGTGCACCATCACTAGATCCAGGGACTTGGAGGGCAGAATCTACAAGGCCAGGTGGGGAAAAACCTGAATAGTGACTGCCTTGTCCACTCTAAACTCTGATCTTGCATAACTTCCAGGGAATTAAAGGGAGTTTAGGAAAGGGATAAACTCTTTTTACCTGTCCCACAGAAGGGATCCCAGTAAGAGGGTGTAAGGCCTAAGACCAGAATACTTGTCATGGAATCTGGAGACAGATCAAAACACTGAAAAAGATCCTTACAGATGGCATAAAAAGAAAGGATGCCTCTTAATTTAACTTCCTTTCCCCAAGGATAAGGGAACAGAAGTCTAAACTGGATCCCCTTTCATTCTCTCTCACACTGGAGAAAAAAAAATAGATTTGAGAACCGAGGCATGGGGCTGCACTCAATGCTTTTGAGGAAAAGAGTGTCTGGAGCTCGTAAAGTGAAGCCAACGTCTGATTCTCTATACAGACAAAGTCATGAGCCATATAAGGCTCTGTCGCAAGCAGCACTGCAACATACCTCCCATGAGACAATGGGCAAGTTACCCCACACATCCACGCCTCATGCTCACCATTGACAAAACAGGGACACAATAATCTACCTCTGGGTGATGTGTGAGAACTGACTCATTAATATTTGAAAAAAAGTTCTCTAAGATGCAAAGAGAGAAGGTGCTATACAATGCAAAATAGTATAGAACAAGACATTGACCTACTAAGAGCTTTGCCATTGCTCTCACTGCATCACAGATAAAAGCAGTTCTCGCTCTCTCCCCCTCCCCCCCCCAATATATTCAATGCTGATCTGGAAAAAATGACGGTTAGGTCTGAGATCTACAAGTAAAGAATCTAAGAGGAGAGGTAAGTCCAACCTCTGTAGAAAATCAACAAGAGCAGCAAATCTAAGGGACAATACAGAGACCTCAAAAAATCTATAGAGGAAGTTTTGGCTATCAGTAAGAATGGTCATAGAAGCTGAGAGAACAAAATGTCTGAAATGTGGTATTCCATTCCTGAGACACAGCAGCATGAGATATGCATACTGTCTCTAAGTTTGTAGCAAAATGTTTCGCTGAAGGGGGCTGGGTAAGGTTTTTGAGAAGTCTAATAAAACTCTTTTTATTTAAAATTGCACCTTCTAGACAGTTTCTCTGGTATTCTTCCCTACTGATACCTTAATGATGTTCTGCTTACTTATATAGGACCATTTATCAAGGCTTCCATTCCTTCTCCAGACCTTTGCACACTTGGTAAAAGCATGCTGATTCATGTATCAAATCCATTTTGGGGATGAAATGTTCATCAATATTTTTAAACAATGTCATAGTTATTTTTACCTCTTTCCATTAGCAAAGGCAAATGATTTAAAAATATCTTCCATCAAGAGGGACTGTCTAAGCAGGAATTAGGGAGAAGATAAGCCTGACCTACCAGATTGTTCTGTCTAAGGCTTGGGAAGTGGACAGTTATCATGCACTGAAAAGGCACCAGAGAGGGAGCTAAAAAGTCCCTGAAATGTCTGGATACTCAACAGACATTGTAACTCAAAAGGGAGCATTGTAGCATGCAAGCTATTGAGATTTCTCCAGAGAGCCTTCTGATGGGGAGAGATACCACAGCAAAGAAACACACACACACACAGTTGAAGGGCAACCTGTCACCGTGGAGTAGAAGAACTAAAATGAATTTCACCCAGTGACTGACAAGAGAACAGCAGTTCCAAATGAACCAACAGACAATACAACCTGCCTGAGCTACAACAGAAAAAACAGGAGGGAAAACAGCCTCTAAGGAGAGAAGGATTAGGAAGATGAGCCTCCCCCCCCCCAGTATCAGAGACCAACAGAAATTCCTATTAAACAAAGGAAAAGAGGATGGAGAAACCTAGATCCAGGACTTAGGCGTTGCGATGTTCAGTGTCTGGAGCATCACAGGAAGAACACTGTCATCCACAAAAGACAGAGTCAGGCTTGTAAGCTCCATGTAGAATCAATGAGGAGAGAAGGGCACCTTTGAACTGCCAGCAAGCTAGGCGGGGAGCTGCCCAAGCTAGCCAATTTGAGATGCTGATGAGAGGAGTGTGTCCTAAGCCCCGCCTCCCTCTCTCAGAGATAGGCACCCATCTCCTGGCTGCAGGGAGGTGCCTATCTCTGCTAGCGATCCACAAACTACAGGAAGATAAGTGTTCCTCTGTCTAACTTGCATGCAGGTCCTGACCTGGTATGCATGCTCAGAGGACACCTAACTTCACATAAAACAGGTGAGAGAAGAAAGGGAAGGGAGGAGGATCTCCTTTATAACCTTTAGTCTGTGGTTAGATTGGGATTGGGAGACCCCAGTTTATGTCCCCCCTTTCCCTAATACGAAGGGATTTGAACAGGGATCTCCCACCTCTTAGGTAAATGCTCTGACCAGTAGGCTATAGGGTCAATCTCACTCTCTCTGTGGCCCAATTAATATTTAATTGTTCAATTATTTAATTAAAATGGAACAATGTCAATGGGAGAAATTGAGGGAGACCCACATCAGAATGTGCTATAGCCCAATGCTTCGGGAACTCACCTGAGAAGTGTGAGACCCATGTTTAAATCCCTTCTCTTCATCAGGCAGAGGAAGGACTGGGGGTCTCCTACATGCTAGGTTAAGTTCCCTAACCACTGGGCTAAAGATTATTAGGGAAGTCCCCGCCCAGCTGTGTTTTGTGGAATTAGGTGGCCTCTGCGTAAGCATACATACTGTATCAGGCGCTGCATGCAAGTTAGGCAGAGGAGCACCTGTCTTTCCTTGGTTTGTGGATCACTCTGGGACTTAGGCAGGAGACAGGCATCCAGACTCCTAGAATGAGGCAGCAGTGTGCATGCCTAGAGGCAGGAACATAGGTGCCAGGGAACTTTTACTGCAAAAACATAGGCGTTGAGTGAGTTTAGGCACCTACACAGTTAGGTGGCAGCCAAGCAGGAGTTTTGTGGATGTCAGTTGTGCCTAAAAAAACAGGTTTAGGCATCTACCTCTTAGGTTTAGGTGCCTAACTCCTCTGTGGATCTGGAACCTAGAGTTCTAGATTCCTGCTCTCACTGGTCAGAGGGCAAGAATGTAGAGACTTGAGTCTGTGGACCCAGCACTTGCAATTAGTAAGATGGAAGGGAAAGTGAATCTGAGCTGCAACCCCTGTGGAGATGGAGGCAGCTAACCTTGTGAAACCTAAACTGTCTTGCTCTGTAAGACAAAGCTGAGCTGCATCAGGCCCACTGGAAGCTGCAGAAACTCAGCACATCTGAAAATCAAGATACTCATTTATTGCCTACTCTTTTAGAAAACAGAAATAGGATCCCAAAGAAAGACCAGACGTGGGAGCTGTGCTCACAGCGCCCAATATATAAAGGAATGCAGGCAGGAGCTAGCAATGTGCATGCTGTGCTGAAGGGGTGCCTGCTAAGGAGAGCTATTTTTGACAGCAAATTGACAGATGAAGTCTAGGTTTAGGGGTCATGAGATCTGAGGGAGTCATTGTCCCACAACTCACTGCCTACTTACATACCTGTTAGAGGGCACGAATGATAAGCTTGCCTTGGATTTCATAAGTAGGGGTCCTGTTTCCTGCTCCTGTGGAGGAGGCCATGGTTTTCTGAGGTTTTCATAAGTGGAAAATATTGTGGGGGGGTCATGCACACCCAGTAATGAGGAGGAAAACCCAAACAGAAATCAAGATAGCCTTCCACCTATGACCAATTTTGCAGAAGTGAGAAAGACATCTGCAGGAGGCAAAGAGTGCCTAGAAGCACTCTCCACAGAGCAGGAATAAAAGCCACTGCATTGCAGAAGAGTTTGCCAACACTGGAGTGGGGTTACAAAGATCTGCACCCAGGAACCAATGAAGGATACAGAGGAGGGGGAAGATAAAATAATCCCTGTAAATTACTTACATTTTAAGCATGAGGAGTGAGGGAAACAGAAGGAAAGAGCAGCAGAAGCTGAAAGAGCACCAGAAACAGGGCAGCATTCAGACTGAAATGACATAGGGAGAGTTGAAATGGAATCAGCATTGGATCCCAAACCAAATCCACTGGACACCAGCAGGTTGAGATCAAATCCCTGAGTCTAGAGGGAATAAGAAATTTGAGCTAGAGCTATTAGTCCCCTGCTGAGAGAAAGTCTGCACAGCTGGATCCCATGAAGGGGTCTCTCCAACATTCTTTCTGATGTTGTGAGCCTGTGCAGCTGGGATACAGCCACCAGACAGGTGCCTAGTCTTGGCTGAGTCCTTTCTATTCCTTTTCTTTTCTTTTCTTTTTGTGAATACAGACTAACATGGCTGCTACTCTGAAACCTTCCTATTCTTGTCCCTCGTCTTCAGGTTGTGCTTGCTCTTCTCTTTTCATCCTGCCATGGATGGAAAGCAGTTATTAAAAGAGCTGAAAGGAAGGTTCCATGCTTCCAGGAAAAGATTTACATATACTCTTGCTTTCACTATTCTTTGCCTCCTTGCTTTCTGGTAGATGGCACCAACATGCTGATTGTCTTGAATCTTCACCGGGATGAGAGAAGAGGCAATGAACAACAAAGACTAGTCATATCAAAGCTACTAGTTTAGTGTGGCCTGACACTTGCATTTTTCTTTAATGTTTCTGAATATATTGAAAACAATAAACTATTAGCCATTTGAAGTAAACCCTCTCCCTACATTTAAGTTTACTCTTTTACCAGGTACTCATCATGTGAATAAATGCAATAAAGGTGATACAAAGCCAGGCTACTTTAAACCTTCATGATCATATTGTACTCTCCTTCAGTCTATAGAGCTCTGATTGACAGAAATGGGAGTTACAAGCAAAGTAATAGAATATGGACCTTACTATCCATTAGGAATTTTGATGTGCCATTTAGAGACCAAAATCTAGTTTTACTCCATATTTACACTCAAAATTCATTCCAAGAGGCAAAGAAATAAAATTGACAATGGGTCTTCACACATCATAAGAGAGAAATCAATGTTGCAAGTAGATTTTGTCAGTAAACTTCTGTTTCTTTTTTAACAACATAATGCAATATATTTTAACTCGTGTTTACCTCCTCCCCATCTCAGACATCTTGCTAAATCATTGCCAGTCCCAAGAGGCAAAATAGCAACTGGAGGATGTTTAAGCAAATTTGCCTTCTCTGTGAATAAAGAAAAAAATACACAATCAAAGCGATAAAAAACTGATAAGCCAAAATTAAGTTGTACATGTACTACTTAAAATTATGGATAAGCTAACCAGGTTGGATTTTGATTTAACAGTTCAGTGAAACATGCTTTGCAAAGGAAACTCTACCCTCCACAGACAAGCATTTTATTGGCTGCAGTGCAGCCCCTCCACAACTACTACTATTCCAATCTATAATTACATTATTATTATTATTACAGGCATTTTTGGCACCCATGAATATGGTATCTGTCTTAAACAGAGATACTGAAGATCTCATTAAGACTGAACACCATGCTCCCTGTTGCTTTCAGCTTTACCACTCAGCTAGAAAAGCAGAATTTAATCAGCTGAGAATGTGCAAAGAATTGAGCCTTGTAGATTTTTCTTACAGTGGCCAAGTTTACGTTTAATTGTATTTCCACATGGAGCGAATTCCACGAGGCTCCACCACCCAAAGTGCCCTGGAACCAGCACCCGGAAGCTTGGGAAATCAAGTTCCAATATTCAGGATAAGCACTGATTATGTGTTCAGTCAGAGATGGGTAATCAGGCCTCTAAGTTAGTCTGGGACTAAAATGTTGAGGGCTTTATGTATGAAAACCAGTACTTTGAAAGTTTACAGGCTGGAACACAAGTAGTTTTTGACTCCACACATACCCCTTTCATTGCGTCCATAAGATATAAGCATAGATCCAGCAGTCCCACCCCAAACAAAGTTCCATGCTCCACTCACACCCATACTCCAACAAAGGGTTATCACAGAGTGGACAGGCTTTTGTGGCCCTTTGAAATGGAGTAAATTTCACTCAGAAAGAATATTTAAGATACACATATTTCAAATACACAACTACAGCAACACAAAACAACAAATAATTTCAAATAACAGTGCACAAAACACATTTAGTAGTAATGAACAGCATTATTACTAGCATTACGCCTAGTCCTAAACTGATATTTGCATGAACAAGGTAAAGGCAACAAAAATAACGTAAAGGCAACAAAAGCGGAAGGCAACAAAAATGATTAGGGGACTGGAACACATGACTTATGAGGAGAGGCTGAGGGGACTGGGATTGTTTAGTCTGTGGAAGAGAAGAATGAGGGGGGATTTGATAGCTGCTTTCAACTACCTGAAAGGGGGTTCCAAAGGGGACGGATCTCGACTGTTCTCAATGGTAGCACATGACAGAACAAGGAGTAATGGTCTCAAATTACAGTGGGGGAGGTTTAGGTTGGATATTAGGAAAAACTTTTTCACTAGGAGGGTAGTGAAGTACTGGAATGCGTTACCTAGGGAGGTGGTGGAATCTCCTTCCTTAGAGGTTTTTAAGGTCAGGCTTGACAAAGCCCTGGCTGGGATGATTTAGTTGGGGATTGGTCCTGCCTTGAGAGAGGGTTGGACTAGATGACCTCCTGAGGTCCCTTCCAACCCTGATATTCTATTATTCTAATCAGCTATTTGATTACACAGGTTGAAGTGCACACTAACAGTAATTTTCACCCAGTTCACACATCCAGTAGATCTGAGGGGAACATGGTGTTATTTTACCAATTTATCTGTCATCTTTGCAGAAAGGTTGTGGAGGATTTGGTATTTACAAGTGGAATTTAAAACCCTAAGCTTTTTAGAAAAAAATAAAAGTTCAGTTTAAAAGGCTCAAACTGCTTAGATAAAGATTTGGGATTTTCTCTTGCTTTGATCCAAACTATGATTCTCCTTTTTATGTTGGGGGCAGTGAGATGGGGGGGGGGCACGAGAGGGGGAAAGAATTTCCAAATGAAGAGGATATTTATTTCTCAGAGCAGATAGTTTCCTAAACTTTATGTACATAGCTTGTGGCTATCATAATCTCTTTCTGGCATTTGTGAGCTTGATTGAACCAAAACCTGCTTACTGAGACTGCACTACTCAAAGCTGTGGAAGCCAATATTTAGCCAAAATACAATATTTTGTTGAGATAATTCCACTATAATAGAAGGGAAACTGCATGGAAATCTGAGGCATTCCCCGTGACTACCTAATGACAGGAGAAGAGTTTAGAAACTTTACACTTTCAGCAATATGTTTATCATTGAGGTACAATGATTTATGGCTATTAGGCAATTTTGTTTTTACAAAACCTTTTTATCTCGTTTAGAAAGGTGTCTTCTCTACTTTGCCCTTAACTTCAAAAGGTTCTGTGGTCCATTTGCCTTACCCCACACCTCCCAACAGCACACACTAGCCAGAACGCCTAATCAAAACTCCAACTGACTCCCTTATGCCTTCCCCCATCAACACGCACTCTCTTTTCATGACCTCCAATACCACATACCTCCAACTCTTTTCTCTGGAGCCTTCCTAGGGTTGAATAACCAATCACTTGGTGCCAATAGTCTCAATTTTCTCCCATAAGCCTTGAGTGGTTCACAAAGTTCACATTTCATGACCTCAGGGGCTCCTTCATTCGATCATTCCAAAATGTACAATATTTGACTGACTATAGGAATCTAAACTTTTAAATAAAGCATGTGCCAGTGAGGCATTACACAGAGACTGGAGACCTACTCTACCATGAAACAGACCCTGTCAAAGGTATTTGGGAGGTCACAGAGAGAAAGCAAGAATATGGTAATAGAAAGGAGGGGATGACCAAAGGGAACTTGCAGGAACTGCCCTAAACTTTGAAAATGGTTCCCGTTCGATTCAGGTTGAAGAAAGGAGACAGAAGCAAAAATTAAACAAATTCTACCACCCCTAATCTGTAGATACCCAAATAATACCAGATGGGAATTAGTGACCCGGGTATTCTAGATGTTCTTAATTATTTTCAATTACAATAACTTTTAAAAGCTAATGGATTTCATACTTCAAAGAGTCTGACCATCAGCATTTAAAGTGACTGAAATGTTGTTTTGAAATTGTTGGCTCCACAAGCTGATAAAAAAGATATATAGTCTTATAAAGAGATTTCCAAATATAACAGCTCAAGAGCAAGTATAAATAAACCTCCTCATTACCTATGCAATCCAAAATCCAACCCACTGTTCCATCTCCACCACATGCCAGTACCTGGAAGTCAGGAACATCTCGGAAAAAATTTAACCTGCAAAATAATAAGTAAATGTACTTGTTTAATTGAAATATGAGCAGTTATACATTGTGAGTCTTTCAGTTTAATGATGCCTAATCTTTGTGATTTGTCATATAAAAGAAATACATGCTTCATATAATAAAAACTGGGAAGTTTAACAGTTCCCAATAAAAATCAACTGTATCCATAACACTGATTTTTTTCTGTTGAGGCAGAAAACAAATACGATCCAACAAAAAGTTATCCAATAAATCTAATTAGATTATTAGAACACATTAATTCTTGAATTTAGAACACTGCAGTATTTTACAAATCGAAGAAGTCTGAATATGAAACATTTGAATCAGTCTGTCTGTGGAAAGAATGGGGAATCCATGGGTCTAAAATTCTGCATTTCTCCTATTTAAAAAGTGATTTTTATCTGAGGCACGTGGTTAAAAAATGCCTTTTCTATATCTACTTTGAGACACCTAGGCAATAGCTATGTGCACCCCCAGACCACTGCAAAATAAAACAAAACAAAACTTTAAAATAGCTGTAGCTTAACAATCGAAGAACATCCACGTTCAATGATTCATACTTGTAGCAGCTTTTTGTTTATCACATCATTTTTGCTGGTGGTATAGCTTATTCTTTGCCAAAGTACGAAACACAAACAATGTTTTGTTCACTCATCAAAAAATATCCTGCACATACTCAGGTTTCAGAGTAGCAGCCGTGTTGCTTCCGATGAAGTGAGCTGTAGCTCACGAAAGCTTATGCTCAAATAAATTGGTTAGTCTCTAAGGTGCCACTAGTACTCCTTTTCTTTTTGCACATACTCAATAAGTCATCAAATACATAAGTTAGAACAATTACACATGAAAACAGGCAGAAAGACTCAAATATCCTAGATTTGTTTGTTTTTAAGGGCCCGATCCTGTAACCTTCACTTAGTCCTCCAAATAAATCATGGCAGGACAAATGTTAAGAAGCTACAGTGCTAAAGTGTTTGTGCACGTCACAAACGTTAATGAACAGGTTTAATTTTCAGTATTGCTTGTAACCTCCCCAAAAACACACAAATATAAATAAATATAACTGGAACATATAAATTACAGAAGTATTTTAAACCAGTCATATTCTGAATGAATGTTCAGGTCTACTCTGAAGTATCTTATATCGATACACAGAACTTCTCCAAACAGTGAACCTTTACAGTTATACCCAGGAACTTCCCATAATGTTTCTTCTGGCTTTGGATAAATGAAGCATACATACAGCCCATTAACTACAAATACAATTTTCAATCCTGCATTAATGGTTAATAATAGTTCCCATATGGTTCCCATATGGTTTCACTCAAACACAGTAACAGTCATCATTGTAAATAAAGAATTGGATGGATTTGCTAACATAGCTTGAAGGAAGGTATAAATATGGTCTATCAAGATTTCTCTAGTCAATTGGCATATTTCTTGTACCTATACCCTCCAATTCACAAAACAGATTTTTTAAACAGTTTGACGGAAATGTTGGGCCTGATTCTCATTTATACAAAGGCCCCTTTACGCCGCCGTGGCAGTATAAAGGGGCCTTAAAGTGGAAGTAAATTTACACTTAATTTAAGTGTACTGTGCACTGTCAGAACAGTAAAACAAGCCTTACTGTACATGAGAATCACATCTATTATCCTTGATTTGCTCAGAAAATTGTCCAGTTATCATTGCTTTACCTATAATAGCCACAGTTATATAAAAATATAAAATACTTAATTTATAATGCATCTATGTTTTCCAAAAAAATTGCATATGTATGTATTGTTTCAGCCATTTCAATTCTCTATGTTCAGACTTACACAACCATTGTATCGAGCAGTGGTGGGCAAACTACAGCCCGGGGGCCACATCTGGTCCTCCAGACATTTTAATCCGACCCTCAAGCTCCTGCCAGGAAGCAGGGTCCGGGGCTTGCCCTGCTCTGGTGCTCTAGCCGGGGAGCGGGAGCAGGGTCTTGCCCCACTCCACATGGCTCCCGGAAGCAGCGGCATGTCCCCACTCCGGCTCTGATCCATAGGGGCAGCCAGAGGGCTCCACATGCTGCCCCCCCCAAGCACTGCCCCACAGCTCCCATTGGCTGGGAACTGCAAACAATGGGAGCTGCAGGGGCAGCGCCTATGGACAGGGCAGTGCGCAGAGCTGCCTAGCTGCACCTCCACATAGGAGCTGGAGCGGGAACATGCCGCTGTTTCTGGGAGCTGCTTGAGGAAGTGGTTCATTATATAATGAACATTTCAGATGTAATGGCCTTTAAATACCTATGACACAGTTCCTGCTCAGCTCCTGGAAGTAGCGCTTTCTGCATGGAAACTTCACAAGATCAGCACTGCAGTATGGGATAATGGCTGAGGACTACCACCGGTCTGCAACCATAATGGCAGAGAAGTTGCTGAGATTGGAATGATGTAAGATCAGATAGTACTGACCCTGATAACACACAGTCTACTTGGCCTGGTACTGAAGAATTGTGCGTATGAATGCAAGGTGTGTCACAATCAACTAATAAAGTAAAATGTTAATTAGCATGCTATATCTCTCTAGTGCAGAAAAGGTCAAAGAGCCAAAAAGAGAATGAAATACAAGGGCCTAGTCTACAAAATTCCAACCAATTTAAAAACTGGTTCAGCTCTTTTGGCTCAAACCATGGTGTTCCGAACAGGTTTTAAAAATAGTTTTTCCCAGGGCAGATGTATGGAAAAGGAAAGCAATATTAAATACTCATTGCAGTTGGGTTGTTTTCTAATCATATTTTTTGCTTTGTATTATTATTATTGTCATCACTTTATCCGTTTTGTGTATGTACTGTCAGCTACAGCATTAATTTCTAATTCCAGATAATTTCAAAAATCTGATAGATAGAAAAACTGGTTTTAACATTATTAAAACTAAATTACTACTATTACTTTCACTCGGAAACCTGTACAAGCAAGGTACTCTAAGATCTGTACATTCATGGTAATAAGGAGGCTGGCTTTACAGGTGGAGGGCTAATAAAATAGTACTGAACCAACAAATGTTTGAAAACTCTAATATATTCTCTAAAACAACTAGTCTCTAAAGTCTAGCATAAGCCACATACAGTAGAACCTCAGAGTTACAAATATCTCAGGAATGCAGGTTGTTCGTAACTCTGAACAAAATGTTATGGTTGTTCTTTCAAAGTTTACCACTGAACATTGACTTAATACAGCTTTGAAACTTTGCTATACAGAAGAAAAATGCTGCCTTTACCATTTTAATTTAAATGAAACCAGCATAAAAACAGTTTACTTACCGTGTCAAATCTTTTTTTAAAACTTTCCCTTTAATTTTTTAGTAGTTTACATTTAACACAATACTGTACTGTATTTGCTTTTTTCTTTTCTTTCTTTTTTTTTTTTTTGGTCTCTGCTGCTGCCTGATCGTGCATTTCCGGTTCCAAATGAGGTGTGTGGTTGACTGGTCAGTTCATATCTCTGATGTTCGTAACTATGAGGTTCTACTGTATTCAGATTTTACCTGCACATATCTCAGATGACCTGTATAGCTCTTTCATGTCTTTGCTACTTGTAAGTAATGTAACCTAATATCTCAGTCACATACAGAAATACAGTTGGCGTTTTTACCTTGATGCAGTATATGGATGGGAGAGGGTGGAGAGGGGAAGAAGAAGAAAGCTCACCCTTGGCACTACTTCTTCAGAGTAAATTGGAGACAGATTTTAGTAGGTTTCCATTGAAGCAAGAGTATGAGCCCATCGGTTTCTCCCCTTTCCAGGTGATCTCAGCCACTTACTTGCTTCTCCTTCTCTATACACAGAATCCTGGGATTAATTGACTAACCCAACTGATGTATTTTTTCTATCTATCTAATTCATCATTAAACCCCCTTAAACCAAGCACCCACAGAGCAGAACAGAGACCATAGACATAGCAATTAGGTTGTGGAAATATTTACTTCTTAATTATATTTATCATCCCATACAAAAATTGGATGCTAACATGAATATCAATGCCTGAAATTGCTTATTTTCTGGACTCTGTTCTATGAATGGAAAACTAAACACAGCTTTTCTCTCCGTCCAGACTGCCAAAGCTGGCTCGAGTTGGCCATGTAACTGGACAGCACACACTCCATCCTCATTATAACACTCAGTTACAATGTTGTCTACACTGAAAAGACGCTATTCATGAGATGATAATTACAGTAAATCACTCTAATAAAATCACTTTAATTAAACATGCAGTTTATTACAGTGAGGGGCAAAATATTTCTCTCCTGAGGACTATATTTTAATGTGAGAAGATTAACTGGTATGTGGGTGCCAAGCAGCTGAATAGTTGAAAAATACTGATTTTCAGACAGCACTGTCTGCAACCTAAGGGTGCAACAGTTTTCAACACAACAGATTAGAGAACTAATTGAATAATGTATTTGTAAATATATAACCCCAATCCTTCAGTGCATTGTGTACAGGGAGATCTTTGTACTTGTGTGGAGCCCCACTTAATTCACAGGATTCCATACAGATGAAGGCTTCTGCTCATGCAAAATGCATTTTAAGGTCAGGACCTAAATTCGTATTTTGGTGGCCAACATAAGGCATCCAAGTTGAAAATGTTGGCCACTGATGTGGATACTATACCAGTCCATGAATATACTCTGCGTTTTCCTTAAATCAGATTTATGGATTTATTTAGGAATCTATCACACAAAACAAAACAAAAAAAGTACAGACCAGTATATGATAATTAGTGATATACCACCAGTCAAACATGGACATGAAAGGATAACTCTGATGTAGAATCAATGACCTCCATTTGAGTGAAATTAATTTAACCTGATTAATGCCTGAGTCCAAACACACAGTAAAGAGGCACTGTACAAATATGTAGTAAAAAGACACCACATATTATAATTAGCCTACAATCTAAGTTAATGACAAGACACAAGAGGTGGATGAAACAAAGGAGTATGAGTGGAAAGAGGGAAACTGAGATAACGTTGGTATGAACATGTTACATATAGATTAGGTGTGTAAACAATGTAGCTCACCACCTGCTTTGCCATTAACAGACAGTGTTCTGAACACATCACAGCATATATCAGTCTTAAGGAAGGATTTATTAAAAGGAAAATATCACTTTACAAATTTTGGAGAGAAGTTTATAACACATGGAAGAAAGTATGGAGTTGCTTGTGGGAGGAGATTAATATACTGCAGGCTGGAAAAATAAGTTACTGGAGTGAAGATGGTGATTGATGATATGTGAAGGTAATGGGTCTACTTGGCAGAGCGCAGCTCAGTTGTGAAATGCCTTAAAGGTGGAGATATTCAGTTTCTATTTATATTTGATATGATGGTGAAAAGGAACTAGTCAAGGGTCTCAAAGAGCAGGGTGGCAGAATCGAAGCAATGAGTCAAATGATTTTGGCAGTAACTTTTTTAATGGACTTGAGACTAACAAGGTTACAGTAATGCAGCCAGAAAGGAGATTACAGTAATTTTGATGTTAGTTAAAAAAAGCCTGAATGGGAGCTTTGGCACACTGGACAGACAAGAAAGGGTGGCTCATGATTTGGTTAAAAATACTTTAAAATAAACAATTCAGTTGTCAGGTAACACAGGGTATCCATTGCATATTTGTGCATTTAATACTTTATTGAACAACAGGGCAAACACGTTGTTGAAAATATACATGTATGGACAAGATTTAAGTTACACCTGTTACCATTTATTCTGAGTCTTTATCCACTTGTATTATATTCTTAGGGTTTTAATTATGACAGCAGCAGGGGGCCATGGCAGGATACAGATTTTCTTTGGGTAAAACATAACTCTTTTTAAGGAAGGAGTCCTTCAGAAAAATCATGGACTCACGATTTTGTTTTGAAGGCTGTGTACCACCACCTTTACTGGCAACTTTTGCCTTCTAAGAAACAGTTCTAGAGTGTATATCTACTTCTCTGAAAGGCTTCAGAGATCCCTGGATTTGTAACAGCAAAATGAGCATGAACAGACTGTGATAATGGACTTCAATAATCAAGGAAAAACTGTAATTCTCAAAATAGCTCTGTCATTTGTGAAGTCACAAAGGTCAAGTTGCTATAGATTTCCCACTGCACTACAGAGAAAGTTGTGAGGATTCATGCTGCAGACTTACGATGTTTTTTAAGTGGATGGAAGGGAAAGTTTTTGTGGCACAAACTTCTGTATGAATTCCTAAAAATGAGATTTTACCAAATTAAGTACTTAAGACAGTTAACACATATACAGTTTTTGTGGACATAATTCCCATGATCAGGTATAAAATAATATAAATTAGACATTTCAAATAAAGCACTTAATGTAATGTGAAGTCTTTTCAGATGGCCAAAGCCTTTGAGAAATGGTGACCTCTCCAGAGTGTCAGTGGGTCTACAGTTCAACTCCTATTCATCCAACTAGTATTTACCTCTCTGTAAGGTGAATGATGACTGAATTTCAGATTCTTCAAGATCATTAAATCCACAATAACAGTTATTGACAGAAGTAGAAGACTCCTATAGAGATATAACAACCAAACACGGAAACTCTTTTCAAGGCTAAAAACACAGGTGCTCGTCACAAATTGCACAATGTATCAGGCTGGCAATTTTCATGTCAATTTGTTAACTGTGGCAGTCTATAACTGTGCAGTACCTTTTATGCTTGTGTTTATACTTCAGCTGCTGCATTTGCAGGGTTCTTCTAGTGCACCCGTATCTTTCTGCTCCCAAATAAAGAATTTATAAACCATTAATTAAGGTGCCAGTGCTTAGAGCACTGCTGCTGAGCAGCAGTTGATTTTGGGACCCTGCAGCTGGTCTTTGGTGAGAAACTAATATCCCTGACTCAGATGCGGAAGATTTGTTTATTGACATCATGTACATGTTTTTATTTACACTATGTACATGAGTGCTCTCAGTTTTAAACTGAGATAGACCCAACCACATGCAGCTCTGAAAACCATAGCTTAGCCAGTCTGAGAAGCCACCAGGATGTTGTAGTCTGGGACGCAGGCAGTTAGATCTAGTAGTCAGAGCAGTGGTGATCATTCCTAGTGCTCAGATCAGTCATGGTCAGAAGCCAGGAACCAGAGGTCAGAGATGGAGACAGAGTCAAGTCAAGGGTCGGAGACAGAGTCAATAGTCAGGGGTGGGGCACAGAAGCAGGGATCTGAAACAAGGCTAGAGGGCAGGAACCAGGAACAGGACAGGAAGGCAGGAATCAGGAACAAGGCAGGGCTCAAGAGTCAGGCAAGAAGGCATCATTCAATGTAGCAGCCACCCAGAGATTTGCCTAGTTGCTAAGACAACTTCCTGCGCCTCTTTCTGACTTAAATAGTGAATCTGAGCCAACTGAAGAGGCCGTAAATCTTCTCCAATGGGGAGCTTGGTGGATGGTGCCTATGGTGAGCTATGGTCCACTAGCCCACACTCTCTGCTGGTACAAGCAAGTGGCCGAGAGGTGGCTGAAGACTGCTTGGGGACCTGTGTTTGAGACCCCCGATCACTTACACAGGAGCATCTGCCTTTGTCCCTGTCCCTCCAGATCTCCATCCATTCTCGGAACTGCTACAGAATATCTCCCTCCGAGGTGACCTGACCATTTCCCAGTCAGGATACAGACAGCAGCAGAAGATTCAACACATTGACCTCTACCAACCTGTTACTGTTCAGCAGATTCATTTTCATATGCACACTAACTGTCGTTCTAAAAGGTACAATCTCCTTCTGAAATGCTTTGTTGAATAGGAGAAAATTAGTGGGGAAAGTTGAATCCACTGTGTCCAGAATTTATTTAAACTCTTCAAAAAAATGACAGATATGATTCCATTAATGGGCCAACCTTGCCCCTGTCTCCATCTGGGCTGAGGCTCAATTGGTACTGCAGCAGCCTGTTTCTGTGGATGGGCCCTCTGCGGCAATATGCACGAGGAAAAGGCTCTGGCCATTCCATCATAGAGGTGAGGCTGAGGGACCCAGCCAGTGGGTTCTAATTGCTTCCATGGAGTGCTACAGCTTCAGACCCGTTCTGCAACCTGGGGTTTTCCTACTCTCCTGGTTCCCCTGCATATTTGTTCAGTGCTCTTAACAGCACAAAGATCCCCTTCGAAAATAAACTGAAAACTTTCAATTAACATTAACTGAACAGAAAACAACTAAAGTGCACAGTAATAATATAAACAATACGTAAGTCCAATAAACATATCTGAAGTGAAATTAAATGCTCAATAAAATAGTCTCAAGAGAGACAATTTGAATGGATTATGGTGATCATGAAAAATGTGAATAAATAATTTAAAAATAAATATTTATGTTGCATTTATATAGCCCTTTTCGATTTAGTAATAGTGGTGGGAAGTGCATACTTCTTGATTATTTCTCGTTGTGGTATTCAACTCCCCTCCATATTTCCCTTTACTTGAAATGCAATATATGGTGAAATTTAATAAATGTAAAGGTTTGACTGACAATCTCAAATAACTGGCTTGTGTTTGATAAAACGCCTATGTGAAGACAAACAAAAAATGGGTAAATGAGTTAGACAATAGGTTTATTCAACTGTCTGGAGTTTCACAGAACCAACTTCCTGTAAAAGGGACAAATTATACACAATCCACACTCTAGTGCCTGAATGAAGAAGGGCTGGCAAGAGATACCTGGAAACATACGAGTATTCATTTCTATGCAATAAATAAAAAAAACTTGATTAATTAAATACAATACCTGCTTGAAAATTGATTAGCAATTTCTTCAAAGAAACACTAAGTAAAACAGTTAGTTTCCTAATTAGAAGAGAAATTCAAAAAAACCTAAAAAACACTGTTATGGTTCAAAGAGAGAGAGTGTTTGAAAGTTGAGACTCCCAGTTTAGGGCTTTGAGTCTGCACCTAATACTGCCCTCTTGTGCTTATGCCTTAAAACACATTCTCTCTTTATATCATCACAAGTTATCTGACAAAATGTTACAAAGTAAAATATAAACTACAATTACTGTCAGTACACAGAGGTTCCAGACTTGCTTTGATTTTTAAGTCTCAATAAAATTTACAAAGTAAGCTAAATTTGAAGAAAGCTATTTCAGTAGCTTTAAAAATTGTCAAGTTGGTACTCAGTCTGAAGTATGGGGTCTGAAGGATTATACAGTTCATAAAATGGTACAGGGTCATGCCCTCGTAAGATTTAGCAATAACCTCTGACATAGCATGCTATAATTTCCCAATCTATTCATTCATGTTTGGTCTATGCCCAAGGTGAGTTTAATGAAACACAAAAAAATCCCCAAAACAATAAAAGTCCTCAAAACAATAAAAGCAAAAAGCCAAAACCTGCCTTTGCATCGGATTCAGGAGAATATCATAGGCAAGAAAAAAATATATCATGGATCCCATAGTTTCAAGGTTTCTCAATATATTTGTTCTCCATTCCACAGATTCTAAGTTTCTATTTTCCTTTAGAAGACACAGCCACCACAATGCAACACACCTTGAAAACCCAAGTCGTAAAAAACCTGAGCCTGATTTGCCCTCACTTTCACCAATTTTACATCAATATAAAACTGCAATGATATTAATGGATTTACACCTGATTTACATGGGTATAAAAGGAGATTCAGGCCCTGAGTCTCCAGCCTTCATTAAGCAGCAATAGCAGAAACTCTTTAACATACCATTCTTAGTGACTTAAAATCAGACTAGTTGGTTATATGCTACCCATTATGCTCCTTCCACTGGGAGCCTGTTGGAAGTGGGAGAAGCAGGGAAGGGGCATGCTGGAAGTAGAGTGGAGAACCAGTGGGATTGCTGCAGCCAGCATAACCTAGATACGCCCTTAGGCTGTTCTAAATTACATCAACTGCCAATTTTGCTCCCGGTGGCTCCATGATCTATAGAATGAGTAGGTGTGTTAGGGACAATGTCATTTTTTGGGGAAAATATTCCATAGTTAGAAGACAGAAGGAAATATTTCTACCACAGGTAGCTTATTGAGGCTGCTCAGATATATGGTATATTAGAGGCAGTCGACAGGTGAGGGTGGATATCACAGAACAGATCTGACACACTGCACTCGGGGCTATCAATACCACATATATGATGCTTTTATATGTGTACATTCACACATAATTTTTGTCATTTCTGCAGTTAATACATAAATATGTGCTGCTGACACATTCAAAAAACATACTATATCTATGTGTATCAGGCTGTTTATTTAATTATGCAGTATTTTATTAAATGAGTTCCTGGTAATGCTATTAGCCTTTGACTTACCCTGGCATTGGTCCATTTCCAGCAAGACTGTAAACTTGACGAGGATTTAAAAGGTACTGAAATTTTCTGTAAATTCTGCAAAAGAGAAAAAGTTAGGAGAAAAGTGTTTAGTAATTTTTTTTAAATTAATAAATTATGCTTTTGGATTTTTGAAAAAACAAAACAAATGGAAGAAATTTGAATAAAATAACGTAAGCGGTTAACATAAATTGTACCTTAATAAATTTAATAATTTAAGATAAAATCTCACATTATTACCATAAAGCAAATCAAATATATGATTGTTTCTATTACAATTTATATAGCTCTGTATATGTGCATAGAGTTTTGCAGGTATAGCATTGAGACAAGGTTCAAATACAGAGTAAATAAATAACAGGTGAGTAGACATCACCAGCATGTGGGTGGGATAGGTATGGTGACAAAGAAAAGGATGAGGCAAAACAGCACCTGGGAAAGCATTTGGGTACAAAATTTTAGAAGCACAATTTTATACCTGCAATTAATTATTGGCACAAAATTAATTAAAATAAAATTAATTGTGGAGGCAAATGCTAGCATTTAGACATCTATTTGATTTGAGGGTGCAATCAGATGGCAAAGTAGTAGTGTTTTTACCGACCAAAAATTACAAAATCATTTTTATTCTTCCCAGTGTTTTATATATATGGGAATTTTGGCTTATAATAATTGGAGCTCTCATGTTCTGACCATTTATTAAAAATATGTAGGAATGCAAATGGGGAGCACCTGATAGGGCACGCTGATCCAGAAACAGGAATCATCATGAAAAAAAGGTGTGGAGTCATCACTAGGAGACAAAATTAGTATGAAAGTGCTGAGCAGAGGGTGTGCGAGGAGAGTACAAGCATAGTTGGAGAGTGGAGCAGAGATTCATGAGGCAGTCATGAAAAGCCTTGAAAAGCCTTAGTTAAAATTAAATGTTTTCCCCGAATATCAATGTCACAATGGGACTTATTGATACAGTTATAAAAGATTTGTCATATCCCATAACCAAAAATAGCCATCAAATATTTATTAAGATAAAGAAAACAATTTGCAAAAGGGTTGGCAAGACTTTTTTTTATTGTAAGCTTTGTGGGGCTGGCACCATCTTTTTGCTCTGTGTTTGTACAGTGCCTAGCACAGTGGGGTCCATGTGCATGATTAGAGGTTTTAGGCACTATGATAAATAAATAAACAAACAACAAACAACAACAACAATAATTTTCTGTTAAAAATTAAGGCTATGTCTCCTAAAACTAGGATACGTTTTGTTTCACAGTATTGAATTGTTTAAATAATTCCTAGTAATGACAACGACTAGAATTGTTTCCTTGTCATAAATATTCTTTTCCACTTCTCACTCATGGATGAGAAAATTCCTCATGGAGTGACCCTCTGACACGGTGACTGGGATCTATCATACTAATTTGAGTTCATAAAGCCTTTCCTCCTTCTTGTAATTTAAATGTATATTTCCTCAGAATAATTGACATTTTGGCATCACACATTTTAATACTGTATTAGTTTTTTCACTGTAATATCTCTCTCTTCCTTATCTGTTCCTTTTTAAAAGTCTCTGTTTACTTGTTGTTTTTTTCTCCCACTCTGCTCCATTTTCACCCTATTTTTCCATTAGATTTTTCCTCTCTTCTCCTTTGTCCACAGATGTTCCCCTAAGCAAAATGGGAATCTAATAACATCTGAACTGAACTTTTGAACTTACAATGTTTGAATGGTTTCAAATGAGAAAAAAACCAAAGTTGCCTGTACATAATATTTATGTACTTTTTTGGTAATAAATGTGTAATTTACCAGGGTAGGAGAGGGAAAGGCTTTATTTAAACAAACCTCTTAAAATATAGTCATCTGTAAATGACCATACTGAAGATTTTCTTTACAGTCCAATCATTTATCAATGCTTGTCAGTCCCTTGATAAATCACCCCACCCACTCTCACTCACTCATATTACAACAGCCCTAGTACCAGTCATGAGAGAAAGTCAATGTGTGTGACTGGCTTCATCTTGCAGATGGGCAGACTACTCTGAATTATCATGATGATTACTAAACCAGACGTGTGACAGGTGGATTTTAAAATGCTGTCTGTCTTTTCACAAACATTTAGCTATAAAGAGTGCAGAATCTTATTCATGAGAAGGCAAAAGATTGCACTTCCAATTTGCCGGCTGGTGTACATATGTGCCAGCCCTCTTTGACGGACATAATCTCTCTTAAGAGAGCACCAACCCAGAATAGCCAGTAGTCCAGTTAGGACACAACAGTCAATCTCTCTTTCAATTTCTGCTGTCAGACCTGCTCTACTTTGTGTAAATAATTAAATATTCATTAGGCCACAGACTAGGAGACTCTGACTCTTTAGCCTGGTGGTTAGGGCACATCACAGGTGACTGCCTTAAATGTTCATCCATTAGCTATTTGGGGTGGGTCATAACTCATCAGTCTGAGGTGAATGAGTCTGATAGTGCTGATTTTAACTACTACCTGGGCACAGTTTACAGTGAGTCAAGTGACATTCTTACTCAATATTTTCACCACACTAATAATCTTCACCCGATCACATTATAATGTAGAGACTAGCAAATATTCTTATCACTGCCCTCTTACTTGAACATATCCTATTCCAGCCAGTAGATATGTTCAAGTCAGCACTATCAGAATCATTCAGTGATGAGTCATGGTGAGCCCACACATCCTGCTTTCTACTATTGTAACGCTAAGATTTACTCTTTGTGCAAAAGCCAGAACTCGGGAATGATTCATTTCAGTTCATACGTTTACTAAGAAGAAGGAAGAAATTGCCTGTAAATGTTTCCCTTTATGCTAAACTGTAACTGTCTGAAACAATGTGAGTGATATGCTCAAGATTGGGAAATGGACAGTTAAATAATTTCTCTGCCCCAGTTTGAAATGTACAGTAGCAAACAGCAATTATTCTGACATGTTGCTTTTTCATATAGAGGAGGATAATTAATACCCCCTGCCTTGTGACTGGGTTTGGGGGATGGAGGACTGCAGACAGAATCACGAGGCAGAGTGGCAGGCAGCACTACTGCACCTAGCTCATGGGGCGGACTGCTACGATGGGTTGGGCTGATTTTCTTGGGATGAAAATCAAGCCTTTAAAAGAAGACAGACGATATACTGGGAGGCTAAAAATCATCTCTAAAGGAAAGGTGGCTAGACTGGGAGGAGAAGTCGGTCGTAAGAGTGGCGCATTACGGGCATTCATATTAGGTGAATTTAGCTTTAAAACATCCATACTGACATGGAGAAAGGAGTAGAGCATACGGCATAGTGAGATGTACCTTTCCTTAAAAAAGGGTAAAAGGAGCAACATTTCCTGCTAGGACAGTCTGAATTCAAAAGGCATATTTTTGAGACATGGCGCAGAAACAGCTGCAATGCCAAATGAGAGTTTATGAACCCATAGCAGTCAGAGCTGGGATCTTGGTTGGGGTAGCCACAGTATTTTTTAAATCACATGTTATGATTCGGTTTAGTATGTGAAGGCTCTCTTAATATCATTATGAGATTTGCTGCACTTCTATGTAATCATTTTTAATGGGAATATATGTTTGGTACACAAAAAACTTGGATTCGTCAGTTTAATCTTAATGCTATTTTCCTGTTATTGTATACTGTATTTAATTGTATTTTTTTCTAATCCTTTATAAACACTTTTTCTCTACAGCCGTAGCGTATCCTTGGTCCAAGTCAATGTTAAAATGTTGTAAACAGAGTCACTATCTAGCCCACCACCTAAAAAGAAAGTATAATTGGAGCAAGTTTCATAGTATCCTTTATTTTATAAATATATCTACTAGTTGTTCAGCTTTTTTTGTTTACTGCTATATGGATTTCTTTAAAATCTCAAGAATAACATTTTATTAAACTATATAAATTTGCCAAGCCACTGCTTATTGAAAATAATTTGGATTTTATTACTTGTAATAAAGATAACACGAGACACTGCTGAAGAAAAAAAGAGGCTACTAGCCATAGTAACTTTTGTTCTCTGAATGTGTTGCCTCAACAGATCAACATGCTGTGTGAATGCACTGTGCCAATATTCAAGAAGATACCCACTTGCCCTACTCTAAACTATTCCTCAGTCTCCTTCCCTTCAGTTTCAGAGGTGTGGCTAGAATAAGAAAGAAACTAAGGGAAAGATACAGGTATTTATAAAATTAGTTCTATAATGCTGAAACAGAAGGGTATGTGTACACTTCCCAAAAGGCTAACTGCATTGAAATGGGGTGGTACAATATGGAGGGGGGTAGAATCTCTGAGCGTGAACTTCTACACTGCTATTTTTTGCCTGACAGCACAAGCCCTGTGAGCCCCAATCAGTTGATATGGACTCTAGATTCACTGCCATGGGCTTGGGATTTTTTTGGTTTTGTTTTTTTGCTGTGTTCATGTACCCACAGTCTCACAGTGGAGATCCGCAGAGACAACATCATGAAGAACTACCGGATTCTTAACAAAATCTGTCACAACCTTTCTTTATTGAATGAAACTCGATTAAAAATTGTAGCTCAGCTCATCATGATACATCAAATAAAGAAAATCCTAAGTAAAGTCTGTAGATCAGCTTTCAGTAAAACATCACCTTAATGTGCGTGAGCCAAGATAATGAATTCTAGTCTATAAAAATTAGGTGTTTTTACATTACTGTAATTTCTATTTGGGGAATGTGCCATAGCTCATAAACCTTAAATTTCAGCCACTTGAAAAGTCCACCGCTGTTGCTGAAATAAGTGCACACACTACGATGGAGTCAGTACGATTCAGAAGAAAATGTTCTCACTCTGGACCAGAAGTTTAGGGGTACAAGGCTCATGCAAGGACCTAACCTAACACAGTATTTCCCCTTACCTCCTTCAAGTTCTTAAAAAACAAAACAAAACAAAAAACTACAAAACCAAACCAAAAAACACTAACTACAAAAACACACCAAAAGCACGTTTCTTCCAAGGGACCTAAAATCACTCGTCCTCCTTTCAAATACTACTTTTACTAAATAACAAATAAATCCACCCTCAAAAATCCTGGGACTAACAAAGGACAACAACAAACACTGCTGGATAGTCATTGTGGTTTTGTTACATCCTATCCTCTATCTTTTAGCTATATAGTGTCTGGGGCAGAAACCATGCACATGATTCTATATTGCCTCATGCTTTGAGTAGTCACATTTACACCTGTGCAAAGTGAGTGCAAAGTGGGTGTAAAGTGCTATAATTTCACTTTGCACAGGTGTAAATGACTATATAAGGTGCAAAACAGTAGAGAAAAATGCCCCATTTTGCCCTGTGTAGCCGCTACAGTCTATAATTATCTGTTACCTGTCCTTGGTTGCTGTCCAGATAGCAATTCAAAAAAGGCATTCCAAGAAAATTAAAAAAGTAAAATACTATTACTATGACCAGGTCCTGAAGACTTATTCACACTTAAGAATTAATCCTTTAATACAACATGTGCCCTTAATTACATTCTTGTTATTCTTCTGAAATGTTACTTGCACTGAGATGAAATGACCACAGCAGTACACCTTAAAGGTATAGAGCAAAATCCTCTTCAGAGGATATTCTGCCTATGGGCCAAGAGCACATTTCTAGCCAGATTAGGTCTGCCTATGGTGAAAAGATAGTTCCAGTCTCATTTATGGACAGCCTCCTTGTGGTGATTGATTGGGAAGTCTCCATGTTGGCTATTTTAGATCAATTACCTGCTTTTGACACAATTAACCATAAATTATTGTTAACATCTGTATGGGTTATGCCAGTGATTAGCTAATTCGCTTGAGTTGCGTCATTTTTCTTTTCCCCTGAGCACTCAGATGGTAGTTTTAGTCCATTACTTTTTTGCTCTGAGAATCTCTCCAGTGGGTGCCACAGGGTTCTACTCTGTTACCTTTGCCAATACAAATTAGGAGAGACCATTAGGGGACATGGTGAATTAATTGGGCTGTTGTGCCTTAGAATGCAGACAACACTGCATCATCATTTCATTAGACACAGAAAGAACAGCTGATCAGCCTTCTCAGTATCTAGCCAAAACCTGGGAGTGGCTGAGACAGACAAAATTAAGGTAATGTTGGTGTTCGGGAGTGTGAGGGGGGAACTGGAGAAAAGTGGCAGTGGTTATATTTACTCCTTCCCTTGACTAACAATTTGGGAGTCCTGTTGTAACCTTTGCTGCTTCTTGATATCCAAGTAGCTGCAATGCCCAAGAATACTTTATTTAGCACTTGGCTAGAAGACTGCAACCTAGCCTTCTGGGAGTGTCAAGGCCAGATTAAGACATTGGCACTACAAGCATTACACTAGCTCCTGAAGTTGCATGATGACACTAGAATTTCAGTTTTAGTTGAAAATAAAATTATATTTCTAGCACTCGTGGCTTTGAAGTAAATCTTGAAAATATGACTTGAGAGTAACTGATACAGTGATTTCTGTGTGCGTTGCAGACAGTCTGACACAATAGTTTTAAGAGGTCTGAGCTTCCCCATGCATCGTAGTGGGTGTTAACTCTCAAACTTGCTGCTTCGCGGGGGGGTCCAGCAGACACAAGCTCGGTAGAGGAGCTGGGGGTGGGAAGGGGCTCCCTGCCACCACTCTGTCATGGCTCTGCTGGGGTAGTGTGACTACTAAGCTACACTTACACACACGTTTAACTTAACACTTGTGAATAATCCCATTAAAGTCAATGTGATTATTAACATACATAAAGAGATGGCCAGCCCTCTGTGGAGATAGAGGTGGTTAGGGACTATTTAGAAAAGCTGGACGTGCACAAGTCCATGGGGCCGGACGAGTTGCATCCGAGAGTGCTGAAGGAATTGGCGGCTGTGATTGCAGAGCCATTGGCCATTATCTTTGAAAACTCGTGGCGAACCGGGGAAGTCCCGGATGACTGGAAAAAGGCTAATGTAGTGCCAATCTTTAAAAAAGGGAAGGAGGATCCTGGGAACTACAGGCCAGTCAGCCTCACCTCAGTCCCTGGAAAAATCATGGAGCAGGTCCTCAAAGAATCAATCTTGAAGTACTTGCATGAGAGGAAAGTGATCAGGAACAGCCAGCATGGATTCACCAAGGGAAGGTCATGCCTGACTAATCTAATCGCCTTTTATCATGAGATTACTGGTTCTGTGGATGAAGGGAAAGCAGTGGATGTATTGTTTCTTGACTTTAGCAAAGCTTTTGACACGGTCTCCCACAGTATTCTTGTCAGCAAGTTAAGGAAGTATGGGCTGGATGAATGCACTATAAGGTGGGTAGAAAGCTGGCTAGATTGTCGGGCTCAACGGGTAGTGATCAATGGCTCCATGTCTAGTTGGCAGCCGGTGTCAAGTGGAGTGCCCCAGGGGTCAGTCCTGGGGCCGGTTTTGTTCAATATCTTCATAAATGATCTGGAGGATGGTGTGGATTGCACTCTCAGCAAATTTGCGGACGATACTAAACTGGGAGGAGTGGTAGATACGCTGGAGGGGAGGGATAGGATACAGAAGGACCTAGACAAATTGGAGGATTGGGCCAAAAGAAATCTGATGAGGTTCAATAAGGATAAGTGCAGGGTCCTGCACTTAGGACGGAAGAATCCAATGCACCGCTTCAGACTAGGGACCGAATGGCTAGGCAGCAGTTCTGCGGAAAAGGACCTAGGGGTGACAGTGGACGAGAAGCTGGATATGAGTCAGCAGTGTGCCCTTGTTGCCAAGAAGGCCAATGGCATTTTGGGATGTATAAGTAGGGGCAGAGCGAGCAGATCGAGGGACGTGATCGTCCCCCTCTATTCAACATTGGTGAGGCCTCATCTGGAGTACTGTGTCCAGTTTTGGGCCCCACACTACAAGAAGGATGTGGATAAATTGGAGAGAGTCCAGCGAAGGGCAACAAAAATGATTAGGGGTCTAGAACACATGACTTATGAGGAGAGGCTGAGGGAGCTGGGATTGTTTAGCCTGCAGAAGAGAAGAATGAGGGGGGATTTGATAGCTGCTTTCAACTACCTGAAAGGGGGTTCCAAAGAGGATGGCTCTAGACTGTTCTCAATGGTAGCAGATGACAGAACGAGGAGTAATGGCCTCAAGTTGCAGTGGGGGAGGTTTAGATTGGATATTAGGAAAAACTTTTTCACTAAGAGGGTGGTGAAACACTGGAATGCGTTGCCTAGGGAGGTGGTGGAATCTCCTTCCTTGGAAGTTTTTAAGGTCAGGCTTGACAAAGCCCTGGCTGGGATGATTTAACTGGGAATTGGTCCTGCTTCGAGCAGGGGGTTGGACTAGATGACCTTCAGGGGTCCCTTCCAACCCTGATATTCTATGATTCTATGATTCTATGAAGTTAAGCAGATATGTAAATGTTTGCAGGATCAAGACTTAATACTTTATAGCCATTATTCTAATGCTTCCCTTTTGTAGTCCTCATAATACTTGGCCATTGTGGCCAGTATTATAATGAGGGTGGAAAACTTTTTTTATTGTTCATATTAAGGGTAGATTTACATCAGAACAAAAAGTATGTCTATTGCTCTTTGATAGACCATTAGCCTAAATGGCTAACTATTATGGGAATTATAAAGAGAATTGTTAAAATATCAGAATTAGTACAAGAGATAGAAGAGCAAATTAAATTATAATACTCCTGAGGGAATTCTGCAGGACTGCGCTTCTGCAGAAAATGTCCCCCCGCAGAATTCCTGCAGAAAATGGCAGGGAAGCAAAGGGATGCCACATGAGGTGGGAGCGACCATGGGCACAGTTTTTGGGTGGGATTGCCCCCCTCCAAACAGAGAAGAGGCATTGGGGGGCAAACGGGGTTACATGCCACTGCTCCCTGCCACTTTTGCAAGCGCAGAGCTGCGTCTGAGCTCTGCTGACTCTGGAGCTTAATGCCGCCACTGGGTCCTAGTGCCAGTCATGCTACCTTTCTGTGTACAACAGTGGGTAACCGCAGTGGGGCTGGGTAAGAGGAGATGGGGGATATGAGGGAAGGAGAGCGAGGGGGAGAGACAATGGGGAAGAAAGGGGGGAACGGAGAAGAAAAGGAGATAGGGGAATCGCTGGGAGAAGCAGGAGTCTGGCATGTGGCATCCCCTTGGCAGCAATTGGGGCTCTCCCATTAAACAGGCCCATTGAATCCTCACTCTGACAAGCCCTAATCCCCTACACATGGATCCCTCCAATGAGCCCCCCACACCCAGACCCCCACCCCACTGATCCCAACCATGATCCCCTACACTGATCCCCTACACATGGACCCCTACTCCATCAAGCCCCACTCCCCCAGCACCCAGACCCCACCACTGAGCCCCACACACCCAGACCCGCCCTCCTGAACCCCAACCACCTTCACCTGGATCCCTGCAGAGTCCCATTGCCCCTGTACCTGGAACACCGCAATGAGCCCCTGTGCATCCAGATCTCCCACTGAGCCACCCGTACCCAGATTGCCCCACATGGAAACCTCTCACCTCATACCTAGATCTCCCCACACTAAGCTCTTCACACTTGGATCCTGCTGAGCTGAGCTTGTCCACCCACACCTGGTGCATCTAGTGCAGAGGGCCAGGGCCCTGGGGTGTTTCTGGGGCAAGTGCAGCCCTTGCACTGTGTCACTGTCAGGTGCAGCCTCACTGCCGAGTCCCTGTACCAAAGAAGGTGGGAGCTTCAGGGTGATCTCCCACCTCAATGCTCCCCACTGCCATGCTGGAGCCACATTTATTTACTGACAAATAAAATTTGCAGAATTTTAAAATATTGTGTGCATAATTTTTAATTTTTTGGCACAGAATTCCCTCAGGAGTAATTATATACATAAATCACTGGATATAGTTGATATTTGGGGTCTTGAACCAAAAATATTGCAGAGAACTCACTCTTATCACTAACTACCGTACTAATACCTCTGCAGAAAAGAATACTAGGGATGTCCAAATCTAAGGCATCACATTTTTAAAATGTACTCCAAAAGTCATTCAAAACTAGTTGCTCTTCAGGTTGTCAACTGCATTTTGACACAAAGGATCAACATATCAGAAAGACTGACAAACTTTTAAAACAAAAGAAGAAAAGAACATACCTTTCTCCTTGTTTCCCCCCACTTTTAGGGTTGACAAAAACTAAAAGTGGATGAGTTCCTGGAACTGGAGTGATCTAAAAGTAGGGAATAACACATGCATTCGTTAATGTTGTGTGTTGCATTCAATTTATCCTACAGTAGACAGAAAGCAACAAGCTTAATGCAAACTCAGCCTGTGCTCCTGTAACTGTAATCCGGTTGCAATAATTCCACAATTTGCAATAATTCCCTTTTGACTGATTTTTTACAAATTTTGTCATTTATTATTCTCTCTCTGGCATACTGCTGTGCTGCCATTTTAAACATAAGTTCCACTGAAATCAATTCAGCCTTGGCACATATAAACTATATAGCTAAATAAAGGATGTACACATCTGCTGATGCAAGAAACGAATAACTTTGATCTGAGAGAGCAGGTATATGCCATGGCAGACAAGCAATAAAGAAAACACAAGGTCTTAAGAAAGAAGTGTCTTTTTAAAACAAAGTAAAACTAGCATTCCCAGTCCTTTGGCGAATGTTTTCAGCCAAGTCTCCAGGTGTGTCTGAACCTAAACTATGTGAAATGTTGAACCTAAAGGTGATTTCACAAGATGATCCGTATTTTTTTTCATGTTACTAACCCTCACTAATTGAAATGGCATAAAACCAAGTGTTTTTTTGTAAAAAGTGTAGCAATCAGTACCAGTAAAAGATAGAAATACTAATATTGGAGAAGTGAATGCTCTCTATGTGCTTCCCCTCCCTCAGCTGGGGATGTAACATAATAGATATTGACAGGTTTCAGAGTAGCAGCCGTGTTAGTCTGTATTCGCAAAAAGAAAAGGAGTACTTGTGGCACCTTAGAGACTAACCCATTTATTTGAGCATAAGCTTTCGTGAGCTACAGCTCACTTCATCGGATGCATTCCAATGAAGTGAGCTGTAGCTCACGAAAGCTTATGCTCAAATAAATTTGTTAGTCTTTAAGGTGCCACAAGTACTCTATAATAGATATTGACATCAGTTTTTAGCTTAGAAGCAAAACTATCACCACCCTAGCAGACAATATAATTGCTTTGTACTTTCAGATATTATGAGGCACATCCTCAGCTGATGTAAATTATCATAGCTTGAGTGACATGAATGAATTTATGAATATATTCACCAGCTGAGGATCTGATCCTGTATCCCTTTTCAATCCATTAAGCAACAGTTTTACATTAAAGTTCTCAACACCATTTTATACAAACATTACATGAAAAAACACCTTAAATGAATATTAAGGTTGTAAAGTTGAGCACTCACAAATTAGCAAAAGCCAGAATTAAGAGTGTCCTTGCTCTCAGCTGTTATGCCTGATCCCCATGGCAAAGTCCTGCTCAGCTCCTGTAGCCCTGGGCTGGAGCATATTCAGTACAGATGGAATCTTCAGGGAGTTTATCTGCTAAACTCTAGCAAGTCTCCACTGAGTATGTGCAAACTGAGATTTTTCAGAGGTTTATAAATTGGCCGGATTAGGTTGATTTTTGATGGAGACAGCAAAAAGCACATAACTGAACAAAAAATTCAGTTTCTATATCAAAATTCAAGTGCTTGCTCCAAAGCACAGAGGCATTAGTAGTTCTCAATAAAATAACTACTATTTTTTTTAACATTGTCAAAATAAAGTATTTCTCCTTAATCTCATTCTCTCTCAAACTTTTTCAGTGAAAACTTCCAAAATACTCAGTCTAGGACAGACATACGCCATGGAAAAATTCAGTTAAAGTTTGATAATGCAATAAGCAATTGAAAAAAGGTCTTAAAATGTAGTGTCATGCAATCTTACTGATAGACAGCACTACCAGTTCCACCTACAACTGTATACAGAGTGGTTCTGATTCTGATCTAATTTACACCAGGGTAAATCAGGAGTAAGTACAGTGAAGTCAATGGAGTTACCCAAGTGTAAAACCAATACAACACCAGAAGCAGGCCAAATATATCTATACAGAGTATGCACTGGATGTTTGTGCATCAGTATACTTTGGATATAAAATTGCAGGATATATTAAGGATTGTCATATATTTATTTCTTATCTATAATTTTAATCAATTTTAGTTGTTTAGTCCAATTCCAATGATGTTTTTTCCTGTGAACTAAGTGTAAACCAATGATACTCATTGTGACAAAGATGGACTACCTATCTGAAATCCCTTAGGACTCAGGTTAATTAATGAGACTCATCTTAAGGTTACACATGATCTATTACTTCCTCTAATTAGAAATAATAATCCTGATCATTATGCTGGTTAACTAGAAAGAAGTAAGATTAATGTGCTTAACTATGATTAATAGTCTTCTCTAAGTAGCACAGATCCTCAATGCCACTGAGTTACCTGCACTTTCTTCTGTGATTATGTTTTTTTTTTCTTGATACTTTTCTAAACAAAAAAATAAATCTCATAGATGCAATTATTTCCCTTTCAAAGCTTTTATATTTCAAAGTCCAACCATATTATCATAGGTAAAAGTTCTTGGACCATCTAAATAGCCTAATAATCAATTTCTATTCTATTCCATTCTGAAAAAAATAAGGTCTCTTTCAATTAATTTCTTACAGCTTTTCTAAATGACTTTTCTAAATAATGTAGACATTTCCAGATAATTCAAAATGCAACCTGAGATTTAGACTAAATTAGTGAACGTTTTCATGCCTTAATTTAATTTAAAGAAGGCCTTCCTGAAGTCATAGAACAGGTCACTCAAATTATCTGGGCCCAATCCTGCAACAGAAGTCTTGCCATTGTTTTCAATAGAAGACCAGACATCTCTTTACAATGAGGACCACACTACCAATCTCACAGAAATGTTGTGAGGATCTGTTAATGTTTATATAGTGTTTTGAGACTATAAAACAGTAAATAAGTGCCAATTATTAAGTTTTCTGATCCAAATATTTGTCTTCCAAGTTAAACTGCCTGAACACCTGTTTTGAGTAAATTACTGATGGCAGTTTATATATTTTATAGGGAGATGGCAACATTATAAAACAAAAATTTTGTCTTGGATTATTATTGATCCAACAAAGTATAAGCATTTGTTATTTTACTGTGTAATTAAGTAGTAAAAATACACATTAACCGTAACTACAAAAATTTAGCATCAGAGTGTCTTATACAGAAAATTAGGACACCAATATGAATGGACAATTTACTATATTTACTGAATTTATTAACCAAATCTGAGTCCTTATATAAATGTTGTTAGGAAGAACTATAAAATAAGTTCAAAAACTAAAACCCTCACAGATCTGGAGAATCTCACAGACCCATAGACTTTACAACCAAAAGAACCATCGTGATCATCTAGTCTGACCTCCGACACACCACAGACCACAGAACCTCACCCGTCCACCCTGTAATAAACCTATAACCTCTGCCTGAGTTACTGAAGTCTTCAAATCTTTATTTAATGACTTCAAGTTATAGAATGCATCATTTACTCTGGTTCAAACCAGCGAGTGACCTGTGCCCCATGCTGCAGAGGAAAGTGAAAACCTCCCAGGGTCTCTGCCACTCTGACCTGGGGGAAAATTCTTTCCTGACTCCATATATGGTGACCAATTAGACCCTGAGCAGATGGGTGAGACCCACCAGTCAGAAACCTGAGAAAGAATTCTCTGTACTAACTCAGAGCCCGCCCCATACTGTATTCGATCTCCAGCCATTGGAGGTATTTGCTAATAGCAGTCGTGGATGGACCATATGGCATTTTAGGCAAGCTCATCATCACCATCCCCTCCACAAACATACCAAGTTCACTCTTGACACACATTAGGTTTTTGCCCCCACTACATCCCTTCAAAAGCTGTTCCAGAACTTCACTCCCCTGATGGTTAGAAACCTGTGTCTAATTTCAAACCTAAACATATTGATGGCCAGTTTATATCCATTTGCTTTTGTGCCAACATTGACCCTTAACTTAAATGACTCCGCCCCCTTCCTGGCGTTTATCCCTCTGATGTATTTATAGAGAGAAATCGTATCTCCCCTCAGCCTTTATTTTCTTAGGATAAAAAAGCCAAGCTCCTTAAATCTCCTCTCATAAGGTAGGTTCTCCATTCTCCTAGTCATCCTAATAGCCCTTCCCTGCACCTGTTCCAGTTTGAATTCATCTTTCTTAAACACGGGAGACTAGAACTGCACACAGTATTCCAGATGAGGCTGTGACAGGTTGAACTCCTTAGGATGCCACCTGATGTGCTGACATACCACTGAGCCCAATTCTTATGCCAGTTTGGGCACCCTTTTTACCTGTCTTGCTGAATCAGGCTATTAAGCCTCCTCCAGCACACACACAGGCAGGGCTACACCCAACTGCAGAATGAAACAGACATTGAGATCAGTTCTGGGAAGGCTCAACTTAAGGGGACTTGCCCCCAGCACACAGGTGTTCACCTCCCTTGGAGTGCAGACCCAAAGATATATTATAAAATCCGCCTCTTCCCTCCTCCCCCACCCAGTTAGAAATTACACAAACTGGGTTTAATAATAAACAAAACAAATTTTATTAACTATAAAAGGCAGATTTTAAGTGGTAAAAGGGGTAGCAGACAGAACAGATCAGATTACTAAGCAAATGAAACCAAACACGCAAACTAAGCCAGTTTCACTAAAGAAATTGGTTACAAATAGTATTTCTCATCCTACATATTGTTGCAGGCAGATTACAGAAAGTCTTGAAAGGCAACTGCACTGGTCTCCCTCTTGAGACCTCAGGTATTATTACTCACAAGCTAGATGCTCTTCCAGCTTGGGTTCAACCCTTACAATTCTTGACAATAAATGGGCACGAATCAGACATCAAGCATTGTAACATTCAAAAACCAGTAGGCAAGCACTTCAATCTCCCTGGACACTCAATAACAGACTTAAAAGTAGCCATTCTTAACAGCAAAAAATTCCAAAAACAGACTCCAGTGAGAAACTGTAGAACTGGAATTAATTTGAAAATGTGACACCATCAAATTAGGCCTGAATAAAGTGGCTGGGTCACTACAAAAAGTAATTTCCCCTCTATTGATACTCACACCTTCTTGTCAACTATTGGGAATGGGCCACATCCACCCTGATTGAATTGGCCTCATTAGCACTGACCCCCCAATTCGTAAGGCAACTCCCATCTTTTCATGTGCTATGTATTTATACCTACCTACTGTATTTTTCACTCCATGCATCTGATGAAGTGGGTTATAGCCCATGAAAGCTTATGCCCAAATAAATTCGTTAGTCTCTAAGACGCCACAAGGTCTCCTCATTGTTTAAGCTCTTTCACAGTCCATTTTCTCTGCTAATGGCCCATTAGTCCTGTCTGGCTTTTCCACTGTTGTACCTGAAGGGCTGGTTGGGGTTGACTCCCAAAGTAACACACACAGGCATACAAACTGGATAATTACATTCAGTCAATCATAACCTTTCTAATGATATCTTACATGAGCCATCTTGCATAAAGTATATCTCAGTTATGTCATATTCATATCATAAGCATATTTTCATAAAGAATATGGAGTGAAACATCACTGAGGCTAGGGCCTTGTACGATGGTAATAACACTTCTCTACTGGAAATACCTCTCCTGATGCATCCGAGTATTTCATTAGCCTTTTTTCAGGCCCACATCATACTGGCAGTTCAGAGTCATCCTGTGATTGACAAGGTCTTTCTCCTGCTCTGTCACTTCCAACTGATATGTCCGAAGCTTGTAGCAAAAATTCTTATTGTTAGTCCCTAAATGCATGACCTTGCATTTTGCACTAGTAAATTTCATCCCATTTCTACTCCAGTTTTAAATGTCATCCAAATAATCATGTGTGATAGTCTCATCCTTCTCTGTATTGGTAACACCTCCCAGGTTTGTGACATCTGCAAATTTTATTAGCACACTCCAACTTTTTGTGCCAAGGTCATTAATGAAAACGTTAAATAAGATTGGTTCCAAGACTGATCTACACTAGTAGCCTCCATCCAGCCTGACAGTTCCCCTTTCAGTATGACCCATTGTAGTCTTCCCTTTAACCAGTTCCTTACCTACCTTTCGATTTGTATGTTTATCCCCACCTTCTCCAATTTAACTAATAATTTCCCATGTGGAACTGTATCAAATGCCTTACTAGAAATCCAAGTAGATTAGATCTAATGCATTTCCTTTGTCTAGAAAATCAGCTTATCTTCTAAAAAAAAAGAGAGATCGGGGTTGTCCTGGCCTGACCTTTTGTAAGGTCATGTAAAACCATGTTGTATTTTATCCCAATTACCATTTAACTCTGTGTCCTTAACTACTTTCTCTTTCAACATTTGTTCCAAGACGTTGCATACAATTGAAGTCAAACTAATAGGACTGTAGTTTTCTGGATCGCTTTTTCTTCCTTTCTTAAATATAGGTACTATATTTGCAATTCTCAAGTCACAACCTCCGAGTTTACAGATTTATTAAAAATCCTTGCTATTGGATTTGCAATTTCATGTGCCAGTTCCTTTTTAATATTCTTGGATGAAGATTATCCAGGCCCCTGATTTGGTCCCATTAAGCTGTTTGACTTCCGCCTCAGGTGTAGTGATTTCTACTTCCACATCCTCATTCCCATTAGCCACTTGCTACTGCCCCCCCCCCCAAACTCCTCATTATTCTTATTAAAAACTGAGGCAAAGTATTCGGTTAGGTGTTGGACCATATCTATATTATCTTTAATCTCCACCCCACCCTCTGTCCATAGTGGTTCCACTTCTTTCCTTGTTTTCTTCCTATGGCTAAAGTACCTTTTATTGTTGGTTTTAATTTCCTTTGCAAAGTCCAACTCTGCTTGGCTTTTGGCAGTTCTCACTTTTCCCCTACACTTTCTGACCTCCAGTAAGTAGCTTTCCTTCATGATCCATCTCTTCTTCCATCCCTTGTAGGCTTTCTGCTTTCTCTTAATATTTTGTTTGAGAAGCTTGTTTATCCAGTTTGGTCTGCAACTCTTCCCTACAAATTTTTCCCCTTGCTTGGGATGAAGGCTCTAGACAGTTTCTGCAAGTTTGTCTTAAAGTAATTCCAAGCTTTGTCCACATTCAGTACCTTGACTTCAGTCCAGTTAACTTCCCTAATTCCCTTAATTTTTTTTTAAATTGCCCTTTTACAAGCAAGGCCCCTAATTGCAGATGTAATTTTAGCTTACAGTGCATTAAGTCATGATCACTCAAACCAAGGTTGCCCTTTAAGTAATTCTCGTTACTTACCAATACTAAATTTAAAATAGCATTCCCTCTTGTTGGTTCAGTGACTATTTGGTGAAGAAATCTGTTGGCTATCACATCCAGGAATATCTGGGCTCTATCATTATTAGTAGCACTTGTCCTCCAGTCTATATCTGGGATATTAAAGTCTCCCATGACCACACAATTTCCAGTAGTATTTATTTCATTAAAAATATTAAAGAAGTCTCTGTCCTTACCCAAATCAGATCCTGGAGGTCTGTAGCAGACCCCAAGCACTATATCCCACTGTTGCCTTTCTTCCCCAGAGTGATTTGACTCAAACAGATTTCATTATATCCCTTACACAAATTCTAATTTCTTTAAAGTCTACCTCACCATTAGTATACAATACTACTCCACCATCTTTATCTTTATCTCTGTCTTTCCTGAGCAGCATATACCTGTCAGTACCTGTATTCCAGGCATGACTACTATTCCACTGTGTTTCCATTCGCCCTATAATATCTAGTTTTACTTCCTGCACCAGTAGTTCTAGTTCCCGCATTTTGTTACCCAGGCTCCTTACACTGGTGTATAGACATCACAGTTGTCTCTACTTGGCTTCACCCAGATTCCTTGCCCAAGTAGGTACAGTCATTTTACTGCCAACTGCTGCAGCATCACATGAGGAAAAAGGGGGACTTTGAAGTACACAGGATGATCCAAGCCATTTAAGACTTTAAAAGTTAAACCAGCACCTGAAACTGCACCTGAGTGCTTCTGAAAATTCCAATGGAAACACCCTAATGGGCTATTTGGGTCACGTAGATTCCAAGAAACAGCTTCCGGGCCAAACAAATAATAAAAGTACTTTTCATCACTAGCACTAGCAGGGCATCCTAAAGTAGTAAAGAATCCAATAAATACACCAAGCTTTGAATCTGTCTTACAAAATGCAGGCAAACTCCCTCAACCAAAGGCATAGAGATCACTTTTGCCAAATCTTCTGGTTGTTTCCCTGACCTACTACTATAAACTCAGGCTCATATGGACAAAGCCTCAGCAATCTTGCCTTCAACCAAGCTTGAATCCTGGTAAGAAACAAGGTATTACTCTATTATTGTTCATATAGTTCCATATGGAGGATTCTCTGCTCCTTGAAGTCTTTAAAGTACGATTTGAGGACTTCAATAGCACAGATATAGGTGTGAGGTTTTTTGCAGGAGTGGTGGGTGAAATTCTGTGGCCTGCCTTGTGCAGGAGGTCAGACTAGATGATCATAATGGTCCCTTCTGACCTAAATATATATGAATATGTGTGCATGGTGCTTTACAAAATAAATAAAAATGGAGTACCTTCACCATGTATCAGATTAATGGAAACACAGAACTTAGTGTTATCTACAAAGTATGGACAATATAAGCTGTTCAATCAGCTGTTGAAGGGCCTGAATCATGCTTTGGCCCGTTACTGGTACATTTTTGTGGCTAAAAATAATTTAAGAGTTTCGGAAGTTCCACCAGTCTCATTCTAGAGAGCTGAGAACCAGGAGCGAGAATCCTGCACAGATGACATTCTTAGAGAAGGAAACATTTACATTATTGTAAGGTAAACTGTAGTATTTTCTAATACTTAGAAGTATTGGAAATATTTATATCGTACTGTAGGAAATGGTTCCTTTTTAAGGTTGCTCAGTGTGTTTTCTTCTCTTAATCTATAAATACCCATATAAAAAACAAAACAAAACAACAAACCCACAACAATCACACCTGAAGTCCTTGTCCATCTACAGTGACAGAATTTGCTCTTTGCATCTTAGTCCGTTCTCCCAATTTGTTCATTTGCTGGGGACAGCTCTTTTCCTTTTTCACAGTTGCCTGTCTTTCCTAGAAGAAAAGTATAAAAGGGCATTTTAACATGGAATACAAGTTTACTTTAGCTGACAAAGTGGAGCCGAGTACGAGCTTTTCCACTAGAGGCAAAGATTCAGATCTTACATTAGTGAAAATGAGACCTCAGTCAAGTCACTACGTGACGTTTGTCTACTTCACACAACATCTATTTATGTGCCTAGACGTGCCACAGAGGCTAGGCAATAGATAGATGACAACTGTCCAATCACAAAACAAATGCAATGGTGTGAAAGATAATCTGATATTGTATTATCCCCATCTGCCAGGTCTAGGTTCTCTAACATGGAAGCTAATCACATAAATTCCTAATAATTTAAAATGAAATTCTTTAACAGATCACTAATCTCTATAAAACTGTTTCTGATGCAGGACAGACAGTTTTTTAAGGGCACTTTCATTGGGCACTGGCAAAATATACTCATACTTTCAGGTACTGTAATAAATTGACTATATAGATTTAAGAGAAATATTTTCTTTTAGAAAAGATACATTTTGTGGAATAGGGAAACAATATACAGAGAGCACAGCTAACCTACATCAGACTTCTAAGAGGTTGGCAACTTCTGATAATATTGATGCATAGGGCATATGGGTGTGAAAGACAGAGAAGATACAACTCTGTAGAAAGAGAAATACTGTGAGATTTGACAACCAGACTTTCAACTGTTATCAACTAGTTTCACCAAACTTTGCGATACCTTTAAAATTAAAAAGAGGGAGAATTCTACTTGTTCTCTGTATTATTCATTTATGACTCTATTTATAAAATAGATCCATCATGTCCTTTTTCACATGTCCACAAAATACAATGCAAAATGATATGGAAGATCTTGATTACATAAAACCTGTATCCCCAATCCTGGGCTGTGCTCTATTAATTTTATATCACTCTAGACATACAAAGGGGCTTTAAACTAGCCAGGGGATTAGACTGGCACAGAACTACTTCAGCAGGAAACCACATGAAGGGCACTTTTGTGCCACTCCCCCACTCCCCCCAACTGTGCTCAATAAGCAATGTATTAAATGCCACAGCTTATGTTACATACTGGGGCAAATCAATCCCTGGAGTACTTGCAGCAAAGCCAATGGGGTTTCACTGCAATTATTTTATCCCATTCTTTCTAAAGAAGTTTAAACTAATTAGTAAGAGATTTTGACACAGATTCTCTGGCATAGCTGACAGGCATTCGACTTAGTACAATGCCTGAACAGAACTATTGTTATTGGGGTTTACTGGGGGGCAGCAGAGGCTTTATACTATCATTGTGTTCCCCAAATCAGGGTCTGGGCAGGGGTCATTCTTGCCCTGGCAGAAATTAATGCTCCTAGTTGCCTCTTGATGCCCTAAGTTGTACCTGGCTGCTTATGGCCACAAAGAGACCCTTTCAGCAGCCAGGGATTGGTGAAGGACAGTAGCACTCTGACCTCCAATAGGAGCCTACGGGTGTATAGCACAGAACAGATATGGCACTCTATACTTGCTGGATATTTTCCCTACACAGTAAGAACCTTCAAGAAGCCAGTTAAGTTGGCCTTTTGGATGCTTTTCACTTCTGTACCAGTACAATAGGATTATAGTGGGCTGGGAAGGGGCTCCCTGGACTGCCCCCCGTTTCCTCCCCCAGGTCCCACTGTCCATTCTTTACCCTCTAGCACTTGGGGAAGCTTTCTGAGGCAATTGCATAGGGACGAAGGATTGGCTCCTCCTCTTCCCTTCCCCTTGTGAGAAAGGAGGATCTGTCTGGAAAGAGGGCTAGTCTCTCAGACAGCCCCTGGATATCCAGCTCTAAGGGCTTAGTCTCCCAGAGTCTATTACCCCTTCATGGGGTTTACTTTCTACCCCTCTTCCTGGGACATATTGCTTTGCTGTCAATCAGAACGGTTTCCTACTCTGCTGGACTACCTCTGTTACCCTCAGTCTCTGGGTGGAGCAGCCTTCTTCCTGTTCACTACCCCTTCCAGTGGTAAATTCCTCCTTTTAATCTCCTGCTCCTGCAGACTGAACAAGCCTTCACGGTACATCTTGTTAGTGTGGAACATGCCCTGAAGAGCTTGTTAGTCTCCTCCATACCAGTGTGAGGACATGCCCCTTCACAGGGCCCAAGAATCTGGCATGTAACTTAGTTGTTTTAAATATCAAAGTACATTTAATGCTTAGTCAAGGGACAGATTAACAGTGTTGGCCAGGCATTGTACAAGCTTACCTGAACAGCCTTGGCAATGCATCTCAGCACTGACCTGCAAAACACACACACTCTCTGTGTTGCCCCGAGACTGCCAATAGTGCATGGCTTTTATGATTTTTACAAATTGGGACCAGGATGAGACAACCAATCGGATTTTCATTTTTTATCTAACACAAGAGTTAAACTCAGATATGCCTTGCACAAATCCACTGTGCCACTCACTCTAGTATTTTTAAATGGGGAATCTGGTAATGCTATGAGCGAAGAGAGACGATTTCAAATATTAAAACAAATTCCGCACAACAAGAAACATTCTAAACAACTTTGGAAATAATTATTATCAGCAAGATCAATCACTCAAAAATTAATAAGAGCTACATGAAGAGAAAATACATGAGTTAAGTAGGATTTTGTAATACCTTGGTGCAAAAGATCAAATATGGCTATTGATGTTGAAGTATTTTCAAAGCTCAAATCATGTGTGGCTGATATACAAAAATGGTTTAAGGACAGAAGTCAGGGAATTGGGGAGAATTCAAACTCTAAACAGTGTCAGATTGAACAACACTGAAGATAAGGGAAAGGGGTAAAATCCAACATATAAAGGGGGAAATAATTTTAACAGAGAAAAAATAAATTATTTAAAAAATAGGTCTATTCCTAATATGTGCTGTTAAAAATCTCTTTTTACACCATGCTGTTTCTCAGAGAAGAAGTATTTTTACATTGCTGAGAATAGTCTTCACAAAAGCGATGTTTACCACAATACCCAAACCTGCTGTTATTGATCATTCACAAACTAGAAGCAGCAAGTGATGATTACCTCAAGCACAGTTGTTGTTGTTTTTTTTAATCCCAGCGTGAGACCCAGATAACAGCAAAGCCCCTCACTTGGCACTATGGCTGATGCTTCCATTTCCAGCAATATCCTTTATCCAGCTTGTATTACTTGTAGTCTGGTTTAGAGAACAATTTGCCTAACTGAACAAGAAAGCTTCTCCTGCACAGTTATACTGTAAGATTTCTCCATACACTGGAAACAGAAAAATCCTTCAGGCTTTAACAGAAATATAGGAGTTTTCTATAGCATATCTATATCCTATAGAGTATAACTGAAAAATTATATTCCTGCTATAGAATTCCATTAGATGTTATGAAAATCTACAGAACAGACATTATCTACTATAATCTATTGTTTTACAGGATTTCTAAAAATGTATATTTATCCTGTATTAACTTCTACAGGACTTTCCCCCAAGGGACTGCCGCAGTGAATCTAATGCCTGCTTCAAAAATGGTGTTGCAATACATCCATCAATCCCAACTGCAACTCTAAACATCTCAAATGTACAGAACCGAAACAGTGTTTCTGTATTATGAGGCACCTGCTGTCACTTTTCCAACTGATGGCGGGATCACGTTGCTGGGGCAGGGATGGAGTGGCAGAACCAGAGTTAATGGAGTGTTGCAGTGTGCTCAGGATCATGAATTGCCTTATTTTGGTCTGGCACATACACTAGCCTATACTCAGCAATATCTGTACTTCCTGCCATCTATCTTAGATACATATAGGACACCAGAGTATGTCATGGGCGGGCCACAAGAGTGTCCTCTCTGTAATGTTTTGAAGGGGCAGATAAGGGACTGTCCACCTTCTATTCCACACTCCTGCTGCTAGGCACAGGTTTTTTACGTGCATTGCACCAACAAGGATCTGGCCCATAGTACAGATACATGTATACTATGATCGATATCTTGATTTTTACTGTATATTTGCATTAATACAAATACAGAAAGAAATTTACATTTTGTGGCCAAAAAATCTTCTCTCAGATTCTCTAGCACTGATGTTTTGTATACTTCTATCGAAGAAAATCTAAATGAAGGTTCCTTTCTAATTACAATTAAAAAGGGAAAGTTTTCAAGAATTGGGATGTTACTATGATATCCAAGGTTTTATCAGAAACTAAAAATGGCAATTTAAAGAGATAATAACAATTTAATAAAAACATTTCTGAACAATGGTGCACAACTTCTAAATTAATGTTAGGCAAAGCCGATGCTTAAAATAAATGAACTTGCAAAATGCAGACATTTATTTTCAAGATGGGAGACATTTATACTAGAACTATGTTCTATTCAATGATTTTTTTTATTGCATGAATGATGTAGCTGTAAATTATTTTGTCTGATGGACATGGGTGAAGTTGAGTGAGAGTTACTCAATGTAGCACTTTGAAAAGTTAATGTACATTTTGATGGCTTACAGAATGAAATTGTTCTGCTCTTCTGTCCATTCTTCAGGTTGATAACATTCAAAACAACCCTTGTTACACCAAGTGAGTATTCTAATTCTACACATTTTCCCATCTTTCATACCCCTTTTTCTCCCCCTCACATTTCCCACTTTGTCACACTATCCCTTGGCTGTTAGATAGGATGGAACTTGGATCACTCAATATCACTCCAGGGAGTCACTGTTGAGTACCATGAAGCACTGCCTCCAGATAAGAGAGAAAGAACCTGAAAACTGAAATAGGGCTTTTCAACTGACAATGTAGACCTCCACCACGAAACCACTAGGCCAGCCCCCAAATGCACTTTATTGCAAGAAGAATGTTGCAATATCAAGATCCTTTTACACTTATGTATATGTGGACACCTCTATGTTACACACCTCAGGGACTGAAACTCCTAAAGTGGGTAGAGTCTGTTGGAAAAAAAAAATTTCCGCTAAAACATTAGAACAATAGGAGGGGGGAGGGAAAATCCACTAAAAGGAACATTACAACAGTCATGCAGAACAATTAAGTGAGCTGCTTTATTCCTATTTCTGACACTCTTGAACAAAAGTATATTCTCACAGCATTATGGCTACCACATCACAATTCATATTTCTGAGAATGAGACTGAGAACACTTGGTTATAGATTCAGAGAAAGAATGTGGAAAGATTGTCTGTGTTGCCCAAAATAGTTTAAAGAGACACCTTTTGCTTCTTGTAAATATATATATATATATATATATATATATATATTGGTCCTTTGAATCCTAGTCCAAAGCCAGGAGCTTCTGACAAAAGATCTTTTTCTACTGATTGGTTAATACAGTGTGCATGTACAGAAAGAATTTCTATTTTCTGTTGATAGGCAAAGGTATACACTACTACACCTTTTAAAAAATGAAATTGTGACATTCACAAGTACAGCTCTGTTTACTCCCACTAGGGTGTGCAATAAACTGTATTGAAGGCACCTGATCGAACTAATAGATACATGGGCATCTGATCTTCATGAATCTCCACGAGCAGACCATCATTCAGCAAAAGCTGTCTCTGTGCCATAAGCATCTTGGAACTCAGACTAAGAAGGGTCAAGGAAACCTGAGTTACCCATTTATTGTGAGAGCGGTTTTATTACAAGTTTTTCAATAATATTACACAAACATTGAATGAAAGTAAGAACAGATCAAACATGGGAGAGATTGTTGACATCCACATCAACATATTTTTTAAAAGCAGGCTGCTCTAATCTTGCACCAGTTGCCCTCATTCCCAAGGGGCTATGCCAGCAGCCCAGGATCAACCAGGTACATGGACATTTTGGCCAAACCTCTTTGCCTTAGTTATATGCCTGCACTGAAGGCCAAGAGAGGGGACAGCCTCAGAGCTGCTGTGGAGGGTCTCTCTATGCCTCCCAAGGTTTCCGTCAGCTGTCTGGTTACATTAGATATAAGACTGCTTTGCCACAGGAGAGTACCACAAAGCAGCTGGGCTGTACCGGTGAATATAACCCAAAAATAGCACAGGTAAGTTGTTTAGAACTTTTTCTCTATTAATTACTCTTTCCCTTGTACTGTATTTTGTGAGCTATTTTGAGAACAAGGGTATATTTGTGCAGAATATGGAGCCTGATATTTTTGTTAAATGTTTAGATATCAAATTAAAAATATAAAAGAATCCTACTAAGATCACAAACAGATTTTTTTTTTCTGTGTTCACATTTCTGGATCACTGGTGCACTTCTTGAGCAATTGAAGACAGTTGGCCTTTGATCTCACAACTCACAGTGCACTCAAAGAATGAATCAACAGTAAGGCCCAAGACAGCATGGCTTATTACTTACATTTAAAACCTAACATAAATGTATACCACAGTAGCTAATAATACGTGATCCTCTAAGAAAGAAGATACAAACAGAAAAAGTCGATTTAAGATAAATGTGTATTAAAGTCCAATGGAAGATGATCTGAGAAACAAATTTAAGAATGGATAACAGTGATGGGGTGGGAAGGCAGCAAGGTATAATTCAAAATGATTGAATGTCTGCCATTTCAGTTTATCAGCATCTTATTCATTTTAACATTGAACTGTGTTTGCAATACAGATAATTAGTTGGAAAGATACATTCTTTCCTCCAGGGCAATTATTAATTTCAATCTGACTTCAAAGAAATGGAAAAGCTTTTGCTGTAGATAAGAACACCATTGTATTTCGACTGTTTTAGATTCGCAGAGAACTGAATCTGAAATTTGATACAATGTGTTTGAGGAAAATACCTCTCTCTCTGTTTTAATCTCACGGTTTCATTATATGGTGTGCAACACTATTGTATAAATTTTGCAGTGCAAGGACATACATTAGTAAGCATTATTTGTGTAAATGAAAGTTGCTTAAATAGGGTGAAATTTACCCCTGTGCAGAAGCCTTAAACAAGCCCTATGAACCACTTACCATCTTTTTTGAGGGTTTAAATGGTGCATAGGCCTTGAGCTGACTCTCTGCACAAGAGTGAATTTCACCCATACACTACACGAGAAGAACAGATGAATAGTCTTAAGGTTAAGGCACAGGAATAGGATCCAGGAGAACTAATTCCCAACTCTGTTACACATTTCCTGTCATGCCATTGCCAGGTCACTTACCTTTCCTATGCATCATAAAGCTTGCTTTTATAATGTGTATTTTCACCAGATGAAAAACAATCTGAATTAATTTATGCAACAGAATGCAAGATAGTGTGATGTATTCGAAGGTTTCTATTGCAATAACTTTTAGGAGTGACCAAATCACTCAAGAATGGCCCAACAATGACTTAGGCAGATAATCCTAACTACTGGCAATAAACCCCCACACCACCAAATGCTGACTTTGTGGTCTATTTTATCCATTTTATTTCTTTCACTTTTTGATAAATCTTAATGTCACTCCACTTTCTCTTTCTGAAATTGATTAGTTACTATGGAAACAATGATGTGTGGAGTTTCGTAATATACCCAATGTAAAGTCAATGTACATAATGGTTTACAATGTGTACCTTGATTTGTAAATACAAAGTTTGGATTATGGTTTTTAAGATCACTTATGTGGATTGAAGTAATTATATGCAGTAACTCCAATCAAGTTTCACCGGAGTGAAAGTGGTAAGTGACAGTAGAATCAGACTCATTATGTATTAATCATATTATGCGATTTGGTTGGTTTGTTGTTACACAAAGGAACATATATGATTTAGAGTGGATAGAGAGGAAAATCGAATTGTTCTATTACTTGTTTACACTGACAGAAAGAATGGTGTGGTTGTGCACTGAAAAAATGAAACAAAGAGAGAGAAGGCACCAAAATGGAGAAGCCAAGATGTCAGGCAGCCTTACTCCTTTTTCGCTTCGTATAACAAGCCATACTGCAAAGAGAGGGCAGCTTTTCTTTCTTCTTGGAGATTCACTCATCCCATTCTAATACTCCATTTCTAACCTGGTTATAGTCTAATTCTATACTCATGCTAGGCTAGGATTCAATTGAGTTAAAGACTTTTAAACTCACTGCCAGTCAACTTTATCATGAACTTTCATTATGTGCATGTAATTAATTGGGTCCAATGAACAATATCAGCACTGAGTTATAGACTTTTCCCCCCACCATATAATTAGAATATAATTACCCACAGGATATCAGAATGATGCAAAACCTTTCCTCTAAATGTGCCCTCATTAGGAAACAAGTCTCAATGTACATTTATTCAATCAGTGTGAATTAATTAAAACGTTACTGAAATAAAAGAGGGTAGCAATAAAGTGTATCTGACATCTATTAAAAGACTATCACTTGAGATCTGCATGCACAGTTTATAACTAAACTCATTTAAGTCAAGCAAGAAACTTCACCATAAAATATACAATATGTACAATAAACTGGAACTGTGAATATGGCCCATTTTAATGTAGACAAAATATGTCTTATTAAAACATGTAAAAATTACCGACGAGCCATGTACAAAGTGCTGGATCTTTGTATGATATGGAATCATGCAAAGTTTTTGTGTATCTATACAGTTGTTTTAAAGAATACACAGTGGCAATTCCCCAAAAGTGTGTGTTTCCCATATTTTTCAGCTAAAAGTTTTGCCTACTGAATGTATACACAGACTCTGGTAGGCCTCGTTTTTAACATTTTGAAAAATACTTCATGTCTGGATGGGAGATTTGAATTTAATATGTCCCCAAACCCTGCTTCTTTAACTGTCTGTTAGAGTCACCTGTTAGAGGTGACAGTCTTGCATTCTCTTTGGGAGTAAGTACTTTTTTTGTTTGTTTACATATTTAACAATCTTAACATTTTACTGTTACTCAGAATTGGAGGTTTTATGAACCTATAAAGTAAATGTTATACCAGAGCTTAACATTATTATGACATAATTTGGATATGTGACAGAGAATGCGTCACTGAAAGCCTGTTGATTACAGAGAGTCAGGTCATGATTCTGAAAGGTATTCTCCACGAGTGGCTCCATCAGTTTGATGGTAGCTCCTCTAAAATCAGTGAGGTTATATGTAGGTACAGAGGTCTGCCCATGCATTGCAACTTGCAGGATTGTGGCCACAGACTGTAACCCCTTTTGCAATAATAAATGGAGGGCTATGATGTATTACAAAGGACATAATTCACATTAATGAACATACATACATCATACGGAAAGTTTGTAAAATGGCCTGGGTGAAATCTGTGATCTGATTTGCTGATTTCCTAATATGTAAAAAATAAAAAAGCAAACTGTATTATTTTGAATGCAAAAGAGTGTTATTTTATACTGATGTAATTCACAAACAGCAAATGGATTTATATCAAACTTTCACAAACACCTAATTTCTGTGCTGAGAACAAGCATAAGAAATTTAAGACCAAAGGACAGTAGATGAAAAGAGTCACAAGTGACCTAAAATAAGGAGTTTAACATGTCATGTCAATCTTGTATATAGTGGTGCTCACACAGCACAGGGCAAGATTTTATTTACTGTAATATCAATTATTAGAAGTTTTATCATCTTAGCTGCTGCCTGTTTCCATCTCTTCCAGCAGGCTGGTGATGTTCAATCCATGTAACATATCTGGATAGTTTGCCCCCTTTCGACTCTACCACCTCTTCCCCATTTTGTAGTTGTATATTTGATTTTTAGCTCCTAAGTAAAGTACTTTGCACTTGTCTTATACTGAATTTCATCTTGTACATTTCAGACTAATTCTCCAATTTTTAAGGTCATTTTGAAAGCTAATCTTGTCCTTTAAAGTGCTTTCTACCCCCTCCTGGATGCTGTTATCCACCAATTTTATAAACATACGCTCCACTCCATTATCCAAGTCACTAATGAAAATATTGAATAGTGCCATACCCAGGACTCACTCTGTGGAAATCCAATAGATACAATCTCCCAGTTTGACAGCAAACTGCTGATAACTATTCTTTGAATAGGACCTTTTAACCACTTATGCACCTACCTTATACTGTAGTAACTTTATCAAGACCACATTTCCCTAGTTTGCTTATGACAGTGTCATGTGGGACAGTGTCAATGGCAATAACAAAACTATACGATTGCTTAAAAGGCACATGGGTAAAGGGAATGACCTCTAAGAGAGAAGGAATATTCCAGGAGTGCCAGTTTGAGGTTCAAGAACCCAGGTGTTTAACTCTCTCTAGGGACCAATATACTGCTACCTTGAAATGAGGGTGATGCAAGGCTTCTCTCTTTCTCAGCCACTAGGGCTTCTGGAATTTGTAGGCCTTCCCAGACAGACATGGTAGCAAAGGGGACCGGATACAAACTGCCTCATTCCCTCAAAAAGGACATATTGTGGAAGAGTCTGACCTGCTGGCAGTCTTTCCAAGAGACAAAGAAACTGTCTGTCCGCTTTGAACTTTGACTACCAGATACCAATACCCAGGAGGGAGGGGCTACTTTCTTTATATGAACTTGATGCAAGAGTTTTCAGTTTGTTTGGTCTTTACCACCAGACCTCTAGGGAGAATCTGGGTTCACTGGAGGAAGGCCAAGGAAAATGAAACCTCCAAGTCATGGATGATATTGGATGATCTCCATGGGCATGGCCTTCAACAAACAGCAACCTATTATGATGTTTATTTGCTTTTTCTTTTTATGACACACTAAACTTCTACTTACAAACAATAATGCAAAAAACTGCTTTCTCTAGTGATTAGTGATACACTACTTTGGTATCAGATAAGAGATCCTCCCTATTCCTAGTACATAATGTACTGTCTCTGAAATGCAACATTTCTACTGATGAACAAATGAATATGTTTACTACTGCACACTTAGAGGATGATGCCCCTATGGTTCTTCCTGCACGCAGGTATTCACTGCTTTGCTGCAGTTATTGATAGAGCTGGTTTCATATTCACTGAAGTATTACATTCATCAAGAGCAATCTCCACAACAAAGGAAGTGGGAGAAACCAATTTTAAAAATTGCCAAGACAAACACCACATGCACTGTAATCAATCATATCCAGGAGGAATTCCTGTTATCCAGGTCAGCGATGTGCAATCTGTAATGTGAGTGTACATAGTGCTGTATTATTCCACATTTTTGGAAGGATCAGCTGGATGACCAAACACACTGCATTGTAAAGCAGTAAAGTTTCAGTGAAACACACTGCATCAAAGGCAACCACCTCCTTCTCATGACAATGTACATGGCCAGTACTGCAATGCACTGTCCAAAATAATTTACCGGTATGTAGTCTGAGTCAGATCTGTTTACTCTAGGTCAGAAATATTTCTCAGTACTTTTACTCCTTTTAAATTTGCAGATTCAAAAAAAGCTATGCAAGGATGAACTAGGTTTACATATCAACAGAACTGCTAACTAAATTTCAACTGCAGGACAAAAGTCTGCCTCCTTTGCACTTGCAAAACACCATGGAAAAATTGAGTTGCACAAACGTAACCAAAGGTAAAATTTCACATGCAGAAGTTTTATTATTGGTGAGGATGCATAAGTAGTATGTATTATTTATTATTATCGGAAATCCAAGTTGGCTTTCAGATCTCAGGCTGAGTTTGCAATAGTGGTGTTTTAGAAAACAAAAAGAAAAATATCTTTCTACAAAAAAACGTGCATAATCTGCAGTCAGCAAAACACGATCATAAAATCATAGAATATCAGGGTTGGAAGGGACCTCAAGAGGTCATCTAGTCCAACCCCCTGCTCAAAGCAGGACCAATCCCCAACTAAATCATTCCAGCCAGGGCTTTGTCAAGCCTGACCTTAAAAACCTCAAAGGAAGGAGATAGCACCAACTCCCTGGGTAACCCATTCCAGTACTTCACCACCCTCTTAGTGAAAGAGTTTTGCCTAATATCAAACCTAAACCTCCCCCCACTGCAACTTGAGACCATTACTCCTTGTTCTGTCATCTGCTACCACTGAGAACAGTCTAGATCCATCCTCTTTGGAACCCCCTTTCAGGTAGTTGAAAGCAGCTATCAAATCCGCCCTCATTCTTCTCTTCTGCAGACTCAACAATCCCAGTTCCCTCAGCCTCTCCTCATAAATCATGGGTTCCAGTCCCCTAATCATTTTTGTTGCCCTCCGCTGGGCACAGAAATCTAAACATCATTACAGATAATCTAGGAAACTACCATTTTGCAATTTAAATTACTAACACCAGCTTGACATAGCTTTAACTCCAGTGTCTGCAATAGAGTGATTCTTGATTTACATAGGTGCAGAGTGAGACTCAGGCATTAACAAACAAATGGCAAAAAGAGAAAACAGATAATTTACCAATCATTACAGAATATTTAATAAGCAGAAACATTTTTAAGAAAAAGTTTAGAAAGCCACTTTTCCTAATTTTTCTGACTACTGTATATTTTCTCAAATTCAATCATTACTTTTTTGTTATGAAATGTATTTAAAATGAAATGTCCATGTATACCACATCTGTTATTACCATTAACATGATGATGCTGTGACTTTCATAAACACAAAAACCCAATTTAATGTATTAATACAGACATTAATTTTGAAGGTCTCTTTCACATGACAAACTGCTCAGCCTTTTCCAGCCGTACCTATGTACAGTGTACATTTCTATTTCTATTTTCATTGAACTGAGTAATTGTTTTGTGGACAGCGAAATTTACTGTCCACTCCTGCAGAATAAAATACACCATAATGTTGATGCATAGCTTGCTGCAAGGCCAATGTCATCATTCTAGGTAACCTCCGGCTGAGATGAGAGACCTCAGCACGGCAGATATACAATGTGCATCTCAAGCAAAAACTGCCCATAAGAATAACTTCATTATTCTGGGAAGTTGGATCTATAAAAGATGTAAAATGTAGAAGTGTTCTGCCTATACAATTTCTGGTAAGTACAGCATGACTAAGTAATAAGACCTGAGTCAGCTTCAGTTATAGCAAATTCCACAGAAAGTTCATTGTCACATGAAGGAAAATGCAATATATTGGGCGGAAAGCATATCTGTAAGTCATGAACTAGAATTATCTGTTCTGTTTTGGGCTTATATAGTGCTGTCAAATTAACAAAAGGCTAAAGCAGTCAAACATTCATTCAGGTTGTTCCAGTGTCTATGACACAAGGCTATATCAGAATAGAGCATATGAAGAACTCACCAATACTACTGGGCAGATTGCTGTTGGTGGTAAAATATGGTCCTTCAAAGGGCCACAGTCACATTCAGGCTTTAGATGTGAAGCACATTTATTATGGAGCTGTGGGGAAAAGAGAGAACATTAATAATCAGCACCACAGTACCTCACTAGAATATTTCTATAAAGAATCTTTCCCCCATCTGGAATAGTGTAAATATGAATACACTAGATCATTACAGGACTTAATATAGGAAAATATTTAAGAATTGTTGTCAAGTGACAGAATTATTTGACTCACATACAGTATTCTAGGAACTCACTTTGCTTCAGTTTTATTCTCTTTTTCTAGTTTTCAAAATTCTAAAAGTTAATTCTCTCTGTAGATTAACCAATCTCTTGGAAGAACTATAAAGGGGTGGCACGAGGACCCAGTTGCTGCCTCCCCTCCTGTGCACCATGTGGCCTTGGAGAAAAGTTCAGAGAAGCCAGATAGATACTCCAGCTAGCAGGAGCAAAAGCAGCTAAACCAGGAACCCTTTTCACCTTTGGACATTCCATTCAGAACTGTTGAATGTTCTCTTATTTTCCCTGCCCGGTGCTGACTGGATGTTTGCACCCGCCTGCCCTGTCTCACAGTCTCTTCACCTCAGCTTCACTCTACACCTGCCCTGTCCCCCTCATTCCCACTCCTTCCCTTTTCCTTCCATTTAGCTCGTCTTCAAAAATATTGTAGAACTAACATGCAATTTGCTGCCAACATACTATTTGCTCTCCTTGTGTGTTCCACCTCCGATTCCTCCATCTTGTGTCTGTCTGGTCTCATTAGATTATACTATTTTTGGGGCCAGGGACTGTCTACTACTCTGTGTCTGTACAGTGCCTAGCACAATGGGGTTCCATTTATGGTTGCCCTTTAGGCTCTATTGTAATAAGTATGATTATTATTATTAAAAATATACTATATTATAATATACTACATCATTATATATTCTGTACAGACCGTATATTGTCCAGAAAACTATTTTTCAAGTGTTTAGAGAAGTACAAAAAATGTAATTGAGACTATTCTTCATACAACCTATATATCCATTTACATCTCACTTTGTTCTCTTTATCCAATTGTTCAATTTCTTTGCATTTCTCATTCAGATTTTATTAATATGCATTTATTCTTTATCGTTTTATTGTAACTTCAGGGTTTTTTCCAGTGGTTTTACTTTTTTTCTTTCAACCATCAGAGCAATGATTTCATATGTTATCCATGGGTTTTTCTTAGTTATTAACATCTTCCCTTAATGTTGCTCTGCAGCTTCTTTGATAGCTTGTTTCAGACATTCCCAAATCATTCGGTCTTTGTTTTTATTAATGATCTGCAACACTTCATCTTGGTAGTAACTTTTGTGACAAAGTTCCTCCTCCATCTTGGTGGGTCTTGTGCTTATTGGAGGATTTGCTCACCTTGGAGCTTCACGGCAGCCCTCACTTTGGCCGTTTTTGTGAACCCACAGTCCAGGTCAACTCCTTCTGTGTCTGACCAGGAGTTGGGAGGTTTGGGGGGAACCCGGGTCCGCCCTCTACTCCGGATTCCAGCCCAGGGCCCTGTGGAATGCAGCTGTGTAGAGTGCCTCCTGGAACAGTTGTGCGACAGCTACAACTCCCTGGGCTACTTCCCCATGGCCTCCTCCCAACATCTGCTTTAACCTCACCATAGGACCTTCCTCCTGGTGTCTGATAATGCTTGTACTCCTCAGTCCTCCAACAGTATGCGTTCTTACTCTCAGCTCCTAGCGCCTCTTGCTCCCAGCTCCTTACACGTGCACCACAAACTGAAGTGAACTCCTTTTTAAACCCAGGTGCCCTGATTAGCCTGCCTTAATTGATTCTAGCAGCTTCTTGATTGGCTGCAGGTCTTCTAATCAGCCTGCCTGTCTTAATTGTCTCCAGAAGGTTCCTGATTGTTCTGGAACCTTCCCTGTTACTTTACCCAGGGAAAAGGAACCTACTTAATCTGGGGCTAATATATCTCCCTTCTATTACTCTCCTGTAGCCATCTGGCCCGACCCTGTCACACTCTGTATTTCTTGATTCCTCAGAGCTTCACAGTTCCATGCTAGATAACATTTGGCTTTCTGTATATCTCTCAGTTTATTATTCATTCTTACCACTACCAATCTATGATCTGATCTACAATCTGCATTTGGCAAAATCTTAACCTTCCTAACACTATTTCTATACCTATGGTTGATCGTGATAAAATCAATCTGGCTTTTATACATCCCTCCTGGTGATTCCCATGTAGGCCTTGCACTTTCTTTTTATTCAAAATAACTATTGCAGATAATGAGGTCATGTTTCTCCCAAGAGTCTGTGAATCTTTCTTTTCCATTGCTTCTTTCACTAAGGGCAAATAAACTAACTGTGACAGATATTCTTTTCCCTCCTACTTTTGCGTTCCATACAAGTCATATAAGGATGACTATTTTTCTTTCCACCATTGATTTCCATTACTTCAGTGTTTAAATAGAATGTTTTGACATCCTCATCAGAATGTGCAGTTGTTGAGGCATATACTTGAATAATCATATCTTTTGGAAGTCTTTGTATCACTATTATCATTGCACATTCAGATGATATATTCACTTGTTCTATCCTTCCAGTTACAGTCCTGTCTACTATAATTGCCACTCCTTACCTACTTTGACATCCACCTGCACTGATAACTATGTATTCTTTAAAAAGAAAAGGAGTACTTGTGGCACCTTAGAGACTAACCAATTTATTTGAGCATAAGCTTTCGTGAGCTACAGCTCACTTCATCGGATGCATACTGTGGAAAATACAGAAGATGTTTTTATACACACAAATCATGAAAAAATGGGTGTTTATCACTACAAAAGGTTTTCTCAGTAGGAGAGTGGGGTGGGGGGAGAGAAAAGGTTTTGTAGTGATAAACACCCATTTTTTCATGATTTGTGTGTATAAAAACATCTTCTGTATTTTCCACAGTATGCATCCGAAGAAGTGAGCTGTAGCTCACGAAAGCTTGTGCTCAAATAAATTGGTTAGTCTCTAAGGTGCCACAAGTACTCCTTTTCTTTTTGCGAATACAGACTAACACGGCTGTTACTCTGAAACCTATGTATTCTTTGCCGTTCAGAAGACCTGCAACAAAATCTAGACCTCTCCAGAACGCTTCACTTAGTCCCATTATGGTAATATCTAGCCTTTCCATTACTTTGCATATATTGGCTAGGTTCCTGTGTTGATTCAATCCCCTGACAGTCCATGCAGTGATCCCTGCAGTTGCCATTTGCACACATCTGGCCAGGCAGTGCACGAGTTCACACTGAGGGCCAGTCATTTTGTGTGGCAGCTGAGGAATGGTAAGTCATGTTATCCTGATATAACTTTGGGGTTAATACTGCACAAGGGTCCCAATAATTAAGTGCAGTCAGTTTGGGTGGGGGTGGATGGGTGAGGTTTGGGATTCTAGTTTTTAGCCAAAAGGCATAGCCCACAAGGCAGCAGGGATTTTGGCAACAGTCTTATTGAATGATGGCTTGCATTTGCCATGTCACAGCGCCGTCTTTGGATATTTGGAGCATTTGCCCCACCACTCCCTGTTAGTACCGTCATCAAATTGTTCAAGACTGCTTATTCTACATGTTTCCCTGCTTATATCATAGCTAGCCTCTTTATCTAAAGGCCGTAACATCATCCTCAGCCTGTGAATGTGCTTGATGGCAAAAGACACTGCCCCTGGGAAGTTTACCCACAACAAAATAATTGGATTAAGAGAACAAAGAGAGATGTATCAGAAGATGAGAGTCTTCAATTACAAAAGGTGACCAATGTGATCCTTAAGGACAAATATGGACAATACCGTATTTGACGGACTCCAAAGATAAAAACAAGAAATGGGAAGAATATATCAAGGAACTACATGGTGATAAACCTCAACTAGAGATTAATCCAGTAAGCCCACCAATAATGGATGAAGAAATCACAGCAGCAAGTTGTGTTTGAATACAGACTGAATTGTAAAAAAGCATAGGGGATGAAGGCTTGAAAGTGCAGTCAGAGGTAACAAAGAATGTGTCTAAGACAGAAGAATTGTCAGAAAACTTTACAACCTCATTGTGTATCCAAATCCAAAAATGTTATGTATTGTAAAGGCTACAGAACAATCATCCAAGTATTGCATCCCTTTAAGGCTGCATCTTAACTGGCATACTTTCCTGGGTACTTGTCCATGTACCGTTAGTACACATACCTCGTACTTATGCCAAGTGTCCACATTTGCTGTGCTGATCATGGGTATACACTGTTCACAACACATGCCTGTGTCCATACTGCCCCTTTTTCGTATGCAATGGTAGCACTACCATTTCAGGGATGGTATCCCAGTCCTTTGTGTCACAGGAGACACTCTGGGAACCATCTTGCGGGTGTTGCTGCTACTATATTCAGCCTTCACACATTTGATGATAGCAGCTCCCAGTCATCTTTCCCTTCTGTCAAACTGCATTGAAGACATGGAGCAAGTCCATGATGATGTGGTGCTGCTCCTGCTACACCTTATGGGACAAATGTTCATGCAGTCAAGCACTGAATACTGTACAGAATGAGTCCAGAAAAATTTGAGATGCTGAAGATGGAGGGATCGCTTCTTTTCATCCCAAAGAACCAGCATGGTGTGGTGGGACTACATAGAACTGGAAGCCTGGAATGACGAGTGGTGCAGAACTTCTGAATGAGGAAGCAGACCTTCATGGAGTTGTGCATGAAACTTGCACCAATCCTCCAGCACCAGACCACTTGTTTTCAGAAACTCGTACCAGTACAGGAGTGAGTGGCTATTGCCCTTAGAAAGCTGGAAACACCTGAAAGCTATCCGTCAATTGCGAATCAGATCAGGGTTGGAAAGCCAACTGTCGGGGTGGAGTTTGTACAGGTTTGCCATGCTATCAATATTGTAATCTACCCACAAGTGGTTGCCATAATAGAAGTCTGTGAAATTATAGTGGGATTTCGAAGGATGGGGTTTCTGAACTGTGCAGGAGCCTTTGATGAAACACCCATCCCAATACTTTGCCCACTGAAAGAATTACTGTTCACTTATTCTCCAAAGCTTAATGCACCACAGGGGTCAGTTCATGAACACCGACACTGGACACACGGGAAAAGTACTCAAGAGGTTGGGATGGTACCAGAGAGGAGGAGAAGGGATTTGATTCTCAATGAATGATGTGGTTATGTATGGTGTTTCTGTTCCAACATTTATTTCAGGGGAATTCCACCTATCTCTCCTAACGTGGCCCATAAAGCCATACCCTGATATCACCCACACAAGAAAAACAGAGTATCTAGAGGGAAAGAGGTGGTGGTGGGTCTTTGCACAACCATCACTGTCACAAAACTGTTCTTTCCCCGCTGGTCCCTTTCAGAACCTATTGACTCCCACCCTCCCTCTCCCCCGAAATTTTCACAGCCCAGGGACTATGGCAGCCAGAGTGATGGCTGAGAAACACACAGATACAGGGATACAATAACTGCTCATTAGTCATCTGTTATAGCAGTGGTCCCCAAATTGTTGGGCATGCCCCGCCAGGGGGGCATGGAGGAATGTTTAGGGGGGCACGTGGCAGGGCTCAGGCCAGCTCCCAGGCCAGCCCGCACAGGGGGCAGGGAGGATCACCATGCTTCCAGCCTCTTTCCATCCCCAGACAAGCTCTGCCCAGTTTTGCTCCTCCCCAAACTCCATTCAACTCCCAGTCTTGCTCTGCCTCCAGGCCCAGCTCCACCTCCAGGCCAGATCTTCCCCCAGTCCCACTCCACCCCTAATCTCACTGTGCCCCCAATCCCAGCTCCACTCCATCCCCTGTTCTGCCTCCAGCCCAGCTCTGCCCTCATTCCCCTTCTGCCCCCAGACCAGCTCCATCTCTAGCCCCAGCTCCTCTCCCATCCCCATTGCTGAGGAAGCCTTGGCTATACAGAAGTGGAGGGGGGAGGGCACAGACAGATGGTAAGGGGGCCATGACTGGAAAAGTTTGTGCACCACTGTTATAGCTTCCAGCTTTACAGTGGATCATGGGATTTCAATACAATCATTGATTTATAACCACATCTTGCTAGGGGACCATGTCGGGGTGGAGCAAGGATCTTGTAGGGCCACCTTCAAGTATGTATTATCAGAGCAAGCGGGGATATTTTTGGGGCATGTGGGGATGTATTATAACTTACCAGCCTTGGGTTCTGGTTCTTGCAGTGGCTTGGGGTCCTCCTCAGACTCCTCAGTGGAGCTTCTTCAACTGGGTCCGCTAGGTAGAGGTGCAGAAACACATGCTCCTCTTCCTCTGGGTCTGCCAGGGTTTCCCCTTGGAATTCCTCTGAGGTCCCTGCTGCCTCCTTGCCCTGCCCCTCATTGATATCCTGTCATACAGTGAGGCCGGCTGGGTTAAGAAGGGGATCATGAGCCAATTCAGGTACTGTACGCGGAGCCCTGGAAAGCACCTGTCCATTCCATCATAGCATGGACATGTGCTAGGTCCCTTCCCAAACAAATTGTTGGAGTCCTTCACTCTCCGGTACAGGAGCCTCAGGTGCTTTATATGCTCCTGGCACTGGGATGGAGTCTGGTGAATGCAGTCCTCCTCAAGCGTCTTTAAAATCTCCCAGTACAGGTGTACGTTCCTGCCATTCTAAGCAAAGTTGTGGAGGACAGTGTACTCTGACCACACATTGATCAGCACCCAGGTGTGCTCCAGAGACAAGGTGGCAGCACTTGGAACATGAGCCATGATCACCTCTGCAAATCAATAGCGTTCACGGGAAAACTGATCTGAAATGTTCAGCATAAGTAGCTGAGAGGGCAGGGACTGTTATATCTTTGGTAAGAGTCAGGCAGCAAAGAGATCAATGCACTATGGTAGTGGCCCTGGAGGACTATTGATTCCCAGGACCTGGTACACACCTCTTGCCCCCATCCACACTGCACAATCTGCATGGGGCCATGCCATGGCAGAGGCATGTACATACCCCCACCCATGCATGCTAGCTTTTGTGCTGAGTGCACTCTTTCAGTGCTTCAGACTGAACAATGGGGGTAGGGGGTATGGCAAACAACGCATATGTAACTGTACAGCAGGGGTGGGCAAGCTTTTTGGCCTGAGGGCCACACCTGGGTGGGGAAATTGTATGCAGGGCCATGAATGTAGGACTGGGGCAGGGGGTTGGGGTGTGGCAGGAGGTGTGATGTGCAGAAAGGGGCTCAGGGCAAGGGGTTGGGGTGCAGGAAGGGTAAGGGGTACAGCAGGGGACTCAGGGCAGGGCATTGGAGTGCAGGAGGGGTGTGGTGTGGGACTCAAGGCAGGGGGCAGGAGGGGTTCAGGGTGCGGGCTCCGTCCTGGTGCCGCTTATCTTGAGTGGCTCTGGGGTGGCAGCAGCACACAGTGGGGCTAAGGCCGGCTCTCTGCCTGCCTTGGCCCCGCACCACTACCAGATATGGCCAGCATGTCTGGCAGTGGCTCCTGGGAGTGGGGTGGGGCAGGTGGGTCCACCGCGTGCTGCCCTCACCTGCGGGTACCACCCCCGAAGCTCCCATTGGCTGCGGTCCCCCATTCCCGGCCAATGGGAGCTGCGGGGGGCGGCGCCCGCAGGCGAGGGACATGCACAGAGCCCTCTGCCCCCCGCCACCGCCCCAGGGGCCGGAAGGGATGTGGTGCCAGCCACTTCCGGGAGTGGCACTGGACCAGGGAGCCTGCTTTAGTTCTGCTATGCCACGTGGCTGGCAATCCTGCAGGCCAGATTGAAAGCCCTAATGGGCCGGATCTGGCGGCCGTAGTTTGCCCTTCCCTGGTGTACTGTCACAAGATATTTTAACATACTTTTGCAAGTTGTTCAAGACCAAATGTGAAGATAGATTCATAAGGAAATAAGAGAACAACAATATGGCTTCAAACATGGAAAGGGTCTGATGAACACTATTTTGAACTGAAGCTCATATCAGAAAGATCAACTGAAATGGGGAAGACAGAATACTTTTGTTTTATTGACTTCCAAAAAGCACTGATGGAATCTACCATCTACCACTATATTCAACATACTAATATGTGTGGGTATGAACTCCAAGTAATAAACCAATTATATTGGAATCAGAAGGCAATATAATAGGCAATGAAAATGAAAATCTAGTAGAGATCAAGAGAGGAGTAAGATGTGTTTGTATACTGTCACCATCTTTATTCAACATCTGTAGTGAATGTTTGATTAAATTAATCGAAGAAACAAGAAGGTATAAACATGAATGGAAAATGAGTGAATTACAATTCTCAATGCAAGCGACAGTGCTACTGGCTGATTCAGAAGAAGGTCTGATGAAGTTAGTGGAGATTATATATGAATATGCAAAGAAAATGCTCTAGAGTTGAATATGGACAAGACAAAAAAAATAATAGTATGCCAGGATCCTGGGAAAACATGCAAGATTCCAGTGAATGACACAGCCATACGGTAAGTGAGAAATGATTGCAACTTAGGAAGTATCATTACAGAAGATGGAAGATTGGCTGCTCAAATCAGAACCAGAACTGCAAGAGTGAAAGAGACATTCTGGAAGAACAAACAGCTGATGAGAAGGGACATAAATCTAATGACTAAATTCTGACTTTTAAAAAACTTACATTTGGTGTGTATTAAATTATGGCTGTGAAACATGGACATTAAAACAATCAATAATAAACTACAATCCTTCGAATTAGGGAGCTATGAGAGAACTAAAAAAATATAATGGAGAGACCATGTTATCAACAACAAAGAATTGGAGATGATTAGCATAGGCTAGTCAGAGATCTTAAAAAAATAAAGATTTGCTTTACGGGCACATTTTAAGAGGTTCAGCAGGCAATGCATGTTTATGGGAACTGCTATCAATTTTCCCTTCCATATGAATACACGGCAGAAAAAGAAGATCATGGATAGATGATGTGGTGTCCTGGGTGGATTAGTAAGTTTCTAGCCCTCCTGGTGGGGGACAAATGTTTGAAAACATAGAGAAAGTGTGACCTAAAGGCTCAGAAACCAGAAGACAAGTACAAAGAACCTAAAATTGATCATTTTTATTTAAAAAAAACCAACAAACCACACACCTTATGCTTTGTGTATGGTATAGACTTATATCGGTATAACTACATCACTCAGCCGCATGGAAAATCCACACCCCTGAGTGACACAGTTATATCAACCTAACCCCCAGTGTAGACAGCACTATCTCAATGGGAGGAATTCCTCCACCTCTCAGGGAGGTAGAGTACCTACACTGACGCAAGAAGCTCTCCCATCGGTGTAGGGAGCATCCTCACTGAGCGCTGCTGCAGCGCGGAGCAGCTGTGTCACTGCAGCACTGTATGTGTAGACAAGGCCTTAGGAATTTGTAGCTAATCTCATGACTTTTGGAAGGCCTAACTCAGGATTTTTGAACACTAGGATTCCTTCATACTTCATTTAACGTGATCTGACTATACAGGGCTCAGCAAGAGCCATAAAAATCTTCTAAAAATAACCTAAAATGCTTCTGTACCTAAGTATGCCCATCTGTAAAGTCTATTATCCTTGGGAACATGTTGTTACAGGGGTAATCATCTCTTAGAATATACCCAGATTCTGCTTCACTGACCACCTGCCCTGGGAAGTCAACCTGCAAGGCCCAAGACATCTTCCACCACATGGCAGAGGGGCAATGCTGGTGTCAGAATGGGTCAGATGTGCCAGCAATTGCAAAAGTAGTCTGGGAAAATTGCTTTAGATCTAACTGAATATGCCCCAATATGTAACTAACAAGTTTTTGAGACCTCTGAATAACTTCTGTCATAGGAACGAATTGTGGTTTAGCGTCTCCCATTTCAGCGCCCCTTCCTTCAATCCTTCCCCCACCCTATTCACCTCTATTTTCCTCTCCCAATTTTAATCCCCCTATTTCTCTCACTCCCAATTCCCTTCTTCTCTTTTGTGCTCCCTCAATTGAATCTCTACTTATCTGCTTCTCCAGTTCCCCTCCTTGACTGACACTGCAGCAGCCACTACTGGATGGGTAGTGGGTGTGGCTGGGATGAGTGCCAGGGCAGCTGGGTGCGCTGGTATTGGGGATACCTGTGGTGGATGCTGGAGCAAATGGATGGGTGCTGCATGTTCCTGGGGTAGCTGAATGGTTGGTGGATGGGTGCATGGGATGGCTGCTGGTTGGCTGGGTAACGGGGTGTGGAAAGGGTGAATTGAGAAGTACAGTCCCAGGGCTGAGTGATGGGGGAGAGCTTGTTTACAGCTAACAGAGGGTGGAGCACACTGCCACCAGTGGACACCTCCTCCTCTTTGCATAGCCACCTCTGGCCACTGCCTCCTCCTGACTGGGATCCAGCAGCAGGAGGAGCTAGGGAAAGGGCAGACACACCTAGCTAAGGTGGCACAGAGGTGCCTGAGGGTTGGGAGGAGCAATTACATGCAAATGCCAGCTGCATTCCACAGCTCAGCAGGATGCATGAGAATGCAGGTGAGATGAGGGCAGACATGCAAGGGGGCAAGAGTATCACTGATACTGCCAGGTGGCTGAACACTTCTCACATCATAGCAATCATGTATGCATAGCTTAATTCATCTGGCCAGTTTTTGTGCTATTATGAACTAAGCCCTGGATTTATTCCCATTTGCCTCAAAATGCTCAGGAAACGTGCAGATTAGTTTGGTACTTAGATAATAACTAAAGGCCCTCAATGTCTAAAGCATGATATCTAACTTCCTCCACATGTGGTGAAAGCTTCGGGAAAGGTACAGGCAGGTTAATGACCTGACAGGTGAAACTAAAAGACAACTTTAGACAAAAATGCAAGGTAATAATACAGAAACAAGTTGTTCTTACAGTGAGTTCTATAATGGAAATCAGTCATCAAGGCTTCAATTTCCCAAAACCACTGAGCTGATATTGGTAAAGGTAATTAACCACTGGAACAATTTACCAAGGTCATGGTAGATTCTCCATCACCGGCAATTTAAAATCAAGATTGGATTTTCTTTTTTAATTTATGCTCAAATTCAAAAGGAATTATTTTGGGGACATTCCATGTCAGACTAGCTGGTCACAGTGGTCCCTCGTGACCTTGGAATTGATTATATTATAGCGAAGAGGAGCCATAGTTTTCAAAATCCCTCTAATGGTAGAAGTGGAGCAGTTGAGCCAGACTGCAGAGCAGGCGCAGTGCTACATGATGAGGAAGGCAGCACATCACTGTAGCATTATCAGTGGTCACAATCTTTATTATGGAAGATATCTCCTTGATCTATAAGTTCATCAGGCCAGGGACTGTTTCTTACTATGGTTTGTACAGGGCCTTGCACAAAGGATCCCCATTTTTGGGTGAAGACTTCGAGAATTTCTGAAATACCACTACTACTTCATTCGATTAATAATGCCATCAATACTAAGAGGATACCAAGAGTGACAATGTAATACATAACTAAGGGAACATCAAACAAAGCTCTAAAGGGCATAAGTGAAATCCTGGATCCATTGAAGTGAATGGCAAAACTGCATTAGGATTTCACTTCTCCATTTTTTCCTAACATGGAGATTCTTTTGAGAGCAATGAGAATAGTTCAACTCTCAGATCATTTACTAAAAAGCACTGAGTTACTGCTATATTCAAAGAAGAAAGGGAGGGATTGTAGAAGTTCAAGCCAACATAGAATATTAAGAAATACAATTAGTGATATAAAATGTTGGAAAAAAATAGTTTGAATTAGATAGACATCTGGGTTTCTTGTTGGTGCCCTAGAATTTAACTTAATTCAAATTTCCCTCAACAGCATATTTTAAATATACGCACCCAAACACAATACAAAGCTATAATGTTATCTCTGGTTTATAGAGACAGATGCAATCCACTCAAGTTTCATTTTCATGGTTTACAATATCAGCAATCACAATAAAAATACCATTTTATAGTGTGGAATTTGGTGCAGTTTATGATCTCTACATTGATTTAATATACTGCATATTAAGTCTGTCAGATAGTGTGTGCATGTCACATAAGAGCATGATTCCAAATTTATGTGTTTTACTAGCAGCTATGTATATTTTAATTGATGGGGGTACCCTGGTGTCCTAAGCATCTAAAACTTTAGGAAATATATCTAATTTATTTATAAAGTGGTTTAATAGGTAGCAGACAGCATCTAGTTCAATCGGTGATATTTCATTCAGAAGGTGATGTAAAAATATGTACTTCAACAGTTGCTCCTATAAATCATATTTTTCCAGCGAGCAAGTGATTCATTTTTCTTTAGATGATTTATCCATGTTGGCATTAACTGTATCAAACTTACAATATAATCAATTCAGTAGGTGATATATACACTTTACCAGTAACACACTTTTGATAAAAGTTATCGAGCACAGTATAATGTAGACATAATAGTTCTGAATTTTGAAGTGAATGACACCCAGTATTAGTCTTGTCCGTATTCATTTATACTGCAAAGTTACCATTTCAGGCAGTTACTTAGCAACAGAAAATAAAAGTTAATGAGTTTGGATTTACTCTGAGTATTAAAGCCTTATTTACCCTGAGGGTATTTTGGTAGCCCTGAAATCTAAAGCATTTGTCATGCTAATTCCCTGCCTCAGTGGTAAGGCTACTTGTACCATAATTAATGCACACTAGGCCATGTAACATCAAATAAAAGTATCTTCGCACACTCGGTGATAATTAGCAGCTCTGCTACTCAGTGGCATGCAAACTTATCTCTAAAAAAATAGCTTAATCTTCTTATTAGTCTCTGCTGATCTTTGACAACAGAAGTGAGGTGTAGGAAACAAAAGGAATAGCTTAAGATGTGCATGCTATAGCTAATGAAAACAACAGTGACAGAGTAATAAACTAAGCACCTCATATTAAAAAATAATTGTTTTATAAACATTTTTGTATCCTTCCTCCTGCAATAGCCCCATGTCCACAAAGCTAGTTAGTCTACATTACTTATCTCACAACCGGATGCCTAGGAGATGTGGAAATGAAGAACTGTAGTGAAAGCCAAGAATTTGTGGAGTAGCCTGAAGTAGGATGACTTTCCTTAGGGAAAAGGAAGGAAAGTCTGGAGGTCTGTGAAGAGCCTTGAAAAGAAGACCAGCTCTAAGGCAGGACACAGCTGGATAGGGAATTTGGAAGAGAGTCACAAAGAGCGAACCAGTAGCCCAGGGAAGCAGGTCTTATTAGTCAAACTCATACTGAAACTCTGAAAAGTTTGTGATTTGGTCTGGAGGTAGAGCTGATGTCTAAAATGGTTCTTATCTTGTAAGAATTAATCCACACATCTTTACTCTTGCTACCTCCAAAAAGAAAAAGAAAAGAAAAAAAAAAGCCCTATAACAATCAATATTACAAAACAGTAAAAGACATATTGTATCTCCATCCCCTTCCACAAGAGGGGAAAATTTGCTTAGAAAACTCCAAAGTGAATGGCATGAAATTTCTGAGCCAGCAACCTCTCTGGGGAAGAGTTTGCTGCCACTTGGAGGGGATGTGGACCTCTAACTGCAGAGAAACCCCAGAAGCTGAAATGTAATCTGGAGATCCATGCACAGACAGACAACCGTATTCTTCCTCCCAGGCCAAGGATGCCGGAATGGGGCTGGGGGTGGGGGGAGGAGGTGTCAGGGGACCATGGCCCCATCACTTTTAAAAGGTCAAGAAAAAACAAATACATTGAATTAATCACTCAGCTTCTAGAACAGGGATAGGAACTCCTGCCTCTCCATGGATGTTTTGCTATAAAAGCAAGAGACGTGATTCAAGTCACTTTTTAAACCTATTGCCTGCTGAGAATTGGGCCAAAAGAGAGAGATTCAGTGTAGCTAACTGAGTTGCAATACAAAACATACAGCAGCATTGGCTTGCTAAAATGCAGTGCTTATTAAAGAGCATTATTACATATTGCCAAATTCTTTTTCTCTGTGTGTTTCTGTTTATTTATTTATAAAAAAGGCACACATTTTAAATAGATGCAAGGTAGGTTTTACAAGGCAATTCTGAATCTGACAACTGCTCACACGGCAACTAAATATATCAGCAACAAGCAGCAGGAATACTGTATATAAGCAGGTGAAAAGATAGGATTGCAAAGAGTGGTGATAGTTTTAATATCTTCAATATGGCCATTCAAAAGTCATTTGTGTGTTTGTTACAAATATCTGGGTTTTGCTTTGGTTTTAAGTTGGTAGCTTTAAGGCATTTCAGCAAGTTTTTATACCTACAGTGATAGTTTTGGAAGGAGAAAGGGTTAAAAAGGGCTCTGAACTGGAATTACAAGGAAAATGAATATTACACGAGAAGTGGTATAAAAATGAAGCAGAAATATTTTTAAAGGTTGGTAAAACTAGTAGGTGTTTTACTAATGGACCATCTCTAATTTACACCTGAAATCCTAGAAGAAAATTGAAAAGATGAGTACACTGAATTTGAAAACAGAGCACATTATTTTCAGAAAAACACATATAAATCCTTAAAATATTGGCAGATAGAGAGAATCATGGTTGACAGATCTGGAAATTCCAGGGCTAACATTTTCAAATTTGGAGATCTAAATTTAAGGATCCAAAAGTCACATTTTAAAATGCATTTAGGCATCTAAAGATGTATCTAGGCGCCTGAGGGATTTTCAAAAGCACCTAAGCTCTTAACTGCAATAGGACCGAGGCACCGAGGAGCTTTTGAAAATCCTCCTAAGTGACTAAATACCTTTTAAAATCTGGCCCCAAGTCTATATTTAAGTACCTAATTAATAAGAGTATGATTTTCAGAGGTGCAGGGCATTTGCAGCTTACTTTCACTTCAGTGGGAGTTTTAGATGTTCATCACTTCTGAAAATATCATACCACTCTTATTTAGACACCTAAATGAGATTATAATGGCCCGACTTTAGTTACTTACCCACACTGAAAAATTTGGCTTAGGTGTTTTACTCTCAAACCAAACTACCCAAATCATGACGGCAATCTGGGCTATATATTTCTCCTCCCTGAAATATTGCTAGATCTGTAGTCCAAAACGTATATAATAGAAAATAATTTGGACCTATTTTCTTCTATGATGATTCAAAGTCTGTACTAGTCCTATGTTTAAAAAACTGTATCTTAAATTACCCACACATTCACAAGTGATTGTCTCACGATATTCTTTAGAAGACTGAACAAATGTTTAATCTTTCAGAATTAAAAAAATAAATACAGTACTGACTTTCTCCACATTTAGATTCAAATCCTGGAAGCACAGTGACTGGGAGTAGAGATGCTGGATGTTGTTTCTTCTATCATAAAGATCCCACCAACAAAATCAGTGTTCCGTGAATGTTCATACAGTTGCTGCTGAATACACATTAGCTAGAGGAAGACTGGATTTGGTGCATGGATTTCCTGGCCCTTTATTTTTACTAATCTCATGTGCTATGAAAACATTCTGCTCTGCTGTTTATTCAGGAGCCAAGATGCAATTAATTACCTCTATTCCACAGTGCAACATAGGGTATGATTTTGCCCTAACTTCACAGAGACCTTGCCTTTTACTTTTATCCACAATGAAAAACACTTATGATCTTTCTATAAAATACATACGGAAGCACTATAATGAATTCTATTCTTCTGCAGAAATGTGTGTACAGCTCTCATTAAGTTTAACGGATTCACATATTGGCACAGAGGAGATAATATCTTTCAGTGTGTTTAGGCTATACATCTAAAGACGCTCATAAGTATTCTGAACGTGTCAATCTCATGTGCACACTGACCATAATTGATGGTAAAATTGAAACAGACCTTTTGCATTAGGTGTCTGTAAAAGGAAGCTGCAGTGTTTTCAACCTACCTTATCAGTGCTAATGTTTTCACTGTAGGTACTCACTGTGATCTGACACCAAACACAATGAAGTCCAGTCAGGCCTTGGTAACATTTTATATTTTTGTGACACTTATCACATTTTGTTGGACAGTTTCCTTCTACCCAGTAGTGGTGCATTACCTATGAAAGAAAAGTACAGGCATAAGTAGGATTGTCAGCTTTAACAGCTACATGCCAAAGTAAAGGCTACCACAGGCTTACATCAGTGTTCTTTTTGGATTTCACATATGTTTTGATACAAGAGGCAGGGGCTCTTGAAACGCAGCGTTCATGGACTGTGTACTTGCAAACTGAAAAGAGAAGCATGTTAAGACTGAGTTAATGCTATTTCTGACTACATTTCTATGAAAAAATGACATCAGTAGAACTAGGTTTCATATCTACTACTATTTAATCAATCCAATCAGTCAATAAAAACTCAAAGTAGGCTGTTTTTTTCCATGCAATACAAAAGACCAATTAGTACAGGAAATATTATGCAAGTGAAAAATCCAAGAATGCTCTATCATGGCACAGCAGGAAATGCTTAATTAAATAAGTCCTCACTAAAATTTTTCACAATAATTCCCAAATGACAATAATATTAAAGACAAATTGATGACTGCCAAATGGTTTGGTGTCATTTGCTAGTAGGAAGAAATCTATATTTTACAAACTATAGGCAAGAGAGCAGCTTTTTATGAAAATAAAAGCCAATGAGTTTATGTTATTCTCTCTATTGATTTATAAATCTTAAATGGTTGATTAGTTCATTTCCAGATAGCTATTGTTGTCATGCATTTCATGTAATCATCCAAAGTTCAACTCTTGCTTGCCATAATGCTACTCCTATACAGAGAAGCTTCCTTTTCTAAATCCACTACCATCAGTTTTACATACTTGTCTTTATTGACAAACCTTGTCTATAAAGATCACACTAACTATAATGGGGGAATATAAAAGTGCCAGTTTATGATGCAAAGCTCCCCTGACTTCAATTATAAAACTCTACGCTCATATTTCTGTGATGATTGAATAGTTACCATTAGTGCATCCCTGTGCGTTGATGCGGAAATAATGCTAGTGCTTATAATGACAGCACTGAACAGATTCAACTATTTAAACCTAAAGATGAATGTCTGCCTGCATTAGACAAGTCTCATGCTTTTGGCCTTGACAGCAATTAAGCACAAAGGACTTCTAAACACCTTGCTTGCACCTATTACACAGACCCAGTGGGAGGTGCAGCCATTAATCAGACAAACTGCAGGGAGTAACATTGTTGATTGTGCCATGGAGGGATGGTAGGGCCCCCTGCAGTTCTCTAGCTGTTGTTTTTTCCCCTCCCTACACAATTTTAAACCAAAAAAAAAAAGTGCAATCTATAGCAATGCTTCAAAAATATGTGGGAGGGGAATCATTTATTAGGTGGAAGGAATGGAGGAGGGTTTCAGGAAGATATGGAAGTGTAGGAGTGGTTTAGTAAGAAAACTCAGGCCCCTTCCTATTTGCGCACTTGTAGAAACTGAAAGGAACCCATAAGTTCCCTACAGAGTGATGATCACTACTGAAAAATGACCAATTTAGTGTCAAGCAACATAGCAAGTAAAGAAAAGAGAAGGATATGGTAGCAAAAAGAAAAGGTCATGGTAAATGCAAAAGAGGAAGTTTACAAACAGGAGCACTCTTCTTTTCCAAGGAAGTTTTATGTTATAGACAGGGAAAATCCTATTTTCATACGACTGATATCTACAACAGAACAGAATATACCTGTCATATGCTGGGATGTAGGTGGTCCGACCTAGTGGTCAGAACAGGAGCCAGGCCTAGTCGTCAGAAGAGAGTTGGAAGGTGGAACTGTAGTCACGGTCAGGAGACAAGACTCAGAACAGAAATGGAATTGTGGTCAGGAGACAACCCAGTGATTGGAGCCAAGAGCCAGGGGGTTCGGAGGAAGATAGAGGCTAGGGCCGAGGTGCAAACAGGCACGGGTTGGCACAAAGCCAGTTACAGGAAGCAGATGTGACCACTTACAGGTGTAGAACATATTGAGCAGCTGATGTGCTACTGTATCAAGGGGTAGCCGTGTTAGTCTGTATCCACAAAAATAACGAGGAGTCAAGAGGCACCTTAAAGACAGATTTATTTGGGCATCAGCTGATGTGCTGCAGTTGCTACAAGGCTTAAATGATGTGCTGGCTCTTCTGTCCAACCAGGAAGCACAGTCACTTAGTGAGAGCTTACTGGGCTTAGTCATGCTCATTGTGTTGCCAGGAGACTGCGTCCGGAGCAAGCTGAGTTCTTGACATTACCTCCCCCAGCTCATCCCGGCCCTGGCTTGTCAGAATATCTTTGGTGAAACTCTCAGAAGACATTGGGAGTGAGAACATTTTTTTCTGGCTCTGAGCATCGCTCCTCTGACCCAGAACCCCTTGCACTCTATCAGATACTGGAGCTTCCATCTGACCCATTGGGAATCAAAGACCTGCTGGATTTCATATTCTTCCTGCCCCTGGACTATTATGGGGAGTGAAGGAGGGTCTACCCAGTCAGGGAAGGGGTTGTTAACGAACAGCTTGCAGAAGGAAACATGAAAGACAGAGTGAATCTTGATGGGTTCTGGGCTATGAACTTTAAAGGGCACTGGGTTTATTTGTTCAATGATCTGAAAAGAATCCAAGTATTGGTGATCGAGCTTGGCGGAAAGGAAGTCTGTTCTCAAGTTTGGGACAAGAGTCCAACCTTTAACCCCATGGCAAGTTTAGAGGCAGCTTGTTGCTTTTGGCTGGTATAATGCCTATAAGACTCTTTAGATGCAAGTAAGTACTCTTTGAATTCTTGGTATACTCATTGAAGGTGAAAAGAAAAGGAGTACTAGTGGCACCTTAGAGACCAATAAATTGGTTAGTCTCTAAGATGCCACTAGTACTCCTTTTATTCTGCGAATACAGACTAACACGGCTGCTACTCTGAAACCTGTCATTGAAGGTGGAGGACTGGGTCTGTGGCGGCTGGGATGGCACAGCCTTCTGGTAGGTCTGGATGAAACTGGGGATGAAAACCAGAATTCACAAAGAATATGGTCTGTTGAGGTGAAGTGTAGGTTGAATTGTTGTATGAGAACCACAGCAGTGGAAGCTAATCATCCTAATGGAAATTCTAAAAACAGTGGCAGTATTGCTCCAAGGTCTTCTTGACTCTTTCAGTTTGGCCATCTGCCTGCCGGTGGTCGGCTGTCAAGGTGAAAGGCTCAGTGCCGAAAAGGTGGAGGAAATTCCTGCCAGAAAACAAGAAGCAATCCCTATGATAGAGGAGGTCTTCTTGCAGGTGGAAGCTTGAATCTGGGGAGACAGCAGTGTTTCTTAGAGACTGACAGACTGGGGCTGCAAATGGATCACCTGGGAGCAGAATTAGGATAGTGGTTGTCAGATGACATTGATGGCCCCACAGACAAAGGATGGTGTGGTGAGAGCTTCCTACTCCACTTCATGATACTCGTCCTTGCAGGACAGGATGTCCACCTTCCTGCTTGTAGTCCCAGACAGTAAGTAACCACAAAAAGTCAAATCAAGAGAGGAAAAAACCCAGCCAATCTGAAATTCGTTGAGTCATCAGGTTGTCTGATGTTCCAAATTCTTGTGATCTGTACAGACTTGGACAGGACTCGCCCCCTCCCCTCCCCAAGGAAGTGATGCCATTCCTCAATGGCGGACCCAATGGCCAGAAGTTCTTTGTCCCTGTGATGGTGTCTCCACCCCACACAAGGCCTGAAGGATTAAGGTGGCTAGTTGGACCAAGTAACTGCCCTGGCTGCACCTGAAGGAGAAGTCAGGGAGCAGGTATTAATTAGACGAGGCTCAGTTGGATGAGAACAGGAGGAGCCTGTATAAAGCCCAGGAGCTGAGAGCAGAAAAGGGGACTGCAGAGCAGTCAGCAGTCAGGCCCTGGGAAAGGGAGTTGCTAGATTGCTATTTGTTTAAAATGTTTGGAAAGAAGAGGGCTATTTTACTCCAGTGTATTTGATTATTTGATGTGGAAACCAATACATACAGGATTAATTTCCGAAATGGGACAGTGTCCACCACTGAAAAAGGTAAATGTCCGATTCTGCCACCTTTATTCACAATTGGTAGTCACAAATTCATCAGTAGGACTACTTGCTCAGAAAGATATAAATCAATATACCTTTGATGGGCTACTTTTGAGTCAAGGGAAGGAGAAAATGTTTTACAGTGACAGACTTAAAGAGCTCAATCTGTTTATCAAAAAGAATATTAAGAGGTGACTTGATTACAGCGTATAAGTACCTTCACAGGGAGAAAATACTGGTTACTGAAGGACTCTTTAATCTAGTAGAGAAAGTTATAACAAAAAAACAATGCCTGGAAGCTAAAAATTCAAATAGGAAATCAGGCACTGTTTTTTGTTTTGTTTTGTTTTAAACAGTGAGTGATTAACCACTGGAACAAACTACCAAAGCAAGTGACAGATTCTCCATCTCTTGATGTCTCTGAATCAAGACAGGGTGCCTTCCTGGAAGATGTGCGTTAGCCAAACACAAGTTATTGGGCTCAATATGGGATAACAATGAAATTTAATGGCCTTTGATATAAAGGAGGCCAGAGTAGATGATCCAATGGTCCCTTCTCTCTTTAAGCTCTATAAATGTATGAATGTGAGGACGAGTGACATAAATCAAGCCTTATGATTAGGGTTGCCAGGCAGCCCGTTTTCGACTGGAACTCCTGGTCAAAAAGGGACCTTGGCGGCTCCAGTCAGCACCGGTGACCGGGCCGTTAAAAGTCCAGTCGGAGGTGCAGCAGGGCTAAGGCAGGCTCCCTGCCTGCCCTGGCTCCACATGGCTCCCAGAAGTGGCTGGCATGTCCAGCTCCTAGGGGGCTCTGCACGATGCCCCCCACGCCGAGCTGCGGGAGCAGCACATACAGACAGAGGCAGTGCATAGAGCTGCCTGGCCCCCCTGCCTGCAGGCTGCAGGGACATGCCACTGCTTCTGGGAGCCATGTGAAGCTAGGGCTGGGAGCCTGCCTTAGGCCCCAGCTTCACTGTGCTCCTGACCGGGAGCCACCTGAGGTAAGCACCACCAGGCTGGAGCCCACACCCAGAACCTTCTCCAGAACCCCAACTCCCTGCCCCAGGTTGGAACCCCCTCCCCCACCCTAACTCCCTCCCAGAGCCCGCACCCCAAACTCTTCCTGCACCCCAGTCCCCTCCTGCATCCAAATGTCCTCCCAGAGCTGCACCCAGCACCCCCTCCTGCATCCCACCCCACTGTCCCAGCCCTGAGCCCCCTCCCGCATCCAAACTCCTTCCCAGACCCCGCACTCGCTCCTTCACCCCAGCCCCTGCCCCCTGCACCCAAACTCCCTCCTGGAGCCCACACCCAGCACCCGCCCACACCCCAACCCCGTTTCAGCCCTGAGCCCCCTTCTGCACTCCAATCCTCTCATCCCTGGCCCCACCAAGGAGCCCACACCCCCCTCCCTCACTCCAACCCCCTGCCCCATCCCCGAGACTGCATCACCTCCCTGCACCACAAACCCCTCATCCCCAGCCCCAAGCCAGAACCAACACTCCAACCCCCCTGCCACAGCCCAGAGACCCTTCCTGCACCTTGAACTTTTCATTTCTGGCCCCAAGCCGGAGCCCGCTCCCCCAGCCAGATCCCTCAGTCCCTCCCGCACCCCAACCCGCTGCCCCAGCCTGGTGAATGTTAGTGAGGGTGGGGGAGAGTGAGCAACTGAGGGAGGGGGGATGGAGTGAATGGGGTACGTGGCCAGGGAGAAGTGGCAGGGCAGGGGTTAGGGCCTGAGGCACGACAAGTGTATTTGGTTTTGTGTGAGTAGAAAGTTGGCAATCCTATTTATGATTGAAGAGGAACTCATGGCATCTATGTAAATTGGCTGCCAGTCCTAGGAACCTGGTACTTTGAAAATCAGGCCCCAATATGCTAGACAGAATGAATGATGAGGAAGATTAGAATAACTAAATATGGCTATACAGTACCTGGGCTAGTTGATGACTAAGGAAGAATATGAATGACGTAACTATTTACAATTATTTAAAGGGAGAAATACCAAAGAAGGAGAACAAATATTTCAGGTCACACCACAACCAGGATGTACAGGAAGAAATTAAGCAAAGGTATATTTACGCCAAATATAAGAGGAAAAGCCCTAATACTGAGGTCATTATAATACAGAATATTTTCTCAAAGGAGTTTTGAAAGTCTCACTGTTTCAAGAATTTAAAACTGGTTCAAACACTCAAGTATAAAATACAGGGAAAATAATCAATGTGGCAGCAGGAGTCTGGATCCAGAGGATCTAGTAGATCTACTGTGAATGTAACACTTAGCAAGCAGCAGCACGAGAGAATGCTCACTGGAATACATATACTCACAGGAACAGCAGAGACCCTGCTTGCCTACTCCTATTAACATGTTCAAGCAAAGATTACAGTAGGCAGGCTTGTTAAAGTGTTTCAGTCTCCATACATGCTGCCCATCATCCTTCACATTCTGCACAGGGACATAAAAGAAACAGATTCCGTTTAATGACATACACAGTGAAACATATAAGTGCCAATAAAAACTGGAGATTGACTCAAGTACGTAAAAGACAAGCTGTTACTTCATTTATTACTTCAACCAGATCACAACATAATCCTTCTAAATACATGGAAACTGATGTGCTAATAGATTCCCCAGAAGCTCATGGATGTCCATGCATTTCCAAAGCCATGAAGAAAGGTAGACACCAGTAGTTAAGACTGCAATAGATTCCTGTCAGTAGATGTAATAAAGCAACTATTTAACTAGACAGGAGTTAGTTCTAAAATATATATTGCTCCATCTTAACAGCTACAGAATTGTTAACATTTCAACAGATTTGCTCGAGGGGCCTTCAGGGTGTAAAATACGCTCCCTGTGGAAATCATATGGTCTGTGCTAAGCAAGAGGTCAGACAATGATCATAATGGTCCCTTCTGGCCCTACATTCTATGAATCCACATCCTTCTATCAAAGAACTGATCTTGATTGGGCCAACAGTGGGATTTATATCCTGGATCTTCACCACTAAAAGAATGAGTCCCTAGTACTTGATCCAAAGGACTAAATCCTTCAGCTGGAAGCAGTAGCAGACTCATAAATCTTGTGTGTGGACCAGCCACTAGATGGGGATAGACCTACAATCTCCTAGTATCGATTATACTTGCCTTTAAAACGTGAATGAAAACATGAATATTTAAAAGATTTCTTTATGTTTTAATCAACATAAGCTCCCATTTACAAAACACTCAAACACTATCACTGAGGGTTTGGGTTTTTTTTTTTTATATTGTAGCTGTTTTTTTAAAATGTTTGCTTTGTGCTACTTTCATGGTTGCTAATTATAGTTTGCAACTATTTGTGTAGATCCCAGGTTCCTTGGCTGGTGTGTTGGCAGGCTTCTTTATTTTTCTAAATTAGTAACTATTAAACTTATTTTAATAAGCAACAGATTCACCTAACATATACCAACAGCCTTATTAAAACTACCTTACGTTCTTTTTTGGGACACTAGATGTCAATCTGTATTTATAAGTAAAACAGTATGTAACATAATAAAAGTAGTGAATCTCCATCAGTTAAATACAAGCAGCAGGAATTTTTCAAATTTTTGTTCTTTGATTTTTGTGTTCTGTGTGTTCCTATATTGCTGTGCGTGTCCTGGCCATTTCTTTATTAGACATTCAGTACTAGCATTCTAACCAAGATTACAACTATATAAGGAATACATAATTTCTGATTGAAACTGCAGTGTCTGGACAAATGAATATTCAGGTGACCCAGAAATTTTACTTGTGTGTGTGCAAGAAAAAGCAAAACTGTGCCTAATATTTATTAATTGCTCCAATTTTCATCCTAGCTTTACAACCAAACCCAAAGAAGGTGTAGCCCAACAATACCATATACCTGACTAAAATATACCACAACACACTGAGCCAAATTCAGACCTGGTGTAGTAGGATGCAACTGAACTTGGCCAATACTGCTTAAGCACTTTCCACTCTGTTGTGTTTTGACACATACAGATGCGTTCTGAAAAAGTAAAGTAAATGAAGATCATCCTCAATATATTTGTCGGACATGAAAAAAAATAGCTATACGCATGGCTGGTTCTTACCCAGTAATTGATTTATGATATCAAAGACCAGAAGAATGGGTCTCACATATAACAGCCCTGATTTTGAATGTGCTGTGTGAGGCCTTAGTCATAGTACTGTCAGCATAATTCAAAGAACATAATGCAACTCAAATGTCATGTAGCTCTATTAGAATTTACTTATTAGAGTCTAACTTTACTAGTTAAATTCTGAAAAACCTAGTATTGTTCTGTTCTTTAAACTCAAGTTATTTGTCACTGATGAGTCAAAGTCCCTGAGGATTTACTCAACATCATGAAGATAACAACGTCTTTGTAATAAAGAGCGATACATCAATGAAATAAGAATTTCTGTATCTGGTCCAAAGCCAAACCCTACGAAGAACACAACTTTCAATGATTTCTACAAAATACCTACATCAACTAAAGTCAACAGAAGTTGAAATCAGTGGGAATATTTTTGCCTATCTGGACACTTCAGGATCAGACCCTGTGTGGTGCTCCCCTAACATTATCATCAGGAGCTCAAATGCCATCTCTGACAGCTGGGCACTGTCAGGGCTTCCTTTCTGTAGAGGGAGCAAGAAAGATGCTTAATATGGGACTTTAAGGCTGACAAAGAGTATGGACGTTTTCCAATATTTCCTGAAGAATCAGAAATAGATTCTGCAGCTGTGGAGCCCCAGAGTCCTGTTGAGCTTCTTCAGGACTGGCAGCTGTATACTGCATGTTTTGTTAGACACAGCTCCATAATTTTAACCCTTATCTGAATACCCCACTCAACATACTTTTTTTTTTAATAGTGTTAAATTTTATTGTACTAAATACATTGCAAGTCTTCTAACAGAGTGACTAGGCACTGGAAAATAAAGATTATGTAAATGTTTTTTGAGATAAATAATTACAAACTTTAAACACTTTAATTCTAAAACATATTAATGTGGTCAATATGTACAGCAGGGGCTGGCAACCTTTCAGAAGTGGTGTGCCGAGTCTTCATTTATTCATTCTGTTTTAAGGTTTCGCGTGCCAGTAATACATTTTAACGTTTTTAGAAGGTCTCTTTCTATAAGTCTACAATATATCACTAAGCTATTGTTGTATGTAAAGTAAATAAGGTTTTTTAAATGTTTAAGAAGCTTCATTTAAAATTAAATTAAAATGCAGAGTCCCCCGACCGGTGGCCAGGACCCGGGCAGTGTGAGTGCCACTGAAAATCAGCTCACGTGCTGCCTTTGGCATGCGTGCCATAGGTTGCCTACCCCTGATGTACAGTATTAAGCTAAAAAGAACCTAAAATCCAAACTGATCTTTTTTTCTCAAAAAGAAAACTATTTACTCTGTATTAAAGTTCACATAAAATAAATTATAACAAATAAATACACTTTTTGTTTCACGTTAGTTTCATTTTACTTTTTTCAGTTTTAAGACTGGCCATTCCATGTGAATGTGCCTCTTCTTATTTGAAGAGAACATATGGACTAACTTAGCTGGCATTTTCCTTATCAGAAAAACAAACAAGTCTTGATGTGGGTGTTCTGCCAATTAAAACACTTAACTGTGTTACAGGCTGCAACTGATGCAGAAATCCATTACATAAACACAATGCACTTTTAGAAAATAGCAAATTAAATTTTTGCTCTTGTGCACTGCCAAAAATCAGCAATAAAGTACTGCAGATGATCATGCATGTACATAACTTTTTAAAACACTGCCTGGAGGGGAGGGGGAGAAAAGCCCACACAACGTGAAACAAACCCCCTCAGTGTAAGACTTTAAATATAAATAAAATCCACATTACTGACACATAGTGCATTGAGTGTCATTCAGTCATTTTACTTCCATATCCTGAAACAGAATTTAACAACAAATAGTCATTTAGAAGATCTCAAACCAGGGCAGCTTCAATACAAATCTCGTCCTCAGTTCATTATACTACACTTAAAATGAATCCTCCATATGGCATACACAGACGTTAGCACACAACGGTAGCAGTAACATTTTTTCACTCACACCAAGTCTCATGACTGACTATGGTCCTGATCCTACTTTCACAGAAGTCAATCGGAGCTTTGTCACTGATTTTAAGGCAGAAGAATTGGACCATAAATAAGCAACAAACCAAGGAACAGCCAACCTTAGAAATGAAAAAGTTGCACACAATCACTAGCTATACCACCCTAGACTAGTTCAATATTAATGCTCATTTATTTTAGTTTTTCAGATATTTATTAATAAATGTAATTGTGATTTTGATTAGGAACCAAGACACAAGGTTACAGTTTATAAACTGAATTTATAGGCTCTATGCAGGGGGAAGAGCTGCCTCTTTGTCTGCTGGCACATAAACGCCTCGGAATTGTCAGACATATAGATGAACATAATTTGTCTGGGAAGAGTCAACATGGTTTTTGTAAAGGGAAATCATGCCTCACCCATCTACTAGAATTCTTTGAGGGGGTCAACAGGCATGTGGACAAGGGCAATCCAATGGATACAGTGTACTTAGATTTTTCAGAAAGCCTTTGACAAGGTCTCTCATCAAAGGCTCTTAAGCAAAGTAAGCTGTGATGGGACAAGAAGGAAGGTCCTCTCATGGATTGGTAACTCGTTAAAAGATAGGCAACTAAGGGTAGGAATAAATGTTCAGAGTTTAGAATGGAGAGAGGCAAATAGTGGTGTCCCCCAAGGGTCTATACTGGGACCAATACCATTTGACATTCATAAATGATCTGGAAAAAGGGGTAAACAGTGAGGTGGCAAAATCTGCAGATGATAAAAAACTATTCAAGATAGTTAAGTCCAAAGCAGACTGAGAAGAGCTACAAAGGGATCTCACAAAACTGGGCGACTGGGCAACAAAATGGCAGATAAAATTCACTGTTGATAAATGCAAAGTAATGCACACTGGAGAACACAATCCCAACTATCCATATAAAATGATGGGGTCTAAATTAGCTGTTACCACTCAAGAGAGATCTTGGCGTCATTGTGGATAGTTCTCTGAAAACATCCACTCAATGTGCAGTAGCAGTCAAAAGAGAGAACAGAATGTTGGGAATAGTGATAGATAATAAAACAGAAAATATCATACTGCCTCTATATAAATCCATGGTACGCCCACATCTTGAATACTGAGTATAGATGTGGTTGCCCCATCTCAAAAAAGATATATTGGAATTGGAAAAGTTCAGAAAAGGGCAACAAAAATTATTAGGGGTAAGGAACACTTCCTTATGAGGAGAGATTAGTAAGATTGGGACTTTTCAGCTTGGAAAAGAGACAACTAAGGGGGGAGGGAGTATGATCGAGGTCTATAAAATCATGACTGGTGTGGAGAAAGTAAATAAGAAAGAGTTATTTATTCCTTCTCATAACACAAGAACCAAATGAAATTAATAGGCAGCAGGTTTAAAATAAACAAAAGGAAGTATTTCTTCACACAACGCACAGGCAACCTGTAGAACTCTTTGCCAGAGGATGTTGTGAAGGCCAAGACTAAAAATGGGTTTGAAAAAGAACTAGATAAATTCATGGAGGATAGGTCCATCAATGGCTATTAGCCAGGATGTGCAAGGAGGGTGTCATAGAATATCAGGGTTGGAAGGGACCTCAGCAGGTCATCTAGTCCAACCCCCTACTCAAAGCAGGACCAAACCCCAATTTTTGCCCCGATCCCTAAATGGCCCCCTCAAGGACTGAACTCACAACCCTGGGTTTAGCAGGCCAATGCTCAAACCACTGAGCTACGTCCCTAGCCTCATTTTGCCAGAAGCTGGGAAAGGGCAACAGGATGGATAACTTGCTGATTGCCTGTTCTGTTCATTCCCTCTGGGGCACCTGGCATTGGCCACTGTCAGAAGACAGGATACTGGGCTAGATGGACCTTTGGTCTGACCTAGTATGGCCATTCTTATGTTGTTATGTAGGACCTCTCCCACTATGCAGCAGTAAAGGCTATTTATGATTCTGAGGGAGTATTTCCTCCTAGGTAACAACAACATAGTGCCAGAATAGGCATTATGTTGTGCCTATTATCTTTCCTATGTACAAATTCTTTGGCAACCAGACAGAGAAATGATGTGAAGGGACATAGTAGGCAGATTATTCCCTAGCTGCCTGCAGTTGTTTGTTTGGTAGTGTGTGGTTTTCTGTTTATTTTTTAAATGACCTACACAACCTAAAGACAGAGCTTTTCATGACAAACCTCTCTGTGCCTGTCAGCCAAAGGGTAGGAGGAAAGGGTCTACCATGCCAAGGAACTCCTCTTTTTAACACACACACACACACGCTTATGTTCCAGGGAAGGCCTCTCCCCACCCCCGAACTTTTCAACAACTGGGAGGCTCCCCTTGTCATTCTGCTACAGTTAGGGCAAGATCAACATCCCCTGCCAAGGAGATGGGTGGGAGAGGTGCCCATTTCCTACTCCCAACTAATAACGAGAAAAAGAAAGCAGAGATGACCCACCTTGTGCAGTTCTTTGAGATGGGTATACTATGGGTGCTCTGCTTGTGGTCTGCATGTGCCTCAGGTATCTTCGACTGGAGATTTTCAGCAGCGGTGCTTGTTCAGCCTGTGCATGCACCCTCACTATCCTCATGCCCCTTATCAAAAATATATAGGACTGTGATAGATGAACTGCCCTCAGTTCCTTCTCTACCAGCCCATGGGGATGTGATTGCAGAGCCATTGGCCATTATTTCTGAAAACTCATGGCGATTGGGGGAAGTCCCGGTCGACTGGAAAAAGGCTAATGTAGTGCCCATCTTTAAAAAAGGGAAGAAGGAGGATCTGGGGAACTACAGGCCAGTCAGCCTCACCTCAGTCCCTGGAAAAATCATGGAGCAGGTCCTCAAGGAATCAATTCCAATTAGAGGAGGGGAAAGTGATCAGGAACAGTCAGCATGGATTCACCAAGGGCAAGTCATGCCTGACTAATTTAATTGCCTTCTATGACAAGATAACTGGATTTGTAGATGAGGGGAAAGCAGTGGACATGTTGTTCCTTTACTTTAGCAACCCTGATATTTAGCAAAGCTTTTGACACGGTCTCCCACAGTATTCTTGCCAGCAAGTTAAAGAAGTATGGGCTGGATGAATGGACTATAAGGTGGACAGAAAGTTGGCTAGATTGTCGGGCTCAACGGGTAGTGATCAATGGCTCCATGTATCAAGCGGTATCAAGTGAAGTGCCCCAAGGCCTCGGGCCGGTTTTGTTCAATATCTTCATAAATGATCTGGAGGATGGTGTGGATTGCACCCTCAGCAAGTTTGCAGATGACACTAAACTGGGAGGAGAGGTAGATACCTTGGAGGGTAGGGATAGGATACAGAGGGCCCTAAACAAATTAGAGGATTGGGCCAAAAGAAATCTGATGAGGTTCAACAAGGACAAGTGCAGAGTCCTGCACTTAGGACGGAAGAATCCCATGCACCGCTACAGACTAGGGACCGAATGGGTAGGCAACAGTTCTGCAGAAAAGGACCTAGGGGTTACAGTGGACGAGAAGCTGGATATGAGTCAACAGCGTGCCCTTGTAGCCAAGAAGGCCAATGGCATTTTGGGATGTATAAGTAGAGGCACTGCCAGCAGATCGAGGGACGTGATCGTTCTCTATTCGACACTGGTGAGGCCTCATCTGGAGTACTGTGTCCAGTATTGGGCCCCACATTACAAGAAGGATGTGGAAAAATTGGAGAGAGTCCAGCGGAGGGCAACAAAAATGATTAGGGGACTGGAACACATAACTTAGGAGGAGAGGCTGAGGGAACTGGGATTGTTTAGTCTACAGAAGAGAAGAATGAGGGGAGATTTGATAGCTGCTTTCAACTACCTGAAAGGTGGTTCCAAAGACGATGGATCTAGACTATTCTCAGTGGTAGTGGATGACGGGACAAGGAGTAACGGTCTCAAGTTGCAGTGGGGGAGATTTAGGTTGGATATTAGGAAAAACTTTTTCACTAGGAGGGTGGTGAAACACTGGAGTGCGTTACCTAGGGAGGTGGTGGAATCTCTTTCCTTAGAAGTTTTTAAGGTCAGGCTTGACAAAGCCCTGGCTGAGATGATTTAATTGGGGATCGGTCCTGCTTTGAGCAGGGGTGTCATAAATATAAAGGGAAGGGTAAACACCTTTAAAATCCCTCCTGGCCAGAGGAAAAATCCTCTCACCTGTAAAGGGTTAAGAAGCTAAAGGTAACCTCACTGGCACCTGACCAAAATGACCAATGAGGAGACAAGATACTTTCAAAAGCTGGGAGGAGGGAGAGAAACAAAGGGTCTGTGTCTGTCGGTATGCTGCTTTTGCCGGGAATAGAACAGGAATGGAGTCTTAGAACTTTTAGTAAGTAATCTAGCTAGGTATGTGTTAGAGTATGATTTCTTTAAATGGCTGAGAAAAGGAACTGTGCTGAAGAGAATGACTATTCCTGTCTGTGTGTCTTTTTTGTAACTTAAGGTTTTGCCTAGAGGGATTCTCTATGTTTTGAATCTAATTACCCTGTAAGGTATCTACCATCCTGATTTTACAGAGGGGATTTCTTTACTTCTATTAAAAGTCTTCTTGTAAGAAAACTGAATGCTTTTTCCTTGTTCTCAGATCCAAGGGTTTGGGTCTGTGGTCACCTATGTAAATTGGTGAGGATTTTTACCAAACCTTTCCCAGGAAGTGGGGTGCAAGGGTTGGGAGGATTTTGGGGGGAAAGACGTGTCCAAACTACATTTCCCAGTAAACCCAGTTAGAGTTTGGTGGTGGCAGTGGAAATCCAGGGACAAAGGATAAAATTAATTTGTATCTTGGGGAAGTTTTAACCTAAGCTGGTGAAAGTAAGCTTAGGAGGTTTTCATGCAGGTCCCCACATCTGTACCCTGGAGTTCAGAGTGGGCTCTTTGACATTCAGGAATAGGTTGGATAACACTTTGATGAATCTGGAAGTTACAAGGTGAACAGATACCAAGAAACCTTCCACAGCAGAATGAAATACTGTGATGGCTCCTAGGTAAACTTTAATGGAACTCAAAAGAGATCTCTTTGCTTTAGAGTGAAAAGTTATTCTTAGAATCTCCAAGAGAGTCACGTCAACAGGAAATAGGTGATGGTGAGTGTACCAGTGGTAAAATCTTTTCCATTCCCAAAGGTATGTTTTTCTGGTGGATTTCTTTCTATTGTTCAACAGGACGTCTTGAACCTCTCTGGAACAGGAAATACCATCCTCTGAGTCAGAGTGGACCGGGGTGACAAACATTCCCCAAATCCTTAGTGGGAAGAATAGGCATCATTGCGAGATAGCTGGCTACGAGAAGAGACAGAAAAGGTGGAAAAACCACTTCTGTCTCAGCCAGGTTAGTGAGATCAAGATTACAGTGGCTTTGTCCACTCTAATTTTTTTAGAACCCTGAGGACTTGAGGCATTGGAGGAAAGTTATAGAGGACACTTCTTCACCAAGAAAGGAGGAACGTGTCCCAAAGGGGACGGTGACCAAGACGTCCCCTCAAGCAGAATTTCACACATTTCTGGTTGACAGCAAGAGCGAAAAGGTCTATGTTCAGAAAACCCCAGGTAAGGAATATCTGCCTGAGATGGAACGGTCAAGTTCCCATGCCTGATCTTGGGTGAACTGTCTGCTGAGATCTTTGGGTATAGTGTTGGAGGCCAGACAAAGCAACTGCTAAGATAAGGATTCACTGGGCTCTGCATTAGTTCCATCCCTGAGAGTTTATGAACAGAGGGAAGAGGATCTTTTCAATTTATGTAGTACATACTGTGCCACCTCACTTTTGTAAACACACTGAGTGTGACAGAGTGTCCAACAGGGAGGACTCAATACTGATAGAGGGTCATGACCTATGACAAAGCATAGGAATATCTTGTGAGAGGGATTTACCACAACAAGAAAGTACATGTCTTGAAGGTTGAGGGTCATGAAATAGTCTCCCAGATCCAGGGATGGAATAACAGCTGTGAGTATTACCATCCTGAATTTCTGTACCTTGATAAAGGTATTCAGCATCCTGAGATCTTTAATTGGCCCTTGTTTTTGGAAACCAGAAAGTATTGAGTGGAAACTGCTTCCAAGGCTTCTAAGCAGAGGAGGGACAGAACCTCTTGCCTCTTGAGATGGCCTCTGAAAAAGGATGGGGAAGGAGGATGAGAGGAATGGATGCAGTGAAAATGGATGGAGTAGCCTGATGTTATAATCTCCAAGATTTGACCTCCAAACTCCATCTGTTGGAGGTCATATGCTCCCATGAGCTGTGGAAATGGGAGAGACAATCCCCAAAAGGTAGGAGAGGGCAGAATGGTACAGCACTGGATCTGGATTGCAGTGGTGTTCGTGGCCATCTACCAAGGTATCAAAATCAATACTTTGCAGATGATGGCTGCTGCATCGATCCAGGTGCAGTGGTTGAGAACTTTCCCCTTTTGATTCTGGGTTTCTGGCACCATATTGTAGGTGGGAAACTGGGCTGGGAGAGATCTCCGAGCTTTCTGAGACCAGTTAAATCTCCTCTTATTTGCAGGTATATATATGTCCAGTGAGTGAAGAGTCACCCTAGAGTCATTCCGAGAATGTAGGGAGTCATCAGTGGATTTGCCAAATAATTTAAGACCACTAAGGGGAGGTCCTTTATAGTGTTCTGGACTTTATGTGGAAATCCTGAAGATTACAGCCATAAGGCTCAGCGCATGACTACAGCTGTGGAGATGGAACAGGCTGCTGTGTCAACAGCATTGAGAAAAGCTTGAAAAGTTGTCCTTGCAAGAAGCTGTACCTCTACATCATTCCCTGTGCTCTTCTGGGAGGTGTTCAATAAAGGAATAAAATTTTGAATAGATAATTTGGTAATACTTTAATAGAATTGCCTGGTGATTAGCAATTCTGAATTGCAGGGTGGCAGACAAGTAACTGTCGATACCATGGAGAAAGTGCTTTGGTCATTATCATATGGGGTAATCTTTGAATGTTGTTGCCTTTTGAGTTCATTTACTGCATCCACAACTAAGAAGCTAAAGGTAGACCGGGAAAATAAAAATTCTGAACCGCTAGCTGGAACATAGTACTTTTTGTCTGCCCTCTTAGCTGTTGGGAGGGCAGTGTCAGGGGTCTGCCAAATTGTCTTGTCAGGTTCTAACAATACTTCATTTACAGGAATGGCTACCTTTGCTGAAGGTGATGTGTGAAGAATGTCCAGCAATTTGTGCTGAGTCTCTAGGATATCTTTTAATGGGATCCGAAGAGTGTCTACCACTCTTTTGATCAAAACCTGAAATTGTTTAAATCATCTACTGTATATGGAGGTGGCATAACAGCTTCATTCGGGGATGATGAAATATTTATCCTTGGCATAGCTTCTTCATCAGCTCTCCATTCTTGTTCCTCACAATCACCTTCTGCAGTGGAGACTGCTGAGAGGAAATGGAAGGAATCAAACAGTGCTGACTCTCGGATTCCCTGACAGCACTGAGAACCCTGGAGAACTGTCGGCAGTAAACAGCCAAGGGTCCCAGTGTGGCCACTGGGGAGGACCATAAGAGAATGGGGGAGGCATCCAGGACTGATTGTAACAATGCGCAGAGCAGGTTGAGCTCACCTTAGCTCTGAAGTGTCCCTCAAAGGAGCAGATTCAGATGAGGGTGGTCTACACAGATAATAATAAGACCACTGAATAGAAATCAGAGTCTGAAGAACTCTCATGTGCATAGTCTAATGGAGGAACAGGGAGATGAGAAGTGATGGTTTGTCTCTCCATATGCCTGGGTACAGGGGAATCAGGCAGATCCATCAGTAGATGAGGTACTAGAGGTCTGAATGAGTTCAGGAAAGGATACTGAGGTACAACCTGAACTCCTGCAGTGCCAGATGCCATGTCTGCAGCCTACTAGGCTCCCACAATGAGGTCTATGGTACCAACAAAGGTGTGAGAGGTTCCAACAATTGCTAGATGGTCAGTCAAGGTGCCAAAGATGCAGTCAATGTAGCTGGAGGTACCAACTTCTTTAGTGTGTGGAGTCCCTGGAGTTTTTACCAGTTCAGTCATGTTTCAATGGTACCGATCGCTTTGGTATGGATCGTCGGGTACTGCATGATTGAGACAAGCTTGAGGACTTCATTTTAGCATTCTCAGTACTGAGGCAGCTTGAACCATCCATGGAAGCCTTTGAGGAGCCTGGGGTCTCCCGTACAGCAGATCTCTTAGAGGTATTCTCTTCTTGAGGAGATTTAGTACTCATCTTGGTGGACGTCTTTCCCACACCACTTGCAGATCTCTCGGAGGCAGAGGAGGCACTCTGGTCACTTGGAAGCCACTGTACTGAGCAGGGAAAAGAGGAGATCCAAGGGAGGACTTCGTCATAAAGTTGAATCGCCCTGTCCCTCCTGAAGCAACTCTTAAAACTAGTGCAGATTTTGCACTTTGAAGACACTTGTGTATTCTGGAGGCAGCAGAGAGAGCATGAGTGGCTGTCGCTAACTGGGAAGGAGTCCTGGCAAGTGAGCTAACATTTGAAGCCTGGGACTTAAGCATGCTGCCAAAACAAAACAGTTTTCTTCTAACAGTAGAGAAAGGGAGTGGGAGGCAAAAACCTCCATCAATGGAAAAACTAACCGCCAAAGAAATAAAATATGAAGTAAATAAAAGATTAAAGACTTAATTATAAAATAAAACAAAACTATAAGAGTAACAAATAAGCAGGTATCTGTGAGCACTATGAATGGTCCTCCGCTAGCCAGGGAACTCGAGAAGGAATCAAGGGGCAGTTCATCTGTCATTTGAGGCATGAGAATAGCTAGGGAGCATGAACGGATCGAATGAGCACTGCTGCTGAAAATCTCTGATAGAAGGCACCTGGGGTGCATGTGCACCTCAAGTGGAGCACCCACAGAGACACTACTCAAAGAAGACGAAAGCCTCATATTAGGCTGGACCCAGGACCATCTACCGTGTTCAGGACATGCAGGGGAGCCACAGGCTTTAACTACTGCCAGTTCAAGTGCAAAATAAACAGGTAAATAATAGACTGGGGAGCACAGGAGGGAGGGAATCTTGCTTCTGTGAGCTTTGCTCCCTCAAAGGCACAACCACAATTCACCACTACACCACCATTTTTAAATAGGTGCAAAGCCAGTATCTGCCAGCCCTCTACTGTCCGCATGGCTTGGAAAGCTACAGCTACTTTTTAATGCACAGTACAAATAAAAGTGAGTTGTTGATACAATTTGTATATTTTATTCACAGAGAATGAGCTAGAATTACTCCTGGTTCTACAACAATTTCTACCACCATAAGCCTTGGCAGAAGGCTCCCAAGAAAGAAAGTCTTCCCGGGACAAGGCTATAATAGTGGAATGTGTCTGCAAGCTCCTTTGCAAAAGGCTCTGAGGTCTTAGTGCAGGTGAAAGTGGGCAGCACTGACAAGAAACAGTGCATACATTTTTTTCCCAATAGTTCCTGGTAAAGTCTCCAGGAAGGAATTGAAGCTACTCCCTCTGGTGGTAAATCTAAGAGATAGCAGTGATAGAAATAGCACCTATTGTCTCTTAGGGTGAACCCACCCCTCTGACAAGAAGACTCATGGGCACTGCATGTGTGAGAGTTAATGAACTTAGCTCTGTATATGGAAATGGTACACAGTCCATCTATGCCTCATTCTTTTAAAAACTCAACTGATCGTTGTGACCTCACAGTCACGAATTGCACATTTAATGTTGATATAAAAAGCACAATTTATCTTAGTTCTAATTAAAGAAAAGGGCAGAATCTTATAAAATCATAAATTGTTGGGTATCATCCACAAGCATTTTTGCATTTCAATCTAAGAAGGACCACTCACAATACTATGGACCCCAAACAATTCACAACAAATTTGGCAAGGTGTATTGTAATGAATTGTGAGAGTTCCAAATCCGGTTTTTGTTCTACATATGTAGGGCTCAAACAACAGACGATCATAACATGTTAGACATCACAATAGGAGGCATTTCACACAAAGAGGATGAACTCAGACTAAAGCACTTGATTTCACATTTAACCAAAAAAGGGTAAAATACTCATCTTTTAAATTCTCTGTGGTAATAGCATAATACATTAGATGTATGGGGATATGAGTGAATCTCATTCACAAGGAAGTGTCCTTATAATTTAATTGTAGCTTTGTCACGCTTGGGTTGTATAGTATTTACCTCACTGAGATGATTAATTCTATATTTTACAGATATTCAGTGTCTGCTTCATGAGTGTAGGTGTAATGGGTTAAGACTAAAAGGGGTAATTTTAAAAAAAACGTGATTTGTGTCAGATTACTTGTGATACAAATAAATATAGGTTATAAGTAAGGCTACGATTTAGTCACGGAGGTCGCGGAAGTCATGGAATCCGTGACTTCCAGCGACCTCCATGACTTCAGCCTGCAGAGGTTGGAATCTGCTGGGGTTCCCTGACGCCTATGGGGGCAGGGAGATGTGGGGTCCACCTGCCACCTGTGGCGGCCCAGGGAGCTCCAAGCCGCCACAGGCTTTGGGGGTACCCTGCAGCTTCTGGCTGCCACAGGCAGCAGGAGAACCCCCAAGCTCCCGGCTACTGCGGACCCCCAGAGCTGTGGACGGTGGGGGTACTGCACAGCTCCTGGCCCCTGTGGGTGGTGGGGGGACCCCCAGAGCTTCTGGGGTACCCCACAGCCCCTAGCTGCTGCAGGCAGCAGAGGCCCCGCAGATCTCAGCTGCTGTGCAGCTGCCCCGCTGCAGGTGGTGTGTGGACCTGCTTATCCCCATTTTGTCACAGATATTTTTAGTAAAAGTCACGGACAAGTCACAGCTTCCGTGAATTTCTCTTTATTGCTCATGACCTGTCCGTGACTTTTACTAAAAATATCTGTGACAAAATCTTAGCCTTAGTTAGAAGGCATTTGTTCCTGTTGAATTTCTCTCTTACTATAGAAAAGCAAAGCAGATTCTTTCTGAGCCACAACAAAATAGCAGCTGTGGTGCAATTATGACATCTAGTGGCAACCAAGAAGAGAGCAAATGTAAAATATTCAGCTCCAAAATGCCTTGGCTCTTGTATGCAGTGGTGGTGTAGACATGTTGGTCCCAGAGAATTAGAGAGAGAAAGTACATGAGGTAATATCTTTTATTGGACCAAATTCTGTTGGTGAGAGAAACAAGCTCCTGAGCTTACACAGAGTTGTTCTTCTTCAGGTTTGGGAAACTTAGAGTGACACAGCTGATTGTTTAGCATAAGTAGTTAACACTTATTTTAAGGGACCACTCAGGGTGAAGTGGCCCATCACACAGGGAGAAAAGGATGGGTGGGAGTGGAAGCAGCTGGAGTGTGGGGGGTTGGTTAGTGGGTTACAGATTGCTATAATAAGCCATAAAACCAGTATCTCTATTCAGGCCATGATTTTTAGTGTCTAGCAGAGTTATACATTCATGCTTCCAGGCTCATCTTTTGAAAGTGCTGTGCAGGTTTCCTTTGAGAATGAGGACTGATCGGTCAGTTATAGAGTGATCACTTTGTGAAAAGTGTTCACCCATAGGTGACGGGTTGTTTGTCTTTTATCATTTTCCTGTGAGTTCATTAGAGAGCATAGCGGTTGTCCAGTTTCGCCCACATAGTTATTATTGGGGCATTTAGTGCCCTGGATGAGGTACACCACATGTTGTGATAGGCAAGTGTAGGAACCATGGATCTTGAAAGGTGTGTTGTGGAGGGGTGTTGATCATTGTAGCAGTGGAGATATGTTTGCATCTGCTGATTTGGCAGGGTCTGGTCCCACTTTGAGTTGGTGTGCTGGCCTGTGGGGAGCTTGCCCCAAATGATGAGTTTGGAGAGGCTGGGGGTTGTCTGAAGGCCAGAAGAGAAGGGTCAGCTGTGTTGCTGTAGCTGTGTCAACTCCAGGATATTAGATAGACAAGGTGGGTAAGGTCATATCTATTATTGGATCAACTTCTGTTGGTGAGAGAGGCTAGCTAGAAGAGCTCTGTGTAGCTCAAAAGCTTGTGTCTCACCAACAGAAGTTGGTTAAATTAAAATATATTTCCTCACCCACTTTGTAACTTAGCTTTTGAAAGTAAATCTAGTGCTTGTGAAAGTTGTTAGCCTATTGGCCTTCCTTTTGTGGGTCCATCCAGAGAACTGACAGTAACCCCCTGCCCACAAAAGAAAAGGCACCAAACACAAATGGGTGTAAACTGACTCAGTGACAAATCAAAAGTGATGTCATGGGGATGTGAAAAATGTGCTAGTATGGGACAGCAAGCAGAATATTCCAGACAATGCCCACTGCTCCACTCAGAGTTCCAAGGAGTAACTGGACACCATGCAATGGAATCCTGCCCCGATGTCTGAACAAATGAAGGCAAGGATAATTGTCTCAAAATTACACAGAATCTCCCTGTGACTGACCTTCCTTATTATGGAATTATATATGGCAAATGGGAACACAAGAAAATGGTTAATGAGGAGGTACCTGATCTCGGTGGGGTCTTGGATGGGTCAGACGGAGGGGAGGAAGATGGGGAGAAATACAGCCCGAAACTCAGAAGGGAGTACTGGAGGAGAAGAATAGGGGCTTCCGCCTGGATTTAGGAAGTGTGTGTGTGTTACAGGGTCCTACTCTCACTGCAGAAAGAGTAGGTATCAGGGTACTCTTGTTCTGTGAAGGAATCACCAACTAACTGCCCAGCAGGTTGCAGAACAAGGCTGGAGTGGAGGCACGCCCACAGGGGAATCTTGCTCTCCATGAGAGACTGTCAGGGCCCAAGATAGAGGCCCTGATCTTGGCACAGCAATGGCCCACCCCTCAGTCACAGGCGAGAGGCCACAAAGCAAGCAGCATCAAATGATCAGGACACATGAAACACAAAAGTGTAGGGCTGGTAGTGGGATTAAATGGTTAACAACATTGTGCAAGTGGAGGATACTAATCAGAGAACCTCAGATGACACTCACTGCTCTGAGAAAAGTTCACAGGAATCAGTGGATATAGCTCAGTGGAACTCTGCTCAGATATGGAAATGGAGGCATGAAAGAAAAATGGCCCTACAGACCCAGAAAGTCTCCCTAGACTTGAGCTTCTAGATGGAAAACTTGGCCAAGGCCAGGAAGAAGTTCTAGAGACACAGTCCACTCTATGCTATCCTGAAGGTGATGAAGCTACACTGTCTGGACCTGTGAATTTAGCAATGTGTTGTCCCATCTAAAGTATCTCTTATGTAAGCGACTTCCACCACTCCACTTTGGAGACTACTCCAAATCCTAACTGATCTTAGTGGTCAGGAAGCTGAAAATCACTGGCAGAGCTAAGAACAGAACCCATGGCCGATGACTACATTCCCGACCTTTGATTTCTTATAGCTTTTCATACACTATCAAATCAACGTAAGAAAAGTCTTGTGGCTAAATACTAAGTGTAGACCAGGGTCAGGTCTACAATATAACTACCTCATTCAGGGGTGTGAAAAATCCAGAGCCGAGTAATGCCGTTATCCTGACCTAAGCCATGGTGTAGACATTGCTACATCGACAGGAGGGCTTCTCCCATTGACGGAGTTACTGCCCTTGAAGAGGTGAATTAATTATGGCAATGGGAGAAGCTCTCCCATCGGCATAGTAGCATCTTCACTGAAATGATACAGTGGCGCTGCTACAGCATTTTAAGTTGAAGCTTAAACCTGCCCAAGGCACCAGGAGATCTGGATTCTTTAAACAGCCCTGCAACAGACTTCCTTTTGGCCTTGGACAAATCACTTAAACTGTCTGTGCTTCAGAATCCCTATTTGTAAGAAAGTGATGAACATGCTTTGCTACCTCATGGTGCTGTTTTCAGGCTTAATTTATTAGTGTTTTTAAAGCACTTTGAAATCCTTTGAAATGGAAAGCACTATATAAAAGAGGTGCAAAATATCATATTGTGGTAGTAGCAGCAACCATTAGAATTAAGGCTATATGGTGGTTTCCATTCTAACTCCCTTTTTTCTAATCACTCAAAACATCCTGAATTTTCATTTAGTCAGAACCAGAGCTACTTTACTATAACATCTCCAAGGGAAGCAATTTAAGCAAATGTTTTTGAATAATTACTATTGGTGTTTAATGGGAACAGTTTTAGTAGATATGATGCTTGATGGATGCATTCAGCCAGTGCTAAAGGGTTAACTGGTGATTAACCAGATATAATATTCTTAGATCTGGCCTTTTAATACATAAATTACAAAACAATATTTGTACTACACAACATTCAGATCTTGCTTTAGATTTTCAAAGCATTGTATAAAACAAGAGATAATTAATTAGCAATTAAAATTTAATTGCATTGTGTTATAATTGTTTGTTCAGCATGCTGATTGCCTTGGCAAGAGGCGTCATACAAATACAATTACTGGTCTTCATTTTGCAGCTGCTCCACAGGAAAAACTCCCATTTATTTCAATGAAAGTTTTGCCTGCAGTGCAGCTGCAGAATCAGGCACTAAGAAAAAAAGAACAAAGGGATAAAGCAAATAAAGGGGAAAAAACAGAGAGATCATTTTTTAATTCTTGCAATTTATGTAATATAATTCCTTGTCTCATTTTAACTACTTTCAGATGGCTATTCCCTTAAGTGGGGCAGCTATATAGTCAGTAAGAAAGACTAATTAAAGGACTGTTAGTGATTTAATATCTTAAATCGTTTTTATGTTAGCAATTCAGTTTTCTTTTAAGGGATACACACATTATAGGTGTAACACAGAGGTGATAAAGGTATCAGGGCAGATCCTCAGTGGATATAAATTGTCATAGTTCCATTGAAGTCAATAGAACGGTGACCAAATACACCCGCTGAGGATCTGTCTCACTGATTGATATATGAATGTTTTATACAAAATGAGAAAGAATATCTCAGCAAAGAGATAAAACCCCTGTAGACAGTCAAAAATGAACCAAGCAACTCCACAACCCCACCCCTATTTGTCCCAATATCAAACAATTAAAACACTGTAGGAGCTTATTGAGGGATGCGGGGGAAAGGTTAAGAACTGACTCAATCATGGTCTAAATATATCTACAAAGGAAGACTATATCTGGCAGAAGAGGACTTATTAACCTCGCAGGAAAAGATATAACTAAATCCAGTGGTTGGAAGTTGAAGGTACACACATTCATAGTGGGAATAAGGCACATATTTTTTAATACTGAGAGTAATTAACCATTGGAACAACTTACTAAGGGATCGGGTGGATTCTCATTCACTTGTAATCTTTAAATCAAAACTGGATGTCTCTCTAAAAGATATGGACTAGTTCAACCACACATTATTGACCATGGTGGAGGAATTACAGGATGAAACGGTGTCTTTGTTATGATGATCACAATGGTCCTTTCTGGCCTTAAAATCAACGAATTAAGACAATCAATACACCATTTTCTTTCAGAACACGGGAGGCCTGGCCCAGAACCAGCCGCAGCCAGGGCAGCACGCCCCGCATGCAGCTGTGGCCGGGAAGGCCGGGCAGCCCAGCCCAAACCCTGTCATGGGGAGCCCCAGCCCTGAGCCTCTCATCCCCAGACCCCCGCACACCAAGCCTCACCCCCCACACAAACCCAGAATTCCCCCACACAAACCCCTACTCCCCTGCATCCAGCCCTCCCTGCTGAGCCCCTCCCCCCTGTATCTGGACCCTGCCCCTGCTGAGCCCAATCTCCCTGCACCTGGACACCCCTCCTCCCTGCCGATCCTATCACCTGCATCAGGACCTCTACCCCTGTACCCAGACCCCTCCTGCTGAACCCCAACCACCTTTACCTGGACCCCTCAGCAGAATCCCATTCCCCCTCCACCCAGAACCCCCCCAACAACCCTTCCTGTGCATCCAGATTCCCACCTACACCTGGACCCCCTCACTGAGCCGCCCGTACCCAGATTACCCCCCACACAACCCTCTCAACCCAGACCTGGATCGCCACGCACACTAAAACCCTCCACGCTTGGATCCTGCCAAGCTGAGTCTGCCTATCCACACCTGGTGCACCTGGCACAGAGGGACAGGACCCTGGGATGTTTCTGGTGCAGGCTCAGCCCTTGTGCTGTGTCAGGGTTGAGTGCAGCCTTACTGCCAAGTCCATGTCCCGTGAGTAAGAGGGCTGCAGGGTGATCTCCCACCTCCATACAGCCAGTGTCCTGTGCTCCCCACTGCCATGCTGGAGCCTCCACATTTATTTATTGACAAATAAAATGTGCAGAATTTTTAAATATTGTGCACAGATTCAGAATTTTTATTTTTTTGGCACAGAACTCCCTCAGGAGTATTATGTAATGTCACGATTATGCAGTGTCTTTATCAAATAGAAATATTTCTCATACCATTCCCACAATTATGTCATCTATCATTCCATCATCTATCTTATGTTCTCTTCGTAAATTATTCCGGAGGACAGAGACAAAAGAGTTTCATATTACTTTACTTTTCAGTATCCAAAAATATATCTAGATTTGACCATTCAACATATACACACAAATTGTAAACCTAACAGTAAAGGCAAAATAACTTTTTGCTGGTTCAATGGAAAATGTGAAATAGTGACTTTCCTCTAGAAACTGCTGTATGATTCCATTGGACCAAAAGGCCTCTAAAAAAAAAAAGAAAAAGAAGAAAAAAATCGGGGGGGGGGGGGCAATGTTAGAGCCTTTCACCATTCCTGTGAAATGTTACACTACTTTTCCTGGTAGACTAATGATGCAGCTTGTGTAGTCCCCCGAGTTGGTGGCCTAATCATTCACGAACAATAATATAGCATAAAGCACTACAGTTCCCATTAGCCACCTATACTAGTCTTCAAGAAATAAAACATTATGGAGACCCCTCAATATTGTTTTGTTAAGTAATCAAAAATAAACTTCATATGAGTTATATAAGCATTTGTTCAGAACTGTGTATTTTAATTTTTCCCACATAAATCCAAATATTCCTGGATAGACAAAGCGCTGATGCACAGCCACACCAATAAGTACTTCAGAATGCTAGGGAATTTTGATTGTTGGATTGGCTCAGGAAAATATTCATTATCAATTTTTTTTCCTTAAAAGAAATATTTTTAAATACGTTATGAAAGTCTAGAAGTCATTTGGTTTAATCTAATTTAGTATTTTCCAGGCCTATGTTCAGTATGTGCACCACTGGAATATTTCAGCTTCTGCCTTCAACATACTCATGACATAATGTTATAGAGAAGGATTTACATTAATCTATAGATGGAATTAGGCAGATACAAATTCTAAAAAAGTGAAGTTTACCCACTGAAAACTATAGTTTCTTACTACCCCCCAAAGTAGCCATTCCATATCGCAATAAGAACTAGGGAAAAGCAACATATAGACTTTCTATATCCACTATATGAGAGGCAGCATTCCGAACTGTTCAGTTCAGCTAAACAAGAGCTCCCAGTCTGACGCTGTGACCAAAAGGGATAACACAATCCTTGGATGCATAAGCAGGGGAATCTTGAGTAGGAGTAGAGAGGTTATTTTACATCTGTATTTGGTACTGATGTGACCTCTCCTGGAATACTGTGTCCAGTTCAGGTGTCCATAATTCAAGAAGGATGTTGAAAAATTGGAGAGGGCTCTGAGAAGAGCCATGAGAATGATTACAGTATTAAGAAAGTATAATAGTGATAGACTCAAGGAGCTCAATCTATACACCTAACCATAGGGTATGCCTACACTGCAAAAAAACACCTACAGCAGTGAGTCTCAGAATCCAGGTCTACACACTGGGGCTCACACTATGGTGCTAAACACAGCAGCCTAGACATTCCCACTCAGGCTAGAGCTCTGGATCTGAAACCCAGCAAGAGGGGTGGGTCTCAGAACCCAAGCTTCAGCCTAAGCAGGAACATCTGCACTGCTATTTTTAACACTGTAGCACAAGACCTGCAAGCCCAAGTCTAGAGACCCGAGCTCTGAGACTCACTGCCGGAGGTGTTTTAGTTGTTTGTTGGTTCCCCCCACCCAGCATAAAGATACCCAGAGAGAAGCTTAAAGGATGACTTGATTACAGTCTTTAAGTACCTACTTGGGGAACAAATATTCAATAAATGGCTCTTCAAGCTAGCAGAGGAAGGTATAATACAATCTAATGGCTGGAAGTCAAAGCTAGACATATTCAGACTGGAAATCAAAGGTAAATTTTTAACAGTGAGGGTTATTAACCACTGAAACAATTTGCCAATGATCGTGGTGGATGCTTCATTACTAACAACTTTTAAATCAAGACTGGATGTTTTTCTAAAAGATCTGCTCTAGGATCTGTTTGGGGGAAGCTGTATGGGAGGTCAGACTAGATTGATACAATGGTCCCTTCTGGACTTGGAATCTATGAATCTATCTAACTACGAATCTAGGAATATGAGTCAGGAAAAAGGGCAACCCATTTCTGACAGTGATGTCTTCTGTGATATTGGGCAAGTAACAATCTTTTTGTGCCTCAGTTCCACATATGTAAAAAGAAGAAAATAATATTTACCAAGGAATACTTCCTTCACAGGCTTAATCAATTAATATTTGTGAAGAATTTTGAGATCCTGTGATTAAAAAGTCTTACACAACTATTATATTGTTATATATTTAGCAATAGAAAGTGCTAAACTTAACCGACCTTTATAAAAATATCGTATAACTGATTGCATAATTGCAACACTCTGGGCTTGATTTGGGGTGGAGGAACTTCTTTAATATCTCCATTTAAGTGTCTGTGAAGTACTACAGAAAATTTTCAATACAAATATTTTTACATCAAAATCACACACCTGAGACATGCTAAAAGAGAGGTGCCCAAAGTTAGCTCAAATGCAAGAAGGCAGATGGCATTGGCACTTTGCCAACAATATAACAGCTGCATCTAACTGATATAAAATTAATATTATTACAGCTGTTTTCATCCTTAATACGAAACTGTGGCCTATAGCAATAATAGGTCTCATTATGTAATTCTCCATCCTTGGCTCAACTGCTCCCCCTGAGGTAGCCACATACTGGATAGTCTCTGCATGTCATAGTTCCATAGTTAAGATGAAGGTGAGGCAGATTGCAAATATATTAGTTTTGGGGCCACATCTGATCCATAAGTTACCCTTTGGACATTGCTAGATTAATGCTCACATTCTCTAATCCAAGGAGCACCAGGAGTGGGATTGTCGTCATTCCGCCCTGGATCCATTCCTCCAGAGATACTGTGCCATCATGGTCATAATCAATTTCTTCCATCATTTCATGAAGGATCTGTAGATTTAAAAGCAAAAACAAACAAAAACCTATAAATTGGATGTTCTAAGAAAACAAAAATATGTATTAACCCTGAGCCACCCACTTTCTGACGGAAAAAGCGAAGTAAAATGTATCCTATGTGGCAACTTTGGAAGAAATGTATTTAAAGTCATTTTACCCCTCACCTCACCCCCAAACCATACTTAGGTCCTTATTAGAACTGGTAAAACTTTTTTTTTTCAATTAAAAAAGCACATTTAAAAATATTTTTGTGGAAATTTTTTTCAACATTTTCAAATTTTGAAACAAAAAAAATTAAATACCCCAATTTTTTCATTGACCCTTGTATTTTCTGTATTCCCCTCCCTCTTTCCTCCATTTTGTTTTGGTTGGGGGGAAGCAAATAAACAAACAGGCAAATAATGGAGACAGGGAACCGGAAATATTACATTTTCCAGTTTTCAGCAAAAACTTCAAGAAAATGATTTTTTTTTTTCTGACACACGCTTACTATTTTTATTCAGCTCTAGAAGTGACATTATATACCATAGTTTCATATTACCATCCTTGTAGCATTACAGATTCTTAGAGTTCTATGGAAAGATAAAGCTTAGGGAAAAATTCACCCTGAGTCAAGGGTAGCACAAGGCCATATGCATCACTTAAATTCTGTTTTTATGGCTTCTGATTTTAGCTTTTGTCTGATAAGCACCAATAAAACACCACCAATAAAAACAAATTAAAAAATTAAATCAATGTTTAGCTAATAAATCCAAGAAAAACACCAGAAATGGTTGCTTGCATTTAAGGGTTTGTCTACATGGAGCAGTAATGCAGACTATGGAGTGGGTCATGGAGATTTCTAAAGTGCAGTTTGGGGCCCATTGTACTAGGTGTGCTGTACACAGATGATAGTTCCTGCCCCTCATGGGTTTTGGGTAGATATGTGCCAGGCACACTGAGAAGGTGAATTACTAAATGTAATGGTGAGAAAGCCTTAAACTTCAGTGGAGGGCATATATTTCAGACTTATGACCATGGTGCTACGTTGTCCTCATTGGAAAAAAGATTAGGAAAGGGCTGAATGCCAGCCCCAGAAAGAAGCAACAACTATTATTATTTTTAGTACTCAATATATGTATTAATATCACAGATATTCATGGGACATTACAGAATGTTTTCCAGAATTAATTGCATCAATGATCTGACAAAATACTTACTGGACTGAGTTCAGTGACATCCCATTCAAGATATTCTGCAACATGCATCATTTGAGTGACGATATTTTCTAGCTCCTAGGCAGGAAAAAAGAACAAAGATGTTTTAATGCGGTACCATACTGGCCGATTTTCTTACAATTCAGATATATAGTTTATAATTGTTTTAATATAGACTGACAGCGTATTTGGATGCATCATCTCTACGGATGAAAATATTAAATGTATATTTTAACAAAACCATTTAAACATCAAACCATTTAATACATCAAAGTATAAGGTAAAAATATTCAATCAGCAGTTATATGATATATATTTGAATATCAATATAATTACTAACAGAAGTTAAAATCAGAAATAAATATCCATTGGAGACTCCATTAAGCAGAATAAAAGGATTACTTTTAATTGTTTTAAGAAGGGAATATTTTAGGGTGAGGTTTGTGTGTGTGTATATGTTTGGCCTTGGAGAAAGAAAATCTTTCATTGAAAAAGGAGGACCTGAACTCACATTTTGCAGGTTGCTTTGGTCAGGTATAACTTATGCTCATCACTTAACTGGGATGATTTGTGCTGTTGGAAGCGAGACTAGTAAGGATTGGCTCTCACTGAACCATCTTCTTTCAAATTTGCGGTGTTATCTCCACCATGCTGATTTCAGTTCCACAAAATGTCATTAATTTAAATCCACGGGTTTGGTTCATCAAGGTATGCTTGAGTGTTTCAGGATCACAGGAACTTACTGTATGCAAATGATATTTTAATATTTTTGGGTAATGTATATTATGCAGATATGGATATGTTTTAATGTAATTGTAAGTTTGGTACACTTCCATTTAGATATTTGTACAAACCTGGGGGCAAATCCTCAACTACTGTAAACTGAAATCAATGGAGCTATGACAGTTTACACCAGCTAAGAATCTGCCCCTTTGCTCTAGGTTCAGCACTCAGGCCCAGTATAAATTGCATCCATACGAAAAGCATGCATGTCGGGGCGGGGGGGCGGGGAGGAGGGGACACATTCAGGCCTTCTTCACTACTGCTCTCAAACTGAGTGCAAGTGAATATATGCTATTATTACAATTATTGCTATGGGGTCTTTATTTTCAAAGGTGCTGAGAACTCAACTCCAGTTGCAGTCCAAGTTGTCAGTACTTCAGAAAATGGCCATAATGTGAAAGGCTCAACAAAAATGGCATTATTTTGCAACATTATTCAAACCCCCAGAGTTCCTATAACCGCCTCCCTCGCCACCGCCACCACCACTTCCTACACGTGCAGCCAACAAGTAATGCCAGCAAGGAAGGGCACACAGGGGTTCAAGGAACACACACTTAAAGATACTATGCTTTCTGACCTCAGATTCCTCCTGGAATGCATCTATGGAGTGTGTATTCCATGGGTTTTAGGGGAGCTAGGAATAAGGTACAAAAGTTGTACCATGCTTACCCTCCTTTTTTCTTTCTTATGAACAAGAGGCAACCTGAATTTGGCCACAAAATTTTTGGAACAAACTCTCAAACACTGGCATCAAAGTTGCACCTGCAAAATACATACACACAAAATCAGTAGTTGTGCATGCAACTGGATGCATGCTTGGATGCACAACTGCTCACATACACACACAATGGGAGCTACTCATGGTAATTTTACAGGCACACTTTAGATGTCAATGTTTGAGAGAGTTCCCGTCAATATTTTTCTGCAGTTATTTCTGTTTTCTGCAGAACCCAACTCAGTGAAGGCTCTCTAATCCTCTCTCCAGCCTCTTTTCTTGTGTGCGTGCGCTTGAAAAAGCTTACCAAGAACAAGGCGGAAGAAATAGCGTGGAGAAACAAGGACACTACATTCCTGAATAATCTTACTTTTGCTTAGTCCTTAAAATGTGGACTTTAAAATGTGATTTTTACATTCCAAAAACTCTTCACATTGTCATAATTAAAATTTTTATTAACATCCAAGAGTGCTTTAATAATCCTTTATGAAGGGTGATGTTTTAATCAGGGATAGAATTTCTTCTGAGTTAAATTTAAAGATCAACTGTATATTATGTTCTGACCTGTATATTAGCATTGGGCACCACAACTTCTCTCCTTTGAGCTGTCACTGATCCTTACTTAATTCAATGAAAGGCATATTTAAATTGGTTCTCTCTTCTGAATTGTGGTAACATGGTGTTCGCCCACTGGAAAATGTGTGTTCATATCACTGAGTCAAATCCACTCCAGCACATAAAGTCTGAGTAGGTAAGTGGAGGAGAGGGGAGTGTAACACAGCTGGGGAGATGAAATCTAACCCTACAACCACTGTTACAGCCTGTGAACTGAAATAAGAAAATAGAACCTCTTCACATTCATTCTACAGGGTGCTAGAAGCTTTGAGAAACTAATCTACCTTCTATCCCTTATGCATTAGTTGGCTGATATTTGTTAAAACCCCCTGTTACCTAGAACACTATCAGTGCCAGTTTAAGTATATGTATATCCCCTTACCTTCTTTCCTCCTATATGCCAATCTCTCTCTTTTCTCTCCCCGCTTTTTTCAGGGGGGTGGGGGGAAGTGGAGGAAGCAAAAGACAAAGATGCCTGCCCTATCCCCATTTCCAATAATTTGCGAGTCTCTGCTCCTTCCCAATATCTGAAAACAGAGCCGGTGCTAGCCTGTTGGGGGCCCAAAGCAGGAATTTTTTTGCTCCCCCCAAACACACACTACTAAAAAGGCAAGGTCTTATAATTAAAAGTGAACAGTGGGTCCCCTTGAGCTGTTCAGGGCTCTAAGCAATTGCTTCATCTGCTTATGCCTAGTGCCAGCTCTGCCCACAAGCCACACACTTCGTGAACATCTCTCTGATGTTCTCTTAATTGTATAATCAAGCATTACTCCTAAACTTCTCCTTTAACAATGTATCCTCATTTCTGGCCTCTCTGAACATGCTGGCCTTTCCCCTTCATCTTCTGCTATTACCTTCTCCCAGAAAGTTGAGCCGCACCTTTCTTCCCTCTCAATACAACCCTACAAATAGCTCTTTCATGTACAGCTCTCAATAAGTACAAAGGGGTTTTGGGAGCTGAGTTAAGTTGCCTCCTGCAGTAAAACGTTACAACTAAAAATCAGAAGAATGATTTCACAGTGGGAGATTCAACATTTGACTATCTCTATAGTTGAGGGGGAAGTGGATATGCTCAGCAGAAGGACAAATTGTTCGGAGTAGCCTCAAAATATCCTGGATGACAAATATTTTTATTATACCCAGTTATTACTTGTGTTTATCCAAAGTGTGCATTCTGCATGGATTCATACAAATACACTGTTACGGTTCATGCTAGCATAATATGTCAATAGAAATAAAATTACCGAACTGTCCAAGTACCCATTTCCATCTGTGTCATACAAGCGAAACATAACTAAAAAAAAAAAAAAGGACCATTAAATTAGAAAAAATGTAAGATGTACATCATATTCCTTTAACTCGAGAGCAAGACAGAGAGTTATCGCCTGACTCGAAACTGGGATCCTGATTATATCTACAGAAAACAGGATCCCAGTTAGAAAATTTGCTGGCCTCCTCTTGCACTCTCACTGTGCTTTTAGTCCACTATGATGATAGCAGTTCTACAAATGCTTACTCATTAGCTAATTGTACCCATGGAAATTATTGAAATTAGTTCTTAGGTCAGCTGAATGCAACAGTAAATATACTTTCCATACCTGCAAAATAAAATTTTCCCCGGTTTCACTGAGTTCACAATACTGGTATATAATTAGGACTCTACCAAATTCAGAAATCTGGTCTCCCCTATGAAATCTGGTCTTTTGTGTACTTTTACCCTACCCTGCAGAGCCAGGTGTCTGGAGAGTGGTATTTTGCTGTTTTAAAAATACATATTCTTGGTTTTTAAACCATGAAATTTAAGATTTAAATATCTTAAACCATGAAATTCAAGATTTTTACAATGCTATGATGGTGAAATTTACAAAAATGGACGATGAATTTGGTAGGGCCCTATATATAAAATAGAGCTATTGGGCACAATTCTTCTCCTTTTGAAGTCAACTGTAATGGTCTCTTAGGCTACATCTACACTGTACACCTCACAGCAGCAAAGCTGGGCCACTACAGCAGCATTGCTGTCAGGTCCACAGCGTAGACGCTCTTTGTCGGCAGGAGAGAGCTCTCCCGCTGACAAAATAAAACCACCCCCAACGAGCAGCAGTAGCGATCTCTCCCGCCTACAAAGCACCAGTCTACACCAGTGCTTTTCATCAGGAAAACTTTTGTTGGTCAGGGATGTGTTTTCTTCACACCCCTGACCGACAAAAGTTTTACCGATGAAAGTGCAGTGTAGACAGCTTTAGAGCATCTCCCTGGTCTTATTGTCTGAAATTTTGTTGACATATCTAGGCCCAATTCAAGAGCTCATTCCTATTCAGCACTTGATTACATGCTTAATTTTAAGTGTGCACATAAGTTAGTTCTACTACAGAAAACAGAACGAATGTAAGCATGCATGAAAGTGCTTTCCTGAACTGGTGCTCAAGGCCATTCTGCCCCATAGGTAGTACTTAATGTACACTGTGTGGCCCCTTGTGAGTGTAAGTATCTTAAGCACCTCACATATTCTTTTCTGTAACTAATGGAATATTTATTATAGCGAGTGTAAAGACACCGTATACCATCAACCTCTTAAAAGGTACAGTGCCTATGCATAAATTTGTCTGTCTTTATTGTCTCATCCATTGAGCAGCCACTTGTATTACATTTGAGGAAACTGATTTACTTATGAAACCTTTCAGAATCTCCCAAACTGAAAGAGACTCATCAGATAATGTTTAAATTAAAGAAAAATATATCTTCTTAAAAGTTCTCAGTTCAAAGTAAGAAAACTGTTTCACCATCCCCCTTCTCTTCCCAGAATGGATTTCATACTAAGTCCTGCAGTCTCTAGCAGTGCCGTCAGCTGGGGAGTTTTATACAACACCAAAGTTTTAACACATGGTACTAGAGTAAAATGCACTAAATCATGAAAATATGTATCTCTGTACAAGATAGCTATTGATATACAAGCATCAATAAATAGCTATAATACATAGCAAAATCCCAATAATGTTAGCAATTTTAAACAATGTAGATTAAATCAGGCCCATGCATGATTTAATTCCCACTTAGGTCCTCAAATTAGTATTTAAGTATCCTCTGCACAGGGATGAATTAAACTGATTAACACAAATATATTCGATATGAATCTGTACAGCTTCAATTCTTCAATCAGTATTATATTCCTCTCTGATCCACCACACAATTTTGGATAACACTTTTTAGTAAAATTCCATTTATAAATAGTTTATAAAGGGTTAATAAATGATTAATAGATGTTTTAAGCACATCACAGATATGATTAATAGCATTAAAGATGGCTTTAAGTACATCAGTAGAAGGTGTTATAAACAGTCGTAAGCCATGGTTATAAGCAACCTATTGACTTGTTGGACTTCATAACAATCTATAACAAATGATTAACATTTATTAATCATTATATCATACTTTTCATCTCTCTTCCTCAATGGGTCTCCATCGTATTTCAAATTCTATCTGAAAGCATAACTTCTCCACTCCTTTGTGTGTCTTGGATCTGATTTTCAAAAGCATCCAGTTTTGGTCTAACTCTGCTGACACTGAAGACAATGGGAGAACCATTGACTTCTTTATGGGCACAGTTAGATCAATCCACCTCTTAATTTCTTTTTTTTTCTGCTACTCTTTTTGTATTGAATTCTATCACTGCATTATTTAACTCTAAAATGTTTTCACTTTAGGAAGTACTTGGTTCCTGATTCTAGAAACAAGACTACTCATGTGCAAAGTTACTTGAGTACTTAAATGTTTGCAGGATCAGGACCTCATTTAGTAAATACCATTAATTTACATGGTGAAATATACTGTGACCATATGGACACATTTTTCCTCTGTTGAAGGTGATAACCAAAAATACATAATCTCAGTGTTTGCTGTATATGCTTATCTGATGCAATTAATTTTAATTTCCAAAGGTCATCAAAAGCATATGTAAACTACTTATTTACAGGTTTTTGTTTTGTAAATTAAAAAAAAGTTGAATTATGTACACTGTCATTTTCAAATGCTACTAATTTCGACAAATCTCTCAATCAGGTTCACTTATGCGCCAGTCTTTGTAGTAGAAGAAAAACAGAACAGCAAATAAAATCTTGATAATCAAAAAACAGCATTTCAAGGAAGCAAAAACAGTTACATCTACATTAGAATAGATTTTTGAGCGGTTTTATGTAAATATTGTAATGTGTATGAGGATAACACTCCAAATAACTTTTAACATAAAATGCAAATGGACCTGTTTTTAATACTCTGTGCTTTTCCACTTGGACTCTGTGTTTTATCAAAGCACCTCTTACAGCATTATAGCAAGTGATTATATTCTGCATGATGCGTCAGTTGATGTTCATTAGGATTACACATTTATCTCCATTCCAAATAAATTATCACAATCAAATCTCTTCAGTATTAAGAACAATTTTATACTGCAAGGGCTGTGATAGAAATTATTGCACTGCATTGTGTGGCAGAGGGCCCCAGGGCATGAAATTTCCACAAAAACCCCCTCACAGACAATTCTCCACATTGTCCAGTCAGGGTGGGATTTCTTCTGAAAGCTGGTAGATACCAAGGGACTGGTGAGAGGACACCACCATCTGGGCAGGGGTCTTGTGCCTCTGGAGCACCTCTGGTTCCTGACAAATCCCTTTTCCTTGGCAGCAGGGCTCCATGGGAGTCTTAATACCAGAGATTTCTCTGGCAATGCAGCTTCTGGAAAGGAGACTGCATACAGAAGATAATACGGCCCCAGACTGAAACATCTTTTCTGGAGAACCTCTGCAGGACCTAAGGGAGATGTGCATCCTTGACCGGGGTCTTGCCTAGCACCCCAGTCACTACCCTCTCCCACAATCCAGATCCCTAGGATCAGTGGAGGCAGCTTTTCCACATTCTGAATGTGGATCTGAAGGTGAGGATCTGGGCTTTAGGATTCTGGAAGGGCCTACACAGTCTGCCACTTGGATGGGCTCAATGTATTGTCTGCTGAATTAAGACCTAGGAATTTAGATTTTCCTATTCATGGGATCAACACATAATCCACAGATTTTGTTTTGGGTTGCAGAGAAGCATCCAATACATCATTAACCTTGGAATATTGTAGCACTTATACGATACCAGTGCTATGATATTGGCAAATTTGGGGCAGTCACTACTCAGGCAAAACTCCCACTAATCCTATGTTATCAGGACTAGGAACTTGCATGCTGTAGTTATAAGCTAGCTATAGTCTAGAAAACTTGGAGGCTTATAAAAGACATGGTCATTAAACTTGAAATGAATATAAATTTCCAGCAGATAGAGTCTAGTGCCTGTATTTTTACAGCAGTGATACTGAATATTTACCTTTGGTACACTATCAGGGCCTGGGCCTGCATTTCTTATAGAGACAAACCTCCCATCAAAATCAATACAACTTGTGCCTCAGTAAGGACAGCAAGGACCTTAGTCTACACTTGGAGCTGGGGGTGTGATTCCCAGCTTGAGCAGACTTACTTGAACTAGCTCTCATTCAGGTAACACACTAAAATTAGTAGCATAGCCATGGTAGCATGGGCAATGAGGAGCGATGTGGCATGGACTAGCCACAAGCAAAAACCTGCCTGAACCCCACAGGTACATATTCAGGGCAGCTAGACAATGCCCAGGCTACCCCAGATACCTTACTATTTTAGAGCACTAACTCAATGAGAGCTAATACGAGTATGTCTATTCAAGCTGGAAATCACACCTTCAGCTCCAAGTGTAGATGTAGCCTATGTGTTAGTCTAACCCAAGAACTGACTGTAAGAATGACACTGTGGGGTTCTATATTCTTTGTGTTTCATTGATTTCCATATCAAGCTTTTCAGGTCCTGATGGAGGAAAGCATTTCTGTTCAGGAAAGGTGCTTAGGCACATGCTTAACTTAAAGCACGTATTTAATAGCTTTTCTGAACTGAGGCCTTTGTTTGTAAGTAAAGACATATTTTCTAACTGCTAGCCCTACAGACTCACCTGGACACACAACTGGTTTCTTTCCATCTTGCTGATAACCACTAGCAACATAGGATATACAGGCCATATTAACATCTCAACTACATCTGTAAGTCCTATGGTCTACACTCACACTTAAGCATCCCTAGGCATCCTCGTTAGCCTTACGTGGATTTTCAAAGGTATGACTGATGGAGATAATGTGGTCGTGCAAGTGTATCTGAGGGGATAATTTGGACTGCAGAGCCTATACTACTAGTGATGATATGCAAGATGGAAAGAACCCAGTTTGTCAGAGTCCAGGGTCAATTACTGAGGCTGGAAACTGAAAAAATACATCTTGTAACTTACTGAGCAAACTTGATAAGGAAATCAGCTAAACACAAGAATGCAGAACTCTGCTATGCCATTTTTATAGTGTCACTTTTTAAGAAAAAAACCATACTTCATTAAGTCTTAAATTTAGAGCCAGAAATTTCCATTTCAAAATTTCCTCAAGATTGCGTACAGCTCAGGTTTGCAAAGCTGAAAATAAAGCAATGTCTGTTGTTACTAGCATTATAGTCAGGTTGATGTATTAGCAAATTATTAGGGGCTTTTGTTATTTTGTTTTAATTTAGCAGCTTTTTCCTCAGATACGAAAAAATATATACATACATTCTAGTTTGTCTTCAGGTCTTCCTCTTTCAAGCAGAGACAAATAGCAAACAATGTCTTTCAACTGGATTACATCTGGTACATGTAAATTGGCAGGAGCAGCAGTTCGTGATGTAGTGGTACCTTTATTAATTCTCAAACCTGGAAAAAATACATATGGTTTGTTATCTTTATCAACAACATAAATAGAGAATCAAAACCACTATTTCACTTAGTGGATATGTTATTCGTTTTTTCCCACTGTGCTGTCACAATCCAGCCCAAATTTGCCTCCATTCCAGCGGCCCTATAGAAGCTCCATGGGCCTCCTAAATTATGTAGCTTCACATGCTGCTCCCTATTCAAAGATGCTTGTTGTCACATAATGCTCTTTCATGCCACCTAAATTTGTACCCTAGCCAGTAGCAGAGTCATACACGTAATAATTAATTACTGTCAAAACAATTAAACTGTCAAAATCCCTGCCACTAGATATTATGAAAATAAATATCCCAATTTTAATATAAATATTTCAATTATTATTGAGTCAAACTAATGCGAATACATTTGTAAAATACAAATTTCAGCACCGCCAATCCTCATGCTTCAATTCGGAAGTTAGTTGGACTGTTCCCAAAGATGTGTGAGTACTTGCAGGATCAAGCCCCAAGTTAAGATGTGAACAACAGGAGGACATGACAACCCAGAGAGGAATCATAAAAGTTTCTGATTAAGGAGGTTTATTATGTCTCTCACTGACCTTAGCAATGTTAAAAAAGAATCTTAACAAAAGGATTAACTGTTCTTAAACACTTTGTGTAATTCATTCAGAACAGGTTCTTCACTGATAAGCTGCCTACATAATTTCTCTCTCTCTCTCACATATTTTTCCTTGGCTAAAATATTTGTTGTAGCCAATGGAAACAGAATCCCGCTATCTTCTACATTCATCTCACAAATTGTATTCCATGCTTATTTCAATGGGATTACTGGAGTGAGTAAGGTGAGAAGGATTTGCCTTTCAGCAAACAGAATTTGGGCATGCAGAAGCAATTAATTTAAATCAAGTTTACATCCAGCATATTTTTTAGGCAGATAGTAAGAAAGATTAAGAAAACTAAAATAAATAAAAGGTTGTTTAGAAGGCAGTGTGCACCCAAATAGAAATGCCAGGAGCTCCTCAGCGCTAAATATGAATTTACCTCTGAATTACTTTAAGTTATTCTACATGGGAAAACCAGTACTTCCCAATAGTGCAAGGGTCTTTCCTATGAGAAATCTGCAAATATAACAAATGGAAATCATTAGACTAAAAAAAATGCTTTAAAATTAACTCTAAAGTAACTCCTTCCTCTGAAAAAAGAACAGGAGTACTTGTGGCACCTTAGAGGCTCACAAATTTATTTGAGCATAAGCTTTCGTGAGCTACAGCTCAGTTCATCGGATGCATAGGGTACAGACTAACACAGCTACTACTCTGAATCCTTCCTCTAGTCTCGGTATCTGTCTTCTAGAATGAAAAACGTCATCTAAAATGTAACATCTATGGGGCAAGGAAAGTCTTGCTAGTTGCGTTTTAGACCAACACCTGAAAATGTTGTCATTTAATGAACAATAAAGTAATTTCACATAGCAGATGGCCAAGTACAAAAGAAACCAAAGGGCAAAGATCAGAAAACTATAATATATATACATGGTAATTATGGCCTTGTTCTTGCAATTGAATCTGCACTTGAGACTGAAGTGAGTCTGGGCCATGCAGAGATGCATGTGTTTCTCCCATGCAGGTTTAGGACCTAAACTGATAAGATCACAAGGCTTAAGTGCTAATAAATGCCTATAAAATTAAATTGCCATAAAATAGTAATCAAAAAGATGTTAAATCTTATCTAGTAAGGAATAACAATATATTTTTCAGCAAGTGAAGTCCACTCTTTTCTTGGTTGAAAGTACTCTGCCATTCCGTGGAGAACTAATGCAAAAGTTTACTTAGTTATATTTAAAAGAAACTACCTAAATAACATGGCAAAAAAACCTAATATTTTGTGCAAACAGCTATTTAATACTATCATGTGTTACATGGGGATGAATTTTGAAGCTTAAAAGGTAAAATATGGCCTTGTATTCTATCCAGAGAAATAAAAGGAACTAAAATACTGGATCCTATTCTGCACTCATACATATATCCCTCACACCCACTGAAATCAGAGGGAACATGGCATCTGTATTGCAAAGTAGAATTTGGCCCATTGTCAAGTCAAAGGTGTAAGAAAGCAAAGGCATTTCTCAGGAAGTTGAGAAAAGCCAATGATCATTTTCTGAGCAGCAGCTTGCCTGACAGAGTGGCCAGTTTCTCTTCAGGCCGCTAAGGGAGAATAGAATTTATAAACAGATGTGATGGGGGCGCTTGCAGAGAGCAACTACCACCACCAAATGGGCTCATCACACAGCTGTCTCTGGCAACATTTGTCCATTATCCTTTTATGAGCTCCCCTCTAGCTCCTACATGTCTGCCCAGCTTCCAGAAGAGTTTCAAATGCATTTGAAATATTTTCTCTACTTTTGCAAATCTCTGTCCTATACTAGTTACAAAATATACTAGTTATATAGCATAACATAAAATTATTCAAGACCTTCGTGTGGCCTTTTGCACCTTTTTACATTAAAATTTACAACCATAAAGTTATTTCACGTTGCATATTACCTATTATAAGTGCTGTTGCTATGTAAAATCATATACATCAGTCAGAGATTGTATAGTTTAATTGCAGTCCCAAATTACCCATAAATCTATTATGAGGTCAATGGAATTATCTAACTGAATGTTTTTTCACCACAGCATTTGTATTAGGCATAATACCATTGACTTCACTGTGAGTTTGAACAGTATTATAACAGTTCCCTTGGCATCATATTGAATCCAAATGACTTAACTCAATAGAGTGAGAATGAAATTGTCTCATAATGAGTGGATCATAAGGATTTTATTGAGAGAAAATAGTCTCATGATGCTAAAGACCTGAGCGGTAGAGTGAAGGGGAAAATATTTTATATAGTACTGTTACAATAAAAATCACACACATACGATAAAAACAAGCTAAGGATACACTGGCAGAAATAATACTGAAATTCATTTCTGCTTATATCAGATAACATTGTTTTAAAAGAGGCTGTGTGTTTTAACGGTGGGGGCGGTGGGCAGTTGGCCAATGTACATGGCAGAGGGGCATTGCTGGCACATGATGGCATATATCACGTTGGTAGATGTGCAGGTGAACGAGCCTCTGATAGCGTGGCTGATGTGATTAGGCCCTATGATGGTGTCCCCTGAATAGATATGTGGACACGGTTGGCAATGGGCTTCGTTGCAAGGATAGGTTCCTGGGTTAGTGGTTCTGTTACCCTATCCTTGCAACACCATCATAGGGCCTAATCACATCAGCCACACTATCAGAGGCTCATTCACCTGCACATCTACCAATCTGATAGATGCCATCATGTGCCAGCAATGCCCCTCTGCCATGTACATTGGTCAAACTGGACAGTCTCTACATAAAAGAATAAATGGACACAAATCAGACGTCAAGAATTATAACATTCAAAAACCAGTCGGAGAACACTTCAATCTCTTTGGTCACTTGATTACAGACCTAAAAGGGGCAATTCTTCAACAAAAAAACTTCCAAAACAGACTCCAACGAGAGACTGCTGAATTGCAATTAATTTGCAAACTGGATACAATTAACTTAGGCTTGAATAAAGACTGGGAGTGGATGGATCATTACACAAAGTTCAACTATTTCCCCATGTTTATTTCCCCCACGCACGCACGCACGCACACACATACTGTTCCTCCCTATTGCTTGGCATATTGAGCAGGTCTAGCTGACAAGGTGATTAAAATACCAAGTGCTTTCAGCTACTTGTCTACACTAGTGCTGCTACTGGTGGAGATTTATAAAAAGACAGCTTCCTTTATTGCTATTGGGAAGGTCTCTCAGTGTATTCAATGTCTATGAAAGTATGTGTATAAAATATTGTGTTTAAAATGAGCAGGTGATGATAGTATAAAAATATTCTATACAACCTAGGACAACAGAATAGTAACATGTATGTAGAGTAATAGACATGAATGGCTATTAACTAAGCAATGATATCTTTATAGCCAGAGATCATAAAGCAAAGAGGCAAAAACAACCACTGGAGATTAAAAAAAAGGTGAAAGATATTTTATTCAGTGCATGTACAGTAGTGAACAAAATATATTACCCACTATAGGAACTACCAAATAGGTAAATTTAACAAAAAACAAGTCAATTTCTGCTGGCCAAGACACATGTGGGTAAGCAGAAGCTGTTTCCTTGGCAATCAGCATGTTTGTTGTCTGATTCATTGCCTGATGCTAGAAACCAGCATTGTCCCAACCACACAGGAAGACAGACCAGAGGCAATGGATGTGGTCTAATTAGGTTGCAACTGTATTCATTTAACATATTTGGGAATAGGTGGCAATAAATTGTACAATTCAGGTCATCATTTCCTTAATTGTTTCTATCTATTTGGGAGGTTGCTGTCAGCCCTCCTGCTTCCCAACCTGGACCCAGTCAGCCTGTTCCTGGGACCCCTACCACTCTGCCCTAGTATGAGGGATTAGGAATCCCAACCCACCTTTTTTAGGCTTTCTTAGGGGGCGCCTCCCACAAAATCCACTTCCAACTCCTGTTTATCAGGGAACTGTATCCCCTCCGTAATGACTACCTGCACTGGACACCTGCCACACCTGTTACCTACTAAGTTGCAACATCTTGACGTCACCAACCTATTGTGGGGAAGACAAAAAAAAAAAAAAAACCCACTCTGCCTCAGTCAATCTGGTGATCACATAAAAATTTCTTCTCAGTCCTCCCCAAAAAGGCAACTAGTGCAAGCACAGGGAAGATCATAAAATCTGGTTCTACCCTGATCCCCTGGGTAGGGAAAAGGGTGATTCTGGTCAGTGATTGAGAGAGTTCCAGAATGCAGGGGTACAAATACCGTCCCCTTTCCCAATGTGGGGGTGGGTCAGTGCCCCTCCGTAGTCCAGCTACTTCCTGTTTCCCCCTCGGCTCCATCAGGTAAGTCTATCTCCCTTTCCCACTCCCTTGTAATCCAACAGCAGTAGGAAGCCTTAAAGGTGTCCTGTCCTCTATTCCTGACACCCAAAGAATCACCACATTTTATAGATTTCAATGCCAGAAGGGACCATTATGATCATCTAGACTGATCTTCTTCATAGCATCCACATCTAAAATTTCACCAATTGGCTCATGCATCAAGTCCGTAACTTCTGGATGAGCTAGAGAGTATCCTTTATAAAAACATGCAATCCCAAACTAAAGACTCCAAAGTTATGAAGACTCCACCACATCCCTAGGTAAGCAGTTCCAATGGTTAATTACCCTCACATTATTTCTAGTCTAATTTTATCTAGCTTCAGCTTCCAATCATTGGATTTATGATGTCTTTGTCTGCGAGATTACAAAGCCCTCAATCAAAAAGTCTTTTCCTCTAGAGATATTTACAGACCATGATCAAGTCACGTCTTTATCTTCCATTGGATAAATAAAACAGCTTGAACTACTTTAATCTCTGTAAGGCAGATTGTAAAGACCTCATATCATTCTTGTAGCTCCTTCCTGAACCTTTTCCAATTTGCCATCATCCACTTTAAAATATGGACCCAGGAACTGGAAACAGCATTCCAGTAATGCTCTCACTAATGCCATATACTCCTTCCAGCCAATGAATCTCAATTGCTTCCACACTGGGGAATTTGCGACATTAGAAACCTCGGATTATAACGCCACTGTAAAAATCAGGCAGGAGCAAAAGGCTAATTACACAGTAGAAAACTGCTTACACTGTGGGATCATATTAAAGAAGTTCTGTATTAAAATCACAGGTAAGTTTGATTCCCCATAGTTTAAATTCCAGGGCATTGCTAATTAAGAGATCTCTTGTGTTTTTTTTTTTTCTTGTTTTTTTTTGTTACTGTTTCTCTCCCTTTCTGTGTGAAACTTGCAAGCTGCTAATTGTGTTAGTACATCCTAAGACAGAGAGAGACTCAAAGCAGTTCTTTGTAACAACATAAACAGCACACAGAGACTCCCCACCCTTTTGTTGTATTTATCTTGCTTTGCTAACAATTGTGATTAAAATAGAGATAGAGGATGTATGTGGATGGATGCTTGGTGTAGGATAATAAATGAATGATCAGGGAGGTGCCAGCCTAGGATTTCAGTGTCCATCGGCTGAAGAATGCACAGAGTGGAGACAACCAGAGGACCCCCGGAGGGCAGACTGGAATCCACCCAACAGCCTCAAGGATGGGAGAACCGAAGAACAGATAACATCTGGCAGCACGGAGCCGTCAGGAATGCGCCATCTGCTGATTGATTCAGCAACAGCATGAGGAATCAATTCCCATAGACTGGCATAGGAATAAATTCCTATAAAAATGGACTCTAGAAACTGAGAACTTTGAGTCTGGTTCTGCTACCACCTTCCAGGAGCATCGGATGCACATCTGGCAAAGTCTCGGCTCCACCCTCATGACCAAGTTACCTGACCAGTAACTTGGCATGAGCAACCTCTAGGCTGGTAACTATAACAAATTTGCAGAACCTCTGTGTGTGTGTGTATGAATGAACGTGTGAATGAATGTGAAACTGAATGAAATGTTATAGCTATAACTGACTGCCTACTATGATTCTTTTTGTATTCACAATAAATGTGACATTTTGTCTTATCCCCTGTAAGAAGATCCTGCTGGTTTTTATTTTATTGGTATAACAACACAAGCATTCTGATAAGTATCAATGATGAGACTAAAAGGCACTTAATATAGCATTATGCTAACGGTTAAAATTATATTAAACAGTCCCCAATCTTGCATACTCTGACACACATGTAACTTTACTACCATGAGCAATCCTATTGATTTCAATAAGCATGTGAATAAGTAGTTTCAGGATTGGGGAACTTATTTCGTTTCTCCAGGCAGTTATAAGTTCTCAAAATAATTACTGTGTGCACTGAAACATCTCAAGCTTATTTTTACACTAAACCTAATTTTTCTTGCCAAGTTTAGTAAAAGTCTATCTGTTTTTATTGGGGGTGGGGAGTGGATGTTTGCTGTTTTGTTTTATTTATTACACTTTTCTGTTTTTATATATTTTTGAGATGCTTTATCCTCTCTGAGAACTCAATCATATTTAATAAAAATCTGCAAACTGGCAGAAAAACTTCAAACTACTCAATGAGTACAAGGGCCTTATGTTGCTTGAGGAAATATGGCAGATCAATAGTAACTACAACTATCTTAAATAGCCAATGCAAAGGATGGGTAGGAGCAGCAGCACAACCAGTCAATTACAGGGGAGGAAGTAATTGGGCAAGGAAGCTTCAAAGCATCAAGCAGGAGTTGTGGGAACCTGCTACAGGAACAGTGGTTTCCTAAATGGTGTGTAAGTAACAAGGAAAATAGTAAGCAGTGCCACGTAAGATTGGAAATTGAATAGGTTTTAATTTGGCAAAGTTAGTCCACTTGGTGCCTCAGCTGGATGGTGACTGTGGATTAATAAAGTGCAAATACTTAATTTCATTCTCTCTTCACAACACAGCACAGCCTTGAAAAACAGGTTTTAATGGAGTACTTCCCCCCCAGTTCTGCAAACACCTGATCACTACATGAGTCCTGGATAAAAGCATAAGTTCAATACACTGCCTAGAACTCTATACTTGTATGGCTCTTAGAAACAAATGTTACTGCTATACTTTCAATTTCTCATGTAGATATTTTTCTTTGAAATAGATCAGTCTTCATTACACCAGTATTATTTTGATTACTCACCTCCTGATAGGAGTTGGGGCTTGTTTTTTACTAAGGGACTACAATGGGAGATTTTGTTGCTGAATGATGTAAAGAGATGTTCACTGAAATCATCGGGCAGCTCAGCTTCCAGAAAGGTCTTCATGAACAGCCTGAAACCTTCTAAATCAATTGTCTAAAGTTTAAAAAAAAAAAATAATAATAAAACACCTTTAACTTCTGGCATTTCAGGATAAGTCTAATATTCAATAAATGTTGGTTATTAGTTGAAACAGTAGAAAAACTTCAATAATATACATTTATAAAATATGGCAATCACACTGTTTTAACTCACATAACTACCATTTTTTATTAATGTTTCAAAAATTCACAGCCTTCAAAACTCCACCTACAGTATTTGGCCTTGATTCTTATTTACTCTAAGGCTCATTTATACAAATCTGGTAAATTACATTCACTCTATGGCTCCATTACACTACCAGAATGCTGTAAAGGGACCTCAGTGTAAGTGAGAACCAATCCCCTTGTCTTGAGGACTTCTGACAGCAAAATTTTTCAAGTTGACTATACAGCATTATATAAACAAAAGTTTCCTTGTGTTTTTTGCCATTTAATTTAATTTGTTCTTGTATTCTACAGCAAAGTAAAATGGAGAGACTAATCAGCCTATATTGCTGCTTTCATTTTGGTGATACAGTAATATCAGTTATTAAATGAACAGTAAAAGCTCACAATTACATTTTATCCTATTAAGCAATATAGAGTGACTCTGAGATAAAAGATGGCATGGAACAGATCAAAAGATTTTGAGATATTACAATTACTGTGTCATAATTGTATACTTATCACTGGAGTTACATTATTATGTCAGTGATAATATAAAAAAAGCAGCTTATCATTTTTTTTTAAATTAATATAAAGGATAGATTATGTTGCCTGCTTTTGTTTCTATATCATAAATAAGGCTGCAAGTCTGTCACAGACATCACGGATTCCATGACTTTCCGGGACCTCCAAGACTTCTGCAGCAGCCGGTGTGGCTGATCTAGGGACCGACTTAGGAGCTAGGGCAGCCCCTGGACCAGCCACATTGACTGCTGCAGGGGCATTCTTGGGCCACCACGCTCTCCCCCCTCCACCAGCAGCAGGAGAAATTTGGGTGCGGGAGGGGGCTCAGGGCTGGGGCAGAGAGGGTGAGGGCTCTGGGCAGCACTTACCTTGGGGGGCTCCCCGAAAGCAGCGACATGACCCTCCCTCAGCTCCTAGGCAGAGTTGCAGCCAGGCAGCTCTGCGTACTGCCTCTGCCCGTAGGCGCCACCCCTGCAGATTCCATTGTCCATGATTCCTGGCCAATGGGAGCTGCACAGCCAGGGCTTGGGGCAGGACCAGCGCGCAGAGTCCCCTTGTCACACCTCTGCCTAGGAGCTGAGGGAGGGACATGTCGCCACTTCCGGAGAGCCACGCGGAGCTGGGTAGGGAGCCTACCAGCGCCGCCAACACTCCCCAGCAGCAGCAGCAGGGGTCCTAGGCCGCACGCTCCCACCCGCTCCCCCAGCACCAACACCAACTTTTGTCCTCTTCAGTAAGTTTTTGTTGTGCACATTTTTCAACTCTGATTGCCTTTTCCAGAGCTGAAGAGATCTACGTAGCTTGAAATCTTGCCTTCTTCAACAGAAGTTGGTCCAATAAAAATTATTAGCTCACCCACATTGTATCTCGCATAACCTGGGAACAACACAGCTACACTAACACTGCAAACAACTTATTCATACCTCTAATATGGCTGAAGTCAACAGGACAAATAACCTAGAGATTTTTCACTAAAGTACTGAAAAATCAAGCTATAATGTTATATAATGATACTTTGGTGCTGCAGAAGTCATATGTAACTAATGTAGCACCTGTGGTCGGCAAATCTACTAGCCCCCAAGAAAGTCCCTTCATCACATACTATATTGCTATACGTCTGCCAGTAAGATATCCTGCCTCTTTCTGAAATAATAAAGATAAGCAGACACTGTTGTTTAAAATAAACCAGTCTGTATAAATATTTTAAGCAGCAAGGTTCTAGATTTACTATGAACAAATTACGGTGAGCCTAAGGACTAAAATGCACTGCTGAGATGTGGATATTAAGGGTCATTCATTGTTGAGATGTCAACTACCACCTCCAACTGGCCCAAGATACCAGCCTCCATTGCCAAATTAAATTTTCATATAAGCACCTTGTGCTTTTTCCCATGTTGCCCCTCATGCTTGGGAGGCTGTGATCACAAGCACACCTGTATTCACACCCTGTACACTGTTGTAATAATCTTTGTACAAAATATGCCTTGTGAGGTATCATTTGAAAACTAATAATTTGCTGGTCAATAATACCATGGTGAAATGTATGTAGCAACATTATATGTAAAGTTATGAAATCCCCCTATATGATGTTATTAGCACATGTCCAAAACCACAAAGCCCTAGAACATAAAAACGGCCATACTGGGTCAGACCAATGGTCCATCTAGCCCAGTATCCTGTCTTCCAGTTGTGGCCAATACCAGGTGCTTCAGAGGGAATGAACAGAACAGTAAATCATCAAGTGAATGATCTTCCCCTGTCACCCAGTCCCAGCTTCTGGCAAAACAGATGATAGGGACACTTTTGCCCAGGCAGAAATTGTTAAACAGGTCTATCCTAAACAAAGAAATGTGTGTTTATCCCACTTTACATATGAGTAGTAAACAGAGTCCATGAGACAGTAGGGAGAGGAAATAGCAGGAGACAAGCCAAAGTTTGCATCTCACCAAACACAGATGGGAAGAAAGAACATGATACCTCCTTTACCACTTGACTTTTGCTTCAGAAGAATATACTTCAAAGTTTGACTGGATGATAAGTGAAAGGGGCAGAGAACCCAGAGATATCGCTCTCTATTTCTAAGAAGACAAAGGCACCAGCACCTTTGGGCTTCTGGAAGAGATCTTGATCAAGGAAAGGGTCAGTCACCTTCTTGCTAGAAGACTGGGGGTGAGAAAGGTCATCTTAAAGCCCTGAACCAAAACTTGCTAGATTAAATTTTAGACTTTTAGATGTGTTTTCACTTTTATTTGCTGGTAACCACTTCTAACTTTATCTCATACTTGAATTCACTTAAAATCCTATCTTCTTGTGTTAATAAACTGTCTTTTTTTTAATCTAAGGCAATCCAGTGCTGTGTTTAAACTAAACTGTTTGGTAACTCCACTTAAAGTAGCGAACTGTTGAATATTAACTCTTTAAAGGAGCAAGAAACCTTTAATATCTGAGCTGTCCAGAAGAGGGATGAACAGTGAAGAACACACAATTTTGGGAAAATTCAGGATTTGGAGTGTGTTGGGGTCATCCTGCAAATAGTAACCAAGCCTTGTGCAAGCCAGCATGTGACTGGTGTGTTGCTGGCTGGCTGCTGGAGCCAGAGCTGCTGTACCAGGTCTGCAACTATACACAGACATTCAGGGTGAGACCTGCATGTTGGGTAGGCTGTTTGTGTGTGGCCCAGGTTGGGAGCTACAACAGTAAAGCATTGTTAGGCACCCAGAGTTGTGGGGCAGGCAGTGCCACAACCCCTCACTGACCTGGACTCTGCTCCGGAATGTGACAGAGGCGTTTCCTGTAAATATGGACAAAGCAACCTCACCATTCTCCTTGAAATCCTTCCTCAAATGCCCAGCACAATGGGGCCCATGACCAGGGCCCCTCGGCACTATAACATCATCATCCTGGATGCATGATGTTATTGGCACATGTCCAAAACCACAAAGCCCTAGAACATGAGAACAGCCATACTAGGTCAAACTAATGGTCCATCTAGTCCAGTATCCTGTCTTCTGACAGTGGCCAATGCCAGGTCAAAACTATTTCCGGGTAACATGAAAATAGTGCAAGATAAAAGATACAATAAATAAGTATACATACATTAGGCCTCAGTTCCAGAGCTCAACTTGTCACAGGAGCTTCCAGTGCATCAAGTGCAAAAAGAGGAATAGTGTAGGGACAGCTATGCCAGTTCTACAGCACTGAAGGACAACCGTATGCTAGAGGAATCCTCAGGTAGGCATTTATGCATGGAAGCAGTGCAAATCAGATTTAATGAGGCCAAGAATCTGGCCCATATTATTTACAGTTGCCTTACAATAAGGCAGTAAGAAAACCATTACCAGAAAACTAAATTACACTGGGCAATAAACATACAAAGCTCCGCCTTGATCCATGCCACATAATATGAAAATAAATTAAAAACTACATTATATAGTGCCCACATTTAAGCTAATTTCTCAGATACTGTAAGACATATGCAGTTGTAAGCCAATTTATCCTCAATGCAAACATATAAGGTTTACAGGTCTTCATACCAACATCTTCCAAAGACATTTATCATTACTACAGGTGATTTAAGATGAGCATGCAAACTTTAAATACAGATCTGTGCTTGTCTTGCAATCTCGTACATTCCTACGGTCAATTGAGAGATCTGTTCATAAGATGTCAGATGCTATTTTCTGCAAAGACTATTTTTATTTGAGGACTCGTGGGCTGACAAATTTCACCTGCACACTAGGGATCCTCCTTCCACTGTGCCACCCTAACAGACTAGTGAATTGATAAAGTAGGAGTGTCGGACATACATTGGCACAATTTTCAATTTATTCTTTTTCTCTAATGTTACTCCTATCTCTTTTCTTCTAGCTCATCAAGTGACCTACTGGTACGTAAAAAAAAAAACAATAAAAAATATTCCGTACTGAAATATTATGGGACAACATTTTCATACGGAAAAGGAAACAGTGCACCCAAAAGTCAGCATGCAGCTGCTGTGCTTACAAAACTAATATTTGCAGACAACTTAGTATCTGATAGGTCTGTGAAACACTAGTGGAAGATTTTCCACAAATCTTTGCACTAACATTTCCATCATATCCTTTCCTGTGATTTAAAGTACTGAACATTCCAAGGACTCAATTCATTGTTCAGACACTGGCTACTCATACCCACCTCAAGCTCATAATTTCATGTTTCAGAGTAGCAGCCGTGTTAGTCTGTATTTGCAAAAAGAAAAGGAGTACTTGTGGCATCTTAGAGACTAACCAATTTATTTGAGCATAAGCTTTCGTGAGCTACAGCATCCGATGAAGTGAGCTATAATTTCATGGTTTCACCATTTTACACTTTCAAAAAAATCACAGAGAAGTGATGGTGCAGACATCTTTGAAGATTTTGGCTTGTGAAGAGATGACAGGGAATTGAAAATTGAACAAAGCACCATGTGTCACACACATGCTTGCGCACACAACATTATATACAAATATGCAGGAATGGAAGTGTCCATGGTTAAATGTATTCTGGTTCCACACACCAGAAGAGCACCAGAATCTGTATTAGGTACTGTGGCTCCAAATTCCCTATGAAGCTGTCTAGCCATGTGAAAGGGCCAAGCAGGAGCTATCAGTGCAACTATTACAGCTGTCAGATATTTCTTTTAAGTGGAAATAGACTGTGGTACAAATGACAAGTTTTTTGGGAACTACATAAGGGCTAGCCTGAGTTCACTATGAAGGCTGAGATAAGACCTTGAAGGAAGTCTCTCTACAGGGATCCTGACAGAAAGCCTAATATGTGCAGAAAAGGCTACCCATGAGAAAAGTTGTGTTCTCATCCTTACCAACTTGCTTGAAGCTGGACAGGCCTCTGGTGGTTGTAACCATGTGTTCTGAATTGCTTGCTCATTTTGAATCTATATTTGTTAAGAAAGCCAACTTTGTGTACAACAGAGCTGTAAAATTAAAAGGGATGTTAGATTTCATAGGTATTAAAAATCCCTAGCCACTTTCAATCATATTCTCAAGTTACTGATGTGGTAAACAATTCCATTTTTCAGTTCTCTCTGAAAAGTATATATATGATTGATAAAATCTGACTTTCCCTCCCTCTTTTTTAAAATCTGATGCATCATTTTATTTTTACTTTATTTTAGTGCTTTCATAACAAAGGAGGTTGTGTGAATAAATGTGGAGAGGTAGCATGGTTATATAAAATAATAGGATGCTTCCTCATTATAAAAATTACAGTTCAAGAAAAACAACCTTCTTAATAACCACAAGTTTATAAGGAGCAGCTCCTTTCAGATCCATACAGTCATTGGCTCCTCATTCTACATCTCTGTAGCATATCCTTCTCTGATAGTGAAGACACAGAAATTAACACATCTTTGCCCATTAACTTCATCATTGGTACCTGCCTGAATACATGTGGGTCTCTGAGGGCACGTCTTCACTGGCAATGTTAAAGCGCTGCTGAAGCAGCGATTTAACGTGGCTTGTGTAGTCGCAGCATAGAGCTGGGAAAGAGCTCTCCCAGCGCTCTAAAAAAACCCACCCCCACGAGGGGAGTAGCTCCCAGCGCTGGGGCACTGTCTACACTGGTGCTTTACAGCGCTGAAACTTGCAGCACTCAGGGGGGTGTTTTTTCCCACACCCCTGAGCAAGAAAGTTGCAGCGCTGTAAAGTGCCGGTGTAGACAAGCCCTAAAGTGCAGCACACAACATACAGTGGCTGAGCCCTTGTCCCTTCCCTGCATCTATCCCCCATAGAGCAGAACTGATAATAGGGGCACTTCCACAGGCTCATCGGAAGGAGGAAACATGATGCTTTAGCTCTACCCCTTCTCTTGCTGTTTTGTAGCTTGTCTGTTCCATTTTACTTTTGCTCCTCTCCATGTCTCACAGCACACGGAAGTGTAGAGCTCAGAGACATTTATTGTTCCATTATATGAGGATTTATGTAAGTGACTCCAACTAATATTAACAAGACTTAGCCTGACAGAGACTCCTGCACTGAACAGATGCCACAAGGCTCTCATATTCATACAGCTTTAGCTATATCCGGATATTAAGCATACATAACTCCTGCTGACTTAAATGGAATTTCTACTTTCAAAACACGATATGGCCATTAGACAAATTTTGCTCCCCTGTGGAATTTTTTTCTTTAATGACAAATAATAAGAGTTTTTCATCATGGCATAGAACATTTAATATCTGACAGTTACATATTTGTACACAATAGGTAATTTTATTGGGGCTAAATGGACTTGCACTGGATCCAAACTGCCCCAGAGGGAGGTAAAATAACTCCCGGAGTTCTCCCGTTTGCTTGTTGTAGCATTTGGTGTAGGGACATGTAATGGCATGCCTACACTGAAAGAAAAAGGTGTGTTCTTTGTCAAGTTGTCTGGAATGGCTGATGACCGTGAGCACTAACCTCAGGGCAGACTTACAAACCAGGGCACTAATCCCAAAGTGGCTGTGAGTTCTATACTTAGATTTCACCAACCAAGTACCAGGTGTGAACTCCTCAGCCATCACAACAGCCTTAACATGGAGTCATATGGGCTCTTGCCACCCAGACAAGCCTACCTTTGTGATAAATGATCCCTTATACCAAAAATCACAACAATATTCAGATTACTCCCATTTCTAAAGGACCAGTCACTTAGCCCAAGTTCACCCTAAATCTCTCACCAAAGGCTATACTTGTAGCCAATCCTATATTAAAGTAACTAAAGGTTTATTAAATGGGAAAAAGAAATGAGTTATTTACAAGGTTAAGGAGGGTAAGTATACACACAAACAAATGAATTGCAGTTTTGGGTTCCAAAAACTAATAAAAGTTGTTGTAAAGCACAAGCTCTATATGTCCTTTAGGACTAACCCAAGCTAAGCAGCTTGAGGATCCCTTACTTATGCTTAGAAACATTGCCCTCACCAAACATACCCTGCGAGGGAAAGGGCAGAGGAGAATCTTGTCAGTTGTCTTTTGCTCACCTAAGCACAAAAGCTACTATTGTGGGTGGGCTGCAGAAAGGACTGGACAATAAGTTCCCTCACTCCTCACCAACTCACTGTCCAAGTAAAGGGGATTAGGTACAATCTACTGCTTCAGAATTCATCATTAACACAAATAATATTTAAAATATCATCATACTCCCTTGGTTGTTTGTTTTTTTCAAAACTGTATGCAGCATTTCAACATAAACCCTTTGTATCCATTGTCATGTAAATGGAAAATCGAAGTCATTACACATTCCATCCTATTTTCATGAAATATAAATTTATTTCAGTAAATAAGATAATTCCAAGTATAATTAGGACAACGATGTTAAAAATACAATTTTCAGTTAAGTGCTTGTTTAATTATACATTAACCTGCCTGTTCTCCAGTTGATGCCAAGCACATACAGTATAATTGGTATTAACCTACTGATGGTGATAGCATTTTTTTTTAAACACTACATGGGCCCAATACTAGAAAAATGTTGTGATGTCACAGGACAAGACTTTGCAGGGTCTAGGTGCACTGCTATGCACAGACTTAGTACTCTCAGAAGTACTCGTTATTAAAGCTGGAACACAAGTCACAACTGTAGTTAAGATTGCCTATGCATTGCCAATATAGGCCCAATTTTTAAATAATTCTTAAATTTCCACACTTTGGGCAGAGCCTTGGTCTGGAAAAGATGCTAAACTTTATTCTATTGTCCTGGAGTATGAAGAGAGCTAATAAAATAGACATTACCCGTTAAAACAGAAGTTGAAAGAGTTTTTGGTTTTTTTAAACTGTTCTAGTGTGGAAATGGATAGGGATAGAAAGTGGAAATTTATTATGGAGATTGCCCTTACTGAGAGTTGCATTTGAGTATTGAGGTGAATGTGTTCTTCTAGCATTTCCTGAATTAAGTATTTAGGGTTTTTTTGTTTTTGTTTTTTAAATAAAATTAGGGAATATATTTAAAAGGTTTTAACCACAAACGTAAATGTCAGTATCTACCACACAGTAGAAACCAAATTCTAGCCCATTGTGGTGCAGGTGTTAGCACAGCAAAATCAGAATTAGTGCGTGCTCATACATAGACTGCTCCTCGCATATTTGAGCACTGCGCCTTGGGAAGAGTCTATGGCTGGGCACACAATAATTGTGATTTTGCTGAGTTAACATGCACCAAAATGAGCTAGAATTGGATTCCTATTATGTGGCAGATAATGACATTGGCATTTGTAACTAAAAATCTTTTGAATATATTCCGACTAGGAACATAAATCACATATACAGGATAAGATGCATAATTGCCATTGCCACACCAATGTATAGACCACACACACAGAGTTGTCGCCACCCTAGGAGCGCACACAGAATGACATGTCTGCTGGTTTTTCTGGTGCCAGGTAATGTATTAGAAACTCTGGCTCATGAGTCCCCTCTGCAGAGAAGTTTTCTATTACTTGCCCATGTGAATACAGCTGCGGAAATTTTGCCCTGTGCGTTTCCAAATAAAAAAAATAAATACTGGTTACCTGCCTTTTGTAACTGTTGTTTTTCGAGATGTGTGTTGATCCTATCGATTCCATTCTAGATGTGTGCATGCCCACATGCACAGCTGTCAGAGACTTTTACCTTTGTGGTATCCATAGGGTTGGCTGTGGTGCTCCTTTGAGTGCCACGCTCATGTGTTGGTATATTAGGTGCCACCGACCTCTCAGTTCCTTCTTGCCAGCAACTCGGACAGAGAAGTAGGAAGGTGGGTAATGGAATGGACATGAGCAACAACAGTTACAAAAGGTAGGTAACCATTTCTTCTTTGAGTTCTTGCTCATATCGATTCTATTCTAGGTGACTCACAACGAGTATCCTCTGAGGTGGGCTTGGAGTTCAAAGTCTAATGGCTTGCAGTACTGCTCTACTGAAGCCAGCATCATCCCGGGCCTGCGGGGTAAGAGAATAATGGGACTTGAAAGTGTGGATGGACGATCAGGTGGCTGCCTACAGATGTCCCGAATAGGCACTTGGGCCAGGAAAGCTGATGAAGAGACCTGGGTCCTGGTCAAATGGGAGGTTACAATTGCCTGAGGTGGTACCTTTGCCTGATCATTGCAGCAGCGAATATAGGCAGTAATACAAGAAGAAATTCTTTGAGTGGACACTGGAAGACCTTTTAATCTGTTGGCCACCGTGACAAACAATTGCATCAACTTGCGGAATGGCTTTGTTCTTTCAATGTAGAAGGCTAACGCCTTCCTGACATCTAGGGTATGCAGCCGATGCTCGTCCTCCAACTTATGTGACTTTGGAAAAAAGACAGATAAGTAAATGGCCTGGCCCGTATGAAACTGTGAGTCACCTTGGGCAGGAATGCCAGGTGTGGCCGCAGCTGGACCTTATCTTTGTAAAAGACCGGATAGGGCGGTTCCGAGGTGAGTGCCCTAATCTCAGAGACCTGGCGGGCAGATGTTACTGCAACCAGGAATCCAACCTTTCAGGACAGGAGAAGGAGAGAGCAGGAAGCCAGACGCTCGAATGGGGATCCCATGAGCCATGACAGCATAAGATTCAGGTCCAGTGGAGGAACGGGATCCCTGACATGTGGGGAGAGGCGCTCGAGGCCCTTAAGGAACCTAGCAGTCATATCCTGAGCAAAAACCGACCTACCCTCAAGCGGAGGATGGAAGGCCTAGATAGCAGCCAAGTGGGCCTTGATAGATGAAAGGGATAGGCCTTGGAGCTTGAGATGTAGAAGGTAGTCCAGGATTAACTGCAGTGAGGCTTGCTCTAGCCAAATGCCTTTTTCTGAGGTCCAGCAGGTGAACCACTTCCATTTGGCCAGGCAGGTCGCTCTGGTGGAGGGCTTTCTGCTGCCCAGCAGAACCTGCTGTACACCGGACAAGCACTGCTGCTCCTCCGCATTTAACCACACAGTAACCAAGCCCGTCAGGTGCAGTGACGCCAGGTTCAGCTGCAGAGGACTGCTGTGGTTCTGGGACAGCAGGTCGAGCCTGAGAAGTAGCTGCAATGGAGCAGCCACCAAGAGGTTCAGAACAGTGACAAACCAGTGCTGGTGCTGCCATGTCAGCGCTATCAGACTCACCTTCACCTTGTCCTGCTTGATCTTAATGAGGACCCTGTGGATCAATGGTACTGGGGAAGAAGATGTATCACAGAGCCCCCAACCATGGGAGCAGAAAGGTGCCCAACAGGAAGCCTTTGTCAATCCCCCAAATTGAGCAGAAAATGTGGCCCTTCCTGTTTTGCCTGGACACAAACAGGTCCACCTTGGGAGTTCCCCACTTGTGGAAGATGAAGCTGACCACTTCCAGATGGGGGGACCACTCGTGTCAAGATGAAAATGTCCTGCTGAGGAGATCTGCCGAAGCATTCCTGGCCCCAGGGAGGTGAGCGACGATGAGATGGATGGGCTGAACTCCCAGTCCGACTCAGACCATTGTCTTTCCAGTGATCAGGGAGGAGCCATCGACTGATCCTGGTCAGTGACCGGTGAGGCGAGGGTGATGATCAGCGGCTGCATAACAAACGGTACTGGGGGAAGGAGACCCATGCAGTGACAGGGAGCAACCACGTCCCAGTGGGGACCGGTGTCTGGGAGACTGTCTGGGCAAAGGTGACCTGGGCCGTGGCGATCTTTGGCAAGAAGCTTGCCGGTACCAGTGGTATGGGGACTGGTGCCTTGACTTCAGTGTCCCATGCCTTGTAGGAGGAAAGCATGTCAGGGACCTGGGTCTTCTGACTGGAGACCTAGGATGCGGTGCTAGGGTCCTAGGTCCCAGAGATGGTGATCTAAGTCACTGGATCGCAGGCAGAGGGTGCTCCATTGACCTATGGGATGGTCCGATAATCAGCTTGCCCTTAGGTGTTGGGGTCTTAGCTGAGTCAACCGCCTGGTGCGGTGTCTGCGGTGCCAGTTGGCATACATGTTCTTTAGCCGCCAGGGCTGCTTCGGGCAATGAGGGCCCTAGAAGAGTCCAACGTTCCCTGCCACTCCCGGGAGTCGGAGGCAGATCCCTGGCTGGGCTGGGAGGGTCCAATCTCTGTGGTACCCCTGTGAAGCCCAGGGGCGGGCACATGGCCTGACATGGGCTTTGGGCAAAGGACCTCTTTCCCTTCCAGTGCCAAGAAGCTCTTCTTCTTTTGCCGCTTCTTAGGCACCAGTGAGGGGGAAACGGTGCTGGGTGGAGCCCTGTGCCAGTGATGTGCTCCGCACCGATGCCAAGGTGCTTGGCATGTGTTCCGAGTGGGAGGGCTCTGATGCAGGGCAAAGCGCAGCCTCCAGAAGGAGGGCCCTCAAGCGGATATCCTGCTACTTTTGCGTTCAAGGGTGAAAGTTTTTACAGATTCTACATTTGTCCTTTCTCTGGGACTTCCCCAGGCACTTTAAATAGCTGTCGTGGGGGTCACTAATAGGCATCGGCCTACTGCATGCCAAGCATGGTTTGAAGCTGGGAGAGTTGGATATGCCCTGCTCCTGGGCGAAGTTCCAGCTGGGACTCTAACTATAAAACTAACCTAACGCTTAACTTAATCGCTAACTAAGTACCTACAAACTATATACAAAGAAGACAGACAATGGCTGTAAAGAACCGCTAATGCTCTTGCGATGCAAGACTAGGAGCTCCAACCAACCGTCATGGGTGGTAAGAAGGAGCTGAGAGGGCATAGGGTCAGCAACGCTTAATATACCGACGCATGAGCACGGCACTCAAGGAGGCTCCACAGCTGACCCTACGGAAAACACTAAAGCAAAAGTCTCCGACAACTGTGCACGTGGGCGTGCACACACCTAGAATGGAATCAACATGAAGAAGCACTCGAAGGACACCAAAGCTTCACAATGTCTAACGTAAATGGTTTGTCTCCTCAAAGAAGTCAATTCAACAGGATGCACTAGAGTAGGATGGAAAATTTTCATAGTTCCAGTGACGCAGGGTTCTGAGGACTGGCCACACTGCAACCCTATGCCTGAATTATGTTTAGGCAAAAAAGTGTCATTGCATGAAATCATACATTACAATAACATGAGAAATGAGAAAGAAACAAATGATGTAGATTATAAGACCTGATCTCAGAGGTGCTGGTTTAAATCTCGAGTTACATAATCAACCTCTGTGGATTTACATCATGATCTGCTTAATTCAGAGAAGAATCTGGCCAGTAATAATTATTTAAGCACATGAGATTTATAGTTTTCAGCAGGAAAGGTAGAGTTGCTACACTAATACATGATTTAATTAATCCATCCCCAACCAACAGCGGTAGCTCTGTCAGTGGGAGAAGCTGTCAGCCAACATAGTGCTGCCCACAGCATTGTTTAGGTCGGTGTAACTTATGTCACTCGGGAGGGTGGCTTATTCACATCCCTGAGTGACATAAGTTATACCGACATAAGTGGTCGTGTAGACACAGCCAAAGTGTTAACACAAATACAATTATCATGTGCATACATAAAGGGGAGAACAGACTGTTTCAAACCAAAGGGGGATAATATATTGTTTTAGAATAACTATGATTGAAAGGGATTAAGCTGATAACAGTGGAATCTCAGACTGTTTCAAACCATTCCCCTGCCTGTGAAGGCAGTGCCAAAATCCAATGATAGCTTGAGTTTGGATAAATTTTAATTTAATTTCATTTTGATAAAATTCTTGAGAAATTTCATATTATAAAAACATGTTATTACAGCCATATTATCTTGCATACTAACTGTAATGAAACTTCCTTTACAGTGAAACCTGCGTAGATGATCCACATTTTTCAGCCTTCTTCAGTGAAAGGTTTGCTACCTCTGATTTTTAATGAAAAATAAATATACAAATAAGGTACGTGAATAGTTATATTTCTTCCTCCTGCCTTGAAAATTGCTAAGACTTACAAGTTGGCAATTATTTCATCTTGTGACTGACTGATTTTCTGGGAGCTTTAAATAGTCTGGGCCCAAATTACCATTATCCTGCACCTTATATGGTAATTTATAACAGTGCAAAGTGAGTGTAAAATGTTACCACTTTGATTTGGCAGTAATTTACATCCACTTTGCACTAGTGTAAAACAATGTACAAGGTGTCGGGCAGTGGTGAATCTGGACCTTTACTCCTTGCTTTGGTTCCCTTCACATTCAGAAATATATCTACTTCAAATCAGTGGAGCTATGTTAATCTGATCCAATTGGGGTTGGGCTTTTTTTTTAAAATATATTTTCTAAGACAAATTATTGTATTTGAAATAGATAGTAAAAGGGGTGGCTTACAAGGCAAGTGTGAAATATATGAGTGATGGCATGTGCCCAACAGTGATGTTCCGCGGTGATGCCAGAAAAGATGGCTTCTTGTTTGTGTTACTAAAAAGGGCCCCAGGTCACATCCAATGGTTCACCAATGACTGTAAGTATTATGATTGGAAGGAGTGTTTTTCCTATGTTGTTTTACTGGGAAAATACTTAAGTATCACCCACATATCATTGCACAAGTTCAGACCTGCAGCACAAAGCCATCATCATGAAAACAGAAAGGGATGGAATATATTGTACATTAGAACAAAAAATAGAAAAACAACAATTTAATATATATTGGTTATAATACTTTAACCAGTATTTCCTAATTCAACCTGAATAAACCTTAATTCAATTAAATGAATTTAGAGATTCTACCAAAGTCTGGTCACTACCTGTAATTTCACAGATAATATCCATTAGAGGAAAATACAGTAGACCTACTGTGTATCTGAGCAGAAAATACAGAGGCTTGTAGAATTGCTTACAAGCACTGAACAGTACTTTTTCAGCCAACAGATATAACTGGATATAAATCAGATATCATAATACAGCACCAGAGAAACATCTGTTTAGTGTCTTCAGCTTTCTCATTTTATAGAAGAAATGTTTCAAAATTAGGGATGGATTTTTTCTAAAGAATGCAAATTTATGAAACTATGAAGCAGAATGAGTGGGAAAAAAATCCCCTGCTGACATCTTCCAACCATTCTCAAAAGCATTCTAAAAAAAAAAAATAATTGTATCATAATCTTGTAAGACGTTCATGTTCTCTAAGAATCCCAAAGTCTTTTTCATTTATTATTAGTAAGAAACAAACAATGCTGCACGATGGGATAAAAATATCAGTAATATCTTACAAGTACAAAAGGGCATGTCAGAGGCTCTTTACAAACACATATTATGTGACAATATTATCTGTCACAGTTCAGGGCAACTGCACCTATATTCCTCTTCTATAGTCCAGAAGTACACCCACTCTTGGCTCCTGGCTCTGACCTCAGATATCACCTCTTTTGGGCAGAGACCCTCATCTCTCTCCCTTCTGATTGTGGTATTTCCAGGATGAACAGTTCCCTGTCTACATGGTGATAACCTCTAGTAGGGCAAAATGCCTAAATGGCCAGCATCTGCAGTGTCCTTTTTCTTCAGAGACTAACAACAGTGTATTTACCAGCAGTTAAGTTACCACACAGCCCTTTATAAGAGATCACATTTATTCTTAAGGTGAAGGTGAAGCATTACAGAGCACACACATTAAAAACAATAAGAGAACCTACATACATACTTAAAAGCCTGTCAGAGATCGCCACCTCACTTCAACAAGGTTGATTAATACTTCAAACACCAGCACAAGGGTCTTTTTTTTTTCCTGTGGCCACATATTAATCACAGCTTCAGCTCAGAACAGGCACCCTCACGACTCTGAGAGTCACTCTTTTATCCTGTTTGGGTCTTTGAAGCCACCAGGAATAGGTAATCAGCCAAACAAAGGTCCTTCACACTTAGGGTGAAGCTTCAAAAAGCTCAGTTCTTGCATAACCAGAGGAGATTCATTTGCATTCACGTCCCCTAGAGATTTTCTGGGAAACCGACTTAATTTTAAGAGTTCACTCTTGAGGCTTGGCTACACTTGCGAGTTAGGGCACATTAAAGCAACCCTGAGCGCCCTAGCTCACTCCCCGTCCACAGTGGCAAGGCATGTAGAGCGCCCTGACTCCACAGCTAGAGCGCTCCTGGTACTCCACCTCGGCGAGAAGATTAATGCTTGTTACGCCTTGGCTGAAATATCTGGGTGTCAGTGTGAACGAGGTGTTGCATTACTGCGCTCTGATCAGCCTCCGGAAATGTCCCATAACCCCCAAGTGGCCACTCTTCTCATTGTTTTGAATGCGGATATGCCCTTTGAAAGCTCCGTTGCTGACAACCGGCTGCTTATCTGCTCCGAAACAAAGCAACCATTAGTGTGGAATGCTGTGTGTAAGAAAGAGGCGGGGGGAGGGGAGGTCTGCTGTTGTCTGAACTTACAAGACAGCATGCTGACATGCTCTCAGCCCCCTCAAAACCCACTCTCTCTCCCCCCACATACACACAACACACTCCCTGTCACACTCCACCCCACCACACCCCCATTTGAAAAGTATGTTGCAGCCACTTGCATGCTGGGATAGCTACCACAATGCACTGCTCTCGGTGGCCGTTGCAAGAGCTGCTAATGTGGCCACACCAGTGCACTTGTAGCTGTCAGTGTGGACAGACTGCAACGCTTTCCCTACTGCACTCTACAGAGGCTGGTTTAACTCAAAGCGCTCTACATCTGCAAGTGTAGCCATGCCCTTGGTTTAGGCCATTGTTCAAGCCCATTGTTCAAGAGATTCCTCTGAAGTTCACAACACTTCAACATTTACATCAGTCAAGTATTTTAGATAAATTACATACACTCCACCTGAGAAGTAGATCGCATCATGGAACAGCCCTCCCACCCCCAAATACACCAAGAGAACTTGCTTCAATACAGAAATAACCCTCCCATCCTCCGACTGCACACCCTTACTTGTCACCTATCATCCCACTCCGAAACCTATATAGGGTAAAAAATAGCTACAACCCATACTCAATAAGGACCCCTTTCTGAAAGAAATCTTTCCTGAACCCCCTCTTCTGGCCTTCAAACAATTCTCCTAATCTCTCCAAGCTCATCATCACAAACAAGCTCCCTACAGACCAAGACACATTGATTCAAAGCGGCACCAGACCTGCCAGAGCAACAAATGCAAAACCTGTAGATATATCTCTACTGCTACTATGATTAAAAATAAAACCTCCCACAACAGAACTTTCAAAATCCCTGGGTCTTAAGTGCCTGTCATAACCTGTGGTGTACCTCATCCTGTGCACTAAATGCCTGAGTAACAACTACGTGGGTGAAACCAAACAATCACTATACTCTCAAATTTCACACAGGAAAATGATAAAAGACAAAAACACACCACATCACTTGTCAGTGAACACTTTCAATAAAGCGATCACTCTATAACTGTGGGCTTGGCTACACTTGCAGATGTAGAGCGCTGGGAGTTAAACCAGCTTTCGGAGACTGCAGCAAGGAGAATGCTGCCGAGTGTTTACACTGTCAGCTGCAAGCGCACTGGCGTGGCCACATAAGCAGCTCTTGCAACACCACAAAGAGAAGTGCATTGTGGTAGCTATCCCAGTGTTCAAGTGGCTCCACCGTGCTTTTCAAATGGGGGTGTGGTGGGGTGGAGCGTGACAGTGAGTGTGTTGTGTGTATGTGGGGGGAGAGAGTGTGCATTTTGGGGGGCAGAGAGTATGTCAGCATGCTGTCTTGTAAGTTCAGACAGCAGCAGACCCCTCCTTCCCCCAGCCTCTCTTTCTCACACACACTCACAGCAGCAGCATTCCACAGTAATGGTTTGCTTTGTCCCGGAGCAGATAAGCATGCGGGCTGTCAGAAATGGAGCTTTGAAAGGGGATATTCGCATGCCTGCAGCCGAATTCAAAACAAGTAGAAGAGTAGCCCCTTGACTTCAGGGGATTATGGGACGTTTCCGGAGGCCAATCACAGTGCAGTAATGCAACTCGTCGTCCACACTGACATCCGAGCGTTTCAGCTGGGGCACAGCAAGCTTTATGCTTCTCATGGAGGTGGATTACCAGGAGCACTCCAGCTGCAGAGTCCAGGCCCTACGTAAAAGGATAAATGGACACAAATCAGATATTAGGAATGGCAATATACAATATACAAAAATCTGTAGAAGAACACTTCAACCTCCTGCAGCAAAAAAACTTCAGGACCAGACTTCAAAGAGAAACTGCTGAGCTTCAGTTCATTTGCAAATTTGACATCATCAGCTCAGCATTAAATGAAGACTGTGAATGGCTAGCCAGCTACAAAAGCAGTTTCTCCTCCCTTGGTGTTCACACCTCAAATGCTAGAAGAGGGCCTCCTCCTCCCTGATTGAACTAACCTCGTTATCCCTAGCCCGATTCTTGCTTGCATATTTATACCTGCCTCTGGAAATTTCCACTACATGCATCCGACAAAGTGGGTATTTACCCACAAAAGCTCATGCTCCACTACGTCTGTTAGTCTATAAGGTGCCACAGGACTCTTTGCCACTTTTCACAGAATCATAGAATCATAGAATATCAGGATTGGAAGGGACCTCAGGAGGTCATCTAGTCCAACCCCCTGCTCAAAGCAGGACCAATCCCCATCTAAATCATCCCAGCCAGGGCTTTGTCAAGCCTGACCTTAAAAATATCTAAGGAAGGAGATTCCACCACCTCCCTAGGTAACGCATTCCTGTGTTTCACCACCCTCCTAGTGAAAAAGTTTTTCCTAATATCCAACCTAAACCTCCCCCACTGCAACTTGAGACCATTATTTAATTACCATGGTAATTAAATATTCATGGTAAATAGGCCCAATGGCCTGTGATGGGTTTTAGATGGGGTAAGATCCAAGTTACCTGGGAAAGAATTTTCTGTAGTATCTGGCTGATGAATCTTGCCCATATGCTCAGGGTTTAGCTGATCGCCATATTTGGGGTCGGGAAGGAATTTTCCTCCAGGGCAGATTGGAAGAGGCCCTGGAGGTTTTTCGCCTTCCTCTGTAGCATGGGGCACGGGTCACTTGCTGGAGGATTCTCTGCTCCTTGAGGTCTTTAAACTACAATTTGAGGACTTCAATAGCACAGATATAGGTGTGAGGTTTTTTTTTGTAGGAGTGGTGGGTGAAATTCTGTGGCCTGCGTTGTGCAGGAGGTCAGACTAGATGATCATAATGGTCCCTTCTGACCTAAATATCTATGAATCTATGAATCATTACTCCTTGTTCTGTCATCAGCTACCACTGAGAACAGTCTAGATCCATCCTCTTTGGAACCACCTTTCAGGTAGTTGAAAGCAGCTATCAAATCCCCCCTCACTCTTCTCTTCTGCAGACTAAACAATCCCAGTTCCCTCAGCCTCTCCTCATAAGTCATGTGTTCCAGTCCCCTAATCATTTTTGTTGCCCTCCGCTGGACTCTCTCCAATTTTTCCACACCCTTCTTGTAGTGTGGGGCCCAAAACTGGACACAGTACTCCAGATGAGGCCTCACCAATGTCGAATAGAGGGGAATGATCACGTCCCTCGATCTGCTGGCAATGCCCCTACATATACATCCCAAAATGCCATTGGCCTTCTTGGCAACAAGTGCACACTGTTGACTCATATCCAGCTTCTCGTCCACTGTAACCCCTTTCTGCCTTTTTACAGGCCCTCTATGTGCCTTGCCAGTGTGGACACCTCAGAAGTTAGGGAGCCCAGGGATGATTTAATGTGCTCTAACTTGCAAGTGTAGCCAAGCCATAGCCCATCAATCCTTATACTCAAAGGAAACCTGCACAACACTTTCAAAAGATGAGCCTGGGAGCTTAAATTCATAACTTTGCTAGACACTAAAAAACATGAACTGAATAGACACACCAGATTTATGGCTTATTACAACAATCTATAACCCACTAACAACAACCCCCTTCCCGCCCCCAGCTGCCTTCTTCTTCCCATTCCTTTCCTCTGTGATTGGGCAGGTGTTAACAGGCCACTTCACCTTGAATGGTCCCTTGAATACGTGTTAACTGCTTATGCTCAACAAGCTGCTCCACTTTGTACTGTATTGAGCTGGGACACTCTGGGTATGTCTACATAGCAAAGAAAACCCCATGGCTGGCCCATGCCAGTTGACTTGGGCTCCTGGGACTCAGGCTGAGGGGCTGTTTCACTGCACTGACTTTTGGGTTTGGGCTGGAGGCCAGGCTCTACGACCCTGCAATGTGGGAGGGTCTCAGAACTCAGGCTGCAGCCCAAGCCCAGAAATCTACACAGGAATGAAACAGCCCCAAAGCCCAAACCCAACAAGCCTGAGCCACCTGGCCTGGGCCAGCTGCGAGTGTCTTGTTGCTGCTGCATACATACCCTCTGCGTACTTTTCCCAGTCCCGAAGAAGAGCTTTGTGTAAGCTCAAAATCTTGTCTCTCTCATAAACAGTTGTTGGTCTAGCAAAAGGTATTACCTGATCCACCATCTCTCATACAATTTCACAACAACACACACACACTTTTTTTTTTTTTAGAATCAACTCCTAAAATATTTAAATTCAATTCAATAAGCTTTGACTGAATTCAATGAGGTTTGTCCAGTAGCTCTCACAGTATCATTTTTGCCATAATTATCACAGTATCGTTCTTGCTTAACCCCTTAACTCGCGTCACACACTTGGTATGACAAAATGTCCAATGGTGTGACAACATATACTACACACATCACTGGACATCGGCAATACCAGGAGGGATGAGGTAGAGTGCCGATGAAAAGCGCAATCAGGAAAGTAACAAATACTTTCCTCATGGATTGTATTTTCTAAATGGACAACCAACCTAATTCTCAATTACTGAGGGACAATATCACTCATTGATATATTTTGCTTTCCACAACCAAATCTGTGTACAATTTTTCATGAGTGATGTACCCGAGTATTCGGATTCTAATATATAAACTGTATTGTTAAATCTACTCTCCTAAATTTGGGTTATCCTGTATCTTGGAGTGAAAGCAATGGCATTTTGCAAACATCAATAACCCAAGCGAAACTGCTACAGTCATCAGTTAAGTATTTTAAAATAATAATACAATATCCCTTTAGGCCATGGTGACCATATTGGGGCAGAATGCACTAGAAAGACACTAATTATTCTGTATCGTTTAAAAGTGAATTGTCATTTCTTTTATTTATTGCAGCTGGCCACTCTTCAGCTGTATCACCCCTGAGATGGTAAAGATTTGATCAGTACAAAAGGTCTGTCTGAAGCAAATGTATGGGCAATTGAAGATAGTGTCATGACACTCCAGCCTTTGGATGTTTGATACATTCTTTTCTGTATGCTCAAATGTAAATAGATTTAATCCAACAGATACCACATGCAAACATCATCCAGGTGCTTGTCCTGCTGGGACAGTCTCATTCTTTTTCCTCCCTGTACTCCCTTATGACTATCTCCTGTGCTGGTATCTGGGGAAGGACAAGAGGAGTCTAAAGTGTATCTACAGGTGTTCTTTAGCCCATAAAGGATTTTGTTACAGTAGAACCTCAGATTTACGAACACCAGAGTTACGAATTGACCAGTCAACCACACACCTCATTTGGAACTGGAAGTATGCAATCAGGCAGCAGCAGAGACCAAAAAAAAAAAAAAAAAAGGCAAATACAGTATAGTGATGTGTTAAACATAATCCACTAAAAAAAATAAGGGAAAGTAGTATTTAATTTCTGGATAGTAAAGTGTCAAAGCTGTATGAAGTCAATGTTCAGTTGTAAACTTTTGAAAAAACAACCATAATGTTTTGTTTAGCATTACAAACATTTCAGAGTTACAAACAATTAGAAACTCTGAGGTTCTACTGTATTAGTAAAATGATTTCTGGCTATATAGTATGAATAGCTATACAGTATGGAATCAAATGTTATTTCTACCTTCTTTTGTGCAACTTAAAAGGTTCTTTTACACCATGCTTTCTTATCACGAGCACTGTGCTGCATACCACAGGGTCTAATAAACAAAGTAATTAGCTTCGGAGCCACTGCTCGCTCCTTCCTCTATAGAGATTTTTGTACTGTGAATGTCATTATTTTGTTATATGCAGTGTTGTAAATGTCTTGTTGTAACCATCTTGTCCCCAGGACTTGAAGAAGAGCTCTGTGTAAGCTAGAAAGCTTGTCTCACCAACAGAAATTGGTCTAATAGAAGACATTACCTCACCAATCTTGTCTCTCTATTATCTTGTTAATTATACAATATAAACACTAGGACTCGCAAAAGAGTGTTGTGATGAACATGACCACAAACTTCTGGTGTGTTTTACAGAACACCATCTTGGAACTGGAGTTAAGGGATGTTAGAAATCACTATAGAATCTTCTTATAATCATCCAGACCACACCACACTATCTATTGTCTACAGTCAAGCTCTACGATACAACCGCATTTGCTCCAACCCCTCAGACAGAGACAAACACCTACAAGATCTCTATCAAACATTCTTACAACTACAATACCCACCTGCTGAAGTGAAGAAACAGATTGACAGAGCCAGAAGAGTACCCAGAAGTTACCTACTACAGGACAGGCCTAACAAAGAAAATAACAGAACGCCACTAGCCATCACCCTCAGCCCCCAACTAAAACCTCTCCAACGCATCATCAAGGATCTACAACCTATCCTGAAGGACAACCCATCACTCTCACAGATTTTGGGAGACAGGCCAGTCCTTGCTTACAGACAGCCCCCCAACCTGAAGCAAATACTCACCAGCAACCACACACCACACAACAGAACCACTAACCCAGGAACCTATTCTTGCAACAAAGCCCGTTGCCAACTGTGCCCCATATCTATTCAGGGGACACCATCATAGGGCCTAATCACATCAGCCACACTATCGGAGGCTCATTCACCTGCACATCTACCAATGTAATATATGCCCCTCTGCCACGTACATTGGCCAAACCGGACAGTCTCTGCGTAAAGGAATAAATGGACACAAATCAGATGTCAAGAATTATAACATTCAAAAACCAGTCGGAGAACACTTCAATCTTTCTGGTCACTCGATTACAGACCTAAAAGTGGCAATTCTTCAACAAAAAAACTTCAAAAACAGACTCCAACGAGAGACTGCTGAATTGGAGTTAATTTGCAAACTGGACACCATTACATTAGTCTTGAATAAAGACTGGGAGTGGATGTGTCATTACACAAAGTAAAACTATTCCCCCCACACACATACACACACTGTTCCTCAGAGGTTCTTGTCAACTGCTGGAAATGGCCCACCTTGATTATCACTACAAAAGGTTTTTTGTTTCTCTCTCCTGCTGGTAATAGCTCCCCTTACCTGATCACTCTCCTTATAGTGCGTATGGTAACACCCATTGTTTCATGTTCTCTGTGTATATAAAATCTCCTCACTGTATTTTCCACTGCATGCATCCGAAGAAGTGGGCTGTAGCTCACGAAAGCTTATGCTCAAATAAATGTGTTAGTCTCTAAAGTGCCACAAGTCCTCCTTTTCTTTTTACAAAAAAAGAGGACATTATCTGCCCTGAAGAACACCTTGTTTCTCATGGTTTCTTGCAGCAAGTAATTTCACAGAAAAACTGCTTTTCAATTGGTGTTTCAGCATATCAATTTAACAACTGTCCCACATTATCAATCAGAGAAAACTGATATAAACTGAATTGCTGTAACACATAATCAAGTCCAAAACATAAAGACTGTGCTTCTTCTCATTATACTCGTGAACTTACAAATGCTTTACCTTTAAAAATTCATCAATACCCATATAAAAAAATCAATAGTTATCTGACTGAATCTTGCTTCCAACAAAGTGTTTATCTCACTTTCATTTTCAAGTGAATCACGAAACAGTACTTTGAAATACTGTCACATAAAAAGGGATAATGTTTATCCTGCCTCTTATCATCAATATCACCACCCACAATTGCTACTGTATTCATATATTGTTTCCATTATGATCCTGATTTTGGAGAGGCTTAGCATTTCAATCATTTCAGCTTCTCGCTTATAAAAGCTGAATCTTGTGCACACATAAAATCCTATTTAAAAATAAGTCATATGTCAGTCATAAGTCAGTTTGTAACCAAGGCTGGTGGAAGCCAGTGTGACTGGTGTGTTGATGACAAGCTGCTGGGGTCAGAGCTGCCAGATCAGGGTTTCAACTACACACAGACACTTAGCGTGACCTGCATGCTGCTAAACTGAGAGTGGCCCAACTGAGAGTGGGAGCTACAACAGCAAAGCATTGTAAGGCACCCTGGGTTAGAGTGGCAGGCAGTGACAACCTCTCATTGGTCTAGATTGCACCCCAGAATGTGAAAGATAGTAACTAATTAGTACAGGGGTGGGAAAACTACAGCCTGGGGGCCCCATCCAACCCTTCAGATGTTTTAATTTGATGCTCGAGCTCCCGCTAGGGAGCAGGGTCCAGGGCTTGCCCCACTCTGGTGCTCCAACCGGGGAGCGGGATGGGGGCTCCCGGAAGCAGCAGCACGTCCATTCTCTGGCTCCTACACGTAGGGGCAGCCAGGGGCTCCGCACACTGTCTGTGCCCCAAGCACAACTCCCATTGGCCAGGAACCTGCCCTAGCCCAGAGCCCCTTCCCATACCCTCAACTCCTCATTTCTGGGCTCACCCCAGAGCCCGCACTCCCAGCCAGAGCCCTCTCCCCCTCCCGTACCTCAAGCCCCAGTTTCATGAGCATTCATGGCCCGCCATACAATTTCCATACCCAGATGTGGCCCTCGGGCCAAAAGGTTTACCCACCACTGAGTTAGTATGTAATATTTGCTAGCTGACCTGTTCTCTAGTACACCACTACCCTGATATAACGCTGTCCTCAGGAGCCAAAAAATCTTACCGCATTATAGGTGAAACCACATTCTATCGAATTTGCTTTGATCCACCAGAGCGCGCAGCCCCGCCCCCCCCCTGGAGCACTGCTTTTCCACGTTATATCCGAATTTGTGTTATATTGGTTCACATTATATTGGGGTAGTGGTGTAGTTGGAAAGCTGAGGAACATAATTTTCTGAAATCCCTTGCTGCCACTGTTGGCAGAGGCTCTTCAAACATATTGCTGCTTGAGCTGTTATTGTATAATAAGCCAATTAGATGGAGCATTCACTCCCTCTTCTCATGGTTTCATATCCCAGATAAATATCTTTCATTCACTGTTTTGGGGGTCTGGGAAATGGATGAACTTGGTATAAATGAAAGCTAAGGAAGAGCTGCACTGGATTTTTAGAGGTCAGGAACAGTGTTTGACTGCATTACTCAATATTTCTCACAGACACTTTGTTCCTGAATATAAATCCTGATTTTTAACATTCCTATTCCAAGCACTGAGCCTCTCTAGAGCCATGGCTACTAACCGTGTTGCATTGGACATGGTTTTGTTATGTGGAAAATAAATGCTCTTTGGATGTTATGGAAGATTACGAAATTCATTTTCAATTGTGAACTAAGCACATTGTCTCTGGCCCTTGCATAGATGTGCAGAGGGAAGATATAAGCAGCTTTCAACTTCCAGATTCATCTGGTTAGCTAGCTACTGTAGTGTGGATATATTTTGTTGTTTTAGGCTCTGAACACAACAGGGTAATGTTATTATATAGCTAATTACACTAAAGTTTATATTCTACTCAAATTCTGAAATGTGGATAGTTTATGGGACTAACTGGCTTTGTATCACACAGCAGTGTACATGTGAATGACACAGTCTGATCATTAAAAGATTATATGATCATATTAATGCTTCTCAAAAAATAATAGCTCACAGGAACAGAAAACATTTACAAGAGCTCACTAGAAATTACACATTATCTTGTGGCTGATTACCTGACCTCAATTTTCCATGTTGCTCTTAATTACACTTTTAGCAAAATTTTGGACAGTCACAATGATACAAGTTAAACTCACCTAATGAAAAACAGCATGCTGTTTTAGTAAGAATACACCTTGTTCTCAGCTTCAAATTATAATACATTACCTGAAAGAGTGGCCACGTGAAATATTTATCAATATATGAATGTTTCAGTGGAACCCTGCAAACATACAATCACTGTTCATATTAGCAATAACAAAAAATCTAATAAAGAACGATTACTTACTTGATTAAGAATGTCTTGTTTCTGTAGTGCATGCAAAGAAAGAAAGAGAGAACACACATATTAATGCAATATATATAGTAACACTCAGACTCTGTTTTTATAATAGGACTATTTTAGTTGAAAGTTTCGTTTTGTAGATAAACAGGTTTGAAAGAGAACAAACATTCTATTATTTTATGTTAGAATAGTTGTGAAAAATGGGTCTAGTCTTGATTAGACAGACAGTGCAAGCATTTGGTTTTTAACCATGCAATGATAGATATCCAAGGAAAAATAACAATGAAAACAATGTCTTGCAACTTTCACCATCAGCCCAATGTAGTTTGTGTAAGTTATCCGTGGTCAACAATGGATGTCAGCAACAGGTGTTGCTGAACCAGTTCTGAGCAGTTTAACTACAAGCGCAGAGAAGGATAGTCTCTGGTCAGCACCATTTAAAAACCTGTGATGAAATGCTACGTTTCCTATCATTTGTACAATAAGTAAATCAAAGCAGTGCTTTGGATGAAGGGATTGTATTCACTTTTTCCATTTATCTACAAATGCTCAAAACTACTTCAGAGCAAAAATTACCACTCTAGATGTATCTCTAGAAGCTGTGTTCTGGGTATGAATTCTATCTCAGATCTCTCTGCCTGTCCGTACAGCCTGGTTCTCTCTTCTGTACTGTCCTCCCCAAGAAGAGGCAGGCATCAACATGAGACCCATAGGCTGAGCAGAGGATATGGGAACAAGTATGGAGTCAGTGGAGATATTTTTTGAAGGGGGAACGGGCATTGTGGGTGATCTGAGAGGAAGGGTGGTCCAGGATAAGGACATGGGACTTAAGAGACCCAGGTTTAATTCTTTGCTCTGCGACAGACTCCCTGTGTGACCTCAGTCGAGTCATTTGGACTCTCTGTATCTCAGTTTCCTATCTGTAAAAGTGGGGATGACAGCACCTCCCTACCTCATGTGAGTCTTGTGAGGGTAAATACGTTAAAGATTGTGAGATGCTCAGATGCTATAGTGATAGGGCCATATTAGTACCTATCGTTGTTTGATTGATGGATGTGGGGGATGATGGAAACAGAGCTGCAGACCCCACAACATCCTCCACTGCACCTCTCTGACCCCTTCTTTCCACCACACACTCTTTTGCACAGTTTCCACACCACCCCTCACTTGCTCTGACTCATATATTCCCCACTAACTGCCGAGATCACTACTCCGCTACTACTACCTCATTCCCTCCAACATGCTTGTTATTCCAAGCCACCTCCATGCACACCTACTACGCCAACACCCCCCCACACACACACACACACCAGCTGCTTTGAGTACACCCTACACACACACACGCTCTCACCAACTCCATCTTGCCACTTCATGCTACCAGGCCATACGGAGGTGGGAAAGTGGTGAGTCTGTGAGGTGTGCATGTACCAGAGGCAGGGGGCAGAAAGAGGCAGGAGAATGGAGTTGCAGAGTCACTACCCCAAAAATCTGGGACAAGCATATGCAGCATAGAAGGCTTACGGTGTGACTCAACTGACTCAGACTCGTGTGGCTATAAAATTGCAGGGAAGACTTTCGGGGTTGAGCTGGAGCCTGGGCTCTAGGACCCTGAGAGGTGGGGAGGGTCACAGTACATTACAATTTTATATGCAGCCTGAGCTGAGTCAGCTGACCTGGGCGAGCCACCAGTCTTTTATTGCAGAGTAAACATAACCTCAGAGAGATGAAGTGGCCCATTTCATGTTAATGACATGTTCTCAGCTAAACGAGAACATCCCAGGGAGATCAATACAGCTTTAAACAATAGCTCTGAGACACGTGAACTGCTCTATTAATCTCAGTGGGTGTTCTTATTCCTCTCCCCAATGACTGCACTTGTGAGTCTGTGCTGTGCACCAAGCATGCCCATGCCCAAGACTCACCTTAGTCTTGGCACTAGGTGCAAGTTCCACACATGCTTATTCTCAGCTTCCCACACAGAGGGACTAGGCTCTTCCAGACCCCAACTCACATGGGGGGCATAGAGAGGGGCCTCCCAGGAAACAGATACCCTTGTAAAGTAGCTTTAATGAGGGCAAATGTCCCCAAAAGTATACGCAACACGGCTGTTACTCTGAAACCCAAAAGTATAAAATCCCCTTGACACAGGTGGATAGAAGCAATACACCCACCTAGTGCTCTCACGTTTCTGACAAAGACAGGATCTCAAACTCACAGTTCATAGGTGCAGCTTAGATCCAATGGCCACAGCATGTCCCCTTGAGCCACATAATTGCTGAAACAGCCTGCCTAGAAACAGTCTTGTTACAACAGAGCCCTGGTCTTGCTATACATAAACATTTCATTGTCTTTGGCTCCATCTACTTTCTTAACTTAACCTTGACTATTTCTTCAATATAGCTCTTCTAAAGGGCCAGTGGGTGCCATGCACTAGCTGAGATAAATCCTGAATAACGGAGATGAGTTTTAGGAGCTCATCCCCTAGCGAGTCTAAAAGGTTGCTCCAAACTATGCCAGCTGACAATGACCACAGTGAGACTGAAATGACGTCTGGGAATCAATGGTCTTTACAGAAGCCTCAGTCACATTCCCTACACCAAAAGCAGGAAGAGGGAGTGGCATAGGAGCTGCTACAATCAGGTCCATGACACTGGAGGGTCCCCTCCTATGTTGGATAACCCTCTGATGGCCAAGTTCATCATCTCCATTGCTGAACTAACCTCCCAATCTGACCGCTCTGCACAGCTTTATGTGACTCTACAAGGTGAAAGACAATGAAGAAACAAGACCCCATGATTTCAAAACTCAGTTTTGAATGTCAAAAAGATAATAATTGTACTGGAGCAATCTGATTATTAAAGTGGCATATAATGAATTGCACCACAACAGCACTAGAGTGGAATACAGCGTTGAACCCACAGGGCAAGGAGAAATCTGGAACATGAGATTGTTTAGGCTCTTTTATCTCCATAAATATAGTACACTACAAAGTTTCATAACATAACTCCAGGCATAAAAATAATGCAGATTCAAGATGATCAGCCAAGGATAACTCATAGCTCTACGGCAGTGGTTCTCAACCCGCGGGCGCCCAATTACCACACAGCTGCAGCCCATGTGACATCCTCAGGGCCATACAGGTAGTATATATATTGTGTGCATGTGGCCCACAATGATAAATAGGTTGAGAACCACTGCTCTACAGATACATACAGATCCAGAGGTCAGATAAAATTACTTATTATTGCATTTTACCACCACAATTGAAAGTATCACAGAAGATCTCAAAGTTCAAGGGGCTTTAGTTGGTTTACTTGCCAATGTTTCTTGTCTTTAATATATACAATACAAAGTAATATATATGGGAACTGATTCACAACAAAGTTTACTTAGCACAAGTGCTCTCATATTATGAATTCCATATAAGTCACAGAAAAATATGCCAAGAAGGAAAATACATATTGAGCTAATTGAGCTGTTTTGATATACATTATATGGATGTGCTAAAGAGTAGTATGTGGCTTTATTCCATAGGTTTAAATAGAAAAATACTTTTAAAGATAAACGGAAATGCTTTTTCTTAAATATATATATTTATTTTAAATACTGATTAAGATCCCATATCCATAGATAAGAACTCCCTACAAAAATTGAGGGCAATACCAAAAGCAGCATAAATTTTGCAGCTCCCTGTTCAGCTAAGGATTCCCTACATATTACTAAAGAAAGTTAATATTTAAAAAAAAGTTTATGAAAACCAGCCAAGGTCCCACTTCTGCATATATTTTAAGGCCTGAATGGACCAATGTGATCATCTAGTCCAATTTCATGCACAGCACAGCCCATAGAATTTCACCCAATAATTCCTGCATGAAGCCTAGTAACTTGTGGTTAAACTTGAGCTAACACAACCTTAATTATCCTACACTGATTGCAATAGGAACTGGTAACATCAGAGTGCGCCTACTCCTCCTAATAATAATGGGCATTATATCCGTGTCCGCCATAACTTCAAATCAGAATTCATATTCAAGGCCCCGTAGTAGCTTGTGTAGCCGCACTGATACAGGAATCACGCTGGACACACTGAGCTACCTCTCCTTATTGGTCTAACTGCACTACTGCAGTTACAGAACCTAACAATACATTGTAGAATTTCCTAATATTACTCTCAGGCAATTTGCAATTCAAGCAAATATTCCTCACTCCCAAAATAATGATACAACAAGGTGTTTGCGTCCTTATGTGGCTAGGATTAAGATTGCATGGGAAGCAGGACCACAAGTAAGCATTGCCTGAGTTTCCTAAGTTTGTTTTTTCTAACCTAAACATTCCTTCATGGATACGTGAGGAGATCTTACCTGAGCATTTCTAGGTTTTTTTAAATTTGAATTTGGTGTTATGAAGTCCCACATCCCAAAAAAATATATGGAGCAGAAGGCATTGTTCTGTGGCAACATCTTAACTTCACCACAAAGATTTTTGTAAGTGATTTTTTTTAAATAAAAGAGCAACTGTAACTTTGTTTACACAAATAAATTATTCATCAGAATAAACATGAGTGTTCTATGGCTTTTGAATGATGGACTAGATCACTTCTTGAGGTCCCTTCCAGCCCTACATTTCTATGATTCTATGAAATGATCATATTAATAGATCCTTTTAGTTAAATAAATCTTTTTTTTTAGTTCTTCAGTATATGTTTTACTTTCAAAAGCACAAAGCATCACTCCAAACAGCAAATTTGTAAATAATTATCTATTTATAAATGCTTATTCTGCCACGTCATTTTTTAAAACATTTTTTACATTAATCACATTTTAAACCACTGAATAAAAAAGAAGAATTACCCCTTCAGGATTATATTTTGCTAGCACACCGTTACCATGGAATTCTTCCAGAACATCCTTAATCTTCTTGGTGGAGTCTAGAACAAAACAGAAAAAATAACAGTAAATTGATTTATACGGTATGAACTGTAGTCAAGAAAGGCATTATTTGTTTCAGACTGGGTTTGTGCTGTTGAGAATATAGTCTCTTTTCAAAGTGCATGCGTAATCTCCTCTAGGAGTATGGGAATTACGAGTGCAGTAAGAAGAGAACATATTGTACCCTCCAATTTAATAAAAACAAAGACAAAAACATTTGAAAAATTGTACCTGACCTAATCTTTGACTGTGGTTGAATAACACATTTCAGAAAAGGTCGTTTGCATCAGCGACTTTAAGTCACTTTTGCACTCCCCTGATACTGTGCCAGCAGTGGATCAGACTAGTCCTCCCCAGCGTTTGTAAACTAGATGTTTTCAGGCATAGGTCCCAATGGACACAAGAGTCATGAAAGCAGCCAGAACACACCAGAATGCAAGGAAGACCAGGGCAATGCTCCTTCTCCACAACCATGCCCTCTACACCAGCCACAGGGAAGGGCATAGAAGCCATTGCACCAACTCTACACCACTCAAATATTCTCTTACCAGGGCCAGCTATGCAAGTGTTAAGAGTTATTTTACCCCAGCAGAATGGTGCAAAGCAACACTACCACAGCAGCAGTATGGCTCTTTAACATTTGTATTTTCTTTTTCCCCACAGCTATAATTCTCAAACTGAAATTGAATGATTTTAAGCACTCCACATGCAGGAATGCTCTGCAGGTATTGACTCACAACTGGTAAATAATTTTCAACTGACATTCTGATTGCTCACTATTAATACAAAAATTTCAATAACTATTCACTATACAAATTCCTGGACTCAGATTCTTTCAAAGCACGCCATTCACTTACACATGACCATCTCACGTTATTTCAACCAGCTAACAGAAACTAACAACTCAGTCATGTCTTAAAATAGCTTTCAGCAGGCACTTTAAGTTACAAATAGCAGGCCTAGCTCTGTGCTTTTTTAAGTTATATCAGCAAAATACAATACTGTGGTAGCTTTTGAGAGTTCACCATCTGCAAACTGATTTAAAAAAAGAAAGTGCATCTTTAAATCAATAAATAGACCTGAAAAGGGAAATATGACATCAAGGAGGAATGTATGTAATTAAAAAAAAAAAGTCTTGGTTGTAACACATTACAAACTGAGGGGAAATAATTTCAGAGTAGTTCAAGCACTGTAAGAACTAATGCTTTCACAGTTATATAATAATGAAAGCTCTGGACAATATAGCTCTGAGGTTCTTTAGCCCAAGCAAGCCTCTCCACCATGACAATGTTGCAATCCATCAGAGAAGACTCCTCAGCCCCCTAAGAACCCACCAATGAACCCCCTTGGCAGACATAATCTTTGTATTGAGGGATAGTAGAATAAGACACTATGATGAGCACAGTGATTTAAATCATGATTTAAATCACTAGTCAGGAAGACTTGATTTTGGTTTTCTACATAAAAGTTTTCTACATAAAAGTGCATTCTTATTGGTTGTTATAAGCTTAATACATATTCTTCACCACTCAGAGATAGGTGTAGGTTTCATTTTTAGAAGGTACACACTACACATTTTTAAATAGGGATTTATGCTGAAAACTTTTCAGATTAGTTTTACAGCTGTATCAGAAAATGAATGATTGTTTGGTTATTTCATTTACCAAAGATAATTGAAGCAGACATTTATGAAGTCACTGGGAGCTAAACTATCTCCAGTTCAACAGGTTAATCATTAATATTTGGAGGATTTTCTTGCCATGCTGTATTAGGAGGAGAACTTCACCAGACAGGCATTTAAATTGTTTTATTTAACTAAAACAACAACGTTAAGTATTCTGGATTTTTTTCTTCAACAGCAAACATATAATATTTTAACAAAACAAGCATATGTCCCTCACTTCTCACATTTTTCTCCAGACTTCTTTTCCTTGTCCAGATCTATTCCACCCGCAACAATCTTCTATTCATTGAACTTTTTGAAACTTTGCACTTTTAGAGAGAGGTAAGCGATTGACTGTGTACACAAATTTGCAGAGGGACAACAGAGTTGAGGTCTGTTATTTCTCACCTCTATATATTATTTATTTAAAAACATTTTTGCTGTTAACAAGCATGTTACCTCTGGAGACACAAATTCACAGTTTGAGAACTGCAAAACTAAGCATCTCTGATGGTATCTTCTAGACTGAGCGCTGAGTCCCATTGTGTACATAGAAAGATTAACCTAAATAATCTATACAGAAGCCTGTGGAACCCCATAAAATTGGGTCCCTAATCCAGGAACTATTGGAACTCATTTACAAAACTTTTCATAAACATTACATGAATATATTGTCTCATAGTATAGAATTAGAATTTATAATCCCTATTCCATGATGAGATATCTTTGAGCTATAATCCTATCTTTAGATAGGTTTTTTCCCTCAAAAAGCATTTTATCAAAAAAATCCGATTTAAATAAAAAAAATCTCATTTAAATATTTTTTTTTTATTTTTTTAAAAAAATCATTGATTTTTATCCACACTGATAATGAAAGACTGTTGCTAATTGCTGTTTGTTCCATGATCTATGGTGTGTGGATGCCCCACAATCTGAAATGCACCAGACAAGTTCACTTCATTTTCTAGACACACAAAAAAATCTTTGTAATAAGGAAAATAGTACCATATAATGTGAGTTATACAATATGTTAAGAACACAGATACAGGGCAAAATTAGCCCTATTTGTATTATTAAACATTAATGTGATTGCAGTGCCCAAAGGAGGCCTGAATCAGTATTAGGGCCCCAATGTGCTAAGTGCTGTAAAACTCATATTCCATGCAGAGAAGCACTTCAGGCTCTAAGGCCCCGATCCTACAATCCCGATCCCGATCAGATTTAGTCATCTGAGGAATTTCACAGAGAAAGCACTCAGTTGGATGAGATCCTTCCTTTTGGGCCACATTCAGAGCTTGCTGATGGACAACTTCTCCTCTTTCACGAGACCCCTCACAAGGATCTATTCTACTGACCATCCTGCTGAATAACCATATGAACACACCTGCACTATATCCTAATCACTTCCCTTGCTGATAGCAAAGTCATCCAACTATCTGAGAGCCTGACTGAGATCAGCAAGTGTATGAAAGGTGGACGGCTGAAACTAAATCCGAGGAACACAAAGCTGATGTTGGTGGGAAGACAGGTAGGTAGAATAGAGAAATATAAAAATTCCCCCTTTCTGGGCCAGAAGCTACCCCCAAATAAAAGCCTCCCCTCTCTGAAGTGCTATAAGATTGAGTCAAGGCTTTTTATTAGAAATGGCTATACCTCTTCCTTCTTTTGTTTTCCCAGCGGTATTTTATTAATCTTTAAACAAACATTATATACATATGTAACTGTAATTAATACAAACTCTATTACCAACAAGTTGGATATGTTTCTTATAACTTCTGAACATTTTTAATTCTGCTCCCAGCAGTGATGCTTTAAAAAAATCTCAAGTAGAACTAAGATGGGGAAAGTTTCAGCAATAGCATCTCTACCCCTTCCCTTTATGCATGCCAGCTGGACCCTGTGGTCTAACGACATACTTCTCCCATACTCTGCATACCTGTAATTGAAAAGGAGGAATGAGGGTCTAAGTTCTGCCTAGGTTGCCCCAGCTCCCCAGGAGTCTTTTAGACACAACACAATATACCTTCCAACAACTGAGGCACGGTCATTTATAATTTCCCCTTGTTTATAGTCTTTCAAGCAGTTTTCAATCCATAGGACAGTATTAATATCCATGCCAACTTGAAGGAATTTTTAAAAATGTCATGAGACAATATATCATTTTTTTTTTGTAATCCAAATATATTACATCGATTGCCTGCCCTTCATTCACTAGGTCTATCAGAAAAGAAATCAAGTTCTCCTTTCACAGTTTCGGTAACATAAACCAATACTGGGAGCATGTTCAGCCCAGCTCGCTTTAATAGGTTTCTGTAACAGGACTTGAATTGTAAGATCATTTCCAAACTTCGTTGCTACATGAAGGCCACATCAAATAAAATAAGAAATATTGGTTTGGAAAGTTATAAGCCAGTGAAAATGGGAAGATCCAACAAAACACCTTCTCAACCATACTGATAATTAAAACAACTAATGAGTAAATGCTTCCTGGGAAAACTAAACAAATTGCAAAGTATGATGTGGATCAGGCATAATACAAAAAGGAAACAAAGTGATTTATCATCCAATGACTAATTATTATCCTTCTTTGTGAGGAAACCATTGTAACAAGTAATTACCCTGGAAAGACTGTTTCTACAAGCAGGACTATGGATTGATCCAAAGTAGGCAATTTCAACTTGTGTCGGGTGTGTTTCTTTGGGGATAGGTAGGGTGACCATACATCCCACTTTGACCAGGACAGTCCCTTTCTTTAATCTCTGTACTGGCTTCTTTTTTTTTTTTTTTTTTTTTGGCAAAAGTGATGATCAGGTGGCAAGAGCAAATGGGACAAATGCCCACTTTTGCCCCAAAACTGCGGCACGCACCCTTAGCAGGATGCAAAGGAATATGAAGGAGGGGCAAGTGGTGATGCCAGCTCTGCGGGGGGGTGAAGCGGAAATCAGGCCTCCAGTGAACAGCAACACCAGCTACACTGGGGGTGGGGAGGGAGAGGCAGGGTTCAAGTGAGCAGCAACAGCCATGCGGGGAGAGTGGTGGGAGGGAGGCAGGGCTCTGAGCAATTCCATCCCCATGCAGGGGGCAATCTGGGCTCACATGAGAGCCCTCTGTGGCAGGAGCGGGGGGCAGGACACAGGCCAGCCCATCTGTGGGCAGGTGGTGAGGGGGACAGGGCATGGGTGAGCGGCTTGAGCCAGACCTACTCAGTGTCCCATTTTCCCTTTGGAAAATATGGTCACCCTAGGGATAGGTTATCAGGGGGTTGGATGGATTTAAGCAGGGCTCTGGGGGTTATCTGGGGGCTATGGGACAGAGAGGTTTGGGGGTCATGGCGAGGAGAATGGGGTGACTGTGGGAGGGGTTTATTTGGGGGTCTATGGCAGGAGGGGGTTGGGAATGCAGGGAATGGTGTGGCGATGTCAGTGGCCACAGCTGGCTGTCGCTATGTCTGGCTTCCTCCTGTGCAGCCTCTTCACCTCTCCTCCCTTTGACTCCCTTACATCAGCCCCAGCTCTTCTTGCAGAGACCAGAGATGTGGGACAGACTTGCCACCACCACACCATGGATGGAGCAGGCTCGATGGCCACACTGGGGATGAATTCTGCCTGCAGCACTATGCCAGGGCCCAACAGGTTTGCCTCACCAATTGCTGCTGATCTCTGGGGACTCTTCCTGCTTCTCCTGCTATTGGGCAGCCAGACAGCTCAGTGCCAAGCAGGCCCTGGTGCCACCAAAGGCAGAGCTTTGCTCTGGGCTTTGTGCATGGGCAGTGGGGTGGTTCTGATTTGGGGGGACCGAGTTCCCTCTAGCCCTAGCTACCTGCTGCCTACGCATATAGAGAGACAATCCCTACCCCAAAGACCTTACTATCTAATTCATCAGACAAAGAAGTCATCTGATTCATAATTTACAGATGGGGAACTGAGACTCAAAGAGATTAAGGATCTTATTCTGCACATTTAACCGTTCAAACGAAGGGGCCTGAGTGACTTTAATGGGACTACTCACAATATATAATATTAAGCACATGAACAAGTCTTCAGGAATGAAGCCTGAACAACTTGCCCAACACCACACTCTCAGTCTGTAGCAGAGCTGCAAACTGAATCCAGGTTTCCTCAGTCCTAATACATGATCTTAAACACAAGACCGCCATTTTTCTTAAATACATACATTTACGCATGAAAATTCTAGTATGTAGAGGTGAAGAGACTGTGGTACAATGGCATTACTCAGGAGAAGGGGGGAAAAAACAATAAATCATCCAAAATGAATACCAATCTAACCACTCTGTGGTTCCAGTACATACTATTACGGCCGTAGGAAGCCCCTCTGGAGTTTAAACATTTGCACATCAGACTTTATCTGTTGAAATAAAATGAGCATGTTTAGGTTTTTAATTATGTTTTTAATTAGCTTGTGGCTTTTAAAAAAAATTATGGCCAGTTTTGTTTTTCTGTTTTTATCATTAAAACTAGTATGCAGTAATCCCTTTATTATTTATTTTTTTCCGTGTGTTTTGAGACCTTGGCTGCACACTGTTTTATATCCCTGAAAATATGTTCTCTTGTGTTTCTTTGGACTTTGTTTTTTCTCTTTATGGATGTACAGTTTCCCTATTGAATTTGTTAAAAGAAATAATGGAAATACAGTTTAAAGACCCCAAGAAACAATTTATCCAAGCTTCGACATTCCCTTCCCCTGACACACACACAGCAGTGACCTCGTTATGAGCCAGATCCTCATGTGAGTAAAATGAGAAGTCGTCTTACTGACGTCTGTGAGACTAGCACAGCACCTACCACAATAAGATCCCGGTCTGTGACTAGGGCTCCCAGGTGCTATGGTAATGCAATTATTAAAATATTATTATTGATGATATCCAAATAAGCAGGGCAAGCAGGATTTAGCCTTGTACTTTTGTGGGGCAGAAAGGGGATGGATACCAGGTAATGTTAAAAAGAAAATCACAAAACGAAAACAAACAATTATTAAAATTAATAATTCAGAGAAAACAAATCATTAGAATTAATTGCTTCTCCTACAACTAATTCAGGAAAATAAATCAAGAGATAGAATTAATTATTATTGTTATTAATGACACTGCATCACATAAAAGTTACCAAGGATTCTTTCTCCATTAAGGAATGCCACACAATAAACAAATTAACTTGACTTTGAAATCAAATGTTTATTCAAGTATTCAAAAATGATAAAAGAAACCAAACAATTAAAATAAGAAGTATGCAAATGAGCTTCAGTAACTCCTCACTTAACGTTGTAGTTATGTTCCTGAAAAATGCGACTTGAAGTGAAAAGATGTTAAGTGAATCCGATTTCCCCATAAGAATGAATGTAAATGGGAGGGGGGGGGGGCGGGCGTTAGGTTCCAGGGAAATTTTTTTTTGCCATACAGTACAGTACAGTACGATAGTTCGGAAGTGCCCCTGCCTTACCCTACGCAGGCACAGCCCACTGGCACTGGAGACAATGAGGCAGGCAAGGAGGCTGAAGGTGCTGTAAGCTAGGAGAAGCACCTTGCGCAACAGCAGCAGCAGCTTCCCCTACTCTGCAAGCACCAGGGGTCGGGGGCTCAACCCTCAGCCCGCCCACTCCCCGCCTTCCCCCACGCCCCCACCCTTAACCCGCCTCTTCTTCCCCCGGCTTCTGCCCCTTTACTCTGCATGCCGCGTCCCGCTTCTCCCCCTCCTTCCCCTGCCTCCTGCCCGCAGCAATCAGCTGGCTTGCAGCGTTCAAGAGGGATGGGGGGAGGAGCGAGGATGCGGCATGTAGGTTCCCCATCCCCCCTCCCCTGCCCCCTGAACACCGCAAGCCAACTGATTGCCTCGGGCAGGAGACAGGGGAGGGAGAGGGGAGGCACGCTGCATTTTCCCTCCTCTCCCCTCCCTCCTGCCTGCGGCAATCAGCTGGCTTGCGAGGTTCAAGGTGCAGGGGGGTGCAGGGAGGAGTGAAGACTCAGTGCACAGCCTCCTCCCTCCCTCCCCTGCCTCCTGCCCATGGCAATCAGCTGGTTTGCAGAGTTCAGGAGGCAGCAGGACAGGGGGGAGCCTGCGCACCAAGTCCTCGCTTCTCCCCCCTCCCTCCTGAATGCCGCAAGCCAGCTGATTGCCGTGGGCAGGAGGCGGGGGGGGAGGAGGGAGAAGGTGCTGATCCACAGGGTCTTCCAGCTGGCAGGAGGCACTGGGGGGGGGCATAGGGGAGCTGATGGGGGGCTGCCAGTTGTGGACAAAGCAGACAGCCAAACGATGTTATAGTGAAGCACTGTACAACTTTAAATGGAGCGTGTTCTGTAATTGAGCAGGGACATAAGATCAAAATAACTTTAAGTGAGAGGACATTAAGTGGGGTGTTACTGTACTTCAAATAAAAAGAAAAATACTGACTGATACAATGTAGCAACTCAAAGCACCCTCTTAAGTAAACTTGAAATTCTAAAATATAAAATAAATTTAAACAAGGTTAGTTAACAATATTGAACAAACTAATAGTTTAAACTGAATATAAAATTCAAAAAAATATCAGCATCAACCACCATGGTATTTACTCGGTTATTTAAGATATTAACAGCATCAACAGTTTGTTTATCCTAATTAAGGTTAACTAGTAGCTGAGAATTTTTAACATAATTAAATGGTTAAATTGAAATAAATAGAATCAGATAATGAAGTATAATTTTAAATGAAGTAATCAAATTATAACAACTATAATTCAACTTGATAGCAAGACTTAATGAAAGAACAGTTTAGGACAAAACTTAATAGGACAATATAATTGAAAGTAGCCAATTTAAAACAAAAGCTAGATAAACCATTACTATTTCTTTACTTCTGTCTTCAGAAAAAAGATATTCTGAGAGCTAAGTATGAGTCTCAGGCAAATTCACAGGCATACAACCATTACTGCTCAAAATTAATCAGTATTTAGATACACAGACCCTAGTTGAAATGGTTACAACACATAACAAAAGCTGGGGTACAAGAATCATCCAATGTGATTATTATACAACAGTGCAGAGCAGATAGGAATTAGCTTTGATTTGGTGGAGTTAGTACGCTAAAGGTTGGCAGTGACAAAAAGATCATAATACAGCTAGTACATAAGGTTGCAAGCTGAATTATGGGCAAGGTGAACAGTTTAGAAAAGTAGAGTTAGATGTAAGGGAGCTACTTCTGTCTTTCAGTTAATTTGGAGAAGGGACTTTTTAGATCAGGAGTGGGCAAACTATGGCCCGAGGCCGGATCCAGCGCTTCAGCTAGGGCACAGGGTCGGGGACCGCACCATGCTGCTCCTGGAAGCGGCTGCATGGCCCCGATCTGGTGCTCCAGCTGGAGCCCAGAGTGAGTGGGCTGCTCCACACGGCTCCCAGAAGCCGCAGCATTGCTCCCCTCTGGCTCCTACGCACTCCAATGGCCCTGCTCCAATGGCCCCCTGCAGCGCTCCAATGGGAGCTGCAGGGGCAGCACCTGTGGACGGGGCAGCGTGCAGAGCTGCCTGGCCATGCCTCTGCATAGGAGCTGGAGAAGGGACATGCCGCTGCTTCTGGGAGCTGCTTGAGGTAAGCGCCACTTGGACACAGCACTCCTGAGCCTCTCCCCATACCCCAATCCCCTGCCCCAGCCCTTATCCCCCTCCCTCCCTCCAAACCCCTTGATCCCAGCCTGGAGCACCCTCTTGCACCCCAAACCCCTCATCTGCAGCCCCACCCCAGAGCCTGCATCCCTAGCCGGAGCCTACCCCTTACCACACCCCAGCCCCCCTGCCCCAGCCCTGATCCCTCTCCCACCCTCCAAACCCCTTAGTCCCAGTCCAGAGCACTCTCCTACACCCTAAACTCCTCATCTCCAGCCCGACCCCAGAGCCCACATTCCCCCAGCCAGAGCCCTCACCCCAACCCCAACCCCAATCTTGTGAGCTTTCATGGCTCGCCATACAATTTCTATTCCCAGATGTGGCCCTTGGTCCAAAAAGTTTGCCCACCCCTGTTTTAGATACAGATGGTCACAGACAAAGCACACATACATATATTGTATAAACACTTTCAAGAAAAGTAGGATATGCAGAAAAGTAATGAAAGGAGCACAATACTTAGTAATTGGAATAAACACAGGCAAACCGGTAGCACACAAAAATGGAAATAAGGCTAGTTTGAAGTGTAAAGAATTAAAACAGAGTTGTCCAAACTTACTGACCCTCCGAGCCGCATAAGATAATCTGCAGAAGTTTGAGAGCCACAGGGCATGCCTGCCAGGGCTTGGGGCTTCTGCCCCGTGGGGCATGCCTGCTGGGGCTTCAGTCCCACTCCTGCTGAAGCCCCAAGCCTCAGCACACCTGCCTCGAGCCCCAGCATCCCCCCACAGAGCTAAAGCCCTGAGACTCCCTTCATCACAGGGCAGAAGCCCCTACCCCCTACCACTCTGGCACAGGGCAGAAGCTCCCCCCAAATCTGGTAGATGGAGAATGGGGGCGGGGACGGGGAGGGCTCCATAAGCCGCATGTTAACTATAAAAGAGCTACATGCAGCACATGAGCACGCCTGCATTAAAGCATTAGGCAACTATGGACTGGTCTACACTTCCACTTAAATCAATGTAACCTGTGTTGCTCAGGGGTATGAACAGGATACCCTGAGCAACGTAAGTTACATCAACGTAAGCACTGCCCACACTAACGCTATGTCATCAGGAGACACTTTCCTGCTGACATAGCTTCCGCCTCTCACAGAGATGGAATAATTATGCCAATGGGAGAACGTTTTCCTGTCTGCATAGCATGTCTTCACCAGATGTGCTGCAGCTGTGCCAATGTAGTGTTCTAGTGTAGACTTGCCCTCTGTAGTTAGAAAAATATGATAATTAAAGTTAACATAAAAGTATTCTAAAACTTATATCACACACCCCAAAAACTATTGAAGTGAGATTCTGAAGTTAAAAAGATAACTTTTCTCACTCACCCATATTACAAGTGGGCAAGATCTAGAGATGCTTCTCTCATGGCAGGTAATTCACACATGCAAAAACAGCATAGCTACAGAGGATAAGTGTGTAAGATACAGGGCAGAGCAAAACCATAATTTAATGAAGTTACTAGTTCTCAACAGTACTTAAAGTTAGGAATCTCGTTGAAGCAAATCAAAACAAAAATTAACCAATGATTTTTCCCAATCTGAACACAAGAAGAAGTACAAATTAGACTGCGTTATGTACTTATCAAACCAAAGATTTTAAGGGTAGCTCTTTTAAGCAGTAAGCCAGATAATTTAGTAAATCAAGGGAAGGGAGTTTAGCATGATACACAAGATGTAAACAATAACTCTGACAGATACAAGTGAAAACCTATAGTTTAAATCAGTATCAAGTCAGTTTAAGTTACAATGTTGTCAGATTCAAATGCTATAAAAAACTTAGTCCAGTTACATTTTTAGGAGAATTTTTCCCAATTTAAAACAATTTTAAGGTTCTATTTCTTTCCTACTTCTAGTATAATTTTTCTTGGTCTCTATTTGGGATCAGGATATCTTTACAGTATCTATGGAATATATTAAGTTTATTAATTTAAAGATTCAGAAGAATGGTCTGAATTTAGGAACAAGAATCTGAACTACAAGCGAACGCAGAATTCTAGAAAGGCAGTATTTATACTTTCCCAGGCCAAATTCTGCTTTCCTTCAAAACACAAAAATTCCCCATGGAATCATATCAGTAACTATTGACTTAAAACTTCCTATGCCTTCAATCAAAGTGGGAGCTACTTTGACAAGAAGTAGTTGACAAGAACGTCTGAGGAACAGTGGGGGGTGGGGGGGGAATAAACATGTACATTCGTCAAACTGGACAGTCTCTACGTAAAAGAATAAATGGACGCAAATCAGACGTCAAGAATTATAACATTCAAAATCCAGTCGGAGAACACTTCAATCTCTCTGGTCACTTGATTACAGACCTAAAAGTGGCAATCCTTCAACAAAAAACCTTCAAAAACAGTCTCCAACGAGAGACTGCTGAATTGGAATTAATTTGCAAACTGGATACAATTAACTTAGGCTTGAATAGAGACTGGAAATGGATGGGTCATTACACAAAGTAAAACTATTTCCCCATGTTTATTTCCCACCCCCACCCCCCACTGTTCCTCAGACGTTCTTGTCAAGTGCTGGAAATGGCCCACCTTCATTATCACTAGGAAAGGTTTTCTCTCCCCCCCCCCAAACCCCCTGCTCTCCTGCTGGTAATAGCTCACCTTAAGTGATCACTCTCGTTAAAGTGTGTATGGTAACACCCCTTGTTTCATGTTCTCTATGTATATAAATCTCCCCACTGTATTTTCCACTGAATGCATCCGATGAAGTGAGCTGTTGCTCATGAAAGCTTATGCTCAAATGAATTTGTTAGTCTCTAAGGTGTCACAAGTACTCCTTTTCTTTTTGCAAATACAGACTAACACAGCTACTACTCTGAAAACTATTTTATTGTATCATTACCTTGTAACTGTCAAGTAAAAGAATATCACAATTGCATATTCAGCGTCCAAAATCAGACCCTTTGGACACCACACTTCTGATAACGTTCCTTCTATGGAAGTGTATACACAGAACGATTGACACATACACTAAATAGTCAAGAGAACTCTAAGCAGGAAACATTCAGTATTATTTATGTTGAACTGCCTAAATAAATAAAAATCAAATGGGATAATGTGCAGACGGAACCAAAATTCTGTCCACTCCCTATATTTTTTCACCCAACTGCTCAAACAAGGGATCCAGAATCTCTACAGTACCCCCATACACACACACTGGACAGGAAGGTATTATACACTGGCCCAGGGAAGTTCTCTGTAAGAACATCACATAAATTTTAGAAATGCATGGATAATGCTGAACAAAGTGTATATTTTGTACTTTAGGGAGACAGCTTTACTCCTTATACTGAGAGGAAAATGTCAGTCATTCTTAATAATTCTTCCTGGCATCCTTTACTGTGGACATGAGAAAAAATGCATCATTTGTTTAGAAAATCAAGGTAGCCATAAAAAAGGTCTACTCAGGTTATCATAAATGTAAGCAGTGGGATGATTTTCAAATTAGTACTCAGTAAACGCTTCACATGACTCTCACTGCAGGTATGATTAGCGATGGCAATCACATAACAAATTTGGAGCTGAATTCTGCTCTGTTACAGAAGTGCCTCTCCCACCGACTTCAATTGTCGTTTCACCTGTGTAACTAAAAGCAGAATTTACTACTAATAATTATTTGTATTATCATAGTGCCTAGAGGCTCCAATCAGGACCTGGGTCCAATTTGCTTGACAAACAGTCCCTGTATCTACTAATAAAAAAGTGATATTATGAACAACATTTGAAACACTTTTCCAAATTTATTTAATTAATCCTTAGGGTAGTTCTTTGAGGGAGGTAAGTAGTATCCTCATCTATAAAATGTTAATATTAATGCAGAGGGGTCTGTTAGCCAATACATATATGTTAGGCGTAGTATTACATTATTAATATGATATTCATTGTATGCGTGTGCATTGGGAGGTTATATTAACTGAAAGTTTTATGCTTTTCCCACAATTCTGTTTACCCATGTCAAGTATCCCCTGACACTTTCATAAAACTGTAGCATTAGTACACAGGAATCCTGTCAAGGACAAGAAACATGAATGGTGTGTCCTAGCACAGGTTGGGACGCGATTTCTAAAACAAAAAATAAAGAAGGCACACCATGGTACCTAAAAATAAGTTTAAAAGCTGATTGATGAATTTTAGTCCCAGGTGACAGTGCTTTTTAACTTGCAAAACAGCTATGGTATAAATAGAGGTAGTTTTGTGGGTGTTTCTTTGAAGCACACCTACCGTAGAAAGTCAACATGCTGCGAGACAAGAATTGCTTCCCAAAAAATGAGGTATGTATGTCTCATTTTTGTACTGTACTGTTTTGCCTTTAGCCAATAAATTGGCTTGCTTGGTTATTTGGTCTCTTGAACACTGTTAATAGCAAACCACAAGTGTAGTGAAATGATTGACACTACATTTTAATCAAAAGGTCATATAACTTGCCCAAGACCACTCAGGAAATCAGTTTGAGAGTTGAGATTAGAACTCAGGGCTTCCTGATTCCCAGTCCTCTGCTTAAAGCTCTCAATCACAAATCATTCTCAAGTAACAACTGTAAATAATATTTATAATTCTAAACCACTGAACTGCCAAAATTTAAAATAAAGCACCAGATGTCAACCTGTCTCTCTGCCACCTCCTTGCAGATGTCTATCTGAAGCTCAATATTGCTAACACACAGGTTTTAATCTTACCCCTCAAGCCCTCTCTGTTTTAGTTGATCACTGTGGACATTACCACTATCCTGCCTGTCATGCAAGTATATAAAGTGACCCTTGTCATGTTCAACTCACACCTACCTCTCTCTTGGTACTAAAACATCCAGGTTACATCTAAATCTTGCAGATTGTTTCCGTATAATATCTTTAAAATATGGCCCTTTCTGTTCATCCACACATTTAAAATTCTTTTCCAGGCTCTCATAATCTTGCATCTCGACTACTACAACATTCTTCTCTGATCATGACAAATGCACTCTTGCCCCACTCAGATCCATTCAGAATGCTGCTACAAAGATCATTTTCTTAGCCCCTCATTTTCACCATCACCCCCTCTTTGCATTCCTCCATTGGCTCCACTTTCTCTATCGCATTCCTCCATTGGCTCCACTTTCTCTATCGCATAAAACAAATTAAATTGTCTTCATTTTCATGGGTCTCCATGGCCTATCCCCACCGTAGACATCATCTGTCACTCACTATCAATGTCAGCTCCTGCCTCCGATTGGCCCATGATGCCAGTCTCCATCAGCCACTTATTAAATTATCAAACAAGCACCTTTGTGCTTTCTCTCATGTTTCCCCTCATTCTTGGGATATGTCCCCTGTAAACATCTGCAGTGCTCTCACTATCCTCCTTCAAAATCCTCCTTAGACTCTCCTTTTCCATGATGTCTACAAAAAGCTTGATAAGAGTCAAGCCATTGGTGTACTGACAACACACTATCATATTGACCAAACTGCCTCATTGTTTCCTTGTACTCCTGTCCATCTATAGCCAACTGTTGTCATTTGCTTTATACTTCAATGTAAGTTCTTTGGGACAGAGACAGTCTTTTTCTGTGTTTATACAATGCCTACCACACTGGGGTCCTGATCCAGGATAAGGACTCCAAGGCATTATGAAAGTATAAACAATAATAAATAGATGCTAGTCTCATACGTGGCATGGATGGCTGCATTGCTTGTGCACTCTGAGAAAGGGAATCTACTAATTGTCAGAGCCTAGAGATGGAACCACGCATCTGAATTCAGAGTCTGCCACCCAACTGATAATTTTGTAAGCATAAATATTCAGTTCAATTTAATAATTTATTCAGAAATCTTCTGAGTAAGCATGGGTATATTTTCAAAACAGTACAAGATAGGTACCCCACTGATCTCCACTTAGCTTGTTCGTTAGCTTCTGACGAGACATGTTTCAATAGAATACTCAACATAAAATAATTGGTGAGGTCTAAATAATACATGGTACACTCTTTCAATTCTAAGCTCAAAAAATAAATCAGAAAAAGAAGAAGAATTCAATAAATATTTCTGTTCTATATTTGGAAAAAAGCCAAATGATGTATTCATATCATATGATGGTGATGAAATAATTTACATTCCAACATTAACACAGGATGATGTTAAAACAACAGCTACTAAAGTTAAGAATTTTTAAATCAGTGGGTCCAAAAAACTTATACCCAAGAATTTTAAAAAAGGTGCTCAAGGAGCTCTCTGGACTGTTAGTACTGATATTCAATAAGTCTTGGAACACTGGGGAAGTTCCACAAGACTGAAAGAAAGTTAACATCGTGCCAATATTTTAAAACAACAAATGTGATGACCCAGATAATTATAGGACTGTCAGTCTAGTATCAATCCTGGGCAAAATAACAGAACAGCTGATATGGAATTCAGTTAATAAAGAATTAAAAGGAAGATAATATCATTAATGCCAATAAACATGGGTTTATGGAAACTAGATCCTGTCAAACTAATTATCTCTTTTTGGGGGGCGGGGGTGGAGAAAGTGTAGTTGATAAAGATATTTTTAGACTTTTGTAAGGCATTTGGCTTGTACCACATAACATCTTGAAACAAGAATGATACAAAAATCAATATGTAACATATTAATGCATTTAAAACTGGCTAATATATAGGTCTCAAAAACTGTTAACAGGGAAGTGTTGAAAGTGTTAGGATCAGCTTAGAATGTGTTTTGCTTTTATTTCATTTGACCAAATCTGACTTCTTGTGCTTTGACTTATAATCACTTAAAATCTATCTTTATAGTTAATAATTTTGTTTGTTTTTATTCTACCTGAAGCAGTGCGTTTGGTTTGAAGCATGTCAGAAACTCCCCTTGGGATAACAAGCCTGGTACATATCAATTTCTTTCTTAAGTTGATGAACTCATATAAGCATCCAGCGGGCATAACTGGGCACTGCAAGATGGAGGTTTCTAAGGTTGTGTCTGGGACCAAAGATATTGGTTAGTGTCATTCAGTTGCACAATCCAAGGAGCAGCTTACATGCAGGAGTCTGTGCATGAACCGCCCAGGAGTGGGGGTTCTCACAGCACAGCAGGGTAAGGCTGGCTCCCAGAGTCAAGGATTGGAGTGACCTAGCAGATCACCGGTTCAGATAACACCAGATTGCCACGACGGTAGTGTGGGAAGAACACTGCTATAGTGCCACTGCCAAGAAGGATGGTGTAGGTAGAATGGGCGATGGAAATGCAGAAATGTTACTTTAGAACAAAAAACAAGGCTTCAAAGAACAGGGTATACAGTAAGGGTTGGGCTAAAGCAATATTGTTTCAGAATAGTTTAAAGACAGAATAAATAAATCTACAACAATAGAAATAGTAATACTGAATATGCTACAGTGCAATTTTCAGACTCAGAACCTTTGTTAAAACCAACTTTTTCAGATTTAACAAAGATTCTAGTTCTCACTGAAGACTAATTGCATGCTCATTCCAAACCATATTTGCTGTAATCCACATTTAAAAAGTACGGTTCCTGTTTTTTGTTTTATTTTAATTCTCTCTCTTCAGTGAAGCATGGTTTTGATGCCAAGAGAAAATGTGTACCTAAGAATTGGATTCAATGTATTGTTTTTCCATTTCCAGATAACACAAATATGATGGAAATTTTGATCAGATTTTCCTTTTCTACCCCTCAAAATAATAATAAAAAAATCCTTTGGAATGAGAGCAAGCAAGAAATATTTAAGCCCCAAAAAGAGAATAATGTGGAAGACAATGTGAAAACAAGGGGCTATATAACAGAAACTATTTTGCAACCTGAACTGCAGTAGTTTCTACTGAACAACAGCTAGAGTACGAGTCATGTCAATTAAAAATCCAGATGTGTACTTCAATTTTTATGAGAACTGTTCATAATCAAGTTCCTTATTGGATTGTAACTGAATTTGACACCTACAATAAATAGGAAATGAAAAGTCATTTTCTAACCCTGCACCTCCATTCTGTAAGCCTAATACAGCAGGGACACAAAAAATTTCAGCAACCTTCCAAAATCCCAAATATGTGGAGGTGAGAAAGCCTCCAAAGAATTTTCAGAAAGATTTTCCAAACATGGCACTGGCCACCATATTTCATACATATGAAAAGGCTTCCAAATCTTACTACATCAAGCCCAACAATCTTTGTTTTCATTATATGTACTCAAAACAATTAGAAGAAGCTTTTTTATACTGCTAATAGGATGAACAGTGAAAAGGAGAATTTTAAATGAAATTGTTTTGGAGAAACAAGTATTCCAGAATTCTGGGAAACCTCAGGCTCTCTCTGTGCATATTTTGTTAATTAACAAATTTGAGGCTACATTCTCCACTAAGATTGCTTTGGCAGTGTAAGACAGCCTTACCCAGCTTCTTGTGAATTCCCTGGCATGGAGCAAATTTCTAGGTAGGTTAGGGCTGGAACAGACACAGATCCCTCCAGCAGCAATGGTTCTTTGGTGGCCAAAAGTAGCAGACATTTGATAATACAGTCCTTGGGACTAAAGACTACACATCCCCCATCATCCAAAACACATATTATTATTTATAACAAGAACACTGTAATATGAAAAGAAGTTCAAGTACTTGCAGATTTATTAATTGGAGGGGATACGAGCATGCTTGCGCACCTACACCTGAAATTTGCGATGAAAGGTCAGTGACTCTGTGGTGCTCTCCCTAAGTCACTTTTCTCTCATTCTCTGTTCATTTGTGTCCATGTTTCACAGTACTTGTCTGTATCTGTAAGATAAAGCTTTATAAAAAGGCAGAATGAGACAATCATACCACCATTAAATCATGGAGCCATGCTATTGACTGCATAAATAAGGCTGTGAGCCAATTTCCATTATAAAAGCCCAGATACTTATCTTTACACACATCCTAATTATTTTTTAAGGGAATTTTTTTTTTCTTGAAATTTGTCATTTATGATTTCTGGTTAAAAAAAAAAAGGTTTTTTCTTTTTCTTTTCTTTTTAAAGAGTGTGAGGTTCATTGCACTGATTGTCCTTGAGATATGGGTCTTAGAAAAACTGTTTTGTTTCTGATTTTTTCAAAAGTTTTCTTTGCTGTTTCAGCGCCTTCTCTCCCTCTGACCCCTACTTTCAGAACTCCAAAACTGACTGTCTAATATTTAAGTGTGACTTATGAAGAATTAGTGAATAGGATTTTCAATTATATATATTATAGAGACAAACACACACGCTGTGAGGATGTGTAAAAAAAAAAAAAAACTGTAGTAATTAAAATTCAGATTCTTGACCCCTGGGATGAAATGAAGGATTATGTGGAACTATTCACCTGCTTTCAGTTAAGTATGTGTGTAAGCATTTGCAGAATAAGCTTTGCACTGGCACACCATACCCAGGTGAATTTCACTGCATATTTAAGTTCCACCAAAATAACCATGGAGATTAACCATGTGTGTAAACGTGTGAAATCCTGACCCGAGTGAAGTAAGATAGGAGTTTTGCCATTGACTTCAGTGGGGCCAGACCTTCACTCTGTATTTCTCAGCAAGTGTTATTTATTGTGTGTGTAACAGTAAAAATAGATAATTGTGTTGATACTAAAAATTACACATTCAAAAATATATTTCAGATAACTTCCTCTATAACAACAGCATTTTCATTACAGTAGTTTGAGTCCTTCTCAGCTGCCAAGCAGAAATCACAAGTGTTCCCAAACTCTTCATTTTTCTCCAGGTAATTCTGGGTTTTCACAAGCTGATCTGTTTTATCCCTCCTTTGGGATAATTTCTCCAATAAAATGTTATTGTTTTAAATGACCATGTTACCTTGATTTTAATGAGCTATGGTTGTTCATCTTTAAATCAAGTACATTTCAGAATCTTAATGATATAGCAGAATATTTTCTCACCAAAAAATATTCTCTCAGTTCTAAAAAAGGAATAAAAATTCCTTACACTAGATAGTAAATAATAAATTATGTCCTGTTATGTAAAGTAGAGCTGATTGGAAATTCTCCTGTGGAAGGTTTGTCCCATCAGAGAATGTTTATGTGCCAAATCAAAATGTATAATGAATACAGTCCCATTTTGATGAAGTTGTGACAGAACCAAAGCTCACAGCTCCCCTTCAGCCCACCAGGTGGTCTGATGGGGAGACAGCTCTTGGCTCAGCGGATTCTTACAGGTTCCCATCCCGTCAGTCCTCCTGGAGCTGAGGCTGTAAATAAAATATCTAATATCACAAGATGATAAAATCGCAAGAGTTGGCAATGCTGGTATAGGTTAGAGTTCCCTTCCTCTCCTTGTATCAAGGAACTCAAAGAACATGACCTTGTGACAATGGCTAGATTGACAAATGCAGTGGAATTCCCAAATGTACCAAACTGTATATTCTGAACCTGGTCAACCACTGAATTTTTCCACTTTTATGGAACTGATAAAGTTGAAGTAACACAGTAGTATATCAGACCCTCTATGTCTATTATTATAGTACTGAAAAACCCCAGAAGTACATAGAGGAAGCTGGATTTGCATTAAACAGACACCCAGATCACTCTTGTTGCTTATGATATCAACAAAAGCTTTTAAGACGTATAGGATATATATTATCCTTAAAATAGATGAAGGCTTGTTTTATGAAAGGAAGCAATTGATAAATCATGTGCTATTCGTTCATAAAGTTATAATCCAACATTTCGGGCTCTTACTAAGTATTTGTATGTTTTTGCTGTTTTAACTGTTCTGTCTCCCCCGAGATTTAAGCATGATTATTCTCTGTTCATAGAGACAGCAAGGAAATCAAATTCCATCCATGTCTAGCAAAAGAAGGGAATGAGAAAAAACAACACTATCTACTTTCTAGAAACCACTTGCTTGCCATATATGGCTCTGTTAAGACAATTCTCACTGGAGGAAAATGAGCAAATGAATTGCTTTGCTGGCAAGAAATTTGCACGACCAATTAGCCATAAGTTGATTAATTTGGAAACAAACCCACTTCTGACATCTTGATCACATTTATACTGTGCAAGCAGAAGAAAATTCAGATCAATAATATATACATTTCAATAGGTACTTTAATAGGGCTAATTTCACAATGCTGAAAACAATTATGAGCCAAATCAACTGGGAGGAAGAATTTAATCAGCAAAATGTGCACGATCATTGGGAATTGTTTACCACCATCTTATTAGATACCCAAAAAAGTCACAATCAAGGAAGATGGCTGTGCTGGTTAAGAAACTGACGTGGTTCAGAGGGGAACTGAAAGCAGCTATGCTCTATATATATAATATAACCTCAGAGTTATGGGCACCAGAGTTACAAATTGACCGGTCAACCACACACCTCATTTGGAACCTGAAGTAAGCAATCAGGCAGCAGCAGAGACAAAAAAAAGCAAAAAGCAAATACAGAACAGTACTTTGTTAAATGTAAACTACTCAAAAAATAAAAGGAAAGTTTAGAAAAAGATTTGACAAGGTAAGGAAACTGTCTCTGTGCTTGTTTCATTTAAATTAAGATAGTTAAAAGCAGCATTTTTTCTTCTGCATAATAAAGTTTCAAAGCTGTATTTAGTCAATGTTCAGCCATAAACTTAAAAGAACCAGAACATTTTTTTCAGTTACGAACATTTCAGAGTTACGAAAACAACCTCCATTCCTGAGGTGTAAGTAACTCTGAGGTCTACTGCATAATAAGTGGAAGAAAAGGCAAGTTGATAGTATTGAATGTAAATCAGAAATGAGGAATTGCAGAAAATTGAAAAAATAAAAAAAAATAAAAAGGGACAAGAGAAATCTATCACCAGCAGAGTTAAGGACAATAAGTAGTTTTAAAAATATATTAGGAAAAAAAAGAATCCTGACAATGATGTTGGTCCATCACTATATGGAAATGGTAGAATTATCAACAGTAATGCAAAAAAGGCAGAAGTGTTCAATACATATTTCTGTCTTGGGAAAAAACAGATGATACAATCTCATCATATAGTGATAATAGCCTTTTCATTCCACTAATATCTCTGGAGGATGTTAAATAGAAGCTATTAAAGTCAGACATTTTTAAAACCAGCACGTCCAGACAAACTTGCACCAAAGGATTTTAAAAGAGCTGGCTGAGGAACTTGCTGGATCATTAATGTTGATTTTCAATAAGCCTTGGAACACTGGGAAAGTTCCAGGAGACTGGAAGAAAGCTAATGTTGTGCCAATATTTAGAAAGGATAAATGTGATGAACTGGGTAATTACAGGTCTGTCAATCTGGCATTCAACCCATGCAAGATAATGGAACAGCTATGGGACTAGATTAATAAAGAATTAAAGGAGGACAATGCAATTAATGCAAACCCACATGGGTTTATGGATCACTTTGTAAACTAGGTGCAAGCCAACAATATGCAGTCTAATATAGTTAATATAAATGTATGAATCTAGGAACAAAGAATGTAGGCGATACTTGCATAATGGGGGTCTCTATCCTTGGAAGCAGTGACTGGAAAAGACTTTGGGTTGTGACGGATAATCAGCTAAACATGAGCTCCCAGAGTGATGCTGTGGCCAGAACTGCTAATCAGATCCTGGGATGCATAAGCAGGAGAATTCTGAGTAGGTGTTGAGAAATTATTTTATCTCTGTATTTGGCAGTGGTGCACCCACTCCTGGAATACTGCGTCCATTTCTGGGAAGAAAAAGGGATTATTTTCCCCTTTGTTTTTCTAGCTCATCTCTCCCTTTATCTGTTCAATTCATCTCTTTCTCTCTCTCTTGCTCTCTCTCTCGAAAAGAGGGTTATCACTAAGGAGTCATATAAGAGGCAGCCCTTCAGCAATGCTAAGTCATTTATAAAGACCAAAAAGGAGAGCAGGAAAATATATCACATTTTAGACCATCCAGCCCCCTAAAGTTTCTGGAGGCCTCATTTGTCCCTGTATCACCTATCTTTCTGATGTTCTAAAGGGTTATGCTTTATTAAATTAAAACAGATCCCCTTCTTGGAATGAAAATACTACTATAACAAAAAAATGCCCTACTATGAATGGAAAACAATAAGGTTTCATGTGTAAGCATTCAAAATTTAGGAAATTATGATTGTAAGAAGAACCTCAACTCTGCACCAGTATTTGCATCTTGGTGGATTTGAAGCTGCTGTGCAATAATTTTTGATTATATATTCTATATGTTTATCTAATTGTAAGGAATGTTTACTGAATGAATATATTTGTTTAGTTTAACAGCTGCTGTTGGACAAAAAATCAGGAAGGCAGGACAATGACTTGGGATAAGATTTCCCTCAGCAACCACTTGGGGTGTGTATGTGTGTGCAGGGGGCCTTACATGACAATGGGAGAGCAACTCGCCTGGTGGAGATGATTCCACCTCCCGTAGAGCTCAACAAATTGTGTTTTGGACAGAAGGTCCAAGCCCAGGGACAACTGAGAACAAAAAGCTTTGTCTGGATTTAAAGAAAGACTCTCAAGTACATGTCAGAGAGACCTAAGTTAAGGCTGGAGGAAAGTTAAATCTGCCCAGGATTTAGGTAAGACAGAAATGAATTGTAGACGTTTTGTTGTTTTTAAAATCCATTTTCTCTTATGCTATGCTTTATTGTTTGTTTAGCTGTAGGAACATTTTGGTTTCAAGAAGGCTGTTTTGGGTCAATACAATTCACGGGTTACAAGCTCCCAAAGAAAAGGACTGCAGATCCTGAACCTGATCAGACCTGCTGGAGTAATCCACACCAAATCATGGTCAATTCAGTAGACTGGGACCCAGTCTAAGGGTGGGAGAATTGCATGAGTCTACCTCAAGAAAAGGTAAGGGCACAAGGCCGAACATCTCTAGGGTGCAAGAGAAATCAGCAAGGGATCAGAGACAACTTGCCCTGTAACCATGATAGCATGTGTTATGATATAGTCCTGACTTGTGTGATTACATACTATTGCTCAAATAATTTTTTATTTTAATAATGGTCCAGCACACATCTTTATTCAGATATGTACTTTAATAATTTAGCCAGTGGCAAAGTGTTGTACACGTTCAACCAATAAAACATTAGGTGCTATTTATCAGATGAGGTCCACTGCATGCATCCAACGAAGTGGGTATTTACCCATGAAAGCTTATGCTCCAATACGTCTGTTAGTATATAACGTGCCACAGGACTCTTCAGCTGTTAATGTAGATGGCCTACATGAGCTTAATCATGCAATCTGTTCAGCACTGTTGCAAGATGCTAACTTTCAACTTTCTACAACAACATTTCAACTCAATGTTTTTTTTACAGGGAAAGTGTATTTTTCTCCATGCACCTTGTATGCCAAAAGAGTTGAACCATTTTTATTAAAACCTTCCCCAAACACATGCACTTTTGGACAGAGACCAAGCCTGATAAATTTCAGGCAAAAAGGTGAAAGAGTTTTTGAATATTTACAATATAGAGGGGGATAGAATGAAAACTCTTATATGACTTTATGGCGGTCACTACTGTGCCCCCTATAATTCTTCATGTTGTATGGCATGTATACAATCCATACTCCTGAGGGCATTCTGCACCAAAAAAATTAAAAATTCAGCACACAATATTTTAAAATTCTGCAAGTTTTATTTGTCAATAAATAAATGCAGAGGCTCCAGCATGGCAGTGGCCAGCACAGGCCACTGGCTGCACAAAGGTGGGAGATCATTCTGCAGGCCCCCCGCCCCTGGGACACCGACTCAGCAGTCAGGCTGCACCTAACCCCGACACAGCACAAGGCCTGGGCCCTTTGTAAGAAACACCCTGGGGCCCTGCCCCTCTGCATCATGCACACCAGGTGTGGGGCAGGTAGGCTCAGCCAGGCAGGATCCAAGTGAGGAGGGGCTCAGTGTGGGGTGAGAGGATTCTGTGTGAGACAATCTAGGTGTAGGCAGGTAAGTGTGGGGTCTAGGTATGGGGGGGGATCTGGATGTACCAAGGCTCGTTGGGGGGATTCCAGGTGCAGGGACAACGGGACTCTGCAGGAACTTCCAGGTGAAGATGGTTGGGGCTCAGTGGAGGGGTCTGGATGTGGGGGGGGGGGGTCTCAGTGCTGGGGGAGTGGGGCTTGTTGGGGTGAGAGAGTCTGGGTGCAGCTAGTTCAGGGTCAGTGGCATGAGGGTCTGGATATGTGGGCTCAGTGTGGTGCAGAGGGTGGGGCATCAGGTGGGAATTTGAGTGCAGGGAGCTCAGTGGGGGTACAGGGGTGGGGGTCCAGAGGCAGGGGGACTCCAGATACAGGGGTAAAGGTTCAGTGGGGTTCGGGTATGGAGGGCTAGGGGGATTCTGGATGTACTGGGTGAGGCTTGATAGGGGTGACTGGGTACAGGAGGTCTGGATGTACTGGGGTTGGGTAGATGGGGGGAGCAACTACCCGTACAGTGACCCTTCCCCCCACAGTTGAGGAGTGATGGGGGCAGGAAGCAGGGGAGGATGCTGAGCTTCCTGCATCTGGGAGCGGTTTCTGGTGGTGGGTCTGACACAACCCCAGCCACTCCTTGCAGGGGAAGAGGAAGTCCCATCCTCTCCTGCCTCCAGCCCAGCCAGTTCTAGCAGATGATCCTGGCTCAGGGTAGGAGCCACTGCCTGGGGTGTCCCAGCCCTGCAGTGATTTACCTCTCCGCTGGCTGCTCCAGGTGCCTGAAACGATGTACCTGCTCCACTAGGGAGTGGTGCATGACCGCTCTTGCAGCTTCCCTTTGCTTCCCTGTCAGAAAGCCATTTTTCTGTGGGAGAGCAAAGAAATCTGTGGGGAACATGAATTCTGCTCATGTGAAATGACACAGAATTCTCCCAGGAGTAAACCCATAGCCACATCCATACCTCATTCTGGCACTAGAGTAATGCATTAATTTATACGTTGATTGCACGCAGACACAAGGTACATTTGAGAATATGTGCATTAGAACTGACAGAGTAAATTATTTATTTGCTTGCAGTGTTCGTGCTGTCAAGGCTTTAGCATATCATATGTCATGCAGATTCACTCTGCTGAAAGTAATGTCATCCCCAACCCTTTAGCTGTACTGTTAAGAGATATGCCAGAACCTTGTCAAAATATCTCAAGTCTGTGGTCATTCACAAATAGCAAAGACATTAATTTGTCTACATTCATACATTACCTCACTAAAACAAAACAAAAAATAAAAAACCCACAACCTTGTTTCTTCTGAGAACTCTAATTTTAAAAGAAATAAAATGATCATCCAAAAGGTCAAAGTAAACACATAAATGGAATAGTGAGGAAGGACTCCTCCTGAGGGTCGAAATGACAGTCTGGACCTACACATTGAATGCTTTCGCCGACGTGCACAGGCAGAAATTGTGGAAAAACAACATTGCTTGCCTCATAATTTAAGTCATGCAGAACGCAATGCCATTCACAGCCTCAGAAACAACCCTGACATTATAATCAAAGAGGCTGATAAAGGAGCCTGCCAGACAACATGGAGTCATCATAAACAGGTCTGACTACCAAAAGGAGCCTGCCAGACAACTTTCCAATACCAAATTCTACAGGCCACTTTCCTCAGATCCCACTGAGGAATACACTAAGAAACTGCACCATCTACTCAGGACGGTCCCTACACTAAGACAGGAACAAATCAACATAGAATAACCCTGGTCGGGGCTCTATGGGTATCTACTACCCAAGATCCACAAACCCGGAAACCCTGGACACCTCATCATCTCAGGCATTGGCACCCTGACAGCAGGATTGTCTGGCTATGTAGACTCCTTCCTCAGGCCCTACGCTACCAGCACTCCTAGCTATCTTTGAGACACCCCTGACTTCCTGAGGAAACTACAATCCATTGGTGATCTTCCAGAAAACACCATCCTAACAACCATGGGTGTAGAGGCTCTGTACACAAACATTCCACACACAGATGGAATACAAGCTGTCAGGAACAGTATCCCTGATGATGCCACAGCACAACTGGTTGCTGAGCTCTGTGACTTTATCCTCACGCACAATTATTTCAAATTTGTTGACAATATATACCTCCAGACCAGTGGCACTGCTATGAGCACCCGCATGGCCCAATATGCCAACATTTTTATGGCTGACCTGGAACAATGCTTCCCCTTCTCTACCTACGCTACATTGATGACATCTTCAACATCTGGACCTATGGGAAGGAAACCCTGGAAGAATTCCACCATGATTTCAATAGCTTCCACCCCACCATCAACCTCAGCCTGGACCAACCTACACGGGAGGTCCACTTCCTAGACACCACTGTGCAAATAAGTGACGGTCACGTTAACACCACCCTATGCTGAAAACCCACCAATCACTATGCCTACCTTCATGCCTCCAGCTTCCACCCCGGACACACCTCACAATCCATTGTCTACAGCCAAGCGCTGAGGTACAACTGCATTTGCTCCAACCCCTCAGACAGAGACCAACACCTACAAGATCTTCACCAAGCATTCTCAAAACTACGATACATACACAAGGAAATACAGAAACAGTTAAGGACATTGAGGTTAATGGTAAATGGGACAAAATACAACATAGTTTTACAAAACATAGATCATGCCAAACCAACCTGATCTTCTTCTTTGAGAAAGTAACAGATTTTTCAGACAAAGGAAACGCACTGGATCTAATTTCCCTAGATTTCAATAAGGCGTTTGATATGGTGCCAAATGGGGAATTATTAGTTAAATTGGAAAAAATGGGGATCAATATGAAAAATGAAAGGTGGAGAAGGAATTGGTTAAAAGGGAGACTACAGTGGGTCATACTGAAAGGTGAACAGTCAGGCTGGAGGGAGGTTACCAGTGGAGTTCCTCAGGGATCGGTTTTGGGACCAATCTTATTTAATCTTTTTATTACTGACCTCGGCACAAAAAGTGGGAGTGTGCTAATAAAGCTTGCCGATGATACAAAGCTGGGAGGTGTTGCCAATTTAGAGAAGGACCGGGATATCATACAGGAGGATCTGGATGACCTTGTAAACTGGAGTAATAGTAATAGGATGAAATTTAATAGTGAGAAGAGTAAGGTCATGCATTTAGGGATTAATAAGAATTTTAGTTACAAGCTAGGGACGCATCAATTAGAAGTAACGGAGGAGGAGAAGGACCTTGGAGTATTGGTTGATCACAGGATGACTATGAGCCACCAGTGTGATATGGCCGTGAAAAAAGCTAATGCGGTCTTGGGATGCATCAGGCGAGGTATTTCCAGTAGAGATAAGGAGGTGTTAGTACCGTTATACAAGGCACTGGTGAGACCTCACCTGGAATACTGTGTGCACTTCTGGTCTCCCATGTTTAAGAAGGATGAATTCAAACTGGAACAGGTCCAGAGAAGGGCTACTAGGATGATCCGAGGAATGGAAAACTTGCCTTATGAAAGGAGACTCAAGCAGCTTGGCTTGTTTAGCCCAACTAAAAGAAGGTTGAGGGGAGATATGATTGCTCTCTATAAATATATCGGAGGGATAAATATCGGAGAGGGAAAGGAATTATTTAAGCTCAGTACCAATGTGGACACAAGAACAAATGGATATAAACGGGTCATTGGGAAGTTTAGACTTGAAATTAGACAAAGGTTTCTAAGCATCAGAGGAGTGGACTGAAGTTCTGGAACAGCCTTCCAAGGGAAGCAGTGGGGGCAAAAGACCTCTCTGGCTTTAAGATTAAACTCAAGTTTATTGAGGAGATGGTATGATGGGATAACATGATTTTGGAAATTAATTGATCTTTAACTATTCATGGTAAATAGACCTAATGGCCTGTGATGGGATGTTAGATGGGGTGGGATCTGAGTTACTACAGACAATTCTTTCCTGGGTATCTGGCTGGTGAATCTTGCCCACATGCTCAGGGTTCAGCTGATCACCATATTTGGAGTCGGGAAGGAATTTTCCTCCAGGGCAGATTGGAAGAGGCCCTGCGGTTTTTTCGCCTTCCTCTGTAACATGGGGCATGGGTCACTTGTTGGAGGATTCTCTGCACCTTGAAGTCTTTAAACCATGATTTGAGGACTTCAATAGCTCAGACTTAGGTGAAAGGTTTATTGCAGGAGTGGGTGGGTGAGATTCTGTGGCTTGCATTGTGCAGGAGGTCACACTAGATGATCATAATGGTCCCTTCTGACCTTAATATTTATGAGTCTATGAGATCAACAGAGCCAGATGTGTACCCAGAAGCCTCCTGCTGCAAGACAAGCCCAGGAAAGAAACCAACAGAACTCCACTGGCCATCACATACAGTCTTCAGTTAAAATCTCTCCAATGCATCATAAGTGATCTACAACCCATCCTGGACAACGATCCCTCACTTTCACAGGCCTTGGGAGGCAAGCCAGTCCTCGCCCACAGACAACCTGCCAACTTGAAGCATATTCTCACCAGCGACTACTCACTGCACCATACTAACTCTAACTCAGGAACCAATCCATGCAGCAAACCTCGATGCCAACTCTGCCCACGTCTACACCAGCGACACCATCACAGGACCTAACCAGATCAGCCACACCATCACCGGTTCATTCACCTGCACGTCCACCAATGTAATATATGCCATCATGTGCCAGCAATGCCCCCTCTGCTATGTACATCGGCCAAACTGAACAGTCCCTACTTAAAAGGATAAATGGACACAAATCAGATTCGGAATGGCAATATACAAAAATCTGTAGGAGAACACTTCAACTTCCCTGGACACACAATAGCAGATTTAAAGGTAGCCATCCTGCAGCAAAAAAAATTCAGGACCAGACTTCAAAGAGAAACTGCTGAGCTTCAGTTCATTTGCAAATTTGACACCATCAGCTCAGCATTAAACAAAGACTGTGAATGGCTAGCCAGCGACAAAAGCAGTTTCTCCTCCCTTGGTGTTCACACCTCAACTGCTAGAAGAGGGCCTTATCCTCCCTGATTGAACTAACCTTGTGATCCCTAGCCTAATTCTTGCTTGCATATTTATACCTGCCTCTGGAAATTTCCACTGCATGCATCCAATGAAGTGGGTATTCACCCACGAAAGCTTATGCTCCAATACGTCTGTTAGTGTATAACGTGCCACAGGACTCTTTGCCACTTTTACAGATCCAGACTAACACGGCTACCTGTCTGATAGTGAGGAAGGTAACTTCCATTTTAAATACAGGTTTAAAGGCTGAGACATTCCAAGCTGCTTAATGAATTTGAACATTGAAATCTTATTCAAATTTCCTTGGGCACCCAAATTCCCTAAGGCAGCTTTGGAAATCTCTGCCTAAATGTTTTAGCTATCTTTTGTGTTGTTACATCTAAGAGTCAGTAAACAATTAAGATATCACAATGGAGGATATTAATACAAAAGTGTATTTCTTTTACAATGTGTAACTATTTCTGCAAATCAATCCCGGATCCTGCAATGAGATGTGAACACATGTAACCCTGTACCCAAGCAGAATTCCACTGGAATTAATGGGGCTCCAGGTTGGTGCAGGGGTTCACCTATGTTTATCCCAGCAAAATCAATCTCACAACTAAGTTCTTAGGCCAAGATTCTCAACATGGGTACCTAATGTTCCCATTTGAGTCAGCAAGAGCTCCCTGAGTGTTCCAAATTTCTTACAATTAGGTCATTTTGGGGGGTGCCTAAAGATAGGCACTTAAGTTTGGCCTTAGTATTTCAGTAAGTACCTATATCTAGAATAAAACTATTACTGAAGTCCTTTATTTTTATCCCCTATTGCACCGTACTATACAACTTACAAGTATACGATGATCCTTTTATTGGCAGTTTTCTGGCCCCTTTTACTTAGATAAAAGACTGGCTCACCTGGTTAGTATAATATAGATGCTGTCATGTGCATGACTTAATCACAAAGATGACTCATCATGCACTATATGTGCTGTTCTTTGTCTTGTAAAAGCTGGAAAATTAAGAGGAAGAATTCTGATTCAGCCAGTTGTGTCTTGTGGGGGAGTGATCCCTTTGTAAGAATTAAGGACTGGATTACTATTAATCTCTTTAGAATTCAATGCCAGTCACGTCTTTTAGAAGCCTGCAGATGATTGTGTGGCTAATTTGCATGCAGCAAAACAAATACATTCATTGGATAACCACATGGTCTCAGCAAGGTAAAAAGCATCCAGGTGCATTTCTCAAGCTGTTTGTCTCTTTCCGCCCTATCTCTGCTTTCGCTTCCTCCCTGGTTCTGCAGCCTCCTCCTTTTGGTCTCTTCCTTCTTTCAACTCACTCACAAATCCATGACCTGCACACATTACCCTGTTTCCTCTTAGTCTTCTCTCTCTGCCTCTCCTTCCTCCTGCCTCTTGTCAACTGCCCAATCCCAACTGCAAATCCCAACTGCCACTGCTTTTCTCAACTACCCTTCCTACCTACACATCTCCTACTCCTAAACTGCCATTCCAACATGTCATGGAACCTTCCAGAACCTTTTAATTCAAAAACTCCGTTTATTTTCATTGTCCAAAACATTCGGCTTTGAGTCTGAATAGTTATACAGAGAGAGAAAGATACTCAGTTTCACTCAGATTGATCAGTATATAAAACCTAAGGCTGAATATGAAAATTAGACACCCATCTTAGCTACCTGGTGAAATCTACTGAATGGGATAAGAAATAAATTAAATAGATTATTTGCTTTCCCAGACCACTACTTTGCTAAGTGCTCTCCCTGCCTCGCTTAACTAATGGCACCCTATAATTCACACCCAATGGAAAGTGGAAAGTAAATACAAGCCTCCCAGTTTAGTTTCTTTGTTAATGACTCCAAATGGCAATTATGGTTACCCCCAAGGAACACACATTATTACTGCTCTCCCCAATGCTCAGTGTTGGCCATAACTGCCACTAGGGACATTAACCATTACATAAGGTATTCATTTTCAGCCTTCCATTGGGCATGCCAGTGGGGCGATGCAAATCAGACCTGATCAGTATCTTGTTTTTCAGGAAGGGGGATACAACACAATCTCAGTTCAAAATACAGTAACTCCTCACTTAACATCATCCCAGTTAACGTTATTTTGTTGTTACGTTGAACAATTAGGGAACATGCTCGTTTAAAGTTGCGCAAAGCTCCCTTATAACGTTGTTTGACAGCCACCTGCTTTGTTCACTTCTTGCAGAAAGAGCAGCCCGTTGCAGCTAGCTGGTGGGCGATTGGAACCAGGGTGGACCGGCAGCCCCCCATCAGCTGCCCAGCAGGCTATCAATTGCCGGGCAGTTCAGGTGTCCCTCTCCTCTCCCCCCGCCCCCCACGCCGCATGCTGCTCCTGCCCGCTACCTTGGAGCTGCTCCCAGGAGCCTCCTGCTTGCTGTACAGGGGATGGGGGAGGGGAGGGAAGGAGGGGTGCTGATGTCAGGGTGGCCCCCCTCTCCTCACTCCTGTACCTCATCTCCACAGAGCAGGGAGGGGACACGACAGGGCTCAGGATGGAGGGAGCTTGCTGGCAGCAGCTGCTGTCTCAATTTGCTGATCTATTTAAAAAGGCAGTGTACTTAGAGTGAGGTCAGTGTACTTAAAGGGGCTATGTGCGTCTCTCTCACACACACACACAGGGTGTGTGAGTGTGTGTGTGTGTGTGTGTGTGTGTGTCTCTCTCTCTCTCTCTCTCACACACACACACACACACACACACACACGCACCCCCCAGCACTTTGGAAAGTGGAGGGAGTGGTGCACTCCAGTGGGATAGTGTGGGTTCATCATCACATTCAATTTCCACAGGGAATGTTTGCAGCCACTGCCCTGCTGTGTCTCCTCCCTCCATTCGTGCTGCCTTGTAGAGATTGAGGTTACATTAACAACAATGTGTTAACCCTTGAGGGCTCAGCCAAATGCTAGTTCATCATTTAGCAGTAAGGCATTCCCTGGGAAATATCCCACCCTCTTCCACCCTCTGACTCCACCACCTCAACCACACTTCACAATCATCACTGCTGTGTACAATATTAAATTGTTTGTTTAAAACTTCTACTGTGTATATGTGTATGTATATGTAGAGAGACAGACAGACTTTTGTCTGGCAAAGAATATTTCCCTTGAACCTAATCTCCCCCATTTACATTAATTCTTATGGGGAAATTGGATTCACTTAACATCATTTTGCTTAAAGTAGCATTTTTCAGGCACATAACTACAACATTAAGCAAGGAGTTACTGTATAATCCATTCCAGTGACAGTAAATTAAATCAATACAATTAAAAATGGGGACAGTCAAACTGGAGATTTAAGTTGTTTACAGACAACAAAATTCACAACTAGCCTGGATTTATAGAGAACAGTTAGGTATTTTCAGGTTAAAGTCAAGCTTTGGCACAATATGTGGTTCTCCTCTCATGCTGGAAAACCGAAATGCACACAGTGTGTAAACTACTGAAGATACATAGATGTCCAGTTTCCTTATTTACTAGGCTCATTAATTTAATTCAACACAGTCATTTTGAGTAATTTCTCCAGCTTTAAGCTACTAGAGGTGATGTACAACTCAAAGAGGTCTGACTCAGCCCCAAAATAAAGACTTTCTGTAATACAAAAAGGGTATTACCAGTTTCCAGGAAAAAAAATAATTGAGGCTTGTGATTACATTGGATCATGCCTAATTATGCAGAATTGTGTGTAACTTTTTGATTTTAAGACAGATCCTGAGCAACAGTTTACATTTTCATGCCTGGAATAATTGAAAGGCAATTCAGACATGTGTCAGGAAGAGAAGGAGAGGTTCTGTCTGCTAACTTGTTTCGACAGTTGTCATGTTGTTTTTGTAAGTTACACATAGTCGATACAGCTATCACAGGTTTTGTGGGTAGATGAGACAACTGATGCAGTGTGGAGGGAGAAGAAGGAAAATTAAAGCAACCCAGGGTCTTGTTTGGCTCCTGAGTAAAGGGATAGCAGGAGAGTTGAGCTAGATGAGAAGCAGAATAATTTGGGTTATTCATGGCAAAGGCAATTGGAGCTGCTTATTAATTGCACCACATGCGTGGTTAGCACCCACTATGTGTTCAGTGCTGCAAAGTATACAGTAAAAAGACAGCACCTGCTCTGAGGAGCTTACAATCTAAAAGAAAGGTCAGCATCCCTCCTGTAAATCACTCATTGTACTTAACTAATACAAGTCTTGTGGGAGTGCCATAAAATCAACTACTACTCTGAAAGTCCCTGATAGAGACTTTGACACCAATGCAGTAAAGAACATAAGTGCATGGTTAACTTTAAATCACATATTTACAACCATCCACATTCAGCAAAACACTTCAGAAAGTGCTTAATTTTAATCATGTGCTTAACTGTTTTGATTAATCAGGGCCTATATGAATTGGTTGGAAAGTATTAGAGCACATTATGAAAGAAGTGACAACTTATTACAAATGCCATTCTTTTAAGGGTCTATATCAACACTGCAACATTATTTTAAAGCATTTATTATTTAAAAGCCATAGCAGTGTGATTGCAATCCTGTTTAGTAATATGTTTTAAAAAGAACATGTGCTTGACCATTTCTACAGATTACTGAGCTTGGATTTAAGCAGCAACATGACAAGATTCAGCAAGTCTAGCTTCATGCAAAATTCATAGGGTAGGGACACATGGCTCTACATTTATGATAAAGCCATGAAGTTAGAAGCAAGCCGTCATTCTTTTACCACAACTACTAGCTAATTGCTAATTAAAATAATGTTGATTGCCTTACTTAGTTAACAGCTTTTCTGTATGAAATTTCTTTTATAAACTTGCAGAATCTTTACAGGGAACTTCCACAGAAAATGCAATAGCTCTTGTAGAGCTGTTTACCCTATCTCTACAGTTTTCTTCTGTTCAGTAGATGTCATTTGGATTCCTTTCATCTGATCCGGCTCTTTGTCACAAAAAGAAAAGGAGTACTTGTGGCACCTTAGAGACTAACCAATTTATTTGAGCATGAGCTTTCGTGAGCTACAGCTCACTTCATCGGATGCATACCGTGGAAACTGCAGCAGACTTTATATACACACAGAGAATATGAAACAATACCTCCTCCCACCCCACTGTCCTGCTGGTAATAGCACCAGCAGGACAGTGGGGTGGGAGGAGGTAATGTTTCATATTCTCTGTGTGTATATAAAGTCTGCTGCAGTTTCCACGGTATGCATCCGATGAAGTGAGCTGTAGCTCACGAAAGCTCATGCTCAAATAAATTGGTTAGTCTCTAAGGTGCCACAAACTCCTTTTCTTTTTGCGAATACAGACTAACACGGCTGTTACTCTGAACTCTTTGTCACAGTCATTCTGTTTCATACCAAATGTTTACTATTCATTGTATACAAATGTTCATTAAAAGCAAAAATTTCTGAATTAAGTGTTATGAGCTCTAGCTAAGCTACCTTGCTGGATTGCCTCTACTGCTCTTTTCTCTATAAACCTATTCCAACACTATTCTGATTTTTTTCTAAACTCATTCCATTCTGAGGTCTGATCTCTCTCAGCTTCCTGACCTCTCCAGTAACTAATTTAATATCGGAGCTGTAAATGTACCAGGCACCCATGGGTCTTGGTCTGCAAACCCTTTTAAAAACATGTTCTGAAATTCAATATGAAGCCATTTTCATATTTTCTGAAGAGTGATATTCTTCCTTTCAGTCCTTTTCCCCTTCGTTTTTTCTTATTTAATTTATTTTTTTTTATTTGCTTTCTTATCACTCAGTTCATTCCATGAACCATTGTTCATACTTCAATCCACTTCCTTGGCCTATGCTCCCTTACTGTTAAAAGTTCTTTGGAGAAACTCCAGGGACCATGGTGACTTCCCCCAGTACAGGGGAGCCCAACCTATGGCCCGTACACAGCCCACCAGAGCATTTCATAAGGCCCTCAGCCTGCTTCAACACAATATACCAACAGCAGATTAATTAATGGGTTTTTTTTTCTGTTTTCTATCATTCTGATACACATTTTATGCACCGATTTCTTTATTTGTTTTTAAACGGACAATACTGTATATAGGTTGTTTCTATCTAAATACATACAAAACAACCTGAACTTAAAATATATATGGATACAGGTGACTTTAAATCTTATTAAAATATGTAGAATCTGTTGGTCCACACAAGGTTGTGCTTAGGTTTACATGACCCTCTTGTGTCATAAGGTTGGGCACCACTGCTCCAGTACACACTTCCCCTTTCCTCTTCCAGCTCTTCCATTTTTCTTCCAAAACAGCAATGCTTTTCTTCCCTCATTGAGGCTCACAATTGCACTTCCAATATCTATTTGCAACCACTGGCATAAAACTGGACTAATGCAGTGGTAAATCAGGCACGCATATTTTAACTCCCTTAACTGCTCTGGTCTCTGTTTTCTGGGATGTCCCAGGTCCTAAACCCAGGCCTGATGGTTCCTAGACAGCCATCACATCCTGGCCTCCATCTAATGTCTGGTAAAACCTGGTGGACCAAGAATCTAGTAGGACTACAGCCTGAGCCAAGGCACCACTCACAGGAACTGGCTCCACCGATTGGCCCAACCTCACTATTTAAGCCAGAAGGAGACACAGGAACTTGTCTGAGCAACCAGGTGATTTCCTTTTGCATTGGACTCTGCTTCTGCCTGTTTCCTACACCCAACACTGTTCCTGCTCTGCTCCTGTCTCAACCCGGCCTTCACTCCTAATCCCACTGTGCTTGCTCCTTGCCTCTCCTCCAGCTCCTTCCTTACATCTTGGTTCAGTCATCAGTTAATAGTCCTGGCTCTGACTTCTGACTCTGGCTTGACCCTTGCCTCTGGCATTTGGTATCTGACCCAGCTTTGATTCCTGACTCTGGTAAATCAGCAATTAACTCTGGTACTGACCCTTGGCTTTGTTTTTCAAACTACATGCCTGCTCCGCCCCCTGGACCTGACTCCTGCTCTGACCACCAGGCTAAACCACCTACATCCTGGTCCATAAAGCCCTGACCCCTTTCCTTACCTATTCAATCCTCTCTCATCCTCGTTAGTGTCATTTTAATAATTTCCCAGCTACTTAAGTGCTTCCCTGGGGAGCATCCAAGTACATGGTTAACTTAAATCATGTACTATCTAAAGTCCTCATCCTTCTCTTGTGACACTCCAGACTATCACTACTTTTTTCCCTTCATTCATTTGAGTTTCCCTTACTTAAGGATACATGGTGCTTCCTTCCAAGCAACCATGACAACACCTATATGCCAAAAATATTCGCTATTAACTAATATTCTGATAAAAGAAAGGAAGCCAAATTCTGCCCTTACCACTGTGAAGAGCCATTGATATAAAAGAGAAATTAAAGGCCGGAGTTGTCCACTCTATCAATTTCATACAGTATTCAATTAATAAAAAAGGAATACTTTTAAATTTCAACAGACAAGCAAAGTCTCAGAATTCCAAGGCTATTCAGTGTGTCTTTCTGGGTAAAACCACATTATCTCTGAATAGACCAGTTAGTGCGTCCTGACCTATTACATTTTTCTAAGTAAATCAATTATCAACAGCTACCATCACAATTACATTCAATCCAAGATATGGCACCTTTATCAGACAACAAATAGTTTTTAAACATGATTCAGTTTCAATATATGCAAGGTTTCGTATAAAGTGATCTGACCCTTAAGCAAAAATGAAACTTATTATTTTGTTAACCATATAAAAGAGTACCATATTATATAATATTGGCATTTAATGGCAGTATATTCTTCCAGTATATTCCAAACTGCTTTACTAAGCAATAAATTATATACTACAGTGCAGTGTCTTTCTGCAGACAATCTATAAACTCCCAAAACAGCCAATAAAATTTGCAATGCTGCCAACAGAACTACATAGTGGTACTCCTTAATGTCCCAATAAAACTCTTCCAAAGCAACACAATGAGCAGTATATTTTCAGTATTTCAAAAACAATGAAAATGCATATAACCATGAACATATTAAAAATATGACTCAAATTGTTATTTAAATGAATAAGTCAAATTGAATGTGAACAATGGTAGCTTTATTAGCAGAAAGCATAGCCAGAATAAGGCAATCCAGGGCCCTTGGACCACCTTGATATGCGGGATTCATCATGCAGCCCTGCTGCACCCACGCCCCATCACAGAGGCAAAGAAACAGCATAGGGTCTCCTTCTCCCCACACGGGACAGCAACAATTCCCCTCAGGAGCAGCAGGGATGGGAGCTTTGCCCGATTCTTGAGAGGCAGAAGTAACAGCAGAGGGGCCCACTCAGCAGTAGGATATATCTGTTGAGTGGGTTGGCCAGGATCTTTGCACACCTCTCCTCCTGCCACAAACATTCCTCTACTAGGGTGATGTTGATGGGCCTTCCAGCCAGTGGACCCTGCAGTAAACATCTGATGGAGCCAAATAAGGCAGTTCCCACTTCTCAGAGCTATTGTTTCAGGTTGTGTGCTGACTCAAGACAGGACTGTATTGCTTACACTTGGATGGGATACATTTTCAAAAATTTCTTCATAACCAAGAGGGCTCACAACTTTAAAAAAAATTAAAGCTGATATTCTGTCATAATTACACAATTCCAGGATTTTTTGTTTGTTTCCTCTCAGCTTGCTGAACTGACATTGTAATTCTTTGTTTGTGCCATCATAATCAATTCCACCGAAAGCAGTTATATTTATCCCCCGTATCCTCCATGTAGGGAATGAGCAACAGGAACAGACGAACTCTTAAGAAATGAAAGATTTTGCCTGCTTGCATGCAAATGTCCATAAGAAAAAAAAGTAGATAATGAGAAAATAAATGCAAAAAACATGACAGAGGCATAATTAGTTCTCAAATAATGTTTTCTATAATAAGTTGTTGGTTAGGGGTTTTTTTAAATAGCCAAAGCAATTTATGTTCAAAGGTAGTATCACTTGATGCTGCAACACCTTGGCTGCAGTAGTAGGCAAAGTCCTAGAGGTTTCTTTGGGTTTTCTCTTAGCACATCTGTTCAGACAGACTTCCCTCTCAGCCTAGAATATGGGAAGAGTCCACTGCGCTAATGGATCAAGCCTCAATAAGGGATAGGAAACACCTTTTGTCCTTCAGGATTCTGAGGATATGTCGATGCTTCAATAAAACACCTGCAGCTTGCCCGGCTTAGCTGGATCAGGCTCGCGGGGTTTTGGCTGTTGGGGCTATAAAATTGCAGTGTAGGCATTTGGGCTTGGGCTATAGCTTGGACTCAGGAAGGAGGGTCCCAGCACACAGGCTCCAGCCTGAGCACAAACATCTAGACTGTAAATTTGATAGCCCCACAGCCTGAGCCCTGCAAGCCCAAATCAGCTGACAAGGGTGAGCCGTGAGTGTTTTATTGCTGTGTAGATCAGTGATTCCCAAACTGGGGTTCATGAACCCCTGGGGATTCGTGAAATGTTACAGGAGGTTCGCGGGAAAAAATTCCCTAATGGCAGACAGAGCGGTCCGTAGGGACCCCGGGCAGCACGGGGCCAGCAGCCCGGAGCCCCTGGACTTGCAAGAGCTAAGCAGATCAAAGCACACCTATCTATCACACTGAGGAGATTTAAACTTCAAGACTCCTTTTAAGAAATGGAAAGGGAGGTGGATATTTTTTGCTGTTTTAAAAATTAAATAGGCAGCTAGTATTGTTTTTAAAATGACTGTGAAGAACAAGTTTAAGCTTTGTTGTAACGTGAGTTGTTTGCCTGGACTGCTCAAGACCTGAATGCTTGTGTAGGAGGAACTCTTTGAGTTGGCTTCTTAAATATCTTTATGCTGTTTCACATCTGATACTCCTTGATGAAACATAGGAGCCTTGTCTTAAAACAGGCTCATTCAAAGTGATACAAGCTACGAAAGTGAGATCTTGGAAAAGTGGTGCCATTTTCATAATGTAATAATAATAAATAATAAATAGTGTGTAATAAGCATGTCATAAGAAATAAATTTTATATTTCCAAGATCACTGCTTTTATAATTTATACTCAGGTAAAGGAGAAAATCCCTGGAAATATTCATTTTTAGGAGGGGGTTCGCGAGACGACATTTTATTGAAAGGGTTTCACAGGTTGTTAAAGTTACTGAACCACTGGTGTAGATATACCCTGAGACATGGTAAGAAACAATACCAGCTTTTAAGGCCTGTTAATCTCAAAACCAGAGAACCCCTGATCCAGAAGAGCTAGAAATATCAGCACTCGTTTCCTCTTTCTCTCTCTCTCTTTTTCTTAGGAAGTTTCTAGAAGTGTTCCTGCCAAAGATATAGAATCATAGAATATCAGGGTTGGAAGGGACCTTAGGAGGTCATCTAGTCCAACCCCCTGCTCAAAGCAGGACCAATCCCCAATTTTTGCTGCAGATCCCTAAATGGCCCCCTCAAGGATTGAACTCAAACCCTGGGTTTAGCAGGCCAATGCTCAAACCACTGAGCTATCCCTCCCTTGAAGATATAAAATTTATTAAAACCAATTTCCAGGACTAAAAGTTTGTCACTGTGATTTTCCCTAAAGATTATAGGTTATTCATACTCCCCCCATTATTGCCATTTAGGGCTGGGATTTGAGGACCTGTGTGGCTTTGCTATTTTTAGTACTGCTAGATCAATTTGCAGCACTGACTCAGCTGCCACTGATGGCACTAGGGTGGTAGCAAGCTCCCTCCCAACTGGGTGCCTGAGCAGCCACTGTGCCCTTTGGTCACAAAGAGAGCAGCTCAGGAGCAAGACATGCTGTATGATTCAGGAGAGCAAGATCAGCCTAAGAGCAAGGCACTGTTTTCTAATCCTGCTTCTGGAATTAAACAAAAGGCCATATTTTAGGATGATTAAGTCAATGACAAATCTCCCACTGATGCCCTAGTTTCCCCTTCTGAAAATGAGGATTCTAATACCTAGCTCACAAAAATGAGATGTCCCATTGAGCACTGACCCTCCCAAACCAGTCCTGCACATAGTGATGTGATCACAATGGAGAGTTACATCACCCCAGCTTCACTGACATTTCTCACTACCCTAACCATCCAGGCTGCTATTGTTATTAATAATATAGCATCACACATGCACCTGGCACTTTAAAAGCACTCAAGGAGGCAAGGTCTCTCCTTTTGGACTAGGGGCCTGATCCTGCACACAGAATACCCACCAACTTCAATAAGAGCTTTTCATGTGCAGATCTTGCCGTTTCAAGAATACAGTCCTGATCCAAACTCCTCTTTTAGGCAATGGAAACACTGCCCTTGATTTTAACAGGAACTGGATCACTCAGTTGGACTAAGAAATAAAGAAACAAACAGTAAAAGGTTCAGGAGCAAAGAGAACAAAGACAGGGGCAAAGAGGTGATCACTTGTGAAGGTTTAATAGGAAGAGGTATACCTTGGTCTTCTACTCCGTGAGTTATAACTTGTACGCATTTCTCTATGCTTTGCTCTTCAGGATTTGGCATCTACTCTATTTTCATAATCATAACGTGTTCAGAGAATAGTTTTTTTTAATTTTTCTTTTATCTTCAGTATTCTAAAATCAATAAAGGACAAGCCCCCCACAACTTTCCACTACCCCTTCTTCATAAGAGTAGCAGCTATGAGAATTTAACTTGATCAGACTGGAGGAGACAAAAGAATAATTATAATCTGGAACAATTATTATTTTTTAAAAGTCATTAGCTACTGAAGAGCCAAATCTGAATTAAAATGTACTTTCACTTCCACAAATTCACTTTCCTTCTCTTTAAATGAAAGTTTGTGTTGCTCCACAAATAGACTTTTGAAGCAGAAAATTAATTTAAAATGGAGACTGTAATGATCTTGGGGTTCATTAAATAACAAACTAGTGAATGAGAAAGAATAAAACTTTAATAAAACAAACTGGAGAGCATCTCTGGTGACCTCAGCCATGGGGTGTCCCCAGCACCCACCTTCAGGGCACATCTCCAAATTCCTATGTTCAGAATACTGTCCTTATGAGGGAGCATCTCTAAATTATAATCTTCTACAAACATCTCTCTACAGACACCAGGAGAAGGAAAGATCTTAAACTGGAAATAAAGTGTTGTCTCCACATTGGGAATTTCTGTAGCTACTCTTAGTCTATTTGTTTTTGTAGTGCGGAAAGGAGGCGTTCAAAACTGTAAAAGTCACTGGCCCTGCATGACATCATCCACTAAAAAAATTTTAATAGATAGTACAGAAAGCATTATTTTAATCTGATACCACACTCCTTCCACTATATTGCAATGACGGCAATCCCCAATGTGCTACTTATATAGGTCCTATCCACAGTTGGATTCTAAGGACATGACAGCTATAATCATATTTAAACATAGTAGTTGAAAGATGTACACTTATTTCCAACTTCTGGGTAACTTTAAGTGACATTTCTTGTGATTGTGAGCAAATGAGGAGGAATCTGGGTGAATACTCTCCTTTACCCTCAATCCACACTAATAGAAACTGGGAAAGTCCTTAAGGCTCAGTCCTTGAGGAAGCAGGGCCTTTGTTTTAGGGACTACATTCACTGAGCTATCAGTCCTCACCTCTAACAAAGCTAGGATCAAGCTATAAACTAGACCTAGGTGAAATTTTTCATTCAAAGCTTTTTCTCAGTGAGCAAGACAGTTCAGGTCAACTGAAACATTCTGAAAATTCATGTCAATTTCACCAAATTGTTTACATTTAAAAAAAAAATCTAAATGTTTTGTTTCAACCATTTTGAAATGAAATGTTTTGATTTTTTCTATTATATTTAAAAAATATTTAAAAATTGATATTGAAATGAAATGCTGAAGTGCTTAAAAAGGTTTCTTTCAATCTCCTCGTGCATGTAATACACTACCAAATATCTAAAAGGGTTTAGTGTACTATACCAGTTACGCCAACACACTGCAGTTAAAATAATCTAAAGCATGATTTTATATTATTGTTCTCCGCCAAAAAAAAAAAACACCCTCCCAAAAAAAAAAAAAAAACAAAAAAACCCTGTTTTGCTGTAGAAGCATTAGCCTGATCTCAGTGAGGATTGGTAAAAGTGTCTGACTGTCCTATCAATCACTAACGGCTTGATCCAAAATCCATTGACCTCAATGGGCTTTGAATGAGGCCCCAAAGGAGTACTATATGCATTAGCACTAACTGAAATAAAAACTGTAAATGTTATCTTTCTCGATTACAAACTACTATACCTGTTAAGAGTTTTCAGAAAAGTTAAAATTATATACAACATAATTTAGTTAAGATTTTAGAAAATTAAGCTTATACATCAAATTAAATGCAAGAAACAGCAAATGCTAATCCCATGTCATAGTCTGTGGCTGGCAAGTGAATCACTGATATATTTTATAATTTTCATAAATAACATCTCAAAAATATGATGTTATTCATAAAAATGTTTAACATGCTGTTTGAAAAAAAAAAAAACAATTGGAGCTTGTTTAACCCTTTCTCAGTTCCCACGGAGATATTACAGTATCCAATATGTGTTTTCATTTCATATTACAAATATTATTGTGGATCCAAAAGCATGTAGCTCTGGCACTATTAATTTGATTCTTGTGCTGACTGACTCCCTAGAACTCTCACTGTGGCAGTCAGCATTGTTCTAACTATATATATATAGCGGTAATAAAACCCTTTAATATACATATTGTATCATTCCTTATTACTGTTACAATATTACATCTGCCAGCTCATCTAGACTGTCAAAATATTTGTGTATGTTTCTATTCTTATTCCTTCAGTAACTGTTAAATCCATAAGCCCAAACATTCACCTTGTTTAAAGCTCAGTTCTTTTACAATTTTTATCCTTCTGAGAGTGGTATTTGGTACAAGACTCATATTTAGGGTGCACTGGAAACATATCCTGTAATCTATTTCTGCCATAAAATATCTCCTCCTCTTTTCTCAACATTAGTTTTACTATTTTCAGTAGTTGGATTCTGAGTGAAATGGTTCAAACCCAGCCAAAGTCGTGAGATACTGTGAAAATATTGTACCGGATATTTAAGTAGTGTTTCTTATGAAGCTACACATTTTAAATTAAGAACTCTTGAGCACACTTTGAAAAATGTTCTTACCAGTGTCCTCATCCAGTGAGAACACTTTCACCTGGTTAGAGTTTCAAACCAAGGGTTGTATCTGGCAGACCCAATACTCTCTTGAATAAATTATCTTTACTGTGTGAGAACTTTTATTACTGATACAAAGCACCTGGAAGACATAACATCCTTTTGTTCCATACAACCTCAGATTGGGTAAAATAATTTACTTTATAAAATCCTAGTCCTCCCACTAAGGCATGCAAACAGATTCCACTGAAAACAACAGGAGTCACACACATTCCTATTTTCAACACTTTCAAATCCCTACTGTATCTTCATGTGTCTCAACACTGGAAACCATCCTCCTGGTAAAGAACTGGATATGCTCCTTTTAAAATGAATCAATATTTCCCTGCATCCACCAGAGGCTAATGCAATAGTACAAGCCAAAATGCTTGTTTCACTGATGGCTGAGCATGCTCTCTCTACACCACTTCCAAATCCTACATGCCTGTGAAGTGAAACAGTAAGCTTAACGCCACATGGCAGGCAAATTGGCTTCCAGATAGTCCACAGTCCTTTTGGCAGAGGTGTTTCATATCCCATCCATGAATAATCAGTATAGGTAGATCTTCCCAAACTGACAACCCTCTATGTTCATAAAAAACTTTTTAAGCCATCTATGCTAAAAAGATAATTTACTTAGAAACCAAATCTTTGGGGACAAAGTCTAATTCAAGCTCTTACATGGTAATGAATAAAAAAATAAATACAATTCAGTCACCGTAGAATACAAATTTAACATGCCAACATACAGCCTCAGGACAATCTTTTGTGTTACATTTCAATTTGAAGTAGACTTAATGTTGAATTAACAGTGAAATTATGTAGAAAATTTCAAACAATAAGTACTTACATTCTGCATACTTCTGAAGCTGAGAAAATTCTGAAGGACTGAGGTTAACCCACTTCTCCCGGTTCATCATATTGGCGATAAGGCTCCTTATTAAATATCAGAAAAATGTGCCATTTGACCCAGGTGTTAGTCGCTTGCAAATTCCACGTAGTTTGGTAGTTTCAATTCACAGTGCTTAGAGAGTTTATGAGACATAGAATCAGTCTATATACAATGTTTGATGGTATAAACTGTTTTGAATATGTGGCTTCAAATGACGAATTACAGCACTGTTAAAAGAAGAGGGGAAAATAATTAAAATATACATACCAAGTACAAAATTGGTACAACTTTTGCTAATAATGATGAGATTAATAGTTGTTCAAATATATTAATATTCTAAAATTACTACTATTCTATTTGTATTTCCAAATCTCATTTTTCACTAGCTATGTAAATGCTAATTAATTTTTAAAATTATGATTATAATTAGGGTTTTAATCTTTATATGCCATCTCTAAAAAAACAATTGTTAGTATAAACATAGTTACACTACGATGGTTCAATTCAGGCAACAGGATAAAACTACTGCCCAGTCTCAATCCAACTTTATGCAGTTTTCATCCCAATCAGACAGGATGGCATGCTTACTAATGGGGGGTACACTGGATGGGTAACAGTAGTATTAATTGAGAGAGTCGGGCTAAGGTAATGATGAAGATGGAATTTAGACAGGAGAAGACCACTCTTTCCCTTTCATCATGTCAAAGAAGAAGAGGAAAATGAAAGGAAGGACAACATCAGGAGAGGTTGGTGCACTAGAAAAGAAAGACAAACAAATGTATCTAACAACAGACAGCATCTCTTTTCAGTCTCAGATTTGATTACTGTATCTGGGTAAACCAATTCAGAAATCAAGAAGAGAAATGAGCAAGAGGGTAGGTCTAATTCACCTAATGTAAGATAATTTTTTAAAAGTAAGGGTCATTCCTAAATTAAGTTATTTTTATACATTGGTGCAACACCATATCACCTTGAAAAATTTTGAATCCTGAATTACACTGCAGAATGTCTGATCACATTTAGGGCTTGTCTACACTACAAAGTTAAGTCCACAAAAGGCAGCTTACATCAACCTAACTATGGAGGTGTACACACTACAATGTTCCTCCCACCACTTTAACTTGCCCGATATGCTGACCTAACAAAACCATCTCAAGGAGAGGTGCAGAGCTTAAGGTAACATAGTTAGAGCGACACAGTGTCAGTGTAGACACTGCATTGCTTATGTTGCCCTAAGTGGCCTCCAGGAGGTATCCCACAATGCCCACTGAGACTGCTCCGATCATCGTTTTGAACTCTACTGCCCTGCAGCCAGGTACACATGTAGACAGCTCTCTCTTTTAAAGCCCCAGGAAGTCTTGAAATTGCTCTTCCTGTTTGCTCAGTGTGAAGAGCTCACATGGCATGCTCAGCTGGGCAGTAGCTGGCTCCATGCAACAAACAGGCTCCTGCCTGGAGTACCCGGGTGGTAGTGGTGGATCTGCTGAGTTTGTGGGGAGAAGATGCTTTGCAGGCACAGCTCCACTCCAGCTGCGGGAACTTGCTCAGGGCATGGAAGAGAAGGACGACGATAGGAACACGCAGCAGTGCTATGTAAAAAACAAAAACAAAAAAACAAACCCAAAGAGCTGCAACAGTGATAGCAGAAGGCAAGGGAAGCAAATAGTCACTCCGGTGTTGAGCTGCAGACAAGCTGCTTCTACAAGGAGGGGACTGGGGTCAGGTGTTGGTATATGGGTTGGTATATGGATGGGGGCTCTGGGGGAAGATAGAAGCTGGGGTCAGGGTGGTGGTATGGGAGGGAAATGGGGAGGAGCAGTCAGGGTGGGGGCCAGGGTGCTTAGCCTCAGGCAGTGTGAAAAGGGGGCATGGTTTTAAGGAAGAATGAAAAAAAAAAGAAAACAGATTTAAAACTTCCCCTGGAACAAGTAAAAATGGATACCACTGGCATTCACTTTTTCAAATAGATGTAAACTGCACAGTGTTTAATTATTGATGGAGGGTGGGAAATTGGTACAATTTTTGTACACCTACTGTACATTATTCATTAAAGAAGAGAGATTTACTTATCCTGAGGAAAGTTTTTGTGTTAAAACAAAATCCAGTTTAGAAGATATTTTTAATTTAGTAAACATGATACCTTAAAATAAATTGCAGCATTACATGACTCTGTACAGTGTTATTAAAAGTGAGTCAGTGTCATGTGGAGAGATACTGTATTTCCATTGTATTGCACATATTCAGAATTGGAATGAACTTTTGTTATCTGGACAACATGACTTGGATCTCTACCTCCACAATGATCACAGTGGTCTCTCACCTCTTTCAAAGGAAGGAAGGAAGGAGTCTGAAAAGCAACCAGATGTCAGAAAAAAACTAAACCAGTGCCTCCAGTTTCAAGAATCTCTGTCTTCCCACTACACCTGTGGTTACATTTGCTCTGATATACTCTTTGGAATCTATTGCCTCATTTCTCTATTGGAGTGGTAGTACTGAAATATATTTACAACAGAATTCATCAGAGCTAGTAGCTGCAGAGAAATCATAAGGATTTATTCCCCTTTGCTTTCTCTTTGCATAAGTGCACATGTCCTGATATAGGATCGTAGGGAGGGAGGGGGAGAGAAGTGTACTGCATGTGAGTTACAACACTCAACAACAAATCATTAGATAAAAATGTAAATAATCTCTATCTGAAACAAATTTGTGTGTTTGAGGTTTGTTTTAATTCTGACTGAAACATTCTTCAATCATACAAAGCTTAATTAGAAAAGAAAAAGCATTCCAGAATCCAGAACCTCCCGACACTCTTCCACTCCCCCATTCCATGCATCTTCCAGGGCTGAACCAGTACCCAAGGCACTCCACCCCACAGGAGATTAAACACAATGGACAGCCACACCTAGCTGTGAGCGCCTTGTTGGTGTATGTGCTTGTGAACTCCCTGTTCCCTCCCCTTTAAAGATACCTTCCTCTGCATGTATGAAGTTTACCTCAGAATTACATAGGTATGTTTGCATGGGTGTGAAATTAAAAAAAAATTTACTTACGAAAACTGAATTTATCTTTATTATTCTCCATCACATGGTGGCTGCTGATTACATTCACTGGACAATAGCAATAGGTGCATGTGCATTGTTATAGTCAGGCACACACAGCCATCATTACAAGGTTCATAGCATGGTGCAAACAAACAACGTCAGGCTCAGGTCAGAAACACACATTACTGTGGCTCATTATTAAAATGCTCCTTCAAGGCCCCCTCAGCCGAATAGCCCCCCATTGATCTCCTCTTATATCCCTGTGGTCATAATGCACAGCACAGTACTGAAGAGCAGTGCAGGATCCATGCTTTGTGACAGAGATGGCTGGCTTGCAGGTAACCAGGGCAGTTGAAAAGCAGCTGGATGCCCATGGAATGATGGGATTGAGAAACCTGCATCATGAGATCCTGAACCTGCCCCCCTGAGGCATTGCAAACGCTTCCCAAAACAGCCTGCGGCCAGTTGAAAAGTGGAATACCTTCTCACCATGCACTACTCTCTGTGTCCATGCAACAGCTACTTCTGTGGATGCGCTCTGCCAAAACAAGGAGCGTAGTTCAGACATGCAACCCCGGTTTAATTACGGCGTCAGCGTAACTTAAGTTGACTTAACTTTGTAGTGTAGTCAAGGCCTTAGTGTCACCTAAATGGCAAACTGTGTAGCACTATGATATCACAGAATAACTACCAGGTAACAATGTCTGTCCCTTTGTTACACAAGTGATCAAAATGTATTGACTGACGCATAAGTGATTTACTTTATGGGTATCTAAGAATAAGTATGTTAATAGCCCTAAACATGCTAATTTTCTATCTGGGGAAAGTTAGAAAAATAAGAACAAATGCCAAGAAGCTACTGTCTAAATAGCATAAAAAGGTGTTTTGTTTTCAATTGAATTGTTTTTCCACCTGTGCTCAAGAAACAATGGTGCAAATAATCACTTTGTATGGAAAAATATTCAGGAGAATAAACATGCCCTAGAAACGGCAGAAGTTTATCTATGGGCAGTTTCTTTTGTCTCTCAGGTTGGAAAGCAACCATGGGTAGAGGGTATCTGTGCAGATTCTGGACTCTTCCAGAGATGGCTGGGAAATCTATACGAAATGCAGGATCCTCTCCCCAAAAGTATCATGGTTCTCTTCATAGCCATGCTGCCACTGGCTGACTCCTTAGCCACCCCAACCAGTTCACCATATAGAGGAGTTAATGCTCCAGCAACATTTACTCAAACGTGGACTTCCCATCAGAAACCAGCCATGTCCAGGGGAACTTTGCTGCTGAGTGAATTTACTCCTTGGTCATGTTCCTTGCTGTCATAAATATAAAGGGAAGGGTAAACACCTTTAAAATCCCTCCTGGCCAGAGGAAAAATCCTCTCACCTGTAAAGGGTTAAGAAGCTAGGATAACCTCACTGGCACCTGACCAAAATGACCAGTGAGGAGACAAGATACTTTCAAAAGCTGGGGGGAGGGAAAAACAAAGAATTTGTCTGTGTGATGCTTTTGCCAGGGTCAGAACAGGAATGGAGTCTTAGAATTTAGTAAATAATCTAGCTAGATTGCGTTAGATTATGGATTTCTTTAAATGGCTGAGAAATTAAGCTGTGCTGAATAGAATGGATATTCCTGTCTGTGTGTCTTTTTGTAACTTAAGGTTTTGCTTAGAGGGATTCTCTGTTTTGAATCTAATTACCCTGTAAGGTATTTACCATCCTGATTTTACAGAGGTGATTCTTTTTATTGTTACTTCTTTTTTACTGTTTCTCCTATTAAAATTCTTCTTGTAAGACCTGAATGCTTTTTTTCATTGTTCTTCAGATCCAAGGGTTTGGGTCTGTGGTCACCTATGCAAATTGGTGAGGATTTTTACCAAACCTTCCCCAGGAAGTGGGGTGCAAGGGTTGGGAGGATTTTGGGGGGAAAGACGTTTCCAAACAACACTTTCCTAATAAAATAAACCCAGATAAACGTTTGGTGGTGGCAGTGGAAGTCCAAGGGCAAAGGGTAAAATAGTTTGTACCTTGGGGAAGTTTTAACCTAAGCTGGTAAAAGTAAGCTTAGGAGGTTTTCATGCAGGTCCCCACATCTGTACCCTAGAGTTCAGAGTGGGGAAGGAACCTTGACACCTGCCCATCAAAACAGACCCATTAATCATTTGGAATTTCAGCAGAGGGTATTCATGACCCCTTGTGGCGGGAGAGGGAAGTGGGGGACACATGCCACAGTGACACACATGGGTGGGCAGGATCGAACCTGGGACCTCTGGAGCTTAGTGCATGGGTCTACTGCATGAGCTAAAATGCAACTGGCTGTCAGCTAAGGCTATAGAGCAGACTCAATCTCATTCTCTCTCACAGTGGTCTCACTGCCACTAGATGGTACAGAACACCACACCCAGGAGGTATATGGGTTACATTCACACCCATGACAATATGCAATGGAAGATCAAGACAAGGGCAAAACCAACAGTATCCAGAACTGAGGCAGACTGGAGTAGAATATGCCCACAGGGTGCAGCTATTGATGCCAAATACTTAATATCCTAGTCCTGAGTTCCTCGGTAGAACATTTTCAGAAACAAAGTATTAGCAATATTGATTATATTGACATGCCTGCTTTTTGAAGCATTAGCCAGTTTAAATCCTGCACAACACACTATACACAGCATAGTCTGAAGAGCCAAAGAAAACTAATTACAGTGAACAAAGGCTAGCAGTGCTAAGAAAAAAAGAACTAGTAGCTACTACAGTAGTGAAAGTTGAAGGAATTGTTCATGCAAGCAAACAATATGAATTTCAATATGTTCAAATATAAAGCTGTATCTAAGAATAAAGAATGTAGGCAATGCTTATACAGAATCGAGATGCTATCCTGAGAAGCAGTGACCAAAAAAAACCCCTTGGTGGTGGGGGGGTAAAATCAGGGTGGATAATAGCTGAATATGAGCACCCAGAGCAACACTGGGGCAAAAAGGTGAATGTGATCCTGAGATGTATAAACAGGGCAATCTTGGCCAGGAGTAGAGAGAGAAAATTTAGGCTTGGACAGATCTAAATTAAATCGATAGCTGTCGGTAAATGTCGATTTCCACTAACACACTGAAATCGACAAAAACAATATCCATCAGCAGCAGCTGGTGGAAATGTAGCCTCCTCTCACACATGGCTTCTGCCGGGATTGCATTCCCCCAACCTTGTAGCAGAGCAAGGAGCCCTCTGCAGCCTTGCAGGGCTGTGACAGCAGAGCTGCAGAGGGCTCTCTGCATGACTGTGGGGCTGGTGACACTGGATCCATGCAGATGTAAGGAAGGCTGCGATCCTGATAGGGCAGAGCAGAGACTGCTGGACCAGGGCAGAGCGGAGGACGAGCCCCCATCCATAGGGAGCTGAATGGCTAGGACAGGGGCGGGCAAACTTTTTGGCCTGAGGGCCACATCGGGTTTCCAAAATTGTATGGAGGGCTGTTTAGGGGAGGCTGTGCCTCCCCAAACAGCCAGGCGCGGCCTGGCCCTCGACCCCTATCCAACCGCTCCTGCTTCTCGCCCCCGATGGACCCCCCGGGACTCCTACTCCATCCAACCCCGCCCCATTCATTCCCTGTCCCCTGACAGCCCCCTCGGGACTCCTGCCCCATCCACCACCCCCTGCTCCCTGTCCTCTGAGCGCCCTCAGACCCCCCCGCCCCTGACTGCCCCCCCCACCCCATCCAACCCCTCCTCTCCTTCCTGACTGCCCTCCTGGGACCCCTGATCCCATTCAACCACCCTGTTTCCTGCCCTCTGACTGCCCAAACCCCTATCCACACCCCCGGCCCCTGAACACCCCCCTCGAACTCTCCTGCCCTCTCTCCAACCCCCCGCCCCCTTCCCGCGCTGCCTGAAGCACTAGTGGCTGGCAGCACTACAGCCATACAGCTCAGAGCACCGGGTCAGGCCAGGGCCCTGCAGCTGCGCTGCCCCAGGAGCTCACAGCCCCCACACCCAAAGCATTGAGCCAGCGGCGCAGTGAGCTGAGGCTGCATGGGAGGGGGAATATCAGGGGAAGGGCCGGAGGGTCCCGCGGGCTGGATGTGGCCTACGGGCTGTAGTTTGCCCACTTCTGGGCTAGCACAAGAGCCTTCCCCATACTTTGCACTGCAGGGATCGGGTGTCACTAGCCCTGCAGCCATGTGGGGAGCCCACTGCAGCTCCACTGTCACAACCCTCACTCATTCACCAGCCAGCAGTGGGAGGGTAGGACATCCCTGGGCAGGAACTGTTCAGCAGGAGGGTGGCCTCCCTTGTGGCTGGGGGACCATCCTCTTAGCATCATAGAAGATTAGGGTTGGAAGAGACCTTAGGAGATCATCTAGTCTAGTCTTCTTTGCAGCCCTGGCCAGGAGTCTCTGATCTACTGGACCAGGACCGCAGCCTCCCACAAGCAAAACTTTAAACAAAAAAAATATTTTTTTTAAATCTATATTAATCACCAATTTTTATATGTAACACCTCTGTATTTTGCACTGGTGAAACCACTACGGGAATACATTGTATAGTTTTGGTGTCCACAATTCAAGAATGATGTGGAAAAATTGGGGAGGAAGAGGATTCAGCAAAGAGCCAAGAGAATCATTAAAAGGATGGGAAAACATGCCTTATAGTGAAAGACTCAAGGAGATCAATCTATTTAGCTTAACAATGAGAAGGTGAAGAGTTGGCTTCATCAGTTTCTAACTACTTACATGGAAAATAGAAAAAAAACCTCTTCAATCTAGCAGACACAAGTCAAAACAAGGTCCAGTCACTGGAAGTAGAAGCTAGACAGATTCAGATTAGAAATAAGGCATACATTGCTAATAGTAAGGGGTAATTAACTAGTGGAACAACTTAGAAAGGGTTGTGGTGAATTCTCTATCACTGGAAATTTTTTAAATCAAGATTGTCTGTTTCTCTGAAAGATATACTCTAGTACAAACAGGAACTAATTTGGGAAAGTCCTATGGCCTATGTTATGTTCACAATGGTCCCTCCTGGCTTTATAAATCGATGAATCTAAGAAATATAGATTATTGATATGGACATGGAAACAAAGAGATACAAAGCTCATCGTATGGTTAAACGTGGAGGCGGCAACTTTATTTAAACCTATTACCTAACTCGGTTAGCCACCCCAAACTACATGGCACAGTTGTTCCAGTGTGGTTCTCAGTGGGTACCAATGTCTGTGGTACTGCCAACCTGAGAGCACATATGAGGGCCAGGTCCCCATGTCGCCATCCAATCAACCAAGGGATTCTGACTGGAAACCAGAGTTCCAGCCCATTCCCCTCCTCGACGCTGGAAGTAGGAAAGATAAGTGGAGCCAAACACGGTGTGAGACATAGAAGCAATGCCCTTCTCAGGACCAATGCCCAAGCAGATTACTGGGTTACAGGACCTCAGACTGGACCCTTTCTAACACATCAACTGCACTGGAACCCTCCAAAGTTGTAACAATTGTAACTTACACCCCCCCAAAACCCAGCCCTCCTGGATGCCAGATGGAAGTTTTGGCAGCAGCAGTTTGGCAATTTTGGCATATGGGAAAATCTCTTCCAGACCCCAGAATTGACAGTCAGTCTAGCTCTCAGCATCACAGGAGATCAGATCCAGCAACTAGATTAAGGATGGCAAGGGTGGGGCTGAAACAGGGAGCCCACAATGGCTACTTCATCAAAGCGGTAGCACCCTCTCTTTCCAGACACTCCAGACACTAGTCAAACACTTCCAGCACTTAATGGTAGCAGCAGTGAGAGATTCCAAAGTCTAGGCTCAGATGCAGCATGTGACACTCCCACACATACCCCCACACCATGCAGCACGAGGAAGGGGAAAAAGGGAGAGGAGAAAGAAGCAGTCCCTCTCCCCCACCCCATGCATGCTAAAAACAAGCAGAAAATGGAGGGGCAAGCAGAGGAAGTACATGGAGCACCACCCCAGCTGATCCTGATTGAGATATTCATTCTCTCTCCACTGCTCCTGGCTCACCAAAGCTACACTCGGGTTAGTGAGGTGAGCATTTACGCATGGATCAAGAAAGAATCATTGCCATCTGATGAAAATAAAAGTTATCTTTGTTCATGTAAATCTCTGCTTGGACTGCGTCCTTGTCCTGTTCAATTAAAAACCAGAATCAATACAAGCTTTACAAAGAAGACACATTCAAGATAGATTACTGTGTCGTTCATATTCTCAAATTAAAATAAAATGTGGGATAGAAGTGAAAGAGATGGCACTAAAATGATGATTGAACAATAGTAAAGATTGGTTGGAGCAAACACAGTGGAATGGAAAAATAGCAAAATAATTGTGGATGATGGCAGTTAATGGTAATTTATGTCAGCTCTCACAGAAGCCAGTGCTAAATAGTAATGAGTCAACTTCAATAGCAAAGAAAAGGGGAAGAACTACATTAGGCGGAACTGACATTTTATAAGATAGCTACAATTCTAACTTGGGAACTTCAGTCATTGTTTTATTTATATGTCAAAAAATAACTGAGATCATCAGGGAATTTTTCATTAAATGACAGACTGGTTCTGATTGATTAGGTTTTACTGAAGACAGCTTTATTTTTAAATAGCTGATTCATGTAATTTATTATGCTGTTATCACATTGCTGGTTTTCTGAATTATATTAAATTCTTCATCTGTACAAATTAACATTAGTGTATGTTGTATCATCGTAGCTTAGTTCAACTATTTAATAAAGATACTTAATTTGAAAAATCTGGCATTAGCATTAGTGCCCATGACAAGACAGTGACTAATCAGGGATCTCAACTAATTGCTCTGTCCCTGTGCAACTAGAATGACTTTATAGTTGAACATTCTATGAAGGGGGATCATCATGTGCCCAGTCCATGTATGGGGGTACCTTTCACATACATACATCTCCCACCTCATATGTGCAAGAGGTCTCTGCCATCTCTGAGACAGCATGCCATTCTCCCAAAAACCCCTGAAAGGCTCTCCACTGATTGGAGACTAACAAGGGAGAAGGGGACAGGAACTGAGCAAGCAGGGGGAGCAGTGGGTAGACCAGGTGTGGGGCCTGGGGAAATGCACTTGGTGCCTAACCTGGGGCCAGCAGAGTTTTCACGGAAAAGCTTTTAGACTTTGGGGCTATATCTTTTTGACAAAGCCCTCTCTGATCTGTTTTAAGGAGAGGGCCCCTGAGGCAGCTAGGACCAATGAAACCAATTTGCATGGGTTGAGTGATCCTGGGGAGGCAAATCAGAGTGCAAGGTCCCTATAAGTATGGCTCTGCCCTCCTGCGGATTCCTAACTTGGGGTCAGGTCTTACAGACTATCACATGGTGCAGCAGAATAACATGGAGGAATCTCTATAAGGAGAACCTCATGGAGATTTCCTCTCTCAGTCCTCTCGCATGGGTTTCACTCAGAAGGAGCAATCCAGCCCTATATAAGGAAAGGTAGCATTCCTGCAGCTCTGTTACTCTGTTTTCATTGTTAAGTTTTTTACAGTGAAGCCTTCCATTAAATATAGATGATGTTGCTATAAAAATCTTGTGTACCATAGATTATACAGATAGTGGAAACCTGCCAAATATCCACTGATGCACACTTCTCCTCAGTTGTATAAGTCCGATCAGATATAAACATTTCCATTCAACAAGAAATTTATTTCATACAAATGGGTTGGGCTTCAGTAATATAAATCAACATTTAATTTACATTAGCTTTCTTGATGAAGTTTCAACCAAAATACATTCTTTGCACTTTGTTTTAATGTTGTTCCCCGAGGACCTTATAGAAGTCATGCAATGAGAGAAATCTATCCTAGTTTACCAAGTGGAAAGCCATCACAGTGACAGCACAACAACAAATGGGAAAAGAAAACAACCAAAGCATTAATCAAACATGACCCTGCTTGTTGGCAAGCAAAATACTGATTGCCTGCATTTTACAGATATAAACAGTGCATTTACTTCTCCATGCAAAGGCGAATTACTTCGAAGAAAGCAATATGGTATACTCTTAAAATATACAGGACGTCAAATACTAAACTCTACCGATCCTTTAAGAGTTTGACCTATTCCAGAATACATGGATCTCTGCCATCATTTTGTTCACATAAAATCTTTGTTTAGGTAACTTCCCAGTCCTCCTTGACGAAGAGCTTAGAGACAAAGCAGATCCTACAAATAAGACAAATTGAAGACCTAATATTACTAAGGCATCCATTTTATTACAATACAAATACAAAAAACTTCCTCTGGTATCTCCTGGTCACAACGTATCTTAAATTATCAGTCTCCAAATAATAAAATGTCCCAGAAATTGGCCCTTGAATTTACTCTGTTGTCTCTATGACTTTCCGCTATATGGAAAGTCTTCCCATCTTCCGATGGTGCAAATTCTCTCACACAACTTTATTCACAAACTTTCCAGTCACTTACTCTTCAAAGGGGAGAGTGGGCTTGATGGTAATAGAAGAAAAACATAAGATAACATAAGAACAGCTATACTGGGTCAGACCAAAGGTCCATCTAGCCCAGAATCCTGTCTTCTGACAGTGGCCAATGCCGGGTGTCCCAGAGGGAACGGAACAGGTAATCATCAAGTGATCCATCTCCTGTCTCCCATTCCCAGCTTCTGGCAAACAGAGGCTAGGGACACCATCGCTACCCATCCTGGCTAATAGTCATTGATGGATCTATCCTCCATGAATTTATCTAGGTCTTTTTTGAAGCCTGTTATAGTCTTGGGCTGAGTGAATGGTTTAGTCAAGAACATAAGATTTTACAACATAAGGTTTACAACACAAAACCTGTGTTGTAAGTAGGCATCCTCCAAGTTATAGGAAAAGGAAAGAAGTGGGATGATCTAGGTCCTCTGCAAACTCATTTCTCCCCATTCCTGCAAACCAGTGAGCCCCAACACTACCCCCCCCAAACTAAAAAGGAAAATGACTTCCATTCCTTTAGCCAATCATAGAAACCTATTCCAACTTTATGCTTTTGAAAGAAAAGAAAAAAGAGAGAGAGAACACACCACAGAGGGACAACAATTTCTCTCTATGAAACCAGTTACTCCCCCACAGCATGACTGATTGGTGGCTTTCTTGAGTAACAGGAACAAATAATATATCAGCAGAATGTTTCACCCCTTAATTGCTATGGAGGCTGAAACAATTATGCATTTCAAGAATTGAACTTCTCTAAACAGGGCTGACTCAAAGTTACTTGAGGCCCTCTGTGATACCATTTGTATTGACCCCCCCTAACTTCACTGTCCAAGATTCAGTGTGAAACATTTTCATTCACATCCTTAACATGCCTGCTGGGGGGCAGCCTTCCCATAGAGGCTGGGCTGTCAGGGATGGTTCCAAACTGATGTGTGTGTGTTTGTGAAGAAAGTCATAGAAACAGCAATCACGTGTTTCTTGCTTCACAGGAGGAGACATGGTGGGGTGGGGGGGGAGCGCAAGAGAGATGATGAACTTGTGAAATGTCTCAGGCAAGGCAACAATAAGGGGAAAGAAATCAAAATCCCCCCAGTGGCTCAACATTTTCACCACAGTATACTTGGTCAGCACAAAACAGCTTGTATTCCATGTCACACAGCAGTGGAGCACCACCAACAAACATCACGCTGGTCTTTTAACCTGCTCGTAGGGCAGGGCACCTATGACCCGTGAGTCCCTTTGCCTGCAGGTTTGCCAGCACTGTCTGAACCAGCCAAACCTCTGTAGAGCGAGGCCCGGACTACACAAGGGTATTTGCAAAGTCTAACCATTTACAAGAACTTCTATTTGCTGGGGAGGGAGGGAGCTGAAGTGCTCCAATGGACTCTTCAAAATAGTCTTCCATACCAGTTTAAGAATATCTATTGGCCAGCAGATGCTGGCACAGATACATTCAAGAAATTATCTTCTATACTATTTCAGACAAGTCAGTTGAGAACACAGAGAATTTCCTTATACAGACAGTGTCTAAGCATTTTTCTTTAAGGAATAAAGATTACCATTTGCAGGTTTGTCACACAATAAAAAAATGCATATATAATGAACAGTAGGGGAGTGATTTAGTCCTGAATTACTATAACTTCCAACTCTGTAGCATATTAAAAATGTGCAAGGTTACCAATTACATTATTTCTGCTCTATTAATTAAGCAATATTGATCAAAGAAGGTGGTATTTCCTGGGAATGAATGACCAGCTCAGAGGGGTTGATGCCTCACTATTAATCACCTGTGCCCTGCACTGAGGTTGTTAGTGCCATACAAGCTATACAGGGGGGCAGGGGAAATGTTAACAATCCTTGAAAAGTCCTAGGAGTTCTTTCTGGATTTGTGTATGTGAAATCACTGATGAATGCATCACACCTTACAATTCATTTGGCAGTTTCTAGAAAATTCATGGCTACAGTGTTGATGAGACTTCACCTGCCAATTACGTTTACATTATGCGCTATGAATGAAATACTAATCAAAGGCATTTACCACTCCTCTTTTTGAGGCCTGATTTTATTTGCCTTTTTTTTTTGTAGTCACAGTTTTCATAACCCCTAAGTGAACACACAAATGTTAGAAGCTGCAACTTTCTCTTTTGTTATTTATAGAAGAAAACACATTAAAGAGTATTCACTCATTTTAGTAATACATACCCAATGTACTGAGGTATGGAGTGAGATACACAGCTGGTATGAATTGGAATTCCTCTACTGAAGTCAATGGAGCTTTGCTGATTTTTACCCACTGAGAATCTGAGCCATAAAATTTATCTGAATGCCTTTGACACAATTAACAAATGTGCATATCGCCTGACAAATGTACACCCTGGAGTGTGTTACTGAGCTTGTTAAAATGTCCATTTAAATTTTTAATATTACAAAAAAAAAACACCCACCCAGTGTATTCCTCAGAGAAGCAATTACTCAAATGCTCTTTCTTAAATTATTTATTTGCAATATATCCAGTAACACTGGGAACACGTGACATAGAAAACATATGTGACACGTTAAGAAGAACATTTGAATTGGGGAGAAAATATTGCACTGTTATAGTCCCCATGGTTAAGAGGAATACTAACCAGAGAGACCCGGATCCTCCACTCTAATATATCAAGTTTTATGCCTGTGAGGAGAATCAGACCTGGTATGATGAATAAAATCATTTAACACTTAATTACATTTTAAATGTTGAGGTGCATATTTACAATATATCTTTCCCATTATGGTTATAGTGAAATAATTTGGGGTGCATCACGGTACAAGTTTTGTCTCTCTAAGCTTCCAAATATTTTAAAAGCTACATAAGCCAGATCCTAAGTAACCTAAAAAAGGTTTTCCACTTCCATTTATTCTTGCTATGTCCAGGGTGTTAAGGTAAGCTTTTTGCTAGGTCAGGAAGACTACATCTGAATGCCTAAGGATTGCTGCAAAAAATAAAACATTTTAAAAAGAAAAAATAAAATCAAAGGAGGAAACTTCAGAGGAACAAAATAAGCACATAAATGTACTAACATTGTTATAGATTCACAAAGCTTCTCTTGTCCTTTGGCTGGTCTTCCTTTTAGACAACACAACTGACTCAAATAAATATAATTCCAGCATGAAAGATGCCAGTCTAAATCCCCCTCAGCCCCCCATTTTACAGGCAAACAATACTTATTCAAAAGCTTTTCCAAATAAGCCTCAAGGGACTTGTTTCCCAGAGTTCAAACTCCTGGATCAGAGTTTAAAAAAAAAATCATTTATGTAAATATGAAAAGTGAAAGCATGACGTTTGACAAGCAAGTCATTTTTTTTCCCCATTTGTAGGCAAGTGCCAGTCCCATCAGAATAGGTACTGTTCACTATAGGACAAAATTCTATGCAGTTGTAGCTGTTTTGGTCCAAGGATATTAGCGAGACAAGGTGGGTGAGGTAAGATCTTTTATGGGACCAACTTCTGTTGGAGAAAAAAGTTGGTCCAATAAAAGATATTACCTCACCCACCTTGTCTCTAAAATTCCCTCTCACACACACACACACGTTCTCTCCTGATTTAACTTTTTATATGTAATCAGTGGGTCTACAGAGAGAAAACACAATGGGATTCAATCTCACCAAAAAGTGGATAATAAATTATTTAGACCAAAATCTGTTAATATACTGCAAACGACCTATTTCAGAAACGTGGGATATGCTGGCTGGTTCAAATGACTCTTAAAATGAAAGACTGCTGAAGCACAAAACTTATGACCCAGCCTCAGTTAATGAATGGCTGGCTGCAAGTGATTTCTGATTTGCCTGTTACCAATGACATAATTTGATAGGTGTATTATAAAACTGCTGTCATACAGAGTGCTTTGCACTGCAGAACATTAAATAAAAATTTCTGTTGTATGGACCAATCAAACATTTTTCTATGTTATGAGTTTGTCACTCTTTCCCTAACCCCAAAAATAAAGTTTCAAAAGTACAGAAATACTGGGAAATAAATATCTTGGGGTCAAATTCTGCCTTCAGATATATATGTGTATAGCTCTTCTTTAGGTCAAAAGGAACCATTCACGTATATCCAGGGAAAGAATTAACCACATATGACAGACGTTAGTTACACTCAGTGGTGAAAGTGAGGCGGTACGGGCCGGTACGGCGTACCAGTAAGAAGCTGGTACCAGCCCGTATGTAGCCACGGCAGCGCTTTAATGTTGCTGCCCCTTTTGCACCCCCCCTTCATCGGCGGCCCTGCCAGTAGAGTTCCTACCTGCAGGGCCACCAACGGGGGGAAGGGAAGGGGCAGCAACATTAAAGTGCTGCCACAGCAAAGGACCCTGCTTAAAGCACTGTGGGGGGCAAAGGGAGCAGTTGCCCCAGGGCCAGCGATTTAAAAGGGCCCGGGGCTCCAGGCGCCGCTGTTGCTACCAGGCCCTTTAAATCACAACTAGAGCCCCGGGTGGCGCGGGCCAGGCAGTGTGGAAGGGCTGGCTGTGGGGGACACTCACCCTCAGCCCCACCCCTTCCGCCCGAGGCCCTGCCCCTTCCGGGACCCAGAGCTGGCCCCCGTACTGGTAAGTCTTCGGAGTTACTTTCACCCCTGGTTAGCACTGCTTAACATACTACTAGAAGGTAATGAAATACAACAGCAATGTAGGTGGTAGAAGAAGCTACACAGAATTCAATCTAAATGCTAAATTCTCTCTCCACTCCTCCCATCCCTTTCACAGGGTGTAAGTGTGTGCAATGCAATATTTTGCTTCAGTAGGTTTTTGCTGGTGGTGTTTTTTTAGTTTGTTTTCTTGGTTTATTTTATATGTACACACTGTTGGGTGTTGATACTGGAGAAAGTTAAGTTGAACAAGTGTTCCTTGCACTTGGTGTTCCACAGTGTCAGACCGACCCTCAAAAAAACCCCACCTCTGTCTCCTGCATAGTTGGGGTTGGTCCTTCTTTGAGCAAGAGGTTGGACTAGATGACCTCCTCAGGTCTCTTCCAACCCTGATGTTCTGTCGTGCCTGAGGTGCAGTGTTGTTAACTACACTCTTCATCCCAGAGCTTTCAGTGATCTTTTAGACATCATGGGCCCAGGCCACTAACTGCCTTGAGGATAAGGCCTGAGACTCTAACCCAGATTTGCTAGTCAATGGGAAAATGTAGTCAGAGGTAGTCCTTGTTGCAGAGGAGAGGTGTTGCAATGTTCTGTACTAGTTGGATTTTCCTAAAGGGTGATGGCTCCAACTAGGAGGAGTCCGGTGGCACCTTAAAGACGAACAGACTTATTTGGGCATAAGCTTTCGTTTATGTCCAAATAAAACTGTTAGTCTTTAAGATGCCACAGGACTCCTTGTTGTTTTTGTGGCTACAGACTAACACAACTACCCCCTGATACTTGGCTCCAAGTATAGTGTATTGCTATAGTCCAGAGTCAAGATGTGTATCACAGAGGTCAGATCGTTGTCTGTTGGGATAGAATGGAATCTCAGACAGCTGGAGATGGTTGAATGTGTTACTCAGGGATGTTGCTATGAGAGAGCTTATTGACAGTACGGACTGGATTAACTAATTGTGGGTGTGTATCTTCAACCCAAGGAGATGGCACTGTGACAGTAGCACCTCAAAGTGCTGTTCACTACCCACCAGCATAACTAAGTCTTGCTCGGGTTCAGCTTCAACCAGTTGTTCTTCATCTGAGTTGATCTCATCCAAGCAGTGGGTTATCTTGGTGGGAGTAATATGGACATAGGTGGTGAAGACTAAGCAGAGCAGTGTCTCATCTGCATATTGCTGGCACTGGAGCCCATGTCATCTTACCAGTTCATCTCTCTAGTTAGGATCTTTTAAATTCTATTTTTTTCCCCTGTATGTTTTCCCAGTTGTGTGTTTATCTCAAATATATCTTATGGTTTTGTTATTTTCTAATTTTCCCAGACAGACACAATGGAACTGCAGTTTAAGAGTGTTGCAGGGCTGCTTTACCCAGTCTGGCTTCAGACTTTGTAAAAATGTCCATTTAAATTTTTAATATAAAAAACCACCCAGAGCATACTCCTCAGAGAGCTTCTGCCTCAGTTTCCCTTCAGTTCCAGCAGCTTATCACCTGCTCATGTCTCTACCACATGTAGACTGCTGGCTTGTCTCCCTAACCCATGAAGGACTCACAGCTACGTTCAGAGTCTTTTTTCAGGTTCAGTTTTATTCTCCAATCACAAAAATAAGGCAATATCAAACACCAAAATACTTCCTCAGCCCACACTGGGATACAGCTCCCAAGGGCTTTTCCCCTTTGCCTTTCAGTCCCTCCTACTGCAACAGCCCATCTCCCTCCTGCATCTCCTCCTGCCACTCCATCAACTGAGCGCTCTCAACTCATTATAGAGATCACTTGTCCATCCCTTTCCCAGCTGAGTCTGATAAATTGAACAGAGCTGGCTGGCCCCAGGTCCCTTGACCCTTAAAGGGACAGGCTGCCCTGTTACAAGGAGTTAGTGCTTGCTATTAGCAGGTAACACATATAAAATGCACCTCCCAGGCTGTTTTATGAGCCATCAATTGTACTAGTCTACTTCAGATAAGCTATTACCAGCAGGACAGTGGGGTGGGAGGAGGTATTGTTTTATGATCTCTGTATGTATATAAAGTCTGCTGCAGTTTCCACAGTATGCATCCGATGAAGTGAGCTGTAGCTCACGAAAGCTCATGCTCAAATAAATTGGTTAGTCTCTAAGGTGCCACAAGTACTCCTTTTCTTTTTCAGTATTTCTGCCACTATGCAGAACCTCTGTGGACCAGTGGAGAGATCTCTGTAATAAGAAAACCTTTCAAAATCCAGTGCACTTGGGAACCTCCATTTCACAACAGAAAAGGTTTAGTCCAACTCTACTATACTTTCATCAGCATAAATGCAACCATAAAGGATTAAACCAATAGCTGTTGCCAAAATGGCCAAATCAAGTCAATCCTAGCTGTTAAGATGGTGTATAAGATCTACCCCATCCTAACTCATTTTTTCCCTGGCTTCTTGTCTGTCAACTAACCAAGAATTGACATGATCTCTCTCTGTCTCACACATACGTATAGCTAGATCTTCCACAATACTTTCACACAAGTGAAATTCAGTCAGGTTCAGGTTAGAATATGGAAATGAAGGGGGCGGGGGGGAAAAGTAACTCAAGATTTAGGCCTGCCTTTCATTGAAACCCAAGTGCAAAGCATAAGGCACCTTGAGTCCCAAACTCAAAACAAAACTTTTTGTGGCTCCTGAATAAACACAAAGATTGAGAAACCAAGTTTTGTGGTTTGTTCTGGTTTCACTGTGAAACTTTGTGCAGGATGTCACATGGTGCAATACACATGCTAGCTCCTCCTGATCCTTAACTGGCTGAGTCTACCATACATTATCAGGACAGCAATAACAGTTGAGTGTAGGCTAACACAGTGGAAGGCAGTGTTTAGAACACTTCTGTAATTCCACAGTATCCATAAGCACCAAAAAAGTCCTAATTTTAACTATTTGCAGAGTCATTGTCTTTGTACAGAAAGGAGGCAGGCATGGACTGGAGATACAGAGGCAGAGGATCTGACTGGACGTTGCCTCTGACAAAAATTGCAACATGTGAGTTAATGTTTTAACACTACTTCAGGATCCTTGAACGAAAGATGCTAGCAGTACAAAGTATTTACTCATATCATTACTGGGCAGGCCTGAACACAGGCTGTACAAAGCATAGGCCTAAAATTTCAGTCTGTTAGGTTATTTTTTCTAAACTTTTCATAACTGAGGTAAAATTTAAGTGCTCAACAAGAATTTAAGTGTGTCAGCAGCTGCATGGGAAGCCCCGCACTCAAAAGCCATAATACATTCCTCATAGAGAATTTATTCTGTGACTCAGTGAGATAACTACATTGACAAAAAGACAAATCAAGCTATGTTGTAACTTGTGTGCTTTCAAAGTTGACATACAGCATGATGCACCTACAAGGAGGTCAAAACCAGACTTTGGGACAGATGTGACATCATAGAAATGTAGGACTGGAAGGGATCTTGATAGGCCATCTATTCTAGTCCCCTGAATGGAGACAGGACTAAGTATTATATAGAACATCCCTGACAGATGTTTGTTTAACATCCAGTAACAAAGATTTCATAACCTGCCTAGGTAATTTGTTCCAGTGCTTGGATCTCCAGCATCCATCCCTCTAACAGGCACTTCTGGTATCTCCTCATAAAACATGCCAGAGCTGCTGAAGAAAAGGTCAATTTGAATTTGAAATGCTTGCCAGGAATAGACAGAAGGAAAGCAGGATCAGACTCAGTTAATGAACTGCTCAAGAGAGAAGCTGATGCTGACTCTGGTGACATGATGATGTTGCCTGACGAGTGAAGCTGATGAGTAGACAAGCATAGAGGATACTAATAGTCAAGGTGGTAATAATGTATGGCTAAAAATATGATTGCTCTCAGGAGGAAACAAGTGAACTGGCTACTCTTTATTGCACTATAATGTTTTATAATCTCCATCTAGTCTGAAAGGAGGACAAGGGCAAGAGAAAGATGAAACTAGGAACAGGTAAATCAGGTAAGATGCAAGGAGAGAAAAGAAAGATAATTGCTATCAGTATTGCATGCTGAAGTGGGAGGCACAGCATACCCAAACACCAAAGCCAATAAAGACATAATAGATGTAGACTTTCCTTAGGACCAGATTCAGCCATCCTTACTCCTGCTATGTTGTACCTTGTTCCACAAATATTTCCATTGATTTCGGTTAGTGAGTGATTACTTCGAGTGAGTAAGGGTAGCAGAATCTGGCCCTTAATGATGATCCAGTATCCAGTCAAAATAGTTGATTGGTTGGTTGTGTCTGCAACAGATCAGCCAAGATGTAGATTAAGACTGCAGGGGCCTCATGATTTTAGTCAAAACTTACGGAGCACATATGCTGCTGCATGTTGGAACCCAGCAGAGAGATGAGGTCCTTGGAGAGGAGAACCTTGCTAATAGATAGGAGGGCTGGGACTAACTATGGAGGAGTGGGGGTCTGATGGCAGCTGAAAACTATTAAGGAAGGAATCACGACCTGCACTGTATGAGTTATTGCCAGTAGTTCCCAGATGAGTTAAATTAATAAAGTCGAGGCCTAATTAAACCACATCTCTTGCATCTTGTCTTTCTTCCCGCACATCTGGGACAATAGCATAAATAACACCAAATGGATGGCAGTGTGATACTACTACATTGATTCTTTTGTTAAGTGAAGAATTATATAATTCACCCTTCTAGACGCAACTCCCACGCAGAGTATCAGGGATAAAAGCAATACCCAATTATTACTATGTATATGTTACCTACATTATTTATGTGTGTATTTCTATAGCAACAGCACTAGCATAGCTGCAACCACAAACTCATTTCTGTTTCACTAGGACTATCACTTCTCTCTCTCTCTCTCTCTCGGGGGAAGGAAAAAAAGAAAAAAGAAAAACTTTCTGCTTCCAATGTGGGCTCCATTTTCTTTTTAAGATGAAATGTTGGCATGTGTCCACTGCACTTGACATATCACATTCATCTACAAAAAGTCAGCATGACAGAAACAGAGCCTACACCAACAGCAACTGATTCAGAGAGTCCCTGCTGACTCAAAGAGCATGGCAGCTTTCATGCTTCAATTCATGACACACTAAACAAACTAAAATACACTAAACAAACTAAAATACAGAGCTCTATTTTAATGAATGTCACATAAGTTTTAAAGAGTGGTTTGGGGGCTTTTTCCCCTTGTTTTTTTCTTTTGGGGGATTGTTTTGTTTTCCTAAATTAAAAAGGTCCTATTATAGGAGATGGTTTCTAAAGTGGTACTAGATAAGGTTTGCTATTAAAGTCTAACATAACAAAACTTTCTCATTACTGCACATTAGTTCAATAATTACATTATTCCAAAATTCTACAAGAATAAGGCATCACTAGTTTTAGGAACTGGATTTTGAGCCCACTCCACATGAGAGCATCCAATCACTTTACACTCATAAGAGTTCTTAACAACATTCTCCACAGCAACATACATAGTTTCTTTTGCCTTACATTTCATTTTCACTGTAGGAATTTAGAATCATAGAAGATTAGGATTGGAAGAGACCTCAGAAGGTCTCTGTTATTTTACAGTTAAACTGTTTAGTACCAATCAAATAATAAAAAATGACAAATGGACATTTATTTCTATTTTTTGAAAAGGCCATGTAAGATGGACGGGGGAGAGACTTTGGAAGGACATACTGGTGATTGAAGAAGCTGCTAGGTACATGGCACAGAAGGTTACAGAAGACTGGCTCAAATTATACTTTAGTGAATACTGTTTCATTGCACTGTATCTTACAAATAGGGTTGTTGTTTACAAATTCAGTTTTGGTCTTTGTATCTAAAAAGAGATGCTAACTATGAAGACCTTGTTACTTCAAAGCTAGCCATTATACCAGTATGTTGTATTTTATTCTTATTTGTTTTTCATGTTAAGACTTTGTGTAGTTCAGACTATACTGAACACAGTTACCACTGTGTGCTTCTCTCTCATTCCACCTCCACTAGGAAGTTACTAAAGGTTGAGGTGTGTAAGGAGAAGGCCATAATTGAATTGTATATTACAAATATTGTACATAATTTAAATCCTACAGAAGAAAATATAAATGACATTGTCTAGTCTGAATATTTGTTGTCTTAACAAGCGGATTGGTTTATAAGCATTATTCTCTCCCATTTGTTCCTGACTGTATCCATAGTACTCTATCACTATAGAAGTTTTCAAATGAAATGATTCTTGAAAGGCCATTTGGATGGTCTATTTGCTTATCAATATGCACAAATTTGGCATGCATAACTCCCTTACAAAATGATTTAGCCATGTAAAGCCCTTTTCCACCAATGGGAGAATAAACTCTCATGTGTTCATTTATCATAACAATTAAAAGAGGGGTTTGGTGCTGCTTCATAAAATGATTTGTTAGGAATCAAAGCTTCAATTTCTTTTTTTAACATACTGGAATATGCAGAGTGGATTTCTACTCTGTATAATAAAAGAAATAAACATACCACAGTAGAGATTCCTCTTTCATTCTTTGTATTTTAATGAAAATGAGGTCTGGGTAAAGAAACAGCAAGAAACTTATTTTATTAATAGCACCACCTGTTCACAATTTGTGAACAAACATTATAATTCTCCCATATTTACTTGTTATTTGAAACACTTGCCAAATAACTCTGATAAGTAACTCTTGTCATGCAGATTGTGCACAAACTAGGGAGTGCACAAAATATGAGCTGTACAGAACACATAGGTCAAACAGTAGGTTTCTTCTGCCTGACTGGATGAGTGTCATTTCATTTTCTGTGAATGTTCTCCAAAATTCACTAAAAGTTTGCTGTTTTTGTAAGCATCCCTAAAGTAAATCTGTCTGCTATGATGTTTCTGGAAGGCAGCCAAAAAAGGGACAAAGCACACAAAGTGAATTTGTTTAAAAAGTTCAAATGATTATTCACAGGAAAGTTTTTACTGAGCCTGCCTAGCTGTGGTAACGAGCTCCCCTCTTTATACTGATATTAGAAATAAACAAAACAAAGGGGGATAGCTGACATGGAGCTAAGAGCCTGGAGGATTTCACTGTCTGAAAAACTGGACATGGACATAGAGAGAGGAGAGCAGCCCAGGAGCATGAGCATGACATACAGGATGAGATGCTTTGGATTATGAAGGATCAGACACATTGAGGTGTCTGGTTGAACTTCATGAGAAAGAGCTTGAGGCAAGAGTCCCTCTGGGGCCCCTGCAGAACGGCCTACAAACATCACCATATTCCCCATTCCCCGAAACATTCCAGGAGGCGATGCAGTGGGGAGTTCAGTACCCCTTCTGTAGGGGCAAGGTTACGGAAGATTGGCGAGGAACTAAGTGGTAGACTGAGTATGTGACTGGATGTAAACGGAGGAGCCGGGCAGTTTCAATTAACTTTGTCTGACAGACCTCGCCAAAAGATATTGTAGCATTGCTCAGCACATTTTTGCCTGTAAACAAGTCAGTTTATGTAATAAGCATAAATCATACATGTAAGAATGTAACTGGCTGTTGATCCTATGTAACCCCAAGATAAGCATGGAGAATATAGTGCCGCAGAGGACTCCCCCGGCAGAGTCCTGCCTGGTCAGCTGTCCTGAACAGCCAGAGTCCCCTGCAGCCCCTCCGTGTGTCCTAGGGGCTCCCCACGCAGATTGGAGCGTAAGTTCTTCCTTCCTTCAGTAAAGCATAGTTTAGGCCTGAGTGTCCTCCTTTCACTGGTATCTTCCCCCCCACACCCCACCCCAGCCCTTGCGGGCACACCTTCCATTCAACATCAGCAGAGGGTACAAAGGACAGAAGGTGGCCATTTGAAGACCTTTGATGGGCAAGAATACTGTACTTTCATAGACAAGCTGACTTGGTTTTTCCCTCCCAACATCACCACATCATCTGTCCAAGGATAAAGAAACTGAAAGACCAGGAAAATAATTTATGTTTGTGCAGTAAAAGTCAATGTTTTGAAAATAGAATACTCTATTTATTCCAAGCACGAGGGCTTCAGGGGGAAGGAGGGACAAAGGGAGATTCAGGGAAATGATTCAACAGAGGGGATAGTATGGGTTATTATTGCCCTGGTATATGGCTGCTCGTAATTAGCAGACAGCCTAACCACCTCCATGCCCTACTCCTGCAGAAACTTCTCTTTGCCTCACAGATATTATGCAGCACACAGGAGGCAGCTATAACCATGGGGATATTTCTTTCACTGAGGTCTAGCCTAGTAAGCAAACGGTGCCAGTGATCGTTTAAATGTCCAAAGGCACATTCCAAAACCATTCTGCACTTGTTCAGACTATTGTTGAACAGCTCCTTACTGCTGTCCAGGTGGCCTGTGTACAGCTTCATGAGCCATGCGAGCAAGCAGTAGACTGGGACTCCCAGGATCACTATTGGCATTTCAACGTCCTCAATGGTTATTTTGCAATCTGGAAAGAAAGTCCTTGCTTGCAGCTTTCTGAACAGACCTGTGTTCTGAAAGATGTGCACGTCATGCACCTTTCCTGACCAGCCCATGCTGATGTCAGTGAAATGCCCCATGATTTTTTCCTGACTTTTGAATGTTTTACCATGCACCATAATCTCCTTTTAGCAGTTATTTGTGTAGAACACTATAATACAAAGATGAAACTTGTTAAAAATGCAAGCAACAGTGCAAGCATCTTCACAACATTTCACCAATGTGCCTCCACTCAGTTCAGGAGTTACCACCTCTAAGGGGAAGAGAGTATTTGAGGTCACATGCACATTTAGATCTTGGCCTATCTGCAGACACTTCCAACAAAGAAGTGATTTAGTACCAATTGTGGTGGTGGCTTGCGTATCCAGTAGGAACTGAACTAAGACTACCAACTCATTTCACATGGGCCTGAGAAAGAGCAGTCAGATTGCAATAACCTTCTCTCACTGACTTGGTTACCAGTTCAGAGATGAACTGATTATCTAGAAGTGAAACGTTCTGGCCACTTTCAATCTTGAGTCCTCCACTGTTTAATTCTTTCATGAATTAAAACTAAACAGATGCCACTCAGATCTCATGGCTGATGGTTAATATCTACAGTAGAAAATCCAGCATGACTAAACCTAAACTTGTAGGTGAAACTATTACAAGGTGACTTTAAAGTGTTGTTTCAACAGGCTACTGTGATACATGTAGCTGCCATTCTCTTAACCTTCAGATAAACAAACCATCAAAACAACAAGGAGCTATTTAAGGGGAAATAGCACATATGTCATTAGGTTATTTAACATGAAATCAACTTAACATGATGAAGAGGTTAAGTGAGACTATTACCATTATATCATTCTTACTTATTACCCTTTTAGGGAATATGGATGTGACTCATATACTTAAGATGCATATATCTCTAAATTAACAAGTATATTTCCATATCTACACCTGTATCATGTGGCCACACAGGATTCAACAAAGTACTTAAACATGGACTTTATTTTAATCTAGTGATATTCTCAAACTAGGCATTTCCCTGTCCATCTTGCCTGTAGAGCCCAATCCAATAGACATCTTCCAAACACCCCTACAAAAGACAGCCAGTAGCAAGAGTATGTGTGTAGGTTGGGTTGTGGGAGTCCCAAGTTCAAGTATTTAATGGAGCTGGGGCTTGAACCAAACTCTCCCAGATCCTCACTGAATGTCCTAACCACAGGGTACAGTCAATTCTCATCTTTCCTTTCTCTCTGGCCCAAAGAATATTTATTCATTTGTTTATACAAAGTGAAAAGCTTCAACAAAAGAAATTGAGAGAGCCCCACCCCAGAATACCCAATAGGCCGGGGTTAGGGCACTTAAGTGGGATGTGGGCCACTTGGGTTCATGTCCCTGTTCCAAATCAAAGCAGAGAAGAGATTTGAAAACAAGTCTCCTACACTGCATGGGAGTGCCCCAAACATTGGGCTATTAGCTATAATGCAGCAGGTCTCTTTTTTTTTTTTTTTTTTTTTTTTGCAAGAAAGGGATGAGGTAGCTTGGGCACATTACTCCAGAAAAGGATTCATAGCTGGGAGCCCTGAGCAGACATATGTGCCTCCCTCCAGCCTGTCATTCAGATGCCTAAAGCCCAGATCAATGGCACCCATGTATATTTAAAGATGTAAGCCCTACACTCTACTCACTTTCCTCTGAACTTTACTCCTGGCTATTTCAGGCAGCTCCAGCTCAGCTTGCTGGCTTTGGAAAATCCAATCCTTAAGCACCTAACTCTCCCCATATATTGTATGGGGAGCCTAGGAGCCTAACTCAGGGCTTCACTGCTCCAATGCCCAAGATAACTAGATTAAAGATAGCTCAGATATGTCTACACATGCTGCACAGTATAGGCATATCCTAAGTGACCTATCTAAGATCACTCAGGAAGTCTGTGTCAGAGCATCTTGTGTTTTCTTAAACTAACTCAGCTGAACTACTGAAGTTAGGTTTTGCAGTGAACTGGAAGTATAGATCTTCCTTCAAAAAATTTAAAAACACAGGTTTTGCATATCAGATTTCTTACATATCTGTAAGTATATTTGCAACATAATTTTTAAATTCCCTTCCCCCCTTTTCTATAACATATTTTATCGCTATTAATATTTTACTAGAATTTGAAAATTTTTGTTCATGTGCCATTTGGAGTTCATAACTTTAAATATTTACCAACTGTTCATAAATAGTTACCTAACAAAATTGTATGACGCATAAACTTCCCTTTATATTGTTTATGCAGATCTTTTCCCCTTGTTTTTTAATGGACCTTGAAATTAACATGGCTTTTGTTTAATTATTTACCAGTATCATTAATGTCAGCAGACTTCTGAGGCTATTGTCATTTAGTTAATTACTGAGGCAGAGGTAGCAAAGGGTACAAATAAGAACAAAATGTTATTTTTGTGTTGATTCACATCAACAGACTAGCGGATTTTTAAAATAACCTTTTTTCCGAACCCATAAGACATTCCACGCCAACTATTAAAAATTTTAAAAATTATTATTCTGAGCATAAATTGATAAAGTACTATTAAGTGATGGTTACATGTTCAAATCAAGCCCATATATTCCTCTCCAGTGGAAACACCTACAGAAGAAAGCTCACGGGGGGGGGGGGAATCTCCATGAGAAACACTTTGTGAGGATCAGCCCTCGTTTTCCCATTGGAGTGGCCTGGTTTGCTGCCCTCATCATGGCAGTAAGGCTCCTGGCTGAGGCTCCATGGAAAAAATACAGTTCTGGGCTCATCAAAATAAATATAACAAATAGAGCTGATTTGATTTACATAGTTTTATTTTTCTTGGGCTATCCTTAGGTTATTTACTGCATTAAATGTTATGTTAAAAAAAACACTTTTCATGCATAAGAGTCCTATAGAATGAGAAATTAAATGTATACTGTAATGGCAAAGTAAATTTATTACCTATCGTTTTAGAGAAAATCAGCAGCAGTAGCTGGGAGGATGTATCTAGTAGGTTCCCACAGGAGTCAGTCCTAGGTCCGACACTATTCAACATTTTCGCTAATGACTTGGACAATGGAGTGAAGAGTATGCTTATAAAATCTGCAGATGACATCAACCTGAAAGGGGTTGCAAGTGCTTTGAAGGACAAAATAAGAATTAAAAACGACTTCGACAAATAAGTGAACTGATCTGAAATCAACAAGTTGAAATTCAATTAAAGACAAGTGCAAAGTACTACAGTTAGGAAACAAAAATCAAATGCACAAAAAAAAGGGGGAATAACTGTCTATGTCAATGGTTTTCTAACTGCGGGTCGCAACCCAGTACTGGGTGGCGGAATGGAAGGCACTGGGTCACAGTGGCTCTGGTCAGCACCGCCAACTGGGCCGTTAAAAGTCCCGTGGGCGGTGCTGCCCAGCTAAGGCAGGCTAGTCACTACCTGTTCTGACACCACGCTGCGCCCCAGAAGCAGCCACCAAGTCCGGCCCTAGGCTCCACGCTCTGCCCTCACCCCAAGCACCAGCTCCACACTCCCATTGGCTGGTTCCCAGGCAATGGGAGCTGGGGGCGGTGCCTGCGGGTGAGAGACGTGTGGAGACGCTTGCTTGCCTCTGCCTAGGAGCCAGACCTGCTGCAGGCCACTTCTGGGGCGCAACACGGTCCTTGGTCCCAGGACAGGCAGGAAGCCTGCTTTAGCACCCCCGCTGCGCCACTGACCTTGAATCACCCGAGGTAAGCCTGCGCCCAAACCTTGTGCCCCAATCCCCTGCCCCAGCCCTAAGCCTCCTCAAACCTGGAGCCCCATCCTGCATCCCAAACCCCTCATCCACAGCCCCACTCAAGAGCCTGCACCCCCAGCCTGGAGCCCTGACCCCCTCCAGCACCCCAACCCCCAGACCCCAGCCCAGAGCCTCCTCCAACACCCTGAACCCCTCATTCCTGGCCCCACCCCGCAGCCCTCACCCCTGCACCCCAACCCTAGACCCCTCCCACACCCATACCCGTTGGGTTGCAGGCATCAACAATTTTCTTCAACTGGGTTGCCAGAAAAAAAGTTTGAAAACCACTGATCTATGTAGCAGTACCGCTGAAAAGGATCTGAGGGGATCACAAGTTGAATATCAGTCAAACAACATGATTCAGTTGCAAAAAAGGCTAATATTCTTGAGTGTATTAATACGAGTATCATATGTAAGAAATGGAAGGTAACGGTTCCACTCTTTTCAACACTGGTGAGACCTCAGCTGGTGTACTATATCCAGTTCTGGGCAATGCACTTTAAGAAAGAGGTGGACAAATCAGAAAGAATCCAGAGGAGAGCTACAAAAATAGACTGTTTAGAAAATCTGACCTATGAGGAAAGGTTAAAAAAAATGGGGGTTTTTTATGTTTAGTCTTGAGAAAATAAGACTGAGCAGGGACCTGATAAGTCTTCAAATACATTGAGGCTGTTATCAAAGTATGGCGATCCCTATTGACTGAAGATAGGACTTGGCATAGAAGGTTTAATCTGCAGCAAAGGAGATTTCTGAAGATTTCTGGTCGACACTACAAACTTAGGTTGATGGAAGCTGCCTTACATCGACACTACCAGATCCCTTCCACCAACGTAACTCAACTGTTACATTGACTTAATTACTCCACCTCTGTGAGAGGCATAGCGCTTAATTCAATGTTGACAGGTCGACACAGAGGCAGTGTAGAGGCCGCGTTGTTTAAGTCAACTGAATTGGCCTCCAGGAGGTGTTCGCTGTGATCACTGTGGTAAACATTTTCCACTCCGCTGCACAGCAGCCATGTACATAGGAAACAGCCCCTCCCCTATTAGTCCTGAGAACTTTTGAATTCCTATTTCCTGCTGTATCAGTGCAGAGAGCTCAGCAGCCCAGCTCATCATGACAACTCAATGACCCAACCATACTCCAGGCTGGAGCACACAGGAGGTGGTGAATCTTATTGGTCTGTGGGGAGAAAAGTCTGTGCAGGCACAGCTCCAAACCAGTCAGAGAAACATTGACATATATGAGAAGATCATGCAGGGCATGGGGGGGAAAAGTGTTACACCTAGGACACGCAGCAGCATCTCTTGGAAAATCAAAGAACTTCAGCAGGCATACCAGAAGGCAAGGGAGGCAAACAGTCATTCTGGTTCTACACCACAGCCATTGCACTTCTATAATAAGCTGCAAGCAATTCTTAGCGGCGACCCCACCACTACTCCCAAATGCAGTATGGACACCTCACAGGAGTCTGAGTCCCAGGCCATTTAGGGCAACACTGAGGAGGACATTGTGGATGAGGATCAGGAAAATGGGAGACAGACTAGCAGGAAATCCATTCTCCCCTAGAGCCAGGAGTTATTTTTAACCCCTGGGCAGTCCAGGCAATCGTAGGACAGTGTTGTGGCCAAGTGTGATGACAGGGAAGGCAGCTTTGGTGAGTATGCAATTCCAGTCAAACTGTAGGGATTACACGCTCTTATATTTTATGTTTAATATGAAAAAAAAGTGAGATGCAGGGGATATCTGATTCTCAGTGGTCGCTCCAGCTAGGCAGAGGGCACCCCTCCAGAAAAGAGACTGTTTATGTGCACAGGGATAGCCCAGGAATCCTCCATGGAGATCTCCAGGAAACTTTCATAGAGGTACTCTTCAATCCATTGCAGAAGGTTTCTGGGGAGGGCTGCTTGGTTTCTTTCAGTATAGTGGAACATTTTCCCACACCACTCCAGTATTAACTCTGCTGGCATCATTGTGGTACACAGCATAGCAGCAAAAGGACGAGGTCTGTACCCAGACGCTTGCAGCATCTGCTCCCTTGCCACCTCTGTTACCCTCAGAGACTGATATCACAAAGGGTCACCTAGGAGAGATGGTGGTCGGTTTCATTACAAGTGCTCGTACCGCAAACAATAGAGCATGTGATCCCACACCCATGGTGATTTCTGGGTCTCTCAACCACTAGCATGTTGGTGGTTTGGGTGGCAGGGATTGGCATTAACCTATATCTGCAAGTCCAGAGCAACTGTTACCAGCAGCGTTAAGGGAAGGGGGCAGAAGGTTTCCCTGGAGCCACCTCAGACAAAAGATCACATTTTGGGAGGCTCAACACTGATCCCTGGTCTCCTCACACCATCCATGTTGCTAAGAGGAGAGGGCATTGTACACCGGCCCACCTGTACTCCCAACACAGGTTGCCCATAAATTGCAGCACAAGGCTCATCACTCATGCCACGGGATCATAGTCACCATGGTTGGAACAGCAATTGGTTCACTGAATAGCTAGCGATACTGATTATGTTCTGGCTTGCACTTCAGTGAAATAAGGGGAGTGATATTTAAATAGCAAGTGTGTACAAGACCCAGGGTAAACACTGACAATGGTTATCTTGTGCTTTGCATGCCTTACCATGGAAGACTTGGCCTTTAGCTCATCCTCCGCACCACCGGAGGACTTCCAAGATTAGAATATGGAAAAAAAGAATGTGAGATGACAATGTGTTCAACGAGATAATGCACACCTCTGGTACAGCAGAAACAGCTAAGAGCCTGGAAGATTTCACTCCCTGAAAAACTGGACATGAAGAAAGGAGAGCAGCCCAGGAGCATGAGTGCAGCTTGCAGGATGAGATGCTGCAGATTATGAATGACCAATTAGACACGTTGAGGCATCTGGTTAAGCTTCAAGAGAAATAGCTTGAGGCGAAATTCCCTCTGTAGCCCCGCAGAACAGCCTTCAAACATTGCTGTATCCCCCTTCCCTCCCCCTTAAATGTTCAAGGAGGCAGGGGGAGATATGGTATCCCTTCCACTCAACACCAGGGGAGTGTACTAAAAGGAGGCCATTCGATGACCTTTGAAGGGCAAGACTACTCTGCTTTTACAGACAAGCTGACTTGGTTTCTGCCCTCCCAACGTTATCTGTCCAAGGTTAAATTATTTTTGGTTTCTTTATATTTGCAATAAAAGTCAATGTTTCAAAAATGAAATATTCTTTATTCAATCCAAGCATAGGGGCTTTGGTGGGGGTGGAAGGAATGGGAGGTACAGGGAAATGATGCAATGGAGTGAATGGTATGGGAAGGCACAACACAGATAAGCAGCATGCATTACTGTGGGTTTTCAAAGCCTCCCGGAGTCGCAGTGTACAGTGTACCTCACTGGGATCTTCTTATTGCCCTGGTATCTGGCAGCTCAAAATTAGCAAACACCCTATCTGCCTCCATGCCCCACCCCTGCAGAAACTTCTCTCCCTTTGCCTCTCAGATATTATGGAGCACACCACAGGCAGTGATAACCGTGGAGATATTGCTTTCACTGAGAACTAAGCTTAAGCAAACTGCACCAGCAACCCTTTAAATGTCCAAAGGCACATTCCACCACCATTCTGCACTTGCTCACCTTATTGTTGAACCATTCCTTACTGCTGTCCAGTGTACAGCTTCATGAGCCATGGGAGCAAGGGGTAGGCTGGGTCTCCCAGGATCACTATTGGCATTTCAACATAATCAATGGTTATTTTGCAGTCAGGAAAGAATGTCCCTCTTTGCAGCTTTCTGAACAGATCTGTGTTCTTAAAGATGCGCACGTCATGCACTTTTCATGACCATCCCATGTTGATGTTGGTGAAATGCCCCTGTGTGATCCTCCACACTTGCAAACACCATTGAAAAATACCCCTTTCTGTTCATGTACTCTTTGGCAAGATAGTCTGGTACCAAGATAGATTGCATGCATATCCTTATCACACACACACATACACCCCCCCCAACATACACACACACACAGCTAGTGAACCCTATTGTGGCAAAACCATCCACTATATCCTGCACGCTGCCCAGAATCACTACCCTTCTTAACAGAAGACAATTAATGGCCCTGCACACTTGGATCACAACTCTTCCCACGGTGGATTTAACAACTCCAAATTGATTCCCCACTGACCGGCAGCAGTCTGGTGTTGCAAGCTTCCACACAGCAATCGCCATTCGCTTCTCCACTGTCAGAGCAAGGTCTCATTTTAGTGATGCTGTGCTTCAGGGCTGGGGAAAGCTCTGCCCAGTTCCTGGAAAGTGGACTTCTGCATTCAAAAGTTCTGCAGCCACTGCTCATAATCCCATAACTGCATTATGATGAGATCCCACTAGTCAGTGCGTGTCTCCCAGAACCAGAAATTGCACTTCACTGTGTTCAGCTGCTGAGCAACTGCCAGCAGCACCCAGGAATTGTTTCATTCTATGGCTTGCAGCGGGGCTGCTTGAAGAACATTGCAATGTTTCAGGCAGTGGCTTCTGTGTTGGCTCTGGAAATACTGTAGGATAAGACACAAGGTGTTTGTAATACTCACAACAAAAGTGCACAACTGAATGGGGTCCATGCTTCTCAGGCTATGGCATATGCGTAGCTAAGCCAGCCTTTTGAAAAAAGGCATGAAAAAGTATGGGGTTTTTGCCGTTGAAATCAGGTTAGGGAGGAAACTGCATCAAGGGAGGTCGAAGCCAGGTTCCCATTTCCCCCTGTGACAATATTTTGGTCCCATGAGGTATTGTAAGCCCTTCCCAAAACCCCCTGCAGCTAGTTGCACTGAGAGATAGCTACCCACGGTGCACTGCTATCTGCATTGATGCAAGCACAGCTAGCGAGGATGCACTCCACCAACACAATGAGCGTGGTGTGGACACGCCCAACCGACTTAATGCTGTGGCTGGATGTCGACTTAATTAAGTTGACTTAGGGGATTTCTGCACTACAAAGTTAACTAACTACAAGGAAAGTTAAGTACTGGAATAAGCTTCCAAGGGAGGCTGTGAAATCCCCATCACTGGATGTTCTTACGAGCAAGTTAGACAAAAACTTGTCATGTTTACTTGGTCTTGCCTTAATGCATGGGGCTGAACTAGATGACCTCACAAGGTTCCTTCTAGTCTGACATTTCTATGTCTACACAGCAAAGAGAAACCCATGGGCTGTGGGACTGTTTCATTGCTTTGTAGACTTCCAGGCTTGTATGGGATCCCTGGCTCTAGAACCCTCCCACCCTGCAGGGTCCTAGACCCCAGGTCCCAGACCAAGGCTGGAAGTCTATGCAGCAATGAGACAGCCCGACAACCCTGAGTTGGCTGGCACAGGCCAGCCACAGGTTTCTCTTCCCTGGGTAGACAAACCTGGGGAGTCTACAATCATCATCATCATCGTGGCAAATCCCAAAAATGGATGTGGCCGCCTTGAAAATCAAGTGCCATCCAGACCAATCTCTGGCAAGGTGCTTAAGGTTGTCTGCTGGTGATGGACAAACTGAATATACCACCAATCTTGTTCTGCCATCAAAACTTTTGGCACTCATGTTATCCTCAGCTGTGTACTGGCATTCCGAGGTGCTCATGCTTCAGAATTTGTTGGTCTCCTGTTTTTATAATACCCTACCAAGAAAGATGCTGAAACTGAACCACTGCCAATGGATAGGCCCACCGACTTCAATTCCAGGCCCCAGCACAAAAGTTAATGGGCCCTCACGCACACATAAGATGCGCCCATGTGGACACAATCCACCTGGCGTTAGGGTGGTGCTGCGTCTGCCCTGGCTGGTGCCCAGTGAGCTACCAGCTGTGCTGCTGGGCACGCTGTTCCAGCACGACCAGGGTTTCCACATGCCCGCCCAGTAGGGTTGCCAACTGTCTAATCACACAAACACAAATACCCTTGTCCTGCTCCTGCCCACTACTTCCCTGAGATCATGCCCCTGTCCTGCCCTTTCTCCAAGACCCCGCCCCCTGCTTACTCCATCCTCCCTCCCTCTATCGCTCACTCTCCCCAACCCTCATTCACTTTCACCAGGCTAGGGCAGGGGGTTAGAATGTGGGATGGGGTGCAGACTCGGGGAGCGAGTTTGGGTGTAGAGTGCAGGCTCTATGCTGGAGCAGGGGGTTGGGGTGCAAGAGGTTAGCGCTTACCTCGGGCAGCTTGCAAAAGCAAATGGCACACCCCTCTGGCAGCAACTCCTAGGTGGGGGGCCCAGGGAATCTCTGCGCACCACTGCCCGTAGGCACCACCCCCACAGGACCCAGGAACTGCGGCCAATGGGAGCTGCGGAGTCGGTGCTCAGGCAGCGTGCAAAGACCCCCTCCCCAGGGGCTGCAGGAATGTGCTGGCCGCTTCTGGGAGCGGCGCAGAGCGAAGGCGGGCAGGAAGCCTGCCCTAGCCCCACTATGCTGCCGGCAGCAGTAGCTGCCGGGGGCCCTGGGCCCTTTTAAATCGCTTGGCCCCTTTGCCCCATCCCGGTCGGCGGGCCTGCCAGTGGAACCAGTTGCTGGGTTTGTCTTCAAATATCCTAGTTTCTGATCTTACCCTGTCAATTAATATGGAGCAAATCATGGAGTAGACGAGAATCAATAATGTTAATCCAGTGTTCTTCAGCCTCCCTCACTGCCCACCTGGTTCTGTAGATCCACAGCTTCTTGGAAGCTTGATGTCATGATGTCCCCACAGAGGCCCAAAACACAACAGCAGCTGCTGCTATACAAGCATCCAAGTCTTCTGGACATTCCCCAGCAATGTCTATAATGCAGTCCAAATATTTGACAGCTGTAACCTGCTCAATGTCCTGTCTGAACAGGTAAATATTGATCTGATTGTTATCTGGAGCTAGACGCTGTTTGAGGATAATAGCCAGGGACATCAATTTTTTTTTGATTAAATACCAGACCAATGAGCTTTGCTTCTTGACTGACCAGAGTGGCCATCAGCTGCAGCAATTCACCAAACTGAGCCAATAAGACACTGTCAGCATCAAGGCCAGCCATTACACTGATGACATTTTACTCCAAATAAAGACAAACAAAAACAATGAGACAGTCCCAAGGATCTAGCTGTCTATATTTTTTTCCAAATTCAGAAGTCATGTAAAGTATATTATATTTAATTACTTTGAGGCCTTTGGTATGAAGACCATTATTTCTTTATCCAGACACTTAGTCAGCCCCATCCCTATACTATCACCCCACGCTACCATTACAGTAAATATGCTAAAGATCAACAAAAACTTCTATTTTGGACATCAAAGATTTTCTCAGTTTACTAATATCAGATTTTTCTAAGTGCCATTTTTCCTACTATCTGACACTCAAAAGGTAGTCCTTGGATCTTCCTCACTGTCACTAATGATAAAAGTTCTGGAATTAGAACTTAGCTGGTAGTTGTGTGAGTTTAAATGAATGTAGAATTGACAGAAAGAAGCCATATAGGTAGCACGAGAGACTCAAGTTCTCTTCTGTATTCACCAACAGATATACTATGGCAGTGGTTTTCAAACTGCGGGTTGCGACCCAGTACAGGGTCGCGGAATGTCAAGGCACTGGGTTGTGGCGGCTCTGGTCAGCACTGCCGACCGGGCTGTTAAAAGTCCCATTGGCACTGCTGCCTAGCTAAAGCAGGCTAGTCCCTACCTGTTCTGACATTGCACTGCGCCCTGGAAGCAGCCACCAGCAGGTCTGGCTCCTAGGCAGGGGGGCCACAGGACTCCATGCGCTGTCCCTGCCCCAAGCACCAGCTCCGCACTCCCATTGGCCGGTTTCCAGCCAGTGGGAGCTAGTGGGGCGGTGCCTGCGGACGAGAGCCACGCAGAGGCACTTGTGTGCCTCTGCCTAGGAGCCAGACCTGCTGCTAGCCGCTTCCAGGGTGCAGCGTGGTCCACGGTGCCAGGACAGGCAGGAAGCCTGCCTTAGCACCCCCGCTGCACTGCTGACTGGGAGCTGCCCGAGGTAAGCCCACAACCCAATCCCCTGCCCCAGCCCTGAGCCCCCTCCAAACCCAGAGCCGCTTCCTGCACCCCAAACCCCTCATCCCCAGCCCCACCCCAGAGCCTGCACCCCCAGCCCTGACCCCCTCCCACACTCCAACTCCCTGCCCCAGCCCTGAGCCTCCTTCCACATCCTGAACCCCTCATTCCCAGCCCCATCCTGCAGCCTTCACCCCCTCACACCAACCCTGTGCCCCTCCCACACCGAAACCCCTCATCCACAGCTCCGTTGGGTCATGGCCATCAACAATTTTCTTCAACTGGGTCGTCAGAAAAAAAGTTTGAAAACCACTGCTCTATGGCCAATAGAATTACAAGCTTCTTTGCACAAATGTGCTTTAGCCCTCACCTGAAGAGGCCCAACCTTAAAAGTGAGATGACAGTTCAGTTTCCATGTCTATTTCTTGTCCCTTCTGCCAAGACTGATAACGAGGATAGCAACTGTGATGTTCGTTTTTGCACCTATCCACTGAGGAAGGTGGTGAGAGCACTAACTTATTTTACACTGGCCAACAAAAACTGCAGACGACGACAACTTTTGGTCACTACTAATATGATCTAAATTCAGTGACCAAGAGATGAATGATCTATATCCTTTGCCACTTTCCCTAGTAGTCCCTGTCCCCCCATGCACCCACCCACCAACCCCGAAAAAAAAAAGCTGAGGAGAGAACTGAACAGATAGCCATAATAAAATATTATTTGTATTTGCTCTACAACACTGACACAGAAATAAAAATGTCATCAAAATAAGTAGATGTGAATATAAAGATACAAAATGCAAAAATCTGTCTTAATTTACACCTGTGCATCTCCACTGACTTCAATGACGGCACCTGGATTAAAGACGAAAATAACATGTTTTACCCTATAGTCTGTTCTCTGCTACCCTTACATAAGCAGAGAAGGAGGAGGATCTGGGGAACTACAGGCCAATCAGCCTCAGCTCAGTCCCTGGAAAAATCATGGAGCAGGTCCTCAAGGAATCAATTCTGAAGCACTAGAGGAGAGGAAAGTGATCAGGGACAGTCAGCATGGATTCACCAAGGGCAAGTCATGTCTGACTAACCTAATTGCCTTCTATGATGAGATAACTGGCTCTGTGGATGAGGGAAAAGCAGTGGATTTCCTTGACTTTAGCAAAGCTTCTGATACGGTCTCCCACAGTATTCTTGCCAGCAAGTTAAAGAAGTATGGGCTGGATGAATGGACTATAAGGTGGATAGAAAGCTGGCTAGATCATCGGGCTCAAAGGGTAGTGATCAATGGTTCCATGTCTAGTTGGCAGCCAGTATCAAGCGGAGTGCCCCAAAGGTCGGTCCTGGGGCAGGTTTTGTTCAATATCTTCATTAACGATCTGGAGGATGGTGTGGATTGCACCCTCAGCAAGTTTGCAGATGACACTAAGCTGGGAGGAGAGGTAGATACGCTGGAGGGTAGGGATAGGATACAGAGGGACCTTGACAAATTAGAGGATTTGGCCAAAAGGAATCTGATGAGGTTCAACAAGGACAAGTGCAGAGTCCTGCACTTAGGACGGAAGAATCCCATGCACCGCTACAGATTAGGGACCGAATGGTTAGGCAGCAGTTCTGCAGAAAAGGACCTAGGGGTGACAGTGGACGAAAAGCTGGATATGAGTCAACAGTGTGCCCTTGTTGCCAAGAAGGCCAATGGCATTTTGGGATGTATAAGTAGGGGCATTGCCAGCAGATCGAGGGATGTGATCGTTCCCCTCTATTCGACATTGGTGAAGCCTCATCTGGAGTACTGTGCCCAGTTTTTGACCCCACACTACAAGAAGGATGTGGATAAATTGGAAAGAGTCCAGTGGAGGGCAACAAAAATGATTAGGGGTCTGGAACACATGACTTATGAGGAGAGGCTGAGGGAACTGGGATTGTTTAGCCTGCAGAAGAGAAGAATGAGGGGGGATTTGATAGCTGCTTTCAACTACCTGAGAGGTGGTTTCAAAGAGGATGGTTCTAGACTATTCTCAGTGGTAGAAGATGACAGGACAAGGAGTAATGGTCTCAAGTTGCAGTGGGGGAGGTTTAGGTTGGAGATTAGGAAAAACTTTTTCACTAGGAGGGTAGTGAAACACTGGAATGCGTTACCTAGGGAGGTGGTAGAATCTCCTTCCTTAGAAGTTTTTAAGGTCAGGCTTGACAAAGCCCTGGCCGGGATGATTTAGTTGGGGATTGGTCCTGCTTTGAGCAGGGGGTTGGACTAGATGACCTCCTGAGGTCCCTTCCAACCCTGATATTCTATGATTCTATAGAATCCATGACTACTACTTCAAATTATTGTCCCTATCAGTGCTTCGCATCAGGATGTGTGCACCTGTGCGCTTTTGATTGGAGATTTTTGTCAGCCCACACCTGCGCTCCACAAACCTGCCACCACTCCAGTTCCTTCTCAGTCATCTCTGACTTCAGAAAGAGTGTGTCGTGGTGTGCCTTAGCTAGCTTGGTTATTTTAATTTTTGTTTAGTGTTTTATAACACAGGTTTGTGCTTTCACGGGGTTCCCACCCTCTTTCCCCCCCCCCCTTTTTGTGGTCAGGGCCTCCACCACTCTCAGTGGTAGTCCTACATGGGTTATGCCAAAGACCCCAGGTTTCAAACCCTATTACAACTGTCATAGGTCCTTTCCCTTCAGCTATGGGCATTCCAGCTGCCTTGGAGAGTCTCTCATCCTCTCCAATTGCCAGGTCTGCTCTGGTTTTAAGAGCAAATCAAGAAAGCTGAGAGAAGTTAGGTAGAAATTGCTCGTCATGGAGTGCTCCCTGAGATTCTTTTCCCCCCCGCAATCTCTTAGTATGCTCTGGCGATGTCTTCAGCTTGGACTCCAGTAAGCAAAGACCAGGGGACAGCTTTGGACTCTTCAAAGCCTTTTAAGAGGTACATACTCCATTCCCCTGATAGAGAGAGCCCAAAAGAATGGAAAAAAGTCACCTCTAAGAAGACCAGAGAGCCAGGAGACCTTGCATCCCTGTACAGGCATTACTGATGCTTCTGCCTCTTCTGGTTCTGAGATGCAGGTACCACCAGAAAAGACTTCCAGCATATTGGGTAACAAGAAGTCTCAGTAAGCAGCCATCAGAGCCCTCCAAATGCAAGGACTCTTTGAAGAGCAAGGATTCCTCAAATAAATTGTCCTTGGCCCCTGATCTGGTACCACCTTCCTCAGGTTGTGGCCTCAAAGAGCCTACAGACTGTTCATCCATATAGTCTCTGGTACTGCTCGATGCTCTTTACCCTGAGAAACAGTGCCCAGGTTCACTGGTATTGACCATGTTCCTCTCCTATGAGGTTCTCCAAGTCACAGAAGAGCCTGAATCCCTTCTGCTGAGGGGCAAGAGGGATTTCCTGCTGGTACTGACATACCCTCTGGAGTCAGCATACCCTTTGGTTCTGTGACACCTGCATATAGTCTTGACTGCCAGTACCAACAGTAGTGACCCCTGGAGCACCTTCTCTGAATAAGGGCAACAACACTGTTCAGGATTCCACCATGTTCCCATTTCAGCCTTCTTCCCTTGAGATATTTCCCGAGGATGAGACCCCATGGGCTAGTTGACAACAGACCTGTCAACCTTGGCAGGAACATCTTTTGGGGTCTCTCCTTTTCTTTATGTCCCACCATAGTGGGCTTTTTGGAACCTTTGGGCCCTTTATAAGGACCAATTCTACAGGGTGCCCTCATCAAGGGGACCCAACTAAATTAACTACCACTGGCACTTTTGAGACCTTTTTCCTCAGGAAGACCTTTCAGAGGAGTATGAGTTAAGAGTAGGAAGAGGAGACATCACCATCTAACAAATCCTTCTCTTCCTCCTCACCGGATGAGGCAGTTATGCCCCTTCCACCATCCTATGTGGATGACTTCAATACTTTTCAAGATCTAATGAAAAGAATAGTAGAGGTCATGCAGATCCTCTTGAAGGAAATATTAGAGCCTCCACATTCCCTGGTGGGTATTTTGCATACTTCCCCTTGAAGCAAGATTGCCATGTCCTACCGGCTGGTGATAGTAAAGAGTCATTGATGGGCAAGGCTAACAGTGGCAACCATCCCACCCAAATCCCAAAGGGCTGATAAAAGTGTCATGTACAGGTTGCAGAGTACCTTTTTCTCCCATTCCACCCCTAACCATTTGGTCATCAGTGCTGTCAACAAAAGCAATAGGCAGTATCAATCCAGATCGACCCCCTTCAATAAGGAGCTTAAGTGTATGGAGCTTGGCTGTAAGAACTATTATTTTGAAGCTGTACCAAATTCAGGGTTGCGAACAATTAGGTCTTGATGGCAAAATATGACTAAAAATTACAGTATAGTCTCACATTTTATTGATCATTTGCCTCAAGACCAGAAAGAGCAGTTTCAAGCTCTCATTACAATGGCTTCCCCACAGGCTTTTCTCAGTGTATTGGACAAAGCTTTTTGCTCTCTGGTAGTTGCCACAGCCATGCATCGAGCCTCATGGCTCCAATCCTCTGGCCTCCCCAGAGAGGTACAAAATATTGTAAAGGACCTTCCCTTTTGAAGGGCCTAAGCTGTTTAGTGATGCCAAGAATAGATCCTTCCACTTCCTCAAAGACTCTGGTGCAACTCTGCCATCTTTCAGCATGTGCACACCTACATCATCCAACAACAGTATTATAGAATCCATGCCTTCTATGATATGCATGGCAAAAGTTCAGCTTTGTCAGGGTTGCCAGCCTTGTCAAAAAGGGCGGTGGTATGGGGATTTTGTTTTTTTGTTTTGGTTTGTTTTTTTAAAATTATTATTGTTATGGATTTCTGAATAATTTTTTGTTGCATCTCCTAAACTTACAATACCAAAACAAATAGAAGTGAGATGAATTATGCATTAATTCCTTGGGATATATTAACTAGACAATCTGGCAAATGCATAAGAGCATTGATAAAGTTATGAAAACTCTTCACACCCCTAGATAATGGCTTTATGATAAAGTTAGTGAGGAAGCTAAGAGGAACTTTAGTAAATTATGGATGACACAAATGGATTTGTTCTACTTAGGTCTACGTTAGTGCGACAAAGAATAACTAATAGTGTCTAAAGCTTTTTTTGGTCGTAACAGTTGGCATACATGTGGATTGCATTCATAGATTAGGTTGTTATTCTACAGAGGGAGTCCAGACCTTTGCAGTAGATATTCTTATATACATATGTGTTGTGATGATGCTTTTGTACAATGTAGGTACAGTTTCCTCTTAAAATTTAAGTTCTCTATTTTTTGTGTTAAATCAGAGCCTTAACTCTTTAATTTAAAGATTGGTATCATTGTGGGGAGAAAATCTTCCCAGCAAATAGTTGTCATTTAGTAAAGCTGTCTCTCTGCTTCTTACCTTCATGCAAAGTGGAGCTAGTTTGGCCAAACATGTCACTGTATCTACCACTCCTCCTAGTTTAGTATCATCCGCAAATTTGCTGAGAGTGCAATCCACACTATCCTCCAGATCATTTATGAAGATATTGAACAAAACCGGCCCCAGGACCAACCCTTGGGGCACTCCACTTGATATCGGCTGCCAACTAGACATGGAGCCATTGATCACTACCCGTTGAGCCCGACAATCTAGCCAACTTTCTACCCACTTATAGTGCATTCATCCAGTCCATACTTCTTTAACTTGCTGACAAGAATACTGTGGGAGACTGTCAAAAGCTTTGCTAAAGTCAAGAAACAATAGATCCACTGCTTTCCCTTCATCCACAGAACCAGTAATCTCATCATAGAAGGCGATTAGATTAGCCAGGCATGACCTTCCCTTGGTGAATCCATGCTGACTGTTCCTGATCACTTTCCTCTCGTGTAAGTGCTTCAGGATTGATTCCTTGAAGACCTGCTCCATGATTTTTCCGGGGACTGAGGTGAGGCTGACTGGCCTGTAGTTCCCAGGATCCTCCTTCTTCCCTTTTTTAAAGATGGGCACTACATTAGCCTTTTTCCAGTCGTCCAGGACTTCCCCTGATTGCCATGAGTTTTCAAAGATAATACTGTTGTAGGATGGGATTTATATTTTTTATGTAGGTCAGTGGTATTTCCATGTCTCATTGAGTAGGTGGTTAGATATGATAATGAACAATGGAAGAAAGTATGTGTGTGTCACAAAGTGAAACCATAAACTACATCTTTAGCTTTCTGTGGTATTTCTAATGTGCCTGTTGCCATGGCATCTATGCAGCATTTAAAAAGTGAATATATAATCACAGGTGGCTAATAATGTACAACAAACTTCAGGGACAACATTGCAGAACAACAAATGACCAGACCTGAAGATTCACAGTGAGAATTTTAGTTCCCCCAGGAAGCTTGAGGTTCATTTCTAACCACTGTCCTTTTGGTTGTACAATAAAAATGTTGTTATTGCTAGAAATCAGAGTGGGTTTGCAAAGACATCTCTTGCCCAAATATGCATATTTTTCTTTTTTATTTAGACCAAAGTCTAGTGCTGTTCTCAGGGGTGTACAAGCATCTCTCTAAAAAGTGACTTAGGAGATATGTATTGTGAGAAGAATCATTCAACTGCAGGATGTAAAAATGCTTAACACCACATCCACATATATCTCTTGATACTGGAACTCCAACAGTGATGTAGTTTGGACTAAAACAGGCATTTCAAGTACAACTCACTACTTACTTCCATGTTACTGCCTGAAAAACCATTTACCATGCATGAATGGAATTCACATTAATATCAGTGGCAGACCCTAGAGAATGATTTAATCCTGGTTTTAGGTGAAAATTTACTTTCTGTACCTCCCTCAGATGTTTAGCAGGTCGGGAACTGGCTGTTGAAGGGGGTTTACATCTCTGCTAAAGTGAAGGCCCTAAGTTAAGGCAAACATCAGTGCTCAAGACCTTTATGTAGCATTAGGATAAATCGACAGAACAAATGGTTCCATTAAAAAAAATTTTTTTTGGCTGTTGGTGACAGGAAAAAAAAAAACAAAAAAACCCAACAACTCATGCATATACATTTCATGCTATTTAGATAACTTCCAGCAGAAATTAAGTCTTAACTTAACCCTAGTGTGAAGTTTTGTGACTGCCACAGTCCCCATGATATCCCACACTTTAGTGCCTGTAACAAAATGCATGTGCAAATGGACATCTATCCATTCATTTGCAGATTCAACATTCCACCCACAAAAGTAGAGACCCCTTCTGAACATTTACACATTACAGGGTTTCAAGCTTTGTATCAATTTTTCCTCAAATCACCATTCTGAAAGTTCAAAATATAAGCATCACTCAGCATGAATAAATTCAAAAGTGAACTGAAAAATAACTGTACTTTGAAACAGTGAAACCAGCAGATTTGGAGTACTGTACTTTGATGGGGCTATTTGTTTTCTTCACTGGTCCCATTCACCTGTCCATGGTTCATGTCACAAGGTTAATATGTCATATGACAGAGGTCAGAATTCAATGAATGCAGTGGCTACTGCTGGATACGTTGACATTGGATGTATCTGAATTGCAGCATTTTATGGCTCTGCATACATGTCAGTGTGATAAGGCATAGAGTAGGTTGCAAGCTACAGCTGAAAAGTGGCAGATAAGCATTGTATTTCACAGCCATGCACACAACATGCCACTAAATTATATGACTCCTACTGAAAAGGTTAAAGATGTTATGTAATGGTAGATTGCATGTGTTTTATTACTTATAATTAAAGCTGAGTGAATATTTAATAAAAAATAAATTATGATACACAGTACTTTTTTGTCTTTCAGCTAATTGTGAGCAGATCACAGTTTTCTCAAATGTATTAATGATACGAAATGAAATTAAAATCCAAGTTATTTTGATTGGACAAATACAGGTAGGTATTCTTCTGTTCCTGAATGGAGTAGCATAACCCTTAGACTCAGACTTCCAGTAACAAGTCACATATATTAATGTTGTTTCCTCCCAATAGTCTCTAAAATTCACTTTAAAAATGTTTCTATAAAACAATCTTGCCAGTAACTCTTATTTGCTCAAATAGCTGCAGAAAGTGAACACAAAAAGGATACAAATACAGTCAAAGTGAATTTGTTTAAAATTCCAATTAGTAGGTTGATTGTGCAGTATTAACCTAGCTCTATTTAAAAGTATCCTAATTGTCAGATGTTAAAAACAATGATGGGTCTCTGCACTGCTGTACTAGTTAACTAAAAAATAATACTACTACATTTACTGCTTTATCTTTCTATAGATATTTTTTCAAATTCCTTAACCCCTGTAATTAATTACAAAGTAGCTTAAACTGTAATAACTTTTTGGAAGTTATAAATTTTAATCATGATTGCAGTATATGATGAATGCTTGATGACATATTCAGGCTCTAATCAACAATAAAAATTATACTCATCAGAAAAATGTTTAATGACCATTTAAAATTACTTTAACTTCCATAATCAAGTCCAGAGCATTAAAATGTGTTTTAAAGGTAGCAAAAGAAAAAAAACTAAAAACTTTAAAAACAAAAAACTTTTTAAACAAAATATTTTGTTTTTTAAAAAGATTTTGAAAATAAAGAAGCTAATGATTTCTGCCAGGGAATGTTGATGTAATCATATAAGGCTGCTTCTTTTTTTAAAACTGCCCTTGAAACTAGTTTGAATCCACGGCATATTTTACCCAAATAAAATTCTGTCTCTGACTTGCTCTGATTATGTAAGTACAAAAGTGAGATTCTTCTATTTCCCATGATCTACATACCAGTGGATGTCAAGCCACCTGTCACGTACAAATGATGTCAATTAAAGTTCCATGTACAGAGCTAGCTTAATGTGTGTCAGATACCAGTGTCTAATTACCAGCTGGGATAGATACAGCAAATTTAACACATGAAGAAGTTACTACAAAAGGTGAGTAACAAGGGTTCTTTGAGAGCTGTGTCCCTATGTGTGCTCCACTGTAGGTGTGAGCCCCTGTGCTGTCGATCAGAGAATTTCAGCCGCAGTCCATCCCACACTCATGGCTCCGATAGCGTGTGGGGCATTTCTCCCTCAGTTCCTTCTCTACTGCAGAGTCAACCAGTGGAAACTCTGAAGTAGAGGGGAGGAGGGAGGATTGTGGAGGATCCATAGTGACACACATCTTGAAGAACCATTGTTACGGAACAAGGTGAGTAAATTCTTCAAGTGCTGTCCCTACGGGTGCTCCACTGTAGGCAATTCCCAAGCAGTACCCAATCAGTACCGCTGGAGGCTGGGACTTCGGAGTCGAGACTGATACAAATGATAGTACAGAGGCCCCAAATTGGGCGTCTGAAGCCAAATTATTCAAAATGGCATAGTGTTCTGTGAAGGTATGTGCAGATGCCCATGCAGCTGCTCTGCATGTCTCCAATATGGGGATAACCTTAGAGAAGGCTATCAATGAGACCACCAACCTTGGAGAGTCTCTAAGTGGAGATCGCCACACCTTTTGACCTATCCACAACTGAAAGGAAGAGCCCCGGAGATTTTTGGATGGCTTTTGTCCTGTATGAGAAGGCCAAAGCTTGCCTCACATCGAACGTATGGAAGATGGCCTCTCTTATCCATATGAGGTTTTGGATAGAATGTTGGTAGCTGAATTAGTGGATTCATGTGAAATGCAGTAGTTATTTTGGGAGTCATCTTTGGGTGTGGTCTGAGTGTGACCTTGTCCAGAAAGACCACCATATATGAGGAATGTGCCATCAAAGCTGCTATCTTCCCTATCCTTCCGGCAGAAGTGATGGCGATGAGGAAAGCCATCTTCATGGAAAGGCGAGTTAACCAACAAGTGGTCATGGGTTCGAATGATGGTCTTGTCGGTCCTGTTAGTACTAGGTTGAGGTCCCACTGCAGAGTTGGGGTCCTGGGTTGTGGGGAAAAGTATGCTATACCTTTTAGAAACCTCTTCGTAGTCAGGTGAGAGAAGATTGAGTTGCCCTCTACCTGTGGTGGAAGATTGCAATTGCTGCCAAGTGAACCTTCAGAGAGCTAATAGGGAGACCAATTTCTTTAGGGACAACAGATAGTCCAGGATCACCAATAGGGTGGCTGAATTAGGGGTGACATCCTTGGATTGGCACCACATCTGGAATCTCTTCCATTTCTGTAGATAGGTGCAATGAGTAGCACCCTTCCTACTGTGCAGTAGTACGTCCTGTACCACCTCTCAGTAGGATGCCTCTAGGTGCTAGAACCATGAAGGAGCTTTGAAATGCTTTGAAATGTAGGCTCCTGGATTGGTGTGAAGGGTGCAACCCTCATTCTGTGATGGGAGATAGGGAGTGATTGGTAGGGTCACCATTGGACGCAACACCAGCTGAGACAGGTAAGGGTACCATATCTGTGTGGGCAATCAGGATGATGTTTGCTTTTTTCCCCCCCTTCTTATCTTCAACAGAGCCTTTAGCAACAGAGGGAATTGAGGAAAGGTATAAAGAAGGCCCTTGGTTCCAAGGGAGGAGGAGAGCATCTCCCCTGAAGAGTCATCCAGTTCCCACCCTGGAGCAGTATCATGGACATTTCTTGTTCTGGTAGGTAGCGAACAAGGCTATCTTTGGCATATATCGTGTAGAATGGTTGGCTCTACTTCCCATTTGTGGTCAAGCGGGAACTTGCGGCTAAACATGTTGGCCTTCATGTTGTGTACTGCTGGTAGGCAGGCCGCTGATATTAAGACATTGTAGAAGATGCACCAATTCCATAGCTTCAGAGCGTCCGTGCATAAGGAATGAGATCTGGTACCTCCATGCCGGTTTATGTAGTACATACAGGCTATGTTGTCCATCATGACCTTTGTGTGGTTGTCCTTGAGCAGTGGGAGGAAATCAGCACATGCATTTCAGACCGCTCAGAGCTCCAGCAGCTTGATGTGGAGACATGTCTCTGATGGAGATCATTTGCCCTAAACAGTGCAGCCATTGAGATGTGCTCCCCAGCCTATGAGGGATGCATTGGTGGTCAGAAGAGGGGATGGGTAAGACTCAGCGAATGGGATCCCCATGCAAATGTTCATTGCATCCTTCCACCAGTTCAAGGATTGCTTCACTATGGTGGGCACCAACAGGATCTTGTTTACATTGTCTTTGTTTGGTTTGTACACTGAGCCAAACATGCTTGGAGGCACCTCATGCATAGTCTGGCACAAGCAATGACTGATATGCCTGCAGCCACATGCCCCAGACGCTGAAGGCAGTGTCTGGCCAAGAGCTGAAGGCTGGATTGTATTCTCTATATTAATGAGGAAAGACTGAGAAATCTGTGATGTGGTAGGAGTGCCTTTGCCTGAACAGAGTCGAGGTCAGCTCCTATGAACTCTAGTTTTTGAACTTGGGTTAAAGATGATTTTTGATCCTTAATTTGTAGGCTCAGCCTCAGAAATAAATCTTGTGTGATCTGAGCAATTTGTTGGGCCTCTGCAAAAAAAGACCGCACCCTGAGAAGGCAATCATCCAGGTAGGGAAAAATCATAATACCCTGAGAACATAGATGAGCCACCACTTCTGAAAGGACCTTTGAGAACACCCAGTGGGCCAATGGAAAGCCAAAAGAGAGTACTCTGCCCTGGTAGTGGTCCTGGCCTAGGGTGAATCTGAGGTAACGCCTGTGGTTCGGTATGATAGAGATGTGAAAGTATGCATTTTGAAGGTTGAGGGCCAAGAACCATTTCCCTTTTTCTAACGCTGAGATAATAATTTACAGCATAACCATCTTGAAACTCTTTGCATTGGCCTACCTGTTGAGAGCTCTAAGATCCAGTATAGGTCTCCAACCTCCCTTTTTCTTCAGTAACAGGAAGTAACAAGAGTAGAAACCTTTGCCCCGGAGATGTGCGAGTACCCGCTCTATAGCTCCTACACTGAGGAGATGATTCACCTCTTGGCATAGCAGACTCTCGTGAGTGACTCTCTAATGAGTTTTTTTTATTCATTTGATAAGTAGTATGTAGATCATGTAATTAAATCATGTAACAAAGCAATCATATAAGGGAGAACAGTTACTGTTCAATCTTAACTTTGAAATTTCTGAACCTTTAAGTCTTTAACTATTGTTCAACCTTAAACTTTTTATATCCTATTTTATACGGAATATGCACTATATTTGTATGCCTCTGCAAATGGCCTTTGAATTTCTTTAATTAGCTATGAAATATGTAAAGAGATGCAATATTTATTCATTAAAAATAATTCTTTAAAATCATTTAGGTTCTGTAAATATCTGTGCTTTAAAGATGTAAAACACAATATATGGGTGTATGCTTATTATTGGCTTACTTTCTTCTCTAGACATCTATCAGCATGTTAAAATGTTAGAATATGATTTTTTTTTTTAAATATTGTGGAGTTTAGAAAAGTCCGTTTCTAAGGTTCAACAAATCCTTCTTTCTTTCTGTCAATGACAAAAGACATGCCTGTGACCTTATGTTCATCCAACCTAAGTACAAATTCACAGAAATTCTTGGTAACAAGGCTAGAATTTCCTCTTGTGCATTAGAAATACAACTGGAAATATTGGGTCATCCATCAAGATTATTTTTCTCATCACCAGCCGCAACAAGTAAAAACCTCCAAAGTTTACTAGTATGTTGTATAACACAAACTGAGCTAGAAAAGTATCTTGACTGGTCATACAATTAACCACATGAGCTCCTTTTGTAGTCTCTGGATGCCCCAACTAAATTACAAAATATGGGGAGGTTTCAGTCTTTGGTACATAGTTCTTAGTGATTTTTCAGAGACAGATAATTTCATAACTGATAACTGATTCATAACTGATTATAGTGTTTTACTTCTTTTTCAAGCATCCAACACTGAGCACTCATTTCATGTTGTTAAACAATAAGCACACTGTATCCATTAGTCGTTCAGCACTCTAGACTACTATTCATCTGGGATTTCTGTACCCAGCCTCCCCTGCTGCATGCTCTTCATATTTCTTCCCATTGTGGCAATGAAGGGGGTATATCCATGGCTCACTGGAGCCAATCTTAAGGCCATGTGAATTACTGAGAGCTTCTCATTCCAGTTCTTTCCATTGTGTTTTACCATTTTCCATAGTGCCTTCTTTCAGGGGCAGTTAGTACATTCCACTAATCCTGAGGACTGGGGGAGCCCTGCAATGTGGAAATGTTGTTTAATCCCCAGAATATCTGTTGTGCTTTGCAAGCATTCATGGGATCTCTCAAACCTGTTTATTTTTGTTCTGAAAGAGTTCTTAGGAATAGTACTGTTGCCATGATATGAAAGCTAGTAGAAGATTTTATCATTCCAATTATGTAGTACACAAAGTTATAGAATCTGTAAAATATCCTACGAAGCAGCCATGCAACTGCTAAGGGAAGGAGGGTTAATTCCTTCTGTGTCTGCTTTGAAAAATCAGGTAGGGACAAAAAGGCCCCACATCTCTAGGACGGTTGGTTTTCTACCGATTAAGATGAAATTATAGTAATGCTGCACTCATTTTCAGACATATCATATAAAATTAATATAAGTCTGCTCACTGCCATGTTTATTTTCATTTTATATAGGATGTAAATAATAAAGAAATAATATTATGTAAAATAACTGAGTAACTCTTGGCAGGACTTAATAGAGTAAATCCAAGCTTAATAGAATAAATCCAATATTTCAGAACATTATAAAAGGGTTTTAATTTTTGTTCTAATAAAATACTTTTTGAATGTCTTTTATTGAGATGGAACTCAGAGATGGAGAAATTTTTTTAATAAAATAATACATTTTAACAAAAAAAAATTTAAGTGTCTGACAAAGTACTTATTTTGTGAAGGCAATTTTTTTTTAAAAGGTGTCCTTTCACATTTTCTATGGCTAATAATTAATTCAGACGAAAATTTACTCTATTTTTATCAGAGGATTTTACTTAATTCATTTTTAATAATACTTGAAAATGTATTTTATATATTATTAGGATTTGGATTCTCCCAGATTTTTCTAGTTATGAAGATCATTAATTATATTTTGAAGTCTGTGACAAATTTTAGCTATTGAACCACCACCAATTCACCTTAATTGCTCCATCCACAATGTTAAAAAACAATTAAAGGTAAAAATGTGGTCAAGTGTCTGCAGTGCAAGGAAAGAGGAATCATTAACTTTTAATATTTCATTTTTGTAAAACCTCATTAAATTTCTATAGAAGCCTATTGGTGTCATCTCTTTATATTTTCCATAAGCATAGAACATTAACTATTATTTCTACCTTTCCTTTTTACTTCTTTTTCTGCATCTCTTCCCCATCTCTAATTTGTAAACTCCATTTTTAATCTGTTTTCCTCCCTATCCATCTATCTTCTTTGCTCTTATTTCCTACTTTCTGTCCCTCCCTTTTTTTGCTCTGATTTAAAATGTCCTTCTATTCTGCAATCACAATATTTCTTTCCCTTCTGCTTGATGAAAAGTTGGCAGGAGACATTTAAGCACTGGAATGGGGAGGCAAGGAATTCCAGGTAAACAAGAGGAGCCCATGGATTGACTGGGTAGTGGTGACTCACTGTACCTGAATGTACCCTTATATTCACACCCTACACATCACTGTAATAATCTTTGTACAAAATATGCCTTGTGAGGTATCATTTGAAAACTAATAACTCACTGGTCATTAATATCATGGTGAAATGCACATAGCAGCAATGTACGTAAAGTTATGATCATAAACTGAAGTTATGACTAAAATGTGTTTAAGAGACAAGTTTGGGGAATGGGTTAACCAGTTTCTCAAAGACAGAAGATAAACTGACACTTCTAGCCACGGGTCATCAAAGTTGGTTGGCAGTCATTGGTCAAGTGGCCATTCTTTGGCAGCAGAGAGGGGGCAGGAACAGATCAATTTGCATTTTATCAATAACATGGAACCTCTCATCACAAGACCCCACGGCTTCATCCTCACAGCTGGAAGGAGCTTTATATAGGAGTCACCCTCAGGAAAATGCATTTCAAAGAGTAAATGAACCATAAAAGGGAGGAGCAAAAACATCTCAGGTTTTCTCTCTTTCACCTTACAAAGAAAACAGAGAGTTGGACTTTGGGAGGGGCTCTGACTTGAGAATTTGGTCAGTTCTGTAGCTGGGAACATGTAGTAAGGATTTTACCTTGAACCAAGTCTAGTTTGTTAAGTTAAATGCCTTTACTCTTTATTTCTCTTGTAACCATTTCTGATTTTAATGCCTTATACTTGTATTACTTAAAACCTATTGCTTGTAGTTAAATAAACTTTAATCAAAACTAATCCAGTATTGTGTTTAAACTGAATTGTTTGGTAACTCCAAATAAAGTAGCAAACTGTTGTATATTGACACCTTACAGGAGCAATGAACCTCCAATATCACTGTACAGAAGAGGACTGTACAGTGCAGAACACGTTTTCTGAGAAAAATCCAGGGTTGGGAGTGTGTTGGGGTCACACTGCAACTGGTAACCAAGGCTAGCGGAAGTGTGACTGGAGTGTGCTAGCAGGCTGCAGCTATACAAAAAGACACTCAGGGTGTGACCTGCATTCTGTTTGGCTGTTTATGAGGGGCCCAGGTTGGGACCTACAGCAGCAATGTATTGTAAGGCACCCAAGGTTGCACACAACCCCTCACTGGTCTGGATTGCAACCTGGAATATTATACTCTTGTTGTGCTAACTCACGGCCACCACTTTTAGATCCCAGAGGTATGGAAACAGACTTTTCTCCTTTCACAGAAAGGTCCTGGAAAGACTGCCACCATCTTGTTGTGATTCTCTGGAGGGCTGAGCTGCCTCAGTGCATGGCTTGCCACAGGTATTGCTCTCCTGCCATTTCCTGTCCCTAGTGTTTGAAATTAGCTCACTATCATGCTATGGCCCCCATCCTGCAAGCACATAAGCACATGCAAAACCTTACTTATTTGAGTAGTCCCTTAGTGTTCAATATGGTTACTCACATGCACACAGGATTGAGGCCTTTGTATATGTTATGGGATACCTCAAATCACTGCTATACTACAAACACAAGCAGCAGCAGAGGTCAACTAGAGACAGCCACTAGCCAACCTGATTCCCGCATTCTGCGTCTCTTGACTCTACTCTTCCCCAGGGATGCCTCCCCACAATGGATCCCTGAAGTCCATTCTGAGCCTTGAAGAGCTGAAGATGAAAAGCCCTGGAGACTCTTGCCAATTTCACAAAACAACTCTTGAACACCTAAAGACTTATAAATTTGTGGTAGAGGGAAAATGACTTGCATTGGTCAGTTTCCTTTGGCATTAAATTATTTAGATGGTAAAGACTATATGTCACGATCAGGATTGCACAATCCTGCTAAACTTCCTTCACATTCTGTTCCCTGTATAAATCACCATTGCAACAGAATACTTCATAAACTCACACAAGAGAAATAACTGGGAAGTGGAGCAGTTTTTCATGGTGGGTGGCCCACAGTGTGTGATGCAGAAAGCATGATATATACTTCGGGGGGAAATTTCTTTGGACACATGCACTGATTTTTTTTTTTGTCTCCTACTCATGTTGTACTAGTCCCTCTTTAAAAGCCAGACTGTGAACCCCTTATTCACATTGATCAACTGTTGATCACGCAAGTAGTCCCATTAAAGACAATAGTAAAACTCACAACGTTTTCAGTGGGGCCATGATTACATCCAGTGAGTCTACTAATACACATAACTGCTCATTAGTGGGACAAATGAACATGGGCTCTAACTAAATCAGTGGTTCTCAAATTTTTGTACTGATGACCCCTTTCACATAGCAAGCCTCTGAGTGCGACCCCCCTTATAAATTAAAAACACTTTTTTATATATTTAACACCATTATAAATGCTGGAGGTGAAGGGGGATTTGAGGTGGAGGCTGGCAGCTCGCGACCCCCTGAGGGGTCCTGATCCCCAGTTTGAGAACCCCTGGACTAAATGATTTACATGACAATAAGTGCCAGCATTGCCCATGTATCATGAAACTAGTCCACTAACCTCAAGTCAATTTCCCCTTCTATCTGTTTCATGGAGATTGCATAATTATGAAATCCAATTTTTTAATATATACACAAAGCTTCCAGCCTAATCTGCAAGGAACCTGTATACATTTCAGTCTGACTAGTTTTATAGCCAACATTACAAGCTTACGGTAGAACCTCAGAGTTACGAACTGCCCAGTCAACCACACACCTCATTTGGAACCGGAAGCACACAATCAAACAGCATCATATACCAAAAAAAGAGCAAATACAGTACAGTGCTGTGTTAAATGTAAACTACTAAAAATAAATAAAGGGAAAGCAGCATTTTTCTTCTGCATAGTAAAGTTTCAAAGCTGTATTAAGGTAATGTTCAGTTGTAAAATTTTGAAACAACCACCATAAAGTTTTGTTCAGAATTACAAACAACCTTCATTCCCAAGGTGTTCATAACTCTGACGTTCTCCTGTAATTATTTTACAGTGTATCTGCATCGTCATACCTTTTCAGTACAGAAAGAGGAGAAAATGATTAAGATGGGAATTTGAGCTTTTGGAAACTCTGATCAAAATGAGGCACAAACTCTTTGGTGCTTAAATAGAAATCTTTCTTTCAAGTCTAATTTATAGTCTTATTTTTGCCAAAAATTGTCAGGTGGAATAAAATATAGATACCAAAAACTTCTAACAATTCTGACAACAACAACCTGACAATATTCATACAGCTTCTGCAGAACTTTCTATTAAACATACAAAAACTATTACTACAAAAAGAAAAACTATTGTCAAAAAAATCCTCAAATGAAGCTGAAAAGCTTCAAGACAGACATTTTTATAAAATTTGAAAATAACTGGGGAGAGGAGAAGGACAGAAAATCCCTCTGCTATTAGATGCAGAAAATGTCATTTCTGCTCCCTATGAAGTTGCATGAAATTCAAAAGGATCATACTGAGAAACTGAGAAACACTGAGAAACTGACATTTGTGGCACAAAACTGTTTTAGACACAGAAAAGTTTACCTAGATGTCATTTTTCAAAAATGTATAGTTTATTAAATAGTAGAAACACTATTTAAAACAGGAGAACATTTATGTGGGGTGGAGGAAGTTACTGAATTACATCAACTAGAACTCTAATTAGTAACACTGAAGTGACAGATATGTTTGTAAATTCTCTCTTTTTTCCCCGAAAAGTTTAGGACAGCGCAATGGTGTCACAAGTTGTTTACTTGCATCCCAAACTGCTACTAATGGATCAGTCACAGAATAATTAAGCAACCACAAAGTGCTTACATTCGTTAAAATTTCAAATGTGTGTCAAAGTAACTAAAGAAAAAAACATATCCCTCAGGCCCAATATTGCAAGCATTACTCAGACAAAGCCTCCATTATCTTCATGTAAAGGCAAAAAATAATTAAAGGAGGAAAATGTTTGTTTTAGATTGTATAAAGCTGTTTTATTTGATGATTTGGAACTATTAAATACGGATTTTAAAAAGCATGTACACTGCATATATTCCTTTAAAAATGAGCAGACAGTGTACTCAGCAAGCCTGGCTGATAGTATTTTGTTAAATCATTTATCTTCAACAAATCATTTATTTTCATCACAGCATAATTAAACCATCAGCAATGGTGTTAAAAAAATAGGTAAAATTAGACAAACTAGCAATAACAGTTTCAATGCCCAATATATGAATTTTCTGAGTGGCTTTTTCTCCCTGTCAGAGTATACAAGTGAGAACACATGAAAAATAACTTTAAAAAAGTCACTTTCTTAACTTTTTAACAGCATTATTAATTGGTTTGTCCAGGTAGAAAGCTATCATACCATGCCAACCATTGTATAGAAAAATTACTGCGCTGAAGAGCTATGTTACTACAAAGAATTTTTTTGATGGTGTGTAGAGAATTATAATGAGAAAACTCCAGGTTACTAATAAATAATAATAATATAATATACCACCACAGGTATTCCTTGAGCATTACAACAAATAGAAGAGAGTTCCCAATCCTAAAGAGCTTACAACTAAAGAACCAATCCATCCTACAATTGTGATTTTCCTGCAAAAAGGACTACGATTTTTCTCCACTGCCTTTCATCTTGTGTAGTAATTTACTACTAAAAGTACAATGTATATATAAATTGCTGGCATTATGACTAGGTAGCGCTTTAGACTATGCACAGGTCCACATTTTTTTTCAGAAGGCTGAAGAGAATCAGTTCCATTGCTGCTTTTCTTTTTGAAGAAAGGAGATAGTGATTATCCCCACTGAGAATGGGAGAAGAGTTTAGTGGAACAGAGAAGGGGTTTGACTCTAAAACCAATCGATCTCAAGAGGCCACCAGAGGTCTGTGCCTCTGAACTGCCTCCTGTCCACCAGGGAGCCATATTCCTACCATATTCCTACCTACTATTGCATCCGATGAAGTGAGCTGTAGCTCACGAAAGCTCATGCTCAAATAAATTGGTTAGTCTCTAACGTGCCACAAGTACTCCTTTTCTTTTTGCAAATACAGACTAACACGGCTGTTACTTTGAAACCTGTCATATTCCTACCATGTCCCTCAAATGTTGTCACCCTCCACACTGCCCTTCAGGGGGATGGCATATCACAGTGAGGGAACAGGTCTGAATTCCATCCCGTTCCCATCTGTGGAACTTGTCTGAGTTTCCTATGCTTCTGGACAGCATGTCACTGAGCAAGAACTGTCCATACATACCACATCCCTCTCCTCTCCCTGTACATATCTTATCCTGCTTGCTCGTTTCCACAAGTGGAAACAGTGGGAAACAACTGGCCATAGAGTAGACACAGCAGACCAAGGAAGGACAAAAGATACAGAGTTACAATATGTGCGTAGCTTTCATTATAAAATATGTTCTGTGTGACAAATTTAATTATAAAAACAGAGAAAATGACAGAAATAATGCCTGCTAAAAACAGACCTGTTAAAATTATGTGTGGTGAGAATGTATATTTCACACACCAATGCACTATAAAGGTCATGTGAATTCAAAGAGGAAATGAATGTTATACTAACATTCAAACAAGCTTCCCTCTAGTTATTTGATTTCAAATAACTCGATTGCAAAAGTATAGTTTGTTTTAAAAGGGAAATTCAAAAGCATTTAGAGATGCTACAATGTAAGCAAGCACGGAAAGTAGAAATCCAGTTCTGTCACCTAGCTGACTGTCTTTACAGTCTTTAACAATGTTGTCTTACTACCATAGGCTTAGTCAGCCTATTATAAATTTGTTTGTAAAAACATCAATCAAATCTACTTCCTGCTTTGTCCACATGCTGCTCTAGCAGCTCTCCTACAGCTAAAAGAAAAGGAGTACTTGTGGCACCTTAGAGACCCCTACAGCTGTTTCACTATTCTATTCTTTCCTCCTCTAGCAATCTCAGCAACTGTCAAGAGTGTCCACCTGCATCCTAAAAAGGCACCACATGGATGACATTTTGCCTCATAGGAGTGGTGGTACAAAAATCCTTGTACACAGTAAAACCACACAATTTACTTTAATCTGTAATAGCTTTGCTACTCACAGAATGTTTAAACTCTTAAAAAGCAATTTATCTATCCATCTAGGTATTAATACTGACCCAACATTACTTCACCACCAGTTCTCTCAAACATCCTGGCGCCAACATAGCTACAACAACACTGCAAATACCATATTCTATTAGCTTATGAAACAGCCTCTGCAAGTAGCATCCTGCACGTATTTCCTCCTCCCAGACAAATAAAAGAATCTGTATTCTGTTAGATGCATGCAATCCTACTAATTCCAAAAGGGTTACTAGATCTTGGCCCAAGATATTTAAAACTTGAGGGGGAGTATTAGTCCCCTAATAAAGCATTGTTTGAGGACTTTCATTTCCTGATAAACAGCTGTTATTTTGCATGTCCCTGTTGTTCCTCCCCCACAAATGAACATGGGGCATCATGACAACCCTGTAAGAGATTCTGCTTCTGGATGTCAGCTATTTCTTAGAAGCTGCTGTCATTCTGTACATCCTATCCTTTTAACACACGATGCAGTATTTCTGGATTGTCATTCCTCTCTCTCTCTCTCTCACACACACACACACACTCTTAATCTGCAAAGCCTGTCCAGGCATATTTTTCACATAGGTCTAAGGCACTCCTTGGAACCTACAGCACTTCCTAGAATTTTCAGAGACAATGGTGATCGTGTGGTTTTTGCATATGAAAAAAAAAATCCATTTAAAAAACAAAACAGGGAGGGGGAAAAAAACAGGTTATTAAACCTCAACAGGAGTGTGGCATTTCTTTTAAAAAAAGCTGGGTTTTGAGTTATGGCTTCCCCCATCCCAGCCCCCGTCTGCCTCCCCCCTCACTTGTGGAAATATTGCTACCTCTTTTCATTCTGTTGCCATGCCTTTTCTTTTTGCTGACATATTTTTACAATGTTGGCTTTTGGAAGCTATACTAACCTGTTAAAATTGTTTGTTAAAGATGACTAAAACGTCTCCTTTCTTCCAATACTGCAAAAGGTCATTGGTTTTCCTCTATAAAACAGTCTCCATGAGAATTATTACCAGAGGAACTCAAAGACTGCCTGTTTGGAAGAGGAAGAATATTCATGATGTAATGTTCTGAGGAAATCCCTAATCCACCTCAAAAAAGGTGCACTTGTCAGAAATTTAATGTGAACACTTCTGACATTTAAAAAAAACTTCACACTTCTTTCATACAACAAAATGAATCAAAGCACAACTGGACTTTGTAAAACATGAACGAACTGAAATTAAGTTGGCCTCGGACATCTGAAATTTTAGGCAAATAAAACATTGCAATATTTTTGAATTCCTTCTTGGAAAGCTATTTAGACACACAGGCTGCCACCTCAACAGAAAGTTTCAGGAGATGGGCCTTGGCAGTTCAAGTTTCCAGTTACATGTTTTGTTTCATCCACTCACTACTCTATTAGTCACACTGAATGCTTAAGAGGCCAAGTTTATTGAATCAAACAATTGATGAAAAGCCAACAGGCAACATGACATTTACTGTGGCATGAACAAAACGATATAGGTCAGCGAGACAAATGGACCTGACATTAAGTAGGAACTAACTGAAGATTAATGAATCATGAAACATCCAATGCACTCATGGCTGCTACAACTTTCTCCCTAACCCCTCCCATGTATACACGCACATATTCCCCTCAACTAAGCTTTCAAGACTGCAATCAATCAATCTAAGCACCCGGTGGTTTGCTAACTTACTGCAGTGCGATGCAGAACGGGCAAAGGTGCACCTCTGGAGAGAGAGGGGGATCAGCACACCAGAGAGCAGCAGCAGCTGATCGTCTATCCGGATCATTGCAAATACACAGTCTCTGCCACCGCCACCTCTCTCGCAGGCTGCGGCAGCAGAGCCCCTAACCTTGCTCCCCACTGAAACAGCACAACACCGGCCTCCAGAACTACTGCTAACCGCAGCTTCTCTCCCAGCCCCGGCAGAAGATGAACCCACCTCTCCAGTTAACCGCGCACCTTCACTGCGCTGCTCTCGTCCCGGGAACAGGCAACCCCAAGCCCTGCCGTGCATTGTATGCGGGCTTTGTACCAGCAAAACTCCCACCCCCTTTGGTGGGGGGGGGAGGGTCTCACCCAGAAGCGCCCAATAAAGCCCAGGGATTGCTCAAAGCCAGCCCGACACCAGCAAAGCGGCGGTACCTGTTGGCCGACAGCGGCGTTTCTCCTCCGGCGCTGCCGGGGCTGCGCCTGGGCTGGCGGTGCGCGCTCGCTGTGCGGAGGCTGGGGGGCTGACCTCGGCGGGCGAGCCCCGGCCCCGGCGTCTCCGGCTGCTGGGTCTCCTCAGGAGGAGGTGCGGGAAGGACTCCGCACAACGCCGCCGCCGCCGCCGCCGCCGCTGCTGCTGCTGGTGAGGAGGCGGCGGCGGCGGCAGCTGCTCAGTCCCCTCCCCCAGGTGAGAGGAGCGGCTGCCGCGGCGTGGGCAGCACTCACCTAAACTTCACCGATTCCTCCCGCCGGGGGCTGTCGCTTCGCTCCAGCCGGGGGCGGCGGCAATCAGCCCCGTGCCGGGCTCCCCTAGGTAGAGGCTGCGGACCGGCGCGGCGCACGGGGGTGCGCGGGTGTCGGTGCCTCTCGCCGGGCATCTCCGTGGGGCTCCGCGTGTGGGCTGGCGCCCTGCGTCCGCGTGCAGCCCCGGGCGTTGGCTGCCTGGGGGCACCAGCTATGTCGGGCAGCGCGTGCGTGCACACGAGCAAACGGTGTCAGCCACTGTGAGCTCACTGGGCAGTGGCCGTGTGTCTGTCAAAGGTGGCACGCGTCTGTTTGGCTACCTCTTCCAGCGTGTGTGTGTGTGTGTCAGGGTGTCGCTCCCTTCCCCTACGCTGGGACCTCAGGCTTTCTGCTCGCCCCAGGCTCTGGCTACTTGCCTGCAGCCAGATCCAACATTGCACCTGTGCCCAGTGCCTCAGGACCAGCTCAGTCACCAACGTACCTTCTCCTGCCACAAGACCCCCCCCCCGCCCGTCTCAGCCTGACCTATCTTGCCCTTACACTGGGGGATGTAGATACTTTCATCAAGCTTCCTCCAATAAAGTTCTGCCATGCACTGCCCCATCTGTTCCCCCACTTCCTTCCCTAGCTATGGGTCTCAAGTCAGCACCCAAGGGGGTATTTATTTATGGAGTGGTAGGCAGCAGTAAGGACTTTAGAAGAATTTGTGAATAAATTTTGAGAGAGACAGTGGAACGCTTTTCAGAGCAAAAATTAGACTTAAAGGCCAGTCTTGTCATCCCCACAACCAGAGGCCTTCTTCCTTTTCTACCTACTTCACCTTCGGACATCCTTATTTCCCACCACACACACCCCTACCTCCCTTAGTGAAATAGAAGCTGTACAGAAAGTGTCTCTTCGTTAATCCCAGAGCATAGTTTATTATTAAAACATCTCTCCCCCATCCTCAGAACCAATGCCTAAAGGACAGGAAATAGATGAGGGTCAGATCTCACACTGAAGTTAGTGAGAGTCTTTCCATAACAAGAGCTAGACCTGGATTAAAGGACTTGATCTGAAAAGGTGTTGAGACACCTCTGAGTGGTGCTAATACCCTGTTCTCCCATGTGAAGTAACTCCCACAACTCATTCTGAGCATGATAAGGTCAGGCTGATGTAAGCAACTATTTCCAACATGCCAGAGCACCCCCAACCACACACACAAAACTGGGGGGGGGGTGAGTCTCAATGAATTTGGAGAAGCATTTCCTGGTGACAGTCTCAGTCAGACTAACTTTTCAACTGCAGCCAGTGATGCAGATAAAAGGTGGCAAAAACTGGAAGTAGACATTTCCTATGTCCATACAACAATTTACCTCAAGTACACTGCTAGTCCCTGTCACCTCTTCTATATTCAAGACATTGATTTCCATTTTAATACACTATTTCAAGGAGCTTTTTCTCACTCAAAAATGGAATTTGGCCCTGACATAAACCAACCGAAAGGCAAGAAACCTAGCTTTAGACAAGCCATATGAGTTGAACAATTGCCTTCAAACTTCTCAAAAAGAAAATGTATGCACTCATGCAGACAAGAAACAAAACGAAGGAAGACAGAATGAACACACCATTCACAAAAGATGGAGGGGCAGACTGCTTGTGACAGAAGACAGTATGCAACTAACAAATATTATGTGGATCTATTTAATGGAAAACCCTTGATAGGCTGTGAATGATCATTATAGATGTCAATGACCTGAGGGAGCATCAAGGCTGCACTGCTGAAGATGGCATTTGGAAAAGCAGCAGGTCCAAGTCAAAATCATGGCAGAAGTGATCGAAGCCTTGACAGAGGTTGGCACATGCTGGTTCATGCAGTTTGTTCACAAGGGAAAGGAGAAAGTCCACACTGGTACCAATTTACAAACAAAAGGGTAACTGTAGCAAGACAGATTGGCCTTCCTCCAAACCTGACAGTGTGAGGCCACTACTCTCCCCCTGGACATAGCACGAAGTATAAAAGGCAGGCCCTGCAGCTCATTTGGGCTAGAACCAGACATCTTCAGCCTGCTGCAGAATGCCAGAGCCAAAACTGCATTGTGCAGCGCCTAGCCCCCAGGAGACTGACCATGGAGAAGACATGCCAGTACTGTCATCAGCCATGTACCCCAAGGAGACTGAGGACCATTGGACTAGGGAGCCCTACACCCAGGCTGTGGTAGGAAGTAGCTCAGAGAAACCAGATTTTAGTTTGGTTTTGCTGCCGGAGAGTGAAACAGTGTGTTTTGCTGGGATACCCGCTGACCCAGTGGCAGAACCATCCAATATTGTTAGGGCCCTGGGCTTGGACCGGGTCCCCCTACCACCAATCCAATCCCCTCGGGTGGCGGCAAACTCCCCATGGCTGGAAGGTCTGTGCTGTGTTTTTGGCTTGTCCCAGCCAGAAGACCGTGGAGACCCAGACGGTGTTTGTTTGCTGCCTTAGCAAGGAGGCTTAGGCTCCCTGCTCTGCCCAGCCCAGATCCTGATTGCCACCTCTTCTGGCCCAGAGTCTTGGGCTAGAGATTGCTTACTGCTCTGCCCTGCTCAGAGGGCCAGAGCCATAGACTGCTAATTGACCGTTTGTTGCCTGATGCAGTGAGACAGAGTGGCCTCCCTCCAAACCTGAGACCGGGGGACCACTACAGGAACACACGACTGTTCAAAGCACTAAGAAATTAAGCGTTGTCCCACTGCATGAAACTATTGTAGAGTATTATAGCCACATTCACTGAACGAATAGCAGAGCCCATTCTAGGAAAGAAGCAGTTTGGTTTTAGAAAAGGAAAAAAGGATAACAGATCATACGGTCAGTGCTAGATAGTTGGTGGATAAGAAGCCAGAAGGAAACATCGAGCACAGTTGGGCTTTCCTCAATTTGGAAAAACCATTTGACAAAGTACCTAGGTGACTGCTCATTCCTCTGCTACAATTGTATAGGGTACCAGAGGATCTTGTCCAGATGTATGATGGTTCCATGACAAAAAAAAGTGTGGATGTCCTTCGGCATCACAGAGGTTTTTGAGACGAAGATTGGGCTCCACCAGGCACCAGCACTTAGCCCAATACTCATAATTGTGATGGGCTTGATAAATTAGCAAATCCAAACAACAGGAGGTATGAAATTGATCTATGCATATGATATTACTAATGACCCATTGTGAGGAAGATTTGGTCCTGGTGATGGATGCCTAGAACAATGAACTAACAAACTATGGTCTCACAATGAGGAAAGAAAAGACTGAAGTGTTTGGGGCAGAACCAAGACAGATGAATATCAATATGAGGGCCAACATCTAAATCAGATTTCTGTGTTTAAGTATCTTGCAGGCTGGTTAGCAGCAAATGGAGAAAATTGACAGAGAACTGCAAGCAAGGCTGATGAGCGCCTGGTGGTTTATGATAAACAGACACCTAGACTACTTAAGGGACAACTATACAAAACACTGGTAAAACAAGCTCTTCTGTAAGGATCAGAAACATGGGCAACCAAAGAGGTACTTAAGACCTGAAGCCATAAAAATGAGAAGTTTGTGGGCAATGAGAACAGTGACTTTGTGAACCACAAGCAGAATGATGTCATCAGAAGTCAGACCAGGTGTAACAGTATGGCACCTACCTCTCACAAGTACCCCTTCTGGTCAGATGTGTCTGCAGTCTTTAACAGTTCCAGCTCTGGTGTCGGGCCATACCCCCTGGGGTTCCTCCCTGGAGGCAATGATTTCACCCTCTCCGGGCCCTTCTGGCCCCAGCTCTCCAGCTAGGCCACTAAGTAATTCAGATCCTCTTCTGGGGGTTTATCACTGTCCAAATGTACGCCACTTCTCCAGTGGCCTATGGGGGTGATCTGGGCCTGCCCACTACTGGGTCCCAGCCCAGGGACTCTAAGAATAACAGTCACATGCCACTGTGTCCCTTTAATGAAACTGCTTTCAGCCCCTGGGCCACTTCCCTGCAGTCCCCACCTTCACCCTTACCTCAGGACTCTTCTATGTTCAAGTTCAGCAGCCAGCCAGGAGCATTCTCTCATTCCTCTGGTCCCTGCCAACACTGAGCTGTCCAAGGTGCTGTAGTCCTTCCACCCACTAGGAGCACCTGCCTTCACTCCTCAGGCTCCAAGCAGCAACTGACTCCGGTCAGCACTGCAGCTCCCCTTATTCTAGCCTGCAACCCTCTGACTGGCAAGCCCTTGGCAGCCTCCCCTGATTGGCTGCTTCCTATGCAGTCTCTCTAGGCCACTTGAAGGATTTAATTCCACTGCTCCTTTCCTGAGATGGGTGTGGCAGGGACCTCTGGGCCTAGTCCACCAGGTCACACCGGGGTCTGTGGTATCATACATAAATTGCATGAGAGAAAGCTGAGATGGTATGGACATGGATGAAGGGAATCCAATTTTAAAAAAACTAATGGGAGCTTAGGTCCAAATGATCATGACTTGATCACATTTATAATGTGCAAACAAAGTTCAGACCAATAATATATATATTTGGTGCTTTAAAATGGTCAATTTCACAAAACTGAAAACAATTATGACCCATATGAGCTGGGAGAAAGAATTTAATCAGAAAAATGTGAATGATCATTGGGATCGGATTAAGAAAACTTTACTAGATGCCCAAAGTCACAATCCTGCAATCAAAGAAGAAGGCTGTCTTGGTTAAGTGATTGACCTGGTTTAGAGGGAAAGTAAAGGCAGCTATAAAAAATAATATATATAACAAATGGAACAAAGGAGAAGTTAATAGTAATGAATATAAATCAGAGACTAGGAACTATAGAAAATTGATGAAAAAGAGAAATCCATGGCCAGCAGAGTTAAGAACAGTAAGCAGGAGCTGCTTAAGTTATTAGGAACAAAAAGAATCCTAACAATGGTATTTGTCCATTACTAGATGGGAAAGGTAGAACTATTAATAATAACGCAGATAAGGCAGAAGTGTTCAATAAATATTTTTGTTCTGTATTTTGGGGAAAAACAGAGAACAGAGTCCCATCATATGGTGATGATAACCTTCTTTCCATTCCACTAGTATCTCTGGAGGATATTAACCAGAAGCTACTAAAGTCAGACATTTTTAAATCACCAGGTCCAGATAACTTGCATCCAAGTCTTTGTAAAGAGCTGGCTCTGAGGAGCTAATTAATGCTGATTTTCAATAACTCTTGGAGGAATGGGGAGGGTCCAGAAGAAAGAAAGCTAATGTGCCAATTTTTTAAAAGGATAAACAGAATGACCTAAATAACAGGTAATTATAGGCCTGGCAGCCTGCTGTTGGTCCCAGGCAAGATAATGACACCGCTGATATGGGACTTGATTAATAAACAACTAAAGGAGGGTAATGTAATTAAGGCAAATCAACAATGGTTTATGGAAAATAGATCCTGTCAAAACAACTTCATATTTTTGATGAGATTACAGGTTTGGTTGATAAAGATAATAGTCTTCATGTAATATACTTAGACTTCTGAGAGACATTTGACTTGATACCACATGATGTTTTGAGTTAAAAAAAATTGGAAAGATATAAAATTAACATGGCACACAATTAAATGGATTAAAAGATGGCTAACTGATAGGTCTCAAAATGTAATTGTAAACAGGAAATCATCAATGGGTTTGTTTCTAGTAGAGTCCCAGATGGATAGGTTCTTGGCCCTACATTATTTAATATTTTTATTAATGATGTGGAACAAAACAAAATCATCACTGATAATGTTTGGAGAGGTCACAAATATCCGGATCGCCTGGTAAGCTGCATGCAAACAAACACTATGTGTTTTAATATGACAATGTAAATGTATGCATCTAGGAACAAAGAATGTAGGCCATACTTACATGATAGGAAACTATCCTGGGAAGCAGTGACTCTGAAAAAGATTTGGGGATCATTTCTGGTTATCACCTGAACATCAGTTTCCAGTGTGATGCTGTAGCCAAAAAGGCAAATCCAGTCCTTGGATGTATAAATGGGGACTTTGAAGTAGGAGTAGAGAGATTATTTTACCTCTGTATTTGGCACTGGTGCAAGTGCTGCTGGAATACCATGTCCAGTTTTGGTGCCCACAATTCAAGAAGTATGTTGATAAATTGAAGAGGGTTGAGAGAAGAGCCACAAGAATGATTAAAGGATTAGAAAAGATGCCTTATACAGATAAACTATACAGATTGAGCTCCTTGAGTTAACAAAAAGAAGGTTAAGGGGTGACTTGACTTCAGTTAACTATAGAGGGAACAAATGTTTAATAAATATGTCTTTCTCTGCAAACAAGATATAATGGTTGGAAGTTGAAGATAGACAAATTTGACTGGAAATAGGGCATAAATTTTAAACAGTGAGAGTAATTAACCACTGGGGCAAATTACTGAGGGTTGTGGTGGATTCTTCATCACTGATCATTTTAACTCAATATTGGATTTTTTTTTTTTAGGGCTGTCGATTAATCAAGGTTAACTCGCGATTAACTCAAAAAGCGTAATCACGAATAGAAAATTGTGATTAATCGCACTGTTAAACAATAGAATACCAACTGAAATGTATTAAATATTTTTGGATGTTTTTCTACATTTTCAAATATGATTTCAATTACAACACAGAATACAAAGTGCTCACATTATATTATTATTTTTCATTACAAATATTTGCACTGTAAAAAGATAAAATAATTAGTATTTTTCATTTCACCTTATACAGTACTGTAGTGAAATCTCTTTATTATGAAAGTGCAACTTAGAAATGTACATTTTTTTCTTGTATAACTGCACTCAAAAACAAAACAGTGTAAAACTTTAGCACCTGCAAGTCCACTCAGTCCTACTTCTTGTTCAGCCAGAGCTGTAGCTCACAAAAGCTTATGCTCAAATAAATTTCTTAGTCTCTAAGGTGCCACAAGTACTCCTTTTCTTTTTTCAGAAAAACAAGTTTGTTTACATTTACGAGAGATAATGCTGCCCACTTATTATTTACAATGTCACCTGAAAGTGAGAACAGGTGTTCCCATGGCACTTTTTTTTGCTAGCGTTGCAAGGTATTTCACCTTGAATGGCCCATGAAATGTGTGTTAAGTGGCCTGTTAACACGTATCCAGTCATAGGGAGGAAAAGAAGGGAGGGCGTTAGTGGGTTGCAGATTATTGTAATGAACCATAAATCCAGTGTCTCTATTAAGCCCACGATTTTTAGGGCTTGTCTACACTGGCAATTAACAGCGCTGCAACTTTCTCGCTCGGGGTGTGAAAAAACACCTCCCTGAGCGCAGCAAGTTGCAGCACTGTAAAGCGCCAGTGTAAACAGTGCCCCAGCGCTGGGAGGTGTGCCCCTCGTTGAGGTGGTTTTTTTAGAGCCCTGAGAGAGCTCTCTCCCAGCGCTGCACCGCGACCGCACAAGGCACGTTAAAGTGCTGCCATGGCAGCGCTGTAGTGCTGCCAGAGTAGACTAGCCCTCAGTGTCTAGCAAAGTTATGACTTTAAGCTCCCAGGGTCATCTTTTGAAAGTGTTATGCTGGTTTTCTTTGAGGATGAGGACTGAAAGGATAGATAGTGATCGATCTGTGAAATGTGTTTACCCACAGGTAATATGGTGTTTTTGTCTTTTATCATATTCCTATGTGAGTTCATTTGATAGCATAGTGCCGCGGTTCTCAAACTATTGTATTGGTGACCCCTTTCACATAACAAGCCTCTGAGTGCAACCCCCCTTATGAATTAAAAACACTTTTTCATATATTTAACACCCTTATAAATGCTGGAGGCAAAGCAGGGTTTGGGGTGGAGACTGACAGCTCACGACCCCCCCCAAGTAATAGCCTCACGACCCCCTGAGGGGTCGCAACCCCCAGTTTGAGAACCCCGGTATAGCGATTGTCTGGTATCACCCACATAGTTGCTATTGGGGCATTTACTGCACTGGATGAGGTACACCACATCTTGTCATAGGCATGTGTTGGACTCATGGATCCTGTTGCTCAGTATTTTTGAGACTGTTTATTTAGGTGCTTAAATATGGACTTCAGATATGCATTTTTAAAAACTTTTTCCCAAACCTTTTTTTACTACTGAGAAGTTGTGACCATATAATTCACCTGTAATTATGGTGAATTACGGATACTCGTAGAACCCTTGGGACAAATAGGCCCAATCCTGCTTGCCATCACTTCAATGACAACATGATCAGGCTTAAAGAGGCAGATCTACAGCTGATACAAACTATCATTGACTTCAGTGGAACTATGACAAATGACAGTTAACACAAGCTAATGGTCTGCCCCATAGTGTCTATTTATTAGAGCTTGGCATATGCCACAAAACAATCTTTCATAAGTATATGATCACATTTTAAAGCTATTTAACTTTGGCCATTCTTCCACACATTTTGTGTTCTTTTTCTGCAAACTTTCAAGCAATTGAGGTATACTCACACAACAGTTTGCAGAAAGTAGATGTTAAGCTTGTATGGTCAAGTATTCTCACCAGAAGTAGTGTGTGGTATAAACTGAGTAAGGAAAGGAAGGAGTAAAGCAGCAGAATAAGAACAATGGACTTAAAAAAAAAGACTTTAACAGACATGGAGGACTGGTAGGTAAGGTCCCATAGGAAGAAAATCTAAGGGATAAAAGAATTTAGGAGAGCTGGCAGTTTCTCAAGGAGACAATATTAAAGGCAAAAATGCAAACTATGCGAAGGAAAGATAGGAAGGATAGTAAGAGGCCAGTATGACTCTATCAGGAGCTCTTTAATGACCTGAAAATCAAAAAGGAATCCTACAAAATGTGGAAAGATGACAAATTGCTAAGGAGGAGTACAAAAGGATAGCACATGTACATAGGGACAAAATCAGGCAGGCTGAGGCACAAAGTGAGTTACACCTAGAAAGGGATATAAAAGGCAACAAGGCTATGGCTACACTACTGGGCTTTCAGAAACACGGCTGTGCTGCTACAGCCTTGCTGCTAAATGGCATGCAGTGTAGCTGCTGTTTGTCAGCAGGAGAGAGCTCTCCTGCCGAAAAAGCACTGATCACACCGGCCTCAGTATTCAACAAGTGATCTTTTGGGTAAGATCAAAATGACCCAAATTTTAGAAAAGTCCCTAATCCTGCTTATCTGTTACTTCTGCCTGGATCATTAAAAACAAACTAACTTCAGATCCTCCAGAGTTTGTTAATCAAGCAGTGAACAAAATCAATAATATGTGACTTGTGACCAATCACACTTAAAAACATATTTTGAATACTGATTATCAAATACTGATAGGGAACTGTTCTTAGATAAAGCCACAGAAGTGAGGGGGAAATTCGAAAAAAATGGTATCTGCATTTGAGGGAATCATGACCTGCTACAGTATATTCTGTAAGCCAGAAAAACATAATCTAAATTCTCCAGTTAATTTGTTGTGAATTATTTTTTCATCTTTAAATGAAATAATTCTAAAAGAATTCTTTAGATATACTTTGGATATTACAGTGCAGGTACAGTACAAAGAAGTGTTAAAAATCTGCAACCATTGGGTTGTTACTGATATAAAAGCATGCGTTTGACTCCCTAGCTGGTCTTTACATTCTAAAATCAGCAATAGTGGAACAGCTGTTTGATAGCAACTATCAAATAATAAGAGAGTTTGTGGGGAGGCAGGAGTGAAATTTCCATGCCTAGTTACTGCCCATATAAACAAGGAATTTAAAACAAACTTCTATCATTAAATTAATACAACAAAGTTATTGCTTTGTTTGACAGGTTTCAGAGTAACAGCCGTGTTAGTCTGTATTCGCAAAAAGAAAAGGAGTACTTGTGGCACCTTAGCGACTAACCAATTTATTTGAGCATAAGCTTTCGTGAGCTACAGCTCACTTCATCGGATGCATACTGTGGAAAGTGTAGAAGATCTTTTTATATACACACAAAGCATGAAAAAATACCTCCTCCCACCCCACTCTCCTGCTGGTAATAGCTTATCTAAAGTGACAGGTTTCAGAGTAACAGCCGTGTTAGTCTGTATTCGGAAAAAGAAAAGGAGTACTTGTGGCACCTTAGAGACTAACCAATTCATTTGAGCATAAGCTTTCGTGAGCTACAGCTCACTTCATCGGATGCAGTGAGCTGTAGCTCACGAAAGCTTATGCTCAAATAAATTGGTTAGTCTCTAAGGTGCCACAAGTACTCCTTTTATGTTTTGCTTTGTTTGACAATACTCTGATTCGATAAACACTACCATGTTTTAAGAAAAAAATATGGTCACTATACAAATGGTCAGACTAAAATTCCTTTCAGGTAAACTAGATCTGGGGACAGATTTCAGAGTAACAGCCGTGTTAGTCTGTATTCGCAAAAAGAAAAGGAGTACTAGTGGCACCTTAGAGACTAACCAATTTATTTGAGCATAAGCTTTCGTGAGCTAGAAGCTAGGAATGGGCGACAGGGAATGGATCACTTGATGATTACCTGTTCTGTTCATTCCCACTGGGGCACCTGGCATTGGCCACTGTTCGAAGACAGGATATTGGGCTAGAAGGACTTTTGGTCTGATCCAGTATGGGCGTACTTATGAGGAGGGTCATTCCCACTGAAATTTGTCTATGTTGTTTTCCTTTTGAATCACTTCTCCTCTCCACTTTTAATTTTTTAACGTCATCTGTATTTTTTGGTTTCATATGTATTTTGCCATCATGTTGCAGACACAGTGTATACTTACATTCTGTCACATGACTGACCATACAGGACTTGATTCTACTTGCAAGCCCCAATCCAATGCCCACTGAAGTCAATGGAAAGCCGTCCACACACTTCAGTGGATCAGGACCATACTGAAGTCCAAGTTAAAACTGCCATTAGAATGTAAGAACGTAAGAGCTATCATATTGGGTCAGACAGAGATTTAGGATCGCTCCAAGCATGGGGCTGTATCCTTGACCATCTTGGCTACAAGCCACTGATGGATTTATCCTCCTTGAATTTACCCAGTTTGGTTTTTTCAACTCAGGTGTACTTTTGGCAATGAGTTCAACAGGTTAGTTGTGTGAAAAAATACTTCTTGTTTGTATTAAACCTGCTGCCTATTAATTTCATCAGGCGATCCCTTGTTTCTGTATTGTATGCAAGGATAAATAACACTTCCCTATTCAATTTTTCCACACCATTCATGATTTTATAGACATCTGTCATATCCTCCACCCCCCCTTACTAGTCTCTTTTCTAAATTGAACACTCCTGATCTTTTTAGTCTCTCCTCCTTGTATGGAAGCTCTTCCATACACTCGATCATCTTTGTTGCCTGTTTCTGAACCTTTTCCAGTTACACTATATCCTTTTTGAGATAGGGTGACCAGAACTGGATTCAGAATTCAAGGTGTGGGCACACCATAGGTTTATACAGTGGCATTATGATATTTTCAGTCTTATTTTTTTCCTTTTCCTAATAGTTCCAAACATAGCGGTAACCTTTTTGACCACTGCTAAGCACTGAGCAGAAGTTTTCAGAGAACTAGCCACAGTAACTCCAAGTTCTCATTCTTGGTTGGTAACAGCTAATTTAGAACCCCCCCCCCTTGTATATGTATAGTCGGGATTATTTTTCCAGTGTTGCATTTATCAACATTAAATTTCATCAGCCATTTTTTTGCCCATTCACCCAGTTTTGTGAGATCCCTCTGTAAGTCCTTGGAGGCTGCTTTGGACTTACCTATCTTGAATAATTTTGTATCATCTGCAAACTTGGCCACTGTACTATTCACCTGCTTTTCCAGATCATTAATGAATATATGAACAACACAGGTCTCAGTACCAATCCTTGGGGGACCCCACTGCTCACCTCTCCCCATTGTGAAAAATGACCATTTAGTTCTCTCTTTTGTTTCCTATCTTTCAACCACTTACTGATCCATGAGAGGGCTTTCCTTCTTATCCAATGGCAACTTACGGTAGTTTCCTTAAGAGCCTTTGGTGAGGGATCTTGTCAAAGGCTTTCTGAAAATCCTTGTCCACATACTTGTTGACTCCCTCAAAGAATTCTAATAGGCTGATAAGGCACAGTTTTTCTTTACAAAGCCGTGTTGACTCTTCCCCAAAAATCATGCTTATCTAGGTGTCTGATAATTCTGTTCTTTACTATAGTCTCTACCAATTTGCCCGGTACTTAGGGTAGGGTCATCAGCCTGTAATTGCCAGGATCTCCTCTGGATCCCTTTTGAAAAATCAGCATTACGTTAGCTACCTGACAGTCATCTGGAACAAAAGCTAATTTCAGTGATAGGTTACATAGGTCATAGTTCTGTCATTTCATATTTGAGTTCCTTCAGAACTCTTCGGTAAATATCGTCTGGTCCTAGTGACTTATTACTGTTTAGTTTATCAATTTGTTCTTAAACCTCTGACACATCAATTTGGGACATTACTTTAGATATGGCACCCCAAAAGAATACTTCTGATAGAATCATAGAATATTAGGGTTGGAAGAGACCTCAGGAGGTCATCTAGTCCAACCCCCTGCTCAAAACATGACCAACACCAACTAAAGCATCCCAGCCAAGGCTTTGTCAAGCCGGGCCTTAAAAACCTCTAAGAATGGAGATTCCACCACGTCTCTAGGTAACCCATTCCAGTGCTTCACCACCCTCCTAGTGAAATAGTGTTTCCTAATATCCAACCTAAACCTCCTCCACTGCAACTTGAGACACTTGCTTCTTGTTCTGTCATCTGCCACCACTGAGAACAGCCTAGCTCCATCCTCTTTGGAACCCCCCTTCAGGTAGTTGAAGGCTGATATCAAATCCCCCCTCACTCTTCTCTTCTGCGACTAAATAACCCCAGTTCCCTCAGCCTCTCCTCATAAGTCATGTGCCCCAACCCCCTAATCATTTTAGTTGTCCTACACTAGACTGCATCCAATTTATCCACATCCCTTCTGTAGTGGAGGGACCAAAACTGGACGCAATACTCCAGATGTGGCCTCACCAGTGCTGAATAGAAGGGAATAACCACTTCCCTTGATCTCCTGGCAACGCTCCTATAACACAGCCCAATATGCCGTTGGCCTTCTTGGCAACGAGGGCACACTGCTGACTCATATCCAGCTTCTCGTCCACTGTAATCCCCAGGTCCTTTTCTGCAGAACTGCTGCTTAGTCAGTCAGTCCCCAGCCTGTAGCGGTGCATGGGATTCTTCCTTCCTAAGTGCAGGACTCTGCACTTGTCCTTGTTGAACCTCAGATTTCTTTTGGCTCAATCCCCCAATTTGTCTAGGTCACTCTGGACCCTATCCCTACCCTCAAGTGTTTCTACCTCTTCCCCCAGCTTAGTGTCATCTGCGAACTTGTTGAGGGTGAAATTAATCCCATCGTCCAGATCACTGATAAAGATGTTGAACAAAACCAGTCCCAGGGGCTGCCAACTAGACATCAAGCCGTTGATCACTACCCATTGAGCCCGACAATCTAGCCAGCTTTCTATCCACTTTGTAGTCCATTCATCCAATCCATACTTTTTAACTTGCTGGCAAGAATACTGTGCGGGACCATATCAAAAGCTTTGCTAAAGTTAAGATATAGCACATCCACCACTTTCCCCATATCCACAAAGCCAGTTATCTCATCATAGAAGGCAATCAGGTTGGTCAGGCATGACTTGCCCTTGGTGAATCCATGTTGACTGTTCCTGAGCACCTTCCTCTCCAACTGCTTCAAAATGGATTCCTTGAGGACCTGCGCCATGATTTTGCCAGGGACTGAAGTGAGGCTGACTCGTCTGTAGATCCCCGGGTTCTCTTTCTTCCCTTTTTAAAATATGGGCACTATATTTGCCTTTTTCCTATCATCCGGGACCACCCCGAGGTATTCCGACAAATCCTCTGCAGTGAAGAGTGAGGCAAAGAATTAATTTAACTTCTCTGCAATGGCCTTCCCTTCCCTGAGTGCTCCTTTACCACCTTTGTCATAAAGTGGACCCACTGCCTGTCTGGCAGTCTTCCTGCTCCTGCTGTACATTTTTTTTAGTTTTTACATCTTTTGCAAGTTGTTTCTCAAATTCTTTCTTGGACTGCCTTATTATGCTTTTATATTTTACATGCCAGAGTTTGTGCTCCTCCCTATTTTCCTCATTAGGATTTAACTTCCAACTTTTAAAGGATGCCTTTTTGCCTCTAATGCCCTTCATTAGTCTGCTGTTTAGCCATGGTGGGATTCTTTTGGTTCTCCTGATTTCTTTTTTTATTTGGGCTGTACATTTAGTCTGAGTCTCTATTATGGTAATTTTAAGTAGTCTCCCTGCTTTCACTTGATTTCAATGGGTGCAGGATTAAGCCCATAGTGGACTCAAATTCAGAAGTGAGCAAATAGTGGAAACAAATTCATAAGTGTTGTGTCACAGCACAAAGGATTCCATGTGGCTTACATTTACCTCAGAAGCAGATGGCTGATAGCTCCCCACGTGAATGCTGTGGGATAACGACAGCAGAGTACTAGCTCCGTATGAGTTCTTTAGCTCTGGCTGCACAGTAGGCAAAAGTGTAAATCACATTCCTATATATTTCTTGGTGTAGCATAACATCATGCATACTCTTCCCCTCAGTGACATGTGAGATTTTTTTTTATTGCATACTATGTTTTCCTTCAGTATGTGCTACGTAAAGAGAGTATATGGCCCACAGACTTTCCAAAAAAGTATTAAATTTATGTGAAGTGTCTCAAATATGGCTCTAATGTATCATTTAAAAACTGTCTTTTAAAATATAATTACCATCTGTATGTTTACTGAGGTAAGACAACTATGTGAAAATATCTGACATCACTATAAACCTTTGCTGAACCTTAAAAAATACATTCTTGGTAATCACTATTTTATTAACATTCAATAGCAAATGTAATTTTGCAGCATGTAGTAACAACTGAAGCGCAATATGTTTCCTGGTGGCCAATGATCATTTCAGAATAGTTGATGGCCTGTAGTCAAGGATCATTAACCCCCAATGAGCTATTAATTCCCAGAAAGTGCCCTATGCAGAGCTCATTCTTGCTATTATAAGAACATACACAAACCTTTGAAATGACCATTTTTGTTGGTTGTCTTCTTCCCCTTATCTCTTCCCCGTGCCCCCAACAGTTTTCTTTTGAATTTTGGGATGTTTTGTGCATGATGTCACCACTGACAGTTGTCTGCTGTGTCCCTCAGAGTCCATTTCAATGAGCCACAGGAAGAGTGATGCCTGCTGGAAGCTATTGTGGGTTATCCAGCAAAAGCATAATCACATCTCTAAATCTAAATATGTACAGGAGAAACTGTTAACAGCCTGCCTTTTCCCTGCTCCTGATGAGTCCTTCCCAAGGAGAGAGGAGCATGGTAAAACAGGGAGCATAGATTTTTTGCTAAGTGATGTATTTTCTATTGGCTAACATACAGAGTTTTTATAGATAATTATTATTAAGCAACTATATACTGCTACGTATGTGCGCAACATTTTACAAGACATAGAATAAAGATGCAAAGCTTATAATCTAACAGCGATAAGGCAAAACAGAGGACAACAGTTCAGAGATAACTGAAGGCACCAAGGTATCAATACCAAAGAGATAAACATAAGAAGTAGGGTTTAATTTGTGAATTTCAAGAACATGTACGGAGATTTGAACATACTTTGTGGAAAACAACTAGGAGAATGTGTTACAAAAATTCCAGGTTGTCATAGAGGAAGGCACAGAGCTGAGTGTAATAGGAGGAGATGAAGGGGGCAGGACTGCTATTTCCCCCAAACTGAGTAGAACACCTAAAAATCATATGTTGGGGGGGAAAGAACCACAAAGTGGTGATGAAATGAAATTTTTTAAAAAACCCACACACCTATGTGATTCACTGCTTAAGTATCTCTCTTCCTCAAACATAAAATGGTCATAAACAGAGTTCATAATAAGAAGTTTGCAATTCTGTAAACAAAACAACACCACAAAAATTGGGAGTCCCCAGTCTACTAACTAACTGGTTTACTTAAATTGGGCTTTTTACAACCCTTGTCAGGAAATAAGATTTTGGGGAGAAAGGTAAGGATAGACAGAGGTGGAGGAGTAGGAAAAGAGGGCGGAGATACACACCTTGCTGTGCCAGCTTCAGTGAATCTGGCCAAGGGAGAATAGGAGAACAGTCAACAACAATGGGGCCCCGATCAGGACCTTCAGGTGCTATCGTAATATAAATATCTGTTACTGCTATTATACTAAGACTGGGAAAGCGAAGAGCATTTAAGAGGAAAGATAAGCAGCTCAGGTTTGGAAAGATGGATCTGAGAAAGCAGCATGACATTCAAGAGGAGATGCCTGAAGCACATCTGGAAAAAAGGGAGGAAGTCAGGAGTCAAAAGGCAGACGCTGGAATCATCCACATAGAGGAGCTGGATAAGAGCAGAATGGACAAGGTTGCCTCAAGAAGAATACAGACAGAGAAGAATGAAAGCCACGGACAGAACCCTGATAATCATCAGTACACAGGGGAGGACAAAGGTGCTGTCACGCTGTCTGGAGTGGCTCACAACTATGAGTGCCAATCTCAGCTCAGACCACCAGAAAACAGGGCAGCTGCCCCAAGCTGGTGGTGTGTTCTATAATTAGATTTCACCAAACCAGTAACAAATGTGAACTCCTGGATCACTATACTAGTCTTACCATCGAGTCACAGACAGTCCCCTTAGACTCTCTAGTCTATCTTGCCACCCAGACAAACTGGACTTAGTGATAATGGTCACATAAACCAAATATCACACCACATCAGGTTTCTCCCACTAGTCCCATGAGACTAGTCACTCGCCCCAAATTAACTGATACTCGAGCTCATGCTCAAATAAACTGGTTAGTCTCTAAGGTGCCACAAGTCCTCCTTTTCTTTTTGTGAATACAGACTAACACAGCTGTTACTCTGAAACCTAACTACAGGTTTATACACTAAGAAAAAAGAATGAGAGTTATTGAGAGGTTGAAGCAGATAAAATATAACACGTTAATCATAGTTTGTAACTCCAAATGGTGGCAACCATGTAATGAACTGCCAGTTTACCAAATGTCCTTCAGGGCTACCCAGAATAATTCTGAGGAGCTCTGTCTTCTCGTTCAGTTATTCTGCGCTGTTAGAACCCAAACAATCCAGAGACAAAGGATCTCTCTTAGAATCAGTACTGACACCTTCTTGTCACAGACAACAATCTGACAAGTGTCTGTACCCATACAGGTTTCAGCTCCACACTGTATTTTCCACTTTATGCATCCGATGAAGTGAGCTGTAGCTCACAAAAGCTCATGCTCAAATAAATTGGTTAGTCTCTAAGGTGCCACAAGTACTCCTGTTCTTTTTGTACCCATACAATGGCCAATTGCTTTGAATTTAGCACTCTTTTTCATTTGCATTCAATGAGTTATTTAGTTACAGGAATATACTTAATGTAAATGCCTGCCATTACATTACAATAGGAATAGATACATGCAGAAAGCAGGAGACACTTCACCAAAAGGGAAATAGAAAAGGAGTACTTGTGGCACCTTAGAGACTAACAAATTTATTAGAGCATAAGCTTTCGTGTGCTACAGCCCACTTTCATTGGATGCCTAGAATGGAACATATAGTAAGATATATATATATATATACACACACATACAGATAAGTTGGAAGTTACCATACAAACTGTGAGAGGCTAATTAGTTAAGATGAGCTATTTTCAGCAGGAGAAAAAAACTTTTGTAGTGATAATCAAGATGGCCCATTTAGACGGTTGACAAGAAGGTGTGAGGATACTTAAGGAAATAGATTCAATATGTGTAATGACCCAGCCACTCCCAGTCTCTATTCAAACCCAGGTTAATGGTATCTAGTTTGCATATTAATTCAAGCTCAGCAGTTTCTCCTAGGAGTCTGTTTTTGAAGTTTGCTGTTGCAAAATTGCCACCCTTAAATCTTTTACTGAGTGGCCACAGAGGTTGAAGTGTTCTCCTACCAGTTTTTGAATGTTATGATTCCTGATGTCAGATTTGTGTCCATTTATTCTTTTGCATAGAGACTGTCCGGTTTGTCCAATGTTCATGGCAGAGGGGCATTGCTGGCACATGATAGCATATATCACATTGGTAGATGTGCAGGTGAACAAGCCCCGATGGCATGGCTAATGTGATTAGGGCCTATGATGGTGTTACTTAAATAAATATGAGGACAGAGTTGGCAACAGAGTTTGTTGCAAGGATAGGTTCCTGGGTTAGTGTTTTTGTTGTGTGGTTGTTGGAGAGTATTTCCTTCAGGTTGGGGGGCTGTCTGTAAGCAAGGGCTGGTCTGTCTCCCAAGATCTGTGACAGTAAGGGATCATTTTTCGGGATAGGTTGTAAATCTTTGATGATGCGCTGGAGAGGTTTTAGTTGGGGGCTGAAGGTGTCACTCATCTTAACTAATTAGCTTCTCACAGTTTGTATGGTAACTTCCAACTTATCTGTATGTATATATCTTACTATATGTTCCATTCTATGCATCCGATGAAGTGGGCTGTAGCCCACGAAAGCTTATGCTCTAATAAATTTGTTAGTCTCTAAGGTGCCACAAGTACTCCTGTTCTTTTTGCAGATACAGACTAACACGACTGCTTCTCTGAAACCTGTCAAAAGGGAAATGCCTCTTTAAATTAGTAAGGAAGAGGTAATTAGTGACTTTGATACTGATGCTGCCAATGGAGTGGTGAGAACAGAAGACGAATGGAGGAGGAACAAGAATGAATGGGAAGGGTTGTCATAGAACAGCTGTCTCCGAGTGCCTGCCCCAGCTGGAATAGGGTATTTTACACCACTTTGGCCCATTTACTCAGTGTATAGGGGTCAGAACTGGTCTGAGGATCTCACCCATAACATTTAAAGCCTTGAACCTGCAGTAGACTGCATTCAGATGCCTAACTGTACAGGCAGGCAATTGCAGATCAAGCCTAAGTTTAAACATCATAGGCCTGAACTTAAACTCTTACTTAAGTGGGTAGTCCTACATGCATGAACTTACTGTACATTCTATGGGTTAAACTGTGGAGTTTCATTCACAGTGACAAGCACTTTCTTGCATGAATAATTTCATTTAAGACAGTGGGACTAATCATGCGAGTAAGTGCTCACCAGTAAGGGTTAGTAAGTGTTGCATAATGTAGCCTTACATTATTGTAATAGTCTATTTTTAAATGATTTTTCTGTTTCATTGATGCATATATGATCTGTAACGTAACTAAAAATAATTAAAAAGGGAAACTGGAGCACTTAGAAGTGCCAAACTAAAATTTCCTCATTGCTTAATTCCTCGTTTATTAATTTTTTAAAACACACAATCAGAAACATTTACATTATTTCAAAAAGACAGGTTTCAGAGTAACAGCCGTGTTAGTCTGTCTTCGCAAAAAGAAAAGGAGTACTTGTGGCACCTTAGAGACTAACCAATTTATTTGAGCATGAGCTTTCGTGAGCTACAGCTCACTTCATCGGATACATACTGTGGAAACTGCAGAAGACATTATATACACACAGAGACCATGAAACAATACCTCCTCCAACCCCACTGTCCTGCTTGTAATAGCTTATCTAAAGTGATCATCAAGTTTGGCCATTTCCAGCACAAATCCAGGTTTTCTCACCCTCCGCCCCGCCCCACACAAACTCATTCTCCTGCTGGTAATAGCCCATCCAAAGTGACCACTCTCTTCACAATGTGTATGATAATCAAGGTGGGCCATTTCCAGCAGAAATCCAGGTTTTCTCACACACCCCCACCCCCATACACACACCCACAAACTCACTCTCCTGCTGGTAATAGCTTATCCAAAGTGACCACTCTCCCTACAATGTGCATGATAATCAAGGTGGGCCATTTCCAGCACAAATCCAGGCTTTCTCACACACCGCCCCCCAGAAACACACACACACACAAACAAACTCACTCTCCTGCTGGCAATAGCTCATCCAAACTGACCACTCTCTAAGTTTAAATCCAAGTTTAACCAGAACGTCTGGGGCGGGGGGTAGGAGTTGGGGGGGGGGGGCGGAGGGTGAGAAAACCCGGATTTGTGCTGGAAATGGCCCAACTTGATGATCACTTTAGATAAGTTATTACCAGCAGGACAGTGGAGTGGGAGGAGGTATTGTTTCATGGTCTGTGTGTGTATATAATGTCTTCTGCAGTTTCCACGGTATGCATCCGATGAAGTGAGCTGAAGCTCACGAAAGCTCATGCTCAAATAAATTGGTTAGTCTCTAAGGTGCCACAAGTACTCCTTTTATTATTTCAAAAATACTTTCTGATTACATTTTATGTTTCAAAAAAGTCATATTGCTGTCCATGTCCCATCATAATTGTTCCTCTCCTCTTATTTTTTACAAAAGCTTTCAGCTCACCTTTAAAAGATGACCAAATATGTCATTCAAAATTCATTAATTACAAGGTTGATTTTAATATCACAGAAACTAAAGCATATAACAGATTCTTGATTAACTAATCTACATCTAATTTATTGTGAAATGTTGTGCTTAAAAAATTTGTCTGTAGCATTGTTATAAGTGCACTTGTATTCCTTTCCCCTGATGATATTGCAGTAACTGTTGATTTGCATTTGTATATTCCTCTCCATTACATACTTCTTTTTTAGTGCATGTATTTTTCAAACATAATTATGTGGCAAGGATTGTTCTAGTGGAACCCTTTTGGCTTTAGCACTATTGAGCACAATTGCTTTGTCTATCTTCTTTTATATTAAAGTATCAGAAAATTGTTTCAGAGTCTATTACAATCTGGGCATGCAAATACAAGCATAAAATGTAGATTGTAATTCATAATATGCTACAGGTAGCATCTGTAGAGCTAACAGAACAGGAATGAAGAAAGATACAAAAGCTAAGGACAAGGTAGATAAATGAATACAGGGCAACTAGGAAGCAGGATGTGATTGTTTTAATTAGATATGTATGGGAATACCTTCGTGCAGTGTTTAAAATAATAAAATAATACAATTAAGAGCCACTGATTCACACATACATCTGCCTTTGATTCACACACACATCTATCGTTTTCAGAAGAAGTTGCTGTAGGGTTTAAAAGCAGCATAGAATCATAGAATCATAGAATATCAGGGTTGGAAGGGACCTCAGGAGGTCATCTAGTCCAACCCCCTGCTCAAAAGCAGGACCCATCCCCAATTAAATCATCCCAGCCAGGGCTTTGTCAAGCCTGACCTTAAAAACTTCTAAGGAAGGAGATTCCACCACCTCCCTAGGCAACGCATTCCAGTGTTTCACCACCCTCCTAGTGAAAAAGTTTTTCCTAACATCCAACCTAAACCTCCCCCACTGCAACTTGAGACCATTACTCCTTGTCCTGTCCCCTTCCACCACTGAGAATAGTCTAGAACCATCCTCTCTGGAACCACCTCTCAGGTAGTTGAAAGCAGCTATCAAATCCCCCCTCATTCTTCTCTTCCTCAGACTAAACAATCCCAGTTCCCTCAGCCTCTCCTCATAAGTCATGTGTTCCAGACCCCTAATCATTTTTGTTGCCCTTCGCTGGACTCTTTCCAATTTATCCACATCCTTCTTGTAGTGTGGGGCCCAAAACTGGACACAGTACTCCAGATGAGGCCTCACCAATGTCGAATAGAGGGGAACGATCATGTCCCTCGATCTGCTCGCTATGCCCCTACTTATACATCCCAAAATGCCATTGGCCTTCTTGGCAACAAGGGCACACTGCTGACTCATATCCAGCTTCTCGTCCACTGTCAGCCCTAGGTCCTTTTCCGCAGAACTGCTGCCTAGCCATTCGGTCCCTAGTCTGTAGCTGTGCATTGGGTTCTTCCGTCCTAAGTGCAGGACCCTGCACTTATCCTTATTGAACCTCATCAGATTTCTTTTGGCCCAATCCTCCAATTTGTCTAGGTCCCTCTGTATCCTATCCCTGCCCTCCAGCATATCTACCACTCCTCCCAGTTTAGTATCATCCGCAAATTTGCTGAGAGTGCAATCCACACCATCCTCCAGATCATTTATGAAGATATTGAATAAAACCGGCCCCAGGACCGACCCCTGGGGCACTCCACTTGACACCGGCTGCCAACTAGACATGGAGCCATTGATCACTACCCGTTGAGCCCGACAATCTAGCCAACTTTCTACCCACTTATAGTGCATTCATCCAGCCCATACTTCTTTAACTTGCTGACAAGAATACTGTGGGAGACCGTGTCAAAAGCTTTGCTAAAGTCAAGATACAATACATCCACTGCTTTCCCTTCATCCACAGAACCAGTAATCTCATCATAGAAGGCGATTAGATTAGTCAGGCATGACCTTCCCTTGGTGAATCCATGCTGACTGTTCCTGATCACTTTCCTCTCATGTAAGTGCTTCAGGATTGATTCTCTGAGGACCTGCTCCATGATTTTTCCGGGGACTGAAGTGAGGCTGACTGGCCTGTAGTTCCCAGGATCCTCCTTCTTCCCTTTTTTAAAGATTGGCACTACATTAGCCTTTTTCCAGTCATCCGGGACTTCCCCCGTTCGCCACGAGTTTTCAAAGATAAAGGCCAATGGCTCTGCAATCACAGCCGCCAGTTCCTTTAGCACTCTCGGATGCAACTCGTCCGGCCCCATGGACTTGTGCATGTCCAGCTTTTCTAAATAGTCCCTAACCACCTCTTTCTCCACAGAGGGCTGGCCATCTATTCCCCATGTTGTGATGCCCAGCGCAGCAGTCTGGGAGCTGACCTTGTTCGTGAAGACAGAGGCAAAAAAAGCATTGAGTACATTAGCTTTTTCTACATCCTCTCGTTTCCATATCCTATCGCATATCGTTCTTTGGCTGTTCTGGAAGAACAATAATTGTACATAGCTTAAGTAGAACAGTGAGGTGTATATATTGTAAAGAGAGAATGTATGGACTTAATTGAAGAGCTGCAGTTTTTGTTTTTTTAAATCAAGGGTAGCCTTATCAACAAAATCCCATTTGAATGGGATGTTCTGTGAAAAAGTATCATTGACTTCACCTACTAATCTAATCTAACAGTAACAGTATGCAGAGTGGGAGGGTTCTCTTTATTTAATAAACACTCTCATTCAGGTTTGGGTCTGTTGTTGTTTGTTTTAATTTCTATTTTCTAAACAAAAAGAAGTCCCCTCACAACCCTCCTGTGCCTACGTTTTTAAAATATGATGTTTGGATAATGGACCAAATTAGGCTCTTTACTGCTTTTTATACCCCTTCTTTGTAAACCAGCTGGGTAACAAAAGAAGCACGAATTTTCCACCAATGTTTAAACAAAATATCAAAGGAAGAGAAAACATTTATACAAGAAACAAAAAATAATCAGGCTAGCAAGCATGCAAACTTTACCCTACTACCAGCTAAACATAGTAGAGGCAAACTCCCTGTTTTCCGTACACCAGTATCAGTTTTTAGATGCTTATACCTTCTCATAAGCTTTCCAACAATTATTCAATCCACAGACTAAGATTTCTCCATTGGGATTTTGCTTCTCTGTGGCTCTACAGAAACTATAAATATACTGATTACCAATTCCTGTCATTACAGTTCAGTCTCCAAAATGTAAACAGAAATAAAATATCTGGAATACAGTCAGTATCCAATGGCACATGAGAAGTTTGACTAAGACATTGGCTCCATTTTCCCATTTTAGAACTTGCTCCCCCATGCAACCATCATCTGAAACTGTCAGTATTGTAGAAATAATGCAGTTAACATTCCAGTGTTGATGGGCGAGAGTTGCACGCAGCTACCAATCATAGCTTATAAATATTTGTATGTGAAATGCTAATTTTCAGTAGTATTCACAAGAATGCATGAATCTGATCTAAATACATTTTTTAAGGCTCTGACTGTATCTGATCCTTGGATGGGTGTTCAAGAGTGGGAAGTGTGCAACAAAACCTACCCATGCCATGCAGTGGGCAGCCACAGTGTGGCTTGGCAGTCCAAGCCCTTCTCACCCTTAGCATCTGCACCATTACTATACATACCTGAAAGGAAAGTTGAAGAAAGGGCTCTTCCCTACACCCTGGTGACCTGCCATGGGATGTGTGGGAGAGAGGTATGAGGGGACAGACGGATTGAAGAATTTGCAAGGTGATATCTCTATTATCGTGCAAGCACTTGATGACTGGGAGCCCCAGGAGGAATTCTGATATTAAGAGCATGGCCCTTCCACACACCTTCCAACACCCCAAGGGTATCAAGACATAGCCTTGCCATAAATGGTGAAATTTTGCTTTAGACAATATGGGGGAGTTTGGCAGACTAGGCTATGAGAGAACACTTTCCATTTTAAATGTGGCCACAAACCAGCCTTTTAGCATGCAAAAGAGAACCTGATGGTCACTGGTGAAAAGGGTTTCTTCTTTATCTGGAAGCAAGAAAAATATTTTAAGTGAAACAGCTTTTCACATAAAGCAGAGTGTGATGTTTGTTCATGAGCTTTATTAGCAGTGATAATATTTAAGAGCTAATTCACAGGTGTACTTGATACTCCATCTCTCCTGTAGAGAGTATTCAAGTGCCCCTCATCTATGAGAAGGGCAAGAATAGAAGTTTGGTCCTAACCTCACCACTATATAACTCCTAATATTGTCAAGCAAACCATGTAAGGACATTAAGTCAATCCAGTCCCTTCAGCCCACTCTCCAGGATTTTATTGTTCTGCTTAGCTATGAAAGAATCCTATTAACCTTTTCTCCTCCCCTCTCAAAATGTAAAGAGGAGAGAAAGAGAGAAATGGAAAAAGTGAAGAGAACACCCTGATTCTTCTTAAAGTGTGATTTTACTCTGTAAAAGTTAGTCTGTAAAAATGGGATTGTGGAATTTCAGTGTTCTGTGGCTCTTTATTATTTCCATATCTGTTGCGTTCATATTAAAAGCAAATAGTTTTTTTGTTGTTACTGCAACCTCAGCCTTGGATCTGAGAATCAAATTAGGTTCATCATTCTCATGCATCATTACCAGTAATAAATGTTCTACAAGCAAAATTAGGCTTTCAGTTACACCTGTGTGACCCTACTGTCTTCATTATATCCTCTGCATCACTCCAGTGGCCACAATAAGTTTACACAGATGTAACCAATTAGAAAAACAATACTATAGAAGATACATAGGAAAGAAGAGAATCCAAGCTGATTCACTCTCAACTAACAGGAGTAAAGGAGTTTTAAAAAATTGTCACAAAAGGAAGCAGAACTGAATCTGAGCACAAAGGGAGTATAGCTGTTGATTTGAACAATGAAGGGACCATTTTTCCAGTCACTTGAATACTCTCTACAGGAGAGATGGAGTATCGAGTACACCTGTGAATTAGCTCTTAAATATTATCACTGCTAATAAAGCTCATGAACAAACATCACACTCTGCTTTATGTGAAAAGCTGTTTCACTTAAAATATTTTTCTTGCTTCCAGATAAAGAAGAAACCCTTTTCACCAGTGACCATCAGGTTCTCTTTTGCATGCTAAAAGGCTGGTTTGTGGCCACATTTAAAATGGAAAGTGTTCTCTCATAGCCTAGTCTGCCAAACTCCCCCATATTGTCTAAAGCAAAATTTCACCATTTATGGCAAGGCTATGTCTTGATACCCTTGGGGTGTTGGAAGGTGTGTGGAAGGGCCATGCTCTTAATATCAGAATTCCTCCTGGGGCTCCCAGTCATCAAGTGCTTGCACGATAATAGAGATATCACCTTGCAAATTCTTCAATCCGTCTGTCCCCTCATACCTCTCTCCCACACATCCCATGGCAGGTCACCAGGGTGTAGGGAAGAGCCCTTTCTTCAACTTTCCTTTCAGGTATGTATAGTAATGGTGCAGATGCTAAGGGTGAGAAGGGCTTGGACTGCCAAGCCACACTGTGGCTGCCCACTGCATGGCATGGGTAGGTTTTGTTGCACACTTCCCACTCTTGAACACCCATCCAAGGATCAGATACAGTCAGAGCCTTAAAAAATGTATTTAGATCAGATTCATGCATTCTTGTGAATACTACTGAAAATTAGCATTTCACATACAAATATTTATAAGCTATGATTGGTAGCTGCGTGCAACTCTCGCCCATCAACACTGGAATGTTAACTGCATTATTTCTACAACGCTGACAGTTTCAGATGATGGTTGCATGGGGGACCAAGTTCTAAAATGGGAAAATGGAGCCAATGTCTTAGTCAAACTTCTCATGTGCCATTGGATACTGACTGTATTCCAGATATTTTATTTCTGTTTACATTTTGGAGACTGAACTGTAATGACAGGAATTGGTAATCAGTATATTTATAGTTTCTGTAGAGCCACAGAGAAGCAAAATCCCAATGGAGAAATCTTAGTCTGTGGATTGAATAATTGTTGGAAAGCTTATGAGAAGGTATAAGCATCTAAAAACTGATACTGGTGTACGGAAAACAGGGAGTTTGCCTCTATTATGTTTAGCTGGTAGTAGGGTAAAGTCTGCATGCTTGCTAGCCTGATTATTTTTTGTTTCTTGTATAAATGTTTTCTATTCCTTTGATATTTTGTTTAAACATTGGTGGAAAATTGGTGCTTCTTTTGTTCTTCTACACTTTCCACAGTATGCATCCGATGAAGTGAGCTGTAGCTCACAAAAGCTTATGCTCAAATAAATTGGTTAGTCTCTAAGGTGCCACAAGTACTCCTTTTCTTTTTGCGAATACAGACTAACACGGCTGTTACTCTGAAACCTGTCACAATATGAAAATAAGCATGTGACTGATGGTGTTGTAGAAGAGAAGGTAGACCAAAAAATATTTTTTTTTGGAAAGAAAACAGAGAAAGAAAATGACATGTTTCAGCAATCAGTCTGGACTGTGCTTTGATTTAATCTGATGAGTTTAGCAATTATGGATCTAGAGGAGTTTTTGAAAAGCAAATAATACTGAGGAAAGCATACAAAGAATGGTGTTCCTTGCCATAGTGGGACCAAATAAGTGAAAGAAGTTTCCTTGGCTAACAGAGCTCATGGCACGGGGGGGAAAAGGTGAAATTAAGTTTAATGTTCTCAGTGAAGTGTTGAGGGTTTTATTCACTTATGAAAATTGTCTTCGCTGAAATTTATAGTTTCTGAAACAGCAGACAGCATCCAGGTGAAAAGTTGCCTGTATTTATAGCACGTTTTAAAGGTCTAGTTTCCCTGTGGAGGTTTAGTGCTGTGTTATGACAGCTGAGAGAGCAATTTGTGTATGAAATTAGCAGCAGGGAGAAGCACAGCAAGTAATTAAGAGGTGCCTATTGAGAAAATGTGTTTTGGGAAAGGACCCTGGACATCATGAATAATTTTAAGATCATGGCATGTTCCGTGAAATATTTTAACTTTTCTCAGACACTCCAGATTGACCACATGGCCACAAAGATTCAATTCAGGTGGGACAACAGTTAGCTGCGATAAAAGTTAAGAATAGCCAAGCTGTAAAGCAAGTGGAAATTTTCATGGTGTTTCTTCTGTTGTTTCAGGATTATCAAGGGGAAGTGTATAGGGTACTACACTAGGAATCCAAATACCTGGGTCCTGTTCCTGGCTCTGACACTGCTGGGCAAGCCACTTCACTATTGTCTCCTGCCTGCCTGTCTTGTCTACTTAGACTGTAAGTTCTATGGGGCAGGGACTGTCTCTTACTATTTATATATACAGCGCCCAGCACAATTAGGTCCCAGTCTAGGTACTATTTAATATACATAATAAATATAAACCTCCATTTCTGTGATGAAGGTTAAGAAATTCCAGAGTGACACATGTTCACTCAGGAATCACGCTAGAAAAATCAATGGGTTAAATTTTACGCTTACGCACTTGATAAGCTACACAGGGACATATAATAATGATACCTCCCAGCACTTTTCATTAAGATATCTTGAAGCACTTTACAAAGGGGGTAAGCATCATTCTCCATTTTACGGATGGGGAAGGCAAGGCAAGGCACAGGGAAGTAAAGTGACTTGCCCAAGGTCACCTAGCAGGCTAATAGTTGAGCCAGGAATAGAACCTAGGTGCCCTGTGTCCCCTCTATCCACTATATAAAGTGGATAGTCCCCATATGAACTAATCAAATTGATCTCCCTGACCACCTACCCTCCCGCCCCCGCCAGGCTCCAAAGAGGTCATCTCTAACATTATGTCTGCTGAGGAACTAGAGGTTGCTACTCAGTTGGGGCATGCTATTTTGTAACCATTTTTCTCTTTCAGGTAGGTTTCCAGACCAAATTTTCATGAGATTTTATGATTGAGATTCTTTTCTGGGTAGGAAAGACAGAAAATATCTCATTAAAAACAGAAAAGGGGCAGAGAAGACCTACACCCACCCTTTCCAGTAAATAATTAAAAGCTTTTACAAAACAGCAAGATAAGAATTTAAGAAGGAAAATTGATTCATGAGTATACTTACTAAGACTAGTAGCTTTGTTTTCAAAGGACCCTGTGGTTTATTGTACTTCAGTACACATACGTGGGCACTGAACGGATTTCAATTTCTGGGGCCAGAGAAGGGAATGTATACAAGAATTATAAAATACATTTGCTGGTGTCAGTGATTTCCTGCTTTAAAAAAAAATTATATTGTGTACACACACACACACACACCTACCTCACAATAAAATGTAAGGAATGTGTTTAGTATTATTGAGGCAGTCTTCGTTCCAGTAATCTCCTTTCTGTGTGTGTGTGTGTGTAATAAAACAGAAAGCTTTATATTCTTTTAAGCTGCCATGCTAAAAGACATCCACTCTATTGCTCCACTTGTGTGCAGTGGTTCTGACATTTTCAAATGTCTTGACAATAGCCTTTCTTGTGTTATTCTGGTGTTCAGGCGTCCTCATAGAACAAGGAAGTACAGAAACACTCCAACTAAATATCTCAGAAAAGACTATCTAAACTTTTGCAAAACTCCATAAAAGTTTGACTTGGGTTAATTTTGAGCAAAAATTTGAGTTAGCTCTTAATTTACCCTCTCAAGTCACCTATTCCTAGCTCCCAAATCTACTTAACTACACCAAACACAAATTGAAGATTTGCAAATTAGATCTCCCAAAAGAGCTAACCAAACCAATATCTGTCAGAAAACCTCTAACCCAGTGGTCTCCAAACTTTTTGGCTCGCGCACCCCCAGGGTGACCTGCTGCAGACGCGCCGCCGACGGAAGAAGACTGGAAGACCTGCTGCAGGCGGGCCGCCAGAGGGGAACACCAGCCGCGGACGTGCAAAGCTGCCGCCGAAGAAAAACAACAGTGGCGAGCCATCTGGCGGCGCTACGGCTGCCGTGCACCCCTTGGGATCATCTCGCACACCCCAGTTTGGAGATCACCCGTCCAATCTGTCTTATTCTCTTTCCTCTCATTTAAGAGTCTCCCAATTGTGCATTATCAAAATCATTAATATGCTGTTCATTAAGAGCCTCATACAACTTTCTTTGTGCTTAGGATTCAGTTGCCATAATAAAGACAAGATACATGAACAACTTACATTTCCCATGAATCAGTCTGTGCTGGCAGTTGCCGCCTTCTTATCCAGAAGCATTGTAGGGCACCCACACTGTAACAAGTTTCCTACCCACCCCTGTCTAGTTAACTATGTGCATCCCCTCCAGCCGAGCCCCTGCCCCTCGTGTGGATTGCAAAACCCAATTAAGTTTCCCTACAAAATGGTGGTAATACAAAGGCAATGGGGCACCCTTTCTCAGAGGCAAGAGAACAGCCATGGGGTGGATCACCAAGGCAAGATCTGACTCTCTCTTTGTTTTTCCAGGTAGCATTAAGTACTTATGCTTTGCCCTCACTCCTCCCATGTATCTCCAAACCACACCTACTTTAGAAGAATTTATAAATAATCTGCAGATCTTCTGCATAGGTTTGTAATAAGTTGCTACTCTTTTCAGCATGCAAGTCATGAGAGCCTGTGACCATAACAACATGCATTTTGTACTAGGTGAGAACACCAAGGAAATTTGATAATCTGTATTACATCAACTTCATTATCTCCCCACAACTGCTAAAAAACATGTTCTCCAAAACAAATCCTCAGCCTAGCAGAATAAAGTCACTAGATGATCACAATGGTCCCTTCTGGCCTTGGAATCTAATTGTGGGGTGTGGATAGAGCAAATTCTGGTCTTAGTGACACCTGTGTAAGTCAGGTGTAAACAGAGTAATTTGAGCCGGATCCATGTCAGAATCAACGAGTACAGAATTTAGCCCCATATGCCTGAATTCAAGTCCGCTGGAGCTTTTAGGGTAGAGACTTTTATAAAATGAGGAGGTCTGGCTAGAGCCAGTTGAATAGTTAATTATGAATGATATTTGTTAATAATTTAGTCTGCTTTTTGATTTCTTTGAATTTTCTCTATTTTCTTTGAATGTATTATTTATTCATAAGTATAAGAAGAATAATTTGGATGAATAATTTCAACATAATGGGGTATCTGTGAACTTTTCTCTTAAACTTATTTTGTTATTCATGGTATGTGATTGGCCACCCAAGTTACATGGAATTGATATTGCTCCCCGACTGGATAAGGGAAATGGCTCAAAACAGGAAAATAAGTAATCATGCATTTCTGGTAGGATTTTTTGTGGATGAACTGTCATTTGTGATTCATGAAACTTTACCACTCAGGATAATTTTCATTCATACTCAGCAATTCTCCTAATACTTGTAAATAATATTATTCCACAAAACCATAAAAACCAAAACTGGATCCCTATATTTGCAAAGAAATAAAATATAAATGATTGTGATAGTAAAAATAAAAACCCTATGGGATTCCTATATAAGCACAAGATGCATTATTAGTCAGGAATTAAATCAGACACTTTAAAAATTAACAGAAAGTTTAAAAAAACGGCTTGCATAGCATCCCTAAGGAAAATGAATATTAGAGATGGAAGTATTCCTTTGATAATAGATTGTAAAGGTAGTAAGGCTATTAGCCAGGATAAGCAGGGATGGTGTCCCTAGCCTCTGTTTGCCGGAAGCTGGGAATGGGCAACAGGGGATGGATCACTTGATGATTACCTGTTCTGTTCATTCCCTCTGGGGCACCTGGCGTGGCCACTGTCAGAAGACAGGATACTGGGCTAGCTGGACCTTTGGTCTGACCCAGTGTGGCCGTTCTTATGCAGTAAGAAAGGAGTGTTAGATTTGTTGCTTCTGTCTCACAGCAGTATGCACATTACTATGCATACAACTGTCTGTATAGTACTTTTGGAATATGGCATAATGAACCATATTCTGAAATAAGCAAGTGAACTTAGTTTGAGTTTGAAGTTACTTTTTATTTAACCTCAGTCTTATCCCTGCTGTTCAAAATGGTAGATTACTCTTAATTCATGAATGAAAAATTGGGTCTAGATTCTGCATAATTGCTCCTGTCCATAACACAGGGCATAGAACTTCCCCAAGATAATTCCCAGAGCTCACCCTATTAGAACAACATCCAATCTTGATTTTAAAATGGACACACAACCCTGGGTAAATTCTTCCAATGGTTCATTACCCTCACTATTAAAAAATATGCTTTATTTCCAGACTGAGTTTGTCTAGCTTCAACTTCCAGCTATTGGATCATGTTATACCTTTCTCCACTTGAAGGAAGATCCAATTATGCAATATTTGGTTCCCATATAGGTACTTATAAACTGTGATCAAGTCACCCCTAAACCTTCTCTTTGTTAAGTAAAATAGATTGAGCTCTTTCAGTTTGTCATCATATGACAATCACACTCAATATATTAATGTCCTTCAATTGTGAACATGAGATCTGGACACAGTATTTTAGCATCAGTTGCACCAGTGCCATTCCAGAGGTAAAATAATCTCTCCATTCCTACACAAAATTCCCCTATTTTTGCATTAGCTCTTTTGTCCACAGAGCTGCACTGGAAGCTCATGTTCAGCTGATTATTCAGCAAGATCCCCAAATCTTTTTCGGATCCCCTGCTTCCCAAGATAGAGTATCCCACTGTGTAAGTATGGCCTACGTTGTTTGCTCCTAGCTGTATACATTGTCTGCTTGTGCCCAGCTCACCAAGTGATCCTGATTGCTCTCAATCACTGACCTGTCCTCTTCATTATTTACCACTCCCCAACTCCTCAAAGTTATAAGTGATGATTTTATATTTTCTTCCGGGTCATTGATAAAACTGCTAAAAAGCAAGGGCCAAGAACTGATCCCTGAAGGACTCTACTGGAAACAAACCCGCTCAAGGATGAGTCCCCATTTACATTTTCAGACCTATCAAATAGCTAGTTTTTAATCCATTTAGTGTGTGCCATGTTAATTTTCAAACACTATTACTATTGTCAACCAAACTTGTAATCTCATTTAAAACAAGATACGATGTTAGTTTGACAGGCTCTATTTCCGTACACCTATGTTGATTGACATTAATTATCCTCCTTTAATTCTTTATTACTCAAGTCCCATATCAACTGCTCCATTATCTTGCCCAAGATCAATGCCAGACTGACAGGTCTATAAATATTGGCACAGAAACATTTGCTTTCTTCCAGTCTTCTGGAACTTCCCCAGTGTTTCATGTTAATGAAAATCAAGATTAAAGGTCCAGTTTGCTCCTCAGCCAGCTCTTTTAAAATTCTTGGATGCACGTTATTTGGACCTGCTGATTTAAAAATGTCTGACTTAAATAGTCACTTCCACTGATGTAAATCAGGAGTAGCTCCCTTTAACTCAATGGAGTTACATTGTCTATGCTAGAGACAACTATATAGTTATCTGGCAAACCTTACTCGGTTAGACCTATTTTATACAAACAAAAGAGTGTTTTTGCCAGTGCAGATTATACCATTTACTGAAATGACACAAAATATATCAACAATAGCACTTTTTTGCCAGACTGCTTCTTCACAAGGGATTTTGCCAGTATAGCTATGCTGGTTAGCAGCATGACTTTCTCCTCATTCCTAACCAACATAGCAACGCCAGTATAACTTTAAGCATAGCTCAGGCTGCTAGTATGAGATTGGTGTGGCTGTTAGAAGAATCAGATCCAACAAATCCCCAGTGCTTTGAGATACACTGACTTACCAAATGCTTGATTTACCTATGTGTTCTGCAATGGCCATCTGAACAATGGCACTCTGGAGGAGGCGAAAACCCTTCCAGTGGTTGTTTATTCATACTATGCTTAAAATCAGTGTATATCATATCTATATCTGAATATCTTCTATTCTTTTATAGCCATAGACAACCCAGTTATATCTTGAAGGCCAAAGAAATATTAGAATTACCTGTCAGATACGAGTTGGGCAGAGCAAGGTTTCAGTATGTTGTCCCTGTGTCTGGCTTCAACCTCCATTTCATCTGCAGGTGTTACATTTAGATTAGAATGTCTGGAGCTCTTACTGAGGTGTAATGCATTTATATCTACAACGGTTTTGAAAAGAGTTCAAAGCAAACATGGCTACATTCTGAGTTTAAAACGTTGTTACCATCTCCTTAAACAAAAACAAATGCAGCAAAATTTGTGTAATCCCATTGAAATCAGTGTAGTTTCATCAGCTATTAATTTATTCCTGCCATTGATTAATAGCATGCATTGTTTGGGCTAGTTAGCCAAAAGCAGCCAGGACCAAATTCAGTGGTGTCTTAATTAGGTCATATAACAGGCATAAATGACAAATTAGAATAGATTACACCAATTTGTTATTCAATGGGTATACAAAATGAGTGTCCCGATGGGAGACATAGCAGGAAAATCAAATAGCAGGAAGGTATGAGATACAAGTTTCTCCACCCCTAATTTAACTTATGCCCACACTATCCCCAACATTTCTGGAGTCATATTCAGCACGGCCATAAGAAGGCACAACTCCTATTAGATTTAATGGGAGCTGTGCCTAATTATGCTTTTTGCTAAATTTGATTCCACAGAATACCAAACCAGTCTCATTTTGTACAGCCACTCAATGCCAAATCATTACACATACACTATTTAACCACCATACTCTGGCTAATTTACACTGGATGTGTAATTTATGCTTCCATTTATGTCACAGTTGGTGTGACTCTTTGTCTTAGATCTGAAAAGAACTGCTGTACCTCAAATCCACATTTGACCATACGGATTGTACTTTAGACAAACCATTTGTAATGAATTCAGAAAGCTTTCACCCACTCACACATTTCTGGATAATTCATTTTAATTAAATACACACCCTTTTTCTCTTCAGTAAGAAAAAGTTTACTCTGTGAAGATGATTTCACTACAAGAGAACTCTATAACCAGTGTTTTGAATGAACATCAATTGAACTATAAGAAGCACAGAAACAAAGAGCTACAAGAGGTTATGTCTGCCGTAGCTACAAACCTGTTTTACTGAAGATATCGTACCTATTAGCTAATGATTCTTATGGAACTTATTGCTTGTATTTTGCAGGTGGTCATCTTCAGTTTTTCAAAATGTATCCAATGAATTGCACTTTAAGAGTGTATAATAGGATCTCAATATGAAGAGAATGGTACAACTATGATTTATTTTAAAGGAATGTACAGTGCTATCCCTTATTATTCCATTTGTGTTATCAATACAACAGGGTCTTAAACAGACTTCTCAACTTTTTTAAAAAGTGTAAGCATTTGAGTGGATTGGAAAACTATTGAAGCTTTTACATCACCCTGAAAATATCAATTAACAAATGGTTGGTGAGTAATCTGCTTTGTGTGCACTAATGATGCTGCAAATAGCTTTCCAATTTAGAGTGGCCTCAGGAGCACTATAGATCCATGTACACAGGATATGTCTTGAAGTTAACCAAAGGGAAAGACTAATAGAGGGGGAAAAAACCAAAGAGTACTTGTGGCACCTTAGAGACTAACAAATTTATTTGAGCATAAGCTTTCATGGGCTAAAGCCCACTTCATCAGGTTCATTAGCCCACGAACGCTTATGCTCAAATAAATCTTTAAGGTGCCACAAATACCCCTCGTTTGGTTTTTTTGCTGATACAGACTAACACAGCAACCACTCTGAAACTAGTAGTGAAGACATTTAACATTTTTTTAAAACAAAAATCCACTAACATGTGCCTGATATTTCTATTAATAAAACAATTGCCATTCTTTATAGCAATAAGAATAAATCATTCCCAAGTATGTGATTATGCTAAGAATGTAAGCCCTGCACATAAACAATATACCTATGATGTCTGAAGTATATCTATGATAAATAATTTTAAGAGTGATGAGAAAATGATCGTACTGTAGTTAACGAAAGGAGTGAAATATTGTAAAGACTAAGGAACTACATTCTACCTTTGATACATTTATTTCCATTGATCTTTCTTGCACATTGCATTGCTAAGTATGAAAACAAAAAACAAATTGTATCACATAGCAGCAGCACGAAGGACTTAAAATGCTGTAGCCATAATCTCATAGTCCCTTTCTGCTATCAATTCAAAGGTCAAACAGCATCATTTACCAAGCGGGCTGTCAGTGGGCTCCAGACATGAATCACTTTAATTATTTTTAATTGAGTGATTTTGTTTTTGTTTTTAATTGATTATTCAAGGTCACTTTCTGGTTGAATGGATAAGAATGGGATATGATTAAGGTGTCACTCTGTGTCATTACAGCCTCAGTCAGCCTCTCCTTCAACTTGATATCCTACCCCATAATGACCTGGAGTGGCCAAAAATCTCTGGCTTAAGCAATAGCACCAGTGCCAATGAGGAACCGAATGAGGGAATCTTAAATTGCTGCATGAAGTGAGCTCTTTGATAAAAACTGCATTTAAAACCTTTGAAGCAAGAAGAGAAATTGTAATCCTTAGATCACAAAAAAGGAGGGTCATGAACTGAAGCTCAAGAAAATTCTTCAAATGGTCATGTCTGAACATCACCTAGCACAGTGGAGTCCTGTCCTGGAAAAGGCCTCTAGAAGCTACTGTAATACAAATAAATAATCCCAATAAAGGGCTAATATTCCTATATTAACAGTGTGATGGCTGAGTGAGTTAAACCCTTCACCGCTCCATGCACGCACAATGCACTGTGAGAGTAAAAGCAGCGACAGAGTCTGAGACTTATGGACATACCCTATAAAGCTGAGCATGCACCTGAGATTTCATGTAATGAAGTAGGTGCAAAGAAAACCTTCTTGTACCCTGAGTGTGCATATAACATTAACGAGAAATTTTTTTTAGCGACCATTGCAAAATACTTACATATCTCTGCTACATTATTCTTTCATAATAAATTTTGCCTGATCAGTTTTTGCACAGGCCTACAGCAAAAGATATTCTATTATTGTTTATGGATAAAAATGCATTTGTTAGACAAGGTAGTGCCAAACTTCAAATGAAACAACTTATCAACTTTATCAAACTAAATAGACTCTTTCTCACAAGTAGCTCCCTGAACACACAAAGGCCAAACCTTGAGGATCACAACCTCCACTCCTCAATCAGACTGAACTCCTATGGAAGTCAACTGGAATTTGGTCTGAGTAAGGACTATAGGGTTTATAGGTTCCAGGTTTATGAAGGAATAGAGAACCTTACACATATATAACTGACTGGTATAACACACAGTATTAAGCAGTGCTTTGAGAACCTTTGGCATATAAACCACCCAAGGGCTCTTGAAAGGATTAAATTTTGAGTGATACTAATATTATAACTTCAAAAGAACTGTGTGATATACTGGCCTTCCTAATTTTCCAAGCCATTTTTGAATTTCATGCTGTTTGATCCATGCCAAATAAGAAAACAGTGAGATGGGAATCCAATTAAGTGTCTTATAGCTAAGGCTTGATTTACACTACAGACTTAGGTCGACATATTGCAGCTTACGTTGACCTAATTATGTCAGTATACACATTACAAACTTGCTCCCACCGGTGTAAGTACCCTTACGACACTGACATAACTCCAGGTCCACAAGAGGCATAGGGCTTATGTTGGTGTAGTTAGGGCGATGCAGTTGTCTGCGGAGACACTGTGGGTTACTCATCGGCGACGGGTGGAGCTCCCCTTCAGGGAGGCTAGCCCACCTGGCCCCAACCCTTCTGCCCGAGGCTCCCCCCCACCATGGCGGGAGGAGCTCCGGGCCAGCCGGAGCCCCCACAGCTGTGCAGCACCTCCACTTCTGAGACCCCAATCCACCCCTGTGGGAACAATCGCATGACTCTTCGCAAAGAACCTGACTTGATAAACCAAGGAAGCTGAATAGCAGATACTGCCTCCTCAGCCACCCTGGAACCTGCCTGGCCAAGAGAAGGAGGTGGATGGTGGTGGTTGGGGACTCTCTCCTCAGGGGGACTGAGTCATCTATCTGCCGCCCTGACCGGGAAAACGGAGAAATTTGCTGCTTGCCAGGGCCTAAGATTCGCGATGTGACGGAGTGTCTGCCGAGACTCATCAAGTCCTCGGACCGCTACCCCTTCCTGCTTTTCCACGTTGGCACCAATGATACTGCCAAGAATGACCTTGAGCGGATCACTGCAGATTACGTGGCTCTGGGAAGGAGGATAAAGGAGTATGAGGCGCAAGTGGTGTTCTTGTCCATCCTCCCCGTGGAAGGAAAAGGCCTGGGTAGGGATCGTCGAATCGTGGAAGTCAATGAATGGCTACGCAGGTGGTGTCGGAGAGAAGGCTTTGGATTCTTTGACCACGGGATGGTGTTCCAAGAAGGAGGAGTGCTAGGCAGAGACGGGCTCCACCTAACGAAGAGAGGGAAGAGCATCTTCGCAAGCAGGCTGGGCTTTAAACTAGGTTCACCGGGGGAAGGAGACCAAAGCCCTGAGGTAAGTGGGGAAGTGGAATACTGGGAGGAAGCACGAACAGGAGCGTGTGAGAGGGGAGGGCTCCTGCCTCATACTGAGAACAAGGGGCGATCAGCGGATTATCTCAAGTGCCTATATACAAATGCACAAAGCCTGGGAAACAAGCAGGGAGAACTGGAGGTCCTGGCAAAGTCAGAGAATTATGATGTGATTGGAATAACGGAGACTTCGTGGGATAACTCGCATGACTGGAGTACTGTCATGGATGGGTATAAACTGTTCAGGAAGGACAGGGAGGCCAGAAAAGGTGGGGGAGTTGCACTGTATGTAAGGGAGCAGTATGACTGCTCAGAGCTCAAGTATGAAACTGCAGAAAAACCTGAGAGTCTCTGGATTAAGTTTAGAAGCCTGAGCAACAAGGGTGATGTCGTGGTGGGAGTCTGCTATAGACCACCAGACCAGGGGGATGAGGTGGACGAGGCTTTCTTCCGGCAAGTCGCAGAAGCTACTAGATCGCACGCCCTGGTTCTCATGAGCGACTTCAATCATCCTGATATCTGCTGGGAGAGCACTACAGCGGTGCACAGACAATTCAGGAAGTTTTTGGAAACTGTAGGGGACAATTTCCTGGTGCAAGTGCTGGAGGAACCAACTAGGGGTGGAGCTCTTCTTGACCTGCTGCTCACAAACCCGGAAGAATTAGTAGGGGAAGCAAAAGTGGATGGGAACCTGGGAGGCAGTGACCATGAGAGATGGTCGAGTTCAGGATCCTGACACAAGGAAGAAAGGAAAGCAGCAGAATACGGACACTGGACTTCAGAAAAGCAGACTTTGATTCCCTCAGGGAACTGATGGGCAAGATCCCCTGGGAGAATAACATGAGGGGGAAAGGAGTCCAGGAGATCTGGCTGTATTTTAAAGAATCCTTATTGAGGTTACAGGGACAAACCATCCCGAAATGTAGAAAGAATAGTAAATATGGCAGGCGACCACCTTGGCTTAACAGTGAAATCCTTGCTGATCTTAAACACAAAAAAGAGGCTTACAAGAAGTGGAAGATTGGACAAATGACCAGGGGTGAGTATATAAATATTGCTCGGGCATGTACGAATGGAATCAGGAAGGCTAAATCGCACCTGGAGTTGCAGTCAGCGAGGGATGTTAAGAGTAACAAGAAGGGTTTCTTCAGGTATGTTGGCAATAAGAAGAAAGCCAAGGAAAGTGTGGGCTCCTTACTAAATGAGGGAGGCAACCTAGTGACAGAGGATGTGGAAAAAGCTAACGTACTCAATGCTTTTTTTGCCTCTGTCTTCACGAACAAGGTCAGCTCCCAGACTACTGCACTGGGCAGCACAGCATGGGGAGGATGTGGCCAGCCCTCTGTGAAGGAAGAAGTGGTTTGGGACTATTTAGAAAAACTGGACGTGCACAAGTCCATGGGGCCAGATGCGTTGCATCCGAGAGTGCTAAAGGAATTGGCAGATGTGATTGCAGAGCCATTGGCCATTATCTTTGAAAACTCATGGCGATTGGGGGAAGTCCCGGAAGATTGGAAAAAGGCTAATGTAGTTCCCATCTTTAAAAAAGGGAAGAAGGATGACCCTGGGAACTACAGGCCGGTCAGCCTCACCTCAGTCCCCGGAAAAATCATGGAGCATGTCCTCAAGGAATCAATTCTGAAGCACTTAGACGAGAAGAAAGTGATCAGGAACAGTCAGCATGGATTCACCAAGGGAAAGTCATGCCTGACTAATCTAATTGCCTTCTATGACGAGATAACTGGTTCTGTGGATGAAGGGAAAGCAGCGGACATGTTATTCCTCGACTTTAGCAAAGCTTTTGACACGGTCTCCCACAGTATTCTTGTCAGCAAGTTAAAGAAGTATGGGCTGGATGGATGCACTACAAAGTGGGTAGAAAGTTGGCTAGATTGTCGGGCTCAACGGGTAGTGATCAATGGCTCCATGTCTAGTTGGCAGCCGGTATCTAGCGGAGTGCCCCAAGGGTCGGTCCTGGGGCCTGTTTTGTTCAATATCTTCATTAATGATCTGGAGGATGGTGTGGATTGCAAGTTTGCGGATGACACTAAACTGGGAGGAGTGGTAGATACATTGGAGGGTAGGGATAGGATACAGAGGGACCTAGACAAATTGGAGGATTGGGCCAAAAGAAATCTGATGAGGTTCAACAGGACAAGTGCAGAGTCCTGCACTTAGGACGGAAGAATCCAATGCACCGCTACAGACTAGGGACCAAATGGCTAGGCAGCAGTTCTGCAGAGAAGGACCTAGGGGTGACAGTGGATGAGAAGCTGGATATGAGTCAACAGTGTGCCCTTTTTGCTAAGAAGGCCAATGGCATTTTGGGGTGTATAAGTAGGGGCATTGCCAGCAGATCGAGGGACGTGATCGTTGCCCTCTATTCGACATTGGTGAGGCCTCATCTGGAGTATTGTGTCCAGTTTTGGGCCCCACACTACAAGAAGGATGTGGAGAAATTGGAGAGAGTCCAGCGAAGGGCAACAAAAATGATTAGGGGTCTGGAACAAATGACTTATGAGGAGAGGCTGAGGGAACTGGGATTGTTTAGTCTATGGAAGAGAAGAATGAGGGGGGATTTGATAGCTGCTTTTAACTACCTGAAAGGTGGATCCAAAGATGATGGATCTAGACTATTCTCAGTGATAGCAGATGACAGGACAAGGAGTAATGGTCTCAAATTGCACTGGGGGAGGTTTAGGTTGGATATTAGGAAAAACTTTTTCACTAGGAGGGTGGTGAAACACTGGAATGCGTTGCCTAGGGTGGTGGTAGAATCTCCTTCCTTAGAAGTTTTTAAGGTCAGGCTTGACAAAGCCCTGGCTGGGATGATTTAGTTGGGATTGGTCCTGCTCTGGGCAGCGGGTTGGACTAGATGGCCTCCAGAGTCCCTTCCAACTCTGTTATTCTATGATTCTATGATAATAATAAGCAAAAACTTCCCCTTGCAAACCCCACAACTGGAGTCCAGTGACTGCAGCTGCGCCAGGGGAGGCTTAGCCTGCCCTGGCCTATTACACCCACCGCCCATGGGGTTAGTTACATCAGCTATTGGCTGTCATTCTTGTCCGTGCTGGAGCCACGAAATTGACAAGAAAGCCAGACTATCAACCCAGGGTGGGTGGGGTGCTCCACCTAGATCTGGGCTGTGCCCACCCAGCTCCCTGCTCCCCATGAGGAGCCCAGCTGTACTGAGGTTCCTGGCTCCCCATGGCAAGTGGGGAGCCGAGAGCCTGGGGGGCAGCCGGGCTCCCCGCAGGGAGCTGAGAGCCTGGAGAAGCAGAGAGCTGAAAGCAGGAAGGGTTGGTGGCAGCCATGCTCCTGGTGGAGAGCGGGGAGCCAAGAGCCCAGGGGAGCAGAGAGCTGGGCTTCCACTGAGAAGCTGCATGCCCTGACTCTCAGCCCCCCCACACTGCCTTCGGTGGAAGTGCTCCTGGTGAGGACACTCCCCGCTGATGCAAGGAGGGCAGTGTTGACATGAACCACCACAGTAATTATTTTGGGGGCTGTATGTCAACCTAACATAGGTCGACTTCAGTTTGTAGTGTAGACATGCCATTTGTCTCTTGTGCTAGGCGGTATGGGGCAATAATTGTTCAATATGAAATAAAATATAATTAAATAAAAATAATTACATATTAAGGCTCCAAAGTGGTATCTGACTAATCTCCAGAAATCCTCAAGAGGAGAAAGGTATTTATTTATAAGCAGCAGAAGTATCACCTATATGAAATACGGTTCCCCATAAGTCCGAGAACTATAACCTCATGTCTACACAGCAGCTGCTAGCATTGCCTGAGTAGCATGCTAACAATAGCATCGTGCCTGTGGTGGCAAGGGCGGCAGCTCATGCTAGCTGCCAAAGTACATAGTCAGTGGTTAGGCAGGAACGTACTCAGGTGGCTAACCCAAGCCACTGCAGTCACACTACTATTTTTAGTATGCTGGCTCAAGCAGAGCTAGCATGTCTGCCTGCCCAGGCTGAGAAGAACCCTCCCAGCTTATGTGTAGACATACCCTTAAGAATGTCAAGCACCTTTTCTTCTGTATAAACAGTTCTCACTTATGAACCAGCAGAATCCTGCTGCTGAAATGTATACAGGGCATCCATGCTGAGATTTCAGAGGGAGATGGGGGTTTAGGTTATGCTTGGCTCCTTAGTCTTTGTCAGCCTTGATTTATTTTCACAGTAGAAAAATCTCTCCGTCACTATAGTTCATTTAAGGCCTGGTCCTGCAAGATGTTGAGTGACTTCTGAGACTGTAGTTTGCAGGTTGAAAACTATAGCCATAAAATTAAAAGCCATTGCTGAGACATCTCTAGCCTTCATCCCAGTAGGGATGTGGATGTGTATGGTTGTATTGAGAGTCTTTCTATTCCTGCCATTTGCAAAGGTTTTGATTGGAAATGGCTAATCACTTTTCAAAACTAACACATTTCTTTTAAGAGAGACAAGGTGGGTGAGGTAATATCTTTTATCATACCCACCTTGTCTCTCTAATATCCTGGGGCTGACATGGCTTCAACTACACTTTCTTTTAAGTGATGATTGCCTAGTTTAATTACTACGTGTGTATGTAAAGGAAAACTGATAAAACAAGAGCTTACAAATATACATTTAGCTGTAGAGCAGTAACAACAAAACTTCTTACTAATCCTCAGTTTTCAGACAGTAGCAAAAAGAAAGCAGAGAATAGGCAATGCAAAATAAGAAACTAAAGTTTAGATTAAGTTAGTCTCTAATGGACCATTTGACATAGAACAATTTAAATTCTAATACCAGTGGAAAAAGTACAACATTCATTTATGCCAATTCTCTTTGCTTAAATATTGGCTTCAGTAGCTTTACTTCATTCTTTCTGGCTCATAACAAATACGATTATAGCACCCGCTATTTAAAAACCACTAACTCAATGCGTTTGATAAAGAGATGTTAATATTACAAAAATATACAGTATTAGATTCAGAATGATTAATCATTCTAAAGCCAACCTTTGGGCACTACTGGCATTCACAAAACCACCACTCAGCTTCACCTGAAGTCCCTAAGCACCTAAGTTTCCATTGGTGAATCCTCCAAATTTCTGCTGGTGGGCACATGCACATCCACCTACATTCTAACACAGCCTAGTTGCTCAGTGCCTAGCTCATGCCTAAGCCCTGCCTGGATTCATGAACTGTACATTTCCCTGCCTCTCTAACTTGACTTAGTAGATGTGCTCTGAGCATGCCGAACACACATGTTGTCATGCCACTGCTTCTACCTAATAGTTCAGTGGTTAGGGCACCCATCCAGCAGGTGGGAAACCCAGCTTTGAATCCCTGCTTTTCCTGAATTGGTGCAGTAACTACAGCTTGGGTCTCCCACCTCTCAGACTGACGGCGGGGGGTTGGGGGGGGGTGGAATAGATCACTCTCAGCCTCTCCTGTTGAAACTGTTCCACTTTGTATAAATAATTGAACTACAGAAAGAAAGCCTCTTTCATCCTGCAAATATTTTTCTGTTTATGGACTTGAGCCTCCCTCCCCATCCCCTTTTTTAAAAAATGGGGACTTTGTCCATCAATTGTACCTACCTTGATAGTCTGTGTTGCAGTAATACTTTGTTTTTGTACATGGAGGACAAAATGCAGAATGTACAGTATCTGTAGTACAGATCTGTAGTTAGTCTTATGTTAGCCATATATTGTGAAAGCCTGACCCTACTCAAGTCAATGTCAAAACTCCCATTGACTTCAAAGAGGCCAGAATTTCACCCATAACATGCATTTGTTATGCAGCCTTTAAGTTTCTTGTTAAAGTTTGATAGGTTGCATGTGCATATCCTCATTGAGACTCTGTGTAGTACTGAAATCAATCGCATTCTGAAAGCTATCATTTTACAACACTTACATAGCAAACTTGCAAGTGTAGAGCTGTGGAACAGTTTTTGGCACGGAGTGTGCAAATTTGAGAATGGGGTATCTGCCAAAGGAACTGGCAGTGTATTTTCACAGCTGACTTCTTATTTAGCTGAAAACAGCTTGGGTAGCAAACATGTTTTCCAAACTTTTTCCAAGAATATCAGAGCTTATTTTTGTTAACTGAGTCTTTTAAATGATCCATTTTGTCAACCATTTGTGACTGACTACATCTTATTGCAGTCACTCCATCTGCATTCCCATGAGTGTCTAGTTTGGAACGGGAGAGGAAATGGAATTGAGTTAAGCTTTCGTCAAACAGCAGCAGGGAGCTCTAGCGGTTTGGCACATACCCCAAGACTGGGTACCGATTCAAATTCCTGTGTTTTTTGAGAATGCTACTAATTGGTCATGTTAGTGTAAAATGTGGAAACAAATGTTGCATAATTGGACAGAACGCTAGTTAAATCTGAGATTAGGAATGTACTCCTTTTGGTTTTCTTTGAACTTTTTAATTGTCAGGCTTACGGAAAATGTGCAAAATTGGTACAGAACTATTCAGTGAACTGAGATGGTAGGGCGCATGGTTTTAGTTTATATAAAAACCCTGAGATGTTACTTGCATGAAATCAAAAACCACAAAGATTGTGTTTGTCAAAGATGGGTAATTCAAGTGAAGTATTTTATTAAAAGTTCCTGAAAAACAAAACACATTCACAGAAACTCAGTACTTCAGTTAATGAGCCAAATCCTCAGATGGTATAAATCAGCATAACTCCATTTACTTCAGTGGAGCTAGGCCATGCACATCAGCTGAGGATGTGGCATGTGGCCCAATGGGCAGATTTTTAAAGCTGCTAAAAGATGCAGATAGGCGCTAGTAGAATTTTCAAAAGTACCTACCTTCCACTGAAATCAAATCTGGCCCTCGGTCACTTATTCTTAAGAAGTTTTAGGACCTGATCCACAGCCTGTTGAAGTCAGCAGAATGTTCCCCACATACCCATTGACCTAAGTGGTCTTTGGATCAGGCCCTTAGACCGTTCAGAGAAACGGTCACTTTTTGAAAGCCGAATGTAATCTGTTAAAATGTTGAACTCCATACATCCACTCAGGTGCAATCAGCTAGTTCATTCTCTTAGGGTTCAATCCTGCAAGGTGCCAAGCACTCTGGCCCCAATCCAGCATTGCACTTAAATATTTGTTTAATTTGGGTAGTTCTGTATAGTCAATGGGACTACACACATGCTGATAGCTAAGTGCTTTCCTAGATTGGAGGCAGACTGTTCAGCACCTTACATGATCAAGCCCTCAGAACTAAATTTTGCCCCTTGATACATACATGCAACTTGGATATATCTAGAACAGTTAGACTCAATGTTAAATAAAGTTTTAGGAAAACAATTTAACAAACATATTTTTAATGAGTTAGACATCAAATCTAAAGTAATAAAACAACCCTGAACCCATCTTTTGGCCCTTCTTGAACTTTTCCCAAGTTATTCAAACTTCAAATGAAGGTTTTCCCTTTATTTTTAAATTTTGAATGTTGTCATTAACATGTTCAAAAGAAAAACACTTAAGTCCACAATCAATAGGCTTTTCCATTTGTATAGGGTCAAAGAGTCTCCATTACTCAATTGACCAACCCTTTTCATTTTCCAAGATCTATCCTAAAAAAACAGGGGTTAAACTTGTTATAACATTGAAAGCTAAGCACTGTTTATGTTGGGGCAAACTGTCATCAGATGGTAATGATTTTGGATCATTTCCTAATTTCATTTCCTGAATTGGTGACTCACTGTCGAGATGAAAAGTTTTAGCCAATCCCTACATCATCCAGTCCCCCCGCTCCCCCCAGTGTGACTTTTATAATGCTAGAAAATGTTACCCCTTGATATACCATATTAATGCTTTTTATCTGGAGTCTAATATGTTCAGAAGATTTTTTTCTGGAATAATTCATGTTCTTACACCTAACGGTGAATATTAAATGTTTAAGCACATGCTGTCCCAGTTTGAGTTCTATATGTCTGCACATTGATTCTGAGCTCACAACAAGATTTTTATGGTAGTTTGTTATGTATGCCAACTATTGCTATGGTTTCTAAAAGCTTTAAAGATTTCTGGTTAGTCTGGAAGTCTGTTCCAATTAAGAAATATTGTTATTTGGTGTCCAGAGGTAAGATCTTTTAAATTAAATTTTTTTTGCTGTACTCTGGATAATTAAAAAAACCCTGTAATTTGTAAACAAATATGTTGCTAATCTATCTTTTTGGATCCAGTCAGTGAGTGGGATTTTCAAAAGCGCCCAAGCATGTCTTTACTCTGTTGCCACTTTACACAATGGGAGTTTACCATTAACTTCACTGTGAGCAAAAAGGCCAATGTGGAACACTTTCGAAAATGCCACACAACATGTCTAACATTTGTTTTATACATATCATGTTAGATTGCAGTTCTAGAGAGAGATGCTGGAATGTAGATCTGAACAAATATTCCCTTCACAGTTTTAGTCAAACGTTTCCCTTTCTGGTCCATAAAAAATATCTATTGTAATATTTTCATTCAACAGTATATTGAACGGCTTGATACAATATACTGAAGATCTTGATACAATACACTCCTTTCTCTCTCTCTCTCTCTTCCCCATCCCCCTCTACAGCTTTCTTCACACATACCTGCATAGGAACCAGATAGTCACTATTACATGCAAAAAGTTGCACAGGGAAACAGATGTGCCCCAAAATAAATTTATGAACTTAACATCTTAACGTCCCCTAAAGCAATACTCTAACAGCCCTAGCTAAGGCTGCACTAGGCATGTCTAATAAAAATTCTTCATGGTTAGATGAGAGGATGGTAAGGCAATAGACTGAACTCACAGGAAACATCCATGAAACACTACTGGATAGAAGACCTGTCATTATTGGCTTACAACGGCTGCAAGACAAGAGATCAATACAGATGCAGTACTGAGAGTGAGGTAGTGCAGGACATCAGTGTGAAGGTAGTTTTGATCCAGAAACCCTGCAGTACAGCAAGAGGGCTGTTAGTTACTCCAACTGAAGGTGCACTTCCTAACATGCTGGTATTCAGTGCACTGTCCACTCAATACCTGTCAGGCTACTTTATATGTAGCTGTCTTGGACTGGGGATTGTGTTACAAATGTGGATCCATAAACCTGATCAACACCACATATCAAGCATGCAAAAGTACGGTGTGATAACAGCAAGTGCTCCTCAGAATCAATTAGGTACTTGCATGACTAGTTATGCAACCCCGCGCATGCCCAAATACTTTGTTAGTCTCCAAGGTGCCAGAAGTACTCCTTGGTTTTTTTTTGCACAACACAGTCATATATCAAGTCATCAACTACTTTGCGTAGCCTTATAGCATACTTGCCACATTCAGAGCAGCCTGTTTCAAACAGGATGCCATGTGCATTTTAGGCACATCAGGGAGTCCACGTCAGTGTTTGATGGAAGAATGAAACTTTTTATTTAATGTCCTTTGTACTGCTTGGAAATGTAATGCATGTTTAGCCCTCAGGGTTTGAGCCCAGAAACTTCAGTACCAAAACACCATCCTCTACCACTTGAGTTAAAGGAACAATTCCATTAATTGATAGAAAAGTAATAGAAAGTTATCCTCAAGTGGACCAGTCACTAGAGAGCAATGGGATATACATGATGCAGGTTACATACGCTACACAACAGATGGAACAATCAAAACACAAAGCGTGGAAAGCCTAGGGGACAGTATGAACCATGGGATTGAATTATGTAGTGAAAAGCATCAGCAAAGACTTACATTTGTGAAAGATAAATTTTCTTTTTTGTCTTTCCTCCAAAGGAAATGTTTTATTTTTTTTTTGAAGTCTCATCTATTATACACACAATTCTAGGAAAAATGTTCATATGTTGATCAATTTTTTTCTATAAGCGTATTAGCTATGACTCCATCTGATTCTGACTATCATTGCTTGAAGATTTCATAAACTAAACACCACTTTTCATATCATCATGTAATTTATCTATTGAAGTTGTATTTGTTGTTGAAAATAAGCAATGGAATATTCTAAGAAAGATTTCAGGCAGGTGTTTCCCCTCAACCCTGTATACTTTCACAAAATTTTATGTAATATTTTAATGCAACTTGAGACACTCACATCTCCAGTTTTTCATATTTCCAATGATATTTCATCTTCTCCATCACATTAACAGCTTTTCATTATTATAATAAAAATACTGGATTTTCAGAAAATACCAGAAAGATTGATTTATATGAATGATCCAAATGTGTTGTTATTAAAGTAATATAAACAAAACAATTTTCCTTACCTGTATGCCAGCCATCACCATGAGCTATTAAAATACAATTTACCTTTCAATATTAAACCTATTTGTTTTCTTTTGCCATTTTGCCCTGCCTGGACACTGAAATTAGATATACAATCTCACACTTGTTTTTAGTTTGGTTCTAATTCTCCCCTCTATGTTGTGCAATGCAGGGAGGTGTGTGGTTCATTCTGTCTATAGAATTATTTATGTATTTTCATAGCATTATTTTTAATTATCCTTTCCTGCAACAGCCTGGACTATTTGTCTTCCTTAATTTTGCCTGATCCTACAAATCCCGAGAGCTTTCCATTTATAATGGGATGTGTCCATCACTCTGAAGGATCAATCCTTCAGGGAACGGATTTCTTTCATTTATTTTCTGTTATTTTTAGATAGACCTTCCCAAGTTCCCTTTCATTTTATTCCTACTTGTTTTGTTAATGCTTGTGGCCACCCTCCTTCTGACTTAGAAAAATTGGGCGCCGTCTTTCTTTAGCCAGCCAGTGCGGACCTGAAGGCCATCCAGAGTGGTCTCTTGAGAATGACACAAGGGTCTCCCTCTCCTTAAGTATGCTTTCTCTTGTAATGTACTAGCTAATGTGCATGTACAGTGCTGTATGTACACTACCATTTAGTGAGGAAAGACAACATGTTCAGGTATGCATGATCAGTGGTAGCTCATGGAGATTCTTATTCAGTTTCAGTGGTTTTGGAGGAGAAAGTCCCTATGCCATGCGTGCAGCTGACTGACATCTGCGGTGTGTGTAGATGTATGAAGTCCTTACACTCAGCAGTGCTCCCAATTCTTGCTGTCCTGAGAAGCTTTGCTTTGGACCAAAAATTTAGAGCCCTTGCATTCTATTATGCCATAAATACATTGTTGGATGAGTCCTATGTTTGTGTTTAAAAAAAAATACACAGTAGAACTCATTAAAGGATAAATTGTAATACACTGACATTGAGTAGTAATTTGCTCTTCAAATAGTTCTATTGATTTTAATGGGATTAATGAAGGAGTAAGGTACTACTGAATGTGATTAAGGGCATCAGAATCTGAACTTAATATGAATATATTCATGATTTTTCATGGGTCAACATTAACTAAACATAATTCACAACACTCACAATGGACAATCTTCACAATGCGCATAGGAAAGACAGTGTGAAAAAAAAAACAGAAGGTTTTTGTTTAAAAATAAAACCAGACTAGAAATCAATAAAGTTCTAAAAAATGTTAATTAATCAAGTAGTAATGGATCTAAGATTCCCTGTGGTTTTATTTATTTGGCTTTGGTTTTTTTATTTAAATAATCATGAAAGGAAAGAGGTACAGCAAATGAAAAGAATTCTAGTTAATTAACAAATCCAGTGGGAATAACAAAATCTAAATAAAACAGAATTAAAGCTCAGATAGTGTTTAACCTGTTACTGAATTTTAATTAGTGGCTACTTAGAGTTTTAATTTCAATATCTATGCGTGAAATATCTACATGCTAATTTGATGGATATAAATGATCCAAACTTTCATTCTAATGAATTTTTGAACCTTTTATAAATTTTGAATGAGAAATCAAAATGCTTCCAAAAATAACTGCATGTAATTGATTATTTATTGTCATCATTTTCACATTTGGTAAATTGAAGCTGGTTTTTCCGTTGCATTATCAATATTGCTCTAAAATAGAAGAGAAAGATAAACATTGTGGGAGGCAGTGTGCTTATTGTGCCATACAACACTAGGGCGGCTGACTGAAGGGAAAAGAATAGTAGATTTATAGTATGTTTATCTTTGAAGCAGGCAAATATCTTGTTTTCTTATATTTTTGCTGTGTGTAATAGCTTTAGTGACTGTGACAGTAACTTGTACTATAGCAATGCACAAGTGTGACATTCTACAGTATATTCATACTCGGCCAAACAAGCAAAAGAAAAATAAATGAATATACTATTAGAACAAAGTATTGTTCTAATTCTTGAAACTCATAGTATCATCAATGTCACATCTGAAGAGAAGTGATGATTTCAGGGGTAATTTTCTGTTGTAGAAATGACAGAAAAAAACTGACCAGCTCAGCTTATCTGTTGAAAAAGCAAATTCTGCAACATACAGCTCTGGGATCCAGGTTCAAGAACACTTCATTAGATAGGACACATTTGGCAGAGCTGATCTTTTGGACTCATGGACCTCACAGCTGCAAGTACCACTTGTTTGGGGAGAAACTATCAGTTAAAACTCTTATTTTTCAAGAGATCATGCTATCAGTCATCTACGAATAACTGTAAATACTTAGCAATTATTATTTGAAGATAATTTGGGGTTGATCTATATGATCTAAGTCTTCTAAGATAACACCTAGCCATAATTAATCACCCAGAGGAAATTTCTGTTGGCCTGATTCTCCACTTCCTTACACCACATTTACATCAAATTTTTAACTTCAACATAATTTGTTTATGATTATTAATAAGGCTCAACTACCATTATATATCCTATGTGTAAATTTTATGCTGTACTGAATGTAAAGTGGTATCATAAATACAGTGACTAACAAATGTTATGATGGATAGGTAGACAGATAGCTCTAGCTAGTTGGGTATCTAGTATCTGTCTAAAGGAATCCGTTATGATCTTCTCTTCATAGAACACTGAATCATAGAATCTCAGGGTTGGAAGGGACCTCAGGAGATCATCTAGTCCAACCCCCTGCTCAAAGCAGGACCAATCCCCAATTTTTGCCCCAATCCCTAAATGGCCCCCTCAAGGATTGAACTCACAACCCTGGGTTTAGCAGGCTCAAACCACTGAGCTATCCCTCCCCCTTGATTCCTTGATTCTTGATTCCTTGGCTGCAGTTTCATGACCCTGTTAAACAATAATATCTGGAGCCAAGTTCAGGATGTATGTAGTTAGGCCTTGCTCCCCTTCCTCATCTAGGGAAAATCTGTACAATTAATTAAATTTCTTGTGTAACTCAGGAGATGGGCTTGCCACTGATAATAAAGTAACAAGTTGGCTAGAATTAAACAGTGTCTCTGTCCTGCACAACCAAGGTATGGGTCTGTCCCACTTTGTCATCTTTGACTCTTACAATGCACAAACACTGGACTTCACTGTGACTGACTCATAACTAGAACTCATTTTCAGTCTCCTTGCAATTCTCTAACACACACTCTTTAGCACATGGTCAGTTTATACCAAAAGGCATGCTGTCCACTGGCAGCTTGTTTTACTTATTTCTTATAAACCAATCTTCAAAGGCCTGCTTTAAGGAGATCCAACTGAGAACAAAGCTTTATTGAAAAACCAAACAAACAAAACAAAACACCACTATATGGTGATGTTGTATGGAGCTTTTCTGTATGTAAATAAGAGGCTGGCCAGTTTCTTTGTTTTGAGTGCCCTTTTCATAGATTCATAGATATTAAGGTCAGAAGGGACTATTACGATCATCTAGTCTGACCTCCTGCACAATGCAGGACACATAATCTCATCCACCCACTCCTGCAATAAACCTCTCACCTATATCTGAGCTATTGATGTCCTCAAACCATGGTTTAAAGACTTCAAGAAGCAGAGGATCCTCCAGCAAGTGACCCGTTCCTCATGCTGCAGAGGAAGGTGAAAAACCCCCAGGGCCTCTTCCAATCTGCCCTGGAGGAAAATTCCTTCCCGACTCCAAATATGGAGATCAGCTGAACCTTGAGCATGTGGGCAAGATTCACCAGCCAGATACCCAAGAAAGAATTCTCTGTAGTAACTCAGATCCCACCCCATCTAACATCATATTTACCATGAATAGATAAAGATCAATTAATTGCCAAAATCATGTTATCCCATCATACCATCCACTCCATAAACTTATCGAGTTTAATCTTGAAGCCAGATAGGTGTTTTGCCCCCACTGCTTCCCTTGGAAGGCTGTTCCAGAACTTCACTCCTCTGATGGTTAGAAACCTTCGTCTAATTTCAAGACTAAACTTCCTGATGGCCAGTTTATATCAATTTGTTCTTGTGTCCACACTGGTACTGAGCTTAAATAATTTCTCTCCCTCTCCGGTATTTATCCCTCCGATATATTTATAGAGAACAATCATATCTCCCCGCAGCCTTCTTTTGCTTAGGCTAAACAAGCCAAGCACCTTGAGTCTCCTTTCATAAGACAGGTTTTCCATTCCTCAGATCATCCTAGTAGCCCTTCTCTGGACCTGTTCCAGTTGGAATTCATCCTTCTTAAACATGGGAGACCAGAAGTGCACACAGTATTCCAGATGAGGTCTCACCAGTGCCTTGTATAACGGTACTAACACCTCCTTATCTCTACTGGAAATACCTCGCCTGATGCATCCCAAGGCCGCATTAGCTTTTTTCGCGGCCATATCACATTGGTGGCTCATAGTCATCCTGTGGTCAACCAATACTCCAAGGTCCTTCTCCTCTGTTACTTCTAAAGGATGTGTCCCCAGCTTATAACTAAAATTCTTGTTTTTCATCCCTAAATGCATGACCTTACACTTCTCACTATTAAATTTCATCCTATTACTATTACTCCAGTTTACAAGGTCATCCAAATCTTCCTGTATGATTTCCCGGTCCTTCTGTAAATTGGCAATACCTCCCAGCTTTGTATCATCCGCAAACTTTATTAGCACACTCCCACTTTTTGTGCCGAGGTCAGTAATAAAAAGATTAAATAAGATTGGTCCCAAAACAGACCCCTGAGGAACTCCACCGGTAACCTCCCTCCAGCCTGACAGTTCACCTTTCAATATGACCCGCTGTAGTCTCCCCTTTAACCAATTCCTTATCCACCTTTCAATTTTCATATTGATCTCCATCTTTTCCAATTTAACTAATAATTCCCCGTGTGACACCATATCAAACACCTGACTGAAATCTAGGTAAATTAGATCCACTGCGTTTCCTTTGTCTAAAAAATCTGTTACTTTCTCAAAGAAGGAGATCAGGCTGGTTTGGCACGATCTACCTTTTGTAAAACCATGTTGTATTTTGTCCCATTTACAATTGACCTCAATGTCCTTAACTACTTTCGCCTTCAAAATTTTTTCCAAAACCTTGCATGCTACAGATGTCAAACTAACAGGCCTGTAGTTACCAAGATCACTTTTTTTTCCTTTCTTAAAAATAGGAACTATGTTAGCAATTCTCCAGTCATACGGTACAATCCCTGAGTTTACAGATTCATTAAAAATTCTTGCTAATGGACTTGCAATTTCATGTGCCAATTCCTTTAATAGACTTGGATGAAGATTATCTGGGCCCCCCGATTTAGTCCCATTAAACTGTTTGAGTTTCGTTTCTACCTCAGATATAGTAATATCTACCTCCATATCCTCATTCCCATTTGTCATGCTACCATTATCCCTAAGATCCTCATTAGCCTCATTAAAGACTGAGGCAAAGTATTTGTTTAGATATTGGGCCATGCCTAGATTATCCTTAACCTCCACTCCATCCTCAGTGTTTAGCGGTCCCACTTCCTTCTTTGTCTTATTTATATGGCTATAGAATCTTTTACTATTAGTTTTAATTCCCTTTTCTGACTTCATAGACTGTTGAAATGTGAAAAAGGATTACAAATCATTCAGCCAAGCCCTTGGAGCATTCAGGGGCAAGGAGTGGTGATTGGATATATGACTTTATGAATTCCTGAAATTCTAATGATCCGACCACCGTAGACCCTTACCACTGACAAACTGCTATGATATACAATGTTTGCAGTGTTGGTCCTAGAATATTAGGGAGACAAGGTGGGTGAGGTAATATCTTTTATTGGATCAACTTCTGTGGGTGAGAGAGACAAGCTTTTGAGCTACACAGGGCTCTTCTTCAGGTGTGGTGGTACACAATGGCTTGCAAAATGCATAGTTCTTCACTGGTAAGCAAGATGTTAATGATATTGCAGATATCTCTAGCTATTTTGAAGAAGCATAAAAAGCTGCATTTGGCCCTGAAAAACATTCCATGTAATCCATATGTAGGTTCTGCAGTGTTATTCTTGATCACTCACAAGAATCACTCACAAGGGTGGATTAAGATCTGATCTGGTGGGTGCACTCAGCATCTACTGATGTACATTCTTTGTCAAACTTTTGAGGTTTGGTTATCAACATTCGGCTGCCAAACTTTGACAATGCTCTCATTTGAGCCATGCTTTGGACAGACTAAATGCTGCTCTTTGAGCTTTCTAGACATGCCTGCTTGAATGCCCCATAGTATACACCCCTCATTTTCATATTTAGTTGTGTATTGGTACCAACTAGACTACAAAGCCCTGCATTGTAGACCAGCAGCAGTTATTAGAGGAATACCTTTTCTGTGACTGAAGCTGCCAAAGGATGATGATCTGTTTTTAAGAAGAAGCATCACCTTTACAAATAAAGGAGATATTTCTTCAGCCTCCACACCAAACTTTATCTACTTATGCATAATTCTTTTCAGCTGTCAATGAATGAGATGCAAATGAATCTGGTCTTTCACATCCGTCAGATAGAAGCAATCATGATGCATGGCCTATGAGGAAGAAGCATTAAAAACCAGTTAAGTGCCAGGTCATAATGCGTGCACTCTCTATCTGAAGCTGTAAGTCTTTTGGCTTCATTGAATACTTCTTCATATGCTTCTGTCCACTGATATTTTCTAGCCTTCTGGAGAAGCTCAGTGAGACTGGGCAGAATTAGTGCAACAAAGGGCTATAACACACAAGTCCTAAAAAAAAATATAGTTGAACACTTGTAGGATGAAGGACATTCTCTGCCACAGCAATTTTATCTTATGAGTTATGAAGGCCTTTCATGTCTATCTCATGGACACAATACTCAACATTATTGTGAAATAATTCAACCTTGGCCTAGTTTGATTTCCTCTCAAGTCTTTGGCCTCAACAACACTCGGCTTAAATTTGATAAGTGTTTTGCCTCAGTTTTTGCTGTGATGATATCATGGAAATCATCATATCACAGACCTCGCTTCCAGGTATTCCATAATTCTTTGCTATACTGTGGGGATTAATGCTATTCTAACAGGAAGTCTGTTGAGCTGAGATTTTCTCTTATGAGCAGTGCATGAAATTCAAGGCCTACCTCCAATAAATAAAGATGAACTAACTTTACCTCCTGATCTTCTGTCCAGCTGTTAATGTAGCAAAAATATATTTTATATATGGCAAGGGCTATTTGTCAACTTTTAAAACTGGATTAGTCACCACAAATTCTCACATCTTGATTTTTCTTGACAGATACACTTGATGTTGCCCACTCTACATTTACTGACAATTCCTTACAATCCTAAAACTGCTGAGCAGCTAAAAATCCCACGGAAGTCAATAGCCGCTGTTGGCACTCAGCATCTTCAAAAAAAATCACATCACCTTTACTTACATGCCTATATATGGAGTTAGAAACTTAACTTTATCTACAGGGCATTCTGCCACCCCACAGCACTCCCCTCTTTATTTATGTGTCACTGCTGATCATTTGATCAAGAAATGCAAGAGAAGACGTGTACAGTCATCTACTGTGAGTAGAATCTTGCTTTACTATCCCAGGTCTGTGAATGAACACTGGTGCCTGGCATGAATTTGGAAGAGTACCACTACTATCTCTTCTGCTCCCAAAATATCTGAACCCTGAGCACCCATCCACTAGAATTTAAATTGTAAGGGATTACTCCTTAAACACTAGATGGGTCATACCTTTGTCTGAGGTTCCTATTCTTGTGTAGGAACCTCAGACGAAGGTATGCCACATACCTGCATGGTGGATAGCAGTGCATGCATCTGCTACTTCCCCCCTCCCATGCAAGTGGGCATGGAATGGGCGGAGCTTTGTCCACCTCATCCCCCCACAAACCACCACGTGATCTAATCTTCATCAGCTGTAGGGCTCATGTGAATGATTTTACCCTCCACTCCCTTAAACAGGGGGAGGAAGTGGGAAGCCAATGCAGCACAGCCCAGCCAATGCAGCAATGCACTCTTTTAGTGATCAATGGCTCCATGTCTAGTTGGCAGCCGCTATCAAGAGGAGTGCCCCAAGGGTTGGTCCTCGAGCCGGTTTTGTTCAATATCTTCATAAACGATCTGGAGGATGGTGTGGATTGCACCCTCAGCAAGTTTGCAGATGACACTAAACTGGGAGGAGAGGTAGATACGTTGGAGGGTAGGGATAGGATACGGAGGGCCCTAGACAAATTGGAGGATTGGGCCAAAAGAAATCTGATGAGGTTCAATAAGGACAAGTGCAGAGTCCTGCACTTAGGGCAGAAGAATCCCATGCATCGCTACAGACTAGGGACCAAATGGCTCACTAGCAGTTCTGAAGAAAAGGACCTAGGGGTTACAGTGGGTGAGAAGCTGGATATGAGTCAACAGTGTGCCCTTGTTGCCAAGAAGGCCAATGGCATTTTGGGATGTATAAGTAGGGCCATTGCCAGCAGATCGAGAGACGTGATCGTTCCCCTCTATTCGACATTGGTGAGGCCTCATCTGGAGTACTGTGTCCAGTTTTGGGCCCCACACTACAAGAAGGATGTGGAAAAATTGGAAAGCGTCCAGCGGAGGGCAACAAAAATGATTAGGGGACTGGAACACATGACTTATGAGGAGAGACTGAGGGAACTGGGATTGTTTAGTCTGCAGAAGAGAAGAATGAGGAGGGATTTGATAGCTGCTTTCAACTACCTGAAAGGGGGTTCCAAAGAGGATGGATCTAGACTGTTCTCAGTGGTAGCAGATGACAGAACGAGGAGTAATGGTCTCAAGTTGCAGTGGGGGAGGTTTAGGTTGGATATTAGGAAAAACTTTTTCACTAGGAGGGTGTTGAAACACTGGAATGCGTTACCTAGGGAGGTGGTGGAATCTCCTTCCTTAGATATTTTTAAGGTCAGGCTTGACAAAGCTCTGGCTGGGATGATTTAGCTGGGGCTTGGTCCTGCTTTGAGCAGGGGGTTGGACTAGATGACCTCCTGAGGTCCCTTCCAACCCTGATATTCTATGATTCTATGAAGCCAATTGTAACTCTGGGTCACAATTTGGTTCTCAGTCTCCTATTGGGGCCATGCAACAAAGTGCTGCCCCTCTGTGGTGCTTCTGGTCAAGCCACAATTATGCCCTATATAATATTGCATGGTAAACATGCAAAATACAAGCAAATGATTAAAAAAAATAATACCAAAACATCATCTAAAATGGGGTCTAGGTGAATGATAATACAAATAAGCTGTGACTATTAGCAGAAAAATATGCTGTGATAAACGGGATTGGAGCTTAAATCATTTTAGGGTCCATTTTCTTCCAACACAATTGTACTCATCTAACACTACTGAACTGGTTATCAGCCAAAGAAAAAGTCAGGAGTCTCAAAAGCAAAGGATGGGCAATTCTACAGATTATTAGATCATGTCCTATTTAGAGATCTAACCTTTTTTGCCCAAAAGAAAGGCAAACAGAAAGGCAGTGCAGTGTCACAGATACAACCCCCAAATTACAGTAATTTGGTGCTGTTACTGTATTTTGCTAATCACAGAGACTCAGCAAAGTGTGTCTGAGTCATCAGTAGTATGAACAACATTTTCTTATCAGGTTAAATGAACAAGCTATGGTTGAACACTAGTAAAAAACAAAAGTCTGAAAAAGCTTGTTTGTTTGGCTTGTGTTTTATCTCCAGTGTATGGACATCCATTTGTTTCCGTAACTGTTTAAACAACAACAAGCTATACCACTATGGACACTAAGCGGTGTATAAACCACACCTTTTTAACATGAAATTATTGCCAGGGTCAAAGGTAGTCAATTATAAATGAAAATGTTCTCATGCATTTCTTCCCCAACTTCTTTTCCATAAATTAAAAACTTAATTCAAAAAAGATTACGGTAGAGTAAATTTTTAAAGGTCATAAATTTTAATTATCTTATTAATGCACATGGAGTCAACCTGTGATCCAGCTACAAAGGGCATCAGCATCCCATTAGTCATGCGTGCAAGCTACCTGTACCAGAGATTGCAGTGTATGGCAGGAGAGTGGGTTCTGCACAGCAGCTATGCACCTACCCTTAACACAGGTGGGTAACAAGGAGCTGGCCCTTGCTCTGGAGTCATAGCAAAGCCACAACTGAGCCCAAATAAAGTAACATTTATTTCAAACCGCCCCCTCCACCTCCTGAAAATTCAATCTTCACCAAAAACCGATGTGCTGTAAATTTTGGTGAAGATACACTGGTTTCCTCCTCTGAAACAGAGAGCTTGAATCTTCACTCTAAGTGGAAAGCTGAAACCGCCTTAATAGCAGAGGTGCCACCTCTTTCATGTCCTTAATTTAACACATGTATGATTATAATTCTTTAAAAGAACACTTTAAGGCGTCTTGACAGAAAAATCAGGTCACCTGAATAGTACTAGATATTTAAATAATCACCACCTGTGTGTCGATAGTAAGTTATAAAATGCCTTCACTTTCCAAGCAGAAAAACGGTTTTATAGACAGCAGCTTTTGTTACGAAGCTGCTTTATTAGCATATCATTTACTAGGGCTGCATGCAAGAGGAGTATTCAGACTGTACATAGTTGGAGTTCACAGGGTTTGAGGACATGAAATCCATTGCCCAGCCTACAGCTGGGATGCAGGGATTCTGCTCAGCCAGTCCCATGGCTACCATTCCAGCTCAGCATCTGCAGCCATTCTACACCGATATCACAAAGCGTCAGGGCCACCTGTGTACGCATGGCCATTCATCCCCTCCAATGAGCTACCGTATTATTGCAACTTTCATCACTGACTTAGGGGACCAGCATACAGACCCTTTCCTTGGCAGACAGGGTGTGCACACAGGTATGCCTGAGTAGCTGCTCAAACAAGTCCCTGAACTGCCCCTATGTTGAGGTAAAGTAGAGCAGAGGGCATTGTGCTGGCCCTTCCCACCATGAGAGATTTCCCCCTTAGCTAGACTGAATAGACCACAACTGTGTGCACAAGTGCACATTTTTGGTACAACTGTAAAGTAGAATGTGATAGATTTCAGAGTTTTAATCTGCATTTCTTCATAACACAGAAGCAGCAGCCCCTGCAGCAAGGAACTACATTAGTTTTCTTAACAGAGATCCTTCCATCTCATTCTGGAACAGCACCAAGTTCTAAAGCGATGTCAGACCTGCTGGCTAGAAATGATAGGTACATGATCTGGAGTTTTGTTAGTTGAGAAAGAGATGGTGTAAAAATGTGGGCGTGGGTCAGTGGAAACTTGATGGGGAGGTTACTCAGGGCTCCGACATGAAATGCAGAGGACTCTGGAAAAAAATAGTTCTGACATAATATATTCTTTGAAAAATTTGTGGCAGTGAAATATAATCCCAAACCGCATATACAAGTGTGTTCTCTAGGTTTAACCCAATCCTCAAGTACTGTGCCTGCAGAACTACCATAGGAGTTCTACGCATGGATTGCTTGGATCCAACTCTCAGGGTAAGGATAAGCTATAAAATATTTTGATTCACATATAGTATAATACCAAGAAAACATTTATCCTCTCAAGTCAGGTGAACACAAGAAACTAATAGTTGAATGTGTAGAGGAATAAATCACTTTACATGGGTATACAGAAAATGTCAAGGAATTATGCAAGGCAGTGTTTGTTTTATGTCAATGAATTAATCAACGTTTGAATACACTAAGGGCTGATCGTGCAAACCATTACTCATGCTAGTGAGCACTTACTTACATGAGTAGTTCCACTGACTTCAGCGGATTTACATTACTTTTCAATTTGTTATTACAACCAGCTAAAAAGGCTTTGTTTTTGGCAACTGAGAACCTAGCAACAACTGGGTTGTTCCATACAGGCTGTTTGCTATTTAAACAAACCTGTTTACATAAAAAGGTACAATATCTGTCTGACTATTATGAATCTTTTTGACCACTTGTCCACTTGACCTGAAGTCCATTTATTTCACTGCAGCTTTCTGCAAAGTGAAGGCTGTTTATTGGATCTGCTGTACACAAATCCCTGATATCTTCATACAAATATTGGGCTTGATCCCACTGAAGAACAGAACAGAAATCCCATTTGACTTCAAAGGAACATGACTGGAGTCCTTTGAACACCCTGTGCATGTTTAGACTATTGATTTAGAATGGGCAGGGAATCCCTATTCACTTCTAAAATTAAATCTGTGTGATCTCGTGACTAACTTTTTACCAGCAATGTGCACAGCTAAGTATACTTTGCTTCTTTTATTCCATTTCCGAAATGAACTCTGCATGTTGTGGATGCTTGAAAAAATTAAACTAACCACGGAAAATCTATGGCTGCAGGAAAATAAGATACAATCTGTATGTAATGGAATGCACTCCTGTATTCACACCCAACACACTATTGTAATAATCTTTGTACAGATATGCCTTGTGAGGTATCATCTGAAAACTAACTTGCTGGTCGATAATATCATGGTAAAATGTATGTAACAACATTATATGTAAAATTTATGGACATAAGCTGAAACCATGACTGAAGTGTGTTTACCAGACAAGTCTGGGGAGTGGGTAAACCTGTTTCTCAAAGACAGGACAAGCTGATGCAGGTGTTGGGCCATCACCTATCAAGTGACCATTCTCTGGCAAGGAAGGGGGCAGGAATAAACAGATCTGATCTAAGCAGACAACAGCATGAAACCTCTTCCCCACCTGACTTCATGCCTCTTTGTTCTTAGCTGGCAAGAAGTTTATCAGGGATCACTCTCAGGAAAATACATTTCAAAGGGTGACTGAACTGTAAAAGTGAGGGAGCAAAAATACCGCAAGTTCTCTTCCTAACCATCTCTCTTTTTTCACCTAAGACAACAAAAGAAATAGGCCATTGGACTTTGGGAGCAGGTCCTGGCCTGAGAGTTTGGCCAGCAACGTACTGAAAACACGTTGCAAGGGACTTGAACTTAAACCAAGTCTAGTTAGTTAAGTTTAGAAAATGTTTTCTCTTTGTTTTTTCTTGTCACCATTTCTGACTTAATGCCTCATTACTTGTGCTCACTTAAAACCTCTCTCTTTGTAGTTAAATAAACTTGTTTTATTCTTTAGTCAAAACTAATCCAGTGTTGTGAACTGTGTGGGTAACTTCATTTAAAGGACAAGCTGTTCTATCTTGATCCCGTTGGAGGGGCAATGGGCTTATTATATCTGAATTTTCCAGGAGATGGCTGGAATGTGCAGAGCACATGTATTCGCGGGGAAATCCAGGACTGGGAGTGCGGTGGCGGTCACCTTGCAAGTAGTAAGCAAGGCTGCTGGAAGCCAGAGTGTGGCTCATGTTTGCTGGCAGGCTGTTGGAGTCAATGCTACTGGACCAGGCCTGTGGCTCTACACAGACATTCAGGATATGAACTGCATGCTGTTTGTGAGAAGCCCAGGTTGGGCGCTACAGCAGCAAGGCATTGTGAAGCACCGCAGGTTGCAGGGTGACACATCGCCTTACTGGTCTGGATTGCACCGCAGAATGTCATAGTGTGCACATATAAAGATCACTTTTTTTTTTTACATGCAGTAGGGTAGTTATATGAAACCTGTACTCCACACATGTATAACAGATAGAGAAATAATGAAAAATACATACATCTTTTGTTTTCCTAGCAAAACGACAACTGATATTGTGTATTACTACGAATTTTTCATCTGATCCCTTCCAAGGCAGCTGCAGATAGAGTGAGTCTCTGGTGGCACAGGTCCAATGGAGCCGCACTGCCAGGGAGCTAGGGAACCAACTGGGACCGTAAGCCAGCATGGAGACATAAGGCCTTGGCTGCCACAGAGACCTGAAGATCAACATGGATCTTTGAGGATCTCCCAGATTTGGTGGTAGGTTCCTTTGCTGACTTCAGATGGATGGTGTTGGGAAAGGAAGGAAACAAAGCTTGCCCAAAAGGAACAATGTGCATGGTGTCATTCATTGCAAGGGGATATGCATAGAAATTTTCTCCTAGGACAAGCCTCATAGGTTTTTTCCCCACTGGGAGGGCAGGGTGACCACATCCTGTATTAGCACCAGATCCTGCAAATGCTTATTCACATGAATAATTCAATTAAACTGTAAGCTTGATTCCCTTATACAATAATTCAGACCTTTCATCAAGTTACTTATTTTAATCCACATTAAAAAGAATTGGAGAGCGAATAAAAATCTCTAAAAAGATGTAGCAAAATGATTATTTCTTAGTAAATTAAATTATTCCAAAGCAGCTAAGCTCCCAAAATGCTGATACATGCTTGAAAAGAGAGACATCAAGGACATTAAAATGGGCTCCTCTCATCTACAAAACAATCAATCAATCAGGGTTTTGAAACAAGAAATATTCTAGTTTGTCATAGATCTTTGAGAACTATTTAAGTTCATCAGTGGTTTAAGCCTTACATAATTATTCACATAGCAGCATAAGTCAGAAGGATATATCCATTTTTTTTCTTAATTCCAGCTGATCAGCTACAGCCCAGTAATTTCTTTTCCCTTAATGACAGGTAGAGAACTTGGGATGTTGAATGTAGGACAAGGAATAAATTAGAACATGTCCCTTCAACCGTATACACCAAGTGCTCGTCTGATGACTCAGACACTGTGCAATTATTTTAGAGAAGTTTATGTCTGTTCCTGTAGTCCTAAGGGATGTCACTATAGGGAAGAACTGTGCAAAAAAAAAAAGCCTTTCTGTAGCAAAAAAGAGAAAAAATTCCATCATCATTAATAAAAATTAACAAATTTTGAAAGTGTGTTACTTGTCTGGTTCTGTCTAAAATGAACAAAAGCAGGGAACATTTTTACACACATTTAAATAAGTATAAAACCTTTAATAAGAGTCATTTGCAAGCACTGCTATGATAGTGGCTCAAGCTGACTATTAAATAAAGATGAGGCAATTAATTAACTCAAACACTTCTGTACTGCAAACCACTCATTACAGACTCTCCACTGCCCTCTTTTTCAGTAGAGGTTTCCACAGATTAACTACACGATGCACACCACCTAGTGAGCTAGCAAAGAATTTCAAGTTATCATCCTGGGTTCTCTCAAGTCAACAATAGGGGGTTCCTTTTTCTTCTTATTTTGCCACTGAGTTTCTTCATCTCACACCAAAACCCTTCCCAGGTTTTTGTTTGAAAACTTTGGTCAACCTGTAAGGGATGGTAGGAGGCGAGGAGGGTTGTAACTCCACCTCCTACTTTGGGCACCAGCCTCCCCTCGCATACCGTCCCTGGCGCGTCTGTCAGACTCTTTGGGGCAAGGACAGTCTTTATTCTGTGTCTTGTGTTGTACCTACTGCATGGTCAGTGGTTAACAGATATAAATTATACTAGAGATTTATTTCAAAGCATGTAAGTACAGGAGGCTTACAAAGCACTAGCAGCTAATGCTTATCTGGTTTTAGCATCCAGTTATTTTCTTCCCCACTCCTCTAACACAGTGAAAAAAAATCTCTCTTTCTCTCACACACACACAAAACTAAACATCTGCCAATACATTGATTGCCAGAGAACAGTTTGCATGAGGCTCAATATTCATGGCTATGGGAAAAATCAGAGCAAACAAACAACAAAACTCTGCAATCACAGAGCTCAATACGTTCTCCCTTTAAAAGCAAAGAAAGGTATATTCAGATAAGTTCCAGAACACTGGATGTTTCAGGGACACTGGAATTTTGAGTCACTCACCTCTCAGCCACTTGTTCAAATTGGACCCAAGTAGGTAGTGAAATTTGCTTCCATCTGATAGTTGATCAGTGATCTATATTAAAGGAGCAGAGGATTTCAATCCAGTCCCCCCGGGGGAAGATGCCCAAGGTAAGTGGCATGCTTGCTAGCATGATCAGCTGAGGTGTCAACAGTTGACCATTTACAGACAGCACTACCTGTTCTCCCTTCAAGATGCCCCCTTCAGACTAAGGTTGGGGCACACAGGCAAGGGAAGCCACAACATAGGGAAGCTTGCACAGAGTCTGCTCTATTATATTGCCAACCAGGCAGATATCACTCATACTAAAAGTCACTTGAGAGAAACAATTGTTTAACTGGCTTTTAAGAAAGTGAGATCACTTAAAATGAAAGAAGAAAAGGACAGATATTTAATCAAGGATGTCAAAATAGTCGGATATAGTATCAAATACGGCATATATTGTCACTAAGTGTAAGTCTGTGATGATTAGGAAAACAATTAGAGCTTATTTAGCAAAGAAGATTTTAAAAATCCCATTTGTAATATTTAAATAGTTTTGCCTCAGTAGGTACCAGACAATATAATATTATAGGTCACTTACACCTTTCAATCTTCATAAGGTAATCCCCCTCGCACAAGAATCAAAACAGTCTTTTCTTTGGTGGTGGCCTTATACTCCTACATTGATTGAAGTATTATTATACTGCACAATATGTATCAAGCATTAAATTGATTGTATAGTCTTGTTCTATTTAAAATAAGGTGTTTCATCTTCTCTTGATACATACCCATAACTCCCAAGAAATAATATATGTTCCTTGATGGGAGACCATCACCTTGGAGGTGAAGTGTCTACAAATACATAAACCAATTATTACATCCCGGATGATATATTGTTCTGTTTGGGGCCTTTAAATAACTCTCTTCTCCTTGTTCCCCACTGGTTCTCTAGGGTTTGACACTCTCATTTCTCCTTTTTTCATTCTTGCTTGCCATCTCATGAAGTTTACTTTGATACAAAATATTGAGCTTCAGCAGTATAACATTTTACACATAATGAAGCATTAAGGGAGTGCCACGTTTCATGAAGACTCTCCCACAGAGATGAGAACCAGCTGGAGAGAATGAGATAGGGAATACAGGCTCGATTATAGCAGCATCAGTGCTGTGTTTACTTTACATGTTATTTCCTCTTGTTAGCAAAGTGAATCAGTTTTATTAACTTGCCTCAGTCACTATTGACATATCTGCTTCCCTTCCTCCCCTTAAATGGTGCCTTCTTCTCTTCCTCTCTTATCAGTAGTGGTCATGCTCTTACGTTCCCACACAGAGTGAGGCTGATGCTGCTTAGGAAGAAGGCAGGCAATAAAATAGAACATATTCCTTCATTCCATTCCTCTGCCCATTGTGCTACCTCATCCCTCTGCTGGTGCTAAGGGTTTGGAGACAGGTTAGTGTTACTCCCTTCCTTTCCTCCGTAGATGCCAGAAACCAGCAGCTGAATCTGCTTCTTTATTTGAAATAGCCCCATGTGGCCAGAGGCCATGTTGACTTTTGTACTGAAAGAAGAGAAAAGCAGTGGTGACTAGGAGAGAACTTGCAACAGCTCTAGAACTATCAGCAGAAGCCCAGGAAGCTCCCCATCAGCCAAAAAAGTCAGTCAGGGGACACCTTATCATTAGGAAGAAATAAAAAATAAAAGAGGAGCCATGATCCTACTCTGAGCTTCCCAGTACACACAGGAACAGGAGAGGCACAGACTATAGCATTCCTTCCCACATGAGCCAGACCCACTCCACAGGCTGGTACTGATTGGTAGCAGTGCTAAGGACTCCAGCACAGCAGACAGTAATTTTAGCTGTGCCTTAGGCAGGCCACAGAATTATTGATGCCATCAGACATCACTTAACTGCACAAACAAGCTCCACTATCCCTGTCTATCCTGGGCTGCTCTTTATACGTCTGTTGGGTTAAATCCCATGCTTTTCCCCTCTGAGTATGTTCGATGGAGGGATTATTTCAGTCAGCCCCTTTTGTGCATTCTTCTAGCTGCCCAACTGTGCATCTGCCATGGCAAACTGTGGCACGGTCCCATCACAGAGCACACCCCCTTGTGGCACGGCATGGCCATACCGGCAAGACATCCTCAGTCACAGGCTTCTCCCTAACAACTTGTTCACAGCTCAGATAGTATCTTTATTTAAAGACTTAAGAAATTGGACCCAAGGAAGGGGACTATCTCGTTTGGTCTCAGGCACAAACACACACTTTTTCCTTATGAAGGAATGCACAGCCCTACTCTGTAGGGTTGTGCAGTGCTTCCCTCAGGGTAAAGAATTCCACAGCCCACCTTCCTGAGGCTGTACACTGCTTCTCCACAGCCTTCCCTCATTGATGTGCAATGGTTCAAGCCAGCACCCCCAGCTCATTAGTAGCTGGGTTCCAGCCCTGCTTCATGGAGTCTCCCTTCTCTCTCCTCCTGGCTCTCCAGAGGCTGTTTTCTCACCACATCAGAAGGCCTGATTTTAGCCACATGACCTGCCTGTCATAGGACTTTATTTTCTCCACCTAGGGAGGCAAACCGAGTGTGTTACAGGTTGAGCTGCATCCATCACCCCTACAAGGGCCAGTCCCCCTGGGTGAGGTCCACATAGGAACTTAGACATTGCATCATGACACCTAACTTTTAGGCATCTAAAAAGTCCCAGGAACAACACTGCAATTCACAAAGCTTGAGTTGGGTGCTGAAGCTCCCTCTACAATCAATGGGGAGAGATAGGTGCTAAAAAATGCAATCCACAAAAGCCATCACAAACAGGCAAGGAGTTGCCTAAACTAGCCAATGGAGATGTGAAGAGAGGGGTATGTGCTAAGTCCCACCCCTCCCTGGGAGATAGGCACCTATCTCCAAGCTGCAGGAAAGTGCCTAGCTCTGTGTGCAAACCACTAACGGGAACCTTCTGCCTGGAGTCAGGTGGCTTAGGTGCCTAAACAGTTTCTTGCGGGCATGAGATAGGTACTTGCCTCACTGCACACAAAATGGCTGACAGAGGAGGAAGTGGTGGTGCCCATCTGATAACTTTAAGCCCAATGATTAGAGCACTCACCTGGGATGCGAGAGACCCAGGTTCAGTGCCCCCATTCTCTCCCAGAGGGGAAAAAAAGGTTTGCCCACCTCTGAGGACAGTAGTCTAACTATTGCCTATGGGATATTTTGATGTGGGACACCTTTAATCTCTCCTGTTAAAGCTGTTCCACCATGGATAAACGAGTGAGAGTCATTTGAGCAGGGGGACTGGACCTGAGGTCTCTCACATATTCTCTCTTATGCTATTGCCCAAAGGACCCCACCACCAAAGGAGAAAATTAAACCTGGGTCTCTCACATCTCATGTCAGTGCTCTAACCACAGGGCTAAGAGTTATAAGAGTGGCACCGCCTCCTCCAGCCAGATTTTTAATGAGACCTGATTCAGTAGTTGTGCTCAGAGGCTGCCTACCGGATCAGGCCCTCCACAGGAGCTAGGCTGCCACATGCCTGTCTTCCTAGGTTTATGATTCACTCTGGTGCTTTGGCAGGAGATAGGTATCTGGGCTCCTAGGTGGAGGCAGGTGTACACATGCTCAGACAGAAACTTAGGCGCCAAGTGAGTTTAGGCACCTACAGGGTTTGGTGGGAGTTTTGTGGATCCAAAACTGGGACTTTGGTGCCTAAGTGCCTTTGTGAATCCCACTCCCTGTGACATACTTGCTCTGGTTTCCTTATCACCACATGTCCCAAATATTTCTATCTTCTCTTCTGGGTAACTTTAGAGATAAGAAGTTGTATGCTGTTATAAATTCATTCAGTTTAATATCTAATATATTTAAGGCATTTAGATGTCTGTCTATACCTCAGGTTGATTTTTAGCTTTCATATCCATATATTCATAGTCTGGCCTTTAGGTTGTATATTTTCTATGACCAAATCTTGTTGAAGCTGGTAAATGCAGCTGCCACCTTCCCAGTGTGACATTATTGCCTTTTGGAATCTCCACTGGCTTGAATGTTATGGTCACCATGTGCAACTCAGTTCTTGTATTCTTTTGCCTTGTAAAGTAATACTTAGGATGGGAGTTGCTCATTAGATTTTTTTTCTTCACAACTGATTATAAACCACAATTCTAGACAGTGTCTTTCTTTACTTGTATGTTGGTTAAGCTGCCACTTAGAGCTAGTTCCTCAGCAAAATCTAGTTCTTTCAGTGTACTACTATTGAGCCATATGATGGCTGTGTTGTATCTACACTTTCTCATAATGAAGTCAATGGCAATGCCAGAGAGCAAAGGTGACACTGCATCCTTGTTTGATGCCCTCTATACCGGACTACTTGCCCAAGTCTGTCTTTACTTTAAGTGTGCATGCGGCACCTTGATATAAAGCCTTAATTATGTTAATTATTTTTGTTGGCATATCATAACACTTTGAGATGTTCCAGGGTGAATTGTGATTGGAGGATGTCAAATGCTCTCTTGAAATCAATTAAGTTTATGATGAGCAGGTTTCTTGAAATCATCAGTGATTTTAATCAATAGTCTCATAATTCTGGTTTTTACATTCTGGAATCTTTAAAAAAAAACGAACAAAAGCATTGTTTCCATTTTGTCTGAATTTTACACTCTGGATTTAATTTTAGCCTCTTTATATTCTTTGGCTTATTACAGAATATTACTTTAAATATACAGAGGGGTCCCTCCCAATTTCTACTGCTTTAAAAAAATTGTTAGTTAGTAAATATTCAGTGGAGAAATTATTATACATTTGGTTGTCCTTTATAGAAATAATTGATCATGTGTATGGAATTTGCCTCTCTTGTTGGTTCAGTGAATCAACTGAGTCAGTATCTTTGGAGAAGAGACTTGTTGACACTCTTGTATTCCCTAAGTTTGTTTTATCAGTACTCTTGTGGGAAAAAAGTTAAGCTTACTGCCATACCCCTGGAGACAGTTCCTTAGCTTGTATAAGTTTACGATTTACACCAGCTGACGCTTTGCTCCTAGGCATTCTCCTTCCTCTAACATGAAAAGCTTTAACAAGCTTTCCTCCTTTCATACTAATGAAGAAGTGAAAAGAATGTTTTAAAATTAATTTGAGGTTCATTTCATGCTCTCCCATTCCTCATTCTTCCATCTTCCTCTGTTTGTGATTTTTCTTTTCTCAAAATGAATTTTAAAATGATTTATCTGGCAAAAATCTAAGCTCTTCTCTCTTTTCTTTGTTCTTCAGTCTCTGGATTTTAAAGAAGAGCATTTTAAAAGAGCTGTTTCCAATATTGTGGAGGCTTGTAATAGTCTCCACTCAGGGTCTGGTTGGGAAGCGTGCCCTAGTGCTCATGGCCACAACCCTGGACTGCCAAGGGGGTTGTGGGGAGGGGAGCCCAGGCCTTCCCACTCCATTAGGCTACCAGGATCCTGGCAACCAAAGCTACTTAAAGCTGTCCTTCCTGGGCCTCTTGCTCTCATCTCCCCTCCTGGGGTCATCTCAGTCCAAGGCCTTCACCTGGTGGGAAAATCCAAATCTCAAGGAAGCAAGAGGGAGTCGCCACTGTCCAGGGCCACAGGATACTTCCCTCTCTGCTTGCCTCTGTGGAGGGTCTTCCCATTCCTCACGGGGGGCTCCTTTGGGCAGCTCTGCTCTGCTAGCGCTGTGAGCTGTAGGTCTGCTCACCTTCAGCACTGCTCTCCAATTGAGCTAATTCGCTGCCTTTTAATTCCGCCAGTAGGTGGAGCATTTGCTGCAGGTGTGGCAGGGCGGGGCTGGCTGAGCCCAGAATGAGCCCTTAAGCCCTTGTTGCTCAGTGTGTGATTTGTATACCCCATGACAGGGCTCAATGAGCATCTTTCCTTTCTTTTCCCCAAGCACCAGTTCATCATTGGCTTTTCTTCCTTCTATGGTGGGGAAGTCATCTTCAGAAGGAGATCATGGGTCAATTATCTTTTTCTACACCTGATCATTATAGTCAGTGATTTTTTCATAATCCACACTCTCAAAACTGTGTGTGTCTGGGTAATCTGGGATTCAAACAGCATTTTCCTCAAGTCTTGCACCTTGTGGCAAGCCTAAATGATACTTTCATGTTCAGCATTAAGGCAGCCAAACTACTGCAAGTGTAATGGAGTACTTGTGGCACCTTAGAGACTAACCAATTTATTTGAGCATGAGCTTTCGTGAGCTATAGTTTCCACAGTATGCATCTGATGAAGTGAGCTATAGCTCACGAAAGCTCATGCTCAAATAAATTGGTTAGTCTCTAAGGTGCCACAAGTACTCCATTTCTTTTTGCGAATACAGACTAACACGGCTGTTACTCTGAATACTGCAAGTGTGAAACCCAAACACTTTTTTCATTTGAACTTCTCAGTTCTCTTTTCAATTGACCTAATGTATTTTGCTGAATCTGATATCCACCTCATGTTTAGTCACCTCCTCCAATACTGAGCATACTCAGACCTATAATTCCTTGGACACCATCTGTTAGAATATAGATATTCAGGCCTGTCTGTAAAGGCCTATACTCTAAGAATTTTGGTGTATTCTTATCACTTGGCTAGTTATAGAGGTATAAAAGAGAGAATCAAAATCACTGTCTGCCAGTGTAAGGGCCTTCTCTTACTGTGACAGTCTGAGGCCCTGTGCTTAGGCTAAGGCCTTTGGCTAAGCAACAGAGGCAGCCATAAACTGCGAAGCAACCAGTCACATCCTCACATTCCAAACTAGTCACATTGAAATAAGGTGCTATTGGGCTGTTAGGAATACAATCCTGTCCTGATAATGCCTATTGCCTCCAGAGAAAGGGAAGTGTCTAGAAAATGTAAAAGGAAACTTAGTTTGATAGCATCCTGTCTGGCAAGGACTCACTTATCAATAGCTGGGATGTGAAATCCTCACTTCTGTATTGTTTTGTCATTATAGTTCCCACTTTGCTATTGTTTGTCTGTATAATCTCTGTCTGGTTCTGTGATTGTTCCCATCTGCTGTATAATTAATTTTGCTGGGTGTAAACTAATTAAGGTGGTGGGATATAATTGGTTACATAATCATGTTACAATATGTTAGGATTGGTTAGTTAAATTTCAGGAAAATGATTGGTTAAGGTATAGCTAAGCAGAACTCACGTTTTACTATATAGTCTGCAGTCAATCAGGAAGTGGGGGGGGTAGGTGTGGGGGAAATGGGAACAGGGAATGGGGGTGGGGAAATTGGAATCATGTTTAGCTAAGGGCAGGAATGGGAACAGGGCCACAGGTAAGGCTCTGTGGTGTCAGAGCTGGGAAGGGGGACACTAAGGAAGGAAACTGGAATCATGCTTGCTGGAAGTTCATCCCAATAAACATCAAATTGTTTGCACCTTTGGACTTCGGGTATTGTTGCTCTCTGTTCATGCGAGAAGGTCCAGGGAAGTAAGTGGGTGAAAGAATAAGCCCCCTAACACCACCATGGAAGTCTGAATTTCAAGACAATCATCTTTGTTTCATTTTATGGCTCTCAGGATTCTCTCTTTTGTTGAAGGATTCATGATCTCCTGTTTCTAACTAACAGGATATTGCTGTCTCTAGCAGCAATTTCTACCATCCTCTGTCAGCATTTGCTCTAGCCTGTTGCAGCTTCATTTGTCACTTTTTGTCATTTCCATTTGCCCATTATAGCATGGAACTCTTCTGTAATGGTTTTATAGAGGATTTATTGACCACGTCACAGTTTGTGCAGATCGTCGTATTTTTCTCTCCCTCGTTTTCTGTCTGAAAGACTATTCACTTTGAAACTTATGCTGAGTTCTCAAATACTTGATCATATTTTGTCTGAGGGACTTTTAAAATCCTCCATTTTGAAGTCAAGATTATTTATGCATGTCTTTAATGCTGCATTTCTTTTCCCAAGGTGACAAAACATTTTATAATTGCTCTTTTCTTCCTTATTCAGTTAATCAAACTGCATTTCCTTCCCCCCATTTTCGATTATTTACTTTCATCTCTGCTTGTTTACAGAGTGCTGTCTGATAATAATATAGCATGCAATACACTGTCTAGAGACAACAATATCCTTTGCATTGTACCAGCAGAGGAAGACATGATCCCTAGCTCTGTCAAGGTTCCTTCCCCACTCTGAACACTAGGGTACAGATGTGGGGACCTGCATGAAAACCTCCTAAGCTTATTTTTACCAGCTTAGGTTAAAACTTCCCCAAGGTACAAATTATTTTACCTTTTGCCCTTGGACTTTCGCTGCCACCACCAAACGTCTAACACCGGTTACTGAGAAAGAGTTAGTTTGGAAACGTCTTTCAAAATCCTCCCAAACTTTACCCCCACTTTCCTGGGGAAGGATTGATAAAAATCCTCACCAATTTGCATAGGTGAACACAGACCCAAACCCTTGGATCTTAAGAACAATGAAAAAGCATTCTGTTTCTTAAAAGAAGAATTTTAATAGAAGTAAAAAGAATCACCTCTGTAAAATCAGGATGGTAAATACCTTACAGGGTAGTCAGATTCAAAACATAGAGAATCCCTCTAGGCAAAACCTTAAGTTACAAAAAAACACAAAAACAGGAATATCCATTCCATTCAGCACAGCTTATTTTCTCAGCCATTTCAAGAAAACAGAATCTAACGCATATCTAGCTAGATTACTTACTAAGTTCTAAGACTCCATTCCTGTTCTGTCCCTAGGAAAAACATCACACAGACGGAGAGAGAGGCTTTGTTTCTCCCTCCCCCCAGCTTTTGAAAGTATCTTGTCTCCTCATTGCTCATTTTGGTCAGGTGTCAGCGAGGTTATCCTAGCTTCTCAACCCTTTACAGGTGAAAGGGTTTTTCCTCTGGCCAGGAGGGACCCCAAAAGGTGTCTACCCTTCCCTTCACACCCATGACAAGCTCAAAGAGCTTACCCTCTAAATTAAAAGACAATACAGTTACATGTCCCAGAACAGATGAAGGCCCAATCTGAAATCATTGTAGATTTCTCTCCAATTCCCACTCTGGCAGATTACCATTGAAAGGCTTCATGGAACTGTTTTAGAAGGACAGTGCTCTATGAAGAGAAATGCCAATGAATTGATAAAGTTGCCAACCCTCCAGGATTGTCCTGGAGTCTCAAGGAATTAAAGAATAATATCTAATTAAAGATAATGTCTTGTAATAAAACCTCCAGGAATTCAGCCAACCAAAGTTGGCAACTCTAATGATGTACTAACATGCTGAGCCTAGTGATTATTTGTCCTATATTCTTGTACAATCTTTCCTATATTCTTGTTCTCAACCCCCCTACCCCCCGCAAACAAGCCCTGGCTGGAATCATCTCTATAGGATCTGAGTCTACAGGAGCTGTCATCTGTATATCCTGTAAACAAACAGTGAGGATGGAGAATCAGCCCAGTGAGTTTCCATAAATAGGTGCACTATGATTGTTTCAAGTATTGGATTCATTTGATCTGTCTCTCTCAACTGTTTTAGTCATTTGTATTTCTGTGTATGAAATAAAAGACAAGCTATATTGTATCTTTTACTTTACATACAGATAGATTGCAATTTTAAAATTGGATCCAATCATGCTCACCGTAGTCATGAAATCAGTCCATTGAGTTCAACAGGACTAACTGCATGATTAGGTAAGCAGGATTTGACACAGATTGGACCATAATAGAATACTCTGTTGGGAGTAACTGAATGCTAACAAGCTGGTCTGATAAGTTACTGGGCTAGAGTTTGTTATGGGATACTTTGACCTTCACCGTTCTGTTCAATATGGACAAGGCCAATCAAATTGCTTGAAATTCTCACAGATACAATTGCCCACCACACCCTTTCACATAGTTAAATGCCTAAATTATGTTGAATATTAATACATCTCAGCAGCAGATGCCATATTTTAATTTGTTAACTCAGTAATGAAAAATTACATATTTATGTACATTTCATATCTGTATAAGTTATACAACTTTAAGTAGATCCTGACATTATCTACTGTATATAGCACATAACTTTGCATTGCAGTGAGACAGTTATTTGAAATGAGACAATTCAGCAATTTACCTGACAACTGCTGTTGGTTCAGAGTTAACTGTTTATTTTTTTATAGGAAGTCCAAGTTGGTGTATAGTTTTGAAAGAAAAAATTGAACTCTGCAGGAAAAAAGTCACTCAGGAAATTAAAGCTGAAAGAAGCTTTCACTAACACAAATGAAGATAAGTAAACTCTTTGATTACCTCTGCCACAAATATCTGAGGAGAATATGTTTCACAACTTAAGCCATATGTAATTTATTCCTACATGAAAACAATCTTCTTAGCAGTTGAAGGGAAACTTAGCTGTAAAAGATGAGAGAACATGGCACAGCCTATGTGGCAAGCTAGTTCACTTCTAAAACAGAAACCTTTAAAGTTTGCAAGCTTTTGAAGCTAAGTAAAGTCAATGGAGAATTTTAAAGTGCAAAATAAATTAGCATACAAAGTCATTTAACAGGCTTGATAACACTGAAAATAATGCAGATAGTCTACAAAGGCTTGATGTCCATCATTATTCATGTGCTATTAGGGGATAACAGTGAGGAAACTGTGGGAAGCAATAGCAGCTGACTCAACCTTCAAACAACAAAGTATAGATAATAACGTAGGCTAGGCTTGTGATTGATCACTTGCAACTAGCATTTACTGGTAGAAGTACTATAAATATTATAAGTATGAGTTTACTTACAGACCCCATTTTATCCCTTTGGCGAAGGAATAATCAGAATTGGGAATCAGGTGCTTCCAAGTATTAATCTGGACTCCATCACTGACTGATTGTGTGGGCTTGGACAAGTCACTTGACCTCTCTGCTTCATTTTCCCTTCCTGTAATATAAGAATAACACGTGCCAACCTACTTCACGGAGGTGATATGAAGATTAGCAAGTGTTCGTACAGTGCTTTTAATGTGTAAAGCACTATATAAATGCTACATAGCAGCCAAACAATTTACATAGCAAAGAATCTCGTGAAGAGAAAAAACAATACTGTGTTTTGTTGTTTTAAACAGCTGGGCAATATATTGCTGTCATACCTAAGTTGGGAGCAATCCATACAACTATCATATATATATTAGGAGGAACAGGAAAAAGATCAATAAAGAACATCAAAATAAAGACGTGAGGAAATAAAGGAGAGGTTTCTTAATTGGACAATGATCTTTACTATATGGGTGTTTTGTGGCATGTTCTGTATTGAATCAGTGGCACCATCCCTGCTATCAAAAGTCCAATATTGAACTTGCTAGAGTTGGGGAACTTAGAGACAGATCTTCAGTGAAAGAATTCTCCATATCCACTGAGACCAACAACAAGCCATCATAATCAGGACTCCTTGCCTGACTCCTTTATTATCTTATAGGAACTCAGTTACTATTTGATTTATTGGGACCAATTCCAGCTAATACTTGTGCCATGCTTAGCTAGAACTTCCAAAGCTCATTCTATACAGCTGCCCCACCCGCAGTGTTCTGGGACAAGGCCTCAGGTTCATTTCAGCACATAACATCTGGATCCACCAAGATCCTTCCTCTAATGTGATTAAGTCATACTGCTGCCATTTGTAAATTGCATGGGCAACAGCATGCTGGAAGGTCTTCATTAATATGCTCCCAAGTTAGAGACTGGGTTAAAATGCTCCCAAAAGAGTTAGATCAGAGTTTCACCTTTTACCCACAACTGAAGAACAATGTGAGGTAATTACTTTGGTAGTAAAAGGGCACACAAAGATAAAAGAACTAATACTCATACCAACACCTTCACATTGTTCACTATTTGTACGTGCTAGAACAGCTCTTGACAGTTACACATTATTTCCTCAGTGAAGGAGGAAGAGTGGACAGCAAATCCTTAGTGATGTTCACTGGTAAATAAATATGTCATAGCAATAATAACGTGGATTCTGAACTTGCAACAGCTCACACTTATTTAAGGCAAAGCCAACCTGACATTCCAAAATGAAAATATGGAGCCAAAGAGTGGCTGGCACTGCACAAATGGCCTGCAATATCGTTGTAGAACAGAAATTTTCTACCCTATTCCTGCCCCCTATGTTCTTACAGTGACACTGCATCAACAGACTGTCTGAGACAGGAGAAACAGAGTAATGAGGCACAGTAAAAGGGAAAGGAAACACAGCCTGCTTGTTAATAAACATTAGCTCTCTGTGCATATTTGTCATTGTGAGACTAGACTCTTGGGCAAATTATTTCTGCTCTCAGTAGGACTGGATTGTGCAGGATCTGTGCAGAAAGTGGGTGCATATTATGATCACCATCTGGACGGCGAGTAAGAGAGCCCCTTCTTTGAGGTGGATATGCACTTCTGTACTTGCCAGAATGCACTTCTGTACTTGCCAGAATTTGACCATTTGACTTTCAGAGGGGCAATTCCCAGAGCAAGCAGACATAGTTGTGCTAGCTTTGATCAAACTAGAGTACTAAAAATAATAATAGCACAACTGCAGTAGAATAGGCAGCAGCGAACGATGGCACAAGCTTGCCACCCTAAGTTCATACCCACAGCATCCTGGTGGGTTTGTACTGAGGGCAGCTAGCCCATAACTAGGGCCCTACTAAATTCAGGGCCATGAAAAATACATCACGGATTGTGAAATTTGGTCTCCCCCTGTGAAATCTGTATAATATAGGGTAAATGCACATAAAAGACCAGATTTCACAGGGAGACCAGCGTTTCTCAAATTGGGGGTCCTGACCCAAAAGGGAGCTGCAGGGGGGGGTCACAAGGTTATTTTAGGGGGGTCACGGTATTGCTACCACTACTTCTTCATTGTCTTCAGAGCTGGGTGACTGGAGGGTGGCAGCTGTTGTGCAGAAGTACAGGTGGCAATGTAGGAGAAGCTGGGACACGGCACGCTCAGGGGAGGAGGTGGAGATGAGGTGAGCTGAGGAGGGAAGCTTGGCTGCCGGTGGGTGCAGAGCACCCACCAATTTTTCTCCATGGGTGCTCCAGCCCTGGAGCACCCACAGAGTCAGCGTCTATGGGTGGCAATACCATACCATACCATGCCATGCCACCCTTACTTCTGTGCTGCTACTGCCAGCGGCGCTGCCTTCAGAACTGGGCTCCCGGCCAGCAGCCGCCACTCTACAGCTGCCTAGCTCTGAAGGCAGCGCCGCCGCCAGCAGCAGAACAGAAGTAAGGGTAGCAGCACTGCATCCCCCTCTGCAATAACCTTGCAACCTCCCCCCCACCCATTCCTTTTTGGGTACTACAATTACAACACTGAATTTTCAGATTGAAACAGCTGAAATCATGAAATTAGCAATGTTAAAAATCCTATGACCATGAAATTGACTAAAATGGACTGTGAATTTGGTAGGGCCCTACCCATGAAGCTACCAGAGCTACACTACTGTTTTTTGCATGCTAGCTCAGTGATAACTAGTAGGTAGTTCTACTCAAGTTGGGAATCACCCCTCCACCTCCAAGTGTATGGAGCCTAAGTTTCACTTCTCTCTCTGTCAGGGCTCTGGCAGATCAAAGAATGAAATACGGTAAAACTCAAAGAATAACAGAAAATGTGCTTTCCTTTTCAGTCAGCCAGTCTCTTTTGAAAATAAAAAATGCTTAAAACCTAATTGAGCTCTCCTGTAGTTGTCACCTTTCTTCCCCAAACAACAACCAAACTGCACACACCATATCACCACCAACCAACCAACCAAAAAACAGATTTTTTTTTAGCCCATATGGAAATGTTTAGTTCAGCCAAGGCCTTGGCATTACAGTTGGATGGGAACTCCATGCTGGACACAGCCTCCCTATTTGTTCTACAAGAGACAAGCGATTCTTTCCACTGACAAAAAATTGATCCCAAGGAAACTCAAAGAAGGAAAACCCGCAGTTCCTTATCATCTTTGTGGGTTATTCCCCCGTAGGGGTTGATCTGAGAGTATATGAATACCATAGCAAAAGTTGAATTCATTTACAATTAAAGTTATTGCAGTAAATCAAAACCCTTATTTCAAAATATACAACACCTAAGATAAAAATTTTAAAAACTACTAAGCCTTAAAAAGTATGAAAATGACCAGCTGAGGAGTTATATAAATATTTTATCCATACATCAGTTAATGATACCAGCTCACACACACAACATTTAAACTTATACACGCTAATAACCTTATCCTGTTATGTTTATTATCATGGATTTATAGTTTCCAAGGCCAGAGTGGACCACTTTCTAGTGCAACCCATATTCCTGGTTGAACTAGAGTGTATCTTTTTCCTAAAGATCCACTCTTGATCTAAATTGCCAGTGATGGAGAATGAACGACAACCCTCTAACATACTTTAATAAACAAAAAAGACATCAACATTTTGATTTTAAAACTACAAGTGGTAAAGAAGCCACCATAAGCCTAGTTAAATTTATTAATTATCCTCACCGTTAAAATGAGTGCCTTGTTTCTAATCTAGGTTTGTCTAGCTTTAGTTTACAACCATTGGAATTTATATCATTTTCAGCTAGATTAATGAGCTGTGGGCTATCAGAAATCTCTTCCCCATGTAGATCATGGTTTACAAGTACCGAGTCACCTCTTAATCTTCCTCATGGATAAACTAAATATCGATTGAGGTTCAGTCTCTCCCTGCAAGATAGGGTTTCCAGACCTCTAGTCATTTTTGTAGCTCTTTTCTCAACCGTTTAGATTTTCTAACATTCTTTTTGGAGTGCACCATCACTTTATCCTATAAAGGTATCATTAATGCCATCTCCCTACAAGATATTCCAAGGATCACATTTGCCATCTTAGCTATAGCACCACAGTGGAAGTTCATTTTGAATTGGTTATATACCCCAACCCCTGAGTCTCTTTCAGTCACTATTTTCCGGGATACAGCCCCCTTCTTATGTAAGTGTGTGTGGTGGGACATCTGCCCCACCCCATGAGAAAAAGGGCTGGAATAGGCCAGAGAGGCTGCACAGACCAGCAGCCAATTGACAAAGGCCTGTGGAGAGCCAATCAGGGCCAAGGAAGAGGCAGCCAATCAGGGCCGGGCTGGGTCCTATATAAGGCTGCCAGGCAGAGGAGAGGGTGGTCTCTCCTTGACTAGCAAGGAGGTAGCACCTTGGACAGAGCACTGCTGGGCAGGCTTGGGGGAGCGGAGCGCTGGCCCAGTTACCTGCCAGGCTGCAGCCCCTGCTAAAAAGGATTGAGAAGGTGCACAGGGCCAAAGGGGAAGTGGCCTAGGGAAGATAGATGGACAAGAGGGGAGCAAAGGAGGGCAGAGAGCAGCTGCTGCTTGGGTCCTGGCCCAGGGACCTTCTGAGTAGTAGGTTGGCTTGGGTTCCCCCCCCCTTCCCCTGCACCTGGCCACAGCGGAGTGTGGCTGAGACAGATTGCAACTTGCCCCTGAGGTGAGGGGCTAGACTTTGGGGTTGTGGTTGGCCACCGAGGCAAGTGCTAGCCGAAGGACTGTTATCTTCCCACCCCTCCCCTGGAAGGGGGTGAGACTGGAGTAGTGGCCACTGCTGGAGGGTAGTGTCCTGAAGAAGATGTGGCCGAGTGGGGAACAATGTGGGTCCCAAGGTAGCAGAGCAGACAAAGGATGAAACACCACATGCCGAGGGCGCTCCACAGTTGACAAGAGCTAATTCCCGGAGCAACCAGCTGGAGGTGCCAGCGGTGGTGAGTCCTGACCCCATGACAGTGTGACCTACACTCTATTTCTAGATGTATGAGCTTGCATTGTGTGTGATAAACCACCATATACAATTAATCTCTGAGCAGTAATTCACAGCAGAGGTACTTACCACCAATCTGCTTTAAAATCATCTCTACACTCATAGGGATGCCTAATGAAACTGAAAGCTCTTTGTTTGCATACCATATTGTATGTAAGAAAATGGAGGACATGATTTATCCCAATAATAGCACAAATACATATTTTTCTGTTGAAAGTGAATTTAGTGTTCGTGAAAGGGATGAAATTACTCTTGTACAATCTTCTCTATGCAATTCACCCCAAGCCTGCAACATCTCTGATAATGTGATGCTGATTTTCTTTTGAGCAAAACGTAGTAGCTAGAGCCCTGCACATATACAAAATTTGTATCTGCATCTGATCTGCAGTCAAAAACATGGTCCATGGATATCTGCATCTGCAGATATAAAGTGGATATCTGCAGTTTTGAAGGACTCTACTAGTAACTCTCTGGTTCCTTTGTGGATTGCACAGAGAAGAGCAGGATGAGATCTGCTCAGATTTACTTTTGCAAAAATCAAACCAGGATTTGGACTCAAGTTTAGAGGTATTTAGGTTTTCAGCAAGTGCAAAACCCACCTCAACACTTAGCCCTTAACAGTTAATACCTTATTTACCACTGATGTAAACTAGCATAGCTTCATTCAAGTCCATGCTCATTCACAGTAGCTCAGGATTCGGCTCAAAGTGTTCAAATCTAGGTGCCTGATTTGGGACTTTGTGTAGAAAGGGGAATCCACCTCCCATTAGCAGCTGGCAGGGCTGCAAGCACAGCTCCTGCAAGGCTGCTATTCAAGCCTATGAAACGGAAAAGCAGTGTCTGTGTAACCCACATACCTCCTGGGTGTGGTGCTCTGTCCCACTGAGACCACTTAAAGATTAATGAATGTGCTACCGTCTTAGCTAAGTTTCAGAGTAGCAGCTGTGTTAGTCTGTATTCGCAAAAAGAAAAGGAGGACTTGTGGCACCTTAGAGACTAACAAATTTATTTGAGCATAAGCTTTTGTGAACTACAGCTCACTTCATCGGATGCTAAAGGTCATGTGGCTTTTCATTCATGCAGTAGAGGTCACAGGTGCCAACTCCGTGGGTGCACCCACGGAGAAAAATTGGTGGGTTCTCTACACCCACCAGCAGTCAAGCTCCCCTCCCAGTGCCCCAGCTCATCTCGCCTCTGCCTCTTTCCTGCCTCCTCCCCTGAGCACACTGCATCCCCACTTCTCCTCCCAGTGCTTGCCGCTGCAAAATGGCTGTTTCGGGGCGTAACAAGCTGTGGGAGGGAGGGGGGAGGAAGGAACAGGAATGCGGCACACTCAGGGGAGGAGGTGGGGAAGAGGTGGCCCAGGGATTTAGGGAGGGAGCAGAGTTGGGGCGGGGACTTTGGAGAAGGGGTTGGAATGGGGCAGGGCAGGGGTGGAGTCAGGATGGGGGCGGGAGGGGCAAACACCCACCGGTGCCAGGAGAAGTTAGCGTCTATGGTAGAGGCTCATGCCTTTAGCTCCAGAGGTCCCAGGTTTGATCCTGTCCACCGCTGACTGGGATCTGTCAGTGTTAAATCTGCTTCTCCACTTCTGCTATGTGGGGTGATTTCTGGATACTATCTCCAAATATGTACTTCCCCCGATTCAGGGGAGCACTGTCCACTACTAGCCCATTCAGAACAGATGTAAAAGCTACCATTGTTGTGTGCATGGGATGGATAGCTCCCATCCCTACATGGTCACTCTGCCTGAAACCTTCTTTCCACTGCTAGCATGGGTGTGCAAGCCTTCCAAGAAGGGAGGAATTTCACACTACATGAATATGATAGGGACCACTCCCAATAGGAAGGGGGTTCTTGTGGCTTCACTGAGAATTTTCTGAGCTATGCAGCTATGGAAACTGCTTCCAAGTCAAAGACAGCACTTCATTCTGGGCTTCTATGGCAAACGTGGAAGGGGCAGAAATCCCAGGAGCAGGGTCTATGACTCCGTCTATCCAAACCCTCAGGAATGACACTGAATTCAGGGAGATACAGAAGTGGGCTTCTAGGCAAGACCTTGTAAGTGTCCACATCCCAAAATCATCAGTATCTGCCAACAGTTCCATTTTATCAACCAGGGAGGGGCCTATGCCACCACAGCCAATAATGAAGCCTGCCCAGTAGCCTGAGGATCAAGTCTGGGACTCCTTCTTCAAAGAAGACTGACAATTAAACAGTAGACAGAAATTTTCCCCACAAACCCTGCCAGAACGCATTTTCTTTGTGGTGTGACCAAGCCGGAGAGCAAGTAGCAGCAAAGATAGTCAGTCTTACCTCGCAGGGCTCTCTGTAAATGATCAAATTTCTCATAGTTTATCTAGCTGTATGGCTGTAGTAACTTGCCTGTGCTTGCAATCCCCAGAATAGGAGAACCAAAGCTAAAGTAGAAGGTGAATCACTTCCATGGCACTTCCATGCAGAGCCAGTTCCCCCTCCTCAGCAGCATGCTGACCTACATGCTGGATAGGGCCCAATCTAGTGTTAGCCTCTTACCTCAGAAGATAAAAATCACTCATTACGACTTATAAATTTGTGAAGAACTCAGTCTTCTACCTAGGAATAAAAAATTACTCAGCTGCCAACTTCATAAAACACATAGAAAGACATGCATTTCTAGCCACTATTTTGCTAGTTCAGCATGATACAGAAACACCTTAGTGCAGTAGAATAAAAAAAAGAGTCAGACCTAATTCTAAGCAATACAGAACCCTTTATGCAGCCACAGTGAATGATTAAACTTAGGATACTTGTCCTAGAGAATAAAAATGCATGTCTAAAAACCTTTGTTGTTTGACAAATGTTTTAAAAATTTAATGGCAGAGCCAAAGTTCAACACCATTAAATATGTCAGTGATAAGGTTTTTTCTGCAGCTTAATTTAAATTTTCCTAGTTTGCCTGACTCCTGTTTGTGCTAAACATGCTCTTTGAAGTAGTTTCAGCTGACAAGTTTAATTAAGTCAATCTTGATCTTCAGCCATAGAGGCTTTTCATTTGCCTATCCACTTTCATTTATGATTACTTTGTTCAGTTTTCCAAGAAGTTAGAAATGACACTGTCAAAAGCAAAAAAATTACTCTTGCTACCACCTGACTTCTGTGTTTACATAACTTATTAGACGGTAATGATAATAGAAAATGCAAGACTGGTCACTAGTATAATATAGTGATCTCCCTAGCAATTAGATATTAAATGGATTCTATATCTCTAGGGCATTATTAGATTTCACAATTCAGGATTTTCATTTGCAAATATGATTGCACTGTTTACTTATTTCTATCAACCATGACAAAAATTGTTGGATATCTTTCTACAATTATATAACTAAGCACTTTCAAAGCAATGGGAAAACATTAAATAATCAATCATCCCACCCTTTATACATGCATAAACACCTGGGATACTTGAAACACACAGAAGGTGTGATTTACCAAAGGCTATATCGTGAACAAGCCTCGGAAGCAGGTCAAAACTGCAGAATGACTAATGCATTCCTCACCCCATGAATATTCAACCTAGGAGGTTGCTATTCCCAGGGAATCACAAATAAATGTAAGGGGTCACAACCAGCCTACTTTTCTTCATCCCAACATAGTAATTACCATATTACATCAGACCATAGTCCATCTTCTCCAGTAGCCTCTCTTTGACAGTAGCTAACAACAGAGGAAGCTACAAGAATCATAGAATCATAGAATATCAGGGTTGGAAGGGACCCCTGAAGGTCATCTAGTCCAACCCCCTGCTCGAAGCAGGACCAATTCCCAGTTAAATCATCCCAGCCAGGGCTTTGTCAAGCCTGACCTTGAAAACCTCTAAGGAAGGAGATTCTAACACCTCCCTAGGTAACGCATTCCAGTGTTTCACCACCCTCTTAGTGAAAAAGTTTTTCCTAATATCCAATCTAAACCTCCCCCACTGCAACTTGAGACCATTACTCCTCGTTCTGTCATCTGCTACCATTGAGAACAGTCTAGAGCCATCCTCTTTGGAACCCCCTTTCAGGTAGTTGAAAGCAGCTATCAAATCCCCCCTCATTCTTCTCTTCTGCAGACTAAACAATCCCAGCTCCCTCAGCCTCTCCTCATAAGTCATGTGTTCTAGACCTCTAATCATCTTTGTTGCCCTTCGCTGGACTCTCTCCAATTTATCCACATCCTTCTTGTAGTGTGGGGCCCAAAACTGGACACAGTACTCCAGATGAGGCCTCACCAATGTCGAATAGAGGGGAACGATCACGTCCCTCGATCTGCTCGCTATGCCCCTACTTATACATCCCAAAATGCCATTGGCCTTCTTGGCAACAAGGGCACACTGCTGACTCATATCCAGCTTCTCGTCCACTGTCACCCCTAGGTCCTTTTCCACAGAACTGCTGCCTAGCCATTCGGTCCCTAGTCTGTAGCGGTGCATTGGATTCTTCCATCCTAAGTGCAGGACCCTGCACTTATCCTTATTGAACCTCATCAGATTTCTTTTGGCCCAATCCTCCAATTTGTCTAGGTCCTTCTGTATCCTATCCTTCCCCTCCAGCGTATCTACCACTCCTCCCAGTTTAGTATCATCCGCAAATTTGCTGAGAGTGCAATCCACACCATCCTCCAGATCATTTATGAAGATATTGAACAAAACCGGCACCAGGACCAACCCTTGGGGCACTCCACTTGAGACCGGCTGCCAACTAGACATGGAGCCATTGATCACCACCCGTTGAGCCCGACAATCTAGCCAGCTTTCTACCCACCTTATAGTGCATTCATCCAGCCCATACTTCCTTAACTTGCTGACAAGAATACTGTGGGAGACCGTGTCAAAAGCTTTGCTAAAGTCAAGAAACAATACATCCACTGCTTTCCCTTCATCCACAGAACCAGTAATCTCATCATAAAAGGCGATTAGATTAGTCAGGCATGACCTTCCCTTGGTGAATCCATGCTGGCTGTTCCTGATCACTTTCCTCTCATGCAAGTACTTCAAGATTGATTCTTTGAGGACCTGCTCCATGATTTTTCCAGGGACTGAGGTGAGGCTGACTGGCCTGTAGTTCCCAGGATCCTCCTTCTTCCCTTTTTTAAAGATTGGCACTACATTAGCCTTTTTCCAGTCATCCGGGACTTCCCCGGTTCGCCACGAGTTTTCAAAGATAATGGCCAATGGCTCTGCAATCACAGCCGCCAATTCCTTCAGCACTCTCGGATGCAACTCATCCGGCCCCATGGACTTGTGCACGTCCAGCTTTTCTAAATAGTCCCTAACCACCTCTATCTCCACAGAGGGCTGGCCATCTCTTCCCCATTTTGTGATGCCCAGCGCAGCAGTCTGGGAGCTGACCTTGTTAGTGAAAACAGAGGCAAAAAAAGCATTGAGTACATTAGCTTTTTCCACATCCTCTGTCACTAGGTTGCCTCCCTCATTCAGTAAGGGGCCCACACCTTCCTTGGCTTTCTTCTTGTTGCCAACATACCTGAAAAAACCCTTCTTGTTACTCTTGACATCTCTCGCTAGCTGCAGCTCCAGGTGCGATTTGGCCCTCCTGATTTCATTCCTACATGCCCGAGCAATATTTTTATACTCTTCCCTGGTCATATGTCCAACCTTTCACTTCTTGTAAGCTTCTTTTTTATGTTTAAGATCCGCTAGGATTTCACCATTAAGCCAAGCTGGTCGCCTGCCATATTTACTATTCTTTCGACTCATTGGGATGGTTTGTCCCTGTAACCTCAACTGTAAACAATCTGCCCCCACCGAGGTCTCATCCTAATCTCAAACAGTTAGAGATTAGTTTAAACCTGAAACATAAAGGACTTTTTAATGCCTTCTCGATGAAGGGGAGTCCAGAAAGGTTTTTCTGGTGTAATAGGTTTACTCTATAGAAGAGGCTGAGAGCCACTTCACTAGACCATAGTGCAGTGGTGGGCAATCTGTGGCCTGTCAGGGTAATCCACTGGTGGGCCAAGGGACAATTTATTTACATTGACCATCCGCAGGCATGGCTGCCCGCAACTCCCAGTGGCCACGGTTCCTGGCCAATGGGAGCTGCAGGAAGCGGCGTGGGATGCAGGGACGTGCTGGCTGATGCTTCCCGTAGCTCCCACTGGGAAGATGCGGGCTGCCACGCCTGCAGATGGTCAATGTAAACAAACTGTCTTGTGGCCTGCCAGTGGATTACCAGGGCTGGCCGCTTGTGGCTCGTGGGCTGCAAGTTGCCCACCACTGCCGTAGTGCCTTGTCCCAAGCATGTGGGAAGAAAAAAGATGCAAGGTATGTGGTTTAATTAGTCTGCAATTTTATTAATTTAACTCATCTGGGAATTATCCAGCAATAACTCATCAGTACATGTCATGATTCCTTCCTTAGCCATTTCACCTGCCTAGCATCAGCTCCCGCCCCCTCCCCTCAGATGAGAGTTAAGGGGCTGGGGAAAGGGGACTGTTTCCTTGCTGTACCAGATATTAGGAACTCCAGCCCTGTCCCCCAGCTTCTTTAGGGGATTCCTTCCCCCAAGTCTACTTCTAAATCCGGTTTATCAGGCCTAGGGGTTCTGGTTCCACCACTACCTGCACTAGATACCTGCCTCTTGCTAAACTGTAACAACATAAATATTACCTCCTCACCTAACCCCACCAGGTCCCTGAGCTGCAAGAAAGAGGGTAAAACAATCCACACACACCCCAGCTAATCTGGCAGTGAAGGAAAAATTCCTTCCCAGTCCCAAAAAAGGCAACTAGCACAGTACCCACAGCAGAGCAAAAATCCCAGTCTTTGCTAATCCTGGGGCAGGGTGTGTGTGTGTGTAGCTAATTCAGGCGTGAGAATGGCCTCAGGCTGCAGCGGCGGGGTTTATATACTCTCCCCCAGGTCACAGGGGCCAATGACTTTTCCTGGTCCACTGTCCCACCCACCCAGGTGATGCCTTCCCTCATTCACCAAACCCCAAGTGGGGAGGAGACCCTTAAAGCAGCCTCCACCAGTTCAAACAAAGACCTGCCTCCCTGCCTTTGACGTTATGGGGGCACAGTCTTCCCTCTTCTTAACATTGCTCCATTTATCCAGCGGTCTAAGAGTCACTTGTTGTTATGCTTCAAATATCTTTAGATAAACTGCACTTAGACAATATGATACATTCTTCCCTAACTGTGTATGCAAGGGGAACTAAATCAAAACTACTTAAGTCAGACTTTATAAAGAAATTGAAATGATATTCTACCACGCTGGTGCTTTAAGTTAAGGATAGAGAATACACAACTGTGGTTGGTTTCATGGAGAGTGACTTAGCCCCTTGAGTAATTTATTTTAGAAACAAGTATTCTTTCTTTTCTACAGTGTTCTTTGGGGGAAAGCTTCTCCCCTCCCCATTCCCTCATTTCCCTCCCCCCCTTTTTTTTTAAAAAAAAAAAAAAGGGAAGCAGCAAATTTTTCAGTGCAGCAATTCATCTTTCTGCAGAGAGATAATTTACTAAGATGCTTCTTCCAGTTGCTTAGATGTACTCTAGAACAGCAGTTTGGCCTGTCTGTATGCATTGCTAGACCTCAAAGTAATAATCTTTGGCAACGTCACAGCTTTATTGATTAAGCTTACTGCCAAGGTTTTAATCTCCTTTCCCCCCTTTATCTGTGTGGTGTTTTTTTTTAAGACTGACCATTCATGCACATCCCCAAAGTCTAATTACACAGATATTGCTTAAATCGTGTACATTGTTGAAGTTTCATTTCAAGATGAATACAATGTGAATGACAATTTTTTGGCTTCTATTCCTTTCCCATTCACTTGAAATAACCTATCCTCCAAGTAAAATAAAAGAGAAACTATGGATTAATGTAAAAAGTAATCCTATTAAATCTTAATCACAAATGTAATTGCTTTTGTTTCTGTAGGGATGTTTGAATAATAAGTGTCATATCTTTTCACTACTTATGCTGGTTTTGTAGCAAAACTAAAGAAGGTCACTGTAAGCTGTCCACATTTAGAAATAATCTCCCATTGAACTTATTGTAATAAATAAGTGAAATCAAGATGGAACAAGCCAGTGCTATGGAATTAGGCTTGTGTGAAGACAGACAGAGATGACATGCAAAGGATCCCCCTGAAGAGTTTTGGATTTGGATCTGATTTAATAAGAACACAAATACTGACTGCTAGGGAAAATACTATTTGGTTATATTTGCATGCTATTATGATGTTGTGTTGCATATTCCTAAAGAGTTAATGTCATAATTTTGGCTCTGTGCTGTGGAAAACTGGAACAGCTGCAAAAATGCAACTAAAAGATTTTGCTAAACTTGTGATATTTCTAATGAGTAAGATCTTCACAAGAAGCTTTTGCCAACAGCAGTGTAATATTTCTGATGTGGGAAATGAGCATTTAAAAATATGAGATAGTGGAAGCCAAGTGATTTGAGGAAAGAAAATCTAGGATTATGGATTTTACAATATATGACTGAAGTCCAGTACATCAAAGGCCCTGTGGCTAAAACTAACATGGCTCAAAAAATCTGAAAGTCATGCAGGAATAGAAAAGAAGAGAATGAAAGATGGTTTTAAATGACAAAGGTGAAAATAGAAGAACAAATTGAACTACAATTATTTCACTGCAAAAATGCTAGTACTTCCTCAAGTGCACACTCCTACTGCACTTGTAACAAATTTAACATTAAATGATTTTTCTGCATTAAAATAAAGTTATTTATACCAATACTATGAAAATATTCCTTTTCTCTTTATTCTGATTGGCTGAAAAAGTAAAAGCATATACTGCTTGGATAATAAATTGTTCTTACCTTTCCTTTCATGACAAGTTAGCTTGTCTTTGGCTTGAATACACCTTGATCCAATGTCTACATCAAATCATCTAACCTTACCATGACTAAAGGCTTGTACTAAGCAAGATGTTCTCAGTTCTATTACTTTTTATACAAAAATATAGATGACAGATCCTTTTAGAAGGTAGCCTAGAGTGACTAGTTCTTGTCATAATGTTGTCATAGTGACAGTGACATCAATATACTTCATGACAATCAGTGCAGTAATTTATCGAAAGAAATCGGCAGCATTGATTCCTCAGTGTATTTTATATTGATCTCCTTTTTAAGTCTTATTAGATTTTTACTATGCTGTTCCTTATTTCTTAATTCAGATTATACTGCACAAATTCTTCTAGCTGTTGTGACAGGGTCGGGCCAGATGGCAACAGGAGAGTAATAGAAGGCAGATATATTAGCCCCAGGTTAAGTAGGTCCTGTTTCCCTGGGTAAGGTAACCGGGAAGGTTCCAGAACAATCAGGAACCTTCTGGAGACAATTAAGACAGGCAGGCTGATTAGAACACCTTCAGCCAATCAAGAAGCTGCTAGAATCAATTAAGGCAGGCTAATCAGGGCACCTGGGTTTAAAAAAGGAGCTCACTTCAGTTTGTGGTGCACATGTAAGGAGCTGGGAGCAAGAGGCGCTAGGAGCTGAGAGTAAGAACGCATACTGTTGGAGGACTGAGGAGTACAAGCATTATCAGACACCAGGAGGAAGGACCTATGGTGAGGATAAAGAAGGTGTTGGAGGAGGTCATGGGGAAGTAGCCCAGGGAGTTGTAGCTGTCGCACAGCTGTTCCAGGAGGCATTCCACAGGGATGCATTCCACAGGGCCCTGGGCTGGAACCCGGAGTAGAGGGTGGGCCCAGGTTCCCCCCAAACCTTCCAACTCCTGGTCAGACACAGAAGGAGTTAACCTGGACTGTGGGTTCACAAAAACGGCCAAACTAAGGGCTGCTGTGAAGCTCCAAGGCGAGCAAATCTGTCAATAAGCGCAAGACCCACCAAGGTAGAGGAGGTACTTTGTCACACTGTAAACAAGCTCATTTTTTTATATGCAAGAATATTTAAAACCTAAGTTTGTGCCAAAATGTCAAACATATCAAAAACTGAAACAGTTATTTATTAGCATAACAAAAACCATGTGGGGCCTAATTCTACCACCCTGCCTCACAATACCTTACCTCTGCATATAATCCCATTGAAATCAGCAGGGGCTGCTTACAAAGTAAAATACTACTCAACATGAGTAAAAGTAGCAGAAAAGGGTCCTTTATTAGGAGATGATGGTTGAGAATGTATGTTTTTGCTTTGAAATGCTGCATATTAGCTAAATGGCCTTTCTTCAAGACATAGTAATTCTTCACATCATAATTTTAAGTGAGTTTTTGTCTTCATGAAAGGTGTCAGATTAGATGCTGAGAGCCCCCCTTTATTGACAAAGAAAATGGAACATGGAGAGCAACAGTGGGAGTTTCCCATATAACATTACCAATATGCCCTGAAACTGCCTTTAGTGGCTTTTATCTGTTCTAAGTGGGCTATTTTCCCCTCTCAGTACTTTGATTTCTCAACGCTACTTGCCTAAAGTCAGTTGCATAAAAATGACATCAAGGAAGAATGTTAATGAGGCTTCCCCCTCACCCAACTTTCAAATCCAGGGCAGATTCTTCCATAGAAAGACAGACATGGACAGCGATCCAAAGCAGCCTCTCTCTTGTTGACCTCCAAAATGGAGATATCAGCAAGGGACACAGACAACTACAGAGGCCTAAACATTACCTTCTCTTCGCTGTAAACCTGGTGATTGCTCAAGAGCAGAGCAATCATTTACAAGAGACCACCACATTGCATTGTGGGCCTGTTTTTCAGAGGTGTTGAGCAGCTTTTATCTTCAAACAGAGTTATGGGTATTCAGCACCTCTTTAAATCCTCTGATTTATCTCGCCAGCATATCTTTACATTAATCATACCACATAAATTATTTTTCTGTATTACTTTAGCGCACAATATGAAGGGTTATACAGAAGCCTCAAAAGAAAAAGGTGGGACATTGGAACTTATATAGGGAACCCAGAGAGGAAGAGGAGGATTGGCTGGGCAAGGAGACTGGACCGGATGAGAAATCTGAGGCGTGGAGACAGACTGGGTAGGCAAGGAGAATGGGACTGGGATTCAGAGCCTGGGGTGGGGAAGAGACAGGATTAGGACAGACTGGAGGGGTTGGAGCAGAAGGAGTCAAAGCTCTGGAGAATGGGCAGAAGAGTCAGCACCCACTACAGCACTCTTCTCCCCTCTCCCTCCCCAGAGAACAGAATGAAATCCAAGATTCCCAAGTGTCATCATTCCTCTGCTGTCTGCAAATGTGTGAATCCTGCTGTCAAAGTAGGTATCTCATCTCCCTCTTGCACTGCTGCTCATAAAGGATGATGACAATCTACTACTATCAGTTACTCCATTAGATCCACCTCTGACTTGAGCTAAAGATTCCAACCCTGATGAACCATGTGGGTGTAAATATGATGCACCTGATGGAATTTGTGGGGTTTTTCTTTCAAGCTTCTGGAGGGGTTCTGTGGAAAAATGTGATCATGTGTTTAAAGTTTGTTTCATAATGTATATGGACAAAGGGGCCAAATTAAGATTGCACAGGCAACCTTAACTTTGCAACCTGACTAATGTTCTTTTAACATTTTTGTGTGTGGAATTTCTAAGTGTATATACTTACTTTTAATAGTAAGGCTCCACGCTTCATAAGCTATGAAGTTGCCAGGCTGATAGCTCTGGAAAATGAAGCTCTCTTAATCCACAGAAGTAAGACAAATCCCAGACAAAAACCATGGCAAGATGAAGTGAAAATTAGAGAGAGTACATATCAATAATTTGGGGTACCATGAACTATAGCTATTAGTGATGTGTAATTATTCAAGAAGCAAGCTTTATAACTCAGGAAATGCAGAGTTATGGTTAAATTTAATGAAATCTAAATAAGTTAGCATATACAAATACACACACAGGGCACCCAAACAACTTTAACTCTGCCAAAAAGGGACCCTACCTGCCTACCAGTCACAAATTTCCCTGCTGAGGGCAGCCTAGCTTCTCTGCCAGTGGGAATAATGGGAGGTGGTAGCACACTCAAAGAGTACACTTCTAATAATACTTGTGGCATCTTAAAAAATTAGAAAGAAAGCAGTTCATTAAATTCTCTGAAGATTATTCACCAGTCCCAAATGAAGGAGAAATGTTTACTTATGAACAACAAAACTGACCATTAATCCTAAAAATATTTCTTCAGATGTAACTATCTACAAGATATCAGTGAGTTAACTATATAGGAGTTTAAAGGATCTGTGTTTTGCCATTGAGAAAATTAGGGGGGAAACTGACGCTCAGTACTAAATTTCTTAATGGACCAATTAATTTTAACTCCTTAACCAATTAATGAATCTCCTAGTGAATTCTCCACAAATTCATTCTGTACTCAAAGCTCTGTAATTTTTAGGGGAAATATACTGTATTTCCCCCATACAACAGCGCGGGGAATTCTTGTTTTAATGGAAAATTCTACTCAACCATAACTATAGAGTTGTAACAGAGACAAAATACAGGCAGTGGCAGTTTCCTCACACTGGCCTAGATGTACAATTTCTAGGACTGGTAGAGATAAGTTCAGTCTTCATGTCAGTTTAATCCTTGACCTCTGGTGTGGCCAACTATGATAGATAGATGTGATGCATACTATCTCAGACCACGTCTACATTACCAGCTAAATCAGGTGTCAATTTAGCGGGTCTAGTGAAGACACTAAGTCAATGGGAGAGTACTCTCCTGTCGACAGCTGTACTCTACTTCCCTGAGAGGCAAAACCTATGTTGATGGAAGAGCATCTCCCATTGACATAGCACGGTGTAGACACCATTGCCAGTATTGCATAAAGGCAAGCTCCTACAAACTCCAATCTTTGCACGAAGGTCAAGGTGGACTTCTGAATGTTTAACTGCAGTCCCAGGATTAAAAATAGTTTCATGGCCTTCAGAGTGGCTACCCAGGTTTCGCTGTAGGAGTGTCCCTTTAGCAACCAATTGTCAAGATAGGAGATATTAATATTCCATCTCTGAAAAGGTAAGCTCCTAGCACTGACAGAACCTTCAAAAAACAAAACAAAAAACAAAACAACCCACTCTTGGAGCAGAGGAGAGACCAAATGGAAGCAATTTGTATTGCAAGTGGTTCTGACCTAGAATGAAATGTAAGTACCTTCTGTGGAAAGGATGGATCGCTATATGGAAATACGTATCTTGTAGCCTGAGTACTGGGAACCAATCCCCTAGGTCCAATAACGGTAGTATTGCTGCAAGTGTTATCATTTTGATCACCACAAACCTGTTGAGGAGCCTTAGGTCTAGAATGCATCTCCACACACTTTTCTGGAACCAGGAAGTACCTGGAATAACACCCCTTACCTCTATATTGTACAGGAACTAGTTCTATAGCACCTAAGTTCAGGAGGAAATCTATTTCTTGCTTCAGAAGATGCATGTGAGAGAGGTCCCTGAAGAAGGAATTAGAGTGGATGGAGTATCCTACTGATATGATCTCTGAAACCCACTTGTCCATAATGTGATCCTAAGCTTGTTGGAAGTGAGAAAGAAGGTCCCTAAAGCAAGGAAGACATGCGAACCATTGCATCTGGTAAAGAGAAGGAAGGAGGTAACTCAAAACCTTGACCACCCCATCAAAATTGGTGTTTTGATGAGAAGAGTTGTGAATTTGAGGTCTGTGTAGCAAGTGGTTTCCTTTTCTGGAACCATTGCCTCTTTCATTCGCGTTCATAAGGTCTCTGGAAGCTGGAGAATAGGACAAGATGAGATCTCTGCCCTATCTGGAACTTACTACATTTCCTTTTATGTGCAAATTTCCAGAGAATGCAAAGTGGCCATGAAATGCTTTTAATGTATGGAGAGACTCATCTGTTTCCTCGAAAGGCTTTAAATTATTTGGAGAAAGGTCCAGACTGTATTCTGGACCTCCCTTGGAAATCCTGAGACTTGAAACCCATCACATGACCACCGCTGTAGAAACAGAGCAAGCAGCTGTATCAGCAGCATGCAGAGATGCCTGTAGAGATGTTCTGGCAAGGAGCTGACTCTGTAATGATTGCCTGGAATTGGTCCCTCTGCTCTGGAAGTAGATGCTCAAACAAATTGAACTTTGAGTAGTTGGTGGGATTATATCTCACCATCAATGCTTGGTAGTTGGTGATTCTAACTGCAGAATCACCGATAAATAGGATTTGTGACCAAATAAATAGAGACACTTCTGATCTTTATCTTACAGCACTGATTTAGTGTGGTGCTGCCTTCCATGTCCATTTACAGGTTTGACAACTAGGGAGTTGGATGAGGAATGAGGAAACAAATTCCAAATATTTAGATGTAACATAATATTTCTTAACAGCCCTTTTACAAGTGGGTAGTGTTGTTGCTGGGGTATGCCAAATTACTTTTTCTGGATCCAGCAGGGCCTCATTAATAGGTAGCACAATCCAGGCAGATGATGCTGTATGCAGAATATTAAGCAGTTTATGTTGTATGCAGTGTTGTAGCTGTATTGGTCCAAGGATGCAAGGTCACAGCTAAATACAAGATTAAACAGAATATGTGCTATCTGATCAATCTTGTATTTAGCTGTGACATTCTGAGTACCTTTTCCAGACCCAAAGACGAGCTCTGTGTAGCTCGAAAGATTGTCTCTCACCAACAGAAGCTGGTCCAATAAAAAGATATTACCTTACTCACCTTGTGTCATAAATATAAAGGGAAGGGTAATCACCTTTAAAATCCCTCCTGGCCAGAGGAAAAATCCTTTCACCTGTAAAGGGTTAAGAAGCTAAAGGTAACCTCGCTGGCACCTGACCAAAATGACCAATGAGGAGACAAGATACTTTCAAAAGCTGGGAGGAGGGAGAAAAACAAAGGGTCTGTGTCTGTCTGTGTGATGCTTTTGCCGGGGACAGAACAGGAATGGAGTCTTAGAACTTAGTAAGTAATCTAGCTAGGTATGTGTTAGATTATGATTTCTTTAAATGGCTGAGAAAATAGCTGTGCTGAATAGAATGAATATTCCTGTCTGTGTGTCTTTTTTGTAACTTAAGGTTTTGCCTAGAGGGATTCTCTATGTTTTGAATCTAATTACCCTGTAAGGTATTTACCATCCTGATTTTACAGAAGTGATTCCTTTTTACTTCTATTAAAAGTCTTCTTGTAAGGAAACCGAATGCTTTTTCATTGTTCTAAGATCCAAGGGTTTGGGTCTGTGGTCACCTATGCAAATTGGTGAGGATTTTTACCAAACCTTCCCCAGGAAGTGGGGTGCAAGGAATGGGAGGATTTTGGGGGGAAAGAAGTTTCCAAACAACGTTTTCTCAGGACCCCAGATAAAGTTTGGTGGCAGTGGAAGTCCAAGGGCAAAGGGTAAAATAGTTTGTACCTTGGGGAAGTTTTAACCTAAGCTGATAAAAGTAAGCTTAGGAGGTTTTCATGCAGGTCCCCACATCTGTACCCTAGAGTTCAGAGTGGGGAAGGAACCTTGACACTTTGTCTCTCTCTAAGCAGTTTATGTTGTGACTCCTTAACCTCTTCAAATGGAATTTGTAAGTAGTCCGCTGATTTATAGCTGTACACAACACCACATGGTGGCAGAAATGCAATATTGCAGACTCCCATTGAGATGAATGGGAGACTGCAAAACAGTTTACTGTATGCTTTTACTTTTCTTCTTTCACTCAGGGCCCACGCTGACAATCTTTGGCATCCTAGGCAATATCTTTTGACAAGCCCTCATGATTCTGCCAGAAGAAAATATTTAAAAGAATATTCATCTGGTCACATTCATTCCTTTTCTTACACCTCACCCAATCAAATCCATTTCATATTCTCCCCAAACAGTGTTTGTCCTTCCTACCCACAGTAAGCCAGCATTTGCCCACACCATCATTTTCCATGCTAGAATTATAGTGTAAGAAGAAAAATGTATTTATCTTTTAGACTAAAATTTCTCGTGGCCCAGAGGTGATGGGGGCGTCTCCTTCTTGGAACATTTGAAGAGAAACAATTACAGTATCTGTTTTTGAGTTATCTTTTTGTGCTTTATTAAAACATTTATTCAGTACTTCAAAAACCATCTTTGTTTTAAAATTTCAAACTTTTTATGTCTATTTCTGTAAAGGAATATGGGCTTTGTCTAGTTTGAAGAAAAAGTTATAAAAATTTGAAAAAATCATACCATACGTGTGCAGTACAAAATTGCTTCGGTTAATCAAGACTACAGAAGACTGAGGAACTCCAGAGGGACCTATCACATCTAAGTTAATGGGCAGCATGACAGCAGAAGATATTCACTGTTGACATATCAAAGTAATGCACACCTTGATTGACTCTCTGACCTGGACTTTAATTTCAATGGAAATATCAGCTCAATGCTTTGCACTGGGTCACAAAAGCAAATAGTGTTAAAATATAAAGAGGGGATAGAAAATAATACTGGACATATTATAAATACATTACATAAGTTATGTAATGTTACCTGGAAGACAGTGTTCAGTTCTGATCACCTTACTTTAGCAAATGTACTAGAAACAGTGTGGTTGAGAGACAAACCGATAGATGCAGGGAAATACTTCCATATGAGAAAGGAATGAAAGGACGGGGATTGTTTAATCAATTTTATATATGTCTGTCATGTTCTCTTTATGCTAGAGAAGGTTAATTGAGTATTCCTATTTGTAAAACAAAGATACAAAAAAAGTTACAAACAAGAGGAAATACATATGTATAAGAAAAACCAAAAGGTATAATTAGCCTGTACATCACATTGCCTGAAGCCAAGAGCTTAGCAAGATCCATTCATATGGACAGTAAAAACATCCATCCTTTTACTAGATAGGATAAAAATGTACAAGGAAATTAAAATCTTGTTGTTTTAGGTCAAAAATAAACTACTCACTGCTGGATAACAACGTTCCATTATAGCGTTTCTTGCACTTTTTCCTGAAACATCGGATACTGGCCACTGCTGGAGATGCAATATTGCACTAAATGGACCATTAGTCTGACCTAGTGTGGCAATTCCTCTGCTCCTGTATTTCATGACTTAAATTAATAAGGACCCAATCCCTGAAATACTGACATTGTGCTATTTACTTCAAATGGAAGCAGGAGCAGGTCCTAACAGTCCAATCCAATCCAGTGTTGTGACCTCAGCTCACACTGAGTTCAGTGAACATTAGTGGCCTTCATCACCTCTCACGATCAGGCTCTTCAGCACAGAAAAAAATATTTTCAGATGCAAACATTTGATTTATGGGGAGAGAGAGAATAATGAGGAGTAGTTTAGAGCTGTCAGTCTTTCTGCTTTGAAGAATTTTCCAGGTATTAAAAGAGCAAATTTCTGAAGAGCTTGGACCTTTTAATCCAAGATGATTACTGCTCAGTGCATTTTATTTGGGACACCACCACACAGATGCTCCTTAATTTTTTTACACCTGTATATAGCTTTAGCACTTCATAAGCCACTAACAGTATTACAAGCTTAATAATGATATTGTAGCCATGTAAGTACATCCTGGGATTGATAACTGATATTTGAGTTTTTTCTAGATTATAAGTGATTCCATTTAGGAGATATATCTATATTGCAGAGTTAATGCAGGCTCTTACACAGATGCTGCCCCAACCCTCCTCCTGGCCACACACAAAAAATCTTCTCACTTGAACTTGGTGGTACTTTCCACTTGAGCTACCTGTCCTGGAGTATAGACTAAAGCCAGGATGCTGCTTTCACTCAAGCTGGTAATATGCCCACAGTGCAGTGAGGACACAGGCTAAACCACTTGAGCGATGGTAGTCCTCCAATGCCTTCCCACAATTTCCCCTGTATGCCCAGAAGGACAGACACGTGCTCCCTCATTTCACTGGGAAATAACACAGCAGCTCAGTTTAGTGCAGCTCAAAGACCCAAGGGTGTACCCCAGAAGTACTAGCAACAACACATGGGTTAGCACAACTCCAGTAAGGACACAGGAACTCAGGTATGGCTTTGCAGCGTGCCTGCTTACACCGTGTCTAAAATAACATTTTTAGGATTAGCAGTTAACTTTGAAAATCTCAGCCATATTTTCATTTCAAAGGGACCGTCAGGAGTTAAGTGTCCAACTCCTATTGAATGACACTGGAATTTGGAAACTTAAGGTCTTGCTACACTTGAAATGTTAGAGTGGCACAGCTGTATCCCTGTAGCTCTACTACCTATGCTGATATCAAGGATTCTTCCATCAGCATGCATAATCCACCTTCGAGAGGCAGCAGCTAGGCTGAAGGAAGAATTCTTCCACTGACCTAGCACTGTCTAAACAGGAGGTGAGTTTGGCTTAACTATATCACTCAGGGGGGCTGATTTTTCACACCCCTACACAACGTAGTTAAATCCATTTAATTTTCTCGCTTAGACTAGGCCTAACACTTTGGCCCCTTTGAAAAGCAACTATTTAATTGTGAAGGCTTATCCATCCCAATTAAGCAGACATCCCATTAAAAGTTTTTCTAGGCCACAACTCATTTCATTCAAACACTTTTGTGATGTTTAATTGCACATTAACACCTCTGATTTGAATTGATGACTATTTCCTGGATACCCTCAGGTGAAGCAAAGAAAAGCAACAGTCATGAGCAATTTCTGGCTTTTACCCATCATATGGAGCAAAGACATGAGGTATCTGAAGGGAAAAGCTCAGACTTCCAGATGGAAGCGGGACTGAGAAATTCTGTGGGGAGACTGGGTGAGGAAAGTGGTCAGTGGAAGCATGTGACTAAAAGAACCAGGCAGAGGAAAAGACGGGCTAGTGAAGGAGAAATAGAGCTCAAGAACAGGTTTGCAGAGTTGGAAAATGAAGAAGAGGCTCAGCAGGTAGTCACTGAAGGTGGAAGGGCAAGGAAGAAGAGAAGAGCGGCTAGTCCTATAGGAAAAGGGGAAGAGTCAATGGAGACTACAGCAAATATGAGCCCCAGGAGGATACAGGATGGGTTGAAGAGGATTACAAGGGAGAATAGGAATGGAAAGAACTTGCAGCCAGAGGGAACAGAGGATAGACTGGAGAATAGCACCGTCGTCAGGCAAAGGCAGATCTATGTGATCGGGGAGTCTTTACTGAGAAGAATAGACAGGCCTGTAACCAGAGCTGATCCAGAGAATAGAAGGGTGTGCTGTCTTCCAGGTGCTAAGATATGGGATGTAGACCTGAGGTTGAAAAGGATCCTAAAGGGAGCAGGAAAGAATCCCCTAATTATCCTTCATGTGGGAACAAATGATATGGTTAGATTCTCGCTGGACAGTATTAAGGGAGACTTGCTAGGCTGGCGAAGATGCTTAAGGAAATCGAGGCTTAGATAATCTTCAGTGGGATTCTGCCTGTTCCTAGAGAAGGGCAACAAAGGTGTGACAAGATTATGACTATCAACAGGTGGCTTAAGCAGTGGTGCTATAAGGAGGGCTTTGGGATGTATGGCCACTGGGAGGCATTCATGGACAGAGGACAGTTCTCTCGGGATGGACTTCATCTGAGTAGGGAAGGAAATAGACTTCTAGGATGGAGGCTGGCACAACTGATTAAGAGAGCTTTAAACGAGGAATTTGGCGGATATGGTTGGGAGATGTCCAGGTAATCTCCACGCCGGATTTTAGCATTGAGAGGGAAGAAAACGAAGTAAGAAAGGATATAGCCGTGGGTAGGAGAATGGATATAAGAAGGAAGGGCAGTGTGAATACCAGTCTAATAGGTTATACTGGCTGTAGAATGACCATGCCTAATCGGGTACAGAATGTGAGCGAGGCCAAACAGCAAAAATTAGGATGTTTGTACACCAATGCGAGGAGCCTAGGTAACAAAATGGAGGAACTAGAGCTACCGGTGCAGGAAGTGAAACCAGATATTATAGGGATAACAGAAACATGGTGGAGTAGTAGTCATGACTCGACTACAGGTATTGAAGGGTATTTGCTGTTTAGGAAAGACCGAAATAAAGGTAAAGGTGGTGGAGTAGCATTGTATATCAATGATGAGGTAGAATGTAAAGAAATAAGAAGCGATGGAATGGATAAGACAGAGTCCGTCTGGGCAAAAATTACATTGGGGAAGAAAACTATTAGAGCCTTCCCTGGGATAGTGCTTGGGGTGTGCTATAGACCGCCGGGATCTAATTTGGATAGGGATAGAGCCCTCTTTAATGTTTTTAATGAAGTAAATACTAATGGAAACTGCGTGATTATGGGAGACTTTAACTTCCCAGATATAGACTGGAGGACGAGTGCTAGTAATAATAATAGGGCTCAGATTTTTCTAGATGCGATAGCTGATGGATTCCTTCATCAAATAGTTGCTGAACCAACGAGAGGGGATGCCATTTTAGATTTGGTTTTGGTGAGTAGTGAGGACCTCATCGAAGAAATGGTTGTAGGGGACAATCCTTGTTCAAGTGATCATGAGCTAATTCAGTTCAAACTGAACGGAAGGATTAACAAAAATAAATCTGCGACTAGGGTTTTTGATTTTCAAAAGGGCTGACTTTCAAAAATTAAGGTAATTAGTTAGGGAAGTGGATTGGACTGAAGAACTTATGGATCTAAAGGCAGAGGAGGCCTGGAATTACTTTAAATCAAAGCTGCAGAAGCTATCGGAAGCCTGCATCCCAAGAAAGGGGAAAAAATTCATAGGCAGGAGTTGTAGACCAAGCTGGATGAGCAAGCATCTCAGAGAGGTGATTAAGAAAAAGCAGAAAGCATACAGGGAGTGGAAGATGGGAGGGATCAGCAAGGAAAGCTACCTTATTGAAGTCAGACCATGTAGGGATAAAGTGAGACAGGCTAAAAGTCAAGTAGAGTTGGACCTTGCAAAGGGAATTAAAACCAATAGTGAAAGGTTCTATAGCCATATAAATAAGAAGAAAACAAAGAAAGAAGAAGTGGGACCGCTAAACACTGAGGATGGAGTGGAGGTTAAGGATAATCTAGGCATGGCCCAATATCTAAACAAATACTTTGTCTCAGTCTTTAATAAGGCTAATGAGGATCTAAGGGATAATGGTAGCATGACAAATGGGAATGAGGCTATGGAGGTAGATATTACCATATCTGAGGTAGAAGCGAAACTCGAACAGCTTAGTGGGACTAAAGCGGGGGGGGCCCAGATAATCTTCATCCAAGAATATTAAAGGAATTGACACATGAAATTGCAAGCCCATTAGCAAGGATTTTTAATGAACTTGTAAACTCAGGGGTTGTACCGTATGATTGGAGAATTGCTAACATAGTTCCTATTTTTAAGAAAGGGAAAAAAAGTGATCCTGGTAACTACAGGCCTGTTAGTTTGACATCTGTAGTATGCAAGGTCTTGGAAAAAATTTTGAAGGAGAAAGTAGTTAAGGACATTGAGGTCAATGGTAAATGGGACAAAATACAACATGGTTTTACAAAAGGTAGATTGTGCCTTCTTTGAGAAAGTAACAGATTTTTTAGACAAAGGAAATGCAGTGGATCTAATTTACCTAGATTTCAGGAAGGCGTTTGATACCGTGCCACATGGGGAATTATCAGTTAAATTGGAAAAGATGGGGATCAATATGAAAATTGAAAGGTGGATAAGGAATTGGTTAAAGGGGAGACTACAGTGGGTCATACTGAAAGATGAGCTGTCAGGCTAAAGGGAGGTTACCGGTGGAGTTCCTCAGGGATCGGTTTTGGGACCAATCTTATTTAATCTTTTTATTACTGACCTCAGCACAAAAAGTGGGAGTGTGCTAATACAGTTTGCGGATGATACAAAGCTGGGAGGTATTGCCAATTTACAGAAGGACCGGGAAATCATACAGGAAGATTTGGATGACCTTGTAAATAGGAGTAATAGTAATAGGATGAAATTTAATAGTGAGAAGTGTAAGGTTATGCATTTAGGGATTAATAAAAATTTTAGTTATAAGCTGGGGACGCATCAATTAGAAGTAACGGAGGAGGAGAAGGACCTTAGAGTATTGATTGATCATAGGATGACTATGAGCTGCCAATGTGATACGGCCGTGAAAAAAGCTAATGCGGTCTTGGCATGCATCAGGCGAGGTATTTCCAGTAGAGATAAGGAAGTGTTAGTACTGTTATACAAGGCACTGGTGAGACCTCATCTGGAATACTGTGTGCAGTTCTGGTCTCCCATGTTTAAGAAGGATGAATTCCAACTGGAACAGGTCCAGAGAAGGGCTACTAGGATGATCCGAGGAATGGAAAACCTGTCTTATGGAAGGAGACTCAAGGAGCTTGGCTTGATTAGCCTAACTAAAAGAAGGTTGAGGGGCGATATGATTGCTCTCTATAAATATATCGGAGGGATAAATACTGGAGAGGGAGAGGAATTATTTAAGCTCAGTACCAATGTGGACACAAGAACAAATGGATATAAACGGGTCATCGGGAAGTTTAGACTTGAAATTAGATGAAGGTTTCTAACCATCAGAGGAGTGAAATTCTGGAATAGCCTTCCCAGGGATGCAGTGGCGGCAAAAGACCTATCTGGCTTTAAGATTAAACTCAATAAGTTTATGGAGGAGATGGTATGATGGGATATCATGATTTTGGCAATTAATTGATCTTTAACTATTCATGGTAAATAGGCCCAATGGCCTGTGATGGGATGTTAGATGGGGTGGGATCTGAGTTACTACAGAGAATTCTTTCCTGGGTATCTGGCTGGTGAATCTTGCCCATATGCTCAGGGTTTAGCTGATCACTATATTTGGGGTTGGGAAGGAATTTTCCTCCAGGGCAGATTGGAAGAGGCCCTGGAGGTTTTTTGCCTTCCTCTGTAGCATGGGGCACGGGTCACTTTCTGGAGGATTCTCTGCTCCTTTAAGTCTTTAAACCATGATTTGAGGACTTCAAGAGCTCAGACATAGGTGAGAGGTTTTTCGCAGGAGTGGGTGGGTGAGATTCTGTGGCCTGCGTTGTGCAGGAGGTCAGACTAGATGATCATAATGGTATCTGACCTTAGTATCTATGAATCATATTAACACCCCTAATTGTAAATGATAGGACAGTTAAGCCCCAAAAAAATCTCCCTAATGAAGTGGCTTGAGAGATTGATTGTCCCAGTACCACCACAGAAAGCATATTGTGTTTGATGGAGGCAGAGAAATGATTTCCTGTGGCTTTCGTGTGATTTACGTCCCCTGGAAGTGGCACTGACTGTACATATTTCATGATAGTATGTTTTGAAAAAAAAGTGTTATGTGTGGTATCTTGCCAGCTGAGCTAGTGGTAGTACCCTGCATTGCTATATGAGACCCACGTTTGCTACCTCATCCTATTATCTTGCTCCCTTGTGCTTCAGTGAACATAAACAAAATCATTAGACTGTTGCCATACCACTGTGGGCTTTGAGCAAGTCAAATCTCACAGACTAAGGAAAATGTGGGCTACTGAATACTCGGATAGGAGAGAAAAGGATTAATATCTTCTTGTAAGCAAGAATTCTGTACTGGGTACCCAGTAATCCTCTCATAGAACAATACACTTTAACTGGAAGCCACTCCAGGAGTACACAAATATCAGTGATGTGCAACTGACTTATTCTAAGCACAAATTTCATAGGAACATTATAACTACCCTGTAGAATAATCCTCTTCTCTGGATAAATGCCTGTAGACCTGGAATAAACAAGGGCTCAAACATCAAAAGCCAGAGTCTACCAATTATAACAGTTTACAGATGGGTCCTATAGGCAAGCATATTCTAGCTTCCCCAGAAATTCACACTTACCCCCTGATCTGGCTCCTTTCCTCTCCTGCAGAAAGATCCTGTCCAGCTCCTTGTCTCAAGGCAACATCTGGTCCAGTCTGGGTATAGTCCTAGGCATCTGATTCCAGTGATTTTTTTCCCACTCTTTTGGATCCTATGGCATAGGAGACTGTATTGGGGAAGCTCCACTCCTGCCTTCTTGCACTACAGAACAGTGCTGAGAGTCCAGTGGTTGGATATCCTTACTGTGCTGTATATTTATGTTCCCTTCACCAACACCTTTACAGCTCCATGCAGCAATGCTATTTACAGCATTCCTTATATCCTCAGCCCTTCTTCCAGGACATAGGAGGCGAAGAGGTCTCCCTTCCTGGAGATATCTCCGACTCTGGGCTCAACTAAACCTGCTCCTCTTTCTTGCACTTCCTTCCTGTGCTTTTCTTAGCTGTCTGATGGGCTCATTAGCTCACTGAGCCACACCCCACCCAATTAGATAATTATCTCCAATTACCACAAACAGCTTTCTCCAGGGGAACTAATTGGTGTGAGAGTGACCAGAGTGCAGGTTCCCAGTTAACTCTTGGTATGCTGTCCCAAAGACCCATCCTGGCAGATCTATCTACTCCTGTAGCAATTATAAACCCATACATGTTTTAGCCAAGAGACCTACAGTCCACAGAGAGCTCAGACTTCTCACAAGTTTAAAAAAAAACTATCGGAAATAATTCAAAATTATAGTACCAAAGGTTGTATTTATTTCAAATGCTCAGACACACTAGTCTTTATCAGGGAATACAACGTATCTGGAGGTCCTATAGACCAGTGGTGTCCAGCCTGTGGCCCTCAAGGGCAACTGTATTAATAAATTATGTTTATAAATTGAAAAATGTGTTCTGAGACACACCTTGTGATATTTACATTGAAGTGTATGAATCAGTCACATCCCTCAGATTGCCAATGCTTCCCCAGCTGCCATCAGAGCAGCTCTGGCTTGAGCCTGGAGCATTCTGTGCAGCCGTTGGCCCTTCTCTTCCATAGCTGCTCAGCAGCTTCCTGGCTCGCAGCATGCTATACTGCAGCCATGGAGAAACAGTTCTTGATCTTCATTGTATGCTTCTTCTGAGAAACCTAGGGAGAGCAGGACAGGCACTTCGCTTGCTCTGCCTCGGCCAAGGAAAGGGCCTAGCAAAAGATGGGGACGATCCCCTATACAATCACCCAGAACAGTCCAGGAAAGGAGAAACACTGAGAACCAATTGCAAATTATGGCTCCCTTATCCTCTGACCTGACCCTGGAAGAGAAGAATGAGGGGGGATTTGATAGCTGCTTTCAACTACCTGAAACAGGGTTCCAAAGAGGATGGATCTAGACTGTTCTCAGTGGTAGCAGATGACAGAACAAGGAGTAATGATCTCAAGTTGCAGTGGGGGAGGTTTAGGTTGGATATTAGGAAAAACTTTTTCACTAGGAGGGTATGACGCACTGGAATGCATTACCTAGGGAGGTGGTGGAATCTCCTTCCTTTGAGGTTTTTAAGGTCAGGCTTGACAAAGCCCTGGATGGGATGATTTAGTTGGCGATTGGTCCTGCTTTGAGCAGGGGGTTGGACTAGATGACCTCCTGAGGTCCCTTCCAACCATATTCTGTGATTCTATGGTGCAGGTTAGAGCAGCCTGGTGGAGCCAAGGGATCATGTGCTAGGTAGGGACAGCTGCAGCATAGTATGATCCATCTACATCCCCTCCTATTGAGCACCACCTTTGCCAGAGGTTGCAGTGAAGGAGACATCAGAGCTGGTTCTGATGGCTCTGCACCCACTGATTCCCCCATAATAGGGAAATACGTAATAGGAGACTTAAAGGTGGTTTCTGCCCTCTTTGCACCACCTGAGAGGCTGAATGGCAGAGACTCTACCCCGAAGTATTGACTGTGACCCCTTGACTTTTCTGTAATAACATTTTAGTTCATCGGAATGAAAAAGTTGGCTACTATAGACCAAAACATTTTGTCATGTCCTTCAAAACCAAAAATTGGACTTTTCAGATAGTAAAAAAAATGCCCACAATGTTTTTGAAGCAAATTATTATTCCATATAAATGGTGTTAAACTGTGTTAGCAATGGGTTAGATAAATCACCCCCTGGAGAGTGGGCAAGGAAGCACATGTGGCAGATGCTAGACATAGCACTTTATGCATTGCTCAGATACCACAGTATAAGCACCAGAACACAGAATCTAGCTATGAAATCTATAGCACACAGATTACTAAAGCTCAATCCTACAAATTTGTACTCAGCTGAGTAGTCCTTAAATACATGAGCCACCCCATTGAGTCCATTTGAAATCAATGGTACTACTCACAGGAGTGAGGGTTTGTAGGTTCAAGTCCCAGGTTTATGCAGCTATGAACAAAACATAGTACATGATGTCTTTGTACACAGAGATGTCCAGCTCTGAGAGAAGCCTCTAACCTGGTTACTGATGTTAATCAAATCATTTTAAAAACAGTACTAATTGTACTTTCTTCCTCGTTGCCCCTAATTAGATATGTCTGTCTTAATGTATCTGTCCTGCTTTAATACATCTGTCTTGTAGTGGGAATACACAATTTCCTGATACTGCAACAGTTACACAAGCTTGATGAAAAAAATAAGTCATTAAGAGCTAACAAGAAAGGTCTAGTTAGAGTAAAAATCCTAAATTGTCAGCTTCTTGGGCTACTTTATATGTCAGTAAAATCAATGCTGCTATATAAATAATGAGATTGGCATAAAGCACTAAGTAAAGAACAAATTGAGGCCCAAATCTATGAAGTGTTCAGATCCTTTGCACCAAGTAGCATCAGACCAATAATGTCCACACATTTTGTTTCCGGCCATTGTGATGAGATATAATAAATTGTTGTTGTCTTGTTAGAAGGAAAAGGGAAAAACTAAAGAAAAATTCACTTCAATTAGACAATGATTTACAGGGAGGTTTAAGTGGGATCTCCCCCCCCCCCCACCACCACCGCTGCTTTCTGTGCCTTACCTCTATTTAGTATGAGAAAGTTTAGATGTTATAGCTTCAGTACAGCATAAAGATGACACTGATACTTAGTCTGTTGTAGAGTCTTTGTTATAATTGTTTATGATACATAAAGAGTTTTTGCTCCTTTATTAATTTCATTTCTTTAAAATTTATTTTGGACATTAGTAGAGTCTTAATTACAGGGAGGAGTAATTATTGGCTGCCCTTTTGGTCTTTAGATTTTGTAAATTTGCAACCATCTTTTTTTTCTACTTCTTTGACTTACTCTGTATTATAAAATTAAGTAATAAAATTATACTGTTGCATCTTTTGCTCTTTACACAACAAAAACAATATGAAGTATCACAAGGAGACAGTTGAGTCCCAGGTAACTATGTTTATATGCAGGCATGCAAGACATGGGTACATACATACTGCTGCTCTAACTCGTTTCTGGAGGCTTCTGAAGTACAGATCATAGTGAGCACCACTGGAATCACACTTTAAAGGGATACTACCCTATTCCTACACACTACAAATGTATACTAGAATTCATCTAACTCTCTTTTAAAAGAGTATATAAAGATACTACTCCAAGGTAAGCATTGGCGCCAACACCATTATGGAGTTATAGGAAGGATAAATCTGGCTCTTAGTGTAAATTGGAACATCACGGCCTTAAAAAAGTGCTGTGGGGAAAATGATCATTTCCTAACCAGCTCCATTTCAGATATAGTGATTCTGGCAATTAATTGATCTTTAACCATTCATGGTAAATAGGCCCGATGGGATGTTAGATGGGGTGGGATCTGAGTTACTACAGAAAATTCTTTCCTGGGTATCTGGCTGGTGAATCTTGCCCATATGCTCAGGGTTTAGCTGATCGCCATATTTGGGGTTGGGAAGCAATTTTCCTCCAGGGCAGATTGGAAGAGGCCCTGGAGGTTTCTCACCTTTCTCTGTAGCATGGGGTACGGGTCACTTGCCGGAGGATTCTCTGCTCCTTGAAGTCTTTAAACCATGATTTGAAGACTTCAGTAGCTCAGACATAGGTGAGAGGTTTTTCACAGGAGTGGTTGGGTGAGATTCTGTGGCCTGCGTTGTGCAGGAGGTCGGACTAGATGATCATAATGGTCCCTTATGACCTTAATATCTATGAATCTATACCTTAAAAGAAACTGAAAACTAGCCAAAGGTGAAACGGAATCCTTCTGCCACTCTCAGCCATTGGAAAGGACAGTGCTAGACTTCCTGGAAGGATAGTGTGAATAGCCACTGCCCAAAGTTCTTTCTTATCAGCATATGGCCCATAAATATCAACTCTGAAGAGATAGCCCCCTCGTCTTCTGGAAGAAAGAAATACATCTGTGTCTTTTCCCCACACCAGAGTCTCCTGGCTGTTGTGACGGGGAAGGATGTCCAGTACTTCATCCCTCTCCTAGATCCTATTGCTGCTTCAAGGGAGTAGGTGAGACACTGACTTCCCAATACCTTCTCAGCCTCCTTTTTAAGGTTCTTCTCCCCATGAAAATGGATTTTAAGCCCAGAAGGGACCACTATGGTCATGTACTCTGATTTCCTGCAAATAAATTCGCTCAGTAATTTTTGCATTGAGCTCATTAATTATGCCTGAGTTTGAACATATCTCCTAGAAACAAACCCAGCCTTGATTTAAAGACCTCAAGTGAAGGAGAGTCAACCACATTCATGCCTGATAACTCTCCCTGTTAAAAATTTGCAACATATTTCCAGTTAGATGGTTTTGAGCTTCAGCTCCCAGCCATTGGGTCTTGCTATATTTTTGTTTTCTAGATTAAAGAGCCCTCTTCTATCAGATATGGTCTCCCCATGTAGGTACTCACAGACTGTGATCAAGTTGCTGCTACTCTTTCATAAGAGACATAGACTGAGCTCCTTAAGTCGTTCCTGTAAAGCATCTTTTCAAGACTTTTAATCCTTCTTGTAGCCCTCTTCAGTTTTTCAGCGTGGTTTGCAATATCTCCAATGCTTGTCTCTGCTGCTGCTTGTCTTTCCCCAAGCAGATGCAGCATGAAATTGATGATTCTTGACAGCTTCCTTCTCACATGGTTTTGACAAGCTGACTTGATGTTTTCTAGTTCACTCTACCATTGTTTGGCAATTAATCTGTCTTAAAACCCAGCAAGACAACATTGCGTTAGTTTACAATTTGTTCATGTGGAAGCAACTGGAAGTATTAGTAACTTTTTTCCTAATAAAAATTTAATTCTGAACAAAATGATTATGTAGATACTGCCATACCTCCCACACTCAGCAAGTGTGGACTTTATAGGTCCAGGTGGAAGCAGCACTGTTATTTCTTTTTAAATTATGCTGAATAATAAGATGCAGTTGATGGGAAGTGTGACCCAAACCACAGAGCCCTGTGATACAACTTGGCAGAGTTTTGAGGTACAAAGGAAGCAAAGACTGAAACCGATTCTCAAGAATTAATACAAGGCTGTCCCTCCTCTGCCCACAAACTTGCCTCTTTTTTGTACGACTGAGAAGGGGCCTATGCCTTGTCAGATTGGGATCTGGTTCATTGTGCCATCTAGTAGGATTTGGCTTTCCTTTCAGTCCATATCTGAATTACCATTCAGTTTACTGATCCCTGCCCCTGAGCTATGCTTTCTTATAGTAGGCCAAACAAAGAGTCCGGAACCAGTAATAAGGAAAACATCAATTCACATCATCAATGTACGGGGATTTCCTCATTTAATTATATACAATGGGAAATAAAAGCAAGAACTGTATCATACAACATACAATCATAACTCTTGGACAGATCCACATGGCAAATTTTCATTCCAGCAATCATTTTTTATTCCAGATCTTTATGATCTGTTTAGCTCATTATGATGAAACAAGAGCTACTAAAAGTGTGCTGGATTGGTTATGATCATATTCTAATGCCCTCTCCTTATCACTAACACAACAAAGATGTTTTCTCTCAGCCTTTTCCCTCAGTTGCAGTGTCCTTTAATGGTCTTTGTCTCCCCACTGACTTTTTATCCATTTTTTTTCCCCAGAGTCTCTTTTCCTTTCCTGACTGTAACTAACTAGATTTCTCAGTTCCCACACTCTATCAAAAACGTGACCCAAATGCTTATTTACAGTCCATGCCTGCATTTCCAAAGCACTGAAAATGTGCTGGTTTGGAGCCCAGATTGGCACATCTTTTACAGCCAATCTATTTTTCTTCATCCTAGTTTGAATCACTTCTATCCTGCTTCAGGTCATGAAAGTTAATTTCTTTTTATGAAGAGAGTATGTGTGACGGTTCCTTAACAGCTAGTCATTCGGACTCCTGCATGTTAAGTTAAGAATGGGCAGAGTCCTTGCCTTCTCTCTCCTTCCAAATCTAACTGCCTCTGTTGCCTTTTATATTCATTCAGCAAGGTTGCACATTTGCTAGGTTGGCTGCTGCAGTGTGGAAGTTTATGAATGGATATCTGGGATCAAGCTTTGGTTTGTACTTTATCCTTCAGGCTGGTCTAACTGCTCTCGCATGCCAATTACTTGCCCCCCCCCCCTTTTTTTTTCTTTTAATACTCTGTCTAGAGCAGCAGAGCACATTTTTCACATTGAGAAAAATATGCTCCTGGTTCAAAAGAGCCTTGAGTAAGAGGAGAAGGGTGCCTGTCACAAACCCAGTACAGCTTTTACACTCATTTTCTCTATCCTTTGCTACTGTGGGAAATAGGAAGCATATATAAACATTCGGCATGCTGAACATTGAGGAGCACCAGGTGAATATGGAAATAGATCCTGTTTACATTCAACAGACCCCAGAACAGGAGGTCCCAGCACTGCTTAGGAACATAGGAATTGCTAAACCAGATTAGCCCTGTAGTTGTCTTACAGCACCATTGCCAAATTATTCAGGGAAGGTGCAATAAACACTCTGCCCACAATGGAACTTGCTTCCTGTCAAGGTTCCTCCCCCACTCTGAACTCTAGGGTACAGATGTGGGGACCTGCATGAAAAACCTCCTAAGCTTATCTTTACCAGCTTAGGTCAAAACTTCCCCAAGGTACAAAATATTCCACCCGTCGTCGTTGGATTGGCCGCTACCACCACCAAACTAATACTGGTTACTGGGGAAGAGCTGTTTGGACGCGTCTTTCCCCCCCAAAATACTTCCCAAAACCCTGCACCCCACTTCCTGGACAAGGTTTGGTAAAAAGCCTCCCCAATTTGCCTAGGTGACTACAGGCCCAGACCCTTGGATCTTAAGAACAATGAACAACCCTCCCAACACTTGCAGCCCCCCTTTCCTGGGAAATGTTGGATAAAAAGCCTCACCAATTTGCATAGGTGACCACAGACCCAAACCCTTGGATCTGAGAACAATGAAAAAGCATTCAGTTTTCTTACAAGAAGACTTTTAATAAAAATAGAAGTAAATAGAAATAAAGAAATCCCCCCTGTAAAATCAGGATGGTAGATATCTTACAGGGTAATTAGATTCAAAAACATAGAGAACCCCTCTAGGCAAAACCTAAAGTTACAAAAAAGATACACAGACAGAAATAGTTATTCTATTCAGCACAATTCTTTTCTCAGCCATTTAAAGAAATCATAATCTAACACATACCTAGCTAGATTACTTACTAAAAGTTCTAAGACTCCATTCCTGCTCTATCCCCGGAAGAAACCAGCATAAGACAGACACACAGACCCTTTGTTTCTCTCCCTCCTCCCAGCTTTTGAAAGTATCTTGTCTCCTCATTGGTCATTTTGGTCAGGTGCCAGCGAGGTTACCTTTAGCTTCTTAACCCTTTACAGGTGAGAGGAGCTTTCCCCTGGCCAGGAGGGATTTCAAAGGGGTTTACCCTTCCCTTTATATTTAGGGCAATTCCTAACTCCCATCAGTTAGTGGTTGGTTTATGCCCTTGTTACACTCCCCAGGGCACTCAGATCTGGGAGGCACTGCACCACCTGATAGGAGTTGCTGTTACAGAAGAGTGAACCCTTTTGCCAGCTGGCATCCAGGGGCTCTTAGGGTTGCAGCCCTGAAGCAGGATATATCCATAATATTTTTGTTCTCATTGGCTATATAAATGTTGAATCAGTTCTCTTAAGGTGCCTAACTCTGAATGCATGAGAACTGAGAGGTATCAGGCCATTTGCAGTTAGGAAAGAGGGGTGCGAAGGCAAGGATCAGATGAGGGTCCATATCAGGGGTGGGGCAGAAAGGAGGGCTACGGTTCTTGCAGCTAGAAGCATGGAGGGAATTTACAATTGGATGGACTGGGGAAGATTTGGTAGATAGAAAAGGACCAGGGCACTTGTTACTGAGCAGAAGGAAGTTAGGAGGAGGAGTGTGTCATGTCCCTACCATCTGGGAGCAGAGAGTTGGGCAGATGGTCAGGGAGGAGAAAGTGATCTGTCTGAGGGTGGGGAGTCACATCTCTTACTACATGGGGACTTGGGTTTGACAGCTGGGAAGTCAGTCTGGCATCTGTCATTGGGAGGGGAGCAGGAGGAATCTGGCCACAGGAAGGAAAAGTAGAGTAGAGTAGAGAGTGTTTTTCTGTGATATCTGCTTCCCTCTTCCCCTCTGACCCATGCTCTAGAAACAATGCCCCAGAGCACAGGCTCCAGAGCTACCTAATGCCCAGTGACCAACCTTGTCCTACTGCCCACCTGCAAGAGTTCTACCACCATTGCAAACCGTCCTTAAAAAACCCCAGCCCCGACTGTGATATGTTGATGTCTCAGCCCCACAGGTCTCAGCACAGAATAATCAGATTTTCAGTAGTAGTGATGAGCTTTTCAGCATGCGTCAGCCTCCTTGACATACACTGTAGTTGGATCACTAATATTTTACAGCTTCTGATTCAACTTTTTTCACTATCAAATTTAAAGCTAAACAGCAAGAAAGGAAACCACAAAACAGGAGCTGAGGAGGTGGAAAACAAGTGGATAAAAAGAGGAAAGCTAATCTAATTAAAACAAATTCAGTGTTAAGAGTTAAGCTGTCTTTAATTTTAGGGAATTGTATGAAGTTTGTTTATATTTTGTTTGGCACTATTTTCAGTGGTGTAAGAAAATCTTAACAAAATGGAATAAATCATTGTGTGTTCTTGTTAAGAAAACTGATACAGAAATATACAGTAACTCCTCACTTAAAGTCGTCCCAATTAACGTTGTTACATTGCTGATCAATTAAGGAACATGCTCCTTTCTAACGTTGTTTGGCAGCTGCCTGCTCTGTCCTCTTTTTGCTTGCAGAAAGAGCAGCCTGTTGGAGCAAGCTCGTGGGGGCTTGGAACCAGGGTGGACCAGCAGCCCCCCCATCAACTCCCTGTTCCCCTAAGTTCCCTGTGCAGCAGCCGCCCAGCAGACTATCAGTTGCTGGCAGTTCAGTGTCCTTCCCCCCACTACCATGTTCTGCTCCTGCCCTCTGCCTTGGAGCTGCTCCTGGGAGCTTCCTGCTTGCTCTGCAGGGCGGGGAAGGGGGTAATGTCAGGGTATCCCTCTCCCCCTTCCTCCTGCCCCCCGCTTACCCCATGTCCGGGGAGGGTGGGGACATGACAGGGCTCAGGATGGAGGGAGCTTGCTGGCAGAAGATACTCCCTCAACTTGCTGATCTACTTAAAAAGGCAATGTACTTAGAGTGGAGTCAGCATACTTAAAGGAGCAATGCGCAGCTCGCTCGCTCTCTCACGCACACTGTGTGTGTCTCCATCTCTGTCTGCCATGCTGTCTCCCCTCCCTCCATTCGTGCTGCCTTGTAGAGTGTGAGGCTACATTAACAATGTGTTAACCCTTGAGGGCTCAGCTGAGTGCTAGTTCATCATTTAGCAGTAAGGCATTCCCTGGGAAACATGCCACCCTCTGTCTTCACCACCTCAACCAAGCTTCACAAGCATCGTTGCTGTGTACAGTATTAAATTGTTTGTTTAAAACTTATACTGTATGTCTTGTCTGGTGAAAAAAATTTCCCTGGAACCTAACACCCCTATTTACATTAATTTTTATGGGGAAATTGGATTCGCTTAACATCGTTTTGCTTAAAGTCACATTTTTCAGGAATATAACTACAACGTTAAGCGAGGAGTTACTGTAGTTTGCAATCAGAAAATCCTGAGAGTGTTGCGGTTTCGTGCTGAGGTATTGCTTCTCTGCCTGGGAATTTGTAGCAACTGGGCTTCTACCTAAACTCTATGTGGCTTGGTAATAGCTCAGAAAACCAAGCACTCAATTATGTTTTACTGCTTAATAAATAAAGTAACTTTACACTTCTCTAACACCTTTCATCCGAAGATCTTAAAGCACTTTACAAACAAGATCAAACTGAGTACCCTTAAAAGGTACTAGAAAAATGTCCTCCTACTAGCAACTAAAAGATCAACAGAAGCTTTGCCTGTATTCACTAAGCACTCCAGCAAATGCAGCACACTATTAGCCACAGCTTGGTCAAATTAAATTTCCTAGAAAATGTTCTTTCAAAGGGGATAACTTGGAACTGGATCTTAAAAATCTTGAGTAATCTCTCGCAGTTCATGCGGACTCAAAATTAAAATAACTAGTCTTCTCTCAGATATACCTTTTCAAGGATTGTGTATTAATATATGCCATTTGCAAGTATAACGTCAAATTAAAATTTATTGGCCAAGACTTGCAAAAATAAATCCCAATGTGTACTTTAATTCACACACTGAAATTTCATTTCAGACTCTCTCTCTCTCTCTCTCATAGTCCTATGACCTCATTTGGCTGGGTGTGATTTAAGCTACTTAATTTTTTTTTGTCAATTTAAAGTTTGTGATGCATTATCCTGCCTAGAGGTCTCAACATATTGCTGCAAAAACGTCAGTGGAAGCTTTCGATTTTCAATGGTGTGATAGGGAGTTTTGCTCAAAGAATAGATTATATTCTTATTATTTTTCAATGAAAAAGAATCGGGACTGCAGTTTACCACTGAGACAAATGGTTGGACTGAGGACTGTTGGTCCTTACGAAGTGGGGAAAAAACCGACTGGGGCACAACTGGAGGCCTGTGCACAGAAGAGGACAACGTGGTCCGGGGAGCAACACAGGTCCTTGGAGTTGGAGACAGACAAGACGGCTGCAAAGACACCACCTGGAGGAGGGTGCACTGACAACCCCGAGCTAATTCCCAGGACAGCCACAGCACGAGGCGCCGCGGTGGTGAGTTGAGCCCGTCACACATGGTGAAGAATGGGGGCACATGGTCACCCCTGATACAAGGGGAAGATGGAAGACTGTGGAGACTAAGGGATACATAAGGTGGAGAATGGAATTGGGGTATTGAGAGTCCTTCTTTGCTGAGGGTTCTGGGGCCTTCCCAAACTGGACTCACGAGGAAGGTGCTGCAAGGGCAGCTTCAGATTCTGCTACAGCCTGGTTTTCTGTGAGTGGGAAATGCAGACCACAATCTCTGCAAATCCACACCAGGATCTGGGTAAATGAATCCATGGTAAGATTCTCTGTCTGGATACAGGCTCAGGTGGAGAAGACAGGAGCAGCGTTGACACGGCAATGCGGCCCCTCCTAACCATAACGATTATATTATGACTTCCTCTTACAAACTCCCTTGGTCGCTAAGCCTTTGGCTTTTAAGGCCTTCTCTCCTAGGTCAGCCCTACCCCCTCATTTATCACACAGGGGGAGGGTGATCACAAGGCTGATTGAGGCTGATCAAAGATGATCAAGGATGATCCAGGGAACAAAGGCTCAAACAGTCCCCAGACACACAATCCCAACTGACCCAGTAACTGAAATAACTGAAATAATCTGAAAGAGAAAGCAAAACAAAAACAGCCAAGCAAACTCACTCACCCCAAGGTTAGTAGTCGCACTTGTTCGTTCAGTAGGGGGATCTCCTTCTCCCCCTCTCAAAGTCCTCTGTTTGCAGTCCCCTGTTCGCTAGCTAGGAAGAGGAGGAAGAAGGGAAAAAAAGGGTGGCAAGGGGAGGGGAGTTGGTAATTTTTAAAAAATTATTTAATAAAATAAACACCAACTCATTCTGAGGCTATCTGGTCTACACCAGGAAGATCCTTTTAGTTTTTAAAACAGACCACTGTATCTCTGGGTACCTGTTCTGAGCAGGCTAATAGTCTGATGCTGGACCCACTGACGTAAGTGCAGGATTGGACCCTACTGATTCCAGTGTCTCTTTGCAGTGGATTGCTACTGATTAGGTTAAAGCAGTCTAAGTGGCTTTAGCTTGCAAAGTGCTATTTCACCTTATCATTATTTTTTATTCTTGAAACTATGAAACTATATAAAATTGGCCTCCAGCTCTGGCTGATAATTTTCCAGAGGTAAAAGCCTGCTGCCAGGCAAACCTTTGATTTTAAGCTGCTGGTTCACAAAGGCACCTATTTAATAGAATCATAGAAATGTAGGGCTGGAAATGACATCAGGAGGTCATCCCTCTGCACTGAGTCAGGATTAATTATACCTCCCTAACTTTCTGCTGGTTCCTGAGAAGGGCTGCCATTCTCAATTTAGCTACTTTGAGCTACTTTTCCATCTTTCAAAAGATCTAAAATAGCAATGGTCTCACCCTTAGATTGGTGCAGTAAATGCCGATACAAATCCATCCTGTTTCATCTCACAGAAACAGCTGGTATGTCATATAAACTTACTGCAGAGGTGGCCCATATAAACTTTCTAGGTTTGACTTAGAAAATGGTCCCTCAGTAGCTAAAGGATTCACTGTACAGCTGAATTTTCCTATCTGTAGTATAATATAACGTATTTTATAATTTTATTATTGCAGATGTGCCCTTAATGTGTTAGGCATATTCCACATATAAGGTAAATATAAGGCCCTGCTCCAAAGAGCTTACAAAAGCCACACAAAGAGTTGGAGCATGCAAGCAAAGTGGTCATAATGAAAGGTGCATAGGCCCAGATCCTCCAAAGTATTTAGGTGCCTAACTCCATTGATTTCAATGGGCCACTTAAGTCCAATGAGAATCTATCTAGACTCCAATGGACTTTGAATCAAGCCTTTAGCTTTTTCATTTCATACCTTCACCCCCAACTCCTGAGTCACCCGAACATCCTCCCACATCCTGCTTTATTATTGTTTGCTTTTAACTTTTTTTTAAGTTTTGGTTGAGATTTTTAAAAAAATAGGAACCTAAAAAGTTAGACTTCTAAACTCCTAAAGTTAAACTCCTAATACTTAAGCACCTAACAAGCGGCCTGATTTTTCAAAAGTGTTGAGTCCCCAACAGTTTCTATTGCTTTAATTTTCTTCTACAAATTTTAAATGCAGCGGGGCAAAAACAATTTTGGCTGCAATTTTTCCCCCAAAAACAACAGATCTGGGTTAAATTCACTAAATTGTTTTGGACAAAAAAAAATAGAAATTGCCCAAAACAAATGTGAAATGAAAAGTTGAGATTCTAAACTATCTTTTGAAATTTCCTTAAGTTTTATTTTAAAAAATTAAAAACCTTTAAAAAAACCTCAATGTTTTAATTAACCCAAATTAAATTATTTTGCCTTTTTGGTTTGCTAATTTTTAAAAATTATTATATACCTGAAATTATGTTTTTCCAGAAGTGCCAGGAAACTAAACAAATCAATTATTCACATAGCTCTAATTTTAAGTCAAAGGGTGAGTGCTCATCACTTTTGAAAATCAGATTGTTCTAGGTTGGGTTTAGGATCCTAATTTATTCTTACTTTTTAATATTTTTACTTTTAGTTTTAATATAAAATTAATCCTAGACAACACTTTTCTTTAACTCTGTCTGTTTTATTTTTTTGTAGAAATAAATCTTTACTTACATTTTCCATTTATTTAGGAACTCATTCTGACTGAGACATCAACATCTTTTACCTACTCCCTATCTAAGCGCAACAGCTTCCCCCATCATTCCCATTCCCTCCTGACTTTGGTTGTAGATGATGCACACAAGTCTACTTTGGGAAGAAGAAAAAACAGTTCTGCTGACCCCAAACTAGGGTGACAAATTCTTGCTTTGCTGTGCTCTGCTGATGCTTCCAAGCCTTTAAAGTCTTCTCTTGGAAGGAGGGAGCCTTTGAAAAATGGAGGAAATATTGAAAATACTGTATTAACATTATCTGTGTTGATATTAAGGCAAAGTGTTTAGGGATGACACTGTGGAGTTGTAGGAGGCGAGGATAAGGCTGCATCCAGTGATGACATAAGTTTACATATAGCTGGAGGTCACAAACATCAAGTGAAGATAGGGTAACTAAAGGGGGCATGAATAGAAGTGCAGCAATGGAAGAAACAGAAGGAAATATCAGGAAAACCTTCCTGATAATGAGAGTAGTCAAACTAATGTCCCACCCAAACCAGTCCCTTCTGTTTTCATCCTTCACTCATGTCCCATATCCAACTTTACCTTAGATATCTTTGGGAAGCCTGGTGGTCTGATTCTCCCCCTTGAAATTGTGGTCATTTGTCCAATAAGTTTCAGATACCTCCAAGCAAACCTTCATTCACAGAGCCAGACCTGCCAATCTGTTATGACAGGATACATTCATGTGAATTACATGAAACAAAACCTAAAGAGTTCAAACAGCTGCATTGTGAAGATTATTATATTTGAAATCTTAAAATCCTGATCAATGTGTGGCTTTGATGATAAAGCAACTTGCCCCAAGTTATTATTTAAGTCTTTCTATGTTGGCCTTTTTGAATGTCAACTATAGATTTGTATATTTTAAGGCCTCTTCATAACAAACCATAGAATTTCACTATTTCTGCATGATTTGTGATTTCTGCATCAAGTCCACAACTTCTGGTTGAGTTCAGAATACCTTCTAGAAAAACATCCATCCCTTGGATAGGTTATTTCAATGGTTAATTACCCTCACTGTTAAAAAAATCAATTCACACTCAGAGTAAGGATTCAACTAATGTGCCCTTTACTATCAGAAACCTTCTCCCTATGGATTCCGGTAGCCTTGACACATAGAAAGTTTACCATAGGCTAATGGTTTGTTGAAAGTAATACACTAAAGGAGATGCCATGATCAGTGCCTTTTCTAATATAAAGCCATTAACCTCTCGAGATGAGTAGTGTTCATTACAGTATTAGGAACCTTGGCAACCTTTTTATTTATTATATTCCAAATCAAGGAATAATTTAAATATGGACAAAAGAAAATGTTGCATAACAGTTTCAATATTACTTGAAAATCCCCCAGTGATATTGTGATTTGGTTTCACAGGAAAGGAACCAACTAAGCCACAGATATGTTATTGAATGCATTTGTCTCTGATGTATGAGCTCCAAGGATAGGAACTGAATCAATCTGCTTGTTTCTTAGCCCTGGTCTACAATGGGGGGGGGAGGGGAGCTTGATCTAAATTATGCAACTTCAGCTATGTGAATAACGTAGCTGAAGTCAACGTACTTAGATCGACTTACTGTGGTGTCATCACAGCAGTGAGTTGACTGCTGGCGCTCCCCCATTGACTCCGCCTGCACCTCTCACGGAGTTGGAGTACATGATTGACAGGAGAGCGCTCAGGGGTCTATTTGTCGTGTCTAGACTAGACGCAATAAATCGATCCCTGCTGGATCGATCACTGCCTGCTGATCCGGTGGGTAGTGTAGACATATCCTTTGTCTAAAGATAGAATAGCATATAGGGCTAAACCCTGTGATAAACCTGGGGGGGGTGAACATGTGGGGCTGGCAGCCACACAAAGGAGCTTCACAGTACCCCTTGTAGATCGTGAAGATGGGTTCAATACTGGTCCTAAGTATGCCAATAGATCAGACCATGCAGGGCAAACTTGATAAAGGATCCGTAGTCCATAAAGCTAAAATGTAGAGTGGATAGTTGCATTACAGATGAGCTCAACAGCCTGCCCACATACTAAGAAGATAGATTCTGTCCCTCCCACCCCACACGGAATCTCCTGCATAAGGCCTAACTATTCTAGCTTTGTGCAGGCGCAGGTGAATTTCATTCATAATATATAACTTTTAACATTCACAGCAATCAAAGAGTATATCTTATATTAAGGTTTTGGGTAACCAAAGGACTGTCTCCTCATGATTATTTCACAAGCTGAATATGAAATTACAAGTATTCTTCAATCAGGTTGCCTACAGGTGGATGCCCAGAATAAAAGTGAATTTTTCTGTGGTACTGAAGCAATAAAGATTAATTCAAAAGAAACAGTTGTTTACAAATAAAACAGTATTCCCTGCTCTTTTGGCTTCCAGGCGTGCAAGCTGAACCTGACTCTCTATTCACAGCTTTTTGAAGTGTATGAGCTTGGGGGCCAGGGAGTGGGGGAGGAAACCTTACTTTCCATGTTGGTAGTTGAATATTTAATATCATAACTGGAAGCTACATTCTCAGTGACTCTTTCACTAGTTTTTGGTAGAGCACAATGATCTATCACAGTTCAACGCAGTGTTTGTTCCTGTGTCCTGTAGACAGTCTTCCATATTACAGTATTAATCATGCTTGGAGCAGATCCTTGGAGCAGATAGTTTTCTGTGAATTACCATGTGACAGGCTTTTCTACCAGCAGTTTTAAAAGAAAGATTCTGAAAACATATTGAGCTTGTCTGCTGTTAGTAATCTCAGCTGTGCAGACCTAGCAGCATAGTAGGCATCCATCCAACAAATTTTCCATTTAGAATTAACATGAACTTTTTTTTGGGGGGGGGGGGGGGAATGACACTAGTTGGCAAGATTACAAAAAGCAGACCGCCCTTGAAAAACTGGAGTGTAACAGTGGTGAATTACATTCACTAGGTGTATAGTGGGCAAATTAACATTACCATGAGAATCAAATTTCCTGACCTCTTGGAATTTAATTTCACAACAGACATTACATGGGCAAAGCTGTTTAAAAGACAAAAATCCAGACAACATTCCAGAGAATATTTCTTATGCTGCTGATGTAAAGAGAAATATATTTGTTAAGGGGAACTGCAATTAACAGAAGATAGGATATTTGGTGTTGAGATATATTTAGCAAGTCAGTTACCCAACCTTGCATTTGCATCAATCTTGAAGAAAAACAAGCAACAGAAGCACAGTTATTTTAAACCCAGTACAGATCTTTCTACCTGTGCAGAAAAGATGTAACTGACCATTAATTTGGGAGGATATAAGAGGGAAGATGAAATAGGCAATTCCATGGCATGTCATCATTAGCTTAGCCAGATGGCAAGGCAATATTATCCACCTGAGGACTTCTACAAGGATGGCTTTTAAGCATGATTCATTTACAACTTTGAGAAGTGTATACAGAGACTGAAGAAATCTTCATTCCTGACCCATTACATCATCTTAGTCTCCAGGGAGTCAGGAGTTTTGCTGACCATTAACTCACAATTGATGACTTCTGTGCTTCAATAATGTGTAGACAGATATATAACAAAAATAATGAAATTTAGTTCAATTATCTCCAAAAATTTGCAAAAAAATCAACTACTTCAATGAAGTTACACCTGGCATGAATTTGGCCAATAATATTATAATTAGCGTTAACATTTTTTAGGATTAGAATTTGGTGCCAAACAATGACAATTATTAATCCCCAAGGAGAGATTTTCAAAGTACTTTATGGTAGATAAGTCCACAAATACTATCAGTTATGTTTGCCTGCTGTGAAAAATGAATCCATATGTCTATAAACTCTTGTTACTGTGTCTAACTGTGGTTCCTGGGATACTTTTAATCTAGTTTGCAGTGATTATGCAGTTTTGTGCTCTGCAAATGTTTATTCAGATTTCATCTTTAAAACAACAACAAGTTATTTGGGTAAATTTCTGATGTCCACCCAAAACCAGCTAACAGGTATTTGCACAGAGGACCAAAATGTGTGTGCAAGGGAGAAGTGATTCATCTGTTCTATAGATATTACTGCATCTTATTTTAGCATTATCCACACCTCCCTGACCTGTGTAGATCCACCTTCCCAGAATAATAGTGGGCAATGGACCTACACATTTCAAACATCTTGGCTACACTACTGCTGCTGTCCAAAATCCACTGCTTTCCATGCTCCTCTAGCACACAGAGGGCTGCCAAGTCTTCAGGCTGCAGAATCACTTCCCAACCCCCACTGCAGCACACTGCCACAGTGGATCCATGACATTATGGGCCTCCCACCATGGCAAAGGGGTTGACACTATTTCTATAGCCTGTACAAAATTGCACTGATTTAGCTAGGGGAGACACAATAATATTTAGGTTTCTTCACGGCTGAGCAAAGATGCTGAACATTGGACAAGAGCAAAAATAAGCTGAAAGTTTAGAAGGTAAATCCACTTAATTAAAAAATTCTGCTAGACCTCCCCTCAATACTTTTATTATTTGTAGCTACCAAAATTACGTCCTATAATGACTATTGAGTCCATACAGAGAATTATACTGTTGTATATTGAAATATTTTACAGGCTAGCAAGTCTCCAACATCCATAGCGCCAACATCAAGTCTCCAACATCCAGTCAAATGCTCAGACAATGGAGAAGTTCCCCTTAGACAAGAGATATAGGGCCAGATTGAGTCAAGATGTTAGCAAGTGTTGATCCACTGACTGAGTCTGGCTGTGGAGATGTGCCCCCCTATACGAAGACTGAATTTGACCCATTCTGCTTTTCTTTGACCTTCATTGTTCACAAAGGAAAAAACACTGATCTCCTCCAACCTTCTCTCAAGAAACTGGCAAATATTTAAACACACATTATCAAATGCCAGATACAACAAACAAATACAACACACAGAGACACATTAAGTAAAAATGAAAGCAACACAAATCCTGGCTTGTAGCCTCATTAAAATATATATGGGGAAACCTTTGCAAGTCAAATAAACGAGAGATTGTTTTCTTGCAACATTGGTGCTTTGAAAAAAAAAACAACTGCAGATTTTGAAAAGTTGTTTTTGATTATGGTCTGAGTTGACTCAGCCAATAAAGGTCCCATTAGGGAATGGACTGTAGAACATAAGGCCTGATCTTGCATTTCTTGAGCCCCTAAGACCTCCTGCTGACATTTATTTTCAACACATACTGAGTTTGTGGGCTGAAACGTCCAAATTTATGGATGGTGCCACTAGGGTGACCAGATGTCCCAATTTTATAGGGACAATCCCAATATTTGGGGCTTTTTCTTATATAGGCTCCTATTATCCCCCACCCTCTGTCCCAATTTTTCACACTTGCTATCTGGTCACCCTAGGTGCCACAACAAGAACGAACCTCTCTGGTTTCAGAAAAGTGGCAAGCATGGAAGGAGTGAGTGGGGAAAAAAGGTGGAGAGAACTAAACTGTACTGAAAATAGCCACTGCCATATGGTGGTGGCTATTTTGTGTATCTGAAACTTAGAACTTTTCAGGTTCAATATTACTCAAAGATGATTTGTTCCACTATGGAGTGTGTATTTGTCATATCCCTGTATAAATAAAAAGCATTATTAAAATTTGAGCCAAAGAGCACTCATATTTAACCTAAAGAAAGTGGACTTCAGAATTATTAGTCTGTCAGGTGACACCACTAATACAATTAACCAAATATATCTCCAGACATTTTCTGATTATTGTGGAACCTTGGTCACTGTTTACAGCAGTCACTCTCATAAATACTTCGCTGTACTTTGCGTCCTACAGAATGTGTGGTTACTCATTAGGACCAAACCAAGAACCAGTAAAAACCTTTCTTCCAAAGATTAGTTAAAAGATCAGGGTGTTGGATAATTTAACATAACCCGGATATATGCGCATGATCTAAAATACAGTTAAGTCAATGAAAGACTTTCCGTTGACTGCAATGGCCTTTGGATCAGGTTCATACAGTAAAACATTGTGGGCCAGATTCTGCCACCCTAATTCACATAGTACTTACTATACTTTAGTGGTGAATACTTTTCTGAAGTACTGTAAGGGCATGTCTACACTTACCGGTAGAGTGGCACTGCTGCAATCGATGCAGCGAATGTTGATTTAGCAGGTCTGGTGAAGATACACTAAATCGATGGAAGAGCACTCTCCCATCAATTTGTGTACTCCACCTTCCCATAGAAGCATAAGAGAAGTTGATGGGAGATGCTCTCCCGTCGACACAGTGCAGTGTATCCACTGTGGTAAGTGGATCTAACTACATCGACTTCAGTTACGTTATTCACGTAACTGAAGTTGTGTAAGTTAGACTGATTTACCGCGGTAGTGTAGACCAGCCCTAAGAGTGACACACTCTGGCCCTTTGTTATGTAATCTCTTATAACCTGTTTGACAACAGATCACAATGTGCTTATCTTGTACATTTTGGAAGGGTGAAGCGGCTGACTGTGTGTTTTAAATTCTCACTACAATACTCTATAGAGATTACCAATTTGGTTTCAATGTGAAGAATTCTAAAGATACAACTTTTACTGGCAAATTTGGTAAAAGCATATTTCCACATCAATATTATATCTTATACATATAAACCCTACTTCTCTCCTTTGCTAAGCATGCAAAGCACATGCTTTGCTGAATCCAGGCCTAAGACTATAAAAGAGTATAAATAGCAGAGTGGTTGCTGTTCAAAGGTATTTACGACATTGTAGTGTTTTCCTACTCCTGTCCCTATCACTGCATAGTCAACTCATTCCAAAAAAGTGTGTGGTCATTTGTGATGTGAAGAAATGGGAATTGGGAGAACATCATTTTTTCAACATGTGATATAAGCCAGGATTTGAATGCAGGCATCAATATGTGAAAGCCGCTGTGCTTAAAGTCCCCCCTTACTCCACATGTTTAAAAAAATTAAAGGTCAGGTAAGTTCAAACAGCTCTAGAGAAGAAATAATTTGTAAGTCAGCAAGATAAAATAGGAAAGTAATACACAGCAGTTCAAACTGTTCTTTGATAGGAAGTGTATATTTACCTGTTATGGATGTCTAGATCCCACTACACAGATGGTACTGTATGTTCTGTATAATGTATTTGATCCATAATATTATAGAGCATGTAAAAGAAAGCCAAGTTAGAAAGAAGAACAATTCAGCTACCCAGAGTAGTATGTGATAATAACGTGACAGAGTAACTAGAGTATATTTAGGGTAAATATTTAGAGCCAGACATTCAAGACACATTATCTGAAACTTTAGAAAAAAATAAGAGGTAAATCATACTTTAAAAAAAACATTAAACTCTTATTACATCCTTGGAATAAAAGGGTGAATGAAGAACAGTGTATGTGGATAATGCAGCCTAAAATGAATCCATTAAGCAGCAGCAGTCAAGTGAACAAACTGTGTGAATGAAAAGAAATGAGCTAGACTAGTGTAATGATATTCTCTCAGATAATCAATCTGATAGACCTACAGCTGAGAAGTGAAAACAGCTTGTAAATGCTTTTCATGATGTCTTTTTGACAGTCGCTTATAGATTGTAATAGGAAGAGAGTCAGGTTATGAAGACTTCAATATAAATCAATAGACTACTTACTGCATTGCCTTCTACTACAGGCATTATTGCAGGAATCAACATCCACTTGTCATGAAGGAGATTTTTAATTACACCAAACATTAATAATGTTCAAACTGCATGTTTACAGTAGCTTTAAAATCACTGATGATGCTTGGTTTTTTTTTGACCTAGACAGAATTATTGGTTTTTTTTTCCTATTTAAGACCAAGTCCTATTTTTAAACGAAGAATATAGTTAATAGTGATTGAAAATGAAGAAGCTGGATGTCTTCAACTTCATAGGCAACAGATGTTTGGGAGAAGGTTCAACAGCAAAGGACATGGGTGAAATCTTGGCCCCACTGAAGTAAATGACAATTTCCTTTGAAATGGGGTCAGGATTTCATTTCTCCACAACAAAGCCAATATTTGTGGGGGGAGGGGGGGAGGTGGAGGGGGCGGAGGAAAGAGAAGTTCTGTGCTTCTCTTCCAAAGCATCTAACTTCATTGGTAACATCAGGCCTAGAAACAAAGCCCAGCAGCCTCCACAATATGCCCAGCTTCTTCTCCACTCATATCTCCTGCTAAGTCTCTTCCCTGGTGGCATCTCATGTCGCGCCACACCCAAGTCCCATGCAAGACAAACAGTTGCAGTAGAGCCCCATAGAGAGACTGCCAAAGATCAGCAAACATAAGGCATGGTTATGGGGATGGAGAAAGAAGAGAAACTGAATCATTCCCAAACCTCAAGAAAAGTTTGCGCTTGGGCAACAGGTAAAGGTTTGTGCCTGTTCTTATCTGGACTAACTCATTTCCCCCAATGCTTCAAGTAAACAACCACCTGAAGCTGCTTTCCTGCCCTTGCTTGAAGGGTACCATAGCAGAGGTCTAATTTATGAAAGATTGGATTGGAGAACCCTGACCAGAAGGCCAGGGCTGGGTCACTTGTGCATGATCCCATGATGGGAAAGAAACTGAATTTAGAGGTAGATATTTGTGCTGTTTAAGTATTTGATCCCTATTTCATATTACTTAGATCATAACTGGAGGGATAGTCAAGTGCCACACAGGAGTTGTGTGGGGTTGGAGAGCTTCATAGGAGATGAAGAGTGCACTCCTGCTAAAAGAAATAGGACTGATAAAGCTATTGCTTCTTAAAATGTACATTAATATGTGCTTTACACTATTTTTACCTTTGAACTTTCTGTTATGCAGTTTTTCAATATGACCATACAGAAAAAATAAGAGGTAAATAAAAATCTGCTTTGAATTTTTTCGGCTGTAACTGAAGACATAGTATAAATTATTTAGGAAATCAAAGCAAGGTAAAATACAAACCTATAAATGAAGGAACAGAGAGGGAAGGAAATCATTCATCTAGAAACAACAATCAATAAAAATGTCAGTGCTGGGAAATATGCAGGTGGCTGTTGAAAATACTGTAAAGTTCCACTGAGACAAAGAATATGTTTTCGGGGGGTCAAAGAAAAAGTAGTGGCCTAAGAATGAAATTAATTATGGGCCAGTGAATCCCCTTTTGGCACTGGCACATTAGATTCATGGTAAAAATGAAAATGTAGTAGTTTAAAAATGTAGTAGAGTGCAGAATGCTTAAAAGTCTAGATTAAGAATATAGTAGAACGTAGTTGCTTAAGAATGCAACTAAGTATGGGCCAGTGCATCCCCTTTTGGCATTGGCACATTAGATTCATGGCACAGCAAGTTCCCTTCTCATTAGAAAAGTACAGCACTTAGGTATTAAGTAGACCAACAAGTGTGTCCAAATGCTTTGCAGCAAAAATATAAAGTTATTCATTTCAGCCTTTCTTTGAGGAAATGGAATACATTACGATCCTTGTGTTGGCAGTGCACATCCTCACTACCAGCGCTTGCATTGATGCAGAGACCAGTGCACCGTGGGTAGCTATCCCACTGTGCAACTTGCCACCATTTAGCACAGGGAAGGGTTTGCAATGCCTTATGGGGGCAAACAAATTGCATAGGGGTTGCTGGGTACATTGTTTCAATGTCCCATGATGCTGTTTTCTCTATCCCATAATTTTATCCACATCACATAATGTTCTGCACCTCTTTTCAAAAGCCCTGCAAACCCATGCGTCCACCGCCTCTTGAGAAGCATGGATCCTGCACAGCTCTGCACTATTGTGCTGAGCACTATGAGCACAACACGCCTGATCCTGCGGTATTTGCAGAGCCACCAAAGGAGCCATGGGGAACATGATGATTCTTTGAAAGCTAACTTGCTGTGCAACACAGAAAGAAACAATTCAAAGTTGTTGGCATTCATGGAGCAGCTGCAGATGGTGGAGCGCCAGTTCTGGGCCCAAGAAACAAGCACTGATTGGTGGGATCGCATCGTTATGCAGGTATGGGATGATAAGTAGTGGCTGCAGAACTTTCAGATGCACGAGGCCACATTCCTGGAACTGTGCAGAGCTCACCCCAGCCTTCCGGCACAGCGACACCAAAACGAGAGCTGCACGGACAGTGGAGAAGCAAATGGCAATCATTGTGTGGAAGCTTTCAATGTCAGATTGCTACCACTCTGTCTATAATCAATTTGGAGTTGGAAAATCCACGGGTTGATGTGATGCAAGTGTGCAGGGTCATTAATGGCATCTTGCTACAAAGGACGGTGACTCTGGGCAATGTGAAGGACATAGTGGATGGTTTCTGCAGCAATGGGGTTCCTGAACTGTGGTGGGGGTGATAGATGGAACGCATATCCCTAATTTGGCATCAGGTCACTTTACCACAGATTACCTCAACAGAAAGGTAATCTGAAACAGAAAGGTAATTTTTCTGGGGAATTGCAAGCACTGGTAGATCACCAGGGATGTTTTACCAACATCAACACAGGATGTTCAGGGAAGGTGCATGATGCACACATCTTTAAGAATACAGGCCTGTTCAGAAAGCTGCAATCCGGAACTTTCTTTCCGGACCAGAAGATTACCATTGGGGATATTGAAATGCCAATAGTGATGTTGGGAGACTCTGCCTACCTCTTACTCCTACGGTTCATGAAGCTGTACACCAGCCACCTCAACAGCAGTACTTCAACTACAGGCTCAGTAGATACACAATGACATTTGAATGTGCCTTGGACCATTTGAAAGGTGGCTGGCGCTGTCTGCTCACAAGATTAGACCTAGGTGAAAAAAGTATCCCAACGGTTAGAGCTGCCTGCTGTGTGCTTCATAATATCTGTGAAGCAAAGGTGGGAAGATTCCACAGGGGTGGAGGTGGAACAGCAGAATGCTAATTTGAGCAGCCAGATACCAGGACTATAAGAAGAGGTCAGTGGGGAACTATATGATTCAGCAAGGCTTTGAAAGACCATTTTAATAGATAGCCACAGTAATGTGTGTTGCTGTAGTGTGTTCTGCCTGGCATTGTTTTTTTTGCACCCTGGTATGAACCTAGTAATGAGTTCAGTGTATAGTAATATAACATCGAAATGCACCTATTGCTATTGTCTGGGAACGATATCAGCCCCAGCCAGCATATGTTGTGAACTAATAAAGATGAATTAAGTTTCCATAAATAGACTTTTATTCCAAACCCATGCAAACAGACATATTTGTACCTGAATTAAACTTTATAAATACAGGGAAGAGCCATTGAAGGGGAAAGAACAGTCATTTTCGTTTCACAAACTCATACACCAACCATGTCTCTCACAGGTCAGTGTATGTGTGGTTTCTCTGGGGTGGATTGATAGGCATAGTGCAGCAGCCCCAGATACCACATGGAATGTGTGGGAAGCGGGGTGTATGGAGGTCCTGGAATGTAATTCGCTGTGGGCTGCAGAGGCTGGTCTGTTGAACCTGAAGATCAACAAGAGTCTCCAGCATGTCTGTTTGCAACTTGAAAAGCACTAGCATCTCCTGCTGCACATCTCTCTCCTTTTCCTGTGCTTTTCTCCTTTCCGCTCTATTCATGTCTATTCTGTCCATGAGGGTGATTCTCCAAGCCCTGTGCTTGGTATACAAAGCACCAGAGGCTTGCAGGACTGCGATAGAGCATGGTGGCAGTCCCAGCCATGGTGAGTATGGCCCGGAGCGGGAGGGAGCAAGTGAGTTGGGAAAATGGGGTGGGGGAATAGCTCACAGACATGAGTATATGCGGATAGGGTGATTGAACTGAATACTGGCACCGTTTTCCACAGGCAGAGATGACTTTAGCTATCATCTCACTCCTGAGGATAATGGAGGCTGAAAGGGAACAGCTCTTGCACGGGTCCATATGCTGCTAGCTTGTGTGATGCAGTGGTGCCTGCTGAAGTAATTGCTGGGTAGTGTGGGAAAGTGTCCTACCGTGGTGGAACAATAAGGAGCCCTCCTAGAAACCTTCAGCAGAGGATTGCAGACCTCCAGGAAAGTTTCCTCAAGATCTCTGTGGAGGATTCATGGGACACCCCAGTACACATAAACAAACTGTTCTGCAGGGCCCCCTCTGCCTAACTGCACAGGGGAATGAGAAGCAGATAGCGACTCTACCTCTACTGGTTATTTCACTACCTCTTCTAGCCTGATTAAAAAAAAGTGAATGAACAGATGTGTCCCTGCAAGATCAAAGCAAACTGCATACTTACCAGAGGTTCCTTCTCCTGCATCAGGCTGACCCATACTGGACCTTAGGTTCGACTTCTCTGGAGTCAAAAACAGGTCCTGGCTCTCTGCGCCACTGGATCCAGTTGCCAGTCCTTCATACTCCTCCTCCTCCTCACTGTTCACTCCAGGGGCCTTTGACTTGGTGGTTGTGGTGGTGGAGTTTCTGCCGAGGATGGCGTGCAGTTTTTTTTATAAAAGTGGCATGTCTGCGGCTCTGCACCAGAGTGACTGTTCGCCTCTCTTGCCTTCTGGTACGCCTGCTGCAGCTCCTTGACTTTCACATGGCACTGCTGCATGTCCCTCCTGTAGCCTTTCTCTCCCATGTCCCAAGCGATCTGCTCATAGATATCAACATTTCTATAGCTAGATCGGAGCTGTGCCTGCACAGCCTCGTCTCCCCACAGACCCAGGAAATCTACCCCCTCCTGTGTTCTTCCAGGCAGGAGCACGTCTGCAGCGGGGAGCTGGCATGGCCAGCTGGGCAGTAGCTAGGTGAGCTCTCCATGCCGAGCAAACAGGAAACGGAATGTCAAACATTCACAGGGCTTTAAAAGGGGAAGGGTGTGTACCTGCATTCCTGGCTGCCCAGCAGCAGAGTTCAAAACAGTGACCAGAGTGGTCAGGGTGGGGCATTGTGGGACACCTCTCAGAGGCCACTAAAATCAATGTAAGTAACACAGTGTCTACACTGACACTCCATCAACCGAACTACTTTAACATAAGCACTACGTGTCTCACAGAGGTGGAGTTATTAAGTCAGCATAGCAGGAAAGTTACATCATCAAAAGTGACATTTTAGTGTAGATGCTTACAGAGTTAGGTTGACATAAGCTGTAGTGTAGACCAAGCCTTAGTTAAAGCCAAGAGATAGTGCCATAAGCATGAGAAAGTGAGGGAGGGGTCAAGGTTTCCGTTTCTTTTAATTTTAATGAGAGCTGAGACTACTTAGTGCTGTTTTGACATTACCCAAACTATCAGGATGATGACAAGCAGTCTAGGCTTGGAAGACAAAATTGATGTTTGTTAGAGGTACATAAGAGAACAATGAGTTCTGGATGTTATCTGTTCTTTGTTGCTTATTATTATTATTACATTATGAGAATTAACCTAATTAGTTTTTAAAATAAATGTTTTGCAAAGCATATCTCTGATTTTCTATGCATGTGTGTTCAAATGCTTGGTCTACTTTTATGTGGCTTTTATTTGATATAATTAGATGAAAGGGTTACTTCCTTTTGTAAGTAACTATATGGTTCTTATTCCCACAATTATTAATGCGTTGATCTTCCCCACAGCCTTATGAGATAGGTAAGAAGTATTATCCATATTTTACAGATTGCGAACTGAAGCTAAGTTACTTGCCGAAGTCACACAGGAAGTCTGGAGCAGGGACTTGAAATGCACAGTGAATTTCTCTTCCCCCTGCATTCAATGCTACTGTAACTCACCTCTTAGTGAATCCCCCTCTGCTTCCAGTAGACTGAATGACTAAGAATCCCACAGTACTATGGTGATGGGCCCTATAGAAGCCCCAGGATGATAGGCTTTCTGCATATATCTCATGTAAAACTTTCCATTCCATTCTTAATCTCAGTTTTCCTAGTCTCTTGAGCTCAACTTTGTTTCTTCAGTTTGGGAACCAGCCCTTGACGCTACACTCCAAATAAGTAAACTTTACGAAAAACTTAAAGTTCATTCTCTTAAATTTAACAGAATCAGAAGGGTTCTGTAGCTCACTTACATTTCCACTGAGCCTGGGGGAGAAATCACTTTGGGCCTTTTTTCAGTGCCAAATTTGGGGTTAACTTTAGTTTAGGTGGTTTGATGAGAGCAAATTAAAAGGAATTGGAGAATCATTTCAGCCTCAAAATGAAATCTTCTCTTAAGGCCCGATTCTGCAACTCTGTGGAAGCTGAGCCTCCACTGCAATCGGCAGGAGTTGTGCACTGGGAGTGCTTGCAAGTTCAGGCCCTCAGCCATGAAACCTGCTTACTTTGCAGTGCCAAAATAACAAGATTATCTACCTATTATATGCTCCGTATAAAGAAAATACAGAGAATGCTAACTCAGAAAAATGGAATGATTCATAATAGTTGAATCATAATATGCTGGCACCGATATAACCCTTTGTTTGCAGCAAGATCTCTCTTGTTCGCAAGATGGGAGCAAGAACTACAGCTTTTCATTTCTCTTATCCTTAATGGCATCAATAAGGAAACAAGACTGTTATACTCATAAGCCTCCACTCATTTTTAGAACAGATTTCACTACTATTGCACACCCTCTCATTCGTATTTACTGTTTTACTTCCAGAGCTTTATCTACCATGCTGTATGCAACAAGGGATAATGTTAGAAGCAGAATTATTTCCAAAGGATCATACAGTCCCCTTCATTCTGAAGCTTGGAATCAAATACACATTAATCAGCATGGAGGGGCACGTGGGCAGGTGAGAGGGGGCCCAACAGACTCAGGGAACAACAGTTCTGTGAAGCGCTGTTGCTCCCATGGCAACCCAGGTTAATTAATATGACAAATTACCACACAAGTTAATGTAGAATGTTCTTGTATTACCACCACCTCTTTTGGTCTTTGAATGTCACAGAAAGGAAAGGAGCTTGCAGCAGGTGGCAGTTCAGCCAATGGCAGCATAGCAAGAAAAATAGCAAATACTGGGGGAAGGGAGGGACTGATCTAAGTGGATGACAGACATCCTTGGGATTTGCCCTTTGATGCACTGGCTCCATGGAGTTGGCAGGCTATGCTTCCTGCTCCTTCTGATAAATCAGGGTGCTCTGTTGTTGTCCAAGAGATGATACAGCATAGTTTCCTCAGGACACTTGCACAGTTCAGAGCTCTCAGAGGTTTGCATGCTACCTTCCATGGAAGGTAGAGTCTGGTCCACAAAGTTTGTGTACCTCTCATTATTGCAAGTGTGCTGTAATTTAGCCACGAAGGAAGGTACTGTTCCCCTTTTCCTCTCAAGTGGCTAGTCGAAGTTTGGGGATATTCCAGTTGGGAGTACAAATTGGTATTAGTCAGATATTTCTTTGATACATTTTTGTTTATTTACAAAGAATGAACCAAGTCCTGCATCTCTGAATGCAAAAGGGATCAAATAGCAGCTCACAACACCAAGAACACTCTTTTCAGCCTGCATCCCTACCCCAAAAACCTCTCCCCAGATTTCTTCCAGGGTCAAATACTGTGCTCTCAGCTGTTCCTTCCATCTGTCTGTCTCTCCACATCTCCCAGTATCTGCCGGTTTGCGTGTTCTCTCTCTCTCTCTCACACACGCACACCCCCCACTACTCAGCAAAACCCCTCTGTTCACTCAGTCCAATCTCTTGGGCAGGTTCATGACCCCTTTTTTTTCTTAGTTGTAGGGGGGGGCTTCTGATTAACTTATCCTCATAGTAATGTTAATTGAAGAATATTGGTCACACCCAGTCTCAATGAGGATTGTGATGCAGCAGTCACCAGCACCTCTCAGCACAATAGTATTATATTGTGTCCAAGTAATGATGAATGTTCTATTTTTTTTTAAAGAAAAAAGCAAATCAATGCTATGTGCTGGATATCAGGGGACCATTGGATGCTCCTCTATGTTTCTGATCTTAGCTACAGACAGATCCAGAAACACAGGGGTTTTTATGACATCTGCAATCTAAAAAAGTAGCTGAGCCTGAAAAATTGAGGTCTTGTGTACACATACAGTGCTGTAGCGGTAAAGCAGAGCCACTGTAGTGGTTAGTGAAGACACTACCTATGCCAACGCGATAGCGTTCTTACTCCACCTCCCAGAGAGGCAGCAGCTCTGTCAACCGGAGAAGCCCTCCCGCCGACATAGCGCTGTCTACTCTGGGTGTTTGGTCGGTATAACTGCGTCGCTTAGGGGCGTGGATTGGTAGTTATACTGTCATACGTTTGTATGTCATACGTTAGACCAGGGCACAGTTATTCCTAACTTTTATGGGCATATTTACTGCTATCTTGAAAAGGAAAAAAATAAAGATGATATATTAGTTTCCGTGTTGCAAGGTTCAGTCTGTGGAGTCCATGACCACCATTGTCACTAAAAGCACATATAAAAGAATTAGTACCTGCCCCAAAGGGTCCAACAGAAACAAACAGACCTGCACAAAATGGTGAATAAAAGATTCATATGTTGATCCATAAAAGTGAAACCTCTGCCTTCATCCTGCCCAGCGCCCAAACACTCGCTCAATAAGAAGTAGAAGTTTGTATAATATCACACTTTACAAAACCAGCAGCATTTTGCCTGAACACTTCAGTAACCCTTTTGTACAGTGGAATACATGGGACCATGGCTGCACAAAAAGGAAGAGTTTTGAATGGTGTCAATGTGCAAATCTTTGTTTATTCTCCTAACAGGAAGGATAAATAAGAAGGGCTTCTGGCTCTCTCAGTCTCTGTGTGAAGAAAACCACACTAAAGAGAATTTATTTCAATGGGTTCAATTAGTTTGAATAAGGGCTCTAAAGCCTTTATAGTAACAATTTATATTTATATATTACTTTTCTTCAAAAGGCATTTCAAAATGGTTTTGAAAGGTATTATCAGCTCCATATTACAGCATGGAAACTGAGGCATGGAGATGTTGTGTGACTTATTTAAAGTCACAAAGACAGTCTGTGTCTGTGACGGAGAACAAAAGAAAGCGTGTCTCCTGAGTCCCCAGCCCAGGGTTCAAATGCAGGCTCAGGCATAACCCCTCTCCATCTACACACAAATTGAACTAACCCCATGGGGATCGTGGGGGTGGAGGGTCTGAACCTGAATCAAGCAAAGACCCAGGGTTCAAGCCTCATTGCTTTTCAGTGTAGAGACAGCCCCTCCTGGACTTGTGCTGTGGGAGACCACCAAAAGTAACCCACAATCCCAAGGGCCAACTTTCTTTGTCCTCTAGACAGTCAAATTTTCCAACACTGCATCATGAACAAAGGGCTAGAGTGGTCACACTTTGGGCGGGCTCTGGGAAGTCTGGGATACGGTGACTGGACTTGGGCCCACATAATGCAGTAGATGCTGGAGCCCCAGGGTTCAGCAATTCCTAACCTAGGGTTACAAATGAGTGTAGATGCTCAAGCTCTAGGTTAACAAATCCAGGGTCTGCTACTCACGTTCTACTAATCCTGGGCTTAGATTGCAGTGTAGGCATACCCCAGTTCTGTGCTCTAATTATTTGACCACATTGCATTCTTCCCAAATCCCATAAAGGAAGCTAATAACACCTTTAGGGTGTCTAACTTTTATCAGTCTAGCAGAAATGATTGTACAAAAGGCTGAACCCCAAGTCTGAAGAAGTCAACATGCTTAGGAAAGGTCAGTAAATGAACCCTTATGGTCCTGATCTGTGATCCCAATGAAAGAGAGGGAGAGATTAAAAGCTGACATTCTTGGGTCTCTTTTTTTAAACTCTTGCATAGTTGATAAGATTTCAGCCACACATGAGAATAGTCCTGGGCTTTCTGAGTAACCCTCTGGGCTTTCCTGAAGAATTTTATCTAGTTAAATCCCACCTTTCTGCCTCTTATATAGGCAAATATTGATCCTTCAGAACACCAGAACCTAGGCTGAACCCTTAGGTACTCAGACACAAGGCTAGTTCAAGGCACAATAATAGGCATGGTCAAAATAACCTGAATACAATCATATAGAACAACAACAACAATCTCTAGAAGTGTTATGAGTGGCTATAACACAAGTTTCAGAGTAGCAGCCGTGTTAGTCTGTATCTGCAAGAGGATATTTATATACATACAGAGAAGGTATGGCAACTTCCACCTTCTCTGTGTATATCTATCTATCTATCTTCTTACTATATGTTCCATTCTATGCATCCGATGAAGTGGGCTGTAGCCCAGGAAAGCTCATGCTGTAATAAATTTGTTAGTGTCCAAGGTGCCACAAGCAGGGGTGAAAGTCAGTCTAGGGACTTTCCGGTACGGGGCTGGGCTGGGGCCGGCTCTGGCCCCCAGAAGAGGCGGGGCCTCAGGCGGAAGGGGCAGGGCTGGGGGAGGTCAGAGCCAGCCCCGGCCCACCCTGTACGAGCAAGTGCCTCCTTCCCCCTCCCCGGGCTAACAGTGGCATCCAGGGGCTCTGGCAGCGGTTTAAAGGGCCCTGGGCGATAGCAGCGGCCAGAGCCCTGGGCCCTTTAAATCGTCCCCGGAGCCCCACCACCGCTTCCCCAGGTATCCAGCCACCACTACCGCCCCGGGCCCTTTAAATCGTCCCTGGAGCCTGCCGGAGCCGCTACCGCCCCGCACCCTTTAAATCACCGCTACCCCAGGGCTCCGGCAGCAGGGGTCTGGCAACAATTTAAAGGGCCAGTGTGAGAGCTGCAGGCCCTTTAAATTGCACCTGGGGAAGCCGATCCACCCCGGTACGGTGCACTGGCTCTTACCGGTACACTGTACCGGGGCGTACCGGTTTACTTTCACCTCTGGCCACAAGTACTCCTGTTCTTATAACACAAGGTTATTCTAGAGAAAGAATGGATGTGGCTACTGCCACACTAACAGAAAAGGCAGAACACAGTTGTATTGTAACATTGTTCTCTCTTCCTTTATAGATAAGCCCTATCAAATTTAATAAATATTAAACCTATAGAAATTACTTTTAAAACCTACAGAATATAATAGAGACTGGTAGTCTACCTCTAGATTCATAGAATTTATGAGAGAAATATATCCCTGCCATAGAAATTCTAAGGTTTGATATGTTGGTTTAAACATCCTTTAGAAAATTTATCAGTCTCTACTAATTTTTATTGGGTTTTTCCATAAGCTTTACAGAAGGCTCTATTTCAAGGAGACACTGACTCCTACTCAGAGATCTGCAACTTTACATTCCCAGAGAGTTGGATTCAGACAGCCTCACAGAAGAGTATGAAATAAATGTAACAATCCATACCCCTTTTAAGCACCAGTTGACCCTAGGGGGCATTGCTCTAAACATGGTCATCTTCATCTTACTCAGCTGCACAAAGCAGCTAGCTCTTTTTCTGCCACTCGTTTTAGCAGGGAACCTCCAAAATTGTTAACTCAAGAGAATTACTGGGAAGTAGTTAAAAAATGTTCTACAGCCCTACTTTTTCTGCATTATAAATGTAGAATCTTCTCAAAGCATCACTTCCAGTGGAAGCCTAGCCTCAGGCTGAACTTACCCTATTGCACAGGGAAAGATTAAGCATTACTTGTATTACTGTTGGTAGAAGGCAATCGTATGATTATTCCTGCTGAGAGACTTATAACAGTATGTAATGAATGCAAGTAAGCTTTGTTATCAGTCCATAACCATACGCACAGGTACAATTTGAGTTCTATAACGTGAAACTAATCCTAAATAACCTCTCTAAAGCCAAACATTAGAGCTTGGTTTCTGACAGACAAAGCTGAGGGAGGGAAAAAATAATCCTGGTCTTGGCTTCATAAAACGGAGACATTTAAAAAACTTCTGCCTGTTACAGAAATAATCCATTTAGCCCCCAATGTTGCCCTTGTTACATATTATGAATTTCCCATGGAGTCCCCCACTTTGGTGTAATTTTTGCCAGTGCTTTCCAGATTTCATCACATTTCATCGATAATTATTTTCAGTAAGGCCCAAGAGGTGGGACTGGGAAAGTAGGAGTTTGAGGAGGTGGCAATTAGAAGGCTACAGAAGGAATTCTGAGAAGTTTCTAAGAAAGAATGATCTCCACAACACACATTATAAGGGAACCAGATTGGCTTATGTCAAAAAATGGATCCCATTTCCTAGGTGAATTCTGGCTTTATGTTTACGTCAGGATCTGAGCAGCTGAGGGAGAGCAGCACCCTGTTCCTCAGAGGAACAGCAAAACAGCTTGCAGAGCTATTCTCTGCACAAATGGGCATATCTGAATTCAAGGGTGTGATATATTAATTGCTTAGTTCTTGTAGGATGGAAATTTGAAAACTTTAGTTTTCCTGTCTGTCATAAATATAAAGAGAAGGGTAAACCCCTTTAAAATCCCTCCTGGCCAGAGGAAAAATCCTCTCACCTGTAAAGGGTTAAGAAGCTGACAAAAATGACCAATGAGGAGACAAGATACTTTCAAAAGCTGGGAGGAGGGAGAAAAACAAAGGGTCTGTGTCTGTCTGTATGATGCTTTTGCTGGGGACAGAACAGGAATGGAGTCTTAGAACTTAGTAAGTAATCTAGCTAGGTATATGTTAGATTATGATTTCTTTAAATGGCTGAGAAAATAGCTGTGCTGAATAGAATGAATATTCCTGTCTGTGTGTCTTTTTTGTAACTTAAGGTTTTGCCTAGAGGGATTCTCTATGTTTTGAATCTAATTACCCTGTAAGATATTCACCATCCTGATTTTACAGAGGTGATTCTTTTTTTTCTTCTATTAAAAGTCTTCTTGTAAGGGAACTGAATGCTTTTTCATTGTTCTAAGATCCAAGGGTTTGGGTCTGTGGTCACCTATGCAAATTGGTGAGGATTTTTACCAAATCTTCCCCAGGAAGTGGGATGCAAGGGTTGGGAGGATTTTGGGGGGAAAGACGTTCCCAAACTACGTTTCTTCAGGAACCCAGATAAAGTTTGGTGGTGGCAGTGGAAGTCCAAGGGTAAAATAGTTTGTACCTTGTGGAAGTTTTAACCTAAGCTGGTAAAAGTAAGCTTAGGAGGTTTTCATGCAGGTCCCCACATCTGTACCCTAGAGTTCAGAGTGGGGAAGGAACCTTGACACTGTCTGATTTGGGAAGTGTATTGTTTTACAGATATAAGTGTAATGTTCATATTTATATAATAATAATAATAATAGGGATGCCTAAATCAATTATTATGTTCGAATTTCTTGTGTAAATTAAGTATATCAGCTTGTCTGGGTACTTAGACCAGTGTACCGTTCTGATATTTGCTTCTGATAAAAGTTTATTTATACATACATCAGTAAGCACACATCTTCACTGAAACAGTTACATTATATTCCACCTACAAAACATGTTTATACAAAATGTGGTGCTTGCTTTGCACTGCGTCAGGTAAGAAATTGGCCTGAACCACAGAGTTCAGATCTGGATTTGACTCCCAATCCAAATTTCTGAAAAGATTTAATCTGGACTACACCAGTGTTTTATCTTGGCCCATTACAGTAATATAACTAAATTGCAAGTTTGGGATTTGAGTGTAAATCTGAACTTTTGGATCTGGCATCCCAGTTTGAGAAAAATGGTTTGTTAAGATTTTTCCCTTGGGTATCACACTGCTTCCTACCTAGGCATTTCTAGAGTGCCCAAAGTTCTGTACAGAACAACAAATTCAAAGAGAAGAGTTACTCTTGTTTACTACACAAATGATTATTTCATGCTTGGAAACACTGTGCCTACAGTATTGTGTATAAGTAGTTCTAATTCAAACACCACACAGGCCTTCTGGCAGTGTGAAATGTCCTGTATGTATGTCCTCTCAAATCCCATCAATCCTACACTCAAGTTAAACTGAAAAATGTTCTATGAGTGGGCTGTTCAGTTAAGTGTTATGCAGGAGATGGGGCACAATTTATGAATCTCATATACAGGCTAACATTAGTACAAAATACCAGCAGCTATTAGAGGAAGAAAGTATATTATAGTAAATAGGAAATTTTGTCTATAAATGATGCTCTTTTTGCAAGACAATCTTCTGGCTTCCACTCAATTTTTTCATTTTCCATCTTTTTTCTCAAAATATTTTTGCTTAAGAAATATGGCAAACTATATTATATCCAGCATTTCATTCCAGCACTCCACCATATGTTGCAATGGTATGAATCTAGAAGAAGGCAGCTTCTGCTTCAATATTAAACAAGACTCCACTTTGATTCCTCATGCTGACAGTGTGATCATTCATTTCACAAGCTAAAGAGGCTGATTTTTTAGAGTTAATTAGACACTGCCTACAAGCTCACAGAAAGATGTGCTTCTTTGGGAAAGCCAGTTTTGAGGCAAAACAAAACTCAGGATGAATGGCAGTTGATCACAAAAAGAAGAATTTATATTGTTTAAACCACAACATGAGACACAGGGCCTTTCCAACGGATTAATGACAGGTTGGAAGAGCTAATTGCTAGAGGTCCATTTAGTACAGCTGAGAATTAATTCCTTCAGGAAATGCCCTGTGTTGGAAAAGTTTCTTGTACAATAAGGAAGAGGAACAAATGAAATTCCAAACACTCATAAGACATAATTTTCCCCTGCCCAGTCCCTCCAATGCAGTTTGGTACTGACTGTATTTGTGTCACCATGGTATGTTCTCTCCTAAGTGAACATAAAATTGTTCTGAGAGTGGTCATGGAGCAGACAGTTTATTAGATGGAGGTTTTCTGGACAACTAAAAATTGCTGCGTAAGTATATAAGAATGCCCATACTGGGTCAGACCAAAGTAAAGCCCAATATCCTGTCTTCCAACAGTGGCCAATGCCAGGTGCCTTATAGAATGGGTAATCAAGTGATCCATCCCCTGAGGCCCATTCCCAGCTTCTGGAAAACAGAGATTAGGGACACCATCCTTAGAATCATAGAATCATAGAATATCAGGGTTGGAAGGGACCCCTGAAGATCATCTAGTCCAACCCCCTGCTCGAAGCAGGACCAATTCCCAGTTAAATCATCCCAGCCAGGGCTTTGTCAAGCCTGACCTTAAAAACCTCTAAGGAAGGAGATTCTAACACCTCCCTAGGTAACGCATTCCAGTGTTTCACCACCCTCTTAGTGAAAAAGTTTTTCCTAATATCCAATCTAAACCTCCCCCACTGCAACTTGAGACCATTACTCCTCGTTCTGTCATCTGCTACCATTGAGAACAGTCTAGAGCCATCCTCTTTGGAACCCCCTTTCAGGTAGTTGAAAGCAGCTATCAAATCCCCCCTCATTCTTCTCTTCTGCAGGCTAAACAATCCCAGCTCCCTCAGCCTCTCCTCATAAGTCATGTGTTCTAGACCCCTAATCATTTTTGTTGCCCTTCGCTGGACTCTCTCCAATTTATCCACATCCTTCTTGTAGTGTGGGGCCCAAAACTGGACACAGTACTCCAGATGAGGCCTCACCAATGTCGAATAGAGGGGAACGATCACGTCCCTCGATCTCCTCGCTATGCCCCTACTTATACATCCCAAAATGCCACTGGCCTTCTTGGCAACAAGGGCACACTGCTGACTCATATCCAGCTTCTCGTCCACTGTCACCCCTAGGTCCTTTTCCACAGAACTGCTGCCTAGCCATTTGGTCCCTAGTCTGTAGCGCTCCATTGGATTCTTCCATCCTAAGTGCAGGACCCTGCACTTATCCTTATTGAACCTCATCAGATTTCTTTTGGCCCAATCCTCCAATTTGTCTAGGTCCTTCTGTATCCTATCCCTCCCCTCCAGCGTAGCTACCACTCCTCCCAGTTTAGTATCATCCGCAAATTTGCTGAGAGTGCAATCCACACCATCCTCCAGATCATTTATGAAGATATTGAACAAAACCGGCCCCAGGACCGACCCTTGGGGCACTCCACTTGATACTGGCTGCCAACTAGACATGGAGCCATTGATCACTACCCGTTGAGCCCGACAATCTAGCCAGCTTTCTACCCACCTTATAGTGCATTCATCCAGCCCATACTTCTTTAACTTGCTGACAAGAATACTGTGGGAGACCGTGTCAAAAGCTTTGCTAAAGTCAAGAAACAATACATCCACTGCTTTCCCTTCATCCACAGAACCAGTAATCTCATCATAAAAGGCAATTAGATTAGTCAGGCATGACCTTCCCTTGGTGAATCCATGCTGGCTGTTCCTGATCACTTTCCTCTCATGCAAGTGCATCAGGATTGATTCTTTGAGGACCTGCTCCATGATTTTTCCAGGGACTGAGGTGAGGCTGACTGGCCTGTAGTTCCCAGGATCCTCCTTCTTCCCTTTTTTAAAGATTGGCACTACATTAGCCTTTTTCCAGTCATCCGGGACTTCCCCGGTTCTCCACGAGTTTTCAAAGATAATGGCCAATGGCTCTGCAATCACAGCCGCCAATTCCTTCAGCACTCTCGGATGCAACTCGTCTGGCCCCATGGACTTGTGCACGTCCAGCTTTTCTAAATAGTCCCTAACCACCTCTATCTCCACAGAGGGCTGGCCATCTCTTCCCCATTTTGTGATGCCCAGCGCAGCAGTCTGGGAGCTGACCTTGTTAGTGAAGACAGAGGCAAAAAAAGCATTGAGTACATTAGCTTTTTCCACATCCTCTGTCACTAGGTTGCCTCCCTCATTCAGTAAGGGGCCCACACTTTCCTTGGCTTTCTTCTTGTTGCCAACATACCTGAAGAAACCCTTCTTGTTACTCTTGACATCTCTTGCTAGCTGCAGCTCCAGGTGCGATTTGGCCCTCCTGATATCATTCCTACATGCCCGAGCAATATTTTTATACTCTTCCCTGGTCATATGTCCAACCTTCCACTTCTTGTAAGCTTCTTTTTTATGTTTAAGATCCGCTAGGATTTCACCATTAAGCCAAGCTGGTCGCCTGCCATATTTACTATTCTTTCGACTCATCGGGATGGTTTGTCCCTGTAACCTCAACAGGGATTCCTTGAAATACAGCCAGCTCTCCTGGACTCCTTTCCCCTTCAAGTTAGTCCCCCAGGGGATCCTGGCCATCCGTTCCCTGAGGGAGTCGAAGTCTGCTTTCCTGAAGTCCAGGGTCCGTATCCTGCTGCTTACCTTTCTTCCCTGCGTCAGGATCCTGAACTCAACCAACTCCTGGTCACTGCCTCCCAGATTCCCATCCACTTTTGCTTCCCCCACTAATTCTACCCGGTTTGTGAGCAGCAGGTCAAGAAAAGCGCCCCCCATAGTTGGCTCCTCTAGCACTTGCGCCAGAAAATTGTCCCCTACGCTTTCCAAAAACTTCCTGGATTGTCTATGCACCGCTGTATTGCTCTCCCAGCAGATATCAGGAAAATTAAAGTCACCCATGAGAATCAGGGCATGTGATCTAGTAGCTTCCGCTGCACAATCCAGTCCCAGGTGACACTGCAATTCTTGAATGTCAAAGTGACAAACAAAAGGTCCTCATTCAAATGAAATGGTGTCTCTCTCTCACACATACACACCCCTTGTCAATTGCAGAGGGAAAATGTGCTCTTTACTCCACCAAAATCTGAGCAATAAGTAGCAGCCCCAGATCAAGCAGAATGTCTGAAGTGTAAACTTGTGTCACAAATGACCGTCAGTCAGGGTCCTGAAATAATAGTACTGGCTGTGTTTAATATTACCTTTCTTTCATCCAGACTGGGCCACAACCAGCTAGCATATGTAAAAGCCCCAATCTCTGCTATTCCACTGCCTCAGTAGGATCAAATGAGAAGGTAACAAAGGTTGTGTGTGTATATTGGAGACTAACTCATGCCTTCTCTGTAATCCTCCTAACGGTCTTCAACATGTAACAAATAGGAAAGGGGGAAAGATAGAACCTTGTGATAGTTCACCTGTGAGACCTCTCTATGGGGTAGAAGAGTAACTTCCTGAAAGTCAGCATCTCTCACCTTCTATCGGAAGAGGAAACGAAGTCACTCAGGAACTATTCTATTCATTCCTGCCAGGGACTGCAACTCTGTTGATACCCTCCATCTTTTGGTTAATGGCACTTGGTTAATGGCACCATGACTGAATGCCCCCTTGCAGATAGTCGCCTGTCTGCAGCATTGGACCCAATTCTTGAATCCCACTTGCTTTTAAGCCTACTGGTTCTGAGCAACATCCAGACACAAGTCCAGCCTCCCTGGCACACTTCTGGAATACACTTCTGTTTAGTATCTCCTTCTTGGAGCGTGGGGTCCCACTGTCCAGCTGCCCTAGCACCAAGACCAGTGCTGACTCCCGAGTCTCTCCAGTATCTTAAGCACACCCTCCCAGAGCTCCACCCTCATGTGTATTCCTGTTTATTGTTAACTGTTTGGGGACCTCAAGATTAGAGGGAATTTATAGATTCTACAAAGGAACATCTAAACCAGACAAAAACACACAAGTTACAGATCTATGGAAAAATAAACATCTGCGCATAAATCCTCTTCCTCCAAGAGCTTTCTGGGTTTTGATGGTGTTCTTTCAGGTTTCCAGCACCTTCTTGCACTGCACTCCTCCTACTTAGTCTTTTTGTTGTCAGCGGATGTCCGGCTGGTGAGTGCGCCCCAGGCCAGGAAGATGCATCCCTTAAACAGAGAGCTGGCCTCCTATATAAGGTGATCTCCTGCACAGCTTCAAAAACCCTGTCTGGTGACTTTTTTGTTTAGCTCAGCCCCATGGAGAAAAATGGCTCCTTGGATTGCAGCCAGACTATTATCCTAAAGTAGTCCCATTTGAATGGAGCACCATCAAGGTTGATGACTCTTGATGGCACTCTCATTGTTGGCTTGTCTACTTAATGCCTCCTTGGTATCCTTGCTCAAGATGGAAGCTACAATGCAAAAAAGTAAGGGCACATACCAGTTTAAAATCAAAAAGGTATTCACAAAACAGAATGGGGTTGGCTGATTGTAGATATATACAGCCATATACTAACCTGTTACTGTATCAAAGGCTGATGATTGATTTTATTAAATCATCACAGATATTGTATGGTTACCCATTTGCAAAGAGATAAGCAAGGAGGCTTATTACTGTGTGTAGGTTCTTATATTGTTTTTAATGTTTTCTCTGACATGTTTTTACCCTGAGAATTAAAAAAAAAAAGGCTTGCATAGAAAGAGCTGTGTGATATCTATAACTGTGAGCAGTCATACTGTTAACCACCTCTAAAGGGAAAGCAAGCAGGTGTACTTGGGCAGCCTGTGTCTGCTGGGAGTAACAGTGAAGGCAGGGAACTGTGCAGCCTGGAAATACCTCAGTCAGAGGACAGTGAGACATGGCTCTTCACCCAAGAAAAGCAACAGCTAGGAAGCTAGAAGCCTGAAAATAGGTGCCCTTGCTGGATCATAGAGGGGGAATACACGTGCAATTGCCCTGAACAGTGATATCAGCCATTTACTTCCACATCCTCTAGCATCTTTGGGGAGACATCACCTAACTAGAACAGGGTAAGTGGATCTCCATACCAACCTCAGCAACAGCCCATCAGTCAGAGAAAGTCAGAAAAGTGACCAGGTAACCAATCAAAACAAATTTGCATTCAGGGATTCTTCCAGGTCTCAAAATGGTCTCAAATAGGCATTTCCTGAAAATAGAATCCCACTCATTCATAACAAAAAGCAGAGCACCTCAGCTTTTCTATGTACAGCAGTTTTTCCAGTTTTGTTAGTTAATGATATAAGAATTTCAATGTATTATTCAGGTTATGCTCTTACAATGTCTGTCTGATGGTCTTGTGCCTTTCCAATGACATTTTGTCCTCTGACCCAGCCAGTCTACCACTAGATCTATTGGCAAGAAGTGGCCTTTCAAAATAAACACAAGCAGTGCAAGAAGCTATCAGAAACCAAGAAACAAGATGCATTCTCCCATTAGATACTTTACTCAAGAGCAATTGCACTGAATTCAATGTGTCAGTGCGGAGGAAGAATTTGCTTCAATATCTCTAGCCTTTTCCCTTGGCATTCAGCTCCAGATAACATAATACCACACTCAGAAATAAATGACTTTCAAAAGGTTTACATGTAGGTGACTCATTCATTGTACACTTAGGATTTAATTTAACTTGAGCTATCAATACTTGCTCAATGGCAGCTCTTGCTATCCTACAGTAATACTTGCTATCCTACAGCTCAGATAATATACTTGTATACTACCAATTCTGACAAGCACATGCTTTCTCTTCTTTCATCCAATATGTCTCTTTAGTTTTAAGGGGAGGGCAGAGGTTAATGGGGCTGATTTTTTGTTTTGGCAACAGTTTTATTACAATGTATTCATTATGTATATTATGATAGCACCCAGAGGCCTCAAAGGACTGAGGCCCCATTGTGCTGGGCACTGTATACTGATATAACAAAGAGATGGTCCCTACCCCCAACAAGTTTGCGATTTAACTATAAGATGGCTTCAGCAAACATGTGGTAGAAGGTGGAGCACCAGAGATAATGGTGAGACAAGTGTGATTTGGGTAACAAGCATCTTTCACAGCACATCAGCTGCCTTGCCATTTTTGGGAGTTGTACAACAGCAGTTCATGCAGGCTTGTTTGTGATGAGAAAATAAAACCTTGGGAGTGCTTAAGGAGGAAGAGAGTTGCCACAATTTAACCCTGGCTGTTGCCCATGACTGTAGATCTCTACAAAGTAAAAAGTGAACTGTGAGGTGGGTCAGAGGCACGTCAGTATAGCTAAAGAACCACTGATCCAGTAAAGGCTGAATCTGAAATCATGTTTTATAACTGGCAGTTGGTTCTCGATATCTGATATAGTCCCCAGGATGGTATCTAACATTTTTAATGATATTGGTTTGTATTTAAACAATTTATGTTGACCTGGTGATTTAGAAGGTATAATTCCTTGAACAGGTCACCGGTCCATTGGACAAGAGGGAAAAAAACCAACAACCTCAAAACAGACCACCATAGGCTATTTAACAGATAAGCCAAGGTGCTTTCCAAGCATTTTGTATACGTCCAATCCTGAATACACCATAGTGGCATTAGCTACAGCAGTAAAACAAATTTCCTTACGTTCCATTTACTTCCAAGGCAATGAGGTATTTTCCCACCTCAGGAATGTGTTTCAGATAGTTTGGAGACATTTGTTTTAACTGATGAAGAACTTATTTCAGATTGCTTTGAAAGCAAGCTCTCTTTTCAATATTCATTGCATTCATTGCTGATAATATGGTCTGATGTATTTGGCAGAGTAGTTAGTTGCTTGGAGTGAGTTTAGAATTTCATAATAACTTGGATAAAATCCCTTAACCTTTGTTATCTTTCTAAACATTTGATTAAATAAAGGGTATTTCACTAAATGCAAAAAGATATACAGACATACTTCTGTGTTTGCCCTGAAAAATGCTATACTGCTTCGCAGTCCAAGTGAGTACAGTAATATTCATAGTTTACAGTAGGTAGCCTACCTTGAAAAAGATTGTGTATTTGATTCTCCAACAGTATTCTAATTTGCTGAAGTGAAAGCATCTTATAGCAGGCATATTATTGTAATTAGCAAATCTATAACCCAATAACCCCCACTCCCCCTTCCTCCCTATGACTGGAGAAGTATTAACTAGGCCACTTCACCTTGAATGGCCCCTTGAAATATGGGTTAACTACTTATGCTAACCAATCTGTTCCATTTTGTATTTAGCTGGGACACTGAGTAAGTTTCCCAGACCTGAAGAAGAGCTCTGTGTAAGCTCGAAAGCTTCTCTCTCTCACCAACAAAAGTTGGTCCAATAAAAGATATTACCTCACCCACCTTGTCTCTCTAAGACTGTGGCAGCCACATAACCATAAGGATAAAAGGTAAAATGCATTTAGCCATCCATAAATTTGACCTGCCCCTTGAAGAGACATGAGAATGCCTTTTTCATTTATTTAGTTATAAATATTTATGGAGGCAAGGGATGGTAACGACAGGGGTGGGAGGAGGGAAGAGAAAAGCAAAGCTAGGCATGCACACTCATGCTCAGAGCCCCTTCCTCATGCAGTAATGCTTTGTGACCTTTAAAGCTTTGCTGAAATGGTTTTACAGCCATGCAACAACATGGGGTATTTTCCTCCCTTACTGTTGACATTTTAGTGCAGGATCAGTGTCTTTTGGATCATTTATTGGAACTGGCAGCCTGATGGGGTAAGCAACTAGAAGCTCTGAGCATTGTCGCTTGGATGAAAGCAGTTGTCAGGCTCAAGAAAAAGGGTAATTAGACCAAGCTGCACACATGAAGGGCCTGGAGCACCAAGAAACCAGGGCGATCTGCAAAGCCAGCTCATGCTGTTAAATTCCTTCTCCAAAGAGCTTAAGTCTAGCCTGCCACAATGGTGTAGAGTTGGGGTAGGCACATTATTGTGCAGATGGGCTGCGGGCAGGAGCCCCTTTGACCTTCACTAGGCCTCTTACATTGCTGCGATTTCTCCTCAAGTAGCCATTTCCGGAAGATGCCTTTCCTCCAGAGATCCTCTCCCTGCCAAGGGGGCCACTGAGGAGAGGGAGAAAAACAAAACAACAACACAACAGCTCTTGTCTTGAAAGAGAGAGAGAAGAGGTTTAGGGCAGCAGTTCTCAAACTTTTTTTTTTCCCCGTGGACCACTTGAAAATTGTTGTGGGTCTCAGCGGACCACTTAAATGATCTTTTCAAATGTTGTTTGTACCGTTAGCTAACTATTGTAAAGTGCTTTGGATAGAAGTGCGATATAAAAAATGTAATAAACAAAATTTTTTTGTACAAATAAAAGCACAACTCATTTTTAATATCTTATCTTTCTAATGCAATGGATGTACCCTCTCTCCCCCACCACAGCAGCCCCCAAGCTGGGGCTGGGAAGGAGAGGGGGGGTCTCTCCCTCTCACCTCTGGTGTGGCAGCCCCTAAGCTGGGAAGGAGCGGGGGTCTCTCCCCTGCCACAGCAGCCACAGCCCTGGAGCTGGAGAAAGTCGCTTCTTTCTCTGGCTGCCACAGCCCAGCATGTCCCAAATTCCCCCAACCCCCTCTTCTCACCCCACTGCCTCCTCCCACCTACCCCTTATTCCCCCCAAGGCCAACACCTCACCTTACATGTGCGTCTTCTCCAGAGTCCAGACACTTAATTAGTGGAGCGACCCCTGCGTGGCTCCATTAATTAGGTGGATGGTCCCTCATTCTCTTGTGTGCAGCCGCCCAGGTGCGCACCTTACAGAGAACTATCCATGGACCGCCGGTGGTTCACGGACCACAGTTTGAAAACCTCTGGTTTAGGGAAAACTCCTGTTTCTTCAAGCGGTGTTTGAAGAGCAGTCAGTTCTCTGAGCTGCTCCACCTTCTGGCAGTCCCTTGAGAACATTGACAAGTTTAAATAATTAAATTAAATTAAATTAAAAACCAGGAGCCCCTCCATGCTGGAAGATGAAAAGGAATAGTCCAGTTTTAACAGATTGCAGAGTGCCAGGGTGGGAGAAAAAAATATTCAATGACTTCTTCATTGACTGACCTCTGTCAATCCTGGCTTCCTGTCAGACAGCCATTGGTCGCTACTGTCTCTGTGGAAAGCCAGCCGGACCACTCTCCATACACTAGTCACTGAGCCGCATAAGCTCTTACAGCCAATCAGCTGGTCCTAACTCCAGCTGTACTTGCCTGGCTGCTCCATGATTCCAGAAACCTGCTGCTTCCACTTCCCTCACATGTTGGCCTACTAGACCGCTAATTTGGTTCCAGATAAATTGGGATATTTATCTCGCTGAAGGGGCAGCACAAGGGCACTAATGCCAGATGAACATTGTTCAAAGTAAATGATATTTTAAATGTTCTATTTTACAGCAACCCAAAGGCGTGCTAGGCTCTGTATAGAAATACATAAAGGACAAGGACTCTGTCCTAAATAAACTTATAATTTTATTTTAGATGTGAAACAGCAAGGAAGTGATAAATTATAGGGGACATATGTGCAGACCCTTGCAGGATAGACAGGATATACTGTCATTTGCAATAGTGCAACACTCCACTTGGACACCACAGTAAACTGCACTGGTGCAAATCAGAGTTTACCTCATCTATCCTATGGGTCTGCATGAAATAATTTGATAATTAATTCAGTTGCCATTAAAAAGTTCACATTTACCAGCAGTTAGCTCACCACAATATGTGAGAAAGAACAGGAAAAAAAAACCTGCTTCTTAGATTTTCAGATGTTGTGGTGGAGTAAACTTAGTAAATATTGACTTTTGAAATACACTGTGATAAATTGGAGGTTTCTTAAAGAAATGGTTCCATGGCTCAGGGGCAGGACATATAATATATGCTGCAAAACCTGCAATTTTTAGTATGCAATTTGCATTCAGTACAATTGAGAAATATTTAATTTGTATACTAGAGGTTCTACGCCAGACCAAAGCAGCCACAACAGCTAGAATTGGGGCAAGGCTCTGGTATAGACAAGGTGTAGGGAGACTGAGTTCTACATAAAAGCTAAAGTAAGGCAGAATTGCTTAAAGAGAGCTAGAGAGGAGTATGATTAAATTTTTAAAAATGTGTATCTAAATATTTCACCAAGCATAATACATAAAGCCATAGTTTTGATTTTTACTGAGGAAACACTTCACTCTCGCGCCTGTCTGAGCCACTATCCTTTGTCTTTAAAATTTTACTTTAATACAGAAACAGTCAGAGGACACACAAAAATTAAACAAATTCTACAATCCTGTAAAGCTAATAAAGAGATTTAGACATTTTCATGTAGTTGGATGAGGCGTAGCAAACAGGAAAAGTAGTAGGATTCTTTATGAGACATTTAAAATACTTTCCAAGGAAACTCTGTAGAATAATGTGTATTTTGTATAGCATTGTGGAGGGGGGGAAGGGAGGGGGGGAGCTGTTAATGAACAAACAACATTAACCAGAGCCAGCCAATCCGATTTGCATAAATAGTCCCCTTTGCAACATTCATTCATTCACAAACAATGAAATTACATCAAATATATTACTGATCAAAGTAATTCAGCTGCTAGAAATTCAGTTTTCTTATCCTTAGGGGGGACTTCTTATGACAATCCCAGAGCTGATGTGTAACATATGTGGGAAGTAAAGTACACCAATATCACTGTGAATGTTTAGATACCCACTGCAAATAAATATAGTTTGATGATAGATAACCTAATTAATATTTTAAACCTCTGAGCAAATGCCAGGCATTATTACTATTAGACTAGAATATTATGTACCTGTAAAATTAATAGGGCTATTTCGTGCATTTATATTTAACTTTTCATGTGCACACATCAAAGATATTAAGTGTTCTGTGCTTGCTGACCTGTCTGTCACTTCTAAGATAATATTCTGGAAGTATTTAAAAACCTTTGCTGACCCAGCTTCTTTCAGCACTTCCTTTTGCAAGTATGTATTTTTGATACTGTTGTACCCTGAGGCCTTTTTTTTTCCCCCTCTCCTTCACAAGTCTGGATGCACACAGGTAATTTTTTTTCCTAGGGAACCAAGAAACACCCAGGAGTATTAACTGATCATAAATATTCATAAGCTATTAATGAATTCCAGATAAGTTCATGATTATTCATCACCCGTTCATACTCTAGATTTTCAAATGAATTATTCATAAACTTTGTTTATGGCTTGAATATCTTTAACTGGTTAATGACAAATCTTGGATGAAGTTTTTTGAACTGTTCAGGTCTGGCACATCCTTCATAATTAATTAAACTATACACTGTGTTTCAGATTTATATGAGATGAACAGTTAAATCCAGAGGGGGGAAATAATTCAATCTGCAATTGTTTGGTTTGGATTTGAGAGCATACATGTTATTAGCAATAAACTGAAAATCGTCCTACAGATTAATACTGGTATGGTTAATATTTAAAGAAGAAAGGGGAGCGTCCATGTACCAGCAACGCAGATACAGGTAAGCAACTGTTTTCATAGAATCATAGAATATCAGGGTTGAAAGGGACCTCAGGAGGTCAACTAGTCCAACCCCTGCTCAAAGCAGGACCAATCCCCAACTAAATCATCCCAGCCAGGGCTTTGTCAAGCCTGACCTTAAAAATATCTAAGGAAGGAGATTCCACCACCTCCCGAGGTAACGCATTCCAGTGTTTCACCCCCTCCTAGTGAAAAAGTTTTTCCTAATATCCAACCTAGACCTCCCCCACTGCAACTTGAGACCATTACTCCTTGTTCTGTCATCAGCTACCACTGAGAACAGTCTAGATCCATCCTCTTTGGAACCCCCTTTCAGGTAGTTGAAAGCAGCTATCAAATCCCCCCTCATTCTTCTCTTCCGCAGACTAAACAATCCCAGTTCCCTCAGCCTCTCCTCATAAGTCATGTGTTCCAGTCCCCTAATCATTTTTGTTGCCCTCCATTGGACTCTTTCAAATTTTTCCACATCCTTCTTGTAGTGTGGGGCCCAAAACTGGACACACTACTCCAGATGAGGCCTTACCAATGTCGAATAGAGGGGAACGATCACGTCTCTCGATCTGCTGGCAATGCCCCTACTTATACATCCCAAAATGCCATTGGCCTTCTTGGCAACAAGGGCACACTGTTGACTCATATCCAGCTTCTCATCCACTGTAACCCCTAGGTCCTTTTCTGCCGAATGGCTGCCAAGCCATTCGGTCCCTAGTCTGTAGCAGTGCATGGGATTCTTCCGTCCTAAGTACACTTGTCCTTGTTGAACCTCATCTCTCTTGTTTTCACGTTCTCTCCACAGGTACTAATGCGGAGAGTGAACCAGATGATGCATCTGAGGGAAGGGAACAGAAGGAGACTCCGCCGATTGGAAGGCATGAGATGCACTGTCCTAGGGATGGGGGTTCCATGACCATCGCTCCCAAGAGGAGGAGGCAGGTGGTGGTCGGGGGCTCTCCCCTGGGGGGGACTGAGTCATCTATCTGCTGCCCCGACCAGGAAAACCGAGAAGTCTGCTGCTTGCCACGATCTAGGATTCGCGATGTGATGGAGAGACTGCCGAGACTCATCAAGCCCTCGGATTGCTACCCCTTCCTGCTTCTCCACGTGGGCACCAATGATACTGCCAAGAATGACCCTGAGTGGATCACTGAAGACTACGTGGCTCTGGGAGGAAGGATAAAGGAGTTTGAGGCGCAAGTGGTGTTCTCGTCCATCCTCCCCATGGAGGGAAAAGGCCTGGGTAGAGACCGTCAAATCGTGGACGTCAACGAATGACTACGCAGGTGGTGTCGGAGAGAAGGCTTCCGATTCTTTGACCACGGGATGGTGTTCCAAGAAGGAGGAGTGCTAGGCAGAGACGGGCTGCACCTAATGAAGAAAGGGAAGAGCATCTTCACAAGCAGGCTGGCTAACCTAGTGAGGAGGGCTTGAAACTAGGTTCACCGGGGGAAGGAGACCAAAGCCCTGAGGTAAGTGGGGACGTGGGATACTGGGAGGAAGCACAAGCAGGAGAGCGCAAGAGGGGAGGACTCCTGCCTCAGATGAAGAAAGCAGGACAAACAGCAAGTTATCTCAAGTGCGTATACACAAATGCAAGAAGCCTGGAAAACAAGAAGGGAGAACTGGAAGTCCTGGCACAGTCAAGGAATTATGATGTGATTGGAATAACAGAGACTTGGTGGGATAACTCACATGACTGGAGTACTGTCATGGATGGATATAAACTGTTCAGGAAGGACAGGCAGGGCAGAAAAGGTGCGGGAGTTGCATTGTATGTAACAGAGCAGTATGACTGCTCAGAGCTCCGGTATGAAACTGCAGAAAAACCTGAGAGTCTCTGCATTAAGTTTAGAAGTCTGAGCAACACGGGTGATGTCGTGGTGGGAGTCTGCTATAGACCACGGGACCAGGGGGATGAGGTGGACGAGGCTTTCTTCTGGCAACTCACGGAAGTTACTAGATTGCAGGCCCTGGTTCTCATGGGAGACTTCAAACACCCTGATATCTGCTGGGAGAGCAATACAGCGGTGCACAGACAATCCAGGAAGTTTTTGGAAAGGGTAGGGGACAATTTCCTGGTGCAAGTGCTGGAGGAACCAACTAGGGGCAGAGCTCTTCTTGACCTGCTGCTCACAAACCCGGAAGAATTAGTAGGGGAAGCAAAAGTGGATGGGAACCTGGGAGGCAGTGACCATGAGATGGTCGAGTTCAGGATCCTGACACAAGGAAGAAAGGAGAGCAGCAGAATACGGACCCTGGACTTCAGAAAAGCAGACTTTGACAACCTCAGGGAACTGATGGGCAGGATCCCCTTGGAGAATAACATGAGGGGGAAAGGAGTTCGAGGGGGGGCTGTATTTTAAAGAATCCTTATTGAGGTTACAGGGACAAACCATCTCGAAGTGTAGAAAGAATTGTAAATATGGCAGGTGACCACCTTGGCTTAACAGTGAAATCCTTGCTGATCTTAAACGCTAAAAAGAAGCTTACAAGAAGTGGAAGATTGGACAAATGACCAGGGAAGAGTATAAAAATATTGCTCGGGCATGCAAGAGAGAAATCAGGAAGGCCAAATCACACCTGGAGTTGCAGCTAGCAAGAGATGTTAAGAGTAACGAGAAGGGTTTCTTCAGGTATGTTAGCAACAAGAAGAAAGTCAAAGAAGGTGTGGGCCCCTTACTGAATGAGGGAGGCAACCTAGTGACAGAGGACGTGGAAAAAGCTAATGTACTCAATGCTTTTTTTGCCTCTGTCTTCATGAATGAGGTCAGCTCCCAGACTACTGCACTGGGCAGCACAGCATGGGGAGGAGGTGACCAGCCCTCTGTGGAGAAAGAAGTGGTTCGGGACTATTTAGAAAAGCTGGACAAGCACAAATCCATGGGGCTGGATGCGCTGCATCTGAAAGTGCTAAAGGAGTTGGCTGATGTGATTGCAGAGCCATTGGCCATTATCTTTGAAAACTCATGGCGATCAGGGGAGGTCCCGGATGATTGGAAAAAGACTAATGTGGTGCCCATCTTTAAAAAAAGGGAAAGAGGTGGGGATCCTGGGAACTACAGGCCAGTCAGCCTCACCTCAGTCCCTGGAAAAATCATGGAGCAGGTCCTGAAGGAATCAATCCTGAAGCACTTAGAGAACAGGAAAGTGATCAGAAACAGTCAGCTTGGATTCACCAAGAGTAAGTCACGCCTGACTAATCTAATTGCCTTCTATGACAAGATATTCCATAGATGAGGGGAAAGCAGTGGACGTGTTGTTCCTTGACTTTAGCAAAGCTTTTGACACGGTCTCCCACAGTATTCTTGCCAGCAAGTTAAAGAAGTATGGGCTGGATGAATGGACTATAAGGTGGACAGAAAGCTGGCTAGATTGTCGGGCTCAAAGGGTAGTGATCAATGACTCCATGTCTAGTTGGCAGCCGGTATCAAGTAGAGTGCCCCAAGGGTCGGTCCTCGTGCCAGATTAATATCTTCATTAATGATCTGGAGGATGGTGTGGATTGCACTCTCAGCAAGTTTGCAGATGACACTAAACTAGGAGGAGAGCTAGATACGCTGGAGGGTAGGGATAGGATACAGAGGGCCCTAGACAAATTGGAGGATTGGGCCAAAAGAAATCTGATGAGGTTCAACAAGGACAAGTGCAGAGTCCTGCACTTAGGATGGAAGAATCCAATGCACCGCTACAGACTAGGGACCGAATGGCTAGGCAGCAGCTCTGCAGAAAAGGACCTAGGGATGACAATGGATGAGAAGCTGGATATGAGTCAACAGTGTGCCCTTGTTGCCAAGAAGGCCAATGGCATTTTGGGATGTATAAGTAGGGGCATTGCCAGCAGATCAAGGGACGTGATCATTCCCCTCTATCTGACATTGGTGAGGCCTCATCTGGAGTAGTGTGTCCAGTTTTGGGCCCCACACTAAAAAAGGATGTGGAAAAATTGGAAAACGTCCAGAGGAGGGCAACAAAAATGATTAGGGGACTGGAACACATGACTTATGAGGAGAGGCTGAGGGAACTGGGATTGTTTAGTCTGCGGAAGAGAAGAATGAGGGGGGATTTGATAGCTGCTTTCACCTACCTGAAAGGGGGTTCCAAAGAGGATGGATCTAGACTGTTCTCAGCAGTAGCAGATGAAAGAATGAGGAGTAATGGTCTCAAGTTGCAATGGGGAGCTGTAGGTTGGATATTAGGAAAAACTTTTTCACTAGGAGGGTGGTGAAACACTGGAATGTGTTACCTCGGGGGGTGGTGGAATCTTCTTCCTTAGAAGTTTTTTAGGTCAGGCTTGACAAAGCCCTGGCTGGGATGATTTAGTTGGGGATTGGTCCTGCTTTGAGCAGGGGTTGGACTAACATCCTGGAGGTCCCTTCCAACCCTGATATTCTATGATTCTATGAAATTGAAAAAAGTTGGAACAAATATAAAAATGCTATAAACAATTATATGGTCTTTTTAATTCTGCATTTCTCTCTTTCCAAGTGGAAGCTTCAAAACATGAAAAGTGAATGTATCCTTTTAAAAATAATATACCTAAGTAAAAAAATTGCAGTGACATCTAAAAATAGAGATATTTGTCTTTCTAGAAAGTACAGCTTGTCAGAGAACGTGGTGTGCTCACACAGCATGCAAGGTTTTCTCTGTTTATATTAAATCTGGATTATTCTATTTTATTTCCAGAGACCATCAGTCATGATTTACATCCAACACACACGTGGAGAGCAGAAGGAGGGAAAAATGTCGTTGTCCCCCCACACTATAAATCTCCATATGAAACACACTATAACCTGAGAAAGGAAGGAATGCTTCAGAGTACTAGGTAGTCTGTTTCTTTGCATTACGTCTGTTTGACATAAAATAGATAGAAAGTCTGATTGAACTGTAAAATCAATAATGAAAGAATGTAGATCATGAGTTGTGAATGTATCTGGTAATGAAAAGGATTAATTAGTTTCTGAATATTGCCAGAGTGAATTAGGCCCTCATCCTCCAAGACAATGGGGCTTGGCAGCACATCTAATTATTTTACTATTTTCCTGGTTGTCAACTTTTAACAAGCCTTTCCTTAATGGAGTATCTTGTCAGCTCAGGTTTCCAGGTTCACTTCCTGTTTTGTCAACCAAGTGGCTGATGAAATTCTCTGCGTTACCCCACAAAAATTATCTCCTGACTGAAATTGTATCTACAAATTGTTTCTATTGTGCAAATCCTCAGCTTTATACACACTGAAGTATGTGGCTCAATTTAGCATTGCTTTTCTCGCTAGAATCTTAAAAATATACTGACAAAGTAGTTCCTTTAGTAGTCATTTAAGCCTCTTCAGTATGTAGAATTTTAACATTAACAGTAATATTTTATGTTCCACATTTGAAGTTAATTGCTGGTGAGGAACTTTTTAGAAAGTGAGCAGCATGGATAGAAGATATGAATAGTGTTGGGTCAACCATGCAAAAACAGCAAGATGGTTAGTCCTAAAATGCTGACCAAACAGAAATCAACCTGACTCGAAACCAGGGGTCGGCAACCGACGGCATGTGAGCTGATTTTTAATGGCACGCTGCTGCCTGCCAGGCCCCAGCCCGCTGCCGAACCCAGGCCGGGACCCCGGCAGGCAGCAGCATGCCATTAAAAATCCTGCCCGCACTGCCCGCCCCCACCCCCCTCAGCGGGGGCAGGGTAAAGAAGCTTGGTCCTGCCAGCTGCTGCTGCAGGGCAGGCGAGCTCCCCCCTCCCCCGCCTCTTTCCCCAGCATGCTGCGTTCCTGCCCATCCTCCTCTCCCCCCTGCCACCCATCAGCTGATGGCCCTTGAGAGGGAGGGGGAGAAGCAGAGCCGCAACACGCTCGCTGCTCCGGGGAGGAGGCGGAGTCTTGGGGAAGGGGGGTGGAATTAGGGCATATTCCCTTTAGCCTCCTAGGGTCGTGGGGAGCACCCCCACAACCCTAGCCCACATCCCCAGCCCTCTGTCCTGACCCCTGCACTCCCCCACAACCCCAGTCCTGACTCCAGCCCCCCACACACATACCCAGCCCCCCACACCCTATGCCCTGACTCCTGCACCCCCCCATACCCTATGCCCTGACTCCCGCACCCCCCACATTCCGAGCCCCACCCTGAGCACCAAACGGGAGCTCCTGCAGCCCCCCCCATTCCCACCTGCACCCCTCGCTCCAAATGGGAGCTCCCCAGGTAAGCACTCCACACCCAAACCTCCTGCCCCAATCCTAAGCCCCCTCCCTCATTCTAGCTCCTGGCCAGACCCTGCACCCTAAACCCCAGCCTGCTCCTTCACCCCCAGCCCAGTGCTCAGTGCACTCCCACCCTCAGCTCAGTGCAGAGAGAGAGGAAGAGAATGAGCTAGAACCAGGGAGAAGGTAGGCACCCACTCTATGTGGGCAGGACCAGGATCCCAGACTGGCAGTGGGCTGAGAGGGGCCAGCAGCCGGGACCCTGGCTGGCAGGAGCCAGCGGATGGAACCTCAGACCAGCAGCGCGCTGAGTGGCAGCAGGCTGAGCCGCTCAGCCCACTGCCAGTCTGGGGTTCTGGCTGCCGGCCCCTTGCCAGCCGGGGTCCCGGCCGCAGGTCCCGCTCAGCCTGCTGCCAGCCTAAGTGAATGGAACCCCAGGCTGGCAGCGGGCTGAGCGGGCCGGCGGCGTAAGATCAGCATTTTACTTTAATTTTAAATGAAGCTTCTTAAACATTTTGAAAACCTTGTTTACTTTACATAGGACAATAGTTTAGTTATATAATATATAGACTTATAGAAAGAGACATTATAAAAAACATTAAAATGTATTACTGGCATGCGAAACCTTAAATTAAAGTGAATAAATGAAGACTTCTGCACACCACTTCTGAAAGTTTGCCGACTCCTGCTCTAAACCAAACTCTGATGTCTGTGGCTTGTATACTACTAGGTTTGGTCAATATTTACCCTTTATATCCTATGTTCTTGTGCTTTTAAATGTATTCAAAGGTGCCCAGACCTTGGATGGACACTTTTTGGCATGGAGTTTGCATAAAACGAAAACCAAAATAAATAATCCCATTATATTAATTACGTAAAGTAGTTATGCACAAAGTAATAAATGCATGATAGGTATGCTTGGCAGAAACATCACAGTTTGCATCTTACCTAATAATGTAGATAATGTGATATATCAAGTTATAGGAAGAATATATCTAGAGAATTGCCATTAATAATCTGCTAATAGCAACTAGACAGACAATCAGACTGGTAACTCCTGAGATCTTTACTACTCCTTTGTACACAAATCCCAACTATCTGTAACTAACCACATGTCAGAGATACACAGAATATCCCGGCCTTGCAAGCTATAACTATTCTCAGTTTCAGAATTATACATTTCAGTTTTAATCTTTCCCTCAAACCCACTTTCTGATTGGTGAAAAGTTACATAAAAGAAGTCTAAAATTGCTCCCCAGGACAACAGAGCCTCTGCTGTGAAGAATTCCTGTTAGTCAAGTTAGAAATGTTACAGCATTTACAAGTTACACAGTATGTTTAGAGGTTGGAATTATTGACTGTGCATTGTAAAGACAGGAAAAACAAGTTCAGGGTAGGAACTTGGTAGGTAGGAATAGCGGTCAGTAGGTTTCCGGGATAGGGTAGTGTTTATGTGACCATCGCTTATTAGCACCACAGTGTCCAGGAAGTGGATCTCTTGTGTGGACTGGTCACAAACAAACACCACCCTATACGGGAAACCTACTGACCACTATTCCTACCTACATTCCTCCAGCTTTCATCCAGACCACACCACACGATCCATTGTCTACAGCCAAGCTCTACGATACAACTGCATTTGCTCTAACCCCTCACACAGAGACAAACACCTACAAGATCTCTAGCAAGCATTCTTACAACTACAATACCCACCTGCGGAAGTGAAGAAACAGATTGACAGAGCCAGAAGAGTACCCAGAAGTCACCTACTACAGGACAGGCCCAACAAAGAAAATAACAGAACGCCACTAGCCATCACTTTCAGCCCCAACTAAAACCTCTCCAACACATCATCAAGGATCTACAACCTATCCTGAAGGACGACAAATCATTCTCACAGATCTTGGGAGACAGGCCAGTCCTTGCTTACAGACAGCCCCCCAACCTGAAGCAAATACTCACCAGCAACCACACACCACACAACAGAACCACTAACCCAGGAACCTATCCTTGCAACAAAGCCTGTTGCCAACTGTGCCCACATATCTATTCAGGGGACACCATCACAGAGCCTAATCACATCAGCCACACTATCGGAGGCTCGTTCACCTGCACATCCACCAATGTGATATATGCCATCATGTGCCAGCAATGCCCCTCTGTCATGTCAAACTGGACAGTCTCTACGTAAAATAAATGGACACAAATCAGACGTCAGGAATTATAACATTCAAAACCAGTTGGAGAACACTTCAATCTCTTTGGTCACTCGATTACAGACCTAAAAGTTGCAATTCTTCAACAAAAAAACTTCAAAAACAGACTCCAACAAGAGACTGCTGAATTGGAATTAATTTGCAAACTGGATACAATTAACTTAGGCTTGAATAGAGACTGGGAGTGGATGGGTCATTACACAAAGTAAAACTATTTCCCCATGTTTATTTCCCCCTCCCCGCCCCCACTGTTCCTCAGATGTTCTTGTCAACTGCTGGAAATGGCCCACCTTGATTATCACTACAAAAAGGTTCCCCCTCCCACCCCAGCTTTCCTGCTGGTAATAGCTCACCTTAAGTGATCACTCTCATTACAGTGTGTATGGTAACACCCATTGTTTCATGTTCTCTATGTATATAAATCTCCCCACTGTATTTTCCACTGAATGCATCCAATGAAGTGAGTTTAAATAAATTTGTTAGTCTTTAAGGTGCCACAAGTACTCCTTTTCTTTTTGCAAATATAGACTAACACGGCTGCTACTCTGATACTTGTACAGTGATTGTTTACTCACGTATATTTTATTTAAAGGTCTCTTGGAAACTAGCCATCTTCACACGCCCTATCACAGTGCAAAGATGAAACAAAGATGATATTCAAAGCTTTTGTTAGTTTTCTAGTTTTGCTAATGAGGCATTTTCAGTTTGGTAACATCCTGGCAATCTTGTTACCTAACTAGGGAATCAGAGATAATTAAACAAAACATGTATTTTTATTACTGAGTCATTGTTTCATAACACATTTTCTATTCAAAATATTTTTAAAAAAATCTAAAACCAATGTCATTCTAGCAGAGAATTAAAATTAATTCCTGCTTGAAAAAAATTGGAAAAATTGTGTATCATTAGATGTGCACTGATTTCTAATCACATTTGTGAACTTTTGTTTTATTAAGGTCTGAAAATCTAATAAGTCTGTGCTACATTAAGGGAAACACACGGGATCTCACTTTCACCATTTGTTTTGTGTATAAATGAAATTTAATACCTTCTGGGGAAAGTAGATTAAATTAAGCAAAGAAAAAAAATGTTTGTCTCATTTGTCTGGTACCACATACTACAGGATATTTTAGCTCCATCCAGGGATAAAACTGTTGGAGAATAGTTTTTAGAGTAAAAAAAATGGACCATACAATATGCACATTACTGTTATGACACATTATGCTTGACTATTGAGAAGAATTGCATTTTCCCCATCAAGAGTGAATTTATGGATTTTTTATATGTGCTCAATGAATATTTACTACAAACCAATTGAGTTTGCTTAGTTACTCTCTTGCATGTAGTTGTTAGCTGATCTGTAAAAAAACATGAGTTACTGCTTCATTGCACTCTGAAATGAGTGTGAAACACTCCTTTACTTGCCAGAAATACTCCAACCAATACAAATCCACCAGTAAATCATAAATAATATTCACTCTTCCATTAAGAGGATGCATCCAATTCTAAAAGATTTAATAATACCAGAGGGTGAAGGAACCAGAGAATCTCTCTGATCCTTATTAAGAGAGACTCAGAACATGAATCGGTTCACATTTAAAGCAGAACTTTATTATTAGTTATGTTCCCTATGAAAGAAATGTACTCCTGTGCAGAGGACTGGTGGAAGCCCTGTGCCTTACATAAGCCACTATTTGAGGGGAGCAGGGTTTCGTGCCAGCTCAGAAAACAAAGGGTATAGAGAGAAAAATTATGGGCTGGGGTAGGGAAGAAAGCAAAGAATATATGGCTAAGAGGATCCAGTGGCCCAAATCTCCTACATAGTGGTTCTGGATGGGCAGCAACCACTATTCTAATCCATAAACTGTAAAGACTGAACACCACCACAACCTCTTTTTAGATCAGAGGTGGGTGAATTCCATCCTGCCAGCGACCCATCCACATGGAATTCAAATTTCAATCAAATTCTGGTTACTCTGAGTAGGGAATTTCAATTCAAATGCAGAACAAGCTCATTTTTGCTCCAGATGTGTCCTTTGCCCCCTTTTGCACAAGGAGAAAAACCTTGGCCCAGTGAAGTCAATGATAGAACTCCTACTAGTTTCAAAAGAGCCAAGATTGCACCCAAGAGATATATTTGCCCCCTTTTCTTCCTTCACAGAACTGTAATCCATTATAATTATACTGGCATTATTCAATTTAAATGTGTTTAAAACAGACAAAGTGGGGTGGGAGAAAGGAATATTTAAACTGTAATAAGAACTGAGTGAAACATTCTTAGTGAAACCCCAAACCAGGCCCAACTTACTTGGTTTCAACTTTCATGAAGGAGCTGATTTGGGCTGGGGTTTAGTAAATTTGGGAGGAAAATCATGCACAGCTGGGAGCTTTCTTATGGTTTGGACTGGAAATCAAGCAGAATCTGATGCTTTAAGCTGACTTCTCACATTCATTTGAACCCAAAACTCTCAGCAAATTTAGGTGTGTGAACCAAGGTGACCCTATATTTGTATATATGTTTCACACAAATCCCTGTGAACCGAAACCACTGAGTTTCTCAAAGATCTGGTTTCATAGCAAGATGTTGCCATCAGTGTTGCTTGACTAGGCAATGCTATTTCTGTGCCGTCTACCCTTGCAACTGTACTCCGGGTTAAATAAGCATATAACTACCAGAGCAACTGTATGGTGTAAAATGAAGAGCGATGAGCAACCTTCCCCATTGATTAGCTTCCCTTTAAAACAGACAATTAAAGCCCAGCCTCACATTTTTTGTCTGTGAATGTTTCTTTTTAGTCATTTTTTCTTGCTTTATCCCCTTTTCACAAGCTGCCTCCCATACTGATCTTCTGGGGTACATTTACACTACAGCTGGGAGGTATAATTCCCAACTCAGGTAGATGGATGTACCCTAGCTTTGATCAAGCTAGCATGCTAAAAATACCACCAGTGTCATCAGAGCAGCATAGGTATCAGGTTGGGCTAGTCACAAAGGACATACTCAGAAAGCTCGTCAGATGCTTTTTTAACATGATAGCTAGAACAAAACTCGTTCATGCAGGTCTACCTCAGCCGGGAATTACACCCCCCAGCTGCAATACAGATATACCCTTCATGTGAAGGTACACAGTGTTAGTGCAGGGCTGGGTTAACATCCTCTGTTCAAGCTCCCACTCCGTGCACTATAATGGCATAGGCTGTCAATGTGCTAAAGGTTACAGGGAGGGAGCATGAACCATCAAAGTGCCAAGCTCGTCTATAAACCCAGCATGGTTGCGCAACTTCACACAAAGGTGACAAAGACAATACATACAGGCAAAACATTTAACAATAAAATCTACCCCCAACTCTTGCTCATTAGCTAAGTACCTGTAGCCATTGGTGATGAGGATGCACAAGGAGAGTCTAAACCGATAGTTGGTTGCAGGGTTGAGAGGACATGCATTTCTGCAAGAACAGCCTTGCCCTCTTTAGGGCCAAATAAGTACGTTTTGAGCACAGGATTTATGAGAGGTTTGCCAGCGTAGGCCTCCCCAAAGCTTCCCCATGGCCTGAGGTGGAAAGCTGAAGTTCCTGTATGCCATTTATATGAGTAGGCTTAGACCTATTGTTCTGCCCACTGGTTGGTCAACTGCCCCAACCATGCTGCCTAGCCCTTCCTCCACATTTTCATGGGAAGACACCATGTAGCTCTGCATTTCTCTCTGCTACATGGGGATGGCAGAATAACCATAGCTGGCCTCTCCATGAGCTGCCCCCTGTGTGGTGTATCCATAACATTTCCACTGCATCACCAGCGTTCCACAGAGGGACAGAAGAGGTTATCAGCATTTGGCCCTAAAATAATGGTGTCCTTTTGTTAAGCTGTAGCAGATTTGGGAGCCTCATAGGTCAGTTTCTTACTTTGAGAAGAAATTGGTGAAGCAGAGTTAGACATTTTCATAATGTAATTTGTTTATTTACAGTATGTATGCAAGTCCTGTTCCCTTAGCAGAGGTGGGGATAAAACACGTATAGTCTTAACCAGTTTTCTATTCTAGCTCCAGTCCATGAACTTGACAGCTAGGAAACCCCTTGTCATAGGGTAGAATTGGCCTGTTAAGAAGGAAGAAATCAGTGCACTCATCAGCTGCCCCAATTGGGCTCATAAGAGGGTACCTGTGCCCTGTGAATCAGAGCTGCCTGAAGACATGTCTACACTGCAATGTAAGTTGTGCTTGCGCCCAGGCCAACCCTCCCTCCCCACTTATGCCTACACTGCAGTTGTGCTAACCCAGGGTCCCAGGACCCTGCTGGGCTAGAGGCTCCGAGCTAGAGTCAAAGCAAGACCCAGGGTCTAGTCCCTATTGCTTTTCAGTGTAGAGATACAGTCATGCTTGACTTGGGTCCCAGGAGTCACCCAGAAGAATCCCACAATTCCATGGGACAACTGCCTTAGTCCTCTCCATCCCAACAATCTGCAATTCACTCTATTGAAAATGGAAGACCCCTACCCTCCTTGGCAAATGGCAACAGCTCAGGTCAGCATTAACCCATTATGTTCTGCTCACTGATCTGCGAGCACACTATCAGATAGCCTCCTGGGTTTGCAGTGGTGAGTGAACCAATTAAGCCTTTTGCAAAGGGAGGTGAGTCCTGGTAACATGCAGGGCAGGCAGTAAAGTTTTCCCATAGTACACCCCATTCCTAGGGCTAGAGCAGTCACATTTTGAGGGGAGGGGGGCGCTAAGTACTCTAGGATATGGTTACTTTGATTTGGGTCTGTACCTTGCAAAATGGATGCCAGGGCCCTAGGTTTGAGCATGGGTCAGAAAATTCTTAAACTAGGGTTAAAATACAAAGTAGACCCTCAAACCCAGGGTTCCCGAACATGGGTCAGCTGACTTGGTCCCACTAACCCTGGGCTGACATAGCAGTGTAGACATACCCTGAGAGAGGCAGGCATAAAAGAGCAGGTGAGAGTTGCCTGAGGAGAAAAGAGATCCAGGGAGAAGCAGCAGCAGGAGAGAACAGCTGGTACTGAGAGCCATTTGGAAGAGCAAAAGGTTGATGGTGAGGACTGGCCACAGCTGGGGAACCCTCGCTGAGTTAAAGGAGAAGCCCTTAGGAAGAATGGGAAGAATCAGCGCCTGATTAGGAGAAGCTGAGCCCAAAACAAGACGGCCCATGCTGGAAGGTGGATCCCAGGAGCAAAGGTAGGGCTAACAGGCAGATAGCCCCAGGTGAGAGGAACACTGTTGGAAGCCCACTTGCAGAAGGCCTGAGTGGAGGGCTGCAGGAAGATGAGCCCAGAACAAGGGGTTAGCCCTGGAGGGAATGTTCTCTGAGCAGGGGTAGGACTCACAGTCAAGAAGGCCTGGCTGAGTGGAACATTGTGGGGAGTGCTCTTATGGGAGATCTGACTTGGGCTTTGGGAGAAGACTCATTTTGGAACTCTCAGATAAAAGGCCTTGAGATTGCGGACCTGGAACAGGAGCCAAAGAAACTGAGACAGTGTGGTTAATGACTCTTGGGTGGGTGATGGAGGAAAGCTGACCTCTGAGTGGAATTAAAGAGCTGCAGCTTTATAACTTTGCTTGTAGTAAAAACAGTTCTCAAATCCCCAAAATAAAACAATCTGTAGACTGTCACGTTACATTAATAAAAAAGAGTTTGCATTTGCCACTAAGACAATACTCCCTTGTACAGGTGGATTCCTGGGGAAACGGAGGTAAGCATGTGTATAGTGTCATTGCCTGCTGCTGTCTCCAGGCTAGGCCACCCAATTATAGCCCTCTAGTTTAAAGCTCCCCATTTGGACCATAGGGTCTTCAAGGAGGAGCCTGGGCATCACTCTCCTTTTGTACAGCTGCTTTGCAAGACAAAGGAGCATCAGAACTTTAAATGTCTGAGTCCTTTAAATGACAGCCTGTTAACCCACACAATTTCCTTAAGCAGGGTCTGGATGCTTATACATTAATGACTCCTAATGAGCATGTTATTAGCACCTTTCAACATTACAAAAACAGAAGAGGCTTACACAGGGTACTGATCATGTTACAACAACAAAAACAAAATGCATCATAATCCAACATGCAGTGAAGTATCCATTGATTCTATATTTGATCTGAATTCAGAAGGCAGACAAAAAGGAAAAATGGATAGAAAACATCATCATTTATAAATTAGCAAACAGAACAGGTCAGTGGTTATCAAAGTATTCAAGGTCGATAATCTATATTGGAAATATTAAAGCAAATTCTAAATTCATCATTAGCAAATGTTGAGGATTGTACGGTAGTTTTATTTTCGAGCATTTACTCCTGCCCTCCAATATGGGAACCCAGGTTTGTAGCAATCTGGGATCATAGATTTTTTTTTTTAAATGTTTCCGTGTGTTCAAATAGATGATTTCTCTGATGCCCTTATTCATGCTCATTTTATATGATCCAATCCCCTTACACCCTACTGATAATTGAAATTAAACAAAATTGATTTGATTTCAGGATTTAATTTGCAACAATTAGAGCCAATTCAATTTCTTCTCTTTTGGTTTTAGAAAATAATCTAATTTAATACACCTTGCCTTATGTAGGGCACAAATGGCTCCAAGTGCTTCATGCAATCTAATAAAAATTGAGCTGTTTTGAAGGAAAAGTCAATCTAATAAATGTGTCAGCCTGCTAGCCTTAAACCTCTAAATGTTTCACATTCTGAATTGCATGCTCCTGAGAATCTAAAAAGGTAGAGAACATAGCAGCAGAAAGATTTGCATTCACAAGAGCTAAGCCATAAAATGTGGGCTGTTTAAAAATTACCCTGATAGTGCCCATGATATAAAGTAGACATTGAGGATCAGTCATGATGGTAGCTTAATTATAAGGTATCAAATTGGTATGATGATATTTCTCAGGAAACCAGTTCAAGGACTTTTCAACACAGAGTGATGCAAAGGCTCTGGTTCGTTTTAGAAAAGCAGAAATGTATAATAAAAGAATAAATCTCTAGTAAACTAATGAATGAAGAACTGCAACAGCAAAGCCTACTGGTCGAAATTGCTACAAAAGCTTGTATTAAAATGACAGGTTTCAGAGTAACAGCCGTGTTAGTCTGTATTCGCAAAAAGAAAAGGAGTCCTTGTGGCACCTTAGAGACTAACCAAATAAATTGGTCAAATAAATTGGTTAGTCTCTAAGGTGCCACAAGGACTCCTTTTCTTTTTGTATTAAAATGTTACTGTCCTCATAGGGTGGGGTCGGGGCCTGTGAGGGAATATCAGCTTTAAATCTTGAACTATTTTTCACACTATTTAAAAGAATCTTCGAAACGTTGTACAATACCAACTGACTTCAGAAAAGACAACTAATATAAAACTAGGCCATGATTTCCACTAACCGCCTGATAAAATAGTAAAGGTTGTATTGGGAAAAGTGCAAATAGGTAGGGAGGAGATACCACAAGAAACATTGTGTGCCAACTGCCCTGTAGCAGCATGTCCTTCTCATTCCCGAACTTTTCAGACACTTAGCTATCATCTAAATGAGTACATTTCACTAACACCGAAGTGATGACTCAAATCTGAGTTTAGTATTGCCCAATGCAACCAAGACTTTTGAGGCTGGAGATTTATTTAAGTACACTCTGCTCCAGGCTAGCTGTATGGAGAAACATTTTAAATGATACATTTATTCAATAGTCAACCTCTCAGAGTGAAATGGCCAGATCAAGATGCAGCAAGGCAAGAAAAGGAGACAGAATTGTCAGGCAAGGGGATGGAGCTGAAGAAGATACAAACACAGATAATATGGTCAGAGTAGCATGCCAGAGGGTGTGGCAGCACTAGTTAAGAGAACGAGCAAAATATAATAGGAAATGGATAATTTAAGAAAAGGAAGTGGCTTCCTTTGTTCTCCATCTCATTACTACTCTTTTCCCCGCTCTCACCTCCTGTTGGTCCCATCTATTCTCTTCTTTGCCCTTCCCTCTATTCCCTAGCTTTTACCATTAACTTTACCGTGCCCACACCTTTATTCCCTGTCTACTTTACTTCATTTCCTTATTCCTAGCCCATGTCTCTTTGTCTAGGCTCACATCTACAAACATCTGTTTAATCCCCTCCCATCTCTTGGGATTCTCACCCACTCATGATGCTCTGCATATTAGCAAAATCAAGCCACTTATTTAGGTGCCTAAACTTGAATTTAGGAGTCCTGCACTCAGGTTTGAAAACATTGGCCTGAATTCATGTCATTTGACATATTTTTATATTGCATTAGTGTTTTAAATACACAGAAACTAATACTAACTTCGGAAATATGGCTAACAAGAAGTAAGAGAAATGTAATAACTTAATACCTTAATAGCTTAAGTGATCTATTTGAGACAAAAATCAGTGTAAGTTATTAATAAAAAACAAGAGCAAGTGTTTCTAAAACTGACAAACTCCCCTTTTATTTTATTTTCAGGAAAGATCATACAGTACCTTGGACAGTAACCAATGAGCATCTAAATCAGTGATTCTCAACCATTGTGGACCTCATATGCAGCTCTCTGTGTGTTATGTCGGAAAACTATACACACACATTTTTATATATATACATACACACACACCCTGTATGGCCCTGAGGATGTCACATGGGCCGCAGCTGTGTGCAGATTGGGGCACAAGTGTCTCAAGAGCCAAGGGTTGACAACCACTTATCTAAAGTATCTGAAATACATTTATGCATGACAAAAATTCAGATGTAAAGATTAGGTTGCCACATGTCCCTAACAGGAACTTCTGATGGAGGATCAGAAATAACTCAGAACCTATGTTTGATTAGAATTCTTTTTTTCATATGCTAACTCTTGAAGTGGTTTTGCTCTACCTAGGTATCATCAAGATTTTATGAAGCGCCTAGTCACTGATATAGTATTTCAAGTTAAAATCCACTTTCATTGGGAAAAGTCACAGTGGGCAGCTAATAAAGAATTTTCCAATATCACCAATAGTCCTCTTTAAATTGCTGACAAAACCAGGCTTGTCTATAGGTTTGCAGTAAGTTCTTCCCATGTTAAAAATAGCTTCTTGAAAATTTTTGGTTTGAAGAATTGGTCTCTCTTACTTGCTATTACAAAGTTTGAGAACATATTTTTACACATTTGGTGTAAAATCACATGAGATTTATTTAAAGGTCCATGGAACATGGAGAAGAGAAGCTGTGCTTTTGTTCTCAATTTCAACATGCAATTCAAACAAACCACCACATTTCCAGCCACTATGTTATGTGGGCTGTTTGCTGAGGATGCTGAATCACAAGCCAACCAAAAGGTTACTAGCTAAGATTTTCATTGCTGACTTCTAGCTAGGTTGCAAATAAAAGAGCTTAAAATTGGCTAATGAAGATCTGCTGCAACCACAAAAGATGCTACTTGAGTTTTCATGCCTTAGCTGATACCACAGCTTTGCAACAGCAAAGGAGAGAGTCAAGGTCCTTCCAGCACCACCTGTGTGTAGCCCTTGCAATGAATGTAAATATTATTTCTTAGAAATTAAAGCAGCCTCTTAATCAATCAACATAAGGAATGCAACTGTAAAGCTCCAACTGATTATTCAAGTAAACTCATTACTGTAAGATATGTATTAATATTTTTTTAACTCTTGAGATGAGTAGGGTGACCAGACATCCCGTTTTTAAAGGGACAGTCCCGTATTTAAGCCATCCTGAATGTGTCCCAAATTTTTCTTAAAAATGGGGAAATTGTCCCATATTTTGTCTTCCCCTCCCCCATCAGTACTGGTGGGTCCTGCTGCTGGCCAGATCCCTGCTCACCAGCCACCCACCCACCAGCTGTGAGTGCAGGGGTCCAGTGGCTGACAATGGGGATGGGTGTGCAAGGCTGATGGCAGGGCTGGCCGCTTCCTCCGCTGCATGTAAGCTCTCAGCCAACATGCGCCATCCTCTGTCCTGTTTCCGGTCGGCGCTAGCTGCGCGCTATGGTGGCTGGTGAGTGTGGGCAGACACCAGGAGGCAGCCGGTTATGTGTTGCCTCTGCTGCCCACCCATCAGCCCTTTATATGCTCCCCCTCTTGCTGACCTCTCCCTGCTTTGCCCTTCCAGCCCTGCTGCTACTCCATATCCCCCACTGGCAGGGCACGTCCTGTTCCCAGCACTGTGTGGAGAACCGGCCCCTAGTCAGAGTGCTCAGCTCACCAGCAGCTTGGTCTGCAGGCTCCTTCCCTCCCTCACTGCCTCTGGCTGGGCTGACGCCCTGGGAAAGCCCAAGACCCTCTGGCCCAGGGCACTAGCCAGGAAGAGCCGAGCCCTGCATGTGCCGAGCCCAGCATGTGCCAACCTCCCTCCCCACTGTAGCCAGGGGGACAGGAAGCGGCTAGGTTATGTCCGTGGCCAGCAGCAGCCTGGATGTGTTAGCTCCCTTTCAACACTGGGCGGGCAGGAAGCGACAAGTTGCTTCCAGTCACAGGGGAGTGGCAGCAAGGTAGGGGGCAGCCACAGGGGAGTGGCAAGGAGCTCTGCAAAGACACAGGCCAGGTCATCCCTTCCCACCCCTCTCCTTCCCTGAGGCTGGAAGCTGCTCCCATCGCTTCCCTCCCTCACAGTGCCAAAAGGCTGCCGCTGGACACATTCTGGTGTGAACCCTGGCAGAAACCTGGGAAAAGCCGGGGCATGTGACCATGGTGCCCCACCCCTCCACATGTTGTCTTGGGAAGATGCAGTACCAGGAGAGGTGGGTCCATCCCAGGGTCCCAGCTAGGCATGGAGGGCAGAAAGGGCCCAGGGAGGGTCGGGTTGGTCAGTCGCCCTCCCGTGTGAGAGAGGTGTACGGGAACATGTGTGTAACCTCTCCCCGTGTGAACTCTAAAGCCTTAAAGATAAGAAGGTAAATAAAAAGAATTCAACTATGCAGTATTTCTTTTTAATGGGGGCTCAGTCAACTTGATTTTAATTTGAACGTTTGTATTGCGTAGTTCTGATTGCCATTGAACTTGCTTGAATATGAGTAATTTTATCAGGTGTCCCGTATTCACCATGGGGAAATATGGTCACCCTAGAGATGAGTGATTCTTATGCTTGCATAACAGCACCAACTTCCACATAAAACTTGAAATCCCTCCCAAATTTTAAAATTTGAAAACTAATATTTTTACCTACAAAAAAGTTGAAATTATTGTGCTATTATTTCATCTGATTTTTGTTTTTAAAACCTCACATTCCAAAATTTACATAGTTCTCACAGTGCCATTTCTCCCACATTGTCATCTGAAACAAACTCCACTTTCAATATTAATTATCTAGTCTTCCTGGTTAAATATACCCAATAAAAATACAATACTGAAATACTATACTGACAAAATATGAGATTAAATTACTTGAACTCCTACAACTAACTCTTATTACAAGAGGATCAGAATTCATTTCTAACAAAGCACTTCAGATGTTTATGATTATATTTTACTGGACCCTTATAATTTTGCTCAAATCTCCAACTAAAATCTTATACTATCATTTTGTCATTAACCCAATAGGCATAAAATCACCTCATATAATTATTTCTGAGAGCAAACCCCTGCAAATCTTTTCTCAGTCCATGTAATGCTGTTTTCTATCTGGGCCCTGTGTGAAAAGCATAACCAGAGATTGATAACATTCCCCTACTAAGTAACAATTAGAACTAACTGCGCACACACATACATATAAACCTCAGTAGACCATAGTGGGAATCAAGATTAAGCAACATTTCATATATATAAAGCTCCTTATTCTCCCTACATCATCTCCCTCTGAACAATACACTTCGTGCGAGCAGCATCCTGCAGCCTGAAATTCTAGGGAAGTATAGAAAGAGAGGAGATTGTGCTTCTCAGCAGGGAGTGTGTGGGCGATGAATTCATCACATTGAACAGCAGCAGCAGAGCTATTTTTAGTCTAAAATGGGCCAGACAGCCCCAGAAGTGCAAGAAGGCAAGAAAAAAAAATGAAGAAAAAAAATAAAGAAAATAGAAGAGTGACTGCCGAGATGTTATCACAGCATATATATAGTTGCTATTAATAGCTTGGGAAAGAAAGAATCTGCAGTTAAACCTCCCCTGCCCCCCAAAAAGGAAGGGTATTTGGAGGAGATCAATTTTCAGCAGACTTTTTATTATTTATTTACAGGAGCTATTCTCTCCTTCTGATAGGGTGACCAGATGTCCTGATTTTATAGGGACAGTCCTGGTATTTGGGACTTTGTCTTATGTAGGCAACTATTACCCCCATCCCGATTTTTCAACACTTGCTATCTGGTCACTCTGTCCTCTGAGTCCTGAGTCTAATTCACACAAGTCATAGCATTAAATTTTCCTTAACATAAAAGGGAACAAAAACAACACTTCCTCTTTAGAGAGGACTTCACATTTTTTTTTCTTGCGTTTCAATAGGAAAAACAAAACAAAAAAGAAAACAAAAAACAAGTTAGTCATGTCCTGAATCACTAATTTATTTTTATTTTAGAGAACATGGGAGGAGTCGTTCAAATAATTAAGTCAATCAAAAATTCAGATACAGAAATTTGTTGCTTTAGAGTGTTTATAAGAACATATTGAGTCAGAAAAATGGTCCATCTAGCTCAGTGTCCTGTCTTCCGGCAGCTGCTGGCGTCAGATACTTCAGAGGGAATGAACAGAACAAGTCGATCAATCAAGTGAATTTATTTTGTTGTCCAGTTCCAGCTTCTGGCAGTCAGAGATTTAGGGACACCTGGAGCATAGGGTTGGATCCCTGACCATTTTGGTGAACTTATCTAATTCCTTTTTCAACCCAGTTATACTTCTGGCCTTCACATCACCTGGCAACAAGTTCCACAGGTTGACTATGTTTTTGTGTGAAGAAGTACTTCCTTATGTTTGTTTTAAACCTGTTGCATATTAGTTTTATTTGGTGAACCCTGGTTCTGGTTTTATGTGAAAGGGTAAGTAATACTTTCTTATTCACATTCTTCACACCATTCATGATTTTATAGACCTCTATCATATCCCCGTGTCTCTTTTCAAAGCAGAAAAGTTCTAGTCTTTTTAAACTCTCCTTATATGAAAGGTGTTCCACCCCCTCATCAATTTTGTTGCCCTTCTCTGTATTTTTTCCAATTCTAATATATCTTTTTTGAGATAGGTCAACCAGAACTTCACACAGTGTTGAAGGTGTGGGCATACCATGGAGATTTACATGGCATTAACCTATTTTCTGTCTTATCTATTCCTTTCCTAATATTGTTAGCATTTTTGACCTTTGGTGCACATTGAGCAGATTTTTTCAGAGAACTATCCACAATAACTCCAAGATTTCTTTGTTGAATGGTATTAAACTCAATCAGTTTTATATATATATTATTTACACACACACACACACACACACACACACACACAGAGAGAGAGAGAGGGGGGGGGGGTTATGTTTTCCAATGTGCATTACTTTGCGTTTATCGACATTGAATTTCATCTGCCATTTTGTTGCCCAGTCACCCAGTTTTGTGAGATCATTTTGTAACTTTTTGTATTCAGCTTTGGACTTAACTATCTTGAGTAATTTTATATCACCTGCAAACTTTGTCACTTCACTATTTACCCGTTTTTTCCAGATCATTTATGACTATTTTGAGCAGCCCTGGTTCTAGTACAGATCCTTGGTATTTACTTCTCGCCCTTATGAAAACTGATAATTTACTCCTTCCCTTTGTTTCCTATCTTTTAACCAGTTACTGATCCACAAGAGGGAAGGTCCTCTCATTCCATTACTACTGACTTTACTGAAGAGCCTGTGGTGATGGACCTCAAAGTCTTTAATAAAGTCCAAGTATACGATATCCACTGGATCATCCTTGTCCACATGCTTGTTGGCACGCTCAAAGAATTCTAATAGTTTGCCTCTTTGACCAGATCCTGTGCTCCACTTAGGACTAAATCAAGAATTGCCTCTCCTCTTGTGGGTTCCAGGACTAGCTGCTCCAAGAACAGTCATCAATGGTATCTAATAATTTGATTATAGAACAAAGCTCATCTACCCTGACTGAAAGGAAATGAGGCTTTAAGGGCTTGTCTGCACAGGGGATTAACAGGGAAGATAATGCAAAATAATAGAATCACCACAATACTAGGCAAGGATGCCTATTGGCCCAACAAGGTCTTCACCTCACCCTCCTTCACATTTAAAGCTGAACACTGTACTGTATCGTCAATGTGAACAGAGTATCTTCCAGGATCAAAGTATTACCACTTTCCATGAAATGCACTTAATATACGCTTATTTTTCAAGTGGTGCTACCCCCTTATTTGGGGTCAGAACATAGCCATCCCTCTGTATGAGTTAGGTGTGTGTGTGGGAAGGGGAACACACAAGAAACCTCTCCCTCCCTTAAGCCATGTGTTGAGGGGCCAAACAAAATAATAGCCTTTGTCCTTCACTGGATTTAGAGACTGCTCCCTGAGGGCACCCCTGGTGGTCAGACAAGGGAGGAGAGGAGTCCATGGTGGCTACATTGCACCTTCTGAAGAAGTGTGGCAAAGGTGCACTCCATATTTGCATTGGGGAGCCCCAGTAATCATGCCATTTAATAATGGCTACAAGACACAGCAGAGCTCTAAAATAAAAAATAAAATAAAAAATTAACTGATTCTCAAGACCCAATTCTGGGAAAGCACACGCACCTTAATATATACATCCCAGGAAAACTGATAGCATTTTTGTGAGAGCCCCTTGCTAAAACACTAGCAGGACATCACTGTACTCAGAACAGAAAATGTAATTCGCTTGGGTGACCTTTTGGGTGAAATCCTCTTGGTATGTGTTTTTTTTGCTATGGTTAAGATGGAACAATTCTTATCACTATATGCAACATAAGCAAATAATGAATCAAAACAATGACATGTCGGAAGTATGTACTGAACTAATTCACTCACATTTCTAATTCATAGTCAGATGACCGATCATGTAGTGCCAAAAAAGAAGAAATTACTAGGCACGATGCAGGAATTATTATGTAAAACTTGTGTCCTGTAGGAAGCCAAACTAGATGATCATAATGATCCATTTTGGCCCTAAATTCTATTTTATCTTTTTAATTGAAAACGTGAAAAACAAGACTGAAGAATTTCATCTTGCCATTTTGAGAAGCATCTATAGCAACTTTCATGACAAAACACACTTGTCTATTTTTTTGGGCTGAATTTTGAAGTGAGAATACCCTAAGAACATTCACACTACCCTTTCAATATTTTCTTCCTAATCTCAATAAAGTTGCCAAAGAAGAATCATCACAACACAGTTTTGAAGCAAACAACAAATGACTGGGCTGGTGATTTTTCTCCGCCAAGAAAATAGGCTAATTCAGAGGCAGTAACAGCAGCATCACTCTCACTATTAGAGCACCTTAGAGCAACACCAATAGCAAAAACTTACTCATAATACTGTATGTGTTCTCTGCTCTTTAGAGATTTGAAAAGCTGCAGGATGCTTCTTTGTAACTGCTTAGTTATAACTATTACGTTTGGCTGCAGAAATACAGAATGTGGGCCATTGACATCAATGGGCTTTGGATAAGGCCCCAAATGGCTAAAGACTAGACTGTAATTTTATAGTCTATGAGTACATACACTGCCCCAAGAATAGGCCAGTGGGAGGATCCTTGTTTTTTCTGTGATTGGCTTTAATACCTCTTCCTTTAATTTGACAGTCTATTGAAAAAAAATAAATATATGTCCAGTGAATTATCCAAGGTAACTCCAAGATACATTAGAAGGCATTAGTTATGTCAATTTTCCATGCAATAGCAGAATATAAATCTCTGATTAAGACGGTCAATAATTATGAATGTTATGTTTCTGCACAATTTAACAGTGTTGCCTTTAATATTTTAGAATCATGCTCACTTAAGTGGGGGTCTCTATATGACTCAAGGAAGACCTAGGATCTGGTATGCCTCATTATAATAAAGACACTGAAGTAGAACTTTCATTGTATAATTTTTTTTTTATAAAGTGTCTATTAATTTTTTTCAGAACTTTTAAATTTCATGCTTACGATTTGATTTACTGTTTGCACATGTGGGTCCTCTGCCCCCAAATAAATTACGATTTGCATACTGCTGCAAAATGCAGGAACAACTGTGAAATAAAATGATAGGCTTTGTCATCATTTTATTCCTTTAATGCTTTCAGGATCCAAGTGTGTTTTCTATGAAACAATTGTATTTGCTTCCTTGCACATTTTCATTTGTTCTTCCATCTATTTTTTATTTTATTTTATTTTATTTATTTGATATAGTGGTGGTAAGGTACATTTAATTGTGTGAATAAATAAATAAATGTAAAGATATATTATTCAGTAAATTAAATATTGTACCTGTGTTGGGAAGACAGTTTGTTTAAAAGGCTCAGAATGTAGGTCAATGAGTATCCAGGCAGTTTGTGTCCACACCAAAGATAGGACAGAAGTAGGTGAGGTCTTATAGAATTAATCTAATCAACAAAGGATTATTTCATATTTCCTTTGCTTGACATTGAACGGGAAGGTTTTATAAACAGTAATTATAGTACTTCCTCAATAGAGTTTCATCAAAAAAGAGACATTAAATACACATTTTTATGCCTCCAATAGAGCATTTCCTCTGAAGGAGAAAATCTCCATTGAATATTGAGTATGCCTTTCACAGTATTTCCCAATGTATCACAGTAATGTATATTACCATCAGCATTGTTTTTTTTAAAAAAGTTTCTAGAGCTTTGAAAAGAAATAAGAGTATTTTTCAGGAAAAAAAAATAGTTTCCTAAAGGATGTAAGTAGCATCTGCTGCAATTAAAACCTTTTTGTCTTTTTGAAATAGCGAACACTTGCGTTCCACTCACTTGCATTACAGAGCTTTAAGGTACAGTAATAGATAAAGCCAAATGAGACTGAAGGTCATGGGGAGGGGGAGGGAGAGAATGCTGTGAGTTGGGGGTGGTGCCTGTGGAGTATTACTGGGAAACATGTACAAGTTGCTAGGACAAAGCACGTAGATGTCAGAGATATTTACATACATATCTATTACGCACAAACACACATGTCTGACACTAGGGGCCAGATCCTTGGGTTCAGCCATACTGTGCTTATCAAAGGACCCAAGGTAACGGGGAACATTTGCTGCCCTGAACCCACAATCTAACCAGAGGTATAATGAACCCTGTTTAATTAAGAGCAGCCTAGAGACAGTTTTAAGTTACTAGAATGCTAATGGCTAGAGCGGTCCCCTAGACACTCTACTGGCTGGAAATGCCACCCTCATGCCCCTAGCCATGTCCCCTGAGACTGGGAGATGGGTGGTGTATAGCCAGCAATGCTGGGTTTTATACCCTTTCTTCAGAGGAATTCCTGGCACTGGCTGAATTTTCCTTTTGAGACAGTTCAGAGCAGCACAAATGGGCATTGAGCTGGAAGTCACATTACACACACACACACACCACTGCTTTTGTCATCGGACATCCTCTTTAACTTAATTCAGTGTGTCAGATGTGGCACAATCCCATTCAGTTGTGACTGGGGATTTTAAGTACCAAGAAGAATTTCTAGAAGGATATTCTGGCATTGACCTAAACAGAGTTTCATTCTGAAGATGTTCAGTGGGTTATGTGCAACTATCAGAAACCAGCTCTATTGTTATATCTTGGAAAAACTGGGGAAGGGTTATAAAATTGCAGATATGTATTTACCAGTTTAATTTCTAAGGGACCCTGTTAATAGTTTTTCTGTGGTTCTCGCTGTGCTGGGAACTTTTGGTCTTGAGAATTACTGTTGATGTATGGATTTATTAGAAGTGCACAAATAGCTTATATTGAATTTCATGCTATGAACTATTTTATTTTACACATGCATAACCAATAGCTCATTAAACACAATGAATTATTCACAACTGCTTGAGGAAAATACAATAAAGTGAAGCCTGCACTAAAGGAAATGTCACCAAATACATAAAGCAGGGAATACTAGTCTGAGGTATAAGAGCTTCTAGAAAAAGGGGCAGAAAAAGACAATGAAAATGACCAAACAGATCCAAAAAGAAGACTTATTGAAAGCTAAATTATTCTTTTGCTTCTCTTGGGGCTCAGTCATGGCTTTACCATGAGAATCAGGTCAGCTCGATACCTCCTATAATATGTTTTCCCTGGCAAGCTGGTTAATATAATGTACAATGATGGAAGGGTGGCTGAGCCAAAGCTCTGTCCACTCCTCATCCTCTTGCACTGTGTGGGGACAGGGCCACTGAAGCAGCACAGAGACTGTCGTCTTCCCCAAACTGCTACCCCATGATCTGATTAGCTTCTACGAGCGAGTAGAGGGATGGCAAGTGTTAGAGCCACTGAGATGATGGAAGCATCATCTTCCTGAGTCAGAGGAGTAATGTTGCTCAATAGCCACACCTGCTATTGGAGAAGGGTTAAAAGGAATCCAACAGGAACTCATTTTAGCCTCCCTCCTGCAAAATAATCAGTGATAAGAAGCCTATATATGAATTAGGGATTTATTACTTGGCTTCATGCTATGTATTGCTGACTTTCCTCAGTATATATGGATGCACTGGTTCCCTGTTTGAGAAACATTTTGTAACCCGAATTTGGCACACTTAAAAAAAAATGTTTTAATAACAAAGCATAAAGAATTCCAGTAACTCAGGTCACATCAGTTTGGTAAATTACGTTGCCCTCCCTTCTTGTCCAGTTGTGCGGAACTTAATATTACACTCCATCATTAAAAAAATCCCAAGAGACACTCCCTCAGCCTACCTTTATGTGAAAGCATCTTGGAACCAGGAGTCTCATTTATTACTTATGAGCAATTAAGCAACTTGTTACTTAAAGGCCTTGTGTATGCCCTTGATACAGGTATTTCTGATTTTGAAATTTATTTTCAAAGTGCACCATTCTTCCAGACCTCCCTTTAGTGGGCTATAATTCACTAGCAAAGAAATGTAAGGTATTCAGAATACTACTCCACTCCTCCCACCTACCCACACATTAGTACCTCAGTACTAAAATATTTCCTGTGCACCTCATTAATAGTTTCAGCTTTTTAATTTTGTTCTTAACAGTTAAATACATCTGAAGCCCTGTTGATCCCATCTCCGATACAAAGCAACAAATCAATGGAATAAGAAAACAAAAATGAAAACTTATTCATTGTTATAGCCCAACTGTACTGTATGTTCCAGATCTACTATACCATGTTAAAGAGGATTCAGAAACTAAAGATGGCCATGAAGCAACTGTGGAAAAGTGCTTCTCTTTTCAAGTGATAGTTATAATAAACAGTGTTTCTAATCTATAAGAACTACAGTTGATGTCAATTTGTAAGAGAAAGGTATAAAACAGAGTGGTAATATAAATTTCCTCCAATTAAAACATTCTCAGCAGCAATTAATATTTTGACAGGATGTAAAAAATATAACCATCTATTTGGAATAAAAATAATATGATTTAGGAGAGTTTTGCGGACTCATTGTTGAAGGTGGCTCATTATCTTGTCTGCATATAAATCAAGCGGGACTGGCTCTTTAGACAAAATTGAGGGTGTGAGCTCCTCATTCCTTGGGGTAGAACCTTGGGAGCAGCTAAACATAAGGAGACAGCTTGGGCTGGATTTCATGATATTTGATTTTAAGTCCCCTTTGCGACTGAAACCAAATCTGCTGGAAGGGTAAGTTCTGACCCACTGCAATGAGTTTAGATTGTATTTGAAGCAGAGTGAAGGCAGTCACCTGCTCACACCATCAATAGCAATCACTTTCAGTCACCACCAGTGAAATGGAATAGTAGTTGGTAAGAGGTTGGATGCAAAATATCCTCCCACTTAAATCTTGCTAATTTCAGGTGGACAATTGTTGCATTTTCTCTTTTGCCCGTGTATATAGCTCTTGCATGATGGCTCAAATGTTAATACTTGGATGACGACAAAGAGTCTGGGCTAGCCTGCCTGGGGAATCTCAATAAATTTAAGACACATTAATAATGTGCATAAATTAAAGCACATTAAACCTTGTGTGAACACTTGCATTAATTAAGTGGCCTTTGTTCACTGTAGCTTTGCACTTTTAGTTAATTTGTATTAACTTTCCTGACTGTCCCCATGTAGACAAGCCCTTTGTAACAGATCAGCCAGGCAGACGACCTCTCGATTTGAATAAGGAATTTGCTACTTGACTGGGATACCTGGCCTCAAACTATTAGATTTTTACCTAGTACTTCTCTTCCCTAATATTTTGGGCAAGCAAAGATATTAATGGGATGTTTTGAGTGTTCAGTCAGCATCTGTAACCCTTAGGCTGTGCAGTTTTGGCTCAGAACTCTGACACCAGCAGCCTGCTTACAGCACAAAAGGTCTCATCCTGAGCTTCCACCAGCCCAATTACTCATTGCAGGGTGACCCCAACAACCTTTCCAGTCCCTAGTCACCCCAAAACCATCTCCTCTGTAGTGTTCATATCCACTTACTGAACACTCACCAAGGTAACACCAAGTTCGCTGCCTCCAAAGAACCAGTACACCACAGCTTGTTAGCTCAGTTGCTGTTATACACTCCACCTTAACCCACAGCACAGAGATGGCTGGTAGTAAAACTGAGAATAAGTATAACAACAAACAACATAATGTTTTAAGTGATTTCATGCAAGAGTGAAAGAGGCATGAAACAAAAACAACATGCTTTCTGGTGTCTAAAACTTAATTCTAGCAAGATATAGCTTTGGTTAATATAGCTTTTTACTCACTGGTAGCATTCCCCAGCCTGACTGACTGTTCCAGCCAGGATCCAACCCCCACAGAATCAAAGTGCTGGTTTCTTTGTTCCCTCAAGAGATGGATACCCCTTAAGTCTGTCAGCAGTTCCTTATGTTCCCAAACTTTATTGTCCTAATGGCCAGAGCCAGAAAGAACTCCAGGGATTCAGCCCCACTATCTCCTGTTGAGCCAACACCACGTTGAGCGAACACCATGTCCCCCCAGCATCTCTGATGCACATGTTTCTCTTTCAAATACTGATGCAAATGTCTCTGGCCTCTCTCTGCTCCTTTTGCATGGGAAATGTTTGTCTCACCCCTTCGACAATGGAGGCAAAACAGGTTTCCTTCCAGACAGTTTACAGACTCCAAAACATAATATCTAAGAGTGTCCATAATTTCATATACAGCATTCTTACATACATTTCACTGTGATAGTAATGACAACCATGTAATTAGTTTTCAAATGACATACTACAGGACACATTTTAAAGAAATATGACAGTAGCGTGCGAGGTTGTCACAAGGTGTCACGGTTTGGGACGGCGGGGCAATACAGATCAGTCAGGGGTTGTATCATACCTTGCACTGTGACTTTGGGTACCTTCCAACATTTTGCTGTTGTAGCTCCCAACCTGGGCTGCTCACAGCATGCTGGTCACTCCCTGAGTGTCTGTGTGCTAGATAGCCCTGGGTCAGCAGCTGTGATTCCAGCAGCCTGTCTACAGCCCCACTTTAGCTTCCACCAGCCTTGGTTACAACCAGCACAGTGACCCCAACACATTCACAGTCCCCAATTTCCCCAAAACCATGTGCCCTGAAGTGTCCAGCCCTCTCCTGAGCAGCTGAGACAAATAAGAAGGGTCATTTGTTCCTCTAAAGACACAAAAACACGTCAGCTTATTAACTTGACTGGAGTGAATACACCTTTCCCTTTAAACACCGTACTGAGTTTGTTTATAGTAAAATAAAACAAATTTATTTAAAATAGGACACAGGTTAAGTGATGTAAAGTAAACGGAATAAAGTTAGAAAAAGTTACAAGCAAATAAAAGTGAAAATATGCATTTAAAATCTAAAACTTAATCTAGCAAAATACAGACTTTGCTCAAAATGGCTTCTCTAACCAATCAGTTTTCCTAGCCATTTCCTGACTTTCCCTCAGTCTGAACCTTCCACAAAAGTATAAGGTGCTGACTTCCCTTGTCGTCTTAAGTGAAAGATCTTTGCTTAAGCAGGTTTCTTACCTATTTTCAGTTCCAGAGATTCAACACCTCCTTGACTGAAATACCCATCTTTCTCAGCTTGCAAGAACTCTGGCCTCTTGTATCTGTCTAATGATGAATGCCAAATATGGCTCCTGTCCTTGCTTATCTCCCAGCAACTTCAATGACATTCCGTCCTGTCTGGGCAGATTGTACAGTCCAGTACAAATGAATACCCATAAATCTTTACACAGAGTTTTTACATAGTGTTAATATAGACATTTCACAATGATATTAATCACCAGCATGCTATTACCTTTTGGAAAAGACCACACTTCATAATACAGTAATACTGTATACAATCAGCTGATACACTTGCTTATCACTTGAAGTTCAGCCCTCCCTTTCTTTATAAACCAATAAGCCACTGAAATGGATTCTTTGAAAAGTAAAACCAGACCAAGCTTCTCTCTCCTGTCTCTTCTGCCACTTGTTAGCTTGGTAACAAGTTAATAACTTTGTTTATCTTGCATGCCCATATGCCTTCATTGCCTGATGACCAAGCTGGTCCAGACATGCTGACCTCCAACCACCTTATGAGATTGATTATTCTGTTTACAGCACATGTAAATTGCAATCCCATTGTCTCTGGTCAACCTTGCTTCATTTGTATTCAAGACCTGGACAGACCTGTTTACCAACTCCCTCTGGCATGCCTGGTTTAAACACACTTTAATCGTAATTCCAGCATACATTCCTAACTCTTAATACAAATTGTGTATGTACATCATGCAAGAATATTAATGACCACTGAGTTATTAGTTTTCAAATAATACCTGCTAAGGCATACATTGTACAAAGATTATGACAATAAATGTGTAGGGTGTGTGTAAAGGTGTGCTTAGTGTCACAGAAGTGTATTGAGCTAGTCAGGCCTACTGGGGTTTACTTTTACATAACAGGAGCCCTTTGCCATCTGACATTGTGACCCAAGAGCACCCCAATTAGATTTGTCCAGCTGTTTTGTGCTGTTCCCGCAGCATCAAGTAACCACAAAGCTGCCTTAAAGGCTTGTCCTTTAACTTTCATGAACACTAAATTCCCTCAATTTTTTTTCAGAAGTGATTTTTTTAGACCATCTCTTAAGCTCTGATGCTCTTGGATCCTTTCATAGAGACTCACCTCCTAGCTCTAGCATATGCTAAATGACATAGTATCCTGAAATACAGCACTCTCTGGCACTGATTTTGTAGTACCAGGAATAAGTACAGGAGCTGAAACAGCTATATTGCTCACTCTACTGGTGAAACAAAAGGTTCTCTGACATGTTATTGTTTGTCCTGCAACTACAGCTCTACACTTCTACCTATGAGTCATTAAAGCCTGATACTGCATTACCACCAGCTGAAAAGTGTTTTCTCTAAACCCATTCATCAACCACATTAACCCTTTAAGTGCAACACTATTGCACCATTTTTAGAGAAGATGTTTTTTCTTTCCAAGATATTTTATCATAAAAGTGAGGTACTTATCAGCCACCCCTTAATGCTCCTTTTGTCCACTCCACACAGACTTGCAAGGATAGGGGAAATAATCCAGCAAAACCTGCAGCTTTTTGCTACCACCCAACCAATCATAGCCCACCCTTGTATTGGTCTGTGCAAAAGTTCTCCCTTTCAGCTCTAAGGAACACTGTGATTAGCTGGGAGGGAAATAGTTCCACCACCATCATTTTACACTCCTATTCTGCAGCAGCAAGGTTTTCCCACCCACTCATTGGACAGCAGGGCTGAAGGAAGCACATTATCCTCAGGACATTGTATTGACATTTAATGTTGCAATGCTGCCTAACCATGGTGTTATCATCAGTATGTTTTGTCACAACTTTGGGGAAGATATAGTCTCAGCATGGGGTAAGTTGTTTGGGTTGAGATGGTACGTAGAGAGGGGCATATATCTCCCAGAATTGTGGTATTCATTGGATAGCTTGGACTAAAGACACAATTGCAGAGAGTGCCTGGAGTCTCTCTCAATAGTGGCTCTAATCCTCTCTACAGGAAGGATCATGGCCTTTGGTCTAAACAGTATGGCCAAGCCTACATCAGACAGTCCCTAGCTAAGTAGCCATTTTGATCTTGGGATCTGCCAATTCAGACATGCTTAAACTGAGCAGTTACAGCTATCTTTTGCTGCAAAGGCTGCATCCATCCCCCTTCTTTGTGTGTTTCCATTCTAATGTTTATTCAATAAACAAAAATTGTGGCCTTTCTGACAAAAACTATCCCTAGCTTGTGAAGTGTCCTTTGAGCAATGGTTAAAGTAAAGAAGCTACTATGTAAGCCCCAACAACAGTGCTGCAAATGTACTTGAGGTGTGACTGCTCTTCCATGTACATTTAGGAGTCTGAGGCAAATACCTATCTAAGAGGTGCAGCACAGAACTCGCAGCCCTGGTGTGTGGGTCGGTGACTGCCCTGGAGAACTAAAATGTACAGAAGCCTCCAGGGCTGCTGCATTGTCCAAAATATCTGTAGCACTGTGTGCTGCATCTCCTGCACCAGCAGAGATTGCCACACGTATTACATAACAGCTTGCAGAGTCGTCTTTGGAAGATAGACTTACAGCTCTCTACCACAGTGACTGTATTCTGAGAATCCTTCCCTAGCCAGCAATTGGGCATTTAGGGACAATTTATGGGGCTCAAGCCTTTTTTACAGTGGTGAGGGTCTTACCACTAGTGTATCATCACATTGCATCACTTAACACTTTCTGCTTTTTTGGCCCAGTTCTGCTCTGCACATTTACACCTGTGCAATGTGGGTGAAGAATGTTTCCATTGTGATTTGATAGCCATTTATAGTTTCTTTATACAGGTGTAAATAATACACATCCTGCAAGGCAGAAACCATTATTTCCAGAGTAGCAGCAAACATACATACAATATATGAATTAATGCCATGACACCATTGCTTTCTTGTATGCATATTTTTACAGCATATCTGGAGGTATGTAAAGGGTTAAGCTATTCCATTTTCTGCCCAGTCCTTTCTCTCTTTTGGCAAACTCAATACACATGCTTAATTTTGTTAATGTGGGTAGTTCCACTGAGCCTCATGGGACTACTCATGTGTGAAAATTGAAACACATACATAAGTGTTTGCAGGATTTGGGTCCAAGTAAAGACAGATCTTCCTGACCACTGAATATTGTGAACACACTAAAAGTTAAATGGTTAAGACACTATTCTGAGAAGTGACCTTCAAGAAAGAGCATTGATGAATCAAGAGGTGACTTGACCATGACCTTTCAGTATCCACATGAGGAGAAAATTTCCGATAGAGAACTCCTTAATCTATGAGACAACGGCATAACATTAAATAGCTGGAAGTTGAAGCTAGACATATTCACACTGGACAATGGTGCAAATTTTTAAGTTGTGGTAATTAAGCATTTGGAATATTTTACCAATGGATGTAGTGGATTCTCCATCACTTGGAATCTAACTCAAGATTGAATGGCTGTCTAAAAATATGGTCTATCTTAACCAGAAATTATGGGCTTGATGCAGTAATTATTAGACGACACCATGGTCTATTATAGAGACCAGACAAAATGACCATAATGGTCCTCTTCTGACCTTAAAAGCTGATGAAATTCCATGTTTCTCCTCTCCCCATGGCTCCCTGAGCAAATGTAATGATTTGAGAGTCCAAGTGAGAAGTTCCTTTCCCATAGATCACCACCATTAATAAGAGTCCTGTAGGGCAAATTGTGCCTGCAGTGCCTATGCCTTCAGAGTGTTTCAGTGTTGCCTGTCCTAGTGCCAGTAATGGGTTTTCACTAGTGTAACCGGAATGAAATTGTATGCAGTGTTATTGTAGCCATGTTGGTCTCCAGATATTAGACAGACAAGGTGGGTGAGGCAATATCTTTTATTAGACCAACTTCTATTGGTGAGAAAGACGCTTTCAAGCTTACACAGAGCTCTTCTTCAGGGCCGGGAAAGATACTCTGTGTCACAGCTAAATACAAGGTGGAACAGATTGTTTAGCATAAGTAGTTAACACGTATTTCAAGGGACCATTCAAGGTGAAGTGGCCCTTTAACACCTCTTCAGTCATAGGGGAAAAGGGGAAATAAAACATGGGGGAGCGGAATGGATTATAGATTGTTGTAATAAGTCATAAATCCAGTGTTTCTATTTAGTCCATGATTTTTAGTATTTAGCAAGTTAAGCTCCCAGGATCATCTTATGAAGTCATTATGCAGGTTTTCTTGGAGAATAAGGACTGAAAAGTGAAATAGAGTTGAACTCACAAATGACCCCACACCATAATTTACTCAGGAATTTAAGGATATATCAAGTCTTTTCCTAAACAACTCCAAGAGTAACTCTACGACCTCATCCCTCATGAGCCCACCCTAGGGACCTTCTACATACTTTCCAAGATACAAACAAGGGAACGCTAGCAGACTCATCATATCTGGCCACAGCACTCTGACTGAAGGAATAGCAGGACTCATAGAAACCATCCTCAAACCATTAACCACACAAATAGCCAGCTTCCTCCAGGACACAACTGACTTCCTCCACAAACTCTGCAACAATAACAACCTCCCACAGATCATCCTCCTTGTTACCATGGATGTCACCTCCCAGTACATCATCATTGCCAGACTCAAATATTTACAAGGTAATGAACAACCCTCATATATCCATCCTAAATACATTACCAAACTCATCCATTTTATCCTCATCCATAACAGTGACATATAACTATGAACACTTTGCCCAGAAACAATATGCCAACCTCTTCTTTGGGCATCTTGAGAAAGTATTTCTGGGACATATGCACCATGAAACCAATGACATATCAATGAAACCAGCATCTGAGCAGATGGCCCAAACACTCTCTCAGATTTCCATCACAACTTTGACAACAACACCCCATCCATTAAACTCTCTCCAGAACACCCACACTAGCTTCAACTTCCTGGACATCGTGATGAGCTTTTACAAGGTAATCATACAGACAACCATATACAAGAAACCCATGGATCACCAAACTTACCTTCACAGATCCAGTAACCCACAACACACAAAGAAATCTATTATCTATAGCCAGGTACTCCGATACCACATAATATGCTCAGAGGAGAAAGTCCAGGATATACACCTTAACACACTTAAAAACCATTCACTAAACAAGGACACGCCACGAGAGCAGTAGATAACATCATGGAATGGACCACCCAAATACCCAAGAGAACCTATTTAAATATGGAAATAAACCCCCTCTGACCACACACCTCTCGTGGTCACCTACACCACACACTGGAACCCATATGGGGTATCATCAAGCAGTTAAAACCTGTACTTGATGAGGACCCCATCCTAAAATAAATGTTTCATGAACCCCTCTTACAGCCTTCAAACAACCCCCAAACTCTCCAAGCTCCTCATCAGAAACAAAGTCCCACAGACCAGGACACCCCAAATCAAAGCAGCACCAGATCCTGCCAGAACAACAGATGCAAAATCTGCAGACATATCTCCACTACTGTGATGATCAACACCCCTCACAACACACCTTTCAAGATCCATGGGTATTGCAACAGGTGGTGAACTTCATCCAGTGCAAATGCTCCAACAACAACTATGTAGGTGAACTCAGACAATCACTACGCTCTCGAATGAACCCCCACAGAATATTGATAAGCATTCACTGTGTATCTGACCTCAGTCCTCATTCTCAAAGAAAAGTGGCACAACACCTTTAAAAGACAATCCTGGTAACTTAAATTCATGGACTGAACAGAGATGCTGGATTTATGGCTTATTACAACAATCTATAACCCATTTAACACCTCTCCAGTCATAGGGGGAAAAGAAGTCAGGAAAAAACCTGGGGCAAGGGGTGTTAAGAGGTCACTGTTCCTTGAAATACGTAGGTAGTGTTGTTGTAGCCATGTTGGTCCCAGGAAATTCGAGAGACAAGATGGGTGAGGTAATATCTTTTATTCTAAGGGACCATTCAAGGTGAAGCGGCCCATTAATACCTATAGTCATAGCATAGGGGCGTTAATGGGCCACTTCACCTTGAATAGTCCCTTAGAATATATGCTAACTGCTTAGGCTGAACTATCTGTTCAATCTTGTCTTTAGCTGTGATGCTCTTAGCACCTTTCCCAGACCTGAAATAAAGCTCTGTGTAGCTTGAAAGCTTGTCTCTCTCACCAACAGAAGTTGATCCAATGAAAGATATTACCTCACCCACCTGGAACTTAATTAACAATTCTGTTGATCATGCATATGAAGGAACAGCGTCTAGGCCACAACTAGATTGGCTCTGCAGAACGAACAAGAGCACCCACCGATAAAAGCGCCAAATAAAGTAAGCAGATGTGACCCTGATTACACAAGCTAGATCTGCGGAGTAAGACTATGTAGACTTGCTCCTCAGGCCCTACGCTACCAGCACTCCCAGCTATCTTTGAGACACCACTGACTTCCTGAGGAAACTACAATCCATCGGTGATCTTCCTGAAAACACCATCCTGGCCACTGTGGATGTAGAAGCCCTCTACACCAACATTCCACACAAAGATGGACTACAAGCCGTCAGGAACACTATCCCCAATAATGTCACGGCTAACCTGGTGGCTGAACTTTGTGACTTTGTCCTCACCCATAACTATTTCACATTTGGGGACAATGTATACCTTCAAATCAGCGGCACTGCTATGGGTACCCGCATGGCCCCACAGTATGCCAACATCTTTATGGCTGACTTAGAACAACGCTTCCTCAGCTCTCGTCCCTAATGCCCCTACTCTACTTGCGCTACATTGATGACATCTTCATCATCTGGACTATGGAAAAGAAGCCCTTGAGGAATTCCACCATGATTTCAACAATTTCCATCCCACCATCAACCTCAGCCTGGATCAGTCCACACAACAGATCCACTTCCTGGACACTACGGTGCTAATAAGCGATGGCCACATAAACACCACCATATACCGGAAACCTACTGACCGCTATTCCTACCTACATGCCTCCAGCTTTCATCCAGACCACACCACACGATCCATTGTCTACAGCCAAGCTCTACGATACAACCGTATTTGCGGGAGTGGATGGGTCATTACACAAAGTAAAACTATTTCCCCTTGTTTATTCCCTCCCCCCCAACACAGTTCCTCAGACATTCTTGTTAACTGCTGGAAATGGCCCACCTTGATTATCGCTATAAAAGGTTTTCTTTCCCCCCTCCCCCATCTCCTGCTGGTAATAGCTCATCTTAAGTGATCACTCTCCTTACAGTGTGCATGATAAACACCATTTTTTCATGTTCTGTGTGTATATAAATCTCCTCACTGTATTTTCCACTGAATGCATCTGATGAAGTGAGCTGTAGCTCATGAAAGCTTATGCTCAGATAAATTGGTTAGTCTCTAAGGTGCCACAAGTACTCCTTTTCTTTTTGGAATAAGAGATGGCCATTTTTACAAAGTCACTTTTAAGAGCAGAATGGTATTTTAAGTTTGTTTCTGCCTCAAACTGAGCTTGTTACCCAGATTCCTTCAGGGATGACAGTTGGAGCCAGGAAATTCTAAATACATCTGCTTATGGACTAAGCTAATATTACCATATTTCAGGTTCCCAAAAAGAAGACACTGCTGGGGCAAGGAGGGAAGGGGAAGAGGAGGAAGTACCTGTGGCAGGGGTACTCAGTGGAGGTGGGGAGCAGTGTTGCCCCCTGTCACAATGGCAGGGCGGCTGGCACAAGCCCAGGACGCAGCGACAACCATCAGTTAGTGCCTCCCTGCTGGGAGCTGGGGCATGGGTGGATGGCATCTTGCAGCTGTGGCTTGCAGGGGAATGGATCAATCAGCTGCAGATGCTAGGGAGGGACCAATCGGGAAGCGGATCAAGCCAAGATCCTTCTGAGCTGCAGCTTGTCTGCTCTGGTGAAACCCCAAACACTTCCTGTTACTTGAAAAATCCATCCAGACAGAGAAAAGAAGCTCAAAAAAGAGGCTGTATTCAGGAAAACCCAGACGTATGGTAATCCTAGACTAAGCAATGGTAGACAAACCTTAGAAGGTGCAGAGTGTCAGTTCAGCTTCGCTAATGATCCATAAATTTGAATTTTTATCTCAACCTCTTGGCTGAGTGTCTCACCCTTGCTCCAGACCTTGTGCCCCAAGTAAAGGGGCTCTAAATACCCCAAATTTGACTAGGGAATATTTCCCTAATTCAGGGACTGTGGAAGACATGCAGCCCCATGCAAACCCTGGCATAGGGAGTGCACTGAGATAGAAGGGGAATGTTGGCAGGGCCGTCCCAAGCTATTTTGGTGCCCTACGCAGCCCCCTCGCCTCCATGGGAGGAACAGGGGGGAGGGTGGCCCCAGGCCTCCACAGGGGGTGGGGGCTGGCCATTTCCTGCGGAAAGTGGAGTGATCCAGCCCCAGCCTGGTCTGCTCCCCTGGCTCCCAGCCGCGCCACCGGCGAGTGCTGGTGGGCGGTTCCCCCCTTCCCCTCCAAGCCTGGGAGCCAGGGGAGTGGAGCAGACTGGGGCTGAGTCACTCTACTTCCCGCAGGAAGCGGCCAGCCTCTCCCCTCACCCCCGCAGGGGCCTGGGGCCCCAGGCTGCTCTGCTTCCCTGACTCCCAGGCTTGAGGGGAACCGCTCCCCAGTACTCGCCGGCGGCGCGGCTGGGAGCCAGGGGAGCAGACCAGGCTGGGGCCGGGTTGCTCCACTTACCCCACGGTGAGTGCAAGGTCTGGCCTGGCTGCAATCTGCAGGGGAGTGGGGGCGGGGCAGGGGCAGAGCAGGGCTGGGGGAAGAGCCGGAGCAGGGTCTGGCGCAGCATGCAGCTGCACAGGGCACCAGGAAATTTGCTGCGTGCTTTGCATATGGGTAAGGACAGACCTGGATGTTGGGGTTGGAACTAAAATAGATTCTGGGCAGAATGCTGACCATAGGCAGGCAGGGACAGGCTAGTAGACAGCTCCTACTCTGGCCCACAGAACAGCCAAACATTGGAAGAATATAAAAGTAGTTGAAAACTCCCTGTCCCTGTGCTATGAGCTCTCTGCACGTGCAGCACAAACTCTCACCCTATATTTCAGCAAAACTTGGCTAGGAATTTTAAGAGCATAGACTTCGAGAGTTTCCCAGTAAGTCCTATTTCCATTCAGGCTTCCAGGAGAGTACTTTTCACATAGTGATTCAGCATTTCCAATTTCTGGGCAGAAACTAGAAGTGAAAATTTAAAAAAATTGTTTGTCAAGGCTGAATCGCCACTCTGGCACTTCGAGTGCAGAAGGTGGGGGCCCGCAATGATTCTAAAAATTAATACTGGTCACTCCAGGCTTGTATTAAGCTCCCAAGGTTACAGCTTCTCTCTGACCTTGGATGGGTAGATGCTGCCACCACACAAATGCAAAAACCCCCTTCAGACCCAGGAAGGCTCATTTGGGAATTCCTTCCTGTGGGGTACCCTCAAGCCCTTTCACCCCACACCCCCTCCAGGAAAGAGCTGAGAAAGAAAACAAAGGAAATTAGCTGTTGCCCCCAGTTAATTGAACAACATATGCACAAACCTTTTAGGAACACAAAAAAAATCCAAACCTGTTCTTAGAAAAGGTAAATTTTATGAAAGAAAGAGAAAGAAAGAGAAACATATCTGAAAACTCTGGCTATTGCTAGATTTCAGAAGAGCAATTCCAAAAATTAAGCATCCAAAATAGCTTTCTTTGGGGTTCAGCTTAAAGGTTACAAGCAAACACAAGCATCTGGAGTTAGCACAGAGGAGTCCATAGCCATAAGAAAAACGGAAATAAACCGAATCGCGTCTTTCTAAACATTCCTGATCTACTTACATATTTGGGTTGTTGAAAGTAGTTCCAGATACGATCTGATGATTTTCAGATCTGGATTAAAGCTTCTCACAGCATAACTGCTCCCTGTTCCCCTCTTTCCCGGAGAACAACAACAGAGACAAAGGGGAAGTTTTTGCCTCCATTTTAAAAAGTTGTAGCCTTCTCATTGGCTCTTTTGGTCAGGTACCCACTTCCCTTCCTTTACCTGGGGGACTTTTTAACCTTTTACAGGGATAGCAAGCAGAGAAAAGCCACCAAGAGTGACTTTATAGCTAACTGGCTGGGTGTCCAAAAAAGGGAGCTAGCCCTCCCCCCTTCATTTATCACAGTGTTAAAATGGTAATTTAAATAACTCAAACATCTAGAGAGTTTCTGTTTGGGGTTAATTTGAGTTGAAGGTTCATGCTGGTTCTTTATTGAACTTGATTCATCCATATATTATTTTAATTTTCTCTTTTACAAAAAACAAAAAAAACCCCAACCTTTTTCCTATATGTTAATCTCACTGCATTACTTTACGGAAAATTAGCCACTGCTCCAGATAATTGTGGGGATCAATAAGACAAGTGGAGATCAGACAGGCACATCAATGTGTTGTTGAGCCTGGTCTTTGAAGGTAGATTTTACTGTCAACTGTTAAAATCCCTGGTTATTTGTCAGAGGTGTACTGTTAGCTTTGAGGATGGGTGTCTTCCTTATTGTGCTTATAGGACACTATCTTTCACTTCTTTCTCAACTATTTTTCCAATTCTTCATAGCTATGTATTTGACCTAAATAAAGATCAAGTATATTTTTGTCCCCTCTGCTTAGCTATCTCCCAAGTATGAGCATTTTTTTCCTTTGAAATGAAAAAAATTATAAATTGTTACACTGATTCCACTCATTCTGTTATCACACTGTGGTTTCTTTATTTTAAATTTCAGGTTCTATGTGCTGTATTTGCCTTACAAGTTCCATCTGCTTTCACAGGTTACAAATCTGAGCTGAAATGGACAAGAACAGAATTGGTACAAAATGTTTCACAAAGATGATTGAGAGACTTTGGCAGGTGGTATTACAATATGCTGTGTGCAGTTGCAGTTATGATGTGATTAGCAGCATCACATAAACTGCTGAAAAACATTTTATGCCTTTGCCAAAGGGAAAAAAGTACAATTAGTCCTTGCACACAGTGCGAGCGCATGGTGTCTTCACTGCAAGAGATGGATTTTGGGGTCCCCCTGCCCATGATACTGAAATTTCTCCATTACCTCATTCAAACAGAGCTCTCTAAAATACTGCTTTAAAAAAATCACCCCCTTCTCATCATAGCAGACATCTTGAGCAAAAATCTTGCTTAGATAAGTCATGCTATTAAATTCACTGAGTGAGACAGGCATGATGTGCCTCCTAAATACATGTACTAAATCTCACAATCAATATAAATAACTGTTTTGGGCATAAAAGATAATAAGCTTAGTTTTAAACCACGCAATACAAACCATGGTACATTCAGAGACTTCAATGGGCTTTGGATCAGGCTATCAGCTTTGAATCAAACCAATAATTTTTTTTTCCATAACAGAATCCTACTGACTTCTATAGGAGCAAATCACATACTTAACATATTACAGAATTACATAAAGAGTAGATAATGGGGGGGAAACCCACCACCCCACAGTACAATTAATTATAAGGAACAATCCTATATTTGCAGATGGACTGGATAATTATGTTTACTCCCTCTTTTAACATCAATGATTTGTGAACAGAAACATTTACATAATTATATAAAACAGAGTTATAATGCATTCTATATCACACAATAGACAGTAGAAGAACTAAAACTGATTGGAAAATGGGGGGATAAAACAAGTTTATTGTTGGTTTTCTTCAAAATTTTGATTTACATGGCCATGTTCTAACCAGTTGTAGGGATTACATATACAGTCAATGGAAAAAGACATTTTCAATTGCAAACTGAAAAGACATGTAGAGTTGATAGTTTATTATTTTTCTGGAAATTTCCACTTTTCTCTAGTCCCATTTAATTTCCATCACCCAAATAAATATTTACCCCAGTATTGCTCACTGGATAATTAGAGATAACTTTATGAAATATACAGATTTTACTATGATCATTGTAATACTTTGATAAAGCGCAAATGTGCAAGAATATACCTAACATCTACCACAATGCTGCTTCATTGCTGATAAAAATATTATATGCACTATAAACATTTGGAGAATTTGGGCTGCTTTACTCAGGAAATTGCAATCTGGAATAACAATAAAAATAAAGACTAACATTTAAATGAATTTCAAGATTCATGAATGCAAAGATTTACTTACAGAATTAGAAGTGTAGGAAAGAAAACAGAATTTTATCTTAGTAATTTGCTCTGAGTACACCATTCCCATCTTTACATGCTAGCTTTTATTATTAATTATTATTATTATTATTAAAGTAACAGAAAAGTTAATACCCTGTACGTTACTGAGCTGGCATTGGCAAGGTGACGACACACATCCAGATTTGAAATCAAACTTGGAAACCCTAGTTTGAAGATAAGAGATTTTTTTATGTCATGCGATCTTGGCAGTCAGTTGCAAATAATCCTATTTGAGTACCCCCTTTGTAGTCATTTAGCCAATCAATGAAGTAGCATTAAGGGTGAATTCAGGAGGCCTGTGAGTGCTGCATTCTCCTGGAGAAAAATAAAGTCTCAACTCATAAAACATTGCAATTAAGGGATTAAATGGGAGAAAGGGTTAAAGAGGTGTATTACAGCTGAATATCTGACTGAGGTCACAAAGTCAAAATGATGTAAGTACAAAATTCACAAAATGTGGAAAAAGTACTCAGCACTTATATCAATAAATATCTTTTCATCCATCAATCTCAACGGGCTTTACAAAGATTGGTAAATCACCATTATCCTCATCATTTTACATATAGGGAAACCAAGGACCAGAGTTTAAGAGACTTGACCTAATCAGGAAGAAAGTTTTTGAGTGAATGAAAAATAGGACTTAAATCTTAACTCCCTGCTCAGTCCAGTAGCCTCAGTCCACAGGATCACATTGAACCAAAGGTGACGTCAGAAACAGCTTTTGTATGGTGGAAAATATGGGAAGATAGCAAAATATTACAACATAGCCAAATGATATTTTCACAGTTTGAGCCGAATTTTCAGAAAAGTGGTTATGCCCTTTCATTATCATCTTAGGCGTGGTCTACACCGTGGGGGGCTGGGGTGGGGAGAATCGATCTAAGTTACACAACTTCAGCTACATGAACAACATAGCAGAAGTCAATGTTCTTAGATCTACTCACCGCGGTGTCTTCACTGCGGTGAGTCAACTGCTGTCACTCCCCCGTTGACTCCGCCTGTGCTTCTCATGCCGGTAGAGTACAGGAGTCAACGGGCAAGCGCTCAGGGGTCGATTTATTGTGTTTAGATGAGACACAATAAATCGACCCCCACTGGATCGATCGCTGCCCGCCGATCCAGCAGGTAGTGTAGACATACCATTAGATTCTTATCTATGTTATACATGGATGACTTTGGTAACCATACCCTTGCTAGTCATTCAATTAGCTTCCCAAATAGTACCTAAACTGACCAATCATAGAGCTCCTAGATGCTGGCTTGGCACACATTACCAGAGACAGCTAAATAAAAGTCTCTTTGCCACAGGATGATTCCCTAACTCTAAATGAAGGGTATTTATATATGGTATCTTTCACACTAGGTGAGATACTGTACTGCACCGCTTAGAGGCACACTACTGAAATCACAGCCCAGAGGGAAAGGTAGCTTGATGGCCTTAAGCCACCTTTGCACCTCTCAATCCCCAGCTGCGAGAGCAGCTCAGGATGTCCCCAGTTTAACCTCAACTTCCCTAGAGGCAGGTGTAAATTATGGTAGCCTTCCCAGTGTGCTGCAGCTACACAGCTCTCTTGCCCCCAGAACACTTCTATTGCAGGGCTTGCAAAGGGGTCCTTGAAGGGCAGCCTAATGGCTGCCTTCTGCAATTATTGCACTGAATGAATCCCCCCTCTATTGGATACAGAGCTTAGAGGGCCCTTTCTGCCATTCTGGCCCTTTTATGTAGCATAAAGGCACTGAAGCGAGGATGAAGATCTCTGCATATACAACCTACATATAATGCTTTGCCCATAAAACACCTTGAATACAATGAAGGGAGAACTTACAGTTCATCAGTCTCAAGGGGATGCGCAAAATTTGGAATAAGTGATAGAATAATAGAAACGTAGGGTTGGAAGTGACCTTGAAAGGTCTTCAAGTCCAGCCCCCCGTGCTGAGGCATGACCAAGCTAACCTAGATCATCCCTGACAGATGTTTGTTCAACCTTTTCTTAAAAACCTCCAGTGATAGAGATTCCAGTCCCCAGAGCTTTAAAAAGCTCCTATTTGTCATTTTAAAATAAAAAAAATAGATAAGTCTACAAAGTTCCCAACTCATATTAAGACCAATATACTTTCACATAACACTATTTGTATAGTACAAAAGTATAACTTAACAACTTAGAGACATTTATCTTCTGAACATGCAAAGACAAGTGATCTAAGTTACAATATCTTAGATAGGCAATGGTCTGTAGATAATAAGGAAAAGGTAAAGAAGGGAAAGACCAGGTTTGGAGGGGTAATTACTGATGATGGGGAAAGAAAGTGTTCGGGAAATGGGATTTGCTTGTTTCATAGAAGCAAGTTACAAGGGGATAGATACATCTTAAGAGAATTCTCTGCACTTAAGGTCAAGGTGTCAATTACCATAGGTAACAAATATAGTCCATAATGTTTCAGACAAGAGAATATTGGTGCCCAAACTGGTAAGTGTACATCTTATTGATGCATGAAATAACATGTGCAAAGTTGTGTTTTAAATTAGCTCTTTCTGTCCCTGTTTGCAGAGATATATATGCATATTATGTAGTACAACTTTGGGACTTATCCTTGAAGATCTAACCAATAAATTAATGAATGTTCCTCTTAATTGGGTTATGGGTTATCAGCACATATTGCTGTTGTAGAGCTCAGGGGAGTTTTGTATAAAGATTTCTAGGCCAATTCTAAAGATTTCACTAAAATCTCTAGAAGCAAGGTAGCACCTGAGGTTGGGTAGAGACAAAGAACAGACATTTAACACATACAACGTTCCCATATTTTGTTTCCTTAAAAAGAAGGAAGGTGGGCTTCAGATAGTCACCTATGAATCATGGTTCCATAATTCACCCAGGTACAGATTTACCATAAACACTGTTGATCAAACTCACCCATGCACATTCAGTTACATTCTCCTGCACAAAGCCTATGTAATCAGTCTTTGTGCAAGGAACTCCAAGGATCTTTTGAGAGAGTAAACTGAATCCACCATCCCCCAAACTACAAGCAGGCTCTGGGAATGCAACACAGTCTCTCCTTACTGCTACAGCAGGCTGCTGACTGGAATACTAGCTCATGACTGTCTGCACCCCCTACTATCTGAGAGGTTTGGACCACTAGAAGTATGCACTTAGTAGTCACTTATAGCATGACCTCAGCAGTCCCTCCTCCCAATGCTATTTGGGGATGGTGTAAATACCTACCTGCTATACCTATGCTACTACCCCCACCCACTGTATAGCAGTAACCCTTACCATAGGATCGCATAATTCCAAACCCTACTGCAGAGAGTAAGTGGTATGGAGGACCTTGCATGAGGTGCTCCATTCTTGTATGAAGTCCACCCTATATGTCTCCAGCTCACTTGTACCTTTTTTGTAAAGAGAGTGCTGTCCTTATATATTAATTATATAATTAAATAGAACACGATTAGGGGACAATAAAATCACCCAAAGATTATCTAGGCTCTGTAATGGTTAAAATGCATTTTATATGGAACCTCAAAATTAAAATTGCCACAGTACAAACGTTTATGTAACTTTTAAAAAAAGAAAGTCTATAATTTATAAGACATACCAAACTGAAATAACTGATTCTCATTTTTGGCACTAAGGCTGAAACACTGGCCAAATGTTACTGTAAGGAAAAGCCTTTCTGGAATGGAGCATAGTTTCAGTCATATATGAATGAATAATTTTTTAAACAATACTTTTTTAAAGGTGCTACTATTTCAGGTCCCTATTTCAGGTCCCTTCCCTAGAACATAAGAGAAGCATGTGCAGTTTCATGGAGCTGTCTCACCATTATCTCTTTAAAAGCTTGATCAAGTCTGGAATACAAATCCTTCTGGGCCTAATGGGTATTCAAAGGAATATGCTCATTTTGTCTATATTTTCCTTACATTTTAGGGCAGAAGGTCTTTGGTTTCAATAGTCACTGGAACATTTCTTTTGAACTTCTTCCCAAATGGCTTTTATTTGTCCCGTATGCACTGACAATGTATCCTATGAAGTATGTGTATATTTGCAAGACACTGTTTCTCAGCAACAGAGTCCAATTCCTTGCTGGACTTAACTGTGGAAACCTTCAAATTTGCTGATTTAGCTTTCTAAAACATGCATTAATGTTTTATTTAAATTGGCATTGCAGCAACATGAGGGAAGTTGTATTAAATCAGTAACATTCAGTTAGCAACTATTTATGTACAAAGTTGATTTCAGAAGTATTGATACATTTATTTCATAATGACAGGTTTCAGAGTAACAGCCGTGTTACTCTGTATTCGCAAAAAGAAAAGGAGTACTTGTGGCACCTTAGAGACTAACCAATTTATTTGAGCATAAGCTTTCGTGAGCTACAGCTCACTTCATCGGATGCATACTGTGGAAACTGCAGAAGACATTATATATACAGAGACCATGAAACAATACCTCCTCCCACCCCACTCTCCTGCTGGTAATAGCTTATCTAAAGTGATCACTCTCCTTACAATGGGTATGATAATCAAGGTGGGCCATTTCCAGCACAAATCCAGGTTGTGCCTTCTAGTTAAAAGAAAACAATGTTTTAAAATTAAAATAGCTAATTTTATCTCCAAAACAAAATTATGAATTTGTCCTAGGAAGTTCAGAGAAAATTAGTCTGCTGTTTGTGAAAAAGACCTTGAATCGTCCCTGAAAGTATCTGATAGAGATTAACAGGGAACCAAAAGTCAAAATTGAAGTTGTTTCCATGTCACACTTATCAAAATTTCCGTGAAATTTTTAAATTGAAAACATTGGCTTTTTCATCTGTTGAAAATCTGGTCTTCAGGAAATGAAATACTCTAATAGGTATTTAAAATTATGGTTTCAGTAAAAATTTTTGATAAAATACTGCAAAGAGAAAAAGTCAAGCATTTTTCCCAAGAAAGTTTATAAGCAATTTTTAATTAAAAAAGCTTTTTATTCAGAAAATTTCACCATAGCACCTGAGTACCCAGAGAAGGAGAAAGCAAAATCTCTCTCACTAAGGCTGCAATCCTCCAAAAACTTACATACACTTATTTAACTTAATAAGTCAATGAGGGTACTCACAATTCATTAAATTAAGAACATTTAAAAGTCTTTGCAGGATGAGAGCCTAAAGCTGTAAAAATATAAGATGTTCAACAACAGCATTTATTCTTACACAGCTTTAGCCATGTGGCGTTTGCATACAGACTGCTTTCAATGTGTAAATTTAATTGATTTGAGAGGGCAGATGGTTTAAAAAAATGGATTCAAATTGGTTGTTCAAACATTCTTTTGAAACTGCATCTTTCAGGCAAAAGCTTCCACATATGAAAATCAACTGCAAATACTTATGAACTGTTCCTTAATTGTCAAAAAGAAAAAGAGTAATACATACTTTAATCAATCATTTGACTGATTAATTTCTACTCTTTGGAAAAACTAAGGGCTTGACTTTGAACAGAGTCTCAATCCAGTCTTCATTTATGTGCCCACAATTAAGTAATTTGAATATCACAGAATCATAGAATATCAGGGTTAGAAGGGACCTCAGGAGGTCATCTAGTCCAACCCCCAAATATCTGAATACACAAGTACACATGCAAATCAGGTAGACAGACAGCTAAATTACATCAACTGCATCTGCAAATTATGGTCCAATTCAGCAAGGTACGCAAGCATGCAAGTAGTCCCATTGATTTAAATGGGACTACATCACATGCTTAAAATTAGGTACATGCTTATGGACCTTTCACAAATCAGGGCCCATAGGCACAAGACAATAGTATTTTAAAAATCTGGTCTCCTCTGAGCACCCTTTAAGTCAGTCCAGCTACCATTTAGGAGTGTTATCAATAAATTACTAGTAATGACATTTTTCTACTGAAGCTGCGCAAGAGGCGTGTGGTACTTAGACAATAGCTAATAGAGCCCCTCTGCATCCTGTATTATTGCTTGATCTGAACAAAAACATATGGAATCATGGAATACAAATACCCTAAACTAGAAATAGTGTTTTCATCCTGAGAAAAATATGTGACAATGCAGCTCTCTCTGACTAATACAAGGAGCTGAAGAACTTTTTCACGTTTTGTCACTTGCTCAGAGTCACTCACAATAAAGGGTGATTAAAATTATGCCTGAATCATTATGTTTGCCTGCTGGTTGGTATTCCTAATTATTCTACAACTGTTGCTATACTCCAGGGGAGTGGAAATTCTAGGGTGGAAGATCTAGAATATTGGGTCATTCTTGATGCTACTGCCTCACAGTATTGGGTATTCAGCCTAACTTCCCATTGATCCAGCCACATGACAGGTTCAGTAAATTTTTACATACCTGCTGTGTCTAATTCTGTTAGTAAATGATCTGCTATACAGGCATTAGTAGGAGTTGTTTCTCTCAGTATGTTATATAACTTTAAACTTCATACACCCATGAGATGTGTAGGGCAGGGCGGAAATAATCAACAGGTAAGCCAAATCATCTTGCATGATTGCAGCGTGGAAATAGTGTCTTCTCCAGATGCTTCAATGCTCCAAACTGGGATTTCACTAGCCTGTACAACCCACCTGCGTTTGCCCCAACAGATTTCCAAATGGGATCATAGTTTGGCTATAAAGGGTCATTTTAACCCCACTAGACCAGTAATACAGAATCTAATATCTCTTTTATTAAAATGAAGGCAACGTCTAATGGAAAATAACTCTCCATTCCCAGGTGGAATAAGAGCTGCTGAATAACGTCCACAGGCATGGAGGCTTTTGGCAGTTGAGAAGTGGCGTTGACACAGCTGCAGACGCTGGCAGCTAAGCCAATTTTGTGTAGCTCTATTCTTTTGTTCTCTGAAAGAATCCAGAGAGAAGTATTGGGCAATTCCTCATCTGTTCTGTGAGGGATCTCCTGTGGGGGTACAACAAGATTGTCACTTCCCTGTTCAATGTGTATGCAAGGCTATTGCAGGAGGAAATCAGGCAATTTGGGCTGAAATGTCTTGAAAAGGAAGATTAAAGCAAGTTCAATATCTGTTTCCTGAACTCCAAAGGGTGAGCTGATCAGTTTATCCAGCGTCTGGCTGGGATCAAGACTTGAACAAGGACAAACTAGCCAAGACACAAAACATATAAGACAACAATGGTTGGCAAAGAGAGACAATAGGAAGTAACAGTTAAGCTCATATCGACTCATTTGGCTAAAAGGCTGTGTTCACCTTTAGATACCGGGTGCCTTATTGGACTCGCAGCCTCTCCTATAAGTTCAGAAATTGTTGTGATGTCTGCAACAGCATGAACACAACATTTGCTGAGTGACAAACCAACATTTAGGTTTTGTGAAACAAATAACTGAGAACTGAATATATCAGATGAGTACCACATCTAAAGATCTGACATCTTGTGACTTGCTAGAATAGTGAAACACTGGCAGACCAGAACAAATGCTTCCAAAGCTAGCAATTTGAAGCAAAACCTTGCTTTTTCTGGAAGCGAACTGGATGAAAAGCAACTTCAAGAAATCACGTACACTGTTTATATGAGTCACAAAAAACTTTTTAAATTAATTCTGGTCAGCAAAGAGTAGGATTTTGTTAGAGAGCTAAGTTTCAAAATCATATAAGAAAGAGTCCGATAGTCACAATTTTCCCAAGACATAATTATATAAGGGCTGCTTAACCACATTGTTAGAATTGCTCAAAAACTTTAAAACTTGTTCCTTTTCAATCATTTTGTGCTAGTGAGGAAGAATTTCAAGTAAGCATCTCCAGACTCTTCCTGTGGGAATATTCGGGGTGTTGTTCCGGCATCTTTTCTAGCTGAAAAGGAGAAGATTATTAAATTGGCTCTAGTGGAAGCTACTGTGAAATGTATTATAATTAAATGGAAGGAAACCCATCCTCCTACTTTTGAGGATTGGTTGATGAATTATCCACCTGCGCCCCACTGGAAAACAAATCCATTAGTGTAATCAGCAGAAAGCAAATTTATATGAAGGGAATTGGAGAGTTTCTAGAACTAGTCCCTGCGTATAGAAATAAATAATTTGCTCTGTCAAGGGCACACTGAATGCCAATATTTTTTTTAAAAAACATTATTTGGAATGCTTTTCCTTCCTCTCTCATTTGAACTTTCTTAATACTGAAAAATAAAAACTTTAGTCAAGAATATCCTGGAAACCAGATGTATTGTAATAATAGCTACATTCATTCCTATATAGAGAGCAATACAGTTACACATTAAAGGTGATTTGAAGAGGGAAAGATAAATTGGGCTTGGACCTTTTTTCCTTCATGACATCAATCCAATAAGTTTGTTTTAAAAAATATAATTTTTTTCTGTTTTTTACACTTTAGAAAAGTAGGTCTTATTAACCATTCAAGACTCTTCGATAACTGAAGAGCTAATCAGGTGATGAGATCATGAATTCAAACAGAGTGTTCACAGTTGAGAGGAGAAGGGATTTTTAATATGACTCTTTAAAACTTTTGTTTTAATTTATCTTTGTTAACAGCTATTTAACTGAAACAGACAATATTTTGAATAAAGGATAAAAATTCAGCGCTTCTGCCCAAGAAGCAAGAGCTCACAATAAATATAGTCTCAGGCATCTAACAAATTCCTTAGCAAAACTAGAAGGCCAGACTTGACATTCTTGATATTCCCAACGGTAAAAAATACAAGCAAAAAGCCCACCACTTTTCAAGGTTTCTAGAAACACATCATAAGGAAGGGAACAAACAGCACAATCCTAAATAAGTCACCCTTTGTAGAGTACCTTTAAATGTTCTTTTGCTAAGTCTTACTTTGTATCAAACATACATATTGTCTCTAAAACAGTATGACAGAACAACTAACCACTAGGAAAGAGGAAGTCACTGAAGGCTTAATTCATATTACAATACAATACTCCTACAAAGTATTCATACAGTTTTTTCTACCTGCGATCTTAAGGGCTTTACTGAGCTGAGTATCAGTATCCCTGTTACACATATCGGGAAACTGAAGCATAGGGAAGTTTAATAGCATGATAATTCAGAGAAGCCAAGCACCAACAGCTCCTATTGACCCAGATGGAGCTATGAGTGCCTAGAACCTCCAAAAAAGCAGGAGCTAAGTGATTTGCCTAAAATCACACAGGCTATCACTGGCAGAGCCAGGAACAGACACAGGTCTCCTGATACAACATCTGATGCCCTACCCATTGCATGGTGCTTCTTCCCAAAAGAGTATCCTAATTACCGCAGACAGCTTCCATAAAATAGCTTAACATAGCCAGAGGGGGTAGAAAACTAGGCTGAGCTGAGCCTCTCCATTCACTTCCCCACTATTCTACAGAAAGTGGGCATGCTCATATCTTAGAAAAATACTCCCCAAAGAGGGAATTACAACATTTCTAACCCCAGGTGTTTCAAAATCTGGAATCAATTCCCCTCTCCCCCGCAATGAGATTATCTTAAAACCATAGTTTATTTTAACCAAGCATTTGATTTGGGGTTCTTTGCCTGCTGGTTTTTGAGCCTTAAAGGTTCACATTTTCAGTCTTTTTTCCACAACTATGAGGTCTAGAAACTTACATTTTTAAAAAATGAAAGTTGAGATTCTCATGTAATGACACAACTCAGTGAGCTCCACATGAGAGCATGAGAGTTGGTAACGCAGGAGCTGCCTTCAATGTTTCAGAATTCCTCAGGATTCAGGAGCAGAGAAGAAGCCAGCAGTACCTGCTTGCTACTAGGAGACACTATTTTGAATCAGATAAATGGAGCTGCAAGTGAGACTGATTTATAGCTTTAGACAGCACCGCAGTGGCAGACATGCAGTACTGCACTCATTGAGGTGAATGGGGAAACTACAAACACCTGGACAAGAGTATGGTGATTCAATCCCCTTTATCAGAGCTATATTAAAGGAAAACAACTATTTTGGATACAAAACAGACTCCTGAATATTCTCTCTCAATTTCCCTACTCTGACCAGTACAAGGATTAAATTTTTGAAAAGTGCCTAAGTCCCACTGAAAGCTCCTTGACAATACATATTGCCTTTGCCTTGACCAGATCCATCCACATTAATGACAGTGTTCTTCAATTAGCAACCTGCAGCCCAAATTCTGCCTGCCAGGGCGTTCTGTTTGGCCCACAGGGCAACAGCTGTTCTATCCTGCTTCCTGCTGGATGGACAGCCTCACTACCTAGTTCCAGCTCACCTGTGCTCCCCTGCTGGTCCCAGCTGTAGTGTCCCCGCACTGACCTGCCTCCACGTGCCCAGGCTGGCATCTGCTGGTTTAGAGGCCACTTGGCAGGGTGGTGCAGAGGCTGGAGCTGCCAGGACTATGGGGCAAGCTGGAGCTGGATAGCAGGGCCACCCTTACAATGAAGCCACCTGAGAGGAGCAGGAAGTAACAGCTGACACGTAGTAAGACAAATGGAAGGCCCTCATGAATGGATCCATTCCCTGTGCTCCCCTGCCAGGTGGCCCCTTTCCCTCCCTGGCTGCAGGGTATCCTCCAAGCCACCAGGTGTCAGCCTAGATGGAGGTGGGGAGGGCGCTTACAGGCAGGCCAGAGTGCAGGGACACTGCAGCTGGGACCAGCAGGGGAGCGTAAGGGCCAGAGGATTGCAATGCAATCAGTTACTAGCCCCTTATAACATGGAGTACAGATTTTATAAGTGAGATTAATCCATGCAGCATCCTACAAGACGTTCATAAAAAGTCTAAACACTAAACGCATTCTTGTAAACTTAACATCTATTTTAACAATACCAACACACAAGTGAGCCAGACCGGTTTCCACCTATGTATTTGTCAGTGTTCAGTTGAGACTTAAGGGCCATGGCATGAGCTGGCACCAGATCTGCCAGCAACACAATTGCCTTAACCAGCCCTCCAGAAAAATGTAATTGAATACCACTGCTCTATGCCCTACATATAGATTCATTTTAATTGTAAGCATGTCTTTTAAAAAAAATTTAAAACAAAATTGAATGAAATTTCAAAACAAAAAATCATTTTGAATCCAAAGATTGAAATGTTTCATTTTGACATTTCCAAAATGTTTGATTTTTTCAGTTTGTTTTACTAAAAAAAAGAGGCAAATTTGACAAATTCACAAAATGTTGAATCTTGCATTTTTCGCTGAAAAGATGTTTCAGTCAAAGAATTTCACACAGCTCTACCTCCACAGCTATAAGGGTAACAATGGAAACTTTTTAACTCTTTTGAGATGATCCCTGAGTGGGCTCCTTGACCTCTATGGAAGCCTCTAAGCCCACGCCTGAGGAAGGGTTAGGGGAAGCCTTCCGGTGAAGCAGCCACTTTGCCTCACTGAGCCCTATAGGGTATGTCTACACTACAATAAAAGAGCTGTGGCACATCTATGGCTGCCCTGGATCAGCTGACTTAGGCTAGCAAGGCTATAAAACTGCAGTGGAGATGTTTGGGCTTGGGCCAGAGCCCAGGCTCTGACACTCTACAAGGCAGGGAGAATCCCAAAGCCTGGGCTTCAGCCTGAGCCTGAAATCTATATTGCAATGTGTGATGTTATCTAATTAAAATATGGCTATGCAAATCGTTGTTGGTACCACTGTTATATAATTGCAATGAATCTTATATACAGTGTGACGTATGGCCAGAAAGGGTTAAGCAGCTTGCAGGCTAAATGACTCAAAGCCAATCTTTACAGACATGTTAGAAAAGTATGTGAATCGTAATTATGGCCATTCCATGGCAGATAGGCTAGAACTTTGAAATGCAAACCTATATTGTTAAAAATTAGAGGTGGTACTAATTGTTTGTGTGTGCTCATATCTTGTTAAGATGTTAGCCATGTAAACAGACAGTTCCTGTCACTGTAGCTATTGATTCAGAGATCAAAAGGGAATATTAGCATTTAGATGAATCATGGGTGAAATAATGTCATTGTCTATATGTCTCTTTAAAGTCTGTAATAGACTGCTAAAGGATAAATTGCTTTATGTTAATTTGTGTAGCCAATTACCGGTGATGCTTAGGTCTACTTCAAAAGTCTCCATAATTGCCTATTGTTTGCCAAAGGACTCCGAGCTGTCAAAGAAGGCCTGAAACTGTACACAAAAGGACTTGGGTCGTGATCCTTTTTATCTCAGATCAGCTTGATGCTTCATAAATGGGAAGCTTAAGCCCAAGATTGACATCTCCAGTCCTAAACCTGGGTTCACCCTGAATATGAACATTGAACTATAACCTATGAACTAATTCTGAAAGAATGCTTTGCAACTATAAAGCTTATCATCTCTACTAAGACCTGTACTCATGTCTGTATGTATAATGATCTTTTAAACAATACTCTTTTCTTTTTTAATACATTTTAGTTTATTTAATGAGAATTGGCTGTAGCATGTATTTGGGTAAGATCTGAATATTCATTAACTTGGGAGGTAATGTGTCCGATCCTTTGGGATTGGTAGAAATTTTTTATATGATGAATAAAATTTTCAGTAATCCTCATATTTGACTTGGGTGTCTGGGTGGAGGCCTAAGGCTGGGTTGCTTTAAGGGAACTGTGTGTTGGCTTCTGGGTAACCAGTGAGGTTATAGAAGCTGTTTTGTGCTGTACATCCAAGTTTTGGAATATCCACCAACTTTGGGTTGGTCTGCCCTATTCAGTTCACCCTAATTGACTGACCTCAGCTTGCTCCCCTTGGACTCCAGTCACACAATGTTATAACCTCACAGCCAGAGCTCTGTGAGCCTGAGCCAGTTGACCCTGGCTCTGAGACTCAGTGCTGCAAGTTTTTTTTATTTCAGTGTAGACACACCCCTAGTGAACAATACACTATTACATAATTAGTTGTATGGTTCAGCCATTTTGTTTCAGTGAATCCTCTAGTGAGACCAGCAGGGCTCACTCACACCTTGTTAAAGGGTCAGGGGAAATGGTATGGAAATAGATCAAGAGGCCCCTTACCACCTGGTTGCTCTTTCATGTCTGGGCTGCTCCCCCTCTCACGTAGCCAGGATTGAGTTGGGAAAAGAGTAAGAAAGGGGTGGGGTATGGCTGACCGGCTACTCACAGGGTTGAGTTAGCCCAGGTACTTTTGTGCCCTTTTCTGCTGGCATTCCTGTGGTTTCCTAGGTGTTCCTGCCAAAGAGGCCTGTCCAGACAGGCTGCACTGGAAACTGCTACAGCCAGCTACCACTGTATCATAAGGGATTTCCTGCAACCTTGCTGCGGAGCCATTGAGGCTAAATAACAGCCAAGTTACATTTAGAATCCAATCAGACAAATATTATGAATTATAAGGATGCTTTTCTGGTTGTTCTGTTTTCTTGATGCTCTTGGGTTGCCAACCCTCCAGGATTGTCGTGGAGTCTCTAAGAATTGAAGAATAATCTCCTGGACACTGCTGCGAGTAACTCAAGAGAAAAATCATAGGGAATCCTCAAAATGAGTATTGAATGGTGAATCAAATTTATCTTGTCAGCTTTCCAATAATTTCATACATTCCTGGGTACTTTCTAGTCCAGCTGGTGTAGAAATGTCAGTCCAATATGTGCTTGCCCTCTCTAATTCATTTTGGATTGGTGCTGAGACTCAAGTTATGTAGCTACCGTGAAGTCAGTGCTGTCTCATAGCGACCAAACATAACTCTGGCTCATGAGCAATAACAGCTTTTTGCACTTTCAAAAGGAACAGATCCATTTTTCAAAATGGATGATTTTGGCGGTGGCTCTTCAAAATATAGGAGCTTTGAAGGTACTGTGAAAAGGCAAAAATACTACTGTACTTATAATGACAATGACCCTGAGCATAAAAATTGGCTTATCTAAATCAATGAATTTATGACTGAATGCATTTTTTATCATTAAACATTTTACATTAAATATAAAGGGAGAAGAAGAGCTATTGCCATTCATGTGGAATGTAAATATAAAGATGCCAAGGAAAATCCGAAATGGACACCATTTCAAATTACATCCTTTTTGCAAAAGAAAGAATGAACCAACCTCAGGAAAATCTAATGAAAGCATCAAAAACAGGAGAAATTTACAATTGTACGTTTCATCATTTAAGTTATTCTAGTCAAGATTGTGGTAACAATTTCCAAAGTTTCTACCAGATTCAGATATTGCAAAATTAATTAATTAAATTAAATATATTTCAGATGTACAAAAACAACTAGCATTACTGAGATTGTTTTGACACTGAAATGATCTTGAATTGGTGCTTTTTTCTCTCAGTTGGATTGGACACCCCGCATATAGGAAATAAGAAGTTTTCCCTGATAACTGTTAATTATTTTTCAGAGATGCCAGGGATTACAAATGGTTTACTTGATTTTTATGATGATTACAATAAGAGAAATAATGTCATTACTGAAAACATTTCAAAAGTTAAAGAAAACAGCCTTAGTATAAACTGCGTGCCATCCTGTGTAGCTGATAACACCTCTTAATTTTGAGAAAAAACGGCCAGTTTACTAGAAGCTGAAACAACTGAATGACAGAGTATTCAGGTGGGCTGCAAATGTCATGTAATTCACAACCGTGTTAAAAACAGCATGAAACATTGAGTTATGACGTCGAATGACTTATTCTGAAATTGTATAGTGAGTTCTCTTCCTCTACTAGAAGATGGACTCTCTCCATTCATTTTTCATTTTTGTAGAAATTGAATATAAGAAACTTTGGTGTCATGTGCCAGCAAGGTGGCTGTCCCTTCTGTCTGAGATAGAATGAGTTTTACAGGGTTGGCCTGCTTTAAAAGGCATATTTTGTTTTTGAGTGTGTGCAGGGGGTGGGGAGAGAGACGCGTGTGCCAAGTTTATATGGGAAGCATTCAGTGCGGATGATCAGGAATCTCTTCCTCTTTGTTACATTTACTTCCGGCACTAGCTGCTGGGAGTATTTTATGAAGCACTCAAAAATAAGAATGCAACAATGCCAAATGTGACATGGAAGGTCTTTATTCCAAACTAAACAGAAGAAAATGGGACAAATTATGCAATGTCTATCAAATAGGGTAAAACTTAGGAGGAAACAGAAAAGGCTTTATTAAGATGCTTCACACAGCTTCAGAAATGGTATTATTTCAAGACATCTGATTTCAAACAAATATCAGTCCTCTTGAGCGGACAATGACGTGTAATAGTTTGATATTGAGAAGTTGAGTGAAATTCTTTGCCTTCAGATTGATTTTGACAAGCTATATGATGATGTGATGTTTTGGGGTCCATGCAGACCAGTAAGGGATTCTGTCACTGTCTGTCCTGGGGGACCTCTATGCTGTGCAGCTGTGGTTCACTTTTCAGACACCAGTAGCCTGCCCAAAAGCATAAGGTCTTACCCTGGCTCTAACCAGCCCAGTTACTCTATGCAGGGTGATATTAATACCCCTTCCAGTTCTGAGCCTCCCCATACCTGTCCTTTCCAAGTTCTTAATCACCAGATATTCTGATTGTTGCCCTCTGGTTCATCACCCCAGAAGACATGAAACCAGCCCCCCAGTTACCAGCTCACTTTGGCATACATGCGCCACACAGTTTGCACAGAAGAGACCTACTTGGGATAAAAATAAACAAAACGTTTACTTAATAGAAAAACCATAGATTCCAAGATGAAATAGTAAGGGAAAGCAAGCATGTACAAATTATACAGAAAATAAACAAACATCAGGCTTTACACTTTCATATTAGATAAAATCCCTTTTCTAATCAGAGTTACCTTAGACCAGCCTCTCAGTGTACCCATAGCTGTATTCATAAAGTATGGTGACCTGCGATCTGTGCAACACCTCACAAAGTTGTCCTTCTGTACAGATGGGCACTACAGCCTGGGATCCTACCAGCCCTTCCGGGTAACCCTCGTCTGTGGTCTTTCCTGGGAGTTTTGGAATTTAAGGGTCTTGGGTTGCTCCTTCCCCAAGCCCGCTTGGCTTTTCCCTGAAGCTCCCTCATGGTTTGCTGCCATCTCCAAGATACCCTTGTGTGGTCTGCCTCATTCTGGCAGTTCAAGACTTAGTGTCCATCTCTCCCACAGTGGTAACAGAAACCTCGCAGGCTACCCCCCCTTTACTGGTCCTCTATTCGGGGACCTCTCCTGCTACTCTCCCCTCTGGTGGGTGGCACAAGATGTCTGAGCCTTCCTCATGGCCACTTCTCGGGTCAAATCTCTGAGAGCCTCCTCCTTTTCTCTGAGTACTGCGGTGGTATAACTCTGTGCCTTCTTTGGCTGCACCACTGTGTCCACCTGCCACAATTGCTCCTCTTCATGTATCTCTCGAATGAGATCATGGAATGGGAGTGTGTTCTGGGCTCGCTCCCTCATCTGCAGTTGCCACAACATCAATCCATCTTGTTGAGTGACCCAAAGGATCTGGTCCAACCTAGCAGAATCAATGTGGTTGGTCAGGATTCCTTCTTTCACACTACCTGCTGCAGTAAATCCTCTAGTCTCTTGATGGAATCTGACAGTTGTTCACTGGGCTCCTGACAGGTGTGACGGAAACGATAGTACAGATCCCCAGCACTATGAGTGGCACTGTCGACACTCTCAAGAGTGGTTAAATAGTCTTGCGCTATTGCAATTGGTTGGGAGTCTTTCAGGAATCGGACAATTCACATGGTAGGTCCCCTCAGACTCTCAAGCACACATTTCTGCTTCTCAGCATCAGAGCATTCCCACTCTTGGACAAGGGACAAAGCAAAATCCTCCAGGTCTCATAATCATACTCCCTTGAGGGTACAGGTGACACTCCTGAGAAAGGATGTAAACACTTGTATGGTGCACTTTCATACGGCAGCTTCAATGCATCTTTGAGGGCATTTCCCAGCTCTTTGGTCCACTCCACCAGGTTGGGTGCTGCAGATGTTGGAGCCCATACTAATGTCAAGATTAATTCCTCTCATTTCCACTTCTCATTCATCATCAGAGCTTGCAGTTTCTGCACGAAAGGATCCACCTCAAGTGACATGGGCACACTAGTAGAGGATTTCTCTGGCCCTAGAATTTTCCAGGGGGTACCTCTCACTTGCACCTCTTTGGGCACCTTATCAAGATCTGCTTCCTTGGAGTGAGTACATACAGCTACCATGACTTTCCCTACACAGTTGTAAATACAGGTGTGGATCTTCACTCTCTCCAGTATTCCTGCTGCATCTAGGCTCTCCTCAATTTCATTTGGTTCCATGTCTTCTGGTAACCCCGCCATCAGCACAACCTTACAGAGATAGTTACAGAGATCTCTGCCCCTTGGCACAGGTCTTCTAGTAATCCCCTCTCCATGGTGGTGGTGGTTGTGTTTTTTGACTGAGAAGAATATCACTCAGGTGTCTCTTTGCTCTGTGAAGGACAGCCCAAGGTGTGTGACATAGGTGTGTGCATGTGTGTACTGCTTGTCCCCATATGGGCCACTAGTGTAACTTTAGTGCCCTTGTGGCCAAGATGGAGTGTGCTTTCCAGGCAGCTTTGGCCAACAAAAGGCACACTCAGGAACGTAGCAGAGAAATTCCCTTCACACACATGCACACAAATTTCCTTTATACTCACCAGAATAGTACAATGGAAATATTTATTCACAGAGGGATGAATGGAGAAAAAAACAGGGGAAATATAGAGGAAGCATGAGGCCCCACAGACACAGTGGTACCACAATATGAAAGGGCAGACACCAAGCAATGTGTCTACCCTCAGTGTCCAGGAATCCTGGGCAGAGTTCCAGTCGGTGAGTCTTGGGTGCTCCTTGTTGTCTTCAGCACCAGTAAACTTTCAACAACAAGCCTGTCCAGTGCCCTCTTCCACCACTATCTGCAAACCCACACAGAGCGACAACCTCCCCACTTAGCTAGCTACAGACTCCTTCCTTATTCCCAGTGCAAGGTCACAAGCCCCAGTATTCACGGCCCCATGCAGCTCTGGGCAACAGTGATACTAGGTCCAGCTCTAGTTTATTCTCTTTGGGTGATTCCTTCCTTGCACAGTGCTCCTCCTGGCTCCTCTCCTGGGGCGACCCCAGGAGGCCACTCTGTCCCTCCCAGGATTTGGGCACATTCTCGGCTGCTTCGCTATTTGAGAGCCTGCCTCCTGTAGGCCCTCATGCCTGGAGCTACAGACACACCCCCCCTCTCCCTATGCCTCTAGAACAAACAGCACTTCCTCTTCCTGGAACAATCAGCATGCCCTCTGCCTCAGGACAAAGTTTTAAAGGAGCCATGCTCACTAAACCCCAAGTGGGTTACACCCCCATTCCCATCATTTTCAAGTAGCCCAAAGCCATAGACTCCTCTCCACTGCGGTGGGCACCATTTCCCTGAAAGCCTTTGTAGAAGTATGTGAAGCTGGTCCTATTACCAATGGCCACCATCTCCCATTATTTTCAATGAGACTGAAGCTGGTATACCCTAAGGGAAGATGGCTGCCCCATGTGCACTATGGTTAAAAACCTTGACAGGAACCTGAGGGAACACCTGAGTGGAATGTGGGGTACAGAGCGAAAATAAGGAGGTGCAGAGGAATATGGGATAAAAGGAGGTAGTTGAGGAGAAAAGGAAAGGGGTGCAGAAAAGGGAAAAATGCAAAGTACTTGAACACTATGCAGGAAAAGGGGGAGAAAAAATGTGGAACAAGGGACTGTGGAGGAGCATAGACAATATTGTGAGAGGGCAATAGACTTAGTGGGACAGGGAGGAAGTTGGGGAGGCTACAATAGATAAACTGAATGGCAGCTTCGGCAGTCCAGGAATTAGGGAAAGGTAAATGGAATCTCCCTTTACATTTGTGTACTTACACTTGAGTTTTGAACGGAATGATGACACACAAATTGGGGCCAGGCATCCTCCCGTGAAGTCTCACAAATCAGAAGCCAAAGTGAATGTGTGTTTTTAGTGGCAATATTTTTTGAATGTTACCTCACTTTTGAATGCTTAGGCAGGTAATACTGCTACAGTTTTAAAGAAAGAGGACATATCCTCATACTGCTTTCTCACCTAGGCACAATCCAGAAACATTTATACATTTACTTAACTTTATTACTATGTGTAATCCCACTGAAATCAATGGGACTACTTACGGTAGTAAAGTTAAGCATGTGCATAAGTGTTGGCAGGATTGGGGGCCGACTGTGAAATTCATCCCTCACAAAACCAAGCCCAAGTTTTTGGGAACAATACTGGGAAGACTACAGGAGTCTGGAGACATGAAAGCCATTTCCTAACTTCCTAAACTCCCCCCACCAGCTTCACAAGCCTAGTGGTAGTTCAGAATGCTCAACAGGATTGGAACCTTAATCAAGGTACATTGCTGAGGGTTTTCACCTTTTAAGACATCTGGCACAGGCTGTTTTCAGAAACTAATTATCCCATTGGTCTATTACAATATCGTAACTACCAGATATTTGATTTTATTTCTTGCGGTTGGGCTCTGAGCATCCTCAACTTCCACTGATTTCATTTCTAAAACTCTTCATTTTGGTATGCTGTATAGTATTTGCTGCTTTCACTCGATAAAACTATGGTGCCAGCATCTCAGTTTAATCAAGGGTAATTTATGTGCAGCAAATGCATCATACATTCTCTCTGTACCAGTCTGATATTTTTATCTGGATATTCTACTCTTAACCTGGATTCAGAGTAATGATGATGATAATACTGTATATTTTATATTGGCAGGAGTGCACACTAAGTGCAGATGTGACAGGTTTCAGAGTAACAGCCGTGTTAGTCTGTATTTGCAAAAAGAAAAGGAGTACTTGTAGCACCTTAGAGACTAACCAATTTATTTGAGCATAAGCTTTCATGAGCTACAGCTCACTTCATCGGATGTATACTGTGGAAAGTGTAGAAGATCTTTTTATATACACACAAAGAATGAAAAAATACCTCCTCCCACCCCACTCTCCTGCTGGTAATAGCTTATCTAAAGTGATCACTCTCCTTACAATGTGTATGATAATCAAGTTGGGCCATTTCCAGCACAAATCCAGGTTTTTTTTCTACCCTCCCCCCCAAACGTTCTTGTTAAACCCTGGATTTGTGCTGGAAATGGCCCACCTTGATTATCATACACATTGTAAGGAGAGTGATCACTGTAGATAAGCTATTACCAGCAGGAGAGTGGGGTGGGAGAGGTATTTTTTCATGCTTTGTGTGTATATAAAAAGATCTTCTACACTTTCCACAGTATACATCCGATGGAGTGAGCTGTAGCTCACGAAAGGTTATGCTCAAATAAATTGGTTAGTCTCTAAGGTGCCACAAGTACTCCTTTTCTTTAAGTACAGATATGTAATCGAACAAAGGAAACCTCAACTTGCTTGATATATTTCCTCTTCTTGTTAATATTCTCCTACTTTGTTTTTTTTATAGGAAATGTATCTTTACAATCTGATTAACCTAATGAACTGTTTAAATTTTAACATAATCCTACTTTTCATTTTTGAAGGATCTGGATAATTAGAACACAGTATGAGTAGCACTGAAAACCTCAGTCTAATTCTTTGAGTTGAGGTTGTTGTGAACGAGATACTTTCAATCTCTGGGGAAAGAAGTGGCGAATGAATTTTTTATTGCTGTTATGCCTCTGCTAGCAGATGGATATGAGAGCATACTGCTGCCTCAAAGGAGGTTTTTCATCCTCCTTCAGAGTGAAGACCATGTACAGCTTCAGTATGAGAGATGTACTTCGGAAGCAAATGGTAGTCTTTGCCGGTGACATTAACAGCACTGTATCTACAAGTTGTACTAATTAGTATGGAGTACTGATGACTCAGAATCATAGACTCACTATCCCATGATCTTTATTATAACCCTTGTTCTTCCTTCCCAATAGCCTCCTTCTTCTGGTATCACTTGTAATATTACGCCTAAATTAGACTAAGTTCTTTCAGACAGTATCTGTTTCTGTTATAGTTATGTAAAGTGCTTACCACACTTTCAGCGCTATGAGCCACATAACCCAAAGAGTTTAGAGTCAGATTTTTCGAGTGCTCAGTGCTAACAACTGGGACCAGAGTTTCAAAAGATCTCAGTTTCCATTTTGGCTCCAAAACAAAGCTCACATTTTGAAAAATGTTTTTCACTCAGCACCTCCTACAGTGAGGCTTCCAAATTTTCAAGAGTTTAGCACCTAACATGGAGAGCTCTTCTGAAAATCCAGAAACTTATTTTGGTGCTTAAATAGGAGCTGAGTACTTTTGAAAACTGGCCCCAACTGTGAATGCTGAGCACATCTGAAAATTCTAGCCTGTATAATAAACTATTTACAAAAACACCTATGATTAAAAAAAAAAAGGTTGCAAAGTCAAACACGCAAAAGTTAGGAAAAGTCAGAATTAAGATGGTGTTTGTGCTCATGCATTATGATGAAGTCTTTAATTAGATGATCACATACTATTCCTGCTCCCCTCCCTCTCCCCCAGGACTCTTGCCCCCTTCAGTGCACAGGCTGGTCTCACTTCTCCCAGCTCCCAGTCCCTCCCACTTCCATCTCCCAGTCCCAGACTCCTTGCCTAGCCAGTCCCAGTCTCCCTCACCCCAACTCCAAGTTCTTGTTACTCTCCCTTGCTCCCCCACCAGCTTCCAGTCCCAATTTCTACCCCTTCCTGCATATTTCTTGTCCCAATTTATCCCCCCTTCCCCAGATTCGGTTCTTCTCCTTTCTACATATAGATCATGTGGCTTCTGTCTCCATGCTGCCTGGGAACCAGCAGGAAAAGCATTAAGATCTTCCTTCTGGTGCTTGGCCCACAGCAGCTGGCAGCAGCAATTGCTGGGAAACTCCTGCTTAGCCCCTATATCCCTGGCGTGGAGCACACTCAGTGCAGACAGAATCTTTGGAGAATTTAGCTGCGAAGCTCTAGCCAGTCTATGTTTTCAAAGGATTATAACTTGTTTGAATTTAAGCAGATTTTCAGAGGGATGGCAAAAGGTACATCCCTGACACAGATAGGCCAAATTTCAATTCTCTGCTCTAAAACACGGATGTGCTAGACCATCTCAAAGAACAAGTCACCAGATTTTTATTTTATATGGGCAAAACAACATATTTCTCTAATCTCATCTCAGAAACAGCTGAAATGGTTTTTTTTTGTTGTTGTTGGGTTTTTTTCTGAAACATAGTCAAACAATTCAGCCTGAGGTGGAATATCCAGCACTGAAAATTCAGCTCAAATGGTAAAAGTATGACAATGTTAGAAGCAAATGAAAACAGAGTCTTATAATGGGAAGTGTCAGGCAGCCTTAACTATAACTTACTTATAAAAATGAACTTAACGGATCAAACTATAATGAACAGATAAAATCACCATGCACAGGTATCATCCTGAATAAATAAGATAAGGCTATTTTAGGATATTAACGAGGATAACTGAAGGAAACAGAATTTACTGGAGAAAAATAGTAAATAAATGTTTAGATAAGAGAAGTAACTAGAGCACAAGATATTAAATGGGGTCACATTTTGTGTGACATGTAAAATTAGGAATCACATATTTGTCATTATTTGTGAAAAGTATTGTGATCCTGGAGAAGTAAAAATGGATTAGAAAAGAGCTGGTATAGTCCTAATATATAAAGTAAAAGTTCTAGGAAAAAGACTGAAAATTATAGACCTATAAATGCAACATCCCTGCTAAAGCATGCAAGATGCTGAATTCCCTTAACTCCTGGTTTCCTGTAACTAGAGTTGAGGATGCACAACACCTCACAGAAATCAGGCTCTTAAGTTTTGAGATGATATTTATAGACAGTTATAAAGTTACAGTAATGTAAGTACAATTTAATAGTTGTGAGTCATGGATATGAAAAGGGCAAATCATGTCAGACAAATCTGATTACATGTTAAAATGAAATAACTACTGGTTTAGGGAATCCAATAGATTTGATATATGTGGATATGAGAAAGCCTTAGACAAAATTTGAAAGGATGGATCATATCAAAGTCCTTAAGCATGGGTTTGGTAATTAATTATTAAAATGGAAGACAGTACTAAAGATGGGCTTATGGTACAAAGTTCAGATCTGAATACCAAGTTATTTTCAATGTAAGGAGTGTTCAGATCTGTCCCTATCTCTTGTCCCTGACTTGGAATTTGTTGTGCATGCTCAGATATCTGTACCTGTGTAGAGCCTCATTAGCTTCAGTTGTGCTCCCCACGAGTGCAGGAATCTGCCCAGAGAGTCACCTGCAGGATCAAGGCTCTAGTTAGTGTGTAGAAAGTGGAGAGTTAGAGTTAAAGGTGGAAAGAGAGTTGGTGAGGAGTGGAGTCCCATAGGGCTCTAGATTAACACTGGCAGTCTTTAATATTTTATTCAGTGATGTAGACAAAGCTGTAATATGCTGGATCATTAAGTTTTACAGATGATACTAAAATTGGGGGAGTAGTTAAGACTCAGAGAGACGTAGCTATTTCACAGGATAATCTTGACAGATTAGAGAAATGGACTCAAAGGCGGAATAGGAAATTAAATGAGTATTAATTGAATGTAATGAAAAGTGATGCACTGGAGTAGAAATAATGGCCTGGACACACACAGTGAAGACATGCATAGTTTAAATTACACTGAATTAGTTAATATGCAAGAGGAAAAAATATGTGTATTGATATTGTAATTTAATATTTATCAAGTGCCAGTGAAACTGGCAATAAGATATGGTCCTTATTCCAAAGAAATTACAGTCTAGAGCAGAGCCATACAGAATAATTCAGACACATACGGTACAGAATTATGCAATATGGTTAGAGGTAATGTTGGAATCCTACAGGTCATTTTGAAAGACTAACATTTAAATGCTCATAGGCAGAGGATGTTACATCTACAGAGTTATTGAACCCCATATGAACCACCTTGAAACCTGGCTCCAAGAGAAATGGCTGAGATACAGAGTAAAGGGTACCTATGAAGAGCCTTGGGAGTAGGAGTTCATCAAAATCAATATTGGCTTGAAATTAATGTAAAGTACCAGGAAATGTAAAGAGCACTGAAGTAAATTATTCCAGATTTACACCAGTGTAAATGATTAAAATAATTAGCAACAAAAGCAAAGTTGTGCATAATAATTTCATTTCAAGGGGGCAGTATTCACTTGCAGAGTATTATTTTGCTTTGCGCTAGGTCTGGTAAACCACCTCTATTTCAGTTAACCAATGGAATGTTAACAGTCAGGAGGACTTACCCATTCAGCACACCTATACAGCAAATACATGCAAAAATAAATGAATTAAAAGTGTGTTTTCAATAAAATGAAACACTGTAAAGGGACAGTTTTCCACAACATTCCATTTAAAAGCCCTCCTCTTTCCCCCCACATCCTTAAAACATCGAACAATACAAATTCCTAGGTAGAATTAATTTTTTATTAACACGGAAAAGACAAAAAGCTTAGCTTAAAAATACAACCTCAGGACATTGCTGTAAGGTACTTATGTGGCCCCCATTAGCATAGTATCCAAACTATGCACAACACAATAAACACCCCTGTGAGATAGGGAACTGAGACCCAAAGACTAAGTGACTTACCCAAGGTCACACAGGAAATCTGTGGTAGAGCAAAGAATTTGAATCCAGGTCTACCTGAGTCTTAAGCTAGTGCCCTAACAACTGGATCTTGTTAATGATCTACAGAGATTTTTTACATTTAGGTCATGGGTTTGGATCCAACCAAAGTCAGTGATCAAATGCTGTTAATATTACGTAGCTGTTCAGCTCATTATGCCAAATGAGCTGGTGGCCCTATTCCAACACCTGGTGGTCCATCTTCCTCACAAAACCACTACCACAGTTCTGTCTACTCAGGCAGTCCGAGACATTCTTCACCATGGTGTCTGTATACCTTTTTTCCAGGAATGAACTTTGATCCTGCTTTTAGAAGGGGTCCCATGACATGGCCCGGCTTGACAAAGCCCTGGCTGGGATGATTTAGTTGGGGTTGGTCCTGCTTTAAGCAGGGGGATTGGACTAGATGACCTCCTGAGGTCTCTTCCACCCCTAATGTTCTATGATTCTATGACTAAGGCAGTGATGTAGTGGCCATAACTGCCCTTTCCCTGGTAGGTGAAGCATGGGGTTCAACAACCAACTTTCGGGCTTCTCTTAACTCCCAGTGAAGCTACAACCCTTTAGGATGATGAAAAGTTGGTTATATTGACTAGGAGAGGGGATGTCCAGGTTGTGCGCGAACACCTCCACACAGCAGCTCCTGCCTGAAAAGGTTCTGCAGAATTCCCACCAGGTTTTACAGGTGCTCTACCTCACTGACACTAGTGAAAAGCCTGGGGGAGGACACTGTGGAAACACCAATTTCTGTCAGTTAAGGAAGAATCCTCCTTTCCTCCATGCAAAGGACCTCTCTGGCTCTGGGGAGGTGAACCAGGTGTTCTAAATGTAGCCCAACCTCTTCATTCAGGCTTCTAATAGCTGAAATAAAAATTAATCATATTGTTCTAATTTGTTAGTTAAATTCATTGTCTGACCATACTATCATTCTAAAAAAGAATATTGCAAGAAAAAAATAACAGTTTAGTAGGAAGGAACTAACAAGGTCCTATGATTAATGTATCTAGCTGCTTAGCAACTAGAAAAATGCGTCTAATACTGTGACAGCAATAAGCCAATGGATCGATGCATTATCAGGCAATGACTTGAAGGAGATCAAAGTAGCAGATACTCTGACAGGGAGAAGCCTCTGTCTAGGTTCTTAAAAGCATAAAAAAAAAAAAAAATGTACTGCCAGCAACCAGCATGTTTAACTCATTGCTAGCTGTGTCATAAAATAATACAAAAATAAAATAAAGGGATATTTATATAAAGCTTTGCTTAATTTGTTTTTAACAGTAATTAACAGAAAACAACAAATTGTTACACCTTTTTTATTCAAGCTGCATTATTTAGGTGCAAAAACAATTTGTGTTAAAAAATTTAAGAATCCGGTGTTAAAAATCAACTACATCCTGAGAAATCTCAGTGAAAAGTAGAACACAGTGTATAATTAAGCTACTATTGAGATGCCTGGGGAAACTAAATCACTGGCATGACATCCCAAATACTGCAGAAAAATTGGGAGAAGGAAAAAAGTGAACCAGAGTATTTAGCTAATCTCCTAATTTCAGTGGTACTCAACTCAATATCAAAACTCAACGTGTCTGTGAAGGGAATACATTTCAATAAATTTAACAACATAAACCAATTCAGAAACTGTAAAAATAGTAGCCTGCATCTAGAAGGATTATACCACATAAATAAAATCCACAGCCTATCATGTGAACTGAGCAGTTGCAAAACAAGTTTTGAGTAGTCTTCTAGTCAAGTTAATAAAGCCTCATTAATTTTAAATTGATCACTCAATAGGTTATAAAACATTTATGAATGAATAGTGGTTTGGATATTGGCATGCAAAAGTCATAGTAAGTATCCCACTTTGCTTTGGCATATCTGCAGTGAATCTCTTAGCCATTATTGCAAAAACAAGATTTTCAACTAGAGTAGATTTGACCCAGATCTGATATGTTGTTAAAGAAACTAAAAATTAATGTACCAATGTAATTGATACGGATGTATAAAGTTTTTGCCATTAAAAAGCCTACATTTGTCAGTGCATACCAGTGCTATTTCCTATTCCACATACATAAAAATGGGTGGTATCCTAGAACCAACTACACAGTAAATGTTGGCAATTGCTGATTTTTCAATGGTGACCATGGTAAGAGCTATCTCAGTTTAAATCACAACATTTCAGTAGCCTATCCTACACATTTAAAAATCATGAGAGAGGCTCCAAAAATCATGAAATTGTCTTCACAATAATGAGATTTTGAAAAATGATTTGGGCACTTTTTTTTTGCCTTCTGGTTTTTGTGCCGCCAAGGATCACATTTGCAAGTTTTTCTCTGCAACTATAGACCTAGAAACTGACTTTCTATAAATGAAAACTGAGATTCTCATGTAATAACATGACCCTAGAAATGGGGGCTTTAGGACACGCCCAAATATTGTAAGACTTAAGACAGCCCAGGAGAGTTGACATAATTTCAAGCAAACTTATGATTTTGCTGTAAATTGATGTGAAATGTGTAGGTTTTCATGGTTTTTGGTGAGCTACCAGAAGAAACTTGGCTCTGTTGGCTGAGATTCACGTTTAAATTTTGATTCCATAAAACTGAAGCTCAAGAATTTAACTTTTCTCTCCTTTTGCCCCCAATCCTGGCTGCTGCTAATTGCTACTCTTTTTTTCCTTTATAACTGGGCAAATTCACTGTCTAAGTTTCATTAACTTCTTTAATTGGTAACTAGACTTGTCCTTCTGAAAGTGCCCTCCACTAGACCTGTGTCTCCTGCATACAGCATCAGGACTGCCCTCCAGGATATGGTGCTCTTACCCAAAGGCAAATAGTGGAGGCCTTGTGAAGGAGGAATTGCAATGAATGTTAGAATTGAAACCAGCTTTCATTTTTGGTTGCTTTTAAATCAAGTGAAGATGAAGTTCTGAAGTTATCTGTCTGACTTATGAATTGTTCCATCTTTCCCATCTGAAATACAAATGTCCCTCAGTAACACAGCTTGTGGCACGAACAAAGATAATAAATTTAAGTAACAGCCATCACTCTTGCTCCAACAGTTCTTTATTTTAAAAAGTATGTGGGTTAAGGCTAAAAAATGGCCTTGAATCAAAGCTTAAGAATGTGCACACCCTTGAACTTTGAAGGGTTTGGAATCTAAATCCAGATACTAACTTCATATTGCCCTTCTATGTCTTTTATGGGCTGAACACAAAACCTACCTATGTTTCTGGTATGAGGGTTTCAAAATCCTATTTGAATTGTACAGTTTGGGCCTTCTTTAGTTACGACTGTATGGTCATCTTTTGTAGCTACATATCGACACATGCAGAGACGTATACATACAAAACCAAATATTATTATCCAGTTGATCAAATTCTATCACTGAAATTAATTTATTTGCTTTTGTTCTGCTTGGGATTTTTATTTACCTTGGTATTTACTTTAGGATCTGGAAAAAAATAAATATTTCAAAGGAATATTCTTCAAAGCTCCAATAGATGTCAGTATCAAAATAGAAAAGAGAGCCAGTTGTGTAATGCTGTTAAAGAAAAAGGCAGCGGGAAAAGCCTTGTTTGCAGGCGTATTTCAGATTCCAACAAGACAAAGCAATTCAATGAGCTATAGATCAAAATAAAGAGATGCAAACAGCAAATGCAACACTATCCTGTTGCTTAAAACCTTACTATAGGAGCAGGAACTACCAATATGTAGGATGGAATGAGACTGTGAAAATAAACCAAAAATCAATTTCCCTCTAACCCCTCCATCTCTTTCCCACTTGTATTTGATTATAAAAGCTGACCCTTCCTTTCTTGTAGCCCATTTTTCAAGTCTGAGCCCTATTGAATCATCTTTCCGCTGCAGGGAGAAGTAGTGTTTTGTTTTGCTTTGCTGTTTTCAAGGATCCCTTTTTGGAAGTCTGCTTTGCGGTTCACTGCAGTTTATGGAATTATTTAAGTGTTGTATCAGTCAAGACAAAACAGAGATATCAGAAATAGGCAGGCTGTGGCAAAGCTGGCAAATAAAGTAAGTTCAGAGCCAGTTTACAAAAGTGGCCAAAGATTATGCTGTTGCAGATTGAAAACAGAGTAAGCCAATGCTCCTCCTTTGAGCCAGCCTACCCCCCATCTCTCCCTCCGGAAACTTTATATTTTCTCTCTGTGTATCAAAATCTTTCTGTTTCTCTCTCACCTATTTATTTTTGTGTTTAATTGGTTTGAGTGGGCTTCTCAATGATTATCTGGTGTCCCAATAACTTAATTTATGCCTCCTTGAGATGATTACACCAGCAACAACTGGCTGGGTGCATGGGGTGGGGAGGCCTGTGTGCACTTTTAAAAATCCAGGAAGAATGGCCAGCTCCTTACTCACTGACCCGCCCTGTGGGAATATGCATGGCAACTTTTTCTGAAAATCTGCAAGTGCCCAAATATATGCTGAGTCCCATTAGGAGCAACCGGCAAGGCACTTGAGCCTGTGCAAGCTTTGTAAAATTTGCCATGAGTGCACTGATATCCATCAAAGTACAACAACACACCATGAGATCTAGAAAGAAAAGGAGTACTTGTGGCACCTTAGAGACTAACCAGTTTATTTGAGCATGAGCTTTCGTGAGCTACAGCTCTGAATTGGAATTCCAATTCAGAGCTGTAGCTCACGAAAGCTCATGCTCAAATAAACTGGTTAGTCTCTAAGGTGCCACAAGTACTCCTTTTCTTTTTGCGAATACAGACTAACACGGCTGTTACTCTGAAACCTGTCATGAGATCTAGGTGTTCAATGAAAATAGCTAATACTTGACTTAGTGAAGACTCACAGTGAACCAAGCCGCAGAAAAAGGAATTTGGAAATAATTTTGAGTAACAAATACATTTGCGAAACATGTGCTCTGTTTGCAGACAGTTTGGCCAAAGGGAAAGAGACAAGGCTAGTTGAATAAGTTATTTGCTGCAAATTATTCGTCTAGCTCTGAAGCCCCTGAACAAACGTAGAAAGGCTGTCGGCAACTGTAAATGAAATTCAGTAAATTACCAGCTGCACTCTGCGTTCAGTGTGGTGACAGCTTTGGGGCTCCCACTGAAGAGAACATTTGTTTTTTAATGTAGTTAATTTTACAAAAACACCTCTTAGAGTGCAAACAAATGCTACAGTGCAGGTAGTTGTATGTTAAAACACATTATGATGATTTTGATTGTAACCATCATTTAATGAACTGTAGGAAGTGAAACAATTTAAAGAACCAAATTGAACAACAAACAAAACATTCAAGTTAATGGCACCACGCTCATGTACCCGGGTCAGAACTTGGCCCTTACCAGGAAAGCAGAACATTATACACAATGTGTTCACTGCAGCCTTCATTGTGTGTGTGTGTATGGGGGGGTAGGCTGGCTGGCAAAAAAGGGTCATTGCCCTTTTAAGGGCTCCTCCTACAAATGGGAGGGGAGAAAGAGTGGGAAGAAGGTGGGAGGTTTTCAGGGATGTGCAGGAAGCAGCTGGAGCCAGGTCAGGAGAGGGTCACTTTACTGCCCTTCCAGCTGACTGCAAAAGTGGAGGAGTATTTATACCCCATGCAGCCCTGGAGGAGCTGTCTTTTACCAGGATCAGTTGGAAGCATGTCTTTGGTAGGTGTATTCCCTTCTCCTACACAAGGGAGAGGGGACAAGGCTAAGGCAACAAGATCTCAGTCAGTACAGGATACACGGGCTGCCATCCAAAGGGGGACCCCTTACCCCATGGTGCAGGACAGCAAGCATTAAGGCTTTGGGAAGCAGACCAATAATTGATTGAAGTTATACATGTATGTTGTTTTAGCAATAATTCATGGGTTACAAGGTGCTACAGGACAAGCAGAACCAGAACTGGGAATGAGCTACCTCTAGGATCCAGGAGGCAGAGCATGAGACCAGCAAGAGAAACAGCCAGTTCTGGCAGGGGTGAGTTGAAATGACACTAAAGAGTGGTAGAGGTGCAGTAGAGTTCAGGGGACAGATGCGAAATGGGCGTGGCTGGGGAGAGCATGGAGCTGCAAGGTCATTCAGTCATTGACCTAAAAAGCGTTAAAAAAAATATATTGGAATTGGAAATGGTTCAGAAAAGGGCAACAAAAATGATTTGTTGAACAGCTTCCATATGTGGAGAGATTAATAAGACTGGGACTTTTCAGCTTGGAAAAGAGGCAACTAACGGGGGATATAATAGAGGTCTATAAAAGCATGACTGGTATGGAGAAAGTAAATAAGGAAGTGTTATGTACTTCTTCTAATAATACAAGAACTAGGGGTTCACCAAATGAAATTAATAGTCAGCAGGTTTAAAACAAACAAAAGCAGTATTTTTTCACACATCTCTCAGTCAACGTGTGGAACTCTTTGCCAGGGGATGTTGTGAAGGCCAAGACTATAACAAGGTTAAAAAAAGAATTAGAGAAGTTCGTGGAGAATAGGTCTATCAATGGCTATTAGCCAGGATGGGCAGGGATGGTGTCCCTAGCTTCTGTTTACCAGAAGCTGGGAATGGGTGACAGGGGATGGATCACTTGATGATTACCTGTTCTGTTCATTTGCTCTGAAGTTTCTGGCATTGGCCACTGTTGGAAGACAGAATACTGGGCTAGACGGACCTTTGGTCTGACCCCATATGGCCATTCTTATATTCTCTGGGTATCTCCCCTGGGCTTGGTTCCTAAGAAGGCTCCTGGTGAATACTGCTTGATCCACCACCTGTCATTAATATGATAGGCCCTAAATTATCTTCAGTGCACTATTCCTCCTTCAATGAGACTGTGTGCATGGTTAGGACCTGTGGCGTAGGGGCACCGTTGGCAAAATATACATGAATTTGGCTATTCTGTTACTGCCAGAGTATCCTTCTGATTTTAACTTCTTGTGTTTCTGTTTTGAGGGTCAGTTTTATTTTGATAACGCACTTCCAATGGGATTGGCCATCTCCTGCTCAGTGTTTGAAAAATTCAACACAGTGCTGGACTGAGTGGCAGTGGTGCAGGAGTCTGGTTGACACCAGGTGGTACACCATTTGGATGACTTCTTGTTTGCATGTAGGGCAGATTCTGAGGAGCGTGCCAGCCTACTGGCCACATTCCAGGCCCTGGCTGGTATGTTGAGAGTACCGCTGGCTGATGAAAAAACAGACAGGCTCTCTATAAAGATATCTGAGGACTGAGTTAAATATGTGGGCTGGTATATCTAGACAATGCCCCAGCTAACTTCTGGGGTTGATTACAAAGGGTAGAGTGGGCAAGAAGGTTACACAGTGGGAGCTACAATCTATTATTGGCATCTTAACTTTGCATGCTGAATGGTGGCCCTGGGATGGGCATTTAGTATCAGATTGTCAGCTGTCACTGTGGGAATAGCCAAACTCAACCATTATATAATGATTAATAAAGAGAGGAAGAGGATTTGGGCATTTGGGAACAGTTTACGAATCAATTTAATGGAATATCTTTTTGAAGGGACGAATGGACAATAGAGGCAGATTTACAGGTTCATTCAGATGCATTGGAAGGAATATATTTTGGAGTATTTTACCAAGGCAGGTGGGTATGTCCAGAAATGGCCCTCAGATTGGACACAAAGAGGTACAGTAAAGGATATAACATTCCTGGAATTCTTTCCCATTTTGGTATTAACTATTTGGGGAACAGATTTTGAAAACAAAAGAGTGGGGTTTTGGAGCGACAACATGGCTGCGGTACACGTTACCAATTGCCAGTCTTCCAAATCATGCAGGATTATGAGGACACTCATATTACAGTGTTTAAATTTTAACATACACATGGGGTTGATAATGGTATAGCTGATTCACTGTCTCAATTTTAGGTGGACAAATTTTGGGTCCTGGCACCAACAAGGAACTAGAACAGATGACTGGAGCCTGGGTGTATCATGGGGCAGTACATAACTCAGTTGCACCACAAATATTTAGGGCTTATGACATGTGTTTCAATGATTTTGTACAATTTCAGGAGGAGGAAGAGCCTGTCCATGTTATCACCTATTCTGGAAGACCAGGTACTACAATACATGGTCTCTCTGGAACCTGAGGGCTGCATCTACCATCTCTAGTCACCTATTAAGCTTTATATTTGCCAGTAGGCTGAGTGGTTACTCAGATCCTTGTAGCGGGTTCTTAGTCACTAGGTTTTTAGTAGTGTGGCCTAGGGACTGGGCCTTAGAGAGGATCTACATCATCCCATCACTGTGCAGATGCTTAGGTTTTTGGTGCCAACTTCTTAGCCAAATATCCAGAAGCAGACAGAAGGTAGCCTTCTTCAAGGCTGCATTCCTGGAAGCATGTTTTTAAGCTTTTAGAGTCTGACTCTCGAACTAGTGCCTGATACCAGGGATACCTCAGGGCTTTGGAGTGGAGGGTTTTACAATGGGAGGAACAATCAGTCGTCTTAATCCTGAATGAGCTTGAAAACCAAGTGAGGGAGTAAGATGAGTCCATAATGCTATAGGAGGGGTGTAGGGAAAGGATTTTCCCAGTAAGGGTATTAAGGACTTATATAGGATGAGACCCATTGAAGAGGGGCCCCTCTTTATTCATGGTGATGGGGCATACTAATTTGTTACATACTCACAACATATTAATTTATTACGGTTTCCAGAAAGGGCTTTTTCAGAAAGTTGGGCCTACTGGCAAAAGAATTTGGTTCCCACTCATTCCAGATAGGAGCTGCTGTTGATTCAGGCAATTGGCCAATGCCATTCAACTGTATACAGTATGTAAATGAGAGCCGCAGTAGGAAATTAGAGAAAAGTTTCTTGTTTTTCCACTGTCAAGATCGTGCAAACAGGGCAAGTGAGTGACAGTGTGGATCTGCAGGCACAGCATTGTATACTGGGCATACAAATGGGCTTCTGGGTTGTTGGGGAAATTCATAGCTGAGCCTAAGGGATGAGGGAATTCTGAGCTAGCATAGAAAGAGGGGCATTGCTATGGGAGCAGCTGATGCTCCATGTGCACTCTTTGGCAGCCTAGGAGCAGACAGTGGATGCAAATATTGTTCATGTCCATGAAAAAGGAAGGTATCAATGAATATATGGGAACTGTGACAGGTTTCAATCGGTCCACCGAGCCTCTAGGGGGCGATAGAGAGCTACTGTCCCACTGGCAGGCCTTAGTCACACCTTTCGGTCACTGGGGAATTAGCGGAGAAGGTGTGCTGGCCCGAGTAAGCGGCGGGCCCCTCAGGCGGGGGGGTGGGGTGGGGTGGGAGGCAGCGTTCCAGCCCAGGGCCCTGACAGTGGCGGGAGGAGAGGGTCCCGCTGCTGGGTCAGCGGGGAACCATCCGCGCCACGGTGACCAAATACACCCACCCCACTGTGCAGTTCTGCCCTTGGGCTACTTCCTACCCGGTCCCTCCAGCTCGTCCAGGTATTCAGCTGCTGGCAGCTCCAGCTCCCCCTCTGTGTCAGGCTCACGCTGGCCCGGGTTACAGCCTGGCCCCTCCAGGTCCTCCAGGTACTCAGCAGCTGGCAGTCCTGGTCGCCACAGGCCTTCCTCCCAGTCAGGTTTCTCCTGGCCCAGGGCCTCCCCTGGGTCAGCAGCAGGGTCTGGCGGGAACATCCAGCAGCCTGTGTCTGTCCCCTTCCCTGGTGCTGCCCTCACTGGGCAAAGGGCCCCACCCTTTGTACTTCCTGTCCCAGCCCTCCCCTTCTGGGGATTGGCATAAGCTTGGTCTGGCCCCGCCCACTCAGGCTGAGAGGGTGGCTTTTTATCCTCTGGTTCGGAGGGAAGCCACCCTGGCTCCCTACAGGAACCCAGGATGAGGGTGGGGCAGGAAGCCAAGCATAATTGTTGGTACCTCCTTGTGGCAGATGTCCAGTGCAGATTCTCTGTATGAAGGGGATATGGTTATCAGATAAAATGGATTGGGAAAGGCTTTTAAGGAAAACATCCCTTAAGGGAGCTGAGAAAGGTGGGTTCCTCTGTCCTTTTTGAGCCCCCTTTCACCTCATACTAGAGGAAGGCAGCAAGGCCCCAACAGTGGGAGAACTGGGATCTGATTGGGAATTATGTGGAAATGATTAAGGAAATGATGATTACCTGCACTGTACAATTTATTGCTGAGTGGTCCCAGATAATTTAAGTGAATACAGTTGTGGCCTAACTAAACCACATCCATTGCCTCCTGTGTGTCTTCCAGAGTAGCCGGACAATATGTTCTTTCTGTCAGTCTTAACCTGCTCAGACATTTCTTCCAAGCCCAAATAGGAATCTCCAGACAGTGTAAAAAGAGTATCAGTTCTAAAGCTGGAGAAGACTATGCCTGAGAACAGATGTAAGAAGCAAGCACAGACTGCTGAGAGCTGGGTACTTTCTAACAAGAGGTAGACTTATACATCTAGAATTGAAAGAATAAACTTAATTCTAATTCTTAGAACTGGAACCTGCGGTCATGCAACACTGGGATCAGCTCTCTGGGAATGGAGTGATGAGCTGTCTCTTCTGTTATTCACCTGCCACCTAACTTCAAAGAAGGAGCTTCTCTTTTCTTTCCCATCAATCATCTCTGATATGTTGCTGCCAATAGGAGCTTTATCTTTGAGAATTCTCTTTTGTATTCAATCTATGAGAGAAAAGCAGGCATCCTGTCCTTGAGTGAAGGACAACATAACAAACAGTTTGCTTGGGTGACCTCTTTCAGTTGCATAGTAGATGCTTTGCACAAAGCATCTCTTTCATTGTTGAAATTGCACAGCACAGCTGAACTAATCCCTTGATGGAGCTCTTATACAGATGCCCCACATCTAGCAGGAGGATCCTGTGATCTGGCTGATTATCACATTTGTGTAATTTCTCCACAAAAGATGTGAGAATGGTACCCAACCTTACAACAACACAAGTAATAAAGCATCAGGAACAGTGTGCTCCCACCAGCCGACAACACACAGACGATCACTTTCTGCAGCACTGTAAAAGTCACATACAGAATGGAATTCTACCTGCTCTATGCTTCCATCTGTATTACATTGGTGCAGGGGCACAACATTGAAGGACCACAGTTGTCACAACTATAACAAGCTGAAAAAGAAACAGCTGATAGGACTTCAGGCTGTAAATATAACATTCAACATATTTCTCTAAATAATCAAATTGTGTGGCAGGAAACATGACTTGAGAACACATTTCCCCGCCTTTATGGCTCATTTCCCCTTTCCCTTCATAATCAGAGGGTAGACAGCAAGAAGAAAGACACTTAGTGCTATTACCTACTGTGTGCAGTTTGTCAGAATATATATAGAATTTTGATTACCCACATATAGTGGGCAAGAAATCAGTGTCTTGCGGAGAACAAAATTATTATATATATAGAATTAAGAGAATAAACTTAATTCTAGTTCTTAGACATGGAACCTGAGGTCATGCAACACTGGGATCAGCTCTGGGAATGGAACGATGAGCTTTCTCTTTTGTTTTTCATGAGTCATATATAATAATTTTGTTCTCCACAAGACGCTGGTTTCTTGGCCACAACCTAATATATGTGGGTAATCAAAATTCTACATATTAGATTTTGACAAACTGCAGTGGTGTATCTACTGGTCCCCATATCAGGGCTCTGATTTAACTTCTTTAACCATACAGAGATGTAGGCACTGATGTTTTTGTGGTTCTGAGATCCCCTTAGCAGAAAAGCAGATCCTAAGGTAGACTATTTAGTAGTGAATATCCTGCTGCTTATTTAGATCACTACACAACTTTCTTTTCCAGAAAATCACCAGGAAAAAACCATAAAGATAGTGACCTATATTTTTGGCAATTATGACCGAGTACAGGCTGTAGGATTGAATTTGGTATATTGTGTTACTCTTTTGAATATTTAATCAAGAATACAGTGGTCTACATTTGCTATTACTATACAGTGGTACTGGCTATTACCACAATTTGCCCTTGATTTAGACTAAAAAACACCTCTAATAACTGTGGAGTTATAATTGGCAAAGATTAACATCTTAATGGCTGCTATATCACACAGTACGTCTGGTTGTATATATTTACAAAATACTGTAAAATATAAAAATCCTACTCTATATTTTTGTTGTTTCTGTGCATCTGAAAACTCATCAAAATAAATGTACAGCACTATTGTATTTCTCCTACTAGGCTACCTGGCAATGTTTGAAGCACATTTAGTAATACTCATGCTGGCAGTGCTGGGAAAGGGCCTGGAGAAATTTGCTAGGTAATGCTCATCCTCAGCCATAACGGCCAGTGCTGTGGAGGCCCCAGCATATTGTCAGTAACATGTTTACAAACCCAGTAGAGCAGAGTCTGGCAGGAGCATAAGGAATTGCATTGCAAGTACTCGTAGACTCCCCGAAGCCACCAGCACATTTCATTTCCTTGACTTGAATAAAAGTGGAAAATCCATGTAATATACCAGAAAAGCCATTTTCTTGTTTTGCAGAATATGCAGTATATATCCACTCATCAATGAAATACAGCCAGCTGTGTGGTGGAACATGGCAGATTTTTAAACATGCACAGCAACGTGATAATAATTAAGGTCAAGGAATAAAAAAAAAAAAACCCTCACAACATATCAAGCTGAAATTGCATGGACAATTTAAGAGAGAGAATGCTCCTAACCCAGATTTGGAAAGAGCACCAGGGTTAAATAGTTGTGTGCTGATGAAAAAGCACCAGGGGATCTTTAATGACCGCAAGTCTTATCTGATATGAGCAATTTGCTCAAGTGCTATTCTTCCTGCAGTGCCTGCTCTTTTTACATTGCTTTCCTATGCTAATGCTACCTTTAGTTTGAAGATAAAAGCTTTGTATACACTACACTTTTGTTGATACAAGTTTTGTTGTTCACGGGTCTGAAAAAAATACCCCCTGAATGACAAAAGTTTTACCAACGAAAAGTGCCGACAAAGCTACTGTCTCTCGTTGGGGGTGGATTAATTTTGTTAGCAAGAGAACTCTCTCCTGCCAACAAGGAGCGGCTACACTGTGCACCTTTTAGCGGCACGGCTGTGTCACTAAAAGGTGCGTAGTGTAGAAGTAGCCTAGATGTCCAGTAAAAAGGTAAACTGGAGTTTATGCTATTCACTTTTGTGCCTTTCTCTGCTACTCCCAGTCCTCCTCATGTAGTTGTCATCCTCCTACTCCTTTCCTCCAGATGATCCTCTCTCCCCTAATGCACTGCTGGTGGTCTGCTGCACGCTATGCAGCTGTTTTTCCCACACTATGCAAAAATCCCCTGTCTCTTCATGCTTCCAAACCCCACCTTCCAGTTGCCATGTGTGGAAATGTGGGGGAGAAGACTTGAAATTTCATTTTTTATAGGCTGTTTAGAATGATAGCAAAAAAATCAGCAACATTTAAGCCCATCAACTAAACCATTTCGTGCATTTGCATGGGCAATGTCTCAGGCTGGTTCTTAAAGACCTCATAACTCTTCATGGAAAATATGAACAGCTGACATAAAGAGCTGCAGTGAGGAAGCAATTTGCAGCGCACAAGAAATTTTATTGGACCTACAAAATCCAAAACTAGATATGCATTCTTCGGCATCATATGCTGGCACCTTATCTAGTTCCTAATTATTTGCACAGATAGAAAGCCTCTTGCAACAAAGTTTTTAAAAATCCACTGTTGAGAAACAATTCTGCTTCTATACAAGAGACTGTTATATTTACTCCATTGTTCTTTATTGTTAAGAACATATGCATGCAAATAATAAAATCTTTGTATGCTATGATGAAGATTCTGTCTGCTCCTCCATGAGTGTGCAAAGATAGGAAGGATGGAGATGGTCCAATTAACCCTCTGACCTCCCTTATTCACCTCACCAAGGGCGAGCCAGGATTCAGTTCTTGTTCTCTTTGGGTGAAATGCATCCCTATGCAGAGGGCCTGCACAAAGGCTCTGCATCACTTAAGTACTCAAAATAGGGCTTGAGTGGGACAAGTGGTCCCTAGACCTTCTGCTGGCCCTCAACACCTGGTGGGCTTTTTCCCTTGAGGGCAAGATGTGAGGAAAGATTAGCTCTGCTAGTGGTCACCTGCTGCCTAGTTACTATGTTGATAGGTTTATTAGAAATGCCAAAAGAAAAGGAGTACTGGTGGCACCTTAGAGACTAACCAATTTATTTGAGCATAAGCTTTTGTGAGCTACAGCTCACTTCATTGGATGCCAGTGGTACAGTGGTGCCACTTCATTTTTGCCATTCTGAAAGCTAGTCCCAGTTTGAAAACTACTTATCCATCCACTGGGAATATTGGTAGAAACAGTAAATAATTGTCAAGACTCCCCAGTGTACATTGATTAGATAGGCAGGGCCTCGATATATTTCCCCTTCTCTGTGCACCAATCTGAAGTTCTTAACTCAAGTTAAGACCACACGCTTAATTAAAAGGAGATGCAGGAAAAACCCAACCTAGTTTCAGTCATCCTCACACCCAGCACCTCAAAAATACTACTTCCGATTCTCCCACCCACACCTCATCATCTTTCAGTCCTTCATTCAGACACCACTGAGCAAGCCATTTTACAATGGTGGGTAGAAAAAAGGCACAAGACTTGGTGAACTTGTTTTCCAAAATTAAGAGCTTTAAGAAACATCTAAGCTGCTGCTCTGCATAACATCCCATCACAAAAACCACTTTCCCCCATTGTGGGTACAATCAGAAGTGAAACAAATTTGTTCCTTTAGAATGAATAGCTGTAATGAGTCCGTGGCCACATAAATACAGACCCCAGTCAAGAGTGGACAGAGAACCCAGCACCCGCAACACTAAAACCATGAGCTCCTATTACTTGAGCTAAAGTTAATTCACTATCTCCAAAGGGCAGGGCTCTTATCCTCCATGCCAGAGAGAAACATGATCACATGCAATATGCTAACAGACAGTTCTTGAATCTGAAAATCAAACTTTAACTGTCTTTATATAGTTTTTTCCATTTTTGGCAAACATTTTTGAAATTGCAATTTATGTGCTGATAAAGTGCTCACATTCAAGGACTTTGGAAAAATCTAAGTCATAATAAAATCACAAATTCGATAGTGTTGAAATGCTCCACGATTTTCTTCTTCCTTTTAATCAGACATTATTGCTACTGGGTTGCCTGCCTTCCCTGCACTAATTCCGCATGTTCAAAGGTTGCATGTGAAATCTGTAGCAGTACATCCTGAGGCATAGAGAAAACAGAGGGAACAGAGAAGGGAGAAGGAGAGGATGAATAGGAAAAGGGACAGTGCTGTAATGCTGAGATGGAAATAAAGGAGGAATCATAAGATGAAAACAGGCAGGCACATGTGAAGCGAAAATGTATGCAACATATGTGAACACTACAAGTAGCTTACTCTGTGTTTTGAATATTGGACATATAAGTATATCTAGACTTATATGCACTATTATGAAAGGGGCCATCTTTATTATTGTAGTAAGCTCACATATGTAACATACATACAAAATATAACATATGTGGATATGAAACACATGTCCTCATTTATTTCCTTCCACACATGGGAAATCATAACAGGCAAGAAGAGGACCAGTATATTTTACAGAAATATGTAAATATACACACACAATACACATAAATGGATAGAGAGAGACAGAGAAATGAGAAGACAAGAAGGAATAGAGAAGGAAGTATTTAAAAATAGCAAGAGGTAGGAAAAAAGAGGATTAATTTTGTATGATTTTTCAATGCCCAAACCATAAACACAAGGACACTCAGCAGATCATACTTAGTCAATGTTTCCACATTTTTCTGCTGTTTTCCATAGTTGGGGCAAAGATGACAAAAGTCTGAGCCAAGCTTTCCATTGGCCCTGACTTTAAAATAGAAGTGTCGATCCACTATACAAGATGTCTTATTTCAGCTTTACATCTGCAGTTTAATTGTCAATGTTTGTACACCTGCTTCCCATGTAGAAACTTAGAATGCAGAAGCATTCTAGGCATCCAGATGAGCAGAAAGTGCCAGACATAAAGACGTGATATAACAGATAATACAGCATATTATGGCTCAGATTCTCTCCTGTGCTGAGATCTGCTCGGTGCAGGGGTACTGGTTGGCTGAAACAGTTCTGTGGGCCAGTTTGTGCCAGCCCCAGGCCAAAAGGGACGACATGCCATCTGTGGATCAGGGCTATATGCCAACTGTACTATGCCTCTGCCCCCCTCCAATCTGTGACACATCCCTCAACGCTGGGCAAAGGAGGATGGTAGGAACAGGAGACAGCTCTCACAGTGTTACACCCAATATTATCAACCCAAAGTGTTTAAAAATCAGGAGGCAGACCTCAAATTGACTTAACAAGTATGAGATTAAAAAAAAAGTTTGACTCTATTTACCTTCTCACTTTTGATATTTTACTGTTCATGTTTTCAGGCTTTTTTCTGCAACCTAGAAGGCTAGAAACTTGTTTAAAATATAAAAAGAGTGCTGAGATTCTGATGTAATCACATGACTCTAAGAGATGAAGCTTTAAGAAAAACATAGCAAGACTCAGGACAAAACTGCAAGAATTGGCAAAATTGTTTACAACCTAGTGTTTCACCTTTGCTGGGAGGATTCTCACCTGGCCAGCTACGGCCAGACGGGCTCCTTTGCACCACCTGAGTAGCAAAAAGTAACCAGCCTGGGAATAGAATCTGACCCTTTAACACGAGGGAGTAAAAAATGAGTGGAGAACACAGATTAAAGTAAATGGTGGATTCTCTGTAACCTGAAGTCTTTAAATCATGAGTTGAGGACTTCAGAGGTTATGGGTCTATTACAGGCTCTGTGGCCTGTAATGTGCAGGAGGTGAGACGAGATGATCATGATAGTCCCTTCTGACCTTAAAGTCTATGAGTGATTGCGCAGGCAAAGCGAGGCCCTACACTAAACTTGATAGATTTCTGTGTTAGTTGGTATGTAACAGGATAACTCTGGAACACCACATCTGATCCATTCCAAAATTTCAGGAAATATTCTAGACATCAGTGGCAGAACCCTATTGATTTTAGGGTAAATTGTAAAACCTGAAAGGGAAAATGGGGGACACACAGAGCCCGTGGATCTGCTGAGAACACCCAACAGCTTTGACTGGCTCTGTCATGGTCTATAGAACAAAGAACCAGTCAAAGGGCAGCTATTAACACCCCTGTACAGCTCTGCCCAGATCCCAGTGGAGTCTAAAATATTGTCCACCAGAATGACTTATCTCCTAGACAGAAGGAAAAGAAATAATAGCAGGGGGAGCCCAAAGCGACTCTGCATGCAGAACATTTGAGTTGTCGGGGACATGAGGTGGTGGCATTTTATGAAAAAGAGTTACCCATAAAAATTCTATAAGGTCTGCAATAGTATTTTTCTCACTAGATGCCCTCCTAGAATTCATCTGATATCAGCTGTTTCCAGACAACTGTTCAAATAAAAAGCATATGGAGAATGCCAAGAAAAGGAGCAATGGGCCCTTTAAAAAAGAAAAGCAGGGAGGTAGGGGAGAAAGAGAGAAGGAGAACCAAAATATAAGTGAGCACTGCTTGTTTCATCTATTAGCACAAGGCAGTGTTTGCAGTTAACATTTAATTAATTCAATTAATTTAATCAATTAATTCCGTTCAATTCACTGGCCCACACTGACTCTGAAGCCTCCTAGAAACAGAGACCTTATGACAAGGTGATCATGTCCCCTTATCTGACGGCTAACAAGGTATTATGTGACCATGCAAAGCTATTGTCTGCCTTGCTAATGTGTGAGAGTGGTTTTCCCTGGCTGGCTGATTCATTTTCAGCCTCTGAATGGGTCTTCTTCTGCTCAGTGCTATTAGTCCATAACTTAAGAAAATTCACTTGCAAATGTGTATACTGAAATTAAAGAGTAATAAAAGAATATTGAAATGTTTCCAAATAACTACAGCACACTGCAATTTAAAGAGGAATGGGAGAATGTAGACATCTAATAATTTGACCTCAACTCTCAAACTCAGGGTTATATAGGAAGTAGGGGCCCGATTCTGGTGATTTAGAGCCGGCAGCCCTATAGCAACCACACCTCACAGACTCCAGTATTTGGACATGCTCTGAGAATGGCTGCAAGTTGGAAGGGGTGGTGTAGGCAATGGCTGGAGTATTTTGCATAAAACCACCTCTGCCCCTCCACGTAGGATGAGTTATCCAGGAGGCACAGCACAGAATCCAGCCCTGGTATTCCATCATAAATTACTTCACCTTTTTATATTTCTGACTTCCTTTTCTTTGCATTACTGAATTTATTTTTGGATACTCCCTGTGAATTCTGAAGATTTTCATGTTAAATGTGAAATAATTTGACAGTCCAAAGTCTTAACCTATGCTTACTTTAGAAATCATGTTCTTTTCACTACAACATATAAATAAATGACACTGGTTATGGTAATTTTAAAATTAATTTAATAAATTATAATCAGATTAAAACAGTCATTTGACTATTTCAATATTACACATATCAAATACAAATTTCTAGTGCACACAATGCATTCAGAAACATGGGAACTTGAAGATCGGCTGCAACCAACATTATAGGAACCTGCGGAGTTTTAGCTCAATCAGCCATTTTTTCCTTTCCTTCTGGAGATACCCCAGTGAGATTATTCTGTTTATGGAGCTTTCAAAGATTGCTACTGATGGGTGAATACATTTCAATGTAAAATGTGTGACATTTAGCAATAATATAGCACACTTATCTCCATGGTACCTACCCACATCATTTAAATCAAACTCGCAACACTCTTGTGAGGTAGGTACTTTTATCTCCATTTCAAAGATGGGAAAACTGAGGCACAGAGTGAATAAGTTACATGGCCAAGGTCACAAACTGGGAATAAAACCTAGATTTGTTGGCTACTATGCCTGTGTTTTAACTACTAGATCACATTTCCACAATCTGAGTTAGAAATATTTGATTTCATTTATCTAATCTCTTAATCAGAGATTAGAATTCTACCAATGTATGAGTAAATTTATGTTTAAGGATTTAAACCCAATACTTTTAATCTGAATACTTCTAACATTCCCAAGGAACAATTTGTTCATCTTGGTCTGAATCAAAACCCTGGATCCAAACATTCCCACACTTTATGAAAGGTCTTAGACTCATCTCTATTCAAACTGACACCTGTTTTCCCAATTAAACATATTTTAGGGATTCAGCATAGCCCCAGGTGAAAGGCACAAGCAATTTGTCTTTCTAGTTGACTGAACATTTTGGGTAAAAATAGGCCTGATGCTCAACTCCACTGAAAATCAAACCCATTTTATTTAAATATAGAGTTAGGTGGCCAGGTGGAGGCATCCAACTTGTAAATGCTGGCATCAATTCTCTGCTACAGCTAAAGTCTAAAACTGTGGGTTGACTAAAACCAGGATATTTATGCACATCTGAGCTCTCTATTACTACATCTTAGTACTGTAGAGAAAAATGAAAAAACAAAAAACCAATACAAATACATTTTAATCCAGGTATTTTCACCCGTTTGAAGTTTGCACGGCAACCTAAAGTTTTTTAGCTTCTTGATTTTGAGTATTTTCTTTTTTTAGTCTTGGAACAACTAAAAGTTGGAAAAGCATAAGGAAAGAAGAACAACCCATCTCCTCTATTTTTGCTAATCTTGCTTTTAGGAGCCTCCCCCGGTTTTCCTATATCACTAGAAATAATTAAAATAGCACCTCACACAGAACAATAGATCCATCTCCCTTAGGATCACTTTGATATGTGTGTGTCTGGGGGTGGGGGTGGGGGTCAGGGCAACTAGAAATTAACAACCTGATCCTGCAAATGCTTTGTGACAGGAGTTACTTTAGTCAATGGAACAACTCGCTTGTGTCAGTATTGGTGAGGTCAGTCCTAAAGTTCTTGGTAAATGTGGGTGTACTCCTTAAACAAATTAACCTAAGCTGCAAGCCTGCATTATACAACACATATGATATATCATCTAGTTAATTGAAAACATTTCAATTAATACAAATCAGTTATTGTATCATGTTGTTTTAAATCATTTTCCTGTCTCAATTACTCATCCTTATGTAGTTGTATGTTATGAACACACAATTGGGCATGGCGCTGAGATTCTACTGTAATTCAATCATTATGGAAAAATTTACATTCACATTCTTTTAGATTTAGTCTCTATGGAGACTACCAGGTTGCAACAAATATGATTTTAATTATTGCTATTGTGAAGAATGCTTTCCACATATGGTTACATACTAATAAAGTGATTGAAAAATGCTATTATTTTTACATGCTTTTTAAGAATATTGTGATCCCTTGAATGTAAAAAAAAGTGCTGTGAAAGCACAAGAAAATAATATAGGGATCTTAAATTTAACTTGGGTAGGCAGGAGAATCAATATTTAAAAGATCAAATAAAACCACATGACCATTTTTAATACATCTTTCAAACCTTCATAAAACATCATGATTCCTACCTAGCCTGTGTGAAATGCTTGCATTTCAGAAAGAGGCACCGTCAACTTATTTCAAGCAACTTTGAAGCATATTCCCAAGGGCTCTTTCCATAATTCACTGATGTTTTGCTGTATTGGAGATCAGTTGCTTCATAATTTGTACTCCCCAGAATGCAATGCAGAGTGAAAATAAAACCTACAATATAAAGAACAGAGTGAAAAACATTAGAGAAGCTTTCTTAATTAAAAATTATATAGTAATTATGGTAAATGGATAAAAAGCAGAACTCTCCCAAGAGACACATCAATATAAGAATTCCAGGCATATTGTTAAATTATGAAGAATAGATGTTGGAGTCTACAGGCTTTAGGAATTTAACGGAAAGAGTTTTTCTCCCCTTCTCATAGTTTGCACTTCCTTGACATTTTACTAAACTTCTTTCAGTCCCTACCACTGAAAGAACACATCTATCCCTGGAAGATCCATTAAATATAGAAGTATTTTATTTAGAGAAGAAACATATTTAAGCAACAATGACTGAGGAACAGGGCATTTCTAGGGGATTAATGACCGGCTGGTAGATGATGATCACCTGAAGTACAGCCACGGGCCATTAAGCCCCAGGAAATGTCCTCAGCTGAGATTGTTATTACTATTATAAGTTGGAAAAAAAAATCATGGGTGTATTTTTTAAATGGGGTGATGCAGTTCCTTCTCCTTCTCTTTTTTTAAATTAAACTCTTTATTGTGAGTTTGTTAAAGAATGCAATGTATGCTGGTGGGGGACTATTTCAAATTATAGCTGTTATATCCAGAATGACAAATCACACTCTGCAGAATTAGTTTGGCTTCAGAGTTCTACAAAAAATATTGATTCAATGCCTACTAAATTCAGGGTTGCTAATATTAAATGCAAAGTACTGCATTCATGAAACTATAAGGCTGCGCCAGTGGGAAAAAACCGCAGAGAATATAAATGGGCCACATCCAACCTTGCATCACAACAGTTCTGTGCTGCTCCACTGCCACAAAGCTGACCTAAAGCCAGCTGAGCCAACCACAGGAGGAACTGAGCAGAAGCCCGCTGCGTGGTCATAGACTTTAATTTTCTCTGGATCCTCCAGTACATTCTGTGCAACAGAGCCTGAGAAATTTGAACAGATTGTGTGATCTAGTGATTACACTAAAATAACACGAGAAAGTTTGGGGAGATTAAAGGGTGTGGACAGCAGGACAGAGCGTAAATGTACCCGACTGCTACCTTTGAACACATTGTGGAAAATGCACACTTCCTAAACTGCTCAGGCATGCATAGTGTGCCTCCCACGTAGTGCCTACCTTGCAGCTTACTGACATTTTCTGCTGTATAAACTCAATATATACTTTTCAGACTAATCACCTGGAAATTGCCATTCCCTGTCCAGACTCTTTATTCCTTGCCCCTCACTAAAAATTATTTACATGTCAATTTTCAAAGTAAACTAGACTATAACAAAAATGGTTGGGAAAAAAAAAAAAAAAGCATGGTTAGTTTTTTGGGTTTTTTTAAAACAGTGGGAAAGCACTTTTTTCCCCCTCTCCCAGAAGAGCTGACAGTTTCACCCTCAGACTTAAATAAAAAAATGTACTGTGGTCAGCAATCGTGCATGGAACATTTTAGCCCAAAACATACATTTTTCAGAATGCTGTAGCCAGTGAAAACAGATTTATAATGGAAACTGTTTTACAATCTTAATTTTAGCAGTTGCTACCAGTGACTGCAGTAGTATTATTACCCAGATAACTAAGAAATCAAACTTCATATCTGTTATTTATACTGATGGAAGGGGAGCACACTCTTTCAAACACGTCCATATTTTCATTAGGTTCTTTTCATACAAACTCTCTCATTTAAATTGTCCACATTAGTCTAAATAGAACTATTCATGCAGATAAGGACATTGACAAGGGCATTGCAAATTTGGGCTCTTAGTAGACATGAAATCTTGGGATGCTCCTGTTAAATCTCAATGCAGGATTAGGGCTTAAATTTGCAAGATTGTAAACTGTTCTAAAATTCTTAGCGGAAGTCAAGTTTCCCTTTTTGTACTATAAGTTTGTTGCTGACAACTGATGCTTTAAATAGTCCATCATATTGCCTCTGGTTTACACTGATGAATGAGGAAAACTTATTTAACATAAATAGATGTGGTTTGCATGGCAGCTGAATCAGAACAATAGTAACAAAAATAAAAAATAAAAACCCAGTATATATTATGTCTCTCCAAGACCTCTTACCAGAACGGTTTTAAAACCACAGTCCCATATGCAGCAATGTTTCTGATATGCATTTCCAGGATTAGTTAGCATTAATTATGTTTTTGCAGGGATCCAGTCAATCTATAAAAGGTGGAGTTTGGCGTTTTTGGGTGGGATAACTGTAGTCTCATATCCTCCATAGGGTTTTTATTTCCTTTTTAGCATTTGATCACACTGGTGCTGCATAGTCTGTGTCTGAAGATGTGCATCATACTTGTTTTACAATTGCTAGATCGTATACTATTTCGTTCTGGATTAGGTCTATGTCTAGAATCACAGCATATGCTCTCAGTAAATATTTCATTGCTTAGTGCTAAAAGAATCTTCACTGCACCTGCACAGGTAGGTTTGGTATGATACTAATGCCCTATCCACATTAGGCGATTGACTTGATGCTGAAGACAGTTATCAGCATTAGGTTCCCCTTGAGCTGGTGCTGGCAATGGTTTAACAGCTGCAGTAGACAAGATAAAAGTTTTCGAAAAGTCATTAAAGAAAGAGTCCTTGAGATTTGCTTCTAACGGGTCTCAAAAATGCTTTCTGCCAAGATGTTGAAAATGGCTTTGTTCTGTCTACACTAGTAATAAAGCCATTGTTAGCATCTTTTTGAAGGGGGCCAGTTGCTGATAATCATGAGTGTAAACTTTCGAATAAACACTTAAGTGGTGGTACAACAGTGTTCCACATTGATAAGATAGTGTTTGGGCACAGCACTCCAGATTCCTCAAATACATGAGCTTATTGGTTGTGATACTAGCACTGAACACTAGTTTTACAGTGATCTTCCTGCTTTTACATATAAATCAGTTGGAGGGGGCAGAGTTAGCTAGAAGAGAGAAAAGAGATGCATCTAGGCAGGAGACCTACTGCAGCTCTGCTGGAAGTCAGGATTTGGAAAGAATGGGCATAGGTCTGCGCTTCCTGTGTGCTCTTTTGGGGCTGGGCAGCAGAAAAGCAACACAGTACTAGTAGATCAGCAACAGTGCAGATCGAGCAGCCATTTCCCATGTGGAGGTGGAGTGTAGAGGCCTCAGACACTGCTGTGGCTAAAAAGCTATAATAGTGCCTGTAGACCAACTGGGGGAGGAGGAGGGGAATTCCTTCCACCCTAACTCTTCATCTCCCCAATGCCCAGTCCGATTTCTCAGGCTGTGTGCTGGCTACGGGGTTTGGAAGTGTATGGGGTGGGAAAGGAAGTAGAAGTTTCTTTTGCCTTTTTTTTTTTTTGGGTAGACCATGCATTCAGTTTAAAGTGGCACTTCGATTTGTATTAAAGTTGTATTTCCCCATGCAATTCTTAGAAAGACAGTATAACTCATACAGACTGGGCATTTCTAGAGCATGGGGGTTGATTAGCATAGCGCTAAGTACCTTCAGCACCCACTGATTTCAATGAGAACTAAGGCAGCTCACAGGAATACTTGGCGCCCTGAAGAGCTGAGACTTGGGCTTAAGTAATTTGTTGACTCAGGCCTTGTCTACACTATGGGCAGTTGTTTCCTTTCCATTGCTGTAGGGAACCTCTACACTACACAGCTATGCCACTGTAATTATGCTGCTGTGGTGCCGTAGTGTAGAGGTTCCCTACAGCAATGGAAAGGGTTTTTCTGTCGCTGTAGGTAATCCATCTCCCTACACAGTGGGAGCTTGGTCGATTCCTCCATTGAGCTAGCCGTGTCTACATGGAGGGTTAGGTTGACCTAGCTACAGTACATGGGTGTGATTTTTTTCACACCCTGAGCGACATAGTTATGTCAATCTAAATATTAAATGTAGACCAGGCCTTTCTCTTCCTTTTGCTAACTAGTTAGGTCCTGCTTAAATCACTTCTCAACACTCCAAGCCGTTCATAATATAGCAATAAGCATTGATAGCATGTGCACTAGCAGGCTATTAGTGCATGCCTTGGATGTGTTGTGATGCACAAGGTTGAAAGCTATATCTCTTCAACCAACTGAGATGATCACCAGTAGTTTACTCCTGGAGTGGCTTCTTGCTATAGAGCATAGCTCATTAGCTTTACATTTAATTCCTAACAAGTGATGAAAAAGTAAGAGGAAAATGCTATGTAGACCTTTTCTCAACTATGTTGGAGTGCTTTAAACTCTCCTTGTTTACTAAAGAGTCGTACAGTAGCCTCAAAAGGCCGCAGCTAAGATCTGAACCTCTTGTGCTAGCCACTGTACACATAGCCCTGCAGAGTTCCTGTGCCTCAAAGAGCACAGGAAATGTTAGTATGCCCATTTTACAGAGGCAGGACTGGGAGACTACGTGACTCGCCCTCATTCCAGACTCACCCCAGGTCTGTGGCAGAGCTGGCAACTGAATCTGTATCTCCTGCATGTCAAGCCAGTGCTTCAAATACAAGGCTACTGTGCCTCTCAAAAGAGTCTCTAGATACAAAATCGAGGTTAGGATGTTTTTGCATGAACACAATCCCCACTTAAAGTCTGCCAAAGATATCTACCAATTTGGAATGAAGAAAACTCATTTTCTTATTTTTGACTGACACAGTTTATTCGTAGAGGAAAGGCCATTCCCCCTCAAATTATTGCACTGACACGTCCCTCAAAAGCTCTGACTTCTATTGCTGATCCTCTGATTGTACCTGTAAGCTGGAACAGAAAGCTTTGCCACCACTGTTCTGCTATTAATACTATCTCCAAGGGACTCTGAGATTTATACTTTTATCTTGTATTGAAGGAATAATGAAACGTGAGTTAATGCAAGCTGGAGATTGCATCAGCACTCTACTCTGCTAACAAATGAAACAAACAACTCTCTGCATCTTGTTTTTGTTGTTGTTCAGTCTGAAGATTGCCTGAAAATATTGTATTGCAATATATATTTAGATTATTCCCTCCCGTAAGTGTCCTTACTCCACTCCATACATTCCTAATTCAACTTTAAAATATGTTGGATTAATTGAATAATTAAATTGATGTTGGGAGATAAACTTCCTTTTTCCAAACCCAAATAATATCTGACTTTCTCTGAGGCAGTTTCCTGTTTAAAAAAAACAAAACAAAACAAAAATAACCCAACAAAATAAAACTTTCTGCTTACACATTCATAAAACTTATTAAAAATAACTTCAGTAGATGGTCCAAGCTTATGCTTTATGGTTGTGCTAATTCATTCCAAGAACCCAATATCTTTTGTAGCTGTAAATTGTCAGCCATCATAAAAACTTACAAATCCCAGCAACACACACAAGTGGATTCATCCACCCACAAGCATTTCATCTTGGATCACAGTATTATCATGGAATTTTTTTCTATCAGGCCTTGCTACTATCTTCTTTTCTAGAAAAACAGGGTGGAGCCCAACCTGTAACTTTAGACAGTACTCTATAACTCAGTTATATCACAAAGTTGTCTCATTTTATATTCATCTCATCTTTCTGAAGGTTTAATTCTGGTAAACAAACTAACCAGAGATCCTGCTCTGATTGTAGTCACTGGCAAAACTCCCACTGGACCAGCTTTGATCCCTTATTTTAACAGGCAGGTAAAAAGTGTACTGCAAAAATATACTCCGTGACCTTGCTAACGCACTGGAATGGTCTGTCTAAAATTTCCTGTCTATACAAGAGAAATATATATGATTTACTGTACCTTTACTGGAATGGTGTACTACCGCAGTCTTTGCCCTGCCACAGTCCCTGATAGCCTGCTTTGTGAACCATGCCCTAACACCTGGTGGATCCCATAGCATGACCAACTCCAAGCTTTCAAAAATGATGAGAAAGCTCCAAAAAATCAGGAGAGTAGTTTAAAAATCATGTTTATTCTTCATTCATTTTTTTTTGGGGGGGGGGGTGTCATTTTATTCACCTTCTTGTTTTTGAACTGTTTACATTTTCCAGTTTGCCTCCATAGCCATGAGGGCTAGAAATTTATTTTTTTTAAATGAAAGTAGAGATTCTGATGTAGCCACATGACTCCCGGAGCTGAGGCTTTAAGAGAAAACACCAAACATCAAGAGGCTTGCAATAAAAATCACAAGAGTTGGCAAGAACATACATTTTTCACCTGCTGCCACTGGATCATCCTTTACTGGCACTAAATCCGTAGTGGGCAGAAAAGATGAGCAGCAGCAGCAGCAGATTCACTATTCACAAATTCATCTTACTGCCCTCAACTGACCTATTACTGCTTAGCAGATTCATCACATAGGATTGTTGGGAACATAAACTAGTTCATGCTCATTGAAGATGAAAAGTACTGAATGCGTGCTTTTAATATACTAACAAACCATTACTGGTAAGCAAGTCTGAGAAACGTATGGGGTTTCTATCTATGATCACAGCTCAGAAAAGGTAGCAAAGGCAGAATGTCATATCTCATTTCTGTTTTAAATCTTCTATTTTTCAGTTTCACTTAAAATTCTAAGATTAAGAAGCAACAGGAATGGATGACTGCCAGTAGTTCTCACAAATCTGACTTGATTTAAAATATTGTAAAATTAAAATATAAAGCTTTCATAGAAGCCAAGTAGGCAAAACCTTAAAATGTCTCCATGAGTAAACATACTGGTTTAATCTGCTGTACATTAACAGGCCAAGTGAGATTGAAAGTTTTATTAGAAGCTGTTCATTGCAGAAATGTAATACTTGAAATGGTCCCATTCCATTTTGACTACAAAGGCTGTGTAGTTTATTTTCTTAAATATTTTTACAGGAAATGCGCTCATTGAGATGTAACATGTCATTTACTTTTATGCCTGTCAGCAGCTGAAGAATAATTATATACACATCACTGCATCACTTATAACTCCAACACAAGAGAGAGGGTAAATCAGACACACCTGAGAAGAACTATGTCATTTCATAAAATATTAACAAAATTATGTATGAAGAGCAGTTTTTTCACCTTAAATGAAGACACGTGGAATTAATTTTAGTTTAGTCAATAGTTTATTGCAGAGTTTTGATCGTTAATCACGTTCAGAACTGTTTTTTGTGCAATACTATATACAAGAAGTGCTGAACATGTACATTGCCAGGGACAGAGTTAGGGCTATTGGCCAGTAAGGTTTATGGGTTTAAAAAAGGTTTAGATACTATATTTCTTAATCATTCTTTTCTGGAGAATGAACTTTTATTGGAATGATGGGACAAATTCGCTTAAATGGATTGGCACCAAGGATGAACCAATCCATATACCTATTGTTGCAATGATCACATCATATAACTCATACAATGAAATGACTTGCAGATAGCATACTCCAGTAAAATGACTGAACTTCTAAAATTACAGAATTCTGGATTGGGTTCTACTCTCCGAATACTTAATATTTATGAGCAACAGCTAAAGACCTAGGAGTAAATAAATCCCCTTGTTTCTCTTTCCAGCTAGTACAATATTTCCCTAATAATATATTAAGAAGAGGACCATTAGAAAAGAGAACGATGTAACAGTGTTCAACCTCACAATGAAAGGTTGCAGTGTTAGCAATAATAATATTTATGTAAATGTATTGTCATTTCAGAGTGGTGCCGTTGTGACAGTACATGAGATAGAAGCCCAAAGTAAAGCTAGTGAACAAGACCAAGAACTAGCTATTTGGAATGGTGTCTGTGTGGGAGATAACGGGGAAAGGAGGGAGAATGATCCGATGCCTACAAAGCAAAAGATCTCTACTCACTTAATTACCCTGATGAGGAAAGTCCCAAAGTCCCTCAAGTCCCAAAACAAGGTTATTCCTGGGGGAAAAGAGTTCCCAACCCCAGATAATTGCTCTGAGACATTAGATCTCTGACAGTAAAACTCTGCTGCATATGTCAAAGAGAAATGGTAGAAAAGAGCTGGCTACAGTGACTAAGACAAAATGTGACCTAGGGATAGAATGTGAAGAAAGGGATAAAGCAATTGAATGACAAATTGAAGGGAGTTTCAGCACAGTGAATGAGATTGAGGGAAACCAAGCCAGGAGAGAAGTTCATGTGAAACCATAATTGTCCTTAAATCCAAAAGGCCACAGGAAGAAGTTAAGCATTTCATTGAAAAAAGGAGATTAGTCAAAGTGGTCTACATTGCACAAAAAGCCTTTTGGACAGTTGAAGGGAAGAGGAATATGCTAATATTCATTGATGCTCTAAAGGGAAAATTTTGCCATAGAAGATACACATCCACATTTTAGACAGACAAGATACATCCCAGCCTGAGGGCCAAACCCCTTGCAAGGCCAAGAACAGTAAATTGTGAGTATTTTTTAGTTCCAAGGCAGAGAAAATGTGTTTGGATTACTCCAGCCCTGCTGTTGGAAAAGCAGCTCCCTTTCTGGCTTTTGGTCTCTCTTTCTGTCCTACTCTCAGCATGTTGTTTGTTCTCATGTCCTGTCATGGCCCTTGTAATTCTCATTTGGGAAACTTCTCAGACCAGAAGTCACCTCTTCTTGATCACACCCTTGTTCTCAATATTGAGCATACTACATTCAGATGGGCAAAGCTACTAATGCTTCTTTTGATCAGCTGCTTTGCAACTGAGACCTGATCAACACTCAGAAATTAGATCACCTACCTATGTCGCTCAGGGCTGTGAAAAATTTTGTGCCAAAAGCACCTTAGTTAGGTTGACCTAACCCCTAGTGTAGATGCAACTAGGTCAACAAAAGCATTCTTCCATTGACCTAGCTACTGCCTCGGAGAGGTGGATTAACTACATTGATGTAAAAACTCCTTCCATCGGTATAGGAAATGTCCACACTACAAATGCTAGTAGACATAGTCTGAAAGGAAGTCCTCAACTCCAACAACTGGCCCCTGGGGTCAGCTTGTTCATGAGTCTGTCTAGAGAAATGAGAATGTTTACCCTAGACAACACCTCATAGTGATTATTTGGATTTGGTTGCTGTAGCCAGCCTTTGTGAGTGCTTTGGGCAAGGCTCTCTGGTGTCAATCCTCAGATGTATTTGGCACAGCTGAGATGGGGAGACAAAACTGGCTCTAATCTATCTTTTCTCTTTCCCCCGGGGATGGACAAGGCTGAACCAGCCCCTGTCAAAAGTTAGAGCAGCTACAGTGTGTTTCAGCCCCACCCTTGTCATGCCTCTGACATGTACTCTACACCAGTAAGAAGGGAGTGGGGTGGTGAGCAGACAGCTATCTACCACCCCCAGATTATGCCAGGCAAGGAGAATCCCCTTCAAGTGGTACTCTGGGAGTTGACTTAGGTTAACTTAGACCTAGGTTCAATTTTCTGTTCTGCCATGGACTTTGTGTGTGACCTTGGGCAAGTCACTTATATTACGTCTATGCGTTGAGCTTTGAGCTGGGGGTGTATGTGTGATTCCCAGCTCCCATAGCCATACCTTCCCTACCTCTCATTAAACTAGCTTGCTAAAAATAGTAGGTTTGCTGTGGTAGTCTGAGCTGTGGCATGCGGTAGCCCAGCTAGCTACACTGAGTACATACTCAGAGGGTACAGATGGGTTTGTGCTCCAGGTGGCTAGCCTGCACCACTGCTGCTCATGCTAACGTGGCTAAATTTCTATTGTTCGCATGCTAGTTTGATGAGAGTGACTATGTCTACTCGAGCTGGGAATCACATCCTCTGCTCAAGTGTAAACATAGCCTTAATCTCTCTCTGCCTCAGTTCCTCATCTGTAGAATGGGGATAGCAGCACTTCCTTACTTCACGGAGGTGTTGTTGTGAGGATAAATACATTGAAGATGGTAAGGTTCTCAGATACTACAGTAATGGATAGCATCGATGTACCTAAGATAGATAGATCTGGCTCTCTACATTTAACCCATTCTATGAGGAGCTTCATATAAATAATTTCTAACCGGCTTTTCATTATCAATTTTCCCATACCAGTATATTATAATACAGTTTCTAATTACATGATCAATGAGTCACATCCTTACCAGCAAGCTGATCTTATGTATTCCTTACCTTATTCCAGCCGTTTAAGAATACCACTCTCATGTATCTGTACTACACCATGCAAGACCTAAGAATGGTGTGAGAATCTGTTGGTATCTCATGATTAATTTTGAGTTTAAAAAAGTTACACACCACTATATCATTAATGATCGCAGAAAAGCTTAAAAAAAAATCCAGGTTCTATTTTTGGAGAAATATATCATCTTTCCTATTGCAAGATTTTTTTCTAAATTGAATCCTAGATTTGAAAGGACACTATATCTGGAATATTCTTATGCCTTGGAAAGGTTACTTGGTATTGTTTTATTTGTATGTCAAAGGGATGCTTGAAGTCTCAACAATTATTAACCTCTCCCATGGTGTGCTAGTAAGAGGTCAGAGGCTCACATGTGGCTTGCAGCTTGGAGAATTTCTCTCAGCATTCTGCCAGGGATGGGACTGCCCAAATGGTTTCTCTCATAAGTTCTAAGCCATAAACTGCATCCTACTTGGCTAGCCATGCCAAAAGAGGACCCAAGGGTATCCAGAGTCTTGGCTGATGGGAAAAAATGAGTGCTTCCTATGGAAGCCACAGCTGTTTTCCTGAGAGAGAGCACAGATGCCTGAATTTTTCCCTACTTTCCGTTTTTGACTACCTGTTCTGGCGGCAGTTCCAACAAAGGGGGAGGAAAGCAGCAGGCATCCAGCTGTTTTAAGTATGCTTTGGCAACACGGGTACTGATTACATAAACATTGAAAACATTCAAAAGAATTTTTCCTGTCTTTCAACTATTAAAAAGAAAAAAGAAAAAAAAGTGTGAGCATGCCCTAACACTCCCCATCTCAAGCAGAAATTTAATGACCAGGATAAAGCCCTTCATTATGAAAGCTGAGGTTATTCCAAGAAAAATGATAGTACATATTACTGGAAAAGATCTTGAACTTATAAAGAAACAGTTTACATATATATCTTATCCACTTTGCATAGAGAAGATTAGTTTCTTATGTTAAATTGCATGATGAAGGTCAAAATGTGCATTTGAATTTGAAATGTTGAGCCTTTATTCCTAATCTAGCTCACTGAAGACAATGAAGGCACACTGATAGATACACCAGCTATTAATCTGGCCCATTATATTTTACAGCACTAGCTACATCATTGATTTCAATGGAGTTACACCAGCTATGAATTTGGCGGTTATATTTTACTGCACTTACTTGGTTATTATTCTCATTTATTTATTAAGAGATGAGAATCGGATGAGAGCTGTACAAGACATGAATATCAGCAGAATCCCTGATCTGGACAATTTACAATGTTATGAGGTAATCTTATTCTAACTTTCCTCCACACACTTTTAATTCCCCCCTCCCCAAATAGTGTTATTTGACATCTAAAGTATTTTCAAGATTGGGTTTAATTAAACAAATTTAAGCAATTTGATAATTCATGAAAGGTCAGCCAAGATCTGACTGCTTATAGTTATATTTGATATGCATATAGCAGGATGGAATGTGAATAATGAAAATGAATTGATTTCAGATTGGTATATCAATTTGTGAACCAACAGAGATCACCCTAGCTGAAAAGACATATGCTGTAGGGCAACATTTGAGAAAAGCAGGACTCTAGCACGCACTTAAGCTTGCAACTCACCTTAAAGATTTTTTAAAAACTGCTCCTCCACTGCACTGGCTAACAATTGCACCTGGCTGCCATCCTGAAATGTTTCCCCATAGGTAAAATGGAGAAAACACCTATCTACCAACTCACAGGGCATACTGTGAGGGCTAGTTAATTCTTGAAAAATGCTTTGAGTACAAAAAGCTCCATGAAAGTGCTGAGTATTATCAGCACCATCAGAATGCACTGATTCAGGCCCTTCATGTGTAGTGCTTCCAGAAGAATTAATTGCAAAGCAAGATGATGTGATTCTGCACCAGCGGTGCAACAGAAAATGTAAAATAATATAAAACCAATTCCCCAGGGTAGGTCATCGGCAGCGAGGATCAAACATAAGACCTTTTGCTCTTAATGCATGAGCTGCTACTGGCTGAGCTAAAAGACACCTCTCTATTAGTCAAACTGTAGCAGGCTCAGCAATCTCTATTTGGCCTAGCTATCACTAGAGGGGGACAGTGTGCCACACCGAGCAGTCATTGCTTACTGTAACAACACTGATTAATGAAAGGGATGTTTGATCTCAGCTCTCCCATTGCACAGGCTGAAGCACTGGGGCCATAGGGAAGGGACCAAAAGATTCCTTTTCAAGGGAAGGGATTCTTCCTCCTCCTGAGGAGCTAAAATCCCATGGTGCTCCCTCCTGGGTATTGGATACTGTGAGACTGCTGGATAGTGTTGAAATGTGTCAAATATAAGCTAGACAAGGCACCCTCCAGGCAAGATGCCTCATGCTGTCTCCTTGGAGACCTGCAACTGGCTATTTAAACAGCCATGGAGCAGTTTGTAGGTTTCTTCCTTCCTTCCCCACAGCTCATCAAGACGTTTTGTTCAAATATGCTGTGCAATGAAACGCCTGCTACTGCCAACCATGACCAAGAGAGAGACACCTTCTCCACATCTGACTCCACAGCTGGAAAAGGATACCAGGGTACTTGCACTGAGAACTTTGCTGCTGCTTTCCCAAGCTGGTACCCAATCCCTAGAGCCTTGTCAAGATTCAGCTGCCAGAATCACAATTTTGATGACTTCCTTGCAGATGTCCTCTGGGAATCTGTCTGGATGGTCTACTCTGGGGGCTGTCCAGGGAAGTTTTCCAGCTATTGTGGTCATACCTAGAGTGGTCATTTCTAGACCACAAGGACAGCCAAATGTGAGGAACAGAACTGGGGCCAATTTGGCTCAACTGAGCTATGCAGCCTGGCACCACACCCTCAAAGATAGAAGAAACCAAGTAGATGAAGCACACAATTGTTACTGTAGGAATGGAACATCGGGAAAGGCTGCTGTCACTCAGGACAGAACCCTTATGGGTGAGTGATTCTGCGCTGGGAAGGGTACATTTTTTGCGAGGGAAAGGATGTAGGGATGGAGCTTGTAGTGATTTTAATTGAAATAGGCAAAGATCTAGAGGAGGCAAAGGGGCTAATCATGTTGCTGTTAGACCAATGGTAGGGAAGCAAGAGGTGACTGTGGTGTGTTAGTTTGGTGTTTCGTGTTTCTGCATTGTGAAAACAGAATGTGCTTAAATTAAGACCTAACATTTCATTTACACTAAGGCTCCTCTACACCACTCTCACAGTGTAAAGAGGCCTATGGCATAAGGCAGCCTAGTGTAAATGAGAATAAGGCCCCAAATCTTTCTTCTTCAAGTTTAAATTAGCATGCCACAATTTTCATCTATAACCAGTATTCATTTATTAAGCTTCAAAATGGTTTTGCTGACATCTCATTAACAGGCATAGTATTATGTCTCTCTAGTTTCATTTATTTAAAAATATTCTCCAGTATTAATTCCTTTTATCTCCTAGCTGCCCCTCTACTAAATCTTATCAGATCAGTAAGTCTTTTAAAGCTACACTTATTTCAAAGTCTTTTCTGCAGTATCAGTGTGGGGACCTTCTGCAGTTATACATGTATGTCAGCCAAAGCATATTTTTAGAAGTTTTAGAACATTACTTTTTTCCTGAAAGCCTGCATATTTAAATCTTGAAGCACAAAGAAAACTTGGAAAATGAATTTTGTTGTGACAATCTGCTGAGGTTCCCAGAATTATGGAGTTTCTGTGTTACCCCTCTCAGCGTCAGCAAATGAGATTTTTGCTTCTGCTAAGATGTGTGTCTGCTCCTTGATACATCAGCTTGTCTGTTCTGCCAGCAAACTCTTCAGGACTCTTCCAGTCCAAACCTTGCCTTGCAAGTAACAAACAGTGAACGCCAACACCCAAGTTCCCCAAAGCATCACAGTGGTATCATGCATATCATCGACTTGGGGGGCAATAAGGATATACATCCATCTCTGACAAAAACAGTATATTTATAAAGTAGGGCCTGATATTGTAGGCCTTACTGACATGAGGACCCACTGAAGTCTATGGAAGTACTGACCTAAAGGATACAGGATCAGACCCCAGCCACTTAAAAATGAAAAGGGTCCAACTATCTATTCTTGCTTCACTGTAGTCACAAATACATAGGAGTAAATATTGTGTCAGAAACCAAATGATGTCCAGATGGTAAAATGGCTTGACAGCAAGGTAATATTATATAAGACTTATATAGCAATAATAGGGGTAGCATAGCGATGAGATGATGATCAAACCTGAGAGAGAGTATTACAGTCAGCTCAGAGCATGACATCTGTGTTCTCTACTGATTGCTAAGGGAATTATTCTCAGTTATTGATGGACAAGAGTGGTTCATCTCTGAAGGGATTTGTTACAGATATTGTAAGGACTAGAGGAAAATCATTTTGGAATAAAGGACAGGCAGGATGGTTTGAAAAAATAGCATGGGACATATTTGTAAAACAGAAACAGCTTCCGTCTCACTTCACGAAGTAAGAAAAAATCATGAGGTTATAAATCTGAGAGGGGGATGTCATAGGTTACCATGATATATATGTAAATTCAGGAAGAACGGACGATGAAGATAAAGAAGTACCATAGAAAAGGTTGGGCACAAATGGTAGTTAATACATTGTTTTGGTTTATTAGTGAAAGTGATTTTTTTATTAGTTAAATGTACACATTAACTTGTACATGTTTTAAGAGATTATACACAAGATTTTGAGCTACAGCACTATGGATTTGAATTCTTCATTTTTTATGTCTTATTATGGGATTAATCATGATCCCACTGAAGTCAATGGGAGTCTTTCCTGCACTTCCCCAAGAAGGGAGGCTGTGACTGTGAGAGGCCCTTGCAAAGGGTGCAAAATTGAGCAGGAAGGATCTTGATAAGATGCTCCTCCCACAGAAGGAATAGTCACAGTCCCGTAATGAATTATACAAAATAATGATTTATTCTTGCACAGATATTTGGCATAGGTCTTTAAAGTTAACTGAAGTACTTCCTTTGGATCCAGTTGCCTTTGGATTAGGCCTCACCTGTGGATACAATGGTTGGTTGGTTCCTTCAAATGAAACAACCTGAAGACTCTCTGGGTACCTCGATTCAACTCTATAATGTTGGATGAATTACAAATTATATGTGTGTGTATATGTTTAGAGAGAGAAAGAAACTTCAAAACTAACAAGGATTTGTTTATTGTCTTTCATATGGCTAATCAAATCAGGTTTTCAAACAGTTCTAGATTGTGTAGAGGGACTGTCAGTTTGATCAGCAGGCCCAGTGGTCAGGGCCTACTGTCCCAATCTCTCTTTTCATCCTATGTGTCCAGGATCCCCGGACAGCTTCGTTGGCTTCCTTGTCAATAAAGACCTGGTTCAGTCTGTCACAGGGCTAGGTGTGGGGGAATCTGGGATGGGTAGGAGGTCCTGGCCCCTCCCTCTTCTCTGGGTCCCGGCCCAGTGTCCTGAAAGTATGACAGTGTGGGCTGGCCTACACTTGGCCAAGCTCAAATTAGCCTTTCTTTAGGCCACTTCTTACCCCACCTGATGTCTCAGTTCGGGGAGTGGCTGCTGTTTGACTATAGTCCTTTTCTCCAAAACCCCAAAGTCTCAGGGCTGGTGTAGGCAACCCTCTACTGCCACCACACATAATTCTCCCTATCTCTGGTGTAATGTCTCAAAGTGGGGTGGGGGAACAGCTGGATCTCCTCGATAAAAGTTTCTTCTACTCAAGTCTCGGGGCATTGTGCCACCTGGAAATGGCTTCTCTCCTCCCTCCTTGCCCCGTGCCTGGAGCTGGGCAAGGTGACTGCTGGAGATGTCAGAATCATCCAGAAATTGGGTGTGGTGGGCACTCAGTGTGCTCATTAACAATTTGAAGCTACTTTGGTGATTTCCACTGTGGGCAAAAGAGCCCGGCAGGACATATCCAGAGTTACTCTCCAAGAGTGTAACTAATAGGAACTCAAGAGGAGGCTGAGACATTTATATATAAGAGAGGAGTCAAAGCTAGACAAACGAACTCAGTGGTGGAGCAGCTCAAGGACCAGAAGGGTCTGCTGTAATGATTATGTTCCAGGGACTTTACCAATTTGTTGGATTTAGATTGCAGGCTCTCACCCCACTGCAGGCTGTGACAATTGTAGACTGATGTTGCAAAGACTCAAGGGGAGTTTGAAGGAGACCATGGGACTAGCACTTGTTTCCCAAATTTAAGAATCTGAAAAGGGGGTTGGACACCATTCCACAGAGACCATGGCTATGTTCATACTGCACCTGTGAGATATAATTCCCCTGATGGGTAGATGTAGACACACTAACTCTGTTTGAGCTGGTGTGTAAGAGCAGTGTCATATGGTGGCACACACAGTGGATCAAGTTAACCGCCCCCCTGAATACATCAGAGATCCTAGGAAAATACTCAAGTGCCTAGACCAAGCTGCTTCCCATGCTGCCATGGCCACATTGCTGTTTTTGGCATGGTAGCTCAAGCAAAGGTAGGGCATGTATGTCTGCCCAAGCTGGGAAAGCTGCAGTGTAAGCGTATCTTGAGAAGAGACTGAGAAAAGACCTTGGGGAGCATAAAATAATTATATTTTGCATTTGAACTTGTGGTAGTAACAAATACTAAAACCTGGGTAACACCCCTGGAAAGTATTATCTTTAAAAAGTTGTTACTGACAATATTCACAACGCACACACACGTATATATACACATATATAGAGATTTAGTAAACTTTTTTCCTTTAGAGATTTGTGTCACTTTTGTTGTCTTAGAGATTTAATTTGATATAATATAGATAGATGGATAGATATCTAAGTCCTGAAAAAACTAAACTATTGTCTGTACACCAACAGATATGTAAGCTGAGGTACAGCAAAGGGGAAAGAAATATTATGCCTAACATTAGCATCATGATTTCCTCGAGCCTATTACGCAAGCATTTTAGAAATTATAATAAAGATTTTCCTCCACTTTCTTAATTTTTTTGTTTATGAAGAATTGCACTGGGCTGTATTCATTAAAAAAGCAAATTGTGTGGGAGTTTCATCATGATGCTGTGGAAATTAAACTTGAGAGTCGTGAGGAGCGAGTGCTGGATTTAAAAGAAAATAAATTGTGTATTATGACACCTATTATAAATCTGTATATGTGGGGTTTAGGTGAATGCATGTGCATCTATCATTATTCTGTCAAAAATGTACTTTGGGGTTCCTGTGTGGGCCTGATATGACAGGAGCCTTATTACAGGTAGTAATGAAGATTTATAAACACAAAGGATAATAAAACTGTAGGCTCTGATTTGGCTTTCCACTTTTTTCTGCATAAATTCTTTGAAAATGTTGTACCTTTATGGGATAGTTTATAGCATCTCTATTACATATATTTACAATTATATTCAGAAGGAATACTTTATACAACAATTTTCCTCTTTTTCTGGGAACAAATTGAGCTCTCAGACTTATTCATTGTTCAAAATTACTTGTGAATCTCTTTAGTGAATAATTCTTGGCTTGCAAATCAATCACAAACTGTTCATCGCAAATATTTGATGTGACAGTTGGGTTTGTCTGTATCAAATTATGAACTCCATTTTATATTATGTATTGAACATGTCTAAACTTGTCTGAGGGCAGCCTATTGTATTCCAGACAGCTTCCCTTCTCAGGAGGATGCTTGATACCTCGTTGAAGGCCTATCACTAAGAAGCCATCAACACAGCAGGCTAGGTCCATAGACTCTGATTGTCTCTCAACAACAATGAAGTCCACCCCATGAAACAATGAACTTTCTACAGGAGCGGGAGAGGAAGTGGGGGGAGAGAAAAGAGATACTATTTAAGAGCAGGTTTCTGCTCTGTACAGTGGGCCAATATTACAGCCATGTGGAGAGAGAGAGGGCAGGAAGGACTGTGCTTAGTCTCAAACACTGACAAACCTCAGATTTGCCTAGGGTTGCCAACTTTCTAGACACACTTGCCCTGCTCTTTCCCTGAGGCCCCACACCTGCTCTGCCCCTTCTCTGAGGCCACATCCCCACTCACTTAATCCCCACTCACTTAATCCCCTACCCCCATCGCTCACTCTCCCCCACCCTCACTCACTTTCACCGTGATGGGGCAGGTGGTTGGGATGTGAGAGGGAATGAGGGCTCCAGCTGCGGGCTCTAGGGTGGGGACAGAAATGAGGAGTTCAGGGTGTGGGAGGGGGCACAGGCTGGGGTTGGGGTGTGGGAGGAGGTGAGAGCTCCAGCTGGGGGTGTAGACTATGGGGTGGAGCTGGGGATGAGGGGATAGGGTCCAAGAAGGGGTTCCGATCTGGGGCAGGTGGGAGGGAGTTCAAGGTGTGGGCTCTGGCCGAGTGGTGCTTACCTCAGGCAGCTCCTGGAAGTGGCTGGCATGTCCAGCTCCTAGGTGGAGGGGCCGGGGACTCTGTGCCCTGCCTGTGCCTGCAGGGGCTGCTCCCACAGGTGCTGCTCCCCACATCTTCCTCTGGCCACGGCTCCTGGCCAAGGGAAGCTGCAGAGCTGGTGCTCAGGGCAGGGGCAGTGCACAGAGCCCCCGTGGCCGCCCCTGCACCTAGAAGCCGGACATGCCGGCTGCTTCTGGGAGCCGCGAGGAGCCAAGTCAGGGCAGGGAGCCTGCCTTAGCCCTGCTGTGCCACTGACTGGACTTTTAGCAGCCCAGTCAGCAGTGCTGTCTGGAGCCGCCATCATCCCTTTTTGATGGGGTGTTCCGGTCAAAAACCAGATGCCTGGGAACCCTAATTTTACCTGGAAGTGTGCCCTATAGTCTAAGAGCTGGAAACAGTGACAAGACTCTACTCACACCCAGGGGGCCTAGAAGCATGTGATACCTAGTGATTGGGGCCACTTTCTACTGTACAGTGACTGTACGGTGGGTTACTAGACCAGACTAACATCTGAAAGTCAAAATCTCTCCTGTTGTCGCTTAGTTATTTGAATCATGTGTTACTCTTTGGATTTACAGATTGGATAATCTAAGAAACCAGCAAACAATAATACTTGATGTTCATTATGTAATTGGAAATTACTGTTGGGAAATTTCAGTTTACAATTTGCTTTTTATAAGCATTTTTGCTATTAAAACTCATTTGCACAAAAAGGGACATAAATGCAATCAAAGTGCATTCATTAAAAATTTTAGAATATTCCTGGAAAACTTTTTGCATTAATCACCCAACTCTATCCAACAGTACAACATCTGTGAGCTATATATATTTTCGATATTAAAATAATATCAAGCAACAATTACTAAACCTAAACAAAAATGGTAACATACATCCATCAAGGCTTTGCCTATCGGTGTTTTGCAACAGCTGTAGACTATTTAAACCAACCTTTTGCATTGCAGTAGCAAGGATTGCCTTGTTTTAATCAACTAATATGATCTTGCTAAAATTTCCAACAAAAAACAACCAACTAACAAACCAAATAAATAAAAAAAACCAACTTTGGACCACATCCTGACCTCACTTGCACTCTGAACAGATTTCAGAGTAACAGCCGTGTTAGTCTATATTCGCAAAAGGAAAAGGAGTACTTGTGGCACCTTAGAGACTAACCAATTTATTTGAGCATGAGCTTTCGTGAGCTACAGCTCACTTCATCGGATGCATACTGTGGAAACTGCAGAAGACATTATATACACACAGAGACCATGAAACAATACCTCCTCCCACCCCACTGTCCTGCTGGTAATAGTTTAATCTAAAGTGATCATCAAGTTGGGCCATTTCCAGCACAAACCCAGGTTTTCTCACCCTCCGCCCCCCCCCCAAGTCACTCTCCTGTTGGTAATAGCCCACCCAAAGTGACCACTCTCTTCACAATGTGTATGATAATCAAGGTGGGCCATTTCCTGCATAAATCCAGGTTCTCTCACTCCCTCACCCCCCTCCAAAAACCACACACACAAACTCACTCTCCTGCTGGTAATAGCTTATCTCTACATTGTAGGGAGAGTGGTCACTTTGGATAAGCTATTACCAGCAGGAGAGTGAGTTTGTGGGGGGGGGGGGGCGGAGGGTGAGAAAACCTGGATTTGTGCTGGAAATGGCCCAACTTTATGATCACTTTAGATAAGCTATTACCAGCAGGACAGTGGGGTGGGAGGAGGTATTGTTTCATGGTCTCTGTGTGTATATAATGTCTTCTGCAGTTTCCACAGTATGCATCCGATGAAGTGAGCTGTAGCTCACGAAAGCTCATGCTCAAATAAATTGGTTAGTCTCTAAGGTGCCACAAGTACTCCTTTTCTTTTTACTCTGAACAGAAGTACTCTAATGAGAGTGCAGAAGTGCGAGCACGTGTACATATATAATTAACAAATGTACAGAGCACCATAACTGCTCTATCTCCACTCCCAATGTTACAGGCATAGGCCCCAACTCCGTGGATACTCGGGGACTGGAGCACCCATAGAAAAAAAATAGCCACAGCTGTTCCCCATCCCTGTTCATCAGCTGATGGGGGCTGCACTGCCACCAAACAGCTGATGGAGAGGTGGTGGAGTGGGAGTGGGAAGAGGTGGAGTGAGGGCAGAGCCTTGGGGGAGGATGGCGGAGCAGGGGCGGGAAGAGGCAGAGTGAAGGGATGGGGCCTCGGCATGAAGCGGGGGTTCAGCACCCCGGGGAAAGTGAAAAGTCAGCACCTGTGGCCACAGGCAAGGGGCTAGATTAACGAAGGGACAACACCTAAATCCCGTCTTTAGGCTCCACTGCAATTTACAAAACTCCACCTTGGCTGCTGCCTAAGCCAGTAGGTGCCTAAACTTGCTCTGCACCTACATTTTTTCCAGTAAAAGTCCCCTAGCCATTTAAGTTTCTGCCTCTGGGCGTGTGCGCTGTTGCCTCACTCTAGGCATCCAGATGCCTGTATTGCACCTAAGCCCCAGTAGATGGCCTTGGAGGACACCTAACTCCACACCAACAGCTGGGGGGAAGGTGGGGGGAACAGAAGGAGAGGCAGCTTACCCTTATAACCTTTAGCCCAGTGGTTAGAGCAGTCACATAGGATGTGGGAAATCCCTAGTTCAAGATACCCCTCTGCCCATAGGCATAGTTTGACTTCTATACTGGGGTGGGGGTGGGGAAGCAGACCAGTACGGATGGGGTGCATCTTTCCACTCCCCTCCTGACCCTGGCCCTTCAGTGAAGCTCCAGGGCACACAGCCCCACCCACTTGCCCTGCCGGACAGAAAGTGCACAGGGAAAGCAGATGGGGCTCCAGGGCTGGAGTCAGCAGGGGGCCCTGTCCAACACGGGGGCCAGTACTAATGAGGTGCATCTTTCTACTCTCCTCCCTACCGGACCCTTCAGTGCTGTTCCCTGAGGGCAGGTGTCACCCCTCCTCCCCAAAGGCAGTGCAGCCCATTGATGCCCAGCACCCCTTCCCTTGCAGAGCCAGGATCAAAAGCCCTGACCTCACCCCCCAAATCGAGCCATTTCCACCCCATTACAACAGCTAGATTCCCCTGGCCTCTGCCCCCCAGGGGTGCTGCTGGCAGGGGGTGGGGGTGGTTAAGGTCCCTTGGTGTTGCACATCACCAGTGGCAGGTGTTACACATTCCTCCTGGGACTGCCACAGGGCCCAGTTCTCATGCATCAGGCAGGAGAAAGGAGACAGAACCTGTTACCCCAGTCAGAGCAGGGGTTCTTCCCCAGAGAACTTCAGCCTGGCCCTGAGGCAGAGAGGTGAGGGGTCGACACCGACACCAGTTTCGTCCAAGATGGAGGACATTGATGACAGATGGCTCATGGGGAGATGAAGGGGGTGGGGTGCGCTGTGGTTTATGAAGAGTTAAGGGTGTTTTGGAAGGGGTGGGGCAGCCTTGTTGTGAGGACGTAGTTGGGGGAACCCCAAGTTTTGGGGAATGGGGCAGGGGGACCCTGGGTTTGGCAGGGGAGCCCCCAGTGGGCAAAATGGCTGTGCAAGCCTGGCTGCTGGGGACAGGTTGAGGATACTCTTGCTGGCAGCTTCGTACTCCACCCTGGCGAGGGATGGGTGGCTGGCGTGGGCACCATGCACAGCCTGCAATGGAGGGAGGTGGCTCCTGGCACAGAGAGCGGAGATGGGAGGGGGGGAAAGTGACAGGTCAGTGCCCTGGGAAGAGGGGTCCCTAGACCCCCCCCCACACTGCAAAACAGCATACCCACACTCCACCACCAGCCACCGTGATGGAGAGGACAGCCCAGTGCACTGGGTGGGGGGGGAGGGGCCCCGAAATTCCCTCTAGTAAAAAGAGAGAGCCTGAGGTCCTATGGTATGAGGGGCCCAGTATGAGACCTGAGACCTAAACTAAAGTAGTGGACAAGTCTTGCTAATATAAAACAAAGTGAGCAAAGGTCAGGCTGTGAGCAGAAGTCAGGACCTGTGACAAAACATGCCTGCGTGCAGTTCACAGAACCGGGCAAGAGTAGGGCTGGTATTGCAAAAATACACACACATTCCTGAGAAGTACTTGGCACCGCACACAAATGCGAGCACATTTCAGAGGGGTGGTATCAGAACACCCCAATATCAAGTATGGTACAAACACACTCCCCACAGATAATAGGAACATGTTGACCTCTCTTACAGATAAAGTTAGGATGACAGTCTGATGGATAGAGATGTTTTGATTGAACCAACATGCACAAGGTAAAGAGTGGTAACTTACCATATCAGAGGGGCAATATGTAACTTGTTTATATTGGTGCATAAAGAGGGGTGTCAGAGACAGTGTCTTTGTGTGGCCTAGGGGCAGGGGTGAAAGTAACATAAAGGGCTTACCAGTACTCTGGAGTCCTGAGCAGGGGGGCGTGACCTCGACTGGAAGAGGTGGGGCCTTTAAATACCCAGGCCCTTTAAATCACCTCTGGAGCTACCAGCTGCAGAGGCAGCTGGGAGCCCCGGGGCTCAGGGGCGATTTAAAGGGACACAGGCTCTGGCCACCACTACTGCAGCCCTTTAAATGACTGCCGGAGCCCTGCCGCTGCTACCCCGGTGCTCTGGCAGCAGGGCTCAGGTGGCGCTTTAAAGGGTGTGGAGGCTCCGGACGCTGCAGGGAGCCCTGGGGGCTCCGGCAGCAGGGCTCGGGGGGGGAGAGGCACTTTAAAGGGCTTGGGGCTTATCGCAGCGGCCAGAGCCCTGCCGCCACTACCCCAGGGGCTCCAGCAGCGGGGCTCGGGCGGCGCTTTAAAGGGCCCGGGGCTCCGGCCGTTGCGGGGAGCCCAGGGCTCTTTAAAGCACCAGCCTGGGGAAGCCGGTCCAGTCCGGCACAGCGTAGTGGCTCTTGCCAGTGTGCCGGACCGGACCGGCTTACTTTTACCTCTGCCTAGGGGGGAATGAAAAGTCCTGCCATTCACTGAGCCGGTCCATTATTACAGGCATACATGTATTAGTGGTCCAGTAGAGTCTGCGGGATATCAGTACCGTGCTTCATCAACAATAAACCAGGCTGGGTGCCTTCGATACTAAACCACATCTGGAGGTCTCACTGGGCAGTTTGATCTAGGTCTGCTGTGTCAGCTATCTGCACAGAGCTGGGACAGCTTACTGAGAGAACACTCACACTCAGCTAACATCTGACAACACCCCACACTGCAAAATAGCAACCACCCTCCTCCCTGCCACCTGCAAGCCAGACTGAGGAAGGGAGGAGGAGGAAACCTTCCAGCTGTGCCTCTGCTGCTCTCCCAACCCAAGCTCCTCCCCTCCTGACCCCAAAAAACCCTACAGAACTGCATGAAAGACCCTTACACTCAACTTCAATGCTGAGACTCAATGGAGAGCCACATGGAGTGTTTTGGCCGCTCAAAACAAACAGCTCGTTGTTGACCCTGCTGAGGAACCACCGGGTTTGTTTATGTCGGAAAGACTGGTGCAGATTGATTTGCATCAGGACATCTCATGGGAGATGTGGACCCTCTTTAAATGGAAAATGAGGCAAACACCTGTACGCAACAGTGGTTATCAGGCACAAACAATGGAGCACATCGTATCTTAGTGTCCCCTTTGTTCTTTTGCTGGGGGCCTGAAAGACATTCATCAGCTCACTGCTGCGGCAATGGGCTAGCTATCAAATCTAGATATAAACTTGTAATTGTTGCTACCTACCCAAGCCATATGAAAGAAGAACAGGCTGCTGGCTTGGGTTCTAGATAGAAGGGATGGAAAGGATCTGTATTCACCTTCTACATCTTTCATCCTGGAGGTCTTATGTTGTGATCACAATTCTTGTGGTTAGAGAGCAGGAGTCCTTTGGAAAGATAAGCTACAGTGAGGAGGGAAAGCAAAGAGAAGTGTAAAGGAAGAGAAGGAGCAGCAGGGAAGGGAGGAGCCAAGATGGGAGACACACCTATCAGATAGAAAGGGTGAAATAAAGTCAGAAGAGACAGAGAGAAAAGAGATGAGTCAGATACAAGGAGAAGGGGGAGAGAAAAGTAGAAAGGAGAGATTCATAGATTCCAAGGCCAGAAGGGACCATTGTGATCATTTAATCTGACCTCCTGTATAAAACAGACCACAGAATTTCCCTGAAATAATTATAGAGTATATCTGTTAAAATCAAGATTAGATGTTTTTTGTAAAATTGTGAGGAAGAAAGTAGATGAGCGATGGAATGGGATAAAACAGAATCACAGAAAGATAGGAGGAGGGAAAAGTTAGGAAAGAAGGAAACAATAATAGTAGAGTCAAGAAAAAGGGAATAGATGGAAGCGGATAAAATAGTAAATATAAAGAATTTCTATTGGCTTATAATAAAAGATGGTCAAAAATGAAAAAGAAAATAATTTAAAGACAACCCACATGCACATACAAACTAGCATTACAATTGTTTACGCTTGCTTGATACCAGCTTTGATATTTACCATTGCTCTGTGTACTCCCCAGTATGAGGGGCTTATTGGGGTTTATTCATCTTCACTGTAACTCAGCAATAGGCTTAGCCAATTGTAGTCATGAGAGTGAATTATGGGCCAAAAATAAATACGATCCCCCTAACACTGCTTTTGCTGTGAGCCCACCAAACAGTTTGGCTGCTTTTGCATTAAACTAAATTCATTTGCTCAAAAGGGGTTAAATTTAATACAGCTGGACAGCTGAGCAGATGCTTTCATGATTTAAATAAAAACAAGCTGGAATCCGTGCTGTCAACTCAGTGATATATGACTTGTAATGGGATGTTTCCAACCTTTTCTTCCATATGGTCGCCTATGTTAGGTAATGCACACAGCCTACAGTGCAACCAGCTTCCCAAAAAACATCTGGGTCCCATTCCTGTTCTGTTAGCTCCATTTTTGCCTCCCACAAACCCAAATGATTCATAGGACAACATCTCTTTGCTTAAGGATCAAATTAGGACATTTCATTGATAATTTTATCATATGCCCTAACTGGAGTTATGGGAAAATGGAACACATTCAAAAAGATATTTCTCCACACACATTTCTCTCACCCTCCTCCCCATACACACACACACACACACACACTACTTGCAGTTGATAAAGTTCAGATTTCAGACAAGATTATAACAACTTAATTAGGAACAAGTCCCTCTCTTGTGAGGACTGCATTTCCAGTTGATTTCATCTGTTTCCTTTGTTGTCTAATTTTAGAGGATTTTTTCCCTCCAAAAAAATGTGTTCACTGACAGGAAAATAACAACAGACATTTATCTCTGGAAGTTGAAATCAAAACCAATACATTCTGACTATAAGGAACTCAGATCAAACTGTAGCAAAATTCTTTAGGAATGCTAAAGAATCTAAAACAAAATCTAAAACAGAATGGACACGTCTGTATTTGAAACATGCGTAGTTTAGACAATGACACAAGCACGTCTCTAAGGATGGATTTAGAGAGTAGACAAAGCTGACAAATGCCAACTGGGCCATCTATGTGTTGGGCCCTTCCAGGTCCAGCAATTTACCAAGCATTATGCTTTGCTGAATCAGGGCACTGGTATATATTTCCAACTCTAACATTCATCACAGGGTAATATGCATTCAAACCACTGAACTGCAATCTTAACTTCACTTTAACAATGGGAGGGGGAGAGAGGAAGGGATGATTTGTGTGTGTGTGTCTATCTGAAGTATTTAAAAACAGTTTAAATTCAACATTTTAAGTGTGCAGACCCACCACTGAGGTGCTTCCTGCTCTTCATGCTGGTAATTAGTTCTCTTGGACCACCAGGGTGCCTTTTATTAGTAGTGTCTCACTCACCATTACTTCCACTTCCTCCACTGTCTCCACCATATGGACCCGCGTTGCTCCCGGACCACGGTGTCCTTTTCAGGACACGGCACTCTGGCTGTGCCCTAGCCCACTGTCTCCCACCTTTCGGGGGACAGGCGGTCCTCAGTCCTTCCACTTGTCTCAGTGGCCAACTGCAGTCTCTAGTCTAGCCCCTGGCTTCAGGGGCAAACTGGAGTCTGGATTTCGGCCATTCTCCTCATTGGCAGGTAGGAGTAAGGGGGGGTGGCACATGCTACTCTGAGTCCCGGCCCAGGGACCCTATATCTGGCAGCCACTTACTGCCCCTCCTCCTATTCCCGCTGCCTACTTTCCCTGGGCCAATTCTGCTGTAGCGCTGGTACCTACCCTGCCCAGTCTGGCCATGGTCAGCCAAGAGCTTCCCTATTGCTCTACTACGCTGCCCAGCACTGCAGTCTCTTCGGTGCTCCTTGGCAGACAGTCCTTCCCCTTTGCCCTCCAGGAAGAGACTACCCCTTGCTCTGCTGAGCAGCCCTTTATATATCGGCTGCTCTAGCAAGCCTTCTCCTGATTGGCTCTCCCAATAAACCTTTTCCTGATTGGCTGGGTGCTGCGCAGCCTTTCCGAGGCTGCCTCAATCCTTCTCCTGCTGGTCTGGGGCAGCCACCCCACCACAAACATGGTTTGTTTTGGTCTGGTTATGAATATTAGTTACGAACCAAACAGCTGAAGTGTGACAAATTTTAAAGTAATAAACTGACAAAATGCTCCTTCTTTTCTCAGAATTATAATAAGAGACAAAAAGACACACAGAGAGAATGTGCATTGTGGGGAGAATTTAATCAGAATCATATTATTAAACAATGAGACAGTAGCTTGCATATGGATGTCTCCCACATCACATAATATTAGTGCTTAATTCCATTATTTCATATAAGCCAACATAATTAGGTGGACAGATCTTTTACAGTACAAAATTAAGAACTTGTCTCGTGACACTTCACTTCCTATTTTCCCCCTCTTTAGTAGACTTATATTATCCATCTGCACTAGCATAATGACAAAAAACATAGAGAGACACCCCTCCCCCCCTCCATTCGATGCACAAAATATCAGAGAAGTGTAAAGGGGCTCTCAAAATCTCAGTTTCAGCTGGGGTAGAATTTCCCCAGCTCAGGACCCCAAGACTCCCAGAGAAACCTGGCATAGGGGGCATACTAATGGAACGTCTGGGGAGGTGGGAGGTGTGTGTTGAGAGCAAGGCTGCAGGTAGCAGGGCAAGGCAGAGAATCTGGGCTACGCTGCTGCTCAGAAGTAGGCGGGGACAGGCTGCTGTAATTTAGATCACCTCTCAGGACTGTATAAATTACACTAGAGGCTGTTCCGGACCCCAGAACAGCCTAGAATTGAAAGGGTTGAGGGTGACATAAAGCAACCTTAGTCCTTCATCTGCCCAGCCTGTCAGTTCTGTGATGTGACGCCAAGGGCATGTCTACACTGTAATTAAAAACCCGCAGCTGGGCCAGCTGACTCAGGCCTACTTGGGCTAAGAGGATGCTTAACGTCAATGCAAATGTTCGGTCCCCCTCTTGCGGGCTCCTAAAGCACATGCTCCAGCCCAAGCCTGAACTTCTACACTGCAGCTGAACAGCCCCATAGCCCAACCCACAAACCCAAGTCAGCTGGCACAGGCCAGCCACAGGGTTTTAACTACAGTATAGAGATGCCCCAAGAGGCACAGCATAGAATCATAGAATCATGGAATATCAGGGTTGGAAGGGACCTCAGGAGGTCATCTAGTCCAACCCCCTGCTCAAAGCAGGACCAATCCCCAATTAAATCATCCCAGCCAGGGCTTTGTCAAGCCTGACCTTAAAAACTTCTTAGGAAGGAGATTCTACCACCTCCCTAGGTAACGCATTCCAGTGTTTCACCACCCTCCTAGTGAAAAAGTTTTTTCTAATATCCAACCTAATCCTCCCCCACTGCAACTTGAGACCATTACTCCTTGTCCTGTCCTCTTCTACCACTGAGAATAGTCTAGAACCATCCTCTCTGGAACCACCTCTCAGGTAGCTGAAAGCAGCTATCAAATCCCCCCTCATTCTTCTCTTCTGCAGACTAAACAATCCCAGTTCCCTCAGCCTCTCCTCATAAGTCATGTGTTCCAGACCCCTAATCATTTTTGTTGCCCTTCGCTGGACTCTCTCCAATTTATCCACATCCTTCTTGTAGTGTGGGGCCCAAAACTGGACACAGTACTCCAGATGAGGCCTCACCAATGTCGAATAGAGGGGGACGATCATGTCCCTCGATCTGCTGGCTATGCCCCTACTTATACATCCCAAAATGCCATTGGCCTTCTTGGCAACAAGGGCACACTGCTGACTCATATCCAGCTTCTCGTCCACTGTCACCCCTAGGTCCTCTTCCGCAGAACTGCTGCCTAGCCATTCGGTCCCTAGTCTGTGCATTGGGTTCTTCCGTCCTAAGTGCAGGACCCTGCACTTATCCTTATTGAACCTCATCAGATTTCTTTTGGCCCAATCCTCCAATTTGTCTAGTTCCCTCTGTATCCTATCCCTGCCCTCCAGCGTATCTACCACTCCTCCCAGTTTAGTATCATCTGCAAATTTGCTGAGAGCGCAATCCACACCATCCTCCAGATCATTTATGAAGATATTGAACAAAACCGGCCCCAGGACCGACCCCTGGGGCACTCCACTTGACACCGGCTGCCAGCTAGACATGGAGCCATTGATCACTACCCGCATAGACTGTCAACAAGTATGTTTTGGATATTATTATTTATCAGATTCTCTTTGGCATGTTTACAAAAAACATGTCCTGAAAAAAGATTAGACACTGAGGCTCAGGCTCAGATTCAGTCTGTAACCTTAACTTTGGTCCTACTACTGATAGATCATAATAGAGCTAGTCAACAGTTTTGAAATTTCAACAGATTTTTTTGGTGACAATCTTCTTCATCATTTTTGACCCTCCCTATTTAGTTATATCACGGTAGCAACCAATGGCACAAAACAGGATCAACAGAACTAGAAAATATACTAATAGGAGATAAAAACCTAAATTTGTTCAATTATGTACGACAGTTACCTCAGAGTCACGTGCAAATGTGCTAACTACAAATGTAAACAGCCAGTTAAATCATTATCTGGTGATTTGCATATGCAATTACTAAGCCCAAGAAAGTTATACACCTGCATATTTCTGAAAATCTGGTTTTATAACTTGAATTTATAAATACACGCACACACACACATATACATGTACACACATTCTATGAAAAAATGCCTCCATCAAATTAATTAAAAGTTTCAACACTAAGGGCTTGTCTTCACTACAGGGGTAAATTGCCCTAAGTTACGGTCCTCCAGCTATGTGAATAATGTAGCTTAGGTCGACTGACTGTGGTGTCTTCGATGGGAGACACTCTCCCATCACCTTACTTTAATCTTCTTGGGGAGTTGGAGTAACTGGGTCGACCGGAGAGCACTCTGCATCGATTGCAGCAGCATTGATCTCCCCGTAATGAAGACCGGCCCTAACACTTTCAGAATGCCAATTTTTAGAAAAGTAACTTTCTGTATTCAAATTCACTAACATTGCAAGAGTGAGTGTTGCTGGTGTTGTATACTCAATGGTGATGTTTTGAATGATGAATAAATTAGCTGCTAGTGGTGTTGATTAGTATTGCTTTACACAGCAAACCTCCCAGGATATGTTTGACAGATTGGGTCAGATTTATTCCTGGTGTAACTCTAGGTGAGTTTCACTGGGGATAAATTTGACCCACTGGCTTTTCATTTTAGCTTTAGGCTTCTGCTTATTGTTTACAAATACAAGACACACCTGTTCTAAGACTTGCTGTTATTCGAACTTTACCATAACCAAAGGTACAATTTGTACTATCTATGATTACCACACCATCATAAGAAGTGAGACAGCTTGATAATACTTAGCCTTTACTAATATAATCTCTGGGACTCAAGTGATTGGAAAAAAAAAACCACAGATGAAAGCCCGGATAAGGGTTTTGTAAAACAGTTGTTATTGCTTTTCTTTTAAGTTGTTTTCCTTCCACACACTTACACTATCTGCTCATCAGCTGAAGAGGTGTACTCGTAATGATGAAGTGTTATTTAAAAAAGATCACACTATGCTGAATCATATGGCATGTGTTCCAGCAGAATTATTTTCAGAATGAACATAACCTGTTTCTGAGGTTTTTATTACTGTTTAAGTGGTGGTCTAATCAACAGGGTTTACTACAATTAAACTGTTTGCAATTTTAAAAAAATATTGTTTGTCGTATGTCAGATCAATCATCGTTCACGACTAAACCATCATTTAAACAGTTTGAATTCAACTTGGACATTCTATTATCTCAAAAGTCATAAAACTTCTGGACACATCTCAGACCTGAATTTAGTATAGTTCTTGTATGCAAGCAAAGTATCCTGCTGAAAGACAAACTAGATGTACCAAAATATTATTTTTAAAAACTTATGGTTAAATAAATGGCATTTCTATTTCTGTTAGTTAAAATTCAGAAGTAAATAAATTACTCTAGTAATTCTAGCGATCATTACCAAGTTCCAATACTTCAGAAAACTGACATAGTTATTATCTAAATCAAGCATGGATTACCATGTGAGTCCTAGAATGGAGTTAAATGGGGACTTGTTATGGTATATTAGACACTATGTTGCGCTGTGAAGTCCCCTCAATGAGTAGGTCTTTTTATGAGTGTGGTATGATAGTGGATGATAGTGCTCAATGACTTTAAAATCCAAGTGGATGTCAAATCCTCTGAATCAGAATTTCATTCCAACTATAATGACCATGGGACAATCCCAGATACTTGTTGGCTCAGTTTGTCTAGCTAGGCCGCACCCTTGAGCTAGAGAATTTAAGTGGAGCCAAAATAGAAAAGAAGGGACCAGAGCACGGGTGATGGAAATCTCCGATTGTGGCTGATCAATTTTTTTTAACATCTTATGTCATAACCGTGTAGGAGGTAGTTCCTTTGTTCTGTATCTGCCCCACAAACCTCCACAGAATTCCAAAGAGAAAATTTAGCTGGATTGAGGCAAGGTGTGCGTTTGTGATGGGTGAGGGGATAATGATTCAGAAAGGGAGTATATCTCCTCTTTCCAGTACTTCCCACAAGCTAGCTCCGCCAGATCTGGGCTCGCTTTGCTTGCAGAAGTATAGAGGATAATCTGGGTTTACATGAGGTGCAGGCCTAGGTAGGTCTTGCATGCAGCGCAGACAGCTGTGTGGAATTTCATGCCACCTGCCTGAAGTCCATTAGGCTTCGTAAGACTCCCAATGCTCTGTAGTCAGTTTAAGAAACTCCTGCAGCATTCCTAACAAATGAATAGGTCCCTAGGGACCCTCATTCCTCTCCATCCCACTCTTACTTTAAAACTGTGAAACACAGTGAAAACTGCTGCTTCCTGCTCTACCTTCAGATTCGCTTTTTATTCTTTTATTCTGGTCAGAAAACAAATTGGGCCTGATATACTTTCTCTTCAAATCTGAAAAATAATAATAATAAAAAAGGATTGAGGTTGTGTTCAGATCCAAATATGGAGAACGGACCCTAGTATCAGACAAATTTCTTGGAAAGTTCTTCAAATTTCTTCAAGAGGAGAGTTCATTATAACACATTAAAGTGGGGCTGGTTCTCTGATCACACAGTATTTCATAGTTTAGCTTTTTTATTTTCTCAGTACTTTTTCACTTGTAAGACAAGGGCATTTTATAAGCCTGTTCCTCCTCTCCTCGCCACCCTGAGTACTACTACTTTTCTCCATCCGTTTTGCTTTTTCCTGTCAGCATCTTTGTACTATCACTCCTGACTGGGGGCCTCTGAATGAAATACAGAGAAAATATGGAATACAGCAGCCAGAGATAACAAAAGAACAAGTAAGTGCATTTCGAAAAGTGTTTAATGTCAGAGAGGCCAGGCAAGTGGAGGAGTGTATATAACATCTAAGGTGCGATTAAAGACAAGTATTCAGCTCACCAAAATACAATTTCTGACAGAACCAGGGAAAAGGTGAGAAGTTCAACAGAATTGGAAAAAATCTGTGACTCAGAAGAAAGTCAACCTCTGACTTGATAATCAACTAGCTGGAGATGGGAAAAATATATATATATATAATCAAATCCAATCCTCCTGCAAAGGCAAGATATAGTTCCCAAACAAGAGTACATCAGAGAGAGTTTGCACAAACAAAGGCATTTTCCATGTTGTAAGAATGATTTAGCTTTGCATTTTCAATGCTGTAATTGACTTACCCTGAGCGAAGGAAAGTGGATTATCCAGAGGCAGGAAGATTTTCAGTGAAGACAATGAGATTATTTGTATCTATACGATGCTTGAAAAATTATGCAACTAAAGGAGGAATGACAGATTTGTGATATTCTCTATGAGGTCTATACACATGTGCAATCCTTTGAGGCCCAAACAGAGTCATGCACTTAAGCACGTGCAAATTAATGAGCATTGATTGGAATGTAGGAAGGCATTCAAAAGGAATAGCAAGAATCCAAATAGACTGTATCCTTATCCTGGGATAATGACGTTCTAGAGAGAGCAATCTGATCACTTTACTGCATCAGAAATAACAGAAACTCTGGTACAATGGATGTATGTAGAAAGAGCTAGCTAATTTGAAGAATTCTATTCTTGTCTTGTTTCAGAGTAGCAGCCGTGTTAGTCTGTATTCGCAAAAAGAAAAGGAGTACTTGTGGCACCTTAGAGACTAACCAATTTATTTGAGCATAAGCTTTCATGAGCTACAGCTCGCTTCGTCGGATGCATAAAAGTAGAAAATGCAGTGAGGATATTTTTATACACACAGACCATGAAAAAATGGATGTTTATCAGCAGGAGAGTGGGGTGGGGGGAGAGAAAACCTTTTGAAGTGATAAACACCCATTTTTTCATGGTCTGTGTGTATAAAAATATCCTCACTGCATTTTCCACTTTTATGCATCCGACGAAGTGAGCTGTAGCTCACGAAAGCTTATCCTCAAATAAATTGGTTAGTCTCTAAGGTGCCACAAGTACTCCTTTTATTCTTGTCTTGAACAGCCTGCGCTGATAATTGAAATGTTCCTTGCTAACCTTCCATCATTTTTTACCCTTAGAGAAAATTATTTTTTTTGAAAAGACATCATTGATAGTTTTTCTTTAGGGCAGAGAAATATTTAGTGATATTTAATATTTAATATTTAATTTGTGTCCTCGATGCACTCTTTGAACCAAAATTTCACAACCAGTTGTTTGGTACCTTACGCACTTCAGGAACAAGGCACAAAGATGTCCACAAACCAGATGTCCACCTTTATGCCATTCCCCTACTAGTCTTTGGGCTGCCCCGCCAGTTCTGAAGAGCAATTTATGGCAGTGTCAGCGCTGCTGTAAATTGGATCAATTATAAAATCACCCACAGGGTTATCCTGCCAGTCAGGGATCACTCAGGTCCAGGGATTCCTGGCAATCGCCCCTTTTCTCTGACCACACCCCCAAAAACTAGGTGGTGGAGGGGAGCATGTTGGGTGTCACTGAGTCAGCTACATCAGCCCGATGCCGGAATTCCCAAGTTAGGCTGTTCTTCAGACTGCTTTGCCCTTCTGGAGCAATATAAAGAAGCCTTAATGGGGTCAAGGATCCAGCCCCAAGTCTTCAATTCCATCAATCACAGTCCATCGTCATAGCCTAATTCCCTGGTGTTCCTCTCTTTCTCTATATCCTTTTTCTCTCTCAATATGGGGATTCTCTCAATGGGTTATTGTGACTGAAAATGTGAGCATTCAAGTGGATCACTAGGAAATTCCTCCCTATAAAGAGTAAACATAGTAACGGTCCCCACCCTCTCAACTTAAATATACCATGCAAACACTGTCTAAATTCCAGCTGGATGACACATAGAAACAGAAATGTGTATTAATGGCTGGGATCTCAATGGGGTTAGTGGGAGGAATCAGTAGCTGGAGAACAGAGGTAGCATGACACTTTCCTGGAGCGGAGATCTGTGGGAAGATCTGGAATCTTGCTTAAGGGTGACTAGGGCAGAAAGGTCAGAAGGAAGCAGCTGGCAACTGGTAGGGGGATCATGCACTTAACATGAAGAAAGTTTTAGAGCAATGGGTTTGGGTTGGAATGGAGGCTAGTTTTGGAACTTGCTAATGGGTTTGGTCATTGAGAGGGTTGTCCTGGTATGAGGCAGAGAGGTTTATGGAAAGGGGTGAGTATACCCTTCTTCTGAACATCAGAGCATTTTAAAGATTTTAGGACAGGATGTATGAAAATACTAAGATAACCGCTGCAGTGAGTTTTTAAGTTAGTAGAGAAAAAAAGGTACAGAAGTTGTTTGGCATATACATGACAAAAGAGCCTTTTCCTACTGATCTGCAAAGAGGCCAAATGCGAGCATAGACACTTCTTGCACCACTGTTCAGTGGAACTGTGTTGAAAAACAGTGTTCAAATCTGGTTGCGATAAACCAGATTATAACATAATTTAACTGGTCATTGTAGATGGGGACTGTCATAAATATAAAGGGAAGGGTAACAACCTTCCTGTATATAGTACTATAAAATCCCTTCTGGCCAGAGGCACAATATCCTTTTACCTGTAAAGGGTTAAGAAGCTCAGGTAACCTGGCTGGCACCTGACCAAAAGGACCAATAAGGGGACAAGATACTTTCGAAAGGGGGAGGTGGGGGAGGAAGGCTTTTGTCTGTCTGTTCTGTGTGCTTGCTGGAGAGAGATCAAGAAAGCAAGCAATCCAACCCCATTATAATTAGTAAGTACTAGCAAGGAAATGTGTTAGTTTACTTTTGTTTTGGCTTGTGATTTTCTCTGTGCTGAGAGGAAGGTGTATTCCTGGTTTTCTTTTTGTAACTTTAAAGTTTTTGCCCAGAGGGAAATCCTCTGTGTTTTAAATCTGATTGCCCTGTGAGATTAGCTTCCCTCCTAATTTTACAGAGGTGCTTCTTTTACCTTTTTTCTTTCTAATAAAGTTCTGTTTCTTTTAAGAACCTGACTGATTTCTCTATTGTCCTAAGACCCAGGGGTTTGGGTCAGTGATCACTTTGTAACCAATTGGTTAGGATATTATTCTCAAGCCTCCCCAGGAAAGGGGGTGTAAGGGCTTGGGTGGATATTTTGGGGGAATAGGAACTCCAAGTGGTCCTTTCCCTGATTCTTTGTTAAATCATTTGGTGGTGGCAGCGTACCCTCCAAGGGCAAAGAGTTTGTGCCTTGGGGAAGTTTTACCCTAAGCTGGTAGAAATAAGCTTAGGGGGTCTTTCATGTGGGTCCCCACATCTGAACCCTAGACTTCACAGTGAGGAGGGAACCCTGACAGGGAGAAACTGTGAAAAACCTATTTAAAACTAGGATCTGCTCTTAAATATTGTTCTACCATGGTTTGAACCCATTCACATAGGCCAACCAAATCAAATCAAATCAAATCAAATCATGTAATAAAGTAGTATTACTGTTTCAGCAATTGTATTTCACTTCACAGCACTGTTCCACAACTAGTGAAGATGATACCCTTGAGGGGATGCCCTCCAAAAAAACCCAGTGGTAGATACTAGTTTAACTAATGATATCCTGGAATTTTAGGGATTGCATTGACAAGAAATGCACTTGAGTAACTTTAACAAAGTTAAACAAAGGGGAAGATATTTTAAAGGTATTTAGGCACCTAAAGATGCACATAGGCACCTAATGGGATTTTCAAATGTGCTTAGACATCTATGCATCTAAATACCTTCAAAAATATGTTCCAAAGTTCTTTGTGAAGGAACTATACTAGCCTGAAATTAGACAGCTGCCGTTAAATAGAAAATAGAACCTGAATTTATTATTTATTCAGTAGCACTACTTATAATTATCATTATGCCCCAAATGAACAAATTGCTGCAATATTCACTGAAAGTTAAGATTATACCCTTCAAATATATCTCAGGGAAAATTCATCCAGCAATAAAAGAAATTCTGATTCTGAAAGAAAGTACTTCCAGTAGTGATGCGTTGGAGTTTGACAACTCTGAAATGAAGTTCTCATGGTTACTTGAGAAATAGGAAGTGATTGGAATATGAATAACAGAATATTTCTTGTATAATGAAAAGATGTCACTGAATTTTAAATTATCTAAAAAACACATAATAGGAAGTAGTTCATGAGAACCTCATGTTTAAAAAAATCTAATACTGGATAAGAAGTAACTGTTTGATTTTTAAGTAGTTGTATTGGTTGGTTACCACAATGTTGGAACTGGAACAGATCTATAGTAGACCCTAACATTTCACACAAAGGCTATTATATTTTACATGCACAAAATCAATGGGAGCTAATTGCATACCACTTGGTAGAATTTGGCTCAGAGTTAATAAAAGACCTCCCCATAAAATACACAAAAGAAGAAGCACATTTAAGTAAGTTTAAGATGTTTTCAGTCTACTATATTTTCTTCAAGAAGACATTTATTTCCTCTAAAAACTTAGTAAAGAAGAACCATATTTAAATAAATTTAAGATGTTATCCAGTCTAGTCTATTTTCCTCCAGAAAAAGTGTAATTCATCTTTCCAAGCATATGTCAAGGTTCCTTCCCCACTCTGAACTCTAGGGTACAGATGTGGGGACCTGCATGAAAGACCCCCTAAGCTTATTCTTACCAGTTTATGTTAAAACTTCCCTAAGGTAAAACTTTGCCTTGTCCTTGAACACTATGCTGCCACCACCAAGTGTTTTAAACAAAGAACAGGGAAAGAGCCCATGTGGAGATGTCTTCCCCCAAAATATCCCCACAAGCCCTACACCCCCTGTCATAAATATAAGGGGAAGGGTAAACACCTTTGAAATTCCTCCTGGCCAGGGGAAAGCTCCTCTCACCTGTAAAGGGTTAAGAAGCTAAAGGTAACCTCGCTGGCACCTGACCAAAATGACCAATGAGGAGACAAGATACTTTCAAAAGCTGGGAGGAGGGAGAGAAACAAAGGGTCTGTGTCTGTCTGTGTGCTGCTTTTGCCAGGGACAGAACAGGAATGGAGTCTTAGAACTTTTAGTAAGTAATCTAGCTAGGTATGTGTTAGATTATGATTTCTTTAAATGGCTGAGAAAAGAATTGTGCTGAATAGAATAACTATTTCTGTCTGTGTATCTTTTTTGTAACTTAAGGTTTTGCCTAGAGGGGTTCTCTATGTTTTTGAATCTAATTACCCTGTAAGATATCTACCATCCTGATTTTACAGGGGGGATTTCTTCATTTCTATTTACTTCTATTTTCTATTAAAAGTCTTCTTGTAAAAAACTGAATGTTTTTTCATTGTTCTCAGATCCAAGGGTTTGGGTCTGTGGTCACCTATGCAAATTGGTGAGGCTTTTTATCCAACATTTCCCAGGAAAGGGGGGGGTGCAAGTGTTGGGAGGATTGTTCATTGTTCTTAAGATCCAAGGGTCTGGGTCTGTAGTCACCTAGGCAAATTGGTGAGGCTTTTTACCAAACCTTGTCCAGGAAGTGGGGTGCAGGGTTTTGGGAAGTATTTTGGGGGGAAAGACGCGTCCAAACAGCTCTTCCCCAGTAACCAGTATTAGTTTGGTGGTGGTAGCGGCCATTCCAAGGACCACGGGTGGAATACTTTGTACCTTGGGGAAGTTTTGACCTAAGCTGGTAAAGATAAGCTTAGGAGGTTTTTCATGCAGGTCCCCACATCTGTACCCTAGAGTTCAGAGTGGGGGAGGAACCTTGACATGGTGGCATAGTGGTGGGATTAACCTGAAATCATTTTGAGATCCAGTTGAGATTTTTTGAACTAGAAATACAGATTTTAAAAAGGAATTTTTTTTTCCTGTGGCTTTGAAGCAGCTTTGAAACTGAAAGCATCTTGGGTTTTCCCTGCTTTGTGGCCAAGCAGAGACAAAAGGGGATTATCTTGTGAATTGCAGGTTTTCTTTGCCTGGAGGCAGGGTACTTAACTCCTGCAGGGAAATTCACAGTCTTCCAACCCAGAGGTTTTTTTTTTTCTTTTCTTCCTAAAAGTAAATAGGGGGTGTGTGTTCTACCCATTTGCTTTTTCTTTGGGCTGGGTAAGCAGGTTTCCAAGTAGTTTGGAGGTTTTTTGCTTTAAGTTGGGCCCAGAACAGAGACAAGGGAATTGTCTTTTTCTGTAGGCTGACAATCACTATCAGAGAATAGGTATTCTATTCCAGCACAGCAAAATTTTACAGCCAAGTTTTGTTTGTTTATTTCTAAACCTCGGGTGTAAAGTTAGTTAAAAACAGAGAGGTTAGAATGACCAAATCCTCAGCTCGACTACAGCTGGAATTAGCCAAATTTCAGGCTGAGGAAAGACAAAGGGAACATGAAAGACAGATAGAACTCATGCGGCTGAAGAAGGAACAAGAAAGGGAGGCAGAACAACACCAAGCGGCTGCTCACAGGAGAGCTATGGAAGCGAGGGACAAAGAACTGGAGGAGAAGGAAAAAGAGAGGAAGTATGTGGAGGAGATGGAGAAGATAAAGGCTCAGCAGAATATCCCAACAAACCCTAGTAATCCTTCTCCAAGTACCACTTCCCATCCCAGAAAGTTCCCCACCTACAAGGCAGGCGATGATACTGAGGCCTTCCTAGAAAACTTCGAAAGGGCCTGCCTTGGATACAACCTCTCTACTGACCAGTACATGGTAGAGCTGAGGCCGCAGCTCAGTGGACCCTTAGCTGAGGTGGCAGCTGAAATGCCTAAAGAACACATGAACAAGTATGAACTGTTTAAATCCAAGGCGAGAGTCAGAATGGGGATAACACCCGAGCAGTCTCGTCGGAGGTTCAGAGCCCTAAGGTGGAAACCAGACATGTCATTTACCCGACATGCCTACCACATTGTGAAACATTGGGATGCCTGGATATCAGGAGCAAGTGTTGAATCTCCAGTAAATTTGCCCTTCCTAATGCAAATGGAACAGTTCTTAGAGGGTGTTCCTGAGGAAATAGAAAGATACATCCTAGATGGGAAACCCAAAACTGTAATCGAGGCAGGAGAGATTGGAGCCAGATGGGTGGAGGTGGCAGAGAAGAAGAAAACTGGTCGCAGTTGGAGCGGAGACCAGAAGGGACCACCCCAGACCACACCCTATTACCGGGGGCCGCCCAAGGCCCCACCTACCTCCCAAAGAACCCTCCAGACCCCTTATCGTCCTGCCACCCCGTTCTCCAGCAACCCTCCTCGCCCCAGTGACCCGTCAGCTGGACGATGTTTTAAATGTAACGAGCTGGGGCATGTAAAGGCCAACTGCCCCAAGAACCCCAACAGATTACAGTTCATTGCACCGGAATCACACCAGAGGTCCACAGGCCCAGATACTTCCCAGATACCCTTAGAGCGGAGGGAAACTGTGAGTGTGGGCGGGAAGAAGGTCACCGCGTGGAGGGACACCGGAGCACAAGTGTCAGCTATCCATGCTTCCTTAGTGGACCCCAATTTAATCAACCCAGAGATCCAAGTGACGATTCAACCCTTCAAGTCCAACTCTTTCAATTTGCCTACAGCCAAGTTGCCTGTCCAGTACAAGGGCTGGTCAGGAATGTGGACTTTTGCAGTCTATGATGATTATCCCATCCCCATGCTGTTGGGGGAAGACTTGGCCAATCATGTGAAGCAGGCCAAGAGGGTGGGAACGGTCACCCGCAGCCAGGCTAAACAAGCCGTGAGGCCTAGCTCTGTTCCGGAAACTGCTATCAGGACCCAGTCAGAGGTGATGGACCTGGACCTTAGGCCAATGTCTGCAACAGCAGTAGTGGATCCAGTCCCAGAGACCCAGACGGAACCAGTCCCAGAACCGGAACCAGCCGAACAACCAACACCAGACCCTGTGTCAGCACTGAATCCAGTACTTGCAACCTCAACACCAGAGGGCCCCACTGAACCTGAACTGGCAGCAGCCGATAACCCTACACAAGAGGCTCAGCCGGAGCCTGAATCCCAACATAGTGCACCAGCGGAGAGCGGTTCACAGTCAACAGAAACAGCTCCATCCCCTATATTGCTTCCAGAGGGACCAAGCCTAGGTCCACAATCCAATGAGGGACTGATGTCTCCAGCATCAAGGGAACAGTTCCAGACCGAACAGGAAGCAGATGAAAGCCTCCAGAGAGCTTGGACAGCGGCACGGAGCAACCCACCGCCTCTCAGCTCTTCTAATCGATCCAGGTTTGTTGTAGAAAGAGGACTTTTATACAAGGAAACTCTTTCTGGTGGACACCAGGAAGACTGGCATCCTCAGAGACAGTTGGTAGTTCCAACTAAATACCGGGCCAAGCTCTTGAGCTTAGCCCACGATCACCCTAGTGGCCATGCTGGGGTGAACAGGACCAAAGACCGTTTGGGGGGGTCATTCCACTGGGAGGGAATGGGCAAGGATGTTTCTACCTATGTCCAGTCTTGTGAGGTGTGCCAAAGAGTGGGAAAACCCCAAGACCAGGTCAAAGCCCCTCTACAACCACTCCCCATCATTGAAGTTCCATTTCAGCGAGTAGCTGTGGATATTCTGGGTCCTTTTCCGAAAAAGACAGCCAGAGGAAAGCAGTACATACTGACTTTCATGGATTTTGCCACCCGATGGCCGGAAGCAGTAGCTCTAAGCAACACCAGGGCTAAAAGTGTATGCCAGGCACTAGCAGACATTTTTGCCAGGGTAGGTTGGCCCTCCGACATCCTCACAGATGCAGGGACTAATTTCCTGGCAGGAACTATGAAAAACCTTTGGGAAGCTCATGGGGTAAATCACTTGGTTGCCACTCCTTACCACCATCAAACAAATGGCATGGTGGAGAAGTTTAATGGAACTTTGGGGGCCATGATACATAAATTCGTAAATGAGCACTCCAATGATTGGGACCTAGTGTTGCAGCAGTTGCTCTTTGCCTACAGAGCTGTACCACATCCCAGTTTAGGGTTTTCCCCATTTGAACTTGTATATGGCCGTGAGGTTAAGGGGCCATTGCAGTTGGTGAAGCAGCAATGGGAGGGATTTACACCTTCTCCAGGAACTAACATTCTGGACTTTGTAACCAACCTACAAAACACCCTCCGAACCTCTTTAGCCCTTGCTAAAGAAAACTTACAGGATGCTCAAAAAGAGCAAAAAGCCTGGTATGATAAACATGCCAGAGAGCGTTCCTTCAAAGTAGGAGACCAGGTCATGGTCTTAAGGGCGCTCCAGGCCCATAAAATGGAAGCATCGTGGGAAGGGCCATTCACGGTCCAGGAGCGCCTGGGAGCTGTTAATTATCTCATAGCATTCCCCACCTCCAACCGAAAGCCTAAGGTGTACCATATTAATTCTCTAAAGCCCTTTTATTCCAGAGAATTAAAGGTTTGTCAGTTTACAGCCCAGGGAGAAGATGATGCTGAGTGGCCTGAAGGTGTCTACTACGAAGGGAAATGTGCTGGTGGTGTGGAAGAGGTGAACCTCTCCATGACCCTTGGGCGTATGCAGCGACAGCAGATCCAGGAGCTGTGCACTAGCTACGCGCCAACGTTCTCAGCCACCCCAGGACTGACTGAACGGGCATACCACTCCATTGACACAGGTAATGCTCACCCAATTAGGGTCCAACCTTACCGGGTGTCTCCTCAAGCTAAAACTGCTATAGAACGGGAGATCCAGGATATGTTACAGATGGGTGTAATCCGCCCCTCTGAAAGTGCATGGGCATCTCCAGTGGTTCTAGTTCCCAAACCAGATGGGGAAATACGTTTTTGCGTGGACTACCGTAAGCTAAATGCTGTAACTCGCCCAGACAACTATCCAATGCCACGCACAGATGAACTGTTAGAGAAACTGGGACGGGCCCAGTTCATCTCTACCTTGGACTTAACAAAGGGGTACTGGCAGGTACCGCTAGATGAATCTGCCAAGGAAAGGTCAGCCTTCATCACACATCTCGGGCTGTATGAATTTAATGTACTCCCTTTCGGGCTGCGAAATGCACCCGCCACTTTCCAAAGACTTGTAGATGGTCTCCTAGCGGGATTAGGAGAATATGCAGTCGCCTACCTTGATGATGTGGCCATATTTTCGGATTCCTGGGCAGACCACCTGGAACATCTACAAAAAGTCCTTGAGCGCATAAGGGAGGCAGGACTAACTGTTAAGGCTAAGAAGTGTCAAATAGGCCTAAACAGAGTGACTTACCTTGGACACCAGGTGGGTCAAGGAACTATCAGCCCCCTACAGGCCAAAGTGGATGCTATCCAAAAGTGGCCTGTCCCAAAGTCAAAGAAACAGGTTCAATCCTTCTTAGGCTTGGCCGGTTATTACAGACGATTTGTACCGCACTACAGCCAAATCGCTGCCCCACTGACAGACCTAACCAAAAAGAAACAGCCAAATGCTGTTCAGTGGACCGGAAAGTGTCAGAAGGCCTTTAACAAGCTTAAAGCGACACTCATGTCTGACCCTGTACTAAGGGCCCCAGACTTTGACAAACCGTTCCTAGTAACCACAGATGCATCCGAGCGTGGTGTGGGAGCAGTTTTAATGCAGAAAGGACCTGATCAAGAATTCCACCCTGTAGTGTTTCTCAGCAAAAAACTGTCTGAGAGGGAAAGCAACTGGTCAGTCACTGAAAAAGAATGTTATGCCATTGTCTACGCTCTGGAAAAGCTACGCCCATATGTTTGGGGACGGCGTTTCCACCTGCAAACCGACCATGCTGCACTAAAATGGCTTCACACCGTCAAAGAAACTAACAAAAAACTTCTTCGGTGGAGTTTAGCTCTCCAAGATTTTGATTTCGACATCCAACACATCTCAGGAGCTTATAACAAAGTGGCTGATGCACTCTCCCGTGAAAGTTTCCCAGAATCAACTGGTTAAAATCGTCCTTAAGATGTGGAAAATATTGTTAGTCTTTATGTACTTGGTAGTATATTTAGAGATGCATGTGTCTTATTAACTCTGTTTTTCCTAGAGCTCCAGGAAGAAATCCCAGCCAGTGTTTCACCCTAGCTGAGATTTGGGGGGCGTGTCATAAATATAAGGGGAAGGGTAAACACCTTTGAAATTCCTCCTGGCCAGGGGAAAGCTCCTCTCACCTGTAAAGGGTTAAGAAGCTAAAGGTAACCTCGCTGGCACCTGACCAAAATGACCAATGAGGAGACAAGATACTTTCAAAAGCTGGGAGGAGGGAGAGAAACAAAGGGTCTGTGTCTGTCTGTGTGCTGCTTTTGCCAGGGACAGAACAGGAATGGAGTCTTAGAACTTTTAGTAAGTAATCTAGCTAGGTATGTGTTAGATTATGATTTCTTTAAATGGCTGAGAAAAGAATTGTGCTGAATAGAATAACTATTTCTGTCTGTGTATCTTTTTTGTAACTTAAGGTTTTGCCTAGAGGGGTTCTCTATGTTTTTGAATCTAATTACCCTGTAAGATATCTACCATCCTGATTTTACAGGGGGGATTTCTTCATTTCTATTTACTTCTATTTTCTATTAAAAGTATTCTTGTAAAAAACTGAATGTTTTTTCATTGTTCTCAGATCCAAGGGTTTGGGTCTGTGGTCACCTATGCAAATTGGTGAGGCTTTTTATCCAACATTTCCCAGGAAAGGGGGGGGTGCAAGTGTTGGGAGGATTGTTCATTGTTCTTAAGATCCAAGGGTCTGGGTCTGTAGTCACCTAGGCAAATTGGTGAGGCTTTTTACCAAACCTTGTCCAGGAAGTGGGGTGCAGGGTTTTGGGAAGTATTTTGGGGGGAAAGACGCGTCCAAACAGCTCTTCCCCAGTAACCAGTATTAGTTTGGTGGTGGTAGCGGCCATTCCAAGGACCACGGGTGGAATACTTTGTACCTTGGGGAAGTTTTGACCTAAGCTGGTAAAGATAAGCTTAGGAGGTTTTTCATGCAGGTCCCCACATCTGTACCCTAGAGTTCAGAGTGGGGGAGGAACCTTGACACCCCCTTTCCTGGGGAAGGCTTGATAAAAATCCTCACCAATTTGTACAGGTGAACACAGACCCAAACCCTTGGATCTTAAGAACAATGAAAAATCAAACAGGTTCTTAAAAGAAGAATTTTAATTAAAGAAAAGGTAAAAGAATCACCTCTGTAAAATTACGATGGTAAATACCTTACAGGGTAATCAGATGCAAAACATAGAGAATCCCTCTTGGGAAAACCTTAAGTTACAAAAAGACACAAAAACAGAAATATACATTCCATCCAGCACAGCTTATTTTACCAGCCATTAAACAAAAGGAAATCTAACACAGTTCTAGCTAGATTACTTACTAATTTAACAGGAGTTGTAAGGCTGCATTTTTGATCTGTTCCTGGCAAAAGCATCACACAGACAGACAGAATCCTTTGTCCCCCCAGCCCCTCCAGATTTGAAAGTATCTTGTCCCCTCATTGGTCATTTTGGGTCAGGTGCCCGCGATTTTATCTTAGGTTCTTAACCCTTTACAGGTGAAAGGGTTTTGCCTCTGGCCAGGAGGGTTTTTATAGCACTGTATACAGAAAGGTGGTTACCCCTCCCTTTATATTTATGACAGGATATATTTATGTTTCTCAAAGACTCATTCAGTAGGAGTAACTAAAATGCCATTCAGATCTGAAAAGATATCTAAAAAGAAAAATTATTCCAGCATGATATGCAGACAAAACCATTTTTTAAACTAAAATTAAATGAAGAAGGAATATGATCACTTCTCAGACCATACTTCCTGTAATACTGATGATTAAAAAACATCAATCGAATACAACCGGTGGTTTTTTGATCTGCCATGTTCAAGTGCATAGTAAGAATATGAAAGGAGAGTACTGCCCATTCTATTATCCAACGTAAAATGCAAAGCCTCCCTTTAACACGCTCCTGTGCCGAGTCTCTCCCACAACATTTTTTTCTATAGCTTCTTTCTCTGCAGCTAACCACAACTAGAAAGCTGAGTATATTATGTTGGCCTTTATAGTTTTCATACTCCTTTTTTTATCCGACCGTTGTAAAGTTACTCTCTTAACTTTCATTTTTCTCTGCTCCTGTCACTTTTGAACCCTGTGACAGCTAGAAATGGAATAAAGGCTTGCTAATGAGATTTATATCACAACACATTCTCCAAAAACTTAGACCGCTCCCTCTGTTGTCCAATCAATGATGTCTCATTGTCCTCTGTCTCACACCTGGTAGTGCTGAGTATTTGCCATAATACCACTAGGTAACAGTAATAAAATATTTTTGTACTATAGGGAAGAGGAGGTCTTTTTAGCAGCTATAAACAAATTTCCTAAGGCTCAGAGGTTTAGTCTGGTTGTTTATTGGAACTTTAAATCTCTGAATCTACAGAGGTCCTACCCATTCATCAAGCCTACTAAATTTAACCTTCCAAATTGAGCTACCTTTTCAAGGTAGTCGTATTTCTCATCCATCATCACCCCTCCTCCCAGGATTTTGGACCCCCACTTCCCAGTGATTCTGGCCTTTGGATCTTCTCTTCCTTTAAAGAGAATATGTGGGGTCTAGAATCTCCACTTTGAAGGCATGTTAACTCTCTAGTGGAATTTTAAATTGGAGAGTCTAGTAGAGGCACAGTTGGGCACAATTCCTCTTCTTCAAAGCTTGAGATTGAGGTCAAGGGGAAGGTGTTTCCACAAAGGGGTAAGAAACAGAGCTGAAGCAGTAAGTTTGGGAGATGTACTTTACTGCCTAGCAAGACAAAAATCTGGAGACCTCATGGAAAGGGCTCTTTAATGGAATCAATCTGAACCCCATGTTTCTTCTAGGTCTTTCCTCTACATGTCTAAGATTTATTGATTAAAAGAAAAGTCAAATTAAAAAGCAACAAGTGATCTACACTTTTCCATCTTACCATTGGAACCATGCTAGCAAGCAACTATACTCAAGTATGACAGTTGCTATCATGGTTCTAGCATGGCTTCCCTCATCAATGTTGGCAGCGATTTTTTTTTGCTAAGATAAGAGTGATACAGGAGCTCCAAAAATGATAGCTGACATCACAGTCCAGCATGGTTTTTGTGACATGGGAGACATGGGTTTTGTGGTCATGCCTGCAAAAATTGTACCTGGTGCATAATGCTGTGTTTGATCTAGACAACAATTAAATGGATTGTAACATATCCAGCTACTCTGTGATTTGAACAGAACAATATTTTTGCATGTATCAGAACAGTTGTTAAATGCAGAAGTGCTTGTAATAATTGTAAAGGGAAACTATGGATAAAGGAACACAAACAAGAGGGGTCACTGATGAAATTTAGGATTACCATTTGTGAAAGAATGTATTCCCATAACATATTGATTTTAAATGCTTGCTTTATAGACATCTTTCTAGTACACAGTGGATTAGGAATTAAGATTATTTTATGTAGAATCTTGGTATCTTGACAAAGGTATGGAACCTCAAGCAGTCCCAGCAGCACTTCAGTTGTTTGGAAACAGTTTGATAGATTAAATGATATATTAGAAAGAAACATGCTCCTGCAGTGATGAAACAGGGAATGGTTTTGTTAAATAAGTGACTTTTTTTTACTGTAAAAGCCTAATTTCATACCAAAATAAGGGTCCATTTATGAACTCAGTTATATGGTCACAGACTCATTTCCTGTCTTTATATTTCCAGTTTGCGTTCAAAGTTATTCCCTGCTGTAATTTGCCTTTTAAAGGAATATTCTGCTATTGAAATTGTGGGGGCAGAAAAATCACATTTCCTTCAATGCACTTGTGAATTTCATTAAATGTGAAAAGCAGTTTTTAGCTACAGAAAACCAATGTTGTTCAGAGGAAACTGAATGTAGGGGCAGCTGGAGGTGAAAGCCTAGCTTATCCATGTGATATAGAGTGCTCATTGACAATGGGGAGAGCCTAGAGTAGGTGGGAGGTTGTGTTGGTGTCAAGAGGAAAACCTTAGAGAATTAGCTGAAAACATTTGCAATCAATTGGCAAAGTCATCTGAGTTAGATTTATTTCTCATTATTGTGCTTTTTAAAAAGTGATTCAGAAGTTTCTGCCACCCCAATGTTCTTGGCTGAGAGAAGAATGTATTTATTTTGAAGATGGAGAAACTCATCTAATCACAAAAAACAAAACAAAAATAAACAAAGCAAAAATATGGATGATAATTTAGAGAAAATAAACTTATTCCAATAAGCCAAACCTGAAAACTATTGTACAGTAGTTTCCTCTCTAAGCCCTTGATCCTATGCTCATTGAAGTCAATGACAAAGTTCCCATTGACTTCAGTCATGCAGGATCAGAGGCAAAACAATGGCATCAGACTCCTCCACCATCTACCCTCATCCATTTGGTGAAATGTACTATATGGAACATTATAGGTAGCGATATCTATTGAGCTAGTTTTACTTTCATTTTGAATAGGAGAACTGAGTCCTCCTGATGCACAGAACCTACATCCTGATAGGTTTGATGTTTTTATAGAGGATTTTGTGTGGGGACGTGGGGGAGGGTTCTGGATACCCTAAGCCTTACCACCAGTGGTTCCCACCCTTCTCTCTATTGTCACTGTGTTAGAGTTTTCTCTCCCATTTCTCCATTGTCTGTACGATGACGACTACTGCATAAAATATAGTGACAACTCTCAATTAATAGAAATATTAACAAACACCTCACATCTTGTATTGCATATAAAGATCCACATTCATGACCGTTCTGGCATCAAAGGGACATAGATAAAGCAAAATAATGTACAACTGGGATATTAAAGACTAATGCAAGTTTTCTTATCTCACCCTAAAGGCAATGATATTTCTATTAAGTATTTTTGCTAGACAAGAAAAGTTTTCCTTCCATTTTTATGTAATCAATGTATTTATTTATTGGTTAGCTCAGGGGTTTTCAGACTTTTTTCCAAGGGTCGACTACAGCTTTCTGGAAAGACTGCAAGTCTGAGGAGATGGTCCACATAACATCACTGTGGCAACGAGTGAAATTGTTTACATAGAAAAGTAATATTTGAAAAGTTTTGAATTTATTTTAGGTGCTTTATCATTGCTAAGGGAACTGAAATGAAGCATTAATTGAGGCTTGTGTGTGTGTTATGTTTCAATGTATGTATGAGCCTTCTTAGATAGATGGCATTCTATCCCATAGCTATTTATTTCTTTATTTACCCACTTTTTGATCAGACATGTTTGGAAATAGTTAGCCAAGGATTTGGGCCTTATTTTTGACTTGTACATTTACATGGAAAGCTTGTTGTTGGATGTTACCTGTTTTTTTTTTTAAATCTGTGTATTTTGTGCAGGTTGTCCTCTTATTTAACACCTGCCCTCGTGCCTTTGAGGATTGATAACTTTACTCCTTCTTAAAGGATTCCAAGGGCTGGATCGTGAGCTCATCTAACATGAGCATGACATAGGAAATAGCTCAAGAATTTCTGTACTCAGCACACACAGGTGAGCATATTCCCAACACAATGTCTGACACACTGTAAAATTAAAATGACATCTACAGAACTTCAGCAAATTTGTAAATAGGAACGAAGTTCCCCAAATTTCAAATTTAAAACTGGAATCTAATTGTATTATCTCGATAAATCAGTTTACGTATAAATATGCATGGCAAATGTTTTTCTGTTAAGAGACCCAGAGTTATTCATTGCCTATATGCTTGTTGACTATACAGCTTATTTGAAAACTTGGATGGAGCTAGTTAAATGACAAACTTCATTTACAAATAATAATTCAATGAAAATGTTTCAAAATATGTGGTGAACATTATTCATAAAATAATTTGACCATTTCTACTTTTGATGGATTATACTTGTGTTATTAATGCCTGTGTGTGTCTGCAGATTTGGTGACTCACTTTTTCCACCCAGAATCAGTTTTCAGGTGTCTAGAAAATTGATGAGGTGAAACAAAGGCCTTGTAAGCATAAACATTTCAGAAATTTTCAGGTTTGTTTTATTAATTAAGATGAAATGCTCAAGAGAGTTGGGAATGTCCACATTAGAGCCAACTCCACTCATTTGTTTGGCTGTATACCCCCAGAGGTGTATGGCTATGGCTGGGGAACTAGTGGACAATGCATTTAATTATGTGGAAAAGACACTAAGTGAAAATGCTCCTTGACCCCCCTCCTTAGGGAAAAAAACCTACACACACAAGAAAATATAAAGAGTATATAAAAATGTTCAAAATAGGGCCAAAAGTGTCAGGTAATATAGCACCAACACACTTAGCAGATTTCTGACTACCAGTGTTTTGGACTAACTCCCAGCTTCAGAAGTTGGATCAAACTAATCTCTACTTTGCCAAATCTGATGGAAGCTGTAAAAATGTAATTCTGAGGTACAGTATAAAAATCAACGAATATTTCTTGTCTTGTACATTTTTTCAGAGCATATAAATTTGGAAACGAAATGAAGGGGATCTTTGCTTGATTTGGACAATGCAACAGCAAAACAAAGTTACTGAATTAGTGGAAATTGAGGATAAGACAGTTACTCATCTTCTTGTAACTGTTGTTCTTTGAGATGTGTTTGTTCACGTCCATTCCAATCAGGTGTGCGTGTGCTGCGTGCAGAGTCATTGGAAACATTTCCCCTCAGCAGCTCCCGCTGGGGTGCCTAGGAAGCCCCATGGAGTGGCGCCCTCATGGTGCTCAATATATGACCCTGCTGACCCGACCCCCCTACAGTTCATTCTTGCCGGCTACTCCGACAAAGGGGAAGGAGGGTGGGTATTGGAATGGACATGAACAACACATCGCGAAGAACAACAGTTAAAAGAAGATGAGTAACCATCTTTTCTTCTTCAAGTGATTGTTCACATCGATTCCAATCAGGCGACTCCCAAGCTCTCCAATGGGGGTGGGGTCGGAGTTAAGGAATCACTGACTGGAGCACCACTCTGGCGAAAGCTGTCTCGTCTCTAGCTGGATGATGGCATAGTGGATGGCACCAAGGCCCAGGTCGCCACTCTGCAGATCTCCTGGATGGGCACCTGGGCCAGGAAAGCAATGGATGAGGCTTGAGCTCTTGTTGAATGGGCTGTAATAGCCAGGGCTGGGACCTTGGCAAGGTCATAACAGGTACAGATGCAGTCCGTAATCCAGGAAAAAATGCGTTGTGAGGAGACTGGAAGTCCCTTCATCTGGGCACTGCTACAAAGAGCTGGTTCAACTTCTTGAAAGGCTTTGTGCACTCAGTGTAGAACGCTACTGCTCTCCGCACATCTAGTGAGTGAAGCCTCTGCTCCTATGCTTTAGCATGTGGCTTGGGATAGAAAACTGATAGAAAAATGTCCTGGCTGATGTGGAATTGGGATACCACCTTGGGCAGGAAGGCTGGGTGAGGCCTTAGCTGTGCCTTGTCCTTGTGGAAGACTGTGTCGGGGGGGGTTGGAGGTTAGTGCTTTTAACTCCAACACCCTCCTGGCTGATGTGATGGCAACCAGAAAGGCCCCCTTCCATGAGAGATACAGCAGGGAACATGTAGCCAGTGGCTCGAATGGGGCTCTCATTAGTCTAGTTAAGACTAGGTTGAGGTCCCAACTCAGTACTGGTGGGTGGGACTGTGGATATAGCCGTTCTATGCCTTTAAGAAAACAGCCCACCATAGGGTTGGCAAACACTGAGCACCCCAACTCTCCTGGGTGGAACTCTGAGATGGACGCGAGCTGTACTTTGATGGATGATCCGGCCAGCCCTTCCTGCTTCAGGTGTAGTAGATAGTCCAGGATGAATGGTATAGATGCCTGAAGTGGGGGTATGCCATCCTCAGGCGTCCCTTCAAAATCCTTGCTTGGACCCCGATGATGACTTGGTCGGGCCCTGCCCTTAGCCTGAAGTAGGGAACGTCTGTTATTCCTGCCCCTACGGCGGTATGTATCCTGCCTTGGGCGGGATTGGTATTGCCTCTGCTGCTGTTGGGGCTGAGGCTTGAAGGGTTTTCTCTGGGTAGCAGGAGTGTGCATACCCAGAGATTTCATAGTTGCCCTGGAGTCCTTTATGCTGTGGAGCTTCGAGTCTGTCTGGTCCGAAAACAGCTCTGCACCCTCAAAGGGAAGGTCCTACAGGGTTGCTGGACTTCCAGTGGAAGCCCAGAAGCTTGGAGCCATGCGGTTCTCCTCATGACCACTTCAGAGGAGATGGTACGTGCCGCAGAGTCAGCCAAGTCGAGGGAGACCTGTAGGGATGTCTTGGCCACTGCCTTCCCCTCCTTGACCAAAGCCGAGAACTCAGCCTTCGACTCAGTGGAGAGCAACTCCTTGTATTTGGACATGGAGTCCCATGACTTAAAATTATACCTGCTGAAGATAGCTTGTTGGTTAGCTATCCCCAGCTGTAGTCCCCCTATGGCATAAACTTTCCTGCCAAAGAGGTCGATACATTTGGCCTCTTTAGCCTTGGGAGCCGGTGCTTGCTGCCCCTGGTGCTCCTTCTCATTTACCACTGAGACCACCAGAGAGCAAAGGTGTGGGTAGGAGAATAAGAATTCATATCCCTTGGAGGGAACGAAGTATTTTCTCTCCACACCCCTGGCGGTGGGTGGAATGGAGGCTGGAGTCTGCCACAGGGTATTATAATTGTTGCAAATAGTTTTAATGACCAGAAATGCCACTCTGGAAGGGCCTTCCAGAGCGAGAATGTCCACCACTGGGTCCTCTGACTCGATGGCTTCCTCCACCTGTAGGCCCATGATACGGGCAACACAGAGGAACAGGTCCTGATGCGCCCTCTGGCCAATGGAAGGAGGACATGAAGCTGACGTTCCTGCCACCACCTCATCAGACGAAGATGATGATGAGGCCAGTGGGGGTACAGGATCGTTTTGGCCCACTATGTGCCCAGGTTGCTCCTGGGTAGCATTGGTGACCAGTCGTTCGGCAAGGTCAGATGTGACCTGGACTATGGTTGGGTCTGGAGCTGGTTTGGTTGTCCCCTCTGTAGTATGAGGGAGCGGTCTGGATAGGGTCGCCTCTGTAGTACGAGGGGCAGGTCTATCCACCAGTGACCGTGCAGGATGATGCCCCAATATCATGGGCCTAGAAACCCTGGAAGGGATACCTTGGGCCTGATGGAAAGCCATGGGGGTCCAGAAGGGCATTGTGCAGCAGGCGGCCACTGTGGCTGCCAGGTCGACTGTGGGTGTCTCTGGCACTTATCTGACTTGTACCTACTGTGCCGCGAGTAATAGAAGTCAGCCTCAGAGTCTGAGGATCCCGAGAACAATGACCATGGTGGTGCCAATGATCTTTGAGCCTGTGGTCAGTGGAACAGAGCCGCAACAATCGTGTAGAGGATCGGTGCTGGCTGTCCTGCGACTTAAGACCGGTGCCGCGAGTCCGGTGCTGGAAAACGGCTCCTGTGTTCCGGTGCCGTGTCTCAGTGCCAGCTGAAAGAGGGTGACCGTGATCAGTGCCGACACCTCCGTGCTGGAGACACAGATCACCATACTCCCTGCACCAGGCAATCTTGTACCGAGGCTGGTGCCGGAGGGCGTTGCAGTGATGTAGACTGGGAATGGTGCTGGAGAAGGTGCCGGTCCAGCGAAGAAGAGGGCCTCATCATCACGGGCTTGCTTCTAGATGGCACCTGTCTGGGCGGTGCCGGAGGCTTCTCTCTAACAGCAAGGGACTGAGGTGCAGTACTTTCTATAAGTTCCTTTGCAGCCTTGAAAGTGTCTGGGGTGGAAGGGGATTCCAGCTCCTCCACCAAGCACTGCCCTGTGGGAGAGTCACTGAGTGCCGGGCTCAACGGTGCCAACTGGGGCGCCGGAGTCGACGGCACGAGCTCTTGCTGCTTGGAATTTGAGTCCTTCCTCTGAGGCAGGAAAGTCTCCCTGGATGGTCTCGCTCTCCTAGGAGATCGCCCTCTGTCCCCCTTCTTATGGCACTTGTGGGGCACAGTGGATGTTGTCCGGTGCTAGGGTGCCGCTCCGTGCTGCGGTGCCAGGAATCTCTGGTACCGAGGGTCTCCAGCACCAGAGTCCTTCTTCGGTACCAACTCGTGGACCAATGCCAGGGCACTGCGCACTGAGCTCGAGCCCGGGACTTGGCGATCATGTGCCGCTGGACTGAGTGCAGCTTCCATTAACAGCTGCTTCAAACCGAAGTTGCGTTCCTTCCTAGTTGTGGGCTTGACAGCCTTAGAAATCTTACGGCACTCAGACTGATGTGCCTCCCCTAGACACCTCTGGCACAAGTCATGAGGGTCACTACTGGGCATAGGCTTCTTGCAGACACTGCAAGATTTAAATCCTTGGGCTTGAGGCATGCCCCAAGGCAGGGTGAGTGGAGAACAACCCACTCACCAAGTTTATCCTAACTACAGATAACAAGAAACTAACTACAAAACAAAAAACTGGGTAGGACTAAGTAATAGGCTAAGGGGACACTTGCAAGCAAGCAAAATGCAGTTCCAATGCCGTCATGAACGGTAGGAAGGAACTGAAGGGGCAGGGTCATATACTGAGTGCCATGGGGGAGCTACTCCATGGGGCTCCCTGGCCGACCCGATGGAAACTGCTGAGGGAAAAAGTTTCCGACGACCATGCACATGGCACGCACACACCTGATTGGAATCAACGTGAACAATCACTCGAAGAAGAACAGGCTCTTTCAGGATTACAATGTGATACAAGCTTGGGGACAGCATGATGATGTCTCTGTTGCTTCTCCAGGTATCTGCATTTCATTTCTTTACACTCAAAAGTTGCACACAGTTGTTCAATTTAAAGATGTGAACAATTTCCTGCACTACTTAGATTTTTATTAAATTGAACTATTTGCCAACTTACCCGCGCACTAGCTATTATTTAACAAACCTAACACCCCCAAACTATTTTAGTTTAAGATCATGCATTTTATTCCAAGATGGCAGATTTTCAGAATTAAACATGGGTGAATGTGATTTGTAAGACTTTGTCTCTGATATGGTTACAGAAAAATTATGGATATGTGCACTGTGAAGAACAAGGGGAGAAGATGAGCAACCTGTGCTCTACAGCAGTGCAATGCAGGAATTAATGTAATGCCTCCAGGGGCCTGAGGGGCATGCACATACAGATACTGGTACAACATTGGGGCCATGAACCTGCCGACTCAGACATACTATTCAATATTGCTGCAGACAATGCTTCTCCTCACCCCCTCCTTGCATACCAATGCAGAGGTAAGCATGCTCATCTGTGCTGAATTCGTGGCTCTTCCCACTTAGAAAAGTGGCTTAATTTAAAAGGGCCAGATTTTCGAAGATTCTTCTGACACTCTTATATCACATACAAAAAAATCTCACAGAAAACAGAAAAATGGGTGTGTCTATTGGCATATGCAGTTTTGAGTACTCATATCCTATACACCATTTCAGAAGCTCTTTTGAATGTTGTCTCAGAGTGTTGCAATATTTCACTTGCTTATGCCTGTTCTCAGGCTTCTGTGCAAGTGGCTTGCTGTTTGGTTTGGATCGAAGTATAGCAATTCTGCTGTACTTCTTATTGCCCAGCAGCAGACCCACTCAGCTTCCTTTCTGCAACCACGAGAGCTAGAAACCTTGTTTTTTTAAACAAAAGCTGAGATTCTCATGTAACAACAGGGACTGGGTTTTAAGGAAAAACAAAAAAATATTGTGAGACTTACAATAAAGTCATGAGAGTTGGCAACACTGATATATACAACACAATGTTAAATCAGTGGATCAGATTCTTATCTCAGTTACACCAATCTAAATTTAAATAACTCAGTCAAAGTTAATGGAGTTACTCTGAATATGCACCACTGAAAATGAGAACAGGCTCTGGCCCTGTTAAAGGAGATTGAGAGAATGCTGTGTGTTGGCATTTGAATCTTAGTATTTTAAAAACAGTGTTTTCAAAGCGGAAATGCTAATTTTGGTTGGTCAGACCTGTGTATCTATTGAATATGAAATTACACTGAAAAAAAGTGACAATGCTCAAATTTAACTCCAATGTAACAACAAAACATGGCTTCAGGACAAGCCATGAAAATGCTAAGACATAAGAGAGGCCCATGCAAATGCCACAGTCAGAGAAATGCTTTCAGAAGGAATTCAGCTGTAACAGATCAGCATGCTGCATACATATGGCATAGACATCACAATCATCACATATATAGCATCTGAACCTGCATGTTTCTACAACAAAAACTACTAATTGAGCTAAAGAAGAATGTCCATTAGCTATAACACCATGTAATGTTAAAAAATCAGTCATGAAAAGGAGCATTAGAAACAGATTCAGAGTCTAAGGTCAGAAGGAACCATTATATCATCTAGCCTGCTTCCTGTCCATAACAGGCCCTTAAATTTCACCCAGTTACTCCTGCACAGAGGCCAACAAGTTGTGTTTGACTAAAGCATATCTGAATGGAACAGAAGCAGGCTCCTAAGCAAGCTCCTGGTGCCCTGTCACATAAGTGTACCTTTCATCCACTGTAGGGGTGGACTAGAAGGAGAAATACATCATTCTTATCTTTGCTTCCCTTAGGGCAAGTCATAGGTTTGCAGTGATACTCTTCTTCTTAAAGCGTGACAAGAGAATTCATTCATGTGACAACAGGCACATATTAACAATTATTTTGTAAAATAATCCTAAAAATTAGAATAGTGGAAATATTTGTAACAATGTTTTTGCACAATTGAAAAAACGGCTCATTTTTGCATTGATAATGGAAAATTGTGATGGATACAATTTTTCCCTCCTCCAAAAATGATTTCGCTTGAGTATCACTTTATTGGGCAAATATGGCTTTTATATTAAAGCCATGCAAAATTTTGAAATGAATAGCCATTTAATTTTAAAAGTTGTAAATAAAACTATGTAGGGGAGTGACAAATAACATGAAACATCAGAAGAAACATCAAAAGAAATATATCCTGCGAAATGTCACAGAACCAAACCAAAGCATTCTGCAATTCACACAATTCTATTAAAAACAGAAGAGAATATTTTCACAATGTATCTTTCAAATTTTTGCAAACATCAGGTGTCTTGGTGTTTAAGTGAAATGTTTGGATTAGTGTCAAAACAGTGAAAGTAACTAGTGGAACTAGTTTTGCAAACGCGTCTTTGGTTATTTTGCAAGTTTACAAGGAAAGATGAAGGAATACCAACTAGCAACCTCTCTGCACAAGGAGTGGTGAGCATCTGGGGTTGTTTCCTCTTTATGAAAAAGAAAAGGTCACATCCCACCCAGAGAGAATAAATGACCCCCATAAAGAATGCAACTGATCTTGCTCGACCTGTGACGCAAGTGTGGTGCTGAACTCTGCTGTTTAACCGTTATGTGTGTTTCTTGTTAGGAAGAGTGAGCAAGTGGTGCACTGCCATAAAGGAATGTGAAGGATATGAATGGTGCTGAAAGTCAGAAGAATTAAATATAGCTTGTGTAAGTGAATGTCTGATGAGTGAAAGGGTGTTTGGCTGGCTATGTGGAAGAGGTTTAATAAAGGAGGAAGAGGGGTAAATGGAGGTAAAAACAAAGGAAACAAAATAAAACAAAACCTGAAGCTTTTCTTATTCAGTGTCCTTATTTCTATTGTAGGAACAAAACTAAGAGTAACCTTTTCCTTCTCACACAAATATTTCTTTCTTCAATAGAAAAATTAGAAGAGCTAATGGAAATATAGTGGATTATCCTATTTTTGCCCCAGATAGTGGTGTGACTACCAAAGTGCTCACTTACACCTTCTTTTCCATGATTGGGAAGTTTTAAAAATTACCATTGGCTTGTACTTCTCTGTGAGAACACTCAGTCTGATGTTAAATACTGACATTCTGAATCTCTTAGAATGATGAATTCTACCATATATATTAGCATATATTCACGGAGAGCGTGATTAACCATCCTTCCCTAGTAGCCATCTATTCCATCTGACCTTCGGCTGCTTCAACTTTTCCAAAGATTCCTTGTTCAAAATCCAAACCAACCTAGTGCTCCTTGGAGATGAGTGTATACTAGATTTTGAACCGTCAGCTCTTCCACACAGTCATTTTAGCTTCACCTAATCAATGAAGCGCATACCTGCAGTTTACAGGCAATGTTTTTACCTGCAGTGTGGGAAACTCATGGATTCAAAGCCAGATCTGATTCTACATCATAAAATACTGTCTTACTCTCCATGTGGATCTCAGAAGTAGTAATAATTATAAATATAACATGTATCTAGGCCTTCTGTCAACTATGATTAATTCATAAATTGAAAAGCTGAAGTTAAATTTAATCCAGTCAGAAGTCACAAGCCAATGCTTCTCATTTAGCACTCAAGAGGAAGTATAATCCTGTGGTTAAACTACTGGCTGGGATTTAGGATATCTCGGTTCAATTCCTAGGACTGCCACCGACTCCTTTTGTTGCATTGGGCAGATCACTTATTCTCTCTGTGACTCTGTTCTCCATCTGTAAAAAGGAGATACTAAGCCTTCCTTCCTTCCCCACTTTGTCTGTTTGGATTGTAAACTCTTCAGGGCAGGAACTGTCTCTTATTACATGTATAAAAAGCAGCCAGTACAATGGAGTCATGAGTGAAGCATAACAATAATATAAAGTAATAATACTGCTATTTTCGTGGATTGATTTATCTTTTCTAAGTGTAACAATTTTTAATACAGCACTTGAAACTGAAAATCCAGGGCTAGGGTCCACTGCTCATTCTGCATGTCTTATATGAAGTCTGTATATGCATTGTACTAAATCTACTCTACCGGAATATAATAGTAAAACCCTACCCCTTAATTTTTTTCCTCAATGGATCCAGAAATGTTTCCTAGAAATGTTACTATTTCTCTGATATCTCAATCTGGTGCTTCAGAGAGATTCATCTTGAAGCCACAATACCATTTTAAATTGAGTAATAAAATAACTAGCCCCCATAAATACTTGGCCATGCTACTCTTTCAAATAAATGTCTATTCCACACCATCCTTTCATACAAGGTGAAGGGTGTGTTTACAGAAATTACACACAGTGTTCTGCTGAATACAAAAGGATGTGCTGTTATTAGTAGCTGGTGGGCCTATAAAGGTTTCTTCTGTTCTAACCAAGTTCATCATCATTCACACTTCTAAACCAAGTGCAGTATGGTTTTTTACAGCATATTGTCGGGAACAAAACCTCTTCTACTCTCGGGACTTACACAAATATCTCAGCCTGATCCCCAGCAAATGCAATCAAAACTCTGGCCATGTCCTGAGGTTGAATCCATTTAAGTTTAAAGGCTTTGACGTTTTGGAGTAGTCTCTTTAGGTTACGTGAACAAATAGGGGGGTTTTGTGTTTCATTGGCTGAGGAGGAGTCAGGTTTTAGTTACTTGAACTAGGGTAACTTCTTTCATGGATCAAATAAGACCTCTTGGGGCTTCCTAAGTCTTAATTATTTTAGAGCTACAAGGAATGGTTTGGAAGAGTTTTGGATAATGGGAAATATTCTTCTGGGATCACCTCACTTTGGAGAGCTTTTCAGCTGTGAGACAGGATCTCAAACTTAAAAGCTCTCCAAAGCTCTACTTGGTCCCAAGCCAAATTTCCCTATAACAAAAGATGACTTGTGGAGGAACTATTACACTATATGCAACAAACAACTGCAACATTAAATATCTGAGAAGATTCATGACAACATTAAGCATTGTTAAAATGGTTTTTAAAGGTCAGCTTCTCACGCTGAGAATCACAAAATTGTTCATTTTCGTATAATCACCGTAATTCCCCAAGTTAAAGTGACAATTATTTTATTATACTAAATGTAAAAGCAGGCTTCATGGACATAAACAATGATTAACTTAGTAAAATAAAAAAAGAGCATAAGCACAACTCTGTTATAGATTTGACTGATAATCAGCAGGATTCTTTTTATTATTACAAGGTTGTGATAACTCATTCTAATAATCTTGAAAAATGTTTAAATGGTGACAGTTTATTTATTTTTATTAATAAAAATATAATTAGGATATGAATTCAAAGCTTTGGGGGTCCTGACATCACTTAATGCCAGAAAAATATTTCAACACAATACATGATCACTCACCACTTAAAATAAATACATACCAGCACATAAGATTGAAGAAAAGATGGGCCTTGCAGCACATGCTGGATATTCATAGGCCAGACTCTGGCAGACCATTATTAGGAGAGCAAATTCTTAAACTGAGGACCTCTTTGAAAAATGTCTTAGCACCAGCCCCGCCCATTTATGACAACATGAACTCCACCTCAAATGCCTCAACTGATCTCATCTGTGGCACTACAGCATAGGAGTGGGGTGGGTCTCAAACCATTTAGGGTGGTCAGTATGGTCTTAAACTCTGCTCCCATTGACACCAATGAGGGTTTTTCCATTGGCATCAAGTATTTTTGAAAATCCAGCCCTTACGGTTTTATAGGATAAAATAAACACCTTGAATTCCACCTGGAAACATACTGGCTGCTTTCTGTTTGGCAACAGAGCCCTTCAGTATAAAGAAACACAAGTTAGGCTCTGATTTAGTGGGGTTATTTTGTTGGCTTGGTTGATTTCTGTATGCAGATCAAAATCCAATATATACTTGAATATAAGGGGAAAAAACCCAGTACAGTTATGTAACCCCCGCCCCCCATTTAAAAGTGTTTTCTTTGTTTTTGTTGTTGTTGTTATTGTTTTTTAAAGACCCAGCCAACCTGGAACCATTACACATCCATAGAAGTTACACAAACCATCAGCCATACCCCACAAACCTTTACAGCTATGAGAAAAGTATACTCTAAGAATGAAAGCCTGGTTCCATTGAAGTCAGTGGCAAAATGTCATTGTGACCAGGATTTTGCACCCAACAATCAAAGACACAATTAGAAACTGGTAAAAGCTTTCCCACAATAGCCAAACAGAAACAACAAGCATGATGACATCCTCTAGTCTTCCAATAGAAGCCCAAATCAGGGCTCCCCATCCACTCTGTAAAAGTCAACCCTCCAAAAGGGTGCCTTAATCTATAAAAAGTAATGACTCAATAATGTATGTAACTTTGAAAAAAATGGGTCCTGCTTAGATTCTCTCCTAATCCATCATGCTCCTTATTTATAGCATCTCAGCCTTAGATTGCAGACTCCTTGGGGCAGGGACCATCTCTTTGTTATACGTTTTTATTGTGACTATCATAGTGAGACTATGGGCACTGCCCTAATGCAAAGAATAAATCCAACAAATGCACAATCTCAACACCGCGTCTCATCACTCTATGTTCAGGTGGGCTATTCACAAGACTGCAAAAGGAGAAAGAGAGACGCTGACTCAGGCCCAGATCTTGCAACAGTTATATACATTAATAATCCCATTGAACATTCTGTATTAAACATTTTAAAGGAACAGATTTAGTAGAGGCATGTTTCATTTAAGCACAAAACATATATAACAATCTATATACTTCAAATATTTTCTTAATTACAAAATTATCTTCACTCTGTGGAAAATGTCTGGGTTAATGGAACTATAATGTCATTATCTTCCCCCTCCCACACTTAGGTCCCTATCCTGTGAACACTTATGGCCCTGGGTATCTTTACACACATGAGTAGTCCATTGTTGAAACCAGAAGAAATAGAATCATGGAATTATGAGTTATGAGATGAAAAAGTCTCATCTCCCCATCAGTAAAGAGAAGTTCTCTATGCTACATTTCTTAGTGCCTTGCACAGTTATGTTTTAAATGGCCCAAGGGATGGAGCTTCTACTGCTACTCAAGGGAGACTATTCCACAAGCTAAGAGATTACAGTGTAAGTTGTTTCTGTAGAGTTGCTGGAGAATCATTTGCAGTGCTCTGCTCCAGTCTGTGCAATTTAAGAGTTCTGACCATTCTGCTGTTGGGTGCTGCTCCTATTCCAATGGAAACTAACAGTGTAGCACAGAAAATAGGACCACTTGCTTTAAGCTAATCACAGTTGCAAAGAAAGTACAAAAGAACAAATGGGTTTTTCTGAAAGGGTGACTAGTTAAACTCGCCCTACTCTCTTTTGACAAGCTAACAGCTGTTCCCATGGCAACATGAGGAGCATCTAGCAAACTGCATTATCAAAACTGTTATGTTGCAGATGGTGAGGTGGCCTGTGTGTGGTGCTTCTCTATCAGAAACTATACCTTTATCCTTCAACAAGTTCCTGAATTTTGAAACAGGCTAATTGTGAGAAACAAAGTTTTGCAACTAAAAACAACAAAACAAAAACATCAAGAGCTTGTCTACATGACAGAATTGCCCAGGTTTAACTTATGGTGTGATTAAAACTGGTTCAGTTAAAATGGCATGGACAGCCATATGGACATTCCTATTTTGGTTTAACCTGGTTTATTTTATTTTACACGTGGGAACAAGTTTAAGCTAACCTGCAATAAGCCATTCTTAAACTGAAGTGTGTCTGCACAGGGATTTGCACCAATCTGAGTTAAACCGTTGCTACTTCTGCATGCAGACAAAGCTTGAGTGTTGTAGAGAGGGCCACTGTGAAGGAGCTGGTCATGGCTCCCTGATGTTCTCCCTAGCCTCATGCACAAGCTATCATAGCTTAAGGGTTGCTCTAAAATGTATCAGGGCTAATGGCCTCATGACCGTAGTCATCTGGGGATTGCCACAGCACATGGCTCTCCAGCCACACTCCTGGCTGGTCTTCCCAGCCTTGATGTGTCCCTTGCACTGGGGGCTGCAAGAGGGTGGCACAGGAATTACTTTAGGCCGTCTGGGGAACCCCATATTGCAAGGGTCCCCAGCAGGAGACTTGCAGAAGGTTCTCACTCCCTTTGTGCCATACAACTGAGAATCTGGCCCATTGTATTTCTCTTCCCTCCCCCCCCCCCCATTTAGTGAACATCAATGAATTTGCTTTACTAAAGCTATGATACCTCAGGGAGCGTGGTAAGATGACTGCATAACTCAGGCATTTGAAAGCAATCATGCACCCAAAAAGTGTGGATAACCAATATAATATATAACAGCACGTTCGGTATAGCTATATCTTTCCTGTATGTGTGCACACACACACGACAAAAGGAAAGTGCTAGTGACAGAGAGAATTTGCACTGGGGTAAGCAATACAAAAAATACACCCATAAAGAGATCTGTGCTCCCACCACAAGCTAAGAATAACTCCTGCTGGAGTCATGCTCAGGGTGCGGTTATACTGAATACTCACATGTCATGGGTGCATGGGGGCCTCCAATATAGACAACCATATGTACCCTTTAGAGTCAAAAACATAAATCATGTACTGCAGTGAAACAAGTCATCACTCAACTGTAAATGTCATACCAAACTCTATCTCCGCACTCTCTCTGGGTAATTCTTTCAGGAGCAGCAGCTGCTGAGAGCAGATATGTAGCCGTGTGAGCAACTTGGCTCACATCTAACGAATCAGGTTTGGTTTTCATTTAAAGAATTTTTTTAACTCGATTTTATTTAAACAAACATTAAAAGCTTTCAAAAGGATTCAGCTGTAGTAAGAGATCAAAGCTGTGAGTATTTAGGCTCCTTATTTTATTGGAATGTTACAATTATGTTAGTAAAGATTTCCATTCTTTTGTTATAATTTTATGGCACAGCCCCAGGAATTAAAGAGTGAGCTCACCTCTGCCCCAGCAGTCCTGGCAGAAGAAGCTTTCCTCTGCCCAATTATCCCCTCAGGCAGTAATTGCTTGATTTTAGCGAGCATGGTATAGAGGGTCTTGTTTTGGATCTTCCTTTTTACTCTACCCTTACATGTCCCTCCACTACCCACTAGACCTTGCTCCCTTTCACCAGACTTAATCACTGGACCTAACTTGGTGAACCTGAAAGATAGTCTCAAAAAAGTTTTTGTTTCTGGGTTTAAATTCTGAAACATACTGTATTCTGTTCTTCCACGTACAGAGAGAATTACTTTTCCAATATATCTTGGGACAGACAGAGTTGGGGACAGATTAACGGGGGAGTTCTACAAAACAGTAGCACCCACCACGCAACAAGGCCACCAAATCATACTCAAAGTTTATGCTCTCATGGAGTGTGACTGAAAGTCATCTCACATACAAAGTGGAAAGTCTTTGGGGATATTCAAGAAAAGGTTGTGTATAAACCTGAGCAGAAATGATGCACTAACAAAAGCAGTCCTGCAAAATGCAGGGGTCACTTTGGCAAATCCCAGAGATAGTGTCTGGCCCCACTTAGTATTTAATTAACTTTGTATTATTTATTTATTTTGCATCAAAGTCATTTTTATTTAGAATGAACAGTTTAAAAAACATAAAAGAAAAGAAAATACCTTTCTGCCATTACTTACAACATCTGGTACCATATAAGGTTTTATTCACTTTTTTCAGGGAGGGGCAGAGTTCTTGAATGTTAGTGGTCATGAAAGCAAGTGATTATTTAGCCTGGCGCTGCAAAATATATTCCAGACTAGTGTTGTATTGTGGAGGGCTTCTGGCCTGGTGGCTGGTTTTGTGTTGCAAAAATCATTTCAATTCAGTGGATAAAAGTATGCAAGTGAAATCCATGAATTTTGTGGCATGAAACTGAAATGTATATGATTTACCTTGCACACGGAAGGAAACAATACTGTATGCCCCTTAAATTGACCTACAGCATGATTGTTGCTCCAGAGATGAGATAGTCAAGTGCAGAAGATCTCTTTGTGGTATGATGAGAACAAGTATACACAAGGAAATTATACTCAGCACACTACATTTATTTCACAGAAGTACCTAGCAGGATTGGGTCTTTAGGAATTACTCACATGCATAACTTTAAAAAATGTAAAAAGAAAAGGAGTACTTGTGGCACCTTAGAGACTAACAAATTTATTTGAGCGTAAACTTTCGTGAGCTACAGCTCACTTCATCGGATGCATTCAAAGCATATGCTCAAATAAATTTGTTAGTCTCTAAGGTGCCACAAGTACTCCTTTTCTTTTTGCGAATACAGACTAACACAGCTGCTACTCTGAAACCTTTAAAAATGTGTGTAAGTCTTTGCAGGACAATGGCCACAGTTTGCATACTATGTATATCACATATAGCAAATTGCAACACTCAAGTCTTAATTGTTTCTAATATTAGATTACAGTTTCTTTCAGGATACTATGATACTATTTTGTTTGTACCCAGTATAGACTCATAAAGAGAGATTCATTTTTAATGAAATGCAGGCAAAGGTTATGTGATTCTACTGGGTTGCAATTTGTTTAAGTCAATATGGAAAAATCTAGCTAGATTAAAAAAAATCACTTTGATTTCTGCCTTAGAAGGTCTGGCAAAATTTCTAGTTAACAGAATTTCTGCTGCCTGCTGTTTGTGTTCCAGGTAGCACAATACTTAAGAATCTCCAAGAATTGTTGCCTTCGGGCTTTGTAATTACTTTCTATGACCTTCCTGACAAATGCCAATTAATTGATTCTCACGTGAGGTAGTCCTTATTGCTTATAATTTGTCATTCAAAATTAAGTTCAAAATCAGATTGCAACTAAGGTGCAATGAGTGATATCTCAATTACTGTTGTTTAATGTGTAGATATAAGTTCTGGCTACTGTAATAAACATAAATTACTTATGTTTGAATTGTTATGAATATGTTGTGAATATTTTGGACATGTTAAAAACCACTGCCATGCCCAAGAAATCTTGAAAAAGGTACTCGGTGATACAACATCTTCATAAATATTCTGTATTTCCTTTTCAGTGCAGTTTAGCTTATGAGACTTGACAAAACCAAGCCCAAGTCGTATAACCTACACTCAAAAGCTCTGCTGTCTTAATAAAAAAACAAACAAACAAAAAAAAGCGGCAGGGGAGAATGCAATGTGTTGCTTGTAATCCTCACTCACCCACTACAGTAACTGTGCTTTTTAGGATTTTTAAGAAGTACAAATAGATTTTCTGACTTGACTGCAATTTTGGAGAGTTCATCTTTGATTTTTATTTTTTAAAGTACTCTGATCATAAATTTGTATTAAAAGATAGTACACTCTGCCCTCACTTGCTGTGTAGTAGTCCAATCCTTGCTTCCAATATTGGGGATTTTTTCTGAAAAGGGGATATTTTTTCATTTGTTCTAGGATGTAATAAGCCATAGAGAAATCAAGGTTATGTTACTTTCGTAAGGCTTTTCAGAAGACAATTGAAATGACTGTACCAATAAGAAGTAGTAGAAAGTTTAAATGTCTGTAAAATTTGCCAGTACAGACTATTGTGAATAGAATTATCTTGGCAAAGCACCAAAACCCGGGGGGACAATAAATAAAAAAATTAATGGGTGCTTATTAAGAAAACTGTCTAATCACAATGATTTCCAGGACTCTTTCAGATCTCAGAAAAGTTCAGTTCGCAAAAATATTGGGACAGATTCTCTGTTCATTTTCTGCTAGATGCAACAGACATGGAAAGGCAGAAATGGAGCTGCTTGAAGATCCCTGGTTCTCTACCCCATCCCCAGTGCACGTTAGAGCAACCAAAGGACTCCTTTAATTTGTATCAGCTGGCAACAGAACCCCTAAGGGATCATCTGCCACCTGGTGATTCATAGATTTTGAGATCAGAAGGGATTATTAAGGCTGCGTGTCTGTCACGAAGGTCACGGATTCCGTGACTTTTGTGATCTCTGTGATTTCTGCAGTGGCCCACTGCCAGTTTGGGTGTGGGAGGGAGCTCAGGATTGGGGCACTGGATTGGGGTGCGGGGTGTCGCTTACCTTGGGGTGGTGCGGGACTCCCCAGAAGAGGCTGGCATGTCCTTGCAGCTCTTAGGCAGAGGGGCCAGGGGGCTCTGCGCACTGCCCCCACCCACAGGTGCCACCCCTGGAGCTCCCATTTGCTGCAGTTCCTGACCAATGGGAGCTGCGGAGCCGGAGCTCGTGGAGGGGGGGCAGTGTGTGTAGCCCCCCTAGCCTTCCCTCCCCCTAGGAGCTGCAGGGATATGCGGAGCTGGGTACGGAGCGTGCCATCCCTCCCCTGCCCCAGCACCAGCAGGAGTCCTGGACTGCATGCTGCCACCCTCCCCAGCACCCACGGTGCCCCCACACTGCCCCCGTCAGAGAACTCGCCGCCCCCTTGGCCCAAGTTTTCATTAGGGGTAGATAGTACAATAGTCATGGACAGGTCATGGGTCGTGAATTTTTGTTTACTGCCCATGATCTTTTAATGACTTTTGCTAAAAATACCCATGACTAGAATGTAGCCTTAACTATTATGTTCATCTAGTCTGACCTCCTGCATAACGCAGGTGAGAGAATTTCATCAGTGATTTCTCATCAAGTCCATGAATTCTGGTTGAATGAGAGCATACATTTTCAAAAGACATCCAATCTTGATTTAAAGACTTCAAGTGATAGAGAATCCATCACATCCTTTGGTAAACTGTTAACAATTTATTATTTCTTGTCTGAATTTGTCTACTCTCTGCTTCTGTTACAGATCTCGTATGTAGATACTTATAAACCATGATCAAGTTACCTCCTAATCTTCCATTTGTTAAGATGAATAGACTTATCTTCTTTAGTCTCTGACTTTAAGAAAGGCTTTCCAAATCTTGAATTATTCTTATAGCTCTTCTCTGAACTCTTTCCAGATCCTCAACACCCTTTTACAAGTCTCAGTAAGTTCACTGGGAAGCTTCCTATTCATATAAAACTTTCTGGAGTTCCTTGCTTTAAGAATACTCAATTTATATGCTTTTGACTGCTTCTAAAATTGTGTCAGTTTCCTGATGCCATATGTTTGTTGACCCAGAAATGTCAAACATATTTGAATTTCCAGATTTATTTAATATTCATATTCAACTGTGCATTTATTGGTAAATATTCCTAATCAGCAAACAGTTAAACTAAAAATCACTTTTCTGTCTGAAAAATCAGGTATTTACTGTACTTACAAAAACCAACAATAATGGGAATAAAGAAGTTAATGAAAAAATATATTGGTGTCTATCTTTTCTGCTTTGTTTACGTCGTGCAATTGACATCATCAGGAGAATGGTCGGTTGCACCGTTTCCAGGGCTTAGTCATTCAGTTTCTCCCTTGCTGATCAGCTGCTTTTAAAGATAAACAAGATATAAACTGTTTTTAAAAGGAAGTTCTATTAAAATGCCGGGCATGCTATTTCAAGGGTACTCATCAGAAATTGATTTTTTTAATTTATCAATTAAAAAAAAACCCTTTCAAGTTGAATGTTCCCTTTAAATAAATAATAGTACGAATTTAAAAAAAAGCATCACTATGTCTGTAGCTAATGGAAACAACTTATTTTTTTACTGGCTACCACATCAGAACTAGAGGCATCCAGACTTCCCAGTTGTTCTCAGTTAATGGGAAAACTAGGAAATCAATTATAGCCAAATGTCAGATATATCAATTATAATGTCAGTATGCCTAATTTGTACATTTTTGAAATTTGAGGGCTACATTAGTGAACCCTGGGCCAAATTCAGGCCTGAAGCAGGGATAACTACGGTTGATTTCAGAATGATGTATATGGTAACAGATAAATGTAAGTGCTCTTAAAGTTTAATGGAATGTTGAGTGGTCTTTAGAACTTTCACATGTGAAAGGCACTTTCTGAGGAGAGGAAAGAAAATCAAGGTTCTAGAGGGTTAACCTCACATCAAAAAACGTGCTTGTTTCTAACTTTCCAGATATATTGGTACTGACTCATGTCTGTTGATTTCTAATTTAAAACAGTTATTGGACTTTCAGCAGGCACAAGAAGCGTGTGAATGTCTTGATTTCATCATGTAGAGCGGAAATGTGATATTTTCTATTTCTAAATCATTTTAATGAAAATCTGATTTGGGAAAGCTCTCTAAGGGAAAAAAGCCAAATGTATTGGTCTGATCATTTAAGTTTTCATGCTTTAGGATAGCACAATGTAAGTGATGAACAATCCTCAAGATGTTAGAATCTTGAGACATCCAAAATCTATCTAAATTACATGAACACTGGACCCTGTTCTGCACTGATTGCACAACCAGAACTTCTAAAGGTGGGAATTAAGCTATCATTTTGCAAAACTGACCTAAAAAGTGTCACAAGAATGACAGCTTTCTTATGCTGGTGTCATAAATATAAAGGGAAGGGTAAACCCCTTTGAAATCCCTCCTGGCCAGGGGAAAGCTCCTCTCACCTGTAAAGGGTTAAGAAGCTAAAGGTAACCTCGCTGGCACCTGACCAAAATGACCAATGAGGGGACAAGATACTTTCAAAAGCTGGGAGGAGGGAGAGAAACAAAGGGTCTGTGTCGGTCTGTATGCTGTGCTTGGCCAGGGATAGACCAGGAATGGAGTCTTATAACTTTTAGTAAGTAATCTAGCTAGGTATGTGTTAGATTATGATTTCTTTAAATGGCTGAGAAAAGAATTGTGCTGAATAGAATAACTATTTCTGTCTGTGTATCTTTTTTGTAACTTAAGGTTTTGCCTAGAGGGGTTCTCTATGTTTTTTTAATCTAATTACCCTGTAAGATATCTACCATCCTGATTTTACAGGGGGGATTTCTTTATTTCTATTTACTTCTATTTTCTATTAAAAGTTTTCTTGTAAAAAACTGAATGCTTTTTCATTGTTCTCAGATCCAAGGGTTTGGGTCTGTGGTCACCTATGCAAATTGGTGAGGCTTTTTATCCAACATTTCCCAGGAAAGGGGGGGTGCAAGTGTTGGGAGGATTGTTCATTGTTCTTAAGATCCAAGGGTCTGGGTCTGTAGTCACCTAGGCAAATTAGTGAGGCTTTTTACCAAACCTTGTCCAGGAAGTGGGGTGCAGGGTTTTGGGAAGTATTTTGGGGGGAAAGACGCGTCCAAACAGCTCTTCCCCAGTAACCAGTATTAGTTTGGTGGTGGTAGCGGCCATTCCAAGGACCACGGGTGGAATACTTTGTACCTTGGGGAAGTTTTGACCTAAGCTGGTAAAGATAAGCTTAGGAGGTTTTTCATGCAGGTCCCCACATCTGTACCCTAGAGTTCAGAGTGGGGGAGGAACCTTGACATGGTGGCATAGTGGTGGGATTAACCTGAAATCATTTTGAGATCCAGTTGAGATTTTTTGAACTAGAAATACAGATTTTAAAAAGGAATTTTTTTTTCCTGTGGCTTTGAAGCAGCTTTGAAACTGAAAGCAGCTTGGGTTTTCCCTGCTTTGTGGCCAAGCAGAGACAAAAGGGGATTATCTTTGTGAATTGCAGGTTTTCTTTGCCTGGAGGCAGGGTACTTAACTCCTGCAGGGAAATTCACAGTCTTCCAACCCAGAGTTTTTTTTTTTTTTCTTTTCTTCCAAAAAGTAAATAGGGGGGGTGTGCTCTACCCATTTGCCTGGAGACAAAAGTGGCAGGGTGTTTTTTTTAGGATTTTGATTTTTTTTGTTTTACAAGGAGCACAGGTTTGAAAGGGAATTTTTTTTTCTTTGGGCTGGGTAAGCAGGTTTCCAAGTAGTTGGAGGTTTTTTGCTTTAATTTGGGCCCAGAGCAGAGACAAGGGAATTGTCTTTTTCTGTAGGCTGACAATCACTATCAGAGAATAGGTATTCTATTCCAGCACAGCAAAATTTTAAAGCCAAGTTTTGTTTGTTTATTTCTAAACCTCGGGTGTAAAGTTAGTTAAAAACAGAGAGGTTAGAATGGCAAAATCCGCGGCTCGACTACAGCTCGAATTAGCCAAATTTCAGGCTGAGGAAAGACAAAGGGAACATGAAAGACAGATAGAACTCATGCGGCTGAAGAAGGAACAAGAAAGGGAGGCAGCGAGAGAAGCAGAACAACACCAAGCGGCTGCTCACAGGAGAGCTATGGAAGCGAGGGACAAAGAACTGGAGGAGAAGGAAAAAGAGAGGAAGTATGTGGAGGAGATGGAGAAGATAAAGGCTCAGCAGAATATCCCAACAAACCCTAGTAATCCTTCTCCAAGTACCACTTCCCATCCCAGAAAGTTCCCCACCTACAAGGCAGGCGATGATACTGAGGCCTTCCTAGAAAACTTCGAAAGGGCCTGCCTTGGGTACAACATCTCTACTGACCAATACATGGTAGAGCTGAGGCCGCAGCTCAGTGGACCCTTAGCTGAGGTGGCAGCTGAAATGCCTAAAGAACACATGAACAAGTATGAACTGTTTAAATCCAAGGCGAGAGTCAGAATGGGGATAACACCCGAGCAGTCTCGTCGGAGGTTCAGAGCCCTAAGGTGGAAACCAGACATGTCATTTACCCGACATGCCTACCACATTGTGAAACATTGGGATGCCTGGATATCAGGAGCAAGTGTTGAATCTCCAGTAAATTTGCCCTTCCTAATGCAAATGGAACAATTCTTAGAGGGTGTTCCTGAGGAAATAGAAAGATACATCCTAGATGGGAAACCCAAAACTGTAATCGAGGCAGGAGAGATTGGAGCCAGATGGGTGGAGGTGGCAGAGAAGAAGAAAACTGGTCGCAGTTGGAGCGGAGACCAGAAGGGACCACCCCAGACCACACCCTATTACCGGGGGCCGCCCAAGGCCCCACCTACCTCCCAAAGAACCCTCCAGACCCCTTATCGTCCTGCCACCCCGTTCTCCAGCAACCCTCCTCGCCCCAGTGACCCGTCAGCTGGACGATGTTTTAAATGTAACGAGCTGGGGCATGTAAAGGCCAACTGCCCCAAGAACCCCAACAGATTACAGTTCATTGCACCGGAATCACACCAGAGGTCCACAGGCCCAGATACCTCCCAGATACCCTTGGAGCGGAGGGAAACTGTGAGTGTGGGCGGGAAGAAGGTCACCGCGTGGAGGGACACCGGAGCACAAGTGTCAGCTATCCATGCTTCCTTAGTGGACCCCAATTTAATCAACCCAGAGATCCAAGTGACAATTCAACCCTTCAAGTCCAACTCTTTCAATTTGCCTACAGCCAAGTTGCCTGTCCAGTACAAGGGCTGGTCAGGAATGTGGACTTTTGCAGTCTATGATGATTATCCCATCCCCATGCTGTTGGGGGAAGACTTGGCCAATCATGTGAAGCAGGCCAAGAGGGTGGGAATGGTCACCCGCAGCCAGGCTAAACAAGCCGTGAGGCCTAGCTCTGTTCCGGAAACTTCTATCAGGACCCAGTCAGAGGTGATGGACCCGGACCCCAGGCCAATGTCTGCAACAGCAGTAGTGGATCCAGTCCCAGAGACCCAGACGGAACCAGTCCCAGAACCGGAACCAGCCGAACAACCAACACCAGACCCCGTGCCAGCACTGAATCCAGTACTTGCAACCTCAACACCAGAGGGCCCCACCGAACCTGAACTGGCAGCAGCCGATAACCCTACACAAGAGGCTCAGCCGGAGCCTGAATCCCAACCTAGTGCACCAGCGGAGAGCGGTTCACAGTCAACAGAAACAGCTCCATCCCCTATATCGCTTCCAGAGGGACCAAGCCTAGGTCCACAATCCAATGAGGAACTGATGTCCCCAGCATCAAGGGAACAGTTCCAGACCGAACAGGAAGCAGATGAAAGCCTCCAGAGAGCTTGGACAGCGGCACGGAGCAACCCACCGCCTCTCAGCTCTTCTAATCGATCCAGGTTTGTTGTAGAAAGAGGACTTTTATACAAGGAAACTCTTTCTGGTGGACACCAGGAAGACTGGCATCCTCAGAGACAGTTGGTAGTTCCAACTAAATACCGGGCCAAGCTCTTGAGCTTAGCCCACGATCACCCTAGTGGCCATGCTGGGGTGAACAGGACCAAAGACCGTTTGGGGGGGTCATTCCACTGGGAGGGAATGGGCAAGGATGTTTCTACCTATGTCCAGTCTTGTGAGGTGTGCCAAAGAGTGGGAAAACCCCAAGACCAGGTCAAAGCCCCTCTACAACCACTCCCCATCATTGAAGTTCCATTTCAGCGAGTAGCTGTGGATATTCTGGTCCTTTTCCGAAAAAGACAGCCAGAGGAAAGCAGTACATACTGACTTTCATGGATTTTGCCACCCGATGGCCGGAAGCAGTAGCTCTAAGCAACACCAGGGCTAAAAGTGTATGCCAGGCACTAGCAGACATTTTTGCCAGGGTAGGTTGGCCCTCCGACATCCTCACAGATGCAGGGACTAATTTCCTGGCAGGAACTATGAAAAACCTTTGGGAAGCTCATGGGGTAAATCACTTGGTTGCCACTCCTTACCACCATCAAACAAATGGCATGGTGGAGAAGTTTAATGGAACTTTGGGGGCCATGATACGTAAATTCGTAAATGAGCATTCCAATGATTGGGACCTAGTGTTGCAGCAGTTGCTCTTTGCCTACAGAGCTGTACCACATCCCAGTTTAGGGTTTTCCCCATTTGAACTTGTATATGGCCGTGAGGTTAAGGGGCCATTGCAGTTGGTGAAGCAGCAATGGGAGGGATTTACACCTTCTCCAGGAACTAACATTCTGGACTTTGTAACCAACCTACAAAACACCCTCCGAACCTCTTTAGCCCTTGCTAAAGAAAACTTACAGGATGCTCAAAAAGAGCAAAAAGCCTGGTATGATAAACATGCCAGAGAGCGTTCCTTCAAAGTAGGAGACCAGGTCATGGTCTTAAGGGCGCTCCAGGCCCATAAAATGGAAGCATCGTGGGAAGGGCCATTCATGGTCCAGGAGCGCCTGGGAGCTGTTAATTATCTCATAGCATTCCCCACCTCCAACCGAAAGCCTAAGGTGTACCATATTAATTCTCTAAAGCCCTTTTATTCCAGAGAATTAAAGGTTTGTCAGTTTACAGCCCAGGGAGAAGATGATGCTGAGTGGCCTGAAGGTGTCTACTACGAAGGGAAATGTGCTGGTGGTGTGGAAGAGGTGAACCTCTCCATGACCCTTGGGCGTATGCAGCGACAGCAGATCCAGGAGCTGTGCACTAGCTACGCGCCAACGTTCTCAGCCACCCCAGGACTGACTGAACGGGCATACCACTCCATTGACACAGGTAATGCTCACCCAATTAGGGTCCAACCTTACCGGGTGTCTCCTCAAGCTAAAACTGCTATAGAACGGGAGATCCAGGATATGTTACAGATGGGTGTAATCCGCCCCTCTGAAAGTGCATGGGCATCTCCAGTGGTTCTAGTTCCCAAACCAGATGGGGAAATACGTTTTTGCGTGGACTACCGTAAGCTAAATGCTGTAACTCGCCCAGACAACTATCCAATGCCACGCACAGATGAACTGTTAGAGAAACTGGGACGGGCCCAGTTCATCTCTACCTTGGACTTAACAAAGGGGTACTGGCAGGTACCGCTAGATCAATCTGCCAAGGAAAGGTCAGCCTTCATCACACATCTCGGGCTGTATGAATTTAATGTACTCCCTTTCGGGCTGCGAAATGCACCTGCCACTTTCCAAAGACTTGTAGATGGTCTCCTAGCGGGATTAGGAGAATATGCAGTCGCCTACCTTGACGATGTGGCCATATTTTCGGATTCCTGGGCAGACCACCTGGAACATCTACGAAAAGTCCTTGAGCGCATAAGGGAGGCAGGACTAACTGTTAAGGCTAAGAAGTGTCAAATAGGCCTAAACAGAGTGACTTACCTTGGACACCAGGTGGGTCAAGGAACTATCAGCCCCCTACAGGCCAAAGTGGATGCTATCCAAAAGTGGCCTGTCCCAAAGTCAAAGAAACAGGTTCAATCCTTCTTAGGCTTGGCCGGTTATTACAGACGATTTGTACCGCACTACAGCCAAATCGCTGCCCCACTGACAGACCTAACCAAAAAGAAACAGCCAAATGCTGTTCAGTGGACCGGAAAGTGTCAGAAGGCCTTTAACAAGCTTAAAGCGACACTCATGTCTGACCCTGTACTAAGGGCCCCAGACTTTGACAAACCGTTCCTAGTAACCACAGATGCATCCGAGCGTGGTGTGGGAGCAGTTTTAATGCAGAAAGGATCTGATCAAGAATTCCACCCTGTAGTGTTTCTCAGCAAAAAACTGTCTGAGAGGGAAAGCAACTGGTCAGTCACTGAAAAAGAATGTTATGCCATTGTCTACGCTCTGGAAAAGCTACGCCCATATGTTTGGGGACGGCGTTTCCACCTGCAAACCGACCATGCTGCACTGAAGTGGCTTCACACCGTCAAGGAAACTAACAAAAAACTTCTTCGGTGGAGTTTAGCTCTCCAAGATTTTGATTTCGACATCCAACACATCTCAGGAGCTTCTAACAAAGTGGCTGATGCACTCTCCCGTGAAAGTTTCCCAGAGTCAACTGGTTAAAATCGTCCTTGAGATGTGGAAAATATTGTTAGTCTTTATGTACTTGGTAGTATATTTAGAGATGCATGTGTCTTATTAACTCTGTTTTTCCTAGAGCTCCAGGAAGAAATCCCAGCCAGTGTTTCACCCTAGCTGAGATTTGGGGGGCGTGTCATAAATATAAAGGGAAGGGTAAACCCCTTTGAAATCCCTCCTGGCCAGGGGAAAGCTCCTCTCACCTGTAAAGGGTTAAGAAGCTAAAGGTAACCTAGCTGGCACCTGACCAAAATGACCAATGAGGGGACAAGATACTTTCAAAAGCTGGGAGGAGGGAGAGAAACAAAGGGTCTGTGTCGGTCTGTATGCTGTGCTTGGCCAGGGATAGACCAGGAATGGAGTCTTAGAACTTTTAGTAAGTAATCTAGCTAGGTATGTGTTAGATTATGATTTCTTTAAATGGCTGAGAAAAGAATTGTGCTGAATAGAATAACTATTTCTGTCTGTGTATCTTTTTTGTAACTTAAGGTTTTGCCTAGAGGGGTTCTCTATGTTTTTTTAATCTAATTACCCTGTAAGATATCTACCATCCTGATTTTACAGGGGGGATTTCTTTATTTCTATTTACTTCTATTTTCTATTAAAAGTTTTCTTGTAAAAAACTGAATGCTTTTTCATTGTTCTCAGATCCAAGGGTTTGGGTCTGTGGTCACCTATGCAAATTGGTGAGGCTTTTTATCCAACATTTCCCAGGAAAGGGGGGGTGCAAGTGTTGGGAGGATTGTTCATTGTTCTTAAGATCCAAGGGTCTGGGTCTGTAGTCACCTAGGCAAATTGGTGAGGCTTTTTACCAAACCTTGTCCAGGAAGTGGGGTGCAGGGTTTTGGGAAGTATTTTGGGGGGAAAGACGCGTCCAAACAGCTCTTCCCCAGTAACCAGTATTAGTTTGGTGGTGGTAGCGGCCATTCCAAGGACCACGGGTGGAATACTTTGTACCTTGGGGAAGTTTTGACCTAAGCTGGTAAAGATAAGCTTAGGAGGTTTTTCATGCAGGTCCCCACATCTGTACCCTAGAGTTCAGAGTGGGGGAGGAACCTTGACAGCTGGTTTAGCACTTTCACTCCATGCCAGAATCTGGAGATGTTATTTATTTTTTTAAAAGTATCTGAATATTTCAGAAACTTAGGGTTGATATGAGTGCAGTTCTTAAAAAAGGATTAAGTGCCTGCAAGATTTTTTTAAATTATATTATTTTATGCATACAGGCACAGGGTTCGTGACACAGGCCACATAGCATTTTATGTCAGTACATATGGGACTCAGTCCAAGCCCAATAACGTCAGTGCTCCTAAATCACTTAGGTGTTTTAGAAATTTTCACCCTAGGGATCCTAAAAATGGTTTTAGAGATCTATCTTTAGCCTCTTATTTCCTGAAAATTTTGGCCTTTTTCCTGTGGTTTCCTCAGCCTTCTGCTCCAGTGTGAAAGTCAGAATCCATTTTTCAGTGAAAACAATTTCTCCCCAAGACATAGCTGAAAGAAAAATTTAATTTTTTAATTCCCACATAATAGATTTTCTTCTAAATCAGACATTGGCCAGTCATTTCCTGGCTCCCTTCCTTTAACTGAGAGAAGCTAGTAGATGGCTTCCATTGAATACCACTGCTGTCCATAGCTAAAGAGGCAGGTCAATCTTGCAGGCCATTTCATGTCTGCTGGAGATTAACCACAGCACTTCTGACCTTGTCTAGAGTGTTCTCTCGAAAATTTATATTTACAATTAAAAATAATTCACTCCTCTAAACCAGGATTAGGACGTCTAACTTCCATCTCATTAGCACAATAATAATAAAAGATAATTACTATTAGATTTTGCTTTGTGCACATTAACTATGGCACCTTTTTAGTTAGATTAACTCATTCATCTCCCAAACTGGACCTAAGGATGACTATGGTGTCAATGTGTGTGCAACTAAATTAGCTTGATAATTAACAGTATCGTGCCACAGTGTTTTAATTATACCATTTTAATTATGTTTATAGGCACAGTATTATTACAAATCATGTTGGGCTGTTGGTTGAAAAGAAAGTATACAGTGCTGTATGAAATTAAATATGCACTTTAGATCAAAATTACGCAATTAAGTGTAAATTAATAAAAATATTATGACAAGTAAACAAGAATGCCAAAAATAATTACAAGATGCTACACATCTCTAAAGCTATAACGTTGTGTGATATAGTATGCTATTTGAGAAATATTCCTAGATATGATCATGTAATTAAAGACATACATACACAGAAGGGAATAAAGTTCTGTGTGTAACCTTGTATTTTCATAGATTCATAGATATTTAGGTCAGAAGGGACCATTATGATCATCTAGTCTGACCTCCTGCACAACGCAGGCCACAGAATTTCACCCACCACTCCTGCAAAAAACCTCATACCTATATCTGTGCTACTGAAGTCCTCAAATCGTGGTTTAAAGACTTCAAGGAGCAGAGAATCCTCCAGCAAGTGTACCCGTGCCCCATGCTACACAGGAAGGCGAAAAACCTCCAGGGCCTCTTCCAATCTGCCCTGGAGGAAAATTCCTTCCCGACCCCAAATATGGCGATCAGTTAAACCCTGAGCATATGGGCAAGATTCATCAGCCAGATACTACAGAAAATTCTTTCCTGGGTAACTCGGATCCCACCCCATCTAATCTCCCATCACAGGCCATTGGGCTTATTTACCATTAATATTTAATTACCAAAACCATGTTATCCCATCATACCATCTCCTCCATAAACTTATTGAGTTTAATCTTAAAGCCAGATAGATCTTTTCCCCCACTGCTTCCCTTGGAAGGCTATTCCAAAACTTCACTCCTGACTTAAAAGTGACTAATTGTAGCACCTTAAAATTCTCTTCATTTTGTTTTTAATTTGGAATAACTAAATAATGTTTCTAATGAGATACGTAAGTGCAAAATATTATGGGCAGTCAGTGACAAATGGCTTAAAGCAATTGTTGAGCTAACTGATTGGGAACATAAAATTTAAAGTTGGAAGTGTTAATGAAAATGGTCAATTGTTCAAAGACATCCTTTTGAATGCCCAAAAAGCCATGATTCCACAAACATGAAAAAGGGACAATGGACCAAAAAAAAATCCTTCCCAAAAGGAGCTGTGAAAGCAGTTAAAATACATAGAAAATTAATATATAAAGAATGGAAAAAAAGGGAAGTTAATGGCAATGAATATAAATTACAAATGAAAAAATGTAGGCAACTGATAATGGAACGAAAGGAATCAATGAAATATCAGTGGTCAATAGGATTAAAGACAATAAGAAGATATTTTAAAAGCACATTAGGAACAAAAAGAACCCTAGGTCTGGCACAGATCCAGTGCTAGACGCAGATGGTAAAATCATAAATAGTGGTGCAGAAAAGGCAAAAATGTTCAGTGGATATTTCTGTTCTGTAATTGGAACAAAGCAGGAGGATCTATCCATTCCATATGATTTTTTGAATGGAAAACAAAGTTCACCATCAGTAACAAAGGAGGACATGAGGCAGCATCTGCTAAAATGAAGCACGTTCAAATCAAGACACCAAGCCCAAATAACTTACACAAAGGAACTAGCTAAGTTGCTCTCTGAACCACTAATGTTAATTTTGAACAAATCTGGTGAAATTCCAAAGGATCTGAGGACTGCAACATAATTTCAATATTTAAAAAGACCAAAGAATGACAATAAACTATAGACTGGTTAGCCTGATGTCAAAACCAGGCAAAATAATGGAATGGTTAATTTTGGACTATATCAACACAGAATTAAAAACTAAAAATATAATTAATGCTAGCCAACATGATTTTAATACAAAGGAGGTCTTGTCATATAAACCTATTATCTTTTTTCGACAAGATTCCAGGTCTGATTGATAAAGGAAACTGTGTAAGGAGTGGGGTGTGGGTGGTCAGGCACTGAGCCGAAAGTCAGAGCTGGTGTCAGCTGCAGAGCCAAAGGTCAGAGCCAGAGACAGCACTCGGGGTAAGGTGTATGAGCAGGGAACTGGAGTGAGGCAGGAACACAGGAACCGGGAACATATGGGAGTCTGGGATAAAGAGGACAGGAATAGAAGCAGAGGCAGGGTTCAGGAGCCAGATAAGCAGGCCAGGTACACAGTATCAGCCAGCCAGGGATTCCTCTAGTTGCTCAGACAACTTCCTGTGCCTTTTTCTGGTTTAAATAGAGCTTCCCAGCCAATTGGTGGTGCTGGACATTTCCTCTAATCAGGACATTCATGGGTGGGGCCCTTTGTGAGATAGTACTTTGCTGGCTCCCTTCAGTTGTTCAGTTGAGCTGCGAGTGGCAGCTCTGGTCTGAGCACTGCCTGGGTAGCTGGATTTGAGGCCTTTGATCCTTCACATAACTCCCTTCCCTAGTGCACCCTCAAGACAGGTGTGGGCTGGATTTTCCAGGATGGTTTTTGTGAAAGGCATTTATCAGGTCAGGAGCATGGACATTCTCCACCAGTTCCCAGCAGTGCTCTTCAGGACCATAGCCTTCCCAATCCACAAGATAATGGAGTCTACTTCATCTGATTTTGGCACCAAGGATCTCATGGATGATGTACACCTTGTGATCTTGAACATGTACCAGTGAGGTGGGTGGTTGGGAGCAGTGAAAAAATGGGTCTAGAAGCTGGGGCTTCAGGAATGATATGTAGAAAACTGGATGTATTTGGAGAGCAAGTCAAATTCAAAGGTAACTGGATTAATTTGCCAGTGAACTTGGTAGGGACCAGGGATCTGATAGTCCAATTTGCGAGATAGCCTGTTTGTGTGTAGGCTTTTTATCGAGAGAAATACCTTCTGGCCTACTGAAAGGGTGTGCCCCTCCTGCTGTCAGCAATCTGCATATTGTTGGTATCTATTCTCTGCGTCCTTCAGGTGAACGTTTATGTCATATTGGGTTTGACTGGTCCGAGGCTGCTGGGTTGTGGAAAGTTGTGGGTTGCTCCAGGTAGAACGAAAAGTGGAGCCCATAATTAAATATATATATAGGGCTTTGCCCCACTGACGCGCGTTCTGCATTACTGTATGCAAACTCTGCATGGGGCAGAAGCAAGGACCAATCATCCTGGTGGAAGACTATGTAGCATGGAAGATACTGCTCTGGGATCTGGTAGGTTCTCTCTGTTTGACCATTAGTTTGAGGTGGAAGGTGAAGGAGAAGGAGGAGCAGATGCTCAAAATCTGGAGCATCTCACCAGAAGTGGGAGATAAATTGTGCACCACTATCGGAGATGACGCACTGTGGGAGGCCATGGTGGTGGACATCTTGGTCCACTCAGACCCGACTGGTTTCCTGGGAGGAGGGCAGGCCAGTGCAGGGGATGAGATGTGCCATCTTTGTGAGATGGTCCACTACTGTCAGAATGGTTGTGAACCCATTGGACTTGGGCAGTTCTATGAAATCTGAGGCAATGCCTGTCCAGGGGCCAGGTGGAATCTTGAGGGGTTGCAGGAGTCCAGGGGGTTTACTGTGCAGCACCTTGGAGCAGGCAAATACATTGCAAGAGGCCACATAGGCCTGCACTGGGGCCCTCAAGTGAGGTAACCAGAAGACACAAGAGACGAGGCACTGAGTTTTTAAAGTGACCAAAATGTCCTACCAGGGTTAGTCATGACACACTTGTAGGGCTGTAGTCCGCAGAGGCCCAGGGGGAACTTATATATGCCCTTTTACATAGGTTTCCTTATCTCCGACATCATTTAGTTCTTTACTTATGGCTCCCTGTTCCACTGGAGGGATCTTATGGGCCAAGGCTGATCTTATGAGGATGAGAAGATCTTGTCAGAGAGCTGCACCCAGAAAGTTATGAGGCTTGAGGATACAGGAAATTTTCAGGCTCAAGTCCTTTAGGAAAGCATAATATTCGTCCTTCTGGGACAAAGCATCAGCCTTGCTATTTTTGGTTCCTGGACAATAGGACATTTCAAAATTAAAATGTGAAAATAATAAGGTCCGCCGAAGTAGTCGTTGGTTGAGGGCCATAGCCCTACACAGATATTTAAGGTTCTTGTGGTCAGTGTACACTTGGACAGAAAATTGGGTCCCTTCTAGATAGAGGCACCAACTGTTCAAAAGTGGTCTTAATTACCAGGAGTCCAAATGTCATAGTTCTGCTCCATGGGTGAGAGTTTCCTGGAATACAAGGTGCATGGATGTAGCAGTTGTTGAGGATTGTGCCTTTAGGATAGCATTGCTCTGCTTGCCAAGTATGAAGTGTCTGCTTTGATGATGAAGGCTTACATGGTGTTGAGTGGACCAACCTGGGAGCAGTGGTAAATGCAAGTTTTAATTGCTCAAAGGCCTTCTGGGCCTTAGGAGACCAGATGAAAAGACAGTTACCTGTTCTGTAACTGATGTTCTTCAAGATGTGTTGCTCATGTCCATTCCACATTAGGTGTGTATGCTCACCACATGCACTGGTGCCCAAAGTTTTTCCCTCAGCAGTATCCTTAGGGGAGTGGCTCTGGAGTGGTATAAGGGGCGCCGCTGGCTCCCCACACCTTCAGTTCCTTCTTGCCGAAAACTCTGACAGTGGGGAAGGAAGGTGGGTCATGGAATGGACATGAGCAACACATCTCGAAGAACACCAATTACGGAAAGATAATTGTCTTTTCTTCTTTGAGTGCTTGCTCATGTCCATTCCACATTAGGTGATTCCCAGCAGTTCCCGTGGAGGTGGGTAGGATTTCCCGGCTGTGCAGATTGTAATACAGCTCTGCTGAACCCAGCGTCATCTCTGGCCTGCTGAGTGATGGCATAATGAGATGTGAACATGTGGACCGAGGACCATGTTACAGCTCTATAAATGTCCTGGATCGGGATGTGTGCCAGGAAGGCTGCCGAAGATCCCTACACTCTAGTCAAATGGCAATCAGCGGTGGCGGGACATTTGCTAGCTCGTAATAGGTCTTTATGCAAGAGGTGATCCAGTTGGAAATCGTCTGCGAAGAAACCGGAAGGCCCTTCATCTTATCCGCTGTAGTGATGAAGAGCTGGGTCGATTTATGGAAAGGCTTGGTACTCTCCAAGTAAAAAGCCAAGGCCCTCTGGAAGTCCAGTGCGTGCGGACGCCTCTCCTCAGCAGTCTTGTGTGGCTTGGGACAGAACACAGGCAGGAATATGTCCTGGCTCATGTGGAAGGAAGATACCACATTCAGCAGGAAGGCTGGGTGGGGCTGCAGCTGGATCTTGTCCTTATAAAACAATGCATAAGGCGGTTCTGAGGTCAAGGCCTTAATCTCTGAGATTCATCTCGCTGACGTCACCGCCACCAGGAAAGTGACCTTCCAGGACAAGTAGAAAAGAGAGCAGGACCCCAGCGGCTTGAAAGGCGGGTCGGTTAGCCTGGAGAGGAACAGGTTAGGGTCCCACTGTGGGACAGGGGCCCGTACCTGCAGGTAAAGCCTCTCGAGGACCCTCAAGAACCTGACAGTCATATCATGAGAAAAGACTGTCTGATCTTGGATCAGCTGGTGGAATGTGGAGATGGCCACAAGGTGAATTCTGATGGAAGAATGCACCAGACCCTGATTCCTGAGCTGCAGTAAGTAGTCCAAGATGGACTGCACTTAAGAACATGAGGGAGAACTGCCACGCTCCGATGCCCAGCGGGAAAACCTTGTCCACTTGGCCAGGTAAGTTAGTCTCGTGGATGGCTTCCTGCTTCCCAGGAGGACCTGCTGGATCTCCTCCGTGCAGATATGCTACTCTGGGTTCAACCATGGGGCATCTACGCCGAGAGGTCTAGAGACTCCAGGTTGGGGTGTAGGAGCCGACCGTGATCCTGTGACAGCAGGTCCGGGCGGTAGAGAAGGGGCCAAGGAGGGGCCACTGACATGTTCATAAGCGTGCTGAACCAGTGCTGGCGAGGCCACACAGGGGCGATCACAATGACCGGTACATTGTCCCTCTTGATCTTTACTAGGACCCGGCTGACCAGAGGGATTGGAGAGAACGCGTACATCAGATCCTCGGCCCACGACAGGAGGAAGGCATCAGAGAGGGAGCCCTTGCTCAGTCCCTGCTGGGATCAAAAGCAATGGCACTGTCTGTTTCGCCTGGTAGCAAACAGATCTACTTGGGGAGTTCCCTACCTCTGGAAGATCATGCAGACCACCTCCGGGTGTATTGACCACTCATGGTGAGAGGAGAAGTCCCTGCTGAGGTGATCTGCTAGGGCAATCCTGATGCTGGGGAGGTGACCAGCTTCCAGATGGATGCTGTGGCTGATGTAGAAGTCCCAGAGAGGGAGAGCCTCTTGGCAGAGAGCCGACAAGCGCACTTCTCCTTGCCTGTTGATGTAGAACGTCAAGGCCATATGGTCTGACAGGACTCTCACCACTTTGCCTGACAGGTGCAGAAGGAAGACCCCACAGGCCAGCCGAACTGCTCTGAGCTCCTTGACATTTATGTGTAATGTTGTCTCCTCCAGGGTCCACATCCCCTGGGTCTGGAGATGTCCGAGATGTGCACCCCAGCCAAGGTCTGAAGCATCTGACACTAGCTCGACAGATGGAGTGGGACTGTCGAACAGGGACTCCTTCCAGGACCTTCTCGCGATCGGTCCACCACTGCAGTGAGGTGAGAACCGCCTTAGGAATGGTTATGATCTTTTCCAGGTGGTCCCTGGATTGGGAATAGGTCGACGCCAGCCATTGCTGCAGGAGCCGCATGCAGACCCTGGCATGGTTGACCATGTATGTGCAAGCTGCCATGTGGCCTAGCAGGCACAGGCACACCTTGGCCGTTGTCAAGGTAAACGCAGACACTTCTGTGTTGAGGTCCATCAGGGCCTGAAACCTGTCTAACAGCAGGACCACTCTCGCCCGCGTCGAGTCGAGCACAGCCCCAATGAATTCTATCCTTTGAACTGGAACTAATATGGACTTTTCGTGGTTGACCAGTAGTCCCAAGGAGCAGCATGTAGCTTGTAGTACAGTGATGTTGTGTTGGACCTGAGCCTTGGAGTTGCCTTTGACCAGCCAGTCATCAAGGTACCGGTAAATCTGGACACCCCGACACCTGAGGTAGGCTGTTACTACCACCATGCACTTGGTAAACATCCTTGGTGCTGTAGCCAAGACAAACAGAAGGACCACAAACTGGTATTGGGCCAAACCAATCATAAAACGGAGAAAACGTCTGTGTCCTGGGAAGTTCGCTATGTGAAAGTATGTCTTTTTCAGGTCGAGGGTTGCATACCAGTCTCCCGGATCCAGGGAGGGGATAATGGAGGTCAGGGAGACCATGAGAAACTTTAGCTTCTTTAGGTATCTGTTGAGGTCTCGCAGGTCCAGGATGGGACGCAGAGCATCCTTGGCCTTTGGGATCAGAAAATACTGGGAATAGAAACCCTTGTTCTGGTAAGGAGGTGGGACCATCACCCCCAGCTGTAAGAGCCCCTGAACCTCCTGCTCCAGAAGACTCTCGTGAGAAGGGTCCCTGAACAGGGATGGGAAGGGAGGGTGGGTGGAAATAAATTAGAGGGTGTAGCCAGTGCCACCGTACTGAGGACACAGCGGTCCAAAGTTATCGCTGACCACACCAGGAGGAAAAAGGAAAGGCGGTTGCAAAAAATTGGGAAAAATCGGATCTAGGAAGTAGACTGGTAGGTTGCCCTCAAGCCTACCCTCAAAATGACTTTTTAGCTCCTTGCTTGGAATGAGTTGAGCCCGACTGGGCAGAGGATGGGGATGGGTGGCTTGTGCGTTGTCTATAGCCGTTGGGCTTCTTGTGTGGTGGGTCCTGCTGGGGCTGGCTCCCTTGCCCCGGGGAAGTTGCAGTTTGAACTGCTTACGTGCTGGGCCCAGAAGGTAGAGCCCCAGGATTTTTAGGGTGGTTCGGAAGTCCTTCAGCCCATGTAATTTGTTGTCTGTCTGCTCCACAAACAGGGCCTGGACATCGGAAGAGAGGTCCTGAATCGACTGCTGAGCCTCAGAGGACAACCCAGCGAGGAGAAGCTAAGATGCTCGCCCCATGGAAATGGCAGATGCCATGGTGTGGGTGGCGGAGTCTGCAGCGTCAGATGCTGCCTGAAGGGCCGCCCTGGCAGCAGCCGTGCCCTCATCGAGGATCATCCGGAATTCTTTACGGGAACCTTCTAGGAGGGCATTCTCGAACTTGGTTGTGGACTGCCACATATTAAATTAGTAGCGGCCAAGGCGGGCCCGGTGTTTGGCCGCCATCAATTGTAAGCTATATGAGGAATAAATTTTTCATCCAAACAAGTCCAGTCTCCTGGAGTCTTTATCTTTTGGAGTAGCTCCGGGTTGCCCCTGGAGTTCCCTGTGGTTAACTGCCCTGACCACAGGGGAATTTGGGGCAGGATGGGAGTAAAGGTATTCGTGCCCCTTAGTCGGGACAAAGTACTTACACTCTGCCCGTTTGGAAATAGGGGGCAGAAAGGAGGGGGTTTGCCACAAGGTGCTGGATATCTTCAATACCCCTTTGTGAAGGGGAAGGGCTACCCTAGCAGGGGCTGTGGAGGAGAGGACGTCGAACAGGAGTCTGCTTGCTCCTCCAACTCTTCCACCTCCAGGCCAAGGTCGGACACGACCCTCTTCAACAGCTCCTGGTGCACCTTAGTATCATCCTGAGGAACCGGGTAAAGGGGCTCCGTGATGGCCTCATCCAGTGACGAGGAGGTGAGGCTGGTACTGCGGGTTCCACGGCACCCACTGGCGATCCAGCAGGCTGTTCCCCTTGGTCCACAAGGACTTGTGGGGTCTTATCCCCTGGGGCCTCAAGCACAGGAGGGAATTGGGTTGTTGAGGCCACAGGCCTGTCCAAGGCTCCTGACACTGAGTGGGCAGGCTGGGAGGACTGGGATAACCCCCATGGGTTCCAGGGGTACTACAGGGCCAGCCACAGGGCGTGGGGCCATGCGGCAGGTTTCGGTACCAATGATGCAGGTGGCACCAAGGATCTGGGAGGCTGCCCTGCTGATGTGGAGCCTTGCTCTATACCGGAGCCATATACGGAGCGATTGCTACCCAGGGACCTGGATGCACTGGAGTGGCGACTCCATGCCTGGCAATAATCATGGTCGTGTCTAGAGGAGGACTGGTCTGAGTGGGACATTCACCTCCGTGGGGACCTCGGTGACTGGCGGCGCTTGGTGGATCCACGATAGCAGATCGGCAATCTACGCTTCGCACTTCGAGACCAGTACCAGGACAAGGAGCAGGACCGGGAGGTATCGTGGGCCAGGCACCGGGGGACCCCCGAATATGGTGACACCCATCTCGGGAATCACTGGAGGGGCCCGTGGCTCTGGTCCTCCAATCATTCCCGGGATCAGTAACAGCGTTCCGGTGACGCGACGGGCTGGTCCTGACGTTCCTGCTGGGGAGTGCATGCCTTTGTGGGTCTGCGCTAGGTAACCGGCGAGATCTACCTCAAATCCCGCTGCCAGTGTTCAAGGTCCAGTGACTGTAGAGGGCTCTGATGCGGTATCACTGGGGTAAGGGCAGATGGAAAGGTCCCAAGGTGGGCTTACCCCGAAGTCTGGGCACCGCTGAGCAACGGGAGTGCCAGGATTTCCTGCACTGCCTGGAGTGCTTCAAGCATTGATGGTACCTGAAGCTGATGAAGGCCTGCCTCTGTGTCCAGGCTTCCAGGCAAGGAATGGGATGGCCTGCATCACTCAACATGAGCTGAGGCCCGACTTTCCGATGGGGAGATGAGCTGCCTAGCACAGGATCTTAGCTCGCCCCCAGCCCTGTCCTTCCCTTTGCAGTGAGTAGGAGACTGTCCCCTACCAGCCTTCTTCAACTTTTTGACCAGGGCCGTGGACGGGGATCAGTGCCGGCCCATTGACGGCACCGGCGGGGCGCTATGCACCAATGCCGTGGTGCTGCATGTCAAGTTGGATCTTTGCTCCGGGGCCGGAATGAGTGCCGACTCCATGAGGAGCACTTTGAGTCTGATCTCACGCTCTTTCTTAGTCCTATGTTTCAAGGACTTGCAGATTCAACACTTATCACTTATGTGCCCTTCAGCGAGGCACCCTAGACAGCTACTACGCGGATCACTCATGGGCATGGGACATTTGCAGCGATTGCAGGGCTTAAAGCCTGGGGACCGGGGCATGCCCCATACCCCAGCTAAGTCCCAGACTAACAAAACTCTTACTACTGCTAAGGGCTAACTAACTCAACTGCTAACTATGTACACTAACTTTACAAGAACTCTAGTTCACATAAAAGAAGCCTAAGCAACGCTAGTAAGAGCAGCAAATGTTCTGTGCACCGTCACTTGTGGCAAGAAGGAACTGAGGGTGGGGGGAGTTGGCGGAGCCCCTTATACCACACAATGTGGGCGTCACTCCAGAGAGCGCCAGAGCTGCTCCCCTACGGATACTGCCAAGGGAAAAACTTCTGGCACCGGTGCATGTGATGAGCACACACACCTAATATGGAATGGACAGGAGCAAGCATTCAAAGAAGAAAGTGGTGTTTTTTCAGAGCAGGGCAGTGAGTGGCAATCTGCTCAGAGAACTTCAGGATGAACAGTCAATAGAAGTTTGTGAACCCACGAAGCATGTAGTTCACAAACATTCCATGGTGCTGCCCACTGGAAGACTGCCTTTACCTTGCATGGGTCCATTTTAATACCAGCAGGAGATGGGATGAACCCTAGGAATTCTATGGAGGACTAATTGAAGGCACATTTTTCTAGTTTAGCACAGATGCCATGTTGGCGTAGCCTCTTCAAGACGGAACAGACATGCATGGTGTTTTGTTGGGCATTGTCTGAAAAAATAAGTATGTTTTCCAGATAAGCTATCACATATTGGTCCAGACTGTCCCAGAGTACATCATTAATAAAATGCTGGAATGTCACAGGTGCATTTGCCAACCCAAAGGGCACTATTAGATATCTGAAGCAACCATAACATGTTCAAAAGGTGGTCTTCCATTTGTCCCCAGCTATAACATGTACTAGGTTGTATGCACTCTGGAGTTCTAAATTTGGGTAGACCTGGGCAGTGCTCACATTGTCCATTCACTCCAGGATTAGTGGTAATGTGCATTGGTTTCTAATGGTGACCTGATTTAGGTCTCAATATGCAACACACAGTAGGAGACTTCATAAACAAAGGGGAGTGGTACCCCGGCAGGCAAAGTGGATTTACAAATAAAAAGTCTTTTGCTAGGTTCTCCTGAAGATAGGAGTGCAACACGGCTAGTTCAGGCTCTGACATGGTGTATATATACCTGACTGGAACACTTGCCCCTGGTTATAGCTCAATTGGCCAAACATAGACCCTTTTTTTTCTAAGATATCTTTGTAGTCATTGTATTTGGATGGAAGTTGAGGACTGGAATCAGCGGGTGGCTTTGTTGGGCCAGCTACCCTAGCATACGACTATTGGAAAACTACTGCATGCTGCCCATTTTCTGGGGTCAAGCAGTGCTGCTGGCAAAATTCAGACAGGAATCCAAATTTTTGTTCACACCTGCAGATAAGGGGTTTGTGGAGGGCCAGCCATGAGATACTCTGGATCAGAGGGAAATGCGGGGAACGGATGACACTGAACTGTAACTTTGAAAGGAATAGTTTCCATGGTCACTGGCCTGGATGATAAGAGGGACCCATCGATCACTCTACCAGGTCTGAAATTGGCTTGGGCTGCAGAGGAATCTTTAATGCTCGGGCTGCCTCTACATTGATAAAGTCTGCTGTGCCTGAGTCAATAATAACCTGCCGTGGAGGGAGTGGCTGCGAATGCTCCAGGATTTGGAAGTTGTAGGTGTGGTGCTGGTAAATGGGAGCTAGCGCTTGTCCCCGTCAAGACCGCAGTTGGAGTTTCAGGGTGACACTCTATCAGGATGCCCAAGCTGTCCCCTTTCACCATGCCTGGGCTGGCTCGTTTCCCAGATTCTTCAGGACTGGATTCCTTGTGGGGCAAGTGAAGATAGAGTGGCCCAGCTTGCCACAGTAGTAACACAAGTTAATATGTCACCAGCCCTCTCAAGTTGACAGCAGATTAGGTCTATCTGCATCAGCTCAACCAGTTGGGTACAATCCAACAGTGGGGGGGCACAGTTCTGAAGCCCTTCTTTTTTCTGCCCATCACTCATGTTGACAACTGTCAATACAGAAAACAAGGTCTATGAAGGCACTAAGACCTTCTTGGGTCTTGACTCAGGCCGATTCATCCTTAGGCTTGTCCCACTAATCTTATCGAAACTGTTGTAACTGGGCCACCTGATTCCATTCTTTGTCTGATACAAGATGGTGGGAGTGAACTACATAAGAAGGGGCTGTGCCTGACCCTTTCTGGAGTTTCTGCAGGGAGGCCTTTGCAGAATGGGTACAGTTGGGGTCATTGATGATGGTTGATACTGCCCACTGGAAAGCATCATAGTTGGACAGAATTGGACTACTGGCTTTCAACGGGGAAAGGCCCAGGTCAACACCACCCCTGTCAGCACACTAACTACCAGATCTACCTCGGTATGGTCAGAAGCATACGTCTGCAGTTGAAGCAAGAACAAGACGTGGCACTGATTCTCGAAGACTTGGAATTCAGAGCAGCTCTCATTGAAGCACTTATGAAGAAAGAGAGTCAGAAACTGCCTGCTTGCATGACAGGGCAGCTGGATGGGCCCAGAGGCACCATTTTCTGCGTGGACTTGGTCCCTCCTAAGTCTCAGTGGCCAGCAATGATTCAGAGAAGGAGTTAGAGCTTATCTTAGATAACCACCTCAATGTGAGCTCTCAGTGTAATACTGAGCTAAAAAGGCTAATGTGATCCTTGGATGTATAAAAAGGGGAATATCAAGAGGAAGTAGGGAAGTGCTTTTGCATTGGTATAACTGTCACTAGAATGCTGTGTCCACACTTGAAGAAGGTCATGGAAATAGAATCATAGAATATCAGGGTTGGAAGGGACCTCAGGAGGTCATCTAGTCCAATCCCCTGCTCACAGCAGGACCAATCCCCAATTAAATCATCCCAGCCAGAGCTTTGTCAAGCCTGACCTTAAAAACTTCTAAGGAAGGAGATTCTACCACTTCCCTAGGTAACGCATTCCAGTGTTTCAACAGTGAAAAAGTTTTTCCTAATATCCAACCTAAACCTACCCCACTGCAACTTGAGACCATTACTCCTTGTCCTGTCCTCTTAACCTCCCCCACTGCAACTTGAGATCATTACTCCTTGTCCTGTCCTCTTCTACCACTGAGAATAGTCTAGAACCATCCTCTCTGGAACCACCTCTCAGGTAGTTGAAAGCAGCTATCAAATCCCCCCTCATTCTTCTCTTCTGCAGACTAAACAATCCCAGTTCCCTCAGCCTCTCCTCATAACTCATGTGTTCCAGACCCCTAATCATTTTTGTTGCCCTTCCCTGGACTCTCTCCAATTTTTCCACATCCTTCTTGTAGTGTGGGGCCCAAAACTGGACACAGTACTCCAGATGAGGCCTCACCAATGTCGAATAGAGGGGAACGATCACATCCCTCGATCTGCTGGCTATGCCCCTACTTATACATCACAAAATGCCACTGGCCTTCTTGGCAACAAGGGCACACTGCTGACTCATATCCAGCTTCTCGTCCACTGTCACCCCTAGGTCCTCTTCCGCAGAACTGCTGCCTAGCCATTCGGTCCCAAGTCTGTAGCTGTGCATTGGGTTCTTCCGTCCTAAGTGCAGGACCCTGCACTTATCCTTATTGAACCTCATCAGATTTCTTTTGGCCCAATCCTCCAATTTGTCTAGGTCCCTCTGTATCCTATCCCTGCCCTCCAGCATATCTACCACTCCTCCCAGTTTAGTATCATCCACAAATTTGCTGAGAGTGCAATCCACACCATCCTCCAGATCATTTATGAAGATATTGAACAAAACCGGCCCCAGGACCGACCCCTGGGGCACTCCACTTGACACCGGCTGCCAACTAGACATGGAGCCATTGATCACCACCCGTTGAGCACGACAATCTAGCCAACTTTCTACCCACCTTATAGTGCATTCATCCAGCCCATACTTCTTTAACTTGCTGACAAGAATACTGTGGGAGACCGTGTCAAAAGCTTTGCTAAAGTCAAGAAACAATACATCCACTGCTTTCCCTTCATCCACAGAACCAGTAATCTCATCATAGAAGGCGATTAGATTAGTCAGGCATGACCTTCCCTTGGTGAATCCATGCTGACTGTTCCTGATCACTTTCCTCTCATGTAAGTGCTTCAGGATTGATTCCTTCAGGACCTGCTCCATGATTTTTCCAGGGACTGAGGTGAGGCTGACTGGCCTGTAGTTCCCAGGATCCTCCTTCTTCCCTTTTTTAAAGATTGGCACTACATTAGCCTTTTTCCAGTCATCTGGGACTTCCCCCGTTCGCCACGAGTTTTCAAAGACAATGGCCAATGGCTCTGCAATCACAGCCGCCAATTCCTTCAGCACTCTTGGATGCAACTTGTCCGGCCCCATGGACTTGTGCAGGTCCAGCTTTTCTAAATAGTCCCTAACCACCTCTTTCTCCACAGAGGGCTGGCCATCTACTCCCCATGTTGTGATGCCCAGCGCAGCAGTCTGGGAGCTGTCCTTGTTAGTGAAGACAGAGGCAAAAAAAGCATTGAGCACATGAGCTTTTTCCACATCCTCTGTCACTAGGTTGCCTCCCTCATTCAGTAAGGGGCCCACACTTTCCTTGGCTTTCTTCTTGTTGCCAACATACCTGAAGAAACCCTTCTTGTTACTCTTGACATCTCTTGCTAGCTGCAGCTCCAGGTGCGATTTGGCCCTCCTGATTTCATTCCTACATGCCCGAGCAATATTTTTATACTCTTCCCTGGTCATATGTCCAACCTTCCACTTCTTGTAAGCTTCTTTTTTATGTTTAAGATCCGCGAGGATTTCACCGTTAAGCCAAGCTGGTCGCCTGCCACATTTACTATTCTTTCAACTCATCGGGATGGTTTGTCCCTGTAACCTCAACAGGGATTCCTTGAAATACAGCCAGCTCTCCTGGACTCCTTTCCCCTTCATGTTAGTCCCCCAGGGGATCCTACCCATCCGTTCCCTGAGGGAGTCAAAGTCTGCTTTCCTGAAGTCCAGGGTCCGTATCCTGCTGCTTACCTTTCTTCCCTGTGTCAGGATCCTGAACTCAACCAACTCAGGGTCACTGACTCCCAGGTTCCCATCCACTTTTGCTTCCCCCACTAATTCTTCCCTGTTTGTGAGCAGCAGGTCAAGAAAAGCTCTCCCCCTAGTTGGCTTGTCTAGCACTTGCACCAGGAAATTGTTCCCTACGCTTTCCAAAAACTTCCTGGATTGTCTATGCACCGCTGTATTGCTCTCCCAGCAGATATCAGGAAAATTAAAGTCACCCATGAGAACCAGGGCGTGCGATCTAGTAGCTTCTGCGAGTTGCCGGAAGAAAGCCTCATCCACCTCATCCCCCTGGTCCGGTTGTCTATAGCAGACTCCCACCACTACATCACTCTTGTTGCTCACACTTCTAAACTTAATCCAGAGACACTCAGGTTTTTCTGCAGTTTCGTACCGGAGCTCTGAGCAGTCATACTGCTCCCTTACATACAGTGCTACTCCCCCACCTTTTCTGCCCTGCCTGTCCTTCCTGAACAGTTTATAACCATCCATGACAGTACTCCAGTCACGTGAGTTATCCCACCAAGTCTCTGTTATTCCAATCACGTCATAATTCCTTGACATCACCAGGACCTCCAGTTCTCCCTGCTTGTTTCCAAGGCTTTGTGCATTCGTATATAAGCACTTGAGAAATACTGAAGATAGTTCAAAGGATGGCTACAAAAATGACCCAGGGGTTGGAAAACAAACCTTACTATGTGAAGCTTAAGGACTTCAATCTATTATGTTTATTGAAAAGCAGGTTGAGAGGTGACTTGTTCACTGTGTCTAGGGACATATATATGGAAAAAGATATAGATCATGGAGAGCTTCTCAGTCTTGCAGACAAAGGCATAACAAGATCCAAGGGCTGGAAGTAGAAGTTGGATAAATTCAACCTTGAACTAAAACACAATTTCGTAGCAAGGTACATAATTAAACATTGGGACAGTTTATCAGGGAAGTGGTGGACTCAATATTGCTTGGAGTCTTTGAAACAAGATTAGGTATGTTTCCAAAATAAATTATTTAATTGAACTTCTGGGGAAAATGTTATGGTGTATACAGGAGGTCAAAATAGTCTATCTAGTGGTCCCTTTTGGGCTTAGAGATATAAGAAAATGTGGCCTTATACTCAGGATTTCCCAGCCCTATACCTAATCCATTAGGCCCTGTAACTTTTAGGACGGAGCTCTTCCTTCAGTAGCCTTTTCAAAATTGACAAGTGTGACTATTTGTGCAAAAATTACATTCTGATTTGTTACAAACATCCAAGTATTGTAAAATATGATGCACCAAACATCACTGCAAATTTTCAAAATTTTACAACATTGTTCCAGTTTTACAAACTTGAAAACAGGAGAATTTTGGTCAGAAAACAAACCTGAAATTAATTTTTTCCCATCTCTTATTATTTTCCTACTTTGATTTATTGCAGTTTGTACGCCCCTAAATGCAAGCATATGGTTCCATCTGTACTTCTACACATCTGTCAACAGCTAGGTTAAAGTTGATTAAGGACGCATTTACAGTATCTCAGGTATTACTGAATAAAATCTTTTCAAATGAACTGTATGCCAGAATGTTCCTTGAGATATAATTTTGGAATAAGAGATGAAGGCTCAAGTTTATTTCCTGTCTGAACATTACTCTGATACTTATTAAACTTACTGCAGTCAATAAAAATAGCACATAGCAACATTGTGTGCTGGCAAAATTAAAAAATCAATTAGATTTACAAACAATTTGCTTTATGTATCTGCATTTAACATTCATGGAAATTTCCTCTTGGGTGGATTAAAGCAGGATCCATACATCCACAGAATCAAGTCCCATGCTGTCCTCAATGTTTGGATCCAAGAATACATAGTGGGGGCCCATAGTCAGAGAGAGCTTGTGTCTACCCCAGGGACTGGGAAATAGGAGGCAGCACTGGCAGAAAAGAGCGCCATGTGTGTTACTACACTGCGGGTTGTTGGTTATACTCCTGCTTCACAGCTTAACTGTTTGATGACTCTGATCCTGCCTGACCTAAGCTGCCATTGTTAGCCTGGGTGCCAGCACACAGACGGAGTGCCTGCAGGAATCCCCTATCTTTCTCAGCCTAGTGGAGCATATCTATTATTTCTGCTGGCCAGTCACACCAGAAGAAAAGATTTCAGCCTGGGGTGAAGGTTGATTTCCTCCAACCTCAAATAATATTTCAGTAGTTACCTCATGTGACCCAGGTGACCTAAAGAAGAGGGGCATGTATCAGATGGCAGACAGCCCAGCCCACAAGATGACAAATCTGGGTGTGTCGGTCAAACCGTATGCAAGGACTTTCTCTGAGCCTACTGGTCCCTACTCTCTACAATCACGAGGAGTCTCAGCCATCTGTCCACACAGTGCAAATCTCAACAGCAGCCCAGAACAGCAAAAGGAAAGTTCTGAAAAGGCTCAGGAGAAGAAAGTTTGTATATGGGGTCAAAGGAACATGGAGAGATAGAAGAGGAAGGGCTCAGAAGGTTTGAAAGAGTACTTAGAATCTGATGGGCCCTTCAGGATTTCTGATGGGGACAATGAAAAAAGGAAGACAGAGCTCCAGAAATCTGAGCGTCCAGAGACAGAGAAGAACAGTGTGAAGATCTTGGCATGGGGTGAAGATGAAGAGAAAGAAGAATGGTGATTCAGTTTTGCCATGTGTTTTATATATGAGATTTTGGAAAGGAAGCTGAAGCTGGTTTTTCACATATTATGTAAGTTTTGAAGTGTAGCATATACATGTTTAATACCATTACTTGGGTTGTGTGTGTTTTATGTTTGTTGTTTTTCTTTTCCTTTTCCTTCTGTGGTAGCAGTTTATTTTGTGGATGTTTATTAGTGACAGATGTTATTAATGACTACTCACTCAAGTAGAAAGCTGGTGCGTTGGCCCCTCTTGTCCATATATTTGATTTTTAAAATGTTTCTTGGTGATTTAACAAATGGATCCCCACACACACATCAACTGAAGGAGAAGGAGATGTGATTTGACTGATGATTTTTGTTGTCACTACATGCAGAAAGACGACATCTGAATAATGTGTATTCCTGTGAATTAGTTTATAGTTTTATTCAGTGTGTGCACTTTTAATTGCTAGCCCCAAGTATTGTTAAACCTTCTGGGCCAAATCACGTAAGAGGAGAAACAGAATTCATACTAAAAGGAGCTCATCTGTTTTCCATGGAAAAACTAACAGAACACATTTTAAAAGAATTTGGATTTAGCCTTGGATTTAGGCTGGATGCAATAACTCTCAAAGTTAGGATACCGTGCCAATGTTTACTGTATGCATTATGCTGCAACATTCATATAAAATTTAATAATAATAAGTTTAAACAGAAAATTGGTTATCAGCAGAAAGTGCAGTTCCTAGCCATTAATTAAAACTATACCCATTACATTCAGAAAATAGTTTGTGAGAATCAGATAAGCAAATGCAAAGCATGGACATGATTTCTCTGGGGAAGGAGGATCTTTCATTTGTTATGGGAGGATCCTCTGGTTTCAATTGGATTAGACCCAGGTCCCATTTTGCCTTAATCAATCAACCACTGGTTGCACACCCTTTTACAACTAGAACATGATATATAATAAGAAACCATCTGGGCAAACCTTGAGTAAGTTACTTGGTGTTTATTTTTTATCTATAAATTGGGGATATAATACATAACTATCTCGTTTACAGGAGTGTTGGGAAACATTTATTGAACAGTTTAATGGAGTTTTGATCTAGCAATTTGACTGGATGCTGGGAACAGAGCCTTAGGTTCAGTCAAATGCCTCTGGGGGTCTTGTTTTTAGAATGCAGTCTCAATGGAATTGGCCTGAAGAGTGGACAGCACAGGGGCTGGGAGTTTAAGCTTTTAGGGTCAGCAGCTCTGGAGCAGCCTCACCACATGCAAAGGAGACAGGGACCTGGCTCCCCAGTTCTGAGGCACTTGGCAAAGCTGCAACACTCTGGGCTTCTAGATGCCCAGAAGAACAGGGAGCCAGAAACCTGGACACCTTGGGAGCTCAGGTTATAGAATCATAGAATCATAGACTTTAAGGTCAGAAGACCTCTGCACAACGCAGGCCATGGAATCTCACCCACCAACTCCTGTAACAAACCCCTAACTTATGTCTGAGCTACTGAAGTCCTCAAATCATGGTTTAAAGACTTCAAGGTACAGAGAGTCCTCCAGCAAGTGACCCATGCCCCACGCTGCAAAGGAAGGTGAAAACCCCCCAGGGCCTCTGCCAATCTGCCCTGGGGGGAAATTCCTTCCTGACCCCACATATGGCGATCAGCTAAACCCTGAGCATGTGTCCCTTCTGCATTCGTTCCTCCACAGCAATTATCCATGAATGGTGTGCTTCTTCAGTTGCGCAGCCATTAAGATTGTGGCATCTTTGTCATCACCCCCCTCACTAGCCTTTAAACACCACATACAATGTGATCACCACAACAAAGCCTCATGTGTTTACAGAGCCCCACCACAGCAATCAGATCCGCTTCCTGGTTTGTGACCCTAGAAACTCCCTTCTGGGCTTAGGCAGAAAGTGTAGTGGACTGTGCCTTTAAGGGTCCAGGTAGCGTCCACACCAGGAAACGCAGGTATTGGGAGTGATACATGCAAATGCAATGGAATCTCCTGGGTTATGCCTCTGTGACCTGCTTCAACACCCAACAACCACCCAGGGACATTACAGAAAGGTCATGATCCTGGTGTAAGCTCCTAGATCAACTCCAGGAGGAAAACGCTAATTATTTACAATGGGAATTCGTCATGGAAAACACACATTTGCTGAGTTTTTCACCAAGTCTCCTCTGTTCACAGTTATACACATGGGATGTCCTAAACATATAAGGGCAGGGAAGCAGGTGCATTCAGGCCTAGGTTATTCATTCCCTCGTAGCCAGTAAAGCTGACTCTCTTCCTTCCCCCAGGAGATATACTCACTAATGCAACAAGGGCTGATGTCAAACAAACTGAAGGCCACATGGTGTACTGGCTTGGCTAGAGCAATAGACTGGAAGACAAAAGAAATCCTGAATCCTAATCCTGCCTGAGCCACTGACCTGGCATCTGACCCTGGGCAAGTCACCTAAATTCTTGGTATACAGAGACATAAAACCTACACTAAAAATAGAACACAAGGCTCTTGGAGACCGAACAAATCTAAAGTTTGAAGTCCAGCGCCTCAGCTGAGGTTGCGTCTCTCTGTTAAGTCAGTCTGGCCACTCCTATCATATAGCTGTAAGATCTTACTTACTAGAAAGAGGTTAGAGTGGACATGAGCATCCCTTGATGAACTCATCACAAAGATGACAAATCTCATTCTGTGAGCCAGAAGTCTCAGGATACACCCACACTGGAGCTAGAGGTGTAATTTCCAGCTCGAGGAGACATACCCATGCTAGCTCTGATTGAGCTAGTGTGCTAAAATTAGAGCTCTAGAACGGATATCTACAAATTACAGTCCCGGCGTTCCCTCAATTGGAGCCCACCTATAAACACTAGATTAGTAGCGGGCAGAGCTACAACCCCAAGAAATGATGCTTATTTGTCAGATGCCACCAGAGCGCTAAGCACTTTGAGCTGGGAGACCTCGCAACTTGGGTTCCCAGGCAAAATGTCATTAAGGAATATTCCGTTTCTTGATTTTTTCCCTATATTGACGGCCATCACTATTTGAGGTAAGGAATTCAGGAATAAGCGGGTTGGAGTTTGGTGTCACAATCAGGCAGTGATTCACCTTATTAATTAACAGCAAAGTCAACATGGATAATAAGACTGGTAAGGCCATTTGTGTTACAGTGCCTTCTGTTTAACATTTTTTTCTGTGCAGCACACATTCCTGGCATAGACAGTGGCATTGCCCAGACTGCCAGTTTCAGGACAACAGATTCTATGATGTTCACCCGCTGAGTAATGCAGGCAACACCTTACCAGTTGTGGAAACATGGCTCCTGACAGCTTTAAGATAGGCAGGAAACTCCATTGTCACAAGTATATTCAGGGTTTACAAGACTGGTCTTGTCAGATTCATAGGATTTAGAATTAAGGAAGGATTCCTGATCTTCCTGTGATATGTGGTATCTCTGGTGCACTGTGGATTGGCTTTGTCCACAGTATCTGATCCTCTTGCCGGGCTGCTATTTTGCTGCAGGCTGGCAGGATTTGCAGCTCTTTGTATGGGATTATTTTAAGGAACCTTTGGAGGGATGATCAGGACGTAATAGATGCAAGGACAATGACCATAAACATGCAGGATTTTTTAGAGTCATTAGAAGTTTTAGTTAAGGTGTGCAGTTGTGAGATGGAGATGCTTCTATTTAAATAAGCATTTAATGTGGAATTTTTTCGTGCTGTCAAGGTTAGAGAGCTTGTGCAACAGGTGATAGGGCACAGCTCCAGGCATGTGTTTCCACAAGGAGCAATTTCTTGGAAACCGAAGGATTCCAGAACTGATCAAACCAGGAGAGGGGTCTTGGTGGCTAAGGGAATGCTCAGATGAATGAGTATGTCTTGTGAAAGCAGTCAAAGCCTTTTAAGCCATACCAAACCAGGAGATAGGACCCTACCTGTGCACGGTAGTGGCCACTACCTGAGCAGGTATCAGTTTGCTGTTGTAAAGAAAAAGGCACTGGCCTGTTTAGGTCTCAATCCAGTCAATTTTGGCACGCACTCCTGTAGGACTGGAGAAATGATATCAACAGCATTGGAGGGTTTTGACCATCAGAGGGTCCCAGGCGCTTGGCTGATGGAAACTGCACTGTTATAGGACCAATGTTCACCCCACCGATGGGTTACTGGGGCAGGCTAACAGTGTGAACTAACCTTGTCTGTCTGTGTTTACAGTAGATGACAGAAGCAAGGCTGACGCCTGAACCTACTGGAACCCTATAATGCATTGGGATTACAAGGATCAGTCAGACTGGAAGGAGGATTGCACCTGAGCTTCAAGGTTGAAGCCATCTGCCTTCAATGGCTCGGCAGAAGGGGCAAGTGGTGGGATAAGCTCGTCCCTTTTCTGTTCTCACTGATGGGTGAATACAACCACCTAACGCCCTAGTTATTCATTTTGGGGCAAATTACCTCAGAGCCTGCAATGGAGTAAATTTGAGAGTAAGGATTCAGAGGGATATGGGAAGAATAAGGCAATTATGGCCGAACACAAGACTGGTTTGGTCTGAAATGCTTGTGAGGCACATTTGGCGGGTATGTATACAAACCAGCTTGTATGGATAGGGCCTGGAACTAGAGTTGATCTGAAATTTTCCAACAAAACAAAGGTTTTGTCAGAAAGAGCCAATTTTTCTAAACCTAAATGTTTCACAGAAATGTATCAGTTTCATCAAACTCCTAATAAAACACAGCCAGGTTTCCACTGGAAACCTGCCTGGTTTTCTGCCAGCTCGCCTGAAATGCTTCTGGGAGTACAGGCTTTTAGGGTCTGCAGTTTTGGGGCAGCCCCACCACGCTGACAGGAGACAGGGGCCTGGCTCCCCAGTTGTGAGGCACCTGGCTCAGCTGCAACACCCAGGGATTCTAGACTCCCAGAATGACAGGGAGCCAGGAGACTGGAAGCCCTGGGTGCTCAGGCTGAGCTGGGAGACCTTGCGTGGGTTCCCAGGCACAATGTCTTTCAGAAACGTTAGAAACAAAAATGTGTCAATTATTTCCAGAACATTTTTCCCCCCTTCGGATTTTCCCTTCTGTGGGAAATTAGAAAATTCTGCTTTTTTGTTCTGAAACAGAATTAGTTTTTTCGAGTCCTATTGAATGGAATTCCAACTTTTAACCAGCTCTACCCAGAAGAATGTGAACCGGAATGTTGCCAGAGTACTTTCAGATGCAGGTGATTTGGTGATACCACACACAGGGATAATCAGTGCTCTTGAGCTTTTTAAGGATGATGGAGGGCACTTGTCAGATGCAAGGTGTGGTATTTGGCTTTGGAGTCTTAGGGACTGGATTAAGTGGGAAATAGATACTAGGCACTATGGATGGAGGTGGGGGAGCAACCAAACTAATCGCTGATGCCCCCAGTGTAGATAAAGGCTAAAAGGGCCAGCTCACAGAGGCAAATGAGACCCTAAGGAGAAGGGAAGGCTTGAAGTCTTTGTAGACTGAAGTATCTCCTTGGTACTGTCTCCTCCCTTCATGGGTAGGGGGAGCATTAAAAGGACTCAGAAGTGAGCTGAGTCCCAAGGGGTATGCTGAGAGGTCTACTCTGGGTTCTTGGTTATTTGGTGGTCACCCTGCACTGGACCCACTTAAGCGAGAAGGGTGAGCGTGTACTGCCTCTACCCAGTATTAAGTGAATAAACGTTGTGGCCTGATGCTTAAAATACATTCAAGTATTAGTCTTTCATTCACCTGCGTGCCCTAAGTAAAATAGAGATACACTTAATGACCTACATTATAGGGTTGTTAGGAAAATTATGTAATGTTTGTGCAGTGCAAATACACAAGAAGAAAGAGGCTGTTCCTCACTGATGTACTTTGACCCAAAGGCAGACAACCTTCTTTCTAATAGCAAGAATAAGCAATGACAGCACGTTGCAGTGCTGGGTTCCACAACCACAATACGTGCATGTGCAGTTTACTAACTGTTGGTGAACGGAACTATTTGAATTATGACATGACTGTGCCTGTTTCTTTTTTTGTGTATAGTTACACTGTGTCAGTGACTATGTGTCACATTTAAAAGCGTAGGTAAGTCTTTTCCTAGGGATCTAGATTTCTGATTTTGGGATAACATACAAAATAGGTTTCTTTTAGTAACGTCAAACACTGCTGTACCCATAGAAGACTAGTATTTCTCAGCATCTTTTCCTTTTTGACTTAAAACCGTCAGTATCTTTAACATTTCTCAACTTCCCATCCATCAACTCAGGCATCTCCAGCTAAATAAGTAAATAAATAAATAAATAAATAGCGGATTTCCTGTGAAATTGCTATGTTACCAGAATAAACACTGGAGTTTTATAGTCCTGTAAGTATTAGTATGCTAAGTACACATAAATACCTATTAGAATGTGCAAGTTTGAAAACTGACTCATGTAATTCTTTTTTACATATTGAAATTTATTACGTTCTCTACTGCATTCTCTGCCTTTCCAAATAAAGAACTTCTTTGCAGAGGTGCCCACCTTACACCTTCTTTAGTCAGTTGCACATGTGCAAACTGAGTGCCAACAGATGGAGATAAGATGACAATTTCCTAATTCAAACAGTGTTGCAGCCAACATAGTGGAATTCTATACTAGATCTTGTCTTGACAGGTAAAGAGGAACTGATCACAGAACTAAAAATTAATGGCAGCTTAGGTACAAGTGATCATGACTTGATCATATTTATAATGTACAGTCAGAATACAGTCCAGACCTATGATATATATACTTGGTGCTTTAAAACAGCCCATAAAGCTGAAAACAATTATGAGCCAAATCATCTGGGAGGAAGAATGTAATCTATCTGAAAAATGTGAATGATAATTGGGAACTATTTAAGAATACTTTACTAGGTGCCCAAAAAGCCAAAATTGAGGAAGAAGGCCATAGTGATTAAAAAAGCAACCTGGTTTAGAGGGAAAGTGAAGACAGCTACAAATATATATATATATCTCAGAGGCTAGGAACAGTAGAAAACTGATAAGAGAAGCAAAAGGACACACAGAGATATCTACAACTAGCAGAGTTAAGGACAATAAGGAGGTGTTTCTAAATATATTAGGAACAAAAATCCTAATTACTAGCTGGAAATGGTAGAATTTATCAATCATAATAATGCAGAAAAGTCAGATGTGTTAATAAATATTACTGTTCTGTATTTCTATTCTGTCATCTTATACAATATCACTTTTTCCATTTCACTAGTATCTCCGGAGGATGTTAACCAACAGCAACTAAAGTTAGACACCTTTAAATCATCAGATCCGGATAACTTGCATCAAAGAGATTTTAAAAAGAGCTGGCTGAGGAGCTTGCTGGACCATTAATGCTGATATTTTCAATGAGTCTTAGAACACTGGGGAAGTTCCAGAAGACTGGAAGAAAGCTAATGTTGTGCCAATATTTTAAAAGGTAAGTATAGGCCAGTCAATCTAACACCAGGATAGTGGAGCAGTTGATATGGGTTTTGATTAATAAAGAATCATAGGAGAATAATATAATTAATACCAATCAACATGGGTTTGTGGTAACTAGATCCTGTCAAACTAACTTGATATCTTTTTTTGAGGAGATTACATGTGTGGCTAATAACTGCAGAAGTGTTGATGTAATATATTTAGACTTTGTAAGGCCTTTGACTTGGTACTGCATGACATTTTGTTAAAAAAACCCTAGAAAAATAGAAAATTAACATGACATATTAAATAGATAAAAACAGGCTAAATGATACATCTCAAAATTTAATTATAAATGGGGAATTATCAAATGAATGTGTTTCTAGTGTTGGGCAAAAGCAAACAATATGTATTTTAATATGGCTAAATGTAAGTGTATACCTCAAGGAACAAAGAATGGCGGCCACACTTACAGGATGGGGGCTCTATCTTGCGAAGCAGTGATTCTGAAAAAGATCTGAGGGTTGTGGTGGATTATCAGATGAAAATGAACTAGTACACAGTGTGACTCTGTGACCAAAAGTGCCAATATGATCTTTGGTTACACAAACGACAATCTCAAGTAGGAGTAGAGAGGTGATTTTACTACTGTATTTGGCACCAGTGCGACCACTGCTGGAATACTGTATCCAGTTCTGGTGCCCACAATTCAAGAAGGATATTGATAAATTGGAGAGAGTGATTAGAATGATTAAAGGATTAGAAAACTTGCCTTATAGTGATAGACTCCAGGAGCTCAATCTATTTAGTTTAACAAAGATGATGTTAAGGGGTGATTTGATTACAGTCTATAAGTACCTACATGGGGAACAAATATTTAATAATGGACTCTTCAGTATAGCAGAGAAAGATGTAACGTGTCTCAATGGCTGGAAGTTGAAGCTACACAAATTCAGACTGGAAATAAGGCATCCTTTTTCATGGTGAGAGTAATTAACCATTGGAACATGTTACCATGGGTTGTGGTGGATTCTCCATCAGTAACAACTTTTAAATGTAGATTGGATGTTTTTCTAAAAGATCTGCTCTAGGAATTATTATGCCCTGGGTTATACAGAAGATAGATTAGATGATCACAATGCCCCTTCTGTCCTTGTAATCTATGAATCTATGAAAAGTTACCAAACTGGAATGGTAGTATTCTATACCCACTTCACACAGGTGTCAATAGCTACACAAGGTGCAAGGAAGGAATCGGGTCCCACAATTTAGTGTAGTATAAACATCTGTAATACTTTCTCTAACATTTCTAAGTACTGAGCTCTCTTCGGTCCACAGTACCACTACAAATCTCCCAGATTACTCAGCCAAAGAGAGTGCCCCCTATCTGGAGTCCCTCCCCTCAGAAGCAGCAGAATAAGGCTAAGTTTGCAGGTCCAAAAATGGGTCCCTTTTCCAGGGGCAAAGTGTCAAACTCTGTCCTTTCTGACTGCCATATTGCCTGTTTTAAGATGGTCACATATCCAGGTTGAATAATCATGGGGCATAATTTTCTCCCATTTCTTCACCCTTAGGAATATTCCCTCTTCATGCCCCTTTATTTTCTGTCACCCGTGGCACTTGGAGTAGTTTCTACACCATGCCTTTATATGCTCTGCCATTTTGTTCTTTGTCTCCTCCCGTCTCAGCCCATCTCCGAGTTCAATGTTATTTATTGTTAAAACACTCCTGGGATACAAATATGGTCCTCTCCCTGGATGTTTTTTCCTTAATCTCTCTCTCTCTCTCTTTTTTGTTTCTTTCTCTGGCTTAGTATTCTATTCCCCACCCTTTCCTAGCTCCCTCCAACATAGGGCTGCCCTGGAAAGCACTCCTTCATTGGTTCCTCTTTCCCCAAAGTCTCTCTCCCCCTTTTGCAAGTAGTCTCAACTGACCACTCCCTTTCCCCTTTCTTTTCCAGCTGGGTTTATTACAGTTCACCCAACCCTTCTGCTGTACTCTAAAGGTCACTTGCTTTCTTTTGTTAAAAGTCATCAACAAATGAACAGTCTGAGTACAGAAAATTCCTTTAACTCCTTCATACTTGATCTTTTAGTGTTACTGGCATGGAGAGATACCATGCATTTGTGATTGATTATGGACATTTTTCCATAATTTTCTTCCACAAACACAGACACACTTTAAACACTTTGCAACATATATCGGTTTCACTAATCTGTACTTATCATTCATATTACTGAGCTTCTGCTCTGGTAAAGAAATATATTAACCCATGGCTGTACATCTGTAATGATTTTGACACTAATAACAGTAAACAGATGCACTAACAATATTGAAAGATAAAAGAGAAAGGCACCATTTACTCTCCGAAAAATTACATTTTCCACTTTGACCGTGCAATCAGGAAAGCAAGAGCCATTAAGACCTTGGTCTCCATGGCCACTCTGTAACTTTAGTTCAGTGGGATTCCAAGGAATATGAGAAGATTTATTAATCCCACAAGGCCTGTAAACTGTCTACTTTTCCCTTCTTCAGCCTCCCTTGTAGGAGGAGTTCTTCATTCTCTAAAATCCTCTTAAGAGCTGAGGCAGTGGAATTTTAGGCCTCAGATTTAATAAAGGAATTCTTTTCCCTTGGGTTTGCAACAGTGGGAAGATGTATAAGAAAGTTTAAAATCCAAAATGAATATAATCATTTCAGATTTTGTTATTGTTGTTCAGGCAACCACAGAAAGCTGCTGGTTAACTGAATGAAATGACACCAGTACAAAAATAAACATATTTAAGTTACTGAACATTTTTTATTCTCTTTCTAATGAGAGTTTAATTTAAAATGACAATTTACTTCCACACTGCCAAAGTGTATTGCAAAGATTTATTTATACACCTAATGAACCATAACTTGGAGAGCTGCATAAGAGTGTATTACAATCTTAAGCTCCTTAGGGCTCTGCATTCCAATTTAACTTTTACTCCGTTTGAAAGGTAATTAATTCCAGCCATTTGTTTTGACACCTCCTTGTCAGACAGCCAGGTTTACACTACGGTATATATATAAAAGATACAACATTGAAACCCATAGCACCATGCTTATAAGACATTTAAAACAAAAAAAAGTTAAATATATGTCTGATTTACAATTGATATGACAACAATATGGAGGTCTTTTTCCATGGACCTATACCTAAAACTCACCGATTTGGGCATATACCTGGTACATATAATAAGATAGCAATGATTTTATTATGCATATCCAGTAAAACATAGAGCATTGAAAGGGGCTTGATCTGGTCTCCAGTTCCATAGCCATGTGTCTGTACTTGAAATTAGTTATAGATACAAATTTGCAGGCACAATGATTACTGGCAGAAATTCTAATATTGAATTATCTATCTGATTTGTGGTGATAAACACGTAGTTAAATACAAGAACTTAAATACAAGAACTTACACTCTCTTTTGCTCCTCTGATGTGTCTGGTACTAGCTCCCGTTAGTCAGACACTGGTCTAGATGGTCTACTGTATCCCTTTTGTTACGATTCAGTAGTTTGTAATTAGACATCTTATTGTACAAGTGCCATACCAGTTTCCATTTGTGTATCAGCTTACAAAGTACACATACTGTAGAATTACACTACACCCAGAAAAATAGAAGCAATGATTGTATATGGTCAGATTCCTGCCCATACAGAAAAGCCTGTGTAAGAGAAAATGATCTCTGCATGATTCCCTGGTCAAAACCTCCACTAGATCATTCCATGAGGAAGGCTGCATTTGGCCCCAGGGACCAGGCAGGGAGTTCAGGCCAATAACATAGATTTCAGGTGCCAGAGGCCAGTGCCATCCATGTGGAAACCCTGTTCTGCCTCCTGTGCCTCTCTCCTATCCTTCTCAGAACAAATCCAATCAGTGCTTCCCCTACCAGCAACTGCCTTCACTACCCCTCTAAAGTGAAGGTTCCATAATACAGAAGGGCTCCATAGAAATGTTGATATAGCCACAGGCAGCACTAACTTTTGAGCTGATTCCCTGATGATTTCCTGGGGAGAACGACAGGAACCACACACACTGTACACCCGTTACTCGCATCCTCTTCCAAGCCCCAATGAAGCATTCTCTGCATGGCCAAGAGGAGGGGGTTCAGTGTCACAGAGACTGCAGTTCCCTCCAGAGACATACTCAAGATATCTTCGTGTCATTAACTGTGGAATGATCTGGGCCACAGGGATGAGCCTACTGCTGTAGAATTGTAATATATTATTAAAATATAATTATTATATTACCATTAATAATATTATGAATATAATTATATATTATAAATATACACTATTATATATTATATACTTATATAACCGTAGCTCCTAGAGGCCATGAGCAGGATCAGGCTCCCTTGTGCTAGGTGTTATACAAACATTGAGGTAGATAGGGTTCTCACCACCTGACAGTTTACAATCGAAAATGCCAAACAATATGCCCAAAAGACAGATAGTTTTTACGTTTACGATTTGTAATCAGATAAATGCTTATAAACTTTCCCTCAGCCTAGCCTTTCTACACTAGCTGATATCTTTTAAGCCACATGATCAAAGGGGGTCTTGAGAAAGGATTTGGAGGAGTAGCTTTTGGGATTGGATCAGTGCCAGCATTCCTGTAAGGGCATCAAATATGCATCCATGGTCTCCCAAACAGCCATCACACACTGGCCACCAAAGGCAGCTCACCTAGAACTACTGGAAGTGAGGAGCTAGCAGACCTCTGACCCCTCCCAGAGGCACTGCCCACAAGGAGCCCACAAGGATCCTGATTGAGGACGCTGACCGCTCCCACCAACGGGCCAGATCACACTATTTAAGCCAGGGTTGGGCAAACTTTTTGGCCAAGGGCCTTATCTGGGTATGGAAATTGTATGGCAGGCCATGAATGCTCGTGAAATTGTGGGTTGGGGTGCGGTATCTGGGGTGGGGCCAGAAATGAGGAGTTCAGGCTGTGGGAGGGGGCACCAGCTGGGGGTGTGGGCCCTGGGGTGGGGCTGGGGGTGCAGGAGGGTGTTCTGGGCTGGGACCGAGGGGTTTGGAGGGTGGAAGGGGGATCAGTGCTGGGGCAGGGGGTTGGGGCGCAGGAGAGAGTCAGGGGTACAGACTCCGGCCGGCTCTTACTTCAAACAGCTCCCAGAAGCAGCAGCATGTCCCCCCTACGGCTCCTAAGCAGAGGCGCGGCTAGGCCCCTGCAGCTCCCATTGGCCATAGTTCCCAGCCAATGGGAGCTGCGGGTGTGGTGCTTGGGGCAGTGTGCGGATCCCTCTGGCTGCCTCTACGTGTAGGAGCCAGAGAGAATACATGCTGCTGCTTCCGGGAGCTGCGTGGAGTGGAGCAAGCCCCGGACCCCACTCCCCAGTGGGAGCTCGAGGGCCAGATTAAAACATCTGGAGGGCTGGATGTGGCCCCTGGCCATAGTTTGCCAAACCCTGATTTAAGCCATATTATTTAAGGAGGCGGCACAGGAAGTTGTCTGAGCAACTTCCTGAGTGGTTACTGCACTAGATCTGACCTTGGCTTGATTCCTGGACTCTGATCCCTGGCTTGTACTCTGCCTCTGACCACTAGGTATGACCACCCCTGCTCCATCCCAATCCTGACAATTCAGTGCATAAGGAGTGATGTGGGAAGGAAAGCACAAAGACATTTGTGGAAGAAGCATTCAAGCAGACACTGAAGGCTGGCCATGTTGATGGAGCAGAAGAAGCAGGAATGATGCACTAAGAGACAAGAGAGGATAAATAGGGAGGGGCTTGGTTTTGAAAGGATTTGGAGATTAAGACAAGAAATTTCAACTTGATGCAGCAGAACTAAGGAGTCAGGGGAAATACACAGGATAAGAGTGATATGATCACTTTCACTGATATGGATCAGTAGGTTACAACTAGTTCCCCTAGCAAAAGTTAGTATTTCAAAATCTTTTCTGGAACCAGGTTTTGGGCTTTTTTCTGTTTTACAGGAATGCAATCATGCAGGGAACATATAACTAATAATAAAAAGTATTCCTGCCTTTCCACTTTCCTCATGCACAGCTGAAAAACAAGTATATATCCACTTTCAGCAGGAAAGGGAAATATTAACTTATACATGTTTTCCAGCTCATATCTTCTTCTGGATTTATGTAATTACAAACATGTTTCTTTTGATATAGTCTAGTCATAGGGATACTTTTAATTACAACATATCCCAGTTCAATTTCATCTAAACCCAGTTTAAAAGCATGTTTTACCTACACGTGGAACAGACAAACATGGTTCAGTTTCCAGGTGAGATTCCTGTTGGAAATGAGTAAAGCAGTGCTCATGTGCAATAATTCAATTCCTACATTTAAAGCTAAATTGTTTCCTCAGATACATGCAATTAACTCCTTCTGAAGTCAATCGGAGTTACAAGTGCATATCTATGGTCAGAATTTAGATGCTAGTAACTTCTACCCTTGGAAATGAGATAAGTATTTAAAATATTTTTCTTTATAAGTATTGTCCTGTACTCCCCTTTCTGTAATTTTGGCCCAGTGTGCAAATACAGTTGGAGTTATAGAACCTATGAAAGTTCCACAGGCAGAATACACGTTACACTGGGCCCAAACAATCCTTCAACTGGATATTAATATTTTTAACTATAAAAACAAAAAGCATCTGTTATTTTGGTATATGATGGATTTTGTATATGTGAAGTATAGGATGGGAAATACAGGGCTTTTTTTAAAGATAGAAAATGCCTATAGAGTGTCCAAAAATGGTTCAGAGGGAAAGAGTTAGGTTCCATGCATAATAGGAAAATTAAATCCAGAAATATTTTACCATAATATTCTGGGCTAATGCAGATAATACAGCTGACAAAATTTAGTGAGCTACCCAATATTTGTTTCACAGTAGTGCTTTACAACCTGAAATTAAAACCACTGCTGGCAGGCATCAAGACTCAATAGCAATTCACTTTCAAAGTCATGGTGCAAATTTCACACTTAAATCCTACAAAGAAAAATCCCTCAGCGGTGAAAAATGTAATAACTCCGCTCTGTAGTTTGTTAGAGGTACAGTAGATTAACTTCCTAAAATATCAAGTTTACCCAGAATAACAAAGCCCGTAAGACTGACAAGAACAGAAAGTATACTTTCTTCAGTTTAAAGAGGAGACAACAGTGATGCAGCTGACAAATTAAAAAAAAACCCTTGATTCTTACAGTGGTTTAGAAACTTTCAAAGTTATCTTGTGACTAAGGAGATTTCAATTTCCCTCCTCCCAAATAGGATTTGAATAAAGTCTCTTTGTTATTCACATTCACACATTAAATACAGATTCATATAATTTTTTATCCTGTAATAGAAACGGGATCCCATGCCCAGTCCTAAAAAGCCACAGTACAAATGAACATTCATATGTACTTCTTTATTTTATTGCCTTGTTACAGAAAGAAGGACTAGTATAAAAGTTGTTAGTATGGTAAGGGCTTTGATGAAACATAGGTTTTTATTTTTTAACTACTTTGTCCAATTTTATAGAATGAATACAAATGTATTATTAATCATAAACAATTAAGAAACTGAGGGCAAAGATCAAAGCTTAGGGAAGATACAAGAGATGAGCTTGAACATACAAGCCACCTCAGTAGTACCAGAGAATTTTCAATTCTTCAGGCTATAAGCACATCCTCTCCTCATGGGTGCCCCCTAAGATCTGCTGGCAGCCTTGCATGGGGTCCCTGACTTTGCCACCTCCTACTGGGCTCTCCCTTGGACCTGCAATGGTCTGCCTCAACCTGCACCTACTACACCTCTGGGTGTTCTGTGGCTTGGCCCACCAACCAAGTCACATAAAAGTCTAAATAAAAGTCCAAACAAATCTTCAAAGTAATAGCCCTCCCCGCCCCCTGGCTTCACTGTAGTTTCCTTGTTGGCCTAACAGCAGGAGCCTAACCTGCTCCTGTAGTGTTCTTCCTCCATTGCTTCCTGTCTGTTAAACCTATCCCAGGGCTTCTCTCCACCAATAAGACATGTGTCCTCTGCATGTACACACTCTCCCCTCTCCCACTGGGGTGCTTCAGTCTACTTATAAAGCATAGCTCTGCCTCTGGTTGGGAGGCAATTCGTTAATCACCCCCAGAAGAAGGAGCATGACTAATTGGGGTTCTTTCCCTTTCCCTTATGGGGGTTAAACCCCATCACACAAGCCAATATGAAACAGGAGGACTTATGTAAGGACTAAGATTAAAGGAGAGGATAATATAGGTCCTGATCTTGCAAGGACTTACATAAAGCTAAACGTGTATATCTGGATAGTCCCTTTGATGTGAACTTAAACACATCTGTAAGTCTCTGAAGGATCATAGGGCTAGATTTACAAAGGTTCTTAGGCTCGTAAACCCCAGATGTAGGTGCTGAAACGTGGGGGTAGGTGACTAAATCCCAGTTTTCGGCTCCACTGCTATTTAGGAAGCTTCTGCTGAAGATAACCTGTAGGCACCAACGTTTTTGCTGTAAAATTTCCTTAGGCACTTATGTTTCTGCCTCAGGCATGCACACTGCTGCCTCACTCTAGGCATCTGAATGCCTATCTCCTGCCTGTCTCAGAGCAATTCACAAACCAGGGGAAGACAGGCATCCAAATGCCTATGCTGCATGTGCGGCCTGAACTAGTTGGTGTGCTCAGGAAGAGGAGGAGAAAGAGTCACTGGAGCAGCAGGAGTGGATTCTGAGTCTCCCACATCCTGTATGAGTGCTCTAACAATCATTCCCATGCTTGTACACTCTCTCTGGCCCAAATGACTCTAAATCAGTGGCCCCCAAACTGTGGGGTATGCCTGCCTATAGGGACATGGAGGAATATTCAGGGGTGGGGGTGTGGCAGGGCCTGGGCCAGTCCCCACTGCAGGCAGAGAGGATGCACCTCCCAGCCCTGCTCTGCCCCCAGCTCTGCTATGGCCCCAGCCTTGGCCCCCACAGCGGGGTGGGGAGGGACTGTCACCCAGCTCCACTCTGGCTCCAGCCCTGACTGTGGTCCAGCCCCGGCCTCAGCCCCTGACCACGGCCCCACTCCCGGTCATGCTCCCAGACATGGCTCCCGGCTTCTGGCCCAGCTCTGGTTGTGGTTCCTGGCCCTGGCCAGCCACCATGGGAGAGCAGGGAGGGAGTGCTACCCAGCTCCTCTCCGGCTCCAGCCCCAGCTCCTAGCCCTGACTGCAGCCTGGTCCCTGACTGTGACCCAGCTCCCGGCTGCAGTTCCTGGCCCCAGCTCAGGCTGCAGCTCTGCTCCCAGCCACAGCCCCATCCCCAGCTCCAGCTCTGGCCCCCAGGCCTGCTCATGGCCTCTGGGGGGCGGGGAAGGTAGGGAGGGTGGGCATATTACATTATGGGTTGTGGGGCACGACATAAAATGTTTGGAGATGGCTGCTTTAAATATTTATTCACTGTGGAAGAGCTTTAATGGGAGTGACTGAGTAAGCCCTACATCCCACAGCCCAGTGGTCAGGGCATTCACCTGAAAGGTGGTAGCTCCTTGTTCAAATCCCTTCTGCTCATCAGATGGAGGGGGGACTTGAACTGGGAGTCTCCCACAGCCTGGGTGTGTACTATTGTGCTAATTGGGCCTACAAATTTAACCTAATTGTAAGATCAACTGTAAAAAAGTATATGAAAGATGTTACAATAACCTATAATAAGGAATGTTCATGGAAAGAAGTGAATGTTATAAACAGGTGCAAAAGAACCAAAGAGAGACTAAACTAGTCAAACAAAAAGGCCACATTGATATAACTCAAGGACTACGTTGATATCATAAAGACAGAAGATGTGGAACTGGAAATTAATGAACCAAAGTTGACATGTCACACATTAGTCCTAACCGGTGGACAAAATAATGAGGGGATGAGACACCTTTGTGGGTCCTTAAAGAAAGAGACATTGGGAAGAAAATAGTGAAGAACAGACAGAAGCTACTGAAACAAGCATCCTCGTTGCCATTACCACCATCTTCTGTATCTTTAATAAAAAGTTAAAAGGATATTTAATGGTGTGGTTGCCATGGTACTGGAAGTACACCAAATCCCAAACCTTTTTAACAGTTTAACATTGGACAGTGATTGGGTTATGTTAACATCTTTGGCCCATTTATTCCACTTAAATTAATACAACAGTACCCTAATCACAGGGCTAAAACGTATGAGGGAACTCCTCCTCCTTTCCCTCCACTACTCCCCTGTCTTGCAGAAAATACCTTAGGCTCCTAACTCCAAAGAAGGTTTACAGCTTAGAATTGCAAATAGAGATAGGTGCTTCCCTGCAGCCTGGAATTAGATGCCGAGGACACATCCCTCTGCCTAACATGCTGGCCTTTCTGCATCACATTCTAAGTCATCTGTCCCTCAAAATTCATCATGTAGGAGTCTAGGCACCTAACTCAGGCATTGTGAATCATCACAGTGCATTCCTGTGAATTTCTAGGTGCCTAAGTTTCTAGATGCCTAAAAGTGTTCAGCATCACAAAACCTAAGTGCGTTTGTGAATCCAGCCCACAGTCACTTGATGCCCTTTGGATGAATGTCCCTTCCTGTCTTAGCAGGGGATAGTGTTTGATCAGACCAGCATGGGGAGAAGTGCCCCCTATCTTTCACCTCCCCACCCAGAACACACCCCTGTGTGGGAGAGATTGCGGCTAAGGAGAGCCCAGCAGTCTCTGCCTCCAAATGGGTTGGAGAAGATTTAGGATTATTCAGTGGAAGTCCAATTGAAGTTGTCTTTAGGAAAACCAACCAGCCTATAATATATCTTATGTTCTTATATTTATGGGTGCAGATCCAATTATAGCATATGTATGTCAGGGATTTTGGGGCTGGCTTTAAGTTTAGTCTCCAAGAAGTTTCTGGTTTGCACAATATTTTCTACCTCTTCAACAAAATGTACTGATTAATTTGGTGAGTGTCCCTGTATTGATTTCCAAATGTACGTTGCAGTGTATATAACGCACCAGGCATTACATATTCATTTTAATTTCTGATATCCTTCTACTCAAAATGAAGAAAAGGTTTGCCATTTCTGTAGATTTGCTTTGATTTATTTGTAGATTGGTGTTGAATGCCAAAAACCCTTGTTGCATTTAAGATTCACCAATAAGAAACCAAGTGATTACAAAGCACTTGTATAAAATCAAGTTACAGTGAACAGTTGAAGACCTAAATTTAGGGCCTAATCATATAAGCCTGATTTAAAAGCTTCATGGGGAATTTTCACTGCACAAAAACTGCAGGACTAAGGTAGTATTCAATCATCTCTGTGGTGGGATATGTATGCCAAAGGGAACATGAAGATTGTGTTGAACACAAATATGAGCATTGGACATTTTTTCCTAACACACCATGTCTTACACATATTTTGTCATGTAAGAATCTACAAGTTCTTTAAACAGTCATTAATTAAGCATAATAAACTCACATTGAGGTAGGCATTACCATACCCATTTCACAGGTAGTTAAACTGAAGCAAAGAAAGGTTAGATGACTTGCCAAAACAGTCACTAAATGAGTTAGTAGTAGAACCAGAAATAGAACCCCAAGTCCTTATTACCAGTCCTGTCTCTAGAGCTGTTAAAAAAAATTCTGGGAAAATTTCCCCCCGTTTTCATTGAAAATATTTTTTGATAAAAATATTTCAACTAGCTCTACTTATAACTAGTGGCGTATGGACCGACCTGAAAAGATATGCCAGATGACCTTATGTGCCAAAGGGTAAACCCACCCATATTTCTTAAAATGAAAAATAAGTCAAAGCATGGAAAGCTTATTCACCAAGCACCCAACAGAAGAGCACCAAGAATCTATACTAGATCTGCCTGTCTAGCTAAATAAGCATGAGGATTACTAAAGAGTGCAAATATTCATTTTGTTAAAGCCAAAATGAGCCCCTAACAAAATAAATTGAAACATTCTTTGACAAATATTACTTAAATGTTTTTCTTAAGTTTCCTTACAAAACTATATATACTGAGCTAACAAAAGTGAATTTGATTTATTTAAATGAGGAATTTTTTTAAAATTAAAGAGTGACTCCTCATACATAGTTCACTTAAATTCTAGCACTGTCAAGTTACAATTTGTGATAGTTAATTTTCATATATTACTAGCATTACAGCTAATATCCCTTCCAGTTTTTATTATCACTTCATTATTCCCATTCTTTCCTCATGAAGTCATAGTGCCTAGAAAATATGTGACCAGAAAATTGCAGCCTTTACATACTTCAATTCCTGCCCTCCTTTTGGGGAGTGGATTACTGTATCATAATATTTTGAGGTATCTGTTAGTTAGCGCTGTGGGCTTCACCCCACTTCAAAGCAGTGATGTTAAAGGGTCATTTTCCACTACAAGGCAGGTGTATTTTTATTAGCTCTTTTTCAAAATTGCTATGACTTCACTTGTGGATATCCCGCCAACAGCCATTATTGAAATCTGGACTATAATTGCTAAGGAACATGCAATGTCTGAACCACTGAACCAATGTTACTGCAATCCTCCAACTATTGACTGGAACCAAGTGTTACATCATTAAAGCTGAATTACAACACACCCATGGTGTGTTTTCCATGTGTGCTATTTTAAACAATAGTAGAGAAAACCTTGGCTATAAATTCACAGATCCCCAATTTGTTCAAAATTCATGAACAATGAGAGCTGTCTGACAGGCCTGCTGGCTCTATTTTAGTCAGAAATGTCACGCACCATAATTAAATGTCTGTTTGGCTCTTATTGGCGATGGAACCTCTAGCTTTATGTTATAAATTTAAACAACCTGTCACAAGGGGAGACTCCACATTTATGCAGTTTGGGAAAGCATATTCAACTGTAATTGCTCCAGGAAAGATAAATAAACCAATGGAAACTGCTCTATTTCTTAATTGGTTTTGCACAGAAAAAAACAAATCAGCTAATGTGGTTATGGTATGGCTTTCGTTTAGTTTGGCCTGGGGATCTTTGCTTTGGTGGCAACTGATAATCGGTTACCAGTGCTTTCAGTGGTGGCTTCTTGATTTTCTTTTGGAGATTAACTAAAGGAGAAGATAATTAAGTGATCGTAACCTGCTGTCTAAGAGAACACACCATTGACAAGTGATAATAAAATGCCACCAGCATTCAACAGAAATGTTCTGTTTAATTCACTGCATTTAGCCCTGGTGTTGTCCAAGTGGAAATATTTTGCCATCACACTGGTATGCAGAGGCTATTATAGTTTAAGCAAGTCCTGCAATTCTTTCTATTCAGCTTCAGAAATTTTACAGTGCCCAGATTCCACTGGAAAATATTTGGTCACTCATATGCTTGGACCAAAATTTGTCACCTGGAATAGAAATCAGGGTAAATCTGCCAGCATCTTTATTCAGACAGGCTCTGGAAATATATTTTAGGCTAGATCTCTGCCAAATAACTTGTGTCTGGCCAACACAGCCTTTCAAATAGTCTATGAATAACAGTTGCCAATAAAGATTCATTACACCATGTATAGGTAAATATTTTTTTTTAGCTTTCACCTCTACAATTTTAAAATTATACAGTAGCAATTCATTTGCACTCCACATATTACCTGTCTGCAGATTTAGGTGCAGTAGCCAATCACAACATTCACACTTCTCCTTAGTAGCGTAGTAATATTTTTCTCTTGACTTTAAATAGATCCCTCCACACCAAATGCAAGAATTTCCAATTTTTTTTTTTTTTTTTTACTAATTCATGGAGAAACTACTACAGCTATTTTAACAGGTTCACATCATAAGAAAAACATCATAATAAATGTAACAAGTAATCCAAATGTCTCCTGGTGCTGCACTGCTCTACAAGCAGCTCATAATCTTAGCTGGCTTTTCTAATATTCCACCCCAATTTTAATCAACTACTATTCTCTTCTACCCATGTAAATCTGTGCATATAATATCAATTATGTAAAAATCACACCATACCGAATTTCTTAATGGTGAGCGTTTATAACTGATTCTTCAGGCACAGTAATTTCTGAACGGCTTGTGGCTCTTCTCCCCATTACATGCAATATGCTTCAGATGTTGTGACAGCCTGAAGAGTATACCACACCCTGGAAAAGAGTTGGCACATGGTGCTCTCATCATAAATAAATGTCCACCCCAGTTCTCTCTCTTATTTAAGAAATCACTAGCTAGCAGAGTCAAGCTTAAAATGGCACTTTACATTTTCAAAATCACATCAAACTTGCCTATTTAAAAATACTCGAATCATTTCTGTGTTGTTTCAGTATTCATCTTAATCTTAATGCTGTCTTCATTTATCAGAAAAACTGCGTGCTAGAAATCCCATGGGTATCCATTGTTATCGAATTCCTGAAAAATTATTTGTTTACCCTCTCTTTCTGACAAGCAATATTTCACTTGTTTCTACAACTTGTTTCCTAAACATTTCCAACCTACCTCACAAACTAGGATGCTGTCTCCTCCCCTTTCCTCTCCCTGTGCTATGTCCCTTTTCACAATTTTACCACTTTTCTTCTTCCTCATCTCTTGCCATCAGGACCAGTCTTCTTGTCCTCCATCTGCTTCATCAACATTGCATCTATTTTCAAATCTCATCTGAAAACTTTTCTTCTGTGGCTATATTCTTCCTCCTAATTTCTTTGTAGTTGGTACTTTTTGTTTGTTATCTCTGTAAATATTCTGGAAAGTATTTTGGGATACCATTGGTGTGAAAAATCTTTTTCAAAATAAATTGGTATTGTAATGATTAAAGGCATGTGTCCTGATCCTCAGCTGCATCAGCACTCCATTCAGGATCGCTAAGGAGTTGGAGGTGCAGGGAGAAGCAAAGGATGCTTTAAGTCATCTTTGCTGTATCCCGTTCTCTAGAGCAGCTGGTTTCCAGCTTAATTAGAGCAGCCTCGGGGCTGCTCCAACTTGTGTCTGCATGTAGCACACTCTCCACAAAGAGTCATTATGCTATATGGAGAATCTGCAGAGCACAGTGCACTGTACCACAGGAATCCTCAGTTGACTCTTTAGAATAATATTAAAGTTCCTTTGTACTGACAGAGAAACAAAATGGGATTTTATCATAGGCCAGGTTCTGGCCCAGTCTCCAGAAAGCCTCATATCTATACTTTTGTACAAATACTCAGCAAATGCAAATCAACATAGCTCCAGCGAAGTCAATAGGTATATGTATATTATATTATACCTGTGGGTCTGGAAATTTCTCTTTATAGAAAAGAACAACATCCTTTTCATCAAATAAATTATTTTCTTCTTTCCCTCAGAAGAATTCTTGCTCATTTTATTTCATTTTTTGTTTAAATTAACAGCTGAATTGAAGTCTTCAGTTAATGAACTTTTGAAGATTTTAATTGATAAAGGAAACAAAATTATTTTGAGCAGCATGTTCTAGTGCTATTGTACAAGGTATATACCTTTAACTATCTTCTTCTCTGTGGCCCAGTCCTGCAAAATGCTCGTCACCCTCATCTCCCAGGGACGTTCAGTAGTGACTTGCCAGCATGTAGTCACCGGGAGTTGAGGTTACTTCGAACCTCCTAGCATCACACCCCTAATAACAATACTGTAAGGATCAAGCCCCTAAGGCATCAAAGAAGAGTAAATAAAAGAAAATTATCATTTTCCCCACTAAATATTTCTTGCACAATAAGTGAGATATTTTCCACCACTGGTGACAATTATTTTGCAAAACTGTTTTTTCTTGACGTCTAGGTTGATTACACTAACTACAAGGTTAACAACACTGTTTGGATTTATTTACACCAAGAAAAAATGGTAAAGTCATCAGGTTGCTTTACTAGCCAAAAAATAGCAGGGAAAATGGTTACTAAACTTCAGAGGAATTACCTAATTAACAAGGCAAACACTCTTCAATAAATATACGAAACCAAAGTTTTTCTAAAAGGTACATCTCCTGTTAATGTAAAATGAAGTGTTTCATGCAATATTTAGCTTTCTTTCAAAGTTGAGCAGTCTGAAAATTGTTGGATTAAAAATCACTGAAATCCTAGTAATGGAGAACTGGAAGGGACCTTGATAGATCATCAAGTCCAGTCCCCTGCAATGAGGCAGAAGTAAGTATTATCTAGACCCTCCCAGGGAGGGGTTTGTCTAACCGGTTCTTAAAAACCTCTAGTGACGAAAATTGCACAACTTCCCTAGGTAATCTGTTCCAGTGCTTAACTACCCTTACAGTTAGGAAGCTTTTCCTAATGTCTAACCTATATCTCCCTGGCTGCAATTTAAGCCTGTTACCTCTTGTCCTGTCCTCAGTAGTTAAGGATCAATAATTTATCACCTTCCTCTTTATAACAACCTTTCATGTGCTTGAAGACGGTTATCATGCCCCCACCCCTTCAGTCTTCTCTTCCCCAGACTAAACAAACCCAGTTTTTTCATTTTTTCCTCATAGATCATGTTTTCTAGACCTTTCATCATTTTTGTTGCTCTCCTCTGGACTTTATTCAATTTGTCCACATTTTTCCTGAAGTGTGGTGCCCAGAACTGGACACAATACTCCAGTTGAGGCCTTATCAATGCTGAGTGGAAGAATTACTTCTTGTGTCTTGCTTACAACACTTCTGCTAATATACCCCAAAATGATGATCAATTTTTTTAATAGTATTACATTGTTGATTCATATTCAGTTTGTGATCCACTATAACCCCCAGATGCTATTCTGCAGTACTCCTCTCTAGGCAGCCATTTCCCATTCTGTATTTGTGCAACTGATTAGTCCTTCCTAAGTGTAGTACTTTGCATTTGTCCTTATTGAATATCATCGTATTTATTTCGGATAATTTCTCAAGATCATTTTGAATTTCAATCCTGTCCTCCAAAGCGCTTGCAACCTCTCCCAGCTTGGTATTGTCCTCAAACTTCATAAGTGTACTCTCTGTGCCATTATCCAAATCATTTATGAAGATACTGAATAGAACCGGACCCGGAACAGGTCCCTACGGGACCTCACTCAATATGCCCTTCCAGCTTGACTATAAAACATTGATAACTACTTTCTGAGCATGATTTTCCAACCAGTGATTCACCCACCTTATAGCTACATTTCCCTAGTTTGTTTATGAGACGGTCATATGAGACTGTATCAAAAGCCTAAGTAAAGTCAAGATATATCACATCTACTGCTTTCCCCCGATCCACAAGGCTTGTTACCCTGTCAAAGAAGGCTATTAGGTTGGTTTGACACAATTTTTTCTTGACAAATACAGGTTGACAGTTACTTATCACCTTATCATCTTCTAGGTGCTTATAAATTGTTTTTTTGTTTATTTTTTGTTTACTTGCTCCATTATCTTTCCGGGTTCCAAAGTTAAGCTGACTGATTTATAATTCCCTGGGTTTTTCTTTTTCCCTTTTTTATAAATAGACAGTATATCTGCCCTTTTTTTCAGTCCTCTGGGATCTCGCCTGCAAGAATGAGCTCTAGAAAGTTAGCACACCTTAAAAACAGCAGTACATGAACAGTTACACTTGCATAATGATATAATTACACTTGATGGCAGCAAAGCACATAGTGAAGACTACTAATAGTGTATGCAATCTGCACAAACCTCAGAAAGGGTGGGTTTCCTTTTAAATTTGTTTTTACAAAAGCCAAAAGGTACTTGAGTGCAGAATACACTTTAATTATACATTTCATGGTGACAATTACCATGAAAGGAAGGATCGAAGTCTAATGGTGCAGCTGGCAGTTTGAAATCAATTTAAGAGATGTACTAGCAATACCTATTTTGTTTCAATAAGATGGACTTGAATAAGGCCTCAGAACTGTAACAGAGAAATGCCAGAGAAGAAAACACTGTAAACTGGCATTAGTCAAACATTAAGAGAAGCTGTAGTTTTGGATGCTCCAAACAAATGTTGAGGAAAAACCTTATTGCTAATAAATATAATATAATAAAATAAAATAATGGAATAATAAAACAATAATACTAATAATACTTAATAGCCTTGTCAGCAAGAAATGTTGTTAAAACGAAACAAGAAATGTTAAATGAAAGCTTTACTTCATACTTCACATTTCAAATGCTTTAACTGTTTTTCCTTCTTTTCTGTATCTTTAATAAAAGGTTAACATGATTTTAATGGTGTTTGCCAAAGTATTGAGCAGGCTCAGGTCTCCGTATACCAAACCCTGGACCTTATTTAACATTCTTCAATGTTGGATGGTGACTGTGTTAACACCTTTGGCCCATAGATTCCATTTAAATTAATTCAATATTTTCATTGGCTTTTTTTGTCTTTTGTTCAGTGCTAAGCACATCAGCAGCACTTAACAAATAAAATAACAATATAACACTCGTTCAAGCATAAGACTACATGCAGCCTAAAGCCTGAATTTGTCCCCAAATGAAAATCTCAGAACATTAAAATGTCTCCATTGACTGACCACCAGTTACAACCTATGCTATCAGCACAGACTGGTAAATATGCCTCCACTCTGCCTTTTAAGAAACACTATCTAATAAATGCAGTTTTTTCAGCTGTAATTTGCTTTTGTATGGGGTTTTATGGTACAGATTATTGCACAGCAGAAAGCAAACTAAAATCATGAAGACCATGTAATTTCATCCATACAGGGATCAAAATATAACAGCAGAGGGTGAAGTAACTGATTGCGGAGGGTTCATGTGGACAAGCCAAGAAAGCAGACCAGTTTTGGTTGCATGCTGTTTTCACAGCTATAATTTTTGTTAGTTTTGCAATCTGATGCTTTTGATTTTTATTTGACGCTAATAGGTCCTGAAAGCCAGAGATATTTTACAAAGCCAAAAAAATAAACCTGGATCCACTAAAGATTCTATTTTTCACTTTCCTAAATCTCCTTTAGCCAGGAGTTGGGCCTGCTGGCCTTTAGTGTTAAATCTACTGATGAAAAGTAGTATATAATGGCTAGTTATTATAATCATCACTGGGAGGAACAGATGTGAGTCATATAGGTGTGCATTTTATAGGAATAATAGAATTTTAATTATTATAAGAACTTGGAAATTAGTAAATGCTTAAATACAGAGTAGGCTATAATTATTACAGAAAGACTCTTGAAAACCTCAAGTTAAGATTGCATAAGGTTATATAACAAAATTGAAGCTAAAACTAGCCTCCTCTAAGGGGCTAAAGTAGAACACCACAGGTTTAGGGAATGATAGCATGGAAAATAAGATTATATGAAAATATATCATGTTATTGTTTGCTTTTCTGGTTCTTTATTTTGCAGAATTCACCGGTGGTAGTGCACCAAATACACAGAGCCTGATTCCCTCATAGTTTCATCCAACTCCTGTTCAAGTCAGTGAGAGTCTTTCCGTGGTCTTTAATAGGAGTTGGTTCAGGCCTACATAGAGAAGTACTTAACTCTATGAGTCATCCCATTGATTTCAAGGGGATTGCTTCATGTGTAAAATTTTACTAGACATTAGTAGGGGCAATATTTTAAGGCCCAAAATAAATAATAATAAGGTGATCTGGAAAGCAGAGTGAGATTGGAGATGTGGGGCTATTCATTTTACAGTGAGTTATAAAAAGGAAGATGGATAACTCTTGACCTCCAATATGTCATGGCACTTTGTAACCTTAGGAAGACCAAGCAACAACCATTCCTTTCTGACAGTTACGAAATACGCTACTCTTAAAGAAGAACCAATTTTTCAAACAGAGCTATAAATTAGACTCTAGTTTTCAGGGCAAAATTAACTGTTGTACCTGGATTAATCATGCGGCATAAGATGTATCAAAAACTCCAAGAATAAATGGTGGAACAATGGAACAGGGAATCTTGGCTATCTCCTTCCAAATCTGTTTCCAAGAAAGTCAAGTGTAAAAGGTTTTACCCCTCCCTGGACTTACCTTTTAATATCAATGTATTACTTCTCCTGGTGCTCAGTTACATGCCAAGTATGCTGGCAATCACCAACTGAGAAAAACTGATTAGAATTTCAGTCTCTGAAGTCTTGCCAATGCTGAGGGTTGTTGTTCAACTTGAAAAGATTTTTTTTACATAACTACCATGATTTTAACATAAGTAAGATATTACTAAACCTATTTCCTCACCACTAATGGGAAAATTCTTAGTTCTCATGGTCAGGCCATCATATCACTTGCTGACAACAATGAGGGCAAATATTCAGTGGGATCTTTCTCCTAGTTACCAAAGTCAAATAGGAAGGGTGCATTCAGCATTGGAATTTGAGCATGACAGGGTGTGGGTCTTGATTGGCCAATTCAGACCATTGACATATGGGTAGGACAATGTACTGCCATGACTCTGCTGCTTCTGACAGAGGCCCCAAGAGGGTAACAATAACTCAGTGGATCATAGTATGTTGGAGGTGCTTTGGCCATTTGATCCCAGCATATACCTTCAGGGGAACATCTCTGTCTCTACTACAAATGGTTGAATATTTCTGTTCAAAGGTTTTTCAATTAAAATGACCTATTATTCAAATTTAAAGTTATGTTTTTTGAACTTTTCAGTTTTTCAATGAAGACTGAAAGTTGCAGGGAGGACTGAATTTTTCACTCCCTTTCTAAAATTCCTTTTCCAAAGGTAACATGAAAGAAAAGTGTGTGTGTGGTTGGGGGGGAGGGGGGCAGGGCATGGAAGGAAATATAAGAAAAGGGAGGAAAAGGGAAGAGAAAGTGGAAAAAATTACAGACTTCAAAAACTTGTGGGTTTTTTTAAAAATGATTTTTATACATTTAAACTTACCAAAAAATACTTTCTATTTTTTTCCAGCTCTAGTCTCTGCGATCCTTGTGAATTTAAGAATTTGGGGAGATTTTATTCAGTAGTTACAGCAATATCTATCTCAGAGTGATAAACTCAAGGAGCTCAATGTATTTACCTTAACAAAAAGTAGGTTAAGGGGTGACTTGAAGTATCTACAAAGGAAACAAATATTTAATAATTGGCTCTCCAATCTAGCAGAGAAAGGTATTACATGATCCAGCTGCTGGGAAGTTGAAGCTAGACAAATTGAGACTGGAAGTAAGGCATAAACTTTTAATGCTGAGAGTAATTAACCATTAGAACAATTTACAAAGGGGTAGTTGATTCTCCATCATTGGCAATTTTTCAATCAAGATTGGATTTTTTTTCTAAAAGATATGCTTTAGGAAATATTTTTGGGGACGTTCTATGCTCAGTGTTATGCAGGAGGTCAGACTAGATGATCACAAAGGTCCCTGCTGGCCTTAGAATCCATGACTCTAAATGCTTATTCCATAATTCTTACGTATTTGGAACTGTAGCCTTTGTCAATAATTTCCTGTCAAGATACTATCTACCTGATAGATTAATCTGTGGTACATGTGTCCCTCCCTCTTATTCATGATGTAGCAGATCCAATTAAACAGCTGGCTCTTTGTAAATTTGACTTGAAGTGACACAGTGAAGGGGCAATCTGCCCCCTTAAGGGTAGTGCTGCCTAGGTCAGCCCATCCCTGTCATATGACGTGGCCCCTTCAAGTTTTTGGTAGGTCTCATCTACAAAGATGGAAGAGATATTCGAAGACAGGAAAATGGGCCTGGGAATAAGTAGTTTTGGGATAAAGTCAGTTACTATTTCCCAGATGCTTCAAGAGGGGCAGGAAGTGCCATCACCCTCCTTAGCTGGCAAAAAAGAAACTGTGAGGATCCACAAATGGAAGGCAAGGGTAGCAGAGTTTGCAGACACAGTGAAGACATCAGCTGGCAGGACAAAGGAAGGCACTGTCCTTAGCCACCTAAACCAAGGTCACTGGCTGGAACCCAGAAGAGAGGGTGAGACCAGTCTCCCCACTTCTTCCCCAGAGCAAGAGAGGAGGTACAGGCATCAAGAGTGGGGTTTGAGGGCTAAGTGTAGCGGTCACTAAACTTTGGGTTTTCTTATTTTGGGACTTTTCTGTTAACCCCAGAAGGGGAATGGACTGAGAGGTGACCCTGCTACAAAGCAAGCCATGGAAACAGCAGAGCCTTCATGGAACTGGGATGGAAAAGAGGGCACTGCAGGGCAAGAACCTTGGCAACACCGCTTCTGCGCATGTGGGGCTTGCTCTGAGGCAAGACACTATAACATGCACTACTAACACAAACGGACCAATTAATTGTCTATAATCGGAAATATCACTGGGGAACCCATTAACACCTGTAGTGAATTTGACCTAACGAGTCTATGTCAGAGGTGGAGGTAGATCCAGGACTGAATCTTGCCTTCTATGTTATAGTGTAAAATCCACAGAAAATTTTAAAAAATAAATAAAACCATCCATGTGGATAAAAGGAGGTCAAGTCTTGCTGAACCTGGCAATCATTTGGTGGGCCACATTTGAGTGTTAAGGTAATAATAAAATAAATTCAAAAGACACGCAGTTTGTAGAATTTAACTATGATGATGATTACTATTCATTATTTAGAGAGCACACTGCAAGTATGACAAGCATTTTTCATACAGGCAAGAAGATACAATTCTGCCCCAAAGGTTTTATAATCTAACTAGATTATTTGTAGGCAAAGGAGAAAAAGGAGAGAAAGAAAAATGTATCCTTTCTTTTCTTTTCAATTTATTATTAAATCACACATTTAACTGCCATTTTTATTGTCACTTAATCTCTTCCTGTTTTCTGTAGCCAACATTCTGAAGCCAACAGTGGGGAAAAAAAGAGTCCATGCCAGGGATTTATAGTCATATGCAGATGTGCAGCCAATTCAGGTAATAGCTAAAGATAAAATATAGCATCCTCTTCGCCATATAACCTAAAATTTCCAGTCTAGAACCGAGCATTTCCAACTGTATATTAGCACTCAATCAGCAAAATAAACAATCTTATCTAAGCATTACACAGGCTCCACATGAAGATAAACCAAACCAATTCTGTCAGGACAGATGGGATCACTCTCAAAATCCATGGGAGGTGATTCCATTGTTTTGCCTGTCTCAAGTGAGGTATTAGTAAATAACTCGGGCTTTGTATATTCTTTTCCCCTCAAAACACCTATTTCCAACTTTTAAACATACAAAGTGTTTTATGTATTCTGTGCTTGGGGAACCAGTTGTTAAACACAACATTTGCTAATCTTCTTTCATCAGGCAATTTTTATTTGGCATTGGCAAGAAAAGGAAACTCTTTTAAACATTCTTTCTTCCATGCGTAATATTCAAAACACAAAAATAAATATAGCATTGTTGTTTTCTTTATGTTTCCTGACTCTAAACATCATATCAAACAGATCTCCAGGAAAGGAATGACAAATATGGCAAGGCAAAACGTAAAATTAATCACCGAAACTACAACAGCTTGATTCTAGCCGATCGCTCCATTGCCCACTTTAGACGAGGCACTTAGCTGGTTAGAAATCTGTACGCAGCTGACTACATGTCATGACACAGCTTTCAAACTCTATGGTTATTTCAGGTGCTGCTATTAGGCAAATAATTTAAAAGGGGAGTCATTCCCATTGTGTCTAAGATGTCATCTGCATTTTCAGTAACAACCTAATGGACATATCCTTTTTTATTAGAAGAAAGTAATTACTGGCAACTATCAATTGTTATCTTTGTAGTTAAAATACACACTATGCTGTGGAAGTATTTTAAGCCCCTCCCACAAACAATCTTCTTCTAAACTTGGATGTTGCTACTATACAAGTGCTCTGTTCCAGCTTGTTGCCAGGTCAAGAGCCACGCTAGCCTAGAAGGTCAGACCCATACAGGAAACACACCTAAGGTGGCCACCCAGATTTGCTGGTTGCTGTAAAAGGAGAATTGCGCATGGGTGTGTGATGCTCCTCAGGGCTGTGAGGCATCTCACCACTACCTGCCCTTAGCGTGAAGCAGTCTTGTCCATGCCTGCTGGAGACCATCTCCTTGTAACCAACAACCTCTGGCAGCACAAGCACGACTTTGCTCTCTGTACAGGTAGTGACAAGCGTACACCAAACTTCAAATACTCAGAATGTACCCTGCAGTGTCCAGCCCCTTTATCCACTGCACACTCACAGAATTACTGGGCCCGCGGTTCCCAAAAGAACAATACATACCAGCCTATAAGATTCAACTCAAAATAAGCACTTTGCCTCATCCCATGGCACTTAGATATATATAATTAAAACAAGCCTAAGTTTATTATCAAAGAACAGAGATTCAAGTAATAGTGAGTCAGACTCCTGGAAACAAATGGTTATATGTAAAACAAAATAATACGCTTTCTAGAGACTGAACTTAACTAACAAGTTACTCTCTTTAGTCTCTTGTCTAAAGAAGTTTATCTCACCCAAAGTTCTCTCCAGCATTTTTAACCATGCCTGGTTGAAGCCCCTTTTTCATGAAGCCAAAGCACTGTCCTTTTTATTCCTCCATGGAGGGTGCCTGGGCATCCCCTTTATCCTCCAAAATATACTCAAGCAAATGTTTGTTTTGTACTTCAAGATAAGTTCCTCTCCCCACACTTTTTTCTCTTCCTATTAGCTTCTTGCTTACAATCCTTCATGCGCATTCAGTTCAGATAGGTGTCAGGAGACTCACTGTGAATGAGACAATTCTCAATTTACAAATAAATAGATAGCTGGCTAAACATCTCGTCTGACAGAAAAATCTGTTTTCCACCTTGCTGGTGACTAATGTCTGGATACAGACTGTCAGAACATATTTTTGGTGTATATACAAACTCCTTAAATATTATCTGTACATTCATTTTGCAGTGATATTGATGCCCAGTGTGACACTGGCTTTCATTTGAGACCTCACTTGACATTCTTTGGTGAACCCGAATGTACATACCAAGATTAGGAGATTCTTATAAGGTCTCCGCACACTCTTGCCAGTTGGCATTAAGAGATCCTTGGGTCACAGGAGGCTTCTTGCCGCACCCTCTCCCCTTACACATCTTTGCAAGAGCCAGATACAATGAAGTGACCTAAATTTTCATTTTTCTCTTTCACACTCAGTTTTCTTCATCAAATCAAGAGGAAAGGACATCTAGAGCAGGGTCTCAAACTCAATTTACCTTGGGGCCAGTGCTAGTCCTCAAATCCTCCCAGCAGACCAATAATGTCACTCATGCCACCCAGAACCCATCCCCAAAACTCTGATGCCCCCCAAAAAAACCTCTCACCAACCTGCTTAAGGCTCTGTGAGGGAGTTTGGGTGGGGCAGAAGGTCTGAGGGAGGGGATTGGGGTGCAGGCTCTGGGAGGGAGTTTGGGTACGGAAGGGGTGAGAGGTTGGGCTCTGGGAGGGAGTTTGGGGGCTGGGGTGTGTTGGGAGGGGGTACAAGCTCTGGGAGGGAGTTTGGGAGCTGGGGTGCGTGGGGAAGGGCTGCAGGCTCTGGGAGAGAGTTTGGGGGCTGGGAGGGTGTGAGGAGGGGGTGCAGGCTCTGGGAGGGAGTTTGGGGGCAGGAGGGAGTGTGTGGGAAAGGGGTGGAGGTGCAGGCTCTGGGAGGTGGTGGGGGGGTGCAGCACTTACCTGGGGCTCCAAGACAGGGCGGGCCGGGGAGCCTCGACATGCTGCTACCCCCAGGCACTGCCCCTGCAGCTTCCCATTGGCCGCAGGGGTGCTCAGGGAGGGAGCAGTGTGCGGAGGCACAGCCCCACCCCGCCCCACCCCACCCCACCCCACCCCGGGGCCTCAGGGAGGGGCCGGCAGCCACTGGAGCGAGCAGTCAGACACTGCTCAGCTCTGCTGAGCTGCTGGGGCCCCGGGCCCTTTTAAACCTCTAGAGGGAAGGGAGGGAGTGCACCCAGGGGCGGCAGGTGGGGCCAAGGGAGAGACCCAGCCCCAAAACTGCTGGAGCCCTGCGGCCCACAGGTGGCCCGCGAGTTTGAGACCCCTGATCTAGAGTATCTCAAAACTGTCATGATTTGTTGCGTATCAGCAAAATCTTGCTTTATTACATGTGGAGAAGAGTCAGCTTAATAGTCCAGGCTGTCTTCTCCTGAGGGGTGATTCAAACATTCTGTTGTGAGGAAACATCTTGTTGTTTTGAGGGGAAAATTCAGACCAAGTTAGCTGCATCTATGATGGCAGAACATGATCCTGAGAGGACAGGGGAAAGTCTCGTCTGCTTGAGTTTAAGGCCAGTGTTCTTCACTGAGGGCTCTGGATATATTGGGAGAATTTCATTCTATAGATGAACTTGGGAAGGCCAGTAGGGAAGTGTTGACTCCTTTGGTGATAGAGGTTTTCAATGTCTCCTTTAATGATGGCAGAGTGCTCAGCACTCTTAAGGAAGCACACGTAGCACACTTGATAGAGAAACTATGACTTGATGCTGACAATTCGGTCAACTGCTTCCAACCTTCCATTTTTTATTAAAATTACGGACAAGGTTGAGGCATGACAACGTTCAGCATATCTAGATGCCTCAGAACTCCTTGGCCAGCTTCAGACCTGGTTATGGCACAGAGACTACACTGACTGACGGGTTTCAGAGTAGCAGCCGTGCTAGTCTGTATTCGCAAAAAGAAAAGGAGTACTTGTGGCACCTCAGAGACTAAATTGGTTAGTCTCTAAGGTGCCACAAGTACTCCTTTTCTTTATACTGATTGATAATCTTATCAAGGTGATAGCTAAGGGTCCACACTGATACTGATAGATCTATTGGCTGCCTTTGATACTGCTGAACAGGAAAGCCCCCCGACCCAAGCATACGTCTCTGCTGCTGCTGGAGCTGGGTGCCTGGCCAGCAGCTGCTGCTCTCTCTGCTCTGCCTTCAGAGATGGGTAGCTGGAGAGCAGCAGCTGCTTCGGGGGGGGGGCCTATGGGGAGTGGGCTAAGGCAAATTTTGGGGTGGCTATAGTCCTTGCAATACCCCTCCCCCACCACCAGTGCTGATGGTGGACTCGCTTTCAGAAAGGTGGTTGTTTTGCTACTGCTATTTTAGTCTTAATTGGACTGTATTTTTAAAGTACCGGTCATAGGCAGCTAAAGCCTGAGAGAGATCATCTTTTTGTGTTTACGTATTTAAATAAAATAAAACAGGCAACTTATTACTTCAATCTATCTGCTCCCAGTGTGAGAAACAAATGCTTCCTTTACTGACTCAAAGAAGTATTGCTAATGAATGACAGAACTGGCTGAAATAGTTTGTGCAGGGTTTTTTTTTTTTATGATGAAAAACAGCTTTTCAACCAAAACAAACATTTCGGTTACATTTTTTTAATTAAAAAATCAATTTTTTTCTGCGATTTTTTTTTGTATTTGACAATTTTTTTTACCCAAAATAATTTTGATAAAACAAAAAAAATCAGTAATCAAGTTTTAATTTAAAAAAATACTGGGAAATTGGGCAAAAGAAACAAAAAACCAGAAAACTTAAAAACATGTCCTACACAAAGTAGTTGGCATTTGTCTACTAGCTCGAGGGCTTCAGAATCCATACAGCTGTGGAAGGACAAAATGGATTTGTGCATCCACAGCAAAACTGTCAGCCAGTGTATCTGTACAAGTGGAAGGCAGTAGTACAACTGAGGCCGAAGTACTCATTGCCGAATCTTTATTACTTGTGTGTTTTAAGAGGGAGAAAGGAAATACTGCTTGATTTTCAGAGCTGGCCAACAATTAGAAAAATCATTCTTTGATTTATAAACCAAGCAAATTGGAAAGAGAAATTATCGAGAGAATAAATGGTGAAACTCCACACTGTCATTTTTTCAGAGACACTTTTAAGAGGAAAACTGTACTTCATAACCTCATTTTCCACGGTTGTTGACTTCATAAACTTAACCGTACATAAGAGCATTAAGTCAACCACTGTCTTGGGCTACCGAAGGGCCACAAAATCCAGCTCACAAATAGAAGGGTACCGTCAACCTCACTAATAATGGTTTTCACATACATCAGAGTAACTAAAAGTGAACTACATCATTTTCAAATGTATGTCGATAGCATTTACGTCTTCAAGTGTTTCTCTTTCCTCTTCCTCTCCCCATTATATTTGACAACAGGGAAGACTCTACTTTTTTTCCCAATTTTTACGCGAAGTTTCTGATTTCTATTAGCCCTGACTATCTCCTTGACTTGTCAAGCAATTAAAGTGACAAAAGCAATAGCAGATGCTTCTTTTACAGCTAAACCTGTGGCAGCAGGTCATATTTTGCAGTTTATTACAACCGCTTGACACAGTCTTGACTGTAAGGTAATTGAAAAGATCCTGATAGTAAACCACTGGTTTACTTTTTTCAGATTAAATAAATATATAATCCAATTCCAACCTCATTTTAATGGCACATTAGATGTTCTCCAAGTTGTCTTGATTTTTATTTTATTTGATGATTGTAAATAAACCCTGGAAAATTCCTTCCAAGATTTTACCACCTGAAACTGCAGCTGTTGGCTGACACTATCAAAGCCTCACAATTCCAAACTCACGTGCAAATCTCATCAAGTGCAGACATTTCTAATTGGTTCCAGAAGTTTTTCTTTTTGCTAAGATCAGGGGGCAGAGGAAGAATAATGAGGAGCTTTTAAGCAGAGGGAGGAGGGAGGAGGGTGTTGAGCTTGGGGAGTGGAGATTTTAAAAAGCTCCAGCTTGGCTGCTCTGCCAGAAACGCGGAGCAATTTTACGGTCAATTGGCCAGAGCATCTGGAACCATACATCATAGTCTTTAGTTGATGGTGGTGAAGCCGACTCACACATTGGCTCAGGCTAAAACCAGTAATGACTCTGCTGTCACACCTAAATGGAAACTAACTTAATCTACTGCCAGGTTTAACTGTGACTTTTTCTAAGGGACATTATTCCTCTTAGGGCAGTTGTCAAGAATATTAAAAGTTCAGCCCACTGAATGCTCACGACACACTATGGCAGACTTTTATGAGCAAAGCTAACATATAAAATAAAGATTACAACTTGTGTTTGTTTAGCTCCATATGTGTTGACAAGGCTTTTTATCATGAGGCTATAGGGTTTCCTCCCATCCCTCCTTCTTCCACCTTCATTTTTTAAATATATTTCATATGCACCAGCCTACCTTGTTAGTGCATGGAGACTGCATAAATGCTGAAGTCATAAATCATAGCCCAGGGTATGGAGCATTCAACCTAATGGAAGCCAAATATGAGATATACTGCGTTTTGAAATGTGGCACAGATGATCATAATGAGGGGCAGAGCAAAAATTCCACAGAGCAGAAAACTAAGGTTGATGTGGAAATAATTCCTTGTGAGTAAAGGTTTGTTTTAAATCAATGGTCATAAGTCTCCGTTCTAAGGCTGGTAAATTGCATTAACAAACAAGTGAGGTAACAGCAAGTCTCTGCATGATGTAAGAAGTCGCAAGTCAGTAGTATGGTAATACATCACATTCAGAGGGACTGCTGTGAGGTAAGAAGTACAGTGCAAAGCAGTACTTTTAAATAGATACCCATTCTATATTTTTCTCCATACAGATTAGTTAACACACTAGTTAGAAACACAGGAACTGCACTCTAGATCAGAGCAGTGGTCCATCTAGTTCAGAATCCTGTCTCCACCAGCATTCAGCACCAGCTGCTTCTAAAGAAGATGCTAGAAAGATGTTGCAGAGGTTAGTTGTGGAATAAGTTGTGGAATAAGCTGACCACAAGGAAGTTTCTCTCTAGCTTCATTAGAAGCTGGCTTATGCCCTGAAGCATGAGGTTTTACATACCTTCCGAAACTCTTATTTTTCTTTAATCCTTATACAACCCATGCCTGAGTCAAATTGAAAAGAAAACAGAAATACTTTATTTTAGAAGTGTTGTTTGCAATGTTGTTGTAGCCGTTTTGGCCCCAGGCTATGACACACACAAGGTGGGTGAGGTAATATCTTTTATTGGCCCAACTTCTGTTGGTGAAAGAGACAAGGAAGAAGATCTCTGTGGAGCTCGAAAGCAAGACTCTTTCACCAACAGAAATTGACCCAGTATGTTAATGTGAATTAGGCACCTTTTAGTTTGCTCCAGCAGTACCCACACTGGGCAGTTGAAGAGCAACTCTCTGGTGTGGGGTGCAATTCACACCCCCATAGTCTGCACCGTAGTGCAGTGCAGAAATACCCAGAGTTTCTTAAAATTTAAAAGCATGGCCTCAGATCTCAAGGTTTTGTTACCAATGTTCTGTATCTATAAAAACTAATAAAGCCCTCCACAGACAGGTTGGTTGCAGGGAAGCACAGAGCTCATCATTAACTGTATGAGCACTTACATCAGTCAGTATGTTCAGCTTTCTGAAAACATCCCATTCACACCAGGCATGCTCAGAGGTTTTACACAGCTATTAACGGGCAAGTTTTGCATCAATGGCTCAAATGATCCCAATAAAACACAGTCAGGATACCTTAAAATGTGGAGTGAGCATTTCAATATTGCTTTAATTTAATGTAGATCATTTAAGACTTTTTTACTCAGCTCAAGTCTAATACAGACAGCTTCAGTTGGACCAAATTTTGACTTTAATTTCTGTTAGGTGTATCTTGCTCACAGAAAAACTTGCCGAAGTTTTTCACTATGTTCTTTAAGATCCCTAACCCAAATTCAATTAGCATCCATTATAACTTCAACGTCTTCTAATCATTGAAATATTACTGGAATTACTCCTTGAAATACCCTCGGAGCAGTGCCAATACCAAACATAATTCATTTACATTTATAATGGTTTATTTAAAATCACTGCCTTAGAACTCACTGCACCTAATTTTACTAGCCAAAATGCCCAACTCCTAATATGGAGAAGACATTTGTTTCCAAGACCTTATCTTCAATTGTTCAACAATTTTCATCAGATAATCTTCTTGTTTTACTTCACTGCATGGATCAAAGCACATCTATACTTTATGTAACCTCTCAGTTACACTAGAATTAACGCATAGGTTCAAGTCAACAATGTTGATTTAAAATCACCTTGAGAAAAAAGCCATAGTCTCCATAGTGTTTCATTCAGCCCAAATTAGTACAGAATATGAATATACTAGTGCCAGATTCTGCTTAGGTCTTATGTAGGTAGGCCGATGACATTCATAAAGTAACCTCCCTTACTTGGTCCGTATGAGGGCCTTCCAGAATTGTAGCTCTTACTCTCTGGGAAGAACAAGGGATGCTTCCTTCCTGCTCCGCCAGATACACACAGCTTTCCAAAGGCAGTGGAGAGTGATTGAAAGGAGGGGGCATGTTTCTACTGCAAAAAAAGCGAACATCATTCTGGGATGTATTAGCAGGAGTGTTGTAAGCAAGACACGAGAAGTAATTATTCCACTCTACTTTGCCCTGAGTAGGCCTCAACTGGAGTATTGTGTCCAGTTCTGGGCATCACATTTCAGGAAGGATGTGGACAAACTGGAGAGAGTCCAGAGAAGAGCAACAAAAAATTATTAAAGGTCTAGAAAACATGACCTATGAGGGAAGATTGAAAAAAATGGGTTTGTTTAGTCTGGAAAAGAGAAGACTGAGATGGGACATGATAACAGTTTTCAAGTATGTAAAAGGTTGTTACAAGGAAGAGGGAGAAAAATTGTTTTTCTTAACCTCTGAAGATAGGACAAGAAGGAATGGGCTTAAACTGCAGCAAGGAAGGTTTAGGTTGGACATTAGGAAAAACCTCCTAACTGTCAAGGTGGTTAAGCACTGGAATAACTAGCCTAGGGAGGATGTGGAATCTCCATCACAGGAGATTTTTAAGAGAAGGTTAGACAAACACCTGTCAGGAATGGTCTAGATAATACTTAGTTCTGCCACAAGTGCAGGGGACTGGACTAGATGACCTCTCAAGGTCCCTTCCAGTCCTATGATTCTATGATTCTTCTCCCCCTATGCATTGGCCAGAAGAGCTGGTTGATCACCCAGAAGATGCATTCACCTACTGCACACTTGAGAACACCAGAAGGCAGAGTGCCTGCCAATATGTGACCAACTAGTCTATCTCTGAGGCAGAATGGTTCTGCACCACCTCAGCATAGGTCTATGCCTACAAGACACAATCAGGTTCTAACAAGGGCATAAGGGGAGCCTGGATGTGGGGATGTGTGTTAAGACATAAAGGATATATATGAAGGACAACAAACATGAAGTTGTAATGATAAAGCAGAAGAGGACAATCTAGCATTGAGGAATTGATACTTGTTCCTTCTTGTGATCCACCTCCTGACAGCTCTAAAATCTCACGAATCTGACACATTTCAGACAGAAACTCAGTTTTTGTGTAATGCGTATTTGACTACAAGAGAATAAATACGAATAAGGTTTATACTTACCCACACACATTTCAAATGATTCAGGATAGTGCATGTCAAACAGAATCTGCCACAGAACTGGTTCCATGAGCAGCATAGATTTATGAACTCTGGGACAGAATTAGCCACTACATTCTAGGTGCACAGAATATTGTCATCATGCGTATTGCAATTTACACTAGTTTTCTTTATTTTCCTAAATCAGCATCCAAAAAGACATTTATATATCTACAAAGTGAGTTAATAGAAGTTGGAGTAAGAGAAATTTAAACTACCACCACAATAATCTATACCTGGTACACAAATACATTTTGCAATGAGTACATTAAATGTGGGAAAGTGAGAGAATGAGAAAGAGTGTGTGTTTATGTGTACTTCAGATTAAAAAGAGTAAATTAAAATGATTGAATTAATGTCTGTCTCAAGTTGTGAATAAGACTGGTGTCTGTGTGCGAGAGAGCGAGGGAAAAAGGGATGTGTGGATGAGCAAATGAAAAATTGCAAGGACAAAGGTGGCAGAAGTAAGGATAATCATTTCACATACTAGACAGATTAATGTTTGTGTGTGTCACAATATATCATTGTACATGTATAGCCAGGTTAAGTGAGTAGTTTTGATTGATCTCCCTTAGCCCTAACCTCAGGATCTGAGGAATTCTGGAAAAAGTCTAAATATTTCACTTTGGGTCACTGGTTTCAAATTCACCCAGATTAGTAACTACTGCCATCTGAAATCTGTTTGACAGCTTTTTTGCATGAGTTGGAGATCTCAGTCCTTCTTTTTGGGTGATTGTCTGCATCATGAAACCCACTATCACAAATTACCATCCTTTGTTAACAGTCCCAGCAGGGAGTCCAGAAACTGAATGTGAAGGTAGAATAAAATGTCTTCTTACTCACGAAGGTAAACCTTTTAGATCATGGCACCCTTGAAGGGCAAGATGAGGAACCGTGCCATATCTTTGGGGTATGTCTACACTGAAATAAAACACCCGTGGCTGGGCCAAGTCAGCTGACTTGGGCTTGTGGTGCTTGGGCTGAGGAACTAGAAAACTGCAGTATAGATGCACAGGCTTGGGCTGGAGCCCATTCTCTGGGACCCTGCAATGAGGGAGGGCCCCAGATCCCAGGCTCCAGCCTGAGCCTAATACCTACTCGGCAATTTTACAGACCTTCAGCCAAGCCCCAGGAGCCTGAGTCAGCTGACACAGGCCAGCCTCGAGTGTTTAATTGCAGTATAGACATACCCATAATATACCTGTTCTGTAGTAAATGGAGGACTTGAGGTGTCCAGTGCTATCAGTTTGGCAATTTACAAGCCCTATATTAACTTTAAGAAACTACATCTGCTGTTTCATATTCTGGTCTGTCCGCTAGCAAATTACTTGGATGGCACTTGCTCTTGTGATATTTTCAAAGAAAACATCATGAGATACTACCAATGACGACTAGCCAGCCAGTACAAAATAAGAAGGGAGACAAAAAGAAAAGGGGCCAGAGAAGCAATCAAATGGGAAGGCCAATATGAAGAAAAGAGAGAAAAAAACTGAAGAAAGCAGAAAGAAATAACCAAAAAGAGAAGAGGGAAGAGAGAAAGGAAGGGAAAAAGAGTTACAGAAGTAGTCAGAGATGAAGGGAGTCAATACTTTAATGAAGGAAATAGATTAAGAATAAGAAACAAAATAGATTTTTGAAAAAATTAATATTAAGAGAAAATCATTGCGTTTTATTTATTGCATATTTTTACACGGTGAAGTAAGAAACCACACGATTACTCCAGAACTAATCAGGACAATGTCCTGGAAACAAAGACTATGAATATTTTGTTGTTTTCCCTAAACCTTATCTTACTTATATTTTCACACACACACACTTACTTGCCTGCGAGAATGATAAGTGAAATATTTACATAAGTCAAGGCTATATTCATATAGCTCCCATTGAGTTGCATGTGTATTTCAAATCAGATGATAATTCTTGTGTGACAGTGCGTGTACCCCACTCAGGTTCTGAATGGGTTAATGTGTGCCTAAGAGGCCAATTTTGTTACCTAATTGCACCTGGAGGGAGAGACAGGCTTAACTGATCAAGAAGCCCAGCTGAGCAGGAACAAGCTGGTTAGCAAAAAGCTAGGAAGTTTATAGCAGAGGGGGCTGTAGGGAGAGAGTCTGAAGTCACTATTTGGGCACTAGAAGGTGGAGACATCTGGTAGGCACAGGACCGGAGCAAGCTGACCTGACATTTGTAAGTGGGTCCCCTTCCATCCCTGGAAACCCAGGCTTGTATGTCCCCCTGGTGACTAAACAGCATACATAGTCCACCAGACAACCTTCACCAAATATTTTTATCATTGTTTTGCCTTTGTGCTCCAGGTACAACACACATATAGCAACAGCAGCAGTAGCTAGCAGGAGCCCCCTCCTGCTGCCTGGCTCAGCCTTTTAACTACTTGCCTTCTTCTCCCAGTTATCCATCTGATAAGCTAATTACCTCATCCCCTTCTCCACAAGTGCCAGTGATCCCTTCTAATTTTCCAAGCCAGTTCACTACCTAACTCCCTCCTACTCTAACCCTGAGTGCTCTAAGTGACCCAGAGTCCTGGCTTCCAAAAAGCTCTATTTATAGATCCTCATCTAAGAATGCTCTATAACACCTTGGGAAGCAAATAAACACAGGACAATTAATTCTATGTTTAAAAAATATCTATTACACTAGTTTACTCAATGTACACTAAAAATTTTTTTTCCAAATGCGAGGCCCTTCATACTTAAAACAAAAGCCTTCATGAAATCCATAAAACATGGGCTTTAACTCTGATGTACACTGATTAAAAGACACTTGTTGATTTTAAAATCCAGGCTATGACACCAATATAACAATTACCAAAAAGTTCAAAATAATTTGTAAATAGTGACATTTTGCTAATCAACTTTAAATTTTGTCTAACAAGTGTTTCCTGTCCCAGGGAGGAACACATTAGAATAATATATTTTTCCATGGTGATATTGCCTGCTGTCAGAGAAAAGGCAATAAAATTGGAACCATTTTCAGAAACACCCAATTAACAACATCTTGGGGGGGGGGGGTCAGATCTTTAACGAAGGTAAATTGGTGTAACTCCACTGAAGTTGACAGAGCTATGCCAATTTAGACCACTTCAGGATCTGGCCTTTGATCTTTCTGTTTCTAATCCAAGAGATACTATGTGTCCTAGTTTTTAGAGGAACTTTCTTTTGCTGAGGGAAAGACAAAAAATATTTGAAACTGTTATTCTTAAAACCCCCACTACATTAAAAACACTAAGTTACTATGTTTAATGCATTCTTCTTAAATAACTCACTTATACTAAATAGCTTGATGTGTGTTACCTTGGCACTTCATAAAGCTATCATACAGTCAAATGATTGCATTGGACCCTTCAGATCATCATCCGGCCAAACCCAAAAGTAAACTTTATTTGTTAACCAATCTCTCAATAGTGCAGTGAACCATTCATAAAAGCAGACTTGCACAACCCTAACATATCCTCATCTGGAAACTAACCACAGATTTCTTAAGAATGTGGTACAGTTTGGAGTCATATGAAAATATTATTTTAATGTAAAATATACACCAATATTTTGGGAAACTCAAATGCAGAGAAACCAAAAGTCATACACAGTAAACACAAGTGTGTCATAATGAGAGTGTGAAATCAGGCAACACAAAGTCAATCTCAACACCATGATAACTGAGCATGCCCCTTTGGGCTTTTGTCAAATCCTGCAGAATACTTAAGATCTGGGAATATATTAAATCTGGAGGTTGGGCAGCACATGAGGGTATTTCTTTCAAAGTTTATGGCCAGAAATATATTATTTTTGCTTAGCAGGATAACACATTGTTGTCTTTGACTTTTTTTAATTTGATACATTAGGTACCAATCACAATTAACAATTTCTCCTATGGTAAAACCTCAAAAGGTGTGAGAAATATGATAAAAGGCGAAGAAAAAAATTCCCAAATTCTGTTCAACTGTATAGTCAAAAATATGGATCCAAAATATATACCTCTAAAGGCAACCCATAATCTTAAATTGGCAAAATGACTCATTTTCTGAAAAGGACAAAAAATACAGAGTCCCTAGGGTCTGCAAATTGCGTGCAGCACTCTTAAAAACAAATATCTTACCTCATAAGTAAATGCCAAGGAAACAATGTATATTTTCAGGTAACTAAGTTTGTGCAGAACGAGAAAGACTGAGCAGCGGACAGCTTCCAAACTAGCTGCTTTGGGCCTAGAAATAAGAATTAAAATTAATGTTCAGTTTTTTCTCCTTTGCATGCAATCTGTTGAGTACTTCAGTGACAAACATGAATACAGAACAAGGCACTGATGATATCCTGTAGTAATACGCAATTGCAACTGAGTTTTCACTATAAATCTGATTTAAAGTTTACAATTTAAAACCTTAGCTCTGAATTTCCTGGATTAGTAAACTTGATTTGGGAATAATTTTGACATCTGGGTAATGTGTTCTACCTTAAATTACTGATATATATACTCTCAATCTTAATTCTATTTTAATGTAGTTTTTGCCTGGGAAACTCTGAATAAAGCTGTAACCTATTAATCCCTATTGGTGGAGTCAATTATTTATTATACAAGAGTTGAGGGTAAGAATGGGGCATGGCAAAATTATGAAAAATTCCTAATGAATAATTTGAGCCTATCTTTACGCAATTCTAATTTTCCTGTATTTACACTCATCCACATTTTTAGCTGCATAAATTCTGAACTTCTCCTGTACATTGCCAAATTCTTTCCCTATGCTGAAATAAATAATTTAGTGTGTAAAGATCGAAGGTATTTACCTCTGACTGAATAATGAATGTCAAACAGAGAAGGATTGTCACTGGAATGTTAAATGAAGATATAACCATGTATTTAAATATAAATAATTTCTTCTGCATAGTTTTCAGGCAGGATGAATACCATTTCTCTCTAAAGTTGTTTTCCATTATTTCTTAGGTCCTTACTCATGCTGAGTAGTCCAACAGTCCAAAAGAATTCTCATGGACTCCAACAGGAGTACTCATGGTGTTGCATACTATTTATAAGTGCATCACAATTTGGTCCATATATTGCAATGTGCAAGTAGGAAGTGCACGCATTTGATTAACATTATAGACTTTTGATATCTGAATGGCTGCCATACTTTATAAGTGATTGCGGTAGCCAATAAACCTTTTTTTTTCCTCACAACCAGGAAACAAGAAAAGAAAGAAAACGTTTCATGTCTTGCCTTAGCTCCATAAGGAATCCAATGGAGGTCAATGTCAGGATAATGTAGCCAATCCTCAGGAGAAGAGTTACCTGTGATAATGTCTGTAAAAACAACAAAGAGACAAATTACTCATTTAGGGTAACTCTCTGAAGGGATATTGGGTTCAAAACATGACACTGGAGCAGCCTGACCTTTCACTCTCAATTATACGTTAGTGTCTCCTTTTAAAGTAGTTGGCTACTTTGAACTTTATATAAAAAAAAAACCATGCCAGATTCTCCAGCCCACTCCCTAAATGTTCTTATTTTTTCTTCTTGGAAGCTGCAAGAATCAGATTTTTCCCAAAATAATTCTTCTCATAGGATTAGTCTTCAAAATATTTTTTTTAAATTTTCATTACTGTTTTCCCCCTGAAATTATTTGAAGCCTTCACACTGGAACCCAAAAGCAAATAGCTATTTTTTCTAAATAAATATGAAAGCCCAGCCTGCTCTTTTTCCTGTTCATAATGTCATTGCAGCTTTGGAATGGTTCCTCAAAGGTACAGGCAGTTGAAAAAAATATTGCTTAAAAAAAATGAAGAAGGTTAGTAACCGTTTTTTCTTCTTCAAGTGCTTGCTCATGTCCATTCCATGCTAGGTGACTCACAAGCAGTAGCCCTGGAGGTGGGCTCGGAGCTCATGCACACACTGACTGCAACGCTGTTTTCCGAAAGCTGGCATAATCACAGGCCTGTTGGGTGATGGCGTAGTGAAAAGTGAAGGTCTGAACCAACAACCAGTTTGCAGCTCTGTGGATGTCCTGGATTGGTACCTGCATGAGGAACGCTGCCAACGAAGCCTGGACTCTTGAGGAATGAGTGGTCACGATGGCCAGACGCAGAACCTTCACCTGCTTGTAGCAAGCTTGGATACAGGCGGTTATCCCAGACGAGATGTTTTCGGATGACACAGGTAGCCCTCTCATCCTTTCCGCCACTGCTACAAAGAGTTGCGTGGAGCTGCAGAAGGGCTTAATTCTCTCAGTCTAAAAGGCATGGGCCCGCCTAACATCCAACATATGATGCTAATGTTCTTCAGCAGTCTTGTGAGGTTTTGGAAAGAAGACAGGCAGAAAAATGTCCCGGTTGTTATGGAATTGTGACACCACCTTTGGTAGGAAGGCCAGACGGGGGCACAGCTGGACCTTGTCCTGGAAGATAGACAGATAGTCGAAGATAGACTGCAAAGAAGATTGGGATGGAGACAGATTCCATTCAACGGCCCAACAAGTGAAACATTTCCACTTGGCCAGGTAGGTAGCCCTAGTAGAAGGTTTACTACTATCTATCAAGACCTATTGAACTTGATCAGAGCAGGCCTGCTCCTCAGGGGTCAGCCATGAGGCAACCATGCAATCAAGTGCAGGGAGGCAAGATTCGGGTGAAGCAACCAGCCATGGTCTTATTAATTCAAGTCCGGTTGGAGTGGGAGTGCAAGTGAAGCGGCCACTGAGAAGTCCAGAAACACACCAAACCAATGCTGGTGTGGCCACGCTGGTGCTATCAGGATAACCCTCGCCCTGTTCCATTTGATTTTGTGAACCAAGGGGATCAGTGGGAAGATGTACAGCAGGTTGTCTGTCCATAAGACCAGGAAGACATTGGAGAGGGAACCCATGCTTTGCCTGAGCAATGAACAGAACTGGTAGCATTTTCTGTTCTGTGTGGTGGTGAACAGGTCCACCTGAGAAGGCCCCCACTTCTGGAAGATGACACTGATGACCTCCGGGTGAAGGGACCACTTATGGTGATAGGAAAAGGATTTGCTTAGGCAATCCACCAGTGCATTTCAGGCTTCCAGGAAATGTGACATCTCGAGGTGAATGGCATGTTTCACACAAAAGTCCCACAGTCGGAGGGCCTCCTGGCACAGGGCTGAAGATTGAGCTCCTTCCTGCTTGTTGATGTAAAACATTGATGCAGTGTTGTCCATCAAGACCTGCATCACTTTGCCTGAGATCTGGGGAAGGAACATCTAGCAAGCCAAGCGTGCTACCCTCAATTCCCTGATGTTAATATACAGGGAGAGTTCTTGCTGGGACCACAGGGCCTGAGATTGCCAACATGGGCTCCCCACCCCAGGTCTGACACATCCAAGACTAGAGTTTTTGATGGTTGAGGGGCAGCAAACAGTACGCCCTCCATTACGGATTCTGGGTCTCTCCACCAGGTCAGCGAAGGAAGGACTGGAGGCAGGATCATAAGTATTGAGTACAGGTGATGTCTGCTTGGGGAATAGACTGACACCAGCCACATCTGTAGGAGTCTGAGGTGTAGCCTTGCATACTGCACCATGTAGGCACATACTGCCACATGACCCAATAGTTTGGCATAGACGCAAGCAGTCATTATTGGGTGGATCATGACCTTGGAAATCAGGTCCAACATTGCTCGGAATCAGGCCACCTCCATAAAAAAAGAATGGCCTTCGGCCGAATATCTCTATCCTTTCTCATGCAGGGTTTGAAATCCCTGCAGATCTGGCACTTCTCTTTAATGCGAGGCTCCTCCAGACACTTTAGACAGCTAGTGTGCGGGTCACTAACTGGCATCATCTTGTTGCACAAGGCACATGGTTGAAGTCCGGGGAAAGGGGCATGCCCAGCCCGAGGCAAAAAGTCCCTTGACAACAGGGACAGCAACTAACACTACAATATATAGTAACTCTAACAAAGAACTATATAGACTAACTACAATAACTATACAAATATGAACAGAGAAAGTCCAAACCACTGGGAAAGAAGACTTGCCACAGCGAGAGGCATTCCAGCAACTGTCACAGGCGGTAAGAAGGAACAGAGGGCGTGGGGCTGGCGGTTCCCTTTTTACCAGCACATATGTGTATGACTCCAGAGGGCGCTAGAGCCGGCCTAACACATATCACCAAAGGAAAAATCTCTGAGAACTGTGCATGAAGAGCACACACACCAAGCAAGGAATGGACATAAGCAAGCACTCAAAGAAGAATAGCATTGTTAGCACACTGGGAATCAAGAGTCAATATACTTATGTGTTTACTTCTCCTTTCTGATGTATAAAGATGGTCTCAAACTTTTGCTTCCCCAAAAGAGACAAAAAATAAGTTTCACCCTGTTTATGGATTTGAAATGTCAGGAATACCATACGAGGGTGTCCACATGAGAGCCGGTTGTTTTGTTTTTTTAATTGCAATTCACAGGGCACAAAATGGAGGCATTTTTTTCATTTTTTCAAAATTTTTCATGACTTCTTTATCAAAATTATTATCAACATTGTTTGTTTACCAAAACATAGTTTTCAATAGGCAAAGAGAAAATATTTTGGAAAAAAAGGAAAATTTTAAAGATGTTAAAAGTTTCCATGAAACCACTTTTTCGCTTGAAAATTATGACTAGCTCTAGTCCCCACTTGTCTCTGCAGATTTTACTCCCCACCACTGGGGAAAGGAGAAAATACTGAAATTCAGATGGCATCCTGTGAAGATTTATATACATGCATAACCTCACTCATGCGAATAGTTTCCTACAGAGTGTGTGTAAATCTTCTCAGGATTGGGACTCAGTCGTCCAAGAATTGTCCTTCTGTTCTCCCTAATCTCAGTTTGCAAAGGGAGAATTAAATGCTGTTTAGCTTTAAACCTGTGTGACTGTGAGGTTCCGGCAAAGAGAAGTGAGTATAAATATATTTCTAACATAAAAACATAAAAGCAAGAAAAAGAACAGAGGCAGTCTTTATATATCATGAACAATAGACTCAAAGGTACCTAAGCTTTTAGCAGCTGGATTACAATGATATGCAGTTCACATATATAAAGCCCTTGCTCATATACAATAAGAAAGCAGGGGGAAAACAGGTACAACCTGTCTACTTCACAGTTTCTGCTTCTTGGACCATTTTTTCTTTCTTCTCAGCAACTCTGTCAATTGGGAAGTATAATTTGTAATGGCATCTGTATCCTTTGTCAGACCTGATGCAGGTCCTACCTTTGACAGAAGGGGTGCCTGTAGATCACCATTATTTGCAAGTCAAGCCTATTCTGCCGCTCTTATGCTATGTAGACACGCTGAAAGGAAGAATATATACTGCATCACTTGTCTCTCACTCTCAAAGTGCTCTACTTTCTGAAATGGTGAAGGGTGAACCATGTGACTTTGTTGGCAGGTACAGATGCGTTATGTGCAGTATGTCACAGTAGATGGGGGGAAGTGCCACATTCAAGCCATTTTGCATAGCAAAAATGCATTCCCACATTTGTAGCGATACTGTGGGCTGTCTTTTAAACTTCAATAAACCAAAGTAATCTGCATCCAAATATATTGTAATATAATAACAGATTTATTCTAACATATTGTGGTAACAAGAAACATTGAGAACATCAGCCCATAGTGTAAATGTGTTTATTATTTAATGACTATAACTTTCTTTTTACAGTTCTAACTCTGTAGTTACTCCCTAGCATGGTTCCTCAATTTACATTTCAAACTAGTTTCATGGTATCTCCCCATGAAGTGGACCCTGGCAGCTGAGCCTCAGTTTCCTAAGCGTTAATCTACCAAGATCAACAAAAAAGTCAGGAGATTATTTCACTAAACCAAGCATTATATATTAAATGTGTGCATTGCAAGTTGCAGTGAGAAAGGACTGTGCCTTTTATATCTTAGCATTACTGCAAGCATCCTCTTTCCACTCCAAAAAATATATGTATGCATGGCTAGATAAAATAAATGAGTATTTATATACTACAGTATTTGTATAAACAGAGAAGCCTGTGGGACCACAGCAGGGTCCTCAATTACAAGTCAGCCACAACTTTTGCAATGTCGTTATTGGCTGCAATCAAACAGAAAAAAATATTTCTGTTGGATTTTGATTTCATTGCAAGCTTTCAAAATGTCACAAAGTTTAAGAAAAAAGAGTTTTGGAATTTGGGGAAGAAATTTACACTGCTTCCTAGTCAACAGACTACCACAGAATATTTTTTAGTAAAGAAGAAATAATTTACTCAAACCAAGTAAATACACCATTCAGAATGAATGTGTATTTAGATAAGAGTCAGTTTCCAAATTTACTTTTACATTTCAAAGGTTTTAGATTATTTTATTTTTGTGAAGTGTCTCACAAAAGTATTTCTCATCCTGGCATGTTGCAGAGCTTGAGCCTCTATGAAAGATGCTGGCACCTTTTAGAATTTACCAAATGCTGACTATCTGTACCTCATTTTATGTTTCCTCATCTAGCAGCACTATGCAGAATTCAGTTTCAGTGTTAAGGAGGTAGCTTTGTTAAGTTTCTCTATTTAGAGGCTTTTACCTGAAAACCCTTAAAACTTCTGTGAGTGCTTAAAAATACAGGATGACGTACACAACGCAATGATGTCCTGTTGGATTAGATTACAATCGTGTTCTCAGCCTTTGAGAGACATGTTCTTACCTTATCTTTTCTGTTGGTCTCATCAAAACTGCTCATGTACTAACAATCTAACAAAAGTATGCATATTAACATGTGCTATAGTGTCAATCGGCAATAAAACACTCCAAGAAGTGTTGATTAAGATAGACTTTGAATGATTTTTGTAGTAGATATAGTTATGAAACTGTGATGACTTTTGTTTTTAACGTACTGCAGTTTTACATTTCTAGCATTTTCTCTGGGACTGATCCAAAACCCATTAACTTCAGTGAACTTTCGCTCAGACCTTGGTGTGCAGAGCTCAGCAGTAACTTTTATTCTCAGAATGTTGTGCAGAGTGCTAGGGAGGAAAGAAAGACAATGTGCTCTCTCTGGCAGAAAATTTATAATTTCTTCTTTCTTGTTTTGCTGTTTTCTTAAGTTAAATTAAAGGTCATTCCTACTGAAGGTATATGGCTGCTCTCTGTGTATGGAAAAACTTAACACTTTTAAAGGACATGAAACCAAAGACTGAGTGACTCTAATCACAAGAGGAATGTAATAACTGTGTGCTGCTCGAGTGTCTTATTGCTATTATGAAATGGAACTTATTCCCCCAAAATTAGGAAAACAGTTAGCTCTTTCCATTCATGGAGCTATGCCATGGTTATGACATAATTCGTAGCCAAGCAGAAAGTTCCAGTTGTGTCTATAACCATTTCATAACTCAATGTATAGGAAAACTGATACTAAATGAAGAATTTGCCAAGTTATGTTATTCATATATGTGCTCTCTTCTTGCAACAGTTTCCCCTCTGTATTTTTAAAAAGATCCAGGAACTTGGTCTTCAGTCAGGCACTGCTTTCTTCACCTTCTTTGGCATTTATTTCCTGAAGTGTGGGCACTTCTCTTCCTGTTTTCTCTTTTCTCTCCTATCACTATTACCCCATTACCTTATGTTTTATGCAGGTCATTTTCTGCTAATTTTGCAACTTTAAATTTACAACGATGAACCTTCAGGACGGTTCATTTGTGGAACTGTGAAGAATTTGAAAGAATAATGTTAAAGGGTTTGTGGTTCTATCTGAACTTCCTTTAATCCTTTGACAGCAGTTCTTAAACAGCTGCAGCTGTAAATGATAGTACAAGAAATAGTTGAGGGCCACATATTCCCCCTCCTGAGGGGGGAAAAAAACAAAACCAGGGAGAAATTCATGCGCAATACACTGTAGCTCTTGCTGCTGCAAAGACCCACTGCATGCACACCTAGGTCAATCAGATTTACTGGTGGCAGGGGGCATGGCCTGAAAGTCATTCATAGCCTGGAGATGCACAATACATGACACTAGAAACTGATCTCTCTCTCATATGCACTGTACCTCTAGCCCATTCCCTCAGAAAAGGCACCACAGCCATGAATCATATTACCTTTGGATCACCAAACCATTGTGACACACGTGACCTTCTCGCGAAGTCACAGGGTATGCAGAATAAGTTGATATTACTTAAGGCAGAGTTAATTTTTTTCACTTAAATTATGCAGGGAAATAGTTGTTCTTTAACTCTTCTCCCACCAGAATGGCACAATCTCTATTTTGTGTGCTATTCAGACTTTACCTATTTGGTACAGAATGGCTTTGGAAGGCTATATGGTGCCATGGGATCATATCATATACCTTGCCACCATGCAGGCCCCAACTTCTTGTTGCAGTTTCAGACCATCTTCCTGCCCTATATGTCATGTACTGGAGAAGGAGCATTTGAACCAGAGAACAGACACAAATATTGTGGCCAAGATTTTTTGAAAGTGACTACTGATTTTGGAAGCCTACATTTTTGGGTGCCCAACTTCAGACATTTCAAAGAGGACTGATTTTTAGAAAGTTCCCAGCACTTATTCTCTAAAAAATCACACCTCTAAATTTCTACCGTTGGAAACCAGAAACTCAGGTACCCAAATTCATTTTGAAAACGTTGATATTAATTCTATTATCTGTAATTCCAATAAGTGGGCTTCATTCTACCTTTTTACTTGAATTATCCTAAACTTTATGCATTTATATAGCTATGTAACAATGTTAAAATCTGCAGAGCAGGCTGATAAATATCTGAATTAAAGGCGGAAAAAGAGGATTCTTGATATTGGGGGAAAACCTTAATCCCAAATTTGTTTGTGAAGGGGAAAAATATCTTTCATATAATAGAGTATATTTTAGTTTCATCATTACAGACACATTTCTGAGGCATGATTCCAATATCTATTGCACTGGTTTTAAACTGGTATAATTCTATTAACTTCAGTGGAGTTACCCCTGACTGTAGCAACATAAGTGAGAATAGAATCAGGCCCTTACAGAGTCAGTTTTATTACTTCAGTTTTAACATTAAAAGCATCTCACACCAGACAGATTTTTGCTAACATCAAACACTGTATTTCACTGAAAGTGTGAATTACTTACGGCCTGGGTCTCAAACAGGTCCACATAAAAGCCCAGCATCAAGGTAAAATGTACTACTGCATAGACAGAAAGATATATTGGCAATTTGGGATTGAATGGAATCTCTTTTCCAGTGATCTACATGTATCAAAACAGATAACAGTCTTCATTAGTATTTCATGTTATCCTTTAGTACCTATGTTAATTGCAAATACCAAGTGATTAAGGGTCATATTTAACAGCACGTGACTAGTCACTTAGGAATATGGGAGAGAAAGGTAGAAGAGTGCTGTTATCAAAATATATACATAATCTATTGTGAGAAATAGAGTAAAATAAAGGTTTTTTTAAGTGCTACTTTATGCAAAACGTTTGAAAATTTATCTCAAATGAATGATGAAAACACCTTTGAAGTATAAAAGTCTATATATGTCTACTTTTTTATTCAAATATAAATGGAAAACACTGCTAAAACGTCCATTTCCTTAAGTCTCTGTTTCATTTCCCTCTTCTTTAATACTGCTAATTTAAGATAGTACAAGTAGAGTTTTTAACCTTGATCCAATAGCACTAATAGGGCAAGTAAATTATATGCAACTGAAAGCCTTCTATATATTCAATTTACCACTGGGATTTCCTCAGGAAGGCCGAGTCTAGGTTTTCCTGGTCCCCAACCTGGGCCTTTGAATATTACAGAGAGCTTATTACTGAATCCAGGTGTGGCCCAAAATGTGCTCCATATATAAGCCAAGTGACATAACTGCGAAGACATAAGTAATTGTCCATATTTATTAGTAAAAATAGCAATTTAGCAAAACATATACTTTACTCTGCTTTACCAAGGGGCTGATATTCAGAGGTTCTGAGAGTTCAAAATTCCAGTGAAAATGCAGAAATGTTTCACTAACAGTTCTGAAGAGAATCATCTAGGTGTAACTGTTTCTAGGTGTAAATGCCACTCATAAACCCCCATGTTTCACATCAGGGATCAGAATAATTTATTGGTAGAAGACTCTTTTCTGGGCAGGATGTGGATTTAAGTACCACAGCAGGACCCAGGCTCAGGGATCAGACTGCCATACAGTTATAAGGGGAACTGCTGCTTTAGAGACACTGGACCAAATTCTGTTCTGATTCTCATACTGTGCATCCCCATTATCTTTTAAATGAGATTTGAAACAAGTGGAAGGTAAACAACCTTTTGGGTTTTGTGAAAAGAGGCAAGGATAATTGTCATCCCTTAGCCAAACATCTTCCTCAATTAAACAGATTCTAATGTTCAAACTGTATCTCAGCTTTTATTGAGCACGTTTGCTGCTGCATTTACTGCCAACAGTAACATTAATTCGTGGTCTAATAAATCATTCTGGGATACCCTGAATATCAAAGGTAATGAATAGATATGTTAAAAACAAATTACATAAGATATTAGACTGGGGGATTGCTTTTAAAAGAGCAATATTTGAAGCAGATATACGTAACAAATAAAATACAGTTTGTATCATTACCATCTGCTCATAAAGAATGTTATCCTAGCTGAGCAGGGCAAAAGACTAATCATTACATGAACATAATTCATCCCTTTTATAAATCCACTGACTTCAGTGGCATCACAACATGAACAATTTTCACCCATTGCATTTTCACCACCAGTGTGTACAGCTGAACCCTTCATCCTTATGAGAACACTGAAATATACTACAGCAAGAAATGATAAGATAATAATTGAAATTTTCAGAAATATTTTATATGTAGTTTATATGAAATGGTTTAAACCACTGACATTTGCCAGATTACAGTACAACACTTCAAATAATTACAAAACAATCTATAGTACAGTATAGTTTGCCTCCAGTCTCTCAAAAATGTAAATTTCTTTTGAATAGAAGTTCATGTTAAAATATATAAGTTCAGTAAGAAAAAATGCATTACCTGGACCTTGAAAGGTTCAAATGTATTTATTGGGTGTGTTAGGCCATATATAACTTTATCATTTTCCGCCACAAATGTTCCTGGAAGGAGGAAAAATAATCAAGCTTAAGAGCATAAAACTTCCTGTTTGCAACATTAATTAACATTAGCAACAGCAATTTATTCCACTTACCAAAAATTCTATCCCAAATAATGAGGGTACCACCATAATTTTTGTCAATGCAGTAAGGATTTCTGCCTATAACAATAAAAAAAATTGAGTGCACTTATGAAAAATCTGTGAATTCTACAAACTTCAGCTGAAGTAGGAGTTTTTATTTTAAGAATGCTTTTCTTACCTACTAACTATAGGAGGTGGCTAACCTTCCACTGTTAACCAGCTATAACTTTTCTTATGCCTCACATCTGACTATTAAAATATAGCTCAGGGTAAAAACATATTCATCATTGTTGCAGCTTACATGAAGTCAATGGAATTATGCCTGGGGTGGATTTACCCCAACATGTATGTAGATACAAAAGTTAAAAAAACAAACAAACAGAAAAATCACCAAAAATGATCCAAATTGTAGCTAACAAGATATATGCCAAATATATACAAGATATGTACAATGATCTCATGAATGACTTCCTGGTGCCTCTATACACCTCCTATATTATAGGCCTGATCTCACACCCCACTTAAATCATGAGGAGTTCTGCTAATGACTTAACTGTGAGCAGGATCAACCTCTCTATCTCGTACAGGGCTCCACATCTTTAAGTTTTCCTCATGTGCAAGTAGTCCCATTAAAGCCAATGAGCTAAATTCTGCCCTCAGTTATCCCAACTGGATTACTCCAGTGAAGTCAATGGAGTTAGGCCTCGTGTGTACCTGACTAGACTCAGGGCGGATAGGCTCATTCTGGATTTATAGCAGTGAAAATGAGAATAGAATCTGTCACACTGGGACTGCCAATGCTCATGCAAATTTGCAGGATTGGACACTTACAGAACCCCACCCTTTTAAATGTCTATACAGTGCCATAAACACATAGCAATAATAAATAGTTACAACATCCCCTGTATATTTAGTTATATTTGAGCGTGGTTCAGATTAGTAAATTAAGTTTCACCATCTCCCTGTTATTGTTCTACTTATTATCTCTGCTCTTTTCAAGATACTCAGTGAATGACCTTTGGAAGTTACCCAGTGGATGAGGCAGGGGCACCTCTGGAGCCCCGCTTTATTCAGTGCATATTGCATAGAATCATAGAATATCAGGGTTGGAAGGGACCTCAGGAGGTCATCTAGTCCAATCCCCTGCTCAAAGCAGGGCCAATCCCCAACTAAATCATCCCAGCCAGGGCTTTGTCAAGCCTGACCTTAAAAACCTCAAAAGAAGGAGATTCCACCACCTCCCGAGGTAACGCATTCCAGTGTTTCACCACCCTCCTAGTGAAAAAGTTTTTCCTAATATCCAACCTAAACCTCCCCCACTGCAACTTGAGACCATTACTCCTTGTTCTGTCATCTGCTACCACTGAGAACAGTCTAGATCCATCCTCTTTGGAACCCCCTTTCAGGTAGTTGAAAGCAGCTATCAAATCCCCCCTCATTCTTCTTTTCCACAGACTAAACAATCCCAGTTCCCTCAGCCTCTCCTCATAAGTCATGTGTTCCAGTCCCCTAATAATTTTTGTTGGCCTCCGTTGGATGCTTTCCAATTTTTTCACATCCTTCTTGTAGTGTGGGGCCCAAAATTGGACACAGTACTCCAGATGAGGCCTCACCAAAGTCGAATAGAGGGGAACGATCACGTCCCTTGATCTGCTGGCAATGCCCCTACTTGTACAGCCCAAAATGCCATTGGCCTTCTTGGCAACAACGGCACACTGTTGACTCATATCCAGCTTCTCGTCCACTGTAACCCCTAGGTCCTTTTCTGCAGAACTGCTGCCTAGCCTAGTCTGTAGCGGTGCGTGGGATTCTTCCATCCTAAGTGCAGGACTCAGTCCCTAGTCTGTAGCGATGAATGGGATTCTTCCATCCTAAGTGCAGGACTCTGCACTTGTCCTTGTTGAACCTCATCACATTTCTTTTGGCCCAATCCTCTAATTTGTCTAGGTCCCTCTGTCTCCTTTCCCTACCCTCCAGCGTATCTATCTCTCCTCCCAGTTTAGTGTCATCTGCAAACTTGCTGAGGGTGCAGTCCGTACCATCCTCCAGATCATTAATGAAGATATTGAACAAAACCATCTCCAGGACCGACCCTTGGGGCAGTCCGCCTGATACCAGCTGCCGATTAGACATGGAGCCATTGATCACTACCCGTTGAGCCCAATGATCTAGCCAGCTTTCTATCCACCTTATAGTCCATTCATCGAGCCCACACTTCTTTAACTTGCTGGCAAAAATACTGTGGGAGACCGTGTCAAAAGCTTTGCTAAAGTCAAGAAATTTCCCTAAACTCTTCACTATGCCATTACATGAACCAATCTCATATGTATACTACAGCCTACTCTTACTCTGAATATTGATGAAAATTATGAAAAGAATAATATCAGTTGTATTGCATATGCGCAAAATGGGCTTTTCAATAATGCAGTGAAATGAAAACTGGAACAGCCAAATGCAGTTCTTCTAAAACAAGGCCAATTCTATACTGATATTGAGTGTTTGACTTTAAGGTGCAAGAACAGTTGAAAATGGGTTACCATATTTATTTATTTTTAACAATGGAGACAGAAGGATTTGCTATTCCCATCACACTTCTTATATTTACAAACGCTGAATTGTTTTGCACAAACTGTCCACAGTAATTCACATTTGGACAGAGATCAAATCTGAAAAATTTCAGTCTGAGATGTAAATGTTTTGAAGTTATAACTCACTGATAACAAAAGGTTATAACAAAAATCCTTAAGAAAACTTAGAGTGATCATTACTGTTCCTTCTCTAATGTTTTTTTTTTTTAAACACCAGTCACATTTCCTCCTTTCTGTACCTTTTAAATAGAATATAAACAATGACAGTAAGAAAACAAACAATGGAAAATCAGATAACATGGCATTACTTACCATGGTGAACTCTGTGGTGACTGGGAGTATTAAGAATCAGCTCCAGAGGTCCAAGGTTGTTAACTACCTTTAAACAAAATTATCTTGTAAATAAATTGGCATGGACTCAATCAAAATCAAGCAAAAAGAGGAGGAAAAGTTGGAGGAGGGGAAACACCTAAGGAAGCTCAATTTCCCTTACAAGAGAACTACGTCTGGAAAGGTTTTTACACAAAGGAACACTGTATAAGTTAACATAACTTTCTAAAACTGTTATATTCTATTGTCAACTACTACATAATAGGATTTTTTATGACACTTGTGTATAGTAAAATCACCATAACGCAAACTACAATTGGGATTGTTTTCTATGCTTAATCGTTTAATATATAAAATAAATTGCTGGCATATCTAAATTTTATTACATTGCTCATGATTCCATAGGGCTCTAGTCATACACTTGCTACCTGTTCATGTAGCTTTTGTCACCTGAGCCCCGCAGAGACTAAATATAATTATAGTCTAGGCTGCAAAATCACCTCCATTAGAGTCTGTTCCAGAAACGCTCACTCCCAAAAGTAAACCTACTCATCTTCGGAGGAGAATGTATCAGTCTTCAAAGCACATTCCAAAATAATACCTGTTTTCCAGGACCGATCATTTGACATTGTGATTACTTGCCATTAGCAAAGAAAAAAAGAAAAAAAAAACAAATCCACCAAGTAAAGCTTCCTAGAACCTAGGAAATGTGAAGAGAAGAATCTGTCCTGTTGTCCTCTACGGATGTTTTCTGTGTGAATCTAATTACTGTATTTCAGGCTTAAACACTACAATGATCGGTGCTCTGTAATATCTTCATAATGATGGAGTTGATAGATTTCAGATAAGATAGGGAGGCAGGCAGTCATTGCCCATGAGAGTAGATACCCTCATTTCAATGGGTCTAGCTGGGTAAGGTTTGCATGTAAGGTTACAGGATCAGCCCCTTAAACTTGAAGGCACCCCTATTCTGCTTATAGAGTCTGTACCTGTGTAAGTGAAGATAAAATTCTGCTCAAAATGCATCAACTGAAGCTTTTGCAGACAGATTTCATCCTCCATCAGGAGGAAGTCCACATGGGAAGAAGAGAATCATTTTATATTTATTGGTCTGTCCCTGGCTGAATATACGGTGTAAAAATAAACACCAACGAAAACTGCTGGTGGCCAGTGAAGAGATTGGGTGTGGTGTACAGCCAAATTAAAGCAGTATGGAAATTGGCAGATTGGTTCAGGTGCAGAACGCTCTAACTTTACTGGTTTTTATCTGTCACAGCCTCCCCCCTCCCACAGGTGTGAGGGGAAAGTTCTGCACATGAAGGCTGGAATACTAAAGTGTATTTTATATTTATATTCACAAGCCAAGGACAACATAAGCAGGCACATGTGAATTTCCAAATGCTGTCTCCAAATAATTTCAAGCCTGAAAAGACCACCTAAGGGTGAGAAACAATTCATCATTCAGGCTAGCTCTGTTTCCATCCTCTCTCAAGCAGCAAATCCCACTGTTTCAAACTATGTGAGAACTGACCACTAAATTAATATAATCTGAGTCAAAGAATTGGCTTGAGCTTCAGTCCAACACCTGAAAGATAACTGATTTATCTACTAGACCACACCTAACTATGACCCACTTAGTTTCAATATGATTTTAACTAAATATTTAAATATATATAGTTTTAAGCCAAACTTAGAGTACCGTACTGGGGAGCACAATGCAATGGGTTAGCAGTTTCAACTCTCAGTCTACAAGTAGGTTGTAACAAGTCATTGACAAAGTGGATACCTTTGTTTGATTTAATTGATTAAATTGGTACACAAAAATTGCTAATAAAATTTATCCTCTGAAAGGTTGTACTGTATCTAAGTGTGCTGAAGTAACACTCCATGTCTTCTGCCTCCCAGGGAATCTCAGGAATATGAGTAACATTTTAAATAAATACATATGACTAATGTTAATGAGAGTATTTTCTTTGGAAAACGCAATCTCTCATGATAATAACCCCAAGCTGTAGAACAGTCTTTCTTGAGCAATGACATTTGCAAGTTTGCATTGTTAATGATTAATGCTCAACCACATTCACCTCTACTGCAGAGAAACAGTAGTGACACACTGATGAAAATATTCTCTAAGATTGCAATCACAAGTGTTCTATTTTCAACCTGAAAAGCTCTTGAAGATTTGCAGACCCCGACCTAACAAATGCCTGACATGTTGAAAGCAGCAAAACATAAACCCAAGTTTCTGCCAAGATACAACAAAAATACATTTTCACCTAATATCTAGAAGTAAAACTATACTAATTTTAGAAACTTCATTTGCTTTAAGTGATATTTCTACCTCTTTTGTGAATTCTTACTAAATATTAAAATTACAATTACTTTATAAATATTATCCTTGTGTACACTCTCGGACTCTATTCCAGAGGAAAAACAGACATCTGGAAAGCTCATTTTTCAAGGTTTCTGCAGTCGTGCATGGCAAAGAAGCCACACATTTTTGCTGAATTGGATTCTAAGAGTCAAATCTTGCCATCCTTACTCAGGCAAAACTCCCAGGGGCAGATTCTTGGGTGGAGTAAACTGTTTAGTTACGGAGCTTTGATAATTTACACAGTCTGAGGATCTGACTTCCCCTTCACCAAATGAGGTCAAGGGGAGTTTCACTTCAGTGAGGATAAAAGGATTTAACTGTACAAGAATAAACGCGCAACAACCTTAAACATGAACACATCAAGTTATAATGATCTCCTCAAAAATGAAGAGCTAGCAGGCGAAAAACAGGAGAGGAGGAGTATGTGAACCAGTAGCAGTTACTTCACCTGTACAGCAGGGGTAGTGTAATGTCTCTTTAGCAAAACCTTCAGCTCCTAGCACAGACATATTGCCACATCCTGATTCTGTACAGTTATGCCCCTTGTAAGATATTGATTGCTATTGGTAATATCAGTGGCAATAATCCCTTGTTCTCGTGTTATGGCTCTACCCTGCTGTAAAGGTAAAACTGTTGCTCTATCCCAAACACTAGAGTTGTCTGAAACTTTAAATAAAAAGATTTTTATTTTCAAAAAATGGCCTTTTAAAATAATTTTTTTTTCACAAATAATGGCCACAGTCTTGTTTTTCCACAAAAAACATCATTCCTGTTCAAAACATTTTTTTTTAATTTAAAGTGTTACCATAATGGTTATCATTTTTTTTCATTTACCATAAATAGGATTTTCAGTAAACAAAAGATTTCAATATTGTTGTAGCCATGTTGGTCCAAGGCTATTAGAGAGACGAGGTGGGTGAGGTCATATCTTTTATTGGAGCACCTTCTGTTGGTGAGAGAGACAAGCTTTCAAGCTTACACAGAGCTGAAGAAGAGCTGTGTGTAAACTCTAAAGCTTGTCTCTCTCATCAACAGAAGGTGTTCCAATAAAAGATATGACCTCATCCACTTTGTCTCTCTAAAAGATTTCAATAACATTTAAGAATTTTATTTAAAAATTTACTTTTTTTAAATGGTCTCTTTCAAACACTTTGAATTCAAATTTGGATTTTTTTTGTGAAAATAGATTTTCATTTTTCAATCTGCTCTATCAGTCATAAATGGAACAACCAGAATTTGCTGCAAAATTTTGTATTATTTAAGAGGAAAATGTTTTCCCATGAAAGAACTTTTTTTAAAAAACACTTGTAAGGAAAAAAGGATGGATGCAGCACAAGCCATTTTTCTGGTCTTCGATCTCTGCCTTTGAAAATTCATAATTTCTAAGTATCAAAAGATTAGATGGTACTAAAAAGAAACTTAAGGATGTAGGATATGGGGGAGAGACAGTATGTGTGCACACACGTGTGTGAGAGAGTGTATGCAAGTGTGAGTGAGTGTATATAAAACATGCCAGCTCATACGTAAGGATGTATATATAAAACAAGCCTGTTCTCTGCAACATCCTTTTGCAGCTACTTTGGAAATGCAGCAAAACAATAGCTATTACTACTATGTTAAATAAAGTCCAATATGTTGTCCAACTGTGACCTCATTTTGAACAAAATGGCTGTTTTCCTATGCCTGTGTTTGCCTTCTATACACCTACTGTTCTAAATCAAGTCCTGTCTCCAATTTATCCTCCCTGAAGTAGCACACCATGTGCACCTCAACTCCCCTATCCGCGACCCATACATGAACTGCGGGATTCCAATAGAAGTCCATTTTGCTTGTTGAATTGTTTGTTTTTTAAAAACCCACAGCCACAGAAAAGTCTTATTTGACAGTCCTCTTGCAAATGGACTTTAGAAATAAACTGCTTATGAGCCAAATGGACAGGTATCTTAAATATGCCATTTACAAAAGCTCCATTCAGAATTCTTCACAAAACATGTATTCTGAATCTGATTTCTTTTTAACAAACAGAGAACCTCTCCTTGCTTAGCCATTGCTACACAATGTAATAGAATTACAATGAATATACTTTAAAGTAATTCCCCAACACCAGTTTAATACATTTGACAGGTTCCAAGCTGTATCCTCAGAAATTCCTTCCATGTATTACAAATCAAAATGTATTGGCAATGAAATAAAGCTTTGGTACATAACTGGAAATATATAATTTTTATATAGGAACATATTTATATAAAGATGTTTCCTTTGTGACAGCAAAACGTAGAGTGGAGGAAAAGAACATAAATGCAGCAACCTCTCTTGTGGCATGTAAGCACCTCCATTTGCGGTCTCAAGGTTTGTCAGCACCAAGGGAAATCTTTATTGCCTGGTACCTGCACCACTTCAATGCAGTTCTTGTTTAAATAATGAGAAAAAATCGTGACATGAAATCCAAGGGAAACTTTACATCTTGTGTAACAACTCCTCCTGTCACCACTACAACATGAATCTTTATTTCAGCTCTATTTCGACATGAATGTAGAAAAGAATGTAGACTGAGTAAAACAGGCAATGTTACAGTAAAACCATTTGTGAGAAAAGGAAATTTTTCACCATAAGTCCAGGAGAGACTGCTTATAACTCAGTGATGGTTCAATTACCCCAGCATTACTGACCTACAGACAGCAGAGGTCAAATTCATCTTTGGTTCAATGCCACTGCTGTCAGTGAAATTACACCATGGATGAATTTGAACCTAGGATTAGCTCATTTGCTGGTCTAGCTGATACTCAAGCACTTATTACTATCAATTTCCTCACAGAAATCAAGATGATGAGGATTATTATTATTATTTGTAGATGAATTTACATTTAAGACCATCTGGTGAGGAAACGTTAAAATAAAAAAAATAATTGCATTCCCCACTAACACTGTTGTGTTAATTCAAGACAACACACCCATGTATTTATACAGATGGCCTTGGTGACCATATTTGCCATGTGAAATCTCTACAGGGAAGCTAGGGAAAGGCAGAACTCCTAGGATATGCGCTCGTCTGCCCAGTTTCACACTTTGAAATCCTCGGCAAACCCTGATTTATACACCGCCAACTGTTTTCCTATCTGATTAGGCAGTTTTCTACTCCAGTAAGCATGTAATATGGAGGTAGCCAAATTTCCACACTGAGGAGTGAAAAAACAATATTTATAGTTTGGAAATAAAACAAGTTGAAGGAATCAGGCCTGTTGGGATCATAAAGAGTTTCATAGGGGGTGAATTTCTGATAAATCTGTATTGTAGAAGGAGGTGAAAGCCTAGCTTTAATGGATAGTCAGGCTTAGGGTATGTTTATATAATAAACACACAGGCTTCAGAAATGTGTTTATAATAAATTATCTTGAAGGCAGATTGTTGTCACTCATAGTTGTTTTACCTCTGAACCAGGAGGTCAAGGTTTGAATCAAGTTGGCATCTGATGTGAATATTTCAGTTAACACTTTCAATAGAGGATTCTACTTCTCTTTGGAAAAAATTACTAATCCAGCCTTCTCTTAAGGGCAGATGAGCGTGTAGGTGGGTGTGTGTTATTTCAATCAATATGACCAACTAAAATGGCAGAAAACCTACATTAATTGGTCATTTTAAGTGGAGCAACTAAAGGAGAGAGTGAGCCCATGAGAACAGTTGTTTTTTACAGTACTACTATTTGAAGTTAAATGTTTCAAACAAACTCCACGAGAACTTGTGCTAGGCAGCTTGCTTACCCCTCCTCAGCTTAATGAGCACGTCACATGTAATGTGAAAGATGTACTTGATCAGACTTATTGGCTTTATGTACACTCAAGAAAGTGTGGCATTCCAATATGACTGGGTGCTCTAGACATCTCTGACTCAGTTTAAAATCACCCACATCTGACTAAGGTTCCAACCTAACTAAAGTGCAGTCCTTTGCACTTTGTATTTCTGCGTGGCACAGTATAACCTGGGACTTGCATTGGCAGCCCATTATAAAGAGAGTGCCCTTTAAGTTCCTTATTTGGACTTAAAACCCTAACTAATATAAGCACAGTCTCCTTGAAGGCTAGCTTGTGTCTCATGGCAAGAACTAAGATTGCCTCATAAAACTATAACAAGAGGACAAAAGGTGGAGTTTTTCTGGCAAGGACAAGACCCTCTACCTTTCTCTCCCATGCTATAGCTGTTGTAGCCACAACAGCAGAAAATCTTTACCTGCAGTGGAAAAGCAATGTTTTTTTAGTTACTTTCACAGTTTTATGTGGACAGATGGTTGTTTTATTTATCATATCCTGAGAAATGAGTTACTGGTGATTTGTTTTGTTGCATCCAGGATTTATTGAAATGTGTTGCCATTTTCATGAAGTAATGGTGTTAATTATATTTGGCCAGGCATCTAAACGACATTTGGAGATGGACACCAAGCTTTCTGAAAGTCATTAATGATTTTGGGAGACTCTGTTTTTGGGTGACCAGCTGGAGACACCTTAAAGAAGCTGGATTTTAAGAAACTGTTGAGTACTTCCCTCTGACAGTCAGGGCCCTCTTAAGATTTCTCAAGTTGGGCACCTGAAAACTGAGAGCACCAAAATCCCTAGTCACTTTTGAAATTCTTGGCCCCTAGAAGTGAACGTGGCAGATTTTGTAAGGAGCTGAGCATTTGCAACACCGTTCACCATAATGTGATTGACAGGTGCTCAACACTTCTCAGAATTTGTCCGATAGTTATGACTTATTATTATTACACTTCCTTCTCTGACTGCATAATTTTTGTACACAATAAGAAGCACACACATTTTACTACTCTCAATGACCCAGGCGTCATTGCCCCGAATCACCTGATAGTACAGTAAGCAAAAGGAAGATGAAAAGCACCCAGATGTTAATGGAGCCACTCCACTTCACGGAGGTCTCTATATAGAAAATTAGCATAACATTATAGTGCTGAATTTAGTGTATACTGATGTCAGGATTTCTTCACAGAGCCTGTTGCTGTCCCTCTTATCTCTTTCACTGGTTACTGCGGTAATTAAAAAAAAAAAAAACTGAATTCAAGAGACCAAACTACAAACCCCGGTAAAAGAAAATATGTTCCCACATTAATTACATTGTACATTGTCAGTCTAACTTTACTCTCATTCAGCTCAAAACCAGAGTCAATTTTTGAAAAAAGGCTTTCATTAGAATTGGTTGGAAATTTCCAGTTGTTTTACCACAGGGACTTCGGAACATTTTTAGTTTTCTGGGGGTTTTTTTGTTTTTCTACCATAAACTGAAAATTTTTAAAAATGCTTTTTTGACAAGCAAATAAATTTTAGTTTTAGCTTTTCTTCCGCTGGCTTTTTCACCCCTTTAACGTCCCTCTTTTCCATTTTTTCCTACTTTTTTTTCCCCAAGAGCAAACTGGATAGAGCAAAAAGGGAGAGAAGGGAGGAGGGCAGGAGAAAAGTAAGAAATAAATAAATAAAACAAAACCAAAAAACCCAACAGTTCTTGATAAATTTTAGTAGTTTGAAAAATGATAAATTTCCATTTTCATCATTTTTCCAGTTTGTTGAAAAATCACAGAAATTCAAATAAAATTAAAAATTTTATATATGAAAAACAACTATTTTTTTCTCCAAAATATTTAAAATGGAAAATTTTCACCCATTCTCGCTTACAGTTAAGGATCTCTCTTTTCCAGCAGAAAAATAATTAGAAAAGAAAAAGATCAATTAGAGAAATTCTGCCAGTTCCACTATTTTTGAAAGAGGCCATGAGTGAGCGTCATTATGATAAATATAACATTTCCCTCTCCGGGAGGGAGAAAGCAGACAGCTCCTGACATCTCCTCATATCTCTGGACTGATCAGGAGCACACATTACATTGGTTTTTTTAAATTCTTTTTTCCGTATTAAAAATATAAGCTGTCGATTTGCTGTGACTGTCTGATGTGGCTGGGGTCTCTAAATATAAAATTGTACAATGTCAGTGGGACTTGATTTTTATTCTGTGAGCTTAGCATTTCTTTATACAATTTGATGCTGGGCAAGCAAGGATTAAAAAATCAGCAAACTGGGTGACCTGTAAGCAACTCTTAAGGACATATCAAAAGGGTATTGCAGTGGTAAAGGGAGCCATTTCTTGTAGATAGTTATCAAAGCCATGTTAAGTAGCCTAGAATCTTTAACCCATTTGCCGTTATTGTTAGAGAATCAAGGAGTAAGTGCTAAATGCATCTATGCTTACCTGCATCCTATTAGAAATCTAACAATGTGATCTAATTAGCTTGTAGACACTAAATCCTGTTCCCATCTTATAATGCTTTAATACTTTATTCTATAGACTTGGAGATCAGAAGGGGAAATTATCATTTAGATGGAACTTGTGGTATAATAATATTACTGTCCTCATCTCTCCTCGAAACTTGTAATTCCACATAGTAAACCACCTGTGAACTATCTTGGTAGTTTGAATGGCCCATTGAAAAGAGATCACAAAATGTCCGCTCACTTTTATCAAAGTCCACGTGTAGAGTGGCCTGTCAGAGCCCAGCCTTCTTCAACAATAAAAGAGAAGCCTCAGGCCTGATCCTTTCATCTTAGGTCCGCTTAAATTTTAACAGGGAAGATCTAAGCCATAGGACAGAGGTCTTCAAGTAGTTACCTGAGTTATCCTGGAACTCTTATGGAAAAAAACTCTAACAAACGCTACACCTGAACTGCCTATTGGACTATAACCAATTGAATTGATTCCAGAGAGACTTTACAAGCCAGCAGATATAACATCACTGCTATGACCCTGATCTATGAACACTGAAAGTCATCTATATATATTGATCTTTTAACCATTTATAACTTACTTCTTTCTTTTTCCTTTTATTCATAAATCTTAGATTTAGTTATTAAGGATTGGTTATAAGCGTGTATTTGGGTAAGATCTGACATACTGTACTCCCCACATTACTGGGGAGTAATGTGCTTGATACTTCAGGATTGGAAAAACTTGATTTACCGTGAATAGGGTTTTAATAACGTCTCACTATGTTAGACTTTGTTGTCTAGATGGGAGCCAATGGCTGGAATACCTAAAGGACACTGTGTTTGGCTTCTTGTTAACCACTGTGATATGAAAGAAGCTCTTTTGTTACTGGCTTGGTGAATCTAATTATAGAATAAACCACCAGTTTGAAGGATTGTCTGCACTATTTCTTGCAGTCTGTCCTGAGTGTGGCATTCTCAGTATGATCCATCCAGGCACCAAGCTCACAATGGTAATTAGTTTAATGTGTACTTGTTTGTTAAAGTAATTTCCTGATGTTTTAAAAGATTGCACGAAACAACACAATTCCAAAATATTTACAGCAACTACAGTGCGATGTGGCCTATTTATAAGAGGCCCAGTTAAAGTTGAATCAATAAGGGTGAGAGAGGTACAACTTAAAACATCAAACTACAATAATGTTAATGTTTTCAGGCTCTACATGACAGATACCATTAAATTATTCCAGTCTTAGTGACATTCTTTGTCTACATCTGGTTTCTGTTGGGCATACCAAACAGAACTAGGCACACCTATTTGCAGGACTTTCTTGTCCCAGGTCTTCAATTGTGGAGAAACAGGGACTTTCCCCCCTGCTAAAGGAACTAACTTATTGAGACTAGACAAGAAGGAGAGCTCTCTTTACTAATTGTTCACCACTTGAGCTCCATATCTCCCATTAATAGCTAAATTTTACTCTCATACAATCTTGATTACACAAAAGTTATCAGATTGATCCTTGGAATTTATCAATCTCTTTACTAATACTAAAATGTGTGGCCTTTTCAGGTGACAGAGGGACTGTCAAGTTAACAATGATATCTAAAATGTCCTTACAAATAACACTTTAGATTATTGTATGCAGTGTTGTTGCAGCTATATTGGCCCCAGGATATTAGAAAGAAAAGGTGAATGAGGTAATATTTTTTATTGGACCAACTTCAGCTGTTGACAGAGACAAGCTTTCAAGCTACAGAGATATTACCTCACCCATGTTGTTACTTTAGATTATTTTTCACTGTTTATATTGTACTTACTTTTTGCATTTTGCATAGTTCTCAACTTGCACAATAAAACAGCCTAGTCAATTTCCCTTTTGTTTTTAGTCAGATTCATTCAATACCACTTGAAGGCCACATACCTGTGAAGATTTATGCACATGCTTAACTTTACTCACTGTCGGCAGTACCATTAAATTCACTGGGACAAACCATAGTGCATAAAGTTAAGACTTGTCTACACTTGAAAGTTAGTTTGGATTAAGGAAGGGTGTGAATTAAAAGTGCAATAGGTATTCCTGACGAGCTCCATGTGTGGACAAGCCCTAAGGCACATGCATAAGCCTTTGCAAGTTCACACCCTCAGATTCTTACCTACTAGCACAGAACTTCAATGTTGGGACTGCAAACATGGCTGGGGAATTTTTATTATTATTTCACAGGAAATATTTTTTTAAATGGAAACATGTGTGTTAGCCTAATGTTTTGTCAAAGCTATTTTTGTTTTTATTTATTTATTTAGCAAACGCATTTCTGGACCAATCTGACCTGATGGTATTCCATTAAGAAACTGATTACTTAAAACAATACTTCAGAAATGAATTATTAGTTATATACATGTCTGTTCATGCAATCATTCTGCATACAAAACTTCCATTGACTTCAGTGGGAGTATTAAAGACAGAGTGGATAAGGGATGTATAAATATGAAAAATAAAATTCACAAAGAAATACTGAAGTGATCACGTTGACTGGGATCTAGGGATCAATAAATGAGTAATTTTTCTAATAACCAATGTTTTGTTACTGTTTTTCCATATGCTATTGCTGCCTTCCGAGTCAGATGTTATGATTCTTTTATGTGCTGACATTAGATCTGTGTCCCAAATAGGTTTCCTGAGATGATATAAGCAATATCTGTTTGCCTTAAACATACACCTCTCTCTCTCACACATGCCTACAGGCCGTGCCTTACCACACCTTCTCCCCTCTGCCCAAAGACAGCACATGCAGAAATACTATGGAATAATCTATTGGAGATTTTAAGGGAGTCATAGCTATTCCCTTTGGCTGCAGCTCATTTGGTGTATTCATAGGTGCAAACATCGGCTACAATTTGGCCCCTGGAGAAAAGAAAAGCATTAGAAGACATACAGTAGAGAACAATGCTACAGTGCCAGGCAGGTGGCTAGATGTCCTGAAAAAAAATCAGTTTTACAGAACAAATTTGAGTAGTGAAAAATATCAGCAAAATACAAAATATTTTAATTTGGAAATGTCCCTGTGATGCTTTATGGGAGTTATAATTTAGGTGCTTCATGCTCCCATTCTCCTCCATAAGCCTTGGTTGAACTGCATTTCCCACAAAGCACCACGGTCTCCCCCCTTGGAGAGGTCATGCTTCATGGGAGTCCCTGGGAATGATGCATCATAGGAGACACAGTCCAGTTGCGTGGTGTGGCCGTTCAGGGACAGTGGAGACATGAGGTGCCTCAACTTCAACTCCCATGAGACACTGCAGCAGCATTTCCAAATCAAAACATTTTGTTTTTTTGACCTAAATATTTCAGTTTGGGGCTGAAAGCGTTCAGTTTTCAGGTAATCATTTTTTCAACAAAAGGCAAAATTTTGTGCAGAAAGCAAATACTTTTCCCAAAATAAAACTGGTTAGTCAATTTTCCGATGAAAAACAGTTTTGACAGAAAATTTTCAACTAGCCCTACTGATCAATCCATTTCTAATTTCTATCAGTCTATGATTACATTTGTAATCATCATTGTTGAACGACCCTAGACTCATCTGCCACTCTGCGGGCTTTGTGCAAGGGTCTTACACAGTCACAACTCCTTCCCTGCTTCCCCTCTCCCCCCGCAGCTCCAAGGCAGGAAGACATTAATAGATTCACAGATTCCATGACAAGAAGGGACTACTGTGATCATCTTGTCTGACCTCCTGTATAACACAGGCCATAGAACTTCCTCAAAATAATTCCTACATCACATCATTTACAAAAATATCCAATCTTGATTTAAAAATGGTCAGTGATGGATAATGCACCACTACCCTTGGTAAATTGTTCCAATGGTTAATTACTCTCACTGTTATTCCCATTCCGAATATGTCTAGCTTCAGCTTCCAGCCATTGGATTGTGTTAGACTTTCTCTGCTAGACTGATGAGCCCATTATTAAATATTTGTTCCCCATATAGATATAGATACTTATAGACTTGCATATAGATACTTGCAGACTGTAATCAGACTGTAAACCCTTAACCTTCTCTCTGTTAATTTACAACTGGCAAATACCAGTAGCAGATTCCTTCCATGGCAGCTGGCACAGGGCAGAGTCAAGACCCTTGCCATGCGTGGGCCTCTCTCCACCCACCTAAAGCTAGTAGCAATGGCCCCATACGCTTTCATTTCCCCCCTTATGCAGACCAATGATGCAAGAAGACAGCACAGAGGACTAAGAGACGCCTTAGGCAATTTTACTTCCATGCGTGGCTGTGTGGAGCAACTCACAATCTTTCCCCAAATTAGCAAATTAAGCAGAAACTAATGCATGTCAAAGATCAAACAGGCAAAGAATAATGTGTCACCACAATTACTATTAACAGGGATTAGTTCAGTTGCTGCTTTCCAAATACCATTTGACATCCATGGAGTTACAGCTAAACCCACAGAAACTAGCTTCTGCATTCCACAGTCAGGTTATAAACAGGACTAATTTATTGGCTCAATTAAAGGCATAATGGAAAGATATAGTTTAATGTGAACCTTGTGAATCACCTGTGAAAATAAACTGAAATAAAGTAATTCTGCCTCTTAGTAGCTGGACTGAAACATTTTGTGGCTATTGAAAAGTTATATTTTAATGCTTTTGGACCAAGGTAATTTTGTTTTACTCTCTTCGTTTCAGGTGAGAATGGTTTAATTGGATAGGCATTTCTACCAATTCATTAAGGACTGAATCTTAGTCCTACTGAATAAGTTTCTCCATTGGACTTAAATGGAGCTAGACTGGGCCCTTTTTTTCCCTTGACTCATTTTACCTTATGCAGCATTACAAAAATGTATTTTCATTCTTTCAGCATTTGTCTTTTACATGAGTTAATGAATACTGGTTTAAACACACTATTATGAGATTTATTTCAGAATCCTAGGAATGTGAGTGCCATCTATCTATTACAAAGGGCTTCTTTGGGGACTTTCTGATAGCATTTCAGACAAGCATGCGTACGTGATTTAACCTTGCAATAGAGATAACCCTCCGTAAAGAGATTCTTGTAATGGAAGTACACAATTGAATATAAATATATAGTTCACATCTGTCACAGAGCAACATCTGAATAAAATTACCTCCATTTCTGCCACTGTAACACCTGCACCTTTTCTTTAGAAACAGCAGGAATCCTTTATTCATTGTAACAGCCCATTAGGATTCTGGTATGAGGTTGTTGTTTTTTATTGTAACTAGCAGAACAGTTTAGTATAGTCTTCAGATTTATAATGCTTAAAAAACTGTAGGTATTTTACATAAAAGGTCAAATGTAAGTGCCTACCTACTAGGTTGGAGGAATATGGACAGGGAATCTGAGGGCTGAGCTAGTCCAATTGGGATGCAAAGAGTGGACATTTTTAACCCTCGGGACTTTGTATGTTGTTGTCACAAAAATACATGAGCTGTGTGATTTACACTAAAATAGATCCGTTTGCTCTTCTGGTTGAAAAGCTGGTCAGAAACTAGGACTACAGATAAAGTTGAAAGTTATGATGTTGAAAGCAACCTCATTTATCATGTGATGTAATAATGGAAAGACTAAGTTCAAGTTGGGGGAAGGGTTGGAGTTTGCTCCAGACTGAGCTATAAACGTTTGCTCCAGACTGAAACGTGGCACACAAAGTCTCAGTGCAGAAGGATCTCTTCTCTATCTTTTTTTAAATGACTGAATTTGAAAAAATAGACATTTAATTCTCAGCAAGTTATACAAAAAAACCTCCATCACAAGTCAGTTTCCTTCCTCTCTCCTATTACTCAAAAATCATTTCAGTTTTGTTTGTTTGTTTGACTAAATTTGAAATGGTTTGTCCTTAGTGCACAACCTGTACTAATATTAAGTGCATAACCTAAACTGATCTTTCAAAATTGTGGAACAAAACAGTATCAACAGAGTGGGCATATTTTGTTTTTCTTAAGGAGAAACATAATGTGTACGAACAAGAATTTTAAAATTAAGATTTCATAGTATTTTTCTCCGTGTCTACTTAGGGCCTAATCCTGCCTTTGCAGACATTTATGCGTAATGTCTCTAAAAGAAAACTTTGGACTTGATAGGGAAGTGCTCTACATTGGAGAACTGAACTGTTACAATTTGCACTGGTGGAACAGCAGTGGTGTATTAAGAGTACAATAGCCCTGTAGTTTCATGTGTATATGTGATTCCACACCGGACTCCTTCCAACCACTACAGTAGAACTGCATGGGGATTACTTATCCCACAGTTCCCGGTATGGCTACTTGCAGCAGGTGCTTTACAGGACCATAGCTGGCAACAATATTAGGCCCTGACTTTGTATTGAGAGGCCTGTACTCTCATTAGGCTCTGCATTCAGATGCAAAACCATGAAATGGGGCTCTGCAAGGACACACGTCTGTTCATAGAGTTCTTATTGCAGTATCTGGACCTAAATTCATACAATATAATAAATCTTCTCATATAATTATATTCTATGTAAGATAATTAGAATGGGCAAAAAAAAACAATTTTTCATGAAGATTCATGAAAATTATGTATAAAATATAAAAAAAATCAAACAAAAATAAATCATCTCTAATAGTTAATATTTATCACTAGTTAAGTCTATTATAACAGTTGTCACATAATTCAATATAGCAGGTAAAATACAAATAGTTTAACAAATTATTGGATACAATTTCCTTCCTAATTGTTCGTAATTGGCTGCCAGCCCCATTGGTTTAATCCAATATTGCTTCCAGTTGTGTCTGCTCTGGATGAAGATACGTGCATGTAGCCCCAGGAACTCTGCCTTTGCAACCCACTGGTGTGTGTGTGTATTTACAGATCCCACCCACTCCATGCCTGATCCTCAGAGGATACAAATCTGCTCCAGCTTCACCTGGAGAGCCTTGGACTTTTAGTTCAAGCCATAGCAGCTCATGCTTTTGGCTCTGGAGATCCCTGGTTCAATCCCCAGTTTGTCAGACACAAAGGTGGCTGTCACACCTTCATATTGTCTCTGCAGAGGCTGCCGAGGTCATTCCTCTTCCTCAGATCAAATGTAGCCGTGGCACTCAGGAACATATTACAGTGAGCAATGACACGTGTGGGTGTCAGTGCTTGAGAAAGAGAGCAAATTGTTCTTTATTTCGGGGGATGGTTTGTTAAATGTTTTTCCTGTGAAGTTTCTTGTTTTTCAAAATATACAAAATACTTCTTTTTGTTTCTTTACGAGGATCCAGAGACAGGCACGGCACTGTAATACAGCAACGGGAGAACCAGCTGAACTGTTGCAGCTGCCACCCTTGTCCTCGTTCTCTAGACGAGCGCTGCAATGGTGCAGACTGACACAGCAGTGGCTGACCCCATGTTTAGCTTTTCTCAGTACAGTACCAACAATGGCTGAAAACCTCTGCACATTTGGTAGTAATTCTGTGGGTGTAACTGGCATCATAAGGGTTTTGCAAGACCAAAGTTCTCTAGCACAGACAAGCATAGACATAAAGCTCCCTCAGCTCTGGTCAATGTCAGGGAAAATTCAGAGCACTCCAAGCCTCACAGAAATAGCACCTGGCAGGATCGTGCCCATAGTGCGCGTTCACAGCAATTACACCAACATTTTAACAATATTGTCAGTTATAAATGAAAGCGACAATAGCCCACTGGTTTCTGCATTTTGCCCTCCCTTTTCCTGTCTTGTCTGTTAAGGTGTTCAGGTGAGGGACTGTGTTTGTCTATTGCCTAGCATAACAGGGCTACGAACAAAGCTGATACTAAATGTAATACATGTTACTAATTATTAATAATTATTAACAGTATTAATAATATATACATTAAACAGATCCAAGTATAAGAACTGTGACCATTCCAAAGGACGAACTAATTTTCTAGTGTCTCAATAATCTACTAATAAGGGGTCTAATTATTAATTAAGAGTGAAATTCACTCCTGTGCAGAGTGCCAACATGAGGCCAATGCACCATATAAATCCTTCTTAAATCCTATTAAGGGTTTAAGGGCTTAGTGGGACGTAAGTGATGCACAGACCTCTCCATTTCACTTTAAGTGCTTAAGAAACAAAATGCACCACAAGTACTGAGCCATGTGACTAATACAGTTCTATGGAATGCTGGCACTTCGCAGAATGCTTCTGCGCGGCCATCAGCAGGAAAGTAGTATATCATATTCTTTCACTGACAATGTAACAGCAACAACTTACCAATGGCCCATCCCATGCACTTCAAGTAAACATAGTCTAACGTTAATCCTACACATGATCATGACACATTGCCAAAGATGAGTGACAACGGCACAACAAAAGGCAGCATAACCAAAGAACTGAAGTTGATGGCAGAGACAATCAACAGCTCAACAGGGCAGTGTGCTACGTGCTACACATATGTGACACAGGAAAGGGGGGGGTGAGAAAACCTGGATTTGTGCTGGAAATGGCCCACCTTGATTATCATACACATTGTAAAGAGAGTGGCCACTTTGGATGGGCTATTACCAGCAGGAGAGTGAGTTTGTGGGGGGGGGCGGGGGCAGAGGGTGAGAAAACCTGGATTTATGCTGGAAATGGCCCAACTTGATTATCATACACATTGTAAGGAGAGTGATCACTTTAGATAAGTTACTGCCAGCAGGAGAGTGGGGTGGAAGGAGGTATTGTTTCATGGTCTCTGTGTATATAATGTCTTCTGCAGTTTCCACAGTATGCATCCGATGAAGTGAGCTGTAGCTCACGAAAGCTTATGCTCAAATAAATTGGTTAGACTCTAAGGTGCCACAAGTACTCCTTTTCTTTTTGCGAATACAGACTAACACAGCTGTTACTCTGAAACCTGTCAGGATAGCCATAGACATCTAGGGTGTAGTGTGACGGAGAAGGCTTCAAGCCAAGCCCCTTTCAACTACCTGAGAAGTGTGGGAATCTACTTACTAATTACAGTGGGTTATTGCTTTTATAAGTATGTAAAACATAGCTATAGTTCACACCAACATGCACATGTGTATATACATGCGAGTGCACTCACACAAATACAGTGATTAGACAATCACACAATGTGTTTTTATTTGAGAATTTAGATGTGATCCGGGAAAGGCAGTATCTGACCTTCAAATCAAAACTAAATATTTAAGCACTATTGTTTTTCTAACTGTTTTTACTGAAATATGTATCTTAGAAATGAAATCAGTTTCAATATCAGCCAGAAATATTTAATAAGCTGCGAGATAGGAAAATATAGTATTAAAATAGTAAAAAGTTTTGATTCTTTACAGTTAATTTTTTTTTAAATCTAATTGGGACCAACTGGCCTCATTGCTTCTTATAAACTTTGCAATATATATTATGAAAAAGAAATAAAAATGAACAGATGTTTCTCCTTAAAGAAGTCAGACAAAGATTTTTCTTACACAATAAATCAGCTGCTAGTGGATTTCCAGGACACTGCTCCAGGCAAACTGTTTAGGTATGGCTTTAAAACCTGATTTACCTCTGTATGTATCCAAAACTGGTAAAGGAGATTAAACTGGAGATGAACAGCATATACTGATGGAGGAATAAAAAGAGCCATAGGCAAGTAGAAAACCTGAAATATGAGAGAGAAAATATACATGTGTTTATGATTCAAAATTTTTCATATATTGTAAATACTTTCAATTATATATCATCTGAGATCTCAAAGGACTTTATAAACATTAATTGAACCTTACAGCACCTCTTGTGAGATATATATTATAGAAAAATAATAGATAGTAATAATTACTGTTATATTACTACTAGCAGTAGTAAAGGGAGACACAAAAAGTTTACATAAATGACTTGTCAAAGGGCACACAACAAGCAAGTGGCAGTAAGAGAATCCAGGAATTCTGACTCCAAAATTCTTATTCTGATCACGAGACAATACTCCTATAAGCATATATTTGACAATAACTACTATATTTTCCTGACTCTAACGATGATAAAAATGTGCTATAATTAAAACAGCTGTCATGTTTTTAGTATTTGCTGATCTTAAATATCCCACGCTCTTTGTCATACTGCCATGAACTTAACTTGCCTACCTAGGAAAGACACTACTGTCATACAGGGAGAATAATCTCATGTTAGTTTTCACAATTAGGTATTCAAATGGCTCTTTAAATAATGTCATCAAGTGAGAACTCTGGGACCCTCACATCCAAAAAAAGTTCATAGTCTTCCTTCCTTGCAAATAGGGTTTACCTCACTGTTTTTTTCACTTGACATAGTATGAAACAACAACCACATGGAGTAAGGGCTAGGGAAAGAAGTTTTTCTAGACAAAATAAAATCCAGGAGATGTATCTCAGAAAAAATGGGGGAATGGATAAGTGCATAGGTGAGAGACTTTTGGTGGCAAAACAGAAAGGCTCCCTATGCATAGATTCCAAAGTCAAAAGGGACCATTGTGATCATCTAGTTTAACATGAATAACTCAGGTCATAGAACTTCCCTGAAATAAGTCCCAGAGCATATCTGTGACCTAAGAATCTCTTAATGCTAACTGGCAGAGGGTGCAGAGGAGTTACAGGTATTTCCTGAGTCAGATATGCACATTCTAATTCATCAAAGAATGTCATGTGAGGTCTCATATAAAAGCCAGTGTCACACTCATCATCAAAATCATTGTGAAATACATGTATGGATGTTGTGTAAGGAATTATGTGTATATACTGAAAATATGCTCTTAAAGTCTCTGTCAAGGTAGTAGTCATCAGTAAAGGTGAAAAACAGGTTTTCTGTCAGGAAAGAGATGTTTAGCCATTTAAGCGTTTACATATTAATTGAGTATCGTCTCATTCACAGTGGGTCTCCTATCACTAGTCTGAAATTAATGCAAATAAAGGGTTTGAAGACTTCAGAAAGAAACGAACAGAAAGAGAAAAGCTGAGGGAGAGAGTAAGGGAGAACCCTATCTGGAGGTGTACATCACAGGCTTGTTTGAGTATATTTAGGGGGACAGAGGAGTCACCCTAGCACCTTCCACTGAGGAAATAAAAGGCCAGTGAATTTGCTTCATGAAAAAGGGCCTCAACCAGGCTTGGTTGAAAATGCTGGAGAACTTTGGGTGAAATAAGTTTCTTTAGACAAGATAGTAAATTGTTAGTTAAGTTCAGTCTCTAGAAAGCGTGTTGTGAATTTGTTTTGTATTTCTTTGGAAATAAACTTATTCTTGTTTTATATATGAATATATCTAGGTGCTGTGGTGTTAAATAAAGTGATGGCCCTGAGCTGAATCTTGCAAGCTGGTGCGTACTATGCCTTTGGGAACAGCAGGTGCCTGATAATTTTGAGAGTGTTCAGTGGAAGGGCTGGACATTACAGGGAATGCTCCAAGTATTCAAGACTTGGTTTGTGTCTATCGCTACCTGTATAGAGAGAATGAAGCTAGTGGAGGCATAGAATGTAGTGCCTGGGATGTCAAAGACTGGGAGATTCGGGGAGCTGACCCACAGCAGGCACAGACAAGACGGCTTCACACTAAGTGCAGGTGGGCAAGATCCAAACTTCATTTTAAAGGTGCTAGTGACAGAGAATCCAACACAACCTTTTGTAAATTGTCCCAATGGTAAACCACCCTCACTGTTAAAAATCTGAACCGTGCAATATGCAGGAGAACTGGCAAAGTCCATTGTCAGACTCCTGTAAGCCATTTTAAAAAACTCATGGATGGAGCACCACAAGAAGCAGCTGATAGAGGTAGTAAGAATCCTGAACTCAGACTGTCTTGGTACTGTCAAGTTAAAGAAGGCATTTATATAGCGTTCAACGTCTTCGGGGGTAATTTCCAACAGGAAATAAATACACTAAAAGGTGTCTGTTTTGCACATAGCTGACACAATAAGGTCCTTCTAAAAACACAGACTTTCTTCAACTACAGCAATAAATACAAAGGCCACATGTGATGGTTTTCCATTGCTTTGTTTCATTGCTCCTCCAAGCAACAGAAATGTTTCTACTTTGTTAGTTACTATGTGCGTTCATGTAAGCAGCCTCATGTTATGCTCCTGCATAATTAAACCATAGAATGGTTAGAACATCAGGAAAAAAGACAATCTGCAATTTTATTATAATCACTCTGATCCTCAAAGGCTGAGATTTTGGCACAAATGTTTTATTAAATGAAAACAAAATGAAAATATTTAATTGTAAAACAGAGCAGAATTAAAATCCATAGTTCCACTGTTTGGGTCTTTCTGAATACATAACCTTGTGTTTGCAAAACACCATCCACTTTTTCCCAAGTGACTTTCTCTCTTTCGTTGATTTCTTTGAACTGTTTACTTCATGCACTTTTAAGAACCCATTTCCTTATAAAGAAATAAAAGTGGGCTAGAGGTGGCATTTTTACAGGGGAGTTGGATTCTTTGGGACATGTTCTGTAATATTTCACACTCCATGCAAGAGGTTACACAAGGTATAAATCAGCACAGAATTATTGCCTTTTATACATGGAACTTCTCAAAAGACACCTCATGCAAAGGTCACAGGAGAAGCAGCATGCAGGTAAGATTTAGGTGAGCCCAGTGCAATGACACTGGTGCAATCAACTGTATTATTCTCATGACATGTTTAATTATCTCCTTTTGCCTGAAGATAGCATGGGTAATTTAATGGTATTTATAGATGATGTGGAGAGGAATTAAGGATCATCTTCATATTTATGAGTCTACTCTGAACCCCCTCTATGACAAATATATGGATTTCTGTTGTAAGTAGTGAGCTAGGAAAAATCTTTCTATAAATCTATAGGTCAATTTAAGATTGACAACACAGCACATTTCGTATGCTTCTTTGCAATTTAAGCTGTATCCAGTAAAGAATGTTTTTGTAAGGGTCACCTGCAGAAGTGTCTGATGTGGGGAGGGGTGAAAACTCCTCCCACACAGAAGAAACAGAGGATTTTGTTTCTAAAATCTGTGCTTCTGCTATAGGCCCTAAACCATTTTTCCAGGTCTTCTTCTCAGGGCAAGCCTCAAGACCATCCTCTCAGCCTAAGAAGAGATCTGCTTCTCTACTTCGAACCCACTAGACTAACACAAATGTTTCCTACACACATGACAAAGTTACAGGCATTTGATTCAAAGTTCAAGAATATGTTTCACACCACTGCTTGCACTTAAAGTATGTCTTTCTCTTCTCTTTCCCTTCATATCTTTTCAATCAGCCTGCACACAACCCACACAATACACTCTACCCAGATTAATATACAGATTTATCTTATAATGTTTAACTTAAAACACATACAGAGCTGGCAGCAGAACAGTCCCACAATCCCACATTATCCACCACAACATTCTCACATGCCTCTTCATATGTTTCAACAAAATGAGATGTCAAACTGCCTTCAACTGCATATGCTCAGACACATCAGATATCACTTAGAGATTGACAATAACCCTTCACTTGATTATGTTTAAAGGCAAACAAACACACACACACACACACGATTCTTCCTTATGTAGGCAGCTCAGAAAATGGTAGTTCTTTAAGAATTAGCATGGGTTTCCTGGAACACGAGTATTTACAAAATGTGTGTTTAAGTGATGGCCATGCTTCAGAAAGAGATAATTTTCACCCTTGCTTTTACACAATCTAGACCAGTGGTCTCCAAAGTGGGGTGCGCGCACCGCAGGGGATGCGCAAGACCGTCCCTGGGGCAAGCGGCAGGAGGAGCGCCGCCAAAGGAGTGCTGCCGGCACGGCGGCAGCAGCTCTCCTGGGCCTTTGATTCGCCGGCAGCACGCCGGCGGCAGCTCTGCTCTCCCCGCTCCATCTTCGGTGGCACGCCAGCGGCAGCTCTTCTTCGTTTTTTTTTTGCTTTCCTAGAGCTGGCCTTGGGGGTGCGAGATCCAAAAAGTTTGGAGACCACAGATCTAGACAATTCCACCGACAAGACAAACATTAAATCTCTATTTGCTTTTCTCAGATGTGAAAGAGCAATGCACACCATGATGTTAACTAGTTCTAGTCTATGTAGCTTTCTATATCACGTGCATCACTGTGATATCCGACTGCCTGCCAGTAGTCCATTCAGTAACTTGACAATGCATTTGTCACTTATTGTTTGTCCACCCATCCTCTCCCCAGAGGGAGAAGCCTGCATAGTAGCGGAGTGTCTTGTTTTGGTAGGGTGTAGGGTTTTTTGTTTTTTTTTTTTAAATATAAATATACCTGTTGCTATGTGTTTACGTAAAAGAAGGCAAGCTAGGATCATTACTTCTTAGCTTGATTTCCCATGGCTCCAGGCTAATATACCTTGTAATTTGGTTTGAAAGCTGGTGCCAGCATCAACCTTGGGACTGTCTACAGCATCCCATCCAGTCGTTTCACAGGCAGTTCTCCCACTGGTCCCAGTTAAGAACATAAGAACATAACAACAGCCATATGGGTCAGACCAAAGGTCCATCTAGCCCAGTATCATGTCTTCTGACAGTGGCCAATGCCAGGTGCCCCAGAGGGAATGAACAGAACAGGTAATCATCATCATTTTGCCCATTCTCAGCTTCTGGCAAAGAGGGGCTATGGACCCCATCCATGCCCATCCTGGCTAATAGCCATTGATGGACCTATTCTCCATGAATTTATCTAGTTCTTTTTTGAACCCTGTTATAGTCTTGACCTTCACAACTCCTCTGGCAAAGAGTTCCACAGGTTGACAGAGTGTTGTGTGAAGAGATACTTCCTTTTGTTTGTTTTAAACCTGCTGCCTATTAATTGCATTTGGTGGTCCCCAGTTTTTGCGTTATGAGAAGGATAACACTTCCTTATTTACTTTCTCCACACAAGTCAGGATTTTATAGACCTCTATTATATCCCCCCTTAGTTGTCTCTTTTCCATGCTGAAAAGTCCCACTCTTATTAATCTCTCCTTGTACGGCAGCCATTCCTTACCCCCAATCATTTTTTTGCCCTTTTCTGCACCTTTTCCAGTTTCAATATACATTTTTTGGATGGGGCGACCACATCTGCACACAGTGTTCAAGATGTGGGCGTACCATGGATTTATTCAGAGGCAATGTGATATTTTCTGTCTTATTATCTATCCCTTTCTTAATGATTCCCAACATTGTTTGCTTTTTTGACTGCTGCTGCACATTGAGTGGATGTTTTAAGAGAACTATCCACAATGACTCCAAGATCTCTTTCTTGAGTGGTAACAGATAATTTAGGCCCCATCATTTTATATGTATAGTTGGGATTATGTTTTCCATTGTGCACTACTTTACATTCATCAACATTGAATTCCATCTGACATTTTGTTGCCCAGTCACCCAGTTTTGAGACATCCTTTTGTAGCTCTTTGCAGTCTGCCTGGGAACTTAACTATCTTGAGTAGTTTTGTATCGTCTGCAAATCTTGTGACTGTTTTCCTCTTTTCCCAGATCATTTATGAATATGTTGAATAGTACTGGTCCCAATACAGACCCTTGGGGGACACCACTATTTACCTCTCTCCATTCTGAAAGCTGATCATTTATCCTACCCTTTGTTTCCTATCTTTTAACCAGTTACTGATTCCAGAGAGCACCTTGTCTCTTACCCCATAACAGCTTACTTTGCTTAAGAGCCTTGGTGAGGGACCTGGTCAAAGGCTTTCTGAAAATCTAAATACACTATACCCACGGGATCCCGCTTGTCCACATGCTTGTTGACCCCCTCAAAGAATTCTAATAGATTGGTGAGGCATGATTTCCCTTTACAAAAACCATGTTGACTATTGCCCAATAAGTTATGTTCATCTATGTGTCTGACAATTTTGTTCTTTACTATAGTTTCAACCAGTTTGCCCAGCACTGAAGTCAGGCTTACCGGGCTGTAATTGCCAGGGTCACCTCTGGAGCCCTTTTTAAAAATTGGTGTCACATTAGCTATCCTCCAGTCATTTGGTTCAGAAGCTGATTTAAATGATAGGTTACGGACTACAGTTAGTAGTCCTGCAATTTCACATTTGAGTTCCTTCAGAACTCTTGGGTGAATACCATCTTGTCCTGGTGACTTATCACTGTTTAGTTTATCAATTTGTTCCCAAACCCCCCCTAATGACACCTCAATCTGGGACAATTCTTCAGATTTGTCACCTAAAAAGAATGGCTCAGGTTTGGGAATCTCCCTCACATCCTCAACCATGAAGACCGATGCAAAGAATTCATTTAGTTTCTCTATAATGGCCTTATTGTTCTTGAATGCTCCTTTAGCATTTGAATGATCCAGTGGCCACACTGGTTGTTTAGCAGGCTTCCTGCTACTGATATACTTAAAAATTTTTTTGCTATTACTTTTTGAGTCTTTGGCTAGCTGTACTTCAAATTCTCTTTTGGCCTTCCTAATTGTATTTTTACACTTAATTTGCCAGAGTTTATGCTCCTTTCTATTTTCCTCAGCAGGATTTAACTTCCATTTTTTAAAGGATGTATTTTTGCCTCTCACTGCTTCTTTTACTTTGTTGTTTAGCCATGGTGGCTCTTTTTTGGTTCTCTTACTATGTCTTTTTAATTTGGGGTATACATTTAAGTTGAGTCTCTATTATGGTGTCTTTAAAAAGTTTCCATGCAGCTTGCAGGGGTTTGACTTTTGGTGCTGTAGCTTTTAATTTCTGTTTAACTAACCTCCTCATTTTTCTGTAGTTTCCCTTTCTGAAATTAAATGCTACAGTGTTGGGCTGCTGCGGTGTTTTCCCTGCCACAGCGATGTTAAATTGAATTATATTATGGTCACTATTACCAAGCGGTCCAGCCATATTCACCTCTTGGACCTGATCCTGTGCTCCACTTAGAACTAAATCAAGAATTGCCTGTCCTCTTGTGGGTTCCAAGACCAGCTGCCCCAAGAAGGAATCATTTAAGGTGTCAAGAAACTTTCTCTCTGCATCCTGTCCTGAGGTGATATGTACCCAGTCAATATGGGGATAGTTGAAATCCCCCATTATTACTGAGTTTTTTTATTTTAATAGCCTCTCTAAACTGCCTGGGCATTTCACAGTCACTATCACCATCCTGGTCAGGTGGTTGGTAATATATCCCTACTGCTATATTCTTCTTATTCGAGCATGGAATTACTATCCATAGAGATTCTATGGTACAGTTTGGTTCATTTAAGATTTTTACTTCATTTGATTCTATGCTTTCTTTCACATATAATGCCACTCCCCCACCAGCACAACCTGTTCTGTCCTTCTGATATATTTTGTACCCTGGTATTACTGTGTACCATTGATTATCCTCATCCCACCAAGTTTCTGTGATGCCTATTATATCAATAGCCTCATTTAATACAAGGCACCCATCTTATTATTTAGACTTCTAGCATTGGTATATAAGCAGTTTAAAAACTTGTCACTTTTTAGAGGTCTCCCATTACATGATGTAATTGAATGAGACTTTTTTTCATTTGACTGTTTCTCATCAGATCCTACCAGTATTTTATCTTCCATGCTCTCCTCCTTACTAGGACATAGAGAATCTCCATTCGTAGATCCTCCCCAAGGGATGTCTCTGTCCGAACCACGTGTTCCTCCATACCTGTCGGCTTTCCCCATGCCTTCATTTACCCCAGCATAGATCCAGAGTAAGTCCATTTTCTTCACTGCTGTTACTCCGTGTCTATGCTGGCATTATGAAGAAGAATTATTCCATTGTGTTTAGAAAGTTATGAATGTGTGAAAGCCTGGGACTATAATTGTCCTCCTCAAAGTTGACTTTATTTCTCCTTTTCACACATCTCAATGAGAGTGTGAGCATACCTATTTTTGATTCACATAATTCTCAGGATGCCTCAGATTACCTTTCTGCGCTGTGCTTTTCGGTGTCTAACATTTTCCTTCAGACAAAATTAAATAGCTGTGATTTTAAATAGCAGTTATTTTTAATAAAGTTCAATTATATTATTGCATTTTGCATAACTTACCCAAGAAACGTATCTCTGCAGTGCAGATTGTCTCAGTGCTGTGGATAAGTTATAAGCTTCAGAACTATGATGTACTTGGTGTGCTGCCCACAATATATTAACCTCTGCAAAACACATAATTTCTAATGAGGCATGAAAGAAAGAACAAAGAACATTCATCTCTCATGACTTTTTTTTAACCTATAAGCAAGTGATTCCAAAATTTACACTTTGCTATTTTATCATAATATGGCAGGTAATAAAAACTCACCTTCAGAGCTGAATTTAGAGGTGATGAAGAGAATGGTGTAGGTTAAACATTGGTAAGTGGACACAAGTGGTTGTAATCTACTTGCTGAGGGAGCAGAAGAATCGGGATACAAAAGAAAGTAGAAAGCTTTAAGAGAATATGAGATGAAGGGTCAGGGGATGGCAGCCTTGGTTAAATTATACTTCCACCAGGAATTTTCCCATTGACTTCAAAGGGACAGAATTTGGTGTGCATTCATTTGTTTTGCATTTGTGTACTCATGTACCATACTTCAGGTTTCCTTCAGACTTGGATACTGAAAATGTTTTAGTGCTTGATGAGTAAAGAAACAATTTAAATAGTAGCTGTTAAAAGGCTTTCTGGGACATTTCAGTCTTCAAGCCCACCTGGAAACTCACACCACAAGGACATGACCATTGTCTGCCTATTAACAAGAAATGGAAAAACAAAGCATTCAGCTATTACTGTCTGGGAACTTTGGATTCAGTCAAAAGATAGTGACTGGGGCAGTTTAATGGTGAGGTTTGGGTGAGGCTAGCGTAGGTCACATGCCCAAAGGCATGACACTTTTGATTTGCTGCATGTTTCGGAGCAATATAGAGAAACACTAACAGTTTACAGAATAGCAATGGGCCATCTTGATTATCACTACAAAAGTTTTTTTTCTCCTGCTGATAATAGCTCATCTTAATTAATTAGCCTCTTACTCCACCTTTTCATATTCCCTGTAGATATATATATCTTCTTACTATGTGATCCATTCTATGCATCCGATGAAGTGGGCTGTAGCCCAAAAGCTTATGCTCAAATAAATTTGTTAGTCTCTAAGGTGCCACAAGTACTCCTGTTCTTTTTACTGTTTACCAAGGCATTTTTTCCTTAAGTACCACTCTAGGCGACCTTGTTGTGATGAAACTTTGAAAATCTAAAGATGTTTGGGCAGTCTTAAGTGGGAGGTTATCAAGCAGCAAGGAAAGCCAAAATCTTTCATAGCCACCAGATGTATAGCAAGAGGCTGTGAGGAAGGTCTTAATTACACTATAATGAGAAGGCGGGTGGTTAATGCAGCCCCATAATGTGCCTTTTTAGCTTGCAACTAAATTAAAGGTCACATATGTTTAAAGGGGTGAAATTTACATAAAGTCTCAGCTGATACAGAATTCGAAAACTGATTGGCTGACAGCCAGTTAAACCTTCCCCACTAATGGCAATGTTTCACTGGAACAATTAGGAAACTGCCTTTGGCAGATATTGGGATCCCATCCATAAGCGTGATTTTACAAATGTGTATTCAAATGCTTTGAAATCATCTAGTGCCAAAACTATGTCAAATGTTTCAGGACTGATGATTAACACATAGTTGTAATGTAAACGGATGCCAAATCAAACACCTTAATGAATCTCAAGGTGTCTTCATCATTTCAAGGGACTAGAGAAATAACAGAGTGCCCTATACGCTAGAAATTAGAATTTCTGTATCTAATGAACCTTGACAAGTTAGCAATTTATAAGGCAGCTTCATCATTTCTGATTGTCCTCCAAGCCTTTGAAAATCCTTATGATAGCTGTCTTGAAACTATAATTTAAACTACCTATCACAAAAAATAGGTAACACTCAATCTGAGAAACCTTTATTCCTTAAATGTCTCTTCTCCTGAAGTAACAAGTGTGCAATCTATTTAACATTTGTCATCTTTTCTTTTTTGTAGGTGGGTGGGGGGGGGCGAAGAGACATCTTAATACACACTGCCTTAATGAGCTCACCAGGAGATGAATTATTCAGGTGAGCTTCAATACTGTGTAATAATTTGTATTTGAAATGCTTCCCAAGACCTCGACAGAAGCTAAATGAGTGAACAAAGAATCTAAAAAGGTAGAGGTTAAAAACCTGTCGTCTTAGTTGTTTTAAAAGCATTTACTTCCTATCACAAACTGTGTGTAACACAAGCCTTCACTCAATGAAGTACAGCTGTACAAACAAGGTACAGTAACTGGATCTTCCTTATTTCCCTCAGTCATTTTTCAGCATTGTGAAAAGTTCAAGGAAGGGAATCTGTGTTGATTTTTACAGTCTACATTCATTCTGGTTAAGGTCAAATGGTTTTCAAAACTAATTACTAAAACGACATTTTATTAACAGAGTTAAACATTTAAAAAGCCTCTTAATCTAATGAGCAGGCTAACTGCACGTTAAAAATCTTCTCAAATGTGAGACAATCGATTTCGAAGATCAGTAAGTTGAAAATACAGTAGAGCAGTATCAGAAAAAAACAAACAATACTGCCGTGAGTAATTCAGTCTAAGAATATTTTCTGATCTTTATGTTGCACTCCATTAAATCTTTAATCCTGCTCTCACTGAAGTTAATGGAAAAAACTCACCTTGAATTCACTGGGAGCAAGAGCTACCGTGACTAGACATCCTGATAATATCGGGATCGTCCCGATATTAGGGGCTTTGTCTTATATACGCAAGTATTCCCGCCCATGCCACCCTTGAAAAAAAAGATTCCCTATTTTTAACACTTTCTATCTAGTCACAACAGCAAAGGGCAGAGTCAATAATCTGAAATGAATTTTATCCTGTTTTAGCTGAATAAACTGACCACCACTAATATTCATGCTATTTTTTATCTGAAGCAGTTTAACATTACTGTACCCATGTGCACTGCAACAGATCTGGGTTTATAAAATCATCCAAAAGATCAAGCTTGGAATTATCAGCATTTTTTAACAGCATTTTTTTTCAAATGTCACCTTTAACAGCAACTATTAGCTTTTACCTATAAAAGAGTCAAAATTGTCATTTACGCTTTCCCAAACTATTACAGTGAAATTGGAGGAGATGCAAAAATATGACAGAACTAATCATTTCCATGAAATCGCAACATTTATTATGGTTTTGCAATCTGTTTTCATTTTGGGAAATAGTGCCAAACAACTTGTGTTGCTCGAGTATAGGCCTGATAAAGGGGAGTTTCGCCTAAGGACTGCAGGATTTGGCCTCAAAATTGAAGAAGAAAAAAAGGAACAAAAATAGTAATATTTTCTGTCTTGTCTGCACTGACAACTGGTAGCCAAATAGGGGGAATGCTTCATTTTAAAGACAAGGCATTATTCTGCAATAATGCTCTGAAACTCCCCTTGCATTTAACTGAAGTTTTTATTCTGCTCTGGACTGCAGAATTGCATCTTCTGTAATACAGCAGGAAAGACCAGTAATGAAAGAATAAATAGCAGCACTTACATTAACAAGAGTTTATAACTGTGACTAAGAAGCCTGAATCTAGGCATCAATCTATTGTTATTATTATACAATATCCAGCTACAAATAATATGCTGTAAAATACAAAATACGTCTCAAAGGTAAAATGCAGAGCAACCAAGGAAAATAACTTATTGTTCACTAATCAGTAGCATCAGGAACAGAAATTAAAGTGTCTCAGGAACGCTTACGTGGCAATATTTTTACATTTCCATGAATCAAAGAGAAGACAAATTACTGAGGAAAATATTGTAAAACACTGTCTTTCCCCCTTCCTTAGGGTAAAAAGTAGACGTGCACCCAATGCCTATTTTTAAAAGAACAGATAATAAAATAAAAAAGATGGGCAAAATCTGTACCCTTTTCCTCTCCATTCCCATTCCCCAAAAGAACCAAGGAAAGTAGGCACTTATGGAATTTGAGGTGCTAGCTATATAAAGCTTCAACAAAACACAGTTTCATTTTTTCTTAGTCATGCATGATTAACAAGTGAGCTGAAAAATTTAATTGAGCAGAACACAATAAAATTAGAAATAGGTATCAGAACAACGGTTATGATTTAAAGTATTATATGCAACCGTTGATGGACAATGTCTCAAAAAAAAAAAAAAAACCCTTATTTTCCTCCTAAAATCTACTTATGAAGGGCCAAATCCAGAGGTCTGCTCAGGAAAACTCCCACTGAATTCAGTGGCTCCAACTCCCATGTAACTTCATGGAGAATTAGTGTGGGAACTAAGTGAAAACTAAATAAAAATTGAGGGTCAGATCACAACATTCCTCTCCCTCCCCAATCCACAGAAGGGTTCTTCACAGTAACGATTTTACTTCTCTTCTTTGGGGGTGGGAGGTGGTTAACCATCTACACGACACTGTAACCCCTTTCCTGGGACCCCACAGAGGGCTGTCTCTGAGGTCAGGATCTACATGGGGCTGATAGTATAGAAGATACACACTTTGTCTCTCATTGGCCCTACTGAAATTACTTCAGTAAGGTAATACCCTGGAGCTGTCCTACTCTTCAACACCAGGAAACAACTCCACAGAGTCCCACCCTATTAAATGACCCTCCGGTAATCCAAATCCAAAGAAGGCCCTGGTAGTTGGCAGGAAGTTAGTTTATGGATTTCTCCCCAAGGCCATGTGGATTTAGGTTTGCAGCTACAGCCTGTTCTCAGCAGATAAACAACACTCCTCCAACAGTACAAATCCAAAGGAACAATAAGACAATCACTCAGAACTTCCCTCCATCTTTATCCTCTTCCCTGGGTTTTACTATGGGAAGAGAAGATCTTGCCCCAAGTAAGGACATGAACCCCAATTAAACCACTGTCATCAATACTGATATATAATATATATACACACACTTTCTACAGTGTTGGCATTATAGCTGATTCTTCTCAACTTTGAATTTGTCCTTGCACCAGTTTTACCTTTTGGCATTAATCAACAAGTAGGCTGTCTTAGAGGTGGTAGTTGATGCTAGAACCCCATTGTAATAGCCCAAAGTCAAATTCAACACCTTTACTACCTGTTTTAAATTCCAACCAATTCCCCATGTGATAGTAGACACTGCTCATCTTAGGCATAAGATTCTCTTAAGAATACAAAACACAGTAAGTTCAAATTGCCCTTCGTTATTAATTTCCTTCGCCTTTCACCATGATACACAACTCACCACATTTTGTTTAACAGGAGAAAATCCATTTCCCAATAAAAACTGTTGTCAGTTCAAGAAGCTATGTCGGTGAAAACAGCCATTTTCACAACACCCCAAAAACAGCTGCAAGGTAAAAGTGTGTCAGTTCTGTTGAACAGATGAACAATTTCTTTTCAAGTTTTTTCACTCAGAGGGCTCAAACATAGGCTTTGGAATAAAAAAACCAAAAGTGTGCAGACAATGTGGAGCATATTTGTTAAACCACATAATGAGATAACCTAAAGCTATGCTTTGGAGTGTCTCTTTTCAGCAGTCATGGCTATGGCCAAGTGAATGGAGGGAAGTTTTTATTTGAATTCAAAACCTAATTTTGATCTATCTTTGTTATGTTTTGTGGGTAAGGTGCATTATTATTCAGTCAGAAACAGAAACATATGACTTATCTAACAGTACATACATTGAGAATATTTACAATTATGTGTACTATGTCACAAAGGTACCATGTGATGAATGGCTTTGGCTAATGACCACCCAGGCCAGTGGAGAGATATTTCCCTATCTCTACCTCCTAGTGTGATCTCTGAAAGTCACCAGTACCTAATGAGGAGCAGTAACCTACAATGCTTTGGGTATCATTCAGTATATTGCATTGCAATTACAAGGGAACAGGCCCATAAAATGGCTGGTCTCCTGACTCCACCCTCTCCCATGGCCTTGCTAAGCAGAGCCCCAACAGTGGTTGTTGAAGAGGAAGGTGGTGGGGGAGCAAACTTTGCAGCCACCTCTTCCATTTGTGAGCCCCTCCTCTTTGGGATTTAGCCCCTTCTGCAAAGGAAAAGCAAAGAGGTCCAAACAGAGCAATTACAATTTGTGTTAGGGACTCCCATCTGTCTTCTTTATTCCATATAGCTAACACATGGATGGGTTTAATATTACTGTGGTAAATAGGAAACATTTTAGTATCTAGCTATTAGCTTTTGTTTGGAAAAACAAGATGGGTTTGATCCACTATCTACCTGCCGAGTTACAACTGACCTACTCTGCTTCTGTGTCTTATGAATAAATCTGCTGTCTAATGCAGACTTTTTCAGAGATCCATGCTCCCTGCTGAGTGCCGTATTTGCATAAGAGCTGGATGAAGCGCACAGATACAACACATTTGAGCTTTACCTTATAGCTTATACCTTATAGAGAGACAGTTATCTTATAGCAACAAAAGATGGGTATGGAATGGAGGGAGGCTCCCAACTGCTCTGAAATCAAAACCCTCCTGAAGGCTCATTTCTTCTGCCCTACCAACACACAGTAATGTGCAAAAGTCAACTACCATCTCCACATCAACATTAGATTGGGGGGGGGGGGGACACAGAGAGAGAGAGAGTCATGCTCTAAGTCAACATCTCTGTCAATCTCCCTATTTGTCTGGTCTGTCTTTGCCTATCTGTAAGACTCTCAGACTACATCTACACTGCATTTTAAAACCTGTGGCAGTGAGTCTCAGAGCCTGGTTCTACGGACTCAGGCTTGCGGGGCTCATGCTATGGTGCTAAAAACAGCAGTGTTGATGCTGCAGCCAACCCTGCTCCCTGGAGTTCAGAGCCAAAGCTCCAACACAAACCCGAACATCTGTTTTTAGCACCATAGTGTGAGCCCTGCAAGTCTGAGTCTGTAGACCCAGGCTCTGAGACTCGCTGCTGTGGACTTTAAAATGTAGTGTAGACATACCCTTAGCTCCCTTGGGCTGGAACTGTTTTACCGTATTTGTGTCTTGTAAATTGTTGTTAAATAAGTACCAATGCTAAAATACCTTATTCATGGAGAGCCTCCATATCCTTCCTACCACAAATTTTATTCCCACAAGGTCAAATTCTTCCCTCGGTTACACCACTGCCACCATAGGGCTGCACAGGTTTAAATGAGAGCAGGATTTGACCCAAGGAATGTATGTGGAAGGGTGTACTATATCCCGCACCCAAAGGAGTATATGTATTATATATCTCCGCAGTGTATCCCAGCCTGTACAGCACTACATCTGTCTGGGGGATGGAGGGGATGCTGAGGTACATGGCATTTTAACCTGGTTATTTGTCTTTATGTTAAATCAGACACTTTTTTCCCTACTCAAAGGCTTAGTTTGATGGGTTTAACGTTCTCAACATTTTTGTGTTTAAGTCATTTAACATTAATATTGTGTTTAATTCAAAGACTAGGAGTAAAGACTCGAGTTCTAATCCTTGCTCTTCCTCTGAATCACTGTGTGGCCTCAATCAAGTCATTTAACCTCTCTCAGTTTATGAGCCTGTAATTGAGTTTACAAACCCCATACTGAGCACAAGCAGAAGGGAGAGGAGAGTCTTCCCTGCTTACCGGCAATCAGGCTGATCACACTCTGCAGAGCTGTCAGAACTACCAATCATGGAGACATGCATCCACAACTGGGACCAATAAAGAAAACAAACCCAGCTATAAAGGAGGGGGAACAGAGAGGGAGGCAGAAGGCCTGGGATAGCAGAGGGGCAACAGCCCCATGCCAGGCTGCCTCTGAGAAACCAACAAGGAGACAAAAGGAGACTGCAAACCCTGGAGTTTAAGGGCAGATAGAGTCAATGTAAAATAAGAGTTTATGGACTGATCTAATTAAGGACAAATTGAAGAGGACCAGTTGGGAAAAAGCTGGGACCCCAAGAAAGACTGCACCAAGAGCAGCTGACAGTGCCTCATAGGAACTTTATGAGGATAAATTAATTCGGTCCAACACTTGCATATGGTCCTGCATGGGTGCAAAGAAGAGGATGCAAGGAGTGTCCCATTCACCTTGCTCTTCTGAACAGGGCCAGACACAATCCCAGTCCTGGCATGTTGAAAGGAGGCAGGCTTGTTACAGGCTAGTGTGAGGGTGATGCTCATCTCAGTAGAAGATGGCATCAGTTAGCAAAGCTGAGGCTGCATGGCTTGATGAGAGGAAAGTGCACGCTGCACTCTGGGAAAGCATGTAGCAGGGGCTGCACTGGCTTGCACTCCCAGAAGAATTGTGCCTGTGCAGGGAGGTGAGGTGCAGGGCTGGCTCCAGCTTTTTTGCCATCCCAAGCGGCGAAGGAAAAAAAAAAAATAAAAAACCAAGCCTGGTTGAGCTGCTGCCAAAGTGCCGCCAATGACCAGGACGTGCCGCCCCGATGACGGACGGAGTGCCGCCTCAGGCACCTGCTTCCTTCGCTGGTGCCTGGAGCTGGCCCTGGTGAGGTGGGGCAACTCCATGCCACCCCCTCTCCAGAAGCACAATTTAGCCTTCATTGTTTATACAACATTTTGTAATACTGAGATGAATTGTGCTATACAAGTACATGTGCAAAGCAACATTCTTCTCTGACAGAGTGTAGTGGTGACACAAATTAACGTCCAGGTTACCGCATGTTATATCACACAATAACTAGTACACATTCAATAGTAAAGTTACTGTATAACATGTCATGATAGAGCAGCACAAAGTAATTCAGCAATTAACTTTTGTCACCAATGTAATGAACAAATTTCAAAAGGAAGTTTCAAATGCATGATTACTTTGTGATGAGAAAAGAGGTGTTTTTTCTGTCCTTTTTTTCAAAACTATCTCTGCTTTTTTTCCTCTTCTTAAATTACTATATGTGGTCAGTAAAATATTCAGTGAGTGGGCTAACTTATAATCAAGTAGTACATTGGGCTATATGCTCCCATGGTTTACACGCCAAAAGCTGTAGCAACCTAATACAAAACCTGTCTCCAAAAGCTGTGCAACAGCCAAAACCTCTTGCTTGATCTGCTGCCATACCAGTTGAAAACACAAAACCATTCCCACACAAAAGATCTGCAAAACTCAAACCAGAAAGAATGGGCTGAGGAAACGTGGGAAGACTCAGGGAAAGCCAAAGTATTACATGTACTGCCCAGGGGAAAAAGGGGCAGATCATGTCCCCCTAAAGCAAAATCCCAGGGGACTGCAAGATACATTCAGAAAACTCAGATATAGTTTAAACTTGCAGCATTTCTGAGGTATAATGAGATCAGGGGAGCAGACTCTGGCTAGCTGCAAAACACTTAGAAGCAGTGGCCCTCTCAACCCACAGATGTCAGAAGATCTGTGGGGAATTCCTGCCATACTTATAGGTTTAGGTCATTCATGAAAAAGCCTTGCAAATCCACAATACTTCTCAGGGCCCACTGTCTCTCCAATGCAGTGTAGCTTCCTCCTCCCTCAATCTACCTATCTCTGGTCCCAAATAGCTGAAGGCAGGAAGTGGAAGTCTGCATAAGTCAATTATAACAAGGTCAATATTAACTTATACTGTATGGGAGTCTCCATGTGGCTGCTGGAGGATAATACTGCAGACTGCAGCTATGCCATAGTAACTCCCCACCCTGCCATGCTATCAACTCCACAAATCACAGCAGATGTTTAATAAGGTCAGTCAACATTGGCTCAATCTCCACTACCTCCAAGGCTAAATGAACAGATTTCCCCCTCTGTGGGGAAAAAATTGAAAGGGTATCATCCCAAAGCAGCGTTAACTTGCAATTATCAGAAATCCACATCTCAGGCAGGAAAAAGACAAACGTTTTAGAGGATGGTAAAGCATGCAGAGGCCATGTGCACAGTGTTGAAGCTTCACATGCTTCAGCTCAGATTTTCATAGATACATAGATATTAAGGTCAGAAGGGACCATTATGATCATCTAGTCTGACCTCCTGCACAATGCAGGCCACAGAATCTCAACCACCCACTCCTGCAATAAACCTCTCACTTATGTCTGAGCTTTTGAAGTCCTCAAATCATGGTTTAAAGACTTAAAGGAGCAGAGAATCCTCCAGCAAGTGACCCCATAACCCATGCTACAGAGGAAGGCAAAATAACCCCAGGGCCTCTTCCAATCTGCCCTGGAGGAAAATTCCTTCCCGACCCCAAATATGGCGATCAGCTGAACCCTGCACACATGGGCAAGATTCACCAGCCAGATATCCAGGAAAGAATTTTCTGTAGTAACTCAGTCCCAACCCATTTAACATCCCATCAGAGGCCATTGGGCCTATTTACCATGAATAGTTAAAGATCAATTAATTGCCAAAATCATGTTATCCCATCATACCATCTCCTCCATAAACTTATCAAGTTTAATCTTGACGCCAGATAGGTCTTTTGCCCCCACTGCTTCCCTTGGAAGGCTATTCCAAAACTTCACTCCTCTGATGGTTAGAAACCTTCATCTAATTTCAAGTCTAAACTTCCCGATCACCAGTTTATATCCATTTGTTCTTGTGTCCACATTGGTACTGAGCTTAAATAATTCCTCTCCCTCTCCGGTATTTATCCCTCCAATATATTTATAGAGAGCAATCATATCTCCCCTCAGCCTTCTTTTGGTTAGGCTAAACAAGCCAAGCTCCTTGAGTCTCCTTTCATAAGGCAAGTTTTCCATTCCTCGGATCATCCTAGTAGCCCTTCTCTGGACCGGTTCCAGTTTGAATTCATCCTTCTTAAACATGGGACACCAGAACTGCACACAGTATTCCAGGTGAGGTCTCACCAGTGCCTTGTATAACGGTACTAACACCTCCTTATCTCTACTGGAAATACCTCACCTGATGCACCCCAAGACCGCATTAGCTTTTTTCACGGCCATACCACATTGGTGGCTCATGGTGAACTAATACTCCAAGGTCCTTCTCCTCCTCCGTTACTTCTAATTGATGCATCCCCAGCTTATAACTAAAATACTTGTTGTTAATCCCTGAATGCATGACCTTACACTTCTCACTATTAAATTTCATCCTATTACTATTACTCCTGTTTACAAGGTCATCCAGCTCCTCCTGTATGATATCCCGGTCTTTCTCTAAATTGGCAATACCTCCCAGCTTTGTATTGTCCGCAAACTTTATTAGCACACTCCCACTTTTTGTGCCGAGGTCAGTAATAAAAAGATTAAATAAGATTGGTCCCAAAACCGATCCCTGAGGAACTCCACCGGTAACCTCCCTCCAGCCTGACAGTTCACCTTTCAATTTGACCCGCTGTAGTCTCCCTGTTAACCAATTCCTTATCCACCTTTCAATTTTCATACTGATCCCCATCTTTTCCAATTTAACTAATAATTCCCCATGTGGCACGGTATAAAACGCCTTACTGAAATCTAGGTAAATTAGATCCACTGCGTTTCCTTCGTCTAAAAAAATCTGTTACTTTCTCAAAGAGGAGATCAGGTTGGTTTGGCACGATCTACCTTTTGTAAAACCATGTTGTATTTTGTCCCATTTACCATTGACCTCCATGTCCTTAATTACCTTCTCCTTCAAAAATTTTTCCAAGACCTTGCATACTACAGATGTCATACTAATAGGCCTGTAGTTACCCAGATCGCATTTTTTTCCCTTTCTTAAAAAAAATAGGAACTACGTTAGCAATTCTCCAATCATACGGTACAACCCCTGAGTTTACAGATTCATTAAAAATTCTTGCTAATGGACTTAGAATTTCATGTGCCAATTCCTTTAATAGTCTTGGATGAAGATTATCTGGGCCCCCCGATTTAGTCCCACTAAGCTGTTCGAGTTTCGCTTCTACCTCAGATATGGTAATATCTACCTCCATAGCCTCATTCCCATCTGTCATGCTACTATTATCCCTAAGATCCTCATTAGCCTTATTAAAGACTGAGGCAAAGTATTTGTTTAGATTTTGGCCATGCCTAGATTATCCTTGACCTCCACTCCATCCTCAGTGTTTAGCGGTCCCACTTCTTCTTTCTTTGTTTTCTTCTTATTTATATGGCTATAGAACCTTTTACTATTGGTTTTAATTCCCTTTGCAAGGTCCAACTCTACTTGACTTTTAGCCTTTCTCACTTTATTCCTACATGTTCTGACCTCAATAAGGTACCTTTCCTTGCTGATCCCTCCCATCTTCCACTCCCTGTATGCTTTCTGCTTTTTCTTAATCACCTCTCTGAGATGCTTGCTCATCCAGCTTGGTCTACAACTCCTGCCTATGAATTTTTTCCCCTTTCTTGGGATGCAGGCTTCTGATAGCTTCTGCAACTTTGACTTAAAGTAATCCCAGGCCTCCTCTGCCTATGGATCCATAAATTCTTCAGTCCAATCCACTTCCCTAACTAATTACCTTAATTTTTGAAAGTCAGCCCTTTTGAAATCAAAAACCCTAGTCGCAGATTTATTTTTGTTAATCCTTCCGTTCAGTTTGAACTGAATTAGCTCATGATCACTTGAACCAAGATTGTCCCCTACAACCATTTCTTCTATGAGGTCCTCACTACTCACCAAAACCAAATCTAAAATGGCATCCCCTCTCGTCGGTTCAGCAACTATTTGAGGAAGGAATCTATCAGCTATCGCATCTAGGAAAATCTGAGCCCTATTATTGGTACTAGCACTCGTCCTCCAGTCTATATCTGGGAAGTTAAAGTCTCCCATGATCACGCAGTTTCCATTAGTATTTACTTCATTAAAAACATTAAAGAGGGCTCTATCCCTATCCAGATTAGATCCTGGCGGTCTATAGCTCACCCCATGCACTATCACAGGGGAGGCTCTAGTAGTTTTCTTCCCCAACGTGATTTTTGCCCAGACAGACTCTGTCTTATCCATTCCATCGCTTCTTATTTCTTTACATTCTACCTCATCATTGACATACAATGTTACTCCACCACCTTTACCTTTATTTCGGTCTTTCCTAAACGGCACATACCCTTCAATACCTGTAGTCCAGTCATGACTACTATTCCACCATGTTTCTGTTATCCCTATAATATCTGGTTTCACTTCCTGCACCAGTAGCTCTAGTTCCTCCATTTTGTTATCTAGGCTCCTCGCACTGGTGTACAACCATCATAATTTTTGCTGTTTGGCCTCACTCACATTCTGTACTCGATTAGGCACGGTCATTCTACAGCCAGTATGACCTATTAGACTGGTATCCACACTGCCCTTCCTCCTTATGTCCATTCTCCTACCCACGGCTGTATCCTTTCTTACTTCGTTTTCTCCCCTCTCAATGCTAAAATCCGGCGTGGAGATTACCTGGACATCTCCCAACCATATCCCCCAAATTCCTCGTTTAAAGCTCTCTTAACCAGTTGTGCCAGCCTCCATCCTAGAAGTCTATTTCCTTCCCTACTCAGATGAAGTCCATCCCAAGAGAACTGTCCTCTGTCCATGAATGCCTCCCAGTGGCCATACATCCCAAAGCCCTCCTTATAGCACCACTGCCTAAGCCATCTGTTGATAGTCATAATCTTGTCACATCTCTGTTGCCCTTCTCTAGGAACAGGCAGAATCCCACTAAAGATCACCTGAGCCTCGATTTCCTTAAGCGTCTTCCCCAGCCTCAGAAAACTTTGCTGCCTATTTCTGTATACTATGGTCCCCTACTACAAATTTTCCCATACACTGGAAGTGTAGTGTTTCAAATCCTCCCCAAGATAGTAGGCCTGATCCTCTGGTACCTTGAAGCAGCTTTGTACCATCCCAGGGGAATAAGTGTGTCCGAATGCTGGCTTTTGTGAACCCCTAGATGATTTCCTCAGCATAAGGATGGATCTTCGGATAGTGAGAAGCCACCATAGCAGCCTCTGCCACTCCCTACCCCAACTGCAGGCATGGGGGAATAGTTAGGGTATCCCTGCACTCCAGCAATCCCTGATTGTCATAACAGCCCAGGGCCCCTTTGGCCACAACAGTCTGAAGTCTGCTTTGATTTATACCAGGGAATGGACTAGTGCCAGGGCAGCTTCAAGACTGACTTAATAGTGGCTTAATACCTCATTTTTGCCAACACTCTGATCTATTTTGAGCATTCCACAGTTGCAGCCCAGGATCTGGCCCAAAATCTTCAGTTATTTCTCTCTTCGGTGGGTATTTCTAACCACACCCACTGCTGGTTATAGCAAAGTTTATTTTTTCCCCTTTGATGGAGTGATTCGGTATGTATTAACTCATGCAGCTCATTTATGTAGCAGTTTTTTTGCAGCTCTTAGCTCTTTCCACACCTTTTTACTACAAAGAGGAGCATATGGCTCATTAATTGCATGCCCATAAATCAATTCTGCTGGTGAAGCCAGATATATATATTAAAATAAAAGCCAGCAAGAAGTTTCAGTGTAAAGGATAAAATCCCTAGCTAATGAAAATTGGAATAAACAAACATAGCTCCAGTGAAATCAAGGGAGCGACACCATTTTTTTCAGCAACTGCAAATCTGATTCAAAGCTTTTGCAAATATGGCTGATTACTATACTGGCAACTCTGAATTTTGGAGTATCGCCAAGCTGCATAATATAACTTGGTGTTACTGAATGCTAATGTCAAACTCTGTGGTATCAATGTGAGAAACATTAACTGTGACCAAATTAGCACTTTGCTCCATAGCCCAATGATATGAAGACCTGAAACTATATTAAATGGAGTTTAAAAATCAAATAATTGGGTATTTCAGAGTGCTTACATTTCTACCTCTTCAAGCTACATTAAAAAACTGAGCCACTGAAATGTCAGCCTATGGAATTTGAGAACATATTCATCCTGAAGGATCTTAGAAGGAAACTATGGGAATGAAATGGAAAAAGAGAAGATAATTCTCCTTTTGTTCTTTTCTGAGGGTTCTTATTTTCCTGTATTCTAGGCTGTCTCTATGAAAGATTGATGTCTGGTGTCACTGCTAGGAAGTGCAAACTGTTCGGCTTCACTGCAATCTATGTCCTCATCCTCTTGCTCTGCAGGATACCACATACTTTGGCAGCTGATATTCAGATGGGAAGCACTTTAATGGCAGGAATGGATGCCAGTGAATCCTTTTCCCACAATATTCAAACGTCTGAATGTGCATACATTTAAAGCAACATAAAGCTACAGGATATTAAGAAGGAAACAATGACTGATATTAACTCAAGTAACATTCATGTTTCTTATTTGTCCCCACAAAGCACCACAATCAAGGAAAGTTAGGAGATAAATTGCAAAAAATGACAAATTGTAGTAAATAATAGTCAGTCAACATCTAGACACAATGAGGGGTGTCAATCAGGGGAAATTTATATAGCTTTTGTCTGATAGTTCAAATTCCAGTAGAATTTATTTAGCTCTTCCTCTTTCCAAAACAGATAAATTGAGACTTAACATTGAAAAATCAAAGTCAATGGAATTACAATGTGTAAAACCAGTGTAAGTGAGAAGAGAATCAGAGCCGTAATTTTCTCTTTGGGAGTATTTTGGATGGCTTATTAAACCAAGTTCCTGTCTCCTATAAATCGACATACAAACTGAATTTTCAAAGGAGCCCATTGAAATTTACTGGGGTTTGGGTGCTTAAATGCCTTCCAAGCCTAAAGATTCCAAGGCAGTTTTTGTAAAAGTAGGTGTTTGCCCCATTTTCCTTAGCCAAAGTTTCACCTGTCCCTTCAACCTTTCACTTCAATTGCAAAAGCAGACTCCAGAGATCCTTTGGGATCCTGGGATGAAAGACATTAATCTTTCATATTTACTTTTAATAACTCATAAAATTATACAAGTCCCAGAGTACAGTGAATCCTACATGGACAAAAAATAGCTTGATTAGCATACATTTAAGGTAAATGGAAACATAGAACAGGGTCAAAATCCACATGCTGCACTAGTATCAGCTAGTGCAAACCCTGTGCCCTTCAGATATACATATTTTCCAAATATATTCCGAATTGCCAGTATCATCCAGTGACTTCAATTGACCTCAGGATTTAGGCCTTTGTCAACGTACCACATTCACTTATGGTTTGTATGCCCTGATCATATGCACTGAAAGCTTACAACGTTTTGGATGGATTTAAAATTCCCTTCCATTTTTTTAAAAATAAACTAAACTAATTTCCTACCTTTACATTCCTCCCACCCCAAAAATAGTTCAGTGGTCTGATAACAATTAATAAAGCAGGTGGCACATTTTAAAAAAAATTAGCACAAAATAGTTTAAATAATCAAAAATGTATCATTTTCTTTCTTTTCTCTCCTGTTAAATGAACTTTTTTAATTACTTCAGTTAAATCCATTTATGTTCAATATCAGGCCTACCGGAGCTTTTAGATTTGTAAACCTTAGAAAAGTCAGAGCTTAAGCAGAGCATCACTGTATGGGCCTTGTCCAAAGCCCATTCAATTCAACATAAAGATTCCTACTGATTTCAATGGGCTTTGGAACAAGCTCAATATACGCAACCCCAACCAAAACAATAGGACTTTAACCTTCTGAACTCAAATGTGACATTCAGTCATTTAATCAGATATACTGCAAGGGTTCTAAGTCACCCAAAAATATTTAAGGCGGCATTGTGCAAATGTCCCATAAATTATTCTTTCAAGAGAGAACATGAACCCAAACAACAACAATTCCTGCATTATTCACTTTGGTAGTCACACACTAGCCCATTTATAGTATATTTCATGTACAAATGAATTTGCACCAGAGACATCACTTTCTTTACCGTTACTGGCAATCCTATATTCTACACCCATTTCCAAAACCACATACACAACACCAGATTTTCTGTGTCATTCATTAAACTACTGACTGCTGCATCCTTCAGGCAACACACTGACTCCAGCCAGTATCAATTGCAGTGCAGCTGAGATTATCACTCAGACAACATGGTGATGAAAACCATATTGACAGATGGGCTAGATAAATGCACCAGATCTTCAGCTCCTGCCATGGAGTACACAGCCCAAGTTAGTAAAGCTGCCAGGGTGGTGTAAAGCTCACCTTTGTACTTCCCCAATCCTAGATCTGCTGCATAGGGTTAGTCCCAGATATAAATTAGAACAGCCTGAGGGGTTGCTCTAATTTAATGATCCCAAATTGTTGAAGTGGTGGTCAAGGATCAGTTAAGCTTTGGGGCCATTCAAGCCACATCCCTTTTCTCAAACCACATCCCCTATGCTGCACTAGGGGCATAAGAGCCCATAGCCAGATACACCAGCATTAAGATCAGCTGGCAATGGGGCATAAATTGGCGCACCACACTAGAGGGCTTGGTCCAATAACTTTTACTGGAGCGCTATGATTGCTGATATCATCTGGTCTTGCACTTCAATCATGAAAAAGTGGGAGTGGTTAATAGTCTATTTTCCTAAAAATATAGTTACGTAGGTACTGCAGGAGGAGTGGGTAAACAAGCATGCAGAGAAGTCTGAGGGGCAAATTCTACCCTGACTTATTCCCCAGGTGGGTCTTGCACCCAGTGCTGCCATGGAAGACATTCTATAGATAGACTGCAGTTTGGCTACTATATTTTCAGGTTCAGTACCACTTAATCATAGAATATCAGGGTTGGAAGGGACGTCAGGAGATCATCTAGTCCAACCCCCTGCTCAAAGCAGGACCAATTTGCTGCCCCTGGGGGAGTCCAGGGATGCCTGAAAACACTAGAACATGCAGGCTTGTTCAGGCAGTAGAGTGAACAGGAGTGGTGCAGAGCAGGGAATACACACAAACTTCTGTGGGGCTAATTCAGATTAACCACTCAGAGAAAGGGGATGGAGCTCCCCTTACATGCTCCAAACTGCTTGCACCTGTAGCCCCATCCTCCAGTTTCTCCAGGCTCAGTAACTGGTGACTGGAGAGTGAATGGTGGGTGCAATGAGCAGGATGGAGCTGGGTTTCTGAGCCAGAAGATATTCGGGGTGTGAGGAGAGGGAATGAGAGGGGTGTCAAGTAGGGTTGCCAATTTTGGTTGGACGTATTCCTGGAGATTTCATCACATGACATAATCTTTAATTCCTGGAGTCTCTAGGCTAATCCAGGAGGGTTGGCAACCCTAATCAAGTGCGGAAAAGGGGCTTTTTGTGAACCAGCTGAGTAAAAACTTCCAATGTTTCATATTTAAATTACAGATTTTTTACCTTTTTTCCCTCAAACATAACCTGAGATTAGTATTTCAGAGCAGGGATGGACTGTTACTCTGGCTATATATTGAATATGAAGAAACTTATCATTAAAACTATGAAATGCAACATACTAAAACGTGGGGACATCTTAACCTAAACAATTTTTATACTAAGCAGATCTCCCCAAGGAAAACAGACCTTTATTTTATAAGGTATCATTGTTGTATTATTCTCTGGCTAGTGTATGACTATTATAAATGTTAAAATAGCTGTTTTGTTGCTCTGAGACCGCTGGCTCAGAACTGTTCCAACAGAGTCTGTTGTTGCCCTCCTTAGGTGGACTGTGCCAATTAAAACTCTAGTATACACAGGACATAGTCTGTTATTCTACAGCCATTAATCTCCTCCCACAGTTAAAGAAAAAAACAAGCACCACATCTTTGTCTTTTATGGAAAATGAAGTGGTTGGGGGCTGTGGGGCAGGTTGGTTAATAGAAAACATATTTGTAGGTAGAAAGTTTTACAATGTCTTAAAATTTCTTTCTCTGAATGGCAGTATATGTTATCTGTGTACAGGGTATGAGAGCTTTCAAGATTTATAATAAGTTAAACAATTTGTCCACATTCATCACAGGATCAAGCCTAGCTTCTGCTGGCAGAGGACCCTAATAGTGGAAAAAGACACTCAGCACCCAACATGCTGCTTCTCCAAAAAGAGTCATGTAAGGTGTCTAATAAAAGCTTATAGCATCCTGATCTTTATTATCATTGTGATATGTATGTGTGGATGATATTTAAGAAGTTGCGTAGATGTACTAAACTTGCATGTTAAAACCAATGTCCCAGGTAGAGTTGACAAACAGGTTTCTTCCATACAGGAGATAAGATGTGTATCTCTCTGCCACATATAAATTAAGCATTATAAATCAATACAATGGAAGCATATTTGCATATGGGACAAACAGGAGTATAGGACAACACCTTGGAGCGAGAACCCTAGGAAAGGAATCCCGGAGGTCATCCTGACTTTGGGGGCAAAAACAGTGGACTTTAGGAGGAATTCAACAAGAACACCATTTTTATCCTCTATTTGAGGATCTAATAAGGCAGTGCAATTATATTCATGAAAACAGGATCCTAAGCTGTCCTGGTTGGAGAAATGCTGCAAGGAAGCCTTAGGGAGAAACTGCTGTAGATAAGGATTTTAGCTTGTTAAAATTAAATTTAGACTCTAAGAACCATGTTTTACTTTTTTTTTATCGATGTAACCATTTTTGTTTCCATTATCCTTACTCAGTATCTCTTAAATCTCAGTCTTTGATAATAAACTTACAATTGTTTCACTATAAATACACTCTGTGCTGTGGTTATATAAAAGACCTGATCCTGAATTGTACTAATCAAGTTGTGTTTACTGTTCTCTTGGGAATAACAAACCTGGCAATTACTGTGAGTGTCCAGTGACTGGACACTACAGGGGGACCTTTCAGAAAAGCTCAGGCACTGGAGTACACCAAGTGTTAACCTGCAAGGCAAAATAGGGGCTGGAAGAGCCCAGAGGATATTGGGTGGCTAACTCACTGGGAGTGTCAGGGAGCTGACATCCATGTTAGCACCAGCAATTCTCTCTCATGCCAAGGCAGGGGGAACACGGTGACTCACAATCTTGGGCACCAGAAGAAAACTTCATGCCTGTATACTGTGCATATGGCTAGTCTGTGCAATCATATGACTCTTAATCTTATCCTCTCTCCTCCACTCCTTCTGTTTATTTGTTACACTCACTTGTTGCATCTCTCTTAACATAGAGGATAAATTCTTTGGGCAGAGATGTCTCTTACTAGGTTTCTACACATTGTACAGCACTTAATATAACAGGAGCCTGATATGATTGGAACGTTTGGGGATTACTGTGCTACAAATAATAATACAAATTATTCAGATTGTATGCAAAGGTATAAGGAAAGAGTGAGCTAGCGAAGCAAAGAGTAATAACGGTTTTCAAGAGATAGATATATTTGTTTCTGGAATAGGATGGGACTGGGGAGAGGGCACAGTTAAAGTGCAGGTGGTTAAGATTAGAATCAATCAAAAAATGTCAGGCAAATTGGACCAGATGGCCTTTTTCTGTTACTAATATTACTTATGTTCTTATTCAGCTGCAGAAAGTTACAAATAGTTTATCTGTTCAGATTTTTCCGACTCAAATTACATAAAATCAATGTTCTCACTTCACCATCACACTAAAAGTTATCATGACACTGTAGCTGTATTTAATAATTTACAATGCTGCTTACCCAGAGAAGAAATCTCTAGGTGTAACAGAAGGAGTCCTGTGTTTTATAACATAAATCATTGAAAAAGAAAGGGGGGAAAAAACCATCTACTGGATTAAGTGCCACTAGATACAAAGGAACATCTAAAGTTAAACCATACTTCCTGTATCAAACAAATTAATTTTGTCTCCTGAACTCTAGAAGTAAATCTAATGGGCATGACTAACCTACAGTCACACAGATTGCATGACACATAACTACTCTACAACTGCACCAACCAAGTCTTAAACCTGTCCCTCATCTAACATGGGTCACTGACTACAGAGCCTATAAATTCAACTTCAGGAAGGCATTTCACAGGTGCAAGAAGAAATTTAACATCTTGAAACTCCCCATTTGCATGAACTTCTTTCAAAAGACTATACAGTCACTTTCTCCCATATGAAAATAAAGCATATTTAAGAGTTCTTAAGCAGTGAGACAATTGATGCTTTTATACTGAAAAAGATGTCTTCCTAGGGGATCTATATTATAATTCATACAGTCCCACAAATATATGATGCTTTTAAGAACCAGTACAAAGCTTGGTCTAATGCTCTGAAGATCTTATAATTCTACAATTAGATATGATGCAATGAGCAAGGGTAAAAAGTCTGAGGAAAAAGTCGGGAGTCAGGGCAATGTGCATACTAATACTATTACTGACTGCACTAGGTAGCTGTTTGCTCCCATTTGTGCCTTTGAATATTCCCCCATAATTTTTACATCAGCAGCAGTAATAAATACGGTACAGGAAACTACCGCATCCTACCCCTTATAAAAGTCTTATAAATTGCTCTGCAATGCTCTATATATTCATTAACAAGTATCTACTGAGCAGATTAGATGCTGTAGCTAATGGGCTATTGCCTGCATTCAGCATTCCCAGAAGTAGCTATTCCAGGTACAGGAACATGAGGCCCCGTTTCTATAATTTCCAAGCTCCCACGGATATGCACTGGTAGCAACAAAAGGGACTAAAAAAACCCATGACTTTGATGTCTAAGTGTGGGGGCTTCAAACACTGCAAAAACAGGCAGGAAGTAACACCATCTCACATCCCATACTCTACAGTGGTACATGCCTACTTCCAGCTCCTGCTTATTAGTGAGGTATGAGGCAAAGAAGTGCCTTCAACTAGTATTATTCTGTTACTGCATGCCACATCATTTTCATAGCTACTATATAATGGAAATATTTAAATATTTACCTAAAAAAATTTCTGGATAAATACCACTATTGCCATTATAAACCATAATTCAGCAAAGCTGCTAAGGAGGTGCTTCACTTTGACTCACCATTGATTTAAGCAGGACTTAAGCATGTGCTCAAGTGCATTCGTGTATGAGAATGTAATTATTCATGTGCTTAATTTTAAGGACATGCTTAAGTGCTCTGCTGAGTCAGGGCCATAAAAATGAAAAGTGTTTTTATTATTCTCTCACATTGTGCACGGATACTAGCTTTTGCACATATATTAACTGTAGCATTTCTTAATCTCACGACTCACAACTGGGTTAACATTTATCTGCTTTATGCTCATTATATCAATTAACTTATATCTTGGCACCACAACAAAACACCACCAAACATTTAAATGTGAGGAATCCAGTTGCAAATTTCTTTATGTAGCAAAATATGCAGAAAGGTAATTTTTTTTAAACTTTTTTTTTTAAAGGCTACATTTATAATCAGTATGTGATCATCTGACTAAATATCATGTTAGTATCCTGTATATGTTTCTTATGCTGATTTGATTCTGCCTTTGCATGTTTTAACTGTGCTATTTATTCTGGGCCACTTGCTTCTCTCTGCTTGCACATAGCATACGGGGACCAGAAAGTATCTCATGATGTGGAGCAGGCTCAGGATACTGGGAGGGAGAGATGAATAAAAGAGGAAAGTGGAGAGGATCATGGGGCTCTGAAAAGATTCCATGAAGGGTTCTGCTTTCTTTCTGTGTGGTCTTCTGCGGGAAGAAGTAAATATGGCCCTTTTAACATACATGTACAGGGCTGCAATATTTCATATGCCTTTAATATGCCAGTGGATGAATGTGTAGTTTTAGTTTGTGTGCGAAATGCTGTTATGTAATTTCCATTTCAAAGAACAGAAACATTTTTTCATAGTACTCTCAGCAAGACTGGTCGACTTCAAGATCTTATTGTACTGTTTGTTCTTAAACTCAACTCACTTTCTGCATTAAGAACTGCAAAGGAATCAGACCAATAGTACCAACAGCAAATTTAGGCCCTAATCCTGTAACTGTAACAGGCAGGCCCATGTAGCCATGCAGGTCCCCACTAAAGTGGGGTGAGCTCAGTATAGGGGTGGGGGGGGGTCTGTTGGTACATGACGGGATCTCAGTTTGCACATGATGAGATCTCAGTTTGCACTGAACAATTTTCATTTTCATCTTGTGAAATTTTTTCTAACAAACTTTGATGACAGCCTCTTTAAATTCAGATAAGGTGGTATGTTTTTCATTACTTTATTCTGTATTTCTGCAGTATACTATTGCCCTATATTTCACCATTGTTTTGAGGTTGCTTCAGCATTTCCATCACAAACTGTTTCTAGCATTAGGAATCTGCTCTCAGCTGGAAGATGGACTACAAGGTAAATGCAGGAACTATTCCCTCCTCCGTCTCCCAAGCTGTTCTTCAGATGGGACTTGATCCTGCAAGGTGCTGAGCACTCTGGCTCCAAAGCAGCAAAGCACTTAGGGACTAAGCCCATGACAAATACGAAGACCTGCCTTTTTTCATTTTTTTCAAATGAATGTGGACATAAGTTTAACACAAACTGGGTGTTTATAAACAGCATTTACATTGACATTCAGTTATTATTTTATATTTTTAATAGACAGACTAGCTACTTGTACAATTTTAAACACGAGGGTAGATATTTAAGGGGAAAGCTTAATTTATTGAATGTTTCCATGGAATACAATGCCTACGTTGAATCATTGTGATTAATCAGAAAAAGAATGCCAATTCTAGAAAATGTCTAAACTTATACCAGAATCTATATTGTGTCAGTGTGGACTTCCCTTTCATAGGTTTCTTTCCCCATTTTGATATCATTTAAAAAAGATCTAATTTAACATAAAAGTGCATTAAAGTGCCATTGACTTTTAGATTTAAAAAGGGGGGAAATCCAGGAATTGTGCAAAATTATGGCTAAAATTGGATCATTAGCTGATGCTGCTCTGCATAGCCGTTGTGCAAACACAGTATGCTCTCCAAGGACCTCGACAAGACCTAAGCACAACAGGGTGTATCGAGGACAACATTTCAACCTTACTCTGAACTTTATCTGTAATAAATAGCGAGACTATGGTAACATGAGGTAACAGAGCCAGTAAAATAATGGGTCTCTCTGGGAACCCCAAACACCGCTAGCAAACTTTTGTAAACTAAAATGTTGTATTGATTTCACAGCTTTGGGTACCCTATGGATGTTTGGACCTTGTCCAGAAATTGTCAACTGCATGACCCGAAGGACAGGTCCTCATGTTCCATGGAATTTTCACACACAAAGGTTTTCTGCTGCCCTGATTGTGCACCAAGTATGACACACTTTAAAATTAAGCTGTAAAGAGATGTAAAAGCTTCTTTGCATACAGGATTTTTTTTCAAGCAATGTTCACACATATCAAGCATATCAAGGGCTGTGATTTGCCCAAGAATCACTAGGACTGATCCTTGACCTCCCACTAGAAAGGTCATCTTTGAAAATACATGACATATTAACTTAACATTTTCTAGCAGAAGCTAGATCCCTTATAGCATACCAATGGAAAGAAAAGGAGCATCCTTTCCCCCAACTCTTTCTGGTCAGCAAAATGTTGGAGGAATCATGATGGGAAAAGTTAATATACCAAAGATGGCCACACCAAAAAAGACAAAAGATAGTTTCAAAATATAGCTCCCAGTTACTGAGTTTTCTAACACAAAGCACTGCAGTAATTGAGCCAACACATCTAGAAATCCATTTTTAATATAAAAAGAAAAGGAGTACTTGTGACACCTTAGAGACTAACCAATTTATCTGAGCATAAGCTTTTGTGAGCTACAGCTCACTTCATCGGATGCATAAAGTGGAAAATGCAGTGAGGATGTTTTATACACACAGACCATGAAAAAATGTGTGTTTATCACTTCAAAAGGTTTTCTCTCCCCCCACCCCACTCTCCTGCTGGTAATAGCTTATCTAAAGTGATCACTCTCCTTACAATGTGTATGATAATCAAGGTGGGCCATTTCCAGCACAAATCCAGGGTAAACTTTTCTTTTTGCAAATACAGACTAACACGGCTGCTACTCTGAAACCATTTTTTAACATGAAGGCTTAGAGACAGATCTCCAAGCCTAAATCTTTTATAGCCTGCCAGAGCTGTAAGTTATGAGAGCTGGTAATGATCCCACAAAGGACCATTATGGTAGTTAGGGACTGGACAGAAATAGCAACTCCATGGCCCTTTATACTGACAGGAAAAGAGGTTGATACTATTCGAGCACCATGCCATTCAGAGATTCACTTGTGCCAGGAGAATCTGTTGGTAGCCAGTCAAGATGACTTAGCAAATGCTTTATGCCAGAGGAATAGCACAAAACTACAATAGGTGGCAGCATCTGGCACACAGAAAGACAGGCAATAGGCAACACACTGGACAGATGCTTTGGGTGATTTTGATCTCACAACAGTGTAAATCAGAAGTTGCTCCTTTGAAGTCAATGAAGTCACACTAATGTGGAAGCAGTGTAAATGAGCTCAGCCTCATGCCTATTTTGGTCCATAAGAATGGTCTCCTGTATGCAAAAATATGTTAGAATGGATATGAACACTCATCTGATAATTTTTTCTTCCCCCAGTGGAATCCTATTTCTATACATATGTCAAATTTTAATTTTTGTACTCTATGTAAACATTCTCATTTTACTTGTAAACAAGTGTATTTTATACAGAAATCAATGAGCTACAATGAACGTAGATCCCCCAAATCCCATTTTTACAAAGTCACTCTTCAGAGTACAACTGGACTTTAAAACTTCAAATGTGTGTGTAGGGATTTGCCGACACCCACTTTTTCGGATTAATGAATGAGCCCCACAGCCTACTGCACATCTGATGAGAACACCAGCTGCAATACAAAATTTCAATTTATCATATAAAAGACCTGCTGGGCTCTGCTAGGAAACATTTTTAGAGTAGGGGAGCTGAAAGGGGAAGGGTCACAGGAAGGGGACGGCTGAGATAGCCTGTTAAAATTAAGGCAGCCTTTCACAATTGTCATGAAACACCCTCAAACCAAGCACAACATCTGTGCACCCACCCTTATTATGACAATCAGGAGCACACATACAGTACTTCCTCCCAGACAAGCAGAATTTCACAAGGCTAGATTGAGGGGTATGTTGTGAGAGAAATGGACAGGTGAGGTTGTGATGGGCCATCATGGAGAAGTTGCGGTGGGCCATCTGAAGTGAGGAATAAGCCAAACCCTTTACATATAAACATGAACACACACAAATTGTGTATGTGTGGCCCCAACACTGCAACAGGATCCATATGGGTGGATCCCTGTGCCCATGCAGAAAAACTTGCAAGATCAGAGTCTAAGGATTTAATCCACTAGACAAGAACAAAGGACATATTAATACCTAAAATCAAAGAAAATATTAACTGGTTATCATGTTAAAAGTCTATTTTTATAACGTCTTTTATATTATTTACTTAAAACATTCAGTTACCGAGTTCAAAACTTCTTTGTTTTCTTTTTATCCGAAGGAAGTATGATGATCTCAGTTAAATATTTAGAGGTAAATCATCAGTGTGATGCAAGGGAACTGAGTTAGACAATTCCTAGTAAAATTAATTCTACTGTATGTGGCCTGGATTGTGAAATTTTAAAAATACATACTATAAATACATACTGTAAATTCAGCCACATTGAAATCAATGAGGAGTCTTGCATAAAAATGAATGGGGCAATATGTCCTATGGTTCGATAACACAGAAGATCTAACATTATTTATTAGTTGCTGAGAGCATGCATAGCCTGGGACCCATGAACGCACAGGGCTTTTCTATATTGACACTTAGTTCATGGTAAGCTGGGGCATAAATCTACCCTGCACTAACCCGCCACTCACTAACTGTCCATGTGGATCCTGCTTCTGTGCACTAAAAGGCACTTTAATCTAGTCCCATTTCCAAGTGGGGTAGATCAAGTATACTAGGGAACTCGTAGAGCCCAGCAGCAGGGTCCACATGGATAGTTAGCATGCCGCAGGCCAGTGTGGGATAGATTGACAAGTGCTCATATACACAGGACCATACAAAAGCAATGGAATTCAGAAAAGGAAGGCTGAAAATCTGCATTGACCTTGCAGCTTTAGCGTAAGTAAGTATGGGCTACCAGACAGAACTTCCAGACTTAAAATATGTATTTTTTTGCTGAATATGATGAATCATGCATGGCAACTATAATACCTTCTGTAGCTGAAGAATATATTTCATAGCTCTGTGGATTCTGAATCAATGGAAGATCCCAAATGTGTACTTCCTCACGAGTATTTACTTATAAACCCCACTTTCTGTGACAAATTTTGTTTGCAAATAAAAATAATAAATACACATTAAATTTTATCCATGGTAACACAGTACATGCATTTAAAAAAAGAGTCTGCTGTTCTAGGACTGTAATGGAGAAAACTCAATTTGTGAAGAGGAAGTAGAAAGCAAAGGAATTCCAAAAAGGCTCATTTACTCAGGGAATAATGTATCTCAAGTGTGGGAAAATTCCACATAAACATCTACAAACGTTTGTTCAAATCAGACAATTGATAACACATTTATCACATAAATCGAAGCCATGGGAATATGTTCTTCTCTTCCAAACTTTTTGAGTCAAAGTGGTGCCTACAGGTCCCAACTGAGATTAAGGTTCCAAGTGCTAGTCTTCATGTACATATATGTAAATGTGATCTAGATAAAATTACCATAAGGTAGGTGCACAATGGGTTGAAAGATGGTACTCAAAGAATAGTTATCAATGGATTGAGGGAGGGCGTATACAGACGGTTCCATAGGGATCAGTCCTAGGTCTGATACCATTCAATATTTTTTATTCATGACTTGGATATTGGAGTATGCTTTTATATTTGCAGATGACACCATGCTGAGAGGGGTCACAAGCACTTTGGAGGACAGAATTACAGTTCAAAGTGACCTTGACAATTGGTCTGAAAGCAACAAGATGAAATTCAGTAAAGACAAGTACAAATCACTTCACTCAGGAAGGAAAAATCAAATGCACAACTATAAAATGGGGAATAATTGTCTAAGTGGTAGTACTGTTGAAAAGGATCTGGGCGCTATAGTGGATTACATATTGAATTTGAGTCAACAGTGAGATGCAGCTGCAAAAAATTATAATATTCTGAGATGTATTAGCAGTAGTATCTTATGTAAGACACAAGAGGTGACTCTTTTCAGCACTGTGAAAACTCAGCTGGAGTACTGTGTTCAGTTCTGAGTGTCACACTTTATGAAAGATGCGGACAAATTGGAGAGAGTAAAGAGGAGAGTGTGATGTTATTAACGTGAACTGTGACCGTATAGATCATTGTTGCAACCAAGGTCCTATAGTTGCACCAAATCTTGTACAGATGAGGTCAAGTAAGGTGTCTACAGAAAGGTTTTAATTTGCTGGTTATGATTATGCTGTCTGCATGTGTGTATCATTTTTGTATTTGAAGTTATGAATATTGGCCATGTACTCGTATCTCAATGTGTTTGATACTAAGTAGTCGCAGTAAAGCTTCTTGAGAAAGGACTATTCTCAGTAAGTGCCCAGTCAAGAAACACTTAACTGACAAAGGACTTTGGAAGACGCCATCCACATCTGAGCTTTCCTGGGAACATTCTAACTAACATATAAACAATGGCGTCGGCCTGCAAAATGCTGAATCATTCACGGACATGTGACTTGCCCAGGTGGCTACAAACTTCATCTTGTTGCTGTGGTTTTGCACAGGAGAACAAAGGGGTTTCCGCCCACAAGAGAAAGAATATAAAAGGCCCTGGAAACCTCTCCATTTTGTCTTCAGCTGGCTCAAAAGATGGCCTCTCCACCCCCAAGAGATGCCTGAAAGAAACTGGAACAAAGGACAGTAACTACGGGGGAGTGAGTGATTGCTGGACCCAGACTAGGAAGGAGTCTAGTCTGTGAAAGAAGCTTATTAGAACATCTCTGGGGGTGAGATTTCATCTGTAATCTGTTTCTTAATGTATTAAGCAAAATAAAACAAAACATGCAAGTCTAAGCGTGGTAACTTACTTTGTTCTGTCTGTTATTACTTGGAACCACTTAAATCTTACTTTTTATGTTTAATAAAATCACTTTTACTTATTAATTAACCCAGAGTAAGTAATTAATACCTGGGGGAGCAAACAGCTGTGCATCTCTCTCTATCAGTGTTATAGAGTTTACCCTATATAAGCTTAATACACAGTAAAATGGATTTATTTGGGGTTTGGATCCCATTGGGAACTGGATGCTGGAGACAGGAGCACTTCTTAAGCTGTTTTCAGTTAAGACTGCAGCTTTGGGGGCATGGGTCAGACCTTGAGTCTGTGTTTCAACAGATTAGCGCATCTGAAGTTCCAAGTTGACAGAGAAAACAGGTTCAGAGGTAGTCTCAGCACATCAGGTGACTGTCACAGAGAGCAACAAAAATGATAAAAGATTTAGCAAACCTGACCTGTGAGGAAAGGTTAAAAAACTGAGCATGTTTAGTCTTGAGAAAAGAAGACTGAGGGAGACATGATAAGTCTTCGACTATGTTAAGGGCTGTTATAAAGAGCACGGTGACCAATTGTTCTTAGTGTCCACTGAAAGTAAGACAAGAAGTAATGGGTTTAATACGCCGCAAGGGAGATTTAGGCTAGATAGTAGGAAAAACTTTCTAACTATAGGGTTGGTTAAGCTCTGGAATAAGCTTCCAAGGGAGGTTGTGGAATCCCCATCATTGGAGGTTTTTAAGAACTAGTTGGACAAACACCCGTCAGGGATGATCTAGATTTACTTGGTCCTGCCATATCACAGGGGGCTGGACTTGATGACTTCTCGAGCTCCCTTCCAGTCCTACATTTCTACAATTCTATACAAAGAGCAAGTCCATACCTTAAAGAAGTTACATACTAAGAATCTGATTCTAAGACGACTTCACATTCTCTGAGTCCCATTCACAGGGTTAAAGTGAAACAAAATAGATTAAGGAAGTATCATTATTCCCATACATATACACTTCAACTATGCTCCTCCTTCCTACATCAAAATATCTTTTGGTATTTTTCTAAAAAGTTAGAGGTAATGAGTTTAGTATGGTACTACAATTAAGTAAGCTCTGATCTTGAAATTGGCTTAGAGTCCCACTGATATAAAATTGGGCCTCTGTGCAGGAGCTGAGGTCTACATGCACAGAACCAGTTGTGGGATCAGGGTTTTAGTATTTAACTGTTAGTATCTGACTGTCCTACTGTACATTAGAAATTAGCACCATTGAAGTATGGTTCCAGATCCTGTCATTGCCTTAGCTATTTCCAAGTTTCTGTGCTTTTCTTTAGTCGACCTTACAAAAGTGTCATTTTCTCATAACTGTGTTGTAGACCCAACAGCAGTTTATATTCCCATTTTTAAAGGCCTCAATTTACTATATGCAACTGATAAATGCAAAAGTAATGAACATTGGAAAACATAATCCCAACTACACATATACAATGATGGAGTCTCAGTTACCACTCAAGAAAGAGATAGTTCTTTGGAAACATCCACTCAATGTGCAGCGGCAGTCAAAAAGCAAAGAGAATGTTGGGATCATTAAGAAAGGGATAGATAATAAGACAGAAAATATCATATTGCCTCTATATAAATCCATGGTACGCCCACATCTTGAATATTGTATGAGATGTGGTCACCCCATCTCAAAAAACATATACTGGAATTGGAAAAGGGCAACAAAAATTATTAGGTATATAGGACAACTTCTGTATGAGGAGGGATTAATAAGAGTAGGACTTTTCAGCTTGGAAAAGAGATGACTAAGGGGGGATATGATAGAGGTCTATAAAATCATGACTGGTGTGGAGAAAGTAAATAAGGAAGTGTTATCTCATAACACAATAAGTAGGGGTCAGCAAATGAAATTAATAAGCAGCAGGTTTAAAACAAACAAAAGGAAGTATTTCTTCACACAACGCACAGTCAACCTGTGGAACTCTTTGTTAGAGGATGTTGTGAAGGCGAAGACTATAACAGCGTTCAAAAAAGGAACTAAATAAGTTCATGGATGATAGTTCCACCAATGGCTTTTAGGTATGGTGTCCTTAGCCTCTGTTTGCCAGAAGCTGGGAATGGGCGACAGGAGATGGATCACTTGATGATTACCTGTTCTGTTCATTCTCTCTGGGGCACCTGGCATTGGCCACTGTAGGAAGACAGGACACTGAACTAGATGAACCTTTGGCCTGACCCAGTGTGGCCGTTTTTATGTTCTTAAGCCAATTTTAATTTCAGAGATCAGATTGATGTTCAGATACTAGTGCTATATTAAGCATGCATAGAAAAAGCAAAGGGATTTTGCTCTGTGCCCTACCTTTAGATTTTTCTTCTTGTGCCTATGACCACAGTAAATTAAACCATACATATGTGCATTTTTTTTCCTCAGTGACAGCTACTCTCCACAATTTCCAAGACACTGTTTCCAATAAAGTTTCTCTGTATCAGTTATTTTCCAACTCTACTTTAAAAAACCCTGACTCTACCTAATCAAAACTTTTGTTTTTCTTTGTGAAGATTCCTCCTTTTGGGTATTTTTTATTTAAAAGAACTCAAATAACTAAAATGTTTTAATATTAAGCTTTGTGCTTCTTAAAGCTACAACAAAATATTTTGGAAGAGTTCCGTTTTCCCAAAAATTCTCCTTCCCCTAAACAAAAATTATTAGGGTTAGAATTCTGAATCCAATCCTAAATGATGATAGTGAGCTTGACTGACTATATACAGAAAAGTGGCAGGAGGAGAACAATTAATTAATCTGATCCTTGCACTCCATAGGGGCTGCTAGACACAGCATTTCCATCATGCATAATGGTATCTTTTAATGCTACAACAAAAATATCACAACAACATAACACCACAGTACAAACCTACCATTACTTGAGCCTCTTATAATATGTTTTAGTAGCTGAAGATAGAGATTATCCAACAATAAAACAACACTGTTCCTAATGTATAACTTTTTGAACAATGAAGTGATGGACGAAGAACATATATTTCTACGTAAAACCCAGTGTAGATTTTTGATCTATGGCTTTTGGGGAGTATATTTTTGCAATTCTGTTCTCAGCCAAAACTTCAGTATTAATAAAAAGATGAACAGGTAATGATCCAACTGTGAATGGGGATCTTGACTGGGATTCAAGGTTTCCAAAAATTCCGGAAGGGAATGCCTGAGCCATCTGTTGTTCATCATAGTCTTGTCTCTCCTTTGCTCTCCTCCACTGAACATCACCTGAGCCTCCATTTCTTTAAGCATTTCCCCCAGCCCGATGTAGTCTCCCTTGATGTGTTCCAGCAAGAATCTAGTAGTATCATTTGTTCTCACATGAAGGACAATCAGTGGATTCTTTCCTGCTCCCATTACGATCCTCTTCAGACTCAGCTGTATCAGCCTTCAGCCACATCCCAAATCTTAGCTCCCAACAGACAACACATCCTAGCCATGTCCCCTTGCCTCCAGCTACAAAGGCTACTTGTTATTGAAGGATCTCCCTGAGCTGGTTAAATCGTCTTTAGGGCTAGATTATGTTGTCAGTGTGGCAGAAATCTGGTGCACTAGAGAATCTGACCTCTTCTGTTCATTATTATTTTTAATTTTTTTCTTTTAATTCAGTGTTATAGTATCACCATTTGACTAGCAATCAGTGTATAGTGTACTCCCAAGTCTGCATAACTGAATCCCTATTATTTGCTCCCTTTGAGTATTTCTAGCTCATTTGTTTTAAATTTTTGAAAGGAAAATTTGGCTTCACTTATGAACTGTCCCTTCTGTGTGCATTTCTGGTTTCCCACATTTAAGAAAGATTAATTCAAACTGCAATAGGTACAGAGAAGGGCTACTAGGCTGATCAGAGGAATGGAGAACCTGCCTTATGAGAGGAGACTTAAGGAGCTTGGCTTGTTTAACCTAACAAAACAAAGGCTGAGAGGAAATATGATTGCTCTCTATATCGGAGGGATAAACACCAAGGAGGGAGATTATTTAAGTTAAGGACCAGAACTGGCACAAAAACAAATGAATATAAACTGGCCATCAACAAATTTACATTTGAAATTAGACAAAGGTTTCTAATCATCAGAGGAGTGAGGTTATGAAACAGGCTTCCAAGCAGAGTAGTGGGGGCCAAAGCCTAACTTGTTAGAAGATTGAGCTTGACAATTTTTTGGAGGGGATGCTATGATGAGGTTGCCTACAATGGCATATGGCCTATCTGCATCTGCTATTAGCAAATATCTCCAATGGCTGGAAATGGGACAGTAAAATGGGGAGGGCTCTAAGTTACTACAGAGAATTATTTCCCATGTGTCTTGCCCATATGCCCAGTGTCTAACTGATCACCATATCTGGGGTTGGAATTCAGAAATCTTTCTCTAAAATCTGATGTGTGTGTGCTTTATGGGCTAAATCCTGTAATCCTCGCTGATTGCTTTTAATAGGAGCTTTTTCTGAATATTGACTTGGTAATTATGGCAGAATTTTGTTAGGCTAATGGATGAACTAAATACTGACCCAAGTAAAGACCTGAGGAGTGACCGAAAATTAAAGCAAATTGGGAATACTAACTGTTGTCCACCCAGATATAAAATAATCTGTGCAATTGCTGAAGAAAACTAGTAATAGTAGGCGCCCAAATAGTAATCTCCTCTGTATGGTACTCAGGTGTGACCACATAAACTGAGATGTCAGGGCTCATGCAATCTCCTTTACAGCCACCACTCTCCACAAGACATTTTAGTGACTTTAGAAAATGTTACCATCCCTTCAACCATATTATGTGAAGAGAAGCAATAGATAAAAGTAAAGTAAGGTCACTTACTGCTTACAGAGACAATTACATTAAGCACTTCCCTGGGGATGCAAATATGAAATGACTACAACTACATCATCAGCAATAAGAACAAAACATATTGCATTTCTGTTCAGACGACCAAAACAGAGCCTCAGAAACTGCATGAAGCCAGCAGATAGCAGCCATTGTCATGCAGCACTTTTAATACAGTGAGGACTATATAAGCATTTTACCATATCTGATCCAGAAAGAAAAAGGAAAACCATGTGTAACCCATTAGCACTTGCTTTGACATTGTGCTGGCCTGGCATAAACCACTGAAACTCTAAGAAGACAAACATAACTCTTGTTCAGATCAAGAGTTTTGCAAAACACAACTTAATAGCAACCCTGGTCATCTAGGAGACACAATTGGTATATGAGAGCCAGTGTTGGCAGTGCTGCTAAATGGACACATAAGGGCACCGATATACTTCTTGAATAACTTGAATGACAAAGACAAGGAAAAGAATCAAATTTTGAGGAATTTCCTATTTCCTATTGGGAGAAGCTGAGATTGTCCACTCAAGTGCTAGACTGATCTTTTCCTGGCTATTTCTATTCTGCTCTCAGATTAATGTTTGTTTTTATAAGGGTATATTCATGCAAACCACTGGAACTGACTAGGACTTGTTCACTGGCACAACATCGATGAAGCGAGCTGTAGCTCACAAAAGCTCATGCTCAAATAAATTTGTTAGTCTCTAAGGTGACACAAGCACTCCTTTTCTTTTTGTGGATACAGACTAACACGGCTGCTACTCTGAAACTAGACAAATCAGGATTTCAGATAGAGTATGTTTGCAAAGACTTCCATAAATGCATGAATTTTTATCTTGCTGGCTGGAAATAACACAGGGCCAAAGTCATCCTCAGTATAACTTTACTGATTTCAATGGAGCTGCCCCAGGGATACATATAATTTTGTCTGTGAAGTTTGCATTTAGCTTTCTAGTGTGTCTGTTTTCCAGTGTACTGTACAATATAATAATTTTAAGCTTTAATATTGTTGGAAGGCAATGTGTACTGTTTTACCTTTAGTTTTTGTTTTATTCCATGTAATGTTTTGCCAATTTGGCATTCAAGTACTACTACTGAAATTCTGAATTTTGTGTAATGGACTGCAAACGGAGACTCTGACTCAATAGCACCTTTGTTAATTTACCCAGAACTACAAAAATGCTATTCAGTGCCCAAAATCACAGTGTATCCCAGCACCAATGCACTTTGATTGTTTAAAAGAAAAAACTGTGTAAGTGTACTGGACAACACAGAGTGCAGTCAATCCTTATTACGGGCCAGCTGTGCGCTCTTGAGCTCTTATGGATTTTGGTAAACAGCTATTGATCGTTTTCTTTGTTTTTTCTTTAAGAAAAAGCCAAAGGTGAACTAAAGCACCAGAAATGCCTGTATCAGTGCCAACTCCACTCCCTCTCCCTGACAAATGCACACTTTTTCACTTGCGCATTCCACCAGAACAGGAGTTATGGTTGAGCAAGTTACACATTCCAGATGTGAGGTGCTGGGAAAATCACAATGTGGGATTCGGGTTTGGGCTTTTTTCCTTTCTTAAAAATTCGATTCTCATTAGGAAATATTTCCGCATCTGTGTCTATAAACAATCAAAAAAGACTGCTACTAACGTTAGGGCCAACATTTTCAAATTACAAACAAGCATTAAACACTTTATTTTTTATCGTTCATCCATTAACTTTGAAAACTAGTGACTATGGGTTGTACAGCTATTTCAAAACTCAGGGGAAAATCTGGGGAAGATCTTCTTTTATTAGAAATATTGCCCTTGGAACATTCTTTGGAAGTTCCACCAACAGGGGTTTAGGAGGTAATGGAGTTCAAAGTTCATGGGGGTCTCTACTGAGGTATGCTTATCTGGGCTGCTTTAACTTGCCAGATGTGATTTCTTTTCTGAACGTGGTTTCTATGGGCCTGATGCAAAGAAACACTGAAAACTTTATACTATATCTATACATACGAACTTTTCGAACCTGGCAACCTAAAATTAGGATCCTAAAGCTGCCATTGAGTATCTAAGTAAAAGTGGCATGATTTTTCAGCAGTACTGTGCGCCTGTGGCCTCCCAATGTTTTTACTGAGAATCTTCTGATGGTCCAGGGATACACGGGACTAGGGCCACGAATTGTCCTTCCCCTACATTCCATGAGAGAGGGATCTGCAAAAAAAGTAATGCAGCCAGAGTCCCCTCTCTCACTGCAGGTTGTCCTGTTCTACTCAGCACTAGTGAGGTCTTAGCTGGAGTATCGTGTCTAGTTCTGAGCACCACCTTTTACGAAAGATGCGGACAAATTAGAGAGGGTCAAAAGGAGAGCAACAAAAATGATAAAATATTTAGCAAACCTATGAGGAAAGGTTAAAAAAACTAGGCATATGTCCTTCCTACGTGAAGTACTTTGCACTTATCTTTACTGAATTTCATATTGTTGATTTCAGACAAATTCTTCGATTTGTCAAGGTAATTTTGAATTCTATTTGTGTCCCGCTAAGTGCTAGCAACCCGTCCCAGCATGTAATCAGATTCTTCTGCTGCTCAGAAAGGTTACAAGAAGCAACGGAGGCAGGCACACTGTACCTATTGATGGGGAAAGGCATTCATGTCTTGAAGAGGTCTAAAATAGCAGAGAATCCCCATCATCAGTCAAGACAATGTAGGAGGAGCAGAGTAACAGATCTACCTCCAGCATACAGAAAGTTGCAGGTGGTTATGCTGGAGAACTGTCACAAGAGAAAACGTGCTTTCTCCCTTCCATTAACCAGGGAGTGGTTCAAATTTATCAGACACCTACCAGCAAAGATGTGATCTGATCAGAGTCCAGGGTCAGCACCCTGGTAAGAATTACAGCATTTACCAACTCTCTTAATTAGCAGATCAAGGCTGGATGTTGCCCTTGTACCTTGGAGGTCTGCAATATTTGCCTGTAACTAGTCATTTTAATTCTCTGGCTATGATACCTTACATATTAGAAGCGTTGTCAAGATACAAAGTGGCATGATTAATGCAAAAGAATCAGCAGCACCAGCTAGGAAATTTGAAAAAAAAATGCAGTTGTTTTCTTACTCTGAAAAAAGAGGCTGCAAGTTTCTTTTCAGCCTTAAATAAATAATAAAATAATAAATAAATATAATAATAATAAAAAAAGTATTTTCCCCCATGTGTAATTTTTTTACGCAGTTAGTAGATGAATTACTAACAAAAAGCAGATCTCACAGGTCCAGCAGAAGAGAGCACTGTAATTTTCCAATGTGGCATTTCTCTTACTGCTAAAAGGAATATTATAACAGTGCATAAGTTGGAACTGTAGAGTTAATCATCAACCAGTATTATTATCTCCTATTTGTATTACTTTTAAAATGTCCACTGTTTGTTTTTTTCATGTGTATGTTATTGGAGTAACCAGAAAACCCAAGTCAGGATTTGTGCCCTTTTCTCCTAGCTCAGGGGTGGGCAAAATGTTTGGCCTGAGGGCCACATACGGGATTAGAAATTATATGGGCCATGAATGCTCACAAAATTGAGGTTGTGGTGCGGGTGGGGGTGGAGGTTGCGGGCTCTGGAGTGGGGCTGGGGATGAGGAGTTTGGGGTGTAGTAGAGTGGTCTGGGCTGGGACTGAGGGGTTCGGAGGGTGGGAGGGGGATCAGGGCTAGGACAGGGGTGCGGAAAGGGGTGCAGGTTCCGGCTGGGGGTGCGAGCTCTGGGGTAGGGCTGAGGATGAGAGGTTTAGGGTGTAGGAGGGTGCTCCGGGCTAGGATCGAGGGGTTTGGAAAGCGGGAGGGGGATCAGGGCTGGGGCAGGGGGTTGGAGTGTGGGGAGAGGCTCAGGGGGTGCAGGCTCCAAGCAGCGCTTACCTTCCAGTGGCTCCTGGAAGCAGTGGCATGTCCCTTCTCCGGCTCCTATGCTCCGTCGTGGCCAGGCAGCTCTGCGCGCTGCCCTGTCTGCAGGCCCCATTAGAGCGTGTAGCAGCCAGAGCGGGGCAATGCCAGCTTCCAGGAGCCGCATGGTGCGGCCCCAACCCCGCGCCTCGGCTGGAGCACCAGAGCAGGGATGAGCAGCATGGTACAGCCACCAGCCCAGCGCCTCAGCTGGAGTGGGGCTGAGCCGCTGGTGCGGCCCTCAACCCAGCGCCTCGGCCAAGCCACGTGGTGCAGCCCCCAACCCAGCACCCCAGCCAGAGCACCAGAGTGGGGCCGAGCTGCGTGGTGTGGCCCCCAACCCAGCACCCCAGACGGAGCGCTGTAGTGGGGCCGAGCCACTGGTGCGGCTCGCAGGCCGGATCCGGCCCGCAGGCCATAGTTTGCCCACTCCTGTCCTAGCTGCTGGACCAAAGTAGACAAGCCAAAAATTCCTCTTCCAAACATCTTATAGTTGAAATTTGGAATATGGCATTTCAATCTGGGATCAAACTACTTTTTGGAAGAAATGGGGAAAACAAATCTTTTCAGTTACTTGTGTTATAGGAAGGAATACTGTTTGAGGCCCCAAGCATGTGCTTTATTTTACATAGGCCCGTGTGGGACGACTCATCATTTCTTTTAAATAGAAATTTGCAAGTAAACAGATCATACCGCAGGCTAACTACCTTTGCTCTTTTAAAAGAAACTCAAATATAATTAAACAAAGACCAACTCACAAATAAATGGAACTATGCACGTGCTTAAAGTTACACCCATGCTTACCTGCTTTGCTGGCTTTGGACAAAGGAAGAATTCTGTTTAAGACGGACACAGACAAACAGTGTAGTCTTAACCACTCTTCACAAATATGACTTATTTGTCAGGGGGTGGGTTTGGGGATTATTTTTGTGATGTTACTATTTATTTGAGAATTAAAATTTGGGGTCCCTAGACCTAATTCCCCATTGAATTGCTCCAGTTTTACACCAGCGTAATCCCTGAATATGGGGTGAATCAGGCCCCGAGTTTGGAATTTCAGATGCAGCTCTGAATTTCCGTGCTTTGGTGGGTTTAAGTCAGACCAGAAATATTACTTGGACATTGTTCTATGTAGCTGACATATTACAGAGCTGGTTGTCCAAAAGTTTCGTGTTAATTTGCAATACTTTGCAGTGCAAAATACTTTTCTAAATATACTTTTTCAAATGTTGAAATATCTCAAAATGCTGACGCTGCAGCACAGTACAAAGGAGGAAGGAATGTAGCAGTGTAGGTTCAGAGATGCCATTTTTCAGAGGAGATATTAATCTGAAATCCTTTCTGTGTATCTCTGGTGGGTAACCAAATAAGAGTTAAAGCTCAGTGACACTTTTAAAACAGAATAACAGCAATCTAGCTTATTCTCTGCTCTCCTGCTCACTCTCAAAAAAACAAGCCAGCCGAACGAACAAAAAAACAAAAAAATCCACAAATCCCAGATTTTAGTTGAACCTGTGTAGCAAATATTCTCATCCAAAAGAGAGCGGGACAATATGATGGAAATATCTTCAAAAAATTACTGCGGATATTTTCACCAATTTCATTTGCATAATTTTGCATTTGTTACCCCTTTGAAACTGGGAATTTCACATCATTTCAAGGACTGAAGATTATTTGCAGCAAAGTGTGCAAAAAAAAAAAAAGCTACTCATGCAAAAATTCACATTTTCAAAAAAGTCACAAAAGGAAGTTGTGTTGGTGATGCTAAAAACACAAGCCTTGTGGATTAATAACAGAAGTGGGAGACCTGAAACTTCTACCTCTGCTCCTTACTGACCATAATACTATGCTCTTACACTAGAGGAAAATCCTGACCCTTGCTCTACTCTCTGGCAGTGTAACTAGTGCAGTTCCACAACAAAAGAGGAGGTATCTGGATTTGCAGAGGGCCACACAAAGCTGCACTGCGTGGTACTAAACTGAGTCTTTTACAGGAGCACTCCATGTACAGCTGTGCTCAGGGGGCAGGTAGAGGCAGAACAGGGGATCTGACTTTCAGTAGATGGTCATGTTCTACCCCCAGAGTATTGATGTAATATTGCTGTAAGAGCTACTTCTTCTATTGGATTGCAGCTGGTCTTGGTTGAATGGCTCTGAAGACTTTTTCCCCATATTTTTATCTGTTGACAATTAAAGAAAAACCCTTCCCTGGTGAGAGCAGGGGAATCTCCCTTTCCCTTCTGCAGATTACTTTGCCACAGTTTGTAAGTCTCTTAATTCCTCTTTGGGATAGCAAGCTCTGGCCTTGTGCAATTTTTCTCATGAGTAGGAGAGGTTACAAGCTCAATTCCCATCCATCCCCATCCCCCCCCCGATTTGTACTCAACAGGTTTCACAGAGAGTATTTAATGTTAGCTAATAATATAATAATGTTATGAAGAGAAAATGCAGCAGGCTGTCCCCCTCTAGCTCATGACCAAAATTGCATTGCTGCCTATTGCTTAATGGCTGACGGGTTTTCTACAGAATCTCAGAATTATAACTATGTGACTCAGTTGCTTAGAGACAGTGAGCTACGTGTTTGAGTAGTGATTTCGGGTGCCTCAGTTTCGGAAAGGGGTCTCATTTTCAACAAAGTTCTGGGCAACCAAAACTGAAGCACCCAAAATCACTAATCACTTTTGAACATTGAGGTTAGTGGATATAGGACAGTATAAGAAGTATTCTATTGGGCCATATCATTTTTAAATGTTATAACCCAAGATAACTATAAATTAAGTCATGCTGTATATATGAAAATAATTGTAACATACATTGCTAAATAAAACAACTTGTATAAATGAATAAATGGTCTCTGAGAGAAGCATGGCATCATTCCAGAAAAGACTTGACCGAACTTGTGTGTTTCCTGTCTCCATCTGCAGGCAGGTCTTACTACCTGCTGTCTGTTGGACTGGTATCCTGGAACGTTTGGAGAATGTTTTCTTTTCTTAATTGTAATGATTTGCTTGTAAAGCCTTGGATGCCTAGCGAGTCTGTAATTTATTATTTTCCTGAGACAAAGGAAATAAATGCAGTTTCTCCTATTGCAACCATAAAAAAAGGATATATTTTATAGATTAAACAAAAAAAAATACATTACAAAGTTGGTATCATTCTTATTTTGCCTCCTTTGAAATAGGGTAATTCCAAATTATACACACTGACTTCTGGAGATCAGATCTGGTGATTTTCTGAAAATATTATTCACTAAATCCAGAGAGGTTTGTTGGCTCCGATCCTGTTTTTCTTACTTTTTCTGCAGACCTCACTAACACCAGATCACTTTACACTGTCAATATTAAAATGCATCTCAGAGTTACCCATCTCTAGCATGAAAGTCAGCAATACCAAGCTGAAACCAGAAGTCCCCCTTGGAACAGTGTCCAGCACCTCTTGGAAGACAAATGATCCTATTTCAATCTGTATGGAATAAATATACACATTAGCAGTCCGTATATGTCTTTAATTGTGTGTCGCTACAGAACAGCTAGTAACTTTGGCATTGTGCCTATACATGCTTGAAGAAATACTTGTAAACAACATAAGTAATACCAGTAAGATAAAAGTCCTCTTAAAATTCATCACTAAGGAAGCCTCCCAGTGTCAACTGGAGTTGTGCAGTTAACACTCCATGCACTATTTCAAAAGTAATGGAAAATGGGCAATATATATGACTTATTTGAAACACATTAAAAAAGAATTTTATCAGAGCCATGCATTTGTGCCCATGTTAAAGTGGTTATATTGTCTGGCACTTTGTTTTGTTTTATTTTTAAATTATTTGGGTGAGCACATATGTTCAGGTGTTTTAGTGATAATAATCAGCTCATTTGCCATTTGAGCAATGTAGCAGCTTCCTTGCCTTTTTACCACACCTAAAAACCCACTCACTCTCCCACGCTTTCCTTTGGCCACACTGTAGAGATACCAATTAATACTATTGTGCACCCACACAAAGCCAAGGATTTCCTGCAATCAACAAAGTCAATTACAAGTGCCATTTAAAACAGCTCAGGGAGATCTGAAGGGGACAACAATATGCTGTTGGAACACAATCTACACATACACCACCTATGTCCAAGACTCTCTGGCTATAAGACAAGGGATGATGTCTCTTGTAAAATCCAAAAAGTGAAACTGATCAATTTAAGAACATTTTCTGGTCCTGACTATAGCTTTTGTTGATTATTGAGAGAACAACTTTGGTGCACGCTCTGTATGCCCACTAATTTTCACACATAAAATCTGCCCTAATCTTACCGTCCTACGATCCACTAAATTTTAGCTTAAAAGGGTTATTTTTTCTATAGCAAACATTTAAAAAGTACAGACTGTATGGGAAGTTAAAATATCTGATATAAAGTTGTATTGCAGAAGAGAATCACAACTATTTGAACGCTTTTTACAATACAAGATTTTTTGACACAGCGATGTACAATTAGATATACTGCATATTTAAGGAGTTTGCTTAGGCTTCAATTTACCCGAAAAAAAAAAAGTTATGGGTTATATTTTAACAAATATTCCACTAAAAGATATATTTACAATAATGCTATTTCTTCTTGTCCACCATGTGTCCAGAGGAACTGTAATAATACAGGGATTGTAAGAATATTTTTTATCTGGTTTGTGAGGTGCTGAGATACTGCAGTGGAGAGGTTGATACAAATAGATTATGATTAAGATGACAATTAGCCACCAATTTTACTTCAATTGAATTTAGCCATTTCTTGAACTAACCAAGTGAATTTTTTATAACTTTATATAAAGTAACTCCTATTTATGCAACTGAGAATTCCTTGTGAGTATCAAGTGTGAGAGAGGATTTAATTAGACCATTTTCTAAGCATTCAGAAACCAACTTTGTGCCAACACTAAGCGGCAAAGAAAAAAGGAAATCTGTTATTTTATAGTGTAATGTGAACAACTAAATGAGAGGCCTCTAAAGAAGGAAACTTCATATCTCAGTGAAACCAATTTTGTTTTTAAATCTAAGATAAGCTATTGAAAATTCATTGAAATCAATACAGCCCAAGAAATTTTCACATGCTTCTACTTTTATACTCAGCTAAAATTTTAAAATACACCATACAAACTTTTTAAAATTGGTTTCTGGACTTGTTCTGGATCAGACAGTGAAATATTTACTGCCAAAAATGAAAGTAGCTAATAAACTTTACAAAAAACGGTAGAGCCCAGTACATGCAAGTCATATGCCGAATAACTGTTGATTTTCTTTCTGCTGATTAACCTCAGATCTTCACCAGCAGTCAATGGGTACAAAATCCTGTGGAATTTGCTGCACTAACCCGGCCAACCAAAACAACCATCAGATCCTATGACACTGGACAGGTCATGAGCTGTCATCACTGACCACATTACTGTTCTCACTCTTATGCCAGAAAAAGAGCCTGTTTTTTATATTAAATGCAGGCTCTCACATCAATTTAAAAAAAAATTACTCGTCTGTAACAGTATTTAAATTTCAAGCAATTGTTTTGATTAAATCACAATCATCTCTCTTTTCAGTTCACTCAAGTTAAACTCAAGAGCCTAAATCCCTCTTGAAAATGAGATTTAGCCCCAAAATCAGTTAGGCATTGCAATGCTGAGCACAGAAATGCTTAAATAACTTTAAAAATCTGGGCCTGTGTGGCTAACTGTCATCTGACTCACAGGTAATGGATATTTCTTAACAGGAATGCAGTTTGTTTAACTTTCACATTTTGCGAGCGATGATTCCTTGGCAAACACACAGATACCATGCAATCACGGGTGTTTGGTAAGTGAAGTTTTCTGCTGAATTCCTCATTTCATTTCCTTCTTTTGGCAGAAGGAAAGGGAAATTGATTTTTCTAAGTTACTATGAACCAAAATGTAACTCAAACTGGCTCTAAGAACTTGAAAAGGTACAGCAACAAAAACACGGGAACACCCTATACCAGTCTGGGCACTGACACATAGAAATATGACTTGATATGAGCAACAGCCACAACTAACACATGATTTATTGATTATTACCCATCTTATGAAAGGTCCGCAGCTTCTTAAACAAGAAAATCCTATCTGCAGCATGAGAGTTCCACACATGCCAGCAGGTGACAAGAGGGTTGGATGACACACAGGATCACACAGCAGGCAAATTCCAATCATTGTTACATTGGTGCAAATCCAGAGTAACGCCACAGGGACAAAATCCGTGCTCAGACACACCACTGTAAATCCAAAATAAGTCCATTCAAGTCAAAGGAGTTATTCCGTATTCATGCCAGTGTAAAAGAGATCAGAATTTGGCCAAGTGTCTCATGTTACTAACGTTCACAACACTTCTGGTATTCTTGTTCTTGTCTTCTGTCTTAAAGAACCAATTAGTGTGAGTACAGTAACCACATTTCATTTTGCATGTCACTAATCTTGCACTGTACACATACAAATAGTGAGTTTTTTAACTTCTTGGTACAGACTGCACAGCACAGGGCTGTAGTGATTCCTCTTATTGCTAAAAATTAGTGGCCCAAATTCTTTTCCCATGTACCCTCTGTGAACTTTGATGTGAAGGCGGTAGCACAGGTATTGTCAAGGTTCCTCCCCCACTCTGAACTCTAGGGTACAGATGTGGGGACCTGCATGAAAACCCCTTAAGCTTATTCTTACCAGCTTAGGTTAAAACTTCCCCAAGGTACAAACTATTTTCCTTTCACCCTTGGACTTTATTGCTGCCACCACCAAGCGTCTAACAGATATATAACCAGGAAAGAGCCCACTTGGAAACGTCTTTCCCCCAAAAATCCTCCCCAAACCCTATACCCCCTTTCCTGGTAAAGGCTTGATAAAAATCCTCACCAATTTGCATAGGTGAACACAGACCCAACCCCTTGGATCTCAAGGACAATAAAAAAAGCAATCAGGTTCTTAAAAGAAGAATTTTAATAGAACAAAAAGTAAAAGAATCATCTCTGTAAAATCAGGATGGTAAATACCTTACAGGGTAATCAGATTCAAAACACAGAGAATCCCTCTAGGCAAAACCTTAAGTTACAAAAAAGCACAAAAACAGGAATATACATTCCATTCAGCACAGCTTATTTTCTCAGCCATTTAAACAAAACAGAATCTAATGCATATCTAACTAGATTACTTACTAAGTTCTAAAACTCCATTCCTGTTCTGTTCCCAGCCAAAGCATCACACAGACAGAGAGAACCTTTGTTTCTCCCCCCTCCCCAGCTTTGAAAGTATCTTGTCTCCTCATTGGTCATTTTGGTCAGGTGCCAGCGAGGTTATCCTAGCTTCTTAACCCTCTACAGGTGAAAGGGTTTTTCCTCTGGCCAGGAGGGATTTTAAAGGTGTTTACCCTTCCCTTTATATTTATGACAGGTATAAATTAGAGAAAAATTTGGTCCCACTACTTTGCAAAATATGCTACAGAATATTTACTAGTACATTATTAGTGATCAACAAAAAATTAAAACTTTACTTGTGAAACAAATGAAGTATTTTATCTGATGCATTACCCTTATTTAAAAAAAATGCATTTGTTCAATTGCTTGTTAATTTGCAAAACCTGTAATCTACATTGATTCTCTAAATCATGAATGCAGTTGATCTTTCAATCAAATTAGCAAGGTTCTACTCACTTCATTTTATTGGTTCCATTCTGTTCCATTACTTCCATTTAGAGCTTAACAAATTTATCTTCACATTTTTTCTGACATGTAACAATAGCATTTGTTACCTTGTGGAAGCAAATGTGGATTGACATCCAAGTTAATAGATGGATATGGATGATATCTCTAGAAAATATAACCATGACAAACAGCATACAGGGAATAACTGAATGCTAAGAAAGGGCACCTCACACCTAAAAATAAGCCTACTTCACCAAAACAATCTTTTCTTGTCCTTTTTCTAAGATGGTTAATGTTAATGTATGAATAAGAAATGTCCATCTTTGTAAATACTGCGGATATGAAATGTTAATGTTTCTGTTTAGAGAGATAGTATGTTCTGTCTTATACATAGTAGGTATTTACACTACTGATTTCTTCTTCTGTGGCAGTCCTGCCCTTAAAAGGATGACTGAAACAGTTCAGGTTCTAATATGAGGGGATAGTAGCATCGGGGGTATCAGTTTCATCCCAGTCTTTCACTTCTAAATACTGTATTCGTGGCAAAATATTGTTAGTGCCATAATGCAGATCATAAGTAGACATTAGCTTGTTAGGGTGTTTTCAATACTATTTCTTTCCAAAGGTTCCCATTATGTTTTCCTTTCCTTCCCTTCCTCCGACCATTGAGATATAAGACACAGAACTAGATCTCACTGACAACTGGGTTTCTGAAAGGGAATCCTAATGAAGTTTTATATCAATTTTATTTTATTTTTATTAGCCCTGTGTGCATTTGCATTCTTGAGCAAAACTCTTGCAAGAACTCTACTTAAATTCCAAACACGAGCTGCTTGCTCATTTTCACTATGATTTACATGAAGGAAAAACATGCAAGTTCTGCATTTGTGGAATGATGGTGTGCTGAAATGTTAAAATGGAAAGGAGAACTAGCCATAGCACAGCTAACATACAAAAGGTCCACCCACATGATTCATGGGTCTAACCCAATGCCTGCTGAAAACAATGGGAGTCTTACCATTCACTTTAAATGCCCTTAGAGTAGGCTATATGACCCAGCTCCTCAAAGGTACCTAAATACCATAGAGGATCTGGGGCTACGTGCCCCCTAAATAAAGCCATTTCATTTTTAAACTGCATTTAGATTCTGCTTCAAGTGGTAGCATTTTCTAACAGTTAAAGGTGGTGAAGGACTCCTAGGGTCTTTTCCCAGACCTGCAGTCACAGGAGGCCTGATTCTAATTTCAATTACATCAGTGTATAAATGAGGAGTAACTCAGATTAAATCAGTGTAAACACACCAGAGTAAAAATCAGTGAAAGCAAGCCCCTCTGTGTGATAAGTCCCACCAAGAAGCTGTGAGCTGCAGCGGGGGGTTGTTATCTGAAATTCAGAGAGCCTGTTTGAACCAAATAAAACCTACAGACTTCACTGCCTCCAAATGCACCACTTTATTAATGAGAGCTCTCCTATTCATTTACAGATATTATACAATATCATCAACAACTTTATATTTGTTGTAGCATTCTGAATCGTTTCCTGAGAGGTGCTGAGATATCAAATGCATTCCATTAAGAGCTGCTCTAATTATCCTCATCCAAGCACTTCTCCTAATGGTAAGGAATATATAGCAAATGGCCAGAGCTGGGGGATGAAAAAGAGATTGGACATAGGGGCAGATTCTGCACTATGCCTTGCAGGAGGCATACCCCGTTAGGAGGGTAGCCAAGGTGACTTTATACCACTGTTGTGTTTCCAAAATTCTGGGCTTGCCAAGGACCAGAACAGCCCCTAATGTAAGTTATCCTATCTTGTAGTGTCTGCACTGACACCCTCTGAGGCCATCTGTGATCCAGATTAGCCAGAGCACAGAGAATTCCAGGCACATCCCTATGTCACGTCTGGAGGAGGCAGTGTAGAGCTAATTCAACAGCCCTAAGCCACACAGAAAACCCCCTTGGCACCAGATATATTTGGTGACTAGAAGGACATACCTAGGTTCCCGCTCCTATGTCCCACACGGAAAGGTGTAAAGGGGCTGGATTACAGCTCAGAATTATGGACGATGTTGGACTCTAGTTGGTGCCTGCATTCAGGCAAAAACCCTATCCACCTCTGCAAGCTAACTGAAATGGCCAAAGTCCTGTATTTGGAACTAAAAATTGTAAGTTCTGTTTGTGATGTCACCTGTTTGCAGCTGGCAAATGATTCTGCCTGCCCATGGCTTCATTAGATGGAATAAAAATATTTGTTCTGGGATCACTAGGTAGATTACACAGCTTGATTCTGGGCTATAAGGTTGGTATTTCATCAGCTTCCTCCAAAAAAGGCTTCATCAGTCACATTTCAGAAGCTACTGTACTGTAAATCTACAAATAAATGATTAACAAACATTAACATGGGGATGATAAAACATCCACTGTAGACGGATGTGACATTTTGTGGAATTCTTTTCAACATGGGATAGTGGGAATCTCCTAAAATATGGAGAATCATACATGTCACCATCATTTATATTCCTGCCATTACCTCTTTTTATGTTGTGGCCACCACTTCTTAATAGAGTTTCTTACTAAGAGAGAGAGGCTATAAAAGATATCTCGGGTTTTCTTTAAAATTTTGAAAAGAACCAATACAACTTTGAGATTTTATGTAGAATAACATGAGGAATGTAAAATTAAAGCTGTTATTAGAAGCAGTTGAAAGCAGGCAGCGAACTGAAGCTGTGCCTTGCAATCTTGGCTATTGTTATATTATTGCAAAGTCCCATAGGCAATCCTCACATGTACAGTATAGAGACTTCACATCCTGGCTCTTTTGATTCTTTTGTCCACCCTCCAACCTGCACGGCCAGGAACTTTCAGTTGAGAAAGATTTATGAAGCCCCCACTAACAGGGTCAGCCCTGTTATATCACCAGAGGGCTTCTTCTTAAAAATAACAACATCTATCCACAGCTCTGTAGGGCGGCCTCTCTTGGCAGAAGCATTTTGTGTTTGTCTTAACAACCAGAGCACACAAAAGCCCCCAGTTCCAGTGAGGGGTGTCCATCAATTCTGTTAGGCACAGTAGCTCTAACTCCTGGTATCTGTCAGCTCTATGTCATCTAAGATAACTGATATTTTCAAAGAGCTGCTCCAGATTTTGAAAGGGTAGCAAACTGCATCTCGAGAAGGTATATTAAGATTTAGAGATGCTTTTAACCTCAGAAGATCTCATCCAGGAAAATAGTCAGTCTGACGAAGTTCCTAAAAAACCTTCAGTGCAAACGTATTAAACCATTTCACAGACTGTAATGAGTAAAATTTCACTGCAAGACCTTTTTATTTTTATGAGAGACACTAATAATTTTAAATAACTACTTAGCACAATGAACTTGACTAAAAGTTCTCGCAATTTAAAATAATGCAAGCTACTTTTCTTTCAAGTGGTCTACATCTGAGCCAAGACGTTTTTGATTTTTGATACTGCCTTTGATTTAGTGTTTTAGTAAAAAAAAAGAAAAAAAAAAATCTGGAGAAAAAAAATACATACAAGACTTCTCTCAAAAGGTGTAAAATGTAAAAATAGGTAAGAAAAAAAATTCTATGCAGTCATTATTTCCTTAGCAGTTCATGCTTAGAGATTCAGGCAAATCCTCAAATAAGCTGTCCTACTCTGTATTCACTCTTAAAAGAGATAAAAGGCTGGATTTGATTCCCATTGCTCTCCTCCTGCTCCAAAGAATATGCTCTTAAATTTATTTTATTTATTAAAGTGTTCCCCTCACAGTGAGCATTCTTAACAAGTTTAGTCCCCTGTGTTGGGAGAAGAAAGAGTCTTTTCATGGGTACTTAGCCAAGGGTTCCTGAGAGTTAATACTCCCACTCTTCTTCCTTGAGTGTCAAGGGATTTTTAACATCCGCAAAACAGACAGGAACTTGGTTTTATGCCTTAAGAAAAGAATAGATTTTTTTTCCACCACATCATAATCTGCAGTGCAATTACTAATAAAAAAGTAATATTCTGTGCTATAAACTGAACAATCTGCGAGGAACATTTATTGGTAAGGCACAGTTCTAAAAGCAAAAAGGCATAAGGAATTTAAATCAAGTTTTAAAGTGAATATAGAAATCAACAACATTAAAAAATGTAAAAAAGAAAACACAAGCACTACATAATGCAAAATGTTCTATATGGTAAACAGAAGTCTGTAGTGTGCTCTCGTATCACAACACAGCGAAATGATTTATTTTTTCTGACACATCAGTTTGAGTATTAAATTGTATTCATTATATTAAACATGTTGGCCCTGACTCTACCATCATAACCTCATAAGTGAACCTTATGCACCTGCAGAGGACCATTAATTTCAATGGGGCTCCATGTGGAAGTGAGTGTCCACCTGTACAGATCCAACAGCATGATAGGGCCACGGCCTGTCATTTATTAAATAGAAAGTTATTTCGTATGACCCAGATAAAAATTGACAGAAGGAACCAAGACTCCACCCCCTGGTGGGTGTCAGGAGAAGTAGAGAGGCCATGCAGGTGTTTGTGTGGGGCTAACTTCCCTTACATCAGGATGCTAATCTGCAATCTGTCCCTAGTTTGGCCTTACATGGATGCCCCTTGTAATTTTTTCTAAAGGGGCCCTTATTCAGCTCAGAATTGCCTGAGGGCTAGTAGCTACAAAAGTTTTTCCATATATTTTATAACTACAAAATGTTTGTTCAAGATTTATTGCTGCACCAAGCAGAATTTGCTCTGCTTACCAGTAACAAAACAGTCCCATGGAACGAGCGCTCACTGTAATGAACAATTTGGGGAAAAAAATCAGATGAGCGTATAATTTATCACAGCTGTTCTCTAGCTTAAATAGAATAGTAAGGATGCCTGAACATTTCACAGTGCACTAATTCTGAACACTAATTGCATGTCTACACTGCAGCTGGGAGCAAGCCTGCCAGCCAGGGAGACAGACTTGTGCTAGGGAGGCTTGCGCTAGTGCACAAAAAATTGTTGTGTGGACATTGCAGCACCGGAGGAGGCTTGAGCTCGGACCTCCCTGCACCCTGGGTCCGAGCTTGGGCGGCTAGCTCGAGCCTCTGCCAGAGCTGCAATGTCCACACAGCTATTTTGAGCCACTAACACAAGCCTGTCTACTCAGGCTTGGACGTTCACTCCCAGCTTCAGTGTAAACACACCACAAGTTACTGGGAAAAGTCTTCCATTCTGAGATGTATGCACATGTTGCTGTGGAGTCAGAAGCTGGTAGAAGCAACACAAGTACTCATTGTTTGAAAAAAGTATACAAGTAATTCACTACACAAAAGTTGCCACTGCAGTATCTTTTGGTTTATTTTAGAAATATGGTCACCTTTATAACAGGCCATTGGGAATTAGATAGCTGCCTACCTTAAATTATCACATTCCTAGAGGCACAATCATGACTGTGTCCAATACAAATGCTTGAACAATGACATTGAAAAATGTGCTTGTCCTAACGTGAGGCTGGGTTTTCTTCCATAGCTGACAAAAATATCAGTCATTGGGTACGGTTTTAAAAGGGGCTGTGCTTTCCAAAGGCATCTATATTTTCCCAGCTGACAGACAAATTTCTGCCAACCAGAGCAAGATAAAATAAGAGCCATCAGACTGAAGATTTTCCTACCTGCATTCCCAAATAAGAGGGGATTGTGAAAAGATGGTGCTTACCTATCCTCCAGAGTCAAGAACAGGAGCATCCCTACACTGTTCCAGTTATCAGAGGCGAGAAGGTGAAGCTCCCCTAAATCCACTTTAAAAAAAAAACACCTTTCACATAACAGAAAATGGGCCCTCAGGTCAGATCCAGGTCCACGCATCTTCCTTTAGTACCTTACTTCTACTGGGCTGCATGGGATTAAGCACAGGGATTAAAGAGTGATGGTGACTTCTTTTTGGTCTAACTCAGTGGGATGGCCTGTCTTCTGGGTAGGTTATCAAACCAGAAAGTCTTTTGTCGTCAGCCTTTCACAGCATGACCGGCTCAGAAATCCACAGGTATCCAAAATATCCCCCAGACTCAAATATAATTTATCTTTAGAGTTCAAAAAAAAAAAGTGTTTGGTTTGGTTTTCAACCAGTGTCTTCATGCTGAGGATATCACTAAGGTAATTATACAAATTACTTCATTACGAATTACAAAATAGGTTTGAGAATGACAGAGATATATTTTCTAACAAAGTCTTTATGCAAATTCCTGGTAGTTAATGTATTTTAAACTATCACGCTTACTAAAAATTCAACAAATTAACAAATATGTATTGAAAACATTGGTGATAGTTTGAAGTGTTCACTACAAACGGCAGGTTGCCTAGCAGAAGCGGGTTTAGTGTATGTTGATGTGTAATCATATACGTGACTTATACTTTAGATTTTAAAGACACATCTGTGGACAATGATAAGCTTTCTATGGAACTCTATTGGCTTCAAACCTCCAAGATTATACAGGATTTTATTTGACTATGGTACACATTTTAAAATTGAAAATATGCCACATAAAAGGATAAATCCATTCAAGGGCTCAATGACTTGTCAGGTATTCTCTTCTAATATGGACAGATGTACAATAAAATATTTGTCCTATGCGCCAAACTTTTGAACACAGTCTTTCAAACTATTGCCAACGCATATGCATATAGTCTGTTAGAATGGAAAGTGTTAAATCTCCCACTGTGTTTAAGTACCGGAAGTATTAATCATGACAGTCTTTGTTTTTGTGTACGTTTGTCTCAGGTTCTTAATGTTTTTCAAATTAAAAGTTGCTCCCAATTATTTGTTTTACTGTGCTACTCAACCTTTGCACAAGCTTTAGTTATGTGATTGCATTAAGAACATTAACATGGCATGAAGTCTTGCTACTGTATCACTATAAAATAATTATTGGACACTGTTTTGTTTTTAAAAAAGCAAGGAGGATTATAGAAACTATAAATTAACAAAAATTACTTACTGAATTATTTTTACACATTATGCTGTAAAAATAAATGTCAATGACTACAGAATGTCCAGGATGTCACAAAAATAATTCGCTATAGTAATAACTCACCATGTTCTGGTTTGGGATTACTGTTTCCAACAACTTACTGATGAGTGACTTCTGAGACAAGCTTATTTATGCTACTTCAGTCACTTGCAGTCACTGACGAAGCACAGAATGAATTTTCCATACTTCAGTTTCTGCAGTTTGTTAAAGATGAAAAATAGTTTCATTTCATATGCACTGTGTGGAGGTCAGAAGATAGCAAACCATGTTTGTACAAGGTATTACTGCATCTCTCTAGTCATTTGGAAAATTAAATATACTAATGCACTCATCAAGTTAAAACGTGCTACTCTCTCCCCCTAAAAATTTGCAGTTCAAACAGCAATTTAGCTTCATATTTATTCATTTTATAAATCAGAGATATGAAATAGTGAAAGGAACTTTGGTTCCTGATCCACTGTGCTGGCAGACTATAAATGAGGAACAAATTTTTCTGAAGACATCTACCATACATTTTTACAGCAATGCATATGATTTTTGAATATTTTTAACAAAAACCCCCACATGTAAGAGAGCTTTAAAACAAATTCTTCCCATATCTCTAGTAACATTTAATAATGAATATATTAACAAATATGAAAGAGTCTTCACACTGATTTAAATGCATTAAATGCTACCATAAGATGTGTCGTTAAAGCTTTTGCAAAATAAATGTGCGGGTTTTGTTTGTATAAGAATTACAAGAATAAATCAGCACATTTTAAAAAGAAATGTACCTTGCACTATTTTATGTTTTAATGAGGTCATCTGCAGATAAAGGATAAAAATGTGTTCTCCGGTCTTTTCAGTTCATTTTTAAAGAAATATAATAATAGCAAACAAAGTAGTTTAATACTAAATACAGACTGGTGCCTGCACTGGTGCCTCAGTGTAATGGGCTGAGGACATTTCAGTATGGTTCTAAAGGTTTTATTGTTTCTTCAATGGATCCATACAACACACAGTAGCAAATTTCTTCTCAGTGTGACATTGCAGCTTGCACTGTGTTCATGACATTCATCCACCTGGAGACTGCCTACAGTGAGAAGGTTTTATCTAGTAACATTCCAATTTGAAATCTTCCTTTTATTTTCCCTTCTCTCCCTCTCTCTATCTTTAATATGCTTGTTTTTACTGGACTTTATTCAAATGTTTTTGGCTTATTCTTATAGCTATACTGAGTTTGATATTGCCATTGATTTATACGCTGGGGCTAAACCAAGGGATCCAGAACCCAACCTTAGTAGCACACAGACTGCTAAATCTCTCTGCAGAGGCCAGGAAATACATGGGAATCCTCCCCAAGGCAGAGGAGGAGGTGTAGAATTGCTCCAAAGGCGACTTGAAGGTGTCTGTGCAACTAGTCTACCAGCAGTGCCCATCTGAAGAGCCACATTTGGCACGTCAGAATGGGACTCTCTCCTAGTGCAGTTGTCTGAGGAGTCAGGTTGGTAGGTTGGCTGCTGAGACACATCTCCACATCACCCTTCTCCCGTCCCAGCATAATGGGGCACACCGGGTGAAGGGAGAGGCGGAGACTTGTTTCTAAGGCTGCCTCAGGAGTAAAGTACCAGCCATGCTACTGTAATTGATCAGTCAAGAAGCCCAAAAGAGGCTAATCAGACTGACATTGGCTTGAAAGAGTTTGTAAAGTTTGGTGACAATATTCAATCATTTAGGGGCAAAAAAAAGGAGGGGAAGGGGATTTTAGTCCTAGCCAAAATGAAAAGCTCAACACAGTCTTACTTACGAAGTCACTATGACATCTCCATAACTAACATAGCAGTTCCTCACCTAAAGGTCACAAGGGGGTCACTAGCAGTTTGGTGGATTCTGGCTCACTGCCATTCCCTGTGTTATGCCTTCTGTCGAAGTGTATTGGTTCAGTCACTTGGAATTAGTTCTCAGACACCAGAAAATGGAAAGGTGCTCTATAAATACTGTGCCAATTCCTGCCAGGACCTTTTAAGGTAAAACCTCTGAAGCAGTTTGGCAGCCACAGAAGAGAATTCTGGTGGGCATCTAAAGAGGACGAGTTGTAGGTGATAACAGTTGCAGAAATGATATGAAAGAGGTTGAAAATCTGTATCTTGATAGTTAACAGATGAAATAAAGGAAAAGTTATGAAAATATAGAAGAAGAGAGAACTAGGTCTGTCTTTTTTCCCTCTTGTGCAAGTGGTATAGAGGGAATCTCTCAGTCACTGTCCCCCCTCCCCTACTACTATGCCAGGGGGTTCAAAACCCAAGCCTCAATGTCTACTGAAGCTTTCCTCTTGCAATACACTGAAACACAGTTTTACAGAGTATCAGAATTACAGTGTTGAGAAAGTAAATAAGGAATACTTCTCATAACACCAGAACTAGGGGTCACCAAATGAAATTAATAGGCAGCAGGTTTAAAACAAACAAAAGGAAGTATTTCTTCACACAGCACAATGTCAACCTGTGGAACTCTTTGCCAGAGGATGTTGTGAAGACCAAAACTATAACTGGGTTCAAAAAAGAGAACTAGATAAGTTCATGGAGGATAGGTCCATCAATGGTTATTAGCCAGGGTGGGCAGGGATGGTGTCCCTAGCCTCTGTTTGCCAGAAGCTGGGAATGGGCGACAGGGGATGGATCACTTGATTATTTCCTGTTCTGTTCATTACCATTGAAGTACCTGGCATTGAAGTACCTGACCCAGTATGGCCATACTTATGTTCTTATGTATCATTTTTTTGACCTTGAGATAGCACAAGGCACTTTTCTCTGAAGATCATTGAACCCTTTGTGAAATAATGGGACATTACTGCACTGTTTGATGTCTGCTTTCAGGTCCTTTCAGATCTTTCTCTGGCTGCTCGGCCACATTACAGCAGGAGCCTGGGATTTCTGTCACGTGCCAATCCAAGAGAAAGCATTTCCACGATGAGCTTATGGAAGACAACCTGAACTAGGTGCAATACCATAGGGAAAAGGACTCACGGCAAGTGGAAAGGCACAGACAGGCTGCAGAGCATGAGGACAGAATTGTCGCAGGCAAGGAGAGATGGGCAGCAGTTTCTGGAGTAGGAATGTCAGTTGAGGGAAGGACATAGAGCACAGTAGAAAGGCCTGTTTGAAAGGCCGTGTGTGCTAGTGGCTGAAAGAGAACAGGATCCTTCTGCACTCGCACCATGTCATGAATCCCCTCCATGGTACCATGTGCTGCAGACCAGGAAAAATTTGGACAATTCCACTTCTGAGTGGCCTACGCAACTGTGACTTAATGGTAGCAGGATACCCCTCCTGCAGGCCTCCACCCTCCTGCAGCAGCAGCTCCAAGTGTGTACTAAATTCCCAGGAAAGTGAAAGGAGAATGGAAAAGTATTTATTGAGTATTTATTTGTTGGCACCAGGTTTCACTTTTTGCACTGTTCAATGTTTGTTTTATTACTTGTTTTGTTATTGGTTTATTACGGATGTTTTGTTGGTGTAATGGCACTGGCCTGCCTGGCAAGACTTCAAGGTTCTTTTTTGTAATATAGCCATGTTCACAAATAATGACTTATTTTATTAAGAAAGTTTATTACCATCACTGCATCACATCATATAATGTGTATTTCAAATAATAAAGATAAACACAATACAGCACAATCCAAACACAATTTTTCAATACATCTATTTACATCAATCCGTAATGAAAATCCACAGTCCTTGCCACACAGTGCACCTCCCATTTCATAAGCACTCATCTCATCCATAATTAAACATTATAGCAATCAATTCACTGCATACAGTGATAGTTCCTCATCTACAGTTAACACTGCTGTACACATTCATAAACATACTATTTTCCCTCTTCCATTTGTCCATGCAAGTCCATAATGTAGGAGCATAGAGCATCCCTGTTTTCTATCACCCAGGTGTATCCTGCTCCAGTTGTGATCAGAGCACTTTCAGCAATCCATCACTGTCATAGGTCCATTCAGGGGCAAATGGTTCACCTTTGGCTTCACAAACATCATGAAGAGCACAGCAAGCCACGATAATGTGAACAGCATTGATGACACTGGAATCCAAATGGTTCTGTAAACTGCACCAGCGGGATTTCAATCTGCCAAACACACATTCAACCACCATTCTACACCTGCTGTGAGTCTTTTGCCAGGCCCTCTAAAATCAGAATATGGCTTCATAAGCCAAGGCGAAAGGGTGGTACACGGGTCCCCTAGTATAACAGTGGGGACAGTAACTCCATTTATGACAATGTCATTTGCTGGGAATACTATCCTTGCCTGACCATGAAGGTAGACTTCCAATTTTCAGTACAGCCAATATCAAAATCCTTAAATTGACCTCTGTGGTCCACGAGGGTCTGCATAACAATGGACTATTTCCCCAGTTTATGTACTCATGTGCTCCTTGAGAAGGGCAAACCTATGGGAATATGAGTCCCATCAGTGACCCCAGCACAGTTTGGAAACCTCATTCTCTCAAAACTAGAAATTACTTCAGGGATATTTTTCATACCCACCACATGCTTCATTGGTGGTAAAGATTTCTGAGTAACTCTATCTACAGTTGGCTTTCCAATATTAACGTGGTTAACAATGGATCTGTAGCAGTCTGGGGTAGCCAGCTTCCAGATGGTTAAAGGAACTGGCTTCTGAACCAAGAAGGCTGCCCTCGCGCATATGTTGTGAGTCTGCAGGGTTGGATCGAGCTGCTCACAAAGCTCCAGGAATGTAGCTTTCTTCATGCAGAAGTTTTGGACGCACTACTGGTCATCCCAGGTCCGCATGACAATGTGATCCCACCAGTCTATGGTTGTGGCTCTGCTCCAGATGTGCTGGTCTACATAGGACGTATCAGCAGCTGTTTAAGAGTCGTGATCAGCATCAGCTAATGTGAGTCTGCTACATCTGTATCATCCTTCTCCTCCTTGGGTAGGTCAAAAATGCTGCCATAATGTCCACCAGCGTCTTATGGATGCTCTGTCTGTTTCCTGAAACAAGCAGGACAAGTTCTTCAAATGGCGAATCCTCTATGCTTCTGGCTCCAGTTGCATGCAGACCCAAAAGATGGCTCAACAGGCTGAGCGTAGCAGGCTGCAACTACTTCCTGTAATGTGAAGGCTTGATAGTCAGGTTTTCCCACACTGCACAATGAACAAAGGTCGAGAGCGGCTAAGGCTGTGGAGAGTGCTAGAAAGCCCAGTGAGAGGCTTGTCTGACTTGGGATTGCAAAATGCAACACAGATGCCAGAGCCTCAGGTTCAAAAATTCGAAACCTAGAGTCAATATTCACTGTGGAAGCTTAAACCCAGGCTTGCAAACACTGAGCCAGTGGGCTAGAGTTCCACTGACCATAGGTTTAACCTACAATGTAGACATTCCCTAAGATACAGTAGGTACAGTAGCACTTTACATTCAGGTAATATTTTTAAATGTTTAAATGGGATTACAGCCTCATCACTCTTGCTGCGTGTGATGGAAGTCATGCAGCTCAGATCCCACATTATGCTTCACAAGTATAGCCCTTAGAGCTAGATTCCACTTTTTATGAAGTCTTTTACTATCCATGTCACACCACTAGATTTATTTGGTACTAGGATAGCTGTGACATATTCTTCTGGAGGAATTCTTCAGTTATTCAGCACCAGGTAAATACAGTTTCCAAAAATTCAAAATAGATAACAGAATTTTCTAGCAACTGCTTTCTTAGATACAACTTTCTTACCTAGACATATAAGGAAACAATGACCGGTAAGAAATGGTTTTCCTTGTCTAGTTGAAAAAAAATTAAAATGAGGTTAACAGAAAACATCCTGTCACAGCTCCCTAAGGAATGTTCTCAATCTGCAAATTGAGAAGAGGCCATTTTCTAGTGTCATTTAAAAAAAAAAAAAGAAAAAAAGCTTTGCATAATAATCAAACAGTTACATATTTTCCAGTATAACTGTGTGGTATATTTACCGGATAAGCAAGTGCCTACAGGATTGCTCTTTTTAAATATTTTTTTCATAATCTGTTTCTTTTATTTTGGGATGTCAGTTCTAGTTTCAACATTATTAAAAATAGCAAAAGTCCAGCCCACTGGTAGAAATATGCAATGGGCATAAAGTGCTCTAGTTCCAAGCTTTACTCATGTTTCAGATGAGGAGTGGGCCTGTGCTGATGGACTGTAATGTATGATTTTTCCGTGAAAACACCAAGAGACTGCAATGAATGGACTCCTTTCATTATTCTCCAAGGGAAGAGGAAGAGTAAAAGATTCATGGTGAATTGTGTCCTCATTCAAATGTCAGGACAAAGAAAGGCTCCTTGCAAAAACATTTTCTTTACAGGCTTGGAAAGTCTTACTCCAAGAAATACCATAGAATTGTGCTCATGATGTCAGGCATACTTTAGTGAGCACAAAGGATTAACATTTTGTAACTTGCTGCTAAACTTTGTCCACCACATGAAGCCAAGCAGGCAGATGTTAGCTTTCTGTTATATTTCTTTAAAACAGGATATGGGTCTGTCACACTCTTACTCTTGAATTCAATATGCTATTTGATCAGAAGGACTGGCCAATGGACATCTGATGTAAACAACATTGCTTACTGGAATCCATGCTGATGTACATGTTAAAAGCTATATTAACCCTGAAAAGATCATTAAATAGGCAGAGTATTCATTGTTATTTCATCCTATATTACAAAATGTACCGATATAGTAAGGTCAGTTGTAGTACCATCAATCAATTTAACCTGTCTGCTTTTTTCAGTAGCAGATTCAAACAAAGTCTTCACAGTACTAATTTTACATTAAACTTCATGAATCAATAAATTGCACATATATTGTTATACTGTCTAATCTTTTGAATGATCTGCATTTTCAAATGTACTTTATTAACCTAGCAGATCATAGTATTAAAGGAATATATTTAGATTATGATTAAAACAATAACTTGAGAAAAAAGGAATCTAATATGGACTTTTAAAAAAAATAATCCAAATCTTAAAATTGCCAAATAAAATAATCTATCCAAAATATTAACATATCGGTGGGCTAATTAATTTTAAAAAGTCTAATTTCATTTCAGTCTAAAAGATTAAAAGCTAAAAAATAATTTTGTACCTCTAAATTTGGCAAGTCACTGGTTAAATTTGACTTGCCTGAAGAATAACATCAGGCTTAAAATTAATGTTTAAATACTATGTGGCTGATGTATGGGAATAACTATTACACTGTAGTTCATTTTGACCTTGTTAATATTAAATATTCAAAGCAGCTACCAATATAGCATTTACCTGAGTCAGACTTGTGGATTGCAATATTTTGGTTTCAGTTAACATTCCAAAGTTAAGGTGAGCTAAGTTTCCTTAGAACAAAACAGAGATACAGCAAATTTCTGCCTGAAGTAGGCATTATTCCCTGCATGTGGATTTTGACGGTCAATATTTAGTAGCTACTCGTGCTTGTTATTTCTTTGTGAGAAGTTAAATCTGTATTGTATTATTTCTTGACACCATGAAGTGTACATTTTCAACATAATGTGCAGAGTAATGGCCACATAATTACACCAACTTTAGGGTGATTAAGATACTATTTTGAAACACTAGGGGACAAACATTTATCTCACTACTGGATTCAGTGATTGGCATATAGACCCAAATATAAAACATATCAAAGGGAAAAATTTAGAACTACCTTAGAGCACTGAATTAAAAATTCAGCATATTTGTTCTGAGTAGCAAAACAGGCAAAAACTGAAAGAAACCCTGCAGCCAAACAGCTGTCAACATGTCCTTGTGCCATGGATACATAGTTAAAAGTGTTCTGCTTACATCAGAGGATCCAAATTTGGTGAAGTAATTTCCTATTTAACTTATTCAAGCCTGCAGCTACGTAACAAATGTGCTGTGATCACGTTAGATCTGACAAGCTAATAAGGATTGGGTCGATATTTGGATATGAGACCTTCAAGTAAGTTAAACTGCACAAGGAAGTTTAGATCCTGTTTCCGTAGGATACATCTTTATCACTGAGTCAGAAATTAAGCAATTCCTCAGCATAACATTAAAGTGCACCCTTCTGTTGCAAGTGCTATCATTTGGTTGATACGTAAAACCAACATCCTGACCATTTATAGCTATTAACAATCCTCTGGCCCTTTTCAAAAGAGCAGGAAAGTTAATCCTGCTTCCTGACCAAGTTCTGCCTTCCATAATTACATTCTGACTACATAAATTCCCCTGCAATTTCAACTGATTACAGTATTATTCTTCACTTCCTGTCCTAAAGTTTGTATTGTAATTGTGCTCTGCTACAAAGGTAGATGAAATGATCTCTGCACATAGTTTCTGTATCCGTTTGGTACATTTGTAAAACACTGAGGTATCTTTCAGCGTGAACGAAACTAAGTGTTAGATGTTATTCCTATAGAAAAATTCATGATACTCAGTGCAGTGTATTAATAATCAATAGTGCATCTGTTCGGGGATGTCTAAATGAAGCTAAAAAAGTTAAATCTCTGAATGGATGCACTGCTAAGAAGAAAATACTACACTGAAATCCTTCCTGAACACTCTCTATTGCCATGTCACCTGTGAGAAGCAAAGTGGAGGATAAGTTTGCCTGATCTTCCAGGCAGATACCCAGGAGTGCCAACTGCACACATTGAAAAAATAATTGAACTGGCTTAAAATCATGAGGTTTTTAAAAAATAACTTGGTGGACGAGAGGCGTATTTATCTGGTTTTTGACCCTTTAGGGAAGAAGTTGTCCTCCCACAAGCTGTGTGATCAGTTCAGGTTCAAAATTCAATCTTAAAAGCACATGGAAAAATACAGGCCTCGCAGCTGGCTGCATTCAGGACTCCACTTCCAATTCTGGGGCAAAATCCCAGCTATTGTCTGAAACTGCAAAACTCCTATTCACTTAAATGGGCCGGAATTTCACCATTAACCTCTAGAGTACAGGAGCTGTGATTCTATCCATTCCCATCTCCTGTTATTATCACTATCCGCGCTCTCCTCCTGCACCTCCCTCCCACTCCTCACATTCTGCCATTGCCCTTAAGACTTCCTCCTGGGCCCCATCTTCCCCCTCCTCTGTCTTCTGCTCCTCCTCACACCCTCAGTCACTTCTTGATTGCCCCACATTCTTTTTCACCTTCAGCCCTCTTCTGCTCCACCATTAGACACTTATCCCTGTGCTCCTTTTAGTCTCCTCCTGCTTCCAAAGTTACCAACCCTTGCAATTTTATCATGAGTCTCATGATATTTTGGCATTTTTCTTAAAGGCACAGTTTCTGTAATCAACAGTTGCATGAGATTCCCAGCTTTCATTATTTTTCAAGTAAGTTTCTAGTCCTTGTGGTGGTGGGAAAAGGTTTGAAAACAGGAAGTAAGTGTACCCTAATGGTTCAGACAGTGGAAAGCAAAGGAAAAATTTCCCATTAAAAAATCAATGTAATTTTTAAGCCAACTCAGGATTTTTGAGCACTTGGACTTGGTAACATCGTGCTTCTGCCACAGATATTCCCCCGGTACTCTCCTGAGTCTCTCTTACATCCCCCACACTTTGCCCTGTGAAGGCCTCACTCTCCTTTTGCACTTCTCTTCTGCCCTTCACCACCCTGTCTCCTCCATGTCCTGTCTAGCCACTTGACTGTATATAGTCAGTCATTTTCCCTAAGGACAGTCTGGCTTCAGTCTTTTTGAAAACCAAGGGGAGTTGATAGTCATTGTTACTAGGATCAGCCTCACTCCACATGCAGAAACTACAGGGACCAAAATCCATTTTGCTTGGCTTCAACCTTACTGAAAGTAAAATAGGAAATGGTGGCCAATTTGAAAATCAGCAAGGTGGGAAGCAGGAGTAGGGAGATCACCTGAAGGTTTAAAAACCTCCCAATGATCAAATTGCAAATGACAGAGCTGATGATACTGTCACTATATACTAGCCTTGTGAACTGCCTCACACATTATTGTTTCGCCATCCTAACAGACATTGTCCAAACCAAGTAATATATGTATAATCTCCACTCTTTCCATGCCCCTGCACATAAGGAAACATCAGCAGCAAACGGGAGGAGTTTGCCAGGGACAGACTCTGGAAATCCCCATGTCCTGGGGAATCCATCACATCCAAGAGTGAAGAGGGTAGGGCTGGGCCTTCAACCCCCCCCCCCTCCCCCCTGTATTGCTTACCACCAAACTGTGAAGGACCCACCTGGAGCACTCGGCCCAGCAGACTCCTCTCTCCTCCCGCACATGGAAGATAGCGGCTGCAACTCCCCTTGGCACAGGGAAGAACCTTTACATCCTTCAGTCCTCCATACAACTCTGAAAATTGGACTGTATGTTTTCTCTCATTCACTGTATTTTTATTGGTTGTTGTTACCTTTTCATCCCACCCCACTTCTACCACTGCAGCTTCTCAGTTGACTGTCCTCACTCTTCCCATTCATTGTCCTCTCTCCTTATCTCTCAGTTTTCCTCTCCTCTTTCTTGTCTCTATATAAAGATACGGAACTAGCAAGGTGTGTGCCTGGTATTACCGTGATCCCCTTACTTGTACATTGTACCCCTTTCCCTCACCCTTTGTCTGTGTATAATATTCTTTGTAGCAGCATTACACAGGATTATACTGAAAATGAAGCACACTATTTTTATATGCTTACAGAGCCTGCAATTGGTGGCCTTTAGGTCATGCTGCAGGGGCTATCTGTTCTCCCAGGGCTCTGGGGATGAATGAGCAAGTCGGTTAGAGATTTTGGTTGGAAGAGTCTGTGGTTTTGAGCTGTGGAATTTTGGAAGGTCTGTTTTTGGAAGGAGACTGGGTCCTTATTTTAACTGTTGTTTTAATATTTTTATAATGTATGTGCACAGCATAGGCTGGGCACATTTTAACACATAAATAAATAAAATGAATTACAAAACTAAAGGCTGTGTCCACCTGAAATTGTGGGCCCCATGCAAGCTTCCATGTTCTGGCAGTTGCAATGGGACCACCTAGCCCAGGGAATGATCAACCAATGGCATGAGCCCAAAAAGAGAAAAAAGACACAGATTTGCACATGCTTGTTTTGGAGCTTCTCTAGGAATGAGGACTTTGTATAAATGAGTTCATCATCTCTCATAAACTGTCAGTTCCTATCCAGGCTCTGATATTCATCCTTCTCTTGGGCCATGCAGGCCATGGGAGTTATTCCAGCCCTAAGAGGGAGAGGTCTGGGCCGTAACAACTTGCCTGCATTCTAGAAGGGGTCACTTTCACCTCAGTCCTACAGTCATGCCAAGGGCCTCTTGTTCCTGATCACCTACAGAGAAGTCTCCTCCATGTTATTAACGATCAAAAATGCATGGGCAACAATTATAGGTGTACATTTAGAGGCCACTTTTCAAAATTTATCCCTGGAAGTTTTTAGGGACTTGTTTTTCTTTGCCAATTTTAAGATACTTCTTCCCATATGGGAAGAATATTCCTCAAATCTAACATTTTTTCCTGGAGCTACTACATCTGGTTCATAAGTCCTAGCAGCTAACTTATTTACATGACTTACATGAGGCTGTTCTTTCCCCTTTCCCCGACTCTGAAAGCAAGTACAGACAGAGATGAGCTTTACTGCTGCATGTGCAGGGAGCCACTTCTAACAATTTACTTGAAAAGAAACAGATCTCTGTGTTAGGTGAGAGAGGGAGAGAATCAGTGTAAGCAGGTGACAGAGTGGTAAAAGTCAAACTTTGCATTTTTGGTAAATAAATGGCTTGAAGCATGGGAATAGAACATAGGAAACTTTCAAAAAGATGGCACACCTACTTCCTTATGATGGAAAACGAAGACACTTTTGTAAACTAGATCTTCCCTATATTAAAAACAATGATCCAAGGGTGTCAAATTAGCCTTACAGACGTAATGATTATTTAAAAAAAAAAAAAAAAAAAACTCTTGTACTGTACAGATTTACATTTGAAGCTGGTTATAAGATCTCTTCTCATTAAGCTATTTGGTAAGTAAAACAAAAAGATATAACTTGAAGTTTTACTTTGAAACTCAAAATTTTTCAGAACTGCAAAGATAAAGAGTTTGTATGTTTACTATTTACAACTTCCTCTCAAAAGACACAGGTATAGCATTCATGTCTTCCAAAATGTAAGCTTATACATCTGGCCAGCAAACATCTGGATATTTATCTTACCTCATCATTTCCTTCTGTAAGTCCAAAAACTGTCAGTTATTTCAGCTGAGATTCATCCCAAGGGAGAACAGAAAAAGTTACATCCTTCTTTTGTCCAGGTTTTATAAACTGATCTTTACCTTTTTCCCTGGGATACCAGTAAGTATAAAAATAAGCAGTCTGGATTCCTTTGACTGTGGTTTTCAGTCTGTGAATATGTACTTCTGCAGCCACAGAGTGCATACATATGTGATTGTATTTATTATGTGATTGTACTTCTAATATATGGCAAATGTTGCTAGATCCTAAAATAGACTTTTAAAAAAAAACATTACGGATTAAAAATAGATATAGACAGTAAATTCAAGAATAAACTCCTCAGCTCCTAGACAACAATAAAGACTAATTTATGTACTTTATTAATATATTATGAGGAAAATCCTACATTAATGAAATATTAAGATTTTAAACATGCAAAACAAGCAATTCAAATACTAAAATCACCATAAAAACATTAACTTGGTTCCACACCACATGTTGCAATCTAGATTAGTTTTTAATTGATAAAATTAGGGAGAAGACAGTGTGGCCTACCTAAACTGGGAGTCAGGAAATATGGGTTCTATTCCCAGGTTTGCCACTGGTTTTGGGCAAATCACTTCACCTCCTCATGCATCAGTTTCCCCATCTGTAAAATGGGGATAATGACACTGACTTCCTTTGTAAAGCACTTTGAGACCTAATGATGAGAAGGGCTACATAAGAACTAAGCATTGTTTTCATTGTGTTCTTATTTTAAAAAGTACATTAACTAGAGAAGAGTGCCAGTCAATTATTTCATAGTCAAAATTTAAGCCATCTTCCAATTTCAAGTTTTGGTTTTTTTAAACTAACTTCACTAAAGACAAGCCAATTCACCTGAAGTTTCACATGCTGATCTCCTAATATAGCTTTGTATTACTGCATATGAGAGTTTGCGTCATGAATATCTTTTCATAATAACCTGCCCGTGTTCTGTTATGTTTTAAGCATGTGATTTGATTATAAAGGCTAAACAAACAATTTCACTTTTAAACCATTCAACAGTTGCCTTGATGAATTATTGACCCTCAAATGTAATTGAGAATTAATACAGATTACTTAAATTTCCTGTGTAGTTGGACTGGGATTGAAAAAACAGACTGTAAAAGTGACATCAAAACAAGTCTAATCATATTCCTAGCTATTAAACATACAGAAGAAAGGAAAAAATCTGGTTTAGTCATTTTTTTCAGGTTATATCTTCCAACAATATACTCTCAGTTTATACAGAGTGTCCTGGGGAAAAGACTGCCTTTCCTGTGCTCAAAAAGCATTTTTGGCAGCTTTAAATACTTGTAATTAAGGCAATAAAGATGCATTGGAGGAAACATACATGCAAAAAACCTGGCCAAGGAGCAGCAATATTTTCTTTCCTCCATACACATTTTAAATATTAATTGTCATTAAATTTAATTAATCTTAAAATGCATAACAAAAGATTCTAAGTGCCGATGGTCTCACTAGAATTTTATCAAAGAATGAAACCTTCACAGTCACCCAGCTTCTAAAAATCTGAGTAAATATGCTGAAAGGAAGTGCTTGCCATTTTAAAATAAAACAAACTGTGCCTGTATTCATTCACAAAGCTCATTCTAGGATATTTATTCATAGTAACAAACCCACACTTTTTATATTTACAAAGGCACTCATTAAGGTTTTATTATTACTATTGTCCTTTATATTTATAACTGTAATGTAGACAAGTCAGTTATTAGCGTGAGGTTCTAGCCACAGCCAGGCCAAATCACGTTTTAGGTAATTCTAATGTGATTTGGGTTTGTACAGCCTCTTGAAAAAATGTCAGTTATTCAAACAATTTTCATACCAAAAAAAGTCATAGTACCTTCCAATTCTATAAATATCTAGAGACACTGAAAAACTATCTGAAATCACAGTAATTTCAGATTCACGTTTTCAGAGTAGCTGAAGGAAAGGAACACAATGATATGCCCAATTTTGTTTCTAGCTTATCATATTTGCTCACAGGCATTAAACATAAGGAAGTTTCTAATTTATGGATAAATCCTTGGCCCTGGTACTGCAAAGATAGAACTTCTACTTGTATTATGCAACACAAAATAAGAGACAGCGTAAGGGCTAGTCTACAGCTGTGGCAACGCTCTAACATGGCTTGCGTAGTTGCGGCAGAGCCCAGAGCTCTAAAAAAAACCACCTCCACGAGGGGTGTAGCTACCAGCACTGGGAGCGCGGCTTCCAGCACTGGTGCACTGCCTACGCTGGTACTTGACAGTGCTGAAACTTGCTGCGCCGGGGGTAGGGGAGGGGGTTTGGTGGTGTTTGCGGGTTTCACACCCCTGAGCGAGAAAGTTGCAGCGCTGTTCCGTGCCAGTGTAGAAGAGCCCTAAGAGCCTTCCTGAGGGAGGAATTTTGAGCCTTCTACAACAGCCCAACTCCACACCAGAGTCCAACATTCTACCCCGCCCCCAGAACCTTTGAGAATGATGTAAAAGAGGCAATACACATCCAATCTGTAAATGAGGATTATTAATACATTCCTACCTATCTCACAAGAATGCTGTGAGGCTAAATTCAGCAATGTTTGTAAAGCACTTCTATAGAAATTTCAAAAGTGCAAAAGCATTGTTTATCATCATACCATGTTCGCTAACTGCTGCCATAAAGCAGAGGGGCTAACCAAGATAAGGCTTCATTACTGTGTATTTCCATGCAAACTGTTGCTGCTGCAACTATATAGACAGAGAAACAGAGCAATAAATAAAGAGCAGGCATTTTTGCTAGTGCAAAAGGAAAAGAACAGCATTTACTTCTTTATCATTACAGAAAGCGTGGGTGACGCCTGGTTGCCTCAAAGGGCCATCAGCTGTGATAAAGACAGACTCTTTCACTTCTCTAGGTCACCAGTCCTACTTGAGAGTTGTATAAACCAGAGATTGCTACCATTGCTGTTCAGTGGTTTATGTGGAATGGGTTTCTTCTCAGTCTAATTATTCAAAAGCAAATTTCCACATCGCAAAACCACCACTACACTTCGCAACCTTGTCGGAAGTTTCAACAGAAAGGTAAAGCATGAAATCAGCATGCAGCTCTCTCAACATCTAGCTGTCTCAAGCATGCTTCTAGGTCAGGAGAGAGGCTGGTATAGTAAAGCTGGCACTGCAATTAACTATGCCATTTCATACTCCCAGGCCTTTCAGATCTATCTTGAAAAGTACATTTATTTAAAATAAGGCTTGGAATCCTGTGACTTGAACATTTTGTTTGTTCAATGGACAGGTATTATTGGGCAATTCAATTTTAGGTAAATATATAGAGATGAAATATCCTGAATTGAAACAAGCAACACAGCTTAAACATAGGTTTAAACGGGATCAAGGAAATCAAGGCTTTACACACACCCCCACTTTGGTTTCCATATACCAATCTCTCCCGCACACTTTTGCAGAAATATACAAACAAAGATACAGACAGACAGAAAAGGAAGAGAGAAGAGCAATGTAGCTGTGATACCTTCAACTGGGTAATTAGCTGAAATTCCAAAATACAAACTCTCCAGTTGAGTTTTCTGGTATTGCCTGTTTGAAAGAATGCTGTGGGCATGATATCCCAGCTGGATAACATTTACAGACTTATATAATGTAATGGATTCATTTTTAAAAACCCGATACAAGCAAAAAACAAAAACTCAAAATTGTAAAAAGCATAACTCTCAAATCCAGAATAACTCAGATTCTTGCTTACGTACATTAATAGCTCAATAGCTACAAGCGTTAGGCACCATTTACATAGGTTTTCAACAGCATACTTGGAAAAGTATGTCAAATGAACTGTTTCTATGCACAGTAAGTTAGATGCTTTCAAACCCATGTCCCCATTCCCAGAACAAAAATTATTACTTTTTTTCTTTTTTAAATTCCCAGGCAAACTAAAGGGCAGCACTAGCTAAAGTTTAAGATTTTTATAAGTCAGTAGTCATTTCAAATATGTAATTAACTAGAAAGACCTGGGCGTGGACAGATAGGACTAATGGTTAGAGTCAGAAGACCGCATCAGGTACCAAGTCAAAGGCTGGAGCTGGAGACAGGCAGGTGCCAAGCCGGAGGTGAGAGCTGGAAACAGAGGCAGGGATAGGGCATAGGAGCAGGGACCTGGAGTGCAGCAGAAAAGCAGGAACTGGGAACAGACAGGGAAGCAGGAACAGGCAGGAAGGCAGGGCTCAGTAGTCAGGTAAGTAGGTAGGGTCCATAATAGTAGTAGCCAGCTAGGGTTTCCTCTAGTTACTTGGACAATTTCTTGTGCCTTTCTGGTTTAAGCAGAGCTTCCCAGCCAATCAGTGTTGCTGGATGTTTCCCCACAATCAGGAGTTTTGTGGGCAAGGTTGCCAACTTTCTAATTTCTGAAAACTGGACACTAAAGCAGGAGCACTGGAACCTCGCCCTGCCCCACCTCTTCTCCTGAGGCCCCGACCCATCCTGCTTCTTCCCTCGAGGACCTGCCCTGATCTCTCATTGCTCTCCCCCTCCCACTTCCTCATCGTTCCATCCTCTCCACCCTTCCCCCACACCAAGCTGAGCTCCCTCTCCCTTAGGGCTGGGATGGGAGCTGCAGCCCCTGACACAGAGCCTGCCTGCCTGCCCGTGAGATGCAGATAAGATGCGGTCCTGGCTCAGCAGGGTCTAGCACAGGTTGATGACCCGGAGTTTCCCTCCAATCATGGTAACCAGACTTTTGGTGTCAGGTCAGTACATCTGACCAGACACTGTACCAGTCCCACTTCAACTGGACTTTCCAGTCAAAAACTGGACCCCTGTCAACCTTATTTTTGGGCAGGACTCTTGCAAAATAGCGTTTCAACGACTCCCTTCCAGTGTTGCCAACTTAGCAACTTTGTCACTAGATTTAGTGACTTTTTGGTTTCCCTCGTGAGAAAATAAGTGTCAAAGTGACCAGTAACAAATCTAGCGACTTTCACGCCAATTTCAGAGAAAGACGTCACCAGTATCTATAGCCACAAAATCATTCACAAGCACCTCAGTAGTATTAATAAAATCCCTTCCACGCTCTTCTTACTACATTCTGTTGCACACCAAGTCAATGTCATTACCTCTCAATTGAGCATGTCCTCAGAAGGAACCACATTCCAGGGCTTCTTGGGCTGAGATCACGCAAGGAAAAGAAGTTTGTGGAAGCTAATTAAATACTTTGCTAAAGCTAGGTACATTTTGGAGAGAGAGCAGCACATTAGCCAGGGCATGTTTTTACCCAAATGTGTTCTTTCTCACCGCTCCATAGTAGGCAGCACACCCTGTGATGCAGGGAAAGATAGCTAATGAAGTGGGCAGAGCAGAGGAGGCAGGTTAGCCATCGAGGAGAGGAATAGGAGGAAATCTAGGTCACATTTTGTATTAAATTTTCATGTATAAGTGGTTTATAAAATGTTAATAAATAATTAATAGATATTATAAGCATGTGTCACCCGAGTAGTATCTGTTATAGATAGTTATAAGCACATCAGAAGAAGTTGGTATAGATCAGGGATGGGCAATAACTTTCGCAGGGGCACCATTCCGCTCACACTATCATGTTAGGAAAAAGTAGTGGATAGTGATATCTTTGTCTATCACAACAAACTCAGCATCTTAGGTGAGTCAACCGCTCTCGGAGCAGAGACTTTAACTCCATTACTGACACAATATAGGGAGCCACCGTCCTTTTTAAGCAACAGGCATATACTAGGAAGAACAGTAACAAGCTACAAACAAAACAAGCTGGACTCTATCTTTTTTATGTAATCACTCCCTTTCTGGACGTCTCAGCACAATTAAATCAATTGGACAAACATTATAACTGCAAGTACATAGCATTACAGTTCTACCCTTTGGGTTGGAATACTGACAATTTTCAGATTAACATTTTTAAATTAAAAAATATTTTATTTGTCTGTATGTACGTGTGGGAGGGTAATATTTTGGCCTGTTAACATTCAACATGATCCTTTCTTTAATAGTTAAAATATTTTAAGTACATTTGCCTTGAAATTCACATCTGTCTATGGGGGGAGATTAAATCTTGTTTATGAAAAGGTAAAGAATTGCTAAAATGCACATATAGTTCCCTTTATCATTGGGGATCAATTCCCATTGCAATCAGAAGAAGTTCCCACTGTGCCCAGAAGAATGAGAGCCGAATATTACCCAGATGCTTTACACCTCACCATGTTTTCTATTTTTCTTTGGCTAAGATCACACCTTTCTCAATCTGCATTATCTCAAATATCACTCCTAAACTCAACATCATTATACTGGTGTTCATTCATGTGGTCAGCTTCATTTTATCATATAAAAAACAGACAATGTTTAAAATCTGGAGCTACTGCTATGTACAAGAAAGTTGGAATGTTTTTGGATCTCGAGAGGAATCTTCTTTTTTCTGACCACATTTCCAATCACAAAAGTCACACACCACTTTACATTGCTGTTTCTCAAATTAACAGTCTCACAAATCACAATGAATCCTTTAAATTTACAGTTCTTCCAATATTCCATTAACCTTTATATCAGGTCTTACCTCACAAGCCATTCACATTGTGCTGACTTCAGAGAATGTGGGAAGCCACAGATAAGAGGCAGCGCATAAAGGCAAGAAAGGGTCAGATAAATAAGAGCCATAAAATTTGACAATAAATTCCAAAGCAATAGAGGTGGCAAACACATTCTGATAAGTGTTACACTTTTCTATCAAAAACTTGCAGTCCTCACTGATGCAAAAAAGAAAATATCCTTTAATGAACTTAGTACTAGACTTGGTATCCTCTGTTGACTAGGGCACTGGTCCAGCTTTCATTGTTGTACATTCAGAATCCCCAATTCTCTCTCTGGGACAGATTGTGGCATACCACCTCCTTCAATCCACACATGGGTTACTTCTCTTTTTCAAAGAAGGCTACATCAGCACTATCCCTTCGCCCTCCCCAGTCAAGTCCTCTCCACATGACCAAACATCCTTGTTGGGGGACTGGGTGAAAATTGTGGGCTAAATGGACAAGCCAGTGCCATGGGGAATGCACATCATCCTTTCTCCAGCCCTGTGGAACTAAACCAGAAAAGTTAATACTACAGCAGGCTGTACTATCCTTTCCATATAACCACCATCTCTCTTGGGATCCATGGGGTGCTCCCTGGCCAGTATAAAGTCCATGTTAGTATGATGTCCCAGGGAGACATGCTGCCAGAGAGTCTTATCCCCCAGAGAGCAGAAGCAGCATGCCGTCTCTGGCCCTCCCACAGATACTTGGGGAAAGCTCAAGGTGTGGGGTAGGCCTGATGTCCTTTTCTGAAGAGGTAGGAGAAGGACAAACCTCCACCACTTTATGACCAGACAATTTTGGGGAATCCCTGCATAGAATTCCTCACAGAACACTCCCTCTGGCCCTGGGTCCTTTACTTGGAAAGGTAAAATCAAAAGCAGAAGGCTTTCAAAGTTCAATTTACAATTTAAGTTTGAAAGAAACGTTAAGGTCCCTGTTCCAGGCTTTGAGATCAGAAACCGCTCCAAGTGTCAGAATCATCCAGCATATTAGTAAATCAGACTAGTAAGTCAGATCCATATTTGAACTACCTTAAAAGTGTATAATTTGGTCGGGATTGTACCTGGATTAAAAATATCTAGTAATACAATCCCACACCTATCCTTCCCTGAAAACTGAAGCAGAAAACCTAGCAAACCTGGTTTCTAGGCCATAGTGAGGTTATTCCACAAACAAAACAGGTAAAATTAAATCCATTAAAAACATAAAAAAAAAAATCCACAGTTCGGAAATTATTCCCATTGACTTCAGTGGACTTTGAATCAGGCCCCAGAAGAGGTCAACTAAGTAGTAAAAAAGATTATTTTCAAGCTCCTTAGCAAGTATTGCAAACAATGAAACACATACACATAAGGACACTGAGAGTAACACCATCCTTTGAAAAGTAAGATCACATCAAAGAAACGCATCCTGTCCTTGCAGTACACTTGTAAATTCAGTCTGTGATAATGGCTATTACACACACATAGGAAAGAGGAAAACAGCTTCTCAAACACTAAGTCAAAGCTTGATTTTATTTCAAAGGCTGGGTTTTTGGTTTTTTTTACAAGAGAAATATCTGAATTTCTAATTGTTTGGATTCTTTCCCCAAATAGTCTGAATCTTAACAGAATGAATTTAAATCATAATTCTAGGTGCAACTGTCTTATCTTAAACATCAATAATGAAACAACTTTCAAATGTCGGAAAGTCATAGTCCTTTAGTGCCATCATTCATATCTTTTAAAATTCATACACTTTGCATTTACTTGGGTATACAGTTCCTACAACTGTTATCGCCATTGTGGGGCCCATTCCTGAATTCCACAGGGCTCTGACTGAAGTTCTATTACAAGCAAAAAGAGCTTTTGAACTCACGATTACACTTCAGCGCCCAAATATATCAAGGTGGTGAGTGTTTTTCCAGAAGGGTTTCTTCTTTATTTTTAAAAAGTGCCTCTTTCATTAGATTTTGCTTAGCTAGTTCTGAAGTAATAAGTAATATATTGTTTAGCAATCTTGCCATTATGATATTGAATTTTTTCAACACTCTTTGACAAAAGAGCAGAGTGTTGTTTAATCCATTGTCTATATGTAAAGTGGGTTTCTATAAGAATGTGGTGTCAGTTACGTGATTTGGAGCACCGAACTGATATTGTGCAAGTTTACGATACCTTCAAGGATAATGAACTTACTTATATAGCATGGTTCTATGACACCAACATTGTTTGGACTAGACCAGTGTTTTGCAACAGAACAACTTTCTGAACTACATTTACGGACTATTATGTATGAACTGGAATTTTACATTTTAATTACAAGTGTGATCCATTTTGTGGCTACGTCCACATAGCCCTGCAGTTTGGATTATGGGAGTCTGAATTGCAGCATGCAATAGTGTGCTGTGGTATAACTCCCCCATGCACATGTTGCTGGTGAAAACTAAAAAGATACCTAGTTCACATTAATGTAGTCTTCTTTCAAGCTGGACTACATTAATATGAACTAGGTACCTTTTAGTTTGTGCCCACGGTGTCCACACGGGAGAGTTACAGTGTAACACGTGGTGCACTCTGCGATACCCCATAGACTTAACTGTGGGGCTGTACAGACAAATCCTAAAAATGTGGAATTACAAGCAGGTTATTAACACAACACCTATCTCCCTCTCTGCATAAACAGAGAAGCTGGATGACCTTCAGAGCTACTCTCAAAAAGAAATTAACGAAATGTGTTCATAGAGATTTAGGGGCTGATCCTTCCCTCTTTTCTGTCAATGGGAGTTTTGCTACCAACTTCAATGGGAGGAAATTCAGATCCATTTATATGATTTTTCTAGTAATACTTTTCACTAAATAGAAATGTTATTTAAAAAGAAATGGGAGTGTCCTTTGAGTTTTTCCAGTCTTCAGCACTATGATCTAATTCTCCAAGTACCGTTGATGTCATTTTTTGTGACACATATTCCCAGTTTCCCACACACCAAACTTAGCTACTCACAAAGAAGCAAATTCTTCCTTCCCCTAGCATTGTTCCAACTCCCATCCACTTCCTCACTTACTTCTCTCCCCAATGAACTCCTGAGTTCCTCCCCATATCACTGTTGTCTGTCTGATTATCTTCTTCCCTTCCTAATTAAGCACCCACCCAGCATTGTGCTAAATCCTGATCGCAGACCGTTCTTCACTCCCCCTCAGTTCAGCCACCCTAATTTCCTACCTTCTTCCATATTTTCCACTGATCTATTTTCACCAGCTAATGCTTTCCCTGCATTCTAGAAAACTAACACCAGATGCATCAATGCTTTTATGAACCGAGGGGGCTGTGCCTTACAGACCACAGTCCAAAGTCCTTTAGACAATAGACCGCTTCTCCTTTGACTTCAGTGGGATTTGGATCAGACCATATGTTAGGATTTCTCTAACACATTTTCAAATGTAGAAACAGAAAAGGTCAGAACAAAAACACTGTGGTAATTGGAGAGTCATATAAGTAGATAGCTGGATAGATAGGTAAGTCCATAAGTACTACATTTCCATAAAAAATATGCACAGAAATACCTATCTATCCAATATTCCTAAGTATTTATATGGCCCCTATCATGAGAGTAAAAAATAGCTTTATCCTTTTTAAACCTTACCTTTTTCTCTTTTATAAGACAGAGAGAGAATCTCTTTTAAGTATACATTTTAAAAAAATAGAAATAGGCAAGGGTTAAATTAAAATAACTATATATTTAAGAGTTTAATATAAACAAAACGTTTTTAAAAATTGGGCATAAAATATTTTTACCTTTGCCCTTTCCTACAAACTAAGTACAAACTGAACATGTTTTTTAAAAGATTAAACTAACAAGCTATGTGCCTACCAGTACTTTGTTTATATGTTGTTTTTCATTCCCCTCCCTTTTTGAAAGTGTGTATTGTAAGCAAAGATTCTGTATTTACTATACAGTGATTAACACAAGGAATCTGGCCCTGATCTGGGAATTACTGTAATAACAAATTATAATGAAGTATGCGGATACACTTTTATAGTCAACCCATTATACCACTGCATTCAGAATATTAAAGTAATCCTGGAAGCACAAATTAGAGCAATACATGTAGGATTCATGTCCCACCTACATTTCCTCCCAAATTTTTCCTTCTGTGGTATTCTATGAGCAGAGGACAAAAATTTTTAAAATTCTAGGTCTTGCATTTTACTACAGTCACATCCATATTATAAAAAAAACTATAAAATCGGTTTCTCCCACTCAAAGTTCAAGTGAATCTTAGTGGAACCTTGACAATACATAAATGGAATATGCATACACGCAAATATAATGAAAAATCTGTTTAAGTCCTACCATGGGCCAGGCGATGGAACCAGTAGTATACAAAGTCTACTCCTAGGAATGTCATATACCAGGTCCATGGTGAGTCCCACCGCAGTTCAAAGAGCCTGTAGTTATCCCACACATAGATGTAGGTAGTCAACTCGAGGCTCCTGGACACAACACTGAAATATACAACAAAACAGTTTTCTCAAGAACCTTTTGAATTAGAGTAATAGATCTGTTCTATTGCATATTTGTACTTTTCAGTCTGCAGGGTTTTTTTCTAACACATAAAAGCCACTCGGCCAATCTTGCAGCCTTATTCTGGCAATATTACCATTGACTCCAATGCCACTATTGACAAAGGATTGTGAGCCAAGACTGAAAAAATAGCACAGTCCCATCCTGTTCAACCTTTTCTCCATTGCAACCTGAAGTCTTCTAGTGTTTTTTATTTCTTTGGAGATTTTCAGTCCCTTCTTAGCTTCAAATTACCTAAAGCTTTTTAGACAGTTTCTTTGACCACATTTTTGTACACAGAGATGTCAAGGTATTCATGTGACTGGGAGAAACTCATTTTTAATCTACAAGTTAGAAATACTTTTAGGATGTTCCTAATTATTATTCTTATTTGAATAATTCCATGGCAAATCTGAACACACTGAATATTTTCATTATACATTTAACATAGCCAGATGAAGGACTAAGGATGAATAAGAAAGAATGTGTGTGGCAAGAAGAGAGTAGGAGAGGAAATGCTAGAAAGACTGATGGAAGGAGTACTGCAGGACTGAAGGTTAGGGATAGAGAAAAAGAGGGGGAAAGTGCAAAGGAGAAAGTGAGGGAAAAGGAAAAATGTGACAAAAGTTGGTTGAAGAGTTCTTTTGTGTTGCTGCATTGCTGGACAATGGCTAATTAAACTCCCAGTCATTCCTGGCCTAACCCTCACTCAGTACTCAGTACAAAAGAGTTTGTGTGGTTGAAGAAAGCATAGTTTTGGGCTCAAGGGTTTCTAGGCCATGGTTCGGGTACTGGGAGTCAATCACAAGGTTATAGGAAAAGAAACTAGTGGCTAAAAGGGCCGGAGACTGTGTGTTGTAGCTGAAACTGCCTCTGTGAAACTTTGCTGCTGTCTTTCCCGTTTTTGTTCAAAGCAATCAGGACTTGTGAATATTTTCTTACATCTTTGCTGACTAGTAGCAGACTTTTGGACCTTATAGGTCAGTTTCTTAGCTGGAGAAGAAATCAGTGATGCAAAACCAGGGTATTTTTGGTGTAATTAATTTACAAAATGTACACAATTTCTGTTTCCTTGAACAGCGGTGGAGTCACCAACTGCACATAGGCAACTCCCTCTTGCACAAATCTCAGTAAAAGCACTATTATTCTGTCACCAAGCAAAAGCTGTCTTGTACCTAGGTCTCTCCTAGAATCTCCCCTGCCTAACACATACTTCCTTTTTCCTCCCTCAGTTCCCAGGCTTTATACTTGGGAAAACATTTAGACGGAAATTGCTAACATAGGATCATGCAATGCAGCTACAGTGTAACACAAAGGAACCTCAAAAAAGTTTAACTGCCCGCCCATTTTAACTCACTCTATCCTCTTAACAATTCTTTGGGTGCAAAGGCTGCATTTTAACTCTTTCTATGGAGACTTTCATCCTGAATGCTTTTACATCAGTGACATTAGCACCTGTTGCCATAACAATAGTTAGCTGAACACTAGAAGGAAACACCATGAGTCTCTGTACTGTTATTTTTCTATTAATGAAGAGCCAACCCAGTTGAAAGTCCTAAACTTTAGGTACTACTGAGCAAACAGAGCAGCAACCTGTCCCCATTTTTATTCTGAAAAGGCAGAGGGCTTTAGGGAAAGAAAGGTGCAAGGGACCTTAGCTGAGGGAAAGAGGAGACCTCTCTCTTTATGATTAGGGCCCTACCAAATTCATAGCCATGAAAAAACACGTCATGGACTGTGAAATCTGGTCTACCACGTTGAAATCTGTTTTTTTGTGTGCTTTTCCCCTATACTACACAGATTTAATGGGGGAAACCAGAGTTTCTCAAATTGGGGGTCCTGACCCAAAAGGGAGTTGCAGGTAGGTTACAAGGTTATTTTCGGCGGGGGGGGGGGGGGGGGGGAGGTCATGGTATTGCCACCCTTACTTCTGCGCTGCCTTCAGAGCCAGGTAGCCAGAGAGCGGCGGCTGTTAGCCAGGCGCCCAGCTCTGAAGGCAGCGCCCCACCAGCCGCAGAGCAGAAGTAAGGGTAGCAATACCATACCGTGCCATCTTTATCTCTGCGCTGCTGCCTTCAGAGCTGGGTGGCCAGAGAGTGGTGGCTGCTGACTGAGGACCCAGCTCTGCAGGTAGCAGCACAGAAGTAAGGGTGGCAATGCCATACCATGCCACCCTTACTTCTGCGCTGCTGCTGGTGGTGGCTCTGCCTTCCGAACTGGGCTCCCGGCCAGCAGTCTCCGCTCTGCAGCTGCCCAGCTCTGAAGGCAGCGCCACGGCCAGCACCCGCGCAGAAGCAAGGGTAGAAGTACCACAACACCCCCACAATAACCTTGCGACCCACCTATAACTCCTTTATGGGTCAGGACCCCTACAGTTATAACACTGTGTAGAGATTCAAATAGCTGAAATCATGAAATTTACTATTTTAAAAATCCTATGACTGTGAAATTTATCAAAATGGACCGTGAATTTGGTAGGGCCCTAATTATGATCATCAGCTGCCAAAACACACCTGCGCTTCACCTCTATCCCTGCAACAATTGTCCTGTTTTCTCACTTCAGAAAGTCTGCTCACCCTCACTTTGGCAGCTGGTAGACTGAGAATTTCATTGCAAGCAGCAATGGCAGGTGTACCTGCCACTTTCAAAAACGTTTTAGCTATGCCCAGAAGTAGCAACAGATGCACCTGGAACATGTTTAACTTTCATAAGAGCCATGTAACAGAAATATTTCTAGAGATGATTTTATGTCTCAAACCAGACTTTTGCAATATGAGGCATATGCAAGGTTTAGTATAAATTTTAATCACCTTCACAACAGGTCAGAAGGGAACTGATGCTATTCAAACACACACACAAAAGGTATTTCTTAACATCTTTTCAATGACCAGGAAATTTAAAACACCTCTTGCAACATACAATTATTATTATTACATACTGTTTTCTCACTTGATTCTTTGCCTTTTATTAACATATAATGCTTCTGCAGTACATCCAAATACATGTGAACTGATACATTTCCTCCATTTTTGATCAACTTTCAGCATTTCCCCTGGAGCCCTTTTGTTCCATGAGCTGACGCCAAGGTGTAAAAACTCAAACTAACCTGGCAACATATTTTTTTAATATACAACTTTCACTAGAAGTCAGAATCTGCTTATTTTTCCTTTATGCTCAAACCACAAATCTACAGCACATGACACTAGTTGATTACCATAACTAATGAAGACTAATCCATCATACCAGTATAATTCAGAAATTGCTTAGCTAAATATTTTCGATTTTTTCTTTTCCAGTGTGATAAATAGAAAAGTCCAGACCTAGTATTCAGTTACAACTTTCAAAACTTGCTCAGAGTTTTTAATATTTAATTCCTTTTTTCTGAACCCTAAGTTCAACTTCTTAAAATCATTGAAGACAGTTAGTTACATTAGAGTTTTTAATCATAAATAGGGTTGCAACCGAAGGCCAGCCATTTTGGGTCATCGAGTCCAGCCTTCTGCATCAGGCAGCATGAAACCCTAAGAGGGGGGAGAGAGAGAGAGAGAGAGAGAGAGAAGGTCTTTCCTAACCTGTATATTCCATAGACTTACCTATTCTCACTTTGAGCACCTCTGCTGAATTTACTATTACAGACAACCTGTTATCCAATTACCCGAATCATCAGAGAGATTCTGTTGTTGTTTTTTCATTTGAAAATTCTATTTGTCCTTTACTTTAAGCTACTGCTACTTGTTTTAATACTAGTGTCCACTCTAAACCATTGTGTCCCCATTGGGCCAGATAACAAAAGCAATATGAGAGAAAATTCTGGGGAATGAAGTCACAATCCACATATGCAGCTCCCCTCATAGAGATATCCCTGCATTATTCAGGGGAAAGAGAGTCAACTGGCTCCCTGCAAGAAGGTCTAGCAAGCACCACAGACCAGGGGAGGGGATAATGTGTACCCTCTTCCCCCCTCCCCTTAGCATGGGCCACAGCACTGTGGAACACCCTGTGTGGGGCCTGAAGCAGCAGGGTGTGTGTGTAGAGTAGAAGAAGGATACCATCTGAGCAGAAGAGGGAAATCCATGCACAGATATCCCCTTCCCAGTGCAGATCCCAAGGGGACAATCTAGGAAAATCCAGAGGACAGCTACCATCTTGGTTGGTGGTATGTATTGAACGTGGGACCTTCAGAGACTTTATAGCTTGAACTAAAAAGCAAGGCTCTCAAGCTAGGATTTGCAACAGATCCATAGCCTCTCAGGATTGGGCGCAGAAGGTGACAGATTACACACACTGCCCATAAGTTCCATTAGCATTATAAATAAATTTATTGTGAATACCTTTCAGAGTAGCAGCCGTGTTAGTCTGTATTCTCAAAAAGAAAAGGAGTACTTGTGGCACCTTAGAGACTAACCAATTTATTTGAGCATAAGCTTTCGTGAGCTACAGCTCACTTCATCGGATGCATATAAATTGGTTAGTCTCTAAGGTGCCACAAGTACTCCTTTTCTTTTTGTGAATACCTTGTTTCTCAAGGCTAACTAAAACCAATTTCCCTAACATTACTTAAATTATTATGCATTCTCCAGTTCCCCTTTTCCCTTCCCTTTTATGAAGTTTTCCTAACTATTTTGGTCTGGTTTTTTTAAGTCAGTGGTTCTCAAACATCATTGAACCACGACCCACTTCTGACAACAACAATTACTACATGATCCCTGGGGTGGGGGGGGAGGCTAAACCCGACACCCACCACCTTAGATTGGGGTGGGGGGTGAAGCCACAGCCTGAGCCCTGCCACCCAGGGCTGAAGCCCTTGGCCTTCGGCCCCGGGACAGTGGGGCTCAGCCCCGGGGTCCAGCAAGTCTAATGCCTATCCAGGCAACCCCATTAAAAGAGGGGTCCCAACCCACATTTCGAGAATGCTAGAAGTGAAGGTAAAAAAATTGTGTACGTTATTCCAGGGAAGGAGGACTTATCAATATTGTGTAACTAGCACGGTCACCTCTTATCTTGCAAGCTATCCCTCCATAACCACTAGTTTATTATATCATGAAACAAGCAATTTTGAAATCGATCATGGAGGCTATTTGTGGGGCTTTTTTAGGATTCCCATGCTTCTGTTGTGAAGATCAACCATGCAAATCAATTACAGGAAGAAACAAAGCGACAGCACTGCAGAATTTCAAAATGCAGGACAAAGACAATTTCTTTTAAATAAACTGCAATTACTCAGACACGTATTATACATCAGGATGCATGAATAATTAAAAGCTCACTAAGCCTTTGTTTTGGAGTGGAAAGGTTAGGGCTTTACATTTCAAAAGACACTTTGGAGCTTTCTTTTCCAGATGAAAAACTGGCTCCAGTTCAAATTGGAATAAACATTTTAATAATATGACTTCACTAAAAGGGAGGGAGAGGGAGAAGCCTTGTGAAAACTTCCATTTGCAAAACAAAGTGAACCCGCCTGCAACTGAAATCCCCTTTTATTTCCTGTACAGGTGCCAGGGCTTGAACAGACACCCAATTTATTACCCTGTCAACTGACTTATTAGGGTTGACACAAATCGAGCTGAAATATGCCTGACATACTACAGTCAAGGCTTTTTTCACACTTTAGCACAAAGCCAAACTTTTTGTAAGGTGGAGGGAAGGGGAGAGGGAGTTATGGGAGTTCTATTCCCTGTTTTCTATCAGCAAGATGAATATGATTCTCTCCCATTCTTAATATGCGAAAACCAGTCATGAAATAACCCAAGGCTAAAAACAATTCACCAAAACGATACAGCTGGGAAATCATCATCAGACTCTGGAAAGCCCTTGATTACAGGAAATAGCACCCTACATTTTCAAAAAAATGTTCCCACTAGACCAGTGGTTCCCAAACTTTAACAACCTGTGAACCCCTTTCACTAAAATGTCAAGTCTCACGAACCCCCCCCTTAAAAATGAATATTTCCTTTACCAGAGTATAAATTATAAAAGCAGTGATCTTGGAAATGCAAAATTTGTTTTTGTGACATGCTTATTACACACAATTAATTATTATTTATCATCACAGTATTTGTATTACATTATGAAAACGGCAACACTCTTCCAAGATCTCACTTTCATAGCTTGTATCAGTTTGAATAAGCCTGTTGTAAGACAAGGCTCCTATGTTTCATCAAGGAGTATCAGATGTGAAACAGCATGAAGGGATTTAAGAAGCCAACTCAAAGAGTTCCTCCTACAAAAGCATTCAGTCCTTGAGCAGCCCAGGCAAACAACTCATGTTACAACAAAGCTTAAACTTGTTCTTCATAATAATTTTAAAAACAATACTAGCTGCCTATTTAATTTTAAAAACAGCAAAAAATATCCACCTCCCTTTCCATTTTTATAAGGAGTCTTGAAGTTTAAATCTCCTCAGTGGGATAGATACGCTTGCTTTGATCTGCTTAGCTCTTGGAAGTCCAGGGGCTCCGGGCTGCTGGCCCCGTGCTGCCCGGGGTCCCTAGGGACAGCTCTGTCTGCATTAGGGATTTTTTTCCCCGAGAACCCCCTGTAACTTTTCACGAACCCCAGTTTGGGAACCACTGCACTAGACCCTGAAGCTGAACCAAAGCCTCTGCTCCAATATGATTTTATTCTCTGGAATTTTAGCCTAAAATAATTCAAATTCCCAATTCTCCTCAAAGGAAAAAAATGTTATCACAAAGCAAAACAAAGTAAAATATGTGGCAAGTTTGAGTACTCATACAGATCTTCTATTTTATACTTTGTCGTCTTCCAGCACTGACCTCCATTCTACCACACCTATTCCCGTCAGACTTCACTCTCTCAAACTGTTAATTTAATATATTAATATTAATTTATTTTAGAGCAAGAGGGAATAAAAAAACAATAGTATATAAACTTTGGGGGAATAAGAAATAAAAGGTTCTCATGATCTCTTATTATTATAAAACTCATTCTTTCCACATACCTCTGTCATCTCTTGCTATCCCATGTATAACTTAACACCTAACTCTTAAAAACCTTATTCATGCAAATCATCTTTATCCTCACAAACAGTCCCACCGACTTCAGTGTTGTTATTCATGTGAGCAAAGCCTACTGACATAAGTCTACACAGTCTTTCTACTGGTATTACTATGTGCCACTCTGTACCAATTCAGTTATGCTAGTACAGCACTAATGTAGACACAATTATACCAGTATATATATATGCTTATACAAGTATAGCTTATTCCCCTTCCTGTACAGAGTAAGCTCTACCAGTATAAGCTTATTTTTACCAATATTACTGTGTCCACAATAGGGCCATGTCTATACTACAGAATTAAGTCTACGCAAGTTATGTTGACTATCGTAAGTTGCTTTAAGAACATCAGTTGTGCATGTCCATGCAACACTGCTTGTGTCGGCACACCATGTCCACAGCCATTGCTCTCGCATCGACGGAGAATGCGTTGCATCGTGTGTAGCTATCCCACTGTGCAACTCGCCATCCTCTGTCAATCTCTGCCGCTAGGAGCTCTGGGAACAGATCACCATCTCACGATGCAGTTCCTTCTGTCTCATCATTACCTGGGCTTCCTACATCGTTTCGTGATGTTGCAAACTGTGCACCCGCCACCTCTGCCTGACAGCATGAATCCTGAGCTGCTGGCCAGTATGGTGATGAGTGTTATGAACACGACATGGCTGGTCCCACGCTATTCCATGAGTTGAGAAAAAGAGAGTAGATCAGTGATGCCTGCCATATTGTCTGCCATGGAACTGTGTGCGGAGCTCACCCCTGTCCTGCGGCACAAGGATACCACAACGAAAGCTGCCCTCACAGTGGAAAAGCTAGTGGCCATCGCTGTGTGGAAGCTGGCAACTCCAGACTACCGGTCAGTCACAAATCAGTTTGGAGTTGGGAAGTCCACTGTGGGGGTTGTGGTGATGCAAGTATGCAGGTCCATTAATTGCCTCCTGCTACAAAGGACTGTGACTCTTGGTAACGTGCAGGAAATAATCAGTGGCTTTGAGGCAATAGAATTCCCTAACTGAGGAGTGACAGATGGACCACATATCCAATTTTGACCCCCGACCATCTTTTGATAAAGTACATCAACCGAAAAAGTTACTTCTTCATGGTCTTTCAGGCACATGGTCTTTCACTGACATCAGTGTGGGATGGTTAGGGAAGGGGCATGATGCATGCATCTTTAGGAACACTGGCCTGTATAGAAAGCTGTACACTGGAATTTTCTTTCTAAAGTGGAAGATTCCAGTGGAGGATGTGGAAATGCCCATAGTGATCTTGGGAGACCCTGCCTACCCATGGCTCCTGTAGCTCATGAAGCCTTACACTGGGAACCTTGACAACAGCAAGGAGTTCGTCAACAACAGGCTCAGCAGGTGCCGAATGACCAGTGAATGTGCCTTTGGCCGATTAAAAGGTGGCTAGTGCTGTTTTTTTGGCTGGTTGAACCTCAATAAGGAAAATATTCCAATGGTCATTGCGACCTGCTGTGCTCTGCATAATATTTGTGAAGCAATGGGGGGGAAAAGTTTCCCCGGGGTGGACCACTGAGGCTGATCGGCTGGCTGCTGATTTTGAGCAGCCAGATACAAGGGAAATTAGAGGGGTGCAGTGGAAGACTATTCGAAGCAGAGAGGTTTTGAAGCAGCATTTTGACCATGATTCTCAGTAACGTGTCTTTATGTGATGCATGTGGCCAGGCAATGTTTACTTGCCATCTTGAATTACTCCATAGTGCTTGATTTCTGAATGTTAATTGTACTACGTAAATATTCCTACCTATAGCCACCGTGTTTTAATGTTAGCAATGATTTATGTGTGTATGCCACAAATAAAGATTCATTTTATTTCAAAGACTTAAGTTTAACAACAGGACAAAACACAAATTTTTGGTCAAACTGAGGATGTTTGAATGAGGAACAGTCTCACGGTTAGGGCTCTCACAGCTGTGTGTACTCCAGCTTTCGTTGGGAGACCAGTCCCTAGCTATGGAGTGCATGGGGTACTGAGAGAAACCGAGAACACGTGAAAAATGCAGTGGGGAGTTTGGGGAGGGCATGGACCAGAGTTCTGTAGTAGCTGCAGGGAAAGTTGTACATGGATGTGCTCAGATTGGAATCTCCTTCCTTAGAAGTTTCTAAGGTCAGGCTTGACAAAGCCCTGGCTGGGATGATTTAATTGGGGATTGGTCCTGCTTTGAGCAGGGGGTTGGACTAGATGACCTCCTGAGGTCCCTTCCAACCCTGATATTCTATGATTCTATGATTGCAGGGTAATGAGAGACTTCATCATCTCTGTCTGGCCCTCCAGGAACTTTATCATCCACTCCTGCCCCTTGTCCTTTCCAGGAAAGCCTCAGTCTTTCATTAATTGTCTCCCTCCACTCTCGTTTCACTATATGCTGCATCTGTTGAGTGCAGCACTTCGCGAAACATATCCTCCTTACTCTTCCGGGTTTGCCACCTTATCTGATGAAGGCGCTCCACTGGTGTGCAGGAGTGGGTCCTCAAGGGCACATCTGCAGAAGACAAAGAAACAATGAACAGAGACAGTTACACACACCTCTTTCTCACTGTCCCTTGACTAGAAAACAGGTTGGTGCAAGTCCCAAATATGGGGAGTTTTCAGCGGGAGGACTGGCAAGGGGGAACGGGCAAGAAGGGACAAATGGTGGTTTGCTAAGCCAGTTACTACAAGTGGCTAGGGAGACTATTCTGAATATTGGTACCCTTTTCCACAGGCTAGGGTAATCAAACCCGGTATTTCACTCCTAAGGGTAACCCAGGATGCAAGGGTGCATCTCCTGCAAGAGTGTGGCTTCAGACCAGCTCCATACGCTGCTCACGTGTGTGCTGCTTTGATCCCTGCTGAAATAATTGCCAGGTGGCACGGCAAAGTTTCCTACGGTGAGGAAAGAAATAAGACAGCTCTTCCAAAGAGCCTTCGGCAGAGAATTGCAGAGTACCCATAGGAAAGTTTCCTAGAGATCTCTATGGAGAATTCCCGGGACATCCCCGTGAACATTAACAAACTTTTCCACCATATCCCCACTGCATAGATGGGCAGGTTCTGTTGTTACTTTCTGTCCCTTATCCCTCCTCTACCATATAACAAAGTACACAAGGGCGCAATCTCCTCTCACCGTGCAGTATCAAAGCAAAATGAGCACTTACCGGAGCTCCCCTCTCCTGCATCCTGCGTGCCAGAGCCAGAGTGCTGGGACTGGTTAGACCCCTCTGAAGTGAAAAAGAGGTCCTGACTTGCCACACCACCGGACAACCCTGCCACATGCTCCACTTCCTCCTCCACCGCTTCGTCACTGGGGTTGAGTCACTGGCCGCTGCCTCCAGTCCCCCAAAAGTATCCACGGGGCTCTTGGCGGTGGAGGTGGGGTCACTGCTGAGGATGGCGTGCAGCCTCCCCTGCTTGCTGGTGCGCCTGCCCCAGCTCCTTGATCTTAGCATGGCATTGCTGCATGTCCCTCTCGTGCCTCTTCTCCTTCATCACTAGCAATCAGCCCATAGGTATCAAAGTTCCAATAACTGGAATTAACCTGTGACTGCATAGCCTCCTCTCCCAATAGACTCAGCAGATCCAATAGCTCCAGTGGGCTCCAAGCAGGAGAGCAGCATAGGCATGGTCAATTGGGAAGATGTTGTGTGAACTGTGCACACCGAGCAAACAGGAAGAGGAATTTCAAAAATTTCTGGGGCTTTAAATGGGGGGAAGGGCACATACCTGTGTACCTTCCGGGCAGTGGAGTTCAAACTGCTGACCAGAGTGGTCAAGATGGGCTTTGTGGGACACTCCTGGAGGCCAATTAGGGTGACATAACGGAGCACAGTATCTACACTGATGCTGTGTTGCTTTAACTACATCGCAAAAATCTCTATGCCACTTGTTGAGGTGGTTTTATTATGTCAGCATAGCAGGGAAGTTACATCGGCGGGAGGGGCTTTTCAGTGTGTACACCTCCGCTGTTTTGTCGACAAAAGCTGACTTTTGTTGACAAAACTGCGTAGGCCTAGGGAGGTTGTACTGCTTTAACTATACTGGTGTAACTGGCACAAGTTGTATGTTTAGAAAAGGCTTTAGGATTTGCAGGATGGGTTCCTAGACTACAATCCTGCACAGAGAATTGTCTTAATAAATTGTATTTATATATGAGCTCCATGTACATATATGATGCTATAGAAATAGCAATGTTCATTCAGTATCTCTTTCAACCTGGGGCCTGATTCTGATCTCTCACTATTGTAAATCAGAGGTGATTCCACTGAACCCAATGGGCTTACAATGCTTTGTAGGTGAGACCAGAATCAGGCACATGGCATTCACCAGTATCATATACTTATACCAGTTGGGAATGAGGGATGGACATGTCCCATTCAGCCCAGAATAAATTCATGTGACTTTTCCAAGACCACAAAAAGGAGTAACGGCCTTTTAAAAATGTCATGAAATAACCGTAATGAATCATTATTTTATGTCATATGGTGAAATGAGGAAGGTGAAATATTTACATGTTCATGTGGATTTTCTAAATCAACAGCTTGGGTCAGGCTCCTGAGTCTGAAAAAGCCACAGTTCGCTTTTTTCACACTGTTATATGCAGCTCTGAAAGTCTATTATTTTTAAATTGTACTGTTTGATTTTAGAAATAATTAAGGAATCGTTTTTTCTAGTTCCCAGAACTTCGGGATGTTGACCCAGCAAATTAGGTTGGCCTCCTTTAAAACTGCTGCTCTTGTACTCCATCTAGTGGAATACTGACTGTGCTTAATACATTATCTAGTAAATATATTGTGTTTTACACAGTGAAGTACTCTACACACTGGTACAAAAATATAGTTATTACATTACATCTTTGTAGAGTACGCAGACTGAGCCAATTTATCTTAATGAAGAACAAGAACATATGTAATATAATTCAGTGTGATATAACCTGGTTTGGAAAACAGATTGGGGAGGTGGAGCTGGAATGTGGGTTTTCTGAGCGGTAAAGCGGTATTAAATAAAAACCCATCTCAAATCCCAGTAAATATAGCTCACAATCTGTGTTCCTACACACCCATGTGTGTGAACAAACTGAACTAATGGCTTTCTTTCAAACACAGGGTCCACCCAGCAACCGCCAAGGTCAATGGAAAGAATGGGATCGAGTTCAATGGGTACAGAACTGGGCTCACATGCAGTTACTCACAATGATTGATGTTCTAAGACATGGTCTCTGCAAAACGTTCCATTAGTTTAGCTAAGGGTATATTTCTAAATTGATTTAGTTAAACTGATGTAAACTTTTGCACAGACCCTCTTAATTCTAGCTTGTATCAATTCTAGTTTAAGTCAGCAAGGAGCCGACTTGAGCTAATCAGTAAAAGCCAGAGTTAAATCAAATTAAGCTTGTCTACACATCAGTTTAACTAGATCAATTTAGAAATATGTCTTTAGTTAAACAGATGTAACTTTTGTGTTGAGTCAGGGTAAAGCTAATAAGTAGAGAAATGGAAACAAAAATATTAGGGAATTGAAAATTGCACATTTTCCTCTAGTAGGAGTGATCAACAAGTTAGGAGTTACAAATGTTTTAGAAACCAAGTTCTGTTTTAAGGTACCCTCTAAATCCAGCACACTCTTTTGCATGTGTACATGTATGTACACAGGCTCACTGCCTCTAAATCAACGGAAGCTTCTCAGGGCACAGATTGTCTACTCCATTTTGACTATTATGGCATGGAGTTTCACTTATTCACACTTTCAGATTACATCAATCTCCACTATTGAAAGACTGGAGGAGAAAGCCCCCTTGACATGTAAAAGTCTGAAAATTATGCTTGCTAGGTTTTAAATTTTACATGAGAAAAGGAATTTGCACAATTTTGGTAAAAAAAATCAATTAATTGCATTGGTTAGTATATGAGATACCAACAACTTTAGGAAATATAGCCCTACTACACCACAAATAAGGTGCAAAAATTCTTATGAAACACATAATGGTATGAAAAATCCAGAAGGCATTTTTCCCCTCTTTCTTCTGGACGTTAACAATATTTCAAATAACTTTAATATCCTCTGTTTAAAAAAAGAGTCTGATAAACTGTACCTTTCTCATTGGAATGGAAAATTCCATTGCAGACATGACCAACAAAAAACTGTGTATGTGTGTGTATATATATATATATATATATATATATAAATAAATAGTGTGGAGCTGCACATCAAATTGGGAGTTCTCCAACTAGTTTGAAAATGTACCTACCTAAATGTACTTATCCCCCAAACACATTTTGAATTGATTTATATTCTGCTGCTTTAACAGAAGAAATGGACCAGTAAGAAATAATACACATACTTGGTCAGTAGATATTTATATCTGGAATAAGACTTCTCTTGGGAGAATATATTTAAAAAAAAACAGCAACATTTCAGGCATCCTGGCAACAGTTTGTTGGGGGAAATAATTATGTATGATAAAAGTTCTCAAAATATTTTTTGGCCAACAACATGTAAGTTAATGACAAAATTTTGCAACTTCTATTCACATTGGAATCAAGTTCAATAAGTCCATCCAGTTTACCCCCAAAAAAACTACTTTCCATCAAATATCATACTTAGTATGAGGAAACAATTGTTTTTTTAAAAAGCGTACAGGTTACGTTGCAAATAGTAGTATATCCACGACAAGCATCTCTATTACATGCTGCACAGTCGGGGGGCGGGGGGGGGAATTACAAGCAAGATGCACTCCCATGTTTGATAAGATTTTTCCCTTATACACAAATTATATATATAGCCTGTATATGGCATACTAATTCCCACAATTTGTGTTTTTCATTTTCTCTACCAATGAAGTGCAAAACACAGAATAAAAACTTTTCCCTCAGGTCTGCTACACTTTTGTTACCCAGATTGTGGAATGGAAAACTATGCTCAGAGACTGAATTTGGTTTTCATGACTTCTCATTTTCCCCATAATCCAAAAACTTCTTTGTGATGACGCATTTGAAGCTTCATTCTAACTAATGGATTAATAGAATGAAGCACACCATTTTAGTTTCAACCACAGATTTTTTTAAGGAAGTGGCAAACCATTTCAGCTAGTTGAGAAAATGAAAATTAGTCCCTGGGAGAGGATACAATCAATGGTGTGTTAATCTAACCCTCAGCTGTTAATGATTTGCACTAGGATTTCCCCTGATGCTGTGGGTTCTGCTGAAATATTGTTTTAGCAGTTTCTGTCAGATTTCCCTACCCTTTTCTTGATGAAAAGGAACTGACTGAAGGGGAAAGCTCAGCAACAAATTTGTGCTTTCTTTTTTTTTTAATCCCAATTCTTTTACACCACCAAAAGGCAGATGGGGTGGGAGACAGAATGTTCTCCTTTTCAGTTCTGTCCTGTTTAGTCTATATAATGTCCATAGCTCCTTTAACTGATAAAAAACAGTGTTAGGCCAAGCATTCATCATTAGAAACTGGCAATTAACACCTAACTTCTATGATTTGTAACTGCTTTGTGAATGTACTCTCAGAAAGCTAAAAGCCTTTCACAGTTCTTGCTTGAAAAGACAACTGTGAAAAGAGCTAAAGTGTTCCCAGATCTCACATAATAGTAGAGAGCCCAGGGCTACGAGGTCCAGATCCACGCCCTGGTTGTGGGAGCCCTGGGCGCATGGGACCCCCACAACGAGCCGGTACTGAGAGCGTGCAGAGTCAGTCAACGCTACGCCCGGCTCATGAGATAGCTCATGGTGTCCGACACCATCAGGTAGTCCAGAGACATCTACATGGAACACGTCACAGCACACCGACAGTACTAGGTCGAGTAACCGAGAACGCCGACCACACCCCAATCTGGATCTATGCTGGTTATGCGATATGTATGTACCTCGTGAACCTTGTAACCGATACTTGCAATCCCCCATAGCGCAAGCCTGACCCCAGATGTACAGTACCTTCCCTCTTAACTTGGGTAAAATTGATTTTAAACATTAACTTTAATAAAATTTTTAGATCTGTGAGCTGGATGAGAATCTTAGTACAGTATGCATCTTCACTTCAGTGCCCGTGCCACCACCAAGGGCCAGATCCTAAAAAGTGCTGAGTGTCCTCAGTGGTCATTCACTTCACCAAATTCTCCCAACCTTGCAAAATAATATGTGCATAGCATTCACAGAGCCAAATCCTGCAAAATGTTGAGTGCCACTGCGAGGAAAGCATTCAGCACCTTGCAAAATTGAGCTATATGCATACAATGCAATTTTTCTTAATAAATATTTTTTGCAGGGATGGATGAATCTGGTGAATTGTAGTGCTCTTAAAATAAAAATGAGACATAGTACCAAAACTGCTAATTTCCTTATACCATGGTACCAAAACTGCTAACTTCCTTATACACCCAGACCTTCATCATAATCTGCCCTGGTCTTTCCAGACCAGAAATACAGCTTTTTGATTTGGTAAATCTGTGATGTGTATGAATCTCTAGAAAACAACATTAATTCCAACTGAAAATACATATTGATTTCATTTATTTCATAAATAAGGTCTGACTGAGGTTTCTCAGTTGTACAGTCATTTTCACTGCTCATCAATTACTGAAAGAATTTCTTGTTTATATAAAAACTGATACACAAAACAAGTTGGATAGAATTAACATCTTGAAAAAATAGTAACATGAAATAACCAACCAAATAATTAAGCAAATTTCTTTTGAATATTTCTGATTTGTGTAGGCAGCGTTGGGAAAGAGCTAGCTGATATCTTCTATGTATCTGCTTAATTCTTTAAATGGCAACTTCTAAGGCTATTGCTCCTGAAAACTGAAATAAACAACCACATGTAGCCCATATTTTCTGGGGACCTGATCCAAAACCATAGCCATAAATCTTGTCAAACTCACCAGACAGCTTTTTTTAAAATGAAACTACAAATTTGGTTTATAAAGCTAATAGTGTTGATAAAACATATTTAGACTTATGTAAGGTATTTGACTTGGTACTACACGGCATTTTGATTAAAGAAATTAAAACAATACGACATCAACATGGCACACATTGAAGGGATTAAAAACGGTCTAACTCAATGTATCTGCCAACAGGGAATCTTCACTGAGCAGCTATGTTTCTAATGGGATCACCTAGAAATCAGTTCTTGGCCCTATGCTATTTAACATCTTTATCAACATCTGGGAAGAAAACAAACTCATTACTAATTAAGTTTGCAGATGACACAAAAAAAGGGGGAGTTATAAATATGAAGAGGACAGATCACTGATACAGAATGATCTGGACTGCTTGGCCCATGTGCTTCAATACAGCCAAATGTAACTCATACATCTAGGACAGCGGTTCTCAAACTGTGGGTCGAAACCCAAAAGTGGGTCGTGACCCTGTTTTAATGGAGTTGCCAGGGCTGGCACAGACTTGCTGTGGCCCGGGGCTGAAGCCAAAGTCTGAGCCCCACTGCCCGGGGCCGAATGAGGCTCAGGCTTCAGCTTCAGCCCTGGGCGGCAGGGCCAGGTTACAGGTCCCCCACCTGGAACTGAAGCCCTTGGGCTTCAGCTTTGCGCCAGGACTGTGGGGCTCGCAGTTTGACCCCCCACCTGGTGGAGCGAAGCTTCGGTCCCCCTCCTGGGGGCACGTAGTAATTTTTGTTGTCAGAAAGGAGTCGCAGTGCAATGAAGTTTGAGAACCCCTGATCTAGGAACAAAGAATGTAGGCCATACTTCCAGGATGGAGAAACTACCGTGGGAAGCAATGACTCTAGAAAAGACTTGGGGTCATGGTGGATAATCAGCTGAATGTGAGTGCCCAGTGAGATGCTGAGGCCAAAAGGGCTAATGCTGTCCTTGGATTTGTAAATAGAGGAATATGAAGCAGGAGAAGAGGTTAAATCAACTCTGTACTTGACATTGATGTTAGTGGTGTTACTGAAACACTGTGTCCAGTTCTGTCGTCTACACTACAAGGATGTTGAAATATCAGAGGGTTCAGATAAGACACATGAGAGTGGTTAAAGAACTGAAAATTATGCCTCATAGAGAAAGACTGAAGGACTCAATCTACTTAGTTTATCAAAGAAAAGATAAGAGTGACTTGATCACAGCCTACAAATACGTACATAAGGAACAGAAATTAGATAACAGAGATAGTTTCAATCTAGAAGACAAAGATATAACAAAGTCCAATGGCTGGAAGATGAAGCTAGACAAATTCAGACTAGAACTAAGGTGCACATTTTTAACAATGAGGGTAACCAATCATAGGAAACAACTTGCATATGGATCACAGAGTCATAGAATATCAGTGTTGGAAGGGACCTCTGGAGATCATCTAGTCCAATCCCCAGCTCAAAGCAGGACCAATCCCCAATTTTTGCCCCAGATCCCTAAATGGCCCCCCTCAAGGATTGAACTCACAACCCTGGGTTTAGCAGGCCAATGCTCAAACCACTGAGCTATGCCTTCCCCCCCCCACCCCCCACTGGGAATTTTAAAATCAAGCTTGGATGTTTTTCTAAAAGATATGGTCTAGTTCAATCACAGCTGTTGAATTTAAAGCAGGAATTAATAAAAGGAAGTCCTATGGTCTGTGTTATGTAGGAGGTCAGATTAGATTATCACAGTGTCTCTTCAGGCCTTAAAAACCTATGAAAAACCTGCTGGAGTTAAACAAGAAACTCCCATTGATTTCAATGGTCACTGGATCAGGCCCATGTTGAGAAATCTATCATCTATCCTTATTACTTCAACGTACGTTTCTTTTTTAGTAGACCAATGGAAAGGAGATATGTATATTTTTTTGCTCTTGCCTGAGAGCTAACAGAAGAAAACAGATTTAAATATACATTGTATTGTAACACAAGAAGCAGTCTACCTAACCAAAGTCACAGATTCCTCAATACCTGAAGCCCCGCAGATTTCAAGACAGAGTTGGACTTGGTTAATATCCTTTAAATATTAAATTTACTGTTACATTTCAGAAAGAAATTTACACCTTGTTAATGCAAAATCAATTTTTGGCAAAGCTGCATCTACCTCTTGACTAATTAATTTGGGTTAACTACAACCTTTTAAAATATTTATAAGGCAATTCTTCCCCCTCCCTCCAAATGAGGAATGAATAAAGCCAATACAACAGTCATACTTACTCTGGAAGTCGAGACAGGACTCCTGCAGAGACAGAAGTTATGCTATCATTGATCCGCCCTGGTGCCTGATGCTTCCAAACCCAACTGACAACAAACTCCAACAGCATCAAGACAAGGAAAAGCGGCGTAGCCTGAAAAGGGATTTGAGAAGAGCAATTATAACACAAACTGAATTCTGCAGAAATTTCTGAACACGATAGCAAGCAGGTTACTCAGAATAGCATCATATGTTAGAAGATACCACAACGACATTTTAGAATGGTCCTCCCCAAGCCTTTTCTTTTCTTTATTATTGTTGTGTCTAGAGGATGTAATGGGCTACGGTGTGAAAATTTTAACTATACTCATGGCAAAAATGGATATGAACAATAAAAAAAATAATATCTGCGAAAAGTTGAATAAATATATATTGATTTGTAAACAAATTTGAATTGATTATTGCATGTCCTTGTGTACATATAAAATACTTGATATACATTGTCACAAATTTTCCAGATGGTCTCATTCTGGATGGCACTTCCATATAGGACATGATTTCTCATTTAGTCTTTTTGAATGGAGGTGGGAGGATAGTGCTGACTTTGGCTACAGGAACTTTTCCGTAAGAGCCGTAGATTGTTTTGTACAGCCGAAATCCTTTTCCAGCCATACCAGCAGCATCTTCAGATTGCAAGTGAATGAATGGGCATTTTACCACGTGATTCACTGGGAAAAAAATAATGACCTCAAAACACCAAACACTGAAGAACTAAAAATTTACATTGGCATAGTTCCATTGATTTTAACTTGAATTTTAAGATAAACTTATGATTATGCTTGCTTAAGTTTGTGCGGCCACTGTTTGAGTTCAAGAGTATGAAAAAATCAGATCTGGTGCCATCAGCTATTTCTGCCCAGATTAAAAGACTTAATCCTGCAAACATTTAAATGGAACATATTATTTGCTACTGTTAAGGCAGAGTTTAATTCACAGCGCCTGTTGTTTATGTTTATATTGAATTCAATTTGCTTTGTATTCTCCCCTCATTTCCAGTTTTCAATGCACAGCAGATTTTTGTACTGCTGTACAAAATGTTATACCTCTATTACTGATGCTGTCAGGAATGAAACAGGAGGTTTGCATAGCTGGTGACGGGTCATTTGAGGCTTTTGGCACTGGGGAGGCACAAGAGGCAGGCAGGGATTGTGGAATAAGCACACTAGATGAGTGTCTCTGCCCAAAGGATCTGGTGTCAAATAGATAACAAGACAGACCTTTACACTTCCCTCACTAGGATACAGAATGAACTGCCAACCAAGGTGAATGTGGGTGGCTTAAACCACACAGAAATATTTTTTCCTGCTGTGGGAAGTCTCAAGAAGGCAACGCAACACTTGGTCCCAGTTTTAATTTATCTTCCCAAATATGAGGGAAGGGAAGAATTCTGTGACAAATTCCACAGTAGTGGAATATATAGGCCTTGACTAAGACCTGAGTTGTTGCAATGAAGTTTTTAAAGCACTATGCCAAGCAGTGAGTGTTTGCAGGACTGGACTCTAAATTATAATGTGAAACCTTTTGGAAAGAATGGAGACCCAATGACTGAAAGCCAAAAGAATGCCTCAAAGATCCCCTTCCTGGAACAAACCTAAACAGGTACATCAATATTGATAATTTGGGACCAATAAGTCATAAATATTTTTTATTTGAAATACAACAATCCTACACAGTTCTCAATAAAACCATATTCCCTTTTTTTGGTTTTTTGCATCACCTGCTTCAATACTAAATAGGAAACATGATTTTTTTCTGAGATATGATTAAAAATATAGCATTTTGTTAGAAAAATAGCTGTATCAAACATTTCCCGTCCTCTCGACCAAAGCTCAATGACAAGTTAAAAAAATGAGTATGTAGACAGTTGGGAGAAGAATTGGCTCATTAAAGGCCCAGTTCTTGTAAGGGATCATTGACCTCAATACCAGGAGCCAGATCCGGGCCTTCATACTACCGTATGGGACTGAGCTATGGAGCAGCAAGTTCGGCACTGCAAATTGCACAAACCCAGAGAAGGACACCAGTTGGGGGAACCTTAAAGGATGAAGGGAGAATGGTGAATAGGAAACATATGGTTATGCTGTGCATAGCTATTTGTTTTACCTGCCAACAACTACACTGCTTAAAATATTTGACTTTTGTACACTCTTGTCACTACTGCAACTCCTTTACAACTACCGCTTTTAGCATCTGTTTCCCATTGTGTGATTATGTCACACGCAGCCATCTGACAGTGTTCCCTGGTTCTCAAACAGGGAGTGCTATGTCAGACAGCCAGAGGGGGCACCATTCATATTGTCTTACCCACTTGCCAGTCAAGAAGCTTGCCAGTAAACAGTTCTCATTTATGGATCTGAGCGTCTGAATCCAAGTCAACTGCTGTTCCTCTCCCACAAATCTTGTTGTTGTCAGAAAGCAGTTTGAAGAGATCAACTAACCTAGGTTTCAAACTCTAGAAGTGCTTTCCTCGCCCCATCCATTTCCAATTCCCACCTTTTTGCCCACCACACCACCAGAAATACTGTAAGTAGGTTTGGGATTGATAAGAACTCCATTTAGCTTTCATCTGTAGGTAGAACAGTCCACTCTCAGCATTCAGGAGGAAGCTATCTTTGTTGAGTGAGCACTTAAATCATCAATTTCTGCAGAATTTAAAGTGTCATTTTAAAAAAGTCCTTCTGGATGCAAAATAATATTCTCAATATGAACCAAATGTAAACTGGTGGAATATTATATTCACTGTGCAAACTCTCATGATTTTATTGAGATCTCACAGTATTTGGTGTTTTCTTAGTCACAGCTCCTGTAAGCTTATTACATGAAAATCCCAGCTTTCACTTAAAATGAAATACAAGTTTCTAGCTCTCATGATAGAGCAGAAAAGCCTGAAAACATGAACCGAGTGCACTCAACAGACACACAAACCAGAACACAAATTAAAAGAAAGCCACTTTTCAAAAAAAACCCTCATAATTTTTCAAGCCAATTTCATGATTTTTTCAGGGGTGAGGCCAACTCATGATTTTTGACCACTTGAGACCAGCAGTACTACGTATTCCTGAGATTGGACACAGACATTCAGCACCTCTGCTGCTGCTCATACCTTCTCAAAGTAGCAGAAGTAGAGCATGCTGCTGCCTGCTGTGAAAGCTATGAGCAGAAGCAGAGTCAAGCTTTAGAGCTGCCCATTTGTGGGACCAGGAGAGGATCCAAGAAATAGAGTCCGGGAAGAAGGGTGGAGTAGCCGAGTCTACCCCATCTTCTTACACCCATGTTAGACAGGAAACTTCACAGGGGCACAGAGAAACCACCACTCCATATTGCAACACTCCAGATATCCTGAAATGAGGGAAGAAAGGTACACAGAATTTTCCCTTTTCCTTCTGGTAATTAAGGGGAAGAGGAATTTCCAAATTCAGTTATCTACAAACTGATATGGAAAAATGGACCCCTGAGTATGGTTGAGGGCCAGTGTCCCAAATGGTATCCAAACACCCTTTCTTTTGCCTGAAGTTTTGGTGAGAAACAGGGGCTGGCTCTCCACAAAGCACTACTTTAGAATCCTGCTATAACCAGAGGCAGATATTAAAGGTAGGGGGAGCTAATAGGTTTAGGCTTCCTGTTCTAAAAGGAAGCCAGCACTCCGTTTTGTAGTTCCCCCTCTCTACTCAGCAGTAGCACTGGAGATACTCAAGTGATTCAGAAGGCATTGCCAACTGGATGAGTCCCTCCCGCAGAAACACTTAAGTTGGTCTGATAAATTTTCCAAGTCCTTGTATACAGCTTGCTTATACTAAAGTACTTTATTTTGCACTCACTCCCCAAAAATCCGTTTGTTTAATCACTTGCTGTCTCATCCACCTGTTATATTATCCTTTAAATTGTAAGCTCCTCAAGGAAAGGCCTTGTCATTACCATGCCCAGCATAGAAACTTTTGCCATTATTGGTTGCAGGGTGTAATTTTTTTGCAAAACATACTGGGAAAAGCCCGAGTGTCACTGCAGTTATAACGTCATAAAAATGCTTTTGCCAGTATAGATTATTTTGCTATGTTGGCCAAAGCACTCTTTTGCCAGCATAAACTATGTCTATACTAAGTGGTAGAGCTATATGGGTAAACTTTTTCTAGGGTAGTCATGGCCTACGTACTTGTAATGCCTTGCACAATGGGGCCCCATTCGAATTGGGGCTCCAGGGTGCTCCTGCATTACTGATAACAATAATAAAATAATAAATAATCCATCCCTAGCATCTGGTACAGCAAGTCTTTGACTGGTTCTAGGGGCGGAACAGATCATCTGAAAGTTAACTAAAGCTGGGGTGTGCATGGCACAAACAAGTCTGAGCTCACTCTCCCAAAGCTTCTTTTTCTCCTTCATTTTAACTATCTTCATTTTTTTAAATGGAAATAGTCGCTTTCTTTCTTCTTTGTCCCAGCCAGGTGGCAAGCTCTTCAGGGCAGAGAGATTTATCTGCATATTCTGGGAAGCAGGGTACAGTACTATCTCAAACTCCTTATGAGAAAATAATATCTGTTCCCCTTATATTAAAGCTATCCATTTCAATTCTTCACCCATTATACCCACAGATTGTCAAACCTTGCAATGTTATCACCAGTCTCACAATATTTGAGGTTTCTCTTAAAACCTCAGTTCTCGTACCAAGAGATAGCATGGAAATCTCAGCTTTCATTTACAATAAAAGTTCCTAGCCCCCGTGGTTGCAGAAAGCTTGAAAACAGGAAGCTAGTGCACTCTAAAGGCTCAGAAACTAGAAGGCAAATAAAAAGGCAGCATTTTAAAGTCTCATTATTTTTATGGCAAACTCATCGGGGGAAGGGAGGTAGACTCATTTTGGACAGCCTGGGGTTGGTAATACTGAGGTGCAGGTGAAATCCAAGCAGAGAGGGACAAGCAGGGAAAAGAGTGAAGTGCTGTAAAGGGCAGCTGGTATGTGAGAGGCGGGCAGGAGGTTGCAAGGGGCAGAGAGGAGGAAGGTGAGGCCAGGCACGGGGCACAGAGAGAGGGGCAGGTGAGGCCGGGCACGGGGTAGGCAGGGGGCTGCAAGGGGCAGAGAGGAGGAAGGTGAGGCCAGGCACGGGGCACAGAGAGAGGGGCAGGTGAGGCCAGGCACGGGATAGGCAGGGGGCTGCAAGGGGCAGAGAGGAGGAAGGTGAGGCCAGGCACGGGGCACAGAGAGAGGGGCAGACGGGGGATGCAAGGGACACAGAGACAGAGGAGCGAGGGGCGGGCCGGGAGACGACAGGCAGAGCGAAATCTCCTGTCCCTAGCCCAGCTCGCCGCCGTGCTCTCACCTTATTCACATAATCGGGCACCTCCTCGAGGCTGGGGAAGGAGCTCTCATTGGGCTGCAGGGCATAGAACATCATGCGGACCTGCTGGGACCCCGAGAGGCCTCCCTGCGGAGCTGCGGGGCCGTCCATGGCTCCGGCTGCCTCCCTACCGAGAGAGAGGGAAGAGAGAAGCCCGGGGCGAAAGTCCGCCCGCGGGGAAGAGGCGGAAGCCAAGCCGCTGAGCAAGTGAATACCGCAGCCCGCTCCCTTCCCCCTCCGCTCGAGCCCGAGCCTGCAGTTCCCTCATCCCACCCCTCTCCTCCAGGCCAGCACACACGGCCGGTACCGGCGGCCTGCTCTGGGGAGCACGCAGGACACGCTCCCCAAGGGCTCGGATATAAAAAGAGAGAGACAAGGCAACGTTTAGTTTCTCGATTTCTCCTTCCGGTTGGATTTGTTGTTTATTTTAGCCCTTTCGAATGGCAAACCTTTAATTGCTCCGTGACTAATTAGCGTTTAGCTCCAGCTTTTTCTGTTGTTGCAAGTTTGGGGGCACATTTTATAGCTCCAAGAAGAAAAGGAGGACTTGTGGCACCTTAGAGGCTAACCAGTTTATTTGAGCATCAGCTTTCGTGATGCATCCGATGAAGTGAGCTGTAGCTCACAAAAGCTCATGCTCAAATAAATTGGTTAGTCTCTAAGGTGCCACAAGTCCTCCTTTTCTTTTTGCGGATACAGACTAACACGGCCGCTACTCTGAAACCTGTCTTTATAGCTCCAGCTACACTAAACCACTTCCCTTCTTCTGGATATTAGACATAGCCCGTTGGGCTTACCAAATGAGCCCCCGGGCCCATTCGTTTCTCAAAAAGTCACTGACAGTACAGGTCCAGTGCCCCCATGTCTACATTTTTGAGCTCTCAGCTACTTTTAAAGAGAGAAACCACACTATTTTGCAAGGGGTTGATCTGCTTATGGAGTGAACAACATATTTGGAAAATCAGAAAATGTTGACTAATAATTTTGGGGAAAAAATGTCATTCTTTTACTTGCTCTAATCTCTAGACATATTTTGATTTTCTGTTTCTGAGCTTGGCTGTATTTACCAGGCACACACTTTTTGATGTTTCATTTTTGCTTTTGAAGTGTGGGGAAGGTTTGTCACAGCCCCATTTGATGACACTCAGGCAAGACATGTCAGTCACTAAGGAGGATTAGAAGGGCTAGCCATTACGTTGTCATTTAGAAAGGAATTAATTAAAATCAGGAAAATATCAGGAAGTAGTAAAACCAGGTGTGGGCGAGAAAAAGGCACAGAGAGCACATCTGCTGCTTACATTCCAAATCCACCCCGGGCCCATTTACCTTTAGCCCATTTACTGTAATGGTGCCTGCCAGGGTCATCGTGGACGGCGTGGGAAAGTATCCTTCCATACAGGAAGGAATAAATCTGCCATCCCTAGAAACCTTTGGGAGAGGACAGCACAATGCTTCCAGGAAAATTTCATTGAGATCTCTCAGAAGGATTCAAGGGACATCCCTGTGTACATAAATAAACTGCTCCACACCCGCTCCCCTGCCTAACGCTCGAGGGGAACAATAACCTACAACAATAGCTCTACCTCTTTGTTGTACCAATACCTCTTCTAGAATGAGTAGCTTAATGAAAAGTCGATACCTGTGTCCTGTTAATGCTGGGGTTGGGCACCATCTGTACATTTAAACAGAGTAGTGGGAAATGCATTTACACACTTACCCAAGGCTCCTTCCCCTGCATCGGGCTTACCCGAGCTCAGCTACCAGGGCTGACTGGACTGGGATGGAATCTCAAACAGATCCTGGCTTGCAGCACAGCTGGAACCCCAAATTGTATGTCCCCGTCCTCCTCTTCACTGTTCTCAGCAGAGTCCTCGGGCTTCTCAGAGTGAACTGCAGGGTGTTGGTGTGGTCTCTACCAAGTATGGCCTGCATCTCATAGCAAAAGTGACAGGTCTGTGACTCAGCACCAAATCAACCATTTGTCACCTTGGCATTCTGATTTGCCTGCCACATTTCCTTCACTTTCACGCAGCACTGCTGCGATCCCTGTCATACCCCTTCACCTGCATCCCCCATGCAATCTGCTGGTAGATGTTCGTGTTTCTATGACCGCGAGGTCTGCACAGCCTCTTCTACCCACAGGCTCAGGAGATCCAATACTTCCTGTCTACTCCAGGCAGGAATGTGTCTGGAGTGTGTAGGTGGCATTGTCGGTTGGGCATGGGCGGCGGGTATCATAGGCGGGGGGAGGCTGTGCCTCCCCAAACAGCCTAATGTGGCTCCTCCAATGCTCCACCCGCAGGCCAGGCCCTCTCCTGTGGTTCCCAGCACTCTGACCTGGCTGGCCCAGACTGGCTGGGGCTGACTGCCCTGCCTCCTGTAGTGACTCAGGGCACTCTGAGGCTGGTAGAGCTGCAGCCGCGCTGCCTGGAGCTCTGGGCCTGGCCGCACCACTGGGAGCACCAGGACTGGGGCGCTGGTACTGGGAGCTGTGGTGGGGGTGCTCTGGGCTCCTGCGGGGGAGTGGGGCAGAAGGGAAGAAGGAGAGGGCTCTGGGCCCAAGGAGAGGGGCCGAGGGCTAGCTTCCCCCAAAGGCCAGGTCACTGGCCGCCCATGGTGTTGGGCAGTTGCGTGCAACAAGAGACAGCTGGGTTTTTAAAGGACTCGGTGGCTTCTGGTCTCCATGACTCCTGGGCAGTGGAGTTCACAATTATGACCAGAGCAGTCCATGTCAGGCATTCTGGGACAGCTGCTGGAGGACTGTTAAGGTCAACATAAGTTATACAGTGTCTACACTAACACTAAAAGAAAAGGAGTACTTGTGGCACCTTAGAGACTAACCAGTTTATTTGAGCATGAGCTTTCGTGAGCTACAGCTCACTTCATCGGATGAATTGCATCCGATGAAGTGAGCTGTAACTCACGAAAGCTCATGCTCAAATAAATTGGTTAGTCTCTAAGGTGCCACAAGTACTCCTTTTCTTTTTGCGAATACAGACTAACACGGCTGTTACTCTGAAACCTACACTAACACTGTGTCAACCACAGTAGGTTGTCCAGCGCTCACTACTGTTCAGGCTGTGAATGTAGCTGAAAGCTCACGACTTAAGATTCAAAACCTTGGAGCAAGGGTTTCCAGTGATTTACTTGTAAAATAGAGGAGTGTGGAAAAAAATCCAATAATATTGCTATAGAAGAGGGCCTAACTCTCCTCCCAAACAATGACTACTAAAGCTCACCCCAAACAGTGACTGTACAAAAAACTAAAATAGGAAACTAGATGTTTTCTATCCTTATGTTGCGATCAAAAACATAGAAGTATTTTGTGTCTAAAGACTGGAATTCTATTGTTGACTAATAGATCATTCTGGGAACCAAGGTAACTAAAGCTTTTGGTCTACTTAGAGGAGATTAGGGAACTGGCCCAAGATTATCTGTAGACTGATCATATTTTTCTTTTCTCTGAAGAACTTTGTTCCACCCACACTAGGAACAGAGCAGGCCCAGACACTTCCTGATTGGGTCTCTTCACAGTACTGCACCAGCACTAAGCAATAAACTCTTAAAGGGAATTCAGACAGGTGGAAAGTGGGTTGGACACTACAGTCTGCCTTAGACTGAATTCTATCCAGCCCTGAGCTGAGACTAGTTTGCTTTAATTATTTAATACTATTCTCGAATATGGAAACAAGCTTTAAATCAGTGAATGATGAATAGCGGAGGGGAAAGACTTCTTATACATTTTTATTCCAACTATTCAATATATAGTTTTAAAGTGTTATATAGCATGACATTTATTATTGGCCAGGTATTGCAAAATAATTTAGAATCTCCCTTTGCCAATGAAAAGCTCCATTTTGGACAGCACTTGTTTTACTATTATTATTATTACAGCACTGGCACCTGGAAACTGGGATTGTGCTTGGATATTCGTCAGTCATCTCTGAGCCAAGTGGCCAGTAATGCATCAAAGTTATTGCTAATCCAAGGTCTAGTTCCATCTCTTTGTTCTGCCTATGACTAGTTACCAGAAAATGATGTTCAGGTATGACTTTTCATGGGCTATCAATTCAGTGAAACATTATTGGCATGGTAAATTATACAAGTGTTGCTAAAGTGTTTAAAAAAAAAGATAGACCACTCAGGTGTCTGCCAGAATTTGGTACAACCTATCCAGAATAAAGTTACACACTATATTTGGGGTTTTCTTCACTGTGTCCATTTATCATTACTGTCCTTTCCTGATCCAGTGGCAAGTTGCTACATAGTGTGATGCTATGTCTACCATTTCTGTCCTTTCTCTGAGGGTCAGAAACAGTTTTTCCTCATTGATCTTTGATTACATATTTTAAAAATTTAAATTCTTTGAGGAAATCTCTCTCATGCTTCTTGTATTTGGGACCTTGGTGTAGAAAGTGTCTATCTCAATTTCTCCTCTATTTTGATGGCTGAGCAGCCTCTCTTTTCTGGGTTTAGACTAAGATTAAGTCAAAAGCTTTTTTAAAATCCATGAAGCAGGTACATATTTTCCCTTTTTTTACTTCTGACATTTTTGTTAATGAGCATCTGTGATTTGTGGTTCATTTCTCCAGGTGGAAATGAGTTTGGCTTTCATGTATTATATTGTGGTTGGTGAGATACTGCATTAGTCTTTTGTTGATGCTGCTGCAGAGGTTTGTTGATGTTGCTGCTAAAACAGATAACTCTGTAGTAGTTTCAGTTGAGAACATCTCCACTTTTTTATATTGGGATAGTCTATCTGATTATATCTCAGGGACGTATCCAGACTGGGAAGTTGGGTTAAACCAGAGTTGGTTGAAATTTTTTTTTTAAGAGAATTAGGCTTCTGTCGGAAAATGATGATTCTACAGAACCAAACAGTTTCACAGGACTGTGTCAATGCCATAGAAACTTTTAATGGAAGTCTGGCCGGTTTGGTGCAGAGGCCTGTACTCTAAATTGTCCAAGGTAACAAAAGTTCAGCTTGGCCTGTTACATAAAATTGCTTAGAAATGACAGCTAGTGGTTAAAGATGGGAAGACTGAATTAGTCCAAACAAAAAGATCTATTGAATCCACCCAAGGAGTGTGTTAAGATTATAACTGGTAAACAAGAAGAGAAAGGAACTGGATATTAATGGACCAAAATTGGTGTGTCGGAAATTAGGCCTAACTGGTGGAAAAAATAATGAAGAGATGAGCTCTTCCATCCCTCATCCACTTTTGGAAGTCCTTAAAAAGAAGAGTTGGGAGTAGGATCAAAATGGTGGTGATGGGGAGATGGGTAGATTGAAAGGAGCGAGCTTTCAAAATCATGGCTGCCACTCCCACCGTCTCCGGGACTCTGGAGTCCACCATGACACATTGCCACTTCCACCAGCTCTGGCTAAATCCTGAACAACACATGGGATATAAGACTTGGGTTCGTGCTATTATCTCCTCCTTCATGTGTCCTTTTTTTCTCCACCACCTTATTTATTCTCTTTACTATCTCTCTGATTTTGTCTTTTGTTTAATATGAGTCTGGCTTCTTCAGCCAAGACTGCATCTATTGCAATACAGTTATTGTGAGCTTGTTGCCAGAAAGGCAGCTAAAAGCAATGTCTTAAACAGCCTAACATTGCTGCAAGTTTGTCAGGTCTCAGAGTGGTTGATAAGACCATGTACCGTGCCTATGTGTCTCCAGCAGTGATGTTGCAAGTAGGCATCAGAGACAGAAGTTCCATTTTCTGTCTTTGCTATTCTTTTTCTGCCCTTTAGTGTGTTTGTCTTGGTTGTCTTCGAGAAAGTAGGATCAGACTTTAGCAACAGCAGCTGCAACCCATCTCGATTAACTTCTTCTCTTTTTCCCAAAAAGCACAGTTAATACCATCTTTAATAGCATCTAAGAGACTGGCAGACAGGGATTTTTCCCCCATAACAACTTTCTGCTGTTAAAGGGAAAGGGAATAAATGATATGATTAAAAGGCTTACTTAATATTTTACATTTCAACTGTTTTAATGGTTTTTCCTTTCTTTTTTGTATCTTTAATAAAAGATTTATAAGTTTTTCAGTGGTGGCTTTTGCCACTGGACTAAGTAGGCTGTACTTGAAACACCAAACCATGTTTAACTGTTTGGTGTTGTACAGTAAGAGGGTCACATGAATACCTTTTGATTTTCTGTGCTCATTTATTATTCCATTCAATTTAACATAACAGTGGTTTGCTGTCAGTCCACCGGGCAGCCTGGGAAACAAGCTGAAAAATTCAGTTTTGGTGCTCCCAAAATGGATTTTTTAGAATTTTTCTCCACAAAAAGATTTGAATATTTGACTTTTTGTCCTGATTCAGAATAATTTTTTTTCAAAAATTCAATTTTTTTCATAGGAGGGAAATTTCATTTTACATCCAGTTCCATTAAAGAGTTTTAGAAGAAGATATTTTAGATGCTAGGTGCTGTGTTCCAGCATCTCATCTGATGTGTTGTCTGGGCCACATGATTTCCTGGATTTGAGTTTCTGAAGGCTTTTCTTCAATTTAATTTACTAGGAATGCCAAGATTAGAAGTGTTGTAGTCTCCAACTGTATTTTTGTGAGTATTGTATAGCACATGCTAGCACATTCTTCAAGAAAAAGGAAGCTATCTGGCACATCAAAGTAATTTACATTATGAAATAGTTAGAGTAGATGGACACAACTAATTAACTAATGATTATGACAATTTATGTTGTTATAACCAAAACAATATGTTTCACAATTTGGTATCCACATGGTTATAGGACTCATATGTGGAATTCTGTATTCAGATAGACTCTAACAAAATATTTAAAGACATACTTAACTATAAGTACAATCTTATGCACTTTGCTGAATAGGGATGGACTACTGAATTGGGGTGTTTTTAAAACTAGACAGAACAAGGCACTTGAAAATTTACTGTAAAGAACAGTCCTGGAAAGTTAGGGGGATGGTTTAGATATCCTCTGGGTCTTTTCCACCTTTGAATGTAAGAATGGCCATACTGGGTCAGACCAATGGTCCTTCTAGCCCAGTATCCTGTCTTCCAACAATGGCCAATGCCAGATGATTCAAAGGGAATGAACAGAACGAACAGGGTGATCATCAAGTGATCCATTCCCTGTTGTCCAGTCCCAGCACTGAGCAGTCAGAGGACTAGGGACACACAGTGCATGCAGTTTTAGGTTTATTAGGAGGAAGGATGGGCTCCACCCAAACTAGAACAGAACAGAACCAGATTTGTGGCATGTAAAATTAAAAAGGTAGTAGAGGAGTTTTTAAACTAAAGCTGAGGAAAGATGACAGGTGTGAAGGAGCACACCGTTCAGACAGAGACATCCCATAAGGGAGGATCTATTAATGGGGATTCTCTATAACCTAGTAAAAAGGAGAGGATAGAAGTTGATAAAGTACAGGTAGGAACTGAAGAGAAACAGTCACATGAAAAAGAGTCCCACTCAATTACATCACATGAAGTCAGACAACTAAATATTGACAAATTTTATAAGTGATTGTATACAAATGCTACAAGTCTAAATACTAAGATGTGTGAACTTGAGTGCCCGGTATTAAATGAGGCTATTGATATAATAGGCTCCTCAGAAACTTGGTGGAATGATGACAATCAATGGGACACTGTAATACCAGGGCACAAGATATATAGAAATGAAAGAATAGATCATGTTGGTGTGGGAGTGGCATTGTATGTGGAAGAAAGTATAGAGTCAAATATAGTAAAAATCTTAAATGAGTCAAACTGTACCATAGAATCTCTATGGATAGAAATTCCATGATTAAATAATAAGGAGTGTCATTAGGAATATACTACCGACCACCTGACCAGGATGGTGGTGGTGACTGTGAACTGCTCCAGGAGATTAAAGAGTCTATAAAAATACAAAACTCAGTAATAATGGGGGATCTATCCCCATATTGACTGGGTACATGTCACCTTAGGATGGGATGCAGAAATAAAGTTTCTAGACTCCTTTAGTGTAATGACTGCTTTTTGGAGCACCTAGTCTGGAACCCACAAGTGGAAAGGCAATTCTTGATGTAGTCTTAAGTAGACCACAGGATCTGGTGCAAGAGGTGAATATAACTGAACTGCTCGGTAATAGCGACTGTAATATAATTAAATTTAACATCTTTGTGAGGGGGAGGGAGAATAGCAAAGAAGCCAACCACAGTAGCATTTCAAATCAGAAAAGGAAACTACACAAAAATGAGGAACCTAGTTAAACGGAAAACAAAAGGAACAGTTACAAGAATGAAATGTCTGCAAGCTTCATGGAAACTTTTTAAAAACACCATAATAGAGGCTCACATTAAACATATACCCTAAATAAAAACGAATAGTAAGAGGACCAGAAAATGCCACCATGGCAAAACAACAGAGTAAAAGAAAAGGTTAGAGGCAAAAAGGCATCCTTTAAAAATTGGAAGTCAAATCCTACCGAGGAAAATAGAAAGGAACATAAATTCTGGCAAGTCCAGTGTAAAAGTACAATTAGGCAGGCCAAAGAAGAATGTGAAAAGCAACTAGCAAAAGACGCAAAAACTAACAGCAATTTTTTTTTAAAGTATATCAGAACAGGAAGCCTGCCAAACTATCAGTGGGGCGACTGGATGATCAAGGTCTTAAAGGAGCACTCAATGAAGGCCATTGCAGAGAAACTAAATGAATTCTCTGCATCCATCTTCACTTCAGAGGATGTAAGGGAGATTCCCACCCCTGATCAATTCTGTTTAGGTGATAAATCTGAGGAACTGTCCCGGACTTAGGTGTCAGTAGAGTCGCTTTGGAACAAATTGAATTAAACAGTAGTAAGCCATGAGGACCAGATGGTATTCACCCAAAAGTTTTGAAAAAACCTCAGATATGAAACTGCAGAATTACTGAGTGTGGTATGTAACATATCACTTAAATCAGCTTCTGTACCAGATGACTGGAGGATAGTTAATACGACTGCAATTTTTAAAAAAAGCTCCAGAGGTGATCATGGCAAATACAGGGCAGTAAGCCTAATTTCTGTACCAGGCAAATTGGTTGAAAACTAAGTAAAGAACAGAATTATTAGACACATAGATTAACATGATTTGTTGGGGGAGGGTCAATACAGCTTTTGTAAAGGGAAATCATAACTCACCAATCTATTAGAATTCTTTGAGGGCATCGACAAACACGTGGACAAGGATGATCCAGTGGATATACTGTATGTGGAGTTTCAGAAAGCCTTTGACAAAGTCCCTCACCAAAGGCTGATGTTGAGACAAAAAACATAATATGGTTTTACCAAACATGAAATCGTTTTAAAACTATTATGAACTGATTACAAAGAAACCCAAATAAATACAGGCATGAAATGGAACAACAGAATGTAACATAGATGTCTGGCCAGGGGTCCTGAGAAAAGAAAACGCATGTGATAAAGTAATGAAGACTTTATTGTAATGCACACACACAAAAGGGACAATTAAAGTTGTACAAGCAACCTGAATTCTGGCATTTCCTAACTTTTTAATGTTTGACTTTGTAACCTTAATATTCCTTTAACATAGGCTTTTTGGGGGGATGTAATAGAAAACAGACCAATACAGCCTTACAGTTATAAATGACTTAACTGAATATGATGCAAGTTGCAAATACACTTTATGTCCCACATTAACAATGGGTAAGATTTTGGGTTTTTTTGTTTATTATTATTTACATAAAATGAAAGGATAATAGAAATCACAACTGTATATCCACACATGCTTAAGTAAGAGAATTACATATTACAAAACATACTTGTTATGAAATACATATTTTTATTATTCATTTTAGTTCAAAAGTCATTAACAGGATTCCATCTATTCATGAATGTTTCTAATCTTGTTTTATGTTTGTGAAGCATGGAGACTTTCATAATGGAATGTCATAAGTATGGAATGTAGTCAGTGATATTTAGTTGTGAGGAATTCTTCTAATGTTGTAGAATAACTTTTATAGCAGCTGTGATCAAGATGTCTGTACTTTTCTCTGTGTGATTTTATTTACCTGTTCCACAATGCTTACTGATTTAGGGTCTGATCCAAAATCTATTGAAATTTTTCAATTTGCTGCTGTGGGTTTTGGATTAGGCCTTTTAATATTAATAAATATTAACTCATCACTGAAGACCACCTCTTTGTGATGCCCCTTGACTCCTGCTGAGCCCCCAAGATCCATGCAGTTTGGGGGACTGCCTTCTAGCCAGCTCTCAGTGGAGCAAACCCTGCTTCCTTTGAGGAAATGGTCAGGGAGAAGTCTCTGTGAGGAAAACCTCACAGGGAGTTCCTCCCCTTTTGCTCCTCCTGCAGCAGGTGCCAATCAAGCCCCAAGGTTACAATACAAATCTGTGGTCACTCCACTAACTTTGGATATACCAGTGTAACCAATCAGAATCTAGTCACATAGGAGTTTTGCCTATAAAAAGATGTCATGTTTGGGCCCTCAAAAGATGCGCAAATAATATACAGTAGAATGTCGGAGTTACAAGCATCTCAGGAATGGAGGTTGTTTGTAACTCTGAAATGTTCGAAATGCGGAACAAAACGTTATGGTTGTTTTTTCAAAAGTTTACAACTGAACATTGACTTAATACAGCTTTGAAACTTTACTATGCAGAAGAAAAAAGCTGTTTTCCCTTTATTTTTTAGTAGTTTATGTTTAACAAAGTACTGTACCGTATTTGCTTTTTTCTTTGTTTGTTTGCCTCTGCTGCTGCCTGATTGCATACTTCTGGTTCCAAATAAGGTGTGTGATTGACTGGTCAGTTCATAATGCTGGTGTTCGTAACTCTGAGATTCTACTGAAATCAACAACGTTGATATATGTTGCCCCAGCAATGTTGCCTGCACTATTTCTTACGGTGATTATGAAGTATGTCTTTGTACCGGCTACCCATAAATCATCCTTCCAGGTGCATCACAGACATATAAGATGTTTTTAATAGGTTAGTGTTAACTGTGAAATATGAGTTTTCTTTCTAAGCATTAGTTCTGGAAGATGAACTATACACAAATGCTGAGGGTTGCCAGTTGTAAGGCCTGATCCAAAACCACTGAAATCAATGAAAAGAGTCCCATTGGATCAGAATCTTATCAAAAGGAACAATGAACTGCTGTAGTCACTATCGCTAAAATAAAATAAAGGTTTCAAAAACTATAATGCGATATTATAGTATTATTGGTTGTAGCACTCTAAACAAACTGCAAATTTCCTTCAGCTCTGGCACCCCTTATGACACTACAAGAATGCATGCTCTGATTTGAAAATAAGGTGAGCTGAAATATCGCAGTCCCATGCTAGAAATGCAGCTCAATTTTTTTAAAACTACTACAGCAAAAGAAGTACTGCATAAAACTAAGCACACATAGCAATGCATTGGGTCTAGAGCTGGTTGAAACTTTGTGTGTGGAAAGTGTTCCCTCTGAAAAACAGTTTAATCTAAACCAAAATTTTTAATGGGAAAAATCTCAGTTCTAATGAAAAATCTGGGTTCTCTGGCAAGAAATATCTAAATGAACATTTTTATTTCAGATTGACATTTCAAAACCAGAGTTTTCATTTCATTCTGACATTCGATGTCATTTTTTGTTTCAAAATGAAACAAGTTATATCAAAATGTCAATCTGAAATTACACTTTTAATTTCAGTCAACATAACAGTGTTTTTCATTTTGACATTTAGAATTGGATATTTTTCAATATTATGGCTCTTTTTGCTGATTTGGAACAGAAACTAGTTTTGAAATATCAAAATTTTCTGCAGGATAAAAATTCCATTTTCCAAACTGGGACTAATAAAGGTCTATGCCTGCTTATTCTTACTCATACTGAGTAGTGCTTTACTCTGTAAGTAGGCTGGTTGAACCGAATAAACTAATTTCAGAAGGTATGTATGTCTGCACTGCAATAAAAGACACCTGGCATGGCTGCAGCTGGCCCAGGTCAGCTGATTCAGGCTTCAGGGCTATAAGACGGTAGTGTAGATGTTCAGGCTTACACTGGAGCCCAGTCCTCTGAGACCTCATGAGAGGAGAGGGTCTCAGAGCCCAGGTTCCACTGTTATTTTTAGCCCCACAGCCTGAGCCCTGCAAACCCAAGTCTGATGACCCGGGCTCTGAGTCTTGGTGCCAGTGGTGGTTTTATCACAGTGCAGACATGCCCAGCGGGACGACTAGCAGAATAGCATACTACTCAATACTAGTAAAAATAGCTAGGTCTAGATCAAGATGAGGGGAACTGCACCCGCTTCATATGTCATGCAGGATCAGACCATGTCAGTATTTGAATGGAAGGAGACCACAGGGGAAACCCTAGCTGTTACTAAGCATCATGTTGGTGATTCAGAAGCTACCTTTGAGTGAGTCAATATTGATCTAATGCAGCATGATGTTATGGGTACTGTACTGGTGACATGCCATCCCTCAGAGGAGATGTACTACAGAAGGCCAGACAATTTGTGCTCAGTGAAGTTCCAAACTACTTTTCACAAGAGTATTCATCCCAAAATGGGTAATTATAATAATTACATGAGTGTTTAAGTATGCAGAATGTAATTTTGTTTATTATTTACATTCTTCTCCTAACCATGTGTGAACTTACTCCGTGACCAGTTGGACAGTTACTGTGTTTCACCCCAGAGATGACTGCACTTCAGTATTGGGCAATGTTATTTATAGAATATTTGTGTAATCATTTGTATAAGAATTTGGGATTCATTTAGATTAAAGTTTATATATACAATATCAAAAACATTACTGCACTTGTAACTGATTCTTTACTGCTGTTGTATTGCAACTGTATTGCTGGGTCAATTTTTAAGAACCAATTTTATCCTTTGATACCATATGTAGTGTCCTCATGATATCCACTGAATGTCTTGCCTATGCCAGTTGCTAAGGTACCGAGAATGCCTCAAAGGATGTTAAATAATTTTGTATGAATATGTTCTTAAATGCTGATTTACACATTTGGAATGATACCATCACCTACAATTATAGACAGAACTTGTTTTGTATAGCTGCTCAATTAACCAAGCACAGCCCACCAAATTTCCTAAATCTCCTAAAGAAGAAAATGTCATAGTTTGATAGATTAGGCCAGAAGGGCTCACTGTGATCATCTAATCCGACCTACTGTATAACCCAGGTGATAGAACTTCCCTGAATTATTTCCTGTTTGAGCTAACAGCATATCTTTTAGAAAAAATATCCATCTTGATTTTAAAAAATTCCAGCAACAGAGAATCCATTATTACCCTTGATAAATTGTTACAATGATTAATTATCCTCTCTGTTAAAAATTTGCACCTTATTTCTAGGCTGAATGTGTCTAGATTCAATTTCTAACCAATGGATCTTGCCATACCTTTGTTTGCTAGATTGAAGAGCCCTTATGATATCTATTCTCCAAATTTCTGTTCCCTACTTAGATTTACCAAGTCTCCCCTTAGCCTCATCTTTGTTAAGATAAACAGATTTGAGTCTTTCACTCTAAGGCATGTTTTCCAATCCTTTCAATCATTCTCCAGGCTCTTCTCTGAGCCCTCTCCAAGTTATCAACATCCTTCTTGAATTGTCTCTAGAGTGACTTTTTTTGTTTATGACTGTCTTAAATTTTATTCTTTGAACTGTAGCATGTGATTTTTGTGAAGTTTCTAAGTGTGCTGTTTACAATGGGAAGCAATCAAATTTCTAGATCCTGTTCTTTCCCTCCCCTGCCCACAATTTACACATTTAACAAATCAGGCTTCAACAGCCCACTATAAACTGGTGCAGTTAAGAAGAAAAATATCTGCACGGGAAAACCAGAAATTTAGTCACATGATAATTGGTCCTATCACTGCATGTCTGACTCTAAAAATATATCCGGACCATAATTAAATTCTGTCTTTTCTTTTCTTTTTTTTTTAAATTAAATTTTCAAGGATCAATATAGTAATTCATATAAGAGAATATATATACAGCAAAGCATTGGAAACAATAAAAGGAACACCAAAATTAAAACATGCAATACCTCAAGCTTGAGAAAATAATTCAGGATCTGTTACATAATGGAAACAATAGGCCCTAATTTTAAAAAAAAGAAATAGAGGGAAAAACAACAAACAAACTTAACCTCCCCTATCCTTTCCCCGAGGCCGAGAAATGTAAATATATAACAGCACAGTTCAGCCGTATCCATGTAATCTGCTGAGATGCTCACTTGGTTTATTCCAATTTTGGCGGACAGTTCAAAGCTATTCTCTTTATAGTGACTTATTTTCCATGCCATTACTGTAGGAAAATCTGTGGTCTTCCATTTTGTTACTTTCTGGGCACAATCAGTGTCACTAAGTGTTTGTCTAAACATGAAAGTTGCATTGGTTTCACTAAATTGGTTTCAAAACTCAGTGCATAATCTCCAATTCAAACTGTTTTGTATTAGTTTATGTTTAAACCCAGTTAAGAACATACACAGTTGTACCTGCTAAACCAGCACGAACTTTGTATATAGACAAAGCCTAACAGAAGCTTTTCTTTTAAACAGACTTACAGTATTTGTAGCTCAAGGTATCCCCTAAAAATACAGTTGGTGGAAGGATACTTTTTATAGCAGTATATTATGAATATTTGTATTGTTCATGTTATAATAGTCTTGCCTTTTGACCCAAATGGCTAGCCAATATTCCTGGCCCTGCTAGGTTGTTTCTCTTAGGGTGAGAAATTGATTACAGGAGTCAGGTATTTATTTATTTGGTGCAATCCTGTTTATTTACCTGAACACTGTAGGAACAAAAAGCAGGAGGTAGTTTCCTTGTTCACAATTTCCAAGCCTGCCTTTCCAACCAGTCCTGTATCCCAATGAGCTCTGTCTTTGCCCCTTCTCAGGATCATTCATACTCACCACTGCTTCTCTGGCTTTGCACCTCTTTCTGCATCGGACACACACAGAAACACACACAGGCAACCAATCAATGCCCCAGTTTCTACATTTGCAATTAGGCCTCAGGGAAATCCCTCAGCACCCATGGATTAGTTTTTGCTTAGGCCTGGTCGTGCTGGCCAGTGTCTTGGGCAGTGGCATATATTGGTTCAGCTCTCACTACGCAAAAGAGCATTAAATTGCTCCTTCATTTAGCCTGTGTGAAGTGTGCTGAATATACCCCTTGACTTCCTCCAAGTCTGTGATTGATGGAAGACATTAACACCTTCCAACATAACAATAGTTGTGATTTAAATTAATTTCCCCACCCCTGGTTTCCACTTTTGCTTAACCATTATGTTATGTGTGACTAAGGCTTTATCTACACTGGACTTTTGTCAGCAAAACTTTTGTCATTCAGGGGTGTGAAAAAAACACACCCAAATGACAAAAGTTTTGCTGATGAAAAGCACTAGTGTGAACAGTACTTTGTCGGAGAGCTACCGCCGCTCGTTCAGGGTGGAAGTTATTTCTCGGCGGGAGAGCTCTCTCACACCAACAAACAGCGCCTACACTGCATGTCTTTTAGCAGCACAGCTCTGTCGTTAAAAATGCATAGCGTAGACATAGCCTAACTTTACTCATAAGAATGGCTCTGTTGAACTCTATGGGCTAATTCACGTGTTCAAGTGTTTGCAAGATTAGGGCCTTCGATAGGTATAAATCTTGGACACAAAAAGTGATGTTTCTAGGTTTTTTTTTTTTTGGGGGGGGGGGGTTGTTTAATGTAACATCTCTGAGATATTTTGATAAATGTTGCCTTGAGAAGTCTGGTTTTAATTCTAGCAGATCCTGGTTCCAGCCTCATCAAGGTTGTCTAAGTGCAGTTGTTGGGTCTTTAATTCTTCTTTTGCTAGTCTTTCAAGATTCCACAGTAACATTTAACAGGAGTTTGGCTCAGCCAAAAAGGAAACCTATAATAATGCAGCATACCAGTGCTTTGTGTACATCTCATTATCGCAAGATGCGAAGAAAGTCAGAGGCTAAGCATGATATTGAAAACACCAGGGCAGTCCTTTATCAAAGTAAAACTGCTCTTCAGTGTGGAAGATTGGTAATTCAAAATCATCCAGATGCATCAGGACTAGGCAAAAACTGAATAGCACTGTTTGTACAATAGTTCACCATCACTGCTTCCTTACCATACCACTGTACCAGGCTATTGAAGTATTGTGTTGAGTGCTCCATATGAGATTGCGCAGAAAATGAATCAAATTATTGAAGGAAGACAAAACAACCCGAAATCTCACTACCAAACATCAGGGTAAACATTTGGTGAATGGGCCCAAAACTCCACCTCGCTTAATTATTTTAAAATGTATACCACCACCATTAACTATAAGCTCCGAGACTTTGTGCTTATCCTCTTAAACCCTTGATATAACACTCCTCTGCAGGGGCGGGGCAAGTGCTGTAACATCTGGGTAGTGAGGCCTCATCTCCTGTAGAAAGGGACTGATGCTAAGCGAGGGAGTTGGAGGAACCAGACTAGGTGTTGTAAAGTCAGAGGCAGCAAGGGTGGTTGTCCTGGGTTTTGGGGCTCCTGTAGATCAGCTGAGTGGGGAAGCAGCGAGCTTCATCTTCTCCCTGAAGCTAGTATGGGGTGTGTGTTGATTCTGGCCCACCAAAAATCTTACTCATCCTCAAAAATGCTTTAAAGTGTGGGTGTTTACAGGATGAGGCTGAATTTGCAGAGGTCATTCATACAATGCAGCCATCTTTTCGTCCCTTTTCAACAAACAGTTTTCCCAGGCCATTAAAGTTCAGAAAGAAATTCACCCCCCCCACCCTATCTTTTGCCCTGTCTGAAAAATGTGAGAACATCAGGAATTTTCTTAAGGTTACAGTATACACTTAACAGAACTGCAATCAAGGATATAAGAGCCAGGGAGGATATTTGTTTTGGGAAATGTGCATGTGATTCAACTCACATACTTTAACCTTATTAAAGTTTTTGAATTTGTCACTACAGTGTATACGGTCATCTGAATCCCGAGAAAGCTGTACGCTGACCTACATTTAAATTCCTTTCAGTTTCTGGTATGCTGTATTTTCCCAACAGAATATGGTAATTTTAGACAATTCCAAGGTTATACCATGTTTGACACCTCACTTCGCTTTGGTACCACCTGCCCAGAATATAATTAGCTGTCCACTTTTAAAGGAAGGACCTTCATACACCACAGATGGCATTTTTCATACCAGACAGGCAATGATGTGTGTTGGAAGCCAGCCAAACTGTCTGCAAAAACTGTGAGAAATTCAAGACAGACATCTGAGTGGAAGGCAAAAAAATTTTCCTAACCATATATGAACATCTGTTAAAACTGCCCCTATATAATGTGTTTTACTATTTCTTATCTAATGATATGATAGATTATTTCTGAAGGAAACTCCAAGCACCATAGCACATTTCTTTTATTTTGATTTTGAAATCAATATTTCAATAATAAAGGATGACTTGCCAGCTATAGGAACCCAATATTATAAGACTCTCATCATAACCAAGAGCAATAAAATAGCTCCTGAGCAAGATTTTCAAACATGACCAGTGATATTGGGTGCCCATTTTAAGGTACCGTAAGGGGGCCCTGATTTTTTGGATGACTGGTGCTCAGAAAAGTCTGAAAACCAGGACCCTCAATTAAGGCACCCAAAGGCAGGAGGCACTTTTGAAACTCTTTCCCTGTGTTCTTAATTCTGCACTGTTCACTGAGTAGAAACTGGTGTGTGTATTTTGGGCCAGATCCAAAGCCCAATGAAGTCAATGTGAATCTTTCCATTGACTTCAATGGGCTTTGGATCAGGCCCATTGTTTTCTTAGAAGAAATAGTTCTTACTTGCTTATTGCAAACGCATTACTTTTAAAAGGAGTCTTTAATACTGTTGTCAATATTCAACCATAGGAAATCAAACATTTTAAGCAAATATACTATATGGAGGAGCAAATCTAAATTGCACTTGGCATGCTTTATGAATTAAAAGATTGTGCAAACATTTTCTCTCTACAATGTTTATGTGCAAGCATGTATAAGAATCACAGAAATACACATACAAAATTATTCTTTATGGGTCCTAGTTATATTTGGCATTTTTTCCCTTGATGGATTAGATATTTCTGTGGCAGTGATATGCAATTTTTTGTAAGGGTACTATTCAAGATAAACTTTTACCTTGGCAAGTATACATGTAGGTGTTTTTTCAGCTGCACATGTGACTTGCTTGGCAAATAATTTGGTAAATGTTCAAAACAGGCACACTTTAAAAACTGCTATCCATAAGCAAACAAAAATAGTGTATAGTCTCGTAAATTGTGTCTGTATGTTCAACTATATTTTTGGCAACACCAAAAAAATATCAGTATTGGACATGGGTAGGTATAAAAATATCCAGAGAAATTAAATGTCTACAGATATTAAAAATTACCTATGGTTAATGGATATTTGCCCTGCATATTACTCAAAACATTTTTGGAGCTGATAGCTGCCATGTGAATGAGTTTCTACAGTGCACACAAAAAAGACACAGAAACCAGTCAGGCAGTCACGAGGCAGGCAAAACTCCCATAGAAATCAATCATAGACCTGCTAGAGGACTGGAGAATTGAGTTCATAGCATTTGAAATCAATTAGACTACTCTCTGACAATATATCACACTACAATGTAAAAATAGCACTTAAATATCTTCTATTGGATCTGCAAATTTTGCTCTTGAAAAAACTGTTGTAAGAATACTTAGGCCCAAATTCTAGCCCAGGTGTAAATGTATGGCATTGTGCCTGGTTATATCATGGCTAAGAATGCCCTTCTATTTTGTTAGCCATAATAGTGTATACTTTTATATTTTAAAAAATGCAAACTTATAATATACAATACAATATATATGAAAATAATTATGTTGCATGCTATGCTACCATAATTGAACAAGATAAGCAGGACTGGTGCAATATAATATCAAAATCGTCTTGCTATTTAGCCTTCTTTTTCTGAAAAGAAATACCATTTTCTAATGTTTAACATCAAAGGATATTAAAATACCATTTTATAATTCACTGCTACAACACAATATTTATATTAGTGGAACTTCTGAGGCCAATACATTCTTATATTGTTCGTAAAGCAAATACCTTATTTTTAACATAAGATCACGTTGTATTTCTTTAAGAATAAGGAATAATATTGCTGGGTTGCTTAATCTCTAATATGATGACAAGCAATGAGTGATCATAAAACACTTTCTAACATGCCAACAGGCCAGTAATTTTTTCACCAGGTGGGATTTCCTGTAAATTAAGAAGGGCCTCATCACCTTCCTCCATGGGCAAATCTGCTGGAATGAGTTTCTCCTTGTGGAGGTTTATCACTCATATTTTCATTGGATATATGGCGTTTGTCCACAAATGCAGTGGATGCCTATGGACTTGTCTACACGGTGACTTTCCAGTTATACAGGTATAGTTAAACCACAAGTGTTATGTCTTTATAACTTTCCTGCGTGGACACTCCTATTCTTGGATAAGAGCGGCTTTTTTTTTTTTTTGGCTTAGCTTAAATTGTTTCCAAAGCACTGTAATCTTAACTAGCAAAAGGCCTTCTTATCCCAGAACAAGAATGTCTCCACAGTGAGCTATACTGGTATAACTATCACACTTTAAATTCACTTCCAATCTTAGACTGGTATAGTTTTCCTGGTTAGACAAGCCTTAAGAGCCACATGAATATTGAGAGATCAGTGGCAGGGTCGGGCCATCCAAGCACAGGCTCCGGGCCCCAGACCACACCTTCTCTCCTCTCCCCCTTTCTCCCTCATAGCTTGGTTCCCATTTGAATCTTGCTGTAAGGACTCTATAGCCAGTGGCTAACCTGGGGACCTATCTTTACAGGAAGAACCCCACCACTCAAGTAATCTGGTGTAAAGATAACACAGCTCAGCATTACTATCTTGCACGCTGAGTCTGAAGGGCTATAGTGTGTATGTGAGTGGGGGTGATGTGCATACTCCCAATCACTCCACTCATTTCCCTCACTTTTCTCCTGCATGGATCCCAAGTGCTCTCCAAGGGAAGGATGGATGTTGCCCATAAGGGTGTGACCTAAGCAGGCTATCATCAAGGTCAAGGCTGTTTATGGGGGTAAATGATGTGAATGTGGTGTGGGTATGGGAATGTTTAGAGCCACTATCGATGGTAGCCACTGGGGAGCATATGATAAGGAGGTAAGCATCTCTGTAAATTGAAAGTAAAGAGTCTTGCATGGTGTGCTGGGTCTCAATAATCTCTGCAAATGGTACATCAAAACCAAGTCAGCATGGACCAGTTAATAGGGCACTGGACTGAGAGTCAAGAAAGTACTACCTGTTGCCCCGTGACCTTCGGCAAATAAATTTACCTCTCTGAGCCTCAATTCCCCATCTGTAAAAGGAGGCTAATGATACTTCCCTTTCTTTTTAAAGGTACTTTGGGATCTGTAGAAGAAAAGCACTGTACAAAAGCTAATGATTATTATTTCCCTGTACCACATAGCAAGTTCTTTACTTGGGTCATTCAACTGGTCTTTCCATACATAGAGCTATTAAACAAAACATGCTCAATATAATTTGAAAAAAGCAACTGTTTCATAAAATTTCCGAAGATGAAAATTATGTTATGGCATTTCAGATATCAGGGCAGGGATGGTGTCTTCTTCTGTGTGTAGAGAGTGCTTAATGCATTGTGGGTGCTACTGGAATAGAAATAATTAATAATTTATTCTATGACATTAGGAAAAATTCTCTGTGTTTTTCTATCACATCGGGGCCAGCTTTACAAAACTGCACAGCTCCCAAAAATCTCTCACTGAGAATCAGCAGAGCCAATAGGTGTGTTTGAATATCTGGATCTAAACTTTTAGACACCTTGGACCCAAAACTTTTAGACTTTTGGACCCTTCTGAGAAAAAACTGAAGAGGGTGTGTGTGTGTGTGTGTGTGTGTGTGTGTGTGTGTGAGACACAGCATAGCCCTGCCAGCACACTTACATTCTCACGTGCAATACCCTTGATTAATTTAATATTGGGTCTCTCAACACAGACAGACAATTGTGTCAAAGTGGGTTGCAGATTTCTGGAGTAAATATGACTAGAGTGGACTGATTTACATCAAAATAATTTAAATCACTGATTTTAATCATGATTTAAATCAGCCAGCAGGAAACTTGATTTAAATCTTCAATTTTAATTGTGTTTTGCAATGTGTACTTTTTAGCTATTTTCCTAAAGAAAGGTTGATTCTTACTGATTAGTAACCAGTAAAACATGTTGATTTGCAACTAAATATAGCCTTCACTCTAAATTTGGTACTTCTTTTTGCTTACCAGGGGGGTATACTATATTTATTTAAACACATATGTAGCTTAATTTGCATTCATATTCTTAATTTTTACATTTTTTTACTATATTAGAAACTAGTGAATGATGCATTTCTTATTTACTAGATGATTAATTTTTTACTTGTCATTTATGTGAAGCTCTATTTGGACAGAAATCCACAGTCAATTAACATGCATAAAACCAGTGTTTTAATTGTTTAAAATTATTATTAAATATAACTACCTTAAATGTGCTGGATGCATAAGAGAAAAAAGTTTCCAAAACATGTTTTGCATTTAAAACTAACTGATTTATTAAACAAATGAAATGTTATCCATAGTTTCTGGTCACCATGTCCTTCACAATTTTAGAATTAGTAGATCTGATCCTCTCATACCTACTCTTAATTCATAGATTCAAAGAGAAATACCAGGCTTTCCTGTTTTTCCAACTCCCAATTGTTTTTTAAACTTTGAATGAACTATCCATTGAACTGTACTAGTTGAATAAACTAAAATGAAGAAAAATTCTCCCTGCAACTGCTGAAGAGGCTACTGTAGCTCTAAAGCTGGTTTAGCAGGTCAATAAACACTGGTTCCAGATGCTTAGCAAGTGACCTCCTCCAGTTCAGTGGTCTGACTTTCTTTAAAACTTGGCAGCAAACATGTATCACTTAATATATTTTGCATTTAATTTAAATTATTTTAATAACTAATAAATGTACACCTCTATACATTTCAAATTTAATTTAAATTAAAAGAACGGTTTAATTTTTTTTTGTTGCTTACAGTAATCAATTTTCATTCATTCTGAATGTGGCACTGATTATTTCTGAGTATTTTTGGCATTTACCAATATTCTGAGAAGGAAGAGAAAACCAGAAATGGCGAATTAGTAGTGTGGTATAAATTTGATGGGAGAAGATACCATTTTTTTCCTTAATACATTGATGTGGTTTTTTTTAAATACTGTAATAGGAGACTGACATTCCTTGAATATTTTTGTTGTACTGGTGACACTGGTAAGCTCTGACTGTGCTGTCCAACAGCCCTGATTAACAGATATAAATTACTATTATATCTATCCCCCACTGTGCAGCCTTCACCAGTAAATGCCCTCAAAGCATGAAAAAACCCAGTGTGCCCGAAACACAAAGTGAATTTAAGTAAATATACCATAAAGCAAATGAATGCTAACCAAGATCTCTCCACACACATACAATAGCACATATAAAATTCTCCCTTTCAAGCCATATAGCACATAACTGGTTAAATATCACTCTTAAAAAATTCCAGAATCTTATATCTTAAACACTGCATGTACTCGATTTGTGCCAGCTTAAATACACGTTCACTCAAGAGACATAAGTTGACTAAAGCCAGGAAATTTGAAAGGAGGCTCAAGCTGACATTTTGTCCTTAACTTATACCATGACAGCTCCCACAAACCATAAGGATGCAATGTCTTCAGATGCAGGAAAGCTAATTAGTTAGTGGGTAGAGCCAGGGACAGAAAGCCAGTTCTGCTGGGTTCCATTCCAGATTCTGCGATTGAATGGCTGTGTGATCTTGGAAAAGTCACAATCTCTATGTGCTTCATCTTGTCCATCTGTAAAATAAAGACTTACCTCTCACATACATAGGATGATTAAAATGCTAAATGTACTTAATCCTGCCCTATAAACTAGTGGGCAGATAGACTAGCTAGGGAAAGTAAAATAAAACCTCAAATTAAGTTCAAACCAAAGCCCTGGTCTCAGGGCTGGCATAATTAACACAAAAGAGCCCCCTTTCTGCTAATTTGAGCATAAGCTTTTGTGAGCTACATCTCACTTCATCGGATGCTGTAGCTCACGAAAGCTTATGCTCAAATAAATTGGTTAGTCTCTAAGGTGCCACAAGTACTCCTTTTCTTTTTGCAAATACAGACTAACACGGCTGTTACTCTGAAACCTTTCTGCTAATATTTACATACACACTTATCTTTATGTACTGTGTGTAACCTCACTCACTTCAATGACCACATCTTTGCAAAACCAGGAGATTCAAAGAAAGAGCAAAGCAGCCCAGTACACTTGTTCACACCCAGCAGAGGCCTTGCCAACATTCAGCAACCCCTTTCCTGGGGGCTGCCACAACTACAACCCATGTGTTTTTACAGCCTCACTCCAGGTCACTCATGTGATAGGCAGGGAAGTGGATTCTTCCTGTAACCCCTTCTATGCTGGGGCTCAAGGAGTATCATAAGCCTTGAACTGAAAGTACTGCGTAATGGCAGTGTACGTGGTCAATTGTTTTTAAAACATACAATGCAGGTTCTTTTGTCTGCTGCTCCCTATGATCATAGGGGAAGTTCCCTAACCCTTCTCCTTCTGTTGTCATTATTGGATCCCTGGAAGCTCTGGTGAATCATTCACAATAATTAATGATAGCTGGGACAGCGCAGTTTTGAAATGGCAGCTACGGCATCAAAGTCATCTAAGTTGTATGGACAAATGTAGCATGGCTAGAAGTGCATTTCGGTGGGTTTTCCAGTTGTTGCCAGTGATGTGCTTAACAGTCACGGTGCTGAACTCTATGAATTGAGAAACAGATTATTACAGAGGTTTTAGCCAGAATGTGCCAGGTCCTTGGGCAGGTATGACTGGAGGAGGAGGGTGCAAGGAGCCTTCCCTATTTTTTTTGTACCTTCTGTGCAAGGGCCAGACACAGTATCAAGCTCTGCATTTGGTGAGGCCGAAGGACTGCTCCCTCCAATACCCTGATTAGTGCAAATCACTCCTGAGGCCTGCGTTTATCCTGTAGCAATTGGCCTCCAAACTTCTCCGAACGCTGGTCATAGTATTATTTATACAATCCGGACCTTTGTGTTTAAAGCGTTACACATTATTTTAAAATGTGTGGCCCTATCCTGCCAACTCTGTGGCACATGCTTTACTGTACACGTGTCCTACTGACTTCATACTTCGATCATACAGAGGGATGGCATATTTCATGTTGGCTTAAAAAAAACATATCTGAGTATCATTTTTCTCTCATGAGACGTAATATGTTGTTACTAGCCATCACCTTTTAGAATTTGGAGTAATGGGATGAAATTAAGGAACAGAAAATGAATCTCCTTAATGTCAAGACAGTCTTCCTGGCAGTGAGATCACTATGAGTCAGATTCTGCCACCCTTAATCACATTGGATGCTACCTTCCTCTGCAAGTGTCCCCACCAAAATCAATGGAGCTCGTCACAAAGTAAGGTACTAGTCAGTGTGATGGGGTGGCAGAAACTGGTCCTACATCGCTTATTATTATTTTTGCACTGCCTAAAGTGTGCTGGGTTTTTTAAAGAGCAAAATACAAGAGACTGTCTCAATCCTGAAAAATGTGCAGTCTAATTTTAGACGTATATGAATGACAGCAATGAACAGTTGTGGGGAGAAAAGGCACAAGGAAAGATGAAGGTCAGAATAAGAGTATGCTTTTACTCTGGTTCATTATTTGCATGTAATAATGGAATTGATGTGTATTTTTTTTTATTATTTCCTCCTTATCCAACTCCATCTAAATCATTTTGTGTGGCGAGGGCATTTGATAGATATAGGGTAATTTTATGATCCATTAGGCTCTATAGGGTAATACTAAAATGTGAAATAGTCTCCCAAAGGAAGTTGTGGATGCTCCATCACTTGGACATTTAAATTAGACTGATCACAAGACTAGTTAGTGTGTAATAGTGAACAAACCTGAGTTAGAAAGGAATTGGACTAGAAAAGTTCTTGATCATGTTTAGGATTCTTTTGATTCACGTGACTGTTAATCAGTAAATGTTCATTGGTAGTTAGTTTGAAGACTTCTCTTTGGATGCTCTGTCTTATTTTATTATTTTCATCCCCATTAATCTCCTACCTTTCTGGTGAAGAGGTATGTTGGCCAATAACTTTATGTCTTGAACAGCTTTATTTTATAAAGGCAAGGTAATGCAAGTTTACATAACCTTCCTGGGCAGTTACCATTTTTTCTCTCCATTTCCACAACGTATGACTAGCCTAGGATGGAACTAGGCTGTTCTCAATGGTGGCAGATGACAGAACAAGAAGCAAGGGTCTCAAGTTGCAGTGAGGGAGGTCTAGGTCGGATATTAGGAAACACTATTTCACTCAGAGGGTGGTGAAACACTGGGATGGGTTACCCTAGGGAAGTGGTGGAATCTCCATCCTTAGAGGTTTTTAAGGCCCGGCTTGACAAAGCCTTGGCTGGGATGATTTAGTTGGTGTTGGTCCTGCTTTGAGCAGGGGATTGGACTAGATGACCTCTTGAGGTCTCTTCCAACCCTAATATTCTATGACAAAATATCCCTTTAATGTTTGCCTCAGATCTTGGAAAATGGTTTAATGTGCCCTTGTTGTTCTTGGCTGAAACCATCATTAGCTGAGGGTTGCTTTTTCCTGCTAAAGGAAGGAGTTTCCCAAATGGATCAAGATAGAAGGTTTATCCAAGATCAAGTTTAAGTTTGAAAACATAGATTTATGTTGCCCAAAGCAAAACACAGTTTAGAAGGAATCGTGAAGCTAGAGCTGCTTAGCACTTTTAAAGGAACACTTTCAAGTTTCCCATTAAATCACTATAGGCAGACCAGAATTATTTAAAAAGGATCATTTATTAAACATTTTTTCTTTACAAAGTACAATCAATGTTTTGTTAGATTTGATTTTTGGTGTTCGCCTGTATGTACACACAAGTCTGTAACGTGTCTTGAATTTACACTTGGGACATAGTATCAGAGTTATCATCATAATTTTGATTTCTACCAACATAAGCAGCCAACTCAACTTATCTGCTGGTTTTAAAATCAGAAGATGAAGAAACAATACTTCTGCTGAGTGCTTCCCAATGTACTCAACAAGGATGTAGAAGTAACGTATACATTTTTAGGGGTGGGGTGGTGGAAATAAATTCCTAACACGAGTGGAACATGATGTTATTTCTGGCAGGTCACTGGACTATCCTTATGATCCTAAAAATCATTCTGGCAGTTATAAGATAAGAAGAACTGAGGAGCAAGGTAAGTTTAATAATACCCTATTAGCAGCAGTTGAGAGTAAATGCAACATAAGGTTTGTTTTGTCTGTGGTACAAGGACGTGCCCTATCAGACACTACAGTATTGTTCTTTACTTGAACACAAGTGTCTACATGTATTGTCTGTTTTTGGGACAACAAAACAAAAATAAAGAGACAAGAAGCCGTTTATCATCATGAGTGATTATTGCCATCAGCTAATATTAATGCATTACTAAAATTAGTGAAGACAGGAAAATGCTGTAAGATAAATATTTACAGAGTTAAAATAAGTTTCTTATCCACTAGACAGTGATTTTGTGGCACTGTGGTTTTTCTGAATATAACCTCTGTTGAAAGCAATGTAATTTTCAGTGCAAGCTAAAGCAAAAATACCTGCCCGCTGTCCATAAACATGACAAACAAATCTGGAATGTTCAAAGCAAGTTCATCTTCTGCTTCCCACTCTTGAGGCACCTCTAAGACATGGCACTTACTGTAAACCATCTAAAAAAATCAAGAAAAGCAGACACAATAAGCTTGAATTTTTAATAACCATTTTTTTTAAAAAAATCACTGCCAGAGTCACTTGCATAAGTAAACGATGCCCGGGGAAGGCGTGCCATCATAGCATTTCTTTCCTGAGAACGGAGCTGGGATCCTCTCTTTGTGTATCATAAGTGTGCGTGCTCAGAGCTGTGATCACTATCATGGCTGTCATCATTCGCTAGTGAGTCCCCCGTGTGCTGGAGGCCGGCTGCACCAATTCCAGAAAGCTCTGAGGGAAGCAGTGTGCCCTTTTTCACATTCACTAGTTCCTTTTCCCGGGCTGCTGCCCCTTGCTGGCCCCCTTTTACCCGCTTCCATTTCATTCGTCTGTTCTGGAACCAAACTTTTACCTTAAAAATAAGAACAAAGACATGGTCACTGAGAGCTAATGATGTTATCTGTAACACTAATAAATAATAGCATCATGTGTTATTTGTGTAGCACCCAACAGGATGCTAGTTTCTTTACAGAACAAATACAAAAGCAACTTGCCTTCTCCAATGAGCTGAGAGTCTAATTTTAGACATGAAGTAAAACGTGAGGATAAGGAACAATAGGGGAAGGAATTGGACAGTGAATTCTCAAACTGTGGGTTGTGACCCCATTTTAATTGGGTCGCTAGGGCTGGTTTAGACTTGCTGTGGCTCAGATTGAAGCCCGAGCCCCGCCGCTGGGAGCCGAAGCCGAAGCCTGAGGGATTCAGCCCTCGGTTGCAGGGTTCAGGTTACAGGCCCCTTGGCTGGGGTTGAAGCCCTTGGGTTTCAGCTTTGACCCCTTCCCCACTCAGGGCAGTGGGGCTCAGGCTTTGGCTCCGCCACCCCAGGCAGTGAGAATCAGGCACACTCAGGCTTTGGACCCCCCTCTGGGGTCGTGTAGTAATTTTTGTTGTCAGAAGGGGGTTGCGGTGCAATGAAGTTTGAGAACCCCTGGAACAGTCATAAGTTAATATGGTTACATGAAATACTTAGCACTACTACAGTGCCATCCAGTGGAGGATCTCAAAGCTCCCTAGAGACATGTATACATTAACACTCTTGTGAGATAAATATCATCCCCATTTTACACATGAGGAAACTGAGGCCAGGGAAACGACATACACAAATTAATAGAGAGCTCAGAAAATAACCTCTCTCTTCTATGTTATTTACAGTTTTGTGCCTTAACACGGAACCACGCTTTTCCTTCCTATTTTTTTATGTCTTTTTCTAAGTATTTTTTCAGAATCTGCCAAGTACTTGGGAAAAGGGACAATGAAACAAGAAATTTTCATTCAAAAACAAGAATATGGAAGAAGAAGAAACAACTGTACATTTTTTTTTTTTACCGGTCACTTCCAATTTCAATGCCCCCTCTCAAGCCTTTCCCCGATATATGCAAGGCCATGTTAGAAATTTTTTAATAGTAAATATTGATAATGACTTCCCTTTTTGGCTCACATACGTATTACTAAAAAGAAAAGGAGGACTTGTGGCACCTTAGAGACTAACCAATTTATTTGAGCATGAGCTTTCGTGAGCCACAGCTCACTTCATCAGATGCATACCGTGGAAACTGCAGCAGACTTTATATATACACAGAGAATATGAAACAATACCTCCTCCCACCCCACTGTCCTGCTGGTAATAGCTTATCTAAAGTAATCGTCAGGTTAGGCCATTTCCAGCACGAATCCAGGTTTTCTCACCCTCCACCCCCCCACACAAATTCACTCTCCTGCTGGTGATAGCCCATCCAAAGTGACAACTCTTTACACAATGTGCATGATAATGAAGTTAGGCCATTTCCTGCACAAATCCAGGTTCTCTCACTCCCTCACCCCCCTCCAAAAACCACCCCCATACACACACAAACTCACTCTCCTGCTGGTAATAGCTCATCCAAACTGACCACTCTCCAAGTTTAAATCCAAGTTAAACCAGAACATCTGGGGGGGGGGGGGAGTAGGAAAAAACAAGAGGAAATAGGCTACCTTGCATAATGACTTAGCCACTCCCAGTCTCTATTTAAGCCTAAATTAATAGTATCCAATTTGCAAATGAATTCCAATTCAGCAGTTTCTCGCTGGAGTCTGGATTTGAAGTTTTTTTGTTTTAAGATAGCAACCTTCATGTCTGTGATTGCGTGACCAGAGAGATTGAAGTGTTCTCCAACTGGTTTATGAATGTTATAATTCTTGACATCTGATTTGTGTCCATTTATTCTTTTACGTAGAGACTGTCCAGTTTGACCAATGTACATGGCAGAGGGGCATTGCTGGCACATGATGGCATAAATCACATTGGTGGATGTGCAGGTGAACGAGCCTCTGATAGTGTGGCTGATGTTATTAGGCCCTGTGATGGTGTCCCCTGAATAGATATGTGGGCACAATTGGCAACGGGCTTTGTTGCAAGGATAAGTTCCTGGGTTAGTGGTTCTGTTGTGTGGTGGATACTTGTCTCCTGCAAATCTGGTGTGCTACTAAGCACTGCAAACTGCAGGCAATCTACTTTTGCAATTGCCCACAGACTGAGAGAGACATGAGAACTCTTATCCATATATCAGATCAGATCCTCCGTTGATTCTAAATCAGCATATGCCATTGACATTGAAAGTAAATTTATTTTATGAAAATGGAAGAAGAGGGAAAAAATAGTTATTTTAAAACCCTTAGAGTTACTGCTGTAATGGAGTGTCCCAAACGTATCTTTGGGTCTCTTTTAACATGAAAGTTCTACAGAAAATTCTACAGCGTGAGGTAACTTCTCACTTGGAAAGGAAGTGAGAGCTTGGAATGCTGATGTCTCCTCTGCAGTGATAAGTGGAATATATTTTAGAGCTTTGAAAGTAATGCCAAGGAGTTGTCACAGCAGGACACATTGTACAACATCAGTAATAGAGCCACAAATGGATGTTTTGAGGAATTTATGTTGTATGTCCAGGAAATCTTACAGGCTTTAGCCTTTAACATTATTTTGAATGATACATTAGAATTGTACAGCAACAGAATTGATGTTTAAAGTCACATTTTTTTCTATTTATTTACTGTACTCACGGTGTTGTGTTAAAACTAATCTGAGCTCTTAAAGCCAATCAGTTGGGAATACAGCAAAATTATTCTAGGTTGGTTAACAGCTCCAAATCCATGCACATCCTTTCCTTTAGGCTACTCATCAAAGGCAAAAGAATCTGGCTAGTAAAGTCAAATGAGTGTAAAGGGAAGGTATTTATGACTGGCTGCTATGATGTTGGGAATTATCATGGAAGTCTCTGATATATGGCCTAAGTATGAAAGCAGTGTCTTCATAAAAACACAATATTTGTACTGTACTTACAGCTCTTTATGGGAAGTTACAGATGTCATTTTTTTACAGTGAAGTTCCCCTTGTGAAAGACACTACAGCACTGGTGCCAAACACTGTAATAAACCTGTAGCATTTGGAGCTATGGAGCTGATCCAAAGCTCACTTAAGTCAATGGGAATCTTCCCACTGAGATATAAAAAAGATGCTCTCAGGATATTTTTGCAGCTCTGAGAGATCAATAAATATGCTATAGTGTCAAAAGTGTATCACAGTATTCAACTTGTTTTGCAGAAACCACTCTTTGCATAATGTCTTATCTATCTGCTTTGGGCAAAATCATTTACTATCCTGCACAGTTCAGGCTGTATGTGTGTAAAAAATTGTTGCAAGTAGACCATTGCATTGCCCTTTTCAAAATCCTAGTACTATCTGGGAGGCCCAAAGCTCTAGGGGCAAAATAATCAGTGAAGCTGATGGTTCGACTAGACCCCCCACCCAGCTACTCTTGCAAGCATGCGGAGATCAGGAGCAGTCATTAAGTGAGTGGAAGGGGAAAATGTGTGAGAGCAGATTGTTCCTTTTCAATCGTCAGGAGCGTGGGGAGCATATTGCCACTAACTTTCCACCACCCATGACGTTCCTCTGCCTGAAGTAGTTTTAGTAGTATGCATGGAACCAGGATTTGGCCCTTAGCACCAATGAAGATATTGTAAACATAGCTAGTGATAAAGAGCAGGTAAAGGAATACTTAGAATGACTTGATCCATACCAGATCATATGCACTTACAAAATTAACAAACTTCTGGAGCCACCGACAATTCTTTTTAAATGAAGAGTGATTGAAAACTTGGAAAGAACCAGAAGACTGAAGAAAAGCAAGTGAAGAACTAAACCTATCTTCAGAAAATAAATGAGAGTGATCCTGGCAATTGTGACTCCACAAGGTTAACTTCCATTGCTAACATCCCAGGACATATATTAAGAGGAAAGAACACTTAGGATTGTCAATTTAGAAGAAAACATACAAGAGAGATTTTGTATAATAAAATCAGTCTGTGAAAATTAATTCAAATAGATTTGGATATTAATACAGTCATGTAAACTTAAAATGGGCAGAAGCAGTATAAAATAAACTAAGGTACTAATAAACAGCCATATATCAAGCTGGGAGCAGGTGTCTAATAGGGTATCACAAAGTGTTAGCTCTTGTCTTCTTTAATATCCTCAATAATGTTTTGGCAGAGCAAGAAACCGCCACATTAACAAGAATCAAAGATGAGTGGGAGGTGTTGGGAAAACCACTAACAACAGAAAAATGTAAACAGATTTAGAGGTTGGAGATACGTGCAGGCTATAAATAAATGAAACTGAACTTGGAAATACTCCAGCTAATACATCTGGGGAAAAACACTTCACAACATAGAAACATGGGAAGAAGTAATGCTGAAAGAGACCTAGGAGTGATAGTAGACAGCAAATTAGAGATGAGGTTGTCATAGGATGTAGCAGTTAAGAAAAAAAAAAGCATAGATAGTGACATGGTTGCCTACGTAGAGAAATTATAGCCCTGTTCTGTCAGGCTTTGGTGTTCCTGCACTTGGGATAATGCATTCATATTGGGGCACTTTGTTTTCAGAAGAACATAGAAATTTGAAGCTGTTTACAGACATTCACCAATCAGTGATAAGGAGTGTGGAGAGACTGATTTATGAAAATAGATTAAAAAAGAGCCAGATAGATACTGCTTGGCTAAACAATGACTTGGAGTAGGCAGAGAGGGGAGCACACACATATAACATTCTACAAGCATTTGAAGCCTATTCACACCAAGATATGAGATAAATTATTTAGGACAGTATGAGAAAGTATAACTAGGAATAAGATGATGAAATTAAGAAAGGTTGAATAGCTGTGACATCTAAGCTAAGTGGTGGAGAGCCCTGTCTTGTGGGGAACGAAAACTTGACTGGACAAACCTTTAGTAAATGTACTATAGGGAGCTATCCTGCATTGTCAGGAAACAGACTGGGTAACCCTAATGGTTCTTTATTTTCTCTAATTTCTATGACTGTGTTAGAATTTTATTATGAAAGTGAAGGGGAAACAATGGAAAGACAAATACCTTCAAACATAATAGGAGCTAATTCGGAGGTTGTGTTTAAATTGAGGTGTAAATTGGTAAGTGGCTGTAAGACTAAGGAAATAAATATGCCTGAGGGAGTCTTCATTGGTGTAACATACACATACACAGGACTGGAAAAAAGTGCAAATTAAACCAATTGAGACTTCCCTCTTCATCTGCCTTAGGGCAAAATTCAGAGTTGATGTATAAAGTCGTGTAAATTGCCCCTACTCCTTACATTCAGTTAGTTTCCCTTAGACCTACTTTATATCTGTTCCAGCAGTGTGTAAAAAGAGGCTAAGAAGCTGTAATTTAACACCAAGCAGCTGGAAGAAAGTGGAAGTTGAAGTACAATTGAAGCAATGTAATTACACCTCTTCTTCAAGCTTCTCAACTGCATGAGATCAGGCCCAATTCTGATCTGGACTGTTGACTTCCATGGGAGAGCACTAGGCCCAATAACTAGTGAACACTAGCAAGTGGGACAGCAAAAAGTCTATTCACCATTTATATCCGATGTAATCCCTCAAAATGCAGTTTAAGTAGTGCTGGCCCTCTTTACAGGGGTGAATTTAATCCCCAGTGCTCCTGTGAGGTGAGTATGTATTACTTGCTCCATTTTACAGGCCGAGTTTAACATCTGGTGCCAAATCTCTACTATTTAAGGCAGTCAGCTTAAAAAAAGACAGATTTGTAACTATTTAGAACTGCAATAACTGTGTTAATGGTTCATTAATGATGATAATAAATAATCTGTGTCTCTGAGGCAAATTTACCTTGTTAAATGATTAACCCAGATAACTTCAAATGTAGAAATATTTTTCTTGTTTGGTAAAAACTAGTAAAATATATATGCTAAAAACAAAGTGTAATGAGATACAGAACTAAAAATAATTGCAATTCATTTTGATTTTAATTTTCTCAATCTACTTACTACACAAAGTGCCATTAATCTTACTTGCTCTGCTAAATGAGAGAACACTTTATAACTGAAGACATTCAGACACAGAAAATACGTATAGTATTGAAAGGCCTTTAGGACCTGATCCAAAGCTCAGTGAAGGCGATGAAAGTCTTTCCATTGACTTCAACAGGTTATAGATCAGGCCTTTAATGCTCATGTGCTAATAATAATATGAGAAGGGCTTTTCACACGCTATTTCCTCTAGAGATCAGATTCAGATATCTGAAATCTGAACTTCCTTGGGATTTTGTGAACAGTAAATAATGGGAGGGAAATAGGTACTGATACATGATCCAGCTACATTTTAGTACTAGGCAGGAAGTGTGAAGAATTCTGAGTGTCAATTCATTGTAATTCACGGAAGCCAACGCTTTTCAAACATACAGCACCTTTGAAAGTGTTAAGTGTCTTGCTTGAAATGTCATACTGGGTATACTGAAAAGGAAGGGGGATGCAGGCAGCCAGAGCAAGTTGAAGTAAACCTTGGGGGGGGAAGGGATGAGGGAACTGGATAGAACTACAGCAATTTAAAGCTACAGCATTCAGTCTGTATGTTTGAAATAGCCTATTAAGTGCAGTGTGTCCAAATATAATTATTAATACCTACTATTGTGAAGCTTGATCCTATAGGTTGCTGAGTATTCCTGTGAGGTGCCCTCAACTCCCAGTGACTTTAGAGGGAGTTGAGGATAATTAGTACCACCCAGGAATATGTGCTTAAAAATATAAGACAAGATATTTTATGTGTACTTTTCCCCCTCTCTATCTTTCTCTATAAATAATATAACTGCAAACAACACACACACTGTATATAGCTCAATTTAATGTGTAGAGTATATATATAGGGAATGAAGGGAAGGGAAATGAAGGGCTATGTTATAGCAGCCATTACAGCATTAGCAACTATTTCTAAATCAGCAATTATGGGGTGGTCTATTAGGCACATCTGCTCATTGGCATGAAAGTCTTTCCATTAGTCGACAAGTTGTTTAGCATTTACGTCTCCCAGACTGATGATTAAGCTGTTGCTTAAATAGGTTGAGGACCATATGACCGTGTGTTGAGCATCTCCTTGGGAGCAGACACCAAAGAGAAATGTTTTGCTATGGCTGATTTATTTTAAGGAATACTCCACAGTAATCAGGGGGCAGGATGCAATATGAGGGGCTGGAAATTGATTTATTGTTTCAGTGGTGTAGCACTATTGTTAATAGCAAATACTTGTGAAAGGCCAGAGTTTTACCTACTACCAAAGGGCCAAATTCTCTGCTGTCTTCCACCCATACAACCTCAATAGGATCATGTGATGTGAAACCGGTATGGCTTTTAGGCCCCAGTTCAGCAAAGCATTTGAACATATGCTTAAGACCACCCCATTCAGCAAAGCATTTCAGTGTATGCTTAACTTTAAGCAAGAGCCTAAATTCTATTGACATCAATAGGTCTTAAGCACATGCTTAAATGCTTTGCTTAATCAGGATGGATGGCTGAACTGGGACTTGAGCCTTCTGTGTTGACACAGAAAAGTCTAACTGATGGCCTTTTCCTTCAAAAATGAACTTTGCAGAAAAATAATATTTTATCTTAGTTTCTGAAAAATAGTATGTGACTCTGCCTGTGATTAAACTGTATGACTTTCTTACCTGCACTCAACCCATTCATATGTCTCCAGCAAATAGCCACTTTTTCTTTTAAAACAAACAAACAAAAAACCTAGCTTCTCACTGGGATGCCCAACCCTGCTAGGTGCCAAAATAGTGGATTTTAAAGTTGTGACATTTTTATTTATAGAAAAGCTATCTGAATCTGTCTAAAATATGTTAGTTAGGATTTTTCCTTTCCATCAAAGTCTTGCACAGTTAGACTCATGGTAGCTAAGGCTTTACTGGTGCAGGGACATGGAAAGTAGTCACACTATAAAAAAGTTAAACATTTTAAACATAGGTTTCTGCAAAATATGTGACGTATACAAACTACATGATAAGTGAGCTAAAGGTTTTACTGGCATTGGTTTGAGATGACCTGCGTAACTTGTGAATGACTTTAAGACTCATGAGTAATGCACCCATCCCAAACTCATACCAATAAAACCATTATGCCACACTGCCCCATCATTTCTTGTACACATGCAGTACAAATGCACATCTCTCAGAGCCCCAAATTCTGTGTGAAGCATTATACCTAACTTATGTAGCAAGAACTCCAGACTTAGATAGTATAGTCCTTTCTCCTGTCATTAGCCCTCTCTGTATCCCTTCTATTTATTTATTTTGATGGTAAATTCAGTTTATTTTACACTTTAGATTTTTGTACTGAATATTCATAAGTGCATAGCAGCAACTGTTGAGAAAGAGCTGGAGGTTTTGGCAGATGGATAATGGACAGGTGGGACTTTTGGCACCCAGGAAAGCGTGGGAGATGGCTTTGGTTTTTGTTACTCAAAGGCAGCTTTGGGTACCGGAAAGCTGATGCATTCTGCTCCTTCTCTCCTACATTTGGGCAGGGGTGGAGGGGACTTAACATTTCAGAGGACGGCAGTGATTTAACTACTTCATTGCCAATGCCAGAAATCCTTGACAGCAACCATCAACCCCACTACGCTCCACCCTGATAAATGCCACTTCATCCAACTATGATCTTTAACATTTAATTTCATAGCTTTTCATAGCTAAAATGATCATCAGTGAAATAGTTAATCTTGACTTTTTAAAATGTCCTAGTTCGACTTCAGCATTACCCCACACTGAACAGAATGGGGTCGTTCATGCGCTATTGTTTGCATTCACAGGCAGACGTTGCGGTGTGGGTTTTACATTGAGTTCCTTTTTTGTTGTTTGTAATCTTGGGGGTGTTCGCTGCGGGTGTTGCCACAAGGCAGCTTTGTGCTCTCCCTGCCACCATGCATTTTCACAAGGGCCTGTCACGATCCAGTTCGTATAGTGTACTTCTGTATGTACAGTACAGTCACTGCACTATATCAGGATTTGCTACATTAGTTGAAGTTGCGAGTTTGGTTTTCTGAAGTTACTACTGTTCAGACTAAGTAAAAATTGCTTACGCATAATCTGAAAAATCTGTTGGTGGGACAGAGTCATTTTAGACAATACGGCACTGATTCATCTTGCGCAGACATTTACACCTGTGTGGAGAAAGTGTACAATAAAGTGCTTCTACGGGTGTAAGTGGAGAATTCCAGTTTGCTAGCATTTCACAGCCAGTTAGCACAGATGAAAATGACTCATAAATGCAAGGCAATGGGGAATCAGGACTCAGGATTCTTGGAGGAATATGCTCACTTTGCTCTATGATGACAGTTTAGTACTAAAGGAGGGAAGTGCCAAGGAACCTGACAACTCTGCAGACCTCTTAGGCTCCACAGCTTGGGAAGCCTTCGCATAGGCCACGAAGGAAGAACCCTAATTTCCGTTCAGTTTAACCGTCTCCACAGCTCATTCCTTCAAAACTGGAGGAATTTTCTTGACTTTCAAAGCAGGCCAATCTTGTATCTTTGATAGTAAATTGGCTGCAGAGTCAACATTCAGTCTTTTACAGCTGGCGTGGCTCAGAAAGCTGCAGCTACTTTCAACTGGACCAGGCCCAAAGAATACAAATGACCATCTAAATGGATGCTACATTTTATAAGTACCTAGCATAACAAATAGCTCTTTTCCTCCATATATAGCCACTAGGATCCATAAGTGAATCTCCAAAGATACTTAAAACAAAAAGTTTCAGAAATGTGTTGTTTCAGTTTTTGTTCTGTTTGATTTTTAGACTGACAAAACGTGTCACTTTTCTTAGAACTCAACTGTGATGTTAAGTCATCACTTTCCAAAGGTGCAATACAGAGCAATCACCTCTCCAGCTGGAACTTCTAGGGAAAGTAGCTTCTATGCCAACCTCAAAAAAAAAAAAAAGTACAGTTTGTGCTTCCTTTTGGTCCTGGCCAAGTCTACTGAGAGACGCGGGATTATGTGGGAGGACACCCACGGGCCTACCTCTTCCCCAACACCTTTGCACAAAGCTAGCTTTAACAGAAGCATTGGCTGAACAATCCTTGAATTTTGGGCCAAATCGCATCATAAGCTGACTGGCACAGGCAGACCACTCTGCCTGCCCAGAACCCCACTGAAGGTAATTGGTCTCCGTGCAGATGTAAGGGTCTGTCCATGGCTAGCAGTTGGAACCTTGAGCTCCACTGAAGCACTGGAATTTTTGAAAATAAGGTCTCCCATTGTGAATGAATTATAACCAGTAACTCCACTCCCAATTTATATAGCAAAAGTAAATTCATCATTTGAAGTTTTACCATAAACTTTTGTTTAAGAAGTAAATAATTACTCGAGTCAAAATTATGTATTAAATTACCCATTAGATATATTTTAGGTTTCCAGGAGCATTCCTTTCTACAGAAGAAAGAAATTATGGAATTACTGTAGCAATGCTCTTCTGTAATTATTTTACAGACAAACATAAAAGTATCACTAGATTTTATTTTATTTTAAGGGTATTATTTTAAATAAAACAAACAATCCAGAGGAATGCAGGCCAACCCCATCCCTAGGCTTCAGAGCCCAGGCTCCAGCCCAAGTCGTAATGTCTATGCAGCTATCCATAGTGCCATAGCACAAGCCCCGCAAGCCCAAGTCTGCTGACCTGGGCGCGGAGACTCGCTGCCGTGGGCTGCTGCTCACCACACAGACTCAAATTTTATAGCATATGTGGACATTGCTGAATAAGTGGAAGTTTGGAATGAGCATTTGACTTTCAGACAAGATTCGACAATACGGTATATCAGACTGATATTGATTAACTATGTTAAGGTGGTCCGTACTCCAGCAAATCAACACTGACTTTGTTTAGAAAGGTTGTTTGGTTTGAGTAAGGATTGCAGGATCCCACACTCAGTCTTGAGATGCTGAAAAGGATTTTAACCAAGTATAAATAGCCATTTGTTACTACGAAGTGAGGTGACCTTTGTTTGGAGGACACCACTGTAATGGGGATTTTCTATTATTGTTTATTATTTGTATTGCAGAAGCACACAATAAAAAAGCACGAATCAGGACGACAGCCCCACTGTGCTAGATACTGTACATATACTGCCCCCATTTATATGATAATGCATTGTTTGCCTACCTTTCCTGTAGAATTAAACATTAAAAAGGCACCTCTTTTGACATTCCTATTTATCTACTCATGGAACTACTGGCACCATTTCATAAATTGACAGACTAAAGACTTTCATTAGGTAGAACTCAGACAAGAGAGCATAAAGCCCTTCTTTATTTTAACAAACTGTTTTCCTCATCACCTACCAAGAAACACTGATTCTGGGTATTTTCTAAGTGATTGATGGATTTTGGGCAGATATTGGGACTTAAGGTTAACTAGCAAAAAATAAGCCCTCCTCAGTGGAATTTAATCGGACTAGGTGGGATTTTCCATTTACATTGGCAAATAGAAGCATTACGTATTTGAACTGTTTATTCCGGTAACCTTAGCTAGCTTGAAGAACTGCAACGTTGCTCCTTTGATTAGCTCTGTGCAAAAAAAGATCTTGTGAGGTGGAAAGATCTCCCACTCTTTCTATATTTGGCAGGATCGACCCTATAAAAATGTCCATTTTGCCACACCTCTTATACCCCACTGCAGCTGCTTCCTCTCCTCATCCCACAGTGAGACTTTAAAAAATTTGGATGGTGCCTTCTCCAAGTTTATCTGGATGGACAAAAAAGCCAAGAATGTGCTTGTCAAGGTTACAAATATCTAGGGACCCAAGAGATTTTTATACTAACTGGCTCTTCAGAATACATAGAGGCCTGCCAGCTGAAAATTATTAACTGCTGGCTGAGTAGGGATTGGGAGTGCACTCTATAGGCAATGGAGCAGCAATTATAGGCACCTATATTGGTGGAATTTTTACAGTGTGATAATAGAGCCACCATATGTGTTTTAAATGCTCTTGAAGTGCACTCTTAATATCTGGGACTTTGAGATGTCGAAGTAATTTTCTTTGATACTCCTCTCTTGAAACCCTCAATGATATTTATTTTTTCTTAGGGTGCCATACAAATCACACTCACTCCTGTTCCATGTTGACATTCTGAATAACATAGCCTAACATGCAAATAACAAAAATCAGGACTTGGCTCCTTCACACATTTTTTTTTTTTCTGAACATGTCCTTCCACCAGGAATTTATATTTGTGCTGACCTTAGAAGTTGTTTGGAAATTCAATTTGAGCCTTGCTTTGATGCTAGTAGGAAACTTGGCCACTCTTACATGGGCTTTTAAATACAGTAAAACATATGTTTTTCAATTGTTTGTTTTAAGTGCCAGAAAGGTAATTATGAAGTGTTGGGTGCTGATGTCCTGTTTAAGATGTAACGTATGGTAGAAATTATCATCATAGTCAAGAGGAAGATTGAGCTTTCCTAAGATAATGGGCCCCATGATTTATCTCACATCTGCCACATCTTGGGAACTAACTGAAAGAGGTAACTTTAGGATGACTGACAATATCTTTCCGCTGTTTATTTTTGCCTCTCTGACGCTGTACAATAATTTGATGTTTGCTTTTTTACTGAATCTTAGTAAAAACAACATATGTAAAGTAATTAATTCCATCAGTGGTTAATTCTGTTCACAAACATAATTTCTTGGTGGAGATGTTTAATACATCTAATACCCTCTGCTTTTTTTTCTTTGCTGCATTATCCAACATTAACATTTGATTGTCCATTTGCACACAGAATGTCATTCCCCCAAGGTCTGAAGACCTTTCAGATATAGATGGGTCTACAGCTGGGGTTGGCATAGGTGTTATAACCCACATCTTAACCTAGTCAGAGAGAGTGACTACCACATGTTGAACACCATTCTCCAAGGAAAACAGCCTTTGGCAGAAGTTTTGGAAAATGATAGTATATGCCACAAATGCCAATGTGACCAGCACAGTCACATCATTCTCAGAAGTACTGCTCTATGCAGAGATTACTTCTGGAAACCAGGCCAAATGAGCTGGGCTACATGAGAATGTCTATCTTTTTATTTAGATTGTAGTCCTTTCTCTGAAGAGCTTATTTCCTAGTGTGTGTGTAAAGCACCCAGCACAACAGGCCCCTGATCTCAGTTGGGACTACTAGGTGCTACTGAGGTAATAATAACAACAACAACAATATGCTAGTGTGTGGATGCTGGTATGGTGTTAACATTCATTCAGTTAACAATGGAATGGAATGTATTTAAGAATATTCTGATTCTGCACTGAAGAAATGAATGTTGATCTCACAGCAGTGTAATCCTGGAGTACGTTTGTTGAAGTCAGTGGAGCTGCACTGATGTAAAACTAGTATGAGGGGAGAATCACGTCTGTTGACTCCCTGAATTGCACTCTTGGAGGCTTTCATACAGTTTAGAAGTAGAAAGCCTGATTCTGGTCTTATTCACACCAGTTTTACACCAGGGTAATTCACCTGATTTCCATGAAGATGTCCCCAGTTTACAACAGTGGCAGTGACAGCAAAATTTGCCCCAATATACGCAATTTTCAGAAAGCAAATGGATACTGGAATGTGCTGCTAGGTTTTCATTCCCTTGCCAATCATCTTTTTGTTGTGGACAACAGAGGACATCTTCAGTGCAGTATACGGCCCCCTCTTTCTTTCTGACTGAAAGGCATAAAGCTATAAGTCACGGTGCTGCTGTGTAAGTATTTCATGCAGAACCTTTAAAAGCTTTCCCTTCCTGATTGAAACTATCCAGGCCTTTGTGCTAGAATGCTAGGGAAGCACCAGCATTCCCAGCAGCCCAGGTGCCACATGTGATTAACAAGAAGGGTTATGCTCAGATGTTATGTGGATGGGTTCATTATAATTACTGAGAGGTGATCACAAGTATCAATGCCTAGCACTGACATTACACATCTGCTACAAAGTATCCCCTCACATTCCTCTCCATGACTGTGTAGCAAAGGAAGTCTGAGGTTTTAATTTGACCTAGCAGTCTCAGAAGACTGCTTTTTCTCCCAATGAACTTCCAAAGACATATGTTCATATCTAGCTATCGCTGTACAGTATGTTGAAATAAAAACTTAATTTCCTTTGGAACACAGAATCATCTCATCATATGGTTTTGTCACACCACCCTATAATGCTGGGCTAATTCCATTGCTGTTGTAAGTAGGCACAACTTAATTGAAATCAGTTGGTTTACCCCACCAGTGGCGAACCAGTTAAAGGTCATCGTGGATTATTATTCAATATTTTATTTGTTGTTACTTATGAGGAAAAATCCATGTAGCACTGTAACTCAGTGTACATGCTTAGGCCATGTCTACACTAAAAAGTTAGGTCAACACAACTATGTCACTCATGGGTTTGAAAAATCCAAGCTTGACCCAGAAGAGGAATAGGTGCAGGCTCCAACCTCAGGACATCTACCTGCACCTATGTCCAGCACAGAACAAGAGGGAGGGGAGTTGGCACAATATTTTTTTCTGTTTAGCCAGGATCTACACATACCATTTTAAACTGTATTGACCATTAAGAAAAACCATACACCTATTTTTGTAATTACTTATTTCCATTTTCCAGCTGATAATAGCAATTATGAACGCAGCTCAGGCTACTTCCTGGGGATTAGTTACTAGCTGAGATTTCTCCCATCTGACCATTAATCCTCAGGAAACACCCTGCATAAATACTCTGACATTTGTTTCATACTATTCTATGGAATCCAGCTATGATTTTTAATGTCAAGACATTCAAGTAGAATTCAGATTTAGATTCCACTGATTCTTTCTGTGCAACCAACTCAGTATTCCTAGTCTCAATTAGTCCAGTCCCTGGCAGGATGAAAGGCAATTTCTTGTAAAATATATTCTTTTCAATTCCTAAAACATAAGTAATTAAGGAAAGTGGATAATGCTGGATCTTTGGATGATCACACACAAATTATGGATCTGTCAAAAGACAAGTAGGGAACACTTTGCTACAGTTCTTACTAAAGACTATAACTGAAAATCAAGTCTTTTGAGTTCAATGGGTGTTTTGCTTGAGAAAGGATGGTAAGATTGAGACTTTAGAGATCAATATTCTTATTTATTTTTCCCCACCATAATAAATCTCCCTTTGCATTTGATACTAAAGGGCACAAGTGATAAATCTAACAAGCATATTTAAATAACAGAAAGTAACTCCACTGGAATGACAAGGGTTTTTTCAGTGTATGCTATTATATTTAGCAAAATTAATGCTATCTGGCATTATCATCTTCATGTTATAAACAAATTACTGCCTTCTAGCTGATGTGATGAAATAATAGGTATGCATAATAAAGACAGAGGTAAACTTAGAATGCCATTTTATGTACATGTCTTTGAAGCTCCCAACGAAAATCCTGTTTCATTTTCATGTGTGCACACACATGTATACAATGGGTCTGGAGCGGTACTATTTATAGAAAATGTAAATTAAGTTTTGAGTAACTGACCAGTCTTTATTAGCCTCTCATGTTTAGAGTTTCATGAAGCATGGTCTTATTTCTGAGCAGACCACCAGAATTAGTTAGCATGAATGTTACTGCATATTGTAAAATGTCTCTCTCATATTTATAACATCCCTATACCCACTGTCTAATGCATTCCAGCTAGAGATCATACATTTTGCATATGATCGGGTGAGCCTGCTAATACCTTTAGGTTCTTATACTGCATGCTATCTGAGTATCTATTGATTTTAATTTCAGATATAATTTAAGTTGTTCCTCAGGGGAGGAAGATTACAACAAACTCAGGTATGTAATCAGGCCAAGATGAAAGGCTTTCAACTAACAATATTGTTGTATGAAAGATTCTGGATGTTTCTGAAAATGTGCACATTTAAACATTAATGTGTTGAGCCTGGATTCTGCAAACACTTATGTGCATGCTTAACTAAAACACATGACTAATTCCACTGAAGTCAATATGACTATGGACAAAAAATCGTTAAGTATGTGCTTAGGTGTTTGCAGAATGAGGGCTTGGAGAGCAGGAAACTGAGAAGAGTGCTGAGAAATTCTATGGTCTCCTCCTACTTCACAGAGCAGGGTAAGATGACAGGATGGTAAAGGTCTCTACTCTGTCCATTCTGGTGCTGCCACGTTTGGAATTGCACTACTGGTAATGTGAGAATGGAAAATTTCCCCAAAAAATATTGGCAGAGATATAGCCAGAATGTGGTGAATAGTTGGGTAAACTTCCAGTTGAGTTGACAGAGTTGAGCTTTAAAGCAAAAAGGGAATAACTAAATGAAGCTTTGTGTTTCAAAAGCACCTTTTGTGTATCAAAGCACCTTTTCTGGGAGTTCAGATGCAATTCCCCACTGATTCTGTTTCCTTCTTAACCTTCTCATCCCTGCCTCAGAGACTGACAATAAAGGGGTTTTGGTCTCTTTTAAACAATTTTTTAAAGTTTTTTTTTAAATGTCATTTTTTCTTTTTAACGAATAATTGTGTTAAAAGTGTGTAGCTTGAAGAGAGCAGAGTTGTCATCAAAACATTGCAGGTGTAAAAAGTCACACACTGCTTACTATGGTTCAAATGGAAGCCTTAGTTATGGTTTGGCCATTCTGTGATGTCTTCCTTCCAACTCTAGTAGATTGTTCTGTGATTTTTCACAATTCAGAGAGCAAATAGATGGTGGACAACTGTCACAATGCCTGTAAGTATTTAGCCACAAACCATTGCACAGAATGGAAGATTGGATGTATTTTAAATAGAGATGCATTGGGCAACCTGAAAACCCATTTATTCCATTCTGGCAGATAGACATTTAACGTCAATGAATCAAGTAGTGTGTTTCAATGGGTTAACTGAATTTATAAATATCTGTTTCACAGCAACACTGTTATGCAGTATAAATGTGTCATTTTAGCATTATCTCTAATTTTTTTTTCCATTTTACACTTAATATCTATGGGTAAATCAAATGGGGAGAGCGACTGCTGCTGGTAGTTTTAAATATTAAAAGAAACACTTCAAAATCTATTACTTTCCATCAGTACCTGTCTTTCAGTGAGGTCCAGATTTACTGCTATCTCATATCTCCTCAGCCTGGTCAGGTAGTTATGATGGGCAAACTCTGCTTCTAGCTCTCTGATTTGCTCCTTGGTAAAGGCTGTCCTTTCCTTCCTAGGCTTACTGTTGACCTCTGATTTGTAATTTCCTTCCTGGGAATCTGAAACAAAGGAGAGATAAAAGTGAAAGTTATGACAAGGGTTTGATTTATTAGGAACTAAACCCCACAGATTAAGGCTGTGCTCATCCTCTACGTGAGCACCTCAAAAACTTCCCTGCCCTGGAATAGCAGAAGCACACTAGCTTTGATACTAATGGACCTTCCACTGCCACAGAGCAGAGTAGCAGCCGTTTTCCCAAGAATCCTGAATGTAACTAAAGAACTAGCACTGAATCTTCTAGCTAGTGACCAACTGGATGGCATGTCAAGGGTTGGCTCTATTCTATTATTTCACTGACATGTCAAGCAAAGCTATCCCTATCAGAGGGCATACCTTCAATTTTATCCAATTACAGCTTTACAGAAATAAAATAAATAAAGAGACGAACATGTGAAATCCAGTCAAAAGCATGATGATGAAATGGATGAGCACCGACTGCAGAATCATAAGGTGCTTCCTCCTAGCATGCCGAGAAGTAGACATTCCATAAACCCCCCAACTTTTAGACACGCAATAGAAAATAGTGCTGCCACCATAGCCCATACCCTAAACTATTCTTGCTGAAGATGCAGGGAAATTATCTCTGCCATGATCACAACAGTGAAAATCCTCTCACAACCCTCATAGTTTCAGGTACTCTCACAGAAAAATATCAGGGGTCTGATGCAAAGCTACTAAGTCAATGAGTCTTTCTATTATCATCAATGGGCTTTGAACCAGGCCCCATTTGAATAAGTGCTATGATCTGATTGTTGACGTTCCTAAAGTTTTGTCCCATAAAATGTCTTTTGCTCTATCTTTTTCAAATCTGGGCATGTCACAATACCTGCAAGTTCAACATTAGTAGGCGTGCAGCATAAGAATCATTTGTGAACTCCTGGCCTCATGAACCATCTCAAAAATGTCACAGATACATTCACACTTCAGCTACTGATTTAAATAGAAACCTGCATCAATTTCCAACTGGACAGACACATAAGGAGTCTCTCTCTGACGTTCTAGGTCAGATGAGTCATTAGCATGCTTGAAATAGCCTACCAGACCACTGAGCCCAATAACAAAACTATTAACAATTATGCAGGTTTAGAAGAGTAGAATGAGAGTGGGTTTGCGGTCAGTATTACCCTGTTGCTTGAAAAAAAAAAATCAGTGACTTTTGTGCAAAAATTAGTGAGAAATCTTAATGAATGATTCAATGCTACAGTCACTGCCACAGGCTATAGCTTCAAATCCCAATGGAGTAATTTAAAGAACAAAACCAAACCCAATATCAGTGATATCATGGTGGTGGCCAGGATATAAGAATGTAAACTGAATAGGGGGAAATGTTTTTATTTGATGCAAAATATAAATTTCCAGTACCTCATTATGGATGAGACTGTGTCCTGTCCCTGTGCAGTTGAGAAGGTGAGAGTAGAATGGAGAGAGGTAAAAAACAGCCTTCTCCCACTGCTCCACTGAAAGCAAAAGAGCTGGACAAAAAACTTAAGTCCCCTGTTCTCAGGTGAGCACAGCTCCTTCCTAATAATCTAGGGTGCAAATTACCTCAAAAATGGCAGGAAGGAACCTGAGTCATGCTCCCCTCTTCCTTCTGTACTAGCCTGCAGAGTGTGTTGCATCAGCCAATTGGGGGAGCCACCAGGAAGCATAATTCTCCCCAAAATTTTCAGCATGCACACTGCATTTCCTTCTTGGAATTGCTCCTCAACTGCTGCAGCTCTGCCACACCCCAATTCAGGTCCATGTGTAATTTACAAATCTCATTCCACATACTTGAATCCTTATACGAGCACTCTCCATGTATCCCTTTAGATGGAAGCCTAAATCATCTTTTTAGGATTATAAGTGATAGTTACACTTAGAATCATAGAAATGTAGGACTGGAAGGGACCTCAAGAGGTCACTTAGTCCAGTCCCCTGCACTCATGGCAGCACTAAGTATTATCTAGACCATCCCTAACAGATGTTTGCCTAACCTGCTCTTAAAGATCTCCAATAATGGAGATTCCACAACCTCCAATTTTTCCAGTGCTTAACCACCTGACAGTTAGGAAGTTTTTCCTAATATCCAACCTAAACTGCCCTTGCTGCAATTTAAGCCCATTGTTTCTTGTCCTATCCTCAGTGGTTAAGGAAAAAAATTTCTCCCTCTTCCTTGTAACAACCTTTTATGTACTTGAAAACTGTTATGTCCCTCTCAGTTTTCTCTTCTTCAGGACCAATATTTTCAATCTTCCCTCATAGGTCATGTTTTCTAGACCTTTACTCATTTTTGTTGCTCTTCTCTGGACTTTCTCAAATTTTCTGAAATGTGGCACCCAGAACTAGACACAGTACTCCAGTTGAGGCCTAATCAGCGTGGAGTAGGGTGGAAGGATTACTTCTTGTGTCTTGCTTACACCACTCCTACTAATATATCCCAGACTGACGTTTGCTTTTTTTTGCAACAGTGTTACGCTGTTGACTAATATTTAGCTTGTGATTCACTATGACCTCCAGATCCCTTTCTTCAGTACTCCTTCCTAGGCCATCATTTCCCATTTTGCAGGTATGCAACTGATTGTTCCTTCCTAAGTGGAGTACTTTGCATTTGTCCTGATTGAATTTCGTCCTATTTACTTCAGGCCATTTCTCCAGTTTGTCCAGATCACTTTGAATTTTAGTCCTACTCTCCAAAGCACTTACAGCCCCTCCCAGCTTGATATTGTCCAGAAACTTTGTAATTGTATTCTCTATGCCATTATCTAAATCATTGATGAAGATACTGAACGGAACTGGACCCAGAACTAATCCTTGTGGGACCCCACTTGATATGCTCTTCCAGCTTGAGTCTGAACCACTGATAACTACTCTCTGGGAACAGTTTTGCAACCAGTTATGCACCCACTTTATAGTAGCTCCATCAAGGTTGTATTTCCCTAGTTTGTTTATGAGAAGGTCATGAGAGGCAGTATCAAAACCCTTACTGAAGTCAAGATATGAAACATCTACCACTTCCCCTCTATCCAGAAGGCTTGTTACCCTGCCAAAGAAAGCTATTGCGTTGGTTTAACATGATTTGTTCTTGGCAAATCCATGCTGAGACTGTTACTTATCACCTTATTCTCTTCTAGGTATTTGCAAATTGATTTCTTAATTATTTGCTCCATTATCTTTGCAGGTATGGAAGTTAAGCTGACTGGTCTGTAGTTCACCGGCTTGTCCTTATTTTCCTTTTTATAGATTGGCACTATATTTGCTTTTTTCCAGTCCTCTGGAATCTCTCCCGTCTTCCATGACTTTTAGAAGATAATCGCTAATACCTCAGATACTTTCTCAGTCAGCTCCTTGAGTATTCTAGGATGAATTTCATCAGGCCTTGGTGACTTGAAGACATCTTGCACAGGCATGAACTCTTTCCTAATATAGCTCTGAACATACATTGATCCTACATGAACCGCAGCAATGTTGTTCATAAGGTTGATAACCACAATGGTAGTTTGATTGTGGAGTATTTAAGCACTGCTTCATGCTTTAGTATTAAACACCGAGGATTGGGCTATACTAGAAAATTTATACTGATATAACGATATCAGTGGCAGGGTGTCATGTTTTTACAGATGCAGTTATAAGGCACCTTTATGTCCATATAACTGTGGTTATACTAGGGCTTTTACCAGTATAGCTTATTTCAGTCCTGAACCAGAAGAAGTTATACAGATATATGCATTTTTACACTGGTACGACTATGTCCACAGTAGGTGGGTTTTGGCACTTTAACTCTACCAGTATAGTTAAAATGGCAAAATTTCCAATATAGAGAAGCCTTAATTTAAGGCAGTTAATAGTGACTTCCTGCAGACGGGGCAATGCTCAGGATGTAAAGGCCATAAACAAGGGGGTCTTTTCATCTTGATTCATGAAGTATGTCTCCCAATTATCGGAAAAGGAATATTCTGAGGAGAGAGAGAGAGAGAGAGAGAGAGAGGAGAGGAGAGGAGAGGAGACAGCTCCAGGTATGCATACATATTAATCAGTAGAAGAATAATTTTGATTAAAATCCTTTGAATAACACTGAGTTCCTGTGAAAAAAAATCCCTCCCCTTCTGTGTGGCATGAGCTCTACGATTAGACACATTCATCATTCTGTCAAAGTCTCTAAGACTTTTTTGATCTGAGAAGTATGCTTCATAGTACCACCTACAGTTAAGCAGAAAGTAACGCTTGGTGCCATGGCAATTGGGAAAGACACTGATGGCAATTCTTTACTGCAAGCATATGGATCATCACAGAGAACAGTAAATGAACTAAGAATGCAGTACAACCTTAATGATAAAAAAAATACATCTCAGTGAGACAAGTCATCCTTTGGATACTGGTATTTGTAGGTCAAAGTCAAAACTTTAGGTTTTAAACTTGTGAAAGTCAGGAATTCAGAATCTAAATCCCAAGCCCCTAGGATACTGGTGCACAAAGAGGCAAATGTAACTGTCACACAAGCACATAAGAAGTATTTCTCCTAATCATGCTTGCTGGCATACAGCCTGAATGGTGAGTTTAGAACAGCCAGTAACATTACCTGTTTTAGCCATTTCCTGTGTGAAACTAAAGTTGCTGGGGCAATTTGTTATTTAGACGTTCCTACCATTACTGGATACTAGTAAATGTCACACTGTACGTTTTTGAGAGCAGTAGTTCTGTCAGCAGTATGTTTTCATTGGCAGATTGGCACACTGGTAAAGTCTGCATTTTTGTGAGGGTTTTTTTTTTTGTTTTGTTTTGTTTTGTTTTTGGCCTCTCACAGAGAGCTGATGTCATTGAGGGTTCAGTGTTTGGTAAAGCATGCTTTAACTGGCCTTCACACTGGAAGCATCCAACATGGCTTGCAAATCAATGACTGTGTTTCAAGGATTGTCATTCACCCCTTTCTTTGCCTGGGCACAGCACTCTAGAGTCTGGACTGTCTTGTTTGGTGACTCTTCATGCACACACTGATTGCTAGAGCACAGTCTAAGCTTGTTTACATTTCATATAATGACAGTTATAGTTATCTACCAGTAGGGCAGCTTAAATTAATTTGCTTGGCTGCAGTACCAGCAGCAAAACCATTGCATCTTAAGGGAGAATTCAAATCACTTTTGCCACAGCTACTACAGCTACTGGGGGCTTTGGCTGCTTAGGGTTTCCTATGGTGCTTATCACAGTAATCTTTAGGTGCTAGAGTCATACATTCTAGAGCTGAGAGATTAAATTAATTTTTCTTTGTACTCATTGCTAGTAGCCATAAGAATGTTCAGTGAATACAAGGAAGGACCCTATCATGAACTTCTAGTTGCTAGTCTTTTCATTGTGCCAACATTTACCCTCTTCATGTCACTGGAAATGCTGAGAAAACTCAGACTAAGTAATAATTTGTTATCAACAATTTGACTGAATTAGTTCATCTTTGTATATTTCCTGATGAATCTCTGATTTCATAAACACAGGCATGAGAAAAATGTTAAATTGTGTTTATTTTAAACATTTAGATCTTCTATAGCACCATGTGATGTTCAAAGAACCTTGAGAAAAAACACATGATAAATACAAATACAACTAAATGCTAAAATTGGAAAAGTACACAGAAACGTTAGACACCAAGCACACTCCTCTTAGTAACTACGTTTACACAACAGAATGATTAAACTTCTAGGGACTCTGTTGAAACAAAAGTTTGGACATCACTCAAGTTTCAAATCCAACATCAACTAACTGTATTGCTTGATTCTAAAATTTAGTTAGTTAAATGCCCACAAGGTGTATATCAGTGTGTTTATTTACAAGTAGTTTAAGATAATTACACAGCATAGTAATTATGCTGGCAAAGAGTGAGTCAATGGGGTTCTGCGTAGCATTTTAAGGCATCTAAAAAAATAAATACTCAAAAATCAGGCATCAAAAATCCAGAAAGTGTGGTGGATTTATAAGGTGTCATGTCAATTATAAACTCCTACAGACCTTTGATTTTCTCTCTGCTTCAGTGCTTTTTATTGTGGTTTGTGCACAAATCTCTTTTTCTCCCTATTCATTTCAGGCTACTCAGAATTATGTTTTTTGGACTTGGTACTAATATAAACTTTGGTTTTTTAATTTCCATAGTAGTAAATCTAGGGGTGTTTTTTTCTGGAATGCTTCTTTTTTAACAGTCTCTAAAAAGGCAAGATTGGGAGATCCCATCTTTTTTGTTACCTTAAGGACTATGTTCATATCACCTGACTGGTTTCTCTTTGGTGGAAAATGGGTGGGAAACTTGGAAGAGATTTTTGGCAGATTTCATGTAGCTTACATCTGTTTTGCAGCTGTTGCAATTGAGGCAAAAAAAAAAAAAAAAAAACACACACACAACCACCCACCCTCAGTTTTCTTTTACTGGCTAGAGCCTATGCCAAATGGTAGGTGTAAAGGCAGAGAACAAAGTCTAGTGGGAACCTAAATTACACTCCCTTCCCCCCAAAAAACACAAAATATTTACATCTGGTCCATAACACGTTACGTAAAACACAGTAATCTACATTGTGCGTCGTCCCCACCCTCAAACTCAGGCATACATTCAGAAAATGTAGGCCAGTATTCAGATACTGGTTGGTGGACAATCTTTCTTTTGTAAACCTTTGCTCTTTGGGACTATGCTAATACAAATAGTCTGACACGATTGTGAAACATACAAATCACCCTCGCAGGATTGTTCTGTCTGCTTTTTAGAACTCTAGGTCTATAATTTCACCCAGTACAGTAAGATGTGCTGGTTCACTGGTGGCAGAATGTACTATCTGGAAAAATATCATTAAGGCAAGACTGATTGTACAGCGGGTTACCTGAGGGTAGGAACGTTACCTTGGTTAAATTATTAGTATATTGTTTAACAAAGTCTGGAAAAAAGGTTATGAAAGACCATCTCCATCTGTGCTACTCTGACACAAAAGTTAGCTTTCTATTTTACTCTAAAGAAACATTGTTGTCAACCTCATTCTTACGGTACTACCAAAATTCCTGTATCTCTTCCCAGCACCTTTACATCAGTGAAATAAACAGTCATGCCACATATACTTTAGACCCTGGTAAAAATGGAGTAATGCAGTGGTAAATCTGCCCCACAGTATGTAGAAAGCATATGAATTCCCTGCTGGCAATTTCTTCTCCATGAATAGCACCCACCTTGATATCTTTGCTTTTGAGGCGTAACTGAAAGAAGGCCACTAACACAAGAACAAATATTTACTTTGTGCCACATTATTTATTTACTGCACTCCACCAGCATGCTCAACCCAGCAGTAATGTAAAAAGATCCTGCTCTAAAGAGGACAAAGTCAAAATCATATGTAAAAACATGAAAAGTGTCCACCCTTTGCTTGGCTTCTTTCAGCAAGTGGCCAAACCCTGGCTTTATGGACGGAAGTGGACTTTCAGCTAGTATTTGCAATACAAAAAAATTCTGCATGCAAGAAAAATCAAAATAAATAAAACTGCTGGTTTTTCATTAGAGGTTTCATAGATAGTTGCCTGGTTAGCTAGGGTCAGATTGTGATACCGATACTCACACTGAGTAGTGTGTTATTTCATGAGTAGTCCCATTGACTTCAGTGGGACAACCCAAGGAGAAATGTACTTACTATTCAACGGGAAAAAGGCCCATCAGAATTTGGCCCCTAAAATTTTCTTTTTAAGGGCTGGATTGTGTAACTCTTATTCATATTGATGAGCAGCTACTCCTGCAACTAGTCTCATTGAAATTTGTGGGCTCTCTGATGTGACAAAGCGCTTGCCAACACAAAAGTTGCACAGTCTATTCCCACATGTATATTTCATTGTAACTTTATTGTGATGTTGTATAAACCAAATACTCTTAATTGCATACTTTCTTATAATGGTCTTCAAGTGCTTGTAGAGTGCAACTACTACACACTGTTTACTTTAAAATGGAGCAATCTATACAAATATCTTATCATGACAATCTTGTTACTTCATAGTGACTTAACATTGCATGAAGCAGTGTTTCTTTCTAGCTTAATTCCTCCACAGTCACTTAAACCACTATCCTGTAAACAAAAGCTTTATAGATTCTGAACATCAACAGGACTCTACAGTGGTATGTTGTTCAGTGCCAAATACCTATTACTTTTTTCTAAGACATTAATTGAATAAAACTAAATGAAAATTTAATTTGTCTCCTTGATAAATAGCTTCAAAAATAATAAAATTGAAATACATTTTTCTTCCCCTAACAAATGTAAAGGACTGCACATTTTAGTGGCGGGTTTTTTTTTTTTTTAACCACACACTGCATGGCCTGACCACTTCTGATATTTTAGCTTTGTATAGTCCCTGTCTACACAATAATATGAAATGCCCTAATTTTTCAGTGTACAAGCAAAACATTGGCATATAATCCCAGTTTAGACCCTATTGTTTTGCCAGTGACTACAATAGGAGCGGAACTGGGCTGACAGTTGCTGGTTGCATTATTTACACCATATGGGACGGCACGCAAAAGTGTAGGATGGAAAGTGTAGGAGGTATGAGCTCTTGTATGAGTTTTAAATAAAGGGCTAAACCATGCAAAAGCTGATGGGTAAACCATTAGTTGCCCAGCAAACTTTCCCACTTTCCTATTGCAAGCAGGATTACCAAATCCTGCTATATCTCTGAATCTTGAGATACTAATTTAAAAACAAGCAAGCAACTTGCCTTCCTTTCGAATATGTCCACTCTATAGATATAACAACTCATACTCTAACCTGGTGTAAAACAGTGTGGCTTCACTGAAGTTAATGGAGTTGCACTGATTTATATTGCTGTGTACAGGCAGTACAGATTAGCTTATCCGAGAACATCATAAAAAGTACAGAGTCTTAAACTGGTCAATAATACTGAAGATGTTGCTGGAGCAGCAATTTACCACAGACACTTACCGAATTCTTCTTTGAAATATTTGAAAAAAAAACAGCTCCTCCTCCATTACCATAATTCACAACCCTGCATGTGAAAATGGGCAGATCTGCACAGTAGCATTTGTAGGATGTCAAAATTACACAAAATCTTCTTTTCATAGTAATGAAAGCAAACACTGATTGGCTTATTGAGTTAATGCTTTCTAAACCAGCCTGTGACAATTTACAATTTAAAAGACAGCCTCATATCCCCTCTCAATAAAACTGTAGATTGACTCAGCAAAACATGGATATTTGGAAACATACTATAAACTGCCCTATGCCATTATCTACCTTCCATGGCTACCAACATTTTTCGTTATTACTGCCTCCTGAAAGTGGCAGTCCAGGAATTACGTTACAGTGTTGGAAACACTGATTCACTACCATTGTGATGTCTAGGCTTTTTGGAGTACCTGCAGTACCTATGTGGAATGGGTGTATTTCTGTAAGTTCAAGTAATCCACCCAACCACATCTGTATATCACATATATCTGGTGTGGCCAAACTGTTGCTTGTGAGCTACATGCGGCTCTTTTACAGTTATAGTGTGGCTCGTGGAGCCCCCCCAAACTCCCCCCTGTTCTCCACCCACCAGACTTGGGGGTGGGGGAGCTCGGGGTTTCTGTCCTGTGACAGGATGGTGGAATTAGAGGCTTCTGCCACACGGGGAGGGGGGTGGTCTTGGGGCTTTAGACCTGCGTCCCGGTAGGGGCCGCCCTGCAGGGCAGGTTGTGTGGGTCTTTCGGCTCTTGAACTTCTGAAGATTATCGTATGTGGCTCGGAGGGTCAGTAAATTTGGCTACCCCGACATATATGTTTTTATCTATTGCTTCAATCCTGCAAACACTAAAGCCTGGGCATGCGTAACCCGGGCCTGCTTGGTGTGGCGCTCTGTCCCCCTCCAGTGGCACCTAGCCCAGCTAGTGATTGATGAGTCTGCTACAGCCTTGGCTAAGAGCCATGTGACTTTTAGCTCATGCGGTAGAGGCTCATGCATTTAACTCCAGAGGTCCCAGATTCAATCCCGCGCACTGAGGACCAGGATCTGGTGGCATTACACATGACTTAAATCATGTGAGGAGCTCCACTGAAGTCAATTGGATTACTCACACGAGTGACATTACACGAGCTTAACTGTTTGCAGGACTGGCGTTGATATTTGAAAAGTATTGTAAATTAATGGAAACATGTAGTTTGATTCTAAAGGTTCTCTTTGCTCTCTCCCTCTCTTTTAAACGCAGTGTGGACTGCATCTTAATAGGGAGATTGTATAGTGGAACCTCTAACCGCCATTTGGGATTGTGCGGACAACATTCCTCCCATTGACCATTGTATAATGTCTGAGTCTCTGTGGAGATTGTTGATATTAAGATCATATTTATTTTTAGTGTTAGTTGTCTTTAAAGTCATTTTAGCAGCTGGAAATAAGGAAAGCTAGTACTATGTAACCAATCATCTCTCCACCGAGAACCAGCAAGTCCTAATGAGTAAGGATTGGTCTAGCAGTGTACGTGAAATAAAAACGGTTTACTTAGGTGCATATGAAAGGCTGCACATGGAAGACTTCCACAAGACAGACACATGACATAACATAACTTAGTTCTACAAAACATATATGAAGTAGAAAGATTTAAAAAATAATTCTAAGTATACAAACCCTTTACCATTTTCTATTAGGAACAGCTTCCTACTTAAAAACAAAATTATAGTGTATTTTACTGACGCTTCCTCTGAATAAACAAAAAAGATTTCTAAAGGGAGAAAATTATAGTTAAAATAGTATTTTCAATTATTTAAAGAACCAAAACATAAGGGAATGAAGGAAGATATAAACTATACGAACACGATAACTGTATCCTGTTTTATACTTCTTTGTACCAACACTTGCATTTTTTTGTTATATTTATTGAGAATCTAAGGTTTACATTATGCAAAGTATGAAGAAGGTTAAAACTGATTTTCCCTTATGGTGAATTTCTGGAACCAGTTCAAATCTTGCATTTCTTATTGTTTTTATTTATTTTAGACACACACACACCCTGCAAAGGGATCTGTGTGAGCAAATCCTTATGCCCCTCCATCAAGTCCCACTGAAATCATTGAGACTCCGTGGGGCATAAGGAAATTCACTATCTGCAGGATCAGAGGCTTCTAGTGTGTGCATCACTTTGACAGCTGGTATCTAGGAAATGGGCTTGCATGAAATCTTCATCTCCAAGCTTAGAGGCAGGATACAAGTTAGCCAGGCAGCTATCCTACTGCTGCAGCTCATAGCAAAGGCTGCAACCTGCTGCATTCATCTACTCAGGGTTTGTGGCCAGTTCATGGTCCTACTGACTAGTCTCCAGGCCTGTCCACACTCTATGCTCCTGCAGAGTTTTGACAAGAAGCTGAACTTCATGGCATGCAGGAGGGTTTGGAGCACCCCTGAATCCCATCACTAAACAGCGAGTATACAAGATACTGTTTGCTATCCAAAGGGGATACTTCCATTTCACCTTGAAAGGAGATTGGAAATGAAGAGGGGTACAGTGACCCCAAAGATTAGCCACACCTCACTAGACAAATGCAGCTGGTGCAGAAATGGAGATGGATGGATGAGAGAGTGACCCCCTTTAGTCTTCAGAGCAAAAAAATCTGGTGAGATCTCTTTGCAGGAGCCATACCAGCACTCTAAGGATCCTACCTCACTCTCTGTATATCTAGGGAGTCAGACTTTTCTCCAGCATGGCTTGTGGAGACTCTAGGGTACTATGAACCATAGGGAGAGGTCTGGTCCCAGTTTAGAAAGAGAACAAAGTGTACGCTGCATAGAACTTGTTTACAAGATCGCTCCTTCCTCTCAGCAATTCCACATCTCCCTGATGGAAAGCTGGGTTTTATTTTTTTCCATTTTGGGCTCACACAGCAGACAGACCTTTGTCCTGATAAAAATCCTACTGAGCAGCCAACATATGCTGTGGTCTGGGACTTGTGTTTGACAAAAGACCACATATTTTTCTTTTCAGAGGGAAGGGACTTAAACTGTTCACATAATAGAAAGTATATTGTATAAATGTTATAACTTCAGTCAGTGAGCTACATGATAATGTACTTTTTTCCCCCCACAATAGTAGGTAGATTAGCGTCTGTATACTAGCCAAAAACACAGTTCAGATCATTTCATTTTATATAAACTCTAGCAATCTGAATTTCTCTTGTAACTTCAGTTAGTTAATATATTGCCAGCAACAATTACAGAGCTTAAGACAGGGAGTAGGGAAAAAAATGCTGCACAGACTCCCACCTGATGGCATGACGTTCGGTATAGACCGAATACAGGGCAGTGCAGTGAAAAGAAAAGATTGTCAGCAGGCACTTTGAATGGGCATTTTATGCTCACAAATGGTGAAATCACAAGTGAATTATGTAGGTCATTCCAAATGAGTGCCAGTAAAAATTTATACACCGCCATCCCATCACGTATTCCATACATTTTACATTAAAAAAAAATCTGACATATTTTTAAAGTTTTATTGGAACTATTTTTCATAGTATTTCATCTGCCAAGTCAGGTTGCCTTACTATTAAGAGTCCAAAGTACAGTTGGAAAAAGGGAGAAGTTATGACCAATCCATTTTAGAAACCTCTAAAAATTACCTAACCTGCCCTCTTGCTGTATATAAGTGGCCAAGAGTTTGAACTCCAGTATCTTGGAAAATAAAAGGGCTTTAAGCACGTGTTGCGTAATTCATTGAAAATCTAGGAACCTCCACTTTCCAATGGCATAAAGCTCTCATGCTGAACCCTGTTAGTTGGGAACTATCAGATCTTATGGGTGGGATTTTCATGGTCAGAGAGCAAAACACATGCATCTTCAGGGCCACTGTGTGTGCAAATTGGGTAACTGTGCATGTAACCTATCCTTTATATATGCATTCACCCCAGTTATTCAGTTTCCAAATGCCAAAGTGGCAAATTTACCCATAGTTTCACTTTTCCACATACAATTGGACTTCTATCTTTTGGAAGTTCGGGGGGGAAGTTTGGCCTCTAGCAACCTGATTCTAAGCTTACTAATGTCAATAGCTTTAGAACAAGACTGAAAGCGTCATATCCTCTCTTATTGAGTGCTGTATATAAATGTATGGTATATGACAAGATAGTAAGAAGGCGAATACATATTGTAATAATTTTAGATCACATTCATACACCAGATTGTACTACACAATGCATAAACACCATAATAAGCAGACTTGAAACAATATCATTTTTGCTAATTCCAGAAAATGGACCAAATTCTGCTCTGATGTAAATCTGGAGCAATTCCAATAACTTCAGTGAAACTATTCCTGAATTGCACCAGTGTAAGAGGTAAAATTTGGTCCTCCGTTTGTTACAAATCCTGGTTTGCTTTCTGTAGGACTATGAGTGTGGTCTTGAGTTGAGTAAAATAGGTATTTTCTTAGGCTCTTATTAAGCAGCGTTTTCCTCAAAAATCTATATTTCTAACAGGCTTAGATCTTGTTGAATTTCAAGTTTGCTTTTTTATTTTTTTTTATTGTAAACTGATTAGCTCCCGTTTGATCAAAAAATAAATAACTTGTGCATGAGCCAAAGAATGCAGGCTTTAATATTTCTACACTTAGCAATAAAATTTGAAACACTTACAAAGTTCAACATGGTTAGAGTTTCTTTAGGGCTCCATATTGCCTCACTTGCTCTCTTGCAAAAGCCTGTCCTTGAGATATTACACAAAGGACAACAGAAATTTGTATTAACAATTCCACTTTGTTTAACTCTCTCTAAGAATTACTTTGCAGCCACAGGAAACCAGAACCCATTTCACGGTGACATTTTTAAATATAATTTTCCCCCATGTGTGAAACTGGCTAAAAAGAAATTTTCCACTTACCATGGAACAGATTTTGTTGGAACTTCTTAATGATGTAATGAAAATTTTATATATGCCAAGCATGTGACAGAATAAAATGGCTGTTGTAGTGAATCTAGAAGCCAACCTTTCTACTTGACATTAGCCTGCCGATTCCCCTTTCTTGTTGTAAGCAGTTTGCCTGAAGTGAGTTTTTTTAAAGCATTTTTTAAAAGGCTCATAACTTGCCTCAATAGTGTATATGGTATCTAACTTAATCCTGCATTCACAAATCATGTTCTGTTTCATCGTCTAGACTAGAGTCTCTTGTTTCTCCCTTTGTGAATAGCATACGTTAATCTTCTGCCTTGCTGATTTCATTTGTTAAATTTGGGCTACCTATTGGATTAGCATATCTTGGCATTAGACAAAAATGAAACCCCTCTCTGGTTTATCACAGAATGCCCTAGATTTGTGCGCATATGTATATGTGCATGTCTGTGTTTCATTCACGTGTTTTGTAAATCTTACTACCCCTCAGAAGGCATAAAATGTAGCCAAAAAGGCCAGCTGTGCTCATAAATGTACTTCAGTAAATGCCCAGACGTTATCTGTTTTTCTTTTTTAAAATCAATGGGGGTTGCCCGTATGTGTGTATTCTACTATTTCATTCACAGTTTACTTTTACAGCATCGCGCTGAAGTGTAACACTAACCATAAAAATAATTTTAAAAAAAAAGGATCAGTGAAAAGTACTTTCCCACATGTAAATAAATGGAATTACCCGTCTTTTAGGGGAACCCAAAATAAAAAGGGCTATAAAATATCAATAGTTTAAACACCTGAAAAATGTTTTGCTATTAAGTATTAAGGCATTTGTTTTTCACTTAAAACTACTAAAAATAGCTGTTAGTATTTGATGGATATCAAATGAATACTTCAGGGTGTCCTGGTTATCAGTTGTTTGACGCTAAGTTGTATGTCTTGATACTTTAAGACTGGTCACATTTTCTTTTTCTTTAATGATTAGTCTAAACGCCAGAATCCATTAGAAAAGAAACCCAGAGAATTTTTCAGATGTTTGAAAAATACAATGTGTAGGCTGGAAAAAAAAATGCTTATGGCATTAAAAAAATGTAGTTCTCTTAAAGAATATTGGGTAAAGAAGATAAGAACTCAAACTAATAGTGCTCATTCAAAAGAAACTTTAACTTTTCTATTTTCCTAAAATAAACCTATTTTATTACTTCCACAATCAGAAATTCATTTTTATGTGAATTTTTCTTCTTGATTAGTAATACAAGGAATGCTCATAATTTGTCATAACTGAAATCACCGGCCGCATGCAATTAAAAAAAACCTTTCAACTCTGATCTGAGTAAAAGCCACAGCTTAATTGTTCAGGGTACTTCCTATTGTTTTAAGGATATAACACAATAAAATGTTCACAATACATCTCAAAGAGGGAAGGCTAATGCTAACTAAAAATTCAAGTATATCTAATGATAATTTGATAATTATTTGACCTTCTCTGTGCAGTATTTATACCATATGTATTTGCATTTACACAGTATCGGTCATCTAACAGATGTACTGACTCAGGGGCCGAGATGGTCTTCAGTGATCTAAAATAGGTCACTGGGCAGAAAGATAGACTTCCACCTTTATTACTATTTAATATGTGTTCCTAATTTTAAATATTTATAAAAGAGAAAGTACAATAATAAGGACCTGATTCTTTACAAACAAAGGCACTTGTGTAACAGTTTTGCAGGATCAGTACTCAAAAGGACCCTTTGATATCGAACATATTTGGGAACCAAAAACCTCAGAATGTGTAACAATTAGACTACATCTGAAGTCTTTAAATCAAATAGAAAGGCTGTTTCATCCACAGCTTTATTTCCAGCTCTTTTGCAGTAACAGAAAGTCTTTCCATGGTCTCAGTATTAATATGAAAGTAAAATCTAACTCTCTTTTCCCAAAGATATTTATTTATCCATTAGATTCCATTTGGCATGTGAATGTTAAGTAAGATAGAATGGTACAGAAGAAGTGTCAGACTAACAGCATACAGTATCTAGGCTGTAGTTGGAAGGCCAATATTCCTGGTAATGTAATGTGTTAGTGATGTATCCTGACAGCACACGTCAAATATAGTAAATCCTATATAATTTAACAATCCTGGACAGCATTTGCTATTCTTCCTTTAAATGTGTTCACTTTAAATTCAGAAGTCTAGCAGAAGTAAATTGTTAAGTTAGTATAAGAAAACTGTCCCTGCCTATAATCTTCTGTACATATCCTGCTACCACTGAAATGAAAGGTTACATTATGTAATACATGAGTTGTGAAGGCATTCTTTGATTTCTCTCCATATTAGACTTTAATATTGGAAACAAAAGCACAGGGGGAATTAAATTCTTCACTAAAAACAATCCAGTTCAACACCCAAAATTGTAATTTCTGAGGGGATCCCTGTAGGGATGGCTGGCAAGTTAGGAACAAATCTGCATTCAAATTTGACTCTGAAGTTCAGCACCGCTTGTGACTTTCTGTGAGAGAAAATAACAACAGTATTTTATTTCTTTGGTCTCCTTCCACATGGGGTAAAAACCCTATATTTATTTTTTTAAAAATCTGGGGCTCCCTTGCTGTGCAAAAAAGGAAGACTTTTTACCTTAGTACATAAAATCCCAGAAGTTAGAGACAAAGACCTGCAAGATCATCCAGCCCATCTGTTGACAATGTAGGATATTGGTCCCTAAAGGACATAAAACTGAGGCTGCTGTGAAAACTTACCAAATATCATCAGGAACTCTATGGTCCTTTAGCTTTTAAATTGCATCCTGCTCTGAAACAGAGTATACACTAGTTCTAAAACTAAAGATTCAAAGTCAAAAGCATGAGGATTCAGCGCTATGGGAAAATACTACCACAGCATGGTAGTTGGTGAGATAGGGGTATAAAATTTACTATCTTAGAAACACAATGAATCATACAGGTTAGAGATGAAAGATCTAATAGGATTGTTTCTTACAATATAGAGCTTTGTCCAGCCCACTTTTAAATCACCACAGCAATGAAGCTTCCACCCAATTAAAACAGTTGATTGTATAATATTTTCCTGTTTATGTATTTCTTATTTATTTTTAAGCTTTGTGGCTTTGATTTATCTTAGTGGTAATTTAGGAACTGTTTAAGATCTTCACCCCAAAATTGTCATCCACAGAAGAACAAAGCTAACATGAAAGAATAATACAGTTCATTGGCCTAGTACTTTCTACTTCCTAATCTACAGTACCTACAATCGAAGTAAAGGATAAATCTGTGAACGGTGCACTCTCTCTCCTGGTCATCCAGCCTTATAACACTGGCATATTGCACTGGTATAGGATGAAACAGTCATGAGTCCAAACCAAATCTGAGACTAGCTGGTGGTATCAAATTAGGTCAGGGTGGATAAAAATCAGTTATTTTTAAAAAAATAAATATCTGATTTTTTAAATTTAAATCTGATTTTTTTCATAAAATGCTTTTTGAGGAAAAAACCTATCTAAAGATTTTAATTAAGATACATTATAGCTCAAAGATATCTTATCATGGAATAGAGATTATAAATTCTAATTCTATAGTATGAGACAATATATTCATGTAATGTTTAAAAAAAATTTGTAAATGAGTTCCAATAGTTCATGGATTATGGGGTTCCACAGGCTTCTGTATAGATTATTTAGGTTAATCTTTCTATCTACCCAATGGGATTCAGTGCTCAGTCTAGAAGATACCATCAGAGATGATTAGTTTTGCCATTCTCAAACTGTGGATTTGCGTCTCAAGAGGCAACATGCTTGTTAACAGCAAAAAATGTTTTAAAATAAATAAATAAATATATAGAGGTGAAAAATAATAGACTTCAACCCTATTGTCCCTCTGCAAATTTGTGTACACAGAGTCAATCCCTTACCTATCTCTAAAAGTGCAAAGTTTCAAAAAGTTCAATGAAAAGAAGATTGTTATAGGCGGAATAGATCTGGACAAGGAGAAGAAGTCTGGAGATAAATGTGAGAAGCAAGGGACATATGCTTGTTTTGATAGAATATTATATGTTCGCTGTTGAAGAAAAAAATCCAGAATACATAACGTTGTTGTTTTAGTTAAATAAAACAAACAATTTAAATGTCTGTCTGGTGATGTTCTCCTCCTAATACAGCATGGCAAGAAAATCCTCCACATATTAACCTGTTGAATTGGAGATAGTTCACCTCCCAATGACTTCGTAAATAGCTGCTTCAATTACCTTTGGTAAATGAAATAACCAAACAATCATTCATTTTCTGATATAGCTGTAAAACTAATCTGAAAAGTTTTCAAAATAAATCACTTAAAAATGTATTGTGTGTACCTTCTAAAAATGAAACCTGTATCTATCTCTGGGTTGTGAAGAATATATATTAAGGTTATAACAATGAACAAGAATGCACTTTTATGTAGAAAACCAGGATTAAATCGAGTCTTCCTGAGTAGTGATTTAAATCAATTTGATTTAAATCAAATCCACCCTGCATTAGGCTACCTTTGGAAATGGTCTTCATTAATGTTATTGGTGCACCTTGAGATGGACATAAAGATAAGTGGGGAAGTGATGATGAATTACTGCCAGTGCCTGGTATTAATGATCAAAATTAGGAATGTTACTTAAGAACAATATAGAATTCTCCTTCGATTCAGCTGCTTGGTACTAGAAACCTCACATTATATTACCTGTACAACTAGCAAAACCGGTGTCTATTTCTTTCATTTGTTCAGTCCCCAGAGACACCCAAGGAAGTAAAACAAAAGCAACTGGGGTTTAGGTTTCTTTTAGACCTTGGATTGAACATAGTTTGACTCTGATATCACTTGCTCTTTCTAAAAAAATGGTACTTGTTGAAAGATTGTACTGGGTTGTTTTACGTTGTTACACTGTTTTTCACAGGAATTATAGGCCTCTGGGGCACTGAAAATATGGAGCAACATTTCTTTTTCAGATGTAAACATGCCTCCGAGTAAACAGTTAATCTATTCTGGTATTATAGCATTTATGACTGAGAACATCACTTAAAGGAAATGTTCCCCATTCTTTTTTAAAAGAACATTAGATTTTTCCATAGCCTCAAATCTCCAATTTAAAACAAATACTGAACTCAGTTTATTTCTAATCATTGACACAACACGTAAAAAAAGTAAGAAAGTGAGAGTGAGTGAGGGTGTGTAGACAAACAGTAACTTGTGTCTCTTTTCAAGGTAGATGCAGGTCTACCAATGCCGAGAATCATGTTATTGGTCAAGTCAGTGGGCAGAGCTGTTTGGGGATTAAAATTGGTTGCAATACCAATACTCTCTGAGCCTGCTGGTTGTCTAGCTCTGGAGTGAAAGAGTGCAATTAGTGTAGGGTTAATGCAGTGATAACTGAAAACGTTCTAATCTTATTTTGTTTTATATGAAAATAATAAAAATTGATTCTTATTCACTTTGATGATGCAAGATCAGACTCTTAAAAAGCAAAGTAGCCAATCTGTGGGTGTAATCAGTTATCTAAAGCTCTAAGCAACCTACATGTAACTATGTAGGAAGCAGATTTCCCAACACCCTGCATCCACTCATATCTGCAAAGATTTTTACTTCATGGTGTTTCACCACATTGCTTAGGGAAATAAAAAAATATCATGGATTTGGCAGTGTTTTTGCGCGGGGGAGCGGGTTTGTTTGTTTATTTTAAAGACATCTGGTGCTAACCCACTTCGGGATAGAATGGTTCATTTAGATTAGTGGACTAATGGTGGGGTTTTATAGAGTGCTCTTTTTAAAAGTGCTGGGATAAGCATTTGATCTGATAAAGTAAGATTAGAATATATCAAGGGATATGAAAGGATGGAAAATAGTCTAAAATACAAAATAATACAGCATACAGTTTATAGCTCAAGTTCTGATCATCCTTCTCAGGCAAACAGGCCCATTAAACTCAATGGCATTAAACTCAATGGCTCAACTTACTCCTGTGAGTAAGGCAAGCAGGATTTATACTCTTTTTATCCTAAATAGGAATAATAATATTATGATATTAACTAGAGATAGGCTGGAACTAAAATATCTACATTAACTGACTATTGACAAGCAGCCTTGAGTAGCTAAGTAGCTTGAGTAAGTACAAAAATATATAATTAGGCAACATTTAGTGCCTGTACCCAATAGTAAAAAAAAAAAAAAAAAAAACCCAAAAAACCAAAAACAAACAAAAAAAACCCCACCCCGCTTCTATTGAACTGGAGAGAGCTATTCTTAAATGGAATGTGGCTGAGCTACATAGTATTACATTATTTATTTATACAGTAATATTGTCTAGAGGCCTCAGACCATTATACTAGGCACATATATACATACAACAAAAGATGGTCTCTGCCTCAGAGAGCTTACACACTAAGAATAAAACAAGAGGCAAGAGCTGGAGACAGGCAGGGCGTGCAAAAGATAACAATCAGAGGATTATAATAAGTGAAATGTGCTGGTCCATGGCTTGCCATCTGCTTTGTCACTGTTGTATGCAGTACAGGTCTCACAGCAGAAGTCGGTTTTAAGGAAAGATTTGCAGGATAGCAAAGTGTCCAGTCCTTCAAACCCTCACTCATGTGAGTAGTCACACTCTTGTAATTTATCCCATTGGAGACAATGGGAATTCTCACTTTAAGTACGGGATGCTCACGTGAGTAAGGTTTGCAGGAACGGGCCAAATACTCTAAATACAACACAACTGTGTATGTTGTTTTGCATAAAAACTGTATCACAAAATGCTTTTCATATTTAAATAATGAAGTTACAGAAATAATAACCGAAGGCCACATTGTGCACAGCCCATCTGTGGATGTGCAAAGAGATAACAGGGGATGCTAGGAACCTTCTTCACTTGTACAAAGAAGGAAGCAGATGGGAGGCCAACATAGTGACATGACCGACATCCCTGCTCTGCACTGGCCCATGGACCAGGCCTGCAGCAAGCTGCATATCACAAAGAATTGAAGCAGCAGCTGCAGTCGTTCTATATGCTAGGGAAGCATTCTGTCTCTCTGAGGCAAAATGTTTCCAGGTGTTTCTCCTGGCGTGCCGAGACTCCGAAATCCCCCAGGCAGAGTTACACCTTAGAAGTACAGTTTAGCCCACAAGTAGAGAAGAAAAGAAGAGTAATAAGCAGGGGAGAGAAGATGTCTTTCATTTGTAGCCTGGAAAAAGATGGGAAAGAAAAAGGCAAGAAAAAGAAAAAAAAAAAAAAGAACACATGTTGGGGCCAGATCCAACTGGTGTAAATCAGTGACACTACATTGATTTTAGAAGTGCAACACCAATTTATATCAATTGAGGATCATCCAAAATTTCTTACATTTCTTGCAAAATCTGACAACACTGGTCCAGACCCTCAGTTTGCATAAATTAGCATAGATCTAATAAAGTCAACAGTGATGAACTGATTTATAGCAGCTAATTTTAATAAAGATAACTCAAAAATGGTGAAAAGATCTTTTTCCTACCTCAAAATTTGATTAACCAAAAAAAGTGTATTTACTGGGGGAAGGGGCAGAACTGCCAAGTCATCAAAAATTGGGGCTTAGAATGGAAACACTTTCTCAAATCATAGAAGCATAATGGAAAGTACAGGGCTATAACTGATCATTGATATAATTGTTATTATTAGGCATTTATTTTCTGACAAACAATGTTTCTTTTTTTACTAATAAAATTGTTTATCAATGTTTAGGTTACTCTTCCTCGGAGCAGATACAAAAAATGACCCTTGTTGAAGCTCCCAGTGTGGACAGGAGATATTTAGCAAGAAAAACCATTTTAAAAACTGAGGCAGAAAAGAAACTGTAGTGAGTATTTTATAAACCATTTTTTTCTTATTTTTCTTTTTTAGTGGGATTTTACATGTTTTAACCATATTTCTAAAACTCAGTTACAATTAATAATACTTTCCACTTATATAGGCTAGATTGTGTGTAGCCCTTGCACAACCATGCAGCGTTCGCTCGCTCTGTGTAGCGGGAGGGGGAAGATAACAGAGGGACAAGGAGAGCTCAGAGAACTCCCACACAGTTCATAACCTCCTGTTTCTAATAAGAAGCATTCTCCAGTCGCCTGTTATCTGCCAGTATTCTGGATCCTTCTCAGTCTGGATTCAGTTCTGGGCATACTGAGAGTGCATTTGTTATTCTGATGAACAATCTCTTTTACACTGACAAGGAAAAAATATCCACATTCATCCTGCTGGACCTCTCTGTAACATTTGATACCCTTGATCAAATGTATCTGACCTGTCTCCAAGAAGCTGCTGGGTAAATGGAAACACTCTGAAATGGCTCAGGTCCTCCCCTGCTCAGATCAAACCTTGTGGGTCATTTTAAATAAGTGTTTCTCCACCTCCTAAGCCTTCAGTTGTTGATTCCCACAACACCCACCCCATCTCCCACATATCATTTAACATTTCTGTGAAGCCATTGGGATAGCTGATGAGACCACACAGGCTGGAGCACCACAAATACTTAGCTCTTCATCTGCTTTCATCAATATGAAGCAAGCAGTGCCATCTTCCAGCTTTTTCTGCCAAGCAGAAATCAGCACCTGGAGAAAGAGCAGCTGGGGAAAGCTGAACCTAGGCACAAGTGAATGTTGCTGGCAGGAAGAAGGAAGCATTTTAAAGAACTTGCCCGCCCTATAACTTCCCCCACTAACAAAGGCATCTGCCCTCAGATAGTTAAGTCAGAGTACAGCCCTGGGGATCCTTTTAGACTCCTTGGTATTACTGGTTGCCCAAATACCCATGGTGGTAAACGAGATCTCACTCTGATGAATGACTGGCCAGAATATTGTTCCCCATTTTATTGGGCACAGACCTGGCATTGGTAGTCCACACATTCGTGACCTCTAGGTTTGACTTACTGCAACTCGTAGCTAGGAATGAAGCCTCAAAAAAACTACCTAGAACAAAGCACAGAAGTAGTCCATCTAGCAACAAAGATCACCATGAACATATCACCATTCTGCTCTCTGAATTGGCTCCCCAGTGAATGCATCTATTCACGGTCTCTGTCCTGGGATCTTAAAACGCTCCACAGACCTAGTCCTATCTACCTGACAAATAGTCTCTCCCTCCAAGATCATACCCTCCCACAACAACAATGTTCCATTTAACAATTAAACTATTGAACAACACATGAGGCTCATGAATGCAGAAGAGAGAATATTCACACAATCTGCATTTAGACACCACAGAGCTCACCACTTTACGAACTAAATGAAAAACTAACTTCTCCAACTTAACTTGCCCTCAGTAAGTTTTATACACACACCACAAACAAGAAAAAGAGAGTTTACAAACTAGTTAAAGCATTTCTCCTGCAAGCTGTGAAAGAACACAATCAGAGAAAGAAATTGTTATTGTTATTTCTATTTTTGTATTCTTAGTGCCCAAATAGTACAGGAGCAATGCCATATAAATATCTAATATAACTAAGGATCATGACATCTTTTGACTTATTCCACGTGTAATCCACACACTGCCTGGGCGTGGTGTTCTGTCCCATCTAGTGGCACCAAAACCACTTAGAGAGAGAGAACGAGATTAATGAGTTTGCTCCAGAGCCTTAGTTAACAGCCATGTGGCTTTCAGCTCATGCGGTAGAGGCTCATACAGTAAGTTCCAGAGGTTGCAGGTTCAATCCCACCCACTGAGGACTGGGATCAGTCGCTGGTTCAAATCCTGCTTACACAAAATAACTTTGAAGTTACATTGTCACCACCATGTGCACAGCAGCTCAGTTGTATTAATAGAAACAATTAATCAAACTCAAAAAGTCTGGATATCAGGTTTGCTTTGAACAGCATCTGAAAAGCTTAGATGCTTACCTGAAGTTTACCTAACTCACCCAGGCCTGTTAAGTCTACGTGGCTGGTCTAGTCCTCAACCAAAAAAATTCTCTCTTATAAGATTTCCAGCATTTATGCTGTTTGTTGGATATATGGTTAGATCAGCCTCTCTCTCACAGTATTTTCAGACTCCAGTTCCAGACCTGGCTGGACATTTTCAACCTCTGTAAACAGATTGGTTCTAAATACGGTTCAAGGTACAAGGATGGAAGTTCTAGTATTATTTGAACTGGTTTGCTGATCCCTCCTCAGCACTAGTCCATACCATACTACATAGATAGATGTTTGATCTGAAAATTAAGTGAATTTTCCCCTGGTGCACTGTTTATAACTTCAGAAATTTTACAGAGACAAGGTGGGTGAGGTAATAGCTTTTATTGGACCAACTTTGGTTGGTGATAAAGACAAGCTTTTAAGCTTACACAAAGCTCTCCTTCAGTGTAAGCCAGAAAGCTTGTCTCTCTCACCAACCAAAGTTGGTTCAATAAAAGATATTACCTTACCCACCCAGTCTATCTAATATCCTGGGACCAACACACCTACAACAACACTGCATACAACTTTAGAGCTACTCAGCTAAGTCGATCAGTGGTTAAAACGAACCCTTGGATGTTCAGTGTTATTAAAGATTTAAAATTGTGAAAGTTTCTTGTAGTCATTGTTAGAGGGCTTTCCCTTCACCTCCTCCTCTGGTTCTTGTCATGCAGACAGAAAGCAGAAGACCAGAAGTCCGAAGTGCAGGCAGTGCAGCATTTATTGGGGGTTAGTTCCAAACAAACACACACATTCATAGCTCTACATGCCGGCAGAGCCTGTTTCCCAGTGTTCTGTTCCCAGCTCTTACCCCAGGTCCCCCTTCCCAGCTCTGACGCCACAGAGCCTTACCAGGTAACTTGGCAATCTTACCAAGTAACACTTTAACCGCTCTTATCTGTTCCTATTATACTAACAAATCCATCTGACTAGGCAGAAGCAACATACGCAGTCTTTGTCCTTTGTTTACACTTATTCGTATAAGATATAAGAATATCAAAAAGTCAAACAGAAAATTCTGTCCCAGGCTGACAAACAGGCCTATATACTAACAGTCATCATACGGCTAAAACCCCACAAAGTTCACAAAATGTAGGGCTAAGTGCTTAATAGCCTTCAAATTTTCTTCCTTCCTGTAATGAGGTGATTTAGCAGTTACAAAAATAAATCATCTAAGGATATAGCTCAAGATCCCTGAAGAGATTTTTTTCAGACTTCCTGAAAGGTACACCTGTGCTTATTTAGATTTCTTTGTTCCATCCACATTTATTTTTAGCACATTTAAAAGTAGTCAAAATAGCTTTTGAAAACCCTACTGATTGATTTGGAAGGCCACACAGATGCCAAGAAATGAAATAGTGGAAAAATTCACATGACTGAGCAAAGATACTTTCTCATAGGTATAATACTCAGCGATCATTTATTAATTGCTGGCTAATGTTTTACATGGAAAGAGCTGGTTTAGATAGTGGGCAATGCAAGTATGACAGAGAAGAGCTGAACCATTTGACCTAAGGTAGGGAAAAAAAGAAAAGAATAAAAAATAAATGTCAAACAGAAAGCAGCAAGAGAAAGGCATCATGTGTTACCAGATTGTCCCCATTGTCATTTGTTTCCTCAGGTCTTCCCACTCACATTCCATTCACCTGGATTTTAAATTTAAAACCATCTGCAAATTCAGCTTTGTATCTTCATCTCTCTCCTTACTCCCACTATTTCATTCTGTATAAACTGAATTACTAGGCCCTCCTGATGCCCAGGTTATGGCTCTGGATCCATTAGGGCTCACGTAAGCCTGAACCTCCACCCAAACAATGTCACTCCTCACTGTCCTTTTAAAAATATTTCAGCAGGTGGGCTTGGAGCCACTGCACTTCCAAAATTACCTCTACACCACTTGGAGCTTAATCAAAGCATGTGAGTATTCATTTTGAGAAAGGATTCTTGGGTGAATATTACAACTGGGAAGTAGCCCAAACGTTCTGATTGGTCAGTGGGCAAGTGGTGTATTCTGTAGGTACTAAAATGCCATGTATATGGGTAGATACATGCCTTGCTTCTTCTCATTTTTGCTCTTACTGAAAAAACACTATTAAAGATGGTTAAATGAAAGCCAAGCAATATATATTGTTGACTGGAGCCCCAAGTTATTTCAAGCTTTTACAAAAGTTTTCCGAGCACGGTCTGAGCACTGTAGAACATTCCTCAGCTTTTGCAGCACTCTTATGAGTTGGTTTTATATCATCTTACCCTGGATCTATTTTTACTTCTAATGTGTTTTATTCCCCCTTCACTAGTACATCAATTTTATACCTAGAGAACATGGAATTCACTGCTATGAAATGTGGTGGCACATTCTAGTTTATCCATAAAGAAGGAAAGAAAACGTAGTCTCTTTTTATTATAAAGCACAAAATTATTCTTTTATTTGTTGTCTGGAGAATCATCAGGGCCTTAGTAACAGGTACAAAGGGCGAAAACCTAAAGGACAAAGAATTTGGGGTGACATTTGTGGAGAAAATAGCCACACAGTCAAAGAATCCCTGAGGAGCAGCTAGTCTGCCAGCGCACATTTAGCATCCATACTCACACCAACTGGCCCAGGGCAGTAGCAGCAGATATTTATCACCTATGCACAATTGAGGAGCATTGAACCGGTTAGTAGGGGTGGGAAATGGGCACATTTAATAGGCAAATGTGTATGGACTGGAGCATGGGAGTCCGACCTAACAGTTAGAGTCAGGAGCTTGAAACCAGTGCCAGGGTCAGGTGCCGAGCTGAAAGTCAGAGACAAAGTCAGGTGCCAAGCCAGGGGAGAAAGGTGGAGTCAGCAATGAGGCATAAGAACAGGACCTGGAGTGAGGCAGGAAAGCGGGAACTTGGAACAGATAGGAAGATGGGGCTCAGGAATCATGCAAGTAGGCAGGGTACTTGGTAGCAAACAACCAAACATTCCTTTAGCTCCTCAGATAACTTCCTGTGCTTCTTTCTGGTTTAAGAAGAAGCTTCCCAGCCATGGGAGAGGCTCTTTGCAAGCTAGAACTTCATTGGGCCTCAATGCCACTCTTAAGTCATTTGCAATGAAAGCCTAGTTTTCTTTTATTATTATTATTACTGATTTTTACGTTTAAGTGTTTTTTAAATTCTTTACTAGGAGAAATTTTGAGTCATTTTTCATGTTCACAGATATTTGTACAAATCAAACATCAGCTTTCACTAATAAAAAACTCTCGCTATCATGTATTGGAAAAATCTTGTGAAACGTCAACACAGACGTTGTCATTCACTTTTATGCAAACCAGGAAAAAGATGAAGTTCACTTCATCTGCAAATGCATCACACAGTTCTAGCAATAAGAATCTTCTTTAGAATATTGTGCAAGGGTCTGATTAGTTTATTTTCAAAAGGATATTATAAGAAATGGAGAAGGTACAGCAGAGAGAAACCAGACAAAAGGATTTAAGAGGCATTCAAAAATCAATATTCTTTACTAGAGAAGTGATAAAGAGGAACCTTTAGTTAGTTGCACACATTTTTGGTGAACAGAGAATGCAAATGAAATACAGCTATCTTAGCTAGTTTCAAAAAGCTTGTACAAACTTAGATGTGAAAGTAGCTGCTACTAACGGAAATTATTATTACACAGAGAAGTACTATTTGGAAGGAAATACCAAGAGAAGAAATAGGAGCAACTATTTGGTTTAAAATGGGAATCATAGAAATATTTGGAAGACAGAAATACCGTGACTCAATAGATGAGACAGACCTAGATGAGCTCCCTGGATTCCTTCCGTTTTCAAATTTCCTACGTTCCTATGAAATTAGTTCTTTAAAGTAGTTTCCAAGAGCCCTGCAATTCAATTTTTTTGGCTGGGCAAACTCACTTTCACTGAATGCAATAATCTGAGGTTTGTTTGAATTCCTGCTGTGTGGAAACCCACTGTACATTCTAGCAGGTGTGAGCATACTGAGGCTCCTTCAGTTGCAGCTCATTTCCACTTACTAACTACTTTATCTCACTGGATGAAGCAAAAGTGACTTTTGGGTTTCCTGGTAGTCTACTACTTCAAAGAACCTAAAAGTGATTTGTTTATTTCAGAGGAAATGGAGACCAGTCAGTGATGACAGATTTATTGGTTAAATGGACATCACAAAAAATTTTTCATGCTATACAGCCTGGGCTCTAACCACAGTACAGGAGCTCACAGTACGAGGTGATGCTGTGCATTCCAGAAATTCAATCCCATTTAATCCACTCCCCTATAATTTGTACATTTATATAGCCGGGGCGGAGGGGGAGCAAATTTACCAACCCTCCAAGCCACATACGACATCTCCAGAAGTTCCAGAGCTGGGGCATGACTTCCACCCCGCAGAGTTGAAGCTCTGGCAGGTGCCTCCCACCCTGAAGGGCTGAAGCCAGAGGCGATGTGTGAGGGGGACACATGGGGTCTCCTTTCCCCCCCCCCCGATTTTTGCCAGGGTTTGCTGGGCCCTGTTCAGTCACATGATCCTGTTGGACCCCCTCTCTGCACAGCAGCTGCTGGAGCCAGCAAGCTGGGGGCTGTGCCTTGGGTAGAGGCAGCAGCAAACAGCTGGGAGCTGCAGGGAGGACCGCTACTTTTTCTGCTGCCTCTCCCCATGGAGCTAAAGCTACCTCTCCATGCAGAGCTAACACCTGGGAGCTGAAGGAAAGAAGAGGGGTGTGACGGGGAAAGGGGGGGAGTGGGCGTGACTCAAGGTATGGGGGGGGGCGCGAACCTTTAAATTGTGGCCCCCCCCACTGTCAGCAGGCACCAGTCATTTCTGGCAGAAACCGCTAGCCCCAACACCCTGCCACAGGGCAGAAGCCCCAAGTTCCTGCCCTTAGTCTGGTAGGTGGAGAATGGGATGTGGGGGGGCCCTCCAGGAGCCACACTTTAACTGTAAAAAAGCTGCATGCAGCTCATGAGCCACAGTTTGGCCACCCCAATATAGCCCCTTCATACATTTTCCCAATGTGCTATACAGAAACGCAATAACCACTGTACCAAGGTACATCAATACATCTAGACTTGAAATCACAGCAAGAGAATTCAGTTGCTGAATATCTCCTGGCAAAGGGTCAGTCCGTAATAAAGACAAAAGACATCTGGGTGTCTGATCCCTTCCAATTAAATCTCAGGATACAAGAGAGGTTCTTAGTTCTTGGAGAGAGATTTCACAATATGGCTCAGTAGTTCCCATAGCTAGGAAACTAGACAGTGGAGAATTTTACATAGGAGCAATAAAACATGAATATAAATATTAAACTTCAGTGGGAGCCAATGTAAATTGTACAATATGGCTGATCAAACTTAGTCCAAAGGGAAGGCAAGCAGCAGAGTTTTCAACAGTTAGGAGGCTCTGAATATACGAAGAGCAATTGAAACAGAACTGCACATTCTAAATTGGAAAAAAAAATTAGCCAAAGAAAGTCCACAGTTCTAAATCCAGATACTACTGATAGTTTTTTGCTATAATCTTCTAATGACAACAGATCAGTCATGTTTACATCACTTGAAAAAGGCATCAAAGAGCTAAGGAGAACATCAGGGGATTTTCAAAAACAGGCTCCTGGGCAAACTGGCAGCTGCCCACTTTCGATAGGAGTGAAGAACATTGACCAAGCCAGTCAAGGAGATCCAATCAGTGGGGAATGCCTATTGATCTGGATTCAATTTTAGAAAAACTGTGTGGCTGGGACCGTGCACCAGCCAAACAAACTGACCATTTGGAGAGAAACTATAATATTTGTACAGGCAGAGAAATAGCTCTCTGCATCACCTCTGTACATATGGTTGGTTAGACCAAGCCTGCCAATAATGGGCTCAAAATTATCAAAAGGACAATATGTAGATAATTATAGGCCTATTTTATAATAAATGGAAAGAGTTTATTTCTTACAGCCACACCCCCACAAAACTACCGGGGCTAACAATTCAGAAATGGAAACTATTTATCTTTCATTATTACCATCATTTAGATTATGGCCTCACCTAACTGACCCAACCCAGATTGGGGCCTTATTGTGCTTGGTGCTGTATATACATACAGTAAGAGATGTAAGTAACTATTATCCCCTTGTACAGATAGGGAAGGCACAGAGTGACTAAATACCTCGGCCAAGGTCATACAAGAAGTCTGTGTCAGAACTCACATTTTCTGAATCCCAAGCCAGAGCCTTAAACTGAGGAGCATCTAATTTTGTCTTTTATACTACTATGGCTTATTCATTTAAGTACTTCTCTTTTCAGTCCACCTATTAAACTTTTGATTAACTTGACTTGAAAATTTGCCCATACTATTTGAATTTCTTTCAAAAAGTGGTTTAACAATGAAGCCTTAAGGAAAATACAATCTTATTGTAAGCAAGCTTTTTGGTCCAAGCACCATGCTTTCCTATGTGTTTGTACAACATTTTAGCACAATGGAACACCAATCGCAACTGGGACCTCTAGCGTTACAGTCACATAAATGTTTGCAATGCTAACACATCTAACAGTATATGTGAAAACGAAGAGTCAGATGTCATCTGAGTGTGTACTATATTTTTATGTGATCTTGATTTAACCCCAACCTTACAAACACTAACACATGCTAAAGTTTATGCACTATGTGTAGTCCCATTGAGTTCTGACCTCAGTAAGAACAGAATGTAAAGTTAAGCATGTGCTTAGTCTTTGGAGGACAGGGGCCTTAGTGTAACCATTAATGACATAGGAAAGAGTCATTTATAAATCAAAGAGAAAAAAAATCAGCAACACCAGAGATCACATAAATAGACATGTTTTCCGTAATGTCTTTTGGTCTGGTAGTTAGTGCAAAATATGTTCTATGTCAAATCTTTTGACCACACTGCTCTCTTAAGGGAACTTCTTGAAGGCACATTAAAGGATGGAGTTGTTGGTCCTCATTAACCAGGACTGGCATTAAACTGGAGCATTTTTAAACTGCCTGAGGGGTCTTCTTGCTTTAAATTCAAGGCAAGCTGTTGGGGTTGCACTAAATGTATATTACAAATTTCAGGCCATGACAAGAGCAAATGCTATATAGAGGATATAGGAGTGAGGCAACTGGGAAATGAGACAATGAGAAAGTACCTATGGATCATAAAACTATAGTCATGAACAGAAAGGTTGGAGTCCGAAAGCTGCCTTAACACAAGAGAACTCAACACCCAGAAGTACCCATTTAGGCACCTACAATGAAGAACAATTGTAGCTGCAGAGTCTTGCTTTTTTTTTTTTAAATCATCTGCCCAAATTCTTTCCTTATATATGAGTCTAAACAATATTTCAGCTACCAACTTTCCATTGCTTTTTCAGTTTACTGCCAGCTCTTTCTACCTTTTCAAATCCTTAATAAAAGTACTAATAACAATACTACTAATTAAACAAAATGTCCATTCAGAGACTATTTACAACATTTTCTATAACTTGATTATTAGCAGACATAAAGACAAATTAGCCATTGTAAAAAGAAAAGCGATAACTAATTTTTCAGATCATGTTTGGGCTAACATATAAAGAAGTATGAACCCACCTTATTTGGCACTGAAGAAGTCATACTCACAGATTAGAGAATGAAGAGAGTAGACTGAAAATCAATAGCGGTGAAAATGCAGAGAAACCAGAAGGCTGCACATCAAATGAATAAATGAAACTAAGAACATGCGAACCTTTAGGACCAGATCCTGCCATTAGGACACAGAGCAGTGTTGAGTGTGGTGTGAAGTCACACCACCCTAACAGGAGTTTTTTGAGGCACTGTGCCCAAGAGAAACACAGTGCTGCCCAGAGTTCTCTGGTCCACAGAATAGCACTATGTGTTTACTCCTCCTGGAAGGCTGTAGAAGGTTCCTTCTGGCTGTGTCTGCGTGCAGGACTATGACACCTGAGGGCAATAACAGGGCTCAGTTCCTGAGCTCAAGAGAACACATAGACTGTAATTGTGCCTAGACCCTGCGTGGGGCTGCAAAGAAGAACAGAGGTTTCTTGTGCTATCCACCCCTTTGTGTAGTTATGGCCTGAAGTGGGTAGAGGACAAGCAGTGAAAGAGAAACAAGTTCAAAATTGTTAAGAATTCCTGCAGGGAAAATATGCAAGGTTACCATAGTGAATATTAAAGTCTCCTAGGATAAGCACCTTCTAGCAGGTTAGCGACAAATCAAACTATATAATTTGGAGAAACCTGTTAGAAAACAACTTGACTTTCATTTCAGAAAGCCTAAAGACCAATAAAGCTGCAGATGATTTATAATTCAATAATCAGTGAAAATCAAGGATCTAGACAACTGGTGGAAGTCTGATTTTCAGACTGGAAGGAAAGAAAGCTGCTTTGAGAAATGAATAAATATTACTGGCAGAAAATTCTTTAACTAATTCACATATGGTAATTTAGCAACATTTTGGGGATGGAAAGAGGCAGATAGCCAACCTAGAGCTCTTCATATATCCTTTTAGCATTTGTACCATGCAGTACTTTCCCCTTCTCGTTGCAGGGTTTGTTTTTTTTTTAAATATTCACAGTTTCCGCTTCTATTGGTCTTTGTTCCATATATAAATTAACCTATTTAAAGGATTTTTTTTCTAAATTGCCTTAGCACCAGTCCTTTCTTAGCTTCATCCTGAGACAAACTGGATAGTGTTCAGTTAAAAAGGAACAAAAATTATTAGGCAGCTGGATGACTGACTCAGTAGGAAAAACTAAAAAGGTAGGAATCAATAGCCACCGCTTAACTAAGTGAGGTTAGTGGAGGGAGCACATGTCAACTGTCTGCAAATATCTAGAGGGTGTACACAGAGGAGTAATTATTTAGGATAGTCCTAGAGCATAAAACTAGCAGAAATGGGATAAAAATCAGGAACACTTTAAGATTAACATGAGGAAAAAATTCCTGAAAGCGAGATCTATTGCACTGTGGAACAGTTTCCAATGGATATTCATCAATGCAAGCAATTTTTAAAAATCAAAACGAATATTTCATAATCAGAACCATACTGCTTAACCGGATACATTAGCCTTTCTGTGGTACTGTACTGAAAACCACCCTGAACTCTGTCCTTTAAAACTACTGCTTCATTCCTGCCTGTCACTTATTTAAATAAATTATTCAAGTTCGTTAAGTATTAAAATCCTTGTGTAAATGTGTGCCATGTCTATTCCAAACCATTTTATACTCATGAAAATGTTTTGTATTTGCCTTGATCAGAGACACTTGAATCAAGCCCATTGTGAAAACCAGATCTTCATATTTATACAGTAGCTAGAGTTCTTCTCCTGTTCTATTTTCACTTATCTATCTTAGGTTTTGTCCTGTTGCCCATTATCACAATAATATCTGAGTACCTTCCATGTTAATTAGACTGGAAATAATGAAATCCCTAGCGGACCTCATGGAGGCTCTGGCTCGCCTCCCTTTTTGGTTTATAGAAAGCTTTGCTTGGACTACAGTGGGGTTTTTTTGGTTAAAGAATAGGGAAGAAGGTTGGTGTTCGGATGTCACTCTGGTATGATGGAAAAGCTTTAGCAACAAGAAAGGCTTTGCAGCATTTCCTAAAGGTAGTCAGACCCTGGATCCTTCTAATTATCTTACCTAGGCCTTGATTCAGGAAAGCAGCCCTGTTCAGGAAGGTTGTTTAAGGAAATGCTTAATTCCCACTGAAGTCAATGGATTTTAACCACTCGCTTAAGTGCTTTCTTGAGTCAGGAGCCTAATCTCTTCCTTATGTATATTTGGGATTAGAGAGGAGTAAGGTACATCTTCTGTTTCCAGTGACTTCAAAACACTTCCTGTGGCTTTTTTTTTTTTTTTAATTTTGTCATCACCTTTTTCAGAAATCTGGAAGTTTCTCGTTTTTAATTGCTATAATAGTGTTACCCACAATTTTATTAGCATTAAATTACTCAATTGTCCCAGAAAACTTTATTTCTAGCTTTCTATTTCCCAGCAATGAATACACTCAAGGTGCCCAGAAGAATCTCTATGGATAGCCTTAAAAAATTAAAAAATGTACAAAATCTTTTATTTTTTGGCTTTTGAAATGTTTTGACTATCAAAGGTGCATCATGGGAAATGCCAGTTATTCATATGACATGCTCCTGTGTTTGTTTTACTCACCATTTTATAAAAAATGCCAACCGCCTCCATCAACAGGTCAGGGAACTTGATGGGGTCAGCAGTGAAAGGTGGACAGTCCCAGTAGCAAGGGAGGGAGACACTCATCAAGGGTAGCTCCTCCCCAGGTCTCTAGTACCCATTGGCCAGATGGAGGAGAGGGTGCTGATTGACTAGCATTCCTCAAGCTCCCAGAATTTAGCCCAGCTCAGGGGCTGTGTGGAGCCTCTTTTGGCTCCATTCCAGCAGCCCACGCTACCCACCTGAACTAGGAATGGGAACCTGGCCTAGCAGATGCTGCAGGTCTAGCCACTCACCTGTTTAGGGAGTCAGGAAGGATTTTTTTTTCTCCCACAGGCCAATTGGCAGAGGATCAGGGAGTTTTTTGCCTTCCTCACAGAACCTTCAGGTGGGCTAAGTAGGAATGCACTTAGTACCCAACAGAGGTACAGGGCTTGAGTTGTTTATTTGTTGCAACTTGCGGATGGTTTGCAATGTGGTTAAGAGAATAAAATGAACAGTTCCAGAGGTAAAAGACCTGGGATTCTGGTGTTGGGCCTTAAGCATATAAGATTGTGGCCTTCATGGGCTGAGGTCAGACCTCGTGGCCCTTGCAGGCTGAGCTCCCCACCCTGCTGCACCCTTTGTCTCCCTCACCCCACAGTGGGGAGGGTGCTAGGACTCAGTGAGCTGAGTCCAGGGTGGGGTAATTGAAGAGATCATACTGCGCATTATGAGTTATATGGTAAGGAGCCCTGTAACTGCCATACTGGAACCAATTAAATGCCTGTATGAGTGACGGGCAGGTAGTGCCCCTCCCTTGTGTTAAGGTTTAATACATCTTGCAGCCTGATGCTTAATTCCATCCTCATTTTGCAGCTCTGTCTACATCAAATTAGGCAATGATGTTGGTTTCTATGCTTTTTCAATGGATGAAATTACCACTTATCAAAATTAATAGATGCATCATTAGCCAGAGGCAGGTAAAGTTCAGACAAAAGCTGTAAATGTGTCTTCATACTGCTCTGCAAATGCACCTCAATCCTGGCGTGCAGCACACTGGCTATTTCAGTCCTGGAACAGAATCCTCTTGACTGAGCCTGAAAGTTATGCCAAATTGTGTGGTGGTTGTGTGACTTGGAAAAAAGCCCACTGGGGACTAGCTGGACCACAGCCAATTTTGTGTTCTTGTGAACTACTCCCCTGTGAATTTAGGTCTCCAGAGTTTCAAGTCTAATATATTTTTCCTATAATCCCACCTTACACCCAGTTCAGTGATATTGCAATGAATCTTTCTGAACATTTAATGCAATTGCAGAATTGCCAACCCTAAGCATTCAAATATCATGAGCAAGTTTCCCCAAAATTGAATTGCTCTGCAACCATACGAAAATGGAATACTATAGTGGAACCTGATTATTGCCCAATTAGATACAGTGGACAGACTGACCAAAGTTGTCTGTGCATTTGTAATGTGCCTATCACCACAGTACATAAGTGGAGCTGTGAAATTATTTACTTTATTCAAGTTGTGAAACTTCACTATAGGTGGAATGAGAATTTGTTTAACTAATAGTCTTCTTCTCCATTACTCTGTAGGTGAAGCTTCATTCTTCTCCATGCAGGTTCCCCCTTCCTACTCTTAGAATGCAGAATTATCATCTAACAGGCTGGAGTTAAAGGCTGAATTTCAGGGAGATTATAACTCCCACTTTTGTACCACTGGCTCTGTAAAGAATGAGAAAAGAAGTTGCAAACACTTTTCTTCTGCACATTGTACATCTCTAAGCACATTATCAGCACTAAATATTAATCGTCCTCATTGTCTCTGGCTCATAGTCCAACTGTAGCTACTTCCACAATTAACACCTTGCTTAGTGCTATACAAGATAAACTGTCTCTACCCTGAAGAGCTTGAAAGAAGAGAGCCAAGACAACACAAATGGCAGATGTACACATGTTGACTTTTTTTGTGTGTTACTTTCTCTTTCTTATACAATGTTGAGGTGCTGGAGGCATTTGACTAACCTGGGACTGTAAAACCCCATGAAAGATGTGAGCATTTAGGAAGGACTGAACGAAAGAGCATGGTACACTGGAACTGGGAGTTCATTTCAAGCATAATGACGGTACAGAAGAAGGTACAAGAACGTGAGTGGGAAAAGGAAGTGAGCATACAAGATGAAGCAAAGACGGTAAGGTAGGATTAGATGAGAAACAATATCAGAGATGTAGGCTAAGGTGCAGTTGTGCAGAGATCTAAAGGTGAGGATGTGACATTTACAATTGAATAGATAAGCAAGTGGGAGCCATTGGAAGAATGATGGGGGAAGTAATCTGGTCTGATCAACAGATAGGATCATTTTAGCAGGGACAATGTGGAATTCAGTGCTGTGTTGCCAACTTAGCGATTGTCGCTCGATTTAGTGACTTTTTGGTTTACCTAGTGCGCAAATAAGCGTCAAAGCGATCAGCGACTTTCACTGCCGATTACAGTGATATTCAGAGAAAGAAGTTGCCAATTTACATGGTAACAAAAATCATTCACAAGCAGCTTAATAGTGTTAATAAAATCCATTCAACACTCTTCTTCCCATATTCTGTTGCACACCAAGTCGATGTCATTACATCTACACAACCTTAACCGGATGCGACGTGAGCGGCGCCCACCTGATGAGAACAGTGTATTGTTGTAGTTGCTTGTAGGCAGCAGTGGCAATTATGGAAAATAATGCGCAAAAAGCAAAGGGAGGCTAGGAGGGGCAGCCAAATACCAAGTTAAGAAGTACGGAGGACCCCAGCCCTGCCCCATGTAACCAGGACAGCCATGAAACCCCTTGCCAGCCTCCTGCCAACTGAGAGACACCGATGGAGCTGATAAATGATAACAAAATAAACCCAGCTGCCAAGACTATCCAGCTGAGGAGGGAGCGCCCAGCATTGCTGCTGCTTTCTGTTCAGCAGCTGGGAGTGTCCTCTCACCCAGGCAGGGCGAGCGCAGAATGGTAATGGGGGCAGGTTCATCAGAGTCACAAGGAAATCATCCAACTAGACAAGCCGGCTCCCTGCTTCTTGGAGGAGATTTTAATAATTTCAGTGGCAAAAGGTTCAAAGATCTGTTGTCAATTGTTTTTTCCTGCATCACCCTCGCTCAGGGAGTAGTGCCCGCTCTGGCCACTAACTGTTTTTACTAAGCAGAAGATCATAACTTTTCCCCTTAGGGGCAGTTGTCTCCTCCTCTCTTCCACCTCTTCTCCCCATTAAATCTGTCTTTTTACCCCCTCCCCACCAGCAAGGAATGAAGCTAAGCCCCAGTTACTTGCTAAGCATTTATTCTGCCACCAGGAGTTTGAGTCAAACCCTTCCTCTCATTCGCAGCCTCTCAGCCCAAGCCCTGGAATGTGCTTCCTCCCGAGGACATGCCCAATTATGCACTTAAAATCTCTATGACAAACTCCTATTAGAATATGACTTACAGTCTAAAAACATTTTCAGGGATTAGTGTGTACAGAAATTCTATAATACATTTTTTCAGTATTGTGTTTGTAACGAAAATTTACCATCCCGTGTATATACACATATAATTTGCTACTGAATTTTGTGGAAATTTTGTTTAGTGAGATTTTTGACACACTTTGAAAGCTTAAATAGCAACTTTTCAGGGTTTCTCGGATGACTTCCTACTATGTGCTGTTGGCAACACTGGAGTCAGGGAGGAAGTTACAGTAATCAAGACAGAGATGACCAGAGCAGGGACATGGGGACAGAAAAGAAGAGTTGGATTTTTGATATCACATGAAGGAAGAAGCAGCAAAACAGCCTGGATGTGTGCGGGAGGAGAGATGAAATCAAAGATGACCCCACATCGCAAACCTGAGGGGTAGATAATATCTTCCAATCCACAGCTTCAACCCCGCTCAAAGTACGAGGTATTACATAGCCTTGGACTAGGGAACCAATGGCGAAGCAGCTACACAGCTGGAGGTCAGGAGGTCTGCAGTATCAGCATAGATCCTCTAACCATGAAGTCATGCCCTCGCCATACAGTTAATTCTTCCTTCCCTTGTAAGGAGAATGCTTTAGGTTTCCCCACACATCCATTTTGGATTGTTTTGTGAGTACTTCTTCCTTCTGTAAGTTTTTCCACAGGAAGAGATGAAATTCTATATTCATTTCATATTCAACTGTACCCACTTAAAGCCTGACTATTTGAGCTCTGTAGAGGATGGAAAAATTGGGCAGGTTAAATTCAACACTCTCCTACTCAGGGCTGAAGGCAAACTTGTGGCAGCATTCCCCCATGACAGTTACACAAGACACTGCAGCTTCTCCCCGGCCTGTCCCAATGTGGTCATCCATGGGGACCTATGCAGATCTTGCACAGAGATCTTTCCTGCAGAACATAGGAAATGCACAAGTGCTCCAGGACGCTTCTCTTCCAGCAGACTCCCATATAGTCCTCATAGGGTCTGTGCCTTTTCGACCCAGATGATTTCACTTCAATCCATTTTAGGTGCTTACTGGTATATGAACAAGGTGCTATTGTCAGATATGGGCACAGGGCAGGCGTGATGGGCAGCATTAAAACTACCATCCATGTTTAGCTGCATGCTTTTCACTTCTCTGTATATAATAAAGTCAATCATGTTTCAGTGGTAACATGAATGCAGCCTCCATATTTATATATTTTGTGAATTAAGACTACAAATTAGTTCTTGAGGCAGACTTGAAAAACACAAAATGAAATAAGGTCCTGCATAAAGAATATTTTTGTCTGAGATACATCCATAGGCAGTATAATTGGAAAAGTTTCTTAGCCAAAAAGTTAGTCAACGACAGAACAGCCACAGATACAGGCTCAAATCCTGCAACCACTTACGCATGTGCTTAACTTTATTACTGTGAGCTATTGGGACTATGTGTAACCCCCTTCTCTCTTCTTGCCTCCACCCTTTTTCTGGTATTCAATCACAAGTCTTTTTGCTGTAATTACAGCTGCTGTTTCTACTTGTTCCGAGTGGAGATGGAAACATTCCCAGACAAGATGGCAGGAGTGCAGGAAGCTAATCATGCTCTGAAATTGGCATGGAAGTTTTCAATAAGGGCAGACATTCCAGTACACGCATTATACCCTTAGTTAGAAGCTGGAAGCTCCTGACCAGTCAGTAGTGAGTTCTATCAGGGGTACATAACTGGCAGCCATTTTGATTTGCGCACCAGCCAGTTACAGCCCAGCCCAGCATGGGAAAGATAGAGCTGCGGGAATAACCCAGACTGAATCTGTAGGTTGGATCTCAATATAGTTTCCGGTAATTTTACAGAAGTCACTGGGATTGAGACTGGGAAAATACCACAAACAAGAAATCATAGACTGGAGGCTTAATGTCTTTGTAAGTCGTATCACCCTACTGAACCTAACAGCTGCAGCAATTGTCAGGTGTGTGCGCGCGTGTGTATATTTGACGTTGTGTTTGTGCTTAGTATCATACATGCTGAAAAAATTGGTTCTGTCTATATCTAGTTGTCATGACCTAAGTGAAAGCAGAAGATCTCTGATTGGCAAAAGTCCCAATCCATTTACTTATTTTGTAAGGTTTAAATATATATATTTTAGGGTTTGGCTCTGCTTCAGACTCTTCATTTTAAAAGAAAATAACAAATTTCTAGTTAATGGCGCTAGTCTAGCAGTCTGTGAGGAATGATTTATTTTTGGAGAGTTATTCAATTAAAAAAAAAAAAAAAAGGAAAAAAGTTCACACTGCTCATTGTGTGTGTGTGTTATGATAAAGGCTGGTATTGGATTCCTGAGAAGAAAAAAGTGAGTCCTATTATAATTTCCACTTTTTAGATCGTTCCTATAGAAAACCCATCTGTAGTCTCTTGCAAGGATATGAAATTATGGTCTCTACAAGTCAGAGAGAGGATTTCTGTAGCACAGAATTGGTAAGTAAATCACATCCAATACAAGCTTAGACTTACCTCCCTTCTATGTTGGTTACATATGCATGACAGTAAAGCTAAGTGCACTGTTAAGTGTTTTCAGGTTTAGGACTTTACAGGAGCAGGTATGTAGTTCAGTTTACAAAAGGCCCAATCCAGCAAGGGGCTGAGTGATTTCAGTAGGACTTGAAGGCCCCACCACCTCCGAAAACCCTGTAGGATCAGACCTGTCTATAAATGATATTTCAGTAAACATAGTCAAGCTGTTGAATGCATTTAGCCACTGTACTTGAAACATATTAGCTCCGTCCAAAAAGACGTGTTTGTTTGGGCGTCGTGTCTGGCAAAGCCCTGGTGATATGTTTGCAAAACCCAAAATGTTAAATTCCTGTTGGCATGGAAAATCTCTCTCTCAAATGAGACCTTGCTTACATCTAAATTTCAGTTTGGAACCCATGAAATATGAGGTTTAATAGTATTAGGTTTCTCTGCATTCACTCATATTAAAGCAATAAAGATGTTTGTTCTTATAAAACTGTAGTAACATATTAAAATATAAAAAGGGTTGGGGTGGGGGAAACAAGGGAAGTCAAATTCAAAACACAGAACCTACAGGGAAGTTTGGCAGATTAGTCCTTCATAATTTAAACCAAATCTGAATATTTAAGCATTGATCTCCAGCTTTTCTTCTGTGTTTTTTCACACCAATATTTTAATTACATTTAAAGATTTTTGATCTACTAACATTTTAAAATAATAATTCCATAAATGTGGATGACTTAATATAGAGTCTTTTTAAAGACCAATTATAGGAACTATTACTAAATTCCACGTTACCACTAGCATACAAAATGCTAACTTTAAGAAGAAATAATACTTTGTATTTATAGAGTTCAAAGAACTTTGCGTGCACTAATTAACCCTCCTATTTTCCTCACTTATGCTGCCTATACATAGCTAATTTTGTTTCATCTTGCATTCACTGACAAACATTTACATAGTCCTACATAGTCTTTGGTCTCGCCATTTCTTTATTGATTTTAGGTCAGTATCACATAAACATTACCCTTCAAGACAAACTGTAACGTAAAGGCACGGTTTCCTCTCTGAGTGGATGAAAAAGGTGCTAAATTCTCCAAGGCATAAAACCAAACAATCTCCCTCAAAGATTTTTTTTTAAAACAAGAAAACACACAGTAAGGGCCTGATTCCTGAAGTCCTTGAGAAGGCTAAATTAACTTCCTGCAGGATTAGGCCTTAACTGCGGCACAAATCTAAAATATTTCTGAAACAAGAATATAGTCAATAATATAACTGCATCAACATGTTACTTTAAACTTTGTTGTAGTAGCAAGACATTATTACTTATTATAGACCAGAGCTTGCAGTGCTCTTGGCTCCCACTAACTTCAGCGAGAGCAGCTTGAAGAATTTCAATTGGGGTTTTTTGAAGATTGATTTTCAAAGACATACGTTTCAGTGAGCCAAGGGCTAAGGACCCTTAGCTCATATTAACATATTTTAATTATAAGTTGTGGTACTGCCGTTTTCTTTCAATGGAAAAGATTTTGTACAGTTCATCACTAAGAAATTGTCACACAGCAGGGGTAAGTCAGTGTAGCAATATTGAGTCCAATGGAGGTGTGACAATTTACATGCGCTGAGAATCTAGCCCAGAATAGTTGTTCTCAGTCACTTTGAGCTTTATATATTTTACCTAAAGAATTTTTTCTCTTGTCTTTTTCCTTCCTAATGAACAGTCTTTTTAAAAATAAAATTTAGGACAAGCTGATTATATTTCTTTATTTGTAATTTAAATTTAGTAGTATGCACTATATGTTAGCTGAGAAAGAAAAAAAAACATATATATGTTTAATAAGTGTGTAAGGAATGATGTGCACATTCTCAGTCACTAGAGTCACGGGGCCAAATAGTTATGTAGACAGATAAGAGAAATGCTCAAAGCTTACAGAAGAATTAGGAATCAACACAAGGAGTTATTCAGACTGGATCAGGCCTAAACACATCTAAATATCTGCTTAAGGGTTTTGCTGGGTCAGAGCCATAGATAATTATTTATCCACCTTGGCTATTTTGCCTGCACAAGATGGGCCCAATTGTTCCCCCTGATCTGTATGAAAAGGGGGTTCCACCATGCATGAAACTCTCCTAGCCCACAGGGAAACGGCAGGAGCAGTGACATCTGCCACCTCCTCAACAGTGTCCCTGCTCCCAACAGCTTATGCAGAGAGCTCTGCAAGATCTGGTATCCACGTTTGGGCAGGGCATGGGATTGGGAGCTTGTGAGGGTGGGGAATATGCGTCATTCCATACCAACACCCCAAAGAATGCATGAAAATGTAGTAGAGCCCCATGGAGCCCCGCTGTGCTAGGGAACTGGAATCCCCTTTAAGGCCAGAGACAGCTGGTTGTACAGGATTCCCTGACAGCATCCATTAGAGTCCCATCCTAGAAAGAAACATTTGTGGGAATCTACATTAAGGGAACCTCGTGGAGTTTTCTTGCCTATAGGGATCCTTTCCAGAGTTGTTGTTTTGGATTGGTTTGGTTTTGGTTCCCTCTTGAAAGACAGGACAAAAATCCCACCACTGTTTCTTCAAGTTTTCATCTGTACAGTCAGATCACACGTCCAACAGATTTTAGTATTTATTTTCAGAAAGGCCAAAGAATAAAACTGTTGGTTTTTGGAAATTTAAGACAGAGACTAAAGCCCCAGTTCACCAAAACATTTAAGCACATGCTTAATTCCAGGCATATAAGTAGAGCTATCAAAGTCAGTGCAGCTGCTAACAGGAAGAAACCCTGGTCCCATTGAAGTCAATAGCTAAACTTCCATTTAATTCAAAGGGGCCAGGATTTCACTTGCAATGTGTGAAGTTAAGCATCTACTTAAATCTTTGTAGGATGAAGGCCTTCAGCAGTAAAAATATTAGATACAGTGGTGATTCCAAGAGTATGTAACAGAGATGCTGTGTGGCAGTATTCATTAAAGCTCAGTTGCTAAAATTAAAAATAGCTATTGTAGATCAGAGAGAGTGAGGACAGTGAAAAGGAACATTGCACCTACATTACAGCACAACCTGCGGTAATCGGTTTCAAATCTAATTTTTCATACTTTACTTGCCATAAATAATATTAGTGAACCATTTTTTTTCCTCCAGTCCAAGAAGCAGCTTTTTTTAAAAAAAAAGTTTCTTTGGCTGTCCTTCGGCATTTCATAATCCACTGGATTTTATTGGTTTAGTAAAATGATGCTCTTCCATAGTAATTGAATTATTTGAATCATTCCTCTGAGACTTATTTCATCCTCTGTTGGGCCAACTATTTTGTTTCATCAGTTAAAGAGAAATGTAAACGGTAATGTAGGTTCAACCTACGAAAGAACTTTTCTTTCAACTGAGTAAATATTCTTAGCTTCTTGTTATTTTTCATATACTTAAGGGCCCCTTTTTTCCAATACTCTAAGGCTTATGTATAAGTAGTTATCAAGAAGATATCGAAGCTGGACCTGTTCCCTGTGAAATTGAAGTGCAAGTCGCACTGAAGTCAGTGGGACTTGCACCTCAGTGCATGTAGGATTGGATCATTACGTTTACTCGGTTGTTAAGAACTAAAACATTTAGCTTGTGATTTTCAGAAGCTTCTGATTTTCTTGCACCTGCACATAATTGCAGCCAGACTGGATAACACTCGCACCTTCAAATCAGGTTGTACAAGTGCTATAAAATGCACCCAAAGTTATTTTCTGGCGCAAAGTCTGAGGCCCTTCCAAAACTGAGAGCAAAATCATGACCATTAAAGTCAATGAGGGTTTTGCTGTTGACTGTAATGAGGCCAACATTTTACCCTCAGGTCCTATTTTTTGATCTGTAATGAGTATTATGTTAATGTCCTAGCTTTGAAATTAAGAGGACTTTGACCATTATGTCAGTGTACAATTTAGAAGCAATCTACATTCATAAGAGTAAAGGATAAACAGCACGGTAATTTACACAAGTATGCATTATGAATTGTTTTTCACTCTACTGCATCACTCTGTAAATCTTAATATACTATTATGCAGCTGTCTATACAATACCAGGGACATTTTAGATCATTTTTTTTAAAAAACAGCAACAAATGAAGAAGTATCTATATGATTCACATCTTGGCTATGAAAGCAATATTTTTAAAGGGATATGATCAAGTCAAATTTGCCCCAAAATGTAGATTATGAAATATGTATTTATAAATTCTAAGTATATAAATGTTTCTATAAAATTAAAACAATCCAGTTTTTCTTTTGTGAAATAAACATGTCACCGTAACATTTGTCAAAGGTGTCTAGTGCTAGCATGCAAGAATCAGAAAGTGACCAGAACTATAACCATAAGAGAGAATAATCAGTCTATTTTCCTTGCCTGACCTGAGTCATGTGTATAAAGTAAACACATAGGGTGAAATCTTGCCACTACTGAAGTCAATGAGAGTTTTGTCATTGACTTCAGTGAAGGGAGGATTTTACCCATAACCTATAAAGAGACACATAAATTAGATTTTAAAAATTCATTCCGTTTGAATACTCAAAGATGTTGGTTCCCAATACGACAAACATGCACAACAATAACTTTATGGTTAGGAGCAGTACCACTGATTTCCGTAAATAAATAAAAAATTAGAGCAGTAGAACAAAGATGCAGGCATGTGGAAAACTATTCCCGCAAAAAAAACCCTCAATAAGTTGATGACTCGTTGATGAATTCTTAGCTTTCCTCGCTCTAACAAACTAAGGCTTATTGTTAATGCGCCACATCTGGACATGGAAAACTTCTTGTACAGGACATCTTACCAAAGGTGAAAAAACTATACAGGAAATACTCATACTGTACATGAAACCAGTGATACTCAAGTGTGACCATCGTGGACTTCATGCATGGCCACCGTGACTTTTGAGCCACAGCAAAAATTTGTTTGAGACCCACTGCTAAGTTTATAAGAGATAATACGGAAAAATGCTCCATGACTATTAAAGGGCAGTATAAAATGCATGATTATTAAAGGCCAGTATAAAAGTGAATGTGATCACCTTGCCTTGAATTTCAAGATGAAGGGCCTGATCCCACTCCCATTGATTTCAAAGGGGCAGAATCAAGTGCATGAAGACCAATGCATTATAAAAATGTAAAGCATGAAGATTCCAAAATGGCTAACTGAATTCAGATGAACGAGTGCACTTAAAATACTCTGGAGATTACAAACTAGTTGCTATTTTATGTCTAATAAGAACAAAAAGAAAAAAATCCCAAGGCATATATTCGCTTCTCAGGTGCTATCGTAAGAACTATGAACATTAGAATTACTCTCTAAATAGGATCTGTTAGTTTGCATCTTATTCTCTAGTGCTAAAAACCCCAACATTAAATATAATTTTAGGTGATTTCAAACTATTAGGTGATACCTAAATTGATATCCACTCTGTTGCTATTGCTGGAATTTGTGTTTCAGTTATGCAACTGGCACTCTTCCCCCCTCCCCCACTTTCCAATAATTCTAAAAATGGAATTTTCAATGGTTTGGTTTTTGTAACATTTCCAGTTCTTTATATATTTTCACATTTCCTGTATCTCTTTGTGTGTATGTGTATCTCCCTCTGCCTCTACGATGGATCCTAATATTGCACTCATGCAGACAAAATTTTCAGTGACTTTACTTGTAAGACTGGGTACTGGCTAATATAAAGTAACACAAAATTACACAGTTCTGTTGGTGTATTATAGAAAAACTGGGCCTGATCCAGCAGTGCATTTAAGTATGTGCTTAACTATAAGCAATGGAACAACTCAAAAAGTTAAGCACATGCTTAAATGTTTTTCTGGATTGAGGCTTTGATATCTTTGTTTGTTTTTTTAATAGGGGAATAGGGAGGGCATAAATGTTTGTAGCTACAAATTAATCTCATTACATCCAAACAGATAGCAATTCAAATTAGAGCGTATGATCGTATGCTATTTTCCATCCATAGTTAATGCAAAGAGATGTGCTAAAATATATTAAACCTGTCATTTTGCTAAGAGCAAGGAATTTTAGATTGTATGAATTAAATAAAATATAATTTAGTATCTATGAAAGATACAGTTCTGTTTTGTTAATTATACTTGCTGTGAGCAAAGTGAACATATTACCGTAAATTTTGTCCAATAAAACAATCCACTAAGTAATGCAGTATGCAACACTAGTCTCTGATAAGGAATCATCTGTATTGTATTTCTCTTTAAAATAGCATGATCATTCAATTTGACTTCAACACATTTGGTACATACCTCTCTGATTTGTATAACCTACATATTTTGACATTTTCCCTTCATGATAAGTGATGTTTTGATATTACATCCCAAACATAATTAGCAAATTAACTCTTTCCAGAGAAAGTTTTCAGCCAATAGCATGTATTTCTCTTGCTTCCGTTACAACCCCGCTGAAAAGTATGGACACATTGATGAATCAGTTACACAATCCTTTTGATTATGCGGGTACAGCTCATTTTTCTTACGGAAATGTTTTGGAGAGCAATCAGAAGTCATTGAAACCAATGACTTCACACTATTTACAGTCATTTATCAAAATGACTTGCTTTGAAGTGATCATTTTAGACAGTACATTTATAGTATTTCGGTTTTTAAAACAGTTTCTTCGAAGGCACATCATAGAAAAAGACTACATTTGTATGATGGCATTTTATGTTCATTTTAAAAAATATAAATGGACCTACATACATCAACCTCTCTGTATATCTCGGCACTCTATACAGCATCTTTGTGTGTCAGATGTAAAAATATCTTTCATACTTAATAGTATTTTTAAATGGCATTGGGCTTCAGTACACAGTAGCATATCTTCATATATTCAATTGTAATATATATTCATCTAGCCTAATAGATATCCCAATCCATGTAGATTGTTGCATATTTAATAGTTATACTGTAAAGTTCTCCCCCTAATAGTAGGAGCTTTTCAGATTTTTCCCATTGAAATTTAGACTTCCTAAAATACTCAGAAAGTTAATTGCTTTCACATGAAATCCAGATTACACTTTGTGTTTCCAAGGTGCATCTGGGCTCACGTCTTTCCTAAAATCATGGATGTTTTAAGAAAAATTTAGACACAAATAAACTGACTTAGACAACCACTATAATAGTTTTGCATTTGTTACTTGTTTTATATCCTCTGTAAACACCACCTGTTATTTTACAATGGTGAAATTAAATGGCTTCAGAAGTCACAGGCAATTTATGAGAGGGAAAAAAATCCAAATTATACCTCATGAAAGAACTCATACCATATAAAGCAACAACTCATTTTAGGGATATATTTCTTATTCATTTTTTATCTACCTCGCATTAGCACTCAAATATCTTGGCTGTTACTGCATTTTAAAAGAGCTAAATTTGTTTGCAGCATACATCATAATGCTGTGGCATCTTATTTTTATTACTGTTGTTGACATCAGAAATGTTTATTTGAAAGAAATGAACTCACAATGTTTAAAGGTCTGTGTGTATATCCCCTCATGCTGGTTTACGGTCCCACATTTGGGCCCAGGCAGGTTGGCCTGCTGCATTCAGGAAGAGATGACTAAGAGGAATTTCCCACTCATCATATAATTCACAAATCTTTTATACAGAGTTGACAGTTTCTCCATGTTTATGCAGCAGTTTATTGAACGTTATCTTCAGAAGTTATTTCCCAGCCAGCTCAGGCCCCAGTGTGGGATCCAAAATCAGTCAGTCATTCTACCTAAATAATTTCTAAGGCACATTTCACCTTGGTTTCTAAGCAAACAACAAAATTATGACAAAGTATACCCCCCCCCAAAAAGCCCCAAAAAGTATAAAATAGCATTAGTTTTTTTCTCCCCCATTGTCATCATGGTAAAGATAAACATGAAAAAATGTGTGTCTTCGCTGGGAAATTTTCATGACAATTTTATGAGGGCGAATAAATACAGCATTTTTTGGAAATAAAAATAATGCATGTAGCTTTAATTGACGTTGTGTTGGTTTCTTTAGAATAGACAACTGTCAAAACTCAACTTTATGAGTTAACATTTCTGATGTCAACAGTTTATATTAATGAAAGCCAGATACCGCAAAACTGGGGTGGCCCCAAGGCTAATTTAGTTCAAAAACCGGGGACACGGTCAGAACATAGGCATATCCCCAAAATATGCTGTGGTCTTAAATGATAACTAGAGGCATGGAAGTATCTCTCTAAATAAGCACTAGTGCTTAGTTAGTTAGTTTCTGATACTGCTGATGCTATACCTGAACAGCCTCTTTGTTTACTTATTATTTACTCTAAATTTATAATTAATTGTAAACATTTACTAAAGAAGTTTAAAAGTGGGGAAGGGGGCTAAAAATTCTCTAAATGATCCATATTAAATAAAAAGTCAGTTATGGCATATGGCAATTTGATTCGGGAAACAAAAAGAATGATCCATCACATACATTCCTTGTGAAATATAGTAAAACAAACTGCCATTGCCGCCGGTAACCACAGAAATACACTGATTGACCTAAAAATGAGATCTGCTGCCATACATTACACGGATCTCAAATATTCAGCACAGAAGTTCAGATTAAAACAAAATAATGGGACGGTAAAACATGTGGTCTGAAAACAATATTCTTCTAAAACAATAAAAATATTCTGACTATTGCATGGTTGTCTAAGGAGACTTGTTAGATCAAGCCATTCAGAATACATGAACATAGTTGATATTTTGGGGAGGGGGCGGAGGTTGCATACCGTACTATGATTTTGAGGCTGTATTCATACATTGTCTTAGAAAGTTAACTCCAGACTAAGTTGTTATATCATCATGATCATGATTAAGGGCTCCGTTCAATGCTCATTAAAGTCAATGGAAGGATTCCATTGACTTCAACAGAGTCCCACCTAATGCCCATGGATTTGTGTGTTTGCATTGCAAGATGCAGAAAGCAACATCAACATTCCCTAGTATTGTGAAGCACAGTTGTGCTTTCTTCTAATTTTCTACATTTGTAAATGATTGACAAATTTACTGATCCAACCAACAACCCAGCATAAAATTACTTCCCTTCAAAAACTCAGGTTAAAAAAAATCTAATATTCTTCAGACCTCACATGATCAATGATGTAAGTTTGCTTAAAAAACACAGTGAAGGTATAATTGCAAATAAAACTGCAAGTGTCTGTGAATGACAGATTTTTATACTTCGAAGAACTTTTTTCAGCCTATATAGTAACAGTAATTAAAATCCTACAAACCTATCCTGATTTATTGTAAAACTTCCCTAATGTAACTGACATGGAGAACTGCAAAGAAGAAAATATAATGTAACTGCAAAAAGCAGTTTAAAAATGAGCAAACTTTCTGTAGCTTTTAAAAACCTGATTAATGACATTTCAAGTGAATCAAGGTCATGGTTCCAATTGTGAACTTTAGTAAATATCTGGAAAATCCTTTCATTTTCTCTTCACTAGTAGAAAACAGCTTTGTTGGTATGTCTGCTCTTGCATTTTCAATATTTTGAATGTACAATAAAAATGCCATCAATTGCAACTACTGTATTGCCCCTTGATCATTGTCTTTTGTTAGTATGGGATTTTTTGACAGTTTCTTTCCCCACTTTGAAAACCCAAATCTGTTCAGTTGTGGCATATAAAACTCAAAGTATTATAAAGCTTCATCTTTCTGTATGGGCTGCAAATATGCATATCCCAAGTCACCTTCTTAAAAAACCAAAAACAGTTTATCAGAAGTCCAGCAAAAGTCTTCCTCAAAGCCCAAGCACATGAAATGAAATACTAAGCGTTGTAAAAATAGGATTTACTGCATGGTGATTTATAAATTCCAATTCATGCCCCATGATGAATTATACTCTATGTTATACACACGCTCTATACAGACGCGCACCCTAGAATGCAACACATACTTAGCATTCATAAGAAAAGTTCCAGTTCTAAGAAAAAGTTTCCAACGATTGTGCAAGCCTTCAGAAATAGGTTTCACTGGCTCAAAGGGGGAATGGGGGTGGGAAAGAGCTATCTTGCGAATCTTGAAACAGAGGGGAAGGAGGGAGGAACCGCAATACCAGATGCTAAATACTAATCAAACCTACAAACATTTCCCCTCCTGAGCGTAGGCAACTGCTCACAATTGATTTCACGGTCTATCACGTGCTCGCTCTTTTCCATGCTCCCGATAAACTGGCTTTATGATGGAGACAGCGAGCAGCGCGGCTTTAGTGACTCTCTGAAGCCTGCTGTCCTCAGAGAAAGGCTTGGGATAAAGGGGGCCTTAAGGCCGGGAAGTGCAGTCCCTCCATCAAGCCCATGGTTTCTCTCTAGACCCCCCTCTCTCTAGGAGAATTCCCCCCCCCCCCACCCGCAAGGACAGCAAAGCACGAGCCTTTACCTGAGCTGTCGCTTTTCCTTTTGCCGGACCTCTTCTCTGTTTCCACTGGGGACAGCGCCTGCCTGCCATAGTCCCCGGGAGCACATGCAGCCCCCGTCGGGGTATTCGTGCCCAGGCTGGAGGAGTTTGAACACAGGACTGGGGGGCTGCTGCCCAGCTCCGGGGGACCTCCTGAGTCGGGCTGCAGGCAGAGGCTGTGCCTGGCAGCGGCGGGGGGAGAAGACATCTGAGGAATGTGCCAGTTCGTCTGCAAAGCCTGGTGGTGCTGCGGCTGCGGCTGGTGGTGGTGGTGGTGGTGGTGGTGATGGTGGTGCCCTCTGTGATGCTGGCTGGCAAACATGCCCTCTTCATTGGGGTATCCCGCTATGATGCACGAGGAGGACGAAGTAGACAGCTCGGGGTAGGACATGTGGTCAGATCTTCCATGCAGGGCGAGAGAAGACTGGGAGAACGGGTGCAAGCCCTGCGCGGTGGCATGAGGGCTGCGCAGGCAGCCAAAGAGTGTGTGATCCATGGCATGCAAGTCTCAGGTTCCAGGCAGGAGAGTTTAGGAAGGATCCAACTCCACCACCCTTTGTCAACTTGCACTGTAAACAGATAGGGCTTGGTTGGGGATTTTTTTTTTTTTTTTTTTTTTTTTCCAAAACGGCAACGACACACTTCTCAGCAGCGGAGCTCAGATAATCCAGGTCTTTAGCCCTAGTGGCCAGTCTCCGTTGCATTAAAAACACACACACACACACACACACACACACTCGACCTCGATGAGCTTTCTCAGAGCTACTCAGATGTCAAGAAGTGGGAGAGGTTAAAGCCAATAGAAGGTGGTCCCAGAGAACTGCTTGAAGGGGGAAACGGCTCGGAGAGGTTATAAATACAGTAGTGTGTAATGTGAGCTGGGGGCTGGCTTAGCAACACAGCGACTGACCACATGCAAAAACTCCCTCCAAAACTCCGGCACAGTCAGCGAGCCGAGCCCTTTGCATCAACACACTGCAGCCCTGAAGGGCAGCTCATCCCCGCCTGGCTCCGGCGGGAGACGCTTTTTCCCCCCGGGGGGGCCCTGGTGCGGGCAGCTCGTGACCAGCTGCAGCTCCGGAGAAGTAACAGTGACACTTCATTGCGCCGCACAGTCCCCGTCCCCACTGTTTTCTACACACCTCTGCGAACACGCGGCCCACTTTCAAACAGGCAGGGGGGCGCAGGCTGAGGTAGGCTGCACGCAGGTCTGGCGCTCCAACGCTTTCTCACTCCCTCCTCCCCGTCAATTGCCCTTCGCAGCCAGATTTGGCCCCCCTCGGATCCTGCTCACGGACAGCCGCTCTCTTTAGGGTTTCCTGACAAGCCGTGGTGTTTATGGGGAAGGGCAGGTGGAGTTCAGGACCTGCAGGGGAGTGTCCTTCTCCAGAATAAAGGGGCCCCTTTCCCCAGGGGGAAGCGGGTGTGTGGGGGGAGAGGGGCAGGGCAGGGCAAGGGGTGAAGGAGGCGGCAGTTTCTAATCCAAACCTCCAGGCATCCTCACCTGCAGTCCCAGGTGTATTGTCAACAAACGTCCCGACCCTCGACTTCCTTTGGCCGTTCCTCTGTAAACAGGAACGTTTCCCTAAAGCGATCAGAAATAATCTTGTCTCGGTAATAGAGCAATGATCAGTCCCACACAAGGAACTAAGCGCAGATGGGAATGGCAGCCAGGTTATCATTGATAAATTGAAACTGCTGCAAATAACCACACTGTCTCCTGCCACTTCGATTCCCTCTGATTAATAAATTACAGCAACAGACGTGTCACTCATTTGTTCCGCTCACATGGCGCGTCTTCTGCTGCAAAGATTATGTCTTAAAATATTAACTGTACTAAGCACAGATACTTCTGCACTTGCGCTTGGGTGCAACTAGATTTGAAATGTTAGGGCGTTTGTTTTAAAATGAAATGACCGGCGGTTAATGAGCTGCAGAAACAGGTCAATGAAAGACAACAGTTCCCTGCTTTCTGCTCTTTCAAAACAGGATCTCAAACCGCTTTCGAGTCTCTGCACCTGGAAGTTTGTTTTGTTTCACTTGGTTGTTGTTTTCATTGTCTCAGGTGTCTGGAAAATTTTAAATATGCTTTTGAAATGGTTCATGGAATTAATGGTGACAGCGAACATGACAGTCAGTTGGTTTAAATTAAAGTGTTACTGATCAACAATCAAGTGATGATCAGTACCATAAATATTTTCCCTTTCTTAAACCCTCGTTCTTTCCCCCCTGAATTCCGAGACCATTTGGTTCCTGCAATTTAAGTCTAAATTCTTAGGTCCACGTGTGAAAGATAAAATGAATGTCAATTGCGATTGGAAAAAATCAGGAATTGAATGAGATTTGCAAGACCCAGTTTCTTAAACGGAAATTGAGCCCTATTTTGTGGGAAATTAGTTTTGCAGACTTTCTTTAAAAAAAAAAAAAATCTAAAACTTTTGTTCAGCAGCTGCTCCACTTTTCCCTGCAGTTTCAGAGTGAGCTGGAACCTGCAGCAGTCTTTAAACGGTAAGATTTCTTCCCCCTCCCCCTTTTCTTAAATCTAATGTTTTAAAAAATTGTTCTTAAGTAAGTTTTCTCTGTAACGATGCTGTTTTAAACTTGTGGTGTCCAGAACGTGAGCGTTGCTGCGGCTGTGACTGTTCAAAACTTGATATTTCTTCAAGGAAAAAAAAAAAAGGTTACAGTTACCACACTGATGAAACGTTTTGTGTTCTTCATTGTGCTTATCGTTTCAATGTGTGCTCTAATATTAAAGGAAGACTATAAAGAAAATGCAATGGCTACGCTATTATTTGTTTTGTTAGCTCCCAGTGCTGTGAAAACAGACGTGTTGTCCATAAGGAATATCCTCAGATAGACTCATTAAACAATAACTGAGACCTTTACAAAGTATTGTGCTTTGGGTTTTAGATTGTTTTGCGAGGTAAATTCAAGTTACGCTAGAATCGTCACTTTATTGATAAAAACAAAAACCGCAGTTTTTGTTTTTTACATTAAAATGGTCTCTCCTGAAATAAACAGCTGAGGATAGATGAGTTTTGTTTCAGGTAACTTGTAAATAACGACCAAACACAGTTCCTTTCGTCTCTAATAGGTGTAACTTCTCTTTACGTGCCCAGTGATTGGGCTGAGTTCTCTTCCACAGTGTCAGATGTTAACAACATGTCCTGAAGTTTCTTACCAACCTGTTCCTGTCAATCAGTCTCTGGAAATGTGGAACGAAGAGTCTTGAAGGGGGAAAAATAGAAACGCAGAGAGGGAGACCGACACAGTTTGAGCCATAAAATATCTAAGCAGTTGAAAAGGGGTTAGAAAAATTATTGTTCCAGATCAAATGCAATATGAAAAATGAGTTTTAATTCTAGACGTTGGAGGGACACTGCTACAATTTCTCTACAATAAAAAGCAAATAAGTGAAGCACAATGAGAGGAAGGGGGGGGGGGGAGGAAGATTAAATTTCCAAAAGAAACAGAAGTCAGAGCCAAATAGCATTTCTGGGGGGTAAAAGAAGAGGAGGCTCCAAAAGGCAAAAAGAAGAAAGGGAATAATTGAAAACTCTTTAGTTGTCATACAATTACTCATGCTTTATTTCAGAATCAATTATGATTATTGATGACTAAATTTTAGTTGGTTCTACCTCTCCTAATAAATACATAAGTTCTAAAACAAAGCATTGTAATTTTTTCAGTTCTTAATGGAAGCAAACAAGAATGTGCTTGCTCCATATGAAAATATAAAATATTTTCGAGGCCATTATGCTTCACTTTTAAACAATGAAAGCAAACACAAATATATGTAACCAACTTTTAAAACAAATTAGTCATTTACAACATTTACTGAAATTTACCAGAAGTAAGGCATTCCCAAATGTGATAATGTATAGATTGATTACATAGTCACTGGCACAATCTCCCAGCTTCACTTAATTAAGAAAAAATAGTTTTAAATCAAGAGCATTCTAATACAAAACTATTGGACTTCTACATTATTGGTTGGATTAATGTTATAGTTTTCTATAATACCTAGTTATTATTGATGATGATTAAACATATACAGCACAATAAAAAGCCATTTCACTTTGATTGCTACATATTTGAGAAAATCAAGAGTTAAGTCAGTGCCACCAAATTTGCCCAAAGCTTCTAATGCCAAGGGAAACCAACAGAATGTTTTAGATATATGAAAACTGCAAACCATCTAGCTCATAAAACAGTGGGACCCAACACTGTTTTAGATGTCATTTATGCTCTTCTAAGTAGGTTAATGCTTGCATCTGGTTTTTTAATTGTCGTTTGATTTATTGTAAAAAATAAAGAGATTATATGAAAAATGAGTAAATGTAAAATTTCTTTTGCACCAACTTCTGAACGGCAGTTTAGTCTCTCATATCAAAGGTTATATCCATTATCTCCCTGTATATTTAGGCTACGCTCAACTTTTTTAATGATGGTAGCTCTGCTGTTAATTGGAAAAGTTTCACATTTGTGCGGGGCTGCAGACTATTCATACATCTGTATTACAGTAAAATTAGATAAATGGAAACATTATAGGCCAGATCCTCACTTGGTGTAACTTGTCCTGGCTTCATTAAAGTCAATGGAGCTATGACAATTTGATCTCAGCCAGTGAAATGTCTAAATATAAAGCCTAACAATAAATGTAAAGCTTAACAATTATTTGTTTTAGGAATAGGTTTCATTGTACCCAAGGGTTATCAAAGTGAAATGACTTTATTGTGCTGTGTATTTTTAATTATCATCAATGTATTTTGTCACAGCAACTTGGTCAAGGCAGGCACCATTATTTTAACATTACAGCTAATACAGATTCACAACAGATGTTTATTTTCAGGGGGGGCTTTCTGCCTAATTCCCCCAGAAGCAACATTTATTTGCTTATATTGATCATTGTCGTGCAACAAAGAGCAACAGATATGACTGATAAAGTAATATTGCCATTGATTAATAAATAAAGATGCTGTGTTGCCTATAACTGAATCTTTGCCCATAAAATGAATAGTTAGTTGACTTGAGAACTAGTGAATCCCTGTGTAGAGTTAAAAGGGGATAAAGATCACATTTAGCATTCATAAATCTAGAATATGCTTTGAAATTTTCATTGTACCTAATTGTAAAAGCAATTTTTGGGTAAGAAAATGCCATCTCCATAAACCATAGCACACAACCTGAACATTGTATTTTTGGGAAGTATTAGTGGGATGTATTACCATTAATATTTGCATGTGTCATAGTATAACTCTTGTCAGACATAATTTTTTTGGGGAAAAGCAAATAAACGCTCCCTACAAAATATCTATAGAACTATGGAGAATGGATCTGTAGTTACTGCTTCATCTCCCGAATAAACTTGAATTTTGTTCTAATTTTCATGATCTCCAAGCATTTAAAATTTTTTATGACAGCACTTAGTATTTTTCATAAAAGCTGTGCTAAACTGCAAGGCCCTCACTGAAAGTGATTTACAAGTTTGTATTAAATCATTAAAGTTTATTACCAGTACAATCCATTCAGTAAAGCAAAATCTCTTATTTTTTAATTTAAAATAAATTTCCTATTTTTTTTTCAAATGTTCATGATATATGACGCTTCACATCTTCACTTTGAAGTTTGTCATTTCTTTGGAGTTTAAATCATTGCCTTTTGTCACACATAGGATGCTCAAAAACCTCAAAACTAGTTTTTGTTTTTTTTAAAAACAGGGATTGGGAGTTTTTGGTTGGTTGTTTTTGCTTTTTAAGTGAATAATTTATTGGTGCCAAGCATTATTGTTTTGTACAATATCCTCTTATTTCCAGATCTATACGTTATATTGCAATTTATTGCTTGATTTTTCTCTTTAGCATCATCTCAGGTCTGTAAATTTTGAACTGAGAAATGGCTATCAAAATATCTATTGCGTATTTTTGTTTGTATAATACTATACACACCTGGTTAATATTTAGACATATATTCAATATGCATGTATAGGCAAGTGAATGATTCATTAAAACAATATTTATTTGATAACTGCGTATTTTGACATAGTATATACACATTTAATGCTTTTGCTGAAATTATATTACCGAGGAACTCAAAGTACATAATTTTGCATATTATTTAGGTTTTTTATTTGTCTGCTTGGGTGTTGGATTTCAGTTTTTATAGCTTTTGAAAAAGACATTTTATTGGAGCCCTCATTTTAAAAAAAATATTGAATCATGGTGGCTAACAATGTATTCTGAACACATTGTATGTGAAACAGTACTTATGTTTTAATTGCACAATGCAATTAGTGTATATTTTGTATCATGAGAAATTATCAACAAAAATCTAAATTGCAGGTGGCTGTTATGATAAATATTTGTATGTCAAATATTTAGACAGAAGATTTATATCTCTTTAATGGATAAAATATGCAGTTTACCCAAGTTACATATATAAGTTTAACTACAGAGGAACATTATCAGTACCTAAAAATTTTTTGGTGCTGTTGTTCAGGTGATTTTTCCAGGGGTTGTGGGACCAAGAACAGGGGGCATATTTCATAATTTGCTTCTCTCAGTTAAGGGAATTTAGCAGGGCAATGTGTGAATGACCTTATGCCACTAATCTCATCCATCGTTTACAGGCTAAAGACAAGTACTATAGCCCCTGCTTTGCGTCTTCCTGCCCATTCACACTGTTAATTGCAGGAGTTGGAGAAAGGAGAAATATGGACTAAGAATAAATAAGTAAAACACCTAAATGTTACCAGCTATTGGTTAGATTGTGAACTCTTCAAATACAATTATCACTAGCTCCACAGGACTATTTTATTATTTGTATCACTGTAGCATCTAAGAGCCCTAGTCGTGGATCAGTACACCACTGTGCTGGGTGCTGTACAAGCACAGGACAAAGATTGGGTTTGCTCATAAGAGCTTAGGCTCTGATCCTGCAATCTGCTCTGCCTGGGCAGATCCCTGGGGCCTCCTGTAGCCCCACTTATGTCCACTGGACTTTTTACTAAGTGGCGTCAACTGTGGGATTGGAACCAAAGCTAATAATCCCTAGAGGGAATAAAGTCCTAACAAGGGTATATTTTTTTTTTTTACACATACCTGCTTTATCTATTCCAAATACAAATGTCTCTAGGTTAACAGCAGACACTGGATGGGGGAAACACCGTATGAAGGAATAGTTTGTTTAAACATATAGTATATACATTAACTTTTGAAGAAGATGCGGCCTATGCTTAAGTGCATGCAAGATTCTTATTGTCTTGAGCACTAATTGCTCATCTCATTAACTAGGGAGCCAGTAGCATGAGCCTAATTACATTACATTTTTTGAATGTTATTTTTAGATGCTTTAGTGGTGGTTTGCTAAGGTAAAAAGGTAGAGCTGGATGCCATTTCCCTAAGAAATGCATGGCAGAACTTTCCTGTGTTTCTGGGACATCTAGTATGAGGTGTGCAAAAAGAGCTCAATCTGCAAATGCCAGAATACTAAATCATCTCTGCATTTTGGAGGTTCTGATTCAGCAAAGTTCTTTAAGCACATGAGGTGTCCCACTAGAACCAAAGAGACTACTGCTGTACTTAAGTTCTGACTTCAGTACCGGGCAAACTGGTTGAAACTACAGTAAAGAACAAAATTGTCAGACACATAGATGAACATAATTTGTTGGAGAAGAGTCAACGTGGTTTTTGTAAAGGGAAATCAATGCCTCACCAATCTACTAGAATTCTTGAGGGGGGTCAACAAGCATGTGGACAAGGGGGATCCAGTCGATATAGTGTATTTAGATTTTTCAGAAAGCCTTTGACAAGGTCCCTCACCAAAGGCTCTTAAGCAAAGTAAGCTGTCATGGGATCAGAGGGTGGGTCTTCTCATGGATTGGTAACTGACTAAAAGATAGGAAACAAAGGGTAGGAATAAGTGGTCCTTTTTCAGAATGGAGAGAGGTAAATAGTGGTGTCCCCCAGGGGTCTGTACCAGTCCTATATAACATTCATAAATGATCTGGAAAAAGGGGTAAACAGTGAGGTGGCAAAATTTGCAGATGATACAAAACTACTCAGGATAGTTAAGTCCCAGGCAGACTGCTAAGAGCTACGAAAGGATGTCTCAAAACTGGGTGACTGGGCAACAAAATGGCAGATGAAATTCAATGTTGATAAATGCAAAGTAATGCACATATAAAATGATGGGGGTCTAAATTAGTTCTTACCACTCAAGAAAGAGATCTTGGAGTCATTGTGGATAGTTTCTTAAAACATCCACTCAATGTGCAGCAACAGTCAAAAAAGTGAACAGAACGTTGGGAATCATTAAGAAAGAGAGAGAGAGAAAATATCATATTGCTTCTATATAAATCCATGGTATGCCCACATTTTGAACATTGTGTGCAGATGTGGTCGCCCCATCTCAAAAAAGATATATTGGAATTGGAAAAGGTTCAGAAAAGGGCAACAGAAATTATTAGGGGTATGGAACGGCTGTCATATGAGGAGAGATTAATAAGACTCGGACTTTTGAGCTTGGAAAAGAGAGGACTAAGGGGGGGAATATGATTGAGGTCTATAAAATCATGACTGGTGTTGAGAAAGTAAATAAGGAAGTGTTATTTACTCCTTCTCATAACACAAGAACTAGGGGTCACCAAATGAAATTAATAGGCAGCAGTTTAAAAAAAAGTAGTAGTAGTTTTTCACACAATGCATAGTCAACCCATGGAACTCCTTGCCAGAGGACGTTGTGAAGACCAAGACTACAACAGGGTTAAAAAAAGAACCAGATAAATGAATGGGCAGGGATGGTGTCCCTAGCCTCTGTTTGCCAGAAGTTGGGAATGGGCAAAAAGGAATGGATCACTTGCTGATTGCCTGTTCTGTTCATTCCCTCTGGGGTACCTGGCATTGGCTACTGTCGGAAGACAGGATACTGGGCTAGATGGACCTTTGCTCTGACCCAGTATGGCCATTCTTATGTTGGAGTTAGGCATGTGCTTTTGTGTCTTGACTTGTGTCCTAAAATTGTTGATCCTTTGGAGGAGTACCTATATCCTCCAGAAATGTATCTTTTAGAGTGTTCCCACATGGTCCCTAAATAGACTATTGTTCACTCAAAACTTTGAATAGTTATGCATATACTCTACTAGCACCTGAAATGGACACACTATGATATGTGTCACTTCTTTTGCTTTAATAGGCAATGCACTTGGACTTCCTCAGAGGGAACATCAACAAGTATGACTCTGGTTTATGTAAGCTATTTGGATCAAACACTGTTTGTTACTAGATATATGTACAGTGCCTAACACTAAGGTATAATGATCATATTTGGGGCCTTTAGGAACAAGTGGAATACAAATAACAAAGAACACGATTCTACACACATTTCAGATACTTTGGGACTCAAATGCAAAACCCAACACTCGGGGACGTTGTCCAGATCTGTGTAATTCCCTCAAGCGCTGTATGTCCCTGGGGTCATTCATACATTTTGTTGTAGCACATATATAACAGTTTAATTTTTCATTAACAAGTAATCAGAGAATATTTCAATACAAGCTACTAAAGTACAGCAACCTAAAAATATTTTCCATGTATTTAGCTGTTTCAAAATGCCATGTGCAAGAGAGAACAACAAAAAGGAATTAACTCATAACATATGCAACTCCTGTGTGTGCAAGATTAGTATATGCCCCTAAATCTAGATTGCAGCATCTGGTGGCGCATAACATGCCTCTAATGAAAGGAAAAGGCATGAGAAACACCAGTGTTTTGGCTATGTTATACTGAATACTGTGGCATTTGCTTCATGTCACCAAATACTGCAGCTCTTTCTAATAGTAATATAGCACACTGGTCAAGTAAATTGCTTTGGGGGCATTTGGGATTTCCCCACCACAAAACTTGTTATAGGCAGCAAGAATTGGTTGCGATACGGTGGTAAATTATTATTTACAGTAAAATCTTGTTTATCTAACCTCTTAATTTGAAACAAGAATTTGAATTAAAATGTCAAATAATAATAATGCATCCAATTATGCAAACTCCCATGTGTACAAATAACTTTTGCTGTCACCAAAACTTTTCAGATAAAATTTGTGCTGTATATTTGCTAATCCTTCATTGGGTTAAATTCTTTGGATCCTACAGTGTCCTAGAATTACTTATTCTCAAAATTCTACTAAATCTCCATTACTAGCCTAGTGTATACTATGAATAAAAACTAAAATAATTTATCCCCCAAATGTCTTCTATTATAAAATGTCTTATGCTTGACCATGCAAAATTCTGAGCCTTTTTTACTCACATTCACTCCACAGGAGACCCTCAGCCCTTTACAGGGTCAGCCCCATAGTTAAAGTGTAATAGAAATAAAAACATCAACTAAACATAATTACTATTTCAGAGTGATTTGAAGACATACACTGAAAACTGCATTTTAACATGAAAATGTTAATAAGTCCAGCAGCTAAACTGCTTTTATTAATACATTAAAGGAGTGATCCTGAATTTCCTGCACACCCCAAAATCCCAGTGAGGTCTTATTGCTGATATCAGATTTACAGACGTGCAAAGGTTTGCAGGATCAGACCTCTAATTTTGGCGTTTCTTTAAAGTTACCTTTATATATCAACTCAATTCTATGAGCCGAAAGAGCAAAGCATTATGGAAGGGAGTAACCATGTATGCTACTGATTTCTATTTACAGAAAATGCAAATGACTAATTAGTCTTTGAAAATCACATTGTTGAATTATTTACATAAAATCACACACACACACGTGTTCACACAGGCAAAAAATATGCCAGCATCTTACTCTCCTCAAAACCTATTGTATGATCAAAACAAACTCTGGTAGGTCGATTCTCTTCTCAGTAGTAATGAGTTGTTACTTAGGCACACTGTGCAGAAGGGAAAAAAACCCTCTGAAATTAAAAAAACTGTATCTTTATGTATGGGAATTGTCAGAGTAAGCACTGTATACAGGTTACCCAGGAAAAGCAACTCTCACTCTGTGAAGCATTTTCCAAAGTATCTAATGTAACATATCCTGTAAAACTGTACACTGGTCCCTAGCATAGCACTGAACTGTAGAAGATAAAAGATTACGGATAAGGTGCAACAGACTTCCAAGATTCCAAACTGTAACAAAGAGAAGTCCAACTCTGTTTGACATTTTAACCTGCTAAATGTGGAGTTTTGCACTTGTTTTCTGGGGTTTATAGCTAGCCTTCTCTTATGCATGTAGACTTCGTCATTGTATATGACACACTGCAGCTATGGTAACAAGATTCTTTTTTTAAAATATACCTTGATGATGAGAGTATTTGGCTCTAAAAATAAGTCGTACATCTCATTTCTGATATGTCGGGCATGGCATGGATCCAGAGGTGAGTGCAATAAATTTACCCTGTACAATCTGTAGTCAACCAAACCTTTCCAAACTAGGTCCCATAAATATGAACATGCATTATTTTGTTTGTTTTATATTTTTTTAAAAGTTTCCTTTATTGGTATTCATAATACTTTGTACCAAATGTAAGGAAATAGCCATATCACATTAAACTCAGGGATATGCTTTCACAGCCATTTATTGTGTAAAGCTAGTAAACATTTCCTGGCAAACAATTTAGAGTCCATAAATTCCACCCTAACACTACTTCCGTAGCTAGATGCAATGCACCATACACGACGGTATTAGCTCAGTCTCTCTCATCCGGAATGGGTGGATTAGAATTGAAAAGTCCTCATGCCCCATTATAGCACCACGTATCTTGAAAGTCTATCCTCTTTTACAGCAATATGCTTCTCTCAGATCTGTTTGGTGGATCACAACTAAAATTCTGCAGTCCCTGGCTATTTAATCTAGCAACATTTCGGAAGTGTCTACCAAGAGAGGATGATGTGCCAGTATCTCTTTGGTATCAAAGGCAGTTCCACACACATAAAGAAGGGAAAACGGAATATCTACCATGCAAGGCAGATTTGTGGGGGAAATGTTACTGTTAGGTTAAGGGTGGGGAAGAAAGGAAAGGGTAAAATTTCAACTTTAGAGGAACTAACTCTATTCATGATTCCCAGGTTTCCTATATAACTAGTTAACTATTGTTATTAAATCAACTCAGCAACATCTTCAAAGGTATTGAGTCTGTTAGTATTTCCAGTAATTTTTCTCTAGTTCTCTTGTTTAGGTGTTTATAGAATGAGGGATTATTAAGGGAACAGTTGACCTATAAAGACTATTGGAAGGTTGAATTTTCTCTAGTTCTTGCAATGTGTGTATGTTGATGTATATTGGCGGGTGGGGTGGGGAGATCTCAGACTAAATAAAAAAATCATATAAACTATTTTTGAGTTTGAAGAATCCTCATCAAATGGCCACATTCAAAACACAAATAGCTTGCATGAAAGGGTTAGTATATCATATGGTGAGCTAGTAGAATTCCCGTTACAGGTACTGTAAATATTAATATTATTCATATTACAGCAACATTTCCCAGACTTTCTCATTGAAAACAAAGGGTTAGCAAAAGGCCTGGATTGTTGCCAAGGTTTCAAAGAGTGACTTAAAGAGTTCAGTCACCATTAACTTTACCATTTTCAGAAATTTGGGGTTTTTACTTGTTTCCACTCTGACCCCAAGAATGCCCTGTCCTAGAAGCTATCTTCTGGTGCAGGATCTTTAATTTTTTTCTGGTTAGATACTGCAGCTTTGGTGTTAATTATCAAAATTTTTTTTTCGGAAACTCTAGATCTCTTTTCTTGGCTTGCATGAGATGGGAGAGGCTCGAAAAAAGGATTTTATTCTCCTGATACTGAATATCTTGCTTTCCTTGTTGCTTTCCTTGCTGTCCCCCCTCTTATATCAGACATGGATTCTATAAATGCGCACTAGCTTTGTTCACTGCTCTCCAAATAGACATTCCACAGCCCCTTTCCATAAATAAACAAAGCTTCTTCTTTTTTTTAGGTTGATTATTAGATGATCAGCAAGGGTTCTAGTAACAAAAGCAACTTTGTCCACCTTTCAGTGCTAGGAGATGATCACGTTAGGTTTTAGGATTGCATCTGATTTTTCTCTCCAAATTCTCCATTGTCCTAGTACTTATCAACACACATCACAAGAGATCTTCATCTCGTATACCTAGAGACGCCATTCCACAACCTCATTCTGCATCGCTCCTGCATCTGTCAGCCATTGAACCTGGCCAAGAGTCTTTCTACATCATTCTCAAGAGAGGTAATTTGTGGCCTGCGATTTGTTCTACTTAATGTGTAGTGATAAATACCTAGAGCCAGAAAAAGACTTAAGCACATTTTTAACTTACGTACTTCAGTCCTTTGCTGGCACTGGGTCCTAGTCAGCTTCCCTTCAGTTGGCTTATAAGGAAAGAAAGAACAAAGATTACACCTAAATTGTTCAGCACAGATCCAATATATCTCGGTCAATGTCTCAAGGACCATCTTCACTGGTGAGAGGGTATTTTATTATCCATGGCCCTGAACCACAAAGGGACTTAGACGTTTTAGTGCTAAATTTTAGGCCCCTAGAAAATCATTGGAACAATATTGGGATCCACAAATCCTGAATTAGGCACCTAGGTTCCCTATACAATGCATGGGGAGAGATAGATGCCTGAGAATAGGCTCCACAAAAGACTGCATGCTAGGTGGCTGCCTACCTATGCTAACCAATGGCAGATAACAAGAGGGAGGGGGCCTAAGCCCCGCCCCTCTCATGGAGTTAGGCACCTCTTTCCTGGAGCCAGGGAGCTTAGACACCTAAGCCGTTTCTTGCAATAACATGTTATGGGCCTGCCTTGCCTCATCTCATCTCACACAAAATGGGGGCTGGTGGTGATGCCTACATTACAATGGTTAAGACCAGTGGCTAGAGCACTTGGATATGGGAGACCTGAGTTCAATTCCCCCCTCTACCTGATGGGAAGAAGGGATTTGAACAGAGGTCTCCTGTCTCTCAGGAGATATTGGGATATTCTGATATGGATTTCCCTCAGTCTTTCTTGTTCAAACTGTTTCGCTCTGTGTATATATACTTAATTAAATCATTGAGCAAGAGAGAGAGAATGATTCTATAGCATGGCAGTTAGGGCCCACATCTGGGAGGTGGGAGACCATTATTCAAATCCTTTCTCCCCATCAGGCAATCAACACCACCTCACAGTTGCACACTAATCTAACAAGCCAAATGAGACCAAAGTATTCCCATCTACAGGAGACTAGACTATTATGTGCCACAGGCACAGAAGAGGAGGGATCGAGGTGTACCAGTGCCCAAGGCCCCTGCAGTGGCAGGGAATTGATTAAGTGAGATACACCCAGATAATCCTGGCAAGTCACTCAAACACCCACCCTATAAAGGAAGGCAAAAAACCTCCCAAAGTCGCTGCCAATCTGACCTGGGAGCGGGGGGAAATCTTGCCTGATTCCACGTAGGGCAATCAGTTAGACACTAAACATGTTAGCAAGAACAAGCCAGCCAAGAGAATACTCAGTGCCACTTCAGAGCTGTAGCCCACTCCACCCCCAATGTCCCATCTCCAACCGTGGTCATCTCCTGATGCATCAGAGGAAAGAGATCGAAAACCCTCCCTGAATACATTAGGTGAAAAAAATCCCTCCTGGTGCCTGGCTGAAACACTGAAGCATGAGCTTTCGGAACACAGGATGTAGGCCAGAAGTGAGCCCCAGGGCCGTTGAGCCCTCCCATCACAAACAACCCTGTTATACAATATCACTCCACATTTTTTTTCCAGCTCTCTCTTAAAACTAATTAAGTTGTTTACCCACACAGCTCCAACTGGGAGGCTGTTCCAGAACCTCACTCCTTTGATGGTTAGAAACCTTCTAATTTCCAGCCTGAATTTGTTCATGGCCAATCGATATTCATTTGTTCTTGGGTCAACATTATTCTTTAGATTAAATAACTCTTCACCCTCCCTGGTATTCATCCCCCTAATGTATTTATAGGGAGCAATCATATCCCCTCTCAGCTAGACTAAACAGTCTCCAGTCTCCTCTCACAAGATAGACCCTCTATTCTCCTGATCATCCTAGAGTGAGGCAGCAGTGCACATGCCCAGAGGCAGAAACTTGGGCACTTTGGGAACCTTTACCGTAGAAATTTAAACACTGAGTGAGTTTAGGCACCTACAGGGTTAGGTGGTACCTGATTGGGGGTTTTGTGGATCACCGTGGTGCCTAAAACTGGAATATAGGCACCAAAATTTCAGATTTAGGTGCCTAAATCCCTCTGTGGATATGGGCCCATGTCTATTCAATTCTGGGTTTCTCAAAGTGTTCCTACTAGTATGAATGTTCTCTGTAAGTGTTTTTGCTGTTTACATTTTGGCATCATTGTGCTGATTTTTCCATCTCTCTCTTAGTATGAGTAATCCCAGGACCCGGTAAGAAATGCAACCAATGTGTTTCATGCACATGAAATGGTAGGAAATGTCTGTTTACAAAATGCAACTAGTTTCTGTCCACACAGGCTCCCTTTCACTTTATCATTTTAAAGCCAAATATATTGTTAATTCATTAATGTTGATTGGAGTGTCCCAACATGTCTTTACTCCGTTTCAAAAGTGCCATGCATACCTATTGCTTTATACACAATTGATTACTAAAAAAAAAATAAGGTACTTGGCATAGGATCTGTATGAGTGGGCAATACACCATACACTGGCAGATTAACACCTGTATTCTTATTCATTTATTTTAGAGATTTAATATTTATTTGTAGTATTTCAGTAGTATTGAAATTGTACTATATGTGTGTACAGTTAGACAGTTCCCATCACAATGAGCTTTCAGTCAATATATATTTTTACCCTCTCTCCTGTAAAGTCCTTTCTCTTTCATTAGCATTTTATAATGTGGTTGTACATAAAGATGGTAAGCATAATTGTGTACACCAAAATGTTCAATTCAGATTATATTAATAGGGCTGTCGATTAATCACTGTGAACTCACATGGTTAACTCAAATTAATAGTTATTAAAAAATTAATCACAGTTTTAATCACAATGTTAAACAATATAATACAAATTTAAATGTATTAAATATTTTGGATGTTTTTCTACATTTTCTAATATATTGATTTCAGTTACAACACAGAATACAAAGTGTACAGTGCTCACCTTATATTATTTTTATTACAAATATTTTCACTGTAAAAATTATAAAAGAGATCTTATTTTTCAATTCACCTCATACAAGTACTGTAATGCAATCTCCTAATCATGAAAGTGCAACTTATAAATGTTACATAACTACACTCAAACAAAATAATGTAAAACTTTAGTGCCTACAAGTCCACTAAGTCCTACTTTTTGTTCAGCCACTCGCTAAGACAAACAAGTTTGTTTATATTTGCAGGAGATCATGCTACCCGCTTCTTATTTACAATATTACCTGAAAGTGAGAACAGGCATTCGCATGGCACTTTTGTAGCAGGTATTGCAAGGTATTTATGTGCTAGATATGCTAAATATTCATATGACCCTTCATGTTTTGGGCACCACTCCAGAGGACATGCTTCCATGCTGATGACATTTGTTAAAAAACATAATGCATTAATTAATTAAATTTTGCCTGAACTCCTTGGGGGAGAGGTAGTATGTCTCCTGCTCTGTTTTACCCATGTTCTGCCATGTATTTCATATTATAGCAGTCTCGGATGATGACCCAGCACATGTTGTTCATTTTAAGAACACTTTCGCTGCAGATTTGACAAAATGCAAAGCAGGTACCAATGTGAGATTTCTAAAGATAGCTACAGCACTTGATCCAAGGTTTAACAATCTGAAGCATCTTCCAAAATCTAAGAGGGACGAGGTGTGGAGCATGCTTTCAGAAGTCTTAAAAGAGCTACACTCCAATGTGGAAACTACAAAATCCCAACCACCAAAAGAGAAAACCAACCTTCTACTGGTGGCATCTGACTCAGATGATGAAAGTGAACATGCATCGGTCTGCACTGCTTTGGATCATTATCGAGCACACCCCATCATGAGCATGGACATATGTCCTCTGCAATGGGTGGTTGAAGATGAAGGGACATATGACTCTTTCGCACATCTGTCACAAATATATTGCGATGCTGGCTACAACTGTTCAATGCGAACGCCTGTTATCATGTTCAGGTGACATTGTAAACAAGAAGCGGGCAGCAGTATCTCCTGCAAATGTAAACAAACGTGTTTGTCTGAATGACTGGCTGAACAAGAAGTAGGACTGAAGGGACTAGTAGGCTCTAAAAGTTTTACATTTTTATTTTTGAATGCAGTTATTTTTTTCTAGATAATTCTATATTTGTAAGTTCAACTTTCATGATAAAGAGAAAGTACTTGTATGAGTTGAATTGAAAAATACTATTTTTACAGCACAAATATTTGTAATAAATATAAAGTGAGCACTGTACACTTTGTTCTGTGTTGAAATTTAAATCAATAATAGAATACCATTTATTTAAATATTTTTGGACATTTTCTACATTTTCAAATATATTAACAGTGCAATTAATCGTGATTAATTTTTTTTAATCATGCGATTACTCACGGTTAATTTTTTTTAATTGTTTGACTAATTAGGAATGATTTGTTATGTAAATAAAAATATTCAATTTTTTTTATTGTTTCAAGCCATATTTAGAGATTATTTTCTGTCAAGTATTGTAGCAAAAGTTGATAAAGATGAACAGAGGTATTTCAGTGTAAGTCAGTTTTTCAGTTGTTCACGATCTCTCCAAGGCCACGATTAAATGCAGGGGGAGATAACTTGGAGTTGTGGCCCAGGAACTGAATTCTGTAATGAGTCTGATGTGGAGTAAAGTCACAATATTGGATTAGCCTTTGTCAGAGAAGCTGCTGGATGGCTGAAGATTTGAACATACTTGAGGTCAAATCCTGGCCCTAATGATTTCACTGGGAGTTTTGCTGTGAAATATTTTACTCCTGTAAATGCAAATGTATTACAAAAAGAAAAGGAGTACTTGTGGCACCTTAGAGACTAACCAATTTGCTCAAATAAATTGGTTAGCCTCTAAGGTGCCACAAGTACTCCTTTTCTTTTTGCGAATACAGACTAACACGGCTGTTACTCTGAAATGTATTACAGTAAATCTGAATACTGTTTATATATTTAATAATCTTATGCTGTACACATGATTCCAAGGATCTGGACATTTTACTTTAAAGGTCAATAGGAAGATGTACTTGCCTAGGGCCTCATCCAGCTCCTATTAAAATCAAGAGAAAGGTGCCAAGGCTGATCCTGAGCTGCTGTAAATTGTCCTAGCTTCGCTGACTTAAAACCAACAAAAAACATGAGGATGAAAGGGGGAACAAATGATCACTCATTAACAACAAAGTCAAGGTAAAGAATAAAATTAACCAAAGCACCAAGGGGCATAAAAAGAAATTATTTAATTGTCTTTACACCCATGCTAGGAATGTGAGTAATAAATAAGAGGCATTAGAATCAACCATTTATGAGCACAAATTCTATGTAGTTGATATTACTGAAACCTGTTGGGAAGATTTGCATAACTGGGATAGGTTTCAGAGTAGCAGCCGTGTTAGTCTGTATTCGCAAAAAGAAAAGGAGTACTTGTGGCACCTTAGAGACTAATAATGGCTATAACCTATTTAGGAAGGATCATGGAGGCAAAAGGGGAGAAGGGGAAGTAGGACAATCTAAAATGGCCATAGTAGTTTCTGAGTCACTGACAGCTCAGAAGCAAATGATCTAGGTCCTTGCCCTGCTCCATTTAACATTTTCATCAATGGCCAGGAAGAAAATAAAATAATTACAGATCAAATTTGCACATAACGCGACCAGTGGGGAAAGTGGTAAATAATTAACAGAACAGGTCACGGATACAGAGCAATCTGGTTCGCTTGGTAAGCTGGGCCCATGCAAACAATATGCATTTCAATATGGCTAAACATAAAGTTACACCTCTAGTAACAAAAAAAATGTAGGCCATACATCCATACATGACAGGGACACAATCCTGGGAAGCAGGGCCTCAATAAATTAAAAAAAAAAAAAATTAAATGATCATGGTGGGTGGTGAGCTGAACATGAGCACCCAGTGCTACACTGCAGCCAAAAGGGCTAATGTGATCCTTGGAGGCATAAATGAGAATGTCAAGTAGGAGGGAGATTGTATTACCTCTCTGCTTGGCACTGGCATAACTGGTACTGGAACAATATGTCCTGTTCTGGTGTCCAGAATTGAAGTAAATTGGAGAGGGTTCAGAGAAAAGTGATGAGAATGACTGAAAGATTAGAAAACATGCCTTATAGTGACAGACTCAAGGAGTTCAATCCATTAAATTTATCAAAGAGAAGGTTAATGATTTGATCACAGTCGAGAAGTACCTACATGGGGAATAGAAGTGTGAAAGTAGAAGGCACTTCAGTGTGGCAGACAAAAGTATAACAAGACACAATGGCTGGAAGTTGAAGCTAGATGAATTCAGACTAGAAAGTAAATAAGGTGCTTTTTAAAAAAGGTGAGGGTGATTAATCATTTGAATGTTTTACTAACTGTGGTGGATTCTTCATCACTGGAACATTTTATAGCAAGATTGAATGCTTTCTCTAAGATATCCTCCAGTTCAGAGAGAAATTAATTCAGGGAAGTCCTTTGGTCTGTGTTACACAGGTGGACAGACTAGAGGATCACAATGGTCCCTTTTGGCCTTCTAATCCATGACTACTTCAATTGCAGGCCTCCTTTCCTGCCTTCTAGGGCAGACTCAACCAGTTCAGGATTAATCAACTGCATGTGGAGCCTGGTTTTGCTGCATAAAGAGGTTTCTCCCTTTAATGTCACCTTGCATATGACCAGGATTTTTCCCACACTATGAGAACTAATACAGTCTAAATGCATGTCTATCATAATCCCATCTAGCATTAGTATTACAGATTAGTGATATGTGAGTGAATTTAAAAGACTTGTCTTGCGATGTGAAATATTGTAAATTTTACAGCTAAGTAAATTTAAAACTCCCTCTGGACTCCAGAGAAATGAAAGGAAATAGTGCATAATTTTCTAATACACACTATGTTTAACTGAAATAAAGTATTATAGGGATAGGTAACTCATTTTGCCCAATTTTTGTACCTTCAGGAAAACCATGAGTCTGAAAGCTTGACTGCAACCATGAAAGTTTCTGAATTCACATTTTGGATAGGAAAGACTGAAAAAAATGATACAACAAGGGAAAGAGAAAAATTCTAAAAAAAAATGTAACTCATCTAAATTTATCATGTATACAGTACTCACTATGTCAGTCTACCTTTTCTGAGGGTGGCAGTTTTCTGCTATCTCTATTATAGTCCAATAATTACAATCTGCTAGTAAAACAAGGATTGTTTTAAAAGCTGAATCACTAAAAAAGGAAAAAAAAAGTGTGTTTAAATCACAGGGAGAAAAAAAGGTTTACAAATGCAAGGCCAGATGCTCAGCAGTATAAATCAGCATAGCACCATTGAAGTGAATGGAGCTATCCCCAGTTACACCAGCTGAGGATCTGGCCTTCATACTAATTTTGCAAACCCAATAGTCTGAGAATTTTGCAAAATTCTCAGAGTCCTTGAATTTCACCTGGCCCTGCTGTTCACAGAGCACACATCTTCATAACATTCAGAAAGTGAGGTGTTTCAGCTAAAGTCCATACAAAAACTCAAGGGTGGGGCGCGTGGGGGGGAAGAGTAAAAAAAGGGGCAGAAGAGGACCAGAAAATAAAAACAGATTAGGATGGATTTTGTCTCAGTTACACTGTGCATAAACCCAGAGTAACTCCTACAGAATCAGTGGAATTAAACTTGCGAATAGTTGGGTCTGATTCTACTCTCATATCAACAAACAACTGAGAATAATTTGACTTGTAGTGGAAGTCTCTCACTTCTAGTCCTACAGTCCTCCACAAACAGATATTTCATTACAAAAATTCTAAATACTGTGATTACCACATCAGCTGCTAAGGATCACTAGAAATGTATCATATGGTAATGCAGCACTCTGAGCTAAGCAAAGCATGTGAATCTAACTACGGTACAAGCTAGGTAGTTTCACTACAACACTAAGGCACCTTTGCATAAATATTGTTGAAAGACAGCAGAGAGAGAGAAGGAAACTCTGCATCTTAAATATAGGGTCTTTAATGCTGACATATATCAAAATGCTGTGTATACTTCTGGAACCCTTCTGTAAAAATGTCTCTAACTCTAGGGACTCATTGTGTAAGGTAGTTATGCACCATTTAAATGTGAAAAATGCACACTTTACTTGGAAAAAGATGTGTGATGTGAAGTGTTTTTAAGAATAATTGAATGATTTTGTGATTCATTAAATGCTTTTTCCTCCACATGCAAGTAATGACTTTTCCACTATGGACCCAAAGGGGGAAAAGTCGAAAGAGTGAGAGGAGGGTGAAGAGTCAATAAGAAAGGGATCATTTTCAGAGAGTTTTTTCTTCCATTCTTTATCTCTTTCTGATCCAAGAGTAACAGAACAATGAGCAAAAACATGAGTGGCAGCATTTAGAAAAGAAAATAAAAAACAGCATCCCTCAAAACCAGAAACAGAAGTATTAGGTTGCAAGTTGTCTATTTTTTGTTTTAAGATGGAATACAAAAAATTGTGGTACCTAAAGTTGATTGAATATGGCTTCTCCTGCATATCCCTGCTGTGACCAAGAGATCATATACCCAATATGTCTTTACGCCAAAGTGTAAATCTTCAGTTTCCTTCTCTCTCTCTCTTTTCTTAAACTAGGAAAACAATACACACCTTGACTCCTGCAAAAAAGATCTCTGGCAAAATCACAAAACGCCTGCTTAAATAATACCCAAAAGGTAACTCTGTACATTCCACTGGCCAGAAATAACTCACAGCTAGGCAAATCCATGAGAAAGTTAAAAGGATATTGTAACAATCTTAGGGGAGCTGTAGCACTATAAGAGCAATATGAGGCAATGTCCTAACATGAGCTATCACTTTATGTATGTGCTATATACACTAGCATGAATTATATTACAACATTTGGCACACTATAGCTTTTGATCTGGTTTGACTTATGACCTATGTCCTATTGTGACCTTTATGGCTGAACCTGTAGAGAATAGTTCAAACAATAGATATACATGATAGATGACAGATAGGATAAAAAGATAAAAGGGATCTAAACACATAGTGCATTAGCCAGCCAAAAAACTGCATGAAACTAAGATGAAACTTTCCCCACCAGCAGGATATTATGAGTTTTCTTACACCTTCCTCTGAAGCATTTGGAGCCAGGATACCCAGCCTAGCTGGACTACTGGTCTGATCAGGTATGGCAGTTCTCATATTCCTGGGAATATACACAACTGTGGAAAAAAATAGGGGTATAGAGTTAATAAGTTTTGTGAGATGACAAGGAATCTTCTAACAAAGTTAAAATCATTGCCGACATTCCAGCTGCAAAGTTGGCTGAACTAGATGGAATTACTATAGGTTCATCTCTCTTAGAGCTATTGTATCTGGCTGTCTGCAAACTCAGGCAGACATTCCTGTGTTGGTTTGAATTCAGGTCACGTTTTCAAGGTTATTTCAACAACCATAAAAGCTAGAAACCTTTTTTTTAAATGAAAACTGAGGGCTTGTTTACACAACAAGCAAAGTATCTCTGGTGCAAAAGGCTGTCTGGACACTCTTATCTGGGTTTTCACTAGGCTTATTCCAGTATAAGCCAAGTCAAACAGCAATAGATTAAGCTAAACCAAAATAAGCCACTGAAACTGAAATAACTGTCTACCAAGACAAGGGGGTTTATACTGGTTTAACCAAAAGCAGTTTAAAAACTGATTATAGTTAAACCAGTGCAACTCCTGCATGTAGACAAGGCCTAATATTCTGGAGAACAATCCCTGTTTTCTTTTACATTGTAAAATTATTCTACATCATCAAAATGCAGAATACACAGAACCCCATCCGCAGTTGGGAATTCACATGTCATAACTTGCAGTGCTGTAAATCAGGAGGTGCTCCATTGAATTTAATGGAGTTACACTGGTGAAAAAGTGGTGTAGGAGAGAAGGGAATCAACAGGTGTCTGCAAAATGGGTGCTTTAATACCTGATGGGGAGTTTACACACACTCAAATTATTAGTTGAGTCCATATTTGCAGCAAGACACCTGACACCAGCCCAATTGGGGTGGTCTCCAACTTCCGTTGACCCCTACAATACATGGACATATAGACATTCTTAATGTGCTGGGAACATGGTTAAATTCTGGATTGTTGGAGCAATAGTTCAACTGACCTTTGCCGTATTCCAAGTGTGCTGGCTCCCATTTTTGGATGCACAGATCCAAAGTGTGCTGGGCTTGCTCTGTATTATCACGTTCAAAGGTATATTTTGCAGAAACTGTACATAATGTAAATAAATGTTGCCTGGATCATTGATTAAATTGTTTGATTAACCATTTTTCTTGTAAAGAAAAAATAGGGGCCAAAATTTTCTTCTTGACTTAGTAGCCATTAAATCCAGCATAAATGGAAATAGGGTTAAGAGTCTCTCTACCTGACTACATTCCTGACTTTTATGTATTATCTTATTTAAATGGAGTCTGTATCCTTACCACCTGTTTGTCAACCCTACCCCTTCTTGTTTATCCAAAATCCCTCTACACAGGTGCATTCTTCTGCCCCAGTGCTCTATGTTGTCCCAATCCGCCCCCAATCCCCTAGAGTCCTGTTACTGGCTTAGTCTTTCTCTTACTGCATCACTTTGAAGTTTCTTCTCCTCACCTTTGAAACACTACAATAATTCACCCTCCCTTACCTCTCTGCTCTCATTTCTTACTATGTGTGCTGCTCTGCAACTCCTTCTCCCAATCCTGACTTTACACCTTTGGGGAAAAACAAAGGGTTTAGGGTGTTACAAAAAGTGAAAGAGAGGAAATGAGATGGATTCCACAGTACAGTAAGCCTCCACATCCTAATGTCATGCCATGCCAAATGACAATTGGCTTCAGATGCAACTGACAGCCCAGGCTGTGCCACGTTAAATCCAATACACTACTTAATATGCAGCCAGGGTTAAGGGCCACATGATGGTCATAAAAGTTGGATCAAAATAGTATCCAACTCAGTGAAAATTGTGCCTCTGCATTCTAAACAAGCTGCAAGCAAGAGACCTATTAAAAGCTGTTGGAGGGCATTGCAATAATTATAATTTAAATGGTTAGTTTAGATTGTGAAAAATGTAATAATTTAACTGAAAAGTAAGAGTCACATGCAACCCGTTTAGGATGCCAAGAGAAAAAGTCTTGACTGTCTCAACTAGTGCCTAGGGACAGAAAAGTAATCGAAGACAGAGTTCCCATCCACGCTGCTCTAGGAGCTCCGCTTTCATTAGGTACTCCCAGAAAACAAAATCGCTTCTCTCCCTGTAGTAAGCGTGTAAAGTACTCAGACCACAGGTTAATACTTAAATGGCCCTTACTCTCCTCTACCTGCTTCCTAGGCAATGGAAATGGATCCTCTCTACTACTATATAACCATATGCAATACTAGAATGCCTGCAGGCCATGCCAGTCTATTTCAGGTAGTGTGGGAGGGGACTCTATTGTCTATAAAAAGTTGACACCAGTACAATTTGTACTTCAGGTACCGCTTTGGGTGAATGTAACCCCGTGGCTTTATCTTTTTTTCTTGCAACTTATTTCACATTGCCTCTCTGCCTATGTTTCAAACATCCCTCTCCTTTTCCAAATTCCTCCTCAAAATCCTAGCTTTTTGCACTGAGTGCTCTAGTACTATCTGCTCCTGCTTCCACAAGCATGTAAACTAATATAGTATTTATTTAAAATAATACTAAGTACCCATAAAATTCAGAAAAGGAACAAATGAAATAGCCTACTTCCTGGGAAATAACACTGCTCTAACCAGTTATTTTTTATTACTGTTTTCCTCTTTTCCTACACAGGAATGCAGATGGTAAGTTCCTCAAGAATTGGACCTGACTTCTCACATGTTTCTTCTGATTCCTTCTCACTGCTCTCCTTTTCTTTTCTCCACATCTGAGTTTCCAGGCCAATGGCTGCTGCTAAGTCAGTACTTGATACAACATCATTTTATATAGGGAATAGAGAGTGCAAAGGTTTTGAGGCAAACTTTTTGGATAGCCGTTGAGTCAGGATTCCTAAATAACTGTGTGACATTTCCCAGGGTACAATCTGGACCGTTGAACAGTTTTGTCCTCTGAAGTCTCCAATCTGGATTGCCTTTTACACTGCTTCGCTGTGAGATCAACCACTCCTGGTCTGCTCACACCCAACCTCCAGCATGTAAATCACTCCCAGCTATACTGTGAGTGCTATAGCTAGCCACTCATGAAATACACTGCAGACCAACACCAGCAAATTCTCATTCCCAGACTTTCCCCCCCAGAATGTGTGTCTTGTACTGCCCAGCTCTCTCCTGGACAACACAAGCTCATATAAAGTCTGTCATTTTATTAATAGAAAATGATATGCACAAATCCTGTTATCTTAAATATAGTTTCCCAAACATTTCAGTCCAGGAACACTGGTTTAGGTAAAGCAATAAAACAAGTTGATTAACTACAGAAAGATAGATTTTAAGTGATTACAAGTAATGAGGCATAAAAGTCAGAATTGGTTACAATGAAATAAAAGGTGAAATGCAAACTAATACCCAACTTAACAAGCTAAGTGAATTCTAAGTGAATTCTCTCTCACCACATGTTCTAGCAGTCTAACTGGCTGAATTTCTTTCTGCCAGGATCAAGCATTGTTGATGCAGTGAATAGAGCTGGGGGGAGAGATCTTTTGGGACATCTGTTCCCCTTTCTTATATTCTCTTTTTATTTGAAAATCATCTCCAGCTAATGTTCAGGAGACAGCGAGTCTGTGGGGATGGGACCCTCCAGCTGTTTCTTTGCCAAAATATAGCTTTCTCGTTCACACCCTTTTTCCTGCCAAAGAATGGCCACTTCACTACAGGAGGTAGTCCATTTTATTGGATAGAAAGTTGGCTAGATTGTCGGGCTCAACGGGTAGTGATCAATGGCTCCATGTCTAGTTGGCAGCCGGTATCAAGTGGAATGCCCCAAGGGTCGGTCCTCAGGCCGGTTTTGTTCAATATCTTCATAAATGATCTGGAGGATGGTGTGGATTGCACCCTCATCAAGTTCGCAGATGACACTAAACTGGGAGGAGAGGTGGATACGCTGGAGGATAGGGATAGGATACAGAGGCTCCTAGACAAATTAGAGGATTGGGCCAAAAGAAATCTGATGAGGTTCAACAAGGACAAGTGCAGAGTCCTGCACTTAGAACAGAAGAATCCCATGCACCGCTACAGACTAGGCACCGAATGGCTCAGCAGCAGTTCTGCAGAAAAGGACCTAGTGGTTACAGTGGACGAGAAGCTGGATATGAGTCAACAGTGTGCCCTTGTTGCCAAGAAGGCCAATGGCATTTTGGGATGTATATGTAGGGACATTGCCAGCAGATGGAGGGACGTGATCGTTCCCCTCTATTCGACATTGGTGAGGCCTCATCTGGAGTACCGTGTCCAGTTTTGGGCCCCACACTAAAAGAAGGATGTGGAAAAATTGGAAAGAGTCCAGCGGAGGGCAACGAAAATGATTAGGGGACTGGAACGCATGACTTATGAGGAGAGGCTGAGGGAACTGCGATTGTTTAGTCTGCGGAAGAGAAGACTGAGGGGGGATTTGATAGCTGCTTTCAAATACCTGAAAGGGGGTTCCAAAGAGGACGGATCTAGACTGTTCTCAGTGGTAGCTGATGACAGAACAAGGAGTAATGGTCTCAAGTTGCAGTGGTGGAGGTTTAGGTTGGATATTAGGAAAAACTTCTTCACTAGGAGGGTGGTGAAACACTGGAATGCGTTATCTAGGGAGGTGGTGGAATCTCCTTCTTTTGAGGTTTTTAAGGTCAGGCTTGACAAAGCCCTGGCTGGGATGATTTAGTTGGGGATTGGCCTTGCTTTGAGCAGGGGGTTGGACTAGATGAGCTCCTGAGGTCCCTTTCAACCCTGATATTCTATGATTTCATTGACACCTGACTGAGGTGTCAGTTTGCCTTTTTGTCTCTGAGGAAGTGGTTTGTGGCTGCTTCCCCAGATTTGGAATACATCTTAGGGCATAGCTACACTTGCAAATGTAGAGCACTTTGAGTTAAACCAGCCTTCATAGAGCACAGTAGGGAAAGCGCTGCAGTCTGTCCACACTCTGTCCACAGTCTGTCAAGTGCTCTGATGTAGCCCATTTGTGGCACTTGCAGCAACATTGGGAGTGGAGCATTATGGGCAGCTATCCCAGCATGCAAGTGGCTGCAACGTGCTTTTCAAATGGGGGATGCGGGTGGGGTAGAGTGTGACAGGGAGTGTGTTGTGTGTATGTGGGGAGAGAGAGAGTGGGTTTTGAAGGGCTGAGAGCATGTCAGCATGCTGTCTTGCAAGTTCAGACAGCAGCAGACCCCCTGCATGCTCCCACCTCTCTCTCTCACACACAGCATTCCACACTAATGGTTGCTTTATCTCGGAGCAGATAAGCAGCTGGCTGTCAGAAACGGAGCTTTCAAAGGGCATATCCGCATTCCTACAGCCGATTCCAAACAATGTCAATAGAGGCTACTTGACTTAAGGGGATTATGGGACGTTTCCGGAGGCTGATCAGAGCACAGTAAAGCAACACCTCGTTCACACTGGTGCCGCAGCGCTCCAGTGAGGGTGCAGCAAACGTTACTTCACTCTCTAAGGTGGAGTACCAGCATCACTGTAGCTGTGGAGTCAGAGCGCTCTGCGTGCCTTGCCAGTGTGGATGGGTAGTGAACTAGTGTGCCCGGGGCTCCTTTACTGCGCTGTAACTTGCAAGTGTAGCCAAGCCCTTAGTAACATCATATAGTAGAATCTTATAACTTTGAATACAATGTTGTCACACATATTTTACCAGGACAACAAAGATCCGCAAACCATGAGTTTTCAAATAATACCTCACAAGACATATATTGTAGAAAGTTTATCGTAGTCTTGTAAAAAGGGATACAGACTGTCACAAACTCTAAATGTTTTTCTAATGCCCAGCGATGCTCCATTCTTAACTCACACCACTGTACCCATTGTGAGTATAACAGGAGCACACCAGCATAATATTTTAAATGTTATGCTCTATAGTACCCAGGTACAGTAGCCTTGGGAATGAATAGAGTGAGAAGATTTAACAATGAGTTTTCTGGGTTTTGATTATTAAAGTTGGGCTAAATCAGGGGTAGGCAACCTCTGGCACACGTGCCAAAGGCAGCACGAGAGCTGATTTTCAGTGGCGCTCACACTGCCCGGGTCCTGGCCACCGGTCCGGGGGGCTCTGCATTTTAATTTAATTTTAAATGAAGCTCCTGAAATATTTTAAAAACCTTATTTAATTTACATACAACACTAGTTTAGTTATATATTATAGACTTATAGAAAGAGACCTTAAAATGTATTACTGGCACGCGAAACCTTAAATTAGAGTGAATAAATGAAGACTCGGCACACCACTTCTGAAAGGTTGCCAACCCCTGGGCTAACTTATGCCTCTTGAGAGTCAGATACACGCTGGAGAGGGAGAGAGGAGTTGCACTGTGGGTGCTTTTAAAAGATGCAACATGCCCCCACCCCCAGTTTTGCTCTGCTCACCCCACTCAGATACACCCCCTTGGGTTACTTCCCTTATGCAGCAGCAGCAGCCCAACAATCATAGAAATGTGGGGCAGGAAGGGACCTTGAGAATTCATCAAGTCCATCCCCCTGTGCTGCAGCAGGACCAAATAAACTGTGGCTGCCCTTGCAGTTGGGTTCTGGAGCAAGGTAAAAAGACTCCTATCCCACCCTTTCCAACTTCACTATCTTCACTGGAGTGGGCATATTTTGGCCCTTAAAGTATTTTAGTGTACTCTGAAGGGCTTACAGTTGATATACTTGGATTTATAGCATTGTAATATACTAAACTACCAAACATTCTGGATTGTTTTTTGAATTCTTGTGATATGTTCTAAAGCATTGCAAAAATAGAGAAATATATAGACCTTTCTAGAAATTCAACAAGCTGGTGTTTGCTGAAAATGGCCTTCAAATGATTTACTTTTTTACAAAGAGAGGTGAAGGGTGGGAGGAGAACAGATTTTTTAAATTATATTAACACTCACTACCGGCAAAAGCATTTGCAGAGTTACCTAAATCTCTTGTGGGCATTTCAGCAAAAGTCCAATACAGAAATACACCGGAAAGCAATGACTAGTTGATTGGGCTACAAGCCAATCTTAGCTGCAACTGCATGGTATCATAAAACACCTTGGCTCCTTCCACAAGAAGAAATAATCAAGTCTCTATGACACTGTGTTCCTGAGGAATGTGCTTTTTCCAGATAATTCCCATTTTCTGAGTCACTCTTAATTTGCTTTAGTCCTATGTGTATATGGCACTCTGGTTACTCACAAAGGATAAAAGAGCTGGAAGGTCAGGAAGAGAGGGAAGTGGAATCTTAAAAAACAATTATTTTCTGAGAAAGATCTCATGGTGCATTAAGATTTACAGTTGCTCAGCTGTTCTTAAGCATAAAGAGCTAGATTCAGCCCACTAGCTCAGGAGATGCCAAGTTCTATGTTTCCACGCCACACTCTTCTGTGGTTCCTCTTCAGGAGGGATGCTTTGGCTTCCACTGAGATCTCAAGAGCAGTTAATTAGCAGGCAGTACAGCGAGCATGTGTTGAATTGGTGCATCCCTTGGCCTCCCTTTGGGGGCAGTGCTTGTTGCTTATAGGTCTCCCTCTGTGGAAAGGACACTCTGCAAGTGACTTGCACCACACTCTCCTTCCAAGCAGACCTGGGCTTCCTCCAGTGTCTGCACCAGTGGTAATGAACGTGGCACAGCATCACTAAAGTTATTGCCTTACAAGTTACAGCCAGGGCTGCTGCAAATGTTTTCTCTAAATGGCCTGTCCTAACACACAAAGCCATGAAAAAAAAGGACCCAATACATATTGCTATATAATGGAGAGTAATTTCATCACAATACAATTATGAATTAAACCTATATTAATTTTTAATTACATGAGTTACTATAAACGGGAGCAGAATTATCTTCACTACATTATAACAAGCAGTAGTCCAGTATTTATGAACATTTACACAGTGTTGGAATAATGTTCATGATCTGGTGGTTAGGAGCCACCCTCCCCTGTGTCTTGACACAGTGGGCCAAAGAAAGTGCAGTCATTTAAACAAGGGACTTCTGTGTTAGAGACCTCGAACAACATGACATAACAGATTGCTAACAGAATCTCACAGGTTTGTCCAGCTATGACTTGTTATGGATTTACTTTGGACTGGACCAATGCGCTGAGGTATGCCATTAAAATGAAGGAATACAACTTGAAAGATTTATATGCCTGCTTCCGCTAGCCATGTTCATTTATTAGCTCACTCCTTCACTCACTAAGCTATGCATGAACCTGCCACGCACATGAATTATTCAGCATAGATAGTTATCTCCCATATGGAAGTAGGTGAGAACAAGATACTTCTTACCTTCCTGACCCCCTTGCTGGTGAGGCAAGGGTGCAGGTTCCTTCTGGTTGATAGGTAACAGCCATAAAGGAGGCCAAGTCCCTTGAACTGCACAGCTGACTGACAGTTCTGAAACAGAACAAGTTGCCAGGAGAAATTAAGGGCTGTAATAGGCAAAAGAATCCTCCAATGTAGAACAGGAGAAGCAGGAACACTCTCCACAATCCCCTTCCAGATCCCCAAAAGGTACTAAATTTGTCCTGGGGGTCGGGGGGGGGGGGGGGAGAGAAGTCAGTTCAGAATCCAGATCCAGCAAAATGCTCCCTCATGGCAATTCCATAACATCCACAGACCTCCCACTGGGAGGAGAGGAGCAGTACTACAGGCAGCTGCTTGGATGATTTATTGTCAAGACTGCATTGCCATCAAAACTGTGCTATGCAGGGCTTGGAGAGCTTTCTGTGCCAGGCCCAGTCTGTTCAGAGATAGTCAAGGCTGGTGTAGAGCAGTTTACTTGGAAGTAAGTACCCAAATTCTCTCAATTAAATTAGCAGTCTATATGCTCCATAGTCCCAATTAACCAAGCACTAGAATGACCAAACAGTTTCCATGCTAATAAAACTAACATAGCAGAAAAAGGTAGTTCCACCCATGATCGCAGAAAATCATTGTTTCCTGAAAAGTTCCAAGCTCCAGAAGTATCTTAAATCCAGCAAAAAATTGACAGGAAGCACAGAGGAGATCAAGAGATGTAAATAATAAAAGCTTTCAGGAACAGCCCTGAGAGATGGGATCCTAGTTGAAGAAAGAACAGGAGTACTTGTGGCACCTTAGAGACTAACAAATTTATTTGAGCATAAGCTTTTGTGAGCTACAGTTCACTTATGCTCAAATAAATTTGTTAGGCTCTAAGGTGCCACAAGTCCTCCTTTTCTTTTTGCAGATACAGACTAACACGGCTGCTACTCTAAACCTAGTTGAAGAAGCAGTCTTAAGGACATAAAAATAGATGGCATGAAGTATCTATAACCAGAGAGCTGAAGAGTTCAGTTCCTTGGTAAAAACCTCTAGGAGGGTGAGGATGTGTTAATAAGAAGGGTTGAAATATAAACAGAGGCATATTCTTATAATAAAGATGAGCAAAAAACTAAATGTATTTATCTATCTATTATAACTAAAAAGGCAGAGGCCAGCCTGTGGCTGCAATAATCAGAAAACAGTGTATTAGATTACATTATAGATGGACGTGAGTCCTGCACCATATTGCAGATAGATCAAATCTATGCATTTTTGCATCTATTTCTAGTTTTTCCACTGACATTCTGGTAATCGGGTCTGGGTTCAAGTTTACATTTTTGACCCCTTTCTACAGAACATAACATACTATTAACACTAAGTTTCATAACAGGTATTCCCAAATATTATTACATGAGAAACTAAGGTGATGTCCACACTTGGAACTGGGGGTGATTCCCAACTTGAGTAGACATACTTGTGCTAGCTTTCATCTAACTACTGTGCTAAAAATAGTAGTGTAGCTGTGGTACCATGGGTGGTGGCATGAGCCGATGGGTAAGTACTCGGGCTGACTAGCCTTTGCCACCACTCGCCTCTGCCCATACTGCCATGGCTAAGCTACTATTTTTAGGACACTAGCTCAGTGGGAGCTAGCACAAGTATGTCGACTCGAGCTGGGAACCACACCCCTAGTTCCAAAGACATAGCCTTAGTTTTCTTAATGAATAAATATGTTCTTTGCACTTACATAGTATTTTCTGTCACTTTTCTCAGCTGAGTTCATTCACTAATTTGTTTCTATAGTGGGTCTCGGACCTTTTAGGATTCTTGAAAAATTATAATAATTTATGTGCCTAATTTGCATGTACAATTAATCCAGTTGCATATGAAAATCCTGTATTTGTGTACATAATTGGCCAGGTAGGTGTTTGACCTGTGTGCAAACATGTCTGATTTTTGCAGTACCATATAGCAGAGTAGACTCAACTATGCACAGCCCTAAGCAACATCACTAAGATAACATAAGAAGTCTGTAGCAGATGAGATCTTCTTATTGTCAGTCCTGTGTCTTAACCACACTGCCATCCTTCCTTCTGTCTTTCATTTAAAAAACATTCTAGTCCTTCTAATTGTGTTAGTTTATACTGTAAAGGCCACCATTACGTCTTTCATATATTTATCAGTTTTAAAGCCAAACGGGGTCATTATGATCATCTGATCTGATCACCTGTACAATATAGGCTACAGAACCTCATCCAATAACTTCTACATCATCCCATAACTTCTCTTTGGGCTATAGCATACCTTTTAGAAAGACACCCAGTTTCGATTTACAGACTGTTAGTATGGCAAATCCATCACATCTCTAGGTAAGTTGTCTCATTTAAAATTAATGTTTTATTTCTAGTCTGAATGTCTAGGTTTAGCTTTCAACCACTAGCTCTTGCTATGCTTTCTTCTGCTAGGTTATTGAGCTGTGTACAATCAGAATTCTTTCCCATATAGGCACTTGTAGACCACAATCAAGTCACCTTTTAACCTGAAATAAACAGTCTGAGCTTTTTAAGTCTCTCAGTATAAGGCAAGCTTTCCAGACTTCAAATCATTCTTATAGTTCTTTTCTAAACCCCTTCCAATTTGGCAACATCTTTTATGAAGGACACCAGAACTGGACACGTACAGTACTCCAGTAATAGTCTGGCTAATTACGTATAAAGAGGTAATACCACTTCCCTAATCCCACTTGATATTCCCCTGCTTATACAACCAAGCTACATTTGCCCTCTTAGCTACAGCATTGTATTGGCAATTCATGTTCAGCTGGTTATCGGCCATGCCCATTAAGTCCTTTTCAGAGTCACTGCTTTCCAGAATAGAGTCCCTCTCCTGATAAACGTGACCTACAGTTTGTTCCTAGATGTATAGCCTTGCATTTGGCTGTATTAAAATGTATGTTGTTCAAATGAGCCCACCTTTTAGCGCGAGCCCAGGACGGCTTATATAGTGGACTTGCCCTCATCATTATTTACCATTCCACCAATGTTTGTGTCATCTGCAAATTTTACTAGCAATGATTTTATATTTTCTTCCAGATTGTTACAGCATTGGGCAGAGAACAGATACCTGCAGAACCCCACTAGAAACACCCACATTGGGTGACGATTCCACATCTACAATTTAATTTTGCAGTCTGCCAGTTAACTAGTTTTTAACCCATTGACAGACTGTATTGATTTTGTATAGTGCTGATTGTTTTTTTAATCAGAGTGATATGTTGGAATAAGTAAGTCTAAATATATTATGTCAAACAATGACCTTTATCAACCAAACTTGTGATCTCATCAAAAAGCAATATGTTTATTTGACAAAACCTGTTTTCCATAAAACCATGTTGATTGGCACTAATTATGATACCACCCTTTAATTCTTTGCTGGCTGCATCCCATTGCAGCCTTTCCCTGATTTTGCCTGAAACTGATGTCAGGCTAATCCTCCTATAATTTCCTTTGCCATCCCATATACCCTATTTAAATATCAGTACATAGGCTACCCTCCCCTGCCAGTCCTCTAGAATTTCCCCAGCGTTCCTCTGGAACTGCTTCAGTGTTCCAAGATTCAAAAAATCAACATTAATGGTTCCGAGGAGCTCCCCAGACAATTCTCTTAACATGCTTGGATGCAAGTTATCTGGTCCTGCTGATTTGAAAGTGTTTAACTTTAGGAGTTGCAGTTTAGTATCCTTCCAAGTTAGTAATGAAAAGGAATTATTTTATCACTATAAGATATGAATACATCCTCCTCCTTCTTTCTGAATGCAGAACAGAAATATTTATTGAATATTTGCCTTTTCTGCACCATGATTGATAATTTCACTATCTTTGTCTAGTATCAGACCTATATATTGATAGGATTTTGATTGTTCCCAGTATATTTAGATAATTCCTTCTTATTGTCCTTAACCCTTCTGGTCACAGATTTTTTTCATTGATCCTTTTAGCTTCCCTTATCAATTGTCTGCATTTCCTAACTGCTGCTTCCCCATTTTCCCTTTTGTTATTTATTATTGCTGCCTTCACTTTCTTAGGATATATTTTTTTAAACCAAAGACAACTTATTTTGTGATTGTGGAATTGTTTCTTTTTGGGCACCTAACAAAGCATACTTAAACAATTCTCAATTATAATTCACATTTTTATGTTATGTTTCCTTCTGCACAATTTTATACAATTGTTTACAGGTTTGGGAAACTGTCCTTTTTAAAAGCACCATGTACAGAAAAAGCTGTGTTATCTGGCACTTTACCAACTGTAAAGCTCTAGAAACCAGCATTTCTGATATCTCCATTAAAAGTCCAGTTGGCGCAGGGCCAGAAGGCTCCCTACCTGGCTCTGCATGGCTCTCTGGAAGTGGCAACATGTCCCTGCTGCTCCTAGACAGAGGAACAGCCACAGGGGCTCCATGTGCTGCCCCAGCCTGGCCCCGAGTGCTGGCTCCGCAGCTCCCATTAGCCGCGGTTCCTGGCCAATGGGAGCTGTGCAGGTGGCACCTGCGGACGGAGACAACGCACAGAGTTGCCAGGCCGTGGCTCCACCTAGGAGCAGTAGGGACATATTCCTGCTTGCGAGGATCCACCCAAGCTGCGCGCCGCCCGGATCCAGCACCCTGAAACCCCTCCCATGCCCCAACCCCCTGCCCCGAGCCCATGCCCATACCCAAACTCCCTCCCAGAGCCTGTACCCCGCACCCCTTCCCATGTCCCAGCCCCCTCCTTTACCCAAATTCCCTCCCTCCATTTGTAAGTATAACTCTTACTTAACCGGAATTTTTGACTAACCGGCACCCCCATTCCCCCAACATGCCAGATAACAAAGCTTCTCCTGTATATATATATATGAGTTATATATATATAGTGACAGTGTCGGGCCAGATGGCTACAGGAGAGTAATAGAAGGCAGATATATTAGCCCCAGGTTAAGTAGGTCCTTTTTCCCTAGGTAAGGAAGGTTCCAGATTCCAGAGCAATCAGGAACCTTCTGGAGACAATTAAGACAGACAGACTGATTAGAACACCTGCAGCCAATCAAGAAGCTGCTAGAATCAGTTAAGGCAGGCTAATCAGGGCACCTGGGGTTTAAAAAGGAGCTCACTTCAGTTTGTGGTGCGTGTGTAAGGAGCTGGGAGTAAGAGGTGCTAGGAGCTGAGAGAGAGAACACATACTGTTGGAGGACTGAGGAGTGCAAGCATTATCAGACACCAGGAGGGAGGTCCTATGGTGAGGATAAAGAAGGTGTTGGGAGGAGGCCATGGGGAAGTAGCCCAGGGAGTTGTTGCTATTACACAGCTGTTCCAGGAGGCATTCTAGACAGCTGCATTCCACAGGGCCCTGGGCTGGAACCTGGAGTAGAGGGCGGGCCCGGGTTCCCCCCAAACCTCCCAACTCCTGGTCAGACACAGGAGGAGTGGACCTGGACTGTTGGTTCATGAAAATGACCAAACTGAGGGCTGCCGTGAAGCTCCAAGGCGAGCAAATCCTCCAATAAGCGCAAGACCCACCAAGGTAGAGGAGGAACTTTGTCACAATACACACACACACACATGCACACACACACACACAGAGTAATATGTATATTACAAGTTGGACAATATTCTGTTTGTACATAGCAAGTGAAATTAGACCATGATCAGTTGCACCTAGGCAATTAACAGTTTTTAATTCATAAATTTAGAGCAGTTCATCATGAGGAAGTTTAGGGCAATGATCAGGGAACCAGTCTGGGATTCATGCTCTGCTACAGACTTTCTGTGTGACCTTGGGTAAGTCCCTTACTCTCCATGTACCTCAGCTCCCCATCTGTAAATTAGGAATCAAAGTTCCCTACTTTACAGGGCTGTTGTAAAGATAAATATATTAAAAACTGTGAGCTGCTCAGAAACTACAGTAGTGGGAACCATATTAGTACCTTGGATAAAAATTTGCAGTTGTGGAGACCTCTGAAACCCAATACCACAGATCCAGGCACAGGTCAGAGATGCTGTTCAAACCTCTCTCTCTCTCTCTACAGTGCACAGAATTCAAGACACCAAATCCAAACATCCCTGACTGTAAAGTCAGACCCAGATTTTGAATCCCCCAGTCCTTGTTTTCAGATCCACAATATGAGTTCTGCATAGCAGAAAATTGAGAAGTTCAGATCTGAGGGTTTCTTGTGGGCATATCTAACTTCTAATTACAGAACTTGTAAAGAGTTTACATGTTATGGAGCTGGGTCACAAACAGAGACAACTGTGAATTTGCCTGTTTGCCTGAAAAATCTCTCCGAATTCTGGATTGCTAAAACCTTACCCAACTGTAATTTGACCTAGTTTGAGTAGCTCTACTTAAACCGGTGTTATGTTTTCAGTACTAAAGTCTGATGACTTGATAGCTCCCCAGGGTTTTCTGGTTACAGTTTAAGTACAGAGCTGACATTGCATGCTATTTTCCTGAAATCCCAGAGGTTATATTACAGATGAGATCCAGGTAAGTGGAGATGTATATGATGATTAAGATAGAGTGTGGATATCTTCAAAGATACAGTGACATAGCCACTATCCTGCAGGTTCATTCATTCTCAGATCACTTTAGTCTTGTTAAAAAAGTAAAAGCTAGAAATTTAGGAATTTGTTCACTTTTTGTTTTTTGCCAACCCAAAAATCATACTAAGGGCTTGATTCTGCCACACTTACACTGAAGAGTACCTCATTCTGCAAGCAGTCCTATTGAGCTCAATGGGACAACTTGGGGAATATGGTACTATTCAGTGTGGGTAAAGGTACCAGAATTTGACCCTTAGTTAGGAATTACATTACAATTCTTCATGCCTAGCTCACAGAACACTTCACAAAAAGTGGGTGAGCATCCTCCTCCTCATTTCCAGGGGTCAAACTGAGGCACAGTTAGATTAAGTGATTTATCCTATGTTGCATAGCAAGTAAGAGGCAGATCCAAGAACAGAACCAAAGCCCTCTACTTTTTATCCTGTGCCAACTTCACTATAAAAACACTGCTACTAATAACCACCACTGCTACTTTTTTCTGAAGATTACACTTCGAAGGAAAAATACCTACTTTATTTTTCTTTTCTTTTTTCTTTTCTTAGGAGGGTATGTGATGTCTTTATCAGCCAATCAGTGGAAATCATGCTGTGGTCTGGTCACAATACCTCAGAACCTGGGACAATGAAAAACTGCAGGGGTGGCAAATTCATGAATCCCAAAGATTTAGGATCTTCATGCGGAATAGTCAAGGGTTCTATTCTATTTCCCAGAATTTATGCTTTTGTTTTCTTATAATAAAGGAAGTTTCTAGCTTCTGGTTAGGAAGATAACCTTGACAATATAAACCAACGTACTTTCATCTTGTGGAGTCCTCATCCTTACCGGCTAAAAACAATAGCATCAAGAGAAATTAACTTCCCCCATTCATCTTAAAAGGGTGTCAGCTTTGAAGCATAAAATATGAACAATTAAGTGCCAACACGGTTAACCAATTCACTGCTTACTGTCAAATTAGAAACATCCAGTAAATATGATTATCCTGTGGCTGGATGTTCCTGGTGTGTCTTGACATGCTTATTCAGTTGAAAGGATATTATGTGAGAATAAGGCGGCACATTATGAATATGCAAAGAGAGTGAAACCTGCTTGGCGTGTGTGTTTTTTTAAGTGCCAGCAAAGGGCCTACTGTTTTCTGGCCACGATAATAGGCAGCTGCATAATGCCGTGTGTTTAATGCAAGGTCTGAAAAGCTTTCCAATCACCTCATGCCTCACTGCAGGCAACTCTGAGATATCTCACCTGCTCTCCTCCTCTAACTTCTCTACAAGACCACTCACCCCATCCTGTCTTGGCGTTAGCTTCCTTTCCACCTGACACACATCCCCTCATTTGTAATCTCTCTCTTTTCTTGCGCTGTCCGCTGCAAGTACAAGCACACTCCTAATCCCATGCTGTCAAAACAGCTCTTGAACTTCTTCACAGGCCCCACTGCTGTAGCATAGTTTCCATCTGGTGATTTTTAGGGGCACATAGGATACCAGACTCCTTTTGGTGAATTTATTGAGGGAACTGTTTGTCTTATGAAGTGTTAAGAGAACACTAAGGGGAGGTAGTACTCCATATGGCCCAGGAACACAGAGCCAATCCCTGGTCTAACCTGGCCATAGCTTGCATTTGGTTTGCAGCATGACCATGTGAGCGATACCTTCCTGCATTCTCTTCCAGAGCAACATCGCAAAGGATAACAAATATCTACTATACAATATTTTTCACTGTAGATCTCACAGCACATTACAAAGGAGGGCAAGTATCATTACCTCCATTGTACTGGTAAGGAAATGGAAACAGGGGAAGTGTTGACTTGTCTAAGGTCACCCTGCAGGCTAGTGACAGAGCCAGAAATAGAACCCAGCTGTCCTGAATCCTAGTCCAGTGCCCGTCCATACTATCTCCCTCTAACCCAGCTGTGGGCGAACTTTTTGGCCCAAGGGCCACATCTGGGTATGGAAATTGTATGGTGGGCCATGAATGCTCACAAAATTGGGGTTGGAGTGTGGGAGGGGGTGAGGGCTCTGGCTGGGGGGTGCGGTCTCTGGGGTGGGGCCAGAAATGAGGAGTTCAGGGTGAGGGAGGGGGCTCTGGGCTGAGGCAGGGAAGATGAGGTGTGGACGAGGGGTTGAGGGCTCCAGCTGTGGGCTCTGTGGTGGGGCTGAGGGATTTGGGGTGCAGGAGGCGGCTCCGGGCTGGAGCTGAGGTGTTTGGAGTGCAGGAGGGGGTTCTGGGCTGAAGCAGGGGCACAACGGTGCGGGGGAGGAGTTGAAGGCTCCAGCTGGGGGAGCAAGCTCTGGGGTGGTGCTGGGGATGAGGGGTTTGAGGTGCAGGAGGGGACTCTTGGCTGGGACTGAGAGGTTCGGAGTGCAGGACGGGTTCAGGGCTGTGGCAGGGGGTTGGAACGCTGGGGGGTGTGGCTCAGGGACAGGCTCCGGGCAGCGCTTACATCAAGCAGCTCCTGGAAGCAGGGGCATGTCCCCTCTCCGGCTCCTACGCAGAGGTGCGGCCAGGCAGCTCTGCTGCGCGTTTTCCCATCTGCCGGCACCGCCCCGGCAGCTCCCATTGGCCCTGTTCCCTGGCTGGAGCACTGGAGCAGGGCAAGCCCCAGACCCTGCTCCCCAGGGGGAGCTCAAGGGCCAGATTAAAATGGCTGGTGGGCTGGATGTGGCCCACGGGCCATAGTTTGCCCATCCCTGCTCTAAAAGCATGCTTGCAGAATCTGTAGCATCCTTTATGCACATTGTCAGGCATTTGCCAGGCCAAACCATTGAAACAACCCTCTGTCCTCATCCCTCATCCCCACACCACCATAGACACTATTGTTTGGAATGACACTTTCCTCCAGGATCTACCACCATCACAAATGGTTTGTTGAATCAATACCTTACTTGTTGCATCAACCCCCAAGTAATTAGCTAATGACCCACCCCGGCACCATTGTTCCCCACCTTTAACCGAATCTCCAGATTCTATCCTGAACCTTGACCATCCTATAGTCACAGCCTCAAGCACAACCAACATAGAACAGCAATGTCCTGCCTTCAGCAGGAGAAAGTGAGCTTCTCTGAACTTAATAATGCCAACATGTTTATGCACGGTACCAGGACAGGAAACCCACAAGGAAAGCAGCTGCTTTCGTAAGTGGTTGATGAGATCCAAATGACAATGGACAGACCTTAACAGCAACCAAAGGCACATCTCTCACTCATTCCCCTTTCTCTGTGACATCATTCAATCAGTCTGTCTATTTTTATTTTGATCAGAGGCCAGTTATTATAATTAATATACACAATAACTGCCCTAGTCATGGAAGTGTTACTATGTCTAATATAAGGGATTCCTTATTTTCTATTCACCTGCAAAGTTGTTTGCAATCAGTCGGTCAGTAATTGTCTTGGGGTCTGTTGGCTGCTTGCCTCATTGGTTTCTTCCACCAGCATTTTTCTGGCCCTGCTGCTTCCTCCACACCAATTCTTACTAATCTATCTACATTGTAATAATTTAAAATCAGTTTTTAAAAATTAAAAACACTCTGCTGTGCTCTGAGGAGGTATGTTCTTGACATAGGACAGTTAAGACCCCTTCAAGTCGTGTTTTTCTTTTCTGACACTCTCTGTGAAGAACACCTGTGCTGCTCTATACCATATATATTCATTCAGCAGCCGTCACTGCAGCATTTAATTACTTCCACTGTGGCTTTAAATCAAGGGAGGCTTCAAAACAAGGCCAGTTTCTATTAAATGTAATTACTTTCCTCTGGCAAACAATGGCTCTTATTCCAGGATGGCTTCTCTACAAATATCTAGCATTGAGAGGGCACTTTTCACTTTCAAAGGAGTTTACAAACATTCAACTAAATATAATACATACAAGTTGCATGGTTTACTTGTTTATGAATTTATATTTAGCATAGCACAGAATAGTGCTCAGAAGGGACACCATCTATGCTTTGAGAGAAAACTTCATATGAAAGGGAAGAAGAGACAAGATTGGCTGTGGTCCTGGTGTCTCCTGCATTGACATTGAAGGCACCACAAGAACAGATGAAAGCATGAGTCTACATGTGTGGAGGGATGGTTGACAATTCCACATTCTGTCACATGCAACCGTTTATCATACTAGCATGGCACTGCATCTCAGCGGGATTGTTAGGCTTGAAGCCCAAAACTGAATGCAGCAGTAACTCAGAAAGAGGCCACATTACAGCTGTAATTGTAGATCTTTTGCAGTGTTTCTGGAGTGCTGTGGTACCAAACCTTGTCTCAACACAGTCCTTGGCACCACTGTAGGTGCTTCAGATGCTAAGACTCTAAGACAGGGGTTCTCAAACTGTGGGGGTTGTGACCCCTCAGGGATCGCGAGGTTATTACTTGGGGGGTCGTGAGCTATCAGCCTCCACCCCCCTGCTTCACCTTCAGCATTTATAATAGTGTTAAATATAAAACATTTATTTTTAATTTATGGGAGGGGGTCACACTCAGAGGCTTGCTGTGTGAAAGGGGTCACCAATGTAAACATTTGAGAACCACTGCTTTAAGACTTCAGCAGCTGGTACATTCCAATGTGCAGTCGCTGACTGCCTTCAAATCCCACGCTTCTCCCAGGGCCCCAGGCACATGGCCACTGTGAGCCACTCCTTCCAACTGCCCCAGAATCCCCTTCTTCTGGCAACTCACCATGTTCCCCACCTAAAGGAAAAGAGCAGCAGCAGACTGTCTGCTTACTGGTTGCTGCTCAAGCGATTTGCTATTTAAACTATAGGTTCTTCCGGAAACGGACTATATCTATCTATGACAGGTTTCACAGTAGCAGCCGCGTTACTCTGTATTCGCAAAAAGAAAAGAAGGGCTTGTGGTACCTTAGAGACTAACCAATTTATTTGAGCATTGAGCTGTAGCTCACAAAAGCTTATGCTCAGATAAATCTGTTAGTCTCTAAGGTGCCACAAGTCCTCCTTTTCTTACATCTATCTATGTACAGTGTCTAGCACAATGGCTGAGGCCTCAGGCACTATAGTAATACAAATGATCACTAAATAAATAATAATATAAGTATATCAGCTAGTATTCAACTACTGTCTCCTGTTCACTACAAAGTCAACTTCAAGGGTTTAGCCGTGATATTCAAAGCCTTCCATAGCTACCTATTAAAGCATGTGTCTTTTTTGAACCATTGTATTGATTTCTACAGCAGGAACTCCCTACTATGTTCTATAGGATGTTTAAAATGTTTAAGTTAACATTTTCGATTAAAATCTGTACAGGTTACCCATAAGGCATACTCACCCTAACTTGATCATCATAATGAAGAGAAAATTTGTTATCTCGGTTTGTTAAACATTATTCTGTAACAATACAGAAGAGTCTGGTAGCATTATGCCATACTGGTGTTTCTCCAGCATAAGACATTTTTCCATAGATTTTTAACATTTTTTAAAGTCAGTTTATTGAAAAACAGTTGCTTTCTGTAATATCACAGATTTATCCAAAGTTTACAATACAATCATTGCTGCTTGCTAGCGAGGAATGATTTATTTGGCCAGTTTTGGCCTTCGTTCCAAAAGGCTGAATGCCAAGTCATTACAGTATATCTGGTGTTCTGTTGTCAAAAATATGATCTAGCATTAGGATACTATTCAGAGACTCTAAGAACTAGAGAGAATAATTGTGGTAAATTAAAATCTCATAAAGTTGTTTTTAATGTCTGTCTTGATGTACGGCAAAAAAGTAGTAATTTATGTGCCGTGAGAACACTTTGATTTTGAGCTTCCTCCCCATCTACATTTTAAAACAATATTAAATTCTATTCCTTGTAGGACTTGAAAAAAATCACATTAAGTATTTGTTGTCACATTACACTTTCTCGTACTACTGTATTTTTAATAAGTCAGAAGAACAGCTCAAACCTTGTGTACAAACCTATTTTCAAGTATTGATTTAAAACTATATGAAACTTGGAAAAAGAAAAGAAAAAGGCAACAGCAAACTGAAGTGCTGGGAGATGCACATGGGGATCTGAATCTAAGGCTACAATCCTGCAAAGACACACACATTGGGTATAACTTTATGCACTTAAAATACATGTTTCGGTCTTTGCAGCAGCTGGGCCTATACTTTGGCCTTGATACTGTGTGTGAAGTTGAACATGTATTTGTTGAATGGAATTGACTCTGGTCAATTTTTCTGGAACATGGCAGTATTTCATTGGGGAAGAAACTACCTGTGCCTTTCAAAACTATCTGGCCAATAACTTTGTGTCATTTCCCAGAGCCCTGCCTGCAAATATAGGTATGTTCCTGAGCATTACGTCACTGTCAAACAACAGTGATTGCCAGAAGCGATGAGTTACTTTCTGGAAGTAGGATTCTGGTACTAATAGTAAGGCTGATGCGCCGATAAGTATGGTAAGACTGATGTGAAGATCGGAAGTGAGATTTATGCAAATATCATGTCCATGTCCTCCTCTTCAAATATTCACCACTTATTTTATAGCGTCAGAAATCATTCACCTTTTACAAGTTGAAAACTCAATAAACAGGGGACCAACGTAGTTGCCGCCTCAGATGATAGTGGTGTGCACTATCTACAAGAAAGTTCACAATAGCAGCAGTACTATGCACTAATGCTTTTGCAAAAAGGAAACCACAGGACCCAGTAGGGAGCATTCAATTGAGAATAAGGGATGCGCTCAGAGGTACTGCTCAGCCTGGTCTGAATCAGCTGACAACGAACAGTTAATGTTCATTAATGTTCCTTGCTTGGGAACATGTCTATGTTCCCAAGCAAGGGGGAATTGAAATGGTTTTAATCACTAGCATACACCTCTGTGTACGTGCACGCACGTGTGCATATGCCCCATGGAAATGGGGGAATACACCAATTTGCCAAATCCCAAGGCTCCATCTAGTAAACCATAGGAGTGACAGCAATACTGTCTAGAACTCCTTCACTCAGGTCTTGTCTACAAAGCAAGTTAGATAATAACACAATATTTTTCCACAGGACTGCTGCCTCATTGAGTGCTATGAATGGACAATGCTCACTTAATTCAATATTTTGTTTTCTCTTTGTTGTTCAATGTGCGGCTATGTGCCGTATTTGCTGCTGTATTCAAACTGTGTTCTGAAGACAGAATTGTTAATTTCCTCATGGACTTTTCTATGGTGCTCATCTCTAATTCTTCATGCTTCATGAAGATTACTAATTGATCTTCTCAGTACCCTTGTGGGATCGGTGTGTGAGTGTGTGGTGGTGGTGGTGGGGGGGGTAGCTCCATTTTACAGTGAGGATCTGAGACAAGAGAGATTAAGATCAAAAGTAGCTACTAGTTTTGGGTATCCAATTTTAGACATCTAGGACCTGATTTTTCATAATACTTAGCATTATATAGCATTTTATATGCTCAAAGCACATATCATTGACTTCAATTGTAGCTGTGTGAGTGCTCAGTATGTCTGCCAACCAGATCTGAGGGTCTCAAGTGAGAAAATGACAAATACACCTCTAAAAAGCTTGGTTTAAGTGATTTGACTAGGATCACATAGGAATTCTGAGACAGGGATGGAATAAAATTCTCTAGGACAATATGCAACTCCCTGAACTGTGAGACTGTCCTCTCTTCCTGTATCCCCCGCCTCATTCATTACGCACCTTCTAACTTCTGCAACAAATGAAACATGGGTCCTACAGAGAATCTCCTTCATAAGACTGATTCATTCCAAGAGCAGGTCCATTCTGTGCACCGAATGAGGCAGCGGTTTCATAGAAAAGAAAAGTCTTTAATTTCATGATCACAAGTATAAGTGGAGCTGAGCAGGAACTGTGTTTTCTGTTTAACATGAAAAATATTCATTTCAGGTCAATCACGCTGTTTTGTTTTGATACAATCAAAACATTTAGTTTAAATTTTGGCAAATAAAAATGTATGGTATAAACAAAGAAAATTTTAAATAAAGAGTAATTTCAAAATAAAAATAAACTAGTTCCATTTTTACATAATTGGACACATTTTTCATTTTTTCCCCCCAAAACAAAATTTCATCGCAATTTACATGTTTGCACTAAAGGTTTTGCTTTTGATGAATCTGAATTTTCCAACAGAAAAACATCCCATCAGAAAATTTCCAACCTGCTCTAATCATAATGCATGCGTGGGGGGGGGGGTGTGAGAGAGAAAGGATGGGCTGAATTAAGGTTGCACACACAAGAGCTACAAGCAGCAAAAGATACTCAGGACCATCAATATTTCAGAAATAACATACTGGAGATACTGCACCACCCCACATATCCTTAAAAATGAAAAATATACTCTCACACAGCATGCTAGTAACTGTTGGCTAACAGGATAAGAGGCAGTTTGTATGGCTCCCTGTAACAGCCACACCTATGTATCATAGAATCATAGAATATCAGGGTTGGAAGGGACCTCAGGAGGTCATCTAGTCCAACCCCCTGCTCAAAGCAGGACCAATTCCCAACTAAATCATCCTTCAACTAAATCATGATTGAAGCAGCAGCAGTCAAACCTGGTGGTTGGAGCAATGGCAGTCATGCCCAGTTGTTGGGCTGGGGACCAGAGCTCAGGTGAAAGCAGGAATCAGGAACCAAGAGCAGGCTTGGAACAAGGCAAAAACATGTGCAGTCTGTCAGAAAAACTAAGCACTGGGGGACAGAAAGATTCTGGTATCTACGAACTGGAGAATACTAAACAACCCATGAATATTGAAGGTAATTATTCTGAAACTGTTAAGGTTTCTGGGGAATACGTACTTCCTTCATGCTGAGATCCTGAAGACTCAACACACTTCATAAAACAGAGTTCATACCTTGTCAGTCTGCATGTGAAATTCACATTTATGTCACTTAGTTTAGCACACAGTTGGATGGAAGATTGTGGCAATATTCATACACACAAGGCTCCCTTTACCCATCCCTGAATGGTTGTCTCTCATTTAATCATTTCCCGGCCATTGCACTGGTGCACCTCAGTTCCTCCTAGTCTCTGCCTGAGGCACATAATAGTTTAGTCTCCTGTGGGTCTCATTTCCATTGCTGGGTTTAGTGTGCGGGTGCTGGGTGGTGTTGGTGGACTGTGATGTACAGCAGGTCAGACTGGATGATCTAATGGTCCTTTCTGGCCTTAAAGTCTACGACTCTACCAGGAACCCTACCTGAGGTGGACAGCACAGTGCACAGCTTTATTATGCAAAGCTTTCTTCACTTTCTGTCCTGAGCCCATCCAAAGGGCAATTTTGTACTAGGGCTGGCTGAAAATTTTCCATCAAAACTGTTTTTCCAAGGGGAAATTGATTTCTGACGAGTGTCTGCTTCCTATAAAAAATTTCAGTTTTTGTCATAGTGTTTCAGATGAAAGTTGAAAGATTTCAACCAAAAAATAGGAGTTTTGGTGTTTCATGTTGTAGTTTGCTCCTTGTGTCCCCATTTTCCTCTATGGGCTGTGATCTGGACTACACTTCCCACAATGAACCATGGCTGGGGACCTCCTACAGTACAACTTGCCTTATCAAAGGGGAACCCATAGTGCTTCATGGGAGATGTAGTCCAATGAGGGATCTGGCCCATAGGAGATCAGGTACGCGAGGAGCAAACTGCAACTCTCATGAGGGATTAAAACTCCCATATTCAGACAAAATCATTTGTTTTCTAGCTAGAATCTTTCAGTTTTGAGTTTACACCAAAAACTCAAGATGAAAGTTTTCATTGAAAATTTGAGTGGGAAACAAAATATTTCAGACTGTCTCTAATAAGCATCTGATTCCAGTTTGACCAGAAAATTAGGGTTCCCACCTCAATTTTTGTGCCAGGTGCCATAGGATTTTTTTAATGACCATGTGTAGTCAGGATCTTGACTTTAAATCTCACAATAACAGTAAGACCTCCCCCCCAAAAAATACCATGTACTGACTCCAGAATCACTATAATTTCCTGCAGTATTTGTGTTTTCCTTAGTGGCCTCCTATCCAAGAATTGACAAGATCCTTATGAAACAATATCACAGTCCATGGCAGTAAGACTGCAAATATATGTAGTGATATTTGTTTCATATGATATTTGGAAACCTAACAATTATTGTATACGTATATATTTAGAGTCATTATAACACTTTTATGGAACATTGTGTCAATGAACTTTCAGGGACTCTTCAGTTTACACACTATTTGCCTGGGAAAAGTGCCCTGTCCAGGTCCTAGGAAGTAAGATGGCATTTTCGTTCGAAAAAAACATGACAAAAGAGTATGTTTACTGCACATGGATTATGTTTCAGAACTATATTATCTGTTCAGTTTTATTTTAATTTTTCTCCAAAATATCCAAAGGCAAATTATAGAATAGTTGCCTACAACAATCCAGATTAAAAACAGAACTGAATTGTTGGAGGAATGAAATAATATGTCCACAATGTCCACTAACTTTTTAATTGTTGTATGCAGTGTTGTTGAAGCCATGTCAGTCCCAGGATATTAGACAAGGTGGGTGTTGCCAAGGTTCCTTCCCCACTCTGAACTCTAGGGTACAGATGTGGGGACCTGCATGAAAACCCCCTAAGCTTATTTTTACTAGCTTAGGTTAAAACTTCCCCAAGGTACAAACTATTTTACCTTTTGCCCTTGGACTTTTCTGCTACCACCACCAAGCGTCTAACAAATATACGTAACAGGGAAAGAGCCCGCTTGGAAACGTCTTTCCCCCCAGAATCCTCCCAAACCCTACACCCCCTTTCCTGGGGAAGGCTTGATAAAAATCCTCACCAATTTGCATAGGTGAACACAGACCCAAACCCTTGGATCTCAAGAACAATAAAAAAAGCAATCAGGTTCTTAAAAGAAGAATTTTAATAGAAGAAAAAGTAAAAGAATCACCTCTGTAAAATCAGGATGGTAAATACCTTACAGGGTAATCAGATTCAAAACAGAGAATCCCTCTAGGCAAATCCTTAAGTTACAAAAAGACACAAAAATGGGAATATACATTCCGTTCAGCACAGCTTATTTTCTCAGCCATTTAAACAAAACAGAATCTAACGCATATCTAGCTAGATTACTTACTAAGTTCTAAGACTCCATTCCTTTCCTGTTCCCAGCAAAAGCCTCACACAGACCAAGAGAACCTTTGTTTCTCCCCCCCCTCCAGCTTTGAAAGTATCTTGTCTCCTCATTGGTCATTTTGGTCAGGTGCCAGCAAGGTTATCCTAGCTTCTTAACCCTTTACAGGTGAAAGGGTTTTTCCTCTGGCCAGGAGGGATTGTAAAGGTGTTTACCCTTCCCTTTATATTTATGACACTAGTATTGGACCAGCTTCTGTTGGTGAAAGAGACAAGCTTTTGACAAGCTGTGACACTCAGAGTAACTTTCCCAGACCTAAAGAAGAGCTCTATATAGCTCTCTCTGACCAACAGAAGAAAAGATATTACCTCACCCACCTTGTCTCTCTAACTTTTTGTTTTCTAACTTTTTCTCCTAGAAGTATTGGTACAAAATTTAACGGAAGAAAAAAATTGCTATGATCCCTTAAAATTACATCCAACAAGAACAGGGTATATTTAGAAATCTGAAATAATAATACTACCACCTTAAAAGGATGTGTTCCATAAGCAGGTCAGCAAACCTCTGTGTAGGCTTATGGTAATCCATAGAGTAGAAGATCATCAGGATTTTCACATCAACAAACCAGCTGAATAGCAGTCTCAATAGCCCATGCACTTTATACTCACAGCAAAACTGATAAAATGTCAGTTCCCCATGAATAATTTATACTCAGCATTCAAAAATTAGAAAGATGCTGTGGAAGGTCAAATTCAGAGCTAGATTTAATAACAATTCAGCTAAATTACAAATAGCTGATACTCTGACCTCTCACTTATTTATGACCTTTTCTCCACAGCAAAAGTTATTCTTTCCGTCTTTTACAGTTAGTAACTAGGATACTTTCCCAAAGAGGGGTTTCTCTACCTCAAACCATATTATCCATCAGCTGCTCCTCTTGCTAAATTTCTTGTTCATCTTAACACGCACTTTATTTGGAAACAAACAAAAATGAGCACATACATTCACAGTCAATTTAAATTGCCAACAAGAAAACAGAAGGAACATGTAAAGGTGGGACCTAGAATCCAGCGGTAATGGTGACTCTGTGTGAAACAGGTGAAAGTGAATCGAGAGCATTTTCTCTTAATTTTCCCTTGAAGTGAGAAATGCATCTGAGTTGGACACTAGCCATATTGGGCCAGATTCACAGCGTAAATCAGTGTAGCTCTTCTAGGTCAATGAAACGATTTCTGCTTACACCCCCTGAGCATCTGGCCCATTGTTGAGTATGAGTAGCCAAACAGTACAGCAGACTCAATAAAACGGGTGGTGTACTAGACCCCACTCCCTCTTAAAGGGGCCAGTCGCCCTGCTGAAAAAAATATAAAGGGAAGAAAAGAAGGAAACTATTTTTGGTGTTGTTTTTGTGGGTGTATATCATATTTGTTCCTGTTAATGTGGGAACGAAGGCTATCTAACCTGGTAACATTTGAGAAATTCTCAAAATGTTGCAAGGAAAACAATGTTTATCATGGATGGCAAAATCTAGCTATAATCTACTTTTTGGAAGTTTGATTTTTAAAAGGTTAAATATAACAAAGCTTAGATATTGTACTCAGACAATGTGTAGTATTTATAGTAGAGGCTATTAACTTCTATTTCCCCTGGCAAGAAAAATACAGCAGAAGAGAAAATAAAACTGTAGGTGAAATCTTGCAATACAGAACAGAATTATCATCACCTCATTTTGTCTACCGATGGAAGGCATCACCAGCCATGGAAACACTAGTTTTTGCTGTTCAGGGCCAAACATAGCCACAAAGATCCAGAAATGGCAGCCAACTCATCTCGCCCTTTCTGATGCTGCAGCCCACTATCACATCCATATCTGAATATTAGTTTTCCGGACATGCTTATGGTCTTACCTATTTATTTTTTCAGCCCTTATTCCTCCATATTCTTCCAGGTGTACTGCCTATCTCTGTACCCTCTGATCAGGTAATTAGATATTTACAGCCACATTTTCCAGTGTCCACTAAGTTTGGTTGCCCAATTTGACATACCTAAGGCTTGATTATCACAGATGCTGAGCATACTGGATTTCAGCTGAAGGCATTGAGACCTGGAGGGTTCAGCATGTGTGAACAAAGTAAGACTCAAGATGTCTCATGTGGGCAGCCAAAAACAGAGGTACCTAAAAGTAGCAGATACCTTTAAAAATGTTGGTTCTAACTGCCAGCCTTTGCACAAACAACATTGAAGAGTGAGGTGAGGTTCCTTTAAAAACTGACCCAAGAGAAACAATTTATGTTTAAAAAAAACCAACAATTTGAAGCACCTTTAGTACTACAGTTCACTGTGTTTTAGAGTATTCCTCTAAACTATAATGTGCACCAACATCAATGTTTAAAATATAATTTTTCTAATTTCTACACTATGCAAAAGGAAAGAAGATAAGAATTCAAAGGGAAGTTGTATTATTCTCATGTTCCCTATTTATTAATACTCCCTGAGCTAGAAAGCAGCGTTCTATCTTTATCACAATTATTTATTTGACCTAAGAGGTAAAGGACAAATTCTGTCCTCATATACATATGCCCAGTTCCCAGTGAACTCAGTGAGAATTGCACACATGTAACTAAGGACAGAAATTTGACCATTATACATTTCTGGGAATGAGTCTGAGCAGGAAGGTGGTACTCTCTAACCCAGAATGCAAAGTGACTTCATGGTGTTTCTTCTTTTTTATACTTGGTTATACAGCAAGGTAGGGAGGGAATCAATCAAGGTTTTCACCACAAATCAAATGCAACTACTATCACTAGAATCTTAGCCGTGCATTAATGTCATATTTGTCTATATGTTACATAGAGTTCAAGGTGCAAATATCTTTTCCTTTCTCCTACATCAGGTCCTCAACTGTTACTGACATATGGTTTGCAGAATGCCTGCAACTGCTCCAGTTTGGACACTTCAAATGCAGGAAGTAATATGTTCTTTGTCTGTTCTGTTAGGCCCCAACACAAAGCCCACTGAAGTCAATTGGCTTTGGGTCAGGATCTTAAATTCTCTCCTGACTGGTCGACCTTGTCTCCAGATCTGCAATAGTACTTTATCTAGAAAGTTTTCAAAAGATAGCTTTAGCACTGCTATGCCATTGAACTCTTTTGTGAATGCTTCTCTGGATCCTCTGTTTTTGCCCTGCTATTTTGTTGTAACTCATTTTTTTGTTAAACCCCAGCCAGGCCTGTATTCACTGCAGTCAGTAGTAATCTTTCCATTGGTTTTAATGGAAGTACAATCAAGCCCTTAGAGTACCTGAAGATTATTCCCTTTTAGACAACAAAATATAGATAGTATTCTTTTTCTTAGGTCCATGAAGCAAATTGTATCATCTGATGCCTTATAGGTTCAAATCCATGTGAGTGCATTTTACTACCGCCCACACTTTACTTCCTGAGTGTTTGGAAAGAAAGCAACAGATGTGCTGCATCAGCACATCATGCAGCAATGCTTTTAACAAGACATAACATGAAAGCATGCAACTTCCTTGTATTTTCCCTGACTTAGAGCATCAACAATATAACCTGTCACATCCAGTTACATTTTGTATTTATATTGTTTAAATTAGTGTACTTCCCCCACAACCTTATTTCTAATATGATAGCCTAAGAATGCTGGCAAAGATGATCCTTTGTAATCTAACTAATCACAAAGAGTTCAAAGTATTACATTGTTTAATCTTTCTACACAATGAGCATTTGTTTGGTCATTTTTTCCTTTGCCAAATAACCCTTTTTTCTGCTGTCTTCCAAGATCTACAGTAAGGTCTTTTTCTAGGAAGAAAACAGGTTAATAAATAATATCAAGTCTGAGGTTTATTGGCCTTTTTTGTCATTCACCTCCAGTGGGAATTATAGCAAGGAACAGTTGCCCTTGTTAACCTGCAAACATTTTTCACTCAGTTAGGTCATTGACTCTGGCTCAAGGGTCCAATTTTCCTTTCATTCATTAAGCACATTGGGAAGCGGAGTTCCTAACCCTTTCCAGTCTAAATGTGGAACAATCACATCCCCTCACAATCAAATTCCAATGTGCTGGGACCTTTACGTTTCACTGTGATCTCTCAGTGACGCAAGTTTTTAACAATTGAAGGATATTAAGTCAAAAAGTTGTTTTCTAATTGGAGGAGCTCAGGGGATTTCAAATAAATGAACTCTTATAAAGTGGAAGCTGATACATGTGCCTTTCCAATTATTTTTGTTTAAATCAGGGGAGAGGGCACTGCTAATCTCAGAAAGCAGATTCCAGAAGCTCTTTTTGGGAATTTGGGCTGCTAAGCATAACAGATCTGAGCATACACAAACATTATCGCTTTGCAGAGATGAAATGACAGTCTAATATGTCATTTTTCCAGATGGTATAATATTTACAAAACAATATTATTGCAATTAAAATAAAAACCTAGGTAGTATAGCTAATACATTATTAGCCCTTTAGGAATCTTCAAAGTAAAAGGAGGGAGAGCTATTGTTTCCTGTTCAGTAAGAGCTTATGTTGTCTGACTCTCTGTTGCATTACTTTGATGGATATGATTTGAAATTTTTAAAACTATAAATTTTATTATTATTTATATAAAAGTCTGTGTACGTGGCAGAGATAGGATTGGCTGTGGAAAACACAGTTCAAACCTTCCATCTTGAAGATCTAACAGCCTTTGGATTTGAGTTAGAACAGCACCATACCATGCAGGATAAACAACAGCAAGTGTTCTTTTCAGGTTGACTACATGGATGAATCTGTCAAATATTTGTGAAGAGGAAGGAGAGGATGCTTGATGTATGTTGATTGGGAGGTGGATCCATGAATGATGTGGAAGAATGAAAGACGCTGAAATGAAACAAAGTACCAAAACGAGGTACTCAGCAGAAGCTTTAGTGGAGAAAATGCACTGGGATATGGTATAGGAGAAGAAAAAATAGCTAAAATTTAGGGGAAAAAGAAAAACTTGAACTTCACTTGAACTCAGTAGAAGCCATCATAGAAATGTGGTCAAGAGAAAGGACAAGATAATTTTTGCAGCAGATTGACATGAGAGGAGGACTGGAAAGGAGATTACAAATAGTCAAGGTAGTAGAACGAAAATTTTGGCAGTGGAGGAAAAAAAGGACAGAGGGCATTTTGGAGCAGTGAGAGAAATGAGAGTATTTACTGGATGTGTGGAGAGAAGTCATTATAAATGGTGACTCACTTGCAAACTTGAGAGATGGGAAGGCTGCTAGTGCTGTTGCCAGTAACAGAAAATGAGGAAGAGGTGAGAGTGCGGGGTGGGTGCAGCAAAGAGAGACTAATTTTATTTTGGAAATGTTGAGTTTGTGGTGGTACGTAAGAACGGCCATAATGCGTGAGAGCAATGGCCCATCTAGACCAGTATCCTGTCTTCTGACAGTGGTCAATGATGCTTCAGAGGGAATGAACAGAACAGGTAATCATCAAGTGATTCATTCCCTGTCACCCATTTCCTGCTTCTGGCAAACAGAGGGCAGGGACACTTCAGAGCATGGTTTTGCATACCTGCCCATCTTGACTAATAGCCTATCCTCCATGAACTTATCTAGTTCTTTTTTGAAGCCTGTTATACTCTTGGCCTTCACATCATCATCTGGCAAGGAGTTCCACAGGTTGACTGCGTGTTGTATGAAAAAATACTTCCTTTCATTTGTTTTCAACCTCGTGACTATTAATTTCATTTGGTGACCCCTAGTTCTTGTGTTATGAAGAGTAAATAACACTTCCTTATTTACTTTCTCCCCACCAGTCAGGATTTTATAGATCTCTATCATATTACACCTTAGTCATCTGTTTTCCAAGATGAAAAGTCCCAGTCTTATTAATCTCTCCTCATATGGAAGCTGTTCCATACCCCTAATCATTTTTGTTGCTCTTTTCTGCACCTTTTCAATTTCCAGTATATCTTTTTTGCAAGGGGGTGACCAGATCTGCACACACTATTCAAGATGCAGGTTTACCATGGATTTTATAGGCAATATGATATTTTCTGTCTTATTATGTATACCTTTCCTAATGATTCCCATCATGGTTAACTTTTTTGACTGCCGCTGCAGATTGAGTGGATATTTTCAGAGAACTATCCACAATGACTCCAAGATCTCTTTCTTGAGTGATAACAGCTAATTTAGACTCCATTTTATATGTATAGTTGGGATTATGTCTTCCAATGTGCAGTACTTTGCATTTATCAACATTGGAATTTCATCTGCTATTTTGTTCCCAGTCACCCAGTTTTGTGAGATTCCTTTGTAACTCTTCACAGTCTGCTTTGGACTTAACTGTCTTGAGTAGTTTTGTATTGTCTGCAAATTTTGCCACTATTTCCCTCTTTTCCCAGATCATTTATGAATATGTTGAACAGCAGTGGTCCCGGTATAGACCCTTGGGGGACACCACTATTTACCTCTCTCCATTCTGAAAGCTGACCATTTATCCTACCCTTTGTTTCCTATCTTTTAACCAGTTACTAATCCCAGAGAGGATCTTGTCTCTTACCCCATAATAGCTTACTTTGCTTAAAAGCCTTTGGTAGGGAACCTTGTCAAAGGCTTTCTGAAAATTTAAGTACACTGGATCACCCTTGCCCACATGCTTTTTGACTACTTCAAAGAATTCTGGTAGATTAGTGAGGCATGATTTCCCTTTAAAAAAACCATGTTGATTCTTCCCCAACAAATCATATTAATTTATGTGTCTGATAATTCTGTTATTTACTATAGTTTCAACCAATTTGCCTGGTACTGAAGTTAGGCTTACCAGCCTGTAATTGCTGCGATTGCCTCTGGAGCCTTTTTTAAAAATTGGCGTCACATTAGCTATCCTCCAGTCATCTGGTACAGAAGCTGATTTAAGTGATGGGTTACATACCACACTTCTGAAATTTCACATTTGAGTTCCTTCAGAATTCTTGGGTGAATACCATCTGGTCCTGTGACTTATTACGGCTTAATTTATCAATTTGTTCCAAAACCTCCTCTAACGACACCTCAATCTGGGACAGTTCCCAGATTTGTCACCTAAAAAGAATGGCTCAGGTTTGGGAATTTCCCTCACATCCTCAGCTGTGAAGACCGGTGGAAAGAATTCATTTACTTTCTCCACAATAGCATGATCATCCTTGAGTGCTCCTTTAGCATCTCGATCATCAAGGGGCCCCACTGGTTTTTTTTTTTTAGCAGGCTTCCTGCTTCTGATGAACTTAAAATATTTTTTGCTGTTACTTTTTGAGTCTTTGGCAAGCTGTTCTTCAAATTCCTTTTTGGCCTTCCTAATTATATTTTTGCACTTCACTTGACAGAGTTTGTGCTCCTTTCTATTTTCCTAAATAGGATTTAACTTTCACTTTTTAAAGGATGTCTTTTTGCTTCTATCTGCTCCTTTTACTGTGTTGTTTAGCCATGGTGGCACTTTTTTGGTCCTCTTACTATGTTTTTGTTAATTTTGGGGTATACATTTAAATTGAGCCTCTATTATGGTGTCTTTAAAAAGTTTCCATGCAGTTTACAGGGATTTCACTTTTGGCCCTATACCTTTTAATTTCTGTTTAACTAACTTCCTCATATTTGTGTAGTTCCCCTTTCTGTAATTAAACGCTACCAGTGTGAGCTACATTGGCACCCTCCTCCCCACAGGGTGTTAAATTTTATTTTGTTATGGTCAGTATTACTAAGCGGTTCAGCTATATTCACCTCTTGGACCTGATCCTATGCTCCACTTAGGACTAAATCAAGAAGTGCCTCTCCTCTTGTGGTTCCAGGACTACTTACTCCAAGAAGCAGTTATTGAAGGTGTCAAGAAACTTTATCTCTGCATCCCATCCTGAGGTGACATGTCCCCCGTCAATATGGGGATAGTTGAAATCCCCCATTAATTATTGAAATTTTTTAATGTTAATAGCCTCTCTACTCTCCCTGAGCATTTCACAATCACTATCACCATCGTGGTCAGGTGGTCGGTAATATATCCCTAGTGCTATATTCTTTATTTTTCAAGCATAGAATGACTATCCATAGATGGTAAGGCATCCATGAAGAGGTATCAGAGAGACCAATGGAGCTAGAGTATTGTACCGAGGAGATGAAGAGGTAGATTTGGGAATTACATCATAGGTACAATTGCTGGAGCCAGTGGAATATATGAAACTTCCCAGAGGGGTCAGAGCTGTAGGGGATTCCACCAGAAAAGGGAAAATCCCAGATGGAGTTTTTGAAATATCCACATTAGAAAATGTTAGACTCATTGCTGCTACTGTAGCCCAAAGCCTGATAATGCAACACTGTACTATTTTTAAATCCAAAGAAAGGGAGGAGCAGCAGCGGGCTGGAGACATTGGTTGAATCTCATGTCTTTGCACATATGCAGATAGCGGAACTCAACTAGAAGGGCCCAGAAACATCTAGGAGAAGGGTGTAGTGATTAGTAGGTATGCTCAGTAGTGTTCCTTGAGTCTCTTTATAGAAAGCCATCATTTTGTGATGTCTGACACATTCACAGCTCATGCATGCAAGAGGTTATAAATGCAGCTGGTTGGAAAAATATCAATGAAACTTTTTTTTCTAATCAAAATTTGCCAATGCTTTGAAATTGAAACACTCCGTGGGCCTGCGTTATTTTAACAACATTCAGCTGGAAGCCAGGCCAGTCTCTGATGGACCCCTGCCTGCTAGGCAGGTATTGAAACTTTGCTGGGTTTCCTACCAGCTTGCTCACCTCACTCCTCAGCAGCCCATTTGGAGGGCTGATGGGGAGCTGACAGTTTGGAAGTCCTAGGAGTCGCTGCTCCCAGCTCCTTGGTGGACAGCCTGCCAGGCTAAAATCTGTCTCACCTCTCATTCCCCCCCAAAATCCCTCTTCATGCAATTTTTGTGGAAACTGCTCTGTCTCCATGAAAGGTTTCGGCTTTGACAGAACAGCATATTGCACAGAAATTCCATTCAGGCAAAAATGTTTGCCCAGGTCTACATTGCAGGAAGCCAGGAGCCGAGGCAGCTGCCTTGGAGCCAGGGCTCCCAACAGAGCTGGAAGGATAACAATAATTCCATTTCATGGAGAATTTCCTAAATTTTTTATTTTTGTTCCGAATCGGAATTAAGCCATATTTTGAAATCTCAAAATCCGCTGCAAAACAGTATTACTGTACTCTCCTCAGCTGTAGTCACAAATACAGGAGTTATCGGGAGCTCAATGGACTTGACAGAAGAATAAGACCTGACTCATGAAAGGTGTTGGTGCCGCTGGGTCTCAAAAGCTGTAACCTTTGGCTATAGGCTATGTTTTTTCAATTTAACCAACTCTTGCCATTTTATTTTGGGTCCTGGGAGTTTAGTGGTCCTGTTAAATCTCCAGCCTGTTGGAGTCCTCGGCAGACATGAGAATCTCATCTTTCATGTTTTCTAAAGTTTTAAGCCCTCATACTTGCAGAGGAAAAGGTTAAAAATATGAACCCTAAAGGCGCATACAGCAGACAGTAAATCAAAAGAACCCCTTATTTAGTTGCCTTAACTCATGAGATTTAAAAACTATTTCATGAATTTTTGGGAGCCTTATATGATTTTTGAATACAGTCACTGTTGCCAGTATACACAAGCTGACAAAAGCCAGTCGCTTATTAAGTGAAGGACTGAATGCTGTTAGCTGTAAGGAGCCACTGGACTTTTGTTTGCTACTGGTGTGAGTATTTAGATAATCATAGAGGATCAGAAGGGACCTCAGGAGGTCATCTAGTGCAACCCCCTGCTCAAAGCAGGACCAATCCCCAGTTTTTGCCCCAGATCCCTAAATGGCCCCCTCAAGGATTGAACTCACAACCCTGGGTTTAGGAGGCCAATGCTCAAACCACTGAGCTATCCCTCCCCCATAATGACTGAGACTGCGGTTTGTTTCCCCCTCCCCCCAAACTGTGAAGAAAGCTGAGTGACACACAATATATTTTAGGCTACACGATAGCCTGAAATCATCTCTGAAATAAGACCGGGGAGGAAGAATACGCTCATATGCATTTGTTAAAGCATAGAATGTAATACTGAAACTTTACATTGTAATGCAAGTGTTACAAGTCAAACTTTCAATCCATGAATGTATATGGTAATAACAGCAGAGTGGTGCTAGTCTGTTTTGGGAGAAAAACCATATAGATTTAAAACAAATGCTATTTAGGTAAAGACTTAAGAAATATTCCAAATACTGTTTACAGTTTGAGTATATTGTATGTGCATGTTTGTTTACTATGCAGCGGTGTGGTTCTCTGTCTTTGAAAGTGCTTGGAAACTGTTATTAGCACCTACAATCAGAATTCTCAACCCCTTTTTGATGGTGTAATGCTTTCCAAAAATTTAAAAAAAGACAGAAAGACAGCAAAAAGTTAAACTGAGGTGCAGGAAAGCAGCATGTGACAACAGTGATAGCCCTGTTGGTCACACTTTGCCTCCAGCCCCCCTTCATGCCCCAGGACTGTGCAGGGGAAAAGCCATAGATTCATGGAGTCTCTCTTCCGCCCACAATGAGAGGTTGGAGAAAAGCTTCGGAAGGAGCCAGGCAGAGACTGAGGGAGGGACCAATGAACATGGATGATATAATCAGATTATTTTCTACAGCTGTGATAGGATATTCTCTCCCTAGAACTGATTGGCTATTTCCGCCAACCCCTTCCACCCCCTCTCTCCATCCTCTTCACCTCAGTCTCACTTCATATCTGCCTGTGCCCTTACTCCCCTGCTAACTCCCCTCAAAACCCCTCCCTTCAATAGCCCTCTCCCTTCCCTTCCCATTTAGCTATAACCCCATCCAACTAACTCCCCTGCCTCCATCCCAAATCTCATCAAACTAAAGTGACGGTCAATCACATCAATCACTTTTGCTTGTATGCTATACCCATTTTCCCTATCCTCCGTCTATCCTATTAGATTATAAACTCTTTATGACAAAAGACTGTACTACTTTGTGGTTGTGCGGTACAATTGGACCTTGATTGTGGCTGGTCCCTAAGCCAAGTGTAACAAACATTATAAGAAGTGTACAAAACTTGCACCCATCACTTGTTACACTTGCAAAACTGGGTCTACCTGGCATTCAAGTTGCTACAGTAAAATCCTTAAATCCTATTAATGTTGTTTGCCACACAAGAAACAAAAATGTTTGGAGACAAGGTAGTAAAAAACTTTATTCTCAAATTGGGTTCAATCCTGAAGTCTTTAGTCAGGCAAATGTCCCATGGAAGACTAGAGTGAGGACTTCAGGATCTGATTCACTATATTTGGCTAGTGATATAAAGACCTATCAAAATATCATTTAAAAAAGGATATCAAATAGATCTTAGATACTGCATTACCAAGTGGGAGACAGATGGTGTGGCTGACACTTTGCATAGCAGTGTATACAAATCAGATTGGGGAAGGAATGCATGCTGGAAACTCTTTTATATCATAATGATATTGTCAAAATTAATTTAATAGTTAGAGAGATTTAGAAGGAGTTTGTGGTACTTCCACATAAAATATAAATACTTTTGGTCACATGACTCCTTTAAAAATATACAACTAAAATGTGCAACTACTGGTATGCATATATGTGCTAGTTACAAATCTACTAAGCTGCACTAGCTGAACCTTTACAGTAGTCCCCAACTGCAACATGTTACTGTAGTCCAACCTAAACGATGTAGTGAGGGCCTCATCAGCAAGGAAAGGCCACAAACGCATCACTAATTGCAGGTGGGGGAGGGGAGAGGAGGAAGAGTGGGACAAGTAACCATTTCGCTAAGTATTGTCAAGACCAAAAGCATCCTGAGAGTGTAGCTCTTATTAAGAAGGTTCATCATAAGGTCTTAATAGATGGAGCAGTCACAAACCATGTCAGTGTAATTAGTTCCTTCCTCTTCCGACTAGAATCAACTCTATTTTATCCAGAATGTGTTCCAGCTAACTTGTTCTTATCAAGGTTCCTCACTTGGTTATTGGAAGGTAGGGCCAGTCAAAACACATCAATGGCTTCTTACATGCCAGTTCGATTAGGCCCCCACCCCATGTAACTTGAGCCCGGACACCACCACCCACAGGATGTGGGAAGCCTCAGAAAGCCCACCTACTTGCCATCATCTCCCAAGAGTGGCCCTGGAACTCTCCTTGGGTCATGCATAATCTGAAGGGAAGCCCATTGGAAGTGTCCCCTTTGGGAGTACCATCATCCATGTGAGTGGGAAGCCACCTAGAATCCTGTTTCAGGTACACCATGACACATGATGCTACCAGGAAGCCCCTCTAAAGAGTGCTATTACCCCAACAAATCTTATTCTCTCACACACCCCAAGTGAGAGGGGGTATTCACAGTGCTTACTCTCCTGCTAAGGACCAATGCTGCATGCTTCATGGGCCTAGTAGGCTTTGCTCCACCCCAAGACTCAGCAGCTCACCCTGATATATGAGATGAAGAGCTGAGCATATTCAGACCAGTTTCTCTTCCTCCCTGTCTGCCGAGGCCTGGGGGTAGCGAGAAAGAAAAGAAGCTGCATCCCAAGATCTGACAAAAAGGAGGTACAGAGCTGAATGTTAGCATACTGCAGCCCAAACACCTCAGTCTCCCCTATTGGCCTGTACAGTACATTGGGCAGGAAGAGTGACAGAATGGAACCCTGAGTCCATGGCAGGGTCTGAGAGTGCATAAGAGCTTTCGGGGCGATAATCTAAGACCTCTCAGAAAAAGGAAGGCAAGTTCCAGGGATGACCCACTTTCTTCACCTCTGCCAGTACGGTTTTAGAACGTGTTAATAACATGGTTCACTGGGTGGTGGAATGGAGGGAAGTGCTGTCCAAAATGTTCAGGAGATAATGTTAGAACCAAGCTAATAGTAATGTATTTTGCTAGCATGGAGTGAAGGTGGGACCATAGCATTAAAATTGTTTCAGGAAACATTTTGAAGCTTCTAAAAGCTTCAAGTGAGTGAGAAACTACTCAACATATTCTTCAGTTAAAACAGGTTTCCACTGAAAGTTACCATGAACTAGTCTCTAAGGTGCCACAAGTACTCCTTTTCTCTTTTTTCCTTATCTCATTTCCATATCTAGCAACTGTTCGCTCTCTCTGATCTGTGGACATGCCTTGAGAGACTAGGTTTCTGTGTTCTGACTAAGCTAGGATTGTATACTGGTTGCTCTCTTCCCAGTATCAGAGGGGTGAACAGTCTACTACAGGTAAAGACTCATGGATCATTACAATATCTCTGTTTACGTGCTCCCAACATCATTCCCACTCTTCTAGAGTCAGAGAGTTTTGATTTTCCATTTTGGTTCCAGACCTATGTGAACATATAAAAAGGACAAAAAAAGGGATTTTAGGGTCAAATTCTGTAACAACCTCCACGTTTATAATTGCTATTTTGTACCTAGAGTTAGTTGTGAGCACAGATTTACAGATGCAAAGGAGAATATTTGCATGTCTAACTGCAAACAAGGTAGATGGGCTTCCAAATACCATCATCTGTACCAGTTATTAATTGCTTGTGGCACTATAGCTGCTCTTTGGAAGCTTCCCACCCACCCCCATCCACTTACATTTTTTGTTAAACTAAATGAAGATTAGTCTCCTTTTTCCTGTATATTTGTCTCTTGTATAATATTTGTTTTCTCGGTCTTTCATGTTTGCATAAAAATCCTGTAGCACTCAAGTATGCAGATAGAAAAATAAAAAGATTAATAATGTAAACTGAAAACTCAAAAGAAAAATAACTGTACTGAAAACTTTGAGAGCCCTGCAAGGGTTTAAAAGGTTACAAACTGAAAGGACAAGGGTTTCTGGAAGCAGACTTATGAGTAAACAACTTCATCATGACCTCATGCTCCTGTACAGAGCGAAGAGGAGGGGATGGACCTGTTAGTCAGGCAGGACGTTACAAGAACTCTGAGCTAAAAAACAGCAAAGAAAGGCAATATTTGAATGTCTGCACTTGAAGCTGAAGAGGAGGAATCTCCAAGGACTAACTGGAGGGAAGAAACTGCATTACAACATTTTCCTGGCCTGTATGCCTGAGAGGGGAAGTAAGCAGAACTCAGACCAGTGCCAAATCACCAGGACTCACTGAAGCTGACTGCCTGCCAGAACATCCTCCAAATTGAACAAGAGGGAACAGAGGCAACAATGACCCTCTTTTTGTAATCTTTGTTAACTGGAGGCTGAAAAGCAGCAAGACCTAGGGACTGACTTGGAGATGATCCATGTGAAATTGCCGAGTTGTCCACAGGAAAAAAAAAACCCACTCTGAACATTGCATGAGAAGACTGAACGGTGAGGGATCTGAACTGTCAGCTGACACCTAAAAGTAGAAGCAGGTATAGAAGTCTCCCACCAGGCAGGATAATTAGCAATGTTAGAAAGGAACTGCTGCTAACTGACCTCGGGGGGAGCCACATGATTATTATTGTTCAAGCCCTCAGAAATGCGCTAAGCACCTAATAAATGAGTAAAGACACGATTCCTGTCCCAGAGACTATAGGGACTAAGTCTAACATGACACAACACAGGAAGGTAGTAAACAGGTCAGAAGAGAAGGGGAATCCACACCAATCAGTATTGACCAGAGTGGAAGAGGGTCCAAGAAGCTACCTAGAACACGTTAACTGAAAAAGTATTAGGGCAAAGTCAAAAGGACAGAGTCAGGTTCAGAAAGAATAGGAGCTATGAGTCAGTAAAAAAAAAAGCCTTCAGGGAGAAAGTGTTGTTGCAAGCAGCAAAGGGTGTTTATTCTAGAGAACAAACTAGGGGCCAAGGACAGGAGATTCAATAACAGATCCAGTGACTGTTTCAGGATGCCATAAATCCCATGGCATATGACCCTATACATAATTAAAATTATTGAATAAATTCACTCTCCTCAGAGTAATGGATTGCTTTCACATGGTAACCAAAACACTTGCTAGTAGTTATGCTGTGGAGCCCACTAAGAAATCTATACTTGCAAGTGGCAATGTTTTGGGGAATGAAATAAAGAAATGACGACCTCTTCCTCCCTCATCCCAAAAGGCAGAGCTGGGGTTCAGGAGCAAGCTATGAATATTGGGTTTTATTTATATATTAACTTGCCTCCACTGGAAGTCTTGTCTTTCAATATAAGTTCAAAGAGGGACCCTGTGCTTAGAGAATATATAAGAACAGCATTTCTGCCCTGCAAAAACCCCAGAAAAGGTTCTCTGACCTTGTAGTGGTTTGTAGAAATAATTGCTCCATGTGAACATTTGCCTCATACATTTGTCCTAGCTTGTTACATGTTTGTGCTCAAAGGATTCATTTCTCATTTCATGCTAGTAATAAACATTTTTCCTTTAATGTAAAATATAAATATAAAAGCCTAAAAGGCATCTGCATATATGATCATACAGAATTGCTTTTCCATTCTTGAGCTGTGAAGTGTTACTCCTATCATGGCACCTATATAGAAAGAAGATAGAGAAAGAAAGCATATTCCTGGGACAATGTAAACACCATCAGAGCTAGTGAGTAGGAATGGACAACAGAGGATAGAAGTGGAACCAATAACCTTCCTCATATATATCAAGCACACTGTAATTGGGTCACAGAGGATTAAAAGAAACATTGCAGTGAAGCTAAACAGGGTGTTAAAAGGGTAGCATGTGGGGTTATACAGTAAATAGGGAATGCAGAGCTGTATGTTTATTGTGGATGAAGAAAGAAATTGAATTCCAAGTTCTGCATCCCAAACTAAAGAAAAGCTGATCTCATAACAGTTATCTGAGGAGCAGTCTTTGCTGCACATGTGACATCAATAATTTGGGTTCTAAATGGCTGAAAAATGAGAGCCCTTTTCTCTTGCCATACATGCCAACCCAGAGAGCTGCTGCTATGCCAGTCGGCACAGAAAAGCTCAGAGTGCACATTTGTATGTTTGCAACAAGTATAACCTAAGTAAAATAATGCATTGAGGGAAGACAGCAACGCAATGCCAAAGCCATAGCAAAAAACTCAGATTTCTTGAGGATGCACTTGTAAGAGTCTTCATCTTAAAAAGGACATTATGAAGAGAGAATTGTATAAGAATATGTAACTGTTAGGCTAATACAATTGTAATGATATGCTTTAAAAAGATAATTACACTAAAAAAATCATTTGGTGCTTATTCTGCATTATTGGTAGGTGAATGCACAGCAATCAAACCTATTGTGAGGAACCACAAAAAACACTGAATTTTATATCATTACTGTGCATACTTTACCCCATTAATTCTTTTCAAAAGTGTTGTCAGGCAATTGGCTCGACTACAAGAATAGTCTGAGCTATGGAAAGACATGTGAACTCAAGCCTGAAGTGGTATTTAAAGGGAAACAGACTATAGAAAAGACTAAGGCTTGTGGTGGTGATGGAAAAACGTATACAAATTTAGGGACTATTGGCTAATCACAGAGAAAGGATTTTCTGTAAATGAAATAGACTCCAGTCATATAATTAATGTTATGAGTTCATTCTGTTGCATCCTTTGTATCAACTGCACCTAGCATTCTCACTTCATGGGCAGGTCAATCAAAAAGACTGACAACTGCCATCTTTAAAATGCTAAGGGAAAACAGTTGTTATTAAAATAGAGAATAGCAGCAATCCATATCAGACGACCACAATGTTGCACAACTCTTGAAGTCTTTGCTGTACTGAGACCCAGTCCAGCCCTCACACAGAGCTTGAATTAGAGAACAAATTGTTAAAAAATAAAATAAAAAAGATGGTATGTCTAAATGTGGCCTGGAGATCTTTCAGTGTAGTTGGTTGCTCTGCCAGCTGTATAGGACAGAGTTGATTGAAAAAAATGGAATTTCCATCTTATAGGAAATTCTGATATTTCAACATTTGTTTTCATCAGGAATTGGGACCAAAAAAAATCATTTAAACATTAGAACAAACATTTCCAAATGATATATTTCAGAATTCCTGAATCAAGAGGTTGTGTCATGTTTGTCAATTTGTAATGAAATAAGAAAACATATTCTGTTGGAGTCCTGCCAGGAAGCAAGGCCATCTCCTAAGATGTACCATGAGGGCTACATCTTCCAGGGACAGACTGTGATTCATCATGGGAGATATAGTCCAGACAGGGAGCAGAGCCCATGGGAGAGAATAGTGGCATGAAGGATCCAGAACTGCATCTCCCAGGGGGCAATGTGGCAGCTCAGGGAGATGCAAAGATTAATGCAACATACAACATGAAATAAAATGTTCTTTTTATTCCCCCCCAAAAAAGATTTATTTTGGTGGAGTTTTCCCCTCCCCTCCCACCATGGAAAATTCCTATTTCAACAAAACAAAAAAATGGGGAGAAAGTTTTGTTTGAAGTTAGACCATCCCATCAATTGAAAGCACTGCTTACCGTATGTCAATATAAATAATAAGCACCCAAAATGTTTTTGTATATATACACAACATACAATAAAATTTATATACATTAAAAACATTAAGGATTCAAAGTCAAGCACTCAAAATTTAGGAAATACCAGTATTAAGGTCAACCTTACTTAATACCCCCCATCCCCTGGGCATGTGTTATGATATAGTATTTACTTCCATGATCACCTATAATTTTTTCCACAGGATGCCTAGGATTATTCAGTACTTAGGGTGGAAGGTACTCTGGAAATGGAACAGTATTCCATAATGAATAACTTCACCCTCACTCATTACAGAAGTTGCAAGTGATTTAGTGAATGAGGCTGGGGATTGCAGGAAGAGAAAGAGTGGTCACATAGCTTGTGCAGTTAAATGGTACTTAGAGAACTGGATTCTATCCTTGCCTCTTCCACAGAATTCCTATGTGATTCTAGGCAAATTACTTAAAACAACATTTTCACAGGTGGCTCCTAACTGTGTTCCTCATTTTCTGGGTGCCCAACTTGAGACCTCTGGGTCTCATTTTCAGTGCTCTGAAAAGTCAGGCCACAACTGTCTCAAGTTGGGCACCTAAAATTAGTGGTGACTTTTGTAAATTATGGGTTTACTCTTGCGGGGCCTCGGCTCCTCATCCATACAAATCCCTGCCTGCCTCAGATGTGTTCAATAGATAAATTCATTCATTCATGTTTATGAGGCTCATATAGTATGCTAACAAGTGCCATAGAAGAGACTGTAATAAAGTTAATAATTCCATATTTAGTGCAAGGTTTGAATGGTGTGCAGTAAATGAAGTATGGGACCACACACTGAATGATGAAGAGAAATATTCAGCAGCTGCCTCATTCCTTGTGAACTGTCCCTCCTGCGTTCCTATGGAAAAAGCAATATGTGATATTGTAATTAAAGACTGTCACAAAGCGTACACAGTACAAGGCTACCCGGGCAACTTAAATTCTAGCATTTCCTAACTTTTGAGTGGTTGCTTTTTCAACCTTAATGTTCTTTTAAAAGAATATTGTGTGTACACATTGTGATACAGTCTTTAATTACACAATACATAAACTGAGATGTATATGCTGTAGTGAGCTCAAAGGGGGCTCTGGAATTGATCGCACACTTAAATTTACACGCATTCTCTCCTGTGTGAGGTACCATACATTGATATACAGATCAGTCCAATTCTCAAAAAAAGAGTAGAATAAGTCCTTAAAATATTCAGAAGGAAAGTTATGCAGATCTTAAAGAAATGAAATAAAGTTTGTACCATTGCTGTTATGAAGTTCACTATTAATTTTAGTTTCAGAAGGCTTGTTATATTGTGTCAAACTGACTTTGAAGACTACTGCAGTGTTGATATGTGAATCTCATTTGGAGGATTTGCAAGCTGTGGAACTAGCAAGATAACAGGTAACAGAGGAGTGAATCATTTACATGATCTCTCTGGTTTCATCGTAACATAATGCTTAAAAAAAAGCAAAAAATAAAATGCAAACCAATCCAGGCATACCAGGGTGTCAAGGAGAAAAAGACAGCTAAACAGATGTGGAATCAAACCAGATTTTTTTTTTAATTATTTAGTTTTCAAAGGGAATGTAATGACTATGAATGTTGCTTAATTAAACAAGACTGAAGGTTAAAATCATCTAATTTTCCATACAAGTAGAGTCGCCAGGCGTCTGGTTTTCAACCGGAATGCCAAGTCGAAAAGAGACCCTGGCGGCTCCGGTCAGCACTGCTGACCGAACCATTAAAAGTCCAGTCGGCGGCATAGCAGGGCTAAAGCAGGCTCCCTGCCTGCCCTGGCTCTGTGCAACTCCTCAGAAAGCTGGCATGTCCAGCCCCTAGGCAGAGGGGCTGCCAGGGAAACTCCGCGCACTGCCCCTGGGGGTGGCTCCCGTGAGTGTGGGCAGCACACACTTGGCTATACCTCTGACTAGGGGCTGGACATGCTGGCTGCTTCTGGGAGCAGTGCAGAGCCAAGGCAGGCAGGGAGCCTGCCTTAGCTCCGCTGTGCTGCTGACTGGGAGCTGCCTCAGGTAAGCACCACCCACCAGGAGCCTGCACCCCAAACCTCCTGCCCCAGGTCGGAACTCCCTCCCATACCCTAACTCCTTCCTAGAGTCCGCACCTTGAACCCTCTGCCCCAGGTTGGAACCCCCTCCTGCACCCTAACTCCCTCAGAGCCTGCACCCCAACCCCGTCCCAGCCCTGAGCCCCCTCCTGCAACCAAACTCCATCCTGGAGCCCGCACCCCAACTCCCTGTCCAAGCCCCGAGCCCCCTCCCAGAGTCCGCATATCCTCTCATATCCCAACCTCCTGCCCCAGCCCGGAGCCCCCTCCTGCACCCCAAACCCCTCTTCCCTGGCCCCACCCCAAAGCCCATACCCCCAGCCAGAGCCTGCACCCCCTTCCACACTTCAACCCCTTGTCCCTGCACTCCAAATCCCTTGGCTCCAGTCTGGAGCCCCCTTCCGCACCCTGAACCTCTAATTTCTGGCCCTACCCTGGAGCCTGCACCCCCCAGCCAGAGATATCACCCCCTCCCACACCCCAACCCTCTGCCCCAGCCTGGAGCCCCCTTCTGCACCCTGAACCTCTCATTTCTGGCCCCACCCTGGAGCCTGCACACCTAGCTGGAGCCCCGCATCCCAACCCTCTGCCCCAGCCCACTGAAAGTGAGTGAGAGTAGGGGAGAGTGAGCAATAGAGGGATGGGGGTGGGAGTGCGTGTGGCTTCAGAGAAGGGGTGGGGCAGGGGCAGGAGCTTGGGGAAGGGCCAGAGCAGGGGGCAGGACAAATGGGAGGGGACTGTTGCCCCCTTACGGGCGTGTTTTGGTTGGCTAGCTCCCAGTACTAAAAAGGGGCAAGGGTCGATGGGGAATCAGGACCCTGAGACTGACAGCCCCCAGGAACAATGGGGAGAGGCCAATGCCTCAGGTCAGCCTGAATGACAGGGCGAGCAGGCTAATCAAGGAGTCAGGGAGGTCCCGTCCTCCATGTGAGCTGGATTTGCCTGGGTCAGCCAGAGTGGGGCCAAGCTAAGGAGAAAGCAGGGGCCCAAGCTGAGCTGGGGAGCAGAGCTGTGCCAGATCCAGAGGCACAGCCCAGAGAGAGCAGACCCTGTCCTGGGAGCAGAGCTGCAGCAACCAGAGCCAGAGGGGCCAGAAAAGCAGCCCAGGAAGCAGGTCAGTGCTGGGAGCAGAGTCACAGAAGCAGCCTGCAGAGCAGACCTGTCCTGGGAGTGGAGCTGTAGCAACCAGAGCCAGAGGGGCCAGAGAAGCAGCCCAGGGAGCTGGAGGCAGAGCAGCAGCAGCACAGAGACCGAGTGGTGCAGCTGGGGCTGGAGCAGTCTGGAGCTGGGTGCGGTGAGCAGCTGGGGAGAGCGAGGGGGACCCTGGGCAGTGGGCCCAGCAGGGGGAGATGCCTCAGCCAAGAGGCTCTGCAGGCCAGGTTTGGATCGTAACCCCGACAGGACGGGGGTGATGCTGGGAAGAAGGGGCCTACCACTTAGAGCCTGAGAGCGTGTGGCCACCACCAGAGCAAGTGTCCAACCCACAGCATCCCTGCAGCACAGCCAGGCCTGAGAAGAAGGCCTGGGACTTACAAGGAACAGACTGTGAACTGCCCTGACATTCCAGAGACACTGTTTGTGATGTTCCCTGCCACAGAGCGGGTTGATGTGTTTCCTTTAATCTTTCCCATTTTTCCTTATTCTTTTTTAAAATTAATTGTTGATTAAATAACTTGCATTTGCTTTTAATTGTATGTAATGGTCAGTGGGTCAGAGAAGTGCCCAGTGCAGAGAGAGTACCCCGGAGTGGAGACACCCTAGCCCCTGTCCTAGGTGACCACAGCAAGGTTGGGGGTCGAGCCCCCCAGGAATCCTGGGCCCAGCCTTGTTGGGGTTACAAGGACTCTGCCAGACAGGAGAGTGGAAGGGGAGACCTCAAGGGCAGGGAGGCCACTGGGTAAAGGAAGTGGGAGCGAGGACTCAGATCCTTTCGCTAGCCCACTTCACTGGCATAGTACAGAAGCCAGTAAAGTTCCCCACAATAGCGGGACTATTCCCCCGCTTACACAAGGATGTTCGGCTTCGTGCAGTTAGGAAGTTGGCAATCCTAACAACAAGAACAGTACAGGCTTCCTCAAAATACCTCTTTATTGGCAGGAGAGTCAGGTTCAAAGTTCATTCAGTGTTTGGCCCCGCTAGTGAAACAGTCAAGAATAATGCAAATTAGTATAAGTTGCTCAAGGAGCTTTTCTGATGTAAACACCTGGTCTATAGGAATTGGACATTTTGTGTAGGCCACTGAACATCTGTCATGTGATAATGACTTAGGTCACTACTGACTGGTTTCCTTCTTCAGGCCTGAAGAACTCTGAAGCTCAAAAGATTGTACCTTCCACCAACAGAAATTGGTCCAATAAAAGATATTACCTCACCCACCTTGTCTCTCCTATCCTGGGACTGACGCAGCTACTTCAACACAGCAACTGACTCTCCATGTCACTTTGGACAAGTCGTTTAATCTCTCTGGCTCTCAATTTCTTCATCTTTAAAATAGATATAGCAATACATGGTCTACCTAACAGGAGAACCTCACAGGGGTGTTATGAAGTTTAATTAACTGCCTTTAAAGAAAGGAGCCCTGTTCCACTTTTTGTAGTAATTAGAAGGTGAATGTGCTGTGTTTGTAAGAGTGAACATCTGACAAGACTTACTGCAAACTTCAATATCACTGGAATGCCTTTTGACGCCGCTGCTACCGGTTATATAATAAAATCTCATTAGCCAATTCAAGGTAAAGTAAGAAGTTTTTAGAAGCCCAAATGGCAGTTAGGCATTCAGATCCTATTCACTTTTAATGGAGTTGGAGGACTAATTGTCCATTGTGCCTTTGAATATTTTCCTGAAAGCTTTTTCCTCATTATCCCCTCACAAGCCCCAAGCAGCTGATGTAAACCACCCTGTAACCACTCAGACCACTTTGCTCTTAACACAGCCTATACTCATGATCCCTTCTTTAATTTGAAACACTGCCTTGGATTTGTGCTTGACTTTAGCCACACCTTAAACCTTCATAAATGGCCAAAGACACATGGCAGCATTTGCCCACTCACCATTTTTTAAGTACAAACTGCATTTGCCACAATTGGGTGGCAAATCTGGTAGTTGTACACACACAGACAGGCAGTTAGTTACCCAACTACCTAAATCGGTATTAAAGTGCACAGACCTCCACCTCGCCAATTTAAACATCTGTTCTGTCTTTGCACTGAATGTTCACAGGACCTGGTACCCTGAACCGTATTTACACTGTCCTCTGGTCACTGCCATAGCAGATATGATCCTTCCACTCTTTCAAGTTATTCATTTTAGTTTAATGTCTGTCTATTTGTCATTTCACATCATTTCTCTCTCATTTAACACTACTACTTTAAGTGGACTAATTTCCATTTTTACTTATTATTGCAAACACTGTATTTGGGAGGATGGACTAAGTCTTCAATTGAAATATCCTCTGGAATTCAATGTCCCATTGGTTTTCTCCTCTTCTGTTTACCCTTCTAACTTGCTGCTATGTATTTGTAGAGGTTGCCCAATCCACCTCTGTTAGAGGCTGTTTGTATTTTAAAAACATGTTGTGCTTGTTGTCTATACTAATCTTTACATCCCCATTTAACTACATTGGCCTCCATTGCCCTTTTCCATGTTTAGATTTAACTAGGATGAATTTCAGTTACAGACTCTTGAATGAGTTTAAATGTTTCTGGAGCAACAGTTTTGCTATATCCTGATCAAAAATGTCTTCATACTCGTAATGTTTCCTTAAATCTGTCTTTTCTAAATTAAAAAAACTCCGACTCTTTTCTCCTTATGTTGGCACCCTTTACTAGAGGGGCCTCTGAACTTTATTGGGAATGTTCCAGGGGAAAAGCCTGTGTGCCGCAATCTAGCCTTAAAGACTACAACTCCCATGATACCTTGGGGAAAGAGGGAGAGACTGCCTCTTGCAGGGGGAGCAGGCAGTGGATTCCTTTTTGAGGAAAAAGGAGTGAGATTGCTGGTGTGGAGCTCTGTCCATACCAGCAGCTGCTGCTAGGAAGCCAGAAGCTGCTGCTGAGAGCCTGCAGGGACTCTAATCGAGCAGGGAGCCTCAGAAGCAATTGGTGGCTTCACTGGAGCCAGGGCAGAGACTATTGCTGGGCCTAGAGCTGACTAGGGTGGGCCTGCAGCGAAGGAACTGTGAGTAACCCCCACTCTTGTTTAGGAAAGTACTTGCAAGGGAAGGGGCACAGCAGAGAGACTGAGTCTGAGGAGAGGCAGAGTGCTCATCCCATCAAACCAGGAACCAGAGCTGCTGACATTTAGTGAGGGGAACTTCAGTCTTCAGAGAAGTTGTGCAGCTTGTTGCCTTGGCTGGACTGATACACAGAACCGACAGAGTGCTGTCTCCAGCTGTGGATCTTCAAGCGCGCCCACGCAAGCGTCTAGGATTGTGAAATTCAGAGGAATGTACACTCCAGGGTGGGGTAAATGGTGGGAGTGTAAATGCCAGTTAGATAAGTTTAATTTATTACTGTATACTATATTTGTTAATTGATTTTATTCAACTGCCCCCTGCGGATTTAAATTGGTAGTGACATTTAATCTTAGACTGTTATACACTGATTTTTTTAAGTTGTTAAGTAAAGGTGTGTTAACTCTAATTTAAGTATATTGGATGTATATTATTTATAACTGCTATTTTTGAGTTACACCCATGCCACAGATTATATATAATTTATTATTAGAATAGCTTTATTCCTGGAGGTTCCCAAGGCAACCATTGAGTGTGCACAGGGGCCAGCCAGGTGGAGGCACTGCCAATTTTAACTTACTTTAGGAGTAAAGGGACTGCAGCAGGGGGGTGAATAGAGGATTCCCACCTATCCAACAGCACCGCTGGGATACTCAGGATCTTCTTTAATGTCAACATCAGGCACACAGGTGAGTGTTGCCTGCTCCTAAGTAACCCAGGGAGGAAAGGGGGGTTACACTTAAAATTAACTTTTATGATTACATTTATGTGCTGAATATAGAAAAATGTGCTCACTGCTGTACAAGCATAACAAGATATATTCCTTGTCTCAAAGAGTGTACTATCTTGGCACAAAAATAAAGTCAGCAGATTCTGGGCCTTTGAGACACTGTATGCGACCCTGTTGGGTATGGAACAAGTCTTGATTACCTTATTCCTGCAGAATTCCCAATGATTTGAAACCCACCTTGGATTCAGCAATAGTATTCATAGGGTAATCAGGAGTTTCCCCATCGTTAAGTATCAATATAAGAAAAGTGGCCCATATAGGGAATCATCAGTACATCTGAAGTAATCCTATCTTTAACCACATTTATAATGTTTGACCTTTCACCTCCAGATCAAAGTTCTGAATAGTCCGCTTTACAAGTTTCCAAAGAAAGCAATTCCACATTACAGATTGTAAACAAGTGGCCTCCTCCTGGGCGCCACCTCATGGCCTCAGGACAGCCTTGCAAGTGGCCCCTCACCTCGGTTTCTCTCTTAGGTCCCCAGTAACTCCATGGAATCTCATCCTCCAGTTCATCAACAGTTTATTAACAAAACAGTGCAAAAGTCCCTCAGCATAATCTCTATCACCACAGTGCAAGCAGTCCTTAAAAAACCCCCAAAACCCCGTAGCCTCTTGGTCACATACCACATTCTGGCATCTTCCACCACACCTGGACTTTGTCAATCCGTCTCCATTCCTCTGCTAGGACAACCTTTGCTTCTAGGGTACAACCCTGCTCTTTCCAGCAGGGACCCCCCCAGCGTCTGTGCTGGAAGCTTCCCTCACTTTCCCTGGCCCTCTCACTGTTCCTCAAGGTACAGCTCTTCAGTAAGGTGATACTAGCAGATAAGCCCCTCCACTGCTCTGCCTTCTTTCAGCCCTGTCTGGCCCTAGGCTGCAGCTCAGACCCAGCAGGTATCTCCCTTTCCACCTTCAGCCCTCACTGTCTAGCTTAGCAAACCCCTCATTTCTCTCCTGCTATCAGTCTTCTCCCAGGACTAATCTTCTCTCTGTAGCATCTGTCATCATCTGCTTTTCCTGCCTACCCTTTCCTTCTTACCAGGCTTCTGCTAGCCCCCTACATGTTGCCTCACGCGCTTAATTGGCCCAAGTGTGAGCAGCTGAACCTGAACAGGAGTGCTGAGCCCAATTTCATTTAATCAGCCAGCTTCCTTGTTGCACATATGGAAATACATTCCCCTTAGCTTTTGCCAGGGCCGACTCTAGGTTTTTTGCCACCCGAAGCTCTGAGAGTGCAACTGCCCAAGCAAAAAAAAAAAAATAAAATAAAAAAAGGGTGGCCGGAACGATGCCACCACTGGAATTGTGCCACCCCAAGCACGTGTTTGCTTTGCGGGTGCCTGGAGCAGGTCCTGGTTTTTGCACTGATGCACTCCCAGTCAATATACTAGCCATTCATATTCCCTGGGCTGAAACTATTATCTTTCTTACCCTTTTATCTATACAATCATTGCCTGTTATTTTTCTTACTGGATGTGGAGTTTAAAAAAAGAGTTTAAAACCCATTATTGTTTTCAGTATTGTTGTAGCTGTGTTGGTCCCAGAATATGAGAGAGACGATGTAGGTGAGATAATAACAGAAGTTGGTCCAATAAAATATTACCTCACCTACCTTGCCTCTCTCACACCCTTAATTGGAAATTACAAAATCTTACACCTGAACTGGAACGGATTTAACGGGCGAAATTATTATATCACTACCACCTTAAGATTCATCTCTCTCGCTAACAGCATAAGCCCACCTGCTTCATTTGACTTATTCCTTTGATTTTCTATTGTGGTGTTTTAAATCCCCTGTCATTTTCAGCCACATGTCTACCACATGTATTGCATAAAATTAATGGTTATTTTTCCACCACCCATCTATAATAAAGACTACTCAGCAACAAAAGTGTGCTGGAAATTCTGTCTGGGGGTTTACTGTAAACTCAAGATGTCCAGCCTTTGAAATTTCAGGAAACACATTAAGGTTCTAAGAAATTGGTGAACAGACTAGTGCACTAAACCATCAGATTTGAGCAGGGAAAGCTATTTGCGGTGAACAGTTTATTCAATGTATTTAGCCCTTCTTTCTCCTCACTAGCTATCCATGAGAAGACTGTGGGTGAGACCACACTCTCACTCTGCTTCCCTTTACACCTGCATTATGGTGCATTGGCCCTTTAGGGGATCTAAAACCCTCACATCCAGCTGGGGGAAGATTCCTCTGGTGCAGGAACTGATGAAGACACCAATAAGGCTGCCCTCTGAGAACTCACTCGCAAACTTCAGGGAAGGGGTAATGCTGGGGGTGAGGACACATTTGGGGCAAATCTGTAGCACACAGTGCTGCTGAGATTCCAGAAGGCCCTGTGGTCGATAGACGAGCCAGCAAGGCTGCCATAGTTTAGGCCCCTGGGGCAGTTTAAATTACATTGTGGGCCCCAGAGAAGCCCAAGCTCAGACAATACAAAGTGTCTTATACATGTTAACCATTCACCCTGGGCTGCAAGTTCTGTGCTATTGATGGTGTAAATGTGTTAAAGAAGGTTACACTGAACGTACTGTAAATTAAATATGTAAATTAAAATGGTTTCAAAACAGTTAATTTCAACTCAACATTTTTGAGACTGCTTTTCTATTTTTTCTAAAAGAATTGTTCTTACATTTCTGAAAATTGTGTTTTCAAGTTTTTCAGCTGAAACTAGTCGCTGAATATGACAGGAATTCGCAAATAGTTTTGGTGTCCGGGAAAATGATTTTTTTTGGCAAACTTACCATTCTCCAAAAAAATCTCATCTGGCTCTATGGTTTCTTTTTGTGATGAATTTCTATATGACAGCTGGCAGAATTAAATAGACTTACAGCTCCAAGAAAGTAATGAGTTCCTGATTGTGTTGTCTAATAGCCATCAGCTCAAGAGATTTCCAGAAGTCAGATGTGGAGAACACTGTTCCCTTCACCAAACTGGAAGTTTGAAATTGGTGGCAAAAGAAAGGGCTTCCGAGAAAGTTTTAAATCTTTCCCAGATCTACATGAGAGTTACTTTGAGGTCAGTTTCTCAGTCAGTTTCTTCTCTTGACTGCATAAGATTTCCTGTTAGAGACATCTGAGTCTTATCTGCCTTTTTTTTTTTTTTTTTTTTTTTGCTTCATTTGAGACTGTTTATACTATTCAATGTGGGAGACTTGAACTCTTGACAAGGAACAGGATAAATTCTCTTAATCAAAGTGGGTATCAAGAGGTGGTCTGTCATAATTTTCCTTTTGTTGCACTGTGAAAGAAAGCAAATAAGAGGCATCCAATGTGATCCCCAATTCTGTTTCAGCTCTCCGCACCAAGTCATTAAACATCCTCTGGTCTTTGTCAACAGCCTGGTAAACATCCAGAGAAAGAATCAGACTAAAATAGTTTATTTAACATTCCTCTCCTCCAACTGCTGATTAGGATAAATAGTTTGGATAAAAAGCCTATCTGATCCAACAATCACAAAAAGAAAAGATTCAGCTATCAGCAAAGTTTAGATTTGGTTTCCAATATTTTTAAACAACAGAAGAGTTTTTTGCACTCTGATATTTTCTCCATCCTAAGCACATCATGTTAGCACAGTGTCAAAGTAAAACATCAGCATCAGATGATCACTGGGTGCACTCCAGTGAACTGGAGCGAAAGTTGAAGGCTGAAATTTCAGGCACAACACAGGATTTGAAAATAAGAGAAAAGAGAGCTCTGTTTAAACTGCCTAAAAAAGCCTAAGAATTGGTATCTGGTAAAGCCCTTTATTGTCCTAATGGTTTAAGAATTACTATCTCAGATCAGACCAATAATCCATTTAATCCAGTGGACAGTGTCATATACTTTAGAGGAAACTTCTTCCTCCCACTCCCACACCCACCCTGCTGTATAATGGGTAATTAAGCAATACTAACCCTATGGGAAACTTTCTACAAAACCTGGGGCAGTATGTGTCAACTCATGTCCTGAAGCATGACGATTGATGCCAGTTGTATATTTTTATCCTAGACTGTATAACTGAAGTTATTTTTACTATCCAGAGAAATGTCAAATCCTTGTTTGAATCCAACTCTCTTTCCATCCAAAATATTTTGTGGCAGTATTTTCCACGTATTAATTATGTGCTCTGTAAAAGAGTATTCCTTTTTATCTATTATAAACGTACTGCTGTTTCATTTCGTTAGATGTCCCTTTGCTTGTGTTATAAAAAAGTAAACAATCACCCAGATGATCTCAATAGCATTCATTACGATACAAGGTCAGACGCTTAGCTGGTGTAAATCAGCAGAGCTCCATTGCAGTCAATCATCACTTAAAATGTAGAACTTGCTCACAAAGCTAAAGTGCCCTCTCCTCCATATTTTGAGCTGTCCAGGAAACACATGATCAAATATCTTTTTCATCATATGCTTGATATATTTAGTATGCTTTAAACACTGGATGGGATCATCAGTCAGCATAAATCAGCATAGTTGAAGTCAATGGACCTGTGCCAATTTATACTAGATGAGGATCTTGCCCAGGTTTTCTCATGTTCATAAAAAAATTACAATAGAGACCCATTTTGGCTGAGATTTTCAAACTGCCAAAAGGATGTAGGTGCCCACTTCTCTTTAAATTAATGGGAATTGGGAATAATCTCAGCCTTTCTATTTAATCTATGTATTTGTAAAACTTCAGACAATCTCTCCAGGCTATGGGTAGGGCTTGAGAAACCCTGATTAAAGGAGAAGACTATGAAAGTCCAAGGAGTAAGCATGGGCAGGTGGGGGTTCTGGTACAAGTGTTAGACTATATTTTGTATGTTAACAAACCAGATTCCAGGAAAGAAGGCTTTGTTTCTAGATCTTGAGTCATTGTATGTGATTACTAAAGCTGATTAAAGAAACCCAAAAAACAGAATTTCCATTCCACAGGAAATTCCGATATTTTGACATTTATATTTGTCCCAATTTGGAATGGAAAGTTGAGATGGCCACTTTCCATGGAATGAAAAATTCTCAAGGGTTTTGATTCAGAATCCACAACTCTAAGGAGGAATCCTAGTGGTTCAAACACAGGGAGAAAGCCAGTGTTTAATTTGTGCCAGGGCTTGCCAGGGCTGAGCCCCGACATGTCTAGGCTTGGCAGCTCATAGCCCCGGTACCTCTGGACTTGCTGCATCAGTTATGAAAGTAAAAAAATTGAGCACCAGCACTGCTTTGATTAGCCTTGGAGAAAGCATAGTGCATCATGGGACCTGGGGGTAGAAAGGACATGGAACTATAACTCGGATGATGCAGCACAGTGGCTCAGGTGAAACAAAAATGATTAATATGGGTCAGGTCAACATTTCTAAATAAAACATTTCAGTTTGATTTTCCTAATAGAAAATACTGGCAGAATCAATCGTTTCCCAGTTTTGACAGAACACAATTTTCCACCAGGAAAATGTTTCAAACAACCTTTTTGACCAGTTCTATTGATTACATCAGACCCAAAAAGAAACTGTGGTTCTGGCTACACTATGGAGCTTGCAGCTGCACTGGTGTAAGCTCTCTTGTGGAGCCACTCAGCTCTCCTGTCTGTTTAATTAATCCACCCCTAACGAGCCCTCATGACGACATAGCGCTGTTCACACTGGCGCTTAGGTCGGTTAACTTATGTCGCTCCGGGAGTGACTTATTCACACCCCTGAGCGATACAAGTTATATTGACATAAATGGTAGTGTAGACATAGCCTGAGACAGTTGCTGCTTTCTGCCACTTGAAGGTGAGGCCCACTACAACACAATGTTAGAGTATGGGTAGCAGCAAAAGAGAAACTCATTCGCTCTCAGGTTTCAGAGTAGCAGCCGTGTTAGTCTGTATCTGCAAAAAAAGAAAAGGAGTACTTGTGGCACCTTAGAGACTAACAAATTTATTTGAGGATAAGTTTTCGTGAGCTACGCTCTCTTCATCGGATGCATGTCACTTGTCTGTAACTCTCAGCCCAGAGCTGAATCTCTCAGAGTGCACTGAGAAAGCAGTTCTGAGCCCTTTCAGAGAGGCAATGCTGTTTGAATAGCAGGGGAAAATAAAGAATTTTGGAAGGGCAATTGAAAAAGAGCTTCTTAAAACTGCATTATAGAAACAATGTGGGTGAGGTAATATCTTATATTGGACGAACTTTTATTGGTGAGAGAGACTGCATTATGTTAATTTGGAACCAATAGCCTGGAAGGGCTTGTTTCAAGTTGTTATATGCTATCTGATAAACGATTGATTATGCATAATACTACCTTTGACAAAAGGGCTTATATGGTTGATTTGCTTGTAAAACTATGTTTAAATAATATTGATATTTAAACACAAACCAAAATTTAAAAAAAGCCAGGAAATTCTAACTTAAGACTGACAACCCCATCCTGAACCCATGCTGTTGTGAAAAATAAAAGGAACAGTTCTGAGATTTCAGAACAGAACTTCAGCTTTAAATTTATTTCCTGGATCTCTCCCTTTGTACAAAAGCACTTAGTTATTTAAATAGAATAACAATTTAATTACTTAAATATCATCATTGCTCTTAATGAGTATTAAAGTTTTGCTACTGCACTTAGATTGTTTTGGAGAAGTTAATTTGCACTGACCCAAATATAAGTTTTAAACACTCTTCATTATGTGTTCTTGTGCAAACAGAATTTCACTGGAGTTTTACAAATGATCAGTTTCTACGGTAGCATTGTAATGTTTGTACTTTGCCCAAATAAACACTAGTTCCTTTATTTTCCCTACTAGGATGATGCTTTATTCTTAATATAACAATAAAACACGCTAAGAATTTTACGTGTCTCCAGACATGACTTTTGCTGATCATTGGTCCTAGTGTTATGGAAGCAATATATTTTGATTGTTTTGTGCAGTTATCAGTAAGAGGCCTGTGTTCAATTTTTGGGTCTGTTACCAATTCACTGTCTGGTCTTGGGTTGGGTTGTTACATAACATCTCTAGGCCTCAATTTCCCCATCTGAAAAATACTATTAACTAAGGCTATGATTTAGTCATGGGTATTTTTAGTAAAAGTCATGGACAGGTCACAGGCAATAAACAAAAATTTACAGGCCAATGACCTGTCCATGACTTTTACTAAAAATACCCCTGACTAAATCTTAGATGCTTCAGCGTGTTGCAGGTGCTCTGGAGGGAGTGCGGGGGAGGTGCTCTGGCACATGCTGCTGCTGCTGCTGCTCAGGGGGGGTGGGGAGGCTCTAGTGCACCACTGCTGATGCTGGAGGGGGGCAGCCCAGGGCCCCTCCCACTGCTGCTCTGGGTGGGAGGCGGACCAGGACACCTCTGCTGCTGTTCTGGGGCAGCACTGCGGCTGGCCCCAGTGGCATCACAGCTGTTCAAGTGGCCCTGGGGTCAGCTGCACAAGTCACGGAGGTCCCAAAAAGTCACAGAACCCGTGACCTCCATGAGAGACTCGTAGCCTTACTATTAACCCACATTTGTAAAACACATCGAGATCTGCAGAAGAAAATTCTATACAAGAGTTAAATATCATTTTTTAGAAAATATTTTGTGTAAATATTTTTTCAGATTTGTTTTAACTGTTTGCTTCACCCATATTCAAGCCACACTTGTGTTTGCAATTTTTATTAGCCAAAACACTCATAAAAAGGGTATTAAATTTGCACATTCAGATACCTGAGGTAGACAATTTAAAAATTCCATCCTGAGAGCATTCATGTCCAAATCCTGACTGTAAACCATAAAAATCATCTAATCAGAGTATAGAAATAATTCAATGGCCAAAAACTATATTGATGTAGAGTTAAGTTTGCTTGGAGGTATGTCATGCCCCTACAGAATGCTGAGTTGAGCAAAACTCAAATTTCTGAATACAAGGAAATGATCAGTTAAGGTTGCCCATTCAACATGAACTCTGCTCTCTTTCAGCAATGACCCAATACACCCCATTAACACATGTACCTTTACTCTGCCAATCCTATAGTTGCTGAAATGTACAAGCTCTTCACCTCCTTTTACAAACCAGTCACTCTCACCCACAGGATTCCATCTAATACTATTAAAACACAAAGAGGAGAAGAAAAAAGAAAGATTGCCCATGTCACCTTTCCTCCACCAGCTTTGAGCAATGCCTAGACATTGCACATGACTGGTCCTTGGCAGTGTAAGATTCATGAGATTCCAGATTCTGGTGTACACACATACTCAGCCAACTCTCCAGAAAGAATACCACATGTGTACAATATAAGAAACATTTCACAGCCTTTTACAACTTCCTTACACTTACTCACAGGATACCATCTCACTTTCAGTTAACCACTTTAAAGCATTAGATCTTCTCATATTCCACCTCACTGCTGACAATACCCTTTATAATGAAAGCCCTGTGCCCTGCTGTTGACATAACCTACACAATTCTGATTTAAAATGATGGCTACTGCCATCTATGCACCTCTTCCCTTTCCTCAAAAACATGTGAGGGTGGAGAACAGATCTCCTCATATCACAGTCACAGCTCTGTCACACACTTCAAAGTAATCTATACATCTCATATCACACACGTTTACCAAGCAGGCCTAATTACTGCCACCACCATTTAGTGCAGGTACACGTAACACCTCTATCTTGGCAGCCATCTCTCACAGAGGGCAGACCTAGACATCGAGATTCAGCACAGAATTCGCTTTGCCAGCCTTGCCTTTGGCAGAGTGTCTCGCCGGGTGTTCAACAATCACAACATCGGAACACATACTAGACTTTTAGTTTATAAAGCGGTGGTAATCCCAACTCTCCTCTATGGCTGTGAGACTTGGGGGACCTACAGAAAACACCAGAAAAACCTGCAATGCCAGCACCAGCACTTTCTTTGGAAGATCCTCAGCACAGAGTGGGAGGATCATCGCACTAATGTCAGTGTCCTCACAGCAGCCAACATCTTCAGTGTTGAGGCCCCGATTATCCAGCAGCAGCTGAGGTGCAGCAGGCACTGTGGGTGCATGCCTGATGTACGCCAACTAAAACAACTGCTGTATGCCCAACTCACCAAAGGAGAGAGGAAACGAGGAGGCCAAAAGAAACGCTTTAAAGACATCCTCAAGATAAACATCAAGAGATGTAAAAAGAAAAGGAGGACTTGTGGCACCTTAGAGACTAACCAATGTATTTGAGCATAAGCTTTCGTGAGCTACAGCTCACTTCATCGGATGCATACTGTGGAAAATACAGAAGACGTTTTTATACACACAAACCATGAAAAAATGAGTGATTATCACTACAAAAGGTTTTATCTCCCCCCACCCCACTCTCCTGCTGGTAATAGCTTATGTAAAGTGATCACTCTCCTTACAATGTGTATGATAATCAAGGTGGGCCATTTCCAGCACAAATCCAGATTTTCTCCCCCCCCCCCCCCCAAAAAAAAAAAACCACTCTCCTGTTGGTTATAGCTTATCTAAAGTGATCACTGTATGCATCCGATGAAGTGAGCTGTAGCTCACGAAAGCTTATGCTCCAATAAATTGGTTAGTCTCTAAGGTGCCACAAGTCCTCCTTTTCTTTTTGCAAATACAGACTAACACGGCTGTTACTCTGAAACCTATCAAGAGATGTGACATCGACACCACACATTGGGAGACAGCAGCCCAGGATAGGGATAACTGGCAAAGACTAGTCAGAGAAGGAACATCCACTTATGGGGAAAATCACCTTGCCCTGGTCACAGAAAAACACCAGAAAAGAAAGGAAAGACAACTGTCATGCAGCAATCGCGACCCAACCCTGTCTTCCAACACTACCTGCAAAGTCTGCCAATGAGCCTCAGTAACCAAAGGACCCATGAAAAATAAAACCTGTGAAAGAGATCATCCTCGACATTGAGGGATCAACGACGACCTAACACCTCGCACACTAACAACATCTGGAGTGTATGCAAATTACTTCCATTAGCTACTGCCAGCTCCTGGGGAAAAGACGGAAGGTGGTTTAGGGAACATTTTTTGTTTGTTTATTTCCTCTTTATCCTTTCACAGTGTTAGATGGAATCCTGTGGTGAAAGTGAATGGGTTGTAAAGAGAGGCAAAGAGCTTGTGCATTTCAGCAACTTGAGAGTTGGCAGACTAAAGGTATGTGTGTTAATGGGGTGTATTGGGACACTGCTGAAAGAGGGCAGAGTTAAGGTTCCTGAGCAACCTTCTGACAGGGTGTTAAGCAGAAAACTGCTTAGCCAACCCTCTGTGACTCCAACCCCAATTAAGGGAGGTGAATTGGAGCTGGGTAGATCACCTGTCCCTGATTGGGAAAGCTGGAACCCTCATCAGGCTGGGGCTGGATAAAAGCCCCAGGGGGAGGAAGCCACGGGAAGAGCGGGACAGGCTGTAAGCTGCACTAAAGGAAAGGCAGTGAGGGTAAGCAGAGAGAGATAGCTTGCCCCCTCTCTCCTGCTGTTGGACTGTTAGAAGGGAACTATGTGTATGGTGGAAAGGTAGTGGGAACACAACCTGTAAATAAAAGCATCAGGTGAGCACTGCACCAAGGTCTCTTTGTGACTTTCTCAGCCCAGTGGGGGAGCCAGGAGGGCCCTGCAGGGACCCCGTTACAAACCTTAACTGTGCATTTCCTGGTTTTCAGACTATTGAATTTTGCTTACCCAGCATTCTGCAAGGCGATGACCTACCACCAAACAAACTTAACTCTGGATTAATGTAGTTTTTTTGTGACTGAATTTTATTTATTTTTTTTTATAAAGGAAGATATATGATGTTGTTAGGTGTTAGTAGTCATTTTGGTAGTTTTACATATCAAGTCTGCAATTAGCATACAGAGTCAGCCCCACCCGCCCCCATTCCCGACAACAGCTTCCCCAGTCCTGCTTTGGAACACCTGACCCATTCACTGCATTCCCCCTTCAAATCTAGCCCCCTCCCCATTACTGTACCTAGGCCTCCCCATCACAAGCAGGGAACTCACCTCCCTGAAGACCTGAATCCCTGATATACAAATGTTTCTGATGCCATTACTTCCCCCTCCTATAACCTGACTTATATTATCCCTCGGGGGGGAGGGATAGCTCAGGGGTTTGAGCATTGGCCTGCTAAACCCAGGGTTGTGAGCTCAATCCTTGAGGGGCCATTTAGGGATCTGGGGCAAAAATTGGGGATTAGCCCTGCTTTGAGCTAGATGACCTCCTGAGGTCCCTTCCAACCCTGATATTCTATGATATGCTATGCCTCAAGCAAAGGACAACTAGGTTATAGTGAAATAGTACTGAGGTGCAGAGGGGTTGGAGTGCAAAGTGGTTGAGGTGCACGGACAGAGCTGGGGGTGCCATACCTCCTTCACTTGAGGCCCCAAACTCTCTCATCTTCCCTCATTTATCCTCCTCCCCAATCCCCCCTTGTCTTGCTGCAGCTCCAAATCCCTCTCTGCCTATTTCCCCACTCTTCTCTCTCTGAATAACCTCCTGTCCCCTCCAAGACATTCAGTTGTCTGTTTCTGCCCCAGAAAAATACTTAGATTACATTTCCCCAGAATAAAATTGCTGCTCCTGATTCACAAATTGTAGCAACCCCCAGTCACTTAGTCCTTTCATTTTAGGTAAGGGGATGTGATTAATTTATCTTTAGTTATGCTAATGGCAGGGTGAGTTCACAGCAATCCAAAATCTATCATTTATCCAATCATTAGTACCTTTCAGTTTAATACTACAAAGCAAGGAAGGAAACTGGTTGTGGAGGGGGGCCTGTACCTCAGGAGCCCCTCAGTCAAATGACCTCAAATTTGGATCACAAATGGATACCCTACACTCCCATGCATCACATCAAAGCAATCCAATTAACCATTTGGATTCTAGAGCACTTACAAAAATTGAGCTTTAAAGCATACAAAAGGGCAGGAATGGAAACATTCTAGATGTTTTTCTGCATATTCAGAGTAGAAATGTACATTTGTGTCAAATATTGTTCTCATTTTGGATCACCCAAAGATTTAGTGACTCCCTTCCAGTACCTTGGGTAACACTTGAGTGAGTCAATTTTGATCCATAATTCATCAATAGTTTGATCTCTAGATCTGAGCAAAACCACCAAACCATACTACAGAAAAATCAACCCAAAAACAAACAAAAAACCCTAGAAACTTTTATTTTATTTTTTCTGCGGCTTCTGTCTCCAGAACCCTGACTCAAATGACTCCAGATTTGAGTCCCTAACTCTACTCTGCACACCTTATGAGGCAGAACCAAATTTTGGAGAAATCCAACTAAGCATGTCAAATTTAGATGACGTATAAATGTCGACATTTAAACATGTCATGACACAACCCTAATTATAGTGGCACTCCTGTACCTCTTTAACACTTTGTGACTCTTTTGCCAGTCACAAATAAGCAACATGTAGCTTCAATTTTACATAGAAAAACACAGATTTGATTTAATTTTAAAATTTCATGAAATGAATAAATTTGATTTAAAAAAAATCACAATATCTTTTTGGATATTCTGAATACAGAAAAATAGCACAAAATTAATCAGCTAATTTATTTGCTATGAATCATTCCCTTAGATCTAGTTGATACCAGATTCCTTTCCCAAAATGAAAAAATGTTGGCATATTTACAAGGCATAGACCACTTTAGTAGTCTTCTTCCCTCAACACACAGAGAGACACATCCAAACCAATATTAGAAGGTTCCTTATGCAACACTGAAACACCTGAAGTTTAATAAAGTTTAACTCTGTGGTTGTGATTTGAATATGTGTTACTCACTATTTTTCAATAACTTATTTTTCTTTCTAACCTGGCCATATTTTGCTTCTATGCTGAGCACACTGTAAAGATCTCAATAGATAAATAACAGTAATAGGCAACACACTGCTGGCTAACAGAACTGGGCGTTGGAAGTGTATCTTCTGCATTTCATAGGTGCAGAATAGAAGATGAGCATATGGAAAATAGAAGAACATGTTTTCAGATCCAGGGTGGGGAAAGGGTGTTATAACACACAAACACAATGTGATGGTGGCAAACATATTCCACATTTTTAAGGGAATAGGTTTTAATGAGGAGGGGATTAGCTAAATAGGAAGAAGGGAAAGGGGATACAGAAGGGAAGGGAGGCTGAGGTAAATAGACTGTGAAGAAGGGAGCTGGAGGGGGTTGACGCAAACAGCCAACTGATACAGGGTAGAGAAAGTCCATTCAAAACCGTAGAAAGCTCAATGAGCCATAATCATTTGCTTGTTTTATTAATATTCCAATAAGTACAATAAAGCCACAGTTATATGCTACTTTCAAGGAAATGTATTATTCACCACCAAATTTTGTGCACCTCGAGCATATCTATCAACCTTCCAGGGCCCAAATGTGGGACACAATGTGTGAAAAGGTCCAAAACAAGAGAGAGCGCACGAGAGAGACAGAAAAATTATACATGCAGGAAATTTAAAATGTATTGGGATTCATGCTTTTAGCGTAAATAACTCTCTCTATAATCTCACTCACATACTTTTGTATTTCGGATGTAAATAATTGTTATTAATAAATATTAAGGGGGCTCCAAGCTTGCATGAAATCTAGATAACTTGGGGACTAAAACACAGAACTTGTGAGAGTTCTAATACCAAACGCCATTTTATTTCATTAAACAAATGAATTCAGTGAGTTTTAACATATTTTCATTCGGAGAATATTTCAATATGGTATTTGGATATTAAAACAACCAACAAAATGATCCACAGGTGTTGAAAACCCCTCCAATAATTAGAGAATGAATCTCTGCTCTAATCAGAAGTTGCAGCCTACCAAAAAGTTTAATGTTTAGATTGCAAGATAACCAAGAAAGTAAAATCTGGAAAACATTCCAGCTCCACATCAAGTCTGCTCTTCCAACAAACAAAACAAAGAATAAAATATAATCTGGGAAATAAGTCTCCCCACCATCTCCCCCTCTATGTTCCCACTGATCTGTTTTAGTAATTTCTCTCTACCTACATACAAAATGCAATGTTTTTGTAATGACAGAAGTAAGTGACTCTTCTATGCCATGATTTGGCAACTGCTGCCCCATGTTGGATGATTTTGGAACTCTAACTGCAACAAATTATGCATAATATAAATTATATAGAGTCCAACTTGCCCTGGGAAATAACAACAGACCTTAATAAAAGATATATAGAGATTTGTGGAATAGATTGTAAGATCTTCCTAGAATATTTTCAAGGACTGTTCTATATTTCTTCCTCTAATTGCCAAAACCTCAAAATAAACGTGTACATAGTCTCACATTTATAGCTGAACTACAGGATTGGCCTCTTCTGTGAACTAGGTAGTGGAGCTGCATATTTGCTCACTATAGCAATTATCCACCTTTGAACATTTGTAGTTCATGCAACTACAAACCTGCTGAAATGTTCAGTCTTTCCCAGAATATCTAGGACTACTAACAGATCTCTCTCACTCCTCTGGACCCAGTCTCCTTCTGTCCAAACTAAAATCTCACCCTGTCTGGAGATATTTAGTCTCCAGCTCAAGCTAAGCATGGCTAAAAGAGAGCTCTTAATCTAACTGAGCTATTGATACTTGCCTCCAATCAGTCCATGATACCAGCCTCTGTTGCCCACTTGTTAATTTTTGAAAAAACACCTTCATATTTTCTCCCATGCTGTCTCACTCACTTGGGTAGGAGCTCCCCATAGCCATCCCCCTCATTATCCACCTTCATATCTCTCCTCAAAACTCTCCTTTGCCATGACCTTACGAAAAACATAACCATGGTGTGGCTGCAAGCCTGCAGAGACCACTGCCTCCCATGCTGGCCAATATTGTCACATTGTTTCCTTGTATTCCTCTGTCTATATCCAACTGGATTTCCTCATTTTATATTTACATAGGAAGCCCCCTGGGGCAAGGGCTGTCTTTTTGTTCTGTGTTTCTCCAGTGCCTAGCACAATGAGGTCCTGGTTCGTGAGTAGGGCTTATAGGTGATATAGTAATACAAATAAATAATTATTAAATAATAAAAAAATAATAATCATAATAATAATAAATAGAACTACTTCGCCTGTAGCAGGTCATTTGGAAATAATCTAGGTACCTAGATGCCTTTCAGCCCCAACACATCCACTGCTTGCTGGTATTGTACATGTGCAGCAGGAAAACAGGGCACACTGAACGTACAGAGAGGGTGCAGCACACTTCAAGACCATTTAATTTGCATACTAGAAATGGTCATGTGTTTGGAGTTACTTGACCTCCAGACAAGGAGTAAATTCTCTTCTGCAGTCACTTTGATGGGGGCCTAAAATTAAGTGAAGCAGAATATCCTCATAAGAGCAGCTAAACCTACATATCAATTACCTTGCACTTTCTAGGTGTCTTCAAGGATTTCTAGGTAATTAACAAACATTACTAAGTCTCACCTCTGTGAGCTACGTATTAATATCTCCATTTTATAGATGAGGATACAGAATCACAGAGAGGTTAAGTGACTTGATCAGGGACTCACAGGAAGTCTTCGGCAAAGCCAGGAACAGATCACAGCCCTCACAGTTCTCAGGCCTCTGTGCTTGTATACAAGCATATGACAGCTGTGGACTTGGCTGTCTGTCTGAACCATAGGTGCTAGAACTAGGGGTGCAGGCTGCAGCACCCCATGACGTGAAGTGGTTTCCATTGCATACAGGATTTACAATTTGTTTCAATGGCTCACAGCAACCCCTCTATAAGAATTGTTCCAGCACCTCCGGTCTGAACTAGCCCTGTGGCATATTTTATCCAAAGTTTAACTTTTTTTTTTAGTTTTACTCTTACCTCATGTCTATCAGATCCCTGCCCTCCTTGAAGAATCATTTCTTCTGTAAATAAAACAAATAAGTAGGTATTTATTACAAAACAACCCAAAGCAACTTGTTACCTCCTGTTTTGCCATCGTTTTGCCAAAACTCTAAATTCTTGTACTAATCCCATTGCTTCCAGTCCCAGGCCTTGGGCTAGTGATTGGCACAAAATGTATCACATGTGAGGGACTGCACATCTACATACAGCTTGGGAAGGTCTGACATAGCCAGTTGCACAAATACTTTTTTCATTTTCTGGATTTTTTTTAAACTGTGTAGGATGGGGAGTAAAATCACAGGTTGTTATTGAGATTAGGCTTTATCTGTCCTATGTAGGAAGCTTTAACATACTCCCAGGTGCAATGTGGGATCCTATATGTATAATATTGTGGTCTTGAACTGTACTTCTATCTCACGGATGAAATGCTGGCCCTATTGATGTCCGTGGGAAGTTTTGCCACCCACGTCAGTGGGGCCAGCTTTTCACCCTAAAACAAATGCAAATGCAACACACCAAGTCATAAAAGAAAATAGCTAAAAAGCCTCTTCCTTCTTATTGTCTAGGTAGCAATTTTGCAGTATGTGGGTCATAACACACTTGGAGTTCACAGAAGAACCTTCCTACATTTTGAACATACCACCCCAATTGTTGTTTCTAGAAAATGTTTATATTCAATTTGCCATGATTTGTTCTCATATGTACTGACAATCAGGAAACTAAATTTTACTGCTGACATCCCCGGCAGAGGGTTTAAACATTTACATTAACAGTCTTAATTAACACTAATATAATGGAACCTTGGGGGAGATAAGATATGCATTATTATAGATGCCTCTGCTATTTACCGTGAGAAAAATTAGTCTTCGTGCAATAAGATAATTTTGTATTTGCAGACTTAGAACTACACCAGTGTCGGGTGCAGAGATGTATACTTGTGGGGCCAGACTTCAAAGGGCTCAGTGTTACATTCACAGAATACGAACAGAGAAGTTAGAATAGTCTATATTTTTTATCTTTCTGGAAGGTTGCAATGTAACATTAATTTACTTCTTAAAATCCATACCCTTAACACTGAAGAACCAGAAACAGAGAAAGAGAAAGTAGGTGGCTCCCTAAGGCACAGTGGCAAAACCCACTCCACCTTGCTCTCGGCTGACTCTTTGCAGATTGACTGCTGAAAGACACAGATAACACGCTTCCCTACAGAGCCCCCTACCCTGCAAGCTGGACCTGGAAAACCTCTAAGAATTTAAAAGATAGCTTATCTTTACAGTGTTGTCAATACACTAGACTTGGCAGCCAAATCTGAGCCCCATTTTCAGAAGAGCTTCTCTCTCCATTTAAGCATCTCTAATAGGACCAGATTTTCAGCAGTGTTCTGCACCTAGCAACTGCCAGTGTCACACTTACAGTCAGATTTTTCAAAAGAACTCTGCACCCAGTATGCACCTAACCTGCTGAGCAATTCTGAACATTTAGCTGAGAGTGCGGAGTTCTTTGGAAAAATCTGGTCAATAGCGTAAGTATGCACTGATGGACAAGAAGGTGAGAGAGGGCACAAAGAACCATGGTCGCCATCCCACACATCTTTTCTAACTTACCCAGGGGGCCAGCCACATTCTTAGTCTTTGTGCATCCTGGGTCAAATCCTGAGGCTTTCCTCATGTTTATCTCAATCTTTATTCAGGAAAAATTTCCAGTGCATCAGTGGAAGTTTTGCCTGAGTTAGGACCGAGTTAAAATACAGTAAGGATTTCAGATACCCTGTTTGGGAGATGTTGAAGCATAGCACCACTGCTAGGCTGCTCAACGGGGGCAAGGGAGGCAGAGGCAAGGCAGTGAGGCTCTGAGACCCTTCTGTAATGGTCAGCAGAGTACGGCCAGGTGGGGAAAAGCAAATGCTGCCCTCTTCTGAAGGATGGTACAAAACTCCTGATGCAGCATGACTCACCCAGAGTCCTGGAGTCATTCTGGTTGAAGCCAGCATGCCTCTGGGATTTCTTTCGCTGTGCAGCCTCTCCTTAGCCCTGTTTCCTCCACAGCATCAACCACAAAACATAGTCGATGATTGACGGAAACTGGAGATGGCAAAGATCTACTGAGTCAGCCCATCCAAGTCTTTTACCATGCAAACCAATGGACACTGAAAGGAAAGAAAAGTTATGTCACAGAAACAGTAGGCTCTAGGCTGTGTTTAGTCTTCACTTGGTATTGAAGCCATTGGTGGCTCCCTGATTCTTAGGCTGACTCTGCTAATTTATAGTAGCCCCAGGCTAGTACTGGAATCAATCCCTTAGGGGCCAACCACCAGCTGAGACTAGTCCCCTCTGAACTGCTGTCCTCTGCAAGGGCTGAAGGGGTGGAGTTGGGGGTGTGTATAGTAACTGGCCATGCCAGCTCAAGCCCCACCCAGTCAGGGGAATTCTCAGCTGCTGTGATACAGCCAGCTTCCCCCTCATTTGCACTGCTGGAGTGTTCCAGTAAATCTGGACCATAGTTTAGATTCTGTCCAAACCAGACCCCCAGGTGCTCTCATTCCAATCCAGGACAGAACTGAGGGCATGGTAATATTCTGAGATAAGTAAATGGCACAAGCAAACAGTTTTATGCTTCCATAAATACCTTTGTTCCAAATATTTTCTATTAAAACAAAACAAAACATGAGAAAGTGATGCAATGGTTCTAACTTAAATCCACAAAATAAGGAAATTGAGTGTTAAGGCTTCTTCCATCACTGGCACCCTTCTGCAGGGTCATGTTAGGCATTGCAGTGGTTTGAAATCAGTGTGTGGTATTAAATACTATACCACATGGACTGCATTACTTAGGCGAAATTAAGCGAGTTTCACAATGAAAATATGAAGGGTATTTTAATGCAGGGGTTTTTTTCCCATCTAATTTCCTTTGTTTCTTTAAACGTTAAAAGGAAAAAAATCACAATGGAGGTGTGAGAGACTCCCATGATCTGTAGATCTATGACAGCAATCACGGTATGTCATGGGAAGGCATAGAATTTGGAATCCTTGATCCAAGAGCTGACACCTGAAAACACATGTACAAGAAGCAATGCTGTAGAGAAACATGCAAAAGTGTGCCTGTTTATGCTCCTTCCCCTTCTCGCCCTTCCCCCCCCCCCCGTCACCCCACTCACCCACACTTTATTCATTTATTTTGCATGCTGTTTTCTCACACATACAGTTAAATGCCTCCTTCCCACTCTCTTAAGACCAGGAGCATGGACATCTTGGAAAATCCTTCTGCTTAGAGTGTCAGCCAGGAAGGAGGTCACCAGCCAGACCAGGTGTCAGTTCCCTACTCTGTTCAAAGCACAGGATAATATTTCCATTAATAGATGTCTTAGCTACAGCATAGTTTAATGATACCCCTTTTGTCTCACTCCCTGCAATTTTTCCTTTCCCTCTCACTCTCTTTAAAGTATGTTTTTCTGAAAGGAACACCAAATCTGGACCAACATTGATGTTTTACAAAACCAGATCTTAGATTTGGACATAAACTCAGGTTTAGCAAAACAAAACAAAACAAACAGGCTTTTACAGAAACTAAAACATTTAGAAACACTCCCATGAACACAAACTCGCAACGTTTGCAACACAAAAAACTTTGTAGAGCAGGAGCACAAAATAGCAAAATTGACTAGAAAACTAACTAGCAAAAAAAAAAAAAAAAAAAAAAGGCCATGAGCACTCTATGCCAAGCAGTTTCATCATCCACATTCAAACACAGAAAGGAAACAGACAGCATAAACAATTCTAATAATCTGAGGTGTTATTTGTAATAAAAGGTTACCAATATTTTTATTACATGATTTTTACCTTTTAAGAGACAATATTACCTCAGAAATAAGGGAAATATTTTGACACTAGGAATAAAATCCCAGAGGTCCTCCCCATACAATATATTAATTAGGTGTTAATTCAAAACAAGTGGGAAGATCAAGATTCTTGTCTACAAAGACTTAATGACTAAACACTAACTGAAGGTCGAATTGTCCCCACCAGGTTAAATGATTGCCCTCCACTTCATGGGTTGAAGTGGAGAATCAAACACCTCCGTTGCATTACCTGCCCACTCATGCAGGCCCCAAGTTAGAGGTGGAAGGACTGAGAAAGGAGTGGGTAAATCAGGGGCATAGCTATGGTGAGGAAGAACATTATTCCCCTCAGGGTCCATGGAGTTTATCCCCACAAATATTATATCTTTTCTATGGATTACCCACAGATTCCCATCACCATCAGCAGTTATGGTGATGGGAATCTGAGACAATGTTCCTGTCAGGGGGCCAGGGCTGACAGAGAGGGGCATACTGGGTGCAGAGCCCATTCACATTCCCAAGGTGTCTGCACAGATGGATCTGGTCTTCAGAGGGATGTGCCAAGTTTTATGACCTTATCTATAGGATGAGAGAGTGGTTGTGGTGACCACTTGAGGGGATGATCTGGCCTAGAGAGAGGAATTATGTGAGGTACATAGGGTTTTATGTGGGAGTAATAGGATAGAATTCAGAAAGTTAACAATTTAGGGTAAATTTCCAAGAAAGAGGACTGTGATAAGGCAGCCCTGCCTGGGTGCCCTCCAGCAGCAGGCTGAGGTATGACAGGTGCAAATGCCTCAGTTTCCTCTTTCTTTTAGAGTCCCCAGTAACTTCAGACAAGCTCTCCACATAGATGTAGTCCTTTGTGCGGTTAATTTATTACAAAAGTCCCACAACAATAATCCAGCAACCTCCAGAACAGTCCAAATGGCACATTCACACTTTCAAATCCCAACAGTCCATCAACACACCAAGCACAGGTCTCACCATGCTTCAGCTTTCTAATACAGTTCTTGCTTCTCGCACCACATTCAGGCTCTCAAGTACGGCTTCAGTGGCTTCACCATGCCTTACCCCAGTCCCCCAAGCTGGGGTACTTCTCTGCCTTGTTTCTTTCCCAGGTATAATTTCAGCTCCTACCCAGAGACATTAGCAGGCTACTCCTCCATCATATCCCAGCTTTCAGCTCTCTCTGGCCCTCCAGATTCAGTTCTCTGGCTCAGAAACCCAGACCCTCTGCTGCTCTGAGCTTTCAGCCCTCTTTAGCCATGGCTGTCTGGTCTGGGAAAGTTTGTAGGTGACCCCCGAGCTATCGTCCTGCTTTCCATTTTCACCAGCCTGATCTGGCTCTACTGCTCAACCAGAGAACTCTTAATGCTCCCTCCTTCAGGAGCATCCCCTCCCTGAAGTTTTCAGCTCACCTCTGCTCTTCTTCTGAGTTCTCTCTACTTTTCTTCTCACTTATGACTCCCGGGGCAGTCCCGGCTCCTCATTACACCAAACTAGGTTGTAAATGGACCAGGAGAGCTGGATCCAACTTCATTTAAGGGGACAACTTCTCTGTTACAAGGACATATCACTTGGGATTCAAACTTAGAGCATGAGACTTACTGTGGTCTAGTGGATCAGCCACTAGACTGGAACTCAGGAGATCTATCTTCTATTTCTGGCTTTGCCACTAACCTACTGGGTGACCTTAGCCAACTCACTTCACTTCTGGCTACCTCAGTTTCTCCACCTGTAAAACAGAGATAATGATACTGATACCTTCCTTGGTAAACAGTTTTGTCACCTATGTATGAAAAGTGCTAAATAATATGTAGTTATTATTACTGTCATTATTAGACAAAAACAAGAGGGGTATCAAATCCAACGGGGTCAAGATTTTAGCCCCATGATTTTAAGACATAGGGAGCAAAACTGCCTTTGCAGGAATGAATGGACTAAGAATTCTTTTTGTTCTGTAACTTCCATCTTTCTCTTCTGTTTATTGTAAGGGAAACAGATTATGCTGAACCAGGCCCAGAAGATGGTATTAGTTGGCATATGTCTTGCTGTTGAAGTAATAAATTATCAAACTTTTACATCAGTTTTACTAAAGAGGCAACTCAATCTCCAGCTTTTGAACACATGATACATTGTTCCACAGAACGGGCTGTGAAGCCAAATTTCATTTCTGCAAACCGATAGGAGCAACACTTTCCTCCTAAGAGTATCACTTTGTGCGACTATAAAGAGAAAACAATACATACAGTGATTGGTTTAATTAGAGACACCAATGCAGAACAGACCAGAAATGATTGGAACATCTAAGTTTCTAAGGCTGCTATCCTTCATTATTTCATCCTAAAATAAATCTTCCCATTAGTGTTATACTTAGACACTCTGGCAATGAGACTGGCATTACAAAAAGTTGCTGTTTGCTTGCTCTGAAATCTTAACAAAATCAGTTATAGCTCCCACACACTGACTACAATTATTTCCCCCTCTCACTCTTTGGCCTATCCCACTTTATTTCCAGGCTAAGAATTTGGCCCTTTAGTGCATTACAAAGAATCCAAAGAACTAACCTTTTACTGCTGCGAAACAGCTAATGTTCCTGCCAGTGAGCTAAAGCTGGAGTATCCCTTTTGTCATGGCCAAATTTATGACATGGATCAAAAACTATAAAAAGCTGTGTTGCATCCTGCCATTAAGGAGAATTAATATTTTCAGTGGTATGTTAACCAACGTTTTTCCAGTGTCTCTCGTTAAAAGCAGATTGTTGACTTTTCATCATAGTGTGCCAAACGTTTTCATTGAAAGACGACTTTCATCTTACAACCATTATTTCTTAATGGACTTGGATATGGGTAGCATACAGGAATGGATTTCCTTTTTAGCTCAGTGCAATGGCCCATCATTAGTGTGCTGGGTCTTGCAGAACCATTACACATGCAAACATTTAAAGCATTTCCAGGGTGACTATTCCCCTGCACCTGAAATGCAATTCATGTTTTATCTATTATATTTAAGTAACTTTTGATCACATTTCACCTTTCAAGTATCTCTGCTATGATCACTTCTCATTCTGCTATACAGTAAAAGTCATAATGAATGAGATCATACACAAATTTTTTTTTATGGAGTGCATTTTGTAGAACTTTCCCCTCATTGTGTGCAATAAATCTGTCTTTGAAAAACCACAAAGCCCAAACCTTGACCATTTGACAAGAATACTCTATGATGACATCACTCACCACTTATTTTTCATTACTGCGAAGATTAGAGGCTTTGTATTTGGCAACAAAATATCTACTATTTTCCTTTTTAATATTTCTATTTTTAGCAATTTTCTATTCATTCCTGCTTTCCTATTGACATCTGTCATCTGTCGCAGAACAGCACTTGCCTGCTTTGTAGGAGTGTAATTTTTTCAGCTGACAGACAATGTATCAGATGTTTTCAGAGTTGCCCATTACTCCGGTTAAACCCTATCATTCCTAGTATGTACTTCTAAAGATTCCTTAAAAATTACATAGGCAGATGTAGTTTTGAAAACTTTCAACCTTTGATGGTATTTTGAATCACAGCCCTATTGGCAGAAAATAAACTCGAAGTAACAGCCCCAGAGTAAGATGCCATCAGTTCAAAGAAGTTCTGTACTATTACTGTGTCTTCGTTCAGACTTTATATCCAGCGTAACAGACTTTGCAACCTTCATTAAGAAAAACTGGCACTCAGAGGTCACCATATGTTCCTTTTTTAAAAGCTTGTGTTTAAGTGCAGATGTATATTTATTTTTTTCATATGGCACTTTCCATTTTAATCCATTTTTCTAGTATGCTTCCATAGACTCATAGATTTTAACTATTTCCTTTTTATTCTGCTGTGGTGTTCATTACATTCTTGATCAAGAGGCTTCACCTCTTCAAAGGGTGGTGAAAGAAACCAGAGGTCTTACGTGCACTCCTAAGGGTGAAACTGAAGCCAGTTCCACCTTGGTCAGGTGCAATCCAAGGTTAGGTGGACTACTGAAGCCAATTTTAACTTATTTAATAGAAATCATATTAAACTTTTCAGTCTGATTACTTCTGGCTCAGGTCTAGAGACTCTTCTAATGTTCCAGCTATTTATCAATTATACAGAGCAGCTACTGTGAACGTCCTGATTTGAACCTAAGTATTTTTAAAATCTTTATGATGAAAATACTAGCCTTAAGAAGAGACCCACATTCTTGATAGAATAAAGTAATGTCTGAGACTTCTACTACTGTGGTTTATATTTTGTAATGTTTCCCAAATAGACTTGGGCCTGATCCAAAGCCCATTAAGGTCAATGGAAAAATTCCTATTTGAATCAGGCCCTTTATTCTCAAAGAAAATTTTCCAATTTCTTTATTTAAACTATGGGCCTCATCCTGCAACCCTTATGCTAGTAACCCTTACTCACTTGAGACATGTCAATGAAGGTCATGTGGGAAGCAACAGGACTACTCCAGTGAGTAAGGGTTACGGATTTGGCCCCTATTTCTTTTTTCACCTCTGTACTGAATATTTCGCAAAAGATGAATTCCTCTGTGATTGGTTCTAGTCTATAAGATTAGGCTTTTATACTATATTTTATACTTGAGCAAATCCCACTGAACTCATTCTGTTTTATGCTTTTTCTTAGAGGAGCCTATTATATGTAAGCTGAATCTCTTAACTATATCAAATCCAATATAAACACCCTCTTTAAAAGACACACCTCACTCTAATGTGCAGTGTGGAGCGCCTAACAAAAATTATAAATGGAGTGCTGTGTTCAGGCATTTAACTCCTTCATTCCTAATGTTAAATCACAATGTATAAGCTGTTTTTATTTTGCACTTGAAAATAAATGGGAAACCATAACTTAACCCATATGATGCATTAGAGCAAACGTGGGAGAAGGTTTTGACTAGGAAAAGAAAATTATGAAATGACTAAACCAAGTTATTTTAAATTCATTTCTTTTTTTTTTTAATTGGAGGGGAGGTCTGGGAGGGGGGAGGGGAATGTGCTAAAACTTTGCTAATTGTTGCAGAGTTCAAACCTGTTTTCATTTATTTGAAATTATTACATAATGGAAGTGGGATGCTATAATTCAACCCAAATGGGCGACTTCAATAAGCGGGTGGAAATGATTCAGGACATTAAAGAGAAGCTGTTTCAGTAACAAATCTTTATTATAATCAGGAGTGAAGTGGTTAATTTAAGTTTTTACTGAAAAACAGGCTGGCAAAAATGTTTCCAGGGATGTGGGGATTTTTTTCCTTTTAGTCAGTAGGGGTTTGGAGAGGAGGTTTGGAAGGGAAGGAGGGCTTCGGTTCCAGGATCCCTGCATTCCCACGAGCTCCATTAAGGAAGGGGGAAGGGCTTCCTGCTGAGGCAGCCATCTGCAGCATTCTGTGAACAGCAGGAACCAAAGGCCTGGTTAAAGGAGAGCAAAGCCAGGGTGACAATTCTGTCTGGATTCAAAGTCAGAGTGGCTGACTTTATTATTATTATTAATGGGGAGGGAGGGTTCCTCTGGCATGAATGATCAGATATATAATGGAATTTTAATTGTGACAAAACAATAGCGTTACAGGCAGCAAAGTAACTAGTGCAAACACACCCCGACAGCCCCTCCTGGAATGTGCTGACAGCAAGCTGGGATTGTCATCATCCAAGCTACTGTCACACTGCAACAAACTATCTGGAATCCATAGATGCGTGCTGAGGTTCCCTTAAATTATTGCTTTCTAGGCTAGAGTAAATTAGATCTGGATTTTTGTAAAGTGCTGTCACTTAATACCTATTTTATTAAAGTTATTTTTATGCCTATAATTTGACGCTAACACATCTGTTATTTCCTCCACTGCCTGGCTTTGGTGAATATTGCTTATGGAAAGTAGCAGAGTGACACTGGGTGGGGGCGGGGGGAAGGGTGTTTTAACTTCCAACATCTGGATAAAACAATATTAAGGAAACAGGAACAAATAGGTACAGTAGCTTACAAAGCAAAAGTCCACTTTAAAACAAAAGAAGGGTGCGCAGTTTATACGGTACCACAGATTTTTATATAATTGAGTCAGAGCAGTCTAATACAATAAAATAAGATTGAAAAAAATCTCAAGAAGAGGCTGCTCTAGCCCTTGCCATAGATCATTTAAATAGTAACCCCGTGAAGCACTCAGGTACAAAGGAGAAAAAAATATAAATATATATTCCCTCCCAGCAAAGTCTCAGAATTCACAAAAACTTCCTGTTATGTAGTTTTCAATAAAGTTTTATCACCGCTACATATAATTCCCTGGCTGCTACCTAGAGAGATGAAGTAAACTCTACTGTATTATATGAAACTTCAAAACTGAATTAAGCATTCCAGTGGAGTGATAAATATCAGGATGAAGAGTGCGGTGGTAGTTTTACTGAGTGAAAAAGGGACAAATGTAAAAGCTCTTAACTTGTGCCTCAAGGACTGTAATGACTTAACAAAAAAACTTCAAGGAAAAGTAAACCCAAGAAGGATATATCTACAGCAGAAATATCTACATGAAAATACCACATTTCAATACTATGGTTTTCCTTCTTTTGACTTTGATAGATTTATTTTTACAATGTACATTCCTAAACACTCCCATTTGTTGTCTGAATTCCTGTTTGTGACTTTAGAATTCCAAATTTATGATGTCACCATCTGCCTCTTTTTCCAAGGGCATTGTATTCAAAATGAAAACAGTATGAAAATACTTCATGCTCTCCCCACACCCTCCACTTTTCTCCTTTGAATAAGCATTGCCTTGGCATCGATTAAAATGACCAAAACATTTTAAATGGAACACGCAAACAACGATATCCAGTATTATAAAGGACATTTTTATTTCACAAAATTGTGTGACACTGCAAACAGAAGTTTCCATTATGCCAAGATTTAATTATTTGTGTGTGCGCATGTGTGTGTGTGTGTGTGAATTTGGGGAAAGACTTCTAATTTCATTTTAACGCTTTATGCATTTGCTATCAACTCATACCCAGTGCAACAGCTTTCCTTTGAAAAAAGTGAAGGGCAGCTGCAGTTCCTCTGACTTTTTTACCCAGCTGGGGAAGCTGTTGCCTGTGTCTCATGAAAGTTTAATTCTGTATACCAGGACAAGTCACATATGCCCCAACTCATCAAAGCGTTTGAGCACATACGTAACGTTAAACATGTGAATAGTCTCATTGACTACAATGTTAAAGTTACGCATGTGTTCAAGAGCTTTGCTGAATTGGGGCCACAGTCCATACACACGACAAAGTGTGCAGCCACTTTGGGACACACTTTGGGACACTATTCATTAGCACAGTCTACTATACTGGTCAGCAGACAATACCACATGCACAACTACATGAACCTTTACAATGGGGCAACATAGCAGGACCTCAGACAGACCAGAGAGACTGTACATTCCCAAATGATATCTGACTCAAACCAAACTGGAGCATGAAGACTGACATAGTAAGTAATTAGCCTGATCCTAAAAGTTGCTGAGAATCCCCCTGGTTTCAGTGGGACTTGCAGATGCTCTGCGCTTTTCAGGATCAGGCTCAAAGTTAGCTTTTCAAACAAACATAGCTCACAAACCCATCGCAGTCATTTTCCTTAAGGAACTCTGGGGTCCAAACCCACATGAACCAAATCCAAAAATAAATAAATGGTCTGTCTGAAACTCTACCGAGACCACTGAGTTTTGCACAGCTCTAGGAGGAGGAGAACCTTTTCTCCCTTAATCTCATAAAAGATTCTTTTTCTCCTAAGGGGTTTGTGGATAGAACACAGATTCCCAACACTGAAACCAAACTGCTGAAGCAATATTAGCTGCTATACAGTTTTGCAAAATCTGAAAACTCATATCTTTGTTTTATTAATTTTACATTTTAAAAGGTTCAGTGGGCCAATATGATTATTCCAAAGTAAGAAGTTTTTCATAGCTTTTTAAAAAAAATATCTGTAACTGGAGTTATGAGATCATTCCCCTGTGGCAACTCACTGGACACTCTTAAGTATCTTCCATATATTTAACAATGTTACAGTTTACACTGTTTCTCATATTACTGTATATGCATTTACATCTGCGTCAGCCATGCCTAGCTGATAACACTAGCACAGAAAATACTATGTACTATGTGTCTGCAAAGGATTAAAAAACGGCACCAGTGATGAAAAACATTTTCATCTGTTTACATGAAAAAGAAGTTGCACAGGGTGATTGATTATTTGCATCAGTTAATACAAGGAATAATTATAGACTAAAATATAGGGGAAAGCGAGCAACACACTGGGAAGCACTTTATATCAACAAGATCCAGTCAATAGCAGAACAAGCTAGCAAGGACAGTTGTGCAACTACCATCACTGCAGGTATGGGATGTGTATTCAAGTAACTGAAATTCATCACCCCAATTATAGGGCCAGCATGAAGTCTATGCACCACTTACAGACTCAAAATATGGCACAAGTGGTATTTGAGAGATGCATAGCTTATTTCTGGCCCTACATACAGAACTGAATTTCACCTACTAAGGCTAAGAAGGAAACTAACGGAGATCAGAAATCAGTTGATACTATCCCTCAGGAGTGTAAGAAATAAAGTAGAATCTCAGGGTTTCTCAAAAGTCATTGCATTGCAAGCCCCTTCTGACAACAAAAATTATTACATGACCCCAGGAGTGAGGACTGAAGCCTAAGCCCAGCTGCCCTGGGTGACTGGGCCAAAACCCAAAGCCCCACCATCCTGGGTGGGGAGGCCAAAACCCAAGCCCAAGGTCTTCAGCTCCAGGCCAGGGGCCTGTAACCTGAACCCCACCACCCAGGGCTGAAGCCCTTGGACTTTGGCTTCAGCCCCGGGCGGCAGGGCTCAGGTTTCAGCTTTGGCCCCAGCAAGTCTTAGCCAGCCCTGGTGACCCCATTAAAATGGGGTCCCGACCCACAGTTCGAGAACTGCGGAAGTAGATTATTAAAGAGGTCCCTTCTGAACATATAAGCTATGGAATCTCCCAAGATAGTGAAAGATGGATATTCAAAGAACAAGGTTTCCATCAGTATTAAAAAAATCAGGGTGTAGGCAGCAGTGGGAAAATGCTTTTATATATGACTTAGCAAGACTTGCCCAGAATAATGGATGGGTGTATTTTACAGTAAATCAAAATAAATGAAAATAAAAATAAGTGCTTTCTGAATAGGGATACATTTAAGCACTAGCTTAAGTTAAAACCCAGGGTTAAGTGTTTGCTGCCTTAGGATCTCACGCTCCACATACCTGAACTGTGGTTGCAATGCATTGCGGTTGTATTATATCGTATTTAGGTTCTTAAACCTTACCATCTGATGACTTTCAAGAGTTAGAAAATTAAAGAGAGACCAAAATCAATTGGAGTTTGGGGCAAAATTGGGACTATTGATTGCAACAGGGTTGCAGTGTTATAAGAGACCATGAACTGGACTAATTCCTCAAAACTTCACAAGCAAGAAAGAGGCACAAGGGAGAAGAACTGTTGCACCTGAGAACATTAGGCCAAGCATTGGAAAAGAGTGGAGTTAGAGACAGAGCTTGCGCTGAGACATAAAACCTTCAAAGTAAACTGCAAAAAGAAAATCAAATAGCATCGACTTAATAGCTGTCCCTCAGTTTGGAGCTGAGAGTGCTTCATCTGAGGGACACCTGTGATGTTATCATGCAGAGCCTTCAGAGAAGGACAAAAACAGAGAGAAGGGACAGGATTCTGCTATTTCTAAATTAGAAAAAAAATTAAGAAACTATCATTCTTGAGGCTATCTTTATCCATCAGATGGATGGGACAGAGGGACAAAACTTTTTTTTTTTTTTGGTTGCGCTTTGCAGTTTACCTTTGAAGGAAAGAGACATGAACCAAGTTTGAGAAGAAAGGTTAAAAGAAAGATTCTGAGCTGCACTGGAGGGAATGAACTCCAAGAATGAACCAAGGAGATTTCTCAAGAGCTGTTCCCTACCTGCAGGAAATGTACAGCTGTAAACAAAAATTGATCAGGATTATTTTTTATCCTTGTGTTTGCAGGCACAGAATTCTCTAAAAGGAACTTACTTCTCATGTTCCAATGCACTAACTACTCAGAGAATATACCACCATAGGGCAAAGATGCCATGACTGCTATGTTAATGTTAGACCTGATGTTTGTGATCTTGAAACAAATACCAGTACTCTTTGTCCTGTGTGAAGGGGTGGTTTTTACATAGCAAAATAAAAGGGTGGTTTTTGTGGTATTAGTTGTGAATATTTAGAGTGACCACTGGGGGCATGGAGCAAGGAGGTAAGAGTCCGTCTAAACAGAAAATAAAGTCAGTTATATTTGCTCCCAAAAATGGTATGCTGGATCTCTGTAGTCTGTACGTGGGGTCAGAGTGGGATTGAATAAAGACCCAAAGGTCACAGAACACCCCTTGGAAAAAGGGGGGGAGGGAACCAGACAAGCAAGCCCTCCAGCCCATTCAGAACAGCCTAAAAACTGCACAGAGCTAGCGTAACGCTGACAGATCCCAGTCATCAGCAGGCGGGATTGAACCTGGGACCTCTGAGGCTTAATGCATGAGCCTTTACTGCAGTGGTGGGCAACCTGCGGCCCATCAGGATAATCCACTGGCGGGCTGCGAGACACTTTGTTTACAATGACCGGCCACAGGCACGGCCGCCCACAGCTCCCAGTAGCCACAGTTCGCCATTCCCGGCCAATGGGAGCTGCCGGAAGCGGTGCAGGTTGCCCATCACTGCTCTCCTGCATGAGCTAAAAAGCCATGTGACCATTAGCTAAAGCTGTAGTAGGCTCATTCATCTAAGTGGTCTTGTTGTCACTGTAGGGAACAGAACACCACACCCAGGAGGTGTGTGGGTTACACTATCAGCAGAGCAGACAGAGAAGAAGCCTGAAAATACAAAAAGCCCAGAGGGAACTGCTATGGGGAGTCCAGGCTGGACCAGGGAGCAAGGCTAAGAAAGTAAGAGACACTGAAACTAAGGCTAGGTCCATAGCAACACCAGTTTGCGTCCTTAAAGGGCCTAAACACCTTACTCCACACAGAGGCAGCAAAGAAAATAAAGGGGGAGGGGTCTCTATAGTTTGGTAAAACAGGAATGATGGCCACATCTGACTCAACCTTTTTCCTAGTGCCACCCCCAGCAGAATTCAATGTCTAGTACACTGAGAGTTGGCCATTCTGGGCAAGCAGATTCCAGAGGTTCTGTCAGGCTTCTAGATTAGATCAGCAATCAGGAGAAATAAATTATACCCTGCTCTGTACAATGGGACCCAGAGCAAGTACTTTATCCTTTCCAGAAGCCTCACATCTGCTCAGGTGAAACAGTTCTACGCAGTTAAAGAACTGGATAAGCATTTCATGCCATGCTGCAATGTGATTTTTGAGCAGGCACAATTTCACTTATGCAAGCAAGAGAAGAGGGAGTCAGCAAATTGTTTCATAACAGCCCTGTACAACCTTATACAATGCTGTGGCTATGGGGAGATGACTGAAGAACTTATCAGAGACAAGCTTGCTGTAGGGCTGAGGGATCGCCATCTCTCAGAAGGACTCCACTCTAGAAATAGCCGAGTACATAGTCCTTCAAAGTCAATACATAAAAAAGCAGCACACTGTTCTCAGAAATGACTTTGAGAAGGAACCCACTGTAGAAATCATAGACTTGGGGAGGAAAATACTTCAGGCTGCCCAGAAACAACACAAAGAGATCCAGAGAGGGCTATGCTAACATAGAGTAAAGAAAATGAATACAATGAAAGAATGTCCGTGGTTTGGCAAACCACGTCACAGCAAGGGACAACACCTGCAGGAAATGTCTAAAAAGGGGACATTATGCAGGAGTCTGCTGATCTAAACACATGGTACCAGCTGTCTTTTAAGAAAATGACCCAAAAGACACTGAGATCACATAGCTTGGAGCAGTAGGAGATACCAAAAAAGAACCACCATAGATCACCACACTCACACTGGGAAAGTATTAAATAGACTTCAAACATTAACACATGTGCTGATGTAACAGTGAGTCCAGAATCACTTTATAGGAGAATGAAAGAACCAACATTTCACGAGACAAAAAAGATATTGAAAGGTCCAGGACAGTCCCCATTAAACATGAAAGGAAAACTTTTGGCCACTAAAACTTGGAAAGAAGACTACATCCCCAGAGGTTTACATTGTAGATGGCATACACGCTGGCTGTCCAGCAATCACAGCTCTACACCTGGTTATAAGGATAGAACCAGTAACCAGGGACCTAGTAACTGAGATCAGGAAGAGGTTCCCAAAATTGTTCTAAGGACTGGGGAAACTAGAGGGAAAATACACCATTAAAATTATACCAAATGCAAAGCCTTTTGCTCAGTCAACACCTAGAGTAGTCTCCCTCCCTTTACTCCTCAGGGTGAAAGCAGAGGTCAGCTGCCTGGAAAAGATGGATGTCATTTCCAGAGTAGACACCGTTGTCATAATCTGTATCTAAAAGGAATTGTGTAAGGTACTATATGTGAATTGGTAGCATAGTGGTAATTAATATTATTGGGTGTCATATGTATGAGTGAGACATGAAAAATTATAAATAAGTGCTGGAAATATGTTCTTAAAGTGTGTTTGGCAGTAGAGCTGAAGCCACCCTTCCCTACACAATGTGTGGTTCCGCCTCCTTGAACGTGTCTCCAATGTAAATTAAGCTTGGAGAGAAAGTGGAAGTACATTTACAGAAAAGGTAAACAAAGCTATTAAACTAGCAAGTAGGGGAGATAGCCACTTAGGTAACATGGCAAGTGCAGGGGACTTCAAAAATTAACATGGCCTCAGCTCCCTGGTGGACATGGGAAGCTAAGCCTCCAGGTAATGTTGAGGATATAAGCAGAGAGAGAAAGCCATTCTGGCCTCATTCACCTGAGGAGACAAAGAAACCCAGCGCTTCGAACTCTATGTTGGATTCTGACCAAAAACTGGCCAGCCATGCCAGAAGAATGACTGTGATAAGAAAACTACTTTGAACAAAAGACTCTAGTTTGTTAAGTTAGGTTTTAGTATTAGAAGCATATTTTCACTTGTTTGGTTTGCGACCTTTCTATCCCAGTTCTACTTGGTACCACTTAAATATCTGCTCTTTGTTCATAAACTTTATCTTATTTTATCACACAACTATCTCAGTACAATGTTTCACACTGAAGAGTAAAATACTCAGCCAAACTAACAGGCTGATTCTGTGTACTGTCTCTTTAAAGGAGCAGCAAACTTGATAAGGTTTTGTTAGTACTACAATGAGAGGAACAGAGCATTGCAGAGGAGACAGTTCTGGGGAGACTTGGCACTGGAAGGGCAGTTGTGTCACCCTGCATGGAGTAAGTAGGCTGGTGAAAGCCAGGGTGAGGTCACTGTGCTGTAAGCAGGCTGCTGGCAGGATTCTGAGCCAAAGATGCATAGGATTAAAGGGCAAGTGGTGACACAACCCAACCCCCTACTGGTCTGGGTGAACCCCCAAAGTGTCACAGACACCCCAAATGAATGATGTGTAGGCATCATCGTGTCCTAAAACCAAATGACAAGGTTTGGATCTGTGTATACCTTACCAAGATCAAGGAGAATATCTATAGAGAGCAACACATAGTCCCATGCACTGAACATAGCCTTGGACAACTTAGTGAAGCAAAAGTCTTCTCAAAATTGAATGCCCAGCCCATCGAAGATGCTACATGCTACAGAATCTGCATTACTAATGACCCTTCTAACACTTGTCGAAAGATTTGTTTCAATAGGTTACCATATGGCATATCATCTGTTCCTGAACTCTTCCAGAACAAAATGTCACAACTTCTGAAGAGTCTAGAAGGAAATCACTGCCAAATTAATAATATTCTTAACTACAGATCAGCTCAAACCCAATATGACCAATGTCTCTTTGGAGTCCTGGAAAGATGGAGAAAGCAGGCCCAACACTTAACAACAAGTGCAAATTCTCAAAAGACAGAATTAGTTTCTAGGCCACATCACTGATGGAATAGGGGTCAGACCAGAACCAGAGAAAGTGCAAGTGGTTACCCAGATGCAGGAACCTCAATGTGTCAACGAAGTATGTTGATTCATAGGCATAGTGATACGCTTAGGAATATTCCTTTCTCACCTGGAGAAGTCAGAGCCATTACAAAATCTCCTGCATTTATAAAATTCCTGGTACTGGGGAACTAAACAGAGTCAGGTATTCAGAGAATGGAAGTAAGACCAGACCACTCCACCGGTTTGGGCTCTATATAAGCCAAATAAAACCACCATAGTTTCAGGTGATGCTTCGTCTTCTGACTAGGACAGACTTCAAGAGTAATCACTTTCATTGTGGAGCTCAGTAGTGTATGCCTCACGAGCACTCATCTCTACAGAGCAGCACCATGCACAAATGAAAAAAGAAGTTATGTGGGCTTGTTAATATTTCAGAAATTTTCTAGTGCACACAAAATTTCATGTCCATTGACCATAAACCTCCAGTTACTCTTCTAAGTTCAAAAAACCTAGATGCGTTATTACCTAGGATATAGTGTTTTTGAATGAAACTCATGAGGTTTTATTTTCAATTGCTATGTACCTGGGAAGAAGCTTGTCACAGCTGATAAACTCTCTAGGGCCCCAATACCAGACACACCACAGCAAAAGTAAACAGGAGGAGTGGCTCAGAGAAGGTTTTGTAGATGTAATACTTACTACTTTACCAGTCAGAGAAAATACCTACAAGAACGGAAAAAGAAGCAAGAAGCAGATGAATTACTGAGTCAAGTCATGACTCACTGCAAAGAAATCTGAAAAAAAAACAGACAAAGTCTGAAACTTCTGTGAAACAATATTGGGTAATTCCTGAGGAATCTTACCATAACCCAAGGTCCTTTTCGGATTGTTTTAGCCTAGAAAAAGACGTAGCCCTTTAGCATGGAAGCTCTCTGGGAGAAGAGGAGAGTTCCAGTCATTTTGGACAATAGCATGGCTAACACTTCCCTCTGAATAGCTAGGCTGTCATCTGTAGATGGTCTCAGTCTGGATGGAGGAATGAGCCTTGGTAAAGGATGTCTGGTCTCACTTGCAGCTGCAATGGTGGTTCCGCTTTCAATTCTATCATAGCAGAGAACCATAACCATAACCAGTGGAGTTACCACTATCATCTTTTCATCTGGATCGCCTTCCTAGAAGTGGAAAGGGCAGGAATGGGTATAGCAGGCCTTGTGGTCATCAGTGCAAAAGACTGTCCACCCCCAGGGATTAAGAGTCTGCTTCCCTGGTGGAGTCTTCATTCATTTTTTGTTTTTGCAATTGGCAAATAATTTGACAGAAGGCCAACTTTCTGCGAAATAAGAGTGAAGATTTCCCGATTTAGGCATTATTCTGAGTTGTTGACTGTGCATATGCTGAACCATTCTGCCTTTTGGTGCAACTCCCCTTTTATATGTGTTGTCCTCTCTCCCATTCCATTATCTCCATTCTGCATAAAGAGTTACACTCCTTGTTCCCCCTTGTTCCACCAGTAGTCATATTGTATGACTGGCCCAGAAAATGTTCACCCCTTAGGTAATTCTGGAACCTCAATAGGGTTAGCTCGAAGCTCTGAAGCTCCAATAAGTTGATGCTTTGATTCCTTTCCCTGGGGTTCCAGGCACTTTGCACTGTCTTGTGCCCCAGATTTGATCCCCATCCTGTCAAATTGGCATGGGTTGTGAGTACCTGTGCATCTGGAAAACATACGAGAAGACCTTTTCAAACATTCTATGGGATTGTCCACCATCTGAGAGAGTTCAGAACGTGGTTTGGAACCAGTACCTGACCTCGCATGCATTCTGGTTCCATATTTTCAGAAGAAAGACCTGGAAGAACCTGATATGGGACCTTGCCCCTGGGATGATTCTATACATGAAATCAGAAGGCCGAGTAGTTTTAGACATTGAGCTATGGTTGACTTTGCACACTTTATCAACATGGATATCAGGTTATGGATCTTGTGGAATCTATCCAGTAATGGCAGATCTTTGCCACAGAAGTGTCTATTTCCATTCACAGGTGAACTATCTTTATGGAGGGTGTCAAGGAGCTCTTTTTGGAGTTTATCACAAATACATGTGCTTGAAGCACATCCACTGTCCAGATTGTGGCACTGTGTGCTGCTGCTTGGGTTGGAGCTCTGATCAAGGTGTCATCTAAGAAGGAATACACGGGAGTGTCTGGAGACCTGAATATGGCTTTTCTTACCACCAGCATCTTGGTAAAAGCCATGGGGGCTGACAAAAGGCCAAAAAGAGATCATTTGGTACTGGTAGTGGACTCTGCAGTATGCAAATCTCAGTGGTATGCAATGTCATAGTCACATGGGAATGTGGAGATATGCATCTGCTGGATCCACAGAAGCAAGGAAGTCCTCTTAAACCATGGATGTTACCATTTAAAGTAGGGTCTCCATCTGGAATCTTGTTTACTTCATACATTTGTTGAGCTGCTTGAGATCCAGGAGAGCTCTGACCCACACCCATGTGCTACTGGGCAAGAAAGAAAATGGAGTATAGTCCTAAGACTCTTCAGAGGGAAACCCTTCTATTGCTCCAGTATCCATAAGATACCTTTAACAGAACTTTGCGTTGGGGAGGGATTGGATGAAGAACAGAGTCCTTAGTTTGAGGGAGTATCTGTGACTCACTATATCTCTCAATCATTTTTCTGTGGTCAGTGGAGACCATTCTTCTAAGAACTGGGAAATTCTGTATCCTAGATTCAGATCTGGGCAGAGGTCATTTGTTGTCATAGCAGGCTCTTGAGGTAGGGGACCCACCTCTGGATTTTCTACCTGATCCCTGATTCCAGAGTTTTCCTCTGACTACTCAGTTGTCATTCCTCTGGCACCTTTTTGAGGAGCATGGACAAAAGGAGCATTTTTGTCTGTTGTTGGGTTTGTATTATCTCTTCAGAACACTGAGTGGGGCAGGGAGAGGGACTGTTTCAATTTGGCAGAACTTTCTGCCATTATTTTTTCTAGTTTTTCCCCACAGAGGAGAAATACATGAGCATAGAATTTGTTTGCAGTGAGAGTCAACCTTCTACGGGTGATGCCAGATGTGATATCTGGCTGCCGAGTTGGATGTTACGGCCCTGGTTGAAAATCTCACTGCATCCATTGAGGCATCTGCCACACAGGCTGTTGCTAGGGAAATTTTCTTAAGTACAGGCTGGAAGTCAGGATGGACCCTGTCCTTTATGGCTTTAAGATCATTCAGTCAGGATATTGTGGTTCTTACAAAGGACATAGCCACTAGGGATGTTCTAAGGCTGGCCAACAAAACCTCAAAGTCCCTTCTATCAGTTGACTCTTTGGGAAAGACAGACAAGATTACCATATATTTTGCTAGAGGTGCCATTGCAGCACTGATCTTTGGTATATCCATAATGGCATTTTTTGACTCTTGCAGCTTGCAATATCTAAGTACATGCCTGCTTATGTGTTTACCCTGGTCAGGGTTTCCTATTCCTCTCTGATCACATCAAAGGATGGAGGCAGCAGGATTGCTGTTTCAGGGGACAATTTAGAAGGCAGGTATTTGCCTTTAGGACTGTCCTCTACCTCCCTCTCTCAGGTTGGATCCGCATTGTGGATGCAACCTTTTTTTGCACATGGTTTCAAATATTTCAGGGAAAATAAAACCTGTGTGGCATTTTTTTCCACATCCTGAATCTGAGAGCTCCACTTTCTCAGTAGAGGAAGAGGGCCTGAGCCAGAGGACGAATACCTTTTAGGGTTTTTATATCTTTTCCTTTTCGGATTGTTTTAGCCTTTTTGGCCCACATTGCAGGCATTGTGACCCAGCTGCAGCCAAGGCATGGTCTTTTGTGGCTTGCTTTATGTAGCACATTGAACTCTCTGGATACGTCTTCCTCAGTGTCCTCCCCCTCATGTTCACTCTCTTAGCCCAGGGGGTGGCATTTCATTAGCGGAGTTCCCCGATTCAAGCTAGGAACAAGGTGAGCTGAGCATGAGTCCTGCTTCTCTCCCCAAGGAGCTTAAGACCCATTTTAGGGCTTGGGGGAAGGGAAACAGGACTTTTTTTCTTAAGGGCTTAACGGCTTTTTTTCTTTCCGGTCCTGTTCTGGACTGGCTGGATGAAGTCTTCCTCATCCTTGAAGTCTCTCCTTATTCTGCTCTGTGTTTCCAGGTTGGGCTTTTCTGTGTTCCAGCTGTAGATCCTTCTGGTGCAGGGCAGGGAAACAGGACCCAACATGCCTGTCCAACTCAGAGCCCCATGACTTAGCACTGCAAGGGCCAGTGGGCTGAGATCAAGCAGAGTGCAGTTCGCTCCTGAAGAGCCTGTGACAATTCCCCAACAAACAGAACACCACTTGATGGATTTAGCTCAGTGTTTGCATGATAGCTCTGCCATGCCCGAGGAAGGGCAGAGGAGTCTGGCTAGGAGGCACTGCAGTGCTGGCTCTGGGTGGTTGAAACCACCCCACAGCTCAATACCCAACCTTGGGGAGGGAGAAGAAAAAGAGGCTGCATGCTACTGCACCCCCAAAAGTAGATAAAAGGCCCACAAAGAAAAGTGGGGAACAACATGAACTGCCACTTTGCTGCCACAAAAGAAGATGATCTGGAAGTAGGTGGGAGAAGGGGGCATGGCTAGCACTGCCTGGGCTATAAGTTTGAACTGCCTCCGGAAACTGCAGACAGGAGGGGAATTGCTCATACGTATGAGCATTGTGGGAGATGCTGAGCTGCAGAAGACCAGAAGTAACTTCTCCTAGTATCACTGGGGGAGTTTTAGGGTGTTCAAATTCTTTTACTGTACTGCATCCAGCTCTTTCACTTTTTATTCCAATACTTCTCTAGACAGTATAGTGTTCTGCTCATAGTAAACAGCTAAGAAGTAGATTACTAAAGGGAGTTACCTGGAGGAGCAAGCCTTCTTGTAACACCATTTTGCTCCAGTCATATAATTTCCTAGTGGCCCTATTTCTTTTTTATATATGCAGAAAGATAAATCCTTTGGGAGCAAATCCTGACCTAGGGCTCATCCATAACGTGGAAACCCCAGGATCATGCTGAAACTAAAATACTGAAGGGGACACACTCCCACAAGCAGTAGTCACATACCCACAACATAGCTTCCAAACCCAATTCCCACAGAGGTTGAGTGATAGACCACATGTGGTACTGTAGCTGCAATGTGGGGATGCCTCCCCAGATGTAACAGCATTGAGATGTGTTGTGGAACCTCTTCAACTGAGTGACAGCTGGGGAGAGAATGAAATGTCCACAGAGGAAGAACAGGTCTGAGTGACAAGTCTGAAACATAGCTGAGATTTTAATATGTATTATACTTTCTGGGTCATAAAATTGTCTTTTATGTAACTCAGGAATATCTTTGCTGCTGTATGTTTATTACTCAACACTGAGTAGTTAAAATCCCCCATAGTTATGGTATCCTGTATTCTGAGTACCCCAAGAGTTGGTTTGGGAAATTTTTGTTCTTGTTGACTTACCGTCCTGCTCTTCTGTAGTAAAGATCCACTGCCATTTCTCCTTTATTTTTCATTACTTGTATCCTAATCTGAAAAGTTTCACCTCTTGTGTTTTGTGTTTAATTGTATCTCACTGGGATTTAAATACTTTTGACAAATGCCCCCCTCTGCTATTCTCTTCCTTTTCTATGGAGTGAAACCACCTATAGTATAATGATATTCCAATTATGAGAATCATCTTATCAAGCTTCAGTTTTGCCCTCTAGATCACAAATTTCATTAATACTGCTCATCCATGCTTGTTTTCCATGCTTCTCCAATTATAGACGATCCCCAACTTACGCAATCGTTCCATTCCGGAATGCCTGCGTAACTCGAATTTTGTGTAAGTCGGAAACGTGTACCCAACCATTACGCCAAAAAACCAACCAAACAAAAAACCCTCCTATTTCTAGCTTACAGAACTTTTTCCGTAAGTGCGGATTTGCATAAATCAGGTCTTACGTAACCTGGGGAGCATCTGTATGTACAGATACTTTTAACATTAATCTCTTAAGAACTCCATCTTCTGCCTTATATTGCATGAGGAAAGTCCCCGGGCAGATTTTAGTTAGATCGAAGGTCCTCTTCTGTTAGATCGAAGGTCCTCTTCTGTTCTTGTCCCACCTACTTGAAATCATACTTAAAAAAACCTGTTAGTTCGAAACTAGAAAGGTGGTGGCCTTTCTGCTTAAGCAGAGATCCTCAAGTCCAAGCACATTCTATTCAGACAAACTTACAATGTTCTGTGAATAAGAAGTTCGGTTTATGACAATGACTGGTTTCCAGCACCAATCTTCTCTTTTCTTCATATGCTAGAAAGATCTCTGAGAAGATTTGCATTGTTGTCTTTTCTTGTTCTCTTGTCAGGTTTTTCAGGTGAGTCCCGATCACCTCAAAGCTTCCTTTGTTGGTGGCATGTGTAAATGGTAAGAATATGCTAACCTTCTGTAACTTAATTTATCCTGTAACCTATAATGGAGAAAACATACCATCCTGGTTTCTTTATATGGACCACAGATGTCTTGGCCAAGCTTCCTCACTACTGAGTCACCAATCAGGTTTGTTGCCTTTTTCTTTCTAATGACTCATTTTCCTGGTTTGGATCATGGTCCAAAGGTTGGTGAATGGCATCAGCTGGTTGTTACTGTGTCTTTTCCTCCTCTGTTTCATCAACAGTTATATCTGTGCTTGATATCAACATTAAAAACCTCTCTCTTAGTTTTCCTTCTACTCTGCTTATTGCTTGTAGTTTTAACTGATGCCACTTTCTACACCTCTATCTTGTCTGGTACTCCAATATTGTGGCTTTCTTTCCAGTTGCTCCCAAATTTCTGTTCACTTGGAAATCCAGGTGAGGTTTCTTTGTTGCTTCCAGCGATATCAACTGATATACGGAACCCGACCTACCTTTTTCTCCCGTGGAGATATCAACTTGAGTTAAATACACATGACTTTCATCCTTTTCATTCATAAACAGGAACACAGCACATATCCTGGACTCTTCAGAAGCCATTTTTTACAGTAGTTGCTTCTTTCCACATGATGCCTCTCCTCACTTGTTGGATCTTGTAAAGGAGAAGGAATTTTGCTATTACAAGAACTCCCCTCTTTACAATATTTATTCCCCGGAAATTTCACTTTATGAATGTTCTGTATTTATTAATTCATTCCTTTGCTAATCACTATGTTTAGTATGTCCACTCAGCACCTAACTCCCACTTAGATCTAAACTCTCTGCAATCAGTTGTTGGCTGGGCTCCCAGAGTTGGTCAGATTAATTTTCTGTTTATAGCAGTTTCACCTTCAGATTTTCATGCAATAGCACAATGTTATGATGTTGAGGTTTTCAAAACTGCAGAGTAATGTTTACATTTTAAAAAATTGTTTTCATTGAATTAGTTTAATTTGACATGAAACACATTTCTGTTTCTTCTTGTGTTATTTTTTTTAAGTTTTGAAAAACCTAACAGGAATAAACTGCTTGATAGTGTCCCTGTGATGGGTCTGGCACCGCAGTGCCCTTTCGTGGCAGGGGTGGATGGGGGGTCAGGACCTCGCCACTCTTAAGTTCCCACGCCCGTCCCTTTAAGGGCATTCCAATGTGGCCCAATGGCCAGTTTCCCCATGCTCGCCCCTTGGTCGGGGTAGTGGGACCCAACGGCCAGAATCTATGTGTCGCGCCCTGAGTATCCGGGCAGCGTGGTCCAATGGCCAGAGTCCATAGTCTTCCCCCTCTCAGGTGGGGAAGTGTATCCCAATGGTCAGAGTGGTGGGGGGACCCAGGCCTGCCCTCTCCACCGGCTCCCGACCCAGGGCTCTCCTATTGGCAGGGTTTCCCCTCACGCTTAGCTCGGCGGGGATCCGTCCGCAACACGCAGCTTTAACGCTGCTTGTCTCTAAAGTTCCCCTGGGTGACTTCCTACCATCAACATCATATTCTCTACTCCAGGGCGGTGGGGGGGGGTCCTCCGGTCTGTCCCTTCCTGTCGAGACCTCTACCTGGGATGCCAGGTGTGTCCCGGCTTGTCTGGCCCCTGGATCCTGGAGCGTTGGCCGTCCCTCCTCAGGAGCTGGCGGTGTGCCTCCTTCTCCTCCGGTGGTCAGCCCAGACTGACCACCTTTGCAGGCTTTTATACCTATTCTTCAGTTGGAGCATGCCCAGCAGGGCTTCCGGGGCAGGGCTTCCTCTGCCAGGAAGGACGGGTTAACCCCTGCGGTACCAGTGCGGGGCCACTCTGCCCCATCACAGTCCCTCTAAGACTTTCACAATCTCAGTTTCTAAAGTGATGTTTACCTTGTCACATAAGAAGAGTTTAACACAACTAATTTGTGAGAGGTAAACTATTACCATTAATTAGAAACAGGTTATGAAACAGAAAACAGGGAATAGAAATTAATGGTCAATTTTTACCAAAACAAAGAATTAACATTAAAGTGAACAGATCCAAAGACAGTTTTCCAGGTGAGGTCATAACATCAATTTATATAAAAGCATTATGTAACCCTTCTGCCCATCAGAGTTGGCAGCAACAAGGGCCTGGTTCAGTATCTAGGGGTTCCGTTCCAATAACACAATACAAAACCAGCTCGAGCCTCCACCCAGTGACCTGGGACAAATATATACCACCCCCTGGGCGCCTCTAAGAGGCAATACTTCCCCTCTCGCAAGCACAGAGTCGGAGTGTAGCAAAAGTTTTAATGACAGAGAGAAACAATGTGGCATTATGTTGGGGAACCACCACCAACAGGATTCATAACACAAACCATGAGCAAAAACCCACCCCAAGCAAATTGGGCTGTGTCCTTTCCCTTTGGTTCTTGAGTCTAGCAACCCAAAAATCACCCAAAGTCCCAAAAGTCCAACAACCCCAAAGTCCAGCAACCCACAAGTCTCTGTTTCTGTCCTTGGTGAGTCCAGAGTTCCAAAGTTCATCTGCAGAGTTTTAACCCCCACCCCAGCCTGTGTGGAAATGGGGGGGGGTAAAAGGGCACCTTACGTGCTCTGACGGCCGACTGCTACGCCTCTCCATGGGTTTCTGCTGCAGCCTTCACTGCCAGCCGCTCCTCTCCACTAGCTGCTCCTTCCCAGTAGCTGTCCTGTGAGCCGCTCACCAATATATCTTCAGGCCCCCTACTACTTAACACAGTACTCAGTGATTTCAGCTCTTTCGTGATTTCAGCTCATAGTATGGGAGCCCCAGTCCTGGTGCACCATTGGCCCAAAGTGAATTCAGCTCTGCAATCTGTAACCAAACTCCTAGTGGAATCAAAATTAGCTCTGCTATTACACAGTGGAGAGCGGAGGAGGTGCAGTTGGCATTTAGGGCCCTCAGAAGGGGCCCATACCCCACAGGTACAAATATCTGTCCCCATCCTCTCTCTATTCACTGGGTTTTGGAACCCATGTCCCTTGTCTAGCTATTGCTACTTAATTGATGGCAATTCCCTCCATCATAAAACAGTTCCACTGTCCTTGATTCACATAATCAGGGTAACACCACTTTATTCTTCCTGCCCCAATAACAGAGAAACTGGGGATCCCACAGCAGCCAAAGTGACCATTTGGGCTGCTGCAGGTTCATGCTAGGCGGGGTCGGTGTGCCTATGCAAACAAGATCAGCCCCTGAAGTTCTTTTCCACAACTCACCACAATTCACCACCAGATGTCAGGGTAGAGCTCATCCTGACTTGGCTTACAATTATAATGTTTTTATTATTATTAAAAGGAGTGTAAATAAATCACACAAAAGTGTTTGTACCCAGGTTTACACAAACACATATAAAGCCTCCTAAATTGATTTGGTCACCGACTTTCAGCATGGAATCTGGGTCTAACTCACCCTTGAACTTTTTTTGGATCAGCATTTACCCTTATCGTTAAGGTTTGATCTTGATGGCTTGTGCAAAGGGTACAGTGATTCTGAAGGCTCACAAATCCACAAGCATAAAAATCCACAACCAAAGTCATTACTTAATTCTTCAAATGTGTGTGCAGAATTTAGCTGAAATTTCCCCAACCAAAACTAAAATGTTATTGTTGTACTCTTGTGTACCAGTTGGAACTCATGTGTCATTGGCCACGCACATGATGCTGTTTATTTTTGAACCAATCTAGATAAACAAATCCTTCCATCTTTCATTCTTACGTTTCTCTTGTTTGATATAATTAATCCTCTGAGAAGTTACAAATTAAACAGCACTTACTGAACCAAATGGTAACTTTTTCTTATAATGGTTTCTTTCATAAAGCATGGATTAAATTCACATCTTTTTGAATATGGAAATACTCTTAGTGATGAAAGCTATACTTAGTAAATGTGGAATGTGTGTTTCATGTTTTAAGTGTTTTTTTAAATAATTACAATGCCAGTGAACTTCAAGATGATGCAGTATAATGGACCTTAGAGTCTGCTCAGATCTAACTGCCTGAATCCAAATGTTAATGTGCAGTCAGAATTGTGAGCAGAATATCATTGAGTCTGAAAGAGTCATTACCCTGGTGGGAAATATTAGTTGTGCCAGTGAGAGGTGCCATGAGCTGGTTTAAGTGATTGAAGGATTGAGAACATTGGCACCCATGAAGTGTAACTTGGTCCTAGATGGGATTCGACTATGAAACTTTCATTGACATTATGGTGGTTTTTCGTTGAGGCCAAGAATAGCACTAGTTGTATTGCTTGAGCTGCCTGCGATATGAATAATGAAAGCAATAAACACTGTGCTGGATTCCAAAGCTGTAGAATGAGCTAATAAGAATTTTTCTATTCAGACATTGGACCCCATTTCTGTGCTTTTCCCAAGTTGATGGTGGGTGAGGGAACAACAGTTATACTAGTTAGCTATTCGTACTCTCTGATGCGCATACCCATAAGGGAAGGTAGACTAATTACTGGTATGAAACAGCCAACATCCCAAATGTTGTAGTTCTCAATTAAGCTGCCATTCAGTCAGGTTCGAAATATATTCCTGCCTTAGGAGAACTGGAATATTGTATCCTCACACTCCTAATGCCACACATTTATTTAAAATAAATCTTGAACACGTTTAAAGGAAAGGGCATATATTTTGTTGTGGGTCTTGCTTATCTATGACAATATAGAGCAGGATAGATTATACTTTAAGTTTTAGACTGCTCTGACCACATTTCTCAACAATGAAATCTGCCAGTGTGTGATACAAGCCGTCAAAAAATAAATGTCCAAAATATAGGACATCTGTGTATTGTTGAGTGTCTCGCCATAATTTTAACTGTGAAACATCTTTTGGGTGTTTTCTCACTTAGTCTATTAAATAAATCAACACATTAAAAACAAACTGGAAAAACAATTCATTGAGTTCAGGTGAAAGAAACTCCCATCCTGGATCATGAGTAGGGTCTGAACTTTGCACATTCTGATATCTAGCATAGAGGTCTATCACTTGAACTGAGGGAGTAACTCCTAGTCTCTATGTGCACCAGGCTACATAAAGGAGCATTGACACTGCTACATGTTGAACACCAGTAGGCTGCTGGGGAACAGGATTCCTGTCTTGGCCCTATGGGAAGTGTAGTCTAGTGGTTAGAACAGTGAATACACACTACATAGCTGAGCATATAGATTTGACACATTCCCTCTGAAAGGCTGAGTAGAGGATACTTGAGTCTGGCATGTAAGAGATCATAGTCTCCATCTTACTAATGGTGACCTTTTGCAACCTATCAGTCAACACTTTTGTAAAATAGGAGTAGGAGTAATATTTGACTGCTTTCTAGTGAAGGGGGATGAAGGGCTGTGAAATACAAACAACTCTCAATAGAGGTGAGATGAACTAATAATTGCTTGGCTTGGAGCCCTGTACACCTTCCACTAGGCTGAAGGTATTTTGTTGAGAGGTAGAGTCAGCCTCTCTCTTCTAACCTACCTGATTCAGCTAAAATGTTGAAAATCTATCCATTAAATCCAGTACACTTGAGAGCTCTGACACTGACAAAAGGAATTCATAGGCCAAAATGTTCAAACTTGAATACAAAAAACTAGACTCCATCTATAGGTATCAGGAGGCTAACTGTCAGCACCCTCATTTGAGAATTTTGACTACAGCCTTAAAGATTTTTCCCTATCCCTGGCTTATTTTCATAGATTCCAAGGCCAGAAGGGACCAGTCTGATCATTTTCTCTGACCTCCTGTATAACAGAGGAAACAGAATTTTCCCCAAAATAATTCCTAGAGCATATCTTTAAAAAAACCCAGCCATTATTGATTTAAAAATAGTCATTGATGGAGAATCCACCATGAACCTTAGTAAGTTTGTTTTCAAAATGGCCAGCTCTGAGACCTTAACTCATCGGCATAAAGCCAGACATATATATTAGTTTTACAGCTAAGTCTTTATAGGGAGCAAATGCCTCAGAACATCTAGCTTGGCATAAATGGGACTGGCTATGTTTAGCAAAGGTAAAGATTTGAAAGACTTGCACTACAAGCAAAACAGAATTGTGACAATTTTCCTTGTCTGTGCAGTGGGTGAGAGACTTATGAAGACTTTAGCACAGAGATGAGGCAAAAGATAGAGTATGGTGGCTGCCAACTTATCAGGAGAGTTGCCACAAGCTATCAGCAATTATGAAACACACTGCAGAAGCAACTATCTACTTCTGGGATAAAATAATGCTTAAAACAAATAGCATCAATAGTAAAAACCCCTAAGGCAACTGACTAATTTTCATGCTGTTCATGAAGGAAAAAATCATTCCCATTCGATGAAGTGACATGCTTAGGCTCTATCATCTTAACATTTTTCTGTGTTTAATTCACTCATTAGTTTTAAAAAAAAGATTCTGGATCTGAAGCGTGGATTTTCATTTGAACTCCTCAAGAAGTTCATGGCAGTCAACCTCCTGGATCTTACATTGCTAAATCCAAGTGAAGTTGGAGTTCCCTCAAGATAGAGACAATTCTTTAACAAGCAGTGGATTTAAAGACTGGAACCATGTTCTAGTGCTCTCTTTTTTTGCTCCTTTACTTTGCAACTCTTTAGTTCTGCAAACTGAATTCATTCAATGGCAAAAAAGCAAACCCAAGTTTAGTAAATCAGTTCAAAAGCGGATTAAATCCTTTAACACATTATTACTATACTGCCTCAATAAGGCCTTAGTTTACCAAAAAAGAGCTGTACTATAAACATGGTATTAAAACCAGCTGCAGCACATTTATGCGAAAAGAAAACATACTGGATTGTTTAGATGGAGAGACGTACTATAGTGGCAATTGCTTTTCCCTATACTGCTGAATTAAGAGTTTGAAATACTGGGCTTGGAGTCCCATAAGGCCTGGTATGCCATGGGAAAAGCACTCCAGGCTTAATTTAGGCCAGGCTTCATTCCACTTTGAAGGAACAAAATGAGGCTTTAACCTTTCCAGGAGCCTCTAAATAGTTGTGACTGGGGACTTCTAAAGTGATCATGTCTGCGAAGTTCAGCCCATAGTTAGTGTAAAACATACTTTAGGGAGGCTAAATGTATAAAATTTGCCACTGCCTCCTACCATCCACCCAGAAATAAAAAACAAACTGCTCCCCCAGCATCACTTGCATGTCCCCCATATGACCTTTAAGCATCACCAGGCCTTTTTACAAAAATAAATGCAAGTGAATCATGCAACTCTATGAGTCATGTCATTTAGAAGTATTCATAACTCATAAGGAGTTCAAGAGGATGAACCCTCACAAAATATAGTACAAGGAAGTAAGAGTGAAAACAACAAGTTTCATAATGGAACTTCAGGGAGTTAAGGGATATTTTAAGTGGAGTGGATATTTCCCCCCCCAGAAAGCTAATGCTGGTGGTTTCAATTTCTGAAGTAGTGTAGTTTGATAGACTGTGTCTTGTAAGTTATGCAACTCAGGGTTTTTAGGCAGGACGTTCTGCAAATTTGTCCTCATATTAAATGGTGCCATGTAAACCAATCACACTGCAACCTTATTCCGAATGCTTAGACTTGGCAATGACTCAGACTGAAGATGTCTTGTATTTATTGGCTCCTGCACAGTCTGTGCTAGAAAAACATTTTGGCACAATTGGCATCTACAGTTTAATCTTTTGAAGGGCTAAGGAAGTGAAAACTCTTAATTGCATTTAGGTATGCTCATGTCTTCTGGAAGACTGAAGACTATATCTAGCTTAAGGTACAACTTTTACAGACTGGATCAACTTCAGGTCCAGTCAAGATGGTCTTTCTAAATCAAAAAATGAGGATGCAGAGAAAACATAATGAAAGTTGTGTAGAAAAAGGAAGCTTACTGACAATCTAGTATTCCCATGCATGGTATCTAAGAGCCCCATTCTCCAAACACTGTCAATGCTAGAGAGAGTTTACTAGCCTATGTAATCACATTTGCTAAATAAAGTGTTTTTTTTAAAAGAATGAACTGGTTCTTTTTTGTGCATTTTCAACTCATAAGGCATCAGTACGACAAAGCTATTGAGCCCCCATCCTTATCATACCTACAGAAAACCTCTGCAATCTTTAAATGCTCTTAACAGTTTCTAAGCATCTCTCTCAAAAGTAGTATTTAGAAAAGGTTCCCATGCTGGGTTTTTTCATGAGTGATTTCAGAGGAGAGTTTAGACATGCACTTCCTTCGCTGACTGGATCTATAGACTAAAAACAACCCTGAAAACTTGAAATAATAGTACTTGCTTGCCTCAACAGACCCACCCATGATTGTGTGCTTTAATTTTTCAACAAGATGTGGAGGTAGAGCCTGAGGAAACCCATAAAAATGTTTGGTTTGGCATTCTGGCAGTTCTCACCAGTTACAATGCATGAAAAGCACTGAGGATGCAGGATCCTGTTAAGTTTCCATAGAGCTACTGACTCAGACACCACAGAACATTCTGTACAGCCTGATGTGTAAGATCATGTTGCAGAGCTCACCCTGGGGACAGCAACCAGCAGCAGGAGGTCATCTATTGGGAACTGGAAAGCTGCCATCTTTTAATTAGTTACTCTGTGCTTTGCAGTAATCCTACTTAAATCCTATAGACTCCAGGTCATATTTACTGTGCAGCCAGTGAAAGCCAAAGCTAATTTTTAATTATGTATTTAACTAGCAACACATCTGCAGATATTGCAATCATATACTGATAATATTTAGTTATAATTAGACAAAAGGAGTAAAAAATGAATGTTTTATTTTTCCTATTCTTAATCATTGACTGGCTCAGCTTAAATGTACCTCAATTGACTATATAGTAGAGTACCCGCTCATTTTAATTGGAGGCAACTGAAATCTATAAATTTAGCAGTTAATGTTAGGTGTCTCATATTCCAGGGGTACAAAGTGTTTTACAATTATGTACAAAATTCTGGCCCCACTTGCACCCCATGCAAACCTCCTGACTTCAGTAACTCTTATTTCAATTATCCCAATCCCACTGATTCATACAATATTGCTGTGTTTATTTTAAAAACAAGTATCTCTGCCTCACACATATCTATAATCTTTCATTCAAGGATCTTATAGGATACAACTAACTGTTTCTGTAAAGTGCTAAATTTACAGTTGCAAAACTGAAGCAGAGAGAGATTAAGTGACTCACCCTAAATGACTGTTGCCAGAGAACACCTGGTGAGTCAATGCCAAAAGTAGGTATAGAACCCAGATTTCTTGACTACTAGTCATTGTGGCAAATTCTGCCCTCATTTGGGGTTGAACTGAGTGTGGGAGAAATTTCTTACATCTGGTCCCTTCCACGCATCTGCCAACATACTGACTTGCTACTTGAGCTAAGTGCTGGTTTACCCACTTACTCTTTAAATAAAAGACCAGTAATTTTCAGTGGGTGGGCCCAACACTAGTACAAATTAGTAAGGTTCTTCTGTAAATATACTGCAGTATATTTTGTAACATAGCGTAGTCCTAGTAATATAAGACCTCACTACAGCTCTCTCCTATTAAATCTTTGCTAAGAAGTGGGGAGAAGCTGCCAAACTTCTGCATAAATTATGAAGTGTGTGGATATCACAGGATTCTACTCTATTGAAAAAAGTAATAGACTAATTTAGATAACTGATTACTTTAAAGATGTTTATTTTATTTTGCAGGTGTCATCCATTTAGACAGGAAATTATCTTTTCAGCCAGTGGTCTTTTTCACTGCATCTCCTAACATGATTTTTTAATAGAATGTAGTGAGGGCTGGTCTGCTCCTAAAATGTAGGTTGACCTAGCTACATTGCTCAGGGCTGTGTAAAATTTCTCTCCCCATGAAATGTAGTTAGGCTGACGTAACTACAGACACACTGTAGACACGTCAAAGAATTCTTTTGTTGACCTGATTACCACCTCTTGGAGAGGTTACTCCTGGGGGAATTCTGCACGCTGCGCATGTGCAGAATTCATGTCCTGAGCAGATTTCTTTGCTTCTCCACAGAAATATGACTTTCTGACAGAGAAGCAAAGGGAAGCTGCAAGAATGGTCACATGTCCTTTCCCAGCAGCGCAGGAGCGTCATTTCAGGTGCCTGGAGCAGCCAGCGGAGAGGTAAATCACTAGGTGGGAGCTGGGGATGACCTGGCCAGTGCCGGGTCAGACCAACTCCAATTCACCTAAACTCCATGCAGCTGGACCCTGCAATGCCCAGATCCCCCTGCTGAGCCTCACCTCCCCATGCACCCAGAGCCCCTCTACTTAGCCCCCCGCACCCAAACCCCCACCCCGCTGAGTCTCACCCTCCTGCATCCAGAACCTCGCCGAACCCTATCTTCCCACACCTGGTCCTTCCCAGCCCCAACGCAGCTCCTACCTTGCACTGGGCCAAGCTGCTAGTCCCAGCTGGGCTGGTGGGTGGGGGGAGGAGTGCACTTCCCCTGCGTGGAGTGGAAGCAACTCCACCCCCCGCCCGCATTTCCTGCCCACGTCGCTCCACATTTATTTATTGACAAATAAAACTCGCAAAATTTTAAAAATTCACAATTTTTGTGTGTGCAGAATTCCCTCAGAAATAAGAGGTGCATTACCTATATCAACAGAAAAGCCCCTTTCATAGATGTAGAAAGCATCTACACTGTGACACTACAGTGGCACAGCTGCAGTGCTGTAACTGTTCCACTGTAGCATAGATACACCAAGAGTAGCTCTGTACAAACACACCCAAAAATAATGTTACAATGCTTGACTTTGTTAAGACAATACCTCAAATATTTCAGTAGGTGCAGTGCATATAGTAAGCATAGGGCTCTCTTTCAGCTTGGCATGGAGTCAGAAACTCCAAGTCTCAACATATATAATCAGAGAACACTTTAGAGTTGCATACAGGATTTGGCAGGGCTAGGGTTTAAACCCTGCCCCAAACAGGCAGCCAGTCTGCACCCAGCACTGCTGTAGAATTCACCTCAAAATCTCCTGAATCTCAGTCTATCACTTAGCCACAAAATTGTCCTGCCTCTCTGATGGACTTTATTCTAATGGAAGATTTTGAGGCACTGTGCTCTTACAGTCAGACAAAGCCTTCCTCCTTACCACTGCCCCTATTTGTAGTTGTAATTTGTCACCCACCCCCATCCCCTGGATGGGCCAGCAGCAGCAGCGAGTGAAATTGGGATCTCTGGATTTGAGGACTCACTAAAAAAAACAACAACACAGGTCTGTTAGCCAATGCTGAAGTAGGCTCATCAATCTCTATACGTAGAGGGAAACAGGGCATCATGCTGCGTGAATGAGCGTTTGGGTTACATATTTCACCTGTTCCCAGATAGGGACCAGTTTCCCTACTGCCCCTTATGCCTAGAAATGGTTCTGTGTTCTCACATGCCAAGTGATCCCCTCTCAGTTTAAGTCCTTTCAGGGACTACTGTACTTAGTTTCCACTTCTTTCAGTGCTGGTTACCTTGCTGATAAGGTCAGCATGCCTTTGTATTTGAAACATTCTCTGCATACAGTAGGAATCTGAATCGCCTTGCATGTATCTGAACAGAATTGTAAACTCAGGGCAGAGACCTTAACATCTGCATGGGTTTGTGCAGTGCGCTTGGAAGCACTGTTATATTTTCCCATTGAAGAATGGCTTTTCAACCAAAGTTAAAATATTAATACAAAGTTTTTATCTGTGGTCAGCATTTTCTGATTTTTGTCACATTACCAAAAACCTAAACCTTTTGGTAAACAACGTCAGTTTTTGACTTTAGAAAACCGATTGTTTTCCCAGTAATGGTTTCTAAAACAGCCAAACAGTATTTTTAAAAAGAAAAGGAGGACTTGTGGCACCTTAGAGACTAACATTTATTTGAACATAAGCTTTTGTGAGCTACAGCTTCAGCAGATGCATGCAGTGGAAAATACAGTAGCGGGATTTTATATACACAGAGAACATGAAACAATGGGTGTTACCATACACACTGTAACAAGAGTGATCAGGTAAGGGGAGCTATTACCAGCGGGGGGGGGGGGGGGGACAAACAAACCAACAAAAAACCTTTTGTAGTGATAATCAAGGTGGGCCATTTTCAGCAGTTGACAAGAACATGTGAGGAACAGTAGGGGGGGAAAAATAAACATGAGGAAATAGTTTTACTTTGTGTAATGACACATCCACTCCCAGTCTTTATTCAAGCCTAATGTAATGGTGTCCAGTTTGCAAATTAATTCCAATTCAGCAGTCTCTTGTTGGAGTCTGTTTTTGAAGGTTTTTTTATTGAAGAATTGCCACTTTTAGGTCTGTAATCGAGTGACCAGAGAGATTGAAGCGTTCTCCGACTGGTTTTTGAATGTTATAATTCCTGACATCTGATTTGTGTCCATTTATTCTTTTATGTAGAGACTGTCCAGTCTGACCAATGTACATGGCAGAGGGGCATTGCTGGCATATGATGGCATATATGACATAGGTAGATGTGCAGGTGAACGAGCCTCTGATAGTGTGGCTGATGTGATTAGGCTCTATGATGGTGTCCCCTGAATAGATATGTGGACACAGTTGGCAATGGGCTTTGTTGCAAGGATAGGTTCCTGAGTTAGTGTTTTTGGTGTGTGGTTGCTGGTGAATATTTGCTTAAGGTTGGGGGGCTGTCTGTAAGCAAGGACTGGCCTGTCTCCCAAGATCAGTGAGAGTGATGGGTCGTCCTTCAGGATAGGGTGTAGATCCTTGATGATGCGTTGGAGAGGTTTTAATTGGGGGCTGAAGGTGACAGCTAGTGGCGTTCTGTTATTTTCTTTGTTGGGCCTGTTCTGTAGTACGTAACTTCTGGGTATTCTTCTGGCTCTGTCAATCTGTTTCTTCACTTCAGCAGGTGGGTATTGTAGTTGTAAGAATGCTTGATAGAGATCTTGTAGGTTTTGTCTCTGTGTGAGGGGTTGGAGCAAATGCGGTTGTATCGTAAAGCTTGGCTGTAGGCAATGGATCATGTGGTGTGGTCTGGATGAAAGCTGGAGGCATGTAGGTAAGTATAGCGGTCAGTAGGTTTCCGGTATAGGGTGGTGTTTATGTGACCATCGCTTATTAGCACCATAGTGTCCAGGAAATGGATCTCTTGTGTGGACTGGTCCAGGCTGAGGTTGATGGTGGGATGGAAATTGTTGAAATCAAGGTGGAATTCCTCAAGGGCTTCTTTTCCATGGGTCCAGATGATGAAGATGTCATCAATATAGCACAAGTAGAGTAGGGGCACTAGGGGACGAGAGCTGAGGAAGCGTTGTTCTAAGTCAGCCATAAAAATGTTGGCATACTGTGGGGCCATGCGGGTACCCATAGCAGTGCCGCTGATTTGAAGGTATACATTGTCCCCAAATGTAAAATAGTTATGGGTGAGGACAAAGTCATAAAGTTCAGCCACCAGGTTTGCCGTGACATTATCGGGGATAGTGCTCCTGATGGCTTGTAGTCCATCTTTGTGTGGAATGTTGGTGTAGAGGGCTTCTACATCCACAGTGGCTAGGATGGTGTTTTCAGAAAGATCACCGATGGATTGTAGTTTCCTCAGGAAGTCAGGGTTGTCTCGAAAATAGCTAGGAGTGCTGGTAGCATAGGGCCTGAGGAGGGAGTCTACATAGCGAGACAATCCTGCTGTCAAGGTGCCAATGCCTGAGATGATGGGGTGTCCAGGATTTCCAGGTTTATGGATCTTGGGTAGCAGATAGAATACCCCTGCTCGGGGTTCTAGGGGTGTGTCTGTGCAGATTTGCTCTTGTACTTTTTCAGGGAGTTTCTTGAGCAGAAAGTGTAGTTTCTTTCGGTAACCCTCCGTGGGATCAGAGGTTAACGACTTGTAGAATGTGGTGTTGGAGAGCTGCCTAGCAGCCTCTTGTTCATATTCTTACCTATTCATGATGACAACAGCACCTCCTTTGGCAGCCTTTTTGATTATGATGTCAGAGTTGTTTCTGAGGCTGTGGATTGCACTGTGTTTTGCATGGCTGAGGTTATGGGGCAAGTGATGCTGCTTTTCCACAATTTCAGCCCGTACACGTTGGTGGAAGCACTCGATGTAGGAGTCTATGTAGAAGAATTATAACATTCAAAAACCCCAGTCGGAGAACGCTTCAATCTCTCTGGTCACTCGATTACAGACCTAAAAGTGGCAATTCTTCAACAAAAAAACTTCAGAAACAGACTCCAATGAGAGACTGCTGAATTGGAATTAATTTGCAAACTGGACACCATTACATTAGGCTTGAATAAAGACTGGGAGTGGATGTGTCATTACACAAAGTAAAACTATTTCCCCATGTTTATTTCCCCCCCAACACACACACACACTGTTCCTCACATGTTCTTGTGAACTGCTGGAAATGGCCCACTTTGATTATCACTACAAAAGGTTGTTTGTTTGTTTCCCCCCCTCCCTGCTGGTAATAGCTCCCCTTACCTGATTGCTCTCGTTACAGTGTGTATGATAACACCCATTGTTTCATGTTCTCCGTGTATATAAAATCCCGCTACTGTATTTTCCACTGCATGCATCCGATGAAGTGAGCTGTAGCTCACGAAAGCTTGTGCTCAAATAAATTTGTTAGTCTCTAAGGTGCCACAAGTACTCCTTTTCTTTTTGTGGATACAGACTAACACGGCTGCTACTCTGAAACCAGTGTTTTTAAAGTTTGTGGGAAATTAAAGTGAGTTATTTTCTTTGTTTGTTTTAAGTTTCCACAAAAAATTAGTATTTATTTACCAGCTCCAATTATCAGACATCCCCTTCTCATTATTAACCAAGAACAGCTGTGTAGGGGAGGCTCGTAAGAATTCTGTATGCCTCAGTGGAGATTGACACCTTTGGGCCTAACACAAACACAACATGGTTTATGTCAGTCAAAGTCCACATTAGAGGTATAAAGATCTGGCTTGTTTCAGCCAGGTTCCAGAGAGGAAGAAAGACCATCTCCTCTGAGCACTGACACACTCTCCCTGACTCTTACTGCTGACCTCAGGTCCAACTGCCCCCAGCACATCCTTCTTATACTGTGCTGGGGAATTATGTAATTCCGCAGAGCTGCTTTCGGAGTGTTTTTTTTAATCTGACTCATGACAAGGTGATGAAAGGCTGCCAACTCATGAATTTTCCCTTATTCAAAATGGCCCCCATCTCCCATTACTATTGATGAGGCTGAAGCAGGCATGATGGTCACCACTTCCTTCGAGGTGGAACAGAATAAAGATGGTGGCTACCTCCTAGTGTTTTCAGTGACACTGAAGCCAGGCCCACAGACAAAATGACTGCCACTCTAAGGTTGAGCATGGCTAGATAGGATGCTATGAAGACACAAGGACTGTGAGGAGCCTCGGAAACACCGGGAAAGGTGCATGTGGAGAACGAGGTGGAGCAGAGTTAGAGGCTGCAGGGGCAGGAGGAGATGAAATGGAAACAGGTGACGTGAGGACCAAGAGGACGTGGGTGAGCGCAAAGAATAGTAATGGGGATGGGAGATGGAGGGATAAGACTGCACCTCTCCCACTCTTGGGGTAGCAAGGGTCAGGGGAGCACCCCTCACCCCGAGCAGCAAGTGGGAAGTACATATTTTTGCATGTGTATTTAAGGCTGAATTTTGACCCTTAAAAGGTCTCACACACATTGGGAGCAGGCAGCTTCCGCCTCAAACTTAAAAAAACAGAAGGCAAATTGCCCCCGCACCCAAATTATTTGAGAAAAAAACCTCAAGGGGCGGAAGTGATTCATAGTTTTTGAATGCATAGGATTGGTAGTACTAGTATCTAATATCATAGAATCATAGAATATCAGGGTTGGAAGGGACCTCAGGAGGTCATCTAGTCCAATCTAACCATTTCCCTTGGTTCTCTGAAAGTTTCAGTATTCAAGGTAGGTGACTGAGAGGGAGGGTTAACCCCTTCCCTGCTAGCTTCTGGATAGAGTCGACACACACGGTCACAAACAACAAGCAATTGTTGTGTGATTGTGTTGCTTTTTTTGGTAAGGCAAATCATATATTGTACTTTGCATGATTAAATCTAAAATTATTAGAGACATCAAATAAACCTAAGCCAAACATGAGATTCAGAAACAAGAAAGAAAAACTGAATATATAAAATAAGGTAAGCAGACAATGAGGTGTGATCTCAATGAAGGTTCAGGTGACCTGTAAAAGAGATGTGGCTGGAGATGCAATGTAAGTGCCCAGTATTATACTTACACTTTAGTGAAAAATGTTAGCAGTGTTTTAGCGATTTAGCCAACTCATAGGTTTGCACTACAAACCCTCTGAGCTATGTACAGTTATTTCCCTTTCAAAACTCGATAGAGGAAAAAGTGCAAATTAAGCCAAGATCACTGCCTGGAATTGTTTGAAGGGGACCACCATCTGGTAACACAGAGATTCCTAGTCTGCCACCCCAGTAACTATTGCTGGTTTTAAATTTTATTCCACTAGCATTTTCTGTGATAGAGAGCTGATCAACTTAACATTTGGCCACATTAGAAACCTGGTTCATTTCAAGAGTGTCAACCAGTAATTTGGAACACAACCCAAGGAGGATAGAATCTATTAAAAAAAAAAGTCAAAAATGCCTTTTTTGTGACTGGATGAAAGAGCCCCCACATCCTGCTCAAAGACTGTACATTTAAGATTGCAGCTACAGCACTGCCTAGTTCTTTCATATACTTTCCGCAGTGAAATTACCATAGTGTTTATAGGTGTCTTTTTTCCTGTTATAGCACTTCATATTTCTCAGGTATGTCTCGCCACTAGCTTTTCTGACCATCTCTACAATTGCTACCAGGTTGTCTGGTGTTTTTTTTGTTTTTGTTTTTCTTTTGTTTTTTTTAAATGATTTCCAATAGAAATATTCTCATTCTTTTAGACATTGTGTCATACAAAACAGATACATCAAAACCTTGTTACCAAAAAAATAGCAACCCTGGGCTCTAACTTACGGCTATATCATTGAAAATAAGCATGTGATCTTAAAGGAAACAAAGAGCTGGCTTCACTTCACAAACATTTGTCCAGGCATTTGCTTTCATTTTCATTCAAATAGTTTCACACAAACTAAGTTTCACTTTGACTTTCAGATTCAAGCGAACCTAAAATTTCACTCAGGAACTCAGCCAGTGTAAATTGGGATAGCTCCACAGTGGAGCAAAATGTTGACTGCAGGACAGCTAACTCAACTGAGACTCTGATCCTGATCAAAGTGAAACTCAGCTGAAATTTCTGAGTTTCACCTGGTCTCTATTTGTATCTTGCATCAAAACCATGCAAAGATGTGAATTTCACATGATGTAAAACCACAAACTAGCCCATATAGGCTTAAAAGACTTCAAGTTCATGCAGGAGTTCCGCAAATCTTTTGATGAATATGGTCTTCATTACTCATTTGTAACAAAACCCCAACCCAGGTGACTTTTGTGTTGCCTGGCGTTTCAGTGCAAACATTTTTTTTAAAGAAGTAAGAAGAAATTGGGGGTGGGGGCAGCATTTTAACCAATAGTTCTACAATAAGCACATGACCTGTACCCAAAATATTCAAACTTTGGTGTCTAAAATTTTGAATATAAATCCTCATTTACGTGCTTAAAGAAAAGAGGCCTGATATTTTAGAGTTACTGAGCTCTTCAGTTCCCATTTAATTTTGGAAGAGGTTGTGGTTCCTGGCACATTCAAAAGTCAAAACACTATTGTTTACCTGCCTTAATATGGACTTCAGCTGGGATTTACAAATCAGCCTAAGGGAGCTAGGGCCAGATTTGTAAAGGTATTTAGGCACCTAAAGATGCAGATAGGTACTTAGTGGGATTTTCAAGAGAGCCTATGCACCTATCTCCATTGCAAATCCCTGCCTTAAATGCCTAAATTAAATCCATGAGAGACAGGCACCTAGGATGGGATCCATGAAGAGACTTAGGCGTTGCAATGCTGAACATCATGGTGCCTTAATAAAACCAAACAAACCAGTCATAGGAACTACACTGAAATCCACAGAGGTGAGTTAGGCACCTAAGCACCCAATGAATGAGGAGAGACAAGTACCTAAGAAAGCAGCTAGAGAACTTGCTGGGATGTGGGAGACCAACATTCAATTGCCACCTCTCTGCCAGAAGCGGGGGGAAGAAAGAAACCCCTGTTCAAATCTCTCAGGAGAGTGCTTTAATCACTGGACTACTGAGCCATGCTCACACTCTCTCTCTCTGGCCCGATAACTGTTCCACTGTCAATGGGCCAAAGACAGCGAGAGAGACTCAGTAGTCTAGTGGTTAGGGCCGCCACCTGGGAGGTGGGAGATCCAGGGTGCAGTTCCCCTGCTCCAGTCAGTTTTTCATTATTTATCCACAGTGGAACAACTTCAACAGTAGAGACTGAGGGAGCCCCACATCAGAATATCTCATAGTCTAGTGGTAAGAGCCCTCTCCTGAGATGGGGGTGACCCCTGTCCAAATCCTCTCTCCCCCTCTGGTGGAGAAGGGGAAAATGAATCTGTCTCTCCCACAGTCCAGGTGAGTGCTCCAAGCACTGTCCTAAATATTATAAGATGGGCACCACAGTCTCCTTTTCCTGTGGCTGGATTTTGAATGGGACCCAATGCAATAGGCAGCCTCTGAGCCTGCTTACCAGATAGGGTTCCGCACATGACTCAGGCAGCCAAATGCTCCTCTTCCCCTGGATCATGAATCACACTGAGACTTAGGCAGGAGATTGGCATCCACATGCCTAGAAAAGGAGGCAGTAGTGCGCATACTGAGACGCAGAAACATCAACACCTAGGAAACTTTTACTCTGAAAAACATAGGTGCTGAGTGAGTTTAGACAGCTACAGTGTTTGGCAGTTTTCAATGGAGCCAAAACGAGGACCTAGATGTCTAAGCTCAGGACTTAGGCACCTAAGTATCTTTGCAGATCACATCCCTAGGTGCTTTTGAATATCCCCTATTCACCTATCTGCATCTTTAGGTGCCTAAATACCTTTACAAATCTGGGCCTTAAGAGCTCAGTTGAATTCCATTGAAAATCCCTGGCTTCAGTGTCTAAAGATAGGGACGTACATTTTGGGTTATATATTGACTAGTTGTTATTTTACTCCTAATATCACAATATCTCCAACAAACAATGAGTTGATTATATCAAATTGTAAAGTAGATAAACTAGACAGATTGGATTAGCATAATTCCAGCATGAAGGAGGCTTGCTACTGGCATGATTCATCAAGCATTAAGATGAGAATGAATTACTCTCAAGGACTATAGAGATGCTTTGACACAAAATTACAATATGCCAGTTATTTCTCTTGGAAAACGTTTAGTGCTGATTGGCCCTGAGCCACACTGGTACTTTATGCTAACTGTTGCTTCTTTTCACAGAAGCATGTGATGCAGTCACATTGGGAAATGGAAAGATAAAAAATACCTCCAAGCCTACTGCTGAAATTTCAAAATGTGTAAGAAACTAGAGGATGCTTCTCTGTCCCTTGGAAGGTTAATGCTTATACCAATATGACCAAAACCAACATATTTTGCTGTGATCTTGTATAAAATACTTTTCTTGATAAAAACTGCCTCATAAGTGTTTTCATTTCCAAAAGTTTCCTGTTCCTGCTATTGATTGGATCCCTTTACAGAGTAGGATTACCCTAAAACTATCGCAAAGAAATACTTTTAATTTTACTTAGGCTAGCATCCCCTCCCATTCTCCATTAAAAGTTTTATGTACACTAGATCATAAAGAGCACAACTAAAGACAAAGACTTATAGAATAGTGCTGAGGTAATCTTTTGTGCTCTGCACATACCGGTGCAGTACAAAATCTGAGGAAAAGCACAATAAACTATTTCAGACATCTGTTTTTAAGGTTGCAAAGAGTCAGAATACTGCAATGTAAAAAGCAGACACTAGAAGCACTCACATTTCCACAGACTTCAAATGCTCCTGGAAACTTTAACACAGCCTGCCATATTGGATACCTGCTCTCTAAACTGACAACAATAACAATGCGTGATGTAAAATGAGCTGGATTCTCATGCACATTTTATGCTTCCACCATGTAGCACTGTCATGATTTTTTGCTGTCAATATGATGAAATAGGTGTCAAATAGAGTCTGGCAATAGCTTTTTTGCCTTATCACGCTTGATGTTAATTCCACTGTTAAGTACAATATCAAATTTCAGTTTACTGCTGCAAAAGGTATAGCATCTGCAGATCAGACTTTATGCAGCTGTTTCAAGTCAATAAGCAGCATAAATTCTAAATAAAAAGTGCCCTTTATATCTATATCTCTGTGATTTCTTCCAATATATTAAATACTCTATCAAAAATCAATTCAGGGATCATGTCATAATGAACCAGAAAAAAGCAATCCCAGCTTTCTGGCAGCTGATCAACATTCCTCTTTTTGCCTTGTTTTTCTAGTCTCTAAATGGAAGGAAACAAAGGTTCCTGTTTGTTCTCTAAAGCTCCTGCCCACAGCACAGTATCCTCCACAGTGAGCCAAAGAGTATTGCAGCTATCAATAATATATCTGGGCTTTGGTTAAAGGGAACACTTCATTCCATTGAGCATTTGCACTCATTGTGCCTTCCAATGCAGAAGGAACGTCAAAAGTAAATGTATTATTTCATCTTGTTTATTTTCAAGATGGGCTGAGATGCTGTAACATGTATGTCTTAAACGGGATGCTGAAAAAGCCTCAAAGCCCCAAACAAGGCACACTGGAGATATTCTGCACATTCTGCTGGACACATCAAAGTGACAGTTACTTCCCCATTTTCCCCTTGAAAGGTTCTGATCCTGCTTGGTGCTGACCACCCTCACCTCCTAAATATTTGAACAGGAGTTGAGGGCTATCGCTACCTGTCTAGATCTTGCCCTAAGTACCATATTCTGTCCTACCTTACAGTCAGGTTCATGCCTAAGTAAAAGTAAAGCATAGCAGAAGCACACCCGTTTCATATGCAAGGTCTTTGTGCAGCCACCCTCATGGCTACAAATGATACATATCCCTGTGGCTATATGCAGTATGTTTCTCTGCAACGGGCTCACTTCCAGGATTCTGCACAATGAACTTACAGCACCCCAGACCCCACTATGGAAAAGTATTTTTCCCCAAAGCCTTCTAATGTATAATCATGAAAGTGTACTGGTTTATGTTTAATATACTCACAGGAAGTGTATGGAAAAAGCAGGAAATTATTAGAAAAAGAAAAGTGGTAGCCAATGTTTATCTAGTCAAATGAAAAACATTTTTCTTTATTTTCCATCTTTTGGTATCAAAAGTTCCTTCCAGTTTTCCTTCTTGTGCACTAAGAAAATCAGCCAGGAGCTGTTAGCATGCTAGGTCACACAAAAGCCTCGCCCTGGACAATAAGATCTTGCACATTAGAGTTACTTCAGTTGATGGCATCCCTTTCCCATCCCTGTGACTACGACCTTTGTATTTTCATAGTGTTTGAGGTAATGGCCTCGATCCATCCCAGCTGCTGGAGCAGGAAGGTGCTGGTTGTACCTCCTTGAGCTAGCAAATGCCATGGCACCACAAGGGAAATTGGCTCTACAGAGGAAAGTAAAGTTTGTCTGAGTCACTGCCTGCTCTCAGGGATTCCCCCTCTGGAAGAGGGATTTAAGTTGGGTTGGGGCTTCATAGGTGCCCTGTCAGTGTAGCGTGCCCAGAAAATGTGCTGAATCAATTAATGCAATGTGCTGACCACAATATTTACCTAGCTAGTGCTATGCTCTTTTGGGGCAGGGCAGCAGCAACATTTATAATGCCCCTTGTGGAAAGGAGTTACGGGTACTTTTAGGTCACTGCAACCCTTCTCCAGGCAGACTTTGTACTATTTTGTTCAGATGACCGAAGTCATTATAACCCAGTGCTGTTCTGACTGGAACCCTATGTCTTTCTGATCAATTGAAGATCCTTGTTTTGGTAGCAGGGGGTTTGGTAATATCCATCTTTAAAGGAAGGGTGTAATATTTTCTGTGTGACTTGCTTTCTGTAGGGTATCTTGTTTTCCAGTGTTCTCTCTTTTCCAGGTTCCGTTTGTGTCTCCAGTCTTTTCTTGGGCAATATCCCATTTTTACTTCATTTCTTGTCCTTAGAACAGTTGACCATTTATGAAGGTGTTGGGAAATTTCTAGTTTTACAGATGTCTCCTTGTCTTCTCTGAAAGAGAGCATATGAATGAGATTACAAACTGGAGCGGACTGTATGTCAAATACAAAGGACCAACTAGTCATATATTCAATCATTCCAAAAATACATGAATGGTCATGAAAGTAAGGTTAGGTCATTTGGAGTCAGGATTTGTTTAATTATAATTATAGAGCGATTCTTTCCTCTATCCCACACCGTGTGTATTCATTTAGATCTGTGCCAAGTGGATGTGCAATGCTAACCTTTTGATATTTCATATTACACTCATCTTGCACGCTTGTAAATGACTACAAAGGGAGGGGAGACTCAGGCCCTGTCAGGGTATTCTCAGGCACTGAGACAAAGTGCATATCATTTGGATCTGGCTTTTTGGTTTGTACCGATACCTAGGTCTTTTATATTGATATGGTAGAGTGGGCAATATCATGGATCTTTTGTGCTTACAGTAGTTTGGTTGTGTCGTATTAATGTAGATGGAATATATGAGCCCACAGAGTCAAAAGTGTAAACGTAAGCCAGTCACTGTCCAACAATAAAAAGTTTTAAGCAAGGTTTGGTATACAGAGACATCAGGCTGCTTAGTATCATGGCAAACATACCACTGAAAATCCTTTCAACCTGTTATTAAAAATACAGAAAAGAAGGGGTGGGGGAATGTTACAGTTTTAATGTAAAATACTAAATAAGACTTTCACATTCACCATATCTCATGTTCCTTTAGCTGGAAAAAGTCTTTAGAAGGAAAAAATACCATATTTGACAGTCTCTTAGACAGTATTAAAATGGCAATAACTGTCCTTTTGGGAAAGAGAGAAAAAGTTAGTTCAGACAGGCTGGAGTCATTAGTGTTGCTGTGTTGTTGAAGTCCAATACTATGTCTTAAGATGACAAAACAAGACAAACACACACAAAAGGGTAGAGGAAAGTATAGCAAAGAAAGAAAAATGCAGCTTTTGTCTATGGTGTTGACTTTCACTTTCAGACTCATGGCTGGAAAAAACACAGCACCATGCACAGTCTTATCAGCCACTCAGAGACCTATTAGCTGCCTCTTTCTGGTTACAGCAGTGTTGCAAAATATACAGCCTTGGCCAGCTAAGCCTGACTCTTCTTAGACAGCAGGAAAAAGGAGAGGGATAGGAAGGGGTGGGGGGCAGGGAGCAGGAAAGGTAGAGAAGGAAAAGAACACACCAGGGAAAGGGTTGTGTGTGACAAAGTCTCACATCCCAGGTGGGATCTGAGATTTAACCAGAGCTGATGGAGAAGGTGTTGTCACCTGGCTCCCTGGCTCTGGTCCAGTCTAGTCAGGACATCTCTCAGGGTTAGCCTACAGAAAGTGCAGGCACCCAGGAAATGGTGAGGGTGGCCTCCATAATGGTGAAGCTTGCACCTTCCCCTTCTCTCATCTTTCAGGCAGCCAGCATTTCAGTAGCCAGGAGTGATGGGTGGAAGAGCCCATCCCTTCATTATTTTGTCCACCAATAAGGCCTAATTTCTGATACAACAATATTCGTTCATTAACGTTCAGTCCTCAGCTCCTCTTGTTAACCAGGCAGAATTTTAAACACAGTCCTTGAATTATATCAATAGGCCATTTTATTTGGACTAATTCAGTCTGTCTTGCTTTTTCCACCTCCTCCCACCAAAATTTATTATAGAGGATTGTAATACTTTATAAAAAACTTTCACTCACTTTTTACAGTTGAGCTCACAATTAGGCCCAATTACCTCAACAGTTGCAACACTTAAATATGAATATAAACAACAAGACTGCAGTTAATTTCCATGTCCACTTTGCAGACAACAGAAGGAAACTTACCTGCTACAAAATGTCTTTCAGTTCATGTCTTTATTTCATCTTGGGAAGAGTTCAAGCTTACTTAGACTACAGAATGGAGCTCTGATACTGCTGAGATCACTAGGCACTACTGAAATACAGTCTCAGACATGGACATGTCACTAACAGGAGACATGAACATAACTAGCAGACATGAACATCTCACTAACAGGAGTAGTGTGTACAAATGAAGGGGAGAATAGACTTCTGTGATAATAATTTTCCCAACTATAGATCAATGTAAACAGGGGTGAGATGCCAATAATCCATAGAAAACTGAAAATAGAAAACTCTTATCTCCCATCGGACAATATTAACTATTTGACAAATACTTGCCTATAAAGAACACATTTGTAGAAATCACATTCTGTTCCTGTATAATTACAACCAGGAACATTAATTTGATAAATTAATTCTAACAAGTAAGTCATCCATGTTCTAATATTTGTACATATCTGCCAAGATGTTATGATCTCATTTCCTTCTGAGGCCTGATCAGAAATGCTTTACAAGCACTGGTCGATATAATTGTCTCAACACCGATATCCACTGTAAGTGTTTAACATCCAATCAAATTACAGTACTTGTGTCAAATGATCAGTTACTAAAGAATGTAAAAAAGTAATTCAGAAATAGGGGTTTCTTACAAGGAAGATTATTTCCTGATGTTGAAGTTCTACATCTCTAGAAAGGGCCAAATTCATTTCTTGGAACATCTACTGTGAGTGCTACAGCAAACTGATATTGAGATCTTAGCATGAAATTTCAGTTCCACCACTAAGTATCTCAACCTTCTTTTGTTTATTGCAATTATTTAGAACCAGTGCAGGTGGTAGAATACAGTGCTCGGAAACAGTCGGAATGGCTTTTTACTTTGGTTATGTTTATGGCTCCTTATTATTCCCTCAAAAAAGGTTAGTGTTCACATGGAAGCTTGAAGAATGACTCTTTCTTCCGACACACATGCAAATTCACATATAAACAACAATACTTATTCTCCTCTTTAAAAAGTTTCATTCATCCAATCGGGGAACAAGAATAAAACCATATGACTTAGGGTAGCAATCATGCAGTTCAAATAATGGAGAACAATGGTCAAAGTGAACAGTTTAATAAAAATACTGAGAGAAATAAATATAGTTTAATATAATATTGAACAAAGGAGTAAACATCAAAGTCTGTTCCTGAATGATTCATATGCAGAAAAAAATGGCAAAATTCTCAATAAATAAGATTCTCAGGAAGTATATGACCAGCTGTAGTAGTGTGCTCAAAACATCACTGGCAAGAGTGCAGGGGCAGACTTTTGAAATGTAGAACGGCGGGAGGGGGTGGGAATTATATTAATGAAAAATTGAGTGAGGGAGAGGATTCCATGCCACCCTTTCATTGCAGTCCCTTTAAATTTACCCTAACCTTTCTCATATGCCTGGGGGAGATGCTGGGTTTGGGAAGTGGTCTGTGAGAATAAAGGAGTTTAAAAACCATTAGCCTGTGCAATAATCAGCCAAATGAAGTAATGGAAGCTGCATCACCTGAGTCACTTAAAAACTTGACTGAATGAAACACTCAAGATTATGCTGAAGGAAACAATTCTGCATTGGCAGGAGCATGGGCAAGAAGATTTAGTAGGACTCTAACAAATCTAATGTCTATGCACCAAATTCTGAGGTCAGGATTATTCAGGTTTTATTACTTCATCCTTACTTCAGCTAAACTCCAATTAATATTAATGGAAGTTTGCCTCAGGACTGAGTACAATCTGATTTAGGTCTTCAGGACCTGGCCCTATTAATCAAGGAAGAACTAAGATCCCCTAAATCAAAGTTGAATGCTTTTTCCACATATTTAAAAAAATGCACATTGTATACAGTATGAGGCAGACCGTTTGAGCACAGAAATACCATTTACAGGTATAATACACTGAATTGCTTCTAAAGGCTCCTTGAACACCACAAGAGTTTATTCAGATATTTTCAGTTTAACCTGCTAGGAACCATAGAATCTGAGACAATTTGAAACTTTACCATTCACATGAACTAAAGGTGTGCACATTTGTTATTCAGCTCCTCAAAAAGGTGAAAAGATACTAAATAGGGCTGTCAAGCAATTAAAAAAATTAATCATGATTACTCATGCGATTAAAAATAGTAATTGCAATTAATCGCACTGTTAAACAATAATAGAATACTGCTTAATTATTTTTGATGTTTTCTAAATTTTCAAATATATTGATTTCAATCACAACACAGAATACAAAGTGTACAGTGCTCACTTTATATTTATTTTTTACTACAAGTATTTGCACTGTGAAAAAACAATAGTATTTTTCAAGTCACCTAATACAATGACTGTAGTGCAATCTCTTTATCATGAAAGTTGAACTTACAAATGTAGACATATGTACAAAAAAACTGCATTCAAAAATAAAACAAATGTCAAATTTTAGAGCCTGTAAGTTCTCAGTCCTACATCTTGTTCAGCCAATCACTCAGACAAACAAGGTTGTTTACATTTACAGGAGATAATGCTGCCTACTTCTTGTTTACAATGTCACCTGAAAGTGAGAATAGGTGTTCTCATGGCACTGTTGTAGCCAGCATCGAAATATATTTACTTGCTAGATGTGCTAAAGATTCATATGTTCCCTCATGCTTCAACCACCATTCCAGGGGACATGTGTCCATGCTGATGCAAGTTCTGCTCGATAACAATACAAAGCAGTGTGGACCAGCACATGTTCATTTTCATTATCTGAGTCAGATGCCACCAGCAGAAGGTTGATTTTCTTTTTTTGGTGGTTCGGGTTCTGTAGTTTCTGCATTAGAGTGTTGCTCTTTTAAGACTTTTGAAAACATGCTCTACACCTCATCCCTCTCAGATTTTGGAAGGCACTTCAGATTCTTAAACCTTGAGTCAAGTGCTGTAGAATTGCTGTAGTGCTGTATCTTTAGAAATCTCACATTGGTACCTTCTTTGAGTTTTGTCAAATCTGCAATGAAAGTGTTCTTAAAATGAACAACATGTGCTGGGTCATCATCCAAACTATAACATGAAATATATGGCAGAATGTGGGTAAAACAGAGCAGGGGACATACAGTTCTCCCCCAAGGAGTTCAGACACAAATTTAATGAATGCATTTTTTTTATTGAGCATCATCAGCATGGAAGCATGTTCTCTGGGATGGTGGCTGAAGCATGAAGAGGCATACAAATGTTTAGCATATGTTGCATGTAAATACCTGCAATGCCGGCTACAAAAGTGCCATGCAAAAGAACATGCTTTTTCCACATATTTAAAAAAATTGCACATTGTATACAGTATGAGGCAGACCGTTTGAGCACAGAAATACCATTTACAGGTATAATACACTGAATTGCTTCTAAAGGCTCCTTGAACATCCACAAGAGTTTATTCAGATATTTTCAGTTTAACCTGCTAGGAACCATAGAATCTGAGACAATTTGAAACTTTACCATTCACATGAACTAAAGGTGTGCACATTTGTTATTCAGCTCCTCAAAAAGGTGAAAAGATACTAAATAAATTGTCAAGCAATTAAATTGTCAAGCAATTAAAAAAATTAATCGTGATTACTCATGCGATTAAAAAAATTAATTGCAATTAATCACACTGTTAAACAATAATAGAATACTGCTTAATTATTTTTGATGTTCTCACTTTCTGGTGACACTGTAAATAAGAAGAGGTCAGCATTATCTCCTGTAAATGTAAACAAACTTGTTTGTCTTAGCGATTGGCTGAACAAGTAGAAGAACTGAGTGGACTTGTAGGCTCCAAAGTTTTAAATTGTTTTGTTTTTGAGTGCAGTTATGTAACAGACAAAAAAATCTACATTTGTAAGTTGCACTTTCACAACAAAGAGATTGCACTACAGCACCTGTACGAGGTGAATTGAAAAATAGTTTCTTTTATCATTTTTACAGTGCAAATATTTATAATCGAAAATATACACTTTGATTTGAATTAGAACACAGAATACAATATTTATGAAAATGTAGAAAAAATCCAAAATATTTAATTAATTTTAATTGGTATTCTATTGTTTAACAGTGATAAAAAAAGATTAATTTTTTTATCGTGATTAATCTTTTTTAGTTAATCGCGTGAGTAAACTGCAATTAATCGACAGCCCTAACACTAACATCTCTGAATAAAGCATACTCCTGATTTGCATGAAACTAAATGAGAGCAGAATCAGGCAAAAATTTATTTGATCTCCTTAGAGCAACAATAAATTCAGAAGTAAATTAGGGCTTACGAGACATTGTAATAACCACTGAGCTGCCTAGTTTCAAAATAGTAGGATGCCTAATCAGTATAGTACTATCTGAGAAATAGTGCATGGCTCTTGTTTTGTTTTTGTTGGAGCCAAAGTGTTGCAGTCCGTAATGTCTTAGGGTTTTCTATAACCCCATCATCATAGTATCTTACAAGGACAAAGCTGAACACTAACTTCCCCATGGGGCTCCACAGTATTATCACTGACCTAAAAATCACAGTCCACACTTAACTTATTCAAAACCTCAGTCAGGAAGGGGGACTGCCAGAGACAGCAAAGTCCATTTGATTCTTCTACATACTGATAGGAGACACTGGAGAATTCTATTAAAACAGCCCCTACGAATTCCCTGTGGCGTTGGGGGTGTGAAGGGCAGTGAGTTTCTTCTCCATTTAATAAAGTCATATTGAGAAGCTTAAGACTCTGGGTAGGTATTTCACATTAAATTGACCATTTTCAGGGAAAACATTTAGAATTTATCTTTTGGTAAGTTAATATAACGATGATACCGAGGCAGATTCTCTGCATGAATTGTTTGGGATTTGAGTGTCTCTTTGCGTTAAAGGTTACCCTCACACACTGTAAAGATAGGTAAGGTGATATACACACACACACAATGGGAAAAGCTGATGCCTGATCTAATCATTTCATACCTTACTCTTTTCTTTGGCTGAGTTACATATAGGAAATTCAATACAAAGTAAAACTCATTACTAAACAGATCCACGACTGGCCCTGCAGGCTACCAGGGAAAGGACAACAACCATATTGTAGTTTTAGCAAAGATAGTGGAGTTGGATTAAATTTGCAGATATTTGAAGTCTTCACCTGAAGGTGTAGGCTACACCTGTTAAAAAAATACTGTGGAGGCAGCATGATAAATAGCCTGAACCTTGCCCCGGCTCCATGCTCATTGTGCTGATATCTGGAAATTCCCCTTGGCGAGAGGAAACCCTTGATGGCAAAGCCAGCTCTGTGCCATTTGCTCCTGATCTCCATTTCCCTAGCATAGCAGGTTTCCCCCCCGGGGGGGGGGGGAGACAGACAAGGGTAGGGGCAGGAGGAGGTGCCAGGGATGGCAATGCATATGGCACCTCTGGGCTGGCAGAACAGATTCTAGGTAGCTATTATTCATGGCACAAGTTAGAGGAGTCCTGCAGCTGCTTTAACATGCACCTGAAGCTGAACCAGCCCTTGGCTAGGATTTGGGGGTGAGACAGAAAGTTTGCAGGAAGTCACACATTATTTATATTGCAGGAGTGCTTAGGTGCCCCAGCCATGGACTAGGACCCCATTTTGCTTTACAAACGTAAAATAAAAGGACTGTTTTTGCCCCAAGAAGCTTAGAACTGGATCCACAAAGGGACTTAGGGGGACATCTAGCTTTTAGGCACTTAGAAAATTCACTGAAATCCACAAAGTCTGAATTAGGTGCCTAGGCTCCGTATATATTGCATGGGGAGAGACAGGCACTTGAGAATGGTATCCACAAAGATGGGGAGACAAGAAAGGCATCATTTTCACTGAGATTCATCTCGGGCTGTGTTTAAGTAACTGAGCAGAACAACATGCCATGCAAGTAAAAGAAAAACTTTTACTTTTCATTTCAACCACCTGGGTACGAATAACGTTAGGGCAAATAACGTTATTTTATTTGGAGGGACTATTTTAAAAAAAAAAAAAACAGAAGCAGGAAGGAGTTTTTGGACCCAGTAAGTCACAACGTATAAATAGCTCTACTCAGAGCATAACAAAGGCTCTATTGTACTATTGCACTAGCACAGCCAATAATATAGGCCATTTAGGAATATAAAAAATCCTTACCCTTACTTACGACATCTCTAACTTCAAATAAAAGATTACAAAATCCACTGTAGAAATTCTACCAAAAGTACATTATTTTTGATGTACTGTGTAGAAGATATTGGAAAATAATTGGACGAATTTAATTTCTTTTAAAATGTTTTTCACAGACACTTAAGAAATTTGCTGTTTTGTGATTAAATGAGGTCACGGTTAATTCATCTTGAATCATACTACACTTATGAAAATATAAAGTTTTCTCCATATGTTTTAATATTTATTTCTGCAAGGTGAATATGACTGGAAAATGTTTTTTCAAAAAACTACACACATACACACACCAAAAACCCAGTAGATTTCCTACTAAGCAAAGAATTCTCGGCGTTATTCCCAGCCAGTTGAAGGAGGTCTGAAATATATTGGCTTAAGTACATCCATCTTTCCAGCCAAGGCCCTTTAAAGAATGGTTTCATCTGTTTTATTTACATTCAGGAATTCCATCTTTCACATGCCAGGACTGTCAAATCCTTGGGCTGCTCATTCTTATCATATATAACCATTAGGAAACGTTTTGGGGGTGATTTTTAGCCAAGTACCATTTTCAAATCCAACTCAGCTTATATAACAGGCCAATTTTGTGCAATAAAAAGTAGCTAGTTTAGTTTTCCAAGGTAACAAGTATAAATGTGTGTCAATTCATTAATTGTTTTAAAAGGTCTAATATGTCAGTTTCCATTCCTCCCCCCTCCCCCCCCCAGTATAGCTCAGCTCATGTATCATGCTCTGTAAGGACTTGATCCAAAGTTCATTGAAATCAATGGGAATCTTTTCATTGATTTAAAAGGACTTTGGCTCATTGCCTAAAACCCTGGCCCTGCAAACACTGACACACCAGTCATTTTGATTAAATGCATCCTAGAATACTCAAGGACCTGACTGAGGAGATATCTGAGCCATTAGCAATTATCTCTGAAAAGTCATGGAAGATGGGAGAGATTCCAGAAGCCTGGAAAAGGCCAAATATAGAGCCAATCTATAAAAAGGGAAATAAGGACAACCCAGGGAATTACAGACCAGTCAGGTTAACTTCTGTACCTGGAAAGATAATGGAGCAAATAATTAAGCAATCAATTTGAAATATCTAGAACAGCGTTTCCCAAACTTGGGACACTGCTTGTTCAGGGAAAGCCCCTGGCGGGCTGGGCCGGTTTGTTTACCTGCTGTGTTCGCAGGTTCTGCAACTCTGGGGGTCATAGTGGACCACAGCTAAATATAGGTCAACAGTGTAACTCTGTTGCAAAAAAAGCAAACATCATTCTGGGATGTATTAGCAGGAGTGGTGTAAGCAAGACACAAGAAGTAATTCTCCTCTACTCCACTCTGATTAGGCCTCAACTGGAGTATCATGTCCAGTCTGGGCACCACATTTCAGGAAGGATGTGGACAAATTGGAGAGAGTCCAGAGAAGAGCAACAAAAATGATTAAAGGTCTAGAAAACATGACCTACAAGGGAAGATTGAAAAAACTGGTTTGTTTAGTCTGGAAAAGAGAAGACTGAGGGGGGACATGTTTTCAAGTATGTAAAAGGTTGTTACAAGGAGGGGAGAGAAAAATTCTTGTTCTTAATCTCTGAGGATTGGACAAGAAGTAATGGGCTTAAATTACAGCAAGGGAGGTTTAGGTTGGACATTAGGAAAAATTTCCTAACTATCAGGGTGTGTAAGCACTGGAATAAATAGCCTAGGGAGGTTGTGGAGTCTCCATCATTGGGGATTTTTAAGAGCAGCTTAGACAAACACCTGTCAGGAATGGTCTAGATAATACTTAGTCCTGCCACTAGTGCAGGGGACTGGACTAGATGACCTCTTGAGGTCACTTCCAGTTCTATGATTTTATGCCTGTGATTTATCATTGAGTTGTGGGCTGGGTAAGGACCCATAGTGGCTATTGAAGCCAAGGGCTGCAGAAGCTGCCACTGGGCTGCTCTGCAGCTTCTCTATTAGAGGTGTGTGAATAAACAACAAAAAAGTGGGGGTGGGGGGGGGAGAATTCATTTCGAGCTGACCCAAAATAAAAATTTGTTCTTTTACTTTTTGGTTTGCAAAAATAAAAATAAAATAAAAAGTGGGGGGGTGAAAAGGTTTCATTCAACCAGAAATAACACATTTCATTTACTTTTCAGGAGACTTTTAAGTAAAACTTAAGTAAAATTGAAAATTAAATGTCATTCTGAATTGGAAAAATCAAAATGTTTTGTTTAAAAATGTTGAAACAAAACATTTAGATTTTTTTCAGAATTGTTTTTTCTGACGAACAATTCACCAAATAAAAACATGAATTCAGAAAGTGTCTTGGTAAACCTGGGTCTGCATTTTTCACCTGAAAAAAGTTTCAGCTGGAAAATGTCACCCAGCTCTATTCTCTGTAGCTCTGGGCAAAGGCTTTCCACTATTTATGACAAGTGATGGATTAGTCCCATGTTGCCAAAAGTGTGCTAAGGCACTTTATTGCAGCCTATTGTTAGTGACTAGATAACTAATCAAGAAATAAATCTCAGCACTTCATTTTTCTCTGCCTAGTAAAATAAGCCTTTTCCCATTTGGCAAGAAGCAACAGAGCATTGATCCAGGCTTCTACATAAGGTGTTGATTTGCATTTCCAGGTCAATGAGTATTATTTTTTTAGCTGTCATTATGGCTTTTGGGAAGCATTTCTTTCTTCCTGTATTTAGAAAATGTAAAGCACTATTATTTCCAAGTTTAAGAGCAAACAAATCTCAAACCACGCTAATCCCTGAAGTCAAGAAAATTCTAACTTCTTAGAAATAGTGCTAAGAGTACCAATGACTTTCTTCCTCCGCTTAGAATGATGCAGATTGATAGACTGACGACAGTTACTTCTGTTTTCTTTTGAGAGTGAATTAATGAGCATTACGCCAAAATTGAATTATGGGCTTAGCATTTTACTCTTTTTGTCAGTACATTTACATTTTTGAAAATAAAATATTTATGTACATTTTGAACTAAGTAAAAAACAAGCCAACTGCAAGCTCTAGTAGGGTACTCTGTCTAACCAATCTACAATTTTCAAACTTTGCAGTGACTTTCTTTAAATATAGTTAATGAAATACTCTGAGGTAGAATATGCTGATGAAATTGTTTCTGGAACTGAGTGAAAGGGTCTACAAACTTCGCATCATTTAGATAGCAAGACTATTTGAAAACGGTTTGTGGGTTAATATATTTTGGTTTCCAAGTACTCTCTAAATGGGGCACCATCACCAAATGAGGGTGTTTCTTAGGGGGGCTCCACAGGGATTGGTGCTAGGGCTTATGCAATTCAACATTTGCATCAATGATTTGGAAGCAAATATAAAATGTGTAGATGACAGAAAATTTGGCAGAATGGTCAATAATGATGAGGAGAGGGCAGTTGTTTAGAGCAATCTGGATCACTTGGTAAATCGGAGCCATTCACACAAAATGTGTTTGAATGCAGTCAGACATAGAAACAAGGAATTTAGGCCATACTTGCAGAATGGGGATTGTATCCTGAAAAGCAGGGATTCTAAAGAATTTGGGGATCAGAGCAGACAAACAACTCAACAAGCTCCCAGTGGGCTGTTGTGGCAAAAAGGGTTAATGTGATCTTTGGATGTATAAACAGATGAGTAGCAATAGGTGATTTTACCTCTGTATACACATACAGTATTGGTGAGACCCCTATTGGAAAACTGGGTATAGTTCTGGTATCAACATTTCATAAAGAATGTTGAAAAACTGAGAGGGCACAGAATATTTTTTTAACAGTGAGGGTGATTAACCGACCATACAAACTGCCAAGGGAAGTGATATCTTCAGATCAAGACTGGATGCCTTTCTTGAGATATGCTTTAACAAAACCACAAGTTATTGGGCTCAGTGCAAGAATGCATGGGTAGAGTAGTTCATAATCAATCAACTGTAATAACTTCATTCTCCAAAAAAAGTAAATTAAAAGAATCCATTTTACTAAATATGAATCACTGAGGAGTTCAGCAATATTGTAATGAAAAAGAACATTCCTCCCAACCCCTGCACACACTCCAGTGCTCTTGGCTACGAGTTGGGACTAAAACTGTTCATGACTTATTTATATTACAGTCGCACCTACATGTTTCAGCTGACATCAGGCCCCATTACACTAGGTGCTGTATATACATAGCGAGAGACATTCCCTGCCCCCAAACAGTTTACAATCTAAATAGACGAGACAAAGAGTGCAAAGTAAACAGAGGCACACAGAAATTAAGTGACTTGCCTAAGGTCACACAGTGACAGTGGCCATCGCAGGAATAGAACCCAGGCCTCCTAACTCCCAGTCTAGGACCACATTGCCTAAAAATGAGCCTGTGATTAAGCGAAACTCCAGAAGCTATCTACCCCCGCCAGAGTGGAGAACAAGCAAAAAATTCTTCACTGTATTTCAGGATATCTTCACTTCCATCAGAGAGTAAATAAGATCCTTCTTACATTCACATTTGAAAGATTGTTGTACGTCCAATGAAAACAGAAGCTGAAGCCCTACTGAAGAGTACTTTTAATTTGATAGAGTCTCTGAAATCTCTGGGGAAATCTGCTGTCTATGAATGATTGCATAAATCCTGCTGTTGCTTTGTACAGTACAGCAAAAAGAAAGTTACCCAGCATCATTCACAGCAGAAAATACTTTCAACCTACTCCTACCCACAGCCAATAATTCATAAGTTAATATCTGCCCCTCCAAGCATTTCAAATTGTATGCTTTATGTGGTGGTCTAGTAAGAAATGTGTAACCTCCAGAAATGGAATGTGTGATCTGTACCATCTCTTCAGGAATTGTCTTCCTTTTCTTATTGATCTTGTTTACTGTATCATAGATGGATGTTTGGATAAAAAAAATTCTTTATGTTATTATGGTTAAAGGAGATTTTCTTGAATCTCCTTTTTAACTTTATTTTTTTAACCAAGCAAAGACAGAAATATCCCATGCACCCACTAACTTATCTCCACTCCAACCTTACTCAAATCCATCCCATCCACCCAGATTCAATCATCAGACACTGATTCCATTCATTGAATATGTCAATAGACATCTATCGACATCACATGGCTATAGAACATAGGGGCAGAATTTTTAATTTAATTTTTAGAGCACCACCCTAACTTTGCTCCCACTGAAGATTACCATTGACTTCAATGGGAGAAGAGATAAACCACCACTGAGCACTTTGAAAAAAAATCTCACTGGAGCTATTTATCAAATGTGCCATACAAGGTTGGGTTAAAGACACTTTTGTCCTAACAAAACATGAAATACAAGATGTACCAACATTCCACCAGTCATCTTCAGTTTCTCACAGGTGTATGATTAGTAGATAGTCAATGGGACCAATGTATATTTATATGGTGCATGTGCATTATATCCACTCCCACACCCACACACATACAGAGACATAAATTTCACATATTTGGTGGTGAAAACTGCATTTATCCTTCCCGTTTGATCACCTCACTTTCAATCTACCTACTAATCCAGCTTTACCAGGCCTACTTCTAATATACAATAGCCAAATCCTGAAGTGATTTAATGGAGCTATGACAGTTTACTCCAGCTGAGGGTCTGGCCCCAAATCTCTAAACAGTTCAAAAAGTTGTCATTTAAAACTTACCAGAGAGATATCCATGTGATAAGCATGAATATAATGAAAAATGCATTAGATAGTTTGTAAGTACTTTTAGATTCTATGGGATGAAATGTGCAATATAAATGACAGAAGATATTTTTATTTATTATAGTGCACTTTCTCTGTGAACTTTGTAAGACCTCTCAAAGACAACACAAAAACCACAGGCTAAAAGACAGAACACTAAAGTCTCTTGATGCTATACATTTGAGTCGTTTGGACGATTATGCTAAAAATGACTCATTTGAAATACTGTCTTGTACTTTACATTTTAACATTAGTTTAAGGATTATGCATTTCTGGAGCAGACAATATCCACTCAGAAAGAGATCACCATAAAAAGTCTTTTATATGAAAAACTGGGGAGAAGTATGACCGTTAAGCTCAAAGCTTTAACCGTGCTGACCCAATCTGTGCTTAGTGCATCTAGGTTGAAAGCCTTGTTGGATTTGAAAGGTCAGAAAGTGTAGGGAGTTATTCTTTATGGACTGTTTTGTTGCTGTTGGATATTTGATCATACAAACTAGACTTTGAAATTGCTCTAGCAAATAGACCTGAGAGTTTTAATATATAAAATCATATACTCTGACTTTAAAAAAAAAAGTATCTCAATCTGTAATAGAACCCTCTAAGGATGATTTTTCCTTATTTGTTCAGATTTTGAGTGACTGCCTGTTTGATTCAGGCCAAGCAGCCACCACTCCCAGTTCCTGGGCCACAGCCAGAAGTCTCAGGCTCATTCACAATTCCAGCACTAACTTTCCACAATTATTTTATTTCCTTAATATTCTCAGTTGCTGGTTCTGCCCCAGGTGGGCCTCCCTTTTCTCCAAGTTCAATAAGACTGAGTCTCTTAGTCCCTCAGGTCTCCATCTCCTCCAGTTTTGACTTTTGCTGGCTGCCTCATGGTATCTTTTCTCTTTCTTTCTCACGCACACACCCACCCACATCGGAAAAATCGCTATAATTTTCAAAAGATCAGCAAAAAAGACAGACAGTTCTCCCACAGCTAGCAAAGGGGGAGAAGTAAAACAGAAGATGCAGTGAAAAGGAGGTTTCAGGGAGAAGGCAAGAGCAAAAGAAGTGAAAAGTGGAGGCAAAAAAAAGTAGAAGCGTGCAAATCCAGCAGCCAGTAAACATTGACAAAGCATTACCAAACAGACTGAGAGGAGGAGGAGGATGGGAGCAAGGGATAATAGAAAGGGACAGAAAAATCAAAGGATGCGTAAAAAAAAAAAAAAAACCCAAATGGATGAATATAGCTATTGCCTTTTCTATTATCCATCCACCCTGCACTAGTTATTTCAAGTAGTACGTAATCTTTTGTTGGCTAACTTTGTTATCTTGTAATTTAATAATTTTTGTCTACATATGAACTTACAATATTTTCTTTTCAGTTTGTTTCACAGTTTTGTAACACTCCAAAAAGTTAAGCAGTGGGCTTTTTTCCCACAACATGTAAACCTCAAATGTGATGTATGTAATTATGCAAATATCCTGGTTAGTCTATCAGGCCTCAACTCAGCAAGATATTTAAGTAGGTGGCTTACTTGAAGCCAGTGGGACAAAATGTGTGCTAAAATTACACTCCCGCTCAAGTGCCTTGCTTGCTGAATCAGAGCCTTGGTAAGAAACAAATTATAGCCCCTCATAATATTTTGTGCATCTAACTTTTTACAATATTATCTATTTAAAAATTTGTAGTGGTAAGAGAAGCAATAATGTTGGATATTACAAGAAAAAGTAAGGTCACTTAATTTAAAAATAAATTTTAATCTAATGTGTCATACTTAAAAGAGAATGAAATTACAACAGGAAAAAATGGTAAATGACACCTAGGACTGTTAATAACAGCAAGATCATTTATGTGCTCAAATCACCATGCACTGTGCTGGAAATGTATTCCTAGGTGTCACTAGTTTATGCACGGCCATCTGTATTTTGTCAACAATGGTAACTCACTTTTTAATGAACATTTAAACTCTCAACTCTCACAGGAGCAACAGCTATTGAGAACATCAGCTATTACTGAAAGAAATAAAATTCAAGGAATAAACTAAATATTCCAGAGTGGTAAACTGGAATCAGTGACCTCATTACTCTGGAAAATATCTCCTTTTGAACCAGAAGGAAATTTGACAAAGTGGAAAGATTTGATCTTGAACAATGGTGTTTCACAGAAATTCTGTTCTTAATTCTGTATCGTATAACATCATCTTGTGCCTTGCTTTAGCTTGGTTGAATCTTTATTAGAAAAGGGCCAGAAATAAAATACACATATAAAAACATACCAGAACTTCCAAGACATTTGGGTCCAGATATGAAATGTGCAGCTCAAACCCATTACTAATATGTCTGGTTCTCAAAGTTGTATATCCTTTATCCTTTTCCTGGGGTCTTTTTTTTTTTTTGAAAGGAAAATATTTAAAATGGCAAATAAAATTTCAGTCTTAAAATGTTTATTCACTGATTTTGTTTGCTTTTGTTTAAAAGAACAATGTGAAGTAGGTTATTTCCCAAATTTTCCATCTTTAAAATTACTTTCTTAGCCATAATTATTCCTTTATCTGCCAAATAAAATCAATAAAAAGTTTCGCACTATAGACTTTAGCACTTTGTGGATACATGTTATGCTCTTGTCCTAAAGTGAAGGGATTTCCTTTTTTTGGGCATGAATTATAGTTTGGTGTCTTGCTGTCAGACATCGTGAGCTGCACTGGATTACTGAGTTGTTGGACACAAAACCGTATAAAGCAGGAGATGTCATTATTCCAGTGACAATGGAGGAGAAAATATCCAGTGCTGACAGGCCTACTCACTTACAAGTCCACTGGTGTCAACATGCAGAGCAGAAGAGACAGAATAGCTTAGGAAAGGTTTGCTACATCTGGTAAAAAGGAAAATGTAAGAGCTAAAAGGGAACAATATACTGTATGTCAATATTTGCCCTACCTAGGAACAGCAGACTCACACTGGATCTGAAAGATACCATATATAAAGTGGTAACTAACTACATGTATTATTTCAGCCTTGTGCCCCAGCTGTAAAACATTATTTGAAGTTATAATGGTTGCACAGCTGTGGGAAGGGTGGGGGTCAGCCATTGTACATATTCTAATTAGGAATGCAGTGCTCCTGGCCCAGAGCAGCCGCACAGCCGTGAAGTAGGCATGAAAGAAAAGCCAGTCATGAGAACTAAGGGAGCTCCTTTTCTAATTACTCTTAACTTTTTAAGACACTTGATTACCCAGAGATTTTTCACTCCTTAATTGGTGGGTCCTCAGTCTCTGCAGACATAATTCTATATTGCATCCTGTTGTGGTTGAGGAGACAACAGGAGGCTCTAGAGGCCTTTAAAATGGTGAATACTACCTTAAAATATGGGAGGGAGAAGAGAAAATTCAATATTGTCATATCAAAATTAACTGCAATTAATGAAGAATAGATTCTTCCACTCTTATGCAGGCTGAGCAGTCCCTTACTCAGAAGTAGAAGTTTTCCCTCCCATTAAGATGTCATCAAGACTACTTGGAGAGTAAAGGGCTACTCAGCCTGAATAATGGGACACAATCTGGTCTCTATTTTTTTATATTAAACTAACAGTGGGTCTTTTTGAAAAATAACAATACATTAGAGAATCATGAACTTGGAGCTCCTGAGTCCAGTCTCAGGGAGGGAGCATTGGCAGTCATAGCCTTGTAAAAAGAAAGGAAAGTTTTTTTGTTGCCTAAAGTAAACAGCCACTCAACAGTAAAATTGTGTGAGGTGTGATCCTTTCTGAACAGTTTTTGTTGAAAAGGTTATTGCTGGAGCATAGAGTTGTTACTTGTTCTAATGAGATGACAGGTGATGGTTCAAGCTTCACAATTCTCCTGGTAACTACCCTCTAATAGCTTTACAAAAGTTGGCAATTAACCTATGAAGTTACCTGGTGTTCATAGTGACAAAACGTTTTACCACCTATAGAAAACGATAACACCTAGGACGAAGCAAAAGAAGTGGTCACTGAGATAACTTGGCTCTACCCCATTCACCTTGGAAAATAAAAAAGAACCTTGAAATTGATTCAGTTGATAACTAATGTATAGTAAAATGCAAAGACCCCTGGAGAGGTGCTCATATTGCTTAGAAGCTCATTTGCCTGTTCAAATAGCTACACATGTAAATGTATGACCTGTATGTACAATTCTATATACCTGTTCTTGCTAGATTCACAGCAAAATACTTTTATGCTGGAAGGTGTTAATGGCTACCATCAGTCGAGTCTTTGATTCATAGACAATCGAGTACCAATGTGTGCGCTAAACACTGTTCTTTCAGGCTAAATGGAAGGAGCAATTAAGCCTTCTTATGTAGCAAGATATCTGGAAATAGTGGAAGTCACCATCCAAGACAATGGGCCTCATAGCAAGACCTGATCAAAAATTAAGCCATGTGGTCTAAGGGATCCCTGAATGTCAACACAAGGGTTGGCAGATTGCTGCTTTTGCCGGGGATAGAACAGGAATGGAGTCTTAGAACTTTTAGTAAGTAATCTAGCTAGGTATGCGTTAGATTATGATTTCTTTAAATGGCTGAGAAAAGAATTGTGCTGAATAGAATGACTATTTCTGTCTGTGTGTCTTTTTTGTAACTTAAGGTTTTGCCTAGAGGGACTCTCTATGTTTTGAATCTAATTACCCTGGAAGGTACCTACCATCCTGATTTTACAGGGGTGATTCCTTTACTCCTATTTACTTCTATTTCTATTAAAAGTCTTCTTGTAAGAAAACTGAATGCTTTTTCATTGTTCTCAGATCCAAGGGTTTGGGTCTGTGGTCACCTATGCAAATTGGTGAGGATTTTTACCAAACCTTTCCCAGGAAGTGGGGTGCAAGGGTTGGGAGGATTTTGGGGGGAAAGACGTGTCCAAATTGCGTTTCCCAGTAAACCCAGTTAGAGTTTGGTGGTGGCAGTGGTTATTCCAAGGACAAAAGATAAAATTAATTTGTACCTTGGGGAAGTTTTAACCTAAGCTGGTAAAAGTAAGCTTAGGAGGTTTTCATGCAGGTCCCCACATCTGTACCCTAGAGTTCAGAGTGGGGGAGGAATCTTGACAGGCACTCATCTAAGTTTTGAGGGATGAAGTGGCTGATTCAGAGCAGCGACTTGACACTTTTACGTCCCAGCTGAGTGCTCTAACCACCTCTCTGTCAGTTATTCCATGTGTGAGTTCTCTATCTCCTGTCCTCCAACCCAAGAAGATCCAATACTGCACTTGAGAAAGCCACCCAATGAAATTCTGTCAAAATTCATACAGTCCGGTTAAAAGCTTGTTTTGTCAAAAAAAAATTCCCCAACCCATTCCAGTACAGTAAACAATAAACTGAAGTAACAATCTCATAGTTCAATCAGCTGATTACTGCAGGAGCCAGAAATCAACCTCCCTTCCTACATCAAGTACATTATTGACTGAACTGACCAGGGCACCCACCTTCTGTTTAGCACCCACCGGCAACCAGCTCCTCCCCTGCTCCTCCCTCCCAGTGCCTCCCACCCACCGCAATCAGCGGGGACGGGGCACGCTCGGGGGAGGGGATAGAGTGGGGGTGGGGCCTGAGGTGGAACAGGGTCTAAGCACCCTCGGGGCAAGGAGGAAGCCAGCACCTGTGTCTTCTGGGGTTATTTTTAACCTTCTTCTGAAGCATAAAATTATAGACTACTGCCAGAAAAATATGTCAGGGCTGGTAGACTACTGATCCAATCTAGTATGGAAAAATTTGCGTTTTTTAAACAATAAGGGGTTTGTCTGTTTTAATAAGCCCTAAAAGCCCAGGCTTCTGGTGAGTTTTTGCCATAAATGAAGAGTTTCATTTTTTAAAAGTGGGGGAAAAGTATCTTGCAAGACCAAAAAAATCTCAATTTTGAAAAATTAGTTGAAAAGTTTAAAAAAAGAGGGAGGTTTCATTCATTTGGGTAGAATGTGTGTAAAGATCTCACAGCTCTAACCAGCACTAGTTGTAAAGGCTAATGACTAGTACCTAAAGGCTCCTGAACTTACTGGATTTTACATCATGGATTCAGTTTTCCTCCTGTGCGTGGAAATTCCTGTGGAGAATCCTGTCTTCCAAAACGAAGAGCAAAGCAGGAGTTGGGGGAGGGAAATACAGAAAGCCGAGCTACCTGACCAGCAGGAAATTCAAAGTGCATCAATTGTAAGAGTCCAAAGAGCTGTTGAAATGTAAGATAAGGGGATTAGGGGTTCAGAAGGGGATTACTGTGTCCTGAATGTGATTTTTTATTGAGAGAGCAGTGGTTAAATTACATTTTTATGAGCCAGCATGGCATACCATCACTTTTTCATTTTACTGGGAAGCTTGCTGGTACTTCTCTGGTTCACAGCTGCAGAGCAACTTAATTTTATCCTCTCTTAAATGAGAGGGTCAATCCTACTATGGCTTCTAACTGGGAAGCAGCTTGTTAGGTTACTTTGAGGCCCGCCCCAATGATTACATCATCAGATAGAGAGGAAGAGACGAGTGGACCAAGCATTAAGGTGTTAATTCATCAAAACAAACACTTAAGCATAGGCTTAACTTTAAGCATAGCTCTTCAGCAAAATACCAATGGAGAACCAGATTTACAATGGTGTAACTCCACTGACTTGCACCAAGGATGAATTTGGCTCTGTATTTGAGCCCTGATTTAGCACAGCACTTAAGCATGTGTTAAAGATAAGCACAAGCTTAAGTCCAATTAACTTCAATTGAAGTTAAGCATCCTTAAAGCTAAACATTTGCTTAACTTTAATTATGGTCGATGGGACTGTAAGCACAAGCTTAAGTGTGTGATAAATCAGGGTTCAAAACACAGCCAAATTCATCAGTGGTGCAACTTCATCACTGTAAAACTGTTCTATCCCCATAAATCTGGCCCTCTTACTTATTTTGGGTATGCATTACTAAAAAGCATGTAAAGAAGTGTGTGAAGAGAGGAACGGGTTAAATGTGAATTGAGTCTTAAAATAAACACTTTGTTTAACAGAAATGTCTCACAGACTCAGAGTCTGTTTCACTGTACAATCAGGGGCAATTACACTAAAGTCAAAGCCAATGTAATTAAGATCAATCAGGTCCTAGAGAAGGGAGTTTTCTAAAAGTATTGATAAAATGGAGGAAGGAATTAAAAATGGAGAATGAGTCCCCAAAGAATATGATAAATGATGATGAGTTAGAAAATATAGACCTGCTTCCAAGAGAGACTTACTCCTCATTCAAAAGTAGATTTAATGCCATGAAATTAACTTATTTACTCTGAGAGCTTCAAGAGCATCAAACAGATACTTAAAAGGAAAGGTCACATTGCCACTGAGGACTAATGACTACATCCCTTCCTGCAGACACAGAGAATCAGAAGAATGCTGGAGAAGCAACTAACAATGCAATGTTTCCAAAGTCAAATCCGTCTATGAGGTGTCTACAGTCACACCAGCTTTTTGAGCGTTTCCTTTCTACTCCAAATTACTGTCATTCAATCCATGTGTCTCTGGCGCAGTTTTTCTATCATGCTCAGCAGAAGAATCTCTTTAACAAACCTGACCTTTGTGATAAGATCATCCCAAGCCACTATGTCGTCTCAAACTACCAAAACCTGTGTGGTTACTGCAGAATTGTAGAAGATGGCTATAATTTAAGAGCAGGGATTTTCCTCCCCTGCCCCCACTGTAGTGGTTCAATGTGTGTTGTGTACGCACGTGTGCCTCAGTGCAGATGGAGATTCAGATGAATATCAGACTCTTTGGTGTGAGTTCAAATATCCTGAGGTGTTGGAATGTCTGTAAAACATCAGATGCCCTTTAGGTTGTTGATGGGGTTTTTTCTAAATACATTTGAAAAATGTGTCGGGGGGAAACATGACAGCATACTAAAAATGCTATTGTGGAAAAAAAGCTGAGAGTCTCTGGCAGCTACCTGCCTTTCTTAAATAAAGCCACCTAAGTTTTCTATAGCCATGAAAGAGCCAGGTTTTCTTTGTGCTCTCTCCAGAAAGTAAGTTCAAAATATGTACGTTACTCCAAAGCGTTTTTCCTTTTTTAAAAAAAAAAAAACAACAACCCCAAAGATTATTGGTGGGAGTAGATGACCATTGTCATCCTTCTTAAGTTTACTCCTCATCTTCAGGAATCCTTTACATAAAGACTGAGGATAGTCTCTCTCTTCACCCCCTTTAGTGACTAAAAAAGCAGTTAGTTACCCTGTAACTGATTTGGTTTTGAATGAACTACATCCGTTTTTGAAGAATAAAGGAAACCTTCCTGACCTGTTGTCCTTATAGCAGTGCACAGCCTGCTTTGGTTGCTGCCAGCTGCCTTCGTCCCAAACCTGAGGTGTAGTGTGAAGTTGACCAGTCAGCACCCTCCCTCCACCGCTGGCCAACAGGTGCCAGAGACTCCAAGTGTGGGGAGGATGCTGAGCTACCTGGAGTTGCTCACCAAGCGTCTGGCTCCCTCACTGCTGGGACTGTTCCCTTTCACCACCAGCCCCATCAAGTTACCCTACCTGTCTCAGATTTTTTTTTTTAATTTTTTGGGGTAGATTTTCTTCCTACTATGTTTTTGGACTATCAGGGGGAAAAAAGGGTTAGTTAACTAAGGGCTTGTCTGTATGTGAGAGTACCATTTTTGCAAAATTGGTTTTAAACCAAACTAGTTAAACTGGTGCAAACTCCTGAAGTAGATGCACTTGAGCCAGTTCAAATCAGTTGAGATTATTTCAGTAATCAAAGTGAGGTTTAAACTGGTTTAAGCAAGTCTACATTGGAGTTCTGCATCAAGATTTATTTAAATCTAGTTAAACCAGTGTAGTTTTCTAAAGTAACCACGCCTAAAACGCTGCATTCCTGCTTGTTTCCAACAGATGCACAAATGAAAAAATAAAACATTGTATACATAATGTGAGCAAAGCCAATGCTGAACAAACCTTTGTTTTAGATATATTCCTAAAAAATAGCAATAAATTCATCAATACATATATAAACCAAATGTGTCTTTCTACAAAATATACTTCTAAATTCATTTTGTCTGAGAAAATACTCATTTCCCAGTATCACATATTTCATTTGCTTCAAAAGAGCATTACTGACTGTAATGTAAGGTGAGTGGCTTCTCTAGAAGAAAGAGACGCAATTTAACATGGTAGATCTATCATCCCTCTGCAATATCAAATTAATCCCTAAATTTTCAAAAGGATGCATTGGAATTTAATCATATGCTTCAATTAAAGCCACCAGTGCCTGCTCTCATGTGGTTCGTTACGTCACCAGAACTTCTTGATGGACTTATAATGTAGTGTTGCATGGTTGGTTCTCTTATTTGCATCACAAACAGCGGGGGCCTTATCCAAAGCCTATTCAAGTCAATAGGAGACTTTGCAGTAATTTCAATCTGCTTTAGCCCAGGTCTTGATTGTGGATGTATAGATATTTGGATGAATGGATAGATGAAAAAAAATTACTAAATTGGTGCTAATTTAATGGCACATCGTGGTTTTTAGTATACTTCATATTCCTGCATAGGTATCTCGATGGAAATAATTTCTTCTGTTGGAATTATCTGATGGATGGGAAGAACACTAGGGAAAGTTATTTGGAGAAAGAACAGGACTTGCTTTGAGAATGCAATCTCAAAGTAATTCTTTCGAGTCCTAGACCCATTACACAGCGTATGATATACAGTATGCTTGAGAAATAAATGTTTTCCAGTGGACTATTATCTGTATACTTAGATTGTTTGTGTATTCACTGGGACAAATACTTGAATATCCATCAGATGCCAATGATCATCTGAAGACAGGCACCCATTTTAAGAACATAAGAACAGCCATACTGGGTCAGACCAAAGGTCCATCCAGCCCAGTATCCTGTCTTCTGACTGTGACCAATGCCAGGTGCCCCAGAGGGAATGATCAGAACAGGTAATCATCAAGTGATCCATCCCCTGCCACCCATTCCCAGCTTCTGGCAAACAGAGGCTAGGGACACCTTCCCTGACCAGCCTGGCTAATATTTGATTAAATAAATTGAAAATGCCATATTTTAAAGTGATCTGTCATTGATATAACTGCATGGCATATTGATTTTAATAACTATTTCATAGCTTGAATATAAAAGTTTACTTTAGAGATACACTAAACACACTTGAAATTTCATTCCTGTTTTATAGAGATTCCAGGTTTCTGAGATATTCTCTAGAGTTGCACTAGGAATACTACTAGTAATCTCTAGAACTACCATGAACTTTAATGCCCCCACTGTATGCTTATTAAAACTGGATTTATTAGACCCTTTCCTAAGTGACAAACAGAAATTTTAGTTATTAAAAGAAGAAACTGATTTTCAGTACATTTCTGGGGGGCGGGGGGGTGCGCGTGCTTGTTTGATTTTGAGCAAGTGTTTGAGTGGAGTTCCACCTGATGACACCTTGTGTGAACTGGGTGACAGGAGAACCTAAATCTCTTGGTAAGCCATGTAGTTTAGTAATGTGGAAGTGTAGTAGTTGACATGGAAGGATAATTTGCAAATGAGATGCAAATATATATTCCAGTTATATTTATATTCCAAGGTCCTACTACTTAGCTGTTGTTCAGATACTTAAATACAAATCTTTGAATATTAAATATATGCAGTAATATATCACATTTTTCGCCTGATTTATAGACCAGAGAGATTCAAATAAGCACCAGAACTTTTTGATATTCTTCAAACATTCAAGCCTTCTTTGCATTGTTCTTTACAGAGGTTCACCTGTGACATCATTATGAGATTTAGTAACATACTTGACTGAAATGACATGTGACCTGCTAGAAATCTCACAAGTATAGGACTGGCTGAAACCAGGAGGCATAGAGCTAAACAAGTATTAGCTGTTAGTAGATAGCTGGCTCTTCTCCTCGCTGAGACCAACCACAAGAGGGAGACATGATCATTACTTTCTATTCAAGCCAGTGTGTATTACAACAGCAAGATGTGGGAAGGGACATAGGAAAGTGACGTTTTTCTATATGTCACAGTCTACATACACAGATTTTTTTTTTAATTTACTGAATGGTCCTGCTATAACTACAATATGGAATATATTAACAAACATCAATATGGAGGACAGGCTGATAACCATTCAACTAGAAATTGTTTTAGGAGAAAATCAACACTCAGACAATGAATCTTGGACAAGAACATGGAAATTCAAAGTCATTGCTGTGGTTATCACATTTAAGCTACTCAAAATGAACTTCAGTGTAAGATCTTCAGTTTGTAAGTGCATGCAACCTACATGCTGAAAGAAAAATTACTCCATAACTTTCAAGAGGCAGAAAGAAGTAGAGATAGAAGACTCATTTTCTATTATTCCAAATCCACGCTTCCCCATAAAATTCAGCTACTTTCTTCTTATTGAATATTTTTAGTTAATTGTGTTTCTGGTTAATTAGCAGCTTAGAGTAATGTGTATGTGGAAAAAGACACATATGATGTTTGGAAATGGGTTCCTAGAGAGAGTGAAAATAGAGCTGATTTTTACTAGCCAGTTTTAGAATACTAGTGGAGAAAAAAATATTCTTAAAAGTACTGTAGATGAGGGGGAACCATAGCCTAGATCTTTATATTAAGTTTGAATTTGTTCTATAGCATTTTGAACTTCTAGACTATATTAGTTATAGTGGGCTTTGATCCTGGAGAGGTTGACAGACAGAAGCAGAGGAGTGAATTGAGAGGCATATTGTATCAAGCGATAGAATAATCCATTGTTATGGGTTTATTGATTGGAAATTCAAACCCCTAGAGAAAGGAAGCAGGAAAGCGGAACCAGGAAGTGGCAGGGATTGGTTCCAAATACTGTTTGACATGCCTACCTGGAGAGAAGCTTGTGATGTTCTTCCTGTATCTGAGCCATAACCAATGTTCTAATAAAATTGATGTTTCGTTTTAAGATCAAGTTCTTTCCATTTTCTCCCAGCACAACGAAGAACACAAACACCAATTGTAAGCTGGTTGAAAAGACTCCGGCTATTGATTAGTGTAACAACTTTCTCCATCACATGTGTTTGCTGTACACCTCTACTGCCTTGGTCAGCTCTTTTGTAAGTTTACTCTCCTCAAATATACTGATCTGAAACAGACACTTGTAAGGCTTTTGAGTCCACAGATTAGCTAACTTTTACTTTCAGGAGTTTTCTCCTCTGTCCTACCATCAATCACCACCAACTTGTTTCTCTGATTCTATTTTAAAAAGTATTAATAGCAATCATTCATAATATATGGAATCACAGTCTTCCTTATAGGAGAGGTGTTTACTAAACAAAAAACACTGCAACTTCTACAGACACAAATAAAATTACTTCTACACTCCTTGATTCTCAGCTTTGTCTCTTATTTACCAAATACCGCACCCTGTCTATATAACAGAGAAGGAGTGACTAATACACTGTACACAAAAGATATGTTACCAAAAGAACAGACAAAACATACAGCATACATGACCCAATGGCAGTAGACTGAGAAGTAAAATAAATAATATCATAGTGTTTTTATGTCAAAAGAGCAAGCCCATTGATTTTCATACAGGTTTAAGAGTTGAGATGTTGGGGCAGGTGATGATATTTTCCCCTTCTGCTAGAACTGCAAAATATCTGAAAGATATACTTCATGTGATTGCCAGTAAAGAGGAGGAGCTCTCCCCAGTCTTTCTGCAGCATACGCAATAGAACTCATTGAAAACGCTTCTCAATATTCGGGTTTCAGAGTAACAGCTGTGTTAGTCTGTATTCGCAAAAAGAAAAGGAGTACTTGTGGCACCTTAGAGACTAACCAATTTATTTGAGCATAAGCTTTCGTGAGCTTCAGCTCACTTCATCGGATGCATATTGTGGATTACCAGCAGGAGAGTGAGTTTGTGTGTGTGGTTTTTGGAGGGTGGGGGGGGTGAGAAAACCTGGATTTGTGCTGGAAATGGCCCACCTTGATTATCATACACATTGTAAAGAGAGTGGTCACTTTGGATGGGCTATTACCAGCAGGACAGTGAGGTTGTGTGGGGGGGGAGGGGGGGCGGAGGGTGAGAAAACCTGGATTTGTGCTGGAAATGGCCCAACTTGATTATCATACACATTGTAAGGAGAGCGATCACTTTAGATAAGCTATTACCAGCAGGAGAGTGGGGTGGGAGGAGGTATTGTTTCATGGTCTCTGTGTATATAATGTCTTCTGCAGTTTCCACAGTATGCATCCGATGAAGTGAGCTGTAGCTCACGAAAGCTTATGCTCAAATAAATTGGTTAGTCTCTAAGGAGCCACAAGTACTGCTTCTCAATATTGTGTAGTACTAGACAGTAAATCAACATAATCTGCATTTCTGCAGTAGCAGGAAACTTTCAAATGATTACTGTAAATGGAGCACACTTTTTTACGTATAGGTTACTATTTCTGGCAGTTCATCAAAACTCTTTGATCTGTACACCATGGGATTTTATCCAGTGAGCAGGACAAGAATAAGAGGCCCAGATTCTTTCCTGTCCCAAGATCCATTCAGAACTGGAGAGAGGAAGCCAATTACAGTCACCCAATTTCCTGTTTGCTCCAGTGTCAGCTTGAGCCCTGGCATAAGTTAAAGAAATTTAGGGGATTTTGACTACTCTAATTTATGCCAGCTGGTTATGGCTCCTGTCATAAATATAAAGGGAAGGCTAACCACCTTTAAATCCCTCCTGGGCAAAGGAAAAACCTTTTCACCTGTAAAGCGTTAAGAAGCTAAGATAACCTCGCTGGCACCTGACCAAAATGACCAATGAGGAGACTAGATACTTTCAAAGGGGGGGCGGGGACAAAGGGTCCTCTCTGTCTGTGAGATGCTTTTGCCGGGACCAGAGCAGGAATGCAGGTCAGAACTCCTGTAAAGAGTTAGTAAGCAATCTAGTTAAATATGCGTTAGAGTCTGTTTTGTTTAAATGGCTGAGAAAATAAGCTGTGCTGAATGGAATGTATATTCCTGTTTTTGTGTCTTTTTGTAACTTAAGGTTTTGCCTAGAGGGATTCTCTATGTTTTGAATCTGATTACCCTGTAAGGTATTTACCATCCTTACCAATCATTACAGAGGTGATTATTTTATTTTTTTCCTTTAATTAAAATTCTTCTTCTAAGAAGCTGATTGTTTTTTCATTGTTCTTAAGATCCAAGGGTAGGGGTCTGTGTTCACCTATGCAAATTGGTGAGGATTTTTATCATGCCTTCTCCAGGAAAGGGGGTAGTGCTTGGGGGGATATTTTGGGTGGGAGACGTTTCCAAGTGGGCACTTCCCCTGTTATTTTTGTTAAACACTTTGGTGGTGGCAGCGTAAAGGTTCAAGGACAAAAAGGTAAAAGTTTGTACCTTGGGGAAGTTTTAACCTAAGCTGGTAAGAATAAGGTTAGGGGGTCTTTCATGCAGGTCCCCACATCTGTTCCCTAGAGTTCAGAGTGGAGAAGGAACCTTGACAGCTCTTGAGACACATCAGTTAAAATTTGCAGAGTGCAATTACACTCCATCCCACCTCCTAGCCATTCCCACATGCTTCTGACTGACCCCATGTGTCAGGGGAGGGGATCAGTTGGAGCAGGAGCTGTTTATACCACTTTACACCATCTGAAAGGTTCCGTGAACAGGGAGAATTCTCAGTTGACCAGTTAATCCAGCACTTTGCACCACCTCAGCTACACAAAGTGATAGAAGAGGAAGAGAGGATCTGGTCTTCAAAATGGAGAGAGGGAGATGAAAAAAATGGAAAACCAGATAGCACTCTAAGATTAAAAAGAAAAGACTAGAAAGAAAATCCATAAAATAGAGTAGGTAACTTCCTGGCTGCAATGGGAGCGGAATTCTAAAACTCTAGTTGGTTCAGAATACTGCTGAGCAAGACAGGCCAGGGAAAGCATTTCACCCAAGTGCCAGCTCTCTGCACTGACTTCTCACTGAATACAAGGTTAAAGTCAAGAGCTGGGTCTTCATCTTCAAAACACTTTTGAAGGCTTAAGTGAGACTTTCAGTGGAGTATAGTCCATGGGCTGGCCTTCTGGAAAAGAGTGCATTTCAGCCTCAGTGCACAAAGAGAATGACCACAGTTAGCTGCATTGACATTTGAGGTAGCGCACCGGGATCCGTAGGACTGGATGCTCAGATCCATAAAGTCAATTTGATCACTATAGAAAAGTTTCTTTTGGCAAAGAGAATTACAAATATCTAATTTGCCTACTAAGATCTCATAGCAAAGTCACTGCTCGCTCTGAAATGCATTACATTTGTGGCACATTTATAAAATGCCTTTTCATTAGCCCTCCTTCAAATTATTCAAACTCTGAAATCTCTCTGTTGTCCAGAGTGACACAGAAATGCTCAGCAATAACTATTGTAGAGGTGTCTGGCTGCTGAACATGAAAGTATGGGTGCTGTTTGCTGGCTGGCAGCTAGCCCAGCATTTAACCCTGCTGTTTTAGAAAGTCATAAAATAAGCACTGTTTAATCTTTTGAAACCTTTTGGTCAGGGACTGATTTCCACTGAAAAATGACTTCAAAGAAAAAGACAGGCACTTTTGTTGATACCTTTTAAAGCAGTCATGCGTTCCAAAGTATTTTTTTTTAAAGGAAGCAGAAACCTCAAATTTTATAACACCTCCTTGGGATTAGATGCTGAAGCAACATGTAGACAGGGCTTCAAAAACCACAAACCCATGATACTGTACTAGTGATGACCTCAGAGTGATATAATTAAGAAATAATGTCAATGGAAAAGAACATCACCATAGGTAATGGTCTCCTGCTGCCACATAAATGCAAAGCCTTTATTTTATGAAAAAATATCAATATGAAGCTAAGGTATTTTCAAAGCAGGCTGTATGAAAAGCAGTCAATTACAATTGCTGTATTTCCACTTTGTCAAGGGACAGATGTAGATTTAACAACTGTACCTTGATGTACCAGTGTAGTAGAATAGGGGGTCAAAATGCCACTGTATATTTGACGAATCCTGCTTGAACTATTAAAAGACAGCTTGTCTGTGAGAGTGCTGTTCATTAAAAGTACATTAAACTTTTATTAATAAGCTGCAGGTTTATAACTTGCTGAAGAATTGCTGTTTGAAGTTTAATTTGTGGGCAACTGTCAGTCATCAGATGGTTTGACAGAGATTTCATTTGACCTAAATCAGGGTCCATGGAAATATCTAGGTATCAGCATGCCTAGGGAGAAAATGACTTCTTAGCTCTGTCAATTCCAATGGCATTATATCATATACGGTAGACTCTCAGAGTTACGAGCACCTTGGGAATAGAGATTGTTGGTAACTCTGAAATGTTCGTAACTCTGAACAAACGTTATGGCTGTTCTGTCAAAAGTCAATGTTCCATTGTAAACTTAATACAGCTTTGAAACTTTACTATGCAGAAGAAAAATACTGCTTTCTTTTTATTTTTTTAGTAGTTTATGTTTAACACAGCACTGTACTGTACTTGCTTTTTTTTTTTTGGTCTCTGCTGCTGCCTGATAGGGTATTTCCAGTTCCAAATGAGGTGTGTGGTTGACTGGTCAGTTCGTAACTCTGGTGTTCATAACTCTTGAGGTTCTACTGTAGCAAGAGATAATCATAGTTTTCCAAAGTGGAATCAGGGAGAGGAAGATACTCTGAAAAATTAAAAATTATTCACATTTCTGGGAGCTGATTTTTTTAAAAAAGCACACAATAAAACATATTAGAATGTCTTTTGTTTGTCTGAACTAGAAGACAGAAGACATGACAGCTTGGGTTGACACTGGCAAAACAAAGCAATATGAACTGAGATATAGATAAGCCCTATGTATCTTCCAATACTACAAAGAACTGTTTGCATCTTCGTGGCAGAGTTTTTCTGTTGTTTCACATTAACATCAAATCTCAAATTATCTTTGGCCTCTGGGATTGTGGTCTCACTCCCTTTGAACATTTGTAGGGTATTCCTTTGAATCCTGCCTTTTCACCCAAGCATTCTCTTGGTGGAGCTGCTGACAATGAGTGATTGGGAGGAAAAGGATATAACTGCTAAGTAAAGCAGCTCCCTAAAGAAATAATCAGGAGGCAGAGCTCAATATATAACAATCTCATGTAACCATGAAACTGGGTTAGCCAAGTGGAATTTGCTTGCGGCAATTCCTTGAGAACAACAGGTATGATGTTCTTACATTAGGTAAGGTTCATTGGGCCAGAATTTCAGCTGGTATTAATTGGGTAGCTCTTTTGAAATCAGTAGAGAGTTACAGCAACTGAGAATCTTGCCTGCTCTTTTTAAAAGATCATTCCAAACCTAGAAGAAACAGTACCAAGAATATCACTCAAATAATATTGATATTTACATCCTGGGATACTGGTTGTTGTATCACAGCTTCTGATATATTTAGTCACCATCACTTTCTGCTAGGTTACCCAATCACAAACTTAAAAGTAATTACTCTAATAGAAACCACAATAAAAATACCATTATTGTAGAATATTGTAATATTATTTGTAAGCAGAGCTGTAATTCACTCAGACTCAGTACAAAGCTCTTCATCCCACTGCTAGGGACAAATCCGGCTCTTAGCAGACCACTTGTACCTCCCTTTCCACTAAGGGCATGATCCAATTCCCATTGCAGTCAATAGACGGACTCACATAGACTTAAATGAGTTGGATCAGACGCTAAAATGAGAATCATGTGCATCTTTATGCGGAACAGCCACTTGTATTTATTTATAGGGCCTTCTAGTAACATTCCTCCACTAGCACCACTAACTGACAAATAACATGCCTGATGGAGTCCCCCAGAACAGCTTAAAGTCCTCGTCCAATCCTTCCTAACAGTTCTGCAAAGGTGATATTTACCCCTGTGCAGAAGGCCAGCACAATTCTCATGCACCATTTAAGTAACTGAACTGGTTATTTGGAAAGTCAATAGATTTCTGAGGGCTGACAGAAAGAATGACATTTTTAATATAGAATAAAAGGACAACAGTAATCAATAAAGTAATAAGCCTTTCAGGGTTGTGGTCATATCTTCTCGTCTCCTTGACCTCTGCTTATGAGGTCATGAAAGCAACTGGCATATTCATTACATTGCATCTATACACTTGTGGTGGTAGTTGATGTATAAACATTACTAATAAGCCTCTAAAAGTAGGAATGGGAAGCAGAGATCGTTGGTTATTAACTACTGGCTAACAATGCCTAGGGCATTATAGAACTCTCAGATATACTGTCATGTATTTCGGTCCCCCCCCCCCCTTTTAAAACAAAATAACTTTAAAATGAAAAAAAGTTACAATGTTCTATAGTAATAACAGTGTTACTGTAGATCATGGGGCCAACAGTACAGGATTTTGTTGAAAAATAAGTGCTATTACTTTTAAACATGTAGACTAGGAAACACACCAAGAAGTGCTAATGACATGCGATGTGGTGACCACCTCGGTCTTCATGACAGACTGCCACAGCTGCAGTAAGCAGGGGAACCGAAGCCAGATCCCCCTCACTATAAAAGGGAGGGGAAGGCTGGCAAGGCATTCTCGGAGGGCTCCTGGACTCTGGAACCTGCTCCCTCCCCTTGTCCATAATAACCCAAATTTGGTGACCTTCTGGGCATGTTGCAAAAATGGTTAGAAAGGGGTTTTGGAGAGGGCCGAGGGTATGCTTGCCACGTTGATAAAGGGGTAGGAAATGAGCTTCTGTAAGTGTCAGGCTGGCTGAGATTCCTGTTGGAATGACCGTGTTTGGATTTCACTATATCATTAGTGAAGGTGTTGGGGTACCTAGAGCCTTTGATAGATGCCTTTTTAATAGTTTTAAATCTAAATTAAAATGTTAAAAATAATCATAGGTTTTAAGTAGAAAATATGGTTTGCATGGAGACAGTGTGGCCTAGTGGTCTGGGACTCAAGAGACCTGGGTACTGTTCCCAGCTCTTTAATATTTGGGCCAGTCACTTCACTACTCTGTAAATCCCTGAGATCTATGGATGAAAAGCACTATTGCTAATAAGTAACCTGTAACAATGTATATTGTGAAGGTAACACTATATAAGAGCTAAGTATTATTATTATTTTTTTACATACAAAAAGCCAAACCTCCCCTAAACTGGAGCCCGACCCAAAGCCTATTGAAATCCACTGAAAGATATCTACAAATGTACATGGACTTTAGATCAGGTACCTGATGACAGGAAACAGAAGATTACTTCTACACTAGAGTCTGTCCACTCTGAGTTTAGAAGAAGGGCTGTCCCTGCCTTTGGTTAAGTCAGTTTTTTAATTTTAAAAAGGTTTCCCTTTTAGTTTCCTGGTACAGTTTCTCCTCCCTACCCCCAATGTTTTACAAGAAAATACTGAATGTCCTTATTAGCTTCAGGCCATAAATGCCACAAAACAGATTTGTACACTGAAATAAGCCCAACCTAAATGCTTACTATTGGTGAATGTAAGGCCATACAAAACAGAACAGTAAAGTCACCATACAATATCAGGAAAACCATTAAAAAAAATCTGGAAAAGTATCAATATGGCTGGCCTCTTTGTAGTTTCAGCACAAAAATTGAGCCTTATTTCTAAATATTTTCCCTAGTGGGAAATAACAGCTTGAAAATAATCCCAGATGTATTCATTTGTGTAACATTTTGCTGCTTGCAACATACAGGCATGGAAAAATTATTGAAGGTTTCAATTCTGCACTTGTATTTTTAAAATGTCAACCTTTTGAAAAAAATAGCATTTTTTTCTTCAAAAGCTATTCATTTACCTGGAATGTTGGCCAGAAGGCATACATTACGGACTTGGTTTAGCGAAGATTGAAAAATTGCCCCAAGGTGAAAAAATGAAGTAGGCAATTTTTGGGGATCAAGCTAAATACTAATTCCAAATACAGCAGAGTAGATTTCTGCACTAGGGTATAAAACTATTCCACAAGAATGGGAGACTAAAAGTGGCCAAAGGCTATCTGAATTCTGTAAATAAAAAGATTGATTTTAAATAAGACAATAGAAGCAAAATCTCTACCTTCAGATGCAAACAGTTAGCAAGCTTTTTTAAATGGCTGCTGAAAACAATACAAAGATACAGTAAGTGCCTATAATATCTAAATAGTAGTTTGCATACAGGGTCAGCTGAAAATATGTTTCTATTTTCTTTATAGAGAAATTTTTTCTAAATGTTTCTGTTCTTTTGGATAAAAAAATACTAAAAGCTGCAGGAAGATTTTTTGCTAAAGGAAGCATATTTTTCCTTTGTATCATATAGTCTTGACTGTGGGGCTTGAAAAGCTATTTGGCTGGGTGATATTTACAGTCCACTATTTTCCATGACTCATTTTCTATGATATACAGTAAGTAGTCTTATAATATAGGCTATTATAAATCACTTTAATGGGAAGGACCTATCAGTTTCTTTTCCTGCTGTGTGTGTGAAGTCTTTTAAATAAATAAAATAAAATAAAATAAATAAATAAATAGAGCAAAATTCTGGCTTCGTAAGCCAGGGGCTTACTGGGAGTAAGCAGTTATAGTAGCTAATTGTACACATGGCAACTCTAGAGGACTCAAAATCAGCACATTCACCAGTTGCCTTTCTACCCTTCGAGGCCCTGATTCAGCATTTAGGCACACGCTTACGTCCACCCCTGTTCAGTAAAGCACATCGGTAGGTGCCTATTCTTAAGCTTGTGCTTAAGACCTATTGAAGGTTTTTGCTGAATTGGAGGACCTATTTCTGCTGCCACTGAGATCAATGGTAAAATATCCATTTATTTCAAATGGAACAGGATCAAGCCTTAACAGAAACAAAAACAAAAAAACCCCAAACCCATACACACAATGTGCGCTCTCCTCTTGACATCTAGCAGGCACACAGACAGCAGGACCCTAATAATGCTCCTATGGTAGATGGTCATGCCCTCTTTGGGGTGTTGAGCACAGTTGCCACACTATCCAGCACCCTCCTTGCACTCAGAGGGCTAACACAAGACCTGGGCGCTATTTAAGTTCTGGAAAGAGTGTGTATGTAGGGCTTGAGTGGCTTATAGGGCTTTTGCTGGCCCTCTACTGAAGGGTAAATTTCGCCTAGACAGAACAGTCGTGTTCTGGCTGCCGACCGCTTTGGTGCACAAGCTCCGTGTACATTTAGGTGTGCATGCGTGTGCATGTAATGACTCCCTGCCCTCTAACCTCCACATCACACCTGCAATTTTGCCACAATTTTGCCCTGAAGGTTTTTTAAACTGTTTAAAAGTTTCTGCCTTCTCTGTTCTCTAGTGAACAGGGCGTTAACTGCAGTTCAGCTTCCCCTTGACTCGCAAAGGGGCTTAGGAAAAGGTAGATAAGAAGTGGACTGCTTGTTAGACAAAGTAGGAAGAATGTCTTTAGGAACAGATGGAGCTACACTCCTAGGTATGAGTACTTTTTCTGTTTATGCTAAACTATTTTATCTACTTAGTGGGAACATCACTTTTAAACCCTCAGGAATAAATCTTAGGAAGAGAGCTTGCTAGTTTCTTTTCTGCTGAACTATTCCTCCATCTTACATGCAATTAATCTGGGGGGTGGGGGGGTGGGGATGTAGTAAAATGATGTAGCTATTAAGGGATTGCTCTAGTGCCCACCAAAGCCAATGGGAAGACTCCCACTGACTTCAGTGGGCATTGTACCAGGCCACAAAGGCCTGATTTTTAGGGTTGCTGAGCGTCCACAGTTCCCATTTATTTGAATGGCATATGCAGGTGATCAGTGCCTCTGAAAAATAAAAAAAATCAGACCAATAAATGTTCTAGACAGTAAATTAAAAAATTGAATTGATTTACAAAGTATTTTTGCCCCTCTGCTGAGCAGTAGCAGATATCTAGGCTCTTGCAGGTCAGTTTCTCAGTGCAAGAGAAGTCAGTTACATGAAGTCTGGCTATATTCTAAGTGTAATTCATTTCACTTAGATATAAAACACCAGCCCCAGAACAAAGGTGGTCAGACAGCATGCAGAAAATCCCTACTTTCAGGACTCTCAGCTCAACACCAGTACCTTGATCCTAGGGTGCAATTCTGCTTCAAAAATTGAATCTATTCAGACCACGACACAGAGCAAATTCTCCTGTCAACACACAAAACCTTGCATAGCCAAAACTAACAACAGCACACTTTCTCCCAAGACAGAACATTGGCTTACATACTAATAAGAAGAACTTGGAAAACTAATAGCACCAAATGGTGCCACTTGGCATAACAATATAAGTGGATGCATTCTGAGGTCTCTCTGATAATGGGGCTGCACTTCTTTTGACTTTATGTTGAGTAGGCCAATGTATGATAATAAAATCCTCTGAGAAAAAAGTAAAGCCTTGATTAGGCCAGCAATTTTTTCCTTCCGTTTACATTACTTGCCGTGAAGATAGTGTAGAATGCAGTGCAATTTGGTTTATGCTTGAAATTTCTGAATGAAGTTATGAGACTTTCCTTACTCAAATTTATAGCTCAGTTCAGACGATTGAGCTTACAAGTAAAATTTATGGCGAAAGAGCAATAAATTAGAATTGGATAGAAACATAATTTTAATCCTCCAGCTGCTTGTACAGTTAGATTGAACACAAAAAAATTGAGTATAATACTAACTTGTTAATAAAATGAGTACAGCGCTGACATGTAAAAACAGTTTTATAATTGGTTGGTCCACTCCGTTAGCCTTGTTGACAACAATAAATTTTCAAAACGCTACCTTGGTAACATTAAGCTAACATTATAAATGCAGAAAGCTCATAAATGCATACAACAGAAATTCATTTGGTCTTTGATTTTTGTGTGTCTGTCTTTAAAGTAAAAACTGTAAAATTACCACATCATAAAAGCCAGTACACTGAACACTAATTGCCCATTTATAAAAATCTCTTTTCTTACCATCATGAAGGTGTGAGACATAAACCTTTTGGATTTTACTGAGCTGCTATTTATATTTTCAGTTCTGCTTCTCTCCATTGCATTTCATCTTAAGCATATAAACTAAGAATTTGATTTTATTAATCTTCATCAGCATTCACTGGACATTAAGTCTATGAAGATCCCGGCAGGGTTTTAATTGTGACTGAATTGCCAACAATAATTGGGCCTCCTACTAGCCACTGAGACCAGCCCACCCTGACTGCTGGGCACAAATGCTAGTTTTAAAAAGCTAAACCCAGTCACGATAGCCCAGTTTGTCAGCTGCCTGGAGCGAAGTTGTCAAGTCTGGGATCCTGCTGCTTTATTCCTATAACTATGTTTTAGAAACACCTCACAAGTGGAATTGTGGTTGCCTCATCCAGAAAATGTGGAAAGGATTAATGTGGCATGTAAAACAAATCACTCCTGAGCTCAGCTGAGAAAGTGGGTATTAAAAGCACTCCAGTCAAAAGAGCTTTAGTGAAAGGGTCATGGTGATATACAGTCAGCACATGTTGTGCTGGTAAAGCTGCAGGGTGTTTGGAAATGGTAATGGTCCATGGGTGTAAATTCTTTCAAGACCTCTTAAAGGCACATGTGTTTCTTGAGCATGTTCTCCAAACAAGGACCTGTTATGGGTTAGATTCACTGGAGCTTTTAAACTTTATTGATTGGTTTGTGGTATTCCAAGTTCACTTACTTTTTTAAAAAAAATGCTGTTGATAAACACAAGAAAAGATCCTGGTTGAATCTAACTCTTATACAAAATCGATAAAGTATGTGGAATGTAGCCTTATTGTAACATATTTTTTCCATTATGGCAGTATTCACTGGCTTCACTAGAGTTAAGAATTTATCAATATTTCATTTATGAACATAGGTTGAAACTTTTTTTGCTTTTGAGGTTAAAAAAAAGTCAGATCCTTAACTTTAACATCATTGTTGGGTGTTTATGTTGGTTTTAAACACACAACATTTTGTAGCATTGTTAAAAAGATGGTTTGAGGCAGCTTTTCTTATAAAGTTGAGATGACCTAAAGTGCTTAATTAAAAGCTTTATTTTACAAATTGCACTATTTCTTGCAAAACTATACGGCACTCCATAGAATATCAGGGTTGGAAGGGACCTCAGGAGGTCATCTAGTCCAACCCCCTGCTCAAAGCAGGGCCAATCCCCAACTAAATCATCCCAGCCAGGGCTATGTCAAGCCTGACCTTACAAACTTCTAAGGAAGGAGATTCCACTACCTCCCTAGGTAACGCATTCCAGTGTTTCACCACCCTCCTAGTGAAAAAGTTTTTCCTAATATCCAGCCTAAACCTCCCCCACTGCAACTTGAGACCATTACTCCTCGTTCTGTCATCTGCTACCACTGAGAACAGTCTAGATCCATCCTCTTTGGAACCCCCTTTCAGGTAGTTGAAAGCAGCTATCAAATCCCCCCATATTCTTCTCTTCCGCAGACTAAACAATCCCAGTTCCCTCAGCCTCTCCTCATAAGTCATGTGTTCCAGTCCCCTAATCATTTTTGTTGCCGTCCGCTGGACGTTTTCCAATTTTTCCACATCCTTCTTGTAGTGTGGGGCCCAAAACTGGACACAGTACTCCAGAGGAGGCCTCACCAATGTCAAATAAAGGGGAATGATCATGTTCCCGTCCATCTACTTTCTTCAGTAGGAACTTCATTGTTATTTAGTATTATTAATAAAAATATAACTTTTGTATAGTTTATAGCTCCATTCTTCCCAAAGAAACCATTATCAAAGGTGTTCACGATTATCAAAGGTGCTGAGCAACTGCAGCTGTTATTGACTTCTATTGGAGTTGGGGGTACTCAATAATTTTGAAAACTAGACCCTGGATGTAGGCTGTGCTTTACCCAAAATTGAAATGCAGCCACTTCTGAGGAGAGCTGGTCATTTTTTTGTTTGTTTTGACCAAAACTCCCATTTCACCCTGTCAAATTAAGCGTTCTGCAGAAATGTTTTGCTTGCCACAAAAGTGGCATGGAGAAGTTCTCTCAGGTTCACAATAGAATTTCTGATTGAAACAAGAGTAAGGAGACCAGCTAATAGTTTGGTGGTTAGGGCATTTGCCAGGGAGGTAGAAATCCCTGCTCCAAATCTGGCACAGCAGAACTTCAACTTGGGTCTTCCATCTTCCAGGCAAGTGTCCGAACAATCCAAGGTATCTTCCTTCCCCCTCCCACTTGTGATAAATTTGAAAAGGTCTCATTTTTGTTCCACATTGGAATGAAAACACATTTCAGAACAGTGAAGTTGTTGTGAAACAGAACTGTTGTTTTCCAGCCACCCCTAATTCAGAAGCTGCACGTGCCAGGTGGTTAATGGCACACAGCAATAGTTTTGGCCTGTGGTTGAGAAGTGGAAGTGAAAAAAAGAACACCGTGTCCAGTTATTCATTCTGTAAGGGCAAAAACTGTGAGGTCACATTATGATTCCCCCCACAAACCAGTTATTTAGAGAGAAAAATGCATCCCCATTACAACTGGCCCAAATTCTGATCCCACTGAAGTCAATGAGAGGTCTGGCACTAACTTCAGTGGGATCAGGATTTGGCTTGGAGTGTGCAGCTCAGCTTAAGCACATTACAGACTGATTTGATTTTTCACCCTTATTTATGAGCGTCTGCGGTACTTCATCTATACAATGCAGGTAAAAACCATTTACCTGGCCACTTAATTCATGCTCACATTAACATACATCTAACATAGAATCATAGAATATCAGGGTTTGAAGGGACCTCAGGAGGTCATCTAGTCCAACCTCCTGCTCAAAGCAGGACCAATCCCCAACTGAATCATCCCAGCCAGGGCTTTGTCAAGCCTGACCTTCAAAATATTTAAGGATATTTAAGGAAATCTATGTCAAGGACCTTGAGAAATTTGTACTAGGGAACGTGAAAGTATGAGCAAAGGCTGCAGTTAGATGAGGTATGCAGCAAATGTATTTGTATTTAAAATCACGGATGCATTGTTCCTATTTTTGTTTTCCTGTAGACCCTCAGGACTGTCAAGCATTCAAGCTGCAGTTAAATGATTAAAAAAACCACTACTCAGTCATGTTAAAAACAAAACAAACAAAAATGTATGAACATGGAAAGGTTTGGGTTCTCTTTAGGTTCCAACTCAGTGCCTTGGAGTTTGGCTCCAACTACAACCATGACTACAAATATTTTTTCACCAGCTTCAGCAATGACACCATTTGTTACCTCTGCTTGACTATAGTGCTGGCAAAAGTTTAAATAAATCATCCTCCCGCAGCATTTCCACTATGCAGTGAAGTTACAGTCAGAAAGGGACGGGACACATGGTAGATACGATGTCACTGTCTGGCACCTATGTAAAATATCATAAAATATTGGAAATGCTACATTTCAATCCTGAGCTTCCTGTCCTCTTCCCTCCAGGAAGGTAGAGTGCTGGTGTGTTTGTAATATTTTGTAACAGATGTCCTGTGGTAGTTAGGTAAATGGCCAAGATACTTTTTAATGGACTGTGGAAAGATCTACACATGAAGTCTGAAAGGGACTCAAAAATGGGTGGAAGGCTAATAAGAGGTTTGTTGTTAGAATGTCATTGTTCCACTTTGAAAAATGTACAGGAAACTGGACAACATTGTAATCTGTAAACCAAATTACTGGTTTACTGCCCAAACATTTTAAACCTAACTATCTGATAGAAGCAGCCAAATATGCTAAACAGAAGTTTAGTTCTCCCCTTTTACTTTTTTTATTATTATTATTAATGCTGAGACCTAAGAGATGATTGAGTCTAACATGAAGAAAAGATTTTGAAGAAAGAATTTAAATTATTCCTATTAAGAACGTATAATTGCTCTTTTAATCCAAGCATAAAATGTTTTCTGACCTTGTTTCTACTTTGGTTTTCATTTTTTAACAGAGTTATAACCAACATTACTATTACATGGTCTTCTCAAATGCTCGAAGCACCAAAGACAACTGGGTAAAAGTGGATTTAATTCAGGGCAGAATTTGCTCCCTTGTCATTTTAGTCAGAGAAAATTCTGGCCTGATGCAGGAAAGCAGGTCTAGAAAGTTTAGATTCAGATTCAAAAAGTCATGCCAGTAAAAATCTGCTATGCCACTCAAAGGCTGAAACTGGGCTAAGAGGTAAAGAATCCTAGCTTTCATTTTTTTTAAATGATGAAAGAACCTGCATTACACTAATTTAACACAGTAACTTGTTGGAGGCCATATGTATCTTTCTCTTGTGAGAAAGATAACTCTGAATATGTACAACTATAAAGTGATGTATACAGGTCAGTAGAGTTTAACATTTGTTGATTTTTTTTCCCCCTAGAAATCATCTCTCTCTTATCCCTGGAGAACATATTACATATATAACATCAATCAAACAGCGTTCTTAACAGGGCAGGGCAGTCCGGATTAATCACTGTACACTACCTAAGAGAGTTCATTTGGAAAGTTCCTCATTCACAACTCTTCTGTGCACCAGACTAGACAGATGGCTGGGGAGCCCCGTGAATTCTGATGATTTTCTTTACAAGATTTTTTTCTGCACAGAAGAGGTCACTGCTAAACCTCAGTGGGCATGTAGAGCAAGGTATGGCAAGGGAGTTAGGAAAGCTAGAGCCTCCTAATTTATTTATATTGTGATATTGCTCAATAGACCCAATCAGGAATAGGGCCTCCCATTAGGCTAATCACCATACAAACTCATGATAAGAAGTGGTCCCTGCATGGAAGAGCTTACAGGTTTAACATCTAATAATAGCAGCTAATGAGCTGATTGACCCTTAACTGGAAACGGAACTCAAATGAGGAGATCACACAATGCCATGGGGTTTGTTAGTCTCTTAAGCAACTAGCAGACGGATTGCAGCACTGTAAATGTAGAATGGCCCTTCTACTGCCTTGTACAAGATGAGGATCAGCGTACCAAGAGCTTGAGCTCAGTTTCTGAAATATTCAGACAAGACCCCAGAACAAAGTTGAGTGGGTGGCTAGCCCAACAAGAGCTCTCAGAGCACAGAGGTGTATGGTATTCAGGGGGAGAAAGATATTGGCAAGGAGAAATGAGAGAAGAAAGGAGACAAAACTGTTAGGCTTCAGGCTGAGACTGTAATATGGGTGGGTGGGCGGGTAGAGAGAGAAGGAAAAGAGTAGTGTTGCTCATACGTTTTCTGACTGAACAGTTTAATTAAAAAAATGCTGATTTGCTGAAATCAATACATCTCAAAAGGAACATAGATTTAGTGAAAGTTTTCAACCAAAAATTATTGAAACCTTTCATCCTGATAAGTTCAAAGTGCTTTGTTTCACTAAGGTCACAGCATGTCAGTTTGACTTTATATTATAATATACATTCAAAACAAAATTTAAGATTGTTTTTATTTTCTCCCCACCCCAATTTTCCTTTTCCCTAAGTAAAAAGGGAGAGGAAAAAGTGCAACACACACCTCAAAACCTTAAATCTTCACAAAACTAAAACAAAATTAAAATGTTAACATTAAATAAAATTAAACAAATCTTTTCATTTATGTTGATTAAATTTGTGGACAAAAAATGAAGATACTGTTTTGTTTCTTTTAAAATCTTTATGAAATATCCTTACCACTTTCTAGTTCTCTTATAGAGCTAAGCAATCCAGGACACAAGAACATCATTGCCCAGTCTTTCTTCAGAGACCCCACACTTTCTTTAACATCCCTTGTTAAAAGCTGCCACACGATAGGACTGCAGCGTCAGGGTACCTAATCGCAACAGTAGTAATCTGCAAGGGCCACACAGAAAAATAATTGTAACTCCCCTTCTTTTATCTCCTCCACCACAAACCATCATATCTTGGGTTGACAGTGAATGGTTGAACCACTGTCAGATAAAATCAGTGGACCACTCATACTTAGGACTGGGCACTTAAGTACCTTGTTGAATCAGTGCCTCAGTCATGACACTGGATGTGACAAACATTTTACAGACCTTGTTTGCTTGCTTTTGGGGTGTTGGCCGGTAGTACTTTACTATTCTCACTAGTCCCGGAAAAGTTTGGGGGCGGGGGCGAGTCTTGGTTCTCCCATTCCAATCCAAAAAAACCCAAGCACCACAAATTCAAGTCCTTTTTATAAATATGATTTTCATGGTTTTGTCATGAGAGAAGCACCACCAACCTCTGCTGCAGGGCTAGTGCAGAAAGTGTAACATTTGGAATGCCCTCTAATGATAGCTCATTATAATTCTTCTTGGTACAAGAAATGTGTATTTGATTACGTTATCCAGATTCCTTGAGAGGGAGTAGGCGGTATCCATGTTTGGACAGTGAACAATGGATTTTTAGCAACACCAAAAAAACTTACAGACTCTTTCCTTATTAAAAAAATAACCCACGTGTGAACAATATGCTACAGTGAGGACTGTGGGGTGGGTGGCACCAAAGATAAAAATCATACCAGACCCAAACATACTCAGCTGAGTTCAGAAATATTTCAGCTTCAATGGTAGGGCTGTCTAAATCTCTATGCAGTTTCAGGATGTGGACACTCATACTGGGCCTGATCCAAAACCCAGTGAAACGAAAGGGAGTCCACCTGGTGACTTTCATGGGCTTCTGGTCAGGCACAAAAAGGGCAAGGCAGATCTTCATGTTCCTCTCCTCTCTGCCTTCTCTTTTGATGCTGCTGTCACAGGTCACTTTCTGAACATTTTCAGTGAGTGCTGCTCACCCAGGATCTCATGGAGAATATGAGTACATATCATTTAATAAAATAATCAGTCACAGATCTACTCTTTTGTCTGCCTACTTTTGCCATACTGCTAATCTTCCTCATTCTTCCCCCCAGCATCAGACTTCATGTTTACCTGACCAGTGCTCATATTTCTGAATATTCCCCTACTAACAAGACCTGAGAATTTGACTAATCACAATCCAAATATGTGAATGAAATTCTCAAAATGGTATTCCCTACATCGCATTAGCTATGGATTTTCTCATTGTAAGGGCTAAGAAGTCATCCAAAATTAAGATTAAAATATTACACAAAACAGAAGCATACTATTCACAAAAATATTTTAAATTAGCACATTAATTGTAAAGTGCTCAGAATCACAATTTCTATTCCTCCATTCCTAGTTTTATATTTAAAATCCTCTTTTATTAGATGGCTGTTATCAAGTAACCTGAACATGATATTCATCTTTAAAGGGCAAATCAATAAACTGTACTAATCTCCCTACAGTTCTAAAGCTAGAGCATCGATTCACAGAAACCTGGTAGATGCGATGGAAAGAAAGTGCAATATATGCACACCTGTACAGCAGATGACTAAGTGATTAAGCAGAAACAAGCATTTATTCCTGCCTGTTTTAGTTTTGCATCTTACTCCTTTATATGTCTGCTAGAAAAATCTTTTGGGCCAGAATCTCACTAATCCTACTGATTTGCAGCAGTATACCTACTTTAAAATTTAGCAGTGATAATTATTAACTTCGAACAACACCTTTAGACTCCAGGCTATTCTTCTCATAAAACTTCCCCCCCAGTTTGTTCAAATGAGATCTAATATGAAAACACTGTGCTGGTGGATATTTAAACTACAGCCCAATGCAAATTGTGTTTGGGAGTGTAAATATTAGGATGAAATCTGTATTGTTAAATTGAGACGGAATCAGGTTTATAGCTTCGAGGCAAGTTGTGAATCCCATAAAGCATTGTTTAAGGGACCTGGTTAGTGTTCTGTACACCTGCTTTATGTTTTTTTCCCCTCCTTAGTCACAAAATGTCAAACTGCTCAGTAACGCATTGGGGTTTGAATGACAGCCATGCACTAGAGCAGCAGTTATGTTTTTTCACTACCAAATTGGACCATAAATGATGAAAAAGAGGTTAGAAAGGAAGTATGGAAGAATACAAATTTGAAAGGGGAAACTGCTAATAGCCATAAACCCTGTGCAATCAAAGGACTGGCAAGTCATTGTGAATTACCAGCTCCATGAATTATTGATCTAACTGCATTATGATATGGAATTTTCTAACTCCTTTCATCTGTGGTACCATGTTTTTTAACAACTCCCAGATCAAAAGCAAGGCTCTGCCAGCAAGATCGGGCGGGCCGGAGGGGTGGGGGGGGGAGAAATCCATTGAGTTACATTAAAATACCCTATTTGTTAAAAAATGTTATATGCAGGATTTGTTATTTATTGATTGGATGTAATGTAAATATGGTGCTTATCAAAGTTGAAGTAACAAAATAAAATGCGTTGCTTTTGCATACAAGTCAAAGAAGAAAGAATACTTACATGTACACATTGATGGCTTGAGAGATCTGCACGAACAGTAAGATACAGAACAAATTCTGGAATTATATAAACAATTAAGTACTTTGGAAGTGGAAAATAGGTTATAAAGCATATACTGCTAGTGCTATTTATTCTATACGGACGATAGGACAGCGTGTACTTAACAACAGTGCAAGATTAAAGACTATTCATTTCTAGGAGTATCCAGTATGTTCACCTGAGAACCGAATTTGGCCCATAGCTTCAATGTCACAACAAGTATTACTGTTAAACTGAATGCAGAAAATGTTGGCCAGAGCACCAAATATTAAAACAAATTCTCATCACCAACCAAACTCTTGAAAAATATGGTTTTGTGGCTTTGTGGTGAAAAAAATTGAAGCCTCAATACTTCTGCAAAAATTAAATGCAGTTTTTGCAGGCAGATCACAATTTTTCTTTAAAAAGCAAGTTGATTTCTATTTGGGACAGGTTTATGATTTTGCTCAGAGGTGGAATTGTGAGCTCATTTCGATACGGTGACAGAATGAACAGTGAACATCTCATCCATACCGGTCTTAGATAAATGTAGTTAGAAATAAACATTATGTCTGACAGTTTGTAAATGCTCTGTAGACAACTAACCCCAAAGCAAATCTTATATGAAATTACCAGCCAGTGTATTGTTAACTTCACCTAAGCATCCCTCAGAGATGCAACAGAAGGACTTAAATTTAACCTTCCATCTGAAAGACAGTAAGCCAAGTTCTTCCCTGGCTTATTGTCTATACAACAAACATGGGCTTAGACTGGGATGTTTGGGACACTGAAAATATCTGGTTTCTCTTGAAAACGGCCTATGTTTCTGCCAAGTTGGAGGAACAGCTGCCATTTTAAAAATTTAGTATCTCATGAACCACCAGGGATAGAAGTGAATGCTAGGGACCATTGGAAAGTGAGGAATTCCAGTTTTGCTGGCTCTGGTGGTTCATGAGATAGCAGACCTTAAAAATCAGATCAGGCATCACCTTGCCTTGTTCATTCCCACTTCAAATCCAATCTAATTTTACCAGCCATTATCTGGGCAACTATTAAAGCTAGAAACAAAGGTGAACACTGTTTCAAAGTGTGTCCTTCCAGTTTTCAAACAGAATGAAGTATTAATCTTTGTCTTCAGAGGTTAAATATGGCAATTAGAACTGAAAGAGGGGAGGAAGATTTTAATCGGAATAGTAAATATTTAAAAGTGGACATTATGAATTTGTCATGTTCATATTCAATAGTGTGCTAACATAATAAGAGGTTTCCATTTTCATTTTCCAGAGAAGCCGCAACTAACTGTACAATGAAGTGAGAAAACGTTTTTACCTAGAAGAAAAAGGAAGTGAAATCCTCTTAAGTTCATTGGGCAACTGCAGGTCCACCTCTGTGTGGAAGCAGTTTATGATGCACAAGCAGCACGGACAGGGGATCAAAATGATCTCTAATACTTCCTGGGTGCAAGAGTCACCTATAGGACAAATGGTAAAGGGACAAAATCAACTTAACATATCAATTCTCTGTCTGAATTTAAGCCATAGATTTTTGTTTTACTAATATGGTCTGATTAGAGAAAAATCTTTTTCAGTCAGAGCAAACTAATTTTTCCATTTGTTTTCTTTATACATTTGACAGTACTTTGGTCCCTTCCATGGCTAGCCATTCCACATCTTTGTGTGTGGGTATCACTTAACAATGAAGAGAAAATGTGCATTAAAAAAGAAACTCATTGTAAAACCATAAAGTTTTAGAAAGGGTTCAGAAAAGTTACAGAATTATCTGAGTTTTGCAAGACATACCTTTAGTGAGAGACTTAAGAAGCTTGATCTAGTTAGTTTATCCAAGAGAAGGTTAAGAGGTGATCATCACTGTCTACAAGTACCCATCTGGGGAAGAGATTTATAGAAGATGGCTCTTTTATCTAGTAGAAAAAGACCTAACATGACCCAATAATTGGAAGCTGAAGCTTGACAAATTTAGACTTGAAATAAGACAAATATTTAACATTGAGGGTAATTATCCATTGGAACAACTTACCTAGGAATGTGGTGGATTCTCCATCATTTGAAATCTTCAGACTGGATTCCTTCCTATTACTCAGCCAGGAGCAGTGGACTTGGTGCAGAAGTTATTGGGGGAGGCTGTTGATAGCCTGTGTTGTACAGGAAGCAGGGCCAGATTACACCTTATGTGCCCTTAGGTGCAGCATCTTCAGCACCCCTATCACATGCCTACAGGTGACCTTCATGTTGCAGACAGTTTTAGAGAGGTAAGGTGTCCCTAGAAGGCTGGCACCCCAGACACATGCCTAATCAGAAATCTGGCCCTGGCAGGAAGTCAGACTAGGTGGTCATAATGGTCCCTTCTAGCCTTAGAATCTATAAGTCTAATAACTGGCAGGAGACGTCTGGGGTGGGTGTAGTACTGGAGACTGCTTATAATTTAGTTTTCACACTGACTGGATTTCACAACTGATGGTGTCTAACTTTTCAATTTTATGAAACTATTGTGATTTTGTATAACAAACATTCAACAAGTATCTTGCTTTCCAAGCACCTTCAGTTTCAGTGTGACTGTTCATGAAGTGGGATACTAGTTAACATGGGAAAGGGCAGCAGGATTGGGCCCTAGATTATTCCTTCGATATTGGTTTATATTGCATGTTAATTATGCAAAAGAAGGCTTTAATAGACGTTTTGAGGTCCAAATGTGCTTTCTGGCTCTGTAAACTTTTTACTAAGTACTGATTCCTAAATTCAGTGCTTATGGACCAGCAGTCCCACCCATCTGCATCCACAGAGCAGCACTAGACCTATAAAGCACCCAGCAGCGACAGCCATTACCACACACCACTGCCAGCTGATGGGGTGGGTGATCTGTCTGAAGGAAGGAGGAGAATGTTTAACCAGTCACCAGAGCATGTTGCATGGCTCACTGGTCAGCTTGCAAGTGGCTGGCTGGAACAAGGGGGTGGAGGGAAGAAGGAAGAACAGAAAGGGGGATGAAAGAGAGACTCGTAAGAAAGAAAAGTAAAGAGGGGAAAGAGGTAATGAAAAACACAGCGGGGAAAGGAATAGATAGCTGTAAGAGGAAATAGAAAACACCAGTGTAGAAAGAGCAGAAAAAATATAGAGAACCGCAAAGCCCCCACAACACTGTATTATAGTAAAAGTTACAGAACCAAAGCAGACCATCCCCTCCATCATCACAGAATCTAGAGTTGGGCCTGAAATAAACTCCAAATTACCAGTGCCCAATGTTTGGGGGCAGTTGGATCTGAACTTTGCATCTGGCACTGGTGTCTCTGCTCAGGCACTTAGAGCAAATGTAAACACCCTCAGAACTACCTTTGACAGGAACAGTGGGAGCCCGGCTTACCTCTTATTCACTGCCAGGTCTTCCAAGTACCTCTCAGCCTAAAACATTCTTATACAATATAGCACATATATACACCATACATCCAACATACAATGTCAAATATTTTGTAGTGTGCATGTTTTCTGTAACAATTTGGCACCAAGAATTTCATAAAACAATTTTAAAAGATTAACTTGACCTCTCCTGGTTTTTTTGCTCTTTATCTTTGCTTGCTTTTTCTACTTCCTTTTTTGGCTACTGGTCTCTTTTCAGCCCCTCCAACCCCTTTTGTACAATCTGTTTTCCCTCTGATTAATGTTTCTTTTCCACTCTTCTCCCCTCTGTAAATCTCAGGAAAAATACTTTGGGCACTGACAAAATATTCTAGTTCAGATTTCATAATAACTCCCAGGTAGCCTCACCTTTTTACACAGACACACACACACACAAAATCCCACACTTTGGGGGGATTAAATGTTTTTAAAATAGTCTCAAAATTCAGGAAATGACACATACTATTTTAAAGTTTCCCCAAGGGAGACCCCACAACCTAGTTCTCATGAATGATAGTGATACATGTATACATATGTGCCTCTCTATTTTGGCTTGGATATCTCTGTGCCTGAATCTAGTGTGTGAGAGACTGTTCTTGGAAAGCAATATAAATTCACACATGCAAATAATTGTGCTAGAAGTGCCTGCACAATCATTCAATCAGGAAACAGAAATAACTTCTTGTGAGATTTATCTGACCAATCACAATTAAGAACTCCCTCATTTCCTTTTTTTTTTTTTTTTTTTTAAATTTAGTCTCTGCCTATCTTTTTTCTTTTCCACCCTTGACAAGCTCTCTCTCCTGATTCAGTGTTGCTTAGTGAGGAGTCATAGGGTACATCTAGCTGGAAGTTTCATTTCTGGCTAAGGTAGATGTAGGTATGTTAAGTTAGATGGAACTAAAAATAGAGTACCCATGGTGGCACAGGCTAGCTGCCTGTCAGAGTGCACCTAGGGTTCCGGGTGGGCTTGTATTCATTTGCTAGCGTAGGCCACAACTACACTTCTATTTTTTAGCTAACTAGCCAGGGCCAGATTTACACCTTACACACCCCTAAGCACAGCATCTTCAGCACCCCCACCCTCTGCCTACAGCTGACCTTCATGTTGCACACAGTTTGAGAGAGATAAGGAACCCCTAGGCATGCGCCTACTGTGCCTAATTGGAAATCCGGCCCTGCAACTAGCTCGATCAAAGTTAGCGCACAAATACCTACCCAAGCTAGACTTTACACCTCCAGCTCAAGTGTAGACAAACTCTGCCTGTAAGGGGAAGGTCAGAAGGGACCACCCAGATCATGCAGTCTGATCCCCTGCATATCAGACCATTCAATACTATCGAGTTACCTCTGTATTGACCCCAAATAACCTGAATTAAACTAAAATATTACAGCCCTCAGGAGACTGAGCCAGCATGTACCACAGTTTAACAGTAATATTTATGTTTAACATTGAAGCTGTGGGCCAAGTTCTGTTCAGGTGGATATACTGGATACGCATATCAATAGTCTTTAATCTTGCACCTATCGTTAAGTACACAGTGATTGTCTTTGTAACCTTACATAAATGAATAGCACTATCAGTATATATTTAATTGTTTATAATGTAAAGTATTTTGGGTGACTTGAAGTCAAGGTCATACTACACAGAGGCAGCCATTTTGTAAATCTGATGCGTTTGTGGAGCAGGTTGTATGGAGATGGCTGCGTGAACACCAATTTTGGCCATTTGCACCATCCAGCTGTGCAAGCATCCCCCTGAAGGGCTTTGATGAAGAAGACCCTTATCTGCGGGCGGCAGCCTCATCAACAGAGCATCCTCTTTGCTCAAGCTGTTAGGAGCCTGTGATAGCCTTTTCGGAAATGGGAATCTGCACTGGCTTGTACGTCTCTTAAGGCAGGGCCCATAACTTCTCTTATGTCATCCTGAGTACGCTGTTGGTACTTAAAGATAAGAATCATTTTAAGTCACCGTCTCTGTGCTGCTCTAGTATGATCACACAGCCTTCCTAAGTCCTGGTCTCGTTTGATTAACAGTGAATTCTTCTGACTTGTTATAAGGGCACAAAGGACACGTTTTTACACAGAGTATCTGCTTCAGCCTCCAGCAGTGAGTCTAATGATGCAGTTATGAGCAAAACACACACCAAGAAATGTGCTCACAAATATAAGGAGGCTTCTTTGCTTATGGCTTAAACAGTGTTTTGGTCAAGGGCGAAGAAAGCATCATTTTGGCCTATGTCACAAAGTTATCTAGCAAAAGCATGAAGCCTAGTAAACTTAAATGAGACTTGGAACCCCTTCACAAGGAATACACAGGAAAACCGGCACCAGCAAGAATAACTTTAGCATCAACAATTGCAATTCATGAGAGCCATGTCCATCTCTGACCAAGCTCAAAAAGGCATCATTTAAGGTGAGTTGCCACATTACATAGGCCAAGAGACCTCATACAGTAGGACAGACTTTGATTTTGCCAGCTGCAATTGATATGGTGAATATAACTGTGGGGGAAACTGAGGCAAACAAGCTCAAACCCATACCACGCTCCAGCCACACAGTGAAGCGAAGGATTGAAATGATAGCAGCAGATCAGGAAAACACACTGGGGGTCATCTGAAAAACATAGATGCTTTTGCTTTTCAAGTTGAGGTGAGCACTCAGGATCATGATGCACATTTCTTGCTTTGTGAAATACACCTGGGAGGATGCAATTCTTCCCAAACACGAGACAGCACAAGGAATGTTCTATGTGAATGCATGGTGGGCTTCTACACACATGGAGCTTCATCTACCGAAGGCCACAACGCCGGCCTGCGTGCCTTGATATAGAAAGGTGCTTCGTCCCCTTTGTGCACCCACTGCCTGATTCACAGAGAACAACTAGCATCTAAAGCCCAGAGCTCGATGAAGTTTTGCAGCAGGCCTCATCTATTCAAACTACATAGACACCCAGCCTCTTCACACAGTCATGACATGTTGTTCCACACTGAAGCTCGAGAAGAAACATTCTGGGATGATCTTCTGAACTGAGAGACAATCTGCATGGCTATGCAGCAGACTGCAAAGAGTGTGACTTCACTGATTTTCTTTGTGGCCACAGGAAGATGTGCCTTCCTGCATAGGTGCCAACTCTGTGGGTGCTCTGGGGCTGGAGCACCCATGGGGAAAAATTGTGGGTGCTCAGCACCCACCAGTCACAGCTGTTTGGTAGGGCCCCGCCCAAACAGCTGATGGGTGGGGCTGCTGATCAGCCATTTGGCAGATGGGGGAAGGGCTTTGGGGAGGGTAGAGAGCAGCAAGTGGCAGGCAAGGATTTCGGGGAAGGGGTGGAGTGGGGGCATGGCCTTGGGGAGGGGTATGGAGTATCCCCAGTGAAAAGTACAACTCAACATTTACGCCTTCTTGCCTATGTCAGACATATCTGGGAAACTGAATACAAGCCTTCAAGGAAAGAACACCCACATCCTTCAGCAGATAGATCAAATCACAGGCTTCATGAAGAAAATTGTTTTCTGGAAGAATAATCTATTGAAGACAAACTCTGAATCCTTCCCACAGCCTTGCAAATTCCTGGCTGACAAAGAAGTTATTCAGCCTCCCACACAGGTGATCTCAGCCAACTGGAGGAACAGTTTGTCATGTCCAATTTGGAGGGGAAAGGATGCAAAGTATGATTGGGTGCAAAATCCCTTTAAGTGTAAGACTGATGCCATGGTTTGGCCAGCAGCTGAAATTGAGCAATTCTTGCAAGAAACATCTGCCTAACTTTCTCTCCCAGAGTTCTGATTCACTAAAAAGAATGAATATCTTGCACTCTCAACACAAGCCTTGAAACTGATGGAGCCATTCATGAGTATGTACTTGTGTGAAGCTGGATTCAGCGCACTTTTGTCCATCAAGTCTTGGTATCGATGTACTGTTGACAGGGCTGGCCTTACCATGAGGTGAACTGAGGTGACCGCCTCAGGTGCCAGACGGTGGTGCCACTAGGATCCAGAGTGTAGAAAATTGTGTCTGCTGCATATGTATTCTCTCTGCTCTAGATGCACAGAGATGGCGGAGTGCCCTCCTTCCTCCAGCACAGCACAAGAGACATAACAGGCCAGCAGAAGAAAAGGTGAGAGGAAACAGAAAGCAGCAGGAGCTTCAGGGAGAGAGAGGAGGAGGAGCCTCTTATGTACCTCTCTATCACCCCCAGGAGCCTGGGCTGATTAACACCAGCTTCTCAGGGAGCTTCCTGTTTCCTGCTGCTTCCCTGAACTCACTTGAGGAGAACTGGCAGTCAACTGAAGTAGTAGGAGCCGGTTAGGCCCTTAAGACTCTGATGTCTTCCCTCACTCAGGCCCTGCTACCAGCTTGTTTGTTTGTCCCCTTCAACTGAGTGTTGAGAACCACTGTAGCTGGCACAGAACAGCAGTCATGAGTGAAAGAAGAAAACGCCCCTCTGGGGCAGCATTCAGAAAAAGAAAGAAAGCAAAGGAAGCCTTTCTACCTAAGCAGGAAGGAGCTCTCCTGAGATACATAGACACAAAATGTTCACAGTGAGCCTTCCAGCCCCAGTGAGGATGTGAGTGGTGAGGAGATGCCTGATCTTCCAGTTAGTCAGAGTGCAGGTGACCTGGCAGCTACTGAAGCATCCATATCTCCATCTCAAATGGATGTAACCATGCACATTCCTGAAGAAAAAAGTGTAGATCAGAGAAGAAAGTGTGGTGGAGGTGCAAGAAACAGCTGCTGCTGAGTTTAGTTTCTTAAGTCTAGATGATCCAGGACTGTGGACCCACTTGTGCAGTAGCCTGAGGGACTTCATTGTACTGCATGGGCCACAGCAAGTGAAAACTTCATGTTCCCCAAAGACAATGAATATAGAATTTTCCATCCAACACATTACTGGCGTGAAATCCCCAATGGTGACAAAGTGGAGAGGCCATGGCTTATGTACTCAAAAACCCAGAATGCTGCATACTGTTTTTGTTGCATACTCTTCCAGTCTAATGTTCCAGCAACATTGAGTTCTACAGGAACAGGGGACTGGAAAAAACTGGCTAGAAATCTGGCATGTCATGAGAAGGCAGCAAATCACGAGAGCATTCCATAGGTGAAAAGAGCTTGAGATGAGACTAAGGTTAAAGGCCACCATAGATGATCAGCATCAAGAGACGATTGCATCAGAGTCCCTTTACTGGCAAAAAGTTCTGAAAAGGCTTATTGCTGTTGGGAGAATGCTTGCTACCCAAAACGTAGCACTGCGTAGCACTTCAGATCAGCTGTGTGCCAAACAGTAGAAACTTCCTTAAAACTGTGGAGCTGATGGCTGAGTTTGATGCTGTACTCCAGGAGCATCTAAGAAGAGGCACCACCCAAGAAAGGTACACACACGACTACCTTGAAAGAACAATTCAAAATGAGATCATACAGTTATTGGCTACAAAATTCAAACAAAAGATTGTGGTAGATCTGAAGTCAGATCTGTTATTCTGGACTGCACATCTGACATCAGCCATACAGAACAAATGACTTTAATAGTGTGTTTTGTAACCACAACAGAACCTAGTGAAAATGTCCCCGAATGGTGACTGTCAGAGAGCATTTTCTAGAATTTATTGACATTGATGATACTACAGGAGCTGGGATGACAAATGTGCTTCTTAAAAAGCTGGAAGATACGGGAATTGTGATAGTGGACATGAGAGGTCAGGGCTACGATAGTGGTGCCAACATGAGAGGAAAGAACAGAGGAGTGCAGAAGCAGATCCAAGAGTTAAACCCTCAAGCTTTTTTTGTCCCATGCAGTTCTCATTCATTGAACTTAGTGGTCAGTGATGCAGCATCAACTTCTAGTGAGGCTGCTGAACTTTGTAATGTAATTCAAAGCATCTATGTATTTTTCGCTGCATCAACAATTGATGGCAAATTTTGAAGCAACATCTGGGAACATCCTCTCTGACACTGAACCCACAGAGTGCCACATGATGGGAAAGTTGAGTGGAGGCGATAAAGCCTATCAGACACCAAATTGGGAAGACAGATGATGCCATAGTTGCCATTATGAGGATAATGCTATGACAGGAACTGTTCATGGGAGAACAGTGGCAGAGGGAAATGGAATCACCAGAAACATACATAACTTCAAATTTCTGTGTGGCTTAGTGTTGTGGCATGACATACTGTTTGAAATAAATGTTGTAAGCAAGAGACTCCAAGGTGTTGACCTTGATATATCTGGAGCAACGGAACTGGACAAAGTAAAGTCTTACCGGTCAGATGAGGGATTTCAAAACGTTCTCAAGCGTGCACAGAAGTTGGCAGAGGAATTTGACACTGAAGCTAGTTTCCCACCCATTCAAGAATACAAGAGTTACTGAAGACGATGACATTTTGATTACGAGGCATGGGATAATCCCATAAGAGACCCCAAACAATTCAAAGTTGAATTCTTTAGCCAGGTGCTAGATTGTGCAATACAGTCAGTTGAACGTTTCATGCAGTTTAAGAAACACAGCAGTATATTTGAGATGTTGTATGATATCCCCAAACTCCTCACCATACCTGAAGAAGACCTACACCAGCAATGCAGGGCACTACGGACAGTGTTGACACATGAGGACATGCGCGATATTGATGAGAGTGATTTAGGTGATGAACTGAAAGCCCTTTCAAGCAGGGCCGGCTCTACAGTTTTTGCTGCCCCAAGCAGTGAAAAAGACTGCCGCCGTGGATGGCAAAAGGGAGAAGCTGAAGCTGATTTGCCACCGGGGCCAGTGGAACGGAGAAGCTGCCACCGAATTGCTGCCGCGGCCGGCGGGACAACAGAGCCACCACAAGAACACTGCCGCCCCTTTCTAAGTGCAGCCCCAAACATCTGCTTGGAACGCTGGTGCCTGGAGCCGGCCCTGCTTTCAAGATACTTTTCAGCAGGATCAACTCCAAAGGCTGTTCTGGAATATATGTGGCAAATAAGATGACCGCCCTCTTTCCAAATGCTTTCGTTGCTCTGTGCATACTTCTAATGCAGCTTCTCCAAGCTGAAGTTAATAAAAATACATCTACGCTCCACAATGACACAGAGGCTAGTCGGCCTTGCAACCATCTCAGAGCATGAGCTGGCCCAGACTGTGGAACTTCAGGAAGCAGTTCAAATCTTTGCAACCAAGAAGGCATGAAAAGGACCACTTTGATTATTCAAACAGATAACAATGCCAGTGTTTACTATGCAGACAAGAAAAGTTACATCTGTTGCTCAGGCATTTGAAAGTTAAGTGTTACTAACAATTTTTGAACAAGGCATTTTAAGTTGTTAGTTCTCCTTTATTGGGGTAGGTAGCAGAGCAGTACCATGAGAGGAGTAGAACAGGAAGAGGGCAGAATCAAGACCTTTCAAAGTTTTGGCCCAAGAGAGGGGGTATGGGGGCGTCATTTGAGCTCCCTGCCTCAGGTGCCAAAGTGTTGTGGGCCGGCTCTGACTGTTGATATCACAGTGATTAGATGTGCACTGGACTTTTGAAAAGGCTGTGTTGCAACACACAAGCCCATGTGTCACATTAAAGGACATTAAATGTACTTAATGTGTAAATTCCTTGGTCACTATGTTGATTTGTTGCTACCTGGAGTCACGGGAACTGAGTCTCAGAATGGGGTCAAGCATGCAGTTTGGGAACCCCTGAATTATACCCTGAGCATTTGACCAAGACCCACCAACCAAGCATCTGAGATTATGGATATGTTATTTCTCAATTGCCACACAAAGACTTGGGATTCTAAGCTGTTAGAATGCTGTTTTGATACAAAAAAAGACCATGGAAATTGTTACATCTTATTATAAGCACTTTCCTTCTATACAAATTCTAAAAAAGATACAGAGAAGCTATCAAAAGGAAGATCTCTGAATAAAGGAACAATAGGAAAATATGGACACTCCTAGAATAAAAAAAAGTGAAACTGGCTAGACTCAAAAATAAGTCCACCTGTCAAAAGATGACTCCAACTAGAATTGCTCAGGGGAACTCAATTACCACCCATACTGCAGAAAGCTGAAGGATCCAACATGAACACATCAAAACAGACCTGACCATGACCTCCCAGTCCTAACACTCCCTTTGGCAGACTCCCTCTTCACCCTGCTCAACCACCATTTGCTATCTTACATGAATTCAGCCCCCCAAAAGGTCACATGACTATAGCCTCTTCAGTTTAATTCCACTTTTGCAAGCACAATTTAAAAAAAAAATAAAATAAAATCAGGCCATTTTGATCAAGCAGAAGAGTTATTCATTTGCTGGATTGTTTAACATTTCTTTTGTTAAAGTCATAGATCTCATACAGTACATATGCACACTTAAGGCAACATTCTGATCTCTGTTATGCTGTGGTAAATCTGGAATAACTCCATTTGCCTTAATGGAGTTAATCCATATTTACCTTTCCAAATGAGATCGGAATATGGTCCCTAGCATGAGGTGTACCAGACCCTTGCCAGCACATTCCAATTAAGAGAACCCTGAGCAGATAACAAAAGAAGTTTAGCATGGTCTTTTAATCACTGTCACCAGAAAATCCAAGTGTCTTCTCCATGTGCCTCTAGAAATTGGTGTGCATTTGCAAGTTCCATTTTAATGCGTGGTGCTGGACCAAATTGTATACAGCCCTGTCATCTGCAAACACACACACACACGAGGAAAAATAAAAGTGAATATGTGAAGTGAATATGTCTTGCACTCAAAGTTACGAAGTGTTTTCATATTGCCTGTCACATATTTGATTTGTAGAAACAAATATATTATCCATGTTTTTCTAGCACAAACATTATTTTCCACATGAGACCAGACTTAAAAGTGCTTTTAAAAAGGAGATGCAATAATCAGTCCTGAAACTTTCACTTGAAATTCAAAACAGAACCTGGAATAAGTCTTCTGGGATATTCCTATATGCTAAGGAATGTGCACCTGCTGTTACCTAAAGCAGACAATGAATGGCACCATTGCCTCACAGAAATGCAACAGAAGAGCCTTTATTTTTTCTTAGCTGTAGAAAACGGTAAGGCCAAAAGTCTAACACTGCACTGGATCTGAAAACAAAAAAAGCAAAACACAAAAAGCCCCTGTGCTTCCATTTCTTTCTTGAATAGAGTCCATGGACAACAGTAATGACCACACCTCTCAGCCATCCCTCTTCCCTAGGGATGTCACTCATTTTAGTCTCAAAGTTCCACACAAAACTTGGTGTCCCTTCATGCTTGTAGTTGAAGACTATTTACATCAGAAATACAGAATCATGAAACAGGGATTACAGAAAGCGTCACTTAGACTCCTTCCTTTAGCGTAACAACAATTTCCTACACAATTAATTTTTTCCTCTCTCTCATTTTGGGCCTTTATCACACATTGCACTTCGTAGAATGAGAGGGACAGAGATGGCTAAGAAGTACTCATGTGGCCAATGAAGAAAGAAGAGTTACTCAGCAGTACGGCAGGTTCTTCATTAGTTTTCCCATTGTATGTTGCCACTTGTGTTACCACCTCGTACCTCCCCATCTCTCACCTCCCTAACACTGGTGTCCTTCGGGAAACTTCTAGTAAGCCAGTCTCCATTGGGATCAAACAAGTACCTAGTCACAGCACTGGACCTTCAGAACATTCTACAATATCCCAGGGTCCTAAAGAGAGTTGAACTCCGACGAAGAGAGTAGGGCAAACAGGTAGTGTGAAAATGCAGAGGCAAAACTCTCAAAGAAGCACAGATAGCAGTAACTTTTTGTTCTTCGACATGGCCTTTGTATATTCCCATTGTGGAAGTCTAGTAGTCTAGTCTACACAGGGAGGTAAGCTGAGGAGTTCTAATTAAGCCAGTCCTTGTATATAGGGGTCCCAGATTGAAAGGAGCTAGGTGAAATATTTACCTACTACACTACTTGGACTGAGGCACATCATTAGTCACCGCCCCAAGAGCACAAGACACCCACTTTGGTTCTTGATCTCATCAGATCGAGAACAAGGGGTAGGAAGAAGGAAGGGGAGGACATGCATCAAAGGCTCCTTTGCCATACCTTCCAACCAAGGAGTGACTGCTTGCAGAAGTTTGTCTCATATAAACCTTCCTTTGCAGCATCGAGATGTTAAAAGTCATTGGGGATTGTTTTAGCAATGTGTCACAGCAAGGGCTCCAATAACAACCTGAACCTGCATGTGCCCTCATATTCCAGTGACCTCAATGGGAGACAAATTTGCTCAGCACTTTGGACAATCAGTCCCTAAGTGAGGCTGAATAGTTCCATCTGTATAAGTGTAGTCACCATTAAACAAGCAACATTCATTGTGCTAAGGTATTTGACTTCAGTGCAGTGTTTCCTATAGGAGTAGCAGAGCTGAGAATGTCTAGAGTGCTGTCAGTTCTCATTGTAGACTTTGATCCAGCAGAGCACGTAAGTACATACTTAACTTTAAGCATGGTTTTAGTCCCAGTGGGGTTAAGCATGTGCTTTAAAGTTTGTCTACACCTAGTGACAGGTGCAGTTAAAGTAGAGTTAGAATGGTAGAGTGATAAGAGAAATGCCTTGCTTAATTTTGATCTGCCATCTCTCCCCCAATTAATTATCTTGCAAAGGGAACAGTATTGCCCCAGACCCCCCTTAGCTCAAGCTGTATATAAAATAACCTCAACTTTTTGTTATGATTCATTTAGAGTGAAAATAAAATAATTAAGAGCTTAATGGGCCAGGTTCTGTCGTCATCTGAAGTGGTGCAAATCTAAATCCAAATTAACTCCCTTAGACTCACCAGATTGCACCAGCATGCATGAGATTAGAATTTAGTCCAAGATTTACCCATTCAATTTTCATATATCTGTTATGCTGTAGCTGAACCCAAATTATGATCATTAAAGTATCATTATTGCATTCAGATAACTAAAAAATCTGGATAATCTGTTCCCTTTGTTTATCTTGAGATTGTTTCTTTCAAAACCTTAATGAACTACTTTTGCAGTCACCTTCATAGATAATTTGAATGTGTGAATCAAGTGACAGTGCAGATTAAAAAGTAAAGCAAATTCCCATTGTGTATATATGGGTGTGTCACAATCACCACCACAGTTGGTCATCTTTTTGGCAGTGTCAATGGAGGAATGTCATGGAAACAAACCTCTCAAGGCGGAGAGGTTCGGTTTAGAGAAGTACATTATATAACATAATATTGCCATAACATTCCACGTTTGATCTCTCCATTTAGATATAGATTATAGGCGAATCTGGTAATACTACTTATTAAGGTGGCCCAACCCTTTCCATTATCAAACCCTGTTTTTAGTTGCTTGTAATTCTGCCAACTGTTTGGGCTGAAAGTTTCAATCTTGGGTGTTTTCCTCAGGCTGAATGTTTTTGGAAAATTTCAGTCAAAACAGTGCAGCTGTTTCTGAGAACAAAGCTAGAAAGAGATACATTGTTCTGCCCATGTTAAAAAATTCTTGTGACCTTTCTTTGAAAAAGCTCTAGCACTGGTGTGCTTTGAAGCAGGGGCTTGACATGTTGCAAGGGGTTGGATTTGTGTCAGGGACCTGCCTATTCCTGCCCTCATGAAAATCTGCCCAAATGATAAGATGTTGTTGGGGGTGGGCAGGAAAATCATCTTGCACATGCTCAGTAGAGACTTGGATTATAGTAGCTAAATTCCCTGAATATTCCATTCCCACCAGGCCTGCTCCAGTCTGGAGTGAAGCAACTGACCTGGAAGCAAGGACACTATGTCCTGTGCTTCCAGTGACACACGTACACACTGGGCCCAGGCAGCACGGAGGACGAAACTACCCAATTCAACTGCACAGGGGACAAGAGCCAGAGGAAGTAGACTGGAACAAGGAGTCTGGAAGGGGCAGAGAATGAGAGTTGGAGGAGAGATTGGGACTGGCTGGTCAAGGAGACGGAGACTTGGGGGAAAATGAGGACTGACTGGGAAAGGAAGTTGGGGCTATCATTTGGTGGGGAAAGCTGCAACTGGATGGGCAAGGAGGAGGAGTTTAAGGCCAGAAGCGATCACTAGATTGTCTAGTCCTACCTCCTGTATATCACAGGCCACCAACACCACCCAGCACCTGCACATGAAACTCACCAACCAAAATAAGACTGGGACAAGGAAATTGCAATACAGCCACTGCAAGTAGTGCCATGAGTGAGGAAGAGATAGGAGTGGGACAAGGATAGGTTGGAGAGGATGAGGCAGAAGGGGCCACACTTGGAGGAATGGGCAGAATAGTCACTTGAGTACACTGCCCTCTACAGCCTGGAACAGTGGGCTGTTACTTCATATTCTTTATGGAAATATGCTTATATTATGGATATGACATAACTGAGATATACTTTATGCAAGATGGGTCTTGTAAGGTATCATTGGAAAGGTTATGATTTACTGAATGTGATTATCCAATTTGTATGCATGTGTCATTTCTGTATCTAAAGTTAGGAATATGGACTATGTAACAATTACAACTGGGTGTGTATTGGGAAGACACCCACCGGATGACAGGCCATCAGGTTTGATGGGCCATCAGGAAGGAATAACAAGGCCATGAAGATACTAATCTCTCTCTCTCCTGGGAGGTGTCCGGGAATGTAGTTGTGATACTACTAGGTCAGGCGGTCTTGTCACCTGATAACAAACGTTATCTGGGACTTCTTGTAACTTTCCACTGGAAGGGAAGGAAGGGGGTCAAGTTTGGGAAACAAAGGATTTCTGCCTTATGTAAATATTACAGAGAGGAAGACAAATGGGATTCCTCTCCATGGCCTGTCTGCCCAAGAAGAAAGATTGCTAAAGACACCTGAAGGGAAGGCAGGTGGGGAGTCCAGATTGAGACAGGGGTCCAGTCTGAAAAGGAATACAACCGGAACTCTAAACCACAGAAACTTTGCAACCTGCCTAAAATAATATTTAGGGTAAGAAATTATATTTTGTAACCTGTTTCTTAAATATATACAGCTCAGCTTGCGTATTTTGTTTTTTTGCTCAGTAATCTGCTTTGTGCTGTCTGTTATTGCTAATATTCACTTAAAATTCACCTTTTGTAGTTAATAAATTTATTTCTTGTTTATAACATAACCCCATGTGTACAATTCATAATTGTGGTGGGTTAAGAGGCTGTGCATACCCTCCTTCACATTGAGAGAGAAGGGAGATAACATAATACACCTTTGGGTCTGCACTCCAAGGGAGGTGGACACCTGTGTGCTGGGGCAAGTCCCTTAATTGAGCCTTCCCAGAACTGATCTCAGTTTCTGTTTTGTTCTGCAGTTGGGTGTGGCCCTGCCTGTGTGTGTGCTGGAGGCGGCTTAATAGTTTGCTCAGCAAGACAGGTAAAAAGGGTGTCCAGGATGGCATAACTGACAGGCTCAGTGGTATCTCAACACATCTGGTGACGTCCTAAGGGGGGCAACCCATCACAAACGGAACCTAAGATTCCTGAGTCTCACCATTCCTCTGCTGTCAGCAAATATCTATGAAACCCACTGGCAAAAAAAGTGTTCCATCTCCTTCTTGTGCTGGTCCACACAGAGGATGACAACCTAGTATGGATGAAAGATCCTCTGTTAGTTCCAGTGGCAGAGGTCTGGGCTGTGAATGTAAAGATTCCAGTCCTGCTAATGACCCATGTGAGTCCCAGTGTGATGCCACATGATGAATTTCTGGGTGTTTTCAATTTGCTTTTTTAAAATATCTATGAAATTATGCACCAAAAGCCTACTAAAAATATTACTAAAGTTGCAAAGTCAAGTACTAAAAAAATTAGTGCCAGAACTAAAATTTCCTGCACTTCACTGTCCAGTGCACTCAGTTCTGTGCTTTTCATGAGCACTAAATTCACAAACAAAAAAATATTCAAGAGACTAGAAAAAGTCACTTCATAAATATGGATAATAATGTAAAAGATTCAAGGACGGTGAAATACTCATAGCAGAAAGATAGCAGTAATGAAGGAGAAGAACAGTACTTCTCTTTTCTATTATCTGTACATCCCTTGAATGAAAATGGACACGTTTTGGGCCATTTTATGCATCTAATATTCCGATGAAGCAAAATAGGTCTCCTACCATTGGACATTTTACACTATGGAAGACAGGCATCCACTTTACTGCCCTGACCTCCACAAACCACCACATTTTGACTGTCTAGACCCTTGCAGCCCTTTCCCTAAGCCAGCAATTAAAGCCTAATTTGAAGCTTCACTTGTGAAGTTGGAACTTCCATTTTATCATTTTTGAAATCAGAGAGGTGTGGAATTGTAAAAATTCTATTTTTGAGGCCATATAAAGCACATAAAACAATAAAAAACAATGATCATCCCGAGATAGAAACACTGCCCCAAATTGAGATAAAACACAATCCGCAAATATAAAGGAAGAAAGGAGAAGCAACAATAATTCACTCTTCTCTAGGAAGTTTGGCACTCCGGTTCTGAGCACAAGGAATGAGCTGCAGAGGAAAACAAAACTAGAGAATATGGAAGCGGGCGATGAGATCATCCCTCAACAATGCTTCAAATTCATAGACACTTGTGGATTCATGAGGTGAGAATGACCAGCACTGAGGACTGTAAAATTAATTTGTAGCTTTAGCATTTGTTAACATACATTCACAATATGTCTGTCTTAGAGAAAGGAGACCACGAGCTGCACTGGTAAACAGGGACTGAGCAAAGTAACCTTTCCAAAAACACTTCTTCAAAAGAGTGACACAGTAGTTTTGCATCCAGACATTCTCTTTCATAGCAATCTACACCAGGCTAGATAAAAGTTACCCCTATTTTTTAAACTTGCCACCAGTGTATTATGATTTTGTAAAGGCCAGATCCCGCAAATGGTTCCTCCCTGGTGTATCAATATTCACATGTGTAGCCCATTGAAGAGAATGGAAGTCAGTGCATGAGTAACTATTTGGAGGACTGAGCTCTTGAAAGCGTTTCTGCACATGAGTGGGAGTTGCACATTTGTGAATATATTTCACTTACACGTAGGCGGATCATTTTGTTCACTCAAACAAAATGGAGAAAGGCCTATGCCAAGGTATCTGTAGAGAACACCCTAAACTTTGACGATGCTTCAAAGTCAAACCCAGATCCAGATCCAAGTTTTGCAAACGCACTCTGTGTTTGTAAGAGGCTGGACTTAGATCCCACATCCAGAAATTGCCAGGTGTTTAAAATATGGAAGTAAGTTTTGCCATTTGAACCATCCCTAAATAAAAGCATTAGAAGAAATAGTTCATTACTATACAGTGCAGCATTCACCTCTACACATACCACACACACAAAAAGGTCTGTCCTTGTACAAACAAACACCAAGAATTTGAAGAGTGACAAATGATTTTGGATACTTCGGTTTTTGGAAGCCCAACTTGTAACACCTTAAATGGGCCTAATTTTTAAGAGAACGAATGCTGTGTGTTTTCTAAAAATCAGGCACCTTTAAGATGTCTTGGGCATCATCCTGGTCCTCTCTCTTTTCCAACCACAAGCTACTAGGAGACCTTCTCCTGGTCAAACACCTCCTGATTTTTTTCACCCTGTTCTCCCCATCACCCTTACAAACTTGTGTAACTCTGTATTTACAATAGTATACACCCCTTAGCTCATCCCAAGGAAGGGGGGGGGAGAGAGAGAGAGAAAGAGAGAGTAGGTATCTTCCCCCAGAGAGATCTCTCCTGGCTCTGACTCTCAAAAGCCAGCCGGTCTCTCTTCCCCCAGCACTTCCTTCCTGTGCCTTTTCTACTTTCTGGGCTAATGGGTTAGCCAGCCTTGTAACTTCCTCTAGCCTATCCCCAATCTCTTAATTGGATACAGCTTTGTCTCTCAGGTTTACTCCAGGGCAATTTAATAGGGGACCCAATGATCAGAGTGCTGGTGCAGCAGCTGTTACCCAGCCATAACTACTTCGAGTGTGCCAGGTTGTGGCTCCTCCAGAACCTTCTCCTCAGGTTCTGGCTGCACTTTTCCATGCACTTCCTGATTTATGCACACCCTGTCCATGGCTCCACAAAGTCACGAAACCTTCTTGTCATCCTCCTCCTGGCCATCCACCATACCAGAAGGAGGATGTTGGATGGGGAGGTGCTCTGCGATTGTGGGGGCTATTTCAGCTCCTCCCTTTGATCATGTATCCAGGCAGAGTTCCTCTGGACCATGTCTGCTGGCTCCCTAGACACCTTCGAAGAGCAGAGGGCACTGTCTGGGGTTCTCTGCTTGGTGTCCTCCTGTGGCTCCCTGCTTATGACCCTCACTCCTGTCCCATCATTTGTTGCCCCCCAAACTTGCTTGAGGCCTGGGTTCAGAAGCTCCTCCCCTTAGGTTGGGGAGGGGCCTTCAGCTGAGGGCAGTCTTGTGCCTGCCTGCTCACCTCCCCCAGACATCAATAGGTGCTATTGCCCTGCACTCCGGCACACACCTCCCACCAAAGTTTTTTTTTATGCCATGCTTTCCATCCCTTACTGGAGGTGCTTCCTTGTGGGGTTTTCCCTCTGTCTCCAAGGTGATCATCTTGGCCCTTCTTATATGGTTCACCCATTCTCCACAAATCATACTTTGTGGGTGGAGGTTGCCCCCACAATTCTGTTTTGGAATATAGGTTCTCACACTATGGAACCTGGGACTGGTGGTCTCTTCCCATGCTCCTGCTCACTTGGAGTTATTGATTCTCTAACCATATGAACAGTGCCTGAGCTTTTTCCCCCTTGATGCCAATGCGGGAGGGAGGAGATGCTTCTGAGGGCCACTCAACCCCCATTAACAAGTTCAGGTTATCCTTATTTTCCTTCTTTTCCCCACTCAGCCTCTCGGGGCTCTTCCCTTACATCTTGGCTTGGATTCTCCTGTCTAGTAGTATCCAAACCTTCTACCTCATTTTCCTTACTCTCCCAATCAATACCTTGGGGAATTCTCTTTTCTTACTTCTCATTTGGGTTGTGTCTTCTTGTCTAGAGGCATCTACCTCAGGTTTGTCCCTTCCTTTCCCCTTTTTCTTCACCTGAGGCCCCCAACACCAACTTGTTTTCCCAATGGGAGGAGCCTTTAGTTGGTGCCCAGCACAAAGGAGTAGGGTAACCTATCCATTCCCTTTACCTGAGGGATTCCAAGTGAACCTCCCCTGCACGTCCAGGGGTACCTCTGCCATAGGGTGGTGCTTTTTGTCTCCATAGACCTATTCTAATTTCAAGATTGCTCCTGGAATCATCCAGTGGGGTTTTACCCACTCCCACTATACCAGAGAGCAAGCTGAGGTCATGTCTACCAAGCTCTTTGACACTTCCTCCTGCCATCAGAGTTTCTCTCCGCAGCCCACAAGTCCTGACCCAACTGATGACTTCAGCAAAACTCTACTCCATATAAGGGCAGTCTCTCTTTATGCGTCCCTGTCACCCACACTGGTAGTCGGAAAGGGTAGAAGTCTCTGTTGGAGCTCCTTTTCCGTATGCCCTTCCATTGTCTAGATTCCACCAATCTGCTGTCCCGAATGGTCAGCCCTCTTTCCTGGGAAGGTCCACCTATGTGAATTCCTATCAGTTTAACTGGTACACCTAGTTACATGGCTGATACCACCAGACCCATATCCATATGTTCTTGAGGAGGCTCTGGAGGAACCACTCCAGAGTCAAAGTGTTATGAATCTTCCCCAGTTTGAGTGTCCAATCTCAGCCACTAGGTGGCCAAATCTATCAGGTTTGGGGCAAATGTCCAGGACTGCAAACTCCTACTTCATCTCATGGCTCAGAACTTCTGTCCATACTGTTCAGTGGGCAGAATCACCTGATCCAGGATGGCCATCTTAACTGCCTGCTCATCATTTAGAGCCATATAAGCCACTTGGGCTTCACCAGTCAAATAGGGGGCTAGCCACAGTGCCCAGGCTCCCACATCCCAACCTGCAGTCATAGCCACCCTCTTGAAGGTGCCCAGGAATGCATCAGGGTTATCTGTAGGGCCTATCTTACAGAGGCCTGGACCCTGGGCCCAATTACCCTTCCCCTCCACGAGACTCACCACCCTTTGTAGTAACTACTGCTGCATATTTGCTTGTGCTCAAAGTTCTGCAGACCCTTTTGCTGTGCTGCCTGCCAATTATACAACAACTGCCAGTCCAGGTGGTGTGGCTGCTGGAAACTTTGCAGAGTTGTCTTGCTGTTTCACTGGTACGGCAGGATCTCCTCCATAGTCCAGGCTCCCAAACTCTTGCACCAGCTGTGATCCCAGACAAGCTCCCCCATGCAGTTTGTTTACATTTGCTCTTCCCATCACCTTTCTGATCCATACACCATAATTATTTACAGTTTCAGTTTCTCCTCAGTCCTCTCAGGAAGGAAGAGAAGCGATCACTCTACCCAGACAGCTTTCCTGGTTCTGGCTCCACTAGCCTGCTTCTCTATCCCTTGCACTTCCTTCCTGCACCTTTTCTACTTTCTGGGCTAATGGATTAATTAGCCTTGTAACTTCCTCCAGCCCATCCCCAATCTATCAATTAGGCTTTGCCCCTCTGGTTTACTCTGGGCCAATTTAATTGGCGAACCAGTAATCCAGGTGCTGGTACAGCTGCTGCCCAGCTCTCTGTCACAGCATCCAAAAATTGAAGTATCCAAAATCACTAGTCACTTCTGAAAATCTTCGCCTAAAACAATATTTAAATAAAAACAAACCCAATGGTGCAGAAATCAGCTGTTCTTACACAAACAAAAAGGACAAAAAAGGAAAACAAAAAAGCCAAAAGAGGATCGTTTGGAGGAAAGAGGTGAATATGGTCAGACAAATTCACCAGAAATAGAATAATTGTGCCAGGCCTCGAAAACAACAAGTGGATTCTAGTGGGCACGGTAAGACAGTGAGGAAGTTCTTTATATAGAACTCATAAGTTAAAAAAAAAATTCTGCCTACGCTAGATAGAACAGCCTGATAATCAATCTAGTCTTCATTCATCTTGGAAAAACATAAAGGAAGGGATTTGTCCAAGTGATTTGAATATTTCTTTTATACATTTCTAGAAGATAACTATGTAGTGGCTTAATCTTTCATTTTCTTCAAATGAAAAATTAATCAACATAAAAGATGAAAGTGCCATAGAGACAACACATACATAAAGTATTTACAGTTTTACTCCTGGCAATGGCCAAACCCAAGGCTTCCTGGTTCCTCCAGTCTGTCTAAACTGTGTTCAGTGCATGATTGTGGGCAGAAAAGGGGCTTTGTGTCTTCTCCATCCTGGGGCTAGCCACGGGGGATGATTTCAGCCCCTACTGTAGCCTCTGTCCAGCAGCTGAGGCTTATGGATATATAGAGGGGCCTATGCTGTGCCTCCTTTTCCTTGAACAAGGACCCTAAACATATTCCAGCTACCACTCAGGAATTTCCCTCTATATGGTACTTTAAGAATTCTCAGTGCACGGGTTAAGCCTCATTAAGGACTAGATGACCTCCTGAGGTCCCTTCCAACCCTGATATTCTATGATACCATCAGAGTATCAGGGTCAAAAGTCTGGTCCACATTCCAAAAGGTTTAGACTTGGTCATATGCAGCTGGTCAATTTTTTTGCACTTACACAGAATGACACTAAATTGGATATTGCATGTAAAGGGTGGAGACCCAAGGCCTTGATCCAAAGCCCACTGAAGTTTGATGAATCTTACCACTGACATCAATAGGCTTTGGATCAAGTGATCAATAGGCTTTGGCTCAATAGCCCCAAGTGATATGTAGCCCTTCTCTCCCTCGTCCTATTCTTCTTCCTCAGTCAGCAGCCCTTTCCCTTCCCTTTTTAAAAGCAGCTAATATTTCTCTCCCTTCCTTTTCTTTATATATAGGGCTAATTTTGGAGACAATGCTAATTTATACCAACTGAGGATTTGGGCCAATATTTCAAAAAGCATTTCAGGCTCTCCAGCAATAATATAATCCATAATCATTGTCTTTTCTTTCAACAAATAAATCGATTAAATACTGGGAAACAAAACTGCCTCAAGAAATACAGGTCTCTACGTAAAAGAATAAATGGACACAAATCAGACATCAAATGATTTCAAGGTCTCTTTAGGTGACCCCTTTGTAACCTGTTGTCTCTGTGATACATCTTTGTAAGTTGGAGCATCAGGTTTTATCTTTGTCTGCAGGAGTCATGCTCTACAAAGGAAGACTATTTGCAGAACCTATTAATTCATTCTCATACTGACTGCAGAAGGCTGATGTCTCTACTGAGAAGGCGTGTACTGGTATGAGGGGTTAGTTTATTTTTAATTTGAAAGGGATCCCAAATAGACTTTTATAAAGCACAATTTGCTTTTACGTTTTGGCATGTTTATAAAATCATGCAAGGAAGTAATCTCTCTTAACCAATATGGTTCAGACATATTTGCAATGTTAATTACACTGTTGGTCTGACATTTCAATGACAGTCCTTCATTGTAATCAGCTGAGAGATGGTGCTTTAACTTACTCAGTGCAGGTATAAACTCCTCCAAAGTGCATGTAACAAGTCTGGAAATTATAAACATAGCAAGCAGTCATTTCCCCAGAGATCTTGGATTCTGACTTTCACAATGAGCTCTCGCTTATAGTAATAAAATGCTGGAATCCTACAGGGCAATTATCACTAAATTATAATTACAATAATGGATGTGCTAGTCACTCTAGCAAGACCAATATCCTGAAAACAATCACCTAAAAGGACACAAGGCAATTTTTGCTCTGACACACTGAAAATGTTCAAATATGCCTATGATTTTTTTAAAAACAGTAATATGCATTTTTGGTATTTTCTAGAGAAGTGCTTGTTAACCCAATAATAACCAAATGCTTGTTATTCTATGAATATTTAGTATACTGCAGCATGGCCCTGTGCACTGGAATCTCATCTCTGAATTAGCTGACTGGTGAACAGTTGCATGAGGGCTTTTCAAAAATATATTTTTGGAAGTAAATTTCCCAACATGAAAAACAGCTGTCGTAAAATGTGTTGTGACAAAAATATCCCTATGTAATGCATTTTTAATAAATATTCCAGGCAGCGTGGGAAGTACTGGAGTGATCAGTTTTAGTCTAGCCCGTGTCACATTGCAGTATATATCCTTTACGTTTAGGATGTCCATGTGTAATTCAATTTTTCCCCTTCCTGTTCATATTCTAGTTTTGTGCACATTTGAACACTAGGGGTTCAATTCAATACAAATAGTCTATTCCAGACTCCTTGGCTAGGCTATGGCAGATTCAATGGCGGATTTAATAGTTTAACCAAATCCCAGTTTGCCGGTGACCCCCTGCAGGCAGCATTAAACAGTGTGCCATGCTGTATCTCATGCACCTTCCATTCTGAAACCAAAAAGGCTTCTCATCCAGCAGTTACTGAGGAATGAAACTGGAGAGTTACATCATATTCAGGGGCTGTCCTGAAATCCTTCCACCCTAGTGCAATCCACTCTTGACTTTTCAAAGGAGGCAGCGATGACAGTCAGCTGAGACAGTTTCAGAGAAAAAAAAAGATTTCAAAATATTTCAAAAATATTGAAATTAGAGCAGAGAGAGGACAGAAACAACAGAGCTGTTCTCAAACCATTCCAGGCCTAAAGAGCCTTCTTCCAGATCTTCACATTTATCAATGTATTCTTCTCTAATTTAGACCAGTTTTAAGCAGGTGTAACTCATTTGAAGTCAAAGGAGTTACATCTGTTTTATACCAGTGTGAGTCTAAAAGAGTCAGAGAGTCTGAAAATTGTAACAAAAGGCAAACAACCCTGCAACAGAGAGGAAAATGACCTCCTTGTCAAGAAGCAATGTTTGTTACTAAAAAAAGATTTTGTATTTGGGCCACCAAACCTAGACCCTGTTCTGGTAGCTGCACAGAGGAATTGCCAGAGCTAAAATAAATTTGATGCACTGCTCTGGAACATCCATTAAACTGTCTGTTGATTCAGGTATAATGCTAAACAGGCTAAGGGGATCTTATCATTCAGATTAATGCAACCCAGGCTCACAACCCCGCAAAGGTTTATTTACAAGAAAGCAAAGATTTGAGAGCATTAGACGCACACAGAAGTCCATGGCTATTTCTACTGGATTGAGTCACCCTGTAAGCATGTAACAAAATGGATACCACCATTAAAAAGCAAGGAAAACTGCATGAATTTGTACCACCAAGATAATATCTTAGCAACATGATAAAAAGCTATATACAGCTGACCACTTTCTGGTGACCATTTTTTAAAAATAGTTGTGGCTGTTGATGTAATCACCATCTGTTCTAATCAATGAGCATCTAAGCAACTAACTCTGTAACTGCCTGAAAAAAATCACCACAGCTGTTTGCTACCTCAATTAATTAGCATAGAGTCATCCTTTAAGGCCAGAAGTGACCAGCAGATCAACCAGTCTTCCCTCCTGTATATCACAAACCACCACCATCATTGGGCACCTGCACAGTAAACCCAACAAGTGAGGGTAGATCAAAGTATTACAGCCCTTGGGAAACTAGCCAACAACTTCACTAGTACTGGCATTCAATTAACAAATGTTTAGCAAACATAAAAGTATTTTTAAAAAGTTGGGGGTGAGTGTAGCTTTGCACAAAAAATAAAGGAAATCATCTCTTAGCTGAAGGCTGTTGCAGATTTAGGGGATGCCTACACTGCACGCAGAGGTGTGACTGCGCCACATATAGGCATAGCTGAGCCACTTTTGCCCTAATTAGCTCAAATAACAATAGCAGTGAAGCCATGGCAGCATAGACAGAAACATGGGTTAGCTGCTCAAGTACATACCCAAGGTGTCTGGTCAGTTTGTACAGCCCAGACTGCGTCTAGTGCCGCCGTGGATTCACGGCTATTGTTATTCGTGCTACATCAGAGCTAGCTACGATATGTGTACACATGCTGCATTCACATCTCGGATTGCAGTGTGGACATACCCTAATAGAGTTTAAGGCCAGAGGGGAAACTCTGGGACATCTAGCCTGATGGACATCATTGAGACAAAGAGAAGGGACCAAGACATTAACTAATGTACATGCCAAAATGATGCCTTCTCCGCCAAAGAAACCAAAAATCTTAAAACTGAAATTAAAAGCTTTTCAATTTTAAGTTTTGCCCCAGCCTTTACAGGCACCATGGTTGTGTAGTTAATAAAAACCTGAAGTGTCTGTCCGGATCACATTACAATGAACAGGGGCCTGTGTTACTCCATTACAAAGATCATTCAGGAAGGAAAAAGTCTGACAGTGCTATAGTTATTAATTTTAGTTTGTAAATTAACTAACTAATTTCCTTGTAAATTCTCAGAAGATTCATTCTGTAATCCAAGAGTAGGTGCTATCATTTTGGGGAGGATACACTGTATGCTTCATACTTAACCAAGGGTTGAATCACTGCTTTAAGTCCAAAACTCATCTCAAACTTAACTCTTCAACCACCATTGGTGTGGTCCTGATGCATCATTCCAGCTTTCTGTTAGACTTACTTGCTCAACCACTCCATGACATGTGGTGCATAAGCCTGATAAGCTTAGCGAAATATGGGAACACATTTCACAGTGTTTGGCCCATCTCTATATGACAGGCTATAGAACTAACATTTTCTTCAGGATTATTTTATGCTTGCTCTGAAGAATACAGTGGGATGTATTCTTACCCCTTTTCACTCAGTGTTAATTGCTTCTCTCACTTCCCAGTATTTTAGAAAGACATCCAGGCATGGGCATGTACTGTAGCTTATAGTAAGTGCAAATGTATGCCTTTGGAATCCATATACCGGTAGTTTCTGTGCTACTTTATATCTTACTGTCAAATTCATACCTTAGAAATTGGAAGTGTCATCCACAGATAATGCTGCAAGTGTTGAGACAGTGAGGAAAAAACTTACCTCTCTGCTTTGCTAAAGAAAAACAAAACAAAAACAAAGACAAAAAAATAACTTAAACCAAACATGGCCATAGGCAGCAACAACCCCCAGTGGGTATTCACCGCTAAGGACATCCATCAAACAAGCAGCAGTGAAGTACGTGAACAGATTGTTTTTATGACACGTCCTTTCCTGGCACCAAAAGTAAGAAGTCTTCATCAGATTGTGGAACTATTTGTTTTAAACTGCAGCTAAAATAGTTAAATGGAGTTTAAAGTGATAGGTCAAAAAAGAAAAAGAAAAAAAGGCCCCTGTGTGTGTGATTTGTAGGCTTAGCATAGTAAGGGGTAAACATAAAGGCCATTTGTCAACCAGCATGTGGAATCACTTACATGCGATCCAGTCATCTACTCTAAATGGGAAGCACTATCCTCACACTTTCTGAATTACACTCAAATTGCAAAAGCATGCACATGGAGGAAATAAATAGACAGCAGCAAAAACTAGACCTGTTCCTCTTTCATCAACTCCTGCATTTACACCCACAGCTCCAGCAGAACACAAGGCTTCCCCAGTTACACAGCCACACCAAAGAGTCAGGAGTCAGACTAAGAAACACCTATCTCTGTACTACAGTTGTTTAAGTGTCAGCAAGTTCCACTTTCCTAGTTGCCAGAAAACTGAGTGACCTCTCCTGATGGAAGTGATAGCCGGAAATTTACAAGCCATTTTCTTTTGGCTGACAATTTTGTTTCCAAACATCTTCTGCAGTGACTGACAATACTGTCTTACTGATTTGAACTAATTTCAGCCGCCGTAAGTTCCCAATCATGTAGGAGAGGTTAGAAAAATTAAATCCAGCTTTTACCAGTAGTTAAAAAGTGGTTTGTTGGTGACAACTAGAGAAACATTAATATAGATACTTCATAGCTGCCCTTAAATAGGATACTATCAGAAACAGATATTCAGGGTTCTCATGGAGGGGGAATAAGGGAGGATTCAGTTCCTGTCAGGAAAAGATTTGATACAATAAATTCTTTTAATATATCTAAGGAGAAGACAGAAAAGGTGAATTCTCTCTGTTAGTTGTTTATTATTTGAGCCTATCAGATGTGTTGGTTCTTTCATATTTGAACATAGGATTTTTGCTACATGCTTCTGAATGTATATAGTGGTAAATAAACAATTTTGCTTCTTAATAATGTTCTCTCTTAAAACTCTTCCACTTACAGACTTCAAGATTGTTGATCAACTATGCCCCATTATAATGACCTTTGCATATGTAACTCACTGGTCTCAGTGTGTATTATGTGTTCCCCTCTAATGGTTCAGCTAAATAATAAAGTAAGTACCTACTATTGCTACCAGTTAACAGAATTGTTCCTTGAGCTCAAATGGTTGAGGCCTTTCTTTTTAGTGCTGAAGGTCCAGGATTCAATCCACACTGATGATCCATGATAGGGACCATCTATTTACAGTGTGTACAGTTTATAAGCATAGTGTCATATAATGCATGTAACCAAACTGGATGCTCTCTGGATGTCTTAAAAGTGTAATGTTTCACTAAAAGTCACATTCTTGAAAATCACAACATATCATAGGTGCTAGAACTAGGGGTTCTGGGAGTATTGTCACATCCCCTGGCTTGAAGTGATTTCCATCATATATAGGGTTTACAGTCTGATTCAGTGGCTCTCAGCAACCTCACTATACCAACTGTTCCACCAGCCCTCCAACATATTGTCGTATCCTGCAAGTACAGCAAGCGTCATTTGTCCACATTGTGTCTAGGGACTCAATCAAGTCAATCAGAAACAAAGAAGATGCAGACTTCCTACAAAGCCCCTGAAAGAGGATGTCATGTCCTAAGAATTAACACCATTAATTTAAAGCATGTGCTGTGACATATATGTACCGCCAAATAAGATTTATTAAATACTACACCACCTGTTTTGGCATGCCAATGATGCAATACAAGGAAAAGAAATCATATAGCTTGCTGTTCTTTGAGACTTTTAGATGAGCCAATGTTAACTTATACCAAGAGTCTGCAACTGTACCACAGTGGAATAATTCTAAAGCAGAATTATATGCCAAGAAATAGTGTCTATAAAATCCATGGTGTTTTTAGCAGAAATACACCTGTAGTTTGAATGTATTTCTCAAGCCCAAGTGCTATGTTACTGCCACACTGCTTGGCCATATTATTTACAATCTTTGCCTTAACTGATGGGTTTTTTAATCTGTCATATGAGGCCAGGAAATGATGAGCTAATAAATCAGGGAACTAAACAAAAGCAGCTAGAAGCATTTGACTTTTTGAGAGAGACACTGAAGCCAATTCATGTTTGCACCAGAACAACTCAATTAAAACCTATTTCAACCATTTTAAATAATTCAATATGCTACATGGTCAGTTTTCCTGAATGATCACATAGCTCCCCTCTTCTCGCACTCCCATTTCATTGCTTTTTTGGCGTTACCCCATCACTTTATCACATATGATATTAGATAGTGAACAATTGGGGGAAGAGATTTTTGTTGTGATTTTAATGTGCTGAGAAGTGCCTGGCACAATTCTGGCTGCTGTAAAATTAAAAGCTAAGTACTTTTCTGTTATTCAACTCATTCATTGATGAATGGATTATTTTTTCTTTTTTGGTGAGATTTTATTGTCCTTGCTCCCTCACTGCTCGGCATCTCTGCTTAGACTGCACATTAATGCTCACTCTGATGGTAATTTTTGTGATGAGGAGTACGACCTGGACAGATTCCACCACCTTACTGCAAGCAGGCCTCTGAACAGCAATCAAATAGTAATGACTTCTGGCTGCTGTTCATCTGAACTGGTGATGTAGAGATGAAATGGCTCTTGAGTCATCAATCCCCTGTCACTAAAAGATTTTAATCTAATTTTCCAAAACAATGCGTGTCTTTCCAAACACAAATTCATATCTGCACAGAGTTACAGAACACTCTTCAACTACTAATACCGTAAGGACAGGCTCCTGCACTCCCACCGGCAATGCAGTAAACAAAGGGCCAGCCCCTTGTAGCATCCTCATTGAGTCCCGTTTGAATATTAATACCAAGTTCCTTTTTTGTTACCCATCCAAATGCCAGTAAAAAAGAAGGTACCAACAAAAATTCAAAACATAATAAGCAAGTTAAAAATACAATAAAACACTTGTTTGCATAAAAATAAAGTACTTGCTTTAATTTATCCAAATAATTGCAGTAAAACACTTAATTGCTGAATAGTTTTTAAACACTGTCCATTAATATCCTTGATCCCACTTGTACATACTAATTCCTTTTTAATGCTACTCTGCTGATGTTGATGGAATTTCATCAGGGATATATTTGTCCCCTGCCGTTTTCCTTTGGAGCAGTTTTACAGCTGGACACGAGATCATAAAATTGTGTATGATTCTTAAGTTATCACTCACTATTAATAATACTTAGTGATATATCAGTGCACATCTTTAAAGCACTCTGCAAATGGTAATCCTCACAGCATCAGTATAAGGCGGACATATATTACAGTATTAAGACCATGTTACAGCTGAGGCTGGGAGATTAAGTGAATTACTCAAAATCACAGAGGAAGTCAGTTCTGCTCTAGCTATGTGTATATATAGCTCATTGCCATAGGGTCTGACCCTATTGTAGCAGGGTATGTTCCTCTCCCACCTTTTAACATTACAGAAGGCAGCTCAGACTCTATTGGTTGGGTGAGCACACCATGCTGTTTATTTATGTTCCCTCCACCCACACCTTTACCATTACATACATCAATGCTATTTACAACATCCCTTGTATCCTCAGCCCTTCTGCCATGGCCAACAAGGAAAAGCTATCTCCCTTCCTGGAGATTGCTCTGTCTCTGAGCTCAACTAACCCTATTCCTCTACCTTGTGCTTCCTTTCTGTGCCTTTCTAATCAGTCCTCATCTGATGGGCTAATTAATCCTTTAGCTCACCCAGCCTGCTATCCTGATCAGCTGATTACATTTAATTCCCCAGTCAACCCTCTCTGGGGGAAGCTAAGTAGTCAGAGTGATCAGAATGAACGCTCAACCTGTTAACTCACTGCACTGTAAAAAGAAAAGGAGTACTTGTGGCACCTTAGAGACTAACAAATGTATTTGAGCATAAGCTTTCGTGAGCTACAGCTCACTTCATCAGATGCATTCAGTGGAAAATACTGCACTGTGTCACAACCATATGTTAAAAATGGAGTTCTAATTCTCACATCACCTTAGTATAGCAGGGAAGTAGGATGGTCATTTTACAGATGGGAAACTGAGGCACCGGGTAAACTAAGTGATTTACCCAAGGTCATACAGAAAGTCTGACTGAGCTAGGTACTGAACCTAGGTCTCCTTTGGCCTACTTCAGTACTATTCTGTTGGCCCAGAGCAGAACTCAAAAGGCGCTGGCTGGGAGTCCCATGCTGGTTGCTTACACCTGGCCCTCACAAAACTAGCTGGTTGTCCCTGGAGAGTTGGATGGTCATATAGTGCTGACTCTGCGCCTTGCTTCCAGCTACTCAAAACACCTATAAATAAATCCTTTCTAAAATTATTTTTTCACAGAAGCAAGTGCTGTCGTTTCCAGAGGGCTGTTGTACAATTGCAAATGGGAGAAAAGGTAGTTTGTGTGGTTATGAATAGCAGGAGAAACAGTCCACAAGACAAGCTCTCTAATAAGTTGTGCTCCAAACTATGATACAGTTTAAGAACCCATAGCTTTCTCACAGGATATTCCTAGTCATGGCTTTTGTTATATTAACGACATACAAACAGAGAAGTTAGATAGATCATAAAATACTTTTTCCAGAAGTATAGAGAGTAACACTGCTTTATTTCTTACACTCCAGAACCCTAACATACAAGAACGCCAAAGCAGAGAGGCTCAACTTACCCCACCTTGCTCTAAGCTGTCTCTTTTCAGAAAGGTTGCTGAAGAACCAGATTGCATCTATTTGCATGCTTCCCTACAGAGCCCTCTAGCCTGCAAGCAGGACCCAGAAACTCCTTACATTTAAAGTGATAGCTTGTAGTTTTAACACAGTTTTCAATACACCACACCTTTCAGTGTTATTATTTTCCAAAAGCCTCTGTTAATCATTATAGGACCCATGCTATCATGCATTTGAGAAATATAACATTGTAGTACCACTATTTATGAATGCAGGTAGATCCCAACATGTAATTTCACCTGATCTGAATTTTACCAAGTTTGCCAGACAGCTGTAGCCTTATGGTTAGTCCTACAAACTGAGAGCTCTAAGGTACCTCTCAGTGCTACCCCTTTTGTGATTTGTTTGCAGAGTTACAACTGGTTGATGTGGCTGTTCTTCAACCAATAGCACGTGTGGAATCAAGCAGTGGGTTCCTTTGTCAACTGGCTTTCATAATCAGTTTCTCCGGTTGTGTCTCCCTTTCGTTCCATGCTTTATGCTCACTCTTGCAAAGTGCTGCATTCCAGCACTAACCCTGCTCCACCAAAGCATTGCAGCATACAGGGAGAAAGGATGGTCTAAGGCACAAGATACTGCACTGCGCTTGGGAGACCTCTGTTCAAGTCCCCCCTCTGCCAAAAACTTCCTATATGATCTTGTGCACATCATTTACTCTCTCTCTCTCTGCCTCAGCTCCCCATCTGTAAATTGGGAGAATACTTCCTTACCTTAGGACATGGTGGATGAAAATCCATTAATGATTAGGAGGATCACATATGAATAGACAGTTAGATTTGATGGGAGTACTCATGTGCCTAAATACTGTGCTAGATTGGAGCCAGAGTGCTTAGCATTGTACAAGATCAAGCCATTAGATTCCTTTCAAGGGGTTCTAAATTTCCTTAAAGGGAGGCAAAGAGTTCTTTAATCCTCTGTTTCTTTGGTTTTCATGTAACTGCATATCTATTACACACTATCTGCTTTTTGGGGGGAGCAGAACTCAAACTCCCCCTGCATTGCAAACACTACCCAGAGGAAGCTAGAAATAGAGAATAGGGCTCTCTAAACTCACACTGGAAGTGACTAACCCATGTTTCCTATCTCTGTTGGCTTTCTCTTACAGCCTGGCAGCATTTCTTCTTCATTTGTACCTCCCTAAAACATGTAATAGAGAGAACAAATATTCTAATCATCCAGGGAAGGAGATGTAATGAATTCCAAAGCTGTTCACTTTACAAGGAAAGTTCCCTGTAGTAAAAATGGTGTGCTTTTTAGATGTTATATCAAAATGCATTCAGATCTGCTTTTTGTCAAAATATAGGGCCAAATCATTTCTTCCACCTTTATGGGCAGAAACCACAAAAATTAAAGGCCTCTACAGATTTGGGGTCACCTTGTCAGAGGCTGACCTAGGAGCAGGAAGACCTAGGATTGATAAGTATTGACTTCTAACAAATCCTGCAAGAAACTTAAGTGACAGTCACTATTTTATTATGGGGGGAAGGTAAACATCCAATATTCAATTTTCTATTTGTAAGGCATATATAGAAATAGATATACATATATGTATTTCTATCCATAAGCCTCCTTTATTTGAAAGGTGAATTAGAAAAAAGCATTAATGCAGTTTACCTGCTGGAGGGAATACGTAGTGGTAGGAACGCATTTTCGTGCTTAGTGGGAATGTGATGTTGTCCAGTGCTTCTGGAATCATACTTTAAATGTGACAGAGCAGGTGATTGGAGTGTCCCTAGAGACAGATGAAAAGGGTCAGCTGATGGAACTGGACGGTGACCTGAAACAAGCTCCTTTAAGGAGAATATAAATGTGGTTGCTCAGAAGGCCCACTCAGCATGACACACCGTTGCTATAGTCTAGATATTGGTATCGGGGGACAATCTGTGAATTAGACAATTTTATTACTGTAAATGATATTTCTTCAATGGATAATGTCAATCGCTACTTGAATGGGGTTTTGGTCACATCACATAGGAACAGGCTTGAGTAACCAAAGGAACAGCAGAATGTTTGAGCAGCAACACAAATTGCCTCAAGGCCCCTATTGGCTTCCCAAACATGAATCCCACAGCACTTATTATAAAGGGAAATATTTACAAGCTGGGAGGTGGGAGACACCTGGGTGGAATGAAATTTATAACAGGAATAAGAGCCTTAGCTTATAGTCAAGCTTAGTTACAGTGAAAATCCTTTATCCAGAAAGTCCAAATGATAAGACATTAATAGAAACTGTGCTCAGGAGATTTCTCTCATAAGTATGACAGTATAGTAAGGAAATAGTATCATTAATGCCAACTGGCAATAAAACAGAAAGACAACGAATGGTAGAGTATTAGCAATTGATTTTGAAAAAATACCAATTACAAGTAAGAAATGTTAGGTGAGATTCTCACACCTGCTCCAGCCCCTTTATATGGGTATAAAGGCCAGAGAAGTTTAAAGGGGCTCTAAAAGCTCCAGATCTGACTAGGGAAGGATTCCCCTATGCAGGCACTGCAAAGACAGCCCAAGACTGTCCTTCCAAGAACCTCCTTAAAAGCCCAGATGTAAGGTATATACCAGAGGCAGGGCAGCAGCACATAGCATTGTGAAAATCTGGGCAGTGCTGTGGCCCATAGACCAGGCAACCATTAGACAGGGTTCCAGGACTGTGTAAATTAATCTGGATGCTGCTTCAATCCTTAGACTATCTCCAGACTGCGAGGGTGGAAAAGTGGATTAAAACGGCATTAAAAGTGGGCTGTCAGTTCGGTGCTGCAACTCTCAGAGGTGCAGCTTAGGGCGTCTCACCCACTGTTTATTCTCTGCACAGGCAAGGTCAATCTCTGATTAAATGGGGTCTATACAGGGAGTCCTCAGACTTACGACCCCCAACTTACGTTGGAAGCCACTTACGACGCTTTTCAATTGACTGCCTGTTTCGCCCTTACGACGCTCGATTTGCATAAAGTTCGCTTGAAATCACTTCCTGGTTGCATTATACTGGTATGGAGCTGGAAGAGGTCACTTCTGATTGGCTTCGAGGCAGCAGGGTAGCTTGTTGCCCAGTAAGGTTGCCACTTGTTTTTGACTGGTTCCCGGCCCTGGGCTCAGCCAATCAGAAAGCTTGAACAGTGATTGGCTGAGGCTTAGCATGTGCACCTTTCTCCCTGGCTGTCTGAGTAGCATATGTGAGTTGCTGGCATTCTGAGCAGCATATCTGAGTTTATCTGTTTATTTGAATGCTGTTTACCAAATAAAGTGTACAGTACATACATTGATGTTGCAACATTAGTCATCTATAATTCATTTAGTACAAAAATCTGGGTTATTGTGCTGAAAATAGTGTATCAAGCCTTGGTTCAGGAACCAAGCCCCTCTTCATACCATTGATTCCTACGGGAAAGGCAGTTTCAATTTACAACGTTTCGACTTACAACTCAATTCTGAGGAACGAATAGTGTCATAAGGCCAAGGACTCCCTGTATAGCATTCCCTTTAAATTAAAGAGTGGGACTACTTCTTAAGAACAGACTAGAATAGTTGGGCCAGAAGCTACACATGCGAAGGAATGTGTGTCCGTATTCTAACAGCCTGTGGAAGTGTTCAGGTGTGAGTCATCTGCTTAGTAGGTGTGTGTGTGTAAGTCTAACTAGAACTCAAAAGAGTTGCTTGGCCAGAGAAATGATGTTAACCAGCAATGTATGCTGACACCTTAGGGAACTGGTGATGTCTTCAGCAAAACCTTGCTGGAAAACTAAGTCCTTAGAGAAAATTTGGTAGAACAGTAGAAATTCTTCTAGACCACTCTTCAGTAGAAAAGGGATTTGGAAGAGTCTCAGGATTTTAAGAGTCTCCTGGAATGCAAACGGGGCCATTCTTTTAGTTCTAGAATATTTATGTGAAGCCATAACTCAGCAAACGTTCCCATGTGCTCTATCACCAGACAGACTTGCATCTGTTGTTATAACAGTCCAGTGACACAAAGCTCCCCTTTAAATGATTCACATCTTGAAGCCACTATGACAGAAAGCTTTACTTAGAGAAGGATACCTATCAGTTTGTCCAAGCTGGTTCTGAGATACTACAGTGATAAGCTCATTACTGTTGCCTAAAACAGAGAGGGAGATGGATTTGCTCTGGTTGACTCTCACTTGCAGAAAAAAGAGTTGTGAATCTGAAGCCAGAAGCAAGCCAAGGGGAGTACCTGGAAGCAGGATATAAGAAAACTAAGCAGCTATATTTCCTGTAGGTCCTGAACACGGGGGGATTTTCCCAAGGTGTATCTGCTGGAACAACGTAACACAGTTATTTCATTGAGTGCTGTTCACCAAATCAAGACTTTTGCAAGATTACTCGGTGTGCTACTGTTAGCGAAGCCATAATTCTAATTAAAAATTGGAGAAAATCTTTGGCTATGTATTGTAGATATTTGGATACATCGTCTAATAATATGAAGGGACTGTACGAGAAAGCTTGTAAGGAAGATAAAAATACTCAAAGGTCATTTTATAAGTGTTATAGACTATACCAGGTGAAAACAGAATTTGTAGAATATCACTTTAAAAGCTGTGCATACATTTTTTCCCAAGGCATGTGTTGTTGCCCTGTGTTGGAACAATTATTTTCCTGGAAAACTTAAGTTTAGCCTAATTCATCACAGGGGCAGCATCCCCCTCAGCTTTAGCTCCTTTGTAGAAAGAGAGGGCACTAGCTTGAGCTGCTCAGTCACATTTCACTATGTCACAGGTAGATCTCTGAGAGCCAAATGCCTAGCCTCTTGCGGGCAGTCTGTTCTATGTATTCAGGCTCATTTTGACCCATATTAGGAGCGGTAATTACAGATGAATGTGAGGTAACCAACAAGTCCAGGTTAGTGGTATATGGAAATCTCTCAGTGGGCTGATTAAAGAGTTGATTTAAAGCATGAAGTCAGTAAGAGCTTTTCCACTGACGTCAGTGGGCTTTGGATCAGGACCTCAAATTGCAGTTTATGATATTTATGGAAACAATAGAAGAAAGAGGAATTATTTATTATTAATTAGCCCAGAAGCTGCAATTAGGATCAATATCCTGTTGTGCTAGCTGCTGTACAAATACATAAGAAGACATGCTCCATACACTGAAGAACTTACAATTTAAAAAAGAAAAGTAGGAACAACTTTAGCTTTGACTGGTGATGACAGACTTTATCCTTTACTGTCATCTTCTTTTAATCAAATGCCTACTTAAACTGCCTCCCCCTTTCATCTAGATATGTTACACTTGGTGCTGGTATTACTTTTTCAGATAAGCCAGACAAGCCTGTACTACTGAAGACCAGAGGCAGGCATGCAACATGTGCTGACAGGTTACCCCAGTGATGATGATTATCACATCCACAATATTGATAAGCTAGTGAGGTTAAGCTGACATTATCAAGGATAGTTTGTGTAGTGTTAATATGACATATAATCCAAGAGAATCATACCATATTATATCATGATCAGTCATTAATCAATGTATCTAGTGAATCTAATAATTTACTATGATGCATGGAATATTTTATAGTTTCACATACATTAACTGATATTTGCAAAATTAATATCTTCCAATATTTTAGCATATCCCACTGTCCATTATTACACTACTCACACACAGGATTGCCTCCACAAAGTCCTGCCACTTACTCCACTGACTCATTAAGATACTTAACATATATCTAACTTTAAGCACGTTAGTCCACTAGCTTATGTACTTTGTTGAATTAAGACCTAAACTCTAAATCAATGGGAATCTTTCCAATGGACTCTGGATCAGGCCCTTAATCCTCGAGTAGAGGACTGCTTTGCTTGAGTCATCTTCACCCAGGAAGTGGAAGAGGTCAATGTGTCACGGGAAAAGAGGAGAATAAGGGACAAAGATTACCACAAAGATAGAGAGAAAGTAAGAGGAAGTGTAATTGCTAATTTTCTGACTTTTGTGAGTTTTCTGGGTTACTGGAATCTTAATTCAAAGTCAGGCTTGTAGCATTAATTTTAACAGGTTTAATGATACATTAATGCACAAAGGAAGAGAGATACATTGGTAAAATACATGAACAGCTAAATTCTCTCTGGTATAATTCCATTGACTGTAATGGAATTGCACCATCAGAGAATATGGCTCATAATACACAAAATACATATTTCATAACGTACCATTAGGCATAGATAATGATTTTCTTTGCCACCTAAAACCCAGGAATCACATTTGTATTTGGCAGCTTGATAACAGTATAAATGGAACAGATCATAAGAACTGTCATTAGTACGCAGATCATAGTAAAAAGTTATAAAATATTATTATAAAACATTGTCATTAGGAGACTACACTGAAATGATTTACATGCAATCTCATAATCTGTGATAGATTTATAGACATTTCAACTATAATTTTTCAGAAAAACCAAACAAGGTGACTTAGCTTCCTTTAACATACAGTACATTGGGGGGGGGGGGGAAGTGAGCTTCTATTTTGAAAAGCCCAGATTCTTACCTGATGATATGCTTGATAGATTATATCAAATAGGAAAGCCTGAGGCATTTCACTTGCTCTGTACCTGGAACGTTCTAGTGAACGGTCTAAGGAACCATCTGCAGAGGAAGCAACAACAGTAGAGACGAGAGCACGGATTGCTCCTGTAACTTTCCATTAATTAACTGTATTTCACTAACACCATCTTGATTGAACTGAAAAATTTGGAGCAGGAGATTCTAATGAAAGCTTAATTATTTCACCATTATCCCCTTTGATATTTTCTTTCATTTGCCTCACCCTACACTCAGAGCTTACTGAAAGCACTCCAAACTCTAATCTCCAGGCTTCACTTCCTCTTCACACATCGACTTGTGGAGAGTTGCCTATCATCCAGGGATCTCCAAGGTTGGTGCCTGGGAGCATGAGATTTCTTCACTTGCCACTTGGCATGATTCTTTCAGTGCACTAATGTGTAAAGCCTGGTACCTCATGGTTGAAAAGAAGAATCTGTTACAAATCTTTTGCAAGAATAACAATCTGTGTTGTGGGGGCAAAAGACCTATCTGGATTTAAGATTAAACTCAATAAGTTTATGGAGGTATGATGGGATAACATGATTTTGGCAATTAATTGATCTTTAACTATTCATGGTAAATAGGCCCAATGGCCTGTGATGGGATGTTAGATGGGGTGGGATCTGAGTTACTACAGAGAATTCTTTCCTGGGTATCTGGCTGGTGAATCTTGCCCATATGCTCAGGGTTTAGCTGATCGTCATATTTGGGGTTGGGAAGGAATTTTCCTCCAGGGCAGATTGGAAGAGGCCCTGGAGGTTTTTCGCCTTCCTCTGTAGCATGGGGCATGGGTCACTTGCTGGAGGATTCTCTGCTCCTTGAAGTCTTTAAATCACGATTTGAGGACTTCAGTAGCTCAGACATAGGTGAGAGGTTTATCGCAGGAGTGGGTGGGTGAGATTCTGCGGCCTGCATTGTGCAGGAGGTCAGACTAGATGATCATAATGGTCCCTTCTGACCTTAATATCTACGAATCTATGAAATATTATAAACTTTATATATGAAGCACTCGGAAAACCTCTTTGCAACCTTCTGATCCAAGTTTATTATTCATGTGGTGATCCTTTTCTCCAGAGTTATTTTATAGTATGAATATACTGTAGCAGCAGTAAGACTGATCTGGTATGATGTGTACTTGCATTTTATTGGTTTGAATTTTTTTCTATTCATTTTGTAGGACAGGCTTTTGTATGTATTTAACAATAACACCACCTTTTAGATTTCTGCAGTGGCTGAGACAGTGTCTCAGGCAAAGACCTATAGGATTAAAATAAAAATAGCAAAGAGTTCAAAATGACATCATGTTTTATGCACTCAAGACGTGACCACAAATAACCTACAATAACCTTTAAAATTAGTTTTTTCCTGACTTCATAAAACAATATTTTATTTGGCAGGCCCTTGCTGGCAAGCACTTTGAACAGTTCTATTTGTTTTCTGTAACCAGGAAGACACAACTAGTGTTTTCACATAGGCTTCCTTTAGAACTGTGGTTTTGCCATTTTCTGCCTCTTTATTACTGCCTGCTGCTGTTGAATGTTTTTCTTTGGGATGTTTATTAAGAACAAGACTCTGAATAAAAACATCCATCCATCCATATAACAATACTAGTGGGTTTCTCCCACTGTAATATTGCTGTACTAAAAACACAGAAATAGATACTATGATCTAATTGCTTTATTCTGAAGTTATGTAACAACATACAACTGGGTACATGTATATTATGAGAAACTGGTGGAAATAGGGACATATGTCCTTTGATGCATTAACCAAAACCAAGATTTAGAAATCCGGAATAACTTACAATACTGTATGAACTGGAGAAAAAGGTTATATCTAGTCACTGAACTGAAACACAAAATAAATAATAAGAGCTTGATTTAAAGAAAATTAGGACTGTCACACATAGCAAGAACCACACTTTGTTTCTAATGCAGTCCAATCTAGAATGTGTTAATATTTTGAATTGCCACCAGTGGTTGTCCTTATAATGAGAACCACAAATGGAAGGTTGTGTGTTTGATAGTGCCTCCTGTTAATAAACATGTTTGCATACCATGAATGAGGATGCTCTGAATTTCATTATTGAGGGCTCTGCTAGACTGAGGCTGAGGGGAATTTTACAGTTAGCTGAGGAGGTGTCTCACTTTCACAAGTGCTCTGGGTATTTTAATTTTTAAATTTCACACACTATTTGTATTCACTACATTCTGAGATATTAAATAATTAGCATTTCCCAGTTAAATACCATAATATAGCAAACATTTTCCCCAAATTATTATATTTATGAAAAGAGGGGATATATTTACTAAGGAATATCAAATCCATCCATTTACTAAGGATGAAAATTTCAGCTACTGTACACAGTTCTGACTTCCTAGTAATTTCTCTTTCTGATGTACAGTATGCAGCTTGAGCGAAAAAGGAAAGTTCCAATAATTAAACTTGCTCTATTGACCTAACCAAAATTAACTGGTTATGCAACAATGTAGCTGTCCATGTAAAAACAGGAAGTCAGATTTCCCCAAGTATTCACCATGAGAAAAACAGCTGGTGCTCTCCCTTTACATGCAAGTCTGTAGGGCATGGATAAAAGGATGTATATTTCTGATATCCTCTTTTTTAAATGGGTGTTTTTTTTCCAATGGAAGTTTTCCAGCACTCAGTTCCTGAGAGGTAGGGCCCAAGACAGTCCGGTCAAAATAGTTGGAATTATATCATTTTAAGGAGAAGGCTGTGAAAATGAACAAAGAAGCCACATCAGTGTAACGTGAATAACACTCCCCCACGTCCAAAAAGAAAAATAATAAAGGAAGCATATGCTTTTTTCCCCCTAAGAAGGATTAATAAGAAAAATACTCCCTAAAAAGCAACAATACTCACCATTTCAGAATCAGAGCTTTTGTGTCACTGTTTTTCAGTAGTTATGCTACATTTCCCCTGGTCCACTGCTGGGATTTTTTATTTTTTATTTTGCTACGCATGCTCGCACATCTGCTCCACATGTGTGATCAGCGACTAGATTTTTTGAGCTGAATGTCTTGTTAAATGGATAGAGTGGGCAGATCAGTCCTTTGAGAGCAGAGAATCTGCCTCTGGTGGGTTGCCGCCAAATGCAATGGTGTAATAAAGAAAAGAAATCTGCTTATTCAAATTGCTCTGAAATGAACTGTGTCCTCTCCTAAAATACCATATGGTTATGATCCCTAGAGGCATAGTCCATAACACCTAGGTCTGGCAGACTATGTTTGATGGCTGTAAATGTCTCTGCAGTCAGACTGTGGGGAAGGCAAGATAATTAAAGAGAATGAGAGGTGAAACAATTGCACTCTCCTACTCTTTGACCAAGTGAAATCTCATTGTGATAGACGAGGAGACTGATCATTTTGTTGTAATCAACAAATACTCCTCTGCTATTATTTAAAAAAACTGTCTCAGGCATGAACTACAAAATAATATCTTGGTGCCCGATCCTTGGTGGGTATAAATTGGCTGAGAGCCACTGAACTCAGTGGAGTTATGCTGACTGCACCAGCTGAGGATCTGGCTTTTTGTGTTTTATTTTAAGTAGCAGGAAGAGATGCTTTGTAGTAAATTGTGTAAAGATGACGAAGGGTACTGTGCAGTACATATGCAAGGCAAAATACAGGTTCCTTAATCAAACCACACCAATGGCTGCTAACAGATGTATAAAGTCACAAGAGAAATTAACAGATGCGTCTCAGTTTTGGCCATTATCACCAATAAATATAATAATTTCATGTGGTCCATTGGCCACGCTAAAGAGTCTGTGCAGAAGAATAAGGTTGTTTTATGGTGTTGCATTAAAAATATAAAATAATGTAATGGTTTTGTGAAGAGACGAGCTACTATCCTGTTTTAGGCATAGAAGGGCAGGGCCGGCTCCAGGCACCAGCGTTCCAAGCAGGTGCTTGGGGCAGCAGTTCCTCCGGCCGCCACGGCAATTTGGCGGCAGCTTCTCCCTTTTGCCGTCCGCGGCGGCAGTTTTTTTCACTGCTTGGGGCGGCAAAACCTGTAGAGCCGGCCCTGTAGAAGGGGAAAAGTGAATAGCTAGTTTTATAAGCAAAAAGCACAGCACTGATATCACCAGTTTAATTCAATTCATCTCTCTTATTGTTCATCATGACTGTAAAACAGCAAACACCACTAGTCAGCTCTAGCTAAACACAGCACTTCATTTTAATTTTCTTTTTAAACTTTCAGAAGTATCTTTAACTGGGGACAGTTTGTTTGGACAGGTACAAATCCTACCACTTTCTGAGGCAGGGCTTTGTGGGGACCCTGCTTTTGGAAAATCTCTAACATTTTCGAGTGGTACTAAAATAATAGTCATAACTGGTGATGATGATGATTGATGATAAACATGAACTTCAGTCAGCTTGCATTCTAATATAAATATGGCTTCACTGAGCTTTGAAATTGACCTTGAATTTTGCAAATTCAGAATTGCCATAAAAGATACACTGACTAAAGTAAAAATAGAGTGATGTACGTCTGTACAAAGCATTTTGCAGAGATTACCTGATTGAGACTGATAACAGCTCTGTATGGTAGGTATTTAGGTAAGTAATAACTACAGCTGTCTAGAGGATGACAGTTACGTTTCATGGCAACTTTCAAGGTTTTGAAATTTGTTTTCATTCATTCAAAAACAAAATCTTTCAAATGTTTTCACAAAATGGTACTGTGTCAAAATGTCCATTTTCGGATCAAAAACCGAGGCTTTTTGACTCTCTCTCACTCACCCTAGACCAAAAAATCATTACTGATGAACTTGCCAAAAAGCCAAATTAGGAGTCAATATTAAACCTGGGATAAGAACTCGGGAACTTGCTGAACCTAGTTCTGTGCTTAGGCCATTTGATCCTGACTCTCTAAAACAATTCCCATTCCTCAGACCTTTTCATAAAGCTTTTAACAACTGGGTCTTTTTGATGTACTCTTATCATAATGAATTGATAAGGGCCTGGATCCAAAAACCAATGAAGTCAATGGGAGTTTTTCCACTATTTTCAGTGGGCTTTAGATCAGGCCCAAAATGAGACTGTATCGAACTGCAGATTCCCACTAGTGAAATAATGGTCTCCTGCATTGGTTGAGAATGATGGTATCTGCCTTGAGAGTCCATTCAGTAGGTAAATTGGGTGTAATAAATAGCTGGCTAGTGCAAGGGACAGAGGCTCTCTGAGAAACTCTGGACAGAAAGTTTTCAGTCTTGGTCTGAATCAGTGTTTTGTTAATAATAATGTAACTGGGTAATAACCAGGGATGAGCAAAGCAGTTCAGATAAAGAACTGACTCAACTCACATCTTGAACTAAAACCACTTTAGTTGATGGTTTTCATTATTTTCCATGTCTCCGGCTTGCATTCCTGTCTATGCTCAGTCCTCTCACCTGGGTAGGGTTACCCACATTTCTACCACTGCAGGAACGTTCGTTCCCTTATTCCTGAGCTCCACTGTTAGTTGGTACACACTTGGTTCCTGCTGCTATGGAGACGCTGCAGTTCCACACACTCAGCAGCCACAACAGAGTCTGTTTGTAACATCCTCCTCCAAGTCCTGTCATAGCCTAAGCCAGAGGGTAAGGGAGGATTTTAAAAGGAAAAAGACGGTGTTAGAACATGCTGTTAATTAAGATAGAAATGATCTTATTTGGATTCCCAGATTTAGCAAATCATAGTTGGGACTAGGCATGCTGATTATGTCAGTCCACAAGACCATGATATAACCCTACTTAATTCTAATTTTTTCAATGTTGAAAAAACACAAAACAAATGAAAACCAAGTAATGCCTTCTACAGTGTGATTCGGGTCAGTTGCTTAATGCTAAATATTCTCACAGTTAAAAATCAGCTTCCATCTCTTCCATTCATGGACCTGGTGATTCAATGCCCATTGAAGTCAGTGGGAGTCTTTCCATTGGGTTGAATGGAAACTTCAGCCTCATAAAGTTGCGTGTAATTGAATTACTTGAATTTTCTTAGTTCTTTTAAAATATATTTAATAATAATAATTAAATGCTTAGCCCTGGGACCTAAGTCATCTCTAATCTAACAGCACCTTAGCAAGCTGGTCAATAAAATGTTACCCTCATTTCACAAATGGGAAAAATGACATAGAGAGAGGTTAAGTGACCGAGCAAGGTAATGGCAGAGCCAGGAACAAAATCCATGTCTCTTGACTTTTAGTCTGTGCACTGCACAGTGATGTGCTGTTAGAGGCAGGCCCATGATAGAAAGAGCTTCAGAAAAGGAGGTGGGAGGGGGAAGGAGGAAAGCCTAAACTGGTTTCTTAACTGCTCAGCAAATTTAGGTAAAAGATAACAGCTGAACAGACCTGGGGAGTGAAGACTTCTGTAAATCTGCCCACAGAAAATATACAGCAAAGGAACCAATAGAGCAAGCTTCTCCACATTGCTTGGGCAGTGTGACTCAGTCTTAACCTAGGGGACCTCTGCTTTAAGAAAGTTCAGTCTCCATGACCTTCCAGATCCTGGCCTCTGCACATTTGTTCGTATCTCTGTGAATCTATCCTTCCCCTCTACTTTGTGCTTCAACATCTGGGTTAATGATACTTAGGCTACTGTTATTGTTTTGAACAGGTCTGGGGAAGCAGCATCTTTTATAGCTCACCTGAAACCTGGTTTTAACTGTTAAGATTTTAAAGAATAAGTTAACGGATTTGTTTTTCAAACTATATATATATATATATATATATATATATATATATAAAGAGAGAGAGAGAGAGAGAGAGAGAGAATAGAAACATATAAACACATATATGTATTTAAGAGAGATCAGGCTGCAGATTCCAATATTCCTTTTGTTTTACGTACCAGCTTTTACTAATTTATCATTACTGTAGGCTGAAGGGCAGAATGTTTCTCAGGAAATGCAGAAGGACTTTTTTGCTCTCTTGGCCCTGGTCTACACTACAAGTTTAGGTCGGATTTAGCAGCGTTAGATTGGCTTAGCCCTGCACCCGTGCACACCACAAAGCCATTTTTTCCGACTTTAAGGGCTCTTAAAACCAGTTTCTGTACTCCTCTCCGGACCTAGAAGGCGGAGAAGGGACCTTTGGTGAGTGTACCTTTGTAAATATAATACACGGTTTAAAAGCAAGCGTGTTTAATGATTAATTTGCCCTGAAGAATTGGGATGCATTCGTGGCCAGTACAGCTACTGGAAAAGTCTGTTAACATGTATGGGGATGGAGCGGAAATCCTTCAGGGACATCTCAATGAAGTTCTCCTGGATGTACTCCCAAAGCCTTTGCAAAAGGTTTCTGGGGAAAGCAGCCTTATTCCATCCTCCATGGTAGAAAGAAAAGGAGTACTTGTGGCACCTTAGCGACTAACTGATTTATTTGAGCATAAGCTTTCGTGAGCTACAGCTCACTTCATTGGATGCTGTAGCTCACGAAAGCTTATGCTCAAATAAATTGGTTAGTCTCTAAGGTGCCACAAGTACTCCTTTTCTTTTTGCGAATACAGACTAACACGGCTGTTACTCTGAAACCTCCATGGTAGGACACTTTACCACAGCAGGCCAGCAGCACGTAATCTGGAATCATTGCATAACAAAGCATGGCAGCATATGGTCCCAGTGTTTGCTGGCATTCAAGCAACATCTGTTCTTTATCTCTCTGTGTTATCCTCAGGAGATAACACATTCATGGTCACCTGGTTGAAATAGGGGAATTTTATTAAGGAGACATTCAGAGGTGGCCGTTTCTGCTGGGCTGTTTGCCTGTGGCGGAACAGAAATCTTCCCTACTGTTAGCCACGCGGTAGTGGGAGAGATGAAGCGATCATCCCAGAGAATTGGGAGCGTGTGGGTGTGTGTGTGGGGGTGGTTAGTTGGGTTTGTGCTGAATGTTAACCCGAAAACCGCAGCCCCTCCTTTTAAATGGCCAACCCATTTTAAAGGGCCAATCCAACGGGTGCTTGGTATGTGAAACGAGGGCGCTGCTGTTTGAAACCATTCCCACATGTTAGGAAGGTTAAAGAAGCCAAAAGACTGTGGCTTACCATGTCTGCCTGCAAGCCGAATTCTGTTGCCCGCTGGCCCTGTGTGTGTGATCTCTCACACCATACTGGCAGGCCCTCGATATAAGAGGCAAAATGTGATCTTGTAAAGAAATCACACATGCTATGTAATGTTAACAGCTTGGTTCACCGTGAAAGAGTCTACCCATTGTTCTCTAAAATGTCTCTTTTAGACTAATCTCCCTTTTTTCCCTCCTGCAGCTGCAAATGTTTCATCGCTCCATGTATCGTCTCCGTTCCAGAGGTTATCAAAAATTAGAAGCCAAAAAAACCGTGCTCGTAATGAAATGTTCTCTGAGCTCATACAGTCCTCCCACGCGGAAAGAGCCCAGCATAGTGCATGGAGGGAGACAATGTCAGAGTCCAGGAAAGCACAAAATGAATGCGAGGAGAGGAGGGACGAGCGAGAGGAGAGGTGGGGTCAGCGTGATGAGAGGAGGCAGGATGCAATGCTGAGGCTATTGGAGGATCAAACTGATATGCTCCGGCATATGGTTGAGGTGCAGGAAAGTCAGCAGGAGCACAGACCGCTGCTGCAGCCCCTGTGTAACCAACTGCCCTCCTCCCCAAGTTCCATAGCCTCCTCACCCAGACACCCAAGAACGCGGTGGAGGGACCTCCAGGCACCGAACCACTCCACCCCAGAGGATTGCCCAAGCAACAGAAAGCTGGCATTCAACAAGTTTTGAAGTGCAGTGTGGCCTTGTCCTTCCGTCCTCCCTTCCTCCACCACCCCACCTAATGCTTCCCTTCTCCCCTATCCCTCCTGGTCTACCTTGGCAGTTATCCCCCCATTTGTGTGACGAATTAATAAAGAATGCATAAATTTGAAACAACAATGACTTTATTGCCTCTGCAAGTGGTGATCAAAGGGGGGGGAGGGCGGTTGGCTTACAAGGAAGTAGAGTAAACCAAGGGGGCGGGTTTTCATCAAGGAGAAACAAACAGAACTTTCACACCGTAGCCTGGCCAGTCATGAAACTGGCTTTCAAAACTTCTCCGATGCGCAGCGTGCCCTGCTGTGCTCTTCTAACTGCCCTGGTATCTGGCTGCGCGTAATCAGTGGCCAGGTGATTTGTCAAAACCTCCCACCCCACCACAAACATCTCCCACTTACTCTCACAGATATTGTGGAGCACACAGCATGCAGTAATAGCGATGGGAATATTGGTTTCGCTGCGGTCTAACCGAGTCAGTAAACTGCGCCAGCAAGCTTTTAAACATCCAAATGCACATTCTACCACCATACTGCACTTGCTCAGCCTATAGTTGAACAGTTCCTGACTACTGAGCAGGGTGCCTGTGTATGGCTTCATGAGCCATGGCATTAAGGGGTAGGCTGGGTCCCCAAGGATAACTATAGGCATTTCAACATCCCCAACGGTTATTTTCTGGTCTGGAAAGTATGTCCCTTGCTGCAGCCATTCCCACAGACCAGAGTTCCTGAAGATGCGAGTGTCATGTACCTTTCCCGGTCATCCCACATTGATGTTGGTGAAACATCCCTTGTGATCCACCAGTGCTTGCAGTACCATTGAAAAATACCCCTCTCGGTTTATGTACTGGCTGCCTTGGAGGTCCGGTCCCAAGATAGGGATATGCGTTCCGTCTATCACCCCACCACAGTTAGGGAATCCCATTGCAGCAAAGCCATCCACTATGACCTGCACATTTCCCAGAGTCACTACCCTTGATAGCAGCAGCTCAGTGATTGAATTGGCTACTTGGATCACAGCAGCCCCCCACAGTAGATTTGCCCATTCTAAATTGATTCCTGACTGACCGGTAACTGTCTGGCGTTGCAAGCTTCCAGAGGGCTATCGCCACTCACTTGTGAACTGTGAGGGCTGCTCTCATCTTGGTATTCTTGTGCTTCAGGGCAGGGGAAAGCAAGTCACAAAGTTCCATGAAAGTGCCCTTACACATGTGAAAGTTTTGCAGCCATTGGGAAATGTCCCAGACCTGCAACACTATGCGGTCCCACCAGTTTGTGCTTGTTTCCCGGGCCCAAAATCAGTGTTCCATGGCATGAGCCTGCCCCATTGCCACCAGGATGTCCACATTGTTGCAGCCCGTACTTTGAGAGAAGTCTATGTCCATGTCCTCATCAGTCTCCACACCGCGCTGCCATCGCCTACTCGCCTGCTTTTGCAGGTTCTGGTTCTGGTTCTGCATATACTGCTGGATAACGTGCATGGTGTTTAGAGCGGTCACAGCTGCCGCGGTGATCTGAGCGGGCTCCATGCTTGCCATGGTATGGTGTGAGCAGGAGAGCAGAGTGGCAGCGGAAGCGGTGGGTGGATGACGATGCTGACAGCAATATGGCGCCCGCATGGAAAAAGGCGTGAAACGATTGTCGGCCGTTGCTTTCATGGAGGGAGGGAGGGATGGGGGGGCCTGATGACATGTACCCAGACCTACCTGCGACAATGTTTTTTGCTCCATCAGGCATTGGGATCTCAACCCAGAATTCCAATGGGCGGCGGAGACTGCGGGAACTGTGGGATAGCTACCCACAGTGCAACACTCCGGAAGTCGACGCTCGCCTCAGTACTGTGGATGCACTCCGCTGACTTAATGGTCTTAATGGTCTTAAGTGGGGACACACACTATCGACTGTATAAAATCGCTTTCTAAAAAATCCACTTCTATAAATTCGACCTAATTTCGTAGTGTAGATATGCCCTTGGAATTTAGTAGAAAGATTCAGAGCTTTGGCAACAGTTTGCTCTTTCAATAACCAGTAAGTACAAAAAGGACATGAATGCTGTGCTCTTTTACACCAGCTAAATACGGAGAAATCACATAGTCTTCAACACAGTCAACTCTAATTATTCCCTGGAGCAGCTGGGATAAACCTGACCTTGGTTTTTTTAATGCTGCCCATTTATAGTTAGGAACCTAAGACAATGCAGTTATAACAGTTCAAAACCAAAATGAGATCTTTACACAGTACTCATGGAAGATAGATGCCAACCCATTAAAGAAGCTTCCTGGTGCTCCTTTACCAGGCCTCATTTAGCTGCAGACAAATGGATGTTCAAGAATGTTGGCTTTTTTTTTTTTGTCTGTCTGAAAAATGGGGATAACTGTCCTAAGCAACTTCTCAGGGTTGTTGTCACCATTAATGAACATTTGTAAAGTATCTTGGGATCATCAGATGAAAAATATCACTTAAGTGCAATTGATAATTAAATATTTTATTATGTGCTTCTTTGATCCAGTACTAACAGTTAACTGTGGAAAACTTCAATCTCTGTGTCTCAGAAAGGTCAGAATAACTGGAAAGCAGGGAACTATCTGGCTAAAATATGTGAAATCTGAGAAAATTGTCTGAACAGTGTTGGGTGTCTTGAGAAATGGATGGGGAACAGGAGCCTCTCTTTTCATCAACATTTAAATTTCTATTTATCTATAATCTGATAGAATAAGAGCATTTTCAGCATTACCCACCTAAATGTAGGTAACGTTTATAGACTTAGGCATCTAAATTGGGCACCAGGATCCTGCCTCACAGGTACATGTAGGTATCCAAATGAGGGATGTTGATATATGAGTAAGGAGATACTTATGAAAATTGGGTTCCCTCTGAATTTGAAGGAGGCACAATTTATTACTTACTACATTGTTTTTTATACTGCTAACAGTCCAGTTTAAGACAAAATACTATGAGTGTAATGAACAATAGAGGGCAAGAGCATGGAAGAATGAGGACAACAGTGATAATTTAATGGTTCAAAGACATTACTTATAAATTATATATGTACACAGGTACGCGTGCACGCACACAAGTGGGTATGCTGATTGGAACAGCAGGGTGTGGAGGAACCTTCCAGGGCTCTGTTACAGTTCCATAAGTTTCTGGCTAGTCCTGGCAGCGTTTGGAAATTCGTAACAGTTTCCAAAGAACCAGCTGCAATTGTGGGGATGGGTGCAAGAGGCATACCCTGGCTCTACATTGCTCAGCACTCACCTGTGCCAGGTGAGTCCCCAGGGGGGAAGATGCTGCATGTTTCTGCTTCTTTTTTTGCAGCTTGAGTGGCAAAAAGGGAAAGGTGAGGACTAGAGAATAAGCCCCAGAAACTATTAAATAAATATATGTCAACAATCCTTGCTGGTCCTCTATCTAGCAATTAACCTATGATTAAATGCCTTGTTTACACAGTATTACCATGAACTACATTTCAAAAAATCCATCTGATTAAAAATTGGCTGAACAGTGAATAGCCTTGTTCCTACAGACATTGAACTGCATAGAGCTACTGTATCAACCCTAGATTCCGTTCCCCACTAAATCCTTTAGTTAAGAATGCTGTTGTTATAGCAACGTGATAAATCCAATTTTTACCTACACTGGGGGCCCAGATCCTTCATTTGGATAGGCAATGGCCATGCCTTAATTCTCCTCTTCACACAGTCTTACTATACATAATTGTTTCTTGCTCTCCAGGTTCCATCTCATTAACTAACTTTTATCATATATATGGGACAATTTGATCATGTTGCTAAATGATTCAATAACATTAGAAAATGTATACTAGAGATATAAGTGGTGAATAAAAGGCATGTACTGTAAAACCTTCTGGAGTGCAAGGCTTTTAGCTGACTAGATTCCTGTTTCCAAGCACCAAGTGTCTGTTCAGCATGCATCATTTATAATGTTATACTCCCTCTGCTGGACAAACGGGAAACTGAAGCAGGCTTGGTAACTGAGAAATAAATTGGTTAGTCTCTAAGGTGCCACAAGTACTCCTTTTCTTTTTGCGAATACAGACTAACACGGCTGTTACTCTGAAACCTGACATTTGTTTTAGAGATTCTTCATCTTTAGCCTTTTATTTTCTTGTAAATGTTTAACCTGAGTGAGGCTGTGCACTAATATTTTTAAAAAAACAAGTATCCACTGGAATTATATATTTATCCTTCAGCAAAGAAAAAGACATTATAATCCCTCCCTCACTTTATAATCCCTCCCTCACTCTCGCTCACCTCTTCTTCACAGTCCCAAATATTCCCTCTTTCCTGGCAGTTTCCTGCTTCAGTGACTCCCTACCCACGGTTCCTAGAAGCAGAATCCTCCATGTTCTGGGTGCCTGTTTTCTGAGATCCCCTTCCCTCCAGCCACCTCATGATCAGCTGCAGAAACTCCTGACCTATTTCCTCCTCCCTCATTTCACTAAGAACTAAATTCACAAAGGGATTTAGGAGCCTAACTGCCATTTTAGGCACGTAAGTCCAACATTTAGGCAGTCCTGACATTCACAAAAGCCCGCCCTGAACTGCTGCCTAACCCTAAATGTAGGTGCCTAAATTTCCTAGGTACTACATTTCCACCACCAAAGTCCCCTAGGTCCCTACATTTCTGCTGATGGGCATGCACACTGCCACCCATACCCTGATACCCTGGAGCAGCTCAGTGCCTAGCTCATGTCTAAGCCCTGGCAGGATTCACAGACTAAGCATTTCTCAACCTATCTCACTGGCTGGGTCCAATCTGATAGGCCTGCTCTGAACATGCCTATCAGAAGACAACAGATGTGAAAGTCCTGTGATTAGAGCACTCACCCAGCCTGTGGGAGACCTAGGTTCAAATCTCCCCTGTCCCAAGTTAGAGCAGGGATTTGAATCCTGGTCTCTTACCACCAGGCCATATAGTCACCGTCTGGTCTAATGATTATATAATTATTTATACACAGTGGAACTGTTCCAACAGGAGAGCTTGACACAGCCCCACCCCAGAATAACCCTATAGCTGACTGGTTAGGGCCCTCTGCTGGGAGAGGTCAAATCAGGCAAAGTGGGGATTTCAACTTGGGTCTTCTATATCCTAGGTGAGGGCTCTGATCACTGGGGTGTTATGAGTAAGGAAGAGGGGTTTCGTCTCTGGCTTTGTGAAATGCTGTCTGACCTGGCTTAGATGCCCACATTCCTTTGAGGGGCAGGATTTTGGACACACCACATCCTTTGCATTTCCTACCAGCTAGATAAGGAGTCTCCTCACTCAGCTTGCTGCCTTCTCTGAAGCCCTAGTTTAGGTACCCAACTTTCCCGGTGCACTGCATGGGAAGCCTGGCTGCCTAACCTGGGGCTGTGGATTTCACGAAGTGGCAGGGTGCCTAAAAGTTGGATGCTACCAGTGATGAGCTTCCAGAAGCTGAAGAACCGGTTCCTTCAGTCGCTCCAGGTCTTCGGCGGCACTGAAGAACCTGCCGCCGAAGTGCCGCCGAAGGCCTGGAGCGAGTGAAGGACACACCGCAGAAGTGCCACCGAAGGCCCGGAGGGCCGCTGGGTGAGTAAAAATTCTCAGGGGAGCTTCCCCAGCCGAGAGCTCAGGAGGGACGGAAAGGATGGTCCCACTGGCCGCATGTGGTGCGCGGGCCACAGTTTGCCCACCCCTTTAACAAATGGTTCTAAACCGGCTTCAAAATTTAACAACCGGGTCGCACGAACCGGTGCGAACCAGCCCCAGCTCACCACTGGATGATGCAACACCTAAATCCCCCTTGTGAATCTAGCCCTAACTTTCTACCTCATCCCCAGGGAAGCACAGAGAATTAGAGAGGGAGTCACAGCAAGCAAGCCATTCCACTCCCATGCTGTGGGAGAACAACAGGCAGGGCCTGGAGCAGTGCAAGTGTAATGTGATGCCCCTGAGCAGATCACTGACAGTGGGGATGGAAGCTGGCCTCTCTCATCCTAAAAGCCTGAGCATCTACTCCCTGAGTTAAAACACCTCAGCCTGGGCTCTAGCAGGCTCATCAACCTCAGTCAGTAGCCCAGCTGGAGACAGAACACCACCCTGAGAGGGTGTGGGTTACAGTCCAGAACTGGGGAGATGGATGAGCAAAGGTAATGGGGGGGTGGTGTGTGCAGTGAATCAGCGTTTGCTGACTACCCATGCTAACTATTGGATAAATACTGAAACTTTATCCATTAAATTATGGCATGTTTCTAATCCGTTGTGTTTTCTCAACTTTTTGGCACATCTCAGAGTGGTAAACTTAACATTCATACAAATTAGTTTGAACAAAATGTTCAACGCTGTTTTACACACACAGTGTACCAGCTCTTTGCCATTGTCTTCAAAGGCCTCCACAATTTAGCCCCTGCCTACTTTTCTGCTTTAACCTCTTATGCTTCCCCATATGCTCTGCCCAAGCCATCCAATTGTCAGAAAATATTTGTACAGCACAAATCGGAAGTCTATTTTCCTTGAAGAATGTTTTCAAGAAAATATACTTGCCAACAGCAATGGAATTAGTACGAATGATTGTGGGCCTGTCCAAGAGCGTTATCCTTTCAGTTCAGTTCATGTTCTTAGTGCAGAACACAACTATGAACATACCTCCACTAACCTATTGCATTGCACAGTCATGTAAAAGACACCATTGGATAATTTTAATATGTTGACAAAAAAAACCAATTTACAAGCACTGCTAATGTTCCAGATATATGAGTCATATCATCTACTTTCTCTACAGTCACTGAAAAGCAAAAGCAATACCAGAAAGGATTCAGCTAGGAATTCAAGGAGTTTCCAATATACTATTGAATTGTTTGCTGCACCGAGGTATGTTGTAAATAATACTAAAGGTATCTACTGAGCGTTGATATAGTCTCATTTGAAACAGTACTATGTTAACATGCCCAAGGAACCTTTTAGAGTGTGGCAGCAGGGTCTACACAAGGCAGTTCGAGCACTTTACAATTTACACCCCTCTGGTGCACATTGTGGCACAGTGTAGACAACCCTACCTTGCCAGAGAAACAACAAGGAGTCTGGTGGCACCTTAAAGACTAATAGATTTATTAGGGCATAAGCTTTCATGGGTAAAACCCCACTTCTTCAGATGCATGGAGTGAAAATTACAGATGCAGGCATTATATAATGACACATGAAGGGAAGGGAGTGGAGAACAGTAGAGAACCAATGTTGACAGGGCCAATTTGATCAGGGTGGATGTAGTCCACTCCTAACAATAGATGAGGAGGTGTCAATTCCAAAGCTGCTTTTGTAATGAGCCAGCCACTCCCAGTACCAATTCAAGCCCAAATTGAAGCCCTACCTTACCAAGAGTCACAGAATTGATCTTTAGCAGAGCTGGGAGGAGAGCCCAGGACGCCTGGTTCACAGTCCTGTGCTTTAAATACCGGACCATGCTTCCTCACCTCATCATAGAGAAATTGCACCTTGTTGACTCCTGCAGACAAACCAAACCAATATTCATACAGAAGGAGACAGTGTAGGCTAGTAGCTATGGTGCTGGACTTTGAGTGGGAGACCTAGGTTCTGGTCACAGTGCTGTCACTAACTTGCTGTGTGATTCTGGTCAAGTCATTGCCTTTCTCTATGGTTCTGTTTCCACCTCCACCCTGTGCCTCTCATGTCTATTTAGATTGTAAGCTCTTTGGGGCAGAGACAATCTCTTACTCTGTGTTTGTACAGTGCCTGGCACAATGGAGCCCTGATTTGTTTGGGGCCTCTACTGCTACCCACTGCAAAATAATTAATAACTATTCATCAATTTTTATTTATCTTAAAATTATTTGTAATAATGTAGCACTTGGAGTCCCCAACAGAGTTTGTGCCCTCATTACAATAGGCCAGGGGTCGGCAACCTTTGGCATGCGGCCCATCAGGGTAATCTGCTAGTGGGCTGCAAGACATATAGTTTACATTGACCGTCCACAGGCACAGCCCCCCGCAGCTCCCAGTGGCTGCAGTTTGCCTTCCCCGGCCAGTAGGAGCTGCAAACCGCGGCCACTGGGAGCTGCGGTGGGCCGTGCCTGCAGACAGTCAATGTAAACAAAATGTCTCATGGCCCAACAGCGGATTACCCTTATGGACCACGTGCTGAAGGTTGTTGACCCCTGAAATAGGCACTGAACACACACAATAGTAAGAAACCATGCCTGCCCCAAAGAGCATGCCAGACAAAATTGGCAAGGGGCATGAGAAAGAAATTTTTATTATTTCCATTGTACAGATGGGAAACTGAGGCAAAGACTAAGTATCCTGTGACAGTAACATAGGAAGTCTGTAACAGAGTCAAGATTTAAACCCCTGTCTCCTGAATCACAATCCAGTGCCTTACACTTGAGACCCTCTCCTTCTACTATGTGGTCCCACATGCTTGGAACCCTCTCCCTGGCCTGACCTGCATGCTGCTACCATCTCTGGCACTGTACAAACATACTGAAAAATCTATTTCCAAGATTTTACAGTCTGTGGTCTAATCCAGCAAAGCAAACAAATAGTCAAGAGGGACTGCTCCCATGCTTTTATTGAGATATACGCTTAAATCTTTGCTGGATCAGGGCCTGAAATCATTTTCATAGTCCCATTATTGTCATTTATTATTCTACTTCCAAGGGACCATTCTTATTTTTAATCTTTAGCCTTGCTTAGCTGCTAAAATTAATGATTAAAGAACTTCCTCTTAATTCATACACAAGCAATTTATAGTAATTTAGATTATTAATTTAATGATACTTTTATTTGCGTGAATGTGAGCAGCAATAATTGAATCTGGCACACATTTTTAAAACTGATAGTTAGTAAAATGAAATTTATAATAGCAGCTCTACCCATAGCCCTACTTATTTCAAAGCAGTTTGGACAGTCATCTATATTCAAGATCTGCAATTTTCATTTAGCTTTGAATACTGCAGGTGTATGTTAACCAGTGCACAGATAATTGCGTGTGCAGTGACGTGCAAACTTGTGAAGTTAGTCATGCCATCAAACAGTACATGCAATAATGTGCTTGTATTTCAGTGCTCTGAACTACTTCTGTGAATTAGACTATGTACAGTACAACCTTATTCCACTCTGTAGCATTTGCTTGTCAGTGGCGGGTGTGAGTAACAGAAGCCACAACAGCATTACCCCCCTGATGTACTGGTATTTACCTGAGGTAAATTGCATTAGCAGGAAAAACAACAGATCTTAATTTGACTGCACATACACAAGAAATAGACTTAACTGCAGAGGGCATGAAAGAGCTGCTGAACAATTACGTGTCTTACTTATAAAACATTCTTTCAAGTGTAGCAGCTTCCACAATGAAGTTTAAATAAGACTGATTTCTTCTGTACTGTCTGCCTCACATTCTACATTAGTTACAAGTGATCCTCCAAGGAACAATATCCAATCTGGTTTCCTGTGTTTGCTTGAAAAAAACAAAACAAAACACACACGCTGATAAATGTGACTCCAAAGAACACAAAGCACCAAATTTACACGACATTCGTAATGGTTATTTCTTAATGAGAATCATGGTAGAAAATTCAAATTTATTTTGTTGCCCAGAGGCGAGTGTAATAAACATCTCACTTTGTGGAAAATCTGTCCTTGTGGAGATTTTTTTTTCTCACACTGACCAAAACTTTTTGCATCAATTAAGTACAATTGTGTTACTTTAATATCAACTGATATTAATCGATTTCTCATTTAATGTCAATTTGAAAATCACCAGGTGCTTGTATTAAACAGCCTGGAACACCGTCTGGCTGCCTGGAGTGCTGTGCGTTGCAAGCTGTGTTTCTAAAGGCTCTCTACTGTTCAGAAACAGTTTCAAGAAAGCCCAGGAAGATTTTTGCAAGAAACGACCCTTATTTAAGCTGTTGGCTGTAAACCATGCGGAACTCTATGGTTTCAACCCACATCCAGGCAAAACTTTGGCCAAGTTTGGGGGGTTTGTTCAAGCCTGAAAAAAATGAAACTCAGGGTCTGTACTGACAGAAACTGACAAAAGTCTGAATGAAACCCTGGGAACTGCAGAGAAACTGCCTCCAAGACTATACATGTCCGCCAAGATAATCCATTGTATCCTAGCCAATAGATATTGCATTTACCTTGCCCACCCACATGGACTGTTTGATTAACTGTCTGGCAGCTTGTTGCTACCCAATGGGCTAATAATATTACTGAGCATATTTTCCAGCACTCTCTGTAAACTAGAGTTTACAGTAATGATTGCACTTTTCCTTTTTACATTTTAGTAACTGTGAATGACGCTGGATTGATAGCTCTGGAGCCAAATGCCTTCTGTATTTTTTCAGTCTTGCCACATTGTTCAAACAGGTACCCCATTTCTCATTAATTACCACAGGCACGGAGTTGTGTTGCTAGGAAAGAGATTGGGAATCAGTGATATTCGAGATCAAGGTGATGATTTAAAATCCTAGTGAGATTGTCCCAGTGAGCAATCACTGCACTGCCAAGCTATTCATCAGTAGTATAGGCCTTCTGATCAACTTTAGAAAGGCTTTTTTTGCTAGAAATTCATAAGGCACCACCACCAGGTGGTGCTTTGCTGCCACTGTATTTTGTCTTCTTTGGTGCGGGAAGTAATCATACTCCAGTACTGTGAAGCTTTGAACAAACCCTGCACCTTCAGTTTGTGTGGCTGCCTACACAAAGATACACATTAAATACGTGGGATGAAACAAGGAAGGCTGATGTTTTTTAAACAATAAGAGACTGTCTTTTGTGATATGCACTCAAGGCATTTGGAAGTTTTTGTTTAAATACACATCATAACAAAATTTCTTTGATCTGGTGTTAAACAACCACTCCCAAAATGGTTTACAGACATTTTCCTTCCCCCCACCCACCTCCGCCATGTTAGAACACAGTTCAGACTCTGAGCATTTTTAGAGAGATCATTTTCACAGAAGACTTGCATTTCAGTGTACACAGGGCATGGATAATTTCAGTGCCCATGTTTTAAATGTTGCACATGTAGCCAAGAGCCTTGATTTCAATAAATGTACATGAATTTTTACTTACACACAGAAGCCATTCTGAAGGTCTGCATCAAAAATATATACATATATATTTATAAGCGTCCTTCCCAACAAATGATGAAGTACGTGGGTGCTGCATACACACACACCTCACAATGTAGCATAAGTGAAACAGCCTAAACTAAGCAGTGTGGTTACGTGTAATGTTAACAAAACATGGCAGGAGGGAGTAGATGCAATAATACTTGAGGACCCAGAAAGCAGTGATTTCAGTGGGTTTTGGATCAGGCCCTAGATGGAGTTTTGCTGTGAAAAAGGGACTAACACGGCACTGGTTTATTGTCTCACAGTGACTCCAAATCTGCTGTTTTTATACCTAAACATTTTTCCAGTCGCCAGAGCCCTGGAAGCGCTCCCTGAATTCTGAGAGTCAAGCTGGGTTCTTTCTGACTCATGCAATCCGGCTGCTTATTTGTCTGACTTTATTCACCCAAATGTGCTTATTTTGGCCTATCTGACCTGGAAGGAGATCAGTTTCCATGTGACAGGGAGCTTGAGGCTTTACTCAGTTAACTGGTGGGGCTCAGTGTTGCTTTTAGCAGCTATCCATGCAGGAAGTCTGTCCTTTCAGGCAGCTATTGCTTGAATGTGCTCAGCTACCAATGGAGCACAATGGAAGGGGAGAAGGTCTTTGGATGCTAATTCATGTCAAGTTTTTACAGTAGCTTAATATGCAAGTGATTACAGGTAGTTACCTGCATCTGGCTCAGTAGAGCCACAGGTTGTAAGTATGGAAGTGACAGCTGCCCTCAGTCCCAGCTCTGAAGAGCACAGAGAAGCACAAGAATGACTGCCTTAGTTCTTGATCCAGGCAGGCAAGGAAGGCATTCTTGTGCAAGCCCACAGCCTGGCTTTGGGGAGGAGGGAGTGGATTGTCTCCTTTGACCATGATTGTCCGGGAGGAAAAGAAGGATATTGACAAATAGGGAAAGACAGAAGAGAGACAGAGGGGAGGAGGAGAAGACAAAAGGAGGGGAGAAGGGGGAAATAAATATAACCCACACACCTCCTGGGTGTGGCGTTCTGTCCCCTCTAGTGGCGTGAAGACCACTTAGAGATTAATGAGTCTGCTCTACAACCTTAGCTAAGGGCCCTATGCCTTTTAGCTCATGCCACAGAGGCTCCTGCATTTAGCTCTAGAGGTCCCAGGTTTGATCCCGCCTGCACCAACAGACCCTGCGAGGTGTGTGGAAAGATAAGATTCAAAATGAGACAGAGTTGAGATATGATGACATAAAACAGAAGGAAAGAGGAAGTGCCATGAAAGAGGAAGAGATGAACTGATGCGAAGAAGGAACAAGTAATTAAGAGAGATAAAATTAATTACCAGGAAAGGGGAAACACAGCTGCAGCCTGTGGCTCTACTGAGCCAGATGCAGGTAACTATAATCCCTCGCATTTTAAGCTACTGTAAAAACTGTTTTATACTGTAAAAACTTGACATGAATTAGCATCCAAAGACCTTCTCCTCTGCAGCTCCTGCCATCTGGAGGAGCTTTCCTATATCTCAGTCTCACTGCCTCTTGCTCATAGCCATTTGCTCCTATCTATGCCTCTTCATTTCTCTCTCCATCTGCTTTTATTTCTCTCTGTAACAGTGTTATTTAACTCTGTGAAGCATTCTGATACTGAAAGTATGTGACAGATGATGTAGAAAATAAAGTTGTGTTCTATGGTTTAATTCATGTGGGGGATAAATGCATCAAGGAATGCCACACCTCCTCAGGCTGGTATGTGTAATCGAACAGTCGACACTGCCATAAACTTATTTGAGAAACAGGGACTCTGGAGTCAGCACTGGTACAGAAATTGCATTTTTCAGGCTCCAACTCAATTTACAAACATTAACATTATTAATTAGCATTAACGTTCATATTGTAGGAGTGCCTAGAAGCCAACAAGGTTGAGGCCCAATTGTGCGAGGCATTGTACAAATCCAAAGTAAATCACAGTCCCAGCCCCAAAGAGCTAACACTCTACGGGACAGAACAAGTGGGCTGAGGTGGGGGTTGAGGACATGGGGTAATAAAAAGAATAGTAAGTTACAAGCCTAAAGATGGAGTCACAGCTCCAATATTGTCCACATAGATATCCATGCGCAAGGACCATACTGACCACCTAGAAATCAGGTAGTTACACATCTATCTGCGCAGCTGCAAGAGCAAGTTAGTTTTTTTTTAAATAATAGAGCTACAATATGTCATAATTTGAACTTACCACGTGGTGAAAAAAAACCTGAGTGATTAAATGAATGGGCCACTAGTCAAGTTTTGTTTTGGGGTATCTCATTCCTGACCTATCTAGTTACTGCACCAAGACTGGTATCTAAATAACAGCTTTATAGTGGAGTCTTTTGCATCACAGCAAATATCAACATCTGAGCATTTCATAACTAATTACCCTAAGGGGGGCACTTAAATATTCTTTCTTTTTACAAGTCTCAGCATCTCTCCAAGTTTAAGTGAACAGTCAAAGAGTTAATTGTGGCTTTTATAAGTGATTCTTGAGACAAACAAGAGGAAATGCCTTTGAATAGCATTCTTTCACTACCAAGTCATACACAAAATCTTCCATTTAGTGAACCTTGTATTTCAATTCCTTAGTTGGAAAGATCCCAATAACACATTATAAAAAAATAAGATGGGGATTAGGGGTAGTGATTTCCTTGTCAAAAGGAGCATAGAAAAATCAGGTACGTGACTTTAAAAGGACGAGCAAACAAAATCACTCTGAACTGCTACATGAATCTCTGCAACAAATTTTGTTTCACAACTGTTTGTCCCCTTCATTGGGCCAAATCCTGGCTCTACTGAATTTAGTGGAAGTTTTATCTATCAATGGAATTCATTTAAATTCACTCATTTAGATGTGTGTTCAATCCATCTAGATTCAGCGCCTTCCACTTCTAATTCAAAGTATCCTTAATCCCAGATAAAATATGATGATGTGAATTATTCAAATCACGTCTTAAAAAAATAATTTTCAGTAAGAGGTGACATACAATAGGAGAGCACTAACTAGCAATAGGGAACCTCAAATGGTTTTTGAAGCTTCTGTTTGGATAAGCACCAAAAAGTCTATTTTCATGTGGATATAACGCTGAATGTGCCCAAAACTTAAAGGCTTTGGATACAGAGTTTTGTTGTTCAGTCCATTATACTGAGAGGGTCAGCTGCAACCTTCATGGGTGAAATCCTGGCCCCTGAGGGCAAAATGGGAGTTTTGCCATTGATTTCAATAGGGCTAGAATTCCATCCCCTATCTGGATGTTTCTTTATTATGTTGCCTTCTGTGCTTTTCATTCATGTAATTTTTTTCAGTGAAACAACCAAATGTAATTTTCAAGTCAGATGGCCTGGAAATATAATGAAGATCAGGGTAGAAATTTTTCTACCAAATGACCTAGCAGACCTCAAGTTTTTACTTTATTTTCAATTGTGACAAGCAGGTTTGTTTCACCGTATATATATATATATTACAATTATTCTGTCAACTTTGCAATCATTATAATAATTAGTAGGGTCAGATTCTGAAACCCTTATTCACATTAAATAGCATTTTACTCAAGAAATATTATTGGTTATTACTTGAGGGGTAAGGTGAGTAGGAGCAGCTGAATCTGGTTAGAGTATTATCTCTGTCTAGATATTCAAAGCAATATGGCTTGTGACTGATTACTAGTTAAACTCAAACAGCATGTGTACATATGCCAATTTTTCCATTTCTATAACTATTTGTGAGCTGCTGTGTGTAGATAAAAAACAATCAACCAGTTTCTTAATTTCACCTTACCTATTTATTCATATTTTAGATATTAACATTAATGAAAAAGGCACCACTTAGATTTGGTTGGGACATTCAAATATCATTAATTCTATTTTGTTTCATTCATTCCTACAGAAGCGTACTATTTTACCGTGTCTCAATAGCTTTGCTTTTGTAATTTTTACTTTCTCCATGCGAGTTTACTGGTTGTTTATGGATTGTTTAAAGAGAAACAACAGCAATGATATTAATAGCACATCAAGGAAACCTGTTATTTTATCCTACATTTCAGTTTAAATAAACATTAAATCTATATTGAGAACCTGAAACTAATTTACATTGTTTATTTTCTTTTCAAGTGCTCCCAAATAGCCCATAGAAAATCATTTTTCATTATACAAGTTTATTGCATGAGAAATTTTCAGTTGTATCAAAACCTGTTCAAAATAAATAATTAGGTAAAAATTACAACTCAATATAAGTGAAATTGACATAATTGACAATTTTATGATAAGTCAGTTTCCTTACTACAGTGCTTGAATTTAAGCACAGTGGCTATAATTACTATAGATGTAAAACATAAAGGATATTTTATATGCTTGCTTGTCAGTCCTGGGGAAATGCATCATATATTTTGTGTTAGAACCTTTCTACATGTTATAGTGAAGCAGCAGCAAAATAAGAAGTCACTAGTAATCTAGGTGTTTGAAAGCCAATTAATAACTTACATCACATCTTTTGCAAGCCTAAGAGATGAATTACTGCATCAAACTCAATCTATGAGTGTCAGATAAAAGTGAATTTGAAAAGCTTATTCATAAGTGAAAGCAAATAATGTAAACTCTCAAGTTTCTCATTTGTCTAACTAAACTGCATAGGTATTCTATAGCCATGTAAGGTGCTAACACAAATGTATTTGTTGTATAATGTCAAAGAAGGACAAATGGTTCATTTGTGATAATTATAGAGAGGGAAGAGGAGCAAAGGAGAAAACAGCTTATACTGACTGCATGAGAAGCTTATAGCTCTTTTATACAGGTTTCTGTATTGAATGAAAATGTCTGCTCTGGATGAAAAACAGGCAGCCATAACTATTTGTTGTACCTTGTAACGGAGGAAAATTTGGATCAACATCAGTTTCTTAGCAGGATTTTAAAGCAGAGACACGCGTAGTTCATCCGGTGTCTAAGAGTACTCACTAGCAGAGCGAACCCAAAGTAGATTCAGATTCTTATAGGACCTTATCTAATGCACCAGATGAAATCTTCTGGAGCACCTAAGCCTCAGAATACTGTGGTTGGGACTTCACATTAGGCCAATCTTCTCCTTCACCAGGTTTATTGCAAGGGCAAAATAACCCACCATCAACCCATGCTCCATGGCCAGGAGTGCACATCTAGCAGGTGAGCAGAAAGAAGTATGAAGATTTTACCTGCTGAGACACAAAGATTGTATTGAACATCCACCTTCCCCATGCAAGACTGCATCCTCTTCTCGACCAAACCTTCTCCCACTCACAGGGGGCCATGCAGGCAGTTGAATTTATTACAGCCTTAAGACTGCATTAGGCTCCTTACCTGGCACAGCTGGGAATCCGCAGGGAGAGAGGAGGAAGGGTAGCAGGCAGGGATTGTTTTATTTTTTGCAAACAACTGTGTTGGCTATCTTTCAATGGGCTGTTGTGCTGGGGAAGGGAGACATCCAACAGTCAGTGATGGATGTTTGGGAGGGCTCTCTTTTTATCAAAATTGGGGGCCCTCTTCTTCACAGGAATTTTGTGATGTTTGCTTAATAGAGAAGGGGAGATCACTACTCTTCCCACCTGAATGCCATTGAGACAGGGAAATCTTTGACACAACGAGGTCTCCTGTCTCCTTTTTCTGGCTGAGACCCTTGAAAAAATTCCCCATACACCTGTAAGTCAGGGAACAATCTTCCCCCTTCTATGACCTCAGAGCTGCAGTGCATGTAACTGTGCATTCTCCAGCATTATGCCAAGCCCCAATTTCCATCCTGACATACTTCATCCCTGGGAAGATTGCAGTGACAGGTCAGCAGCAAAATGCATTACATGACTGGTTTCAAGGGGAAATTTCCCCTTGGAATAGGAGCCATCTCTAAACCTGGAGATGGTGGGAGGTTCCTGGGAGCACATGTGGGACAGCTACTTATGCGCTGAATATTTCTCAAAGTTCTTGTTCCAATTACAATGAAGTCAACAAGAGTTCCTAAGAATGTAATCTAACTTATTCACAAATTGGGGAAACACAGTACCAAAAAAACATTAAGACTGCAGAGGGTTACGTGCTGCCAGAGGCAGTAGAGAACTGTACATTTTAAGCTAGTAGAACATGTGAAAATATTCAACACAGATAAGTGAAAACTTCTTATTCTACCCTCCTCCCTAAGCCATCTTCATTTAAATGTCAAAACACCCTCCATGCATTAGCAGTTACGATACTGTCTTCCAGATGATGGTCTAACAAACACATATATCAAACAGAAAATCAGAGTGACACAAAAACTGAAAGTGCAGCTCAATTACTGAAGAAGAGAGTCTTTCTTCTGTCTTATTTCTCCACTACCATCAGAACTGATAACCTTTCAAGCTTTAAAAAGAATTAGTTCCCACCACAATGAATTCCTAATTCTGCACTCCCAGGATAGGCTATTACATCTCATATGGTATGCACAAATGTATTTTTAAAATTTAATCTTCATTCTCTGGGGAAAAAGGACCAGATCTTGAAAACGATTCTAGGATACTTTCATTAAAGTCCAAGGGACTATGTCTTGTATTAAAGAGCACCAGCTGTGCTTTAATATCATATATGTTATCTGGTTGAAAAGAAATTTGTGCTTAGATCAAGTGCTTTGGACATGAAAGGACTAAATAGCACCACTCAGTTGCAGTTTTTGAAATGATCAGTACCTCACATATAATGCTTCAATATAAACACTTTGAAGTATAATACCTGGTGCACCTCACAGCATCTTCTATTTCATTTACACTTGCATCTCAACACAAGGTCAGACTTACATTTTATGTTGATAAAATATCCTAATAACAAACTTTGTAAGTCCAGTGGTTTTGTCACAGAGTAAAATGTTTCAAGAACATTGCTAAACACATGATGAAAAAGAAATACTTCTGTTAGCTACAAATGATTTAGTTATTCATGCTACCAACAGCTGGCCAATCAGCTCCGGGTTTCTGTCCTTTATTAATGCAGAGATAATGGCAGCAGCAGAATTTATTGTCTCTTGAAGCTTCGGATCATCCTGAAAGAAAAAAGGAATAGCCTGTGAGCAATTATGAAAAAAGTTAATCGCACTTAACACCCTTTTAAAAATATGCACAATCAGTTTATGACTTCTGACACAAATTCAAAATGTGCTGCATTTACCAGTACAAAAACCTTCCAAAAATGTTGATTGTTTATAAAAGAAAATGTCATACTAATGTCAGTTCTCCAATCTATACCATAAAAAAACATTTGTAGACAGAAGTAGAATGTAAACAAACGGTAATGGAATGTATTTTAATTGTTTCAGGTTAATGACATGAGATCGCCTCAATTAAGAGATGATCCAAAATGAAACCTTTTTTTCCAGACTCCCTCTCCCCAACTTGTGTTTGAAAGCGAATACAACTCCAAATTCCATGAGCAGCTTCCCAGGCAGAAGCAAAACCCAGAATCCTAACACCCTCACATTTTAGGGTTTGGGAAATCTGGATCCAAATTTAGGTCCAAACTAAACAAAGCATTTAAGCACATACTTAACTTTAAGCATGTGCTTAAATCCAGTCCTATTCAGTAAAGCACTGAAACATGTGACTTCAATGAGATTTAAACATTGGGACCTTAGTGATTTGAGCCTATCTGTGTTCAAACAATCAAAGAAGTTAGTCTGTTCTTGGTAGGCACATATAAAGGCCAACAAGGGATGGTACAACATTACTGGCACTCTAGTACAATATGAAGCTCCTTAACAGGCAGTGGAGATGAGTTTTTCAAAGGGAATTCAATCTGGCTTCCAAATTTTCCTAATTATATGCAGATAAAAAGCCAAATCTGTATGGACAATTAGTATCTCCACCTGCACACTGATGAGATGTCAATAGATGTAGCTAGCAGTAGCTCACTGGTGGGAGTGATATGCGTGCCGCCAAGACTAGCCCTAGACCAAATGGCGCCCCAGGCGAGGAGCGTGTTCAGCACCACCCCGCCATTTATTAAAATTTTGAATACCTTATTTTTATTGCATTTGTAGGCCATTTCATGACTTTTATTTACGATTTGCATGCATGATTTATCCCGGTCATACGAGACAATACATTTGCACGCTAGGATCTGTAAATCTGTATTTATTCATGCCATATATGCCGTGCAAATAAAAAAAATGGTTAGTGAAAAATGAATCCATACGTGGAATACCTGAACACGTTACTTCTATTTTGCCTTTTGTTACTAACATTCTATTTTCTCTTTTGTTGCTAAAAACAAAAACAGCATCCTGAGCCTGGCGCCACCCAAGCTCGGCTCCCCAGGCAGTCGCCTGGGTTGCCTGCCCCTAAATCCAGCCGTGTGTGCAGCAGTGGATCAAAAGTCAGATTTCTAAAGAGGAATCAGAAAAGAAGATGCTGAGCCAATGATTGTAGATGGCATGTTCAAGAAACCTGGGTTAATGGATAAAGGGAAATGATATAAAAATGAAGATTGACTCAATTGCTGGCTTTTTTAAGGAGAGGGGCTACTGCATGGGGGAAGGCAGAATGAGTATACAAGTACAGGAGTTAGAAGTTAAGAGTAAGAGGCCTTGAAGTCTAACTGGGAGTGAAAGGAAAATGGATATTGGGCAGGGGGGCATTGGAGAAGCTCACTGTCATTTGTTCATTTTTAAGAAAACAATGAGAACCAGGGCAGAAAGGGAAGAACTAGAAGAGAGGGTTTAAAGAGAGGACTGAAGTTAGAGAAGGGGTACTGGAGGTTGTAGTTTTAAATAGGGCTGTCAAGCGATTAGAAAAATTAATCACGATTAATCATGTGACTAAAAAAATTAATCACAATTAATTGCACTGTTAAACAACAACAGAATACCATTTTTAAAATATTTTTGATGTTTTCTACATTTTCAGATATATTGAGTTCAATTACCACACAGAATACAAAGTGTATAGTGCTCACTTTATACCATTATTTTTATTACAAATATTTGCACAAGAAAAAAACAAAGGAATAGTATTTTTCAATTAATCTAATACAAATAATGTAGCGCAATCTCTTTATCATGAAAGCTGAACTTAAACATGTAAAATTATATACAAAAAAAAAAAACACTCAAAAATAAAACAATTTTAACTTTAGAGCCTACACTTTAGTCCTACTTCTTGTTCAGCCGATTGCTCAAACAAGTTTGTTTACATTTGCAGGAGTTAATGCTCCCCTCTTCTTGTTTACAATGTCACCTGAAAGTGACAACAGGGATTTGCATGGCACTGGTGGAGCCGGCGCCGCAAGATATTTACATGCCAGATGCGCTAAAATTCATATGTTCCTTCATGCTTCAACCACCATTCCAAAGGACATGCATCCATGCCCATGATGGGTTCTGCTTGATAACGATCCAAAGCAGTGAAGCAAGACGCATATTCATTTTCATCATCTGAGTCAGATGCCACCAGCAGAGGGCTGATTTTCCTTTTTGGTGGTTCAATTCTGTAGTTTCCGCATGGGAGTGTTGCTCTTTTAAGACTTCTGAAAGCATGCTCCATACCTCATCCCTCTCAGATTTTGGAAGGCACTTCAGATTCTTAAAACTTGGGTTGAGTGCTGTAGCTATCTTTAGAAATCTCACACTGGTACCTTCTTTGCATTTTGTCAAATCTGTAGTGAAAGTGTCCTTAAAACGAACAACATGTGCTGGGTCATCATCCAAGATTGCTATAACATGAAATATATGGCAGAATGTGGGTAAAACGGAGCAGGAAACATACAATTCTCCCCCAAGAAGTTCAGTCACAAATTTAATTAACACATTTTTTTAACGAGCATCATCAGCATGGAATCATGTCCTCTGGAATGGTGGCCGAAGCAAGGGGTACACGAATGTTTAGCATATCTGGCACGTAAATACCTTGCAATGCTGGCTACAAAAGTACCATGCAAATGCCTGTTCTCACTTTCAGGTGACGTTGTAAATAAGAAACGGGCAGCATTTACCTCCTGTAAATGTAAACAAACTAATTTGTCTTAGCAATTGGCTGAACAAGAAGTAAGACTGAGTGGACTTCTGGCTCTAAAGTTTTACATTCTTTTGTTTTTTGAGTGCAGTTTATGTAACAAAAAACAATCTACATTTGTAAGTTGCACTTTCATGATAAAGAGATTGCACTACAGTATCTGTATGAGGTGAACTGAAAAATACTATTTCTTTTGTTTATTATTTTTACAGTGCAAATATTTGTAATCAAAAATAATGAGTGAGCACTGGATATTTTGTATCCTGTGTTGTAACTGAAATCAATATGTTTGAAAATGTAGAAAAACATTCAAAATATTGAATTAATTTCAATTGGTATTATATTGTTTAAAAGTTAATTGCAATTAATTTTTTAAATCATGATTAATTTTTTTGAGTTAATCATGTGAGATAACTGTGATTAATCAACAGCCCTAGTTTTAAGATGATAAGGGAATAAAGCAGAGCTATTCTGTTGCACATTGGCTCATCCCAGGTAAGTCACATGAGCCTTTAGTCGTTAGTCTGGAAATATGAATGATTGGCTCAGACTAGAATTTTGCCCTAAAATTCCATTTTTGGAAACAGTTATCGTGTATACAGAGAAAACATGGTAATTCCTAGATATAGGAACCATTTCATGTATTTTTGATACCTAGGAGGATTAGTCAATGTTATTTACTAGTAGCCTGCAAAATTCTCTGAGTTAAAAATAACAATCACAGCCATTGAGAACGCAGATGTTTATTGTTCACTTATGGTTAAATCCTGTATTTCTTATTCAGACAAAACTCCCAGTTAGCGCAGGGGATAAACAAGGAGTGCAGAATTGGCCTCATGGGGCCCAATTCTGCATTGTCTTTCATCTTGTGTAGACATTTACATGCTTGTGCAAAGTGGCTGTCAGAAGATGCCATTCTGGTTTTTGCCCATGTTGCACAGGTGTAAATGATGGCACAAGGTGCAATGGATGGGGAATCAGGCCCATAGGGCGATAAAAACATTTTAATTGTTTTCAAGATTCAGTAACACACTTCTTGAAATTCAGCAGGAACAACCTCCAGTCTCCACTTTTGTTTAGTTGGCGGGTGCAGTGTGGAGAAGTGTTTCACAATTACAGACATTACGTTTTCTAAATAGGCTTCCAGCCATATCTGAAGTTAGCCAAAGTTGTACACTTTTTTTTTTTTTAAAGGAGAAAAAAAAATACACCTGGCCAGGAATGCTCTTAATGTTTCTCCTAATAAATCTTTCCACATCCTCTGTTGGTTACTGGATTCTATACACATTCCTTTGTTGCAATAAATTATTTCAGTTTTTGAACATGAAAGGAAGCAAGAGAGGAAAATTTAGCTTCCACTATTTTAAAGCAAGGGACTTAAAGTGTCATTGGGAGGTCCAATTTGACTGAAAAAGTAGCTTTAATAAAAGCTTTTACCAAACATACAGCCACCTTAAAGATTTTTATGATTATTTTAAAATTCCAAGGGAAAGATTTGAAAAAGAAAATCCTCTGGGGTATTTGCAACCCGCACACTGCAGCAGTGTGCTGTGTAGAGGAAGCTGAAACAAGAACCTGATTAGAAATGGAGTAGTCTATTTTTCTTTGTGTAGGAGGAAAGAAATACAAAACATAAACAGCATATTAAAAGTAATATTGATTTTTAAAATTATTTCACTCTTAATAACCTAAGCTGTAACACAGTTAAGGAAATCTGTTGGTTCCTTTTTAATATGTTTAGCCTCACAATTTCCTTTTAAAATCAATCTTTGAGAACTACTGGAACATCTGAGCTGCCATTCCAGTTCAGACCATCATTCCATCCAGTCTGGTATCCTGTCTTTGACAGTGACCAGCAGCAGATGCATTACAAGAATATGTAATACTCAGTGATAAGTCTGGGTATATTCTAATATAACTTGTTTTATTTACACACCTATACCAGTTCTGGAATGAGATGGTCAAACAGCATGCAGAACTATATCTTCTTCCCAGAATTTCAGACCAACACCAGTGCTTGGTTCCCAGGGACAAACTCTGCCTCAAGAATAGACTCTAATTAGAGCCCAAGGCAGAAAAACTTCTCCTGCTGTTTGCACAGCTCCCACTTTCCTAAAGCTGTCTCTATACAGAAACTCAAATAGCTCAAAACTAACAACACAGTATGCTTTTCCAAATGTCAAAACTAGCTTGCACACGAAGATACAGTATTGTGGTATCTGACTGTCATGGTATCTCCAGGAATATTCCTTTCTATTGCTCTTCCCTGGACCTTTTCTATTTCTGCTATATCATTTTTATATTCACAGTGGTTAACTTTTTGGAAGCCAACCCTGAATATGGTATTCATAACATTGACTTGTGGAATCATAGGACTGGAAGGGACCTCGAGAGGTCATCTAGTCCAGTCCCCTGCACTCGTGGCAGGACTAAGTGTTATCTAGAGCAGGCTAGCCTGCTCTTGAAAATCTCCAATGATGGAGATTCCACAACCTCCCTAGGCAATTTATTCCAGTGTTTAACCACCCTGACAGTTAGGAAGATTTTCCTCATGTCCAACCTAAACCACCCTTGTTACAATTTAAGCCCATTGCTTCTTCTCCCATCAAAGGTTAATGAGAACATTTTTTCTCCCGCCTCCTTGTATGCATCCGATGAAGTGAGCTGTAGCTCACGAAAGCTCATGCTCAGATAAATTGGTTAGTCTCTAAGGTGCCACAAGTACTCCTTTTCTTTTTGTAGTATCCTACTCACTCAATGCTTATAGATTAAACAAGACTAGTTCTTTTACTTAACAAAAGCCTTCAAAGTCTGATTCATATCAGAAATACCTTTATGAATTAATATGATTAAATTTCCCCAGGCTCAGCTGGCATGACCCAAAACATCTTGTCTTATCCACTGTCTACTCACAGATTAGTCACTGGGACAACAGGGCCTGTGCCCAGGAGCCCCAGACAACAGGGGCGTCTCCTGGAAAAAATCTGCCACTGCTGGAAGGCTGGAGCCCTGGCCAGCGGGGCAAGGAAGCCCCCCACGCCCTGACCTTGCTCAGCGGCAGCAGCTGCCAGATGGGGGAAGCCCCCCAGAGTGGTCCGCCATCCCCAGCAGCCCCCCATCCTGTCAGCAGCCTCAGGATGGGGGAAGTCCCTGCCCAGTAGCCCCCCGAGCCTGTCCCCAGCAGAAGCTACAGGACAGGGACCCCACCCCTGGCAGAAGCTGCAGGGCGGTAGGGCCAGCCCCTCCCCTCAGCGACCCCTGACCCCATTCCCAGCAGAAGCCGCGGGGCGGCAGGGCAAGTCCCCATGCCGGACCCACCCTCTGGTAGAAGTGCCTGGTGGATGTGGAGGCTGAAGCCCCAGCACACCAACCGTGGTCCCCTGCAGAACTGCGGGAAGTGGCAGAGGAAACCCCAGCACCTGGACCCCTATTAGGCAGCACTGGGACTGGAGGAGCTCTCACTCCCTGCTGCAGCCTCAGGGATGGGGTGTGGGGAAAGAGCCTCTCCGGCCTTGGGGCCGCAGTGGAGGGGTGGGGGCAGAAAGGAGCAAAAGGGGTTGCGGCGCTGCAGTGAGAGAGAGACCCTGGGTGGAACAGGATCAGCCCCGGGGCAGGGGCAGAAAGGGGTGGGGCTTTGGGCAGGGCCACAGGCGGAAGGGGCAAAATGGGGGCAGGGCTGCAGGCGGAAGGGGTGGGGAGAGGTACCCACGTGCACCAGCCCAGGGCCCCAGGAAACCTTAATCTGCCTTTGTCCTACACATTTCATCCAGTTGATTTAAGTGAGTCTCTTGTAGAAACCTTTTCTTGGCCGTTAAGAAAAGGATTTTTTTATTGTTGAAATGGATATACCAAGAACAAAACTTTTACCATTTAATTTTTTGGTACATTGAAAAGAAAGTACTTAAAACATTACTAACTTTATAAATAATAAATCCATACAACAAAATTTTGATTCCAAAATAAAATATCCACTTTCTGTCCATTATTAAATAGTAAAAAATTCCAAACACAGTAGTATCATATGATTATCATTCACATTCACAATGTACATGAGGTAAAGCTGTTAGGTTTAAGAGGTTTTCTGGTCTACAGGATGAGGCTGGTAAGAGATACAGGAGCGGAGTTAAAAGCGGTGTTTGGAACGTGCAATGAGATATTTCACCTGTGTGTATTTATTTAAGAAACTGGGAGGATAGTATAAAATTTATTGACACTCTCCTAACTGTTTATTCCCATACTTTAACATGTTTAGGACTTTTTCTTTAACTGGAATACTGCTTGATATGCATATATGTCATCTGAATATTAACTAGCTTAATTTAAAGCATAGCTTGAGAAATATATCTGACACCCATAAACCTGCTATCCCTGGTGAAAAATACCCGTGCAGGTATCCTCCCTGTCTCTTAAAACCACAGACCTTTTAATAAGACAGAAGTTCTCAGATTTCATTGCATTGCGACCCCCTTCTGATAACGAAGTTACTACATGATCCCAGGAGGGGAGGGGAGGGGGCTGCAGCCCAAGCCCCGCCGCCCTGAGTTGGGGGAGAGGGGGCCGCAGCCCGAGTCCCACCGCCCGGAGTGGCGGGAGAGGGGGCCGCAGCCCGAGTCCCACCGCCCGAAGTGACGGGAGAGGGGGCTGCAGCCTGAGCCCCACTGCCCCAAGTGGGGTTGGAGCTCGGGCTTCAGCTTCAGCCCTGGGTCCCAGTTAGTCTAATGCTGGACCTGGAGACCCCATTAAAATGGGGTTGCAACTCACTTTGGAGTCCCAACCCACAGTTTGAGAACCGTTGATCTAATTTGATGGCCTACCTCTCCTTAAGATGCTTCCATGCTACATTTTTATTGAAGCCACTTGCCAAAGAACCTACTGAGAAATAACATTTCAGACATAATACCAATGCAATTGTTTACCTCAGTAAGAAGATATTTAAGCAGATATTTTAGAGAGAAAAGAAAATTTTCACTTAACATCTTTAGTTTTCCTTTCAAATAATAAACAAAAAAATAATGTAGCATTTGGGTTCAAATACAAAGTACAATGTAGATGGATCACAACACAAATAGCACACAGGAGACAGACTGCAGGCAATGAACTTTCAGTCCAATCGAGTACTTCTTCACTTCAAAACTAACATTAGATCATTATTCACTATATCATAACTTGATACTTATTCTTACACTAACTACAGTGCATACAGGTATTGTCTGTCATGAGTAATGGGAAAGCCATCAACTTTTGAACTTAATGACTGTTTACAAAGTAGCAGAAAATAAAACTAAGCAGGACAATAATTCAATTTACTGATTCTTGGAAGCTTCTGGAGTTGATGGTAATACAAGAGAAAATATTGTGCAACCCCAAAGCTTCAATACTGCTTATCCTGGAAAAGTCTACATGACTTCCCTGCCCTCATTCTTTTCACGTCTCTCTAGTTTTTGTAAAAACGTTGTTATAGTAATTACGTTAAAAAACAGTTCTATGGCAAACGAAACAAAACACACCTTCCACAACAACAATAAAGGAGTGTCTTGTAAAGCCCAGTCTCCTAACGCCTGCTCTTTGTGGTTCAGACACAGGGAATGAGAGTCAGCAGAGTTTGAGGCTTTTGTTCCCCATTTACTACCCTCAGCTCTACGCACTTGGCTTCACCAACTGCACTAGCAGTCATACCAGGAGCTACCGTCCATTCCCCTTCCTGTGTTCAATAAAGTGACCTTATGCTTGAACTGGCAGCCAATTCTCCTTCTTGTATGTCACTAGTACAAAAGTATTGGCAAAAATCAGTTGTTTACAGACGTGGTCATTTAATAAAAGTGGAAGAATATTGTCTACTGTACATTTGAGGAGTCTCTGGGTGGATTCTTAGTATCGGATATTACCTATTATTAAGTGTTATGGTCGTGTATACAGGCTGCACCCAAAATCAGGATCCCACTGTGCTAGGCACTGTAAAACCATGCTATGAGCTTTTTTGGAGCAAGGACCGTTTCTTATGGATCAAAATAGACAAGACGAGGGTTGAAAAAATGGTATAAATCTGAGGCACAGTAGAGTCACTTTCTTCTCCCCCCATGAGGTATGAACGTTATCTCAACAGTGCTCCAAATCGTTAAAACCTGAGCCTGGGACAAAGCCTATGGAAACGAATGAGTCTGTTCACTGACTTCAGTGGGCATTGGGTCAGGCCATTAGGCAAGCCCAAATTCACATGGGATTTCAATACAGGTCTCCCACAGAGTCGTGCATAGTAGGGTTTCCTTCTGCATGTTAGCCCTGGTCTACACTAGGACTTTAGGTCGAATTTAGCAGCATTAAATTGATTTAACCGTGCACCCGTCCACATGACGAAGCCCTTTTTCTCGACTTAAAGGGCTCTTAAAATCAATTTCCTTACTCCACCCCCGACAATGGGATTAGCGCTGAAATCGGCCTTGCTGTGTCAAATTTGGGGTACTGTGGACGCAATTAGACGGTATTGGTCTCTGGGAGCTATCCCAGAGTGCTCCATTGTGACTGCTCTGGACAGCACTCTCAACTTAGATGCACTGGCCAGGCAGACAGGAAAAGGCCCGCAAGCTTTTGAATTTCAATTTCCTGTTTGGGCAGCATGGCAAGCTGCAGGTGACCATGCAGAGCTCATCAGCAGAGGGGACCATGATGAAGTCCCAGAATCGCAAAAGAGCTCCAGCATGGACCGAATGGGAGGTATGGGATCTGATCGCTGTACAGGTAGAGGAATCTGTGCTATCAGAACTCCGTTCCAGTTTTCGAAATGCCAAAACCTTTGTCAAAATCTCCCAGGGCATAAAGGACAGAGGCCATAACAGGGACCCGAAGCAGTGCCGCGTGAAACTTAAGGAGCTGAGGCAAGCCTACCAGAAAACCAGAGAGGCAAATGGCCGCTCCGGGTCAGAGCCCCAAACATGCCGCTTCTATGATGAGCTGCATGCCATTTTAGGGGGTTCAGCCACCACTACCCCAGCCGTGTTGTTTGACTCCTTCAATGGAGATGGAGGCAACATGGAAGCAGGTTTTGGGGACAAGGAAGATGATGATGATGAAGTTGTAGATAGCTCACAGCAAGCAAGCGGAGAAACCGGTTTTCCCGACAGCCAGGAACTGTTTCTCACCCTGGACCTGGAGCCAGTACCCCCTGAACCCACCCAAGGCTGCCTCCTGGACCCAGCAGGTGGAGAAGGGACCTCTGGTGAGTGTACCTTTTAAAATACTATACATGGTTTAAAAGCAAGCATGTGAAAGGATTACTTTGCCCTGGCATTCGCGGTTCTCCTGGATGTACTCCCAAAGCCTTTGCAAAAGGTTTCTGGGGAGGGCAGCCTTATTGCGTCCTTCATGGTAGGACACTTTACCACTCCAGGCCAGTAACACGTACTCGGGAATCATTGTAGAACAAAGCATTGCAGTGTATGTTTGCTGGCATTCAAACAACATCCGTTTTTTATCTCTCTGTGTTATCCTCAGGAGAGTGAGATATCATTCATGGTCACCTGGTTGAAATAGAGTGCTTTTCTTCAGGGGACACTCAGAGGAGCCCATTCCTGCTGGGCTGTTTGCCTGTGGCTAAACAGAAATGTTCCCCGCTGTTAGGGGAAGGTTGAGGGGGTAGCCACGCGGTGGGGGGAGGCAAAATGCGACCTTGTAACGAAAGCACATGTGCTATGTATGTAATGTTAACAGCAAGGTTTACCCTGAAAGAGTGTAGCCACTGTTTTATAAAATGTGTCTTTTTAAATACCGCTGTCCCTTTTTTTTTCTCCACCAGCTGCATGTGTTTCAATGATCACAGGATCTTCTCCTTCCCAGAGGCTAGTGAAGCTTAGAAAGAAAAAAAAACGCACTCGCGATGAAATGTTTTCCGGGCTCATGCTGTCCTCCCACACTGACAGAGCACAGACGAATGCGTGGAGGCAAATAATGTCAGAGTACAGGAAAGCACAAAATGACCGGGAGGAGAGGTGGCGGGCTGAAGAGAGTAAGTGGCGGGCTGAAGACAGGGCTGAAGCTCAAATGTGGCGGCAGCGTGATGAGAGGAGGCAGGATTCAATGCTGAGGCTGCTGGAGGACCAAACCCAGTATGCTCCAGTGTATGGTTGAGCTGCAGCAAAGGCAGCTGGAGCACAGACTGCCACTGCAGCCCCTCTGTAACCAACCGCCCTCCTCCCCAAGTTCCATAGCCTCCACACCCAGACGCCCAAGAACGCGGTGGGGGGGCCTCCGGCCAACCAGCCACTCCACCACAGAGGATTGCCCAAAAAAAGAAGGCTGTCATTCAATAAATTTTAAAGTTGTAAACTTTTAAAGTGCTGTGCTTAAAGTGCTCTATGGCATTTTCCTTCCCTCCTCCACCACCCCTCCTGGGCTACCTTGGTAGTCATCCCCCTATTTGTGTGATGAGTGAATAAAGAATGCATGAATGTGAAGCAACAATGACTTTATTGCCTCTGCAAGCCGTGATTGAAGGGAGGAGGGGCGGGTGGTTAGTTTGCAGGGAAGTAGAGTGAACCAAGGGGCGGGGGGTTTCATCAAGGAGAAACAAACAGAACTTTCACAGCGTAGCCTGGCCAGTCATGAAACTGGTTTTCAAAGCTTCTCTGATGCGTACCGTGCCCTCCTGTGCTCTTCTAACCGCCCTGGTGTCTGGCTACGCGTAACCAGCAGCCAGGCGATTTGCCTCAACCTCCCACTCCGCCATAAACGTCTCCCCCTTACTCTCACAGATATTGTGGAGCACACAGCAAGCAGTAATAACAGTGGGAATATTGGTTTTGCTGACGTCTAAGCGAGTCAGTAAACTGCGCCAGTGCGCCTTTAAACGTCCAAATGCACATTCTACCACCATTCTGCACTTGCTCAGCCTGTAGTTGAACAGCTCCTGACTACTGTCCAGGCTGCCTGTGTACGGCTTCATGAGCCATGGCATTAAGGGGTAGGCTGGGTCCCCAAGGATACATATAGGCATTTCAACATCCCCAACAGTTATTTTCTGGTCTGGGAATAAAGTCCCTTCCTGCAGCTTTTGAAACAGACCAGAGTTCCTGAAGACGCGAGCGTCATGTACCTTTCCCGGCCATCCCACGTTGATGTTGGTGAAACGTCCCTTGTGATCCACCAGAGCTTGCAGCACTATCGAAAAGTACCCCTTGTGGTTTATGTACTTGGCGGCTTGGTGCTCCGGTGCCAAGATAGGGATATGGGTTCCGTCTATGGCCCCACCACAGTTAGGGAATCCCATTGAAGCAAAGCCATCCACTATGACCTGCACATTTCCCAGGGTCACTACCCTTGATATCAGCAGATCTTTGATTGCATGGGCTACTTGCATCACAGCAGCCCCAACAGTAGATTTGCCCACTCCAAACTGATTCCCAACTGACCGGTAGCTGTCTGGCATTGCAAGCTTCCACAGGGCTATTGCCACTCGCTTCTCAACTGTGAGGGCTGCTCTCATCTTGGTATTCATGCGCTTCAGGGCAGGGGAAAGCAAGTCACAAAGTTCCATGAAAGTGCCCTTACGCATGCGAAAGTTTCGCAGCCACTGGGAATCGTCCCAGACCTGCAACACTATGCGGTCCCACCAGTCTGTGCTTGTTTCCCGAGCCCAGAATCGGCGTTCCACAGCATGAACCTGCCCCATTAGCACCATGATGCATGCATTGGCAGGGCCCATGCTTTCAGAGAAATCTGTGTCCATTTCCTGATCACTCATGTGACCGCACTGACGTCGCCTCCTCACCCGGTATCGCTTTGCCCGGTTCTGGTGCTGCATATACTGCTGGATAATGCGTGTGGTGTTTAATGTGCTCCTAATTGCCAAAGTGAGCTGAGAGGCCTCCATGCTTGCCTTGGTATGGCGTCCGCACAGAAAAAAGGCGCGGAACGATTGTCTGCCATTGCTCTGACGGAGGGAGGGGCGACTGACGACACGGCTTACAGGGTTGGCTTCAGGGAGCTAAAATCAACAAAGGTGGTGTCTTTACATCAAGGAATATTTCAGGCAGGACTTCACGGAGGGTTCCAATAAGAAATGGTGCACCTAAGTTATTGTTCTTATTGGAACAAGGAGGTTAGCCTGGCCTCTGATTGATACATGGCTAGATTTACCTCGCTGCACCTTCTCTGTGAGTGACTGCAGTGTGACCTAGAGGAATGAGTCCCCTGGACAGGGGAGGAGGCAAATGAGTACAAAACAAATCTGGTCTATTTCTTGTTTTGATCCACTCCATCTATCTTTTACATCTTTGGCTGGCAGCAGACGGTGCAGAAGGACTGCATGCCATCCACATCTCATGGCTGCTCGGCAGAAGATGGTACAGTACGACTGCTAGCCATACTCATCTCTTGCCTGCCTGGCAGAAGATGGTACAATACGACTGCTAGCAATCCTCATCTCTTGCCTGCCCGGCAGAAGATGGTACAGTACGACTGCTAGCAATCCGTATCGCCTGCCTGCTCACCGTAAGACGGTTCAATAGGACTGACTGCAGGACTAAAGAGAATGACCTGGTCAAGTCCCTCCAAATTTAGTCCCTGCGCCCATGTCTGCCCAGGCGCTCCCAGCCGACGTGGCCAGGAGCACCTCGGACACGAGGACGGCTACCAGTCGTACTGCACCGTCTGCTGCCAGAAGGCAATGGGTTGCTGCTACTGTGTAGCAAAGCCGTACCGCGTCTGCCAGCACCCAGGAGACATAGGGTGACGGTTACCTGAGCGGGCTCCATGCTTGCCGTGGTATGGCGTCTGCACAGGTAACTCAGGAAAAAAGGTGCGAAACGATTGTCTGCCCTTGCTTTCACGGAGGGAGGGAGGGAACGGGGGCCTGACGATATGTACCCAGAACCACCCGCGACAATGTTTTAACCCCATCAGGCATTGGGATCTCAACCCAGAATTCCAATGGGCGGCGGAGACTGCGGGAACTGTGGGATAGCTATCCACAGTGCAATGCTCCGGAAGTTGACTCTAGCCTCGGTACTGTGGAAGCACTCCACCGAGTTAATGCACTTAATGCACTTAGAGCATTTTCTGTGGGGACACACACACTCGAATATATAAAATCGATTTCTAAAAAACCGACTTCTATAAATTCGACCTTATTCCATAGTGTAGACATACCCTAAGTGTGGTAGACCTTCTGCTGACTGATGGACTGTGGTAGTCTGTAAATGATTTCAATGGCTTGGATGTTATGTTTTGTGGGAGGCCAAGAATGCCTCTCAGACCCACCACATACACGCATTCAGAGAAACCTGCTACTCATTCCTGGCCTCCCACTACACATAAACACCCCAGTCATTCAAATCATTTACAGACTACTACAGTACCACTGGCCCCATCAGACGCCTGCGTTACTGTATGGCTCATGTAAGGAAGTTCCTGACACATGGAGCTAGCAGCGCAGTGAAATCTGCTTAACACAGTCCGAGGCAGTTCCCCTTTATAGGTAAAACCATGTGTAAAGTACATCAGAGATCAGCATTACTTGATGACTGTAGCTCTCCCTACTAGACAGAAAGAGAGAGCCAGCGGAACATAGGATGGAGAAAGTGGGAAGAAGTGGGGAAAGAGAGAGAGATTGCCAGAGAAAGAAGAAAATGTAGAGGCAACAGAAGTGTTCTAATATTGTTTTACTCAGACAGTATTTTGAAAAAAGGTGAACAAAACTTACATTTTGGTACCCAAGCAGACTGCCAAAAAATAAAACATTTCCCCCCATTCCTGCTAAGTAATCTAAGGAGATTTGGGAGATATCAAGGGGAGAGTTATTTTATTTTTAAAAATCCTGGGACTGAGAGAGAGAAATATTCCTACTTCCTACTTATTTTCTAGTGGCCAGGATGATATTGACTCCCACTCCCACATTATTTAAAATCAACTGGGGATCTTTTCTATGTAACCAAACTAGCCAGTATGTTCTCTAATATATTATTTAATTTCATATTCACCATCTTTCAGCTTGTTCTAAACAATTATTTCTGTTACTGAGTGAGGTCACAAAGATGCTATTGTGATAGTCAAATACACTCTATAGTAACAACAGGCTAATATACAAGGAGTGAACAGACATATATGAACTCACACTTCTTAAGCAGGTACTGTTCCTAGATTCTACAGGAGAAGGGACCACTGTGATCATCTAGTCTGACCTCTTGTACAACACAGGCCATAGAACATCCCCAAAAGAATTCCTGGAGCAGATCTTTTAGAAAAAAAAATCCAATCATAATTTAAAAATTGTCAGTAAGGGAGAATCCACCACTACCTTTGGTAAATTGTTCCAATGGTTAATGACTCTCACCATAAAAAATTTGAGACTTATTTCCAGTCTGAATTTGTCTACTTTCAACTTTCAGCCATCGGGTCATACTATACCTTTCTCAGCTAGACTGAAGAGCCCATTATTAAATATTTGTTCCCATGTAGGTAATATAGACTGAAATCAAGTCACCCCTTAACCTTCTCTTTGTTAAGCTAAACAGCTCCTTCAGTCTATCACTATAAGGCGTGTTTTCTAGTACTTTAATGATTCTCATGACTTTTCTCTGAACCAGCTCCAATTTATCAATACCCTTCTTGAATTGTGGGCACCAAAACTGAACACAGTATTCCAGAAGTGGTCACAACAGTGTCCAATACAGAAGTAAAACAATCTCTCTAGTCCTATTCAAGATTCCTATTTATGTATCCCAGAACCCATTAGCTCTTTTGGCCACAACTCACCCTGGGAGCTCATGTTTAGCTGATTATCCACCACAACCCCCAATTCTTTTTTTCATTTACATTTAGCCATATTAAAATGCATATTGTTCATTTTTGCAAAGTATACCAAGCAATCCAGAGCGCCCTAAATCAGTGACCTGTCCTTTTCATTATTTACCACTCCCGCAATTTTTGTATCATCCACACACAAAAAATCAGTGATGGGTTTATATTTTCTTCCAGGTCATTGATAAAAATGTTAAATAGAGTAGGGCCAAGAACCAATCCTTGCAGGACCCCACTGAAAACAAATCTGCTAGATGATGATTCCCCATTTACAGTTACATATGAGACTATCAATTAAGCCAGTTTTTAATCCATGTTAACTTTATATCGGTCTAGATTTTTCATCGAAATGTTGTGTAATCAAGTCAAATGCATCATAGATGTCTAAGTATACTACATCAACACTATTACCTTGTAATAATAATCAATCCCTTGTTCTTATATCTACTGTAGAAGGATCCTTATAAAGACTTGTCATTAGGAAATGCTATACAAATAGGAAAATTAAATTTTTAGACCAATTTGTAAGAAAACCATAACTTGCGTAATGCGTGCAAAATGCCAAAATATGGAACAGTAGTCTTCTAATGTAAATGGAGTAGAATTGTACTTGGGAGTCAGGGTCCCAATGTAGGAGGGTACCTAAATAAAGGAGTTCAGACTAGATGATCACAATGATCCCTTCTGGCCTTATAATCTATGAATGAAAAGGCATTTTCAGGTTATGGTGATTATAACAGAAACAAATTGTATCAATTGTAGCAATTTTGAATACATCAGTTTGATTTTTCACTTTCATTTTCATACAAACACTGAAAATGTAGGTTGTTCTGTCATCAGTTTCAAGAAAATTTGACCACACTGGAGTGCAAACAACTAGGATCAAGTTGCTAAAACAAAAAAGTACAGACCATGAAACGCTTCAGTTGTTGTGGATGACAGACTCTGGCATATGAAGGTATAAGCTCTGGTTTATACTGAAAAATGATGAACATTTGTTTTGTGATCTTCATATTATCAGCAATATGCAGGAAAGCTGAGCAACATTTAGTTATTATTATTATTATTGTACCAAAATGGAAAGGTGTTTGTTGAGAGGGAGCCATGCATTAGAATCTCCTGTGGGGCACTGAAAAACAGTGCAGAGGAAATGTTAGCATTTTTTCCATTCCCTCAGCCTAATGCAAACTTCTTTGGTTTCCTGAATGTACTGATTTCATAAAGAATAATCTAAATGTTAAAACAGAACTCCTTCCCCTCCAAAAATAGAAAGGAAAAGAAGGCTACAAAACTTGTATACATTTTAATTTACTTATTTCTGATTAGTTGTTAAAATCTACATTAAATACAGCTCCTATCGGCTGTAAGTAATTTGAAATACTAGCATAAGGTCGCAATAATTACTTAATTGATTAGAAACATTCCCCTTGATTGTAGGTAATTTGTTTAAGATGGTTCACAGGAAATGCTGTAACAAAACAAAATGAAAAAATCTCCTCCGGGGAGAATAATAAACTGAACACAAGAGACTCTGAGGGGCAAACCATACGTGAGTGCATTCTCTGGGCTATTGTTTACGTTGCCCTTTGCTGTTTTGCTCAATCATTTTGGGCAACAATGCCAGATTAGTAGTTTAGAGGCCAGATTCCAATCTCAGTTACACCAGAGTTGCCATCAACAGAGTTACTCTGGTATTACACTGAGAATGGGTCTGACCCCAAGTCCTCAATTACACGCACACGCTTGCTGCACACTACACTATGTGCTCTAATTTCCTGTGGTGTTGATTGCTCTCTCATGATGTCAAGATCAAGGTTTGGAGCAGCCCAAGGTTCACTGTGTGCTTGTGTGCAGAAAACAATGAGACGTGGGCAGTTGCAGCACACAGTATATTCTACGCTGCAGCTGGAAGCAAGCCTTCCAGCCCAGGGGGACAGACTTGTGCCAGTGGTGCTTGAGCTAGCGAGCTAAAAATAGAGGTAGATGTTGCTGCTCGGGCTATCAAGCCCACCTGACCTCTGAGCTCAGGTGGCTAGCCTGAATCTCTGCTGGAGACGCAATGTCCACACGATTCCTTTTATCCCAGCTGCAGTGCAGAGATACCACAGGGGCTCACTGTTAAGGGGTTGGTGCTACAAGATGCCCTACACAGATAGCTTCAATGGGAGTTGACTTCCCTCAGCACAGTTCTCTGCACTTTGCAGCATCAGGCCCTAATGTAAAAAGGGACAGCCCAGTGAACAAGTCATGAAACCTTCATACTTTAATTGCATTTTGAAGTCAATGGAGCTACTTTGACTTACACCAGCCGAATTGCAGCTTAATATTTAAAATTAAACATCTAGCCAAGTAACTTTCATCTTATCATTCACATCCCACTTTAATGATAATATAAAAGTATGAAGCACCATATATTTATTTTAAATTTTGAAAAAGTATGAAAAAATAAGCTCCAGTTACCAGTATTTGCTATAAGATATAATATCTGATTATTGCCATGTTTGTAGTCTCTAATACCACCATGTTAGCTAGCAAACAAAAGAAAAGAGAGAGGAATTAAAAAGGCATATAGCATATTTGGTTTAGGTTAGTGTTTCTGTGGCACCTCACACTTTGTCGTACAGCCGTTCCCTCCCATCCTACCAACAGGAACAGTCAAGGACATACAGTATTATGGCTCCACCACTGGAAAGCAAGTAAGCAAAAGAATCAAGACAATAAAGGCAAAGTCAAGAGCTGTATGTAGGGCCTAAGGATGGCCAACTTTCCAACAGAATGAGAAAACTTCCAGAGTGATGAAGAAGTTAATGAGTTGAGAAATGGGATAAAGAGATGTAAAGATGTAAGGTGGTACCTCTTCACAAGAGGAAAGGGGATGTTGAATGGAAGAAGGGAGAACTACAATGAAAGAAATTAACAGTAAGTAATCTTCCTGTCTGTAAAAAGAAAAGGAGTACTTGTGGCACCTTAGAGACTAACCAATTTATTTGAGCATGAGCTTTCGTGAGCTACAGCTCACTTCATCGGATGCATACCGTGGAAACTGCAGCAGATATTATATACACAGAGATCATAAAACAATACCTCCTCCCACCCCACTGTCCTGCTGGTAATAGCTTATCTAAAGTGATCATCAAGTTGGGCCATTTCCAGCACAAATCCAGGTTTTCTCTCTCTTATACCAACAGGATGCTAATTTTAAAATTTATTAATATTATGGTAGTGCTGAGAGACTCTGATTGTACTTAGGGCCCCATTGTGGTAGACATTGTACAAACAGCGATAGACACAATCCCTGCCCCAAAGAGCTTACATCCCAAGATGTGCATTGAATGTAGATAGCGAGAAGGGGCCTGCCTTTACTGTGAGAGTTGAATAACTCTGTGACCAGAGGTGGCATCCACCAATGTAGATAGATCCAAATGATAGAAACTGGGGGTGGGGAATGACTACACTGCAGCCTTACACACTTTGGAAGTCAAAGGTCTCATGTCACATGTGGCCCAGGGAGCTACGACCTCTTTGGCAGAATGATATTTGACCATCTATGAATGCAGGCCTTTACTTCTCATAGGTAAGTAAGATGCAATCCTTTTCTCATCTGGTATTCCTCGAAACAGACTGACTGCATAATGTTTCTGAGCTCTTGTGAACAAGAAAGAACTTCAATACATGTTTAATCCTCTAGAAAGGGTACAGAGAATAACAGCTTTGTTGATGAATTCCATGTTCATCTTCCTGATGAATTCTGGCAGGAGAGGGAAGTCCACATTTTCAGGAAAGAACTGAAGATTCAGGCATGTGTATGTAACAAAGTTCATTTCTCTCACCCATCTAGTGATGTCACAGAAACTAAAAAAGGTCCACGTCTGAAGACAGTGGTTTGAGGGGACCTCTCCGAGGGATCTGAAGAGTAAACCTGTGAGCACTTGCAAAATGAGAAACAGGTCTCATTGAGGAATCACTGGATGATGTCAGACTCTCAAACAAAATAAACGAACGAGATCTCTGGGATACCAACATCACTGCTCCCAGTATGACTCCTTGTAAGTAATCTTATTGTGATTGTTACATAACACTCCTGGATCCCTTTTCTGTGTTCTAAGCTAAAGTATTTGAGGCTGGCAGAGTATGTTTCCATATGGTACCGTATCTCTGACTTGAACATCACATGGATAGTATGCAAACAAATATACGATAGCCACGGTATAATAGCTGCTTGCAAATTAAGTGATTAAAAATAGCATTTCAAACATCCTTAAATTTAAAAGGTCAAATATCCTTTTTTGAGAATAATAAATTTTATTATCCTTAAGGGGAAAAATATCCTTATTTTTACATTCAAGTTCTCTTCTAGACTGTGTTAGTTCAGTCAGATAAATATGGATGTCACTGATGTTCTCTTAACTAAAACCTATAGTTTGTCAAGATGGGTAGTTCATATCTTTCTGCCAGCTAATATCAATCATCAATCCAAACCCATTAACACAATAGTCTGTTCCTATACAAACACCCACACTCAAACTAAAATTAACTTCAAAAGATGAAACACTTGTAAAATAACCAGGACTTTTCTAAAAAGCTAGAGCTATTTGAAATGACAGATTAAAGAAAAAGGTAATGAAGAACCAATTATAAAAATTAAAGGAACAACAAACTAATTTTGCATTAACGGTTTAAGGATGAATTAACTGCACTCAATAATTACAGTATTTTAATAAAAATGAAAACAGATGAGTAGTTCATGACTTATGAAGGCATCCACAACTCTTTGTTAACATTATTACTCAATACTAACCTACACCTTCATCTATGTTATACGTTAATCTGGATAATAAAAGCAGCAAAAATGCCTACCCCTGGGAAGTTTCCACGCTGCACAGTCTTTAACTACTATTTAATTGTTACCACAGTCTCCTTTCAAAATATCTTCAAAACCCCAGTCACTTTCCTATGGATACTTGCAGTTTTATATGTCCCCAAAGACCAAAACTTTCCTGCAATAGGAATTCAAATAAGGAAATGATTCTTAGAAAAATCAAAACACATTTCCCATTATTATGATTAAAACAAGTTCTATTATAAGAGTGAAATTCACTCAAGCACTGAGTGCCTCACAGCATTTAGCATTTGGTTTGATCCAAAGTCATTTGAAATCAATGGGAACCAAAGACTTCCACTGATTTGAATGAGTGTTGGCTCAGACCCTCTGTGAGCAGCTCTACCACCTACATGAATTGTGGAAGGTCACCCCACGCCAGCCTCAAAGCTACTGAAGCTATTCTTATACAGATCCAATGGCCCTAACTCCAGCCATAAAAGAGCAGTGGCCAATATTTTAACCCGGGGTGGGCAAACTTTTTGACCTGAAGGCCACATCTGGGTATGGAAATTGTATGGCGGGCCATGAATGTGCGTGAAATTGGGGTTGGGGTGTGGGAGTGGGTGAGGGCTCTGGCTGGGGGTGCAGGCTCTGGGGTGGAACCAGAAATGAGGAGTTCAGGATGCAGGAGGGGGCTCCGGGCTGGGGCTGAGGGTTGGAGTGCAGAGGGTGGTGAGGGCTCTGCTGGAGGTGCAGATTCTGGGCTGAGTCTGGGGAGTTCAGGGTGCAGGAGGGGGCTCTGGGCTGGGACCAAGGAGTTCAGAGTGTGGGAGGGGGCTCCGGGATGGGGCAGGGTATTGGGGCATGGGGGTGTGTGAGGGCTCTGGCTGGGGGTGTAGGCTCTGGGGTGGGGCTGGGGATGAGGGGTGCAGGAGGGTGCTCCGGGCTGTGATCAAAGGGCAGGATGGGGATATGGGCTGGGGCAGGGGATTGGGGCGCAGAAGAGGTCAGGGGTGCAGGCTCCAGGCAGTGCTTACCTCAAGCAGTTCCCAAAAGCAGCACCATGTCCCCTCTCTGGCTCCTACGTGGAGGCGCGGCCAGGTGGCTCGGCGTGGCTGCCCCGTCTGCAGGCACCATCTTGCAGCTCCCATTGGCTGCAGTTCCCGGCCAATGGGAGCTGCGGGGGTGGCGATTCAGGCAGGGGCAGCATGCGGAGCCCCCTGGCTGCCCCTATGCTGGGCAAGCCCCAGACGCCGCTCCCCAGCGGGAGCTTGAGGGCTGGATTAAATCAGCTGGCAGGCCAGATGTGGTCCACGGGCTGTAGTGTACCCACCCCTGTTCTACCCATAAGCTGGAAGAATTGCCAGGAAGAGGTTGCGTTTTTTGCCCTACAGCCTGACTGCAGGTTGGTGGGGGTGACTTCCCCCTCAGATTCCTCTCTCCTTCCACAGAGTTTCCCACACAATGTTCAGTTACTTGGGTGTGGTGCAAGGAGTGAGTTGGACTCTAAATAAACACTGTCTAACTCCCTTATGACATATTTTGGATGTTTCTTAAAAATAAAGATGAACTGAACATAAAATTGCAAATAGGCGCACAAATAATGTATAAGATTCAACCTATTTCTTGAGGTTATTTGCTGGCTATAACTGTCAAAAATGAAAGAGTAAGCAAAATCCTCTATTTTCCCCATTTCCTGGCAATTTTCTACATTACAGAAATGAGACACAATTTTTAGACCCGTGGAAAAAGTTTAAGTTGTACCCTTTAATACAAATTGTGTTACAATTACAGATGTGTGAATGACCTATTTTTCAGTTCAGTGGCAATTCTGAAAAATGAAAACAAAAATGGTCCAACCTGTATCAAAAAAGCTGAAAAATGTCAGCAAATCAAAAAAGTCAACAAATTTAGTTTCAAGTCAAATGGAATATTTCATTCAATCTACAATGAACTGCTTTGATTTGTTGCCACACACTCTTTAACATAAAAGCAAAGGAAATGATGAGCTAGACTCACACAAAGGGAGGAGGAGGAAGTAGTGGTGAATAATGAGCCAGAGAAAGCAAGTAAGAGTGACTCTATAGCCAGGTGATTAGGGCACTCCCTGGGAGGTGAGAAGATCCAAGTTCATGTCCCTGTTCCACAAACTATTTTTTATACCCAGTGGAACAGATTCAGCACGAGAGATTGAGAAAGATGCACAACACAATTTCCCGCAGCCTAGTGGCTAGGGTACTCTCCTGCACTTGGAGAGATCCCTGTTCAAATCCCTACTCCACACTAGGCAGAGCAGGGAATAAACTTGGGTCTCCCACATCACAGGTGAATGCCCTAACCACTGGATCAACAGTTGAAAGGCAAGCAATGGGACCACCTCTTTTTCCTCCTGCAGATATTCTAAATATTCCCTGCCTCCCCCTCAAAAAAACCCAAAAAAACAAACAAAAAAAAAAAACCCAAACAATTTGGCCAAAACTATTCAGCAAATTAATGTCAAATTTGCAAATAGTTTTGAATTAACTGAAACTGCATTTTTCGGCAAATAAACTATTTGTCTGAGAAATTTCACACAGTTGGGCATTTCAGGGTGATAACATTGCTGGCTTTTGGGCTGATTTTCACAGCAACAGAAGTTGCCACTTATTTATTTAGGTGTCTAACTCTGGATTTAGGTGATAGTCAAGGATGAATATTCTTGTGCTAACGTTTAAAGGGCTGTTTTTACCTCTTCTTTGATATTTACTCTCACTCATCTTTTTTCAAGTTTAGCTTTAAGCTTCCACTTTAACAATTACTCTTAAATGCAATATTTTTGACAGTCTAAGGACTCTACGTTATCCACCCTCTCAGCCTGTATTGATAGTGAGAATTTATAGTTTGTCTATATGATTTTCAGCCAGGCCCCAAAAACCAAAAAGCATTCTGTGGGCAAAAAGAGCAATCTGGAGTACAACTTCATTTCCACAAACTCCCTTCCTGACTCAAAACTCTCCTTCATCTGCAGTAAATCTCACTCCCCTATGTCCGTAATCTTGACCTCATTTTACACCCTCAACTCTCCTCCTAGTTCTGTAAATCTGCTGCCTATCTAATAATTATTACTATGTCTATAACATTGCTATGTACACATCATACCCATCATCAAACAATTCATTGTTGCATTTCTCCATTCCCTTCAAGATCCAATTCCAAAACACCCACCACCTTTTATTTTAAGCCCACAATGGACTAGTTCCTGCCTGCAGGTGGGCTTTGTAAACATATATATTTGCTCTCTCTGTTCCCCTCCCCGCCCATCTATCAATGGTTTCCACGTGGCTTTTTCTTCAACACAGCCTCCTTATTACTGATGCAAAACACTTTCTGTATACTTCTACCTTAACTCTCCATCTCAGTTCAAACCTCAGCTGAAAAAGTAGCTTTTCTTTCTTGCCTAAGCCTCACTTCTCTCTTATTGTGTTATTTATTACTGTAATTTCATTACTGAACTCTGCAAATCACTTCTTTCATACAAAGTATATGCATGACATTACACAAATTAAAATTCTACTGTAAAATCTTTGCTTTCTTCCACTCCCTGAAGGTTTTGGAGGTTTTCCGAGACTGAGTCCTCACCCTTTCCCAACCTCCTTAACAATCGACTAGCAATATTCTTCCCAGAGGACCACATCTGGTGTCTCCCTCAGAACTGGGGACTTTTAATTCTTGTTTTCCTTCAAAAAAGCGGAACCACAAATTTTCCAGATTCAGATTTGTTTTAAATAAGTAGAATCATGCCCTTTAAATAGCAAGTGAAGTAATTCTTACTGGCAGTACTGATCCAGTATATCACCAAGGATACTAGCTAATCGGACTGTGGCAGATTAAAGATCAAAGGTGGCAATCTTTTTAATTACTTATTTTCCCAAATAAATACAAAATCATAATATCTAGAAATTGTTCAAACAACTTTGGATTTCTATGCTGCTGAAACACACAACCCTACATTTTATTCTGGGGTCATTTTATGACCAGTCCCACAATTCTATAGAGGAAATTCAAGCATGAATCATTTTATTTAACCACAATGAAAAATAAAAAGTAGTTCCACCAGCTTTTTATAAAAGGGCTGTTTACATTCATGTATCATAAACTTCAATGAGGAACAATTTAAATAAAACTGTCATTGTCCTTAAAATAAAAACAAATTAAAAATGTTTTCAGACACCAAAACACAAACAAAAGAAAAAGAAAATGTCACTTTTTAATTGCACAGAGACATTTACCAAAGCAAATGTAGCTTCAGGGCAAATTCTTCTTTTCTTAAGTATTGTTAGTTTAATAAAATACATGCCATCTCATTGGAACTCTCTTTGGAAGCTCAGTATTTTAAACAGTTTTTATAAGAAGCTTTGTTTTTACAGCTATTATTATCATGGGGTAGGTGGAAGTGGAAGCCAACTATAGTCGTGTAACCCATATTCTGCAGTCTGCAAACACTCAACACTCCAGAACCAAGTCAATCAAAAGAAACAATCCCTTAATATGGATTTACTTGCTAATGGTTCTGAGGGAGCCATCACAGACAACTGCATCAACGATCTACAATTTTGAAGGACCTGGTATAGGCATGTAATACACAATATTGCTCACTGAGGCTATTAACATCTACTGTGTCAATAATATACATTTTAAGTGATTAAATTCATAGTTACACAATAGATAGTATTTAAGGCATAATAAGTCATGACAGGCAGTGTATTTCAAGGCACTTGTAACGTGCCTCAGGGAGCATTATAAGGCATGAGACTAATACCTAGTGAGTTTAACCACCCAAGAAGTGCTGTGAGTCTTGAACTGAAGTATCTGGATTGTATTACCATTATAAAATAAAAAACAAACATGAAAACAGGACCACATATTTAACAGGCATCATGTATTTGGGAATAACATAATTAATAGTCAGTCTCAGAGCACTCATTTTATACAGAGCTCTGAAACTATTTTATAATGACAATTGCAGTCTATCAGATCAGTTCCTGTTTCTTAACCTACTAGAGAAACAAAAACACAATTCAGACAGAAACAAATGTAAAAGATATTAAGGTTTCTTAACCAATATTATGAAGTACAGGTGTTGTGAGATTCCTCCAGTACATGATACATGCTGCAATACCTGGGCTTTCATTGGGCATTTAAAGGTGATATGTTAGCCTTCACTCTGAATTTTCTGGTGTGTGTGTTAACTTTATGCTTGTGACATTGTTTCCAATAGGCTTTTGTGTGTGTACATATGTGTTATGAGCAAATAAAAATTAAAAACTTGAAATCAGGATTGTAAACCGGTCAAATTAATACATTAAAATAGTGTTAATTCATGTCAAAAGGCTCACATATCATGTGAGTTCATATCAAAAGGGTCAAAATTCATGACCTCTATATGTACACACCCATAAGAATAATCCTAAAATTCCTTGCATTTAGGGGAGGTTTAAATATGCAAACTGTGTGCTGAACTTCATGCTTTATAGTTACAGTATATGAAACGTTATTTGTGAGACTAAGTCTATTCTGGATTTGGTTCCTCCTTTTACCCAAAAAGTAGATAATTATCACAGCCTGTTTTCTTCATCAGGTAAAATAAACTTAAATTAAAACAATGTCACTTATGTTTATATCCTGTCTGAGGTCACAGAAATGAAGTTTGTAATTTTGAACCCAGAGTATAAAAACTTACACAGATTGCAAAAGCCTTGCAACGCCCCAGTCAACCATGTTGTGACAAATCAGTTTCCACATGAAAAGCCACAAACATTTCTTACTTCAGTGCTAACCTATCATGAAAAAATATCTCCATGCTTTTTAAAACCTTGGCTATGAAAATAACGATCAGTTTATCTCTAAGGCATGAGAGTGTCATTTGTCAAATGTATGCACTTATCATTTTATTGTGACCTTTAAAACACTCTTTACAATGTTTAGAACTCATCTCTTCAGTTGCCCGGTAAAACAATCTATATTCCAGCTCCAAACATGGGTTATCAAAGGGAGGCACACGTAAGCATGTGCCTGTCCAAAATGTGATTTGTTCACCATTTTTGTAAATTCTCTACTCTGCTCACTCGCTGCTTCTCCAAAATGAGGGTATTCTCTTTTGCTTGTCTTAACTCCTATGCCATTCTGGGTTGTGAGATCAGATGTAAAGTAGAGAGGCCAGAACAACAGAAGTTGTACAGTTTGCACCAGTGAATTGTAGAAACCAGTTTATGGAGCTAAATTATCCATAGGTTCTGTGTGGAACATTCAAATGTGAGAAATTTGGCGGGCTTGCAATTAAACATATGTTATCTATCCTGACAGGAGTTGAAAGTTATAGTGGAAAATTATTGCCTCACAGGATATATATCACTATTATCTGACAGTAAAAGACAACTACTGACTGCGAGGGATATGTGTGCATATGCGTGCAACTACTTTATAACTTGTATATAGGGTACTTTTCAGTACTAAGTGTATTTGCACACAACAAACATTATTTCAGAAGGGTTCATTTGTTCCTGAAGTGTATTCTGTATGTGTAATCCCAATTGCTCATTTACTAGCAAGCAACTGTAGTGTTATAGACAGAGAATTATGATTTTTGGTGGATATAAAAAGGAATGTATTGACATTTAAGGAACAAAGATCCTGCACAAATCCTTTGGAACAAAAAACTTGAGATGAGAACTACATGAAAAATACTATACACAGAACCGTTTCTAAATAAAATGTTTTTCCAAGTTTTCCATAAAGCATCAGCAGCTCACAGGGACATGCCAGCCATGTTAAACTTTTAATCACACATCGTGAGTTTGGACCTGAATGGATCTAAATAGCTCAAAGTCAGGAAGAAGGGAAAGAGAGAAGCAGCTGAGAACCTACAACTAGTCACGATTCCTGGATTTTTTTGCGTCAGATCAGGTTAGAACAACCTGGGGGCTGCTCTAATTTGCATAATCTGACAACAATCCCCTATTGACTACATATCAGATAGGAATAACCACAGTGCAGAACTTTCAATCTACTCATCGTCCTTGCCTCCTAAGCCAGGAGGATTTGGGGAAGAAGGCTGAGGAGCCATCTCTGCTGGTGCCATGCCCACTAGGGAGTCCCCCACACCACGGGAAGCCAAACAGGGAGCAAGTGTATGGTTTCTGTTCCCTTTGCACCACCTGAGCTACACAGATGGAGCAAATGGTGCAGGAAATCTGCCCCAGAATACTGACCCTTTGGACCTTATTGAAATAATGTTTGGCGCTCAGAGCAGAGGTGTCTCATCTTTCCAGTTTATGCTATACACAGCACCAGGGATTAAGCGAATGGCCAAGAGGTAGGGAGAGAAGAAAGAATGGAGAGTGACCTGAGACTGAGGGCACGTCTTCACTGGCAATATTACAGCACTGCCGCAGCAGCGCTTTAACGTGGCTGGTGTAGTCGCGGCAGAGCACTGGGAGAGAAAAACCACCTCCATGAGGGAAGTAGCTACCAGCGCTGGGAGCTGGTGCACTGTCTACACTGGCACTTTACAGCGCTGAAAATTGCAGCCCTCAGGGAAGTGTTTTTTCACACCCCTGAGCGAGAATTTTTCAGCGCTGTAAAGTGCCGGTGTAGACAAGCCCTCAGTTCTCCTATTGTTGACTGACCGGCTAGCTGTTCCAGCTTTGTTTCCTCTATTTTTCTTTTAAGTTGCATGTCTGTGTTTGTCCCTGTAATAATGGTTGTAATTATGGTAACTACTTTTAATTGAGGAGGATTTGCTTGAAATGACACTGTGAAAAGCAGAGAACTTGGTTATTCAGGTGAGGTTTTAACATCACAATAAGCTGTGCACAGCGCATATCAAAAAGCACTATTTGCTCCATGTTATGATTTCAAATACAGTCAACCAACATGACAAGACTCATATGCCATCTATCCATTATAAAACTAGCGAATGAAAAGACAGCACATAAAACAGAAACTAAAATTCACTCATAAGATCATTCAAAAGTCATCTGACAAATGTATACAAGACTAACCCCCTATTTCTGATGCTTCTACTGCCACTTTGCCAGGAGACATCTGTTCTATCTATTACATCAACCATAGGGCCTGTGCATTCTTTTTTTTTTTTTTTTAAGGGGGATTTTGCACTATTGTTATACCTTCATGTGAAGGCCTTCCTGAGCCTAAAATAGGGAGCTTCATTTTATCCTTTGCAATGGCAAAGTAAAGATCCATAAAAAAAAATATGAATTGATAACTGAAGGTTGGTCTGCGCTTAAAAGTTATATCGGCATAGCCATGTCGGGTGCGAGTGTGAAAAAAACCCACAGCCCTGAATGACACAGCAATGACAACAAACCTCCAGTGTAGATACAGCTATGTTGATGGAAGAGCCCTTCTGTTAATGTAACTAACTTCATTCAGAGAGGTGGTGCTAATATATCAAAAGAAAAACTCCTCTATTGGTGTAGGCTGGCTACACTAGAGGGGTGTGCTAACACCGCTGTGCTCCATCGTGCAGACAGAGCCTGTGGCTGGTGAGTTTAGCAAGGACAAAAAATAAAGACTTGAATCCTGTATGTTGAGAAACCCAAACCAACAAATAGATAAACCTTTAAACCAGTTAAATCGTTGACAAGGAGAATGGTGTGTGGGGATACAGAATATCCATGTAATTTGGATAAAATGGAAATTCTAATATTGCATTTCTTAGAGGAAATGCATGCTCTAATGTGCTTAAACTGGAAAAGCTACAGGATCTGATGGTTTTAAATATTTCAGACACTTCCCTTTTTTGTCCAATTCCATTTCTTTGTTTTAAGTTGCATAATTCTGCACCACTTAGTGGGCATGGAACTCTTTCTGTGCATCTTTACAAGAAAAGGTGAAGGTATGGCTTCAGTGAAAATAGATCGTTTATGCAGAAAATATGAGCATCATACTTTTGCACCATTACTGGAGCTCCTCCAATGAAACTTATCCTTTATGTCTGAGTTTCTATTCATTTCCAATAAAACATCTGTTATACCAGTCACGTGAGGCATAATGAATTGCCTTCGGCTATGGAAACTATATGCACCTATCATTTTCACTTTTTTATTGGTTATTATGTGAGCAGGAGCAAATTCAAACAACTTTGCAACAACCAACCATTGGTTGATACCTAACCATTTGATAGCCAACCATTGTTAAAATAATAAATAAGGTGCCCATAAGCAGCTTTGGGTAAAGTTGTAATGGTGTATGATCATTTATATCATTAACATGGCCATTGTTAGACAACTGAAACGTATTGATGGAAAAGTTACAATCTATCAAATATGATTATTTGTATGCTAGTATCATCTTTGTATCTGAAGTTATGAATAGTGACTATGTACCAGAATTTCAAATGTGTTTGCTCCTGGGGTAACACTCCCAAGGTAATTTACATCCAGTCTGGCCAGCATATTTGTGAATGAACTATTCAAGTTGATGGCCCATGAAAGAATACTTAGCTCTCAAATGGGTCATAGAAGAAGCTTGTCCCCATCCAGTGAGTCTTCCTCTGGCCACTTTAGCCAAAATGGCTACTCCTATGAGTCATCAAAGCATGAAGGGCCCGTAACTTGCTCATGTGTCCCTGGACTCCATCTTGTGCCTGTAATTTTCCACAAACTAAGACAGAGAGCAATCCCTCCATATGTGAAAAAGTATACAAGTTCCTGAAGCATCTCCATTTTGCCTCTTTCCTGATCTGATCTCTGGGCTATGGACTTAGACCAACGGACTGAGGACCTTCCAATCTTTTTGGAAGTTACCAGAGACTTTACAGCCAGCAGTTTATTCCATCACTACTACAAACCTGATCCAAGAACTTTGTAATGATGGTATGTATATGATTTCTTTGATGATTTTAGCTCTCTCCTCCATCTTTTCTTGTCTAAATAAACCTTTAGATATTAGATACGAAAGCATTGGCAACAACATGATTATTGGGCAAGAGCTGAGCTATACAGTGACCTGGCTATGTGGGTGATCTCTTGGGATTAGAAAGACCCTTTGTTTGATTAAATTGGCTTTAAATAACCACACATTGTAAGTCGAGGTGGCTGAGTGGTGAAATGAGTGCTGGAATGCCAAAGGAGACTGCATTTTTTACTTTTTGTTAACCAGTGTGGCGAGACAGAAGTTTCCTTTTACTACTGGCTAGGTATATCTTATGATAGAATAACCACCAGTTTGGGGTGAGTTTGTCCTATTTCTCAGCAGTTTGTCCTGAATCTGGTATTCTCCGCTGCGATCCACTGAGGCACGGTGACTGACGTGCAGACATTTTCTTAGAGCTCTACAACCAAAATGGTCTTCTCACATTTAATCTGCTACATACAAGGCTTGTGTACTCTGCAATTATGAGTAAATTCTGCAACAAGGCCTCTCTGGTTTCTGAAACACTCCAGTGTAGAGCTGGCCAGAAAACAAGAATTCTGTTTCACAAAAAAAGAGGTCTCTTTTACACTGGGATGAACCAGACACCTTTGAAAAAATTTTGAGAAATTTTTTTTCAGAAAAATTTGAGAGACTTTATAGCCTGGGGGTGATAAGGCACTGACCTACTCTCAGGTTATTGGCTATTCTGGGGTCTCTCTCTTATTTTGACAAGAATCTCCATCCTAGACCATCCATCCATTGCAACAAAAGTTATGTTTCCGCAAACCAGTGTGTTTCCACATACTGATATTTCAACGAATTTGCACTTTCCAACAAAACATTTTATTGAACAATTCCCACCCAGCTCTATTCTAGGGTGTCAAACTGGAAATTTTACAGTTCTTGAAATTCATTGTGGGTGCGGGCATGTGGGATTTGAATGACAGAGTTGAGGCAAAGTGGAAGTAAAGATTGAGTAAAGATTTACTATTGAGTAAAGATGCTTTGTTGAGGGATTTGGGTACAGATTGAGCAAGAACACATTTGTTCAATAACAGTATAGTCTTTCCTTCATTGAGTGGGTGAGACAGGTGTGGCTTGTGACCAGAATATACACATGTGGTTACAGCTAATACAACAGAAACATTGTTCAGAGTTCTATTGTTTTTTATGTTAAAATGAACCTTCAAGTAAACATGTCTGGTAGTTTCCAGGTGTACAACATACAATGGGATTTATTTACTGTTTCACTGTTTACCTTGCATGAATTAAGTAACTCTACCTTCCTGTAGTATGGCATTTTTGTGATGTGCTATGTAATATGATACAGTTTGTCCTCCATATATTAAATCAAAGTATTTAATAAATGAAAATATGGCATGTGAAGAAGTCTCAAAGTGAAAGCTGAAATTGTATTACAACCTTTTAATTAAGGCCTGAACATTCTCCAGGAACAACAGGAGAGAATGAAAGTTAGATGCTCTGCAGCTATTTCTTCAAGAATATAATATTTGACTACTTTTTAATCTATAAATAAACATAAATATATAGAGAAATTAAAGGCCAACAAGATACTATGGGCCTGATCTCTAGCAGTGGAAAGTCTGCCAGGAGGGGTGCTGCTGCACAGGTCTCCTACAATATCTTTTCCACCCTTGGAACCAGAAATGGCAGCAAAGTGGACAGGGCTAGCTGCGGAGTGGGTGGGACTAAGACACATAGGAGATGCACTGATTTAGTTGAGTATCCACTGCAGATTGAGAGGAAGTGTGGACCTATATGTAGGAGTTGAAAGAGAGCTATGAACTATGGAAACAATGGAAAAGCTTATTAGTGGCATGAATACCTACTGCACAGTTAGAAGGGTCAAGTATTGTCTTCAATTCTGACATCCTAAAATGTACTAGAGAATCTAGCTGGATGCAGAATAATGTAGTAGAAACAAAGGTGTCATTTTAAAAACAGTTTCTAGCCACCGCAGTTATAAATAAATAATTCCAAATGCAAACTGAATGTAAATCTATGCAGTGTTGTCTTTCTGCATTTGCAAACCAAAAGCTTGAATCAATATGTCTTAGATGTAGGAACTGTTTCATTCTGCAGCCCAGCATCTCCCATAATTCTGAAACATATGATTCCCCTCCTGTCCGCAGGTTCTGAAAGTGGTTCAGAACCTGCAGATAGGTTGGGGTGCAGGAGGGGTGCAGGCTCCTGCTGAGCAGCGCTTACTTCAGGCAGAGGCACAAAAATATATCCCTGCTTTCCTGGGGTGTACTACTTCCTTTAATCTAACAATATCTGAGTAATAGAACTTGCTTGGGCCCTCTAGTCTTCTCTATCATTCAGCAGTGTGACTTTCCTTATTACCTGACAACTTTCTATCCCCAGTGATTTAAATAACCAAATTTATATTACAAATTTATTTGTAAACGTTATTTATATTACAAATAATTTGATTCAAAAATTATTTGATCAAATTAGTCAGGGAACAAATGAACTGAATGGCATTGTATGTAAACTGTTCAAAACTGTTTTCACTTAGATTAAATTTTACATTTGAGTCCAATAACTTTAAAGATTATCTAGTAGTACATTTTAATATTCAAATAATATAAAATATATTTAAAAGAGAGACAGCAACAAGATATTTGAATAGCAAGAAAGACAGTACCAAATTCAAATATTTAAAGGTGAAGATTTAAAGGAGGTAAGCAAAGGAAAAAGAGACAGCAATTTCAAGGATCCCTAGACGTAGCATCATCAACGCCATAAACATGAACAGTTTGCTAAGGCAAATACCCCGGGCACATGACAATGAAGACACACACAAATCAGTGAATGAAAAAAAAAAAAAATGATTTGAACAGGCAGCACCTCTATTAAATGAAATTAAATTAGACAGCCCAGAAGACAGAACTCCTAGCAGCTCCTAAAAGGTGGAAGGTGACAGATAGCTTCTGAGGTGCAGATTGAGCAGGAATGTGGCCATCTTTGTCCCTTCACTGCAGTGTTAGCTTGAATTATAACTCAAACGTCCTTAATCGATCCCACTGTACACAGGTGAGTCTCTAGCTCTAGTTAAGTGGCACTTTAAACTTGAGCTAGCTAGCCCATCGGGGATGAAGCCAGTTAGGGCAGTGAGGAATCAGTTATTCTGCACTACTACTACAAAAACTCTGTCTTGCTACTACAAACACTATGTGCTGTTCAGTGTTTTGTAGTGTGACTTGTCTTATATGAACCATTTTGAGAAGAGTTAACTCAAGTGTAGATTGATCAAACAACATTCCAGTGAAGACAAGCCCTAAGGCTAATTCCTGAGCACGAGGGAGGCAGCTGGGATTTGGCAATGGCAGTCTGCTTTTGTGAAGTGGTGAATTCCACTAACTAGAAGGAAAATTCCATGCAGCTGCTTCCTCAATTTCCTGTAATATCAAGCAGTTCCTATAAACAAAGAGGCTACCTCTCTGTTGATCAGTATAATGTTCAGTGCTAAATTGGTGAAGAGGCACGAGTTCCAGGATATAATTTAAAAAATTAATTTCAGTGTCTGAAATCCATGCAAAGTAAAATGGTTGACAAAAATCTTACCCCAATTACCAATACATAGTCACACATTATGCTCTTTTCCCTTGAAACAAATTGGCTAGTGCATCCATCCGCTACTAAAGATGTAAAATTCAGAAAAGTCCCTATTAATTCACTGCTGGCTGAAATATACTCATGTGGAGTGCAAAATTAGAATGTTTCAGAAATATCAAAGCTGCCTTCATACAAAATTATATAGATTAACACCCATGAAAGCCAGAAGACATAAATTCTTAATAGCCTTTGAGACTATGAAATGTGTATCACCACAAAACCAAAATGTTTCGGAAGCTGACACTGAATGAAGAGCTGTATTAAAAAACACAGCAGAAAAAAGTAGTCATATATATGAAGCACAACTATGAAAATGTTGAAGATTAACACTTTAAATGAAGGTTTCTCACCAAGGTCAATTTTACCATAAAACTGCCAAGAAATCTGGTAAAGAATAAAAACACTGTACAAGCTTCATTACTTTACATATTATTTTTAAAAAGTTGGATATTTGAAATGCGGGTGTTTTTTCTGATCATGTAAATTGCACATTTCAGCATGAAATTTAATTAAATTTAAAAAAACATATTGATAAAGAATGATTCAGGAAAACAATATAATTTATTTCTTTTAAAATAACCATCACCTCATATTTCCTGGTAAACAAGGAACTACTGGTCATAGTTCATTAGTAGTTTTTAACATATTCAAAGCTTTCTGGTATATATTCACACATTTTTTCCTAATGAGATAACTCGCGTTGTACTAAATAAGATTTCTATTAACTTTCATAATATCAGGTATGTATTACTCCAGGTAGATTAAGCTTATATCTCCTATCTTACCCTAAACATAACTTTCTACGTGGTCTGTTATAAATTCCTTCATTCAGGGAGTCCAGACACATTAGGGAATAATGATGCTAAGGACGGAACAGATATGGTAATTACTATGCCAGCAATGTTACTTATAGTACTATAACTAAAATACGGCAATACCAATAGTAAGGGTGAAAATCTTGTGTAATTGAAATCCAGAGGATATTTTCCCATTATATACACGATTACTTGACAGCAAAATTACACGATCAAGCATTGTGACTGCAGACATCTATACATATGTTGAAATCCTGGTCCCATTGAAAGGGGCCAGGATTCCATCCCTAAATTCTGACACACTTTATCATGTAGGACAGTGCATTACTTACATTTTTAACTATGGCTTGGTGCTGAAAGTCACTTAGTTATATTTACTCAAAACAACACTAAACTACATTAACGTCTTTGATGATAAGAATGAAATGTCTTGGCAATACATTCCAATTGTAGCAGTGGAATACACTGTGATCACTTATTCTAATAAGATTAAATACACACACAAGCAACTTACTACAATAACGTTAGGGCTCTAATATCATCTCATGAAAGCAAGAAAATTCTGAGTTGAGGCTGCTAAAGCACTATTGACTATATGTTAACTATACCTAACAAACATAGTACTAATGGTGGCTGATGATTTGGAGGAGATGGATTCTTTGCAGCAATCCAGCCCCTTTGAACGGCAAATGATCTGGAAGCAGACAGGTTCAGCTAGGATCAGCTGGCCACAGCTGAAAACATGGCCCAAGATCTCTATCAAATGCTCTCAGAACAAGATACTACATTTTGCTGTAAATATATAAAACAGGGGTAAATTAGGAGAGCTGCTGTAGCCTTAATTGGGGATATTTTTACTCTATGTATTTATAGTAGAATCCTAGAGTTATTTTAACTGGGTTTAGGATTTGAGGGTTTTTGAGGGTTTAAGAGCATAAATTGTACTGATATTATGATGCTGAAAGAAAACAATCATAATGCTGTCATTTATAATAATGAGTTGTCTATGCTCTTGCATTTTAACAATTTTGCTGTCATCTCAGTCTAGAAGCACAGCAAATTTTTGCTCTTCACACCAGACATAACTGCATTGTCATGGGTTCCTGGCTAACTGACACTGAGATTATTTTGCCATCATCATCTCACATTGTAACTGGGTCTCCATAGAGAGGCTCCATCAGCCATAGGAGAACAGCATATTGCCATGTATGCACTGTGCAAAATAACTGCTCTGGCTCAGTTGTTATTTTTCAGATTTAAATATCTGTCATTTGAGAATTCTTATTTTCTTAAATAAGAGCATAAAAATGGAGATTGAGGGAGCAGGAACAAACCATCTCAATGTGCAGAAAGAATAGCAAATATGGCAGGCGACCAGCTTGGCTTAACTGTGAAATCTTCGGTGAGCTTAAACACAAAAGGGAAACTTACAAGAAGTGGAAATTTGGACAGATGACTAGGAAGGAGTATAAAGATATTGCTCGAGCATGCAGGGGTTTAATCAGGAAGGCCAAAACACAACTGGAATTGCAGCTAGCAAGGGATGTGAAGAAGCGTTTCCATAGTTATGCTAGCAACAAGAAAAAAATCAGAGAAAGTGTGGGACCCTTAATGAATGGTGGAGGCAACCTAGTGGCAGATGATGTAGAAAAAGCTGAAGTACTCAATGCTTTTTTTGCCTCGGTCTTCACAGACAAGGTCAGCTCCCACACTGCTGTCCTAGGCAACACAGTATGGGGAGGAGGTAAGCAGCCCTCAGTGGTTAAAGAACCGGTTAAGGACTATTTACAAAAGCTGGACATGCACAAGTCCATGGGTCCAGATCTAATGCATCTGAGGGTGCTGAGGGAATTGGCTGATATGATTGCAGAGCCATTGGCCATTATCTTTGAAAACTCGTGGTGACTGGGGGAGGTTCCGGAAGATTGGAAAAAGGCAAACATAGTGCCCATCTTTAAAAAAGGGAAGAAGGAGAACCTGAGGAACTAGAGACTGGCTAGCCTCACCTCAGTCCCTGGAAAAAATCATGAAGCAGGTCCTCAAGCCCATTTTGAAGCCCTTGGAGGAGAGGAAGCTGATCAGGAACAGTCAACATGGATTCACCAAGGACAAGTCATGCCTGACCAACCTGATTGCCTTCTATGATGAGATAACTGGCTCTGTGGATATGGGGAAAGCAGTGGACGTGATATATCTGAACTTTAGCAAAGTTTTTGATACGGTCTCCCATAGTATTCTTGCCAGCAAGTTAAAAAAAGTATGGATTGGATGAATGGACTATAAGGTGGATAGAAAGCTGGCTAGATTGTCGGGCTCAATGGGTAGTGATCAATGGCTCGATGTCTAGTTGGCAGCCAGTATCAAGCGGAGCATCCCAGGGGTCGGTCCTGGGGCCGGTTTTGTTCAACATCTTTATTAATGATCTAGATGATGGATGGATTGCACACTCAGCAAGTTCTCAGAGGACCTTCTAAGCTGGGGGGAGAGGTAGATATGCTGGAGGGTAGGGCTAGGGTCCAGAGTGACCTAGACAAATTGAAGGATTGAGCCAAAAAGAAATCTGATGAGGTTCAACAAGGACAAGAGCAGAGTCATGCACTTAGGACGAAAGAATCCCATGCACCGCTACAGGTTAGGGGACCGACTGGCTAAGCAGCAGTTCTGCAGAAAAGAACCTGGATGAGAAGCTGGATATGAGTCAGCAGTGTGTCCTTGTTGCCAAGAAGGTCAACGGCATATTGAGCTGCATTAGTAGGAGCATTGCCAGCAGATCGAGGGAAGTAATTATTCCCCTCTATTCTGCACTGGGGAGGCCACATCTGGAGTATTGCATCCTCCCCACCCCCCAAGTACAGAAAGGATGTGGACAAATTGTAGAGAGTCCAGTGGAGGGCAACAAAAATGATCAGGGGGCTGGGGCACATGACTCACGAGGAGAGGCTGACGGAACGGGGCTTGTTTTGTCTGCAGAAGAGAAGAGTAAGGGGGGATTTGACAGCAGCCTTCAACTACCCCAATGGGGGTTCCAAAAAGGATGGAGCTCGGCTGTTCTCTGTGGTGACAGATGACAAAACAAGGAGCAATGGTCTCAAGTTCCAGTGGGAGAGGTTTAGGTTGGATATAAGGAAACAGGATTTCACTAGGAGGGTGGTGAAGCACTGGATTGGGTTACCTAGGGAGGTGATGGAATCTCCATCCTTAGAGGTTTTAAGATCTGGCTTGACCAAGTCCTGGCTGGGCTGATTTAGTTTGTATTGGTCCTGCTTTGAGCCAGAGATCTAAAGTCTGGTCCAAGGCCCACAGAGGTACTGGGAGGCAGAGGAAGGCAACAGGTCCAAACTCCATTGCCTATGATGAGTGGCCTTTACACTGCAGTCTGCCACAGGGAGTGGGGGCTTGGTGATGACTGGCAGTAGCCCAGACTGAGGTAAGGTGGGGATAGGAGGTTGGGGGTTCCCCAGGAAGGGGAGACCCAGAGGCAGAGTGTGTGGGTACTGCCAGGGGGCAGAACCCTAGAAAAAGGGGCACCGAGGTCTGAGGGAGATGGGGGGCCGGAGTTGTGTGGATCACTGGCCTGCAGAGGGTGCTCTGCACTGGAAAAAGATATTTTCCCCAATGACCAGCAGGAGGTGCTGCAGGGGTGATTCTGCTCCTTTACACATAGACACATGAGATGTACGTAAGAGGTATAAAATATCAGTGCAGCAGAGATGCCAATTCAGATATATTTTTGGGAGGGGTGAGGGTTACAAATTAAGTGGGTCACCTTTAACTGATATGGTTAATTTCTTAATAGCTAAACACTAACTGTACAGAATAATAGCTGAAAAGTGAGAGGGGGTTCATTTGTATCATATTTCTTCTGTGGACATTCCAAGTCCACAATAACCCTCTATATGTATGTGCATTCACAAGCATGCATGGGAATGTCTTGTGTCGATATAAAAATTAGAAACTTGGGCAATACATTTATAATCACCAAGATAAAACCAGGCTCTGTTGCTTGCTACTGTAATTACATTAATAAAAGCACTGCTGAATGATGAAGAAATATGATATTTATGCTTGAGGGATTAAAAATCACCATTCATTTACAGCCCAGCAGTTGATAAATCCAGTCTTTCACCACAGATAATAGTTATTAAAATATATTTTAAACATAGGTAAAACAATGCTTCAGTATGTTAGATTGATTATATTCAAACATGCCTACAAGGCTCAATCCTCAAACTTCAAATCTCATTTTAAAATCATGTCTTTAATCTTACTTTGCTCAGTATATCCTCAGAGTGCATATTAAAAAGGAGGCCAATTTTACTACAGCCAAATGGGAATTCATCAAATTTTAATTCAGATACTTTAAATGTTCTAGAAAGATAGGTAAAAATGTGACTGGTGTTTTAATCTATATTTATGAACTGATATCGTGTTTCCAAATTCTGCCAAGGAGGTTGGACCTACATAGGTTGGGCAGAATTTGATTTTATATATATATACATTTCAAAGGAAAATAGCAATGCTTTTTAAACTTTTATTTTTATTTATTAATATTTTCACAGTTGAGGGAAATTATGTGGGGAGGGTCAGACAATGAATGGATGGGCTCAGGCAGTTATTTAATGGCAGTAGGCATTGAGATTCAAAAAGTTAAAGCTTTATAAACATTAAAACAAACTGCGAACATCAGATAACAAAATATAGGAAATAAATATCAGTAAATCAAACTCTCATAAGTTCTTAAGCAGCATTTTTTCTTACTTTTGCTATCTGCAAATTTTGATTATTATCAATGTAAATATTTTTCCATCAATTTGTGTGCGTGTGGTGAAATCAACATTTACCCATAAAAACCTAATCCTTCCAAACATCCTTTTGGATAGGAGAGCCAAAATGGACTCAGAAACCCCAGTGTGGATATAGAGAGACATGACCATCTTTCCCACACTTAGTGGTAAAGTTATGGGGAATGGTCAGCCGTTAATTGAGCAACTTCCTCTAGAATTATGATAATTTAATTTCAATTTAGATTTACTTTTAAACCCTTAAAAACAAGCATGGAGAAGTACTGTTTATTCAGATTACACATACAAAAAACTACGTTAAAGAATGATAGATTGGCAAAGCCTAATATCAAAAGTTAGGAAAAGTCAGAAATAAGACTGCCCATAAAACCTTAATTCAGTCCCCTTGTGCACTTACATTATGATAGTCTCCAAATACAAGTTCACCTACTTTTTTTCCCCCTCACTAGATCCTAGCTTCATTCAGTGAATGGGTAGCTTATCCACTTTCTTTTTAGTCACATTCAATGTATGGCCCAGATCTTTATCCAAACCTTGCACTGAATACAGAATTACTCATTTCCCTGTAGGTGTTTCTATGTTGCTCTCACCATAGTTTCTGAGCACTTCACAAACATTAATGAATGTATCCTCAAAACAATCTAGTGACATTAAGTTTTACATTTTTCAGCTGGGGAACTGAGAAACACGGAGATTTAGGCCAAAATAGTCAAAAGTGTCCACTAATTTTGGACACCAACTGGAAACACCTAGAATCCGATTTTTTCAAAGTACTTAGCATTTTTATCAAACTTTTATCTGTTCTAAACACAACTCTAACTGACTTCATTTGCAGTTAGAGATAAGATGGGTGAGGTAATATCTTTTATTGGACCAATTTTTGTTGGTGAGAGACTAGCTTTCAAGCATATACAAAGCTCTTCTTCAGGTCAGTTACAGTTGTGAGTGCTCAACACTCCTGCAAAAAAGACCCCAGGTGTCTCACATGGGGCGCCCAGAAAATAAGGAACGCACAATTACTGGCAAAGGTGAACATTTTGGGTTAAGTGACTTGCCCAGCATCACGTAGAAACTATGGCAGAGGAAGGAAAAAATCCAGTTCTCCAGGGCAACATTCAAGTCTCTTAACCATGTGACAATTCTCCCTCTTCCTGCAATCTCCTGCCTTATTCTCTACATACCTTCCAACTTCGACCACAAATGAAGCTGGGATCCTATAGACAATAGCCTCCTTTACTACACAGCCTTGATTAATCCCCAGAGCACTGCCCATCGGGTGCACTCAATGAAGCAGATGCCCTGTGCACTTATCCAATCCCCTCCAAAGCTGGCTCTTACCCGCCCCCCCCATCTCCTGAAACACCTATCCAGCACCCTCTATTCCTTACCCCTCTGCATTCAATTCAGGTTGCTACCTCCTCCTTTGCTTCCTTTCTGGGCACCAGCAGGGGGAACACCAAGTGTACAGAAGAGCCAGACTCCCTGTATTCAGTTCCTGTGCCTGGTGTCACAATGGCCCCCCATCAGCTGGGAGGAATAATTGCAGGGGAAGGCCTGCTAAATCCCTCACAATTTGTGCTGGAACTTGCTGGCTCCCTTTGCAGGGATGACACACACAATCTGGTCACACGTAGGAGCCGAGAGAGGGCGAAGCATGCTTAGTGCAGACAGAATCTTTGAATTATAACTGCAGTGCCAAACTCTACCAAGTTTCTACTGAGCATGTATGAATTGTGATTTTTAAGAAACTCATAATTTGACCAAATTTGGGTGAATAGTCACAGTGATGAGGAAAGACTTAACTTGTAATGCATTTATTTTCACATGGGCAAAACCAATGTGTTTTCCCCAAATCTTGTTCTTGGAAATGGCTGATTTTATTTTTTCTCAGAAAGAAAAGGAGTACTTGTGGCACCTTAGACTAACAAATTTAGAAAGCTTATGCTCAAATAAATTTGTTAGTCTCTAAGGTGCCACAAGTCCTCCTTTGTCTTTCTGTGAATACAGCCTAACATGGCTGCTACTCTGAAACCTTATTTTTTCTGAAACTTTCCAAAAAAATCCAGCCTGAGGCAGGCAACTTGCATCATCACAAATTCCAGTCTAGAAAGTTAGTCTGGCAAAGTTATAAGCCACTGACAACAGGAAAGTGTCAAGCAGCCTTAATTTTAGGTGATGCTAACAGCTCCACCTATAAGCTAGATTTGGACTTTGGCCAAATTGAAGTCAATGGCAAAACTCCCATTGACTGCAAAGGGGCTGGGTTTCATCCTTTGCCTCGTCCTGTCTAAGGAGTGGTAGCTTCACTGCCACAGGAGGAGCCCAGGGAAAAATCTGTGACTCAGTAAGGTATGGCTGGTTTTCACAGGCTGCAGTTTACTTCCTGCCTTGTGTCAGTTCAGCTGGCCATGCATTTGTGGAAAAGGGAGCCACAAGGGTGCAAACAAAGCTCCATTCACTCACTGCCCCTCTCCAACCCCTTCCTGTCCTCCTGCTCATGTAGGGCAGTAGTGGTACCATGGACCCTATTCTCCCTCTACACCTGGACTCTATTAAGATACCCAGTTGCAGGGGACTGAGTCCCCTTCTTCCATGTGGGCTGCAGAGGCCTAGGTTATAATCTTGCCTTTAAAGAGTATTAAATAATATAAGAATTGGATTATGTTCAGCTCTCATGAAGAAAAAAAAAACAGGGCAAAACAAAAATATCTGCCAAGTCAATATAAAAAGCCACCCAAGTAGCCACTGAATAGAAGCACATTGTGTACTACAGGAAATTCTACTGTCATCTGCCTGAAGCTACACAGATGAGAACATTCTTTTCTTATGTGTAGTACCACTTTAATATCTCTCTGTAATATTCCTATTCTGTCTTCATAAATGATGTGTTGTGGTCAATTACTGCTTCACAAGTATCTATGAAGGTCTTCTGGGGCTTTTTTGCAGTAGAGCCTAATTACTTAGTAGACAAAAATATCTTCACAACCAGCGAAGGAACATAATATTACATACATGCAAAGAAGTAATTCTTCCACTGTACTCTGCGCTGATTAGCTCTCAACAAGAGTACTGTGTCCAGTTTTGGGCACCATATTTCAGGAAAGATGTGGACAAACTGGAGGAGGTCCAGAGAAGAGCAACAAAAATGATTAAAGGTCTAGTACACATGACCAATGAGGGAAAATTGAAAAAACTGGGTTTAGTCTAGAAAAGAGAAGATGGGGGGGGGGTCTAGTCCCCTCCACTCAAGGCAGGACTAAGTAAGTGACCTCTCAAGGTTCCTTCCAGTCCTATGATTCTATCAAGTCTTTCCAGCTATGCCCTTTTTATCTTGCAAATTCCGAGTCACCTCCATCATTGTTGGCATATTTTATCATTGTTTAATAAAAAATCATAACCATGATGGTAATCCATTGTGGCATATGGTTTCCAATGTGGGCAGAAGAACGTAGAACATTCTTTATCACAGGTACTCTGGAATTAATGCCCTACAGAAATACACTTAAGCACACATCTAACCACTTTTAGAAAGTTGCAAAGATGCATTTTTTTCTCAGATCATCTCAAATTATTAGACTCCAAGTTGGCCTAGCTGAAAGTTGTTCACAGCACAGTGTTTACTCTGTTATCAAAATTGCTAGTATCTCCATGTAACCTGCATAAGAGGTATCCAGATACTATAGTTATGAGAACCTATAATGGGTTCACAGCGTTCTTCTGTTTACACACCTCATTGGCAGGTGCTGGAACCACTGGCTGATTCCTGCTGTCTCACTGTGACAGGTGGGATTTAAGTCCACCCCTCTAAGAGAAATAGTTGCTCTTTGACCTAAGAAAGAATGGTCTTTTCAGGAAACTACTAGGAAAAGCTCAGTTTAAAGGGAAAAATTAAGGTGTACACATTTATCCTTCTCATTATTTGAGATACTAGTAAAGCCAAATCCCAGGAAGGGCATAAGTCTGGACTAAATACATGTACAGTTTCAGTTCAGTGCAGGGTTAGACCTCCACCTGTACTATAAATACCTGTAGTAGTGATGATGATGATGATGATGATTGGAGAGTCATAGATTTGTACTATCCTAGGCTGATTAACACCAGTCTAAGTACTGGATGGTAAGTATATACTATGTTAAATCCCCAGTATATAAATACTTTTGCTAACTTCCTCAAGTGCATTTTCTCCTCCTATCTTTGAGTACCTAGGTCAAGTTTTGAACACTGGTATAACTTTGAAAAGAATGATTATGGGGTTGGAGCAATTTATAGCCTTTATCTAAAACTCATCATACAGAGAGGTATGCACATCGGCCTTCCTGAGGTACTGAGTCTCTCCCTTGTTCATCTTTCGTCCACAATCATGCCAAAGAGACATCCTAATGATATGGCTCTCCCTCAACTTTCCCTCAACTTTTCCTTAGGTACAATGCTGTTCTGAATCCACAGCTGACCCTATCTCTGCCTGTGATGTGGGAGAGTTATTCAAGCTACTCCTATACTTCCAAGTCTGCTCCAGCAGAACTCCCTCTAGTTTGTTTTTTATTTCCCACTATACCTGCAGAATGCACTGATCACAGAATGGTGCACAGATCCAATGAATATCTGGAGGAATGAATTAGTATTCTGGGAACAGCATGAAGAACATTCCTAACAATATGAACTAGTATCCTGTGTATGGCTGGGGCAGAGGACTGTACAGCAAATGGGAGACTCACTAGCAGGCATCATAAATATTTTTGCAAGTTTGTGTGTCTGAACTGATGAGTGTCTTCTCATGTCACATTTAAAAGGGAACAAGTGGCCAATTAAATTACACACCTTATTAGGCACCATTCCAGGTGCTAGTGAGCCTCTTATTGTGCTTTAATATTTATAAAGACAAAAATGTATTTGTTGGATAGCAGGTGAAAGAGACCTAATTAGGAATAAAAACTGTTAAAGGAAGAAAAATATCCATTCAAAGTTAATTGAATAAACGTCTACCAAAAAATAAAACTGAAATTCAGAGAAATAAGTGCCTTTCAGGAGTAGTATAGCATCAAAAATATCAGTTACGCAAGATGTATTAGAACACTATAACCACCACTGAAGTAATACAAACATAACAACCTGTACTGTGAGGAACAATCCTTTGTTGGGAAGGAGATGGAATGGATGACCTATTAAGGTTTTTCCATCTCTGACTTCTGTGATTCAGTATACAAGAAAGGAGGTGTGTCCATCACAGAAATATCAAAATCTGACTAGTCTACAAATAGACAAGGTCAGGCTCTAACAAGACAGAATCCATTTAATATTCTCACAATAATAATAAGGTGGTGTCCGTGGTGGGATTATTTCTTAAGAACAGATGCTACTGATCCTCCAGAATGCCTCACCCCTCCCCACTCACCCACATTGCTGAGGAAGAAATGCACCAAGGTCATCAGGTCTCTTTTTTTTAAAGATATCTAAAAACTAATTAATGGTGGCTGAATAATTTCTAGTTATTGGAATGGACTCATTTCCACCACTGGGTTAAACAAATATAAGCTTTACATCTAAAAGTTCACTAGAGATACATGCAAGTTAAGATGTAACATCTGCACATAAAATATTGTTTTCTAGCTACTGCAGAAGGTATCATCAATGAAACTATCATTTGTCTCCTTTCCCAGGATATAACAATATCAGTGACCCTTGATTCAAGCATCAAATTCTGATGTCAAGAAATGTTTAAGTACAGCATTTACACAAAGATTTGATATTTGATCACAAAGTAACAATGTGATTTAAATTAGTTTTGTCATGAGTTTCAATAAGTAAGGCTCTGACATAGCAAACATGTTTACTAAGCTCTAGAAACTCCAACAATACAAAAGCACAATCAATACAGTTTGGAACCTTCTGCACCAATCGGAAATCATATTCTCGTTGCAGAATCAGGAAACAAGGAGATTCAGAACAAGAGTTTCACATTAACTCCATGTAACATATTTAATTTAAATGTTATTCCAGCAAAACATACACTTGAATATTATTTCATTGGGATAGGCATGAGGGGAGCAGAAGTAGTTAAAATAGCAACAAATTTTTAATTGATTATAAAATTCATATTAAGTCTCCCAATGGAGAAATGGGAATTTTATTTTTAAATCACCATTTGGAGTGCCCTTATGAAGGACTGTAACATTCCTCTTGAAATGGACTGTATTTCAAGGCATGTCAGGGCAAACAGCAAAAATGTTTTTGTGAGGCCCAGGCTTGGCACAGAAGGCATTGAAGTAGTTAACTTTTCAGGAGATATTTTAGAGTCCTTCCTCCACTGGATGTTTGACGTTTAGAGGCTCTTAAATTGGTTCAGTCTTTCAAACAATATCACTTAAACCACTTAAGTCCCTAAAATATTTCAAATGTAAAGCAACTGAGCATTTATATTTATTCAATAGTAGACAAACACCTTCGTATCATTTGCACTGGTTGTAATTACTTAAATGTGTTCATCAGAGTTACAGTTATCTTTATTAAAATTGAAGTTATTTTCTGTTAAAGTAAAAGGTTTATTTATTTCTAACTTGCACATGATCGTAATTAATCTATCAGAGCAATTAAATTACAAACCTCTGCACTGCTTTAGTATGTGCAAGGTATTATACAAGTAGAATGATCTGTGCTGCAACAGAATCTTATTTATCTTCTTATTTGCCACTTCCCTATTCAGGATGGCCAATATTTATAGCCTTTATCCAAAACTCATCATACAGAGAGGTATGCACATCGGCCTTCCTGAGGTACTGAGTCTCTCCCTTGTTCATCTTTCGTCCACAATCATTCCAAGAGACATCCTAATGATATGGCTCTCCCTCAACTTGTCTTCAATTGGAGCACCCGCATTACATCCTATACAGCCTCTTTTTGTTTCCTATCAGTGTTCAACCATTTGACCATCTCAGCATCTTCATTTCTGTGGTGGAGAGCATATTTATTTCCCTTCCTGGCCAAGTCTCTGCTCTGTATATTAAGATGTGTCAAATTACAATTTTATGTACTGAACCAGAATCTGAACAACTTTATTTCTCTTGAAGCATATTAACTCTGAAAAATGAGCATTCTGAGAGCCAGAAACAACTCTGATAGAGGAATATATCCAAGGCTTGCAGGAAGATTACTGGCAGTCAGGAGATGGGTCAGGCACAAGTTCTCAGTCTGGAGGTTGCAACCAACCTGCTTCCCCCATATTGCTAAAGGGGAAGGAGGTCTCAGCTAGATGAGAAGGGGGTTCTGGTCTGAATAAAGGGGTTTCGATATGAAAAAATTGAGGACTACCACACCTAAGGCAAGCTAGCTGCTGGAAATCTTCCCTACTCCCTAAGCCAGGGTTCTTTTTTCATAACCGAACCCCTTTATTCAGATCAGAACCCTCCTTCCCATCTAGCTGGGCCCTCCTTCCCCTATAGCAATATGGGGAAAACAGGTTGGTTGCAACCTCCAGGTTGCAAACCTATGCATTAGATCATGAAACCAGAACCTCTCACCCTCTTCCCTAAACAGGTACCAAAAGGGAAGGGGGTGAATTTTGGCAACTGAAAGACCAGCTTAAGTGGGAGGATAATCAGGTCACAGACTATTTTTGGAAGAAAGCAGTGGAGAATACTGACAAATAGCAACATCCAAAAGCTCAAGGTTCAAACTCATGAATGTAAGTCTTCTTAAAACCAAAACCTTCATTTCTCTTGATCCAAATGAGGATGAAGCTTCCTCTTTGAGTACTATGCCCTCTCCTCTTGTCTCTCATGCAAATCAATACATGTACCAACAGCTGTGGGGAAGATGGGGGTGCTTAATGTGAAAGGTCAGTTGTTTCCTCCTCACTATACAGAAACTGGGTAATGAAAGGTTTTGGACAAATGGGATCCAGTTTGCAGACTCTTCTGTTCCCCTCTAAAGTACTGTCACCGAGGGCTTGTCTATACTTATAGTGCCACTGTGGTGCTTAGTGAAGACGCTACCTCCACCGACAGGAGAGCGTCTCCCACTGATGTAAGGCAATACACACTACACTCTGTATTAGGTCAGATTTTCCACATCCCTAAGTGATGAAGTTATACTGACCAAAGTCTGTAGTGTAGACCAAGGATCAGTGAAATAGGAGCCACTCATTTCCCTTGCAGGACAAGAAGAGGAACTACTGCTACCTCCATCACTCTCTTCTGCTCCAAGAGGTGCCACTGCATTGGATGAGAAGGTATTACACACCAAATAATACTAGTCCTCAAAACTTCTTCATTGATAGTAAATATGTGGAAGCTAATATAACTTTACAATACACAGTTTAACACAATGAGTAAAATTTTCAAAGGAGTCTCTGTCCCGTTTTCAAATGTGACAGGCCCTTAGGAGCATAAGTCCCATTGACCAGCAACAAGACTTAGGTATGTCTTCACTACAAGCGCTACAGACACTTGCTACTGCAACAGAAAGGGTTTTTTCCACCACTGTAGTAAATCCATCCCCTTGAGAGGTGGGAGCTAGGTTGATGGAAGAATTCTCCCATCAATCTACCATTGTCTACACTGGGGCTTAGGTCAGCCTAACCATCTCTCTCAGGGGTGTGATCTTTCCACATCCATGAGCAACATAGTTAGGTTGACCTAAATTTTACATGTAAAGCAGGCCTTAGGCTCCTAAGTTGCTTCTGAATATGGGACTTAGGGGGTGCTTTTCAAAAATGTAACCTGAATCACTAATATGTCTCCTGCATTTTATGTTTGTTTCATGATTTTTGGTACTTCATTATAAATCTATTATTATCCATAAGTTTCATACAGTATTTATTACTATAAATTCAAGTTTCAAGAAGTCAAGGCATATTTGGCAGCACACAATGTGTGCATAGACTTTACTTATATCCTTTGTCAGTAGATAGTAAAAAACAATTTAAAATATTGTAGGTATTCTTACACTTCACCATGTCAATTACTACAATAAATCCTTTTATATGAAAATATGGTTCAGAAACACTTTTAGCTTTTGTTTTAGGGAACATTCATTTATTCTCCAGAAAAGATTGTATAACAATTTGTATAAAAGAAAACAAAGGGAAAAATCACTCCTTTTTAAATTTCACAAAAGGTAATGTTATAAGAACATAAAGAATGGCCATACTGGGTTTGACCAACAGTCCATCTAGCACAGTATCCTGTCTTCTGACAGTGGCCAGCATCACATGCTTTAGAGGGTGTGATGTTGCACTCCATATTAGTTTATGAAAATATGCTAATGAGCGTGAATAAGCTTCATGCAAAAGGTCTCTTCTAATGTATCATTACAAAGTTTATAATCTACTGAGTGTGTTCATCCTATTTGTATGAATGTATCATTCTTGTATCTGACACTAGAAATATGAAATATAACTCTGAGGTCCTACTGTAATTATGCAAAGTGTGGGTCATTAATGGTGGTTTGGAATCTTGATGGTTCCCATTAACCAGGACAATTGCTGTAGATGGCTCTGTTTACTTGCAAGCCTTTCTGTGAGTCAGGCTGGGAAGAATGAAGACTTGGGGTCTCACAGGACACGTGACCATGTCACCTGGTACTGGAATCTATCTTAAACCTGGTGCTTTTCCATTAGAAGGATGGGTGGGGACCCAGAGACACAAAAGATTCCCGCCTTGTGCCAAAACTATATAAGGGGGTGGAACAGAACAAAGGGGCTGCAGTGATGTGAAATCCCCTAGCTACCACCTGAGGTGGAACAAGGACTGTACCAAGGGAAAGGATTGGGCCCAGACTAGAAAGGAATCTAGTCTGTGAAAGAAGCTTATTGGAACATCTCTGAGGGTGAGATATTATCTGTATTCAGTTTCCTACTGTATTAGGCTTAGACTTGCATGTTTTTGTTTTGTTTTGCTTGGTAACTTACTTTGTTCTGTCTGTTATTACTTGGAACCACTTAAATCCTACTTTTTATACTTTAATAAAATAACTTTTTGCTTACTACTGAACCCAGAGATAATGACTAATACCTGGGGGCGCAAACAGCTGTGCATATCTCTCTATCAGTGTTATAGAGGATGGACAATTTATGAGTTTACCCTGTATAAGCTTTATACAGAGTAAAACTGATTTATTGGGGTTTGGATCCCATTGTGAACTGGATATCTGGGTGCTAGAGACAGGAGCACTTCTTAAGCTGTTTTCAGTTAAGTCTGCAGCTTTTGGGGGACATGTGTCAGACCTGCGTCTGTGTTTGCAACAGGCTAGCATGTCTGGCTCAAGAAGGCAGGCTTCTGATATCCCAAGCTGCCATGGAAAATGGGCTCAGAGGTAGTCTCAGCACATCAGGTGGCAGTCCTAAGGGTGTTTCTGTGACCCAACCAGTCACAAAGGGAATAACAGAACAGGACAATTTATTGAGTGATCCATCCTCTGCCATCCAGTCCCAGCTTCTGGCTCTCAGAGGTTTAAGGACACCCGGAGCATGGGGTTGTGTCCCTCATCATCTTGGCTAATAGACACTTATGGACCTCTCCTCTAGGAACTTGTCTAATTAGTTTTTTAACCCATTTGTACTTTTGGCCTACACAACATACCCTGGAAACAAGTTCCACAGGTTGATGGTGTACGTGTGAAGAAATAATTCCTTCTGTTTGTTTTAAACGTGCTGCCTATTAAATTAATTGGGTGACCCTGGTTCTTGTGTTATGTGAAGGGGTAAATAACACTTCTATATTCTTCTCGAACCATTCATGATTATATAGACCTCTATCATACCCCTTATTAGTTATGTCTTTTCTAAACTGAGCAATCCCAGTCTTTTTAATCTCTCCTCATATGGAAGCTGCTGTTCCATAACCCAAATCATGTTTGTTGCCCTTCTCATATGTTTTCCAATTCTAATCTTTTTTGAGATGGGGCAACCAGAACTGCATGGCAATGTTCAAGGTGTGGGCATACCATGGCTATATAGAGTTGTATTATGATTTCTGTCTTATTATCTATCTCTTTCCTAATGGTTCCTAACATTGTTAGATTTTTTGACTGCTGCTTCACACAGAGCAGATATTTTCAGAGAACTATCCACAAAGACTCCAAGATCTGTCTTGAGTGGTAACAGTTCATTTAGACCCTGTCATTTGGTATATACAGTTGGGATTATGTTTTCCAATGTGCATTATTTTGCATTTACCAACATTTTAATTTCATCCGCCATTTTGTTCCCCTCTCACCCAGTTTTGTGAGATCTCTTTGCAACTCTTCAGTCAGCTTTGGACTTGACTATCTTGAGTAATTTAGTATTGTCTCCACACTTTTTCACCTCACAGTTTACCCCCTTTTCTAGATCATTTATGAATGTGTTGAACAGCAAAGATTCCAGTACAAATCCTTGGGGGACCTCACACTTCATCTCTCTTCATTGTGAATTTATTTCTACTCTTTACAGTTTTTTTCTTTTTGGCATAAAGAATCTTTTATTAGCATTTCACATTAGGAAACTAATCCAGACCAGTGTAGGTATTGTAGCAATGCAAACATAGGAAATGAGGAATTTCCGTCTGTCCTTTTCAAGCATCATTCTTTGTTTATGTAAGACATACTAAAATCTCATTACTTATTATGTTTGTACTGTGACCCATGTATTCATATTGCTGTCTCTCCTTGAGATTATGCAGCACAATAGCTCTACAAACAGGAAGACTTGTATATTCACTCTTTTCATTAAAAAGAACAAATATTAGTTGTCATCAGTATCTTGTCAACAATTTAAAAAGGGCCATCAACTTGTACAAATTAATATTTAATTTATAGATATTTAATAATTTTTAAAATGCATACTGAAAGCATTTGTTCTACATAACTGTTAGGAACAGTCTTAGGTTATGTTCTTTGCTAATTCAGTTTGGAAAATAGTACTATAATGTTGGCAAGCTCTGGAACACTTTCTATTTTGATTTGACACAAGAATGCAGTACCATACCTCAACATCTTCCACAAAAGAGAAACAAATACTTTGCCCTTAACTATTACTCTGTCCATGAGCCAGCACTACTGACCTTGGCTCAGGTGCCTTTAATAAATATAAACAAGCCAAACCCCCTTCCCCTCCCGCAAACTATGGGATCCCTGGAGTAACCCAGGGCCTGATTCTACAAACCTTCACTCCTGTGCATCATCTTATTTACTTCACTGACTCCACCGGGACTACTTATGAGAATATGGGCTTACCAGACTGGGCCCCAAACATTGTCATCCTCTAATCTCTTCCTTCGGTCTCCTGAAAATGTACATGTGAAACTAATTCTTGAGATATTAATCTCTTTCTTATACCATATTTGCAAGCCTATATAACAATAAATAAAAGTTTGGGGGAAGATGCATTTTCCTGAACTATTTTTGTTCCTGATTTCTAATAGGGCCCTCTTAAAGTTCATAGTATGACACATTTACCTATCACAGAGATGTGTTAAATAAGTTCACCAGAAAGTAGATGGAGTATAATTTGCACCACTTTAGTCATTCTGAGCTTATTTACACTAAGCTTTCCATTAGGAACTACTATTAATATTTTCAGGTCAATAGAATCGTCACTTTGACTATTGGTAAATTCAGGTTGCTGAACTTTGAGCACCACAACACACATTCATAATTTCCAATATTTATTTGAAGATTGTATATATTGAACTTTGTATTTTAGTCTCACTGAGGAAATACTACAGGTCAAAAACATTTTCAGTGTCCCATCTATCCCTGATAAAACAATAATTGTCCCATCCATCATGCCAAGATCTTATTATGGTTGGTTCTAAAAATCTTAAAAAAAAAAAAAAAAAGCAGTGCTGACTCTCTCTATTTAAAAATAGATGCAGTGGTGCAGTCTCAGTAATGACCATTCAGCCAACTGAGGAGTGATAGTGACAAACTCCAAAAAGAATCCTGCTGTGATGGACTGGGAAGTAGGCAGTCTGGCCTAGTAGTCAGAGCAGGAGTCCGCTCTAATGGGCAGAGCATGCAGCCAGGTTGGGGAACAAAGCCAAGGGTTAGCACCAGAGTCAACTACCAATTACCAGAGCCAGGGGTTAAGCCAGAGTCAGGGTCAGAAGTCAGAGCCAGGACTGGTAAATGATGATTGGAGATGAGGTGTAAGTAGGGTGACCAGATAGCAAGTGTGAAAAATCGGGATGGAGTGGAGGGTAATAAGAGCCTATATAAGAAAAAACCCCAAATATCAGGACTGTCCCTATAAAATTGGGACATCTGGTCACCCTAGGTGTAAGGGTAGGAAGCAGAGGAGAGGCAAGGATCAGGCACAGAGCAGGAGTAGGGTGGGGACAGGAGTGAAACCAGGAGTGAGGCAGGAGCCAAGAGTGGAGCAGAAATGAGGAATATGGTTGGGTGTACGAAGTGGGCACAAGCAGGGACCAATGCAGCCACAACCGAAAAGCACCTTGTTGCTTGACAACTTCCTGTACCTCCTTCTGGCTTAAATAGTATGGTTGGACCAATCAATGGAGCCAGGCAATCCTCCAATCAGGGCTCCTGTGGGTGGTGCTTTGGCTGAGGCTATAATCCTACTAGCTTCTTTGCCCACTAGGTTTCAGCAGACCCTGGGTGGAGGCCAGCAGCTGTCAGTGGAAGTCTAGATCAAGACAACTCTACGGCCACTTCCACTAGAATAGTGGCTGTGGCCAGATTGAGTAGTACCTCACAGTAGTTCAACTGATTTCAATTATACTATTTTTGCAAGGTCAGGGTAGAAGAATCTGGCCCTAGATAGAGACCCTTGACAATGGAAGATTGGGGTTAGGAGGGTTAAACTGAGCATGAACATGATTGAGTGTGTGTCATGGGGGGAGGTGGAGGGTAAGATAGTGTAGATAATCTTCATGTCTTCTGAAGAGATGCAGAGTAGACCCTATTCATTCAGTAATTCATTGAAACTACAATACAGAAACATATCTCCTGCATCCCTCAGAAGCAGTGCAAAGGCTTGGGGAAGTCAAGGATAACAGAGCAGCTTAGGGAGAGGGACGGAGCCTGGGAGTGAACCTGGAGGGTTGTTGGGTATGGGTAGGAGAAGTATGGAACAGGTTTGGTTGTTTTTTTTCGGGAGGGGGGGTGTTTGAGTAAGAGATACTGTGCAGGCACATGCATATGCATGGAAACATTGAATAAGTAACAAAGTCAAAGGCAAAAGCTCTGCCAAAAAATGAATATGCATGCTGTTGCCAGTACCACACAGGTTGAATCAAATTCCAATGTAAACAATTTACTTTTATTCTTCTACAAAAAAAAAAAGATTCTGCTTGGTGGAAATTCAAGGATCAAAACACAGTTACAGTTATAAATCAAGTATATTTACTTAGCACATTGCAAAGTAATGAGTCTGTGCCTCTTAATTCTAAAAAGAATGACTTTTCTGAACTGGTGGGAAATTACATTGCACGGAATAATATAGAGTAAACATTATTTAAAAGTATGGATAAAAGTGGCCAAAACAAATATCAGTTCATACGAATGTTTTAAAATCAATATAATTAGTTCAGACTGTGAATGTTGGAAATTCTATGAATGATAATGAAGTATTTCCATTTTTTTTTAAATCCAAGCATCTGGTAGGAAATACCTTAAAGAAATTTGTTCATATTGAAATGTAACTGAAAATGTCCTAACCAATATCCTTTTCTTCTATAAAAACTATACAGAAGTTTCTGAACATGGAAGTAATTTTAAATTAAATCGTTTTTGTTACAAATGTAACTATACATATTTTATACCTAATAGTATAGCAAGGCTGTCTAAATCACAGCAGCGCATCCCTCCCTGCTTGTGGACAGCAGCACTGCTCAGAATCTCCAAAGCGCTACAAGCTGCAGCCCAGCTCCCGCCGTACCCTTCCCGCCCCCCAAGGAGTGCCCTCTAGGTCAGAGCTTGTAAGGGAGTCTCCTGAGGACAACCTGATGCTCTCCCTCAGTTTCCAGAGGGAAGAGTTGACAAAAGCCAGGTGGAACTGCTACAGTGTAAATCTGATGGCCCCATCCTCTATGCAGGAATTTCAAGAACTACCATAGACTTATGGCTGCAGTAACAGCCACACTGCCACTACATAGTTTAGTGGGGGATTTGTCCCTGTCCATTTAAATGGTTGAAGCATTTCATAAGCCCCGCAGTTAAACACAGGAAATATGACAACAAAAACCCCATGATAAAAACTCAGAAATATAAATCAGAAAAAGAGGTTAAATGGTACAACCTCTTGTTGTTTAGGTTTTAAAAGTTTATACTATTTTATTTAATACATTTAGTGTTTGGTACAATGAAATTAATGGAAATTATTACTAATACTGCCTGAAACAAATCAAGATTGCATAGGCATGCTACAGTAAAGTCAGTGCAGAAATTCAACTGAATCCAGAAGGAAACAGAAAAATGTCTTAATGTGAATTTTTAGGGACATGAAAACTCAATTTTAAAATGACTAGAGTGGTGAAAATTTACCAGTTACGGATTAACCAGAGTATCATCTATAATATTCTCTCCCTAGCTATGCCCAGATTTTAGAGATTGATGGGTTTATTAGCAAAAGGATGTTTAGATGAGATGTCACGTACATTGAGCCTGACTATCTCAACATAACTAACCATTGCTTTTCACCATGGAGCTGATCATGAACTCCCCCTGCAACTGAGAAAAATCGTCATTGTTAGGAATAGTATTTTTATCTGTAACCAGTTGGTGAGGCGATAAAGTTACTAAAATACTCTAAACTGTATTGAAATTGAAATTTATATTCACAGTTCAATGGGCAATCTATAGGGTTGAGAATACAAGTACTGGAAACCAAATAAAGCTTTATAATTTGATCAAAATGTTAACTGCTCTATAGAAGCAGAGAAAAAGTGTGATTCATCTCAAGTTAGTGAGGAAAAAGTGTTACAACCAGCTCTTTTTCATTTATGTGGATATAAAAAAAGACACTCAGTACAAGACAGATTTCAGTAATGGTCTACAAAGAAAAAATACAGACAGTAAAGATAAAAATACCATATCCAAAAATGAGGATTCTTCCCACTTACTGTACATATTTACATAAAAATATAAATAACAAATCTGTACATTGTATTAGTTTAAGTACTTGGTTCAGTGTATACAGCTATTTATTGGTTTAAAAAAAGTCTGCCACAACCAAATAGTTCACCTGCAAATTCAGTTTGGGTTCAATGAACTGATTTGTTTTTAATCTTCCTGGTCTGGTCCCCGTGTACCTCCAGTACTGAAGGAGCACAAATGAAGGTTTAAACCAAACACTACAGCACCAACAATCTGAAGTGAAAGTGCCCATGAACAAGTGAGACTGACATCACTGGATTCTGTTGTTCATGCTGAGTAAAATGCAAAAAAACAACATAGCTAAAAATAATTTGTTGGCAACTGGTGATTTTTTTCCTATAAGTCTGTTATTTTAAATATCTATATATTTCTCTTATTAAGAGGTAACAATCCAATACTAAAACCTTTCAGTGTATTGAAAATATTTCAGAGTAACTACTTACAGATTTGAAGATGAAACAGCTCAAATTTGATACTCTCCTTATTTATTTTCACAAACTGTTCCAATTCAGTGTTTATTTCCTATCTCATTAAACTATCAAACATAATTACAACAGACACATTTTTGCAGCTTGCCATCTTTATGTGCTGTATATTTTCCTTTCTTCTATTTATCCTGGAATTACAGCTCTCAAAAGCATTTTTTTCCACATTTCCCTCTCTAAAAATCTCAAGATTCAGAACAATACACTCTATAAAAAAAAAATCTAGGTAGCATAACCTTGTTTAAACTTCATGAGTAAGAAAGCAAGTTTATAAACTGGGTAGTCACAACATTATTTTTATGACAAGTCTATATGCCTTGATCATTTTGGCTGACAAGGTGGTGGGAGAATTCTCAATTGGCAATTAAAAGTTTGATAGTTGAAACAAGTCTAAAAAGGTCATGTGTAGAGACAAAAAATAGTAATCTCATCATTTTCTATAGAGCTTGTTAAACTCCTAGAAACACTAATAGTGGAAACAAATTGAGCAACTTTCTGACCTTTCCAAGACAAAAAAAAAATTGGATAATTATTTAGTGAAAACCTAAAAGATTACCAATTATTTCTCTCAGCAGCTCATCTCTTACTCAGATTGGCAATTCATAATCACAGTGGAAAGTTTGTTTGTGGGATGCTTCATCTGAGCACTTGCATTCCTTTATTAAGATTCCACAGTTGTAATGCACCAGGTAATTTATTGTCTGCTGTGTAACGTTTACAGATGTAGAGTTCTCGATAGACGCACTAATTAATACCCATAAGGGAAAGGAAACAATGCTTAACTAACAGGGTGATGGGGAAGCTAATCTAAAGCCAGTCCTTATAATTTCTATTATTCTGCAGGACTACAGACATTTAGCTGTACATCCTCTTGTGCCACCCAGCCAAACTCATTAGTGGAACACTTAGTTCCAGAATTGCCAAAAAAAATCCTGAGTCAGACCCAGAGCATGAGAGGTGGCCCAAAAATCATGAGGTTTATTTTTAAAAAGAACATTGTGTACTTTGGTGTGTCTTAATTTTTGACCTCATCACCCTCATCCCTCCGAGTGTGTGTATGTGACAATTAGTGTCACTAACTCACCCAAATGCATATAAAGTGATTATGGTCCCTGCTGCACGAGGTCTCACCCCCACATCTGCCTGCCAAATCTGTCCTGTCCCCATAGCTCCCACATCAGTTCTGCTCCACTCGCACCTGCCCCCACATCAGTTCTGTCCTCCCTGCCTCACCTCTGCTCCAGGGGCAGGACCAGATCTAGGCACCCGCAAAGCAAGCACGTGCTTGGGGCAGCCCATTTCCAGGGGCGGCATTCCGGCCATCCTTTTTTTTCAGGGCAGTTGTGCTCTCGGAGCTGCGCCACTTAGACGGGGCGAGGGCACCACACCCCCGGCTGCAGTGGGAAGGGGAAGCCCCAGCCCCGGGACGTTGAGCTGCCAGGGCCCAGCTGCTACCTGGGGAGGAGAGGGCGAGTCCTGCCAGGGAGCCGGGCCTGCGCCATTTCATCTGCGCACTGGCTGCTGCGCTGCCTTGTGCCACCCCTTATAGTGGGGCTTCTCTGCACAGCTGGGCGGGGAAAGTCCCTGCAGGCGCTGGGAGAAGGTGACATCACTCTCTCCACTTCCAGCACCACCTGCGAGCTTCAACCCCACCTGAGCTTGGGGCGGCAAATTTTTTGCTTGGGGCAGCAAAAAAACTAGAGCCAGCCCTGCCCACCGGTGTTGCAAGGAGGGAAAAGGAAGGTGGGAGAAGCTGTCTTGTCATTCACAGGAGAAGAAAGGAGCAGTGCCATCCTAACCTAATTCTTTAGCTTACCCCTCCTTCTCAGAGAATGGTGTTGGCTACTGAGGGGAGGGAACAGAAGCTCTACCTGCTTCCTGCAGCAGCTCTGATTGGCTGCTCTTCATTTGCTCAGGTCTAGAACCCAAGCTGCAGTCACCAGGGAGCTGGCATCTCCATGCTGAAACCCCATGGTAGCTATAATCAGCTTCCATTCCACTGCCCATGACCCACAGTGGACACAGACCCTGGGTAGCGTCACCTCAGGAGGTCTGATAGCCAGCAGCCTCATGGCTTCTGATAGGTTTATATAGGGCAGTGAGCCAAAGGGGCATTCCGAGAAGTTTCCAAGCAACCATGTGGATCTCCTATAGCTGCCACGACCACTCCTGCTCCTCGTACTGACCTCAGCTTGATTTGGATTTCGTCTCCTGACTTGGACCCTGAAACCTTCAGAGGAGTCCAAGAGACTTAAGTGCCTTTGACTGCTGGTATCATTCCTGGCCTGGAACCTGACCATGCGCTCATCCGCTACTCCCCGCCGCAGGTTTGCCCCTGCTCTGACCCTTGGTCCCGACTGCTCTTGTTAGGGTCCTGACATCCCCAGGAGTGAAGGAAAGCACCCAATCAGAGGTGGTTTTCCCCAAGGCAGGCCTGAAATTCGTGAGAGGGCTAGAACTCACATCATTGCAAAACTGGCTCCAGCCCTGGCTAAAATCTTGTCATTTGTGGGAGGAAAAAATTGTGAGAGCTAGCAACGAACTCTCCAATGCTTCCTTTAAGCAACATTAAAAGCAAAGGGACTTAAGCCCATACCTATGTGCCTTGATCAGTCATTTCAAGCACAGTAACAATTACAGATAAATTCATAATTTAGGTCCTAACTATTCCTTTTTTTTAATCTCCCCGCAACAACTACACATTCTTAAATATACTTAGTGCTCTGAGTATTTGCAAATAACAACATGCTTTGTTCAGAAAGCGTACTATCACAAAAATGAAGTCGTGTGGAAGGCACCTCCTTTGCCTTGCTGGGCTCAGTGTTTCCCTCTCTGGTAGTGAGGAGGGAGGGGGGGCGGGGATGCCTGGAGTAAATCAGTCCAACTCCGGAGATTTTCAGAAGGATGTGCTGGCTGCTGCTTCCCGCAGCTCCCATTGGCCGGGAATGGCGAACCGTGGCCATGGGGAGCTGCAGGGGGCCGTGCCTGCGGACGGTCAGCGTCCGCAAAACGTTTCACAGCCCCAGTCAGCTTACTAAGGTGTCACTAAGAGCAAAGTCTGCCTTAATGTCTACATACAAAACAGTTCTTAGGGATTTTTTGCTGAAAAAAGATGCTATTGTACCTTTGCTGCTTTTCTAAATAAGAAACTATTTTTCCCTATTAGTTCAGGATATTTCTCCAGCAGGGAAGGTCAGTTTTGATTGAACTCTCTCTTCTTCAAAAAGCACAGAAGACCAATTGCAGAATTCTGATAAGCTTAAGCCTCCTTTTAGCACCCCAAGTTAGATGCCACAGCACTACAGTTTTGGACACGTGGTTGATGCAAACCATTCTAGAGGGAAATAGGAAATTCTGCTCCCTAGTTTCAGCTCTGAGCAGAGGTCTATGCGATCTTTGTCATAAAGTGACTTTTATGGGTGGGAGCAGAGCTCCCTCTGGGCTCTCTCCCCAAACCTCACATCCGTGACTTTCTTTTGGATAATCTATTGTCCCTTCACTGGTACTTCTGTGAGGTTGAGGCCCGAAAGGAGCTGTACTCTCTCCTGAGGGCACTTCATGACAATGGGAGGGACTGCTCAGATTTTGCAGCATTATCAGCCACTACCTTGTCTAGCTTTTCTCTGAAAAGGAGGGAACCTGTAAACTTGACAAAGAATAGGACCTGCTTAGAATGAGTATCCAACTTCCAGGGTCGGAACCATAGATGACACCTGGTTTCTGAGCTGGAAGCCAGGGCCCTGGCTGAGAACTTCATTGCATTCATTGAGGCATCAGCAGTGAATGCAGTTGCTAGGGAGATTTTCTTTAAAATGGAGTCAAAAGTCAGGATGATCTCTGTCCTTTAGGGCTTTGAGATCTGCCAGCCAGGAAAGAGATGCCCTTGCAAAGAAGGTAGGTGCTACAGACACTCTGAGAGAGACCAAGGAGGACTCAGAGTCCTTCTTGAGAGTGGTCTCTACTTCTCTGTCTATTGGGTCCTTAGGATAGCATTCCCCTTCTGAGAGAATGACTGTATCCCTTGCCAGAAATACTACAGTGGCACCTACCTGAGGTACCTCAGAAATAGAGGCCTTTGGTTCCTTTATAGAACCTGAGGTCATTTTTATTAATGTGCTTGCCCTAATCAGGCTTGTTCCATTCATCCCTGACCATGTCCTCAAAGGCAGACTGCAGGGGAATTGTAGTCTCAGGGAAGGATTTTGAGGGGCAAAATTTACCCTGAGGCTTGCTCTCAAGAACCTGTTCAGGTTGGATCTGAATCGTGGAGACAGCCCTTCTGAACATGGCCTCAAATTTCTCACAGGGGGAAAAAGCTCGTGTTCCCCCCCGCAGTCCTGTTTGGATTCAGAGTCCCATAGTTCGCCTTCCTCAATGGAGAAGAAGAAAGAGGAGCCAGAGGGCTCATACCAAGATTTTTTGCAATTTTTCTTCCCCTTTTTTGATTTCTTTGCTCTTTGCATGCTTTGCAGGTGTAGGAGCTCTGTTGTGGCTTTGAGGCCTTTTGCGGCTTGCCTTCTATAGAGCCGGAAGCCCTCAGGAAAGTCCTCTCTCTGATTCCTCCCCCTTCTTGGTCCCAATCTCATGTGGGTGGGACTCATTACCAGAGCCCTTCTGTTCTAATTGGGAAGGATGAGGGCTGTTTAAGAGCCCTGCAACTTTTCCCAGAGCACTCAGGACCCATTCTAAGACTTGGATGGGGAGGGATCTGTGGTCCCACAAGCCCTTCTCTTTGTTCCCTGGGGACTTACCCCCTGAGTTGGGTGGCTAGTGTCCTTCTCTTTATAGCCTTTCACTGATCTATTCTTCCTGGTCCATTTTTTCCATGCTGGAGCCGTGGCTGCTTTGGTGAGTATGCGATCCCACCTACCTGTCCCTCTCATAGCCCTGAGACCTAAAGCAGTTAGGGTCAGCTGGCTGGGTACAACTCACCATCTGCTGAGCTTGGGAAGGCTGCCTGACAAATGGAGCACTTCTTGAATCTGACCCGGGTGCCTTCTTGGTTGCTCTGCCATGCCTGTACAGGGGCAGAGGAGCCGACAGAAGATGCTGCAGTGGAGGCTGAGAGAATTGAACCATCAGGCTGCTTAAGACCGACCCAGGGAAGAAGAAGAAAGAAGCCTGAAATAGAGAAACTGATCACCACTTCCCCCCAGAAAGGGAGAAAAATAAGGATAGAAATAAAAAAAAGTAGGAACAGTGTAACCACCAACTGACCACTGCCGCAGAGAGTGGGGGAAGTGGAAGCAAAGGGAGTGTGGCCAGGCTGTGAAATACCAAATCTCTGATCGCCTCTGTGAGCTGCAGAGTAGAGGGGAGGAAACCAGACATGCAGAATTGTGGGAGACGCTGGGGTGCAGAAAAGAGATACTCAGGGAGCCATGTTCCTCTGTGAGGAAATGTGAAGAATTGTCTCTCCATACATCTCTCCAAATTCTGCTGAGTTCCAATTCCTTGGGCTCTGAGGATTGCTGGCCATGTCCCTGTCCTACACATGACCCTGCAGACAACCCTAAATATTTGACCCTAAGTATAAAATGAACAAATTTACTAATTAAGAATGACTTTCTTTTTAACTCCTTTCTGGGGGGGCGGGAGGGGGTTGAATTCAACAATATATTGTGGATTTCAGTAAACAAGGTTTAATTTGTGTTTGCCCATGTTCCACAAGACTGTGTCTTGGAAAATATGTGTTTGGTAAGTAGTGAAGGAATAAATTCCATGTAATCACTCAGAACACAAACAAGAGTTGTTGCTAAATGAATCCAACCTTTGTATCAATATTATTACTTTAGAATTTCATGCATAGTTATATTGATAGGTCACCCTTTGTTTACAAGCACATGCTCTTTTTGAATGACTGACACAGTATTTACAGGATACAGTACAGATCATTTGTACCAGTTATAGAGGCCTTTAGTTTTGTTTCACTGTTTCTGAGTAACTCCCTAGAAACCTTTGGTCCATAAAAAATATAACTCTTTAGTAAATCAAAAAAATTCTCAGCATCACTTTATAATTAGCAAACAAAAACTATACTTAAAAGCTGCAGGATACAGTCCATCTATCCAAAACACTGGTTCAGCAGCTGTTCAACTCTCTGGGATTAAAATCAATTCAAATATTCTGTGGTTATGATCTGTGCCTTTAGCAGACATAATACAACTATTCTTAACTTTAAAAGGATATACTTGGTATGCTCATGTCCCATATTTGATCCATCTATATATAAGAAAGGGCACTCTGATATATCCTCTAACAGGAAACTATAACCTGCACTTGAAGGATGATGGCCTAATAGGTCCATATTAGACTTAATAATTTTTTTAGTGCTTACTGCCTGCTTGAACTCCTCCAAATGACATTTCAGCAGTTATATCAGTGTTTCCTGACCCAAGGCTGCCGAAGTCTACTCTGAAAGAAGCACTGCCTAGGTAAGAACAGGAGGAATTTACAAAGCTTTATGACACCTGATCTCCCCCACCCCATTAAAAGTGTGCTCCCACAACAAAGCAGAATGTGGTTATCTGCAAGCCAACCATATTCTGTCCCCACAACCACATTCTCCTTAATCCAGACGGCCACAGGGCTAGAAGTAAAACTAAATTTCTTGCCCCTTAATAGTTACATTTATTTAAAAATCATTCAGAAAGTGTTTAGGAGTTGCCACAACCAACTAACTATATGACTGTAAAAGCTGCTACATTACACTGTAATTTATAAACTTCTTAAAATGAAGATCTGCTGCACTGTTTTGGCTCTATAGGACCCATTATGATCATTCAAGTAAATGTAAGTTAAATTATTTTAAAGTTCCCTTATGTTATAAGTAGTAATAGATTAACAGAGATATTACGTTTTATTATTTAATACAGATTTAGGGATTTCTTAATATGAAGATTAGTGATTTGAGATCTTTCTGGAGACCTCCAGGTCCTCAAGGAAACCATTTTGAAGCACTTGGAGGAGAGGAAAGTGATCAGGAACAGTCAACATGGATTCACCAAGAGAAAGTAATGCCTGACCAACCTGATTGCTTCCTATGATGAGATAAGTGGCTCTGTGGATATAGGGAAAGCAGTGGACGTGATATATCTTGACTTTAGCAAAGCTTTTGGTACAGTTTCCCACAGTATTCTTGCCAGCAAGTTAAAAAAGTATGCATTTGACTATAAGGTGGATAGAAAGCTGGCTAGATGGTCGGGCTCAACGGGTAGTGATCAATGGCTCAATGTTTAGTTGGCAGCCGGTATCAAGCGGAGTACCCAGGGGTCGGTCCTGGGGCCAGTTTTGTTCAACATCTTTATTAATGATCTGGATGATGGGATGGATTGCACCCTCATCAAGTTCACAGATGACACTAAGATGGGGAGAGAGGTAGATATGCTGGAGGGTAGGGCTAGGGGCCAGGGTGACCTAGACAAATGGGAGGATTGGGCTAAAAGAAATCTGATGAGGTTCCACAAGGACAAGTGCAGAGTCCTGCACTCAAGACAGAAGAATCCCATGCACCGCTACAGGCTCGGGACTGACTGGCTAAGCAGCAGATTTGCAAAAAAGGACCTGGGGATTACAGTGGATGAGAAGCTGGATATGAGTCAGCAGTGTGCCCTTGTTGCCAAGAAGGCTAACGGCATATTGGACTGCATTAGTAGGAGCACTACTGCAGATTGAGGGAAGTGATTATTCCCCTCTATTCTGCACTGGTGAGGCCACATCTAGAGTACTGCATGCAGTTTTGGGCCCTCACTACAGAAAAGATGTGGACAAATTGGAGAGAGTCCAGTGGAGGGCAACAAAAATGATCAGGGGGTTGGGGCACATGACTCATGATGAGAGGCTGAGGGAACGGGGCTTGTTTTGTCTGCAGAAGAGAAAAGTGAAGGGGGATTTGATAGCAGCCTTCAACTACCTGAATGGGGTGTCCAAAGAGGATGGAACTAGGCTGTTCTCAATGGTGGCAGATGACAGAACAAGAAGCAATGGTCTCAAGTTGCAGGTCTAGGTTGGATATTAGGAAACACTATTTCACTAGGAGGGTGGTGAAGTACTGGAATGGGTTACCTAGGGAGGTGGTGGAATCTCCTTCCTTAGAGGTTTTTAAGGCCCAGCTTGATAATGCCCTGGCTGGGATGATTTAGTTGGCGTTGGTCCTGCTTTGAGCAGGGGGCTGGACTAGACCTCCTGAGGTCTCTTCCCACCCTAATCTTGTAAGATTCTAGGGCCTGTTTCAGTAAGTTTATGTAAATCCTTTCATCTTGTGAATTACAGAACCAGTAGACAGAAAAGATCTTACAGACCTATCTTGCCTATATAGCTTCGATGTACAGAATGAATGATAAGGAAGTTTATAATTTCTGGGGGGGAAAAAAATCACTCAAAGCTTAAACCTAGCATTTAAGTTATGCAAGTAATATAGCTGGTTTACAATAGATGAGTCAGTGCACACATGCATCAAAACAAGATTTAATCTTTGAGAGTCTGCTAAATATTTTTAACTTTTCAGTTAAAGTAATGCGCAGTAGTTACTTTCTAAGCAAAATAGTTTGTGATTAAATTTTTATTTGCCACCATATTTAAAGATACCCTGTCATATTACATTTTGAAATGACAGAAAGTCATTCTGAAGCCCTACGTGCAAAAGGTGTTTGAAACCACTAAATTATTTTATTTGTGGTTGTATAATTTAATAAGGGTCATCTTGATTTTTTTCGCCTCAAATTTTATTTCAAAATAACTTTTGACCTTCATCTGAGACTTTGAATTTTAAATTTCATCTTAGAAAGATTATATAATCTGAAAATATACATCTGAATAAAATACATCCTTCTACAGAGGGGTTGATGTTGAAGGAGAATTACAGTTATTTATAACAGTATTCCTATAATAACATTAATAAGTCTTTAAATATAAGTGACCTGATTTTCAAAGATATTAAGTATCCACAACTCTCATTAAAATCAATGGGATTTTTGAGGCCTCAGCACTTTTGGAAAAAAAGGCTAAAATGTTATGAACTATAGTTGTGATTAGTCAGCCACATCTAACTCTAAACTACCATATTCCAAACATTCAGTAAAAAATACATTTATTCCACTTATTTAAACATCAGTTGAATATTGAATATTTGCATCTCTTAACTGGTGGCTCTGTGAAGCTATAAAGCTGCCAGCACAATGAAAACTATATATGCACTAGTGGCAAAGTAGCCTACTGTGTTTTGTAAGCAGAACATATCCCCAAACAAAAAGGTTAATTTTAAATAGCTTTTCTAAGTACAAAGATGCTGTAGATTGCCTTGGCAATCTACTGCTACTGGAGATATGGATACTGTTTGTTTCACCAGTTATATGCCATGTCCTTTTTCTTACCTGAATACCAAACATTGTTCTGATGCAGGAACGGAACACACTTGAAAAATCAATTTTGATTACAAATACTTCTGATATTTTCCATTTTAAAAAGCTGCAAATGCCAAGTTTTAAAAGTTAACAGGAAAAGAAAGGCTCAAGCATGGTCACTTTTTTTTTTTTTTTTTTTTTTTTTTTTACTATTTACCATTTTTTCTCTCTAATCGAATCACTTACATTTTTGCCTGTAACCAGAGGCTCTACTGAATATTGAACATGAACAGGCAAGGATCTTTTCAACAAAACTTTACCTTGTCATATTTATTTCCCTTTGATTTTTTTAAATGAAGAAGATTCTTATAATTAATCATATAGTTTACAAAAGTAGATAATTTGCAGGTATAAAGAGAATTACATACCTTATTGTAATGGATGAGAAGACCATAAACCAAAATATTTTTCTTTTTCACTTCCCTTGCAAATTCCTTTATCCAAGCCAGTTCTTCCATTCCATTGCTGAAAGACATATTTTCTGAAACATTCAAGTGGACCTGCAAAGGGGTGCAAAAAGCAAACCATTACTACATTATATTACAAAATATATTCTGTTAGATCTCCAGATTTTTTTAAAAAATTGTTAAATAAACACACAAATAATATAAGCTGGCAAGGTATTTATTTATAAATTTGTATTAATGTGATGCTCCATGACTCAATTATTTAATAAGAGGAAAACTTTTTCAAAATCTAGATAAATCAACATGCCAGAAGTGATGGAATCTTTAAAAATTTATTAATTAAAAAATAATCTCTAATCTCTGATCCATCTTTCATGCAATTGTTTAGTATCAATGGATTCACAAATCGAATTCTCACCTGAAGAAATCAGAGAAGAGTACAGATGTTTTCCTTTAACATCTTTTAGTTTTTCAATGTGGAATCACATTCTCAAGAATATTTGCTGTGTCTGTTCTCTTTGTCTGGGACATTGCATTTGTAAGGGCTTGTATACATTACTCGCTGGATCGATGGGCAGCGACTGATCCAGCGGGGGTCGATTTATCGCGTCTAGTCTAGATGTGATAAATCGACTACCGAGCGCTCTCCTGTCTCCTCCGGTAGTCCATCAGGACAAGAGGCGCAGGTGGAGTTGACAGGAGAGAGTGTCAGGCATTGACTTACCACAGTGAAGACACCGCTGTAGATCTAAGTACGTCGATTTCATGAAAAATGTAGCTGAAGTTGTGTAACTTAGATCGATCCCCCTGCAGTGTAGACCCCTAAGTTGCATTCTATACAATACTGCACTTCAGCATTGTAAAGAGAAGTAACTAGTTCTCAAACTTTGGCTCAGGCTTGACAACAATCCAACTATTTTGATCTTTACCTCTTCACAAAGTTTCTATTGAGCACAGAAAACCAAGATTGAAGAAGGACATTTCTTCATATAATGTTTTTCATATGATGTCACGGCTATGCTACTGGATAGTTAAAATGAGTGTCATAAAACACAAAAATAAAAAGCTATTTTGCAGAAAATTCAAGTCCCTAAAATCTTAATGAGACTTTGTGTTGTTGAAATACTTTGATTTGAGATTGAGTTTTGTAATTACCAGTCCTGCCTACCTTTCCTGATGGAGGCAAGAGCTAGTGAGTCATGCCTTGACAACACTTGTGCCTTTCTTCTGCTCCACTTCAAGCCTTACAGAACCCTCATTACTGCTTCAAAAATATATTGTGTGTCTATATCAATGTCCATCAACATGACATGTTTAAGAAAAGCTAAAGTAATATTTTTAATAAGCAGAAACTCACAACTACAAGGCACCTTACACTAAAGGGAAAAAGCATTATGAATATTATTTTGAAATAGGATGCAAAATCCTCTACCTGCCATCAGGGAAAGGACCTGATTGTTGAAGATTATGACAATGTATATTACATGAAAAAAATGTGCTCGTGTGGCACTGAGTCTACACATTCACAGTACATTATCAAATCATGAAATTCAAGAGTTAATATTGGTGATGGAATCTTATCTTCATGACATTGCACATCCTACATATTTTATTATTTGCATTTTACAACATAAACAGGATTATATTCTACTATATATTTAACCAGAACATTAAGAATAGAAAATACCACTACTGATTATTATAGCACCCAGCTCTTATACAGCATTTTTCAGCAGTAGATCTCAAAGCGCTCTACAAAGGAAGTCAGTATCATAATCCCCATTTTACAGATGGGGAAACTGAAGTATAGGGAGGTGAAGCAACTCGCCCAAGGTTACCCAAGCGGCAATGGCAGAGCCAAGAATAGAACTCAGGTCTCCATCGCAGCCTAGTGCTCTATCCACCACTTCAAACAGATATCGTGGGGGTCACTAATGGGCATTGGCTGGGTACATGATGAACATGGGTTAAAGCCTGGGGAAGTTCTGCAGCGAAGTCCCAGTCAGGACTCTAACTACTAAAATGATTATCTAACACTTAACTTAATGGTCCATACCTAACAACTAACTACAAGGGAGACAGAACAATGGGGTCTGAAAGAACTGCTCACGCTTTTGCGATGCAAGACAAGGCACTCCGACCAACCGCCATGGGTGGTAAGAAGGAACTGAGAGGGCGTAGGGTTGGTGGCACTCAAGGATGCACCACAGCCAACCTTACGGATACGACTAACACAGAAGTCTCCGACTGTGCATGTGGGCGCACACACACCTAGAATGGAATCAATACGAGCAAGCATTCGAAGAAGAATCTGTGCCATTGTAAACTATTGCAGCTTCCCATGTACCTGCCTGCAGCTCTCAACTTACTGTTCCAACTGGAACAATCAAGCCAACAGTCTGTGGTGAGTAACTACCTCTTAACATGTCTTTAAAAATTAACACTTTCCAAACTGTGCATGCATGTCCAGCACAGATATGTGGAAATGTGCACTAGAACACAATGTTTTGTTGTGCATGCTAAGAATGCAATTTTCAAACCACTGATAACTTTGTTAAATATAAATCAATTCTTTTAAAAATTTAGCTGAGGCACCACTCCTTAATGACAATTTACAAGCAAATTTTAAAACTTCTGCTTTTTTGAGAGACTCAAGTCAAGATAACGTGTAGTCAAAAGCTATATATTTTAGTCACATTCACAAAATTCATAAGAAGAGATTTTGCTGAAGAGATTTTCCTCAAACTTACCTTTGAACTAAGAGCAAATATTGGACATTCGGCCCCAAAGTCCTCCACTCTCCTTCCTCCGTGCCCCCTCCCCCCAAAAAGTTGTGAGAATGAAAATTGAGTTAAAATAGCAATCTTAACCACGCTTTTGATAGTGGCAAAGGCTATAATGCATTAATAGTGAAAATGCAGGAAATGTATTATAACAGGTTTACGCACAATACATTTGTCCAGTGAAACATATACCTACAAGTTTATACAGAGTTTAGAGCAGCTGTGTTAGTGTGGGAATAGAGATATTGGGTCCAAAGCTGGAGTTTAGCTGTTCAGCAGAGAGCTCATGTTTGTTGTAGGAGAGGTGGAAAAACTGTGTAAAGTTTACCTTTGTGCTCCCCTGTTCCTAGTCTAACCCCACCCTTCCCTTCCCTGTTGTACTGGGTTATAGCAGGCCAATCAGTGTTCACTTATGCTGGTTACAAAAGGGTCCAATGGGCCAAAAATGTACTCAGGTATCAGTATGATATAGTGACATCCTGGCCACACCCTGCTACTGTATCAGTAAGGAGGGCAAGTGATGTAGGAGCCCCTATGCTGCCTGTACGCCACTAAAGGGTCACCCTTATACTGCGAAAAGAAAAGGAGTACTTGTGGCACCTTAAAAACTAACAAATGTATTTGAGCATAAGCTTTCATGAGCTACAGCTCACTTCATCAGATGTATGCAGTGGAAAATACAGTGGGGAGATTTATATACACAGAGAACATGAAACAATGGGTGTTACCATACAGACTGCAACAAGAGTGATCAGGTAAGGTGAGCTATTACTAGCAGGAGAGCCGGGGGCGGGGGGGGGGGGGGGGAACCTTTTTGTAGTGATAATCAAAGTGGGCCATTTCCAGCAGTTGACAAGAACGTGTGAGGAACAGTGGGGGGCGGAGGGAATAAACATGGGGAAATAGTTTTACTTTGTGTAATGACACATCCACTCCCAGTCTTTATTCAAGCCTAAGTTAATTGTATCCAGTTTGCAAATTAATTCCAATTCAGCAGTCTTTCGTTGGACTGCCAACTCTATGATACAACCGCGTTTGCTCAAACACCTACAAGATCTCTATCAAGCATTCTTACAACTACAATACCCACCTGCTGAAGTGAAGAAACAGATTGACAGAGCCAGAAGAGTACCCAGAAGTTACCTGCTACAGGACAGGCCCAACAAAGAAAATAACAGAATGCCACTAGCTGTCACCTTCAGCCCCCCAATTAAAACCTCTTCAACGCATCATCAAGGATCTACAACCTATCCTGAAGGATGACCCATCACTCTCACAGATCTTGGGAGACAGGCCAGTCCTTGCTTACAGACAGCCTCCCAACCTGAAGCAAATACTCACTAGCAACCACACAACAAAAACACTAACCCAGGAACCTATCCTTGCAACAAAGCCCATTGCCAACCGTGTCCACGTATCTATTCAGGGGACACCATCATAGGGCCTAATCACATCAGCCACACTATCAGAGGCTCGTTCACCTGTGCATCTACCAATGTGATACATGCCATCATGTGCCAGCAATTCCCCTCTGCCATGTACATTGGCCAAACTGGACAGTCTCTATGTAAAAGAATAAATGGATACAAATTAGACGTCAAGAATTATAACATTCAAAAACCAGTCGGAGAACACTTCAATCTCTTTGGTCACTTGACTACAGACCTAAAAGTGGCAATTCTTCAACAAAAAAACTCCAAAAACAGACTCCAACGAGAGACTGCTGAATTGGAATTTGCAAACTGGATACAATTAACTTAGGCTTGAATAAAGACTGGGAGTGGGTGTGTCATTACACAAAGTAAAACTATTTCCCCATGTTTATTCCCCCTCCCCAAACTGTTCCTCACATGTTCTTGTCAACTACTGGAAATGGCCCACCTTGATTATCACTACAAAAGGTTCCTCCCCAGCTCTCCTGCTGGTAATAGCTCACCTTAAGTGATCACTCTTGTTACAGTCTGTATGGTAACACCATTGTTTCATGTTCTCTGTGTATATAAATCTCCCCACTGTATTTTCCACTGCATGCATCTGATGAAGTGAGCTGTAGCTCACAAAAGCTTATGCTCAAATAAATTTGTTAGTCTCTAAGGTGCCACAAGTCCTCCTTTTCTTTTTGCGGATACAGACTAACACGGCTTCTACTCTAAAACCTTATACTGCAGCAATCCTCCCCTCGCTAGCTAAATTGGTGGTTTGGTGCTAAGCAGTGCAATGCACCAGAGAATCAAAAAAGTTAAACACTAAAAAAAAAAGCAAAGTAATACAAAACCAATTCTGCCAGTGATCGGATTCTTTTTTTTATCAGAGAAGGTGTTCTGAAATAAGTGCAGAGTGTGTGAGAACTTTCTATTTATACAAAAAAGGAAATAAAAAGCTTGTCAGGGCGGAAGGAAAAACCCTTAATACAGGTTTTTCTACGTTAGATTAGAGGAAGTCTGCTGCTTCTTTTCACCTATCCCTTCCTGGCTCCATAGCAAGGGATACGTTTACTTCTGGACTCAAAAAGGGAAATGTTAATCAGTCAACCAGTATCTAAAAAATCATAATGACCAATTGTGCCAACAGCCTCATAATACCGTAAGTTTTGACATTTATTTGTCTGAGAAATCTACGTATCCACTTTTACATCAAAAGAGCAATGCTATACAGAATAGTTTTCTAACACTTCATTCAGGTTCTGTAAGTTAAATTTATTTATTTTTTAAAAAAATATATCAAACTGAGAAGAATTTCACTATAGTTGCCATTATTTAGGAGTACACCCAACACTAAATAATTAAAGACTGATGAAAGAAATTTCTATCCCTCAGCTATACCATCTGTAATGAATTTTAGGGATCAAAAGTTTAAAGGATTTAAATAGTTCCCAGTGATTAATATGAAACAATGATTTGTTTAACTCTTTATTAATTAAAAACATATTTTTCAGACCTCTTTCCATTTTCTATTTCTGAAAATAATGTGGAAGCTCCATAAACCGAGAATATGAATAGGTAGCAATAAGAATTCTGGACAAAGAATTCTATACAAAGCTTTTTTTTAAAGCACCAGGTCTATTTATTTTTAGGACATTGCTCTATTTTGAAGAGAGACTTCGTGTGCATCAAAACTATGTTTCATAAACAGGCAATTTTGTGTATCTGTTATTAAGGCTATTCCCAGGCTATCTAGGCCAGGGATATTTAGAATGTACTGTGAGAATAACTTAACAGATGAATCAGATCCCGTAGTTTAAAATGTATCTTATTCTTCTTAGAAGGTATTAACAGTTTAACAATTTGGGATTGGGAGGCAGGGCAGAGAATCAGAGCTTCTGCAAAGATGGTGCCGCACCGCAGGCAGATGTCAGGATCTGTGTAGTTTGAGGGCAGAACCCTGACAGAAGTTTCCTTAGTGAGTTCTTGTAAGGAATTTATGTTCTCATATATTTTTCTTCAAACATTGACATGAGTCTGGTATGTTTTATTATTGCTACTATCAATCCTTAGCCCTTTCATTTTACACCCCAGAAAAGAAAGAATTTAATACCCATCTGATAACAGACAAGGACATCTACTGCAAAAGATTTTAAAGTTATCATGTTATCTGGCTGATTGATAATTCTATAAAGATTCACTCATCATGCTCCTCCTTGGGCTTTATATGTACAGAAAGTGATTAAAGCAGTTATTCAAGGGATAATGCAAACAATATTCTGCCCCAGAGGGAAAGTATTTTGTGTTACCACACAGCTGAATAGTTGGTAAGAAAGAAGAGTCTTTTATGGAGGCCCCTAAATACTGGGTGCAGGAGTGAGAGATCTGGATTTTCTCTATTTCTCATAGGTAAACACAGGAAGCCCACCTAAAACTTAAGAGGTTGGTATGCATGGAGGTCCCTACTGAACTTCCTCATAAACGTCCATAAGCAAGTAAACACTAAATTCTCAGATGCCAAGGATCAGCATTCACACTAGCCCACTGTGTGCAGCGAACACTTGGGTCAGATAAGGATGTAGTACTTGTGATGTTCTATTCACTTGGAAAGTGTTTTATAAACATTAACTAATGAATCTTCACAATATCTCTGTTAGTTGGTAAAGGATAAGTGATTTGTTCTGGATACAGAGAAAGTGACTGTCAGGGCTGAGACTAGAACTCAGGAGTTCTTGACTCCTAGCCTTACCCTTAGACAATGCAATCCTCTCCGACTAGCTGAGATTCTACTGCCAGTGGCTTCATGTATAACGTCAACCTATATGTTTACAAGTACCTTACTCAAAGAATGATATTTAAAGTAACAGTCAGTTGTGATGCACTATTTCTACCAAAACCTTTAAGTACAATACAGCAGCATAATCCTTAGTACTAGGTAGAACTGGTAACTCCCCTGTCTCCATTCTTTCAGCAAGGCAGAAAACTAGTAGAGAGAACTATGCACAGCTGTTCAGTAGAAGCAGAGGCTTGCAGAGCTGCTCAGTTGCATGGAAAATGCTTGTCTCACATTTTGTGTGGATATGAATCCCTCTGCCCCTCTAGGTGTAGAAACAGCATTCAGCCCAAACTCTGAAGATATCCTCAGCAGCAGTAGCAAATGACCCATGTAACCAGAATGTAAGCCACATACAGATTGATAATATATACACTTAGAAAGACTGATACTTAATGAAAGTTTACGCATAGCTGAATCTATTAGGTCTTAAGAGATGCAGGTAGGTAAATAGAAACCTGTCATTATGCAAGGTAGGTAAATGACATTTTTAAATTATATTGTACACACGTTTTCAAATTTCCCTGTAATACATGTGGCAGAAAATTATCATAATTTTAAAACTGATAAATCCACACAACATAACTAAAAATGCCATTTATCTGACACCTGATTCGCTGGTTCCACACTCTTACAGAGCTCTATGCAGTCTGCAGCATCGCCAGAATGAATGCGGCATAATAAAGCAGTGGGATCCACTAGGAGTAGACACCATGAAACCTTCAAGAAAATAAAGTAAATTTTCAACTAATGCTGTACCTTTTATCTGCCTCAGCTTGGCTCCTGGCAGCATTAAGTACATATTGATGAAGTGCAATGACTTTTTATAATCTCATTTACAGTTCACCATTTAAAAACACTTAAAATCCCAGGGTGCATCACACGAACTATTTTATAAACTATACAGATTCTAGGAAAACCATTTTATATTTGTTTAGAGGTTTATTATATTAAACTTATATAAGTTAACCTACCGAAATGAGAACAACTGGATGTAAAACAGAAATTCTTGCTTTTTCAAGTTTATCCACTAGTTGCTGGGCTTCCTTAATGTCTGATTTTTTAGCCTAAATAAAAGCAAATTTTAAAGTTACCAAAAGAAAATAAAGCAAAGCCTAATTCACAAAGTGCAGCAAAAGTTTCTTTTATCCACTGGAAAGGGAAATACACCCTTAATATACCTCTTATATTTCATGTCTGTAATCGTGTGACCAGAGAGATTGAAGTGTTCTCCAACTGGTTTATGAATGTTATAATTCTTGACATCTGATTTGTGTCCATTTATTCTTTTACGTAGAGACTGTCCAGTTTGACCAATGTACATGGCAGAGGGGCATTGCTGGCTCATGATGGCATATATCACATTGGTGGACGTGCAGGTGAACGAGCCTCTGATAGTGTGGCTGATGTTATTAGGCCCTGTGATGGTGTCCCCTGAATAGATATGTAGGCACAGTTGGCAACGGGCTTTGTTGCAAGGATAGGTTCCCGGGTTAGTGGTTCTGTTGTGTGGTATGCAGATGCTGGTGAGTATTTGCTTCAGGTTCGGGGGCTGTCTGTAGGCAAGGACTGGCCTGTCTCCCAGGATTTGTGAGAGTGTTGGGTCATCCTTCAGGATAGGTTGTGGATCCTTAATAATGCGTTGGAGGGGTTTTAGCCGTCACCTTCAGCCCCCAACTAAAACCCCTCCAACACATTATTAAGAATCTACAACCTATCCTGAAGGATAACCCAACACTCTCACAAATCTTGGGAGACAGGCCAGTCCTCGCCCGTTGCCAACTGTGCCCACATATCTATTCAGGGGACACCATCACAGGGCCTAATAACATCAGCCACACTATCAGAGGCTCGTTCACACGATTACAGACATGAAAATCGCTATTTTACAACAGAAAAACTTCAAATCCAGACTCCAGGGAGAAACTGCTGAATTGGAATTCATTTGCAAATTGGATACAATTAACTTAGGCTTGAACAGAGACTGGGAGTGGCTTAGTCATTATGCAAGGTAGCCTATTTCCCCTTGTTTTTTCCTAACCCCCCCCCCCCCCCCGACGTTCTTGTTAAACCCTGGATTTGTGCTGGAAATGGCCCACCTTGATTATCATACACAATATAAGGAGAGTGGTCACTTTGGATAAGCTATTACCAGCAGGAAAGTGAGTTGGGGGGGGGGGCGGGGAAGGGGGGGGGTGAGAAAACCTGGATTTGTGCTGGAAATGGCCCACCTTGATTATCCTACACATTGTAAGGAGAGTGGTCACTTTAGATAAGCTATTACCAGGAGGAAAGTGAGTTTGTGTGTGTGTGTGTGTGTGTGGTGGGGGCGGGGGGGGGAACCTGGATTTGTGCTGGAAATGGCCCAACTAGATTATCATACACACTGTAAGGAGAGTGATCACTTTAGATAAGCTATTACCAGCAGGAGAGTGGGGTGGGAGGAGGTATTTTTTCATGCTTTTTGTGTGTATATAAGATGATCTTCTACACTTACCACAGTATGCATCCGATGAAGTGAGCTGTAGCTCACGAAAGCTTATGCTCAAATAAATTGGTTAGTCTCTAAGGTGCCAAAAGTACTCCTTTTCTTTTTGCGAATACAGACTAACACGGCTGTTACTCTGAAACTAGCCATATATAGTGCACTGTCACAAATTCTGCTACATTCTAAGGCATATAAGTGGCAAAACTGGAATCTAGACGTGGTTCAAATTAAATCCTTCCTGCTCCAGTACAGGATCCTAGCCAGCGGTTTAGCAGAATGGATTTGTCAGAGCCAGTAGGTACCAGCACAGACCGTGTGATGGATCCTGAGTTTGATGGCCACAACAACATTCTGAACCAGTCACATAGCCACATGAGGCAATCTCAGTGGACTACAATCTCTGTGGAAGCATCCATTACAGCAGTGGTTCCCAAACTTTAACAGCCTGCGAACCCCTTTCACTAAATTGTGAAATCTCGTGAACTCCCTCCTAAAAATGAGTATTTCCAGGGATTTAAGTTTAAATTTCCTCTGCACTCCACGGGGCTCCTGCTGCTGGACCCCATTGACCACCCTGGTCAACTGAGCTCGGGCTGCAGGTCCCGCTGCCAGCCCCAACTGCCCAGCCGTGCTCTCCCTGGGGCTCAGGCTGTCAGCCCCACACAGAGCGCTGGGGTCGGGCGGCCAGCTCCCCTGCTGATGGGGGCAGGGCTCGGGCTGCCAGCTCCAACTGCCCGGCCCAGCTCTCCCTGGGGCTTGGGCTCCCAGCCCTGCATGGAGCGCCGGGATTCGGGCTGCCGGCTCCCCCACTCATAGGGGGAGGGTTCGGGCTGCCAGCCCCAACTGCCCTGCTCCGCTCTCCCTGCGGCTTGGGGCTGTCTGCCCTGCAACCGGGGCCCACCTGCTGCCTCCAACGCCTGGGGTCCTCTGGCCGCCATTAGTGAAATTTTTCTGGTGAACCCCAGTTTGGGAACCACTGCATTACAGGGAGTCTCAAATTTACTCCTGATGTAATTCTGTGCTAGGGTGACCAGATGTCCCGATTTTATAGGGACAGTCCCGATTTTTGGGTCCTTTTCTTATATAGGCTCTTATTACCCCTCACCCCCGTCCTGATTTTTCACACTTGCTGTCTAGTTGCCCTATTCTGCGCCCCTGTAGCAGCCTGCCTACACAGTAACATTGTTAATGTTCCTATTGTTAGTTAACTGTTCCCATTCTCAGTCAATTACCCCAAGAGCATAAAACCTGGACAAATCCATTATGCACTTCACCTAACGTCTGTGCTGGTACCTACTGGCTCTGACAAATCCAGTCTGAGTACTCTATTGTTGAGATAGCACAACAAGAATCAAATAAGTACACTATCAACCCTATGATCCTTTACTGTTTATTTTTTCAACTGGTGATTTATAAGAACTCTTTATTCCTCCTATGCAATAACTCACTGGCTGGTTTTACAAGGTGCTTGTGATTGGAATGAGTGCAAGAATTCAGGGTAGGCCAGGCGCATAGTCCATAGTGTCTCAATGGTCTATGACTTGAAATATAAGGGAATTTCTGGGCCTATCATACACTAGAAATACAAACCTCAGGAGTGAGATTCCTATGTGGCAATATTGATTTTACTATTGTTCAAAACACATTACCCACAAAAACTTATTGTGAGTTATTGATTTATTTAAAAATATCAAAAAATATTTTAAATGTGAAGTGCATAATTAGCATATTTGTCCATAATACTCACATTTATGCAAATAAAATTGTAGCATTGTCCTAAAAAGATGTTCTGTAGACGACTATCATTTTTACATAGAAACACTGATATACCTTTAACCTGCTGAAAAAGCAAACATATATTGTGTCACTATACAAACTCAGAATAGTATTACTACTCTCTCTTTTAAAGCCACCACCACTCAATGTCTGTGAGCATTTTACATGGCTTAAAATTCACAATTAACATTCTAAATATGCAACTCAAAAACTCCCTGCTACTTAAAAGAGAGGGCAGAGCCAGATCGGCTGAGACAACTAAAAGCCAGGACACTGTATCAGTTGAAAAAACCTGGACAAATAGGTGTATCCTTCAAATCTTTATCACCCTGGCCAGATTCACATTTAAGTGCTATTGCTGGAAAGAGCAAGTCTAGAGATATAGGCCTGCTACTGAGAATACCCTGCCTCCAGCCCCTGTAAGCTTCAACCCTGGAATGGCAAGTTCCATGGTCTCCAATAGACAGATGGAGCATTGGAGATGGAGAGGCTGTTTTTAGGGTCGAGAACTTTTAAGTTTCTATATACAGTGATTAACACTTTGAATTTCTCCTGAGGACCATTTTTTCAATAAATACTTTAAAAGAGTCTCTAATTGTATTACGGCTATTAAATAATGATTTTTGCATAGTATCAGTTAAGAAGTGTTCTTATCCTAACAAAAATGACTCCAATACAATATCAACTTCAGGCTTGCTTTATGTTAAGATAAAGCTTCTAATTACAGATCAGAGGGGGAAATGTTTGCTAACATAAGACATTAATTTGGAATAAATAAAAGGCCAGCCAGAAATAGCTTCATGCTGCCTTTTGTTTTGCCTGGAAACTTACTCACAAACTTTAATGTCAGAAGAGACCGTCATCATCTAGTCTGACCTCCAGCACATTGCAGGCCACAAAACCTCACCCACCCACTCCTGTAATAGGCCCCTAACCTCTGGCTGAGTTGCTCAAGTCCTCAAATCATGGTTGAAAGACTTCAAGTTACAGAGACTCCACCATTTACACTAGTTTAAACCTGCAAGTGACCCATGTCCCATGCTGGGAAGGAATTTCCCCAGAGGTCAGACCGGCAGAGACCCTGGGGATTTTTCACCTTCCTGTTTGGAAAATATGTTATAAAGTAGATCATTTTAAACAAGTTATACAGTTATCTTCCAATATTTTCCTTACATTTAAAGAAAGAGTAATCTGCCAGTACAATAAACTCAAAAGAAGTTATTTTTTTTTAATATTGCATCACATCCCAATAGGATTTCTTCGTGGTATTCATTGTCAATTTGTTTGGTACACCGTATACTCTGGAGTGCTGATCAGCTGAATTCTCCATATATTTGCTGGGGAAGACAACACCTGATTCCAAAATGCTGTGCCCCAAGGAATGATAACATTTGAGTTGGTGTTTCGGTTTCTCATGCAATCCACCAATGCAGATCTGTCTCTCTATCTTTTCCTTACAATTTGCAGTATCTAGTATGTTTAGTGTAAAATTCTGAAAGCTGTAAGTCAGACTATTATCATTCTTTGTTTCCATTCTATGGCATTCCAGGCTTCTTGCCCAATCATCTACATACTCTTGGAGAAATACTGGGCATTCGCACTATATGAGACACAATGTCAGAAATGATAAGCAAGTATCAATCCCAATTTAGTTCTGGTTTAACAAGTGAAAGAGGATACTTTTAAACAATGACTTGACAATTATTAGAGTGGGTCATAAAGGTCTCCAGAGTTTTAGCCATCTGAACTTTCAGCCTTCTCGTCATTTTTTTACATCTGCATTCTACAATTCTTTTTTCCTTCCCCTCGCCCCCAACCCGTAATTCATGACCAAGACAGCACTCACTCTTTGGGGCAGGCAGGAAAGATGAGACAAACTGAGCATCGAACCTTGGAGACTGAGAACATTACACTAGGAATCCCATAGGGTTCAGTTCTTGTGCAACTTTATTTAACATTTTTATTGATGATCTGGAAGAAATCATTACTGATAAAGTTTTCTATCAAAGATTGGTTAGGTGATAGATAAGAACAGGTCAGTTACAGACAATCTGAATACTGGTAAGCTGGGCGTGATCAAACAACATGTAGTTCAACATGGACAAATACAGGATCGTACATCTATGAACAAATAATGCCGGACAACCACATGTGGTAGGGAACTGTATCCTGGAAAGCAGTTATTCTGAAAAGGATTTAGGGGTTAAAGTGGCTAAACAAGACAATATGAGCTCCCAGTGAGATACTTTTGCCAAAAGAGCTGTTGTGATACTTGAACGTATGAACGTGAACATCAAATAGCAGTAGGCAGGTTACATTACTGCTGTATATGTGGAAGAGAATGGGGCCCGTCCTATAAAGTCCTCTTCCTGCTGGACCCTGGGTTGCTCATGCTGAACCAGTGCCCTCCTGGGGGAATTCTGCCTGGAACCTTCTCACCAAGCCCAGACAACGTAGTTTCCAGTCTTCTCAACGAGATCAAAACTTCCCTAAGTCTGTCCCTCACTCCCCATAAGTTCCTCAACCCAAAGTTCCTGGCTCTTACCTCAGAGCCTTTTTGATAACAGGATTTCCCACAGTCTCCCTTCTGTCCATTTTTTATTTCTGGGAGCAGTTCCTCATACCAGTAGCTCCAGCCTATGGCAGTTCCACCTCTCCTTTCCTGTTCCTCCTTTTATGAGGATCAGCCAGTTAAGCTGCAGGTCTTTTCCCAGGTGCAGCAGCCAGCTGCTGGCCTTTCACCTCAGTCGAAAGGTACCCCTTATACCTTCACAATATGACACTGATGAAACTACTATTGAAATATCATGTCCAGTTTTGATGTCCATGCGTCAAAAAAAGGAATCTGAAAAATTGAGAGGGCTCAGAGAAGAGCCACAAGAATGATTTATAAACTTGAAAACATTCCTGAAAATGAGACTTAGGAGATCAATCTATTCAGCTTATCAAAAAGAAGGTTAAGAGATTACTTGATTACAACCTAAACACTTACATAAAGAGAAATTATGTTATAGAAAAACATGTGTCAGCCTAGCAGACAAGAGCATAACAAGATCCAGTGGCTGGAAATTGAGGTTAGACTTTCAAAATAGAAAATCATGTTTTAACAGTAGATAATTAACCATCAGAACAAACTACCACAAGATGTGGTGGATTCTCCATCTTTGAAATCTTTATATCAAGACAGGATGCCTTTCTAAAAGATATGCTGCAGTTCACCCACAAGTTACTGAACTATTCACAAAAGCAGGAATCTAAGTGTCATTGACCCTTAGGTTTCTAGTTCAGCAGCAAATAAGAAATGCAGCAGCCAAATGGAGCTGATTTTCAGTCTGTGTGCCAGTATTTTGAATAAAAATGTTTTTAAAAATTCTGAGGGATACGAGCTGGTGTTTTCAGTTAAGCTTTGATAACACTTGGTGAGTAAACAACATGCAGAAATAACACCTGATGAGTAGAGTATGCTTATGTAACTAAATGGATGGAGATAAGAGGTCTTGCCAAATCATTACTGGATTTAGGAGCAATTAGCTTTCAGTTATAGAAAATGGTCACAAACATGCCATTTTGATTCATAAGATGGAAATTTTAAACAACCTTGACATTTTGTAATATAAAATGAATTGTATAGAAAACACTATTTTTAGAGAAAACACATTTTTCCTACTTAGCTTGCCACCTATGTTACGGTTTCAACTTTCTTTTATTTCCGTATTTATAAAAACAGATTAATACCCATGCAGCAGGCATCCATAGAAAATGTTAAAATATTACAGTTGAACTTTATTAAATATACACATAATTAATACCATTCCAGAGGACTGTGATTAATGCACTGAAAGGCATTAGTGAACCTGGCCTACATCCCAAGTGAAATGAATGAAATAGTTTCAATCTAGTCCCTTGTGGATATTTATTTAATCACAAAACTAGTACACAACTTAGCCATATTCATCACAATTGGCAATCTTTGGATAGGAGAGACCTGGGACTGAGGAACCAGCGGTGCATAATTTTCGAGCACAAAGAAGGAAACATCTTTAGTCTCCTTATAAATTTTCTTGTTTTAACAAGACAATGAATAAATTAACAATTGCAATGAATACGAAAGGTTGTTGACCTAGTTCTTTTACAATAATAGATATGTGAGTTGTGAAAAGTATCTTTCAGTAACAACATTAATTTATTAGTCACGTATTTTATTATAAAGTTCTGGTTAAAAATCATTGTGAGAGGTGCTACTTTGCATGAGACAAGGTAAGTGTTGGAATTCTCTCAGAAAAATTGTTGTTTGCATTTCCTTCAGTTCACTGATACAATTTTTGAGGTGTTTTTTTCTGTTGGTATTGGCTTTTGGAATCTCTCATCACAATCTGTCCTCTGGAGAGGTGAATTAATTGAATAATCAGAGAAATCTATCTCACAATAGTGTAGCCAATGATTCTTTAGACTTTGCATGAAGAAGTAAGCACAAATACTTAGTGAATCCTAATATATTTGGTCTTATGGACTAGAGTGGCAAAGCTGTCTCAAACAAATTGAGGATATATTTCTCAAGTGCTGAGAGCCAGTAACGTACTTTTGAAAGTTTTGGCAAGACACATGTATGAAACTGGACGCAGAATAGCTGATTAGTTTCCTTTTCCCATTTAAATTATTCTAGTGGCACAGAGGGCCTTGGATACTGTCTTTAACACAATGGTGAAATTTGGTCCATTTCCTTAAGAGTTGATGGCAACCAGAAACAGACTATTAGTAATATTACTAACACATATGCTATGTATTAGTACTTACTTTTACTTCGTTTTTCAGAGTTTCTTGAAGGAGAAAACCTAACTGCACAGCATCTTCTTTCATATCAGTGGTAACACAAACTTGTTGTGATAGAGTGTCTATGATCAAGAGAAAACAAGAACTGAATGTTTCATATAAAGAATATATCAAACAAAATTATTCATCTGCTGAACTCTACTTTCAACTTCTTCAGCTGTTGTTTTTCGATATAGCCTTTTCAACAGCTGAAAATCTCATTTTAAGAGGCCCTACTCCAAGGCAAGTCAGCACAATTAACATAAATCAGAAAAGCAAATTAGCAGTTTATTTCCTATTTCCTATTTCTGCAGAATTTTGTAAAAATCTCACACACAGGGCCTGATCTAAAGCTCACTGAAATCAATGGAAAGATTCCTAATTGACTTCAATGAGTTTTGGATGAACCCCACATACTTACATTTCATGACTATCAAGAGAGTATAATAATTTCCTGGTATACTGATTTCATACAAGCTTAATTCTTCCCCACCCCAACTTCCAACTGGACACTGAATACATTATTAGCAATGCTGCAAAAGGTATATTATCAAATGGGCAAGAAGCATATGGGACAAAGATGCAGCCAGATAAACTAAGTCCTGAACCAAACAACCAGCTCCAGGTGAGTGTTTGCTCACATAGAGCTCTATTGAAATCAATGAGGTTTTGGGCACAGGGAGCTACCCACACAGAGCAAGTTGTAGAATCAGGTCAAAGGTTGCAATCCATCTGATTATCAGACAACAGCCTCACAACTGGGAACTCATTACTACCACATTGGTCTAGATGAGAATAACAAATTTACTACTACTAATAAAAATAATGCAGTTAATGCCCAGTCAGTTCCATAATACCAACATTTCAAAGCAGGAACTCTGTCTCTAATTTTAAGATTCAACAAGATTTTTCCTGATGGGTTGTTTCTGTTGTTGTTATTTTTTAACAACATTTTTTTAATCCAACTCTTATTTAATGCAGTTTTTATCCTTTTGATGCCCAATTAACATGCATACTGACATGTAACGGTTTGTATTGTCTTCTGGGTGCCCATTCTACAAGCATCTAAAAAATAATAAATGTGCAGTATAATTATACTGAAAACAGATCTGTACCACACTTCAAGGACAAAAATAAACAAACCTAAAAAATTAAATTAGCATTGAGGGATTTAAAAGAAATTATACAAATATGACCTGAATGCTCATCAAAACAACATTGGATATAGAAATATATACTAGCCTCATGTGGAAAGGTTTTAAATATTTAAACACCAAATGATATATGTATTCAGATGGTCTTTAACATTGTCTAAGAAAACCTTCCCTCCTTCTCTATGGCATATGATCAAGCACCTCCATATAAAGGGTAACAAATACAGAACAAAAAAAAAATTAAAAACTGCTTATTGCTGGAGTTAGTGTTCTTGGAAAATGAATGAGATTTGTGATCATTTTCAAGCAATTTTTTTATTAACATTAAAACTGAATTAATCGCCTATAAGCTCTAAAGAAGAGGTGGAAGGATGCTGCTATACATTACATTATTTACAATGCCACCAAAGCACAATTTGACAGTGAAGAGAATGGTGGTGAAGTTTTTTGGATTAGGCTACAAAGAAAGAAAAATAAATGAGAAACAAGAAGCATCTTCTTACAGACTACAAACACCAGATGAAAGCGAGAATGAAAAATGTATGGCCCAATTCTCAGGCAATTGGAAACCATGGGATACCATCCTTACGGGAGAATTTATATTCCTATAGATTTGTTGGGCAGAAAGTGAAGCCAAACATGCATCAAAGCTGTCTTCTACATAAAAAGGAAGAATGTTATGATATAAAAAGTGGGACCTGCATGTACAGGAGAAGCATCCTGAATTTACTTCTTACCAGCAGAGAGGAACTGGTTGAGAATAGTAGAGAAGCTTGAAACCAGAAACCACAAATCACATCAATTTAGCATAGTACAAAAAATGAAGCAGTACAAGATATGTGTACATAATGGAGCAATTCAAGGGTAGAAGATTTCAAAAAATGAAGTGTTGAGGAACTAAGTATTTTAGTAAAGTCAGATTAGAGCAATTATGAAAATCAGCATGTGGAACCTGGCTGTGGAATCCTAAAAGGCAGCAGAACAAGACACAACACACAATTTCTCTGAAAGAGGAGTCTGCAAACAAGTAGCGTCCAATGTAACTTCACAAGGGGCTGCTCAAAGATCTCAGTTTAAAAAGTCAACTCCCCACCCCTCAAAAATCTCCTATCCCCTGGACTTTAAGGGGTAAAGGGAGAAGAATACAAAATGGCAATTAAGATTTCTAGGTTAACCTTAATAGAGAGGAACAAAACATCTTAATACTATCAAAAACAGTTAGAAGGAATAACAAGTCATTTTATTAAAAATAGCAGGTGAGGGAGTAATATTACAGAGAAAGTCCATAAGTGAGGAGAGTAATAAAATTAATGATAATTCAAACACCAATGGGATATTGAAATCATTTTTAAAAGATGGCTTCAAGAAGAAAAATAAAGAAAAGAAGTTTGGACAATTAGAATTTATAGAAACAGCTAAAAAAGAGGTACTGGATGGTTGGAAAACTTGATGATACACAAAGTCAATTGGTTTGATGATATGCATCTCTTCACATTAAGAAAATCTGCATATAAACTTATTGTACCACTAACGATGCCTCCTGACGGCCTCTCCTCTCCCCTCTCACCATGCCCTATCTTCCCCTTCAACTGCCAGTTGGGCTGCTTTTCTTCCCTTTTCCTGATCACTGTTATATTGCCTCCTTCCACCTTTCTACTGCTTTGGCCTCCCCTTCCCTGTGCTCAGATGACACTCTTCCTTATCTCTCTGGAACACAACCCAGCCTCTCTCCCTTAACTTCCTCCGCTTTGTCCCTGAACATGAAGCAAAATGTAGCTGTGGTGGGATTAAACCTCCAAGTGCTGCTTCCTTTTTAACCTGTACTCCTATCAGAAAGTCTCTGTCCATTCCATAACCACAGCTAAAGCTCTCCATGCTGTCAGAATATAATGGGCCAAATCCTGAGGTCCTTAAATCAGTAAAGTCAGGGAGTTTGTTAGACTAAAATTTAAAAAAAACAAACACTTTACTGGGGACTTGCTCTGGTATGTTTAACCCTTCTCTCCAACATAGTAAGACTCCTTTGTTTGAATCCTAAGGCAGCCCAGAGGTCACCCCAACCCATTTTCTGAATCTTGCCATGTCCCAGTTATATCATTGCCTAGTCTTGCCACATCCCAATTTTGTCAAGCTTCATACAAGCAACTGCCCTGACAGTTTCGGACACAGGATGTTTTCTTAGGCACTTGCCAATTAATCCAACTTGTTACCTGCATTGGACTGTCTTCTGCACCAGACTTAACACTTCGCTGGGACATTCTTTTCTTTTCCACTCACAGTAACAGGTACTAAAGTTAAGCGTCATGTCTTCCTCAAGTTTGCCTTAGTATCATTTCTGTTAAGTAAGGCATTCTCACTTCAAATTAAAGATTTCTTATCACTGCTATTGAGAAAGATATAGCAATTTCCTGCAATATCCTTGGGAGACCTAATTGAATTAAATTTTTAAGTATCTTTGGGGTCCACTGTATTAAATGAATGGTCTATTATTGTCTGGATATAACAAAAGAAGGACAGCAGACACATGATATAGAATTTAATCAGGCCACAACTTTATTATATAGATGTACGGGACAACCCAGCAGATAAAGTGTACAGTGCAGGCAAATCCACGTTTATTCAAATCATTATCTGGGGCTTCCACCAGCCCTGCTTCATCTTCCATCCCGGTCCCCCCAGCCAACCTATGGCTTGGAACTTACCATCCACCCCCCTTATAGGAGGGTTAAGGTGACTATGAGAATGGGGGGAGGGGTCGGCTCCCTGCCGTACCAATCATAGGAGTCCCCAACTTCCCTCCCCCATTCTGTTCCTTTATCTAGCACCTCCTTTTAAGTCCTTTACCAGGCCATTTATCTGGTCACTGGATGCCTTCCCTATGGAGAACCTGCACTGGACATCTGCCAGAAGGAGGTGCCAGCAATTTGCTTGGCAGCCTTCCCCACACCCAGTCAGGTTCCCCGACATCTCCCAATGGCCTCTTGTATAGCAACCCCAATAGGTGAATCCCCATTCTCCCGCAAGAACCCATTGTCCCTTGCACCATGCCAGCATCGTCAAGGGGCACCAGCCGCTGAGTTGTCCTCAACCAGGTACCACAACAACTGCCTTCTGCGGTGGGAAGTATAGGTGACCAGCACTCTGGATCCTTAAATTGAAAGAACTCATTAAAAAACAATGTCTTGCACAGCTCAGCTGTGTGCCCGGAGCCAAGAATCTCCATGCCACCGACTACATCATATGCCAAGGTTCGATAGAGCTCAGATTCGTTGCTAGCTCCTGGTGCAAGCTCACAAAATCTGTCAAACTGGAAACGAGACAAGGCGTCTGCTATGCCATTATCCATGCCTGGCACATGCTTGGGAGAAAAACAGATGCTGAGGTGTAAACATTGTAGAACAAATGCCCTCACCGACTTCATAACCCTGTGCGATATGGAAATTTGCGATTGATAACCTGTACCACTGCCATGTTGTCACACCAGAAGCACACCCTTCTTAGCCAGCTCCGGTCCCCAAATAAGCACTGCAATTAAAATGGGAAAAAATTCCAAGGAAGTCATATCATGCACCACTCCGTTTTGTGTACAAATGGCAGGCTGTTTCTGGGCACACCACCTGCCTTGATAAAACACCCCAAAACCTGTACCCCCTGCAGCATCCGAATGGATTTTTAAACCCCCTTGTAATAGCCATTCCTCCCTCCACAATGATACTCCATTGAAGTGACTTAAAAAAAACCGTTCCCACACCTTCAAATCCTCCTTCATCTCTCTAGTGACTCGTATGTAATGGTGTGGCCTGGCTACACCCACTCTTGCCACTGCCATCCAGGCACAAAATGCACTCCCCGGGGCAACAACCCTGCAGGCAAAGTTCAGGTTCCCCAGAACAGATTGCAGGTCTCACAGTGTGAGTTTTTTGGCTCCTACTGCTCTCCTGAGCAATCCCAATAGCTCCTGAAGCTTATCCTGAGGGAGCCACGATATGCCCTCCCTGGTGCCAAGCTTGATCCCCACGTAGGTCAATGTAGTCTGTTTTTTCTTCCACTAGGGGTACCCCCCAACTGTTTAGCCAGGACCTGAAATGTGTCCAATAGGTGAACACAGTCATTTGACCCAGTTCGTCCTGCAAACAAAAAATCATCCAAATAATGCACTGCTTGGCATGGTCCCACTGCCCGCACCACTGTCCAGTGCAACATTGTACTACATTTTTCAAATGATGAACAGGATACCGCACAGCCCATGGGCATAGCCTTGTCACAATAAAATTGTCCCTCAAAAAAGACCAAACTCAGGGGGGAAATCCTCAAGTTTTCTATAGGTAATTGGTCAAATGGCCCAGCCACCCTGCCCTCCTTTAATTCCTGTGTAATCTTCTGTTCAACAATATGTTCCATCCCAGTTACTGACTTAAATTTTTTTGACATCACATGAGTCCTACTCCTCACAAAGGGGATCCGAAATCCCACAGTAAACCCCTCCCACAAATATGCCTCATCTGCCTTGTTAGGGTAATCCCATAGGAGAACCCTTAATACCTCCAGCCTAACTAGCGTCGGTGCCAATGTGCATTGTACTGCCCCCAGTTTGTCCCCCTCCCCAGCTTGCGTTCTGTGTCCCAGACCCTGCTCCAACCAAGCCAGACCTGCAGTTGGCCCTTGAGCCACTCCCAGTCCTGCTTCCTCCTTGTGATCATCCCTTACCGCTCTGGCAAGAACAGGCTGAATGGGTCCCAAAACATGCCTTACAAACGTGCCTGAATTTACAGGTGCTGCCAAAACAACCACCATCATTAAATCCCCAGCAAATATTATTATGTGACTCAGGCCCCTCCCAAGCTTGCTGTGGTATGAACAAGCCACTGTCTGTGTGAACTCCTTGGCGTCATCCACTCCAACCACAGTGTGTGATGAGGTATGTCCCACTGGATCCAGTTGGTGTTGCTGTCCTTAATCGAAACTGCTCATCCCTCCTTAAATGCAGTGCAGTCATTAATGTGGGCCTCGACTGTATGTAATCTCTTGATGGGGAATATATGACATATGTGACACCTGGCGTTTCAAAGGACTATATTGAACAATGTGCCAGGCAACAATGGACTTTTGAAACAAAAACTACTGGGTTTTCCTGAGCAATATTTAGGGAGAGGTGAATGCAAATTCCTCACCTCTGGTTATGCAAAAACTCAGTCTTTTGAAGCTACATCCTGAGGAGTGGGGCTGTGTCTGCTGATCGCCTATTACAAGAGGCCCAGCTCAAAGGCCCAAGCTGTATAAAGGAAAGACTGAACTATTCCTGGTTGTTCTGATTCTGAGACAGTTATGAACTTGTAACCACAGGAAAAAATGACTTATGCATTTTGAAAGACTGACACCTACTGTTTTTAATATGTTTTCTCTATAATATTTTCACCTTAAGAATAAATGTGCTTGCTTATAAGTAGCTGTGTGGTAACTTATAACTGCAGGCAATATACTGGACATAGCCTCTGGAGAGAAAGCTAAATGCAGATGATGGCCTTTTAGGCAGTCTGGCTTGCTGGGGATATCACAATGTGGGTAGGAAAAACCCCAGTCAGGAGGGAGAGAGACACGGGTCTCCGCCCAAGAGAGGTAATGTCTGGGAGACAAAAGCCTAAAAGTGCATGCCCTTGGTGGACCATAGGGAAACAATACAGGTGCAGTTTCCCTAAACTGTGAAAGCTACAAAGTACAGTACAAAGGTATCATTATAAATGCAAAGAAAACAAATTTGCAGCACTATGATTCACCTGTCTACAATGTATTAGGGATGGAACTGAATAAAATAGTAAAAAAATTGTATACAAATGTATGATTCACTCAAAATAAAGGGTAGTTCCACTCTCACATTCTTCTGACAGTAACAGTAAGTAAAATAAGAATTCACAGAAATACACCTGCATTTATACAGGAGTGTTTAAACATATCAAGAATGAGAATTTCCCCTTCCCTGCAAAGAGGAATTAACAGCGACTTTTGTTTGTATTACCCAAATACTGAGAAATCTGAGCTGCAAACTTCCTAGTTTCACTGCCATAGACATATCAACATTACGAGAATTCATAGTTCATGCTGGAACAGTATATAATGCAGCATATTAGGCATTTAAGATCATTCAGTGTTCAATTAACTTCAGGGCAAATAGAATTGATACAGATTTATTTTTAAAACTTGCTGTGAAAATATATGAAATCTGTTTTCACTAAAAAATGATGCTTTCAGAAACTTGAAAGAAGATCTTGTGAAGTGTTTAGGAAAGTGTGAAAAAATTATGGAAATTATAGCCTGCAGACTGAGGTATCTGAAGTCTGAAAAATTAAAAAGGAGGGAAAAATTAAATAATCTACAAAGTCAAGAAATCTACAAAAGCAAAAAAATCTAGGTTAAAACTGAGACTTCGTTCTTAACCGGACCGCTTTGTGCTGAGGTACTGTAATCCATAGAATGCTTCAGATCAGATTATTCAGTGACTTCTCTCATCGCCTCCTCTCTAGAATTATACCCAATCTTTTAAATTAAATGTGTGCGTGTATATATATATTATTATGTATACACACACAACCCTCGGCATGCTATCATTTGAGCAATGCCTAAGTCAAGCATAAAGGTAAAGTTGGTAAAAAAACTAGTCAGATTCTTGCAAATCTACAAACAAACAAAAAAATCTATAAGTTTTTTTTTTTTTTGGCTTCATTACCTGAACGGAGATTAATACCTTACCAAGGTCCTAGAAAATTAATTGCAAACAGCAGTCGTCAGCTTTTAAGCATAACATTTTTTTAATTACACACAGACACACACACACACTTCCTTTTGTAAAATATTTGCATGACATGGCCCCCTCAAGCCATCACTGAAATGCTTGTCTTTTATAAGCACCTGTTTAGTTTAGTTGACCTGTGTTCTACCTCAGTTCTTCAGTGAATTCAACAGAATGTCCATGCTGTGGCTGCAACATGTCAAGCTAATTTCTTATGGTTCTACTGTCCCTTACCACAGAAAAGCATACAAGAGTCGATAAACTACTCTGGAAACTTGATATGGTTTATCCTGCAGAACTTCCAAGCTATCACTTTCTCATGAAAGAAGGATTTCTATCTGTGCAGACATGGGAGGTGAGGGGGTGGGGATTGACCGCCATTAGGTGTGCAGTCTGTGGGTATAAACTTTCTTCAAAGCTCCATAGTTCTTCATAGAACACAACAAACATAACCTAACCTATGATTGCCCACTGAACAAACACAAACACAAAAACAACTATCAAACTCAACACTGTGCATACTATCATTAGCATATAAAGAAGGGAGGGAGCAATATTTGTGGTGGCAGAGAAGGAAGAGTTTACTTCCATTCAGCACTGATTATTATGGGCACCCATTGCCACATAGTGGAAACATGCCATTGGTTAGGGTCTGGACTGCCTTCCTAGCCCTGACTGAAAATCCTGCATCATCTACATATGCCCTTTGATAAACATGGAACTCACAGAAGTGTTTTTCAGAACCTTTCACATGTGCTCTCCATATAATATGGAATTCCTGATTTCCATAAACTGAGGCCGAAAGTCTGTCACTACATTTGTGCTTGCCTCCAAAATTGGGATTTGTCCCCACACATGGATAAGCAGGTGTCTATCCAGCCAACTATGCATGCAGAATGCCCAGTCTGCATGTGCACATTGATAAGCACGCATGTTAAAGTAGTTACAGAAGCAGGGCTCTGCTCATTAAAAAAGTTCAGGCTCTAAATTACAAAATTCTTGTTGATAAGCTACTTAAAGTTTACATGTTTGAACTCGAGTTCAAAGATACTTACCCTAGGGGCAGTAGTCCTAATAGAGATTTTTTAGGATATTTTGTATTATCCAGATCTCATTTCCAAATGAGTCAGCCTGACTACAAGAGGAGGTTTCCTTACTGATAGGCTATTAAAAAATAGACATGTGCTACCTTGTCTGCATACTCTGCAAGTTCATACCTGCTGAACTAAAGAAAAGCATTGTTACTGTTTATAAAATGAATGGTGCTGGGGTTTTGTGACTTAAGGAAGTGAGAAAATAAATAAGTATGTTTTAAGAAAACAGTTTCAGAAGATAGTGACTCATGAAGCTGTTTATATATTGCACTGCACTGAAAATGAAAGTTATATTTGTGTTGTCCTTACCTACATCAGAGTTCAGTTTAGTGGGCTGGAATTTGTCTATCATCAGGTCTCATTTAGCCAGCAGCTGAAAACCTAGTTCTGCTCTTCTGAAGCATTTGGGACTTGTTAGCTTTTCTTGCATAGGTAGAATTACATTTGTAATGTGGATGACTAAGGAATAAGTCACCTAATTACTGTCAGATGATGAATTGTGACTTCTTTCACACACTATTCTACAGCCAAGTACTTATCTTTACAACAATTTTTCTTTTATTTAATTATATTAAATTACAATTAGGCAATTAATCAAAGAAAAATGATAGAAATGCAAGAGTATCCTGTAATAAATAAAATAGCAAAATAAGTCATTGTTCAGAAAGTCCATGAGACCATCACTGGAAAAAGGTAGTAAAAAGAAAACTATTCCTTAGCCAAGCTGTGCACAGCCATAACTATAAATTTGACATTTTGGCTCATAAAGAATAAACTCTTTAAAGATTTGTTTATCTAAGATTATAACTCAAAGCAAAAAGATACCATCTGTAGTCAGAAAGTGAAGACTTCTCCAAATTATTCTCATCAGAACGCACATAATTTAACTTAAATAGATTAAATGCTGTAACTTAAATGGATTTCCTTACTGCCTGAGTTAAAAGAAAAGCATTAGTATTGCTTAAAGGTCAAGGATGTCATCTGTGATAGACAACGTGCACTACAGAACTTTTAGTGTGTACGTAAATGTTGGCCTGTTTTGAACAGGGGCCTAAAGGACTAAGGAGGCACCAACTACCTGTAGCTTGAGTAGCAGCAGGAAAGGGGAAACAGGCTCTGAAGAGCCACTACACCATAAGAGGCTCCCGTCCCTGATGTGCATGACAGCAAAGCTGCACCAGTGTGTCAGGTGGTGTGTGTTGCACTGGATCTGGATCAGGTGCAGTTTGCTCCCTCCCAGAAGAGCCACAGAAAATGGAGAAACCACAGAAAATCATAGTTTCCTTCTGGGTTGCTCAACAGTGTGCTGCCTCTTACTCTGGGCTTATGGTAAAGCCATGATTTAGCACAAAATTATTAAATATTCTTTACCCATAAATCACAAAACATCACAAAAGTCGCTGAAAGAAAATTAATGCTATCTTTTATAATTCAATAGGGTTATACTTTTAACTGTATTAAAAAAACTTTGAAACATACAAAACGTTGGTAGATCCTGAAAACCCTCACTCAAACTAGTAGCTCTTAGTCACAAAAGTAACCCCATTGATGCAGTACAACATGAGAGCCCTACATGTGCAATGCAAAAAATAAAGCATAGGTCACTTTAAAATTATGTTAAAGGCAGTAAAAATGAAGGCAGTAAAAATGAAGAAATAATTTAAGGTAATAGTTACTGGATAAATTGCCATTTACGTTTGTGATAGATGGGATAGTTAAGGGTGAAATCATAGAATCATAGAAGGTTAGGGTTGGAAGGGACCTCAGGAGGTCATCTAGTCCAACCCCCTGCTCAAAGCAGGACCAATCCCCAATTTTTGCCCCAGATCCCTAAATGGCCCCCTCAAGGATTGACCTCACAACCCTGGTTTAGCAGGCCAATGCTCAAACCACTGAGCTATCCCTCCCCCCTAAAGAGCAGAAGCCACACTCTCCATCCAGCACACGGAGTGGCCAGCATGGGGCTTGAACCCATGACCTTGGTGTTATTAGCACCACGCTCTACCCAGCTGAGCTCGCCAGCCCCCACAAATACTGCATCCAGTATTCAAGATGTGGGCGTACCAAGGATATATATAGAGGCAACATGATATTTTCTGTCTTTTCCAAAGAGAGGAACACACATCTTCTTCCACTTTGTGAATTGCACTGGAGTTTAGGTATGAGACAGGCTTTCAGAGGCCTACAGTGAGGCAGCAGTGCAGATGCCCAGAGGCAGGAACTTAAGACACCTAGAGAACTTATACAGTGAAAACTTAAGTTCCTAAATTCACTTGGTGCCTATAGGGTTAGGCGGCAGCCAAGCAGTGGTTTTATGGGTCAGGAGGAGTGGAAAATGAGAAAAACATATATAGAGACTTGGGTATGGGTGGGTTTTTAAAACTAAATATTGATCCTTTAGCCAAGATATGGTCAGCCTATTAAATTAAGTACGGTTTTGGACTGTTTGTATTGTTTATGTAAATCTAGTTCAGCTAAGTTACTCTTGGCATGTCTAAGCACTTAAATAATTTATGTCAGTTTGAGCACGCAGATCAGCCTTGGGTGGGCTCAACAAGTTTGAGTGACAAAATAAAATGGTGCTTTGTTAAGTGGACATTTATAAATTCAGTATCAAAACAAAACATGTTAAGGTAAAAATCACGAGCCCCGTACTATACACACTCTATTGATTTTAATGTGAATTCCTCTCATGGAGGGCTTGGACCTGTCTGGCTAGCTTCTCAGCTGGCATAAATTGGCATAGCTCCATTCACATCAATGAAACTCTGCCACCTTATGCCAGCTGAAGATGTGATCACTGATTATATAATCCTTAACTACTGTTCTGTTACCAGTTTATTGCCCCAGTTTAACTTTGATCCCCCAAACACATATGTTCTTAACTGCAAGCATATGAGAACTCCTGCTAAAGTCTGTGAGCATACTCATGTACTTAAAGTTAAGCACATGCACAAGGGCTTGTGGGATTTGGACCTATATTATTCAAACTGAAAAAAAAAATCTAATTACTTTTCAGTATTATATCATCTGGTTAATTTTTGCATTTTTGTTTGCATAGAAACCTCATTTTTATTACTTTCTATCTCTGAATTTATGGTATAAGCATAAACATAATACCTAGCCAAATACAGGAATTAAAAGGAGTATTGTTATCAAGTTATATTATCTGATCTTCTTCCTGATTTTACCAGGTCACAAATTCCAGTTAATTTCACGTTAGAGTTCTCATGCACTAATACAGTGCAGCAGTATTTTACCCATAAACCAAACATTGTTATTTGTTTTTCAAAAACACACTTTTAAACAAAATTTGTGGAACCATTCCTAATGGACTTAGATTTTTCAAATTCTTGTTTTTACAAAATCTGAGTGAGTTTCACTAAATGTTACCTGTCAGTTTCTCTTTAAATATTAGTGGCAAGAAAGAGGGGGAAAAATACAGTAATCGTAGAAGAGTCAACCAGGGCAATTTGTACTACGAATAATGTTTTGGAATAAGTCTGTACAGTATAAAGCACTAAATATACAAAAATATGTGCCAAAATTGCATAAATTTTAAACTGACCTTTGTGTGTACTCAATATAGAACGGTTATAAATTAACTGTCTTGTTAGTATAATAAATAGCCATATCTTTTTACAACATTTTCACCTCTAAATCACAAATATTCCACATTTTCTTTATAGTCTAAATATTCTTTAATCTTTACACATATGAGTAAAATATATACAAACATTACAACTATATAAATAATAAATAACATAAAGTTGGTATTTTTAAAAGAACTAACCAAAGCAGTTGTATGGTTATTGTTTCTTCTGGTGATAAATTTAAAACAGTGTCAGACTAAATTCTGGGTTTGATTTGAGAATTATACAACTGATGGTCACAAAGACAAACACATACCCTTAATAACTGATTCAGCAGCATAGAGATCCCACTTGTAGGTCACCTAAAGGACAGATAAACCTCATTAGATTTAACAGAGCAGGAAGGAATGTAAAACCAATAAAATAGTGCCCTGGAGGCAATTCTTTACATTTGAAATACCACAAACAAATGATATAGTCAATTTCTTAATTATAGTAAATACTACTGGCAAATGTGAGAACATAAGTTACAAAAATCACAAGACATGTTATAGAATCACACTTTTTCGTTAAATATTTAGATCTGTTTCAAGATCATTTAAAACTATCACGTTTTGTAACTTTTTAGGGAGCCTTAACAAGCTTGTTATCCTCTAGATCAGGGGTCAGTAACCTTTCAGAAGTGATGTGCCAAGTCTTCATTTAGTCACTCTAATTTAAGGTTTCGCGTGCCAGTAATACATTTTAACATTTTTAAAAGGTCTCTTTCTATAAGCCTATAATATATAACTAAACTATTGTTGTATGTAATGTAAATAAGGTTTTAAAAATGTTAAGAAGATTCATTTAAAATTAAATTAAAGTGCAGAGCCCCCCGGACCAGTGGCCAGGAGCCGGGCAGTATGAGTGCCACTGAAAATCAGCACGCGTGCCATAGGTTGCCTACCCCTGCTCCAGATATTTCACTGTGATTTCATACTGGGATTTTCATAATCTAGACTAGGTGGTAGTACTGCTGAAAAGGACCAGGGAGTTATAGTGGATCACAAGCTGAATATGAGACAACAATATGATACAGCTGTGAAAAAAAAATATAATTCTGGGGTATATATTAACAAGTAGTGTCGTATGTAAGTTATGGGAGGTTATTGTCCTGCTCTACTAGGCACTGGTGAGACCTCAGCTGCAGTACTGTGTCCAATTATGGGCCCCACACTTTAGGAAAGATGTAGACAAATTGGAGAGAGTCCAGAGGACAGAAACAAAGATGATAAAAGGTTTAGAAAACCTGACCTGGAATGACTGGAAGATAGCTAATGTAACGCCTATATTTAAAAAGGGCTTGTAGCAGGGTGCTGGTTCAAAAGCACCTAATAAGCCTCTGTCCAGTCAGCTCCAATCAGGGGAAACAGATTGGGGCTGATGGAAAAGGCCTGATGCTGGCCTGAGGATTGGCAACACCTGCTGGCCTGACAAGCCAAGGGCTATAAAGGCTGGGAGGGAGCCAGATGCCCCGGGGGAAAGCCAGAGAGAAGTCAGTCAGTCAGGGAGGGAGGGAACTGGAGGCCTCCTAGCTGAAGGCTGACTCTGCCTGTAAAGGATGTGACTAATCCTGCAGGGCTTGTATACAGATAGACGCTGGTGGTGGGAGAACCTTATGTAAATAAAGACACAGGTGCTGCACAACCCTGAAGCCTATCTGAGCCTTATTGGGGCAGCAAGTGGGTCCCAGGAAGAGGGGTGGGTCATGGATCCTGTTACAGGGCTCTAGAGGTGATCCTGGCAATTACAGACTAGTAAGTCTAATGTCCGTGCCAGGCAAATTAGTTGAAACCATAGTAAAGAATAAAATTGTCAGACACATAGAAGAACATAAATTGTTGGGCAAAAGTCAATATGGTTTCTGTAAAGGGAAATCATGTCTTACTAATCTATTAGAGTTCGTTGAAGGGGTCAACAAACATGTGGACAAGGGGGATCCAGTGGACATAGTGTAGGATTTCCAGAAAGCCTTTGACAAGGTCCCTTACCAAAGGCTCTAATGTAAATTACGTTGTCATGGGACAAGAGGGAAGATACTTTCATGGATTGAGAACTGGTTAAAAGACAGGGAACAGAGGTTAGGAATAAATGGTAAATTTTCAGAATGGAGAGGGGTAACTAGTGGTGTTCCCCAAGGGTCAGTCCTAGGACCAATCTTATTCATAAATGATCTGGAGAAAGGGGTAAACAGCGAGGTGGCAAAGTTTGCAGATGATACTAAATTGCTCAAGATAGTTAAGACCAAAGCTTTATGAATGATTCTCACTCCAAAAATAAGTATGTTACAAACTTGAAAATAAAATTAATACATAACGCATTCATAGAACAAAGATAGCAAAAAGGCAGTGCTCACACTTAAAAGCGCTGCCAAGAGTAGTTATTAAACATAAGCAATCATGATATAGAGAACAGTTAGGTGAAACGACCTGAAGTAATTAAAAGGAACAGTAATATGCATATAAAAATCACCTTTTCTGTGATTGCATCAGATTTAAGCCATACTTAATAGGCTGCAGATAGTATTCCAAATAATTAAAGGGTGGTGGCAAGATGGCAGAACTGCTTTGAGGCAACATCAGATAAGGAATCTTCCTAAGACAGGGCTTTTAGATTCAGTCACCCTGATCTCAAGAGGTGGGATGGAAGAGATGGCTTACTAATGGACCTCTCTGTGTTAGTAGCATCTGTTTAGTGTAGCAGCCTTTGGGTGAGTACCTTGAGATTGGCCCACACTACTACAAATACCTTGGAAAGAATTCAGTGAATGGAAAAAGGACAATTTCTGTCAGACAGAATCCAAAGGTAGATACTGAAGATTATGGGCAAAAGAAAGGTGTTCTGAATGACTATCAGTTGATGGATTGTGGCTTACTAAGGACGTAGAAACCTCCACAAAAAATATATGCAGTTGAGAGAGAGAGAGAGAGAGAGAGAGAGAGAGACTGCCTCAGCATTTTTAATGACTTTAAAAACTGTTTACCATCAAATAAGAGACAATAGGCTGAAGATATTCTATTCCAGATTCTCTGAAATTTCAAGAAACTTTTGAAGCATCATTACTGTGTCAGTTCTTCTTCATTAGAGTGCAGTTCTTTTCCTCTGTTGGAAATAAGAAGACTGATGTTGATCTCTCTGGAGACATATCAGTTCTTGGCACGTGGAGCATAACTCATCAAAGCACCAAAAAGCTTCACAGAAAAGCTAGTAACCATAATATTTTATACATTCACTGTGTGTAACAAGCTAATGTAGAGCTTAATATATAGCTGAGGACAATTCTGCAAGATGATGAGCACAATGCAGATTTGAGCCTGAAGACTTCAACTCCCCTGCTAGAGGCATTAGTGATATCTGAAAATGTTATAAAAAGGATTCAATGAACATTCAGGGCCATATTCTGTCACTCTTACAGTGAGTAGTAGTACCTTACTTTACAAGTAATCCCACTGAAAACAGGGGCGTTGACTCAAGGAATAAGGTACTTTTCAATATGAAGAAGCATGGCAGAATCTGTTCTTTAGGGAGGATGAATAAGAAAATAGATGGTAGAGATTTTGTGCTTCTGAAAAAATATTCTCCCAAAAAAATTATTTTAAAATTTTTTGTTTTATGCAGTCAATGCATAAGGAATGTCTTAAATTCTGCTCTAAAAATGATAGCATTGTACAAGTAGTGCTGAAGATTCAATACATCACCTCTTCATCTAAGACTTACTACTGTCTTATTAGAAATAATGTTGAGTGGAAATTTACTGTGCAAAATGGATGATGTGTTTTGAACTGGCTCCAGACCTAGCAATGTACTTATGAATCCTAAAATAATAGACTGTTGAAAAATTTCATGCTACAAAAATACAATAGCTACTCTGAGAGAAGAAAAGTCTTGAGGAATAATGCTTCACAAACCGCAAACCAACAATAATATCTTTAAGCTGGAGGGGCACAGTCTTGGGCATCTGAATCCACACCAACCTTGACAATAGCGAAGGATCTACAGTCATCATCAGACATGGTAAACAGTGGATTTCACAATAAAATAAGGGTCTGAAGAGACCTCAATCAAGAAGTTTCAGATCTTACTGAATGCAGTGCAAGGCATGCTTGATACACCCTCCACTAAAACCCACATATCAGAGCAGGAGAACAATAACTGAGGTGCTAAAAGAAAATGGGGGAACTTAAACAAAAGGATACAGAATGATCAAAAAACACCAAAGTAATAATTCTGTTTACTATGAAGATGGTTTCGGTGGAAATCATAAGATGACAACATAAGACTCATTGGAGTATCAACAGACAACAAAGTATCACTATTAAGTTTGTAGAGTGGTTTCTAACAAGTCAATCAACTTGGATGTTAAAAGGTCCCTGTAAAGTACACAGGACGCAAGTTGGTGACTCAGAAGAACAAGTACACCAAGCCATCACCTCTTTTAAGATGTCATCTTGTTCTCCAGATTCTCAGATTTCATTTTAAAAAAACCTAAATCTTTAATCTTTACGGTTGCAAGGAAACCTCCAAAAAGCAACCCATGTGCAGGATGGATAAAAATCAATTACTTAAAAAAAATTTAAAAATCTTTTTTTTTATTTAAAATCGGATTTTTTTGATAAAAAGCTTTTTGAGGAGAAAACTTATCTACAAATAGTTTTAATTAAGATACATTATAGCTCAGATATCGCATCATGGAACAGGGATTATAAATTCTAATTCTATCATATAAGACAATATATTAATGTAATGTTTAAGAAAAGTTTGTAAATGAGTTCCAATAGTTCATGGATTAGGGACCCAATCTTATGGGTTTCAGGGGCTTCTGTATAGATTATTTAGGTTAATCATTCTATCTACCCAATGGGACTCAGTGCTCAGTCTAGAAGATACCATCAGAGACGCTTAGTTTTGCAGTTCTCAAACTGTGGATTTGTGTCTCCAGAGAATCATAGAATATCAGGGTTGGAAGGGACCTCAGGAGCTCATCTAGTCCAACCCCCTGCTCAAAGCAGGACCAATCCTCAACTAAATCATCCCAGCCAACGCTTTGTCAAGCCTGACCTTAAAAACTTCAAAGGAAGGAGATTCCACAACCTCCCTAAGTAATGCAAAGAGATATCACCTCCCAGAGATAACCAACCATGTGCTGCACTTGGAGCATTGCCAGAGGTGGAGAGGCAAAAGTAGCTTCACACCACCTTTGTGGTTCCATTATCCTAAGACCAGTGAGGGAGAGAAAGCAGGGTTCTGTTGTTAGGAAGCAAGCCTAGTACTTTGGAAATCTGTGTTCAAGAGTGCAAAAAAACGCACCAAACAAACCCCTAACCAGAGAGCAGAGTGATATGCAGGAGCAATGAAGGGGAGGAAAAGAGCTTTAGTTTGTTACAAAGGAATACTACTGAAAAGACCGGAAGAGCAGCATCTGGACATGACTGGACTGGTGAGTGAGAGATACTCTTTACAACTGCATTTTTGATAGACTGAAGAGGGAGTGAAGCAAGAGTCAGGAGGTCACAGAGAGATTGCTGTAGATGATCAGGGCACAGAGGAGGGTTTTGGTGGTGGAAACAAAAAAGAACAGATGCATTTGAGGGCACTTCAGAAAAAAATATCAGCACATTTTCAGGTACAGAACTGATGTAGGGAAAGAAGGCAAGAGTAAAGTAAAAAGAAAAAATTTGGCCAACAAGCCTTAAGGTCGGAGGGGATGGCAAGTTGCCTATTTTATTAAAGAGAAGAGGAAAGATGAGGACTTCGAGTTTTAGTAATTTTGAGTTTGGGTTGGCAGCTGACCTCCAGGAAGAGATGTTGAACAGACAGTCAGAGACACTCTGAAAGGGTAAAGGTCAGGCTGGAAAGGTAGATATGAAAGTCTCAACATAAAGACAGCAAAGAAAGCTGATGCACCTACTGAAGTCAACCAGGAATAAAATGTAGAGGAAGAGGACACAGCACTAAGGAACTCCTACAGAAAGAGGGATGCATTCAAAGGAAAAAGAACCAAGTGAGCAGTGTCTCTGAATCCAGTAGCAGAGGAAATTTCTGAAAAGAGGAAGTAATTGACAGTGCTGAAGACAGTGCACAGATTGAGAAGTATGAGAATACCAAAGAGATCTCAAGACTTACCTAGAAAGAGGGCATTTCTATTTCTAGCAAGAAAATCTATTTTCAGAGCTCTTTGGTGTCAAGATATGACCATCAATTCCACAGACTCTGTAGCAATGTGTTCCTCATACTCTCATTCCTAACATGCTTACACTCTTCTTCCTCAACGCAGGTTAGTCTGTTTTTCTGTTGTAACAACCCCAACAGCCCTCTTTGTCTCCTGGAATTGCTTCTGTCAATTCATTCTTCCCATAAGACTCTTCCCCAAGCAAAGACCATACTCTGTCTTTTCTCCTTTACAGTCTCTTCCTTTGTTTCCCAACAGTCCTGATGTGGTTTCTGTTCATTAGCTGTGGGGGCTCTCTGCCTTTGAATGTCCTCCATCCTCATTATGGCTAATGGTTCATTGTGGTTTTGCATCTATGGCTTTCTAAGACCTTCCTGGCTCCATTGTTACCAAGACTCTTTCCTGTTTGTTAGTACTGTTCTCATTTTTATCTTATTGTACATCAGTGCCATATACATTTTCTGCCTGCCACCTTACCCCATCTCTGTACTCCTTTAGGTGCATTCTACTCCTTTCAGGGGTGGAGAAAATTTAGTTGAATATCACTAATGAACATCTCTATTTTTTATGAGTCAGTAGAGCAACCTCACTTCAACAAGCACCTCTGTTGAGTTTGAGTTTGCCTTCATTTGAGGCAAAAGCCTCCAACAAAGCCAGAAATTTGTCAGGGGTTCTCAATACATTAATTAATTAATTAATTAAAAATCAGGAGACTTTTGGGCTTCAAAGTTTCTGGGCCCTGGTCTACACTAGGACTTTAGGTCGAATTTAGCAGCGTTAAATCGATGTAAACCTGCACCCGTCCACACGATGAAGCCCTTTATTTCGACTTAAAGGGCTCTTAAAATCGATTTCCTTACTCCACCCCTGACAAGTGGATTAGCGCTTAAATCGGCCTTACCGGGTCGAATTTGGGGTACTGTGGACACAATTCGACGGTATTGGCCTCCGGGAGCTATCCCAGAGTGCTCCATTGTGACCGCTCTGGACAGCACTCTCAACTCAGATGCACTGGCCAGGTAGACAGGAAAAGAACCGCGAACTTTTTAATCTCATTTCCTGTTTGGCCAGCGTGGCAAGCTGCAGGTGACCATGCAGAGCTCATCAGCAGAGGGGACCATGATGGAGTCCCAGAATCGCAAAAGAGCTCCAGCATGGACTGAACGGCAGGTATGGGATCTGATCGCTGTATGGGGAGAGGAATCCGTGCTATCAGAACTCCGTTCCAGTTTTCGAAATGCCAAAACCTTTGTCAAAATATCCCAGGGCATAAAGGACAGAGGCCATAACAAGGACCCGAAGAAGTGCCGCGTGAAACTTAAGGAGCTGAGGCAAGCCTACCAGAAAACCAGAGAGGCAAATGGCCGCTCCAGGTAGAGCCCCAAACATGCCGCTTCTATGATGAGCTGCATGCCATTTTAGGGGGTTCAGCCACCACTACCCCAGCCGTGTTGTTTGACTCCTTCAATGGAGATGGAGGCAACACGGAAGTAGATTTTGGGGACGAAGAAGATGATGATGATGAGGTTGTAGATAGTTCACAGCAAGCAAGTGGAGAAACCGGTTTTCCCGACAGCCAGGAACTGCTTCTCACCCTGGACCTGGAGCCAGTACCCCCTGAACCCACCCAAGGCTGCTTCCTGGACCCGGCAGGCGGAGAAGGGACCTCTGGTGAGTGTACCTTTTAAAATACTATACATGGTTTAAAAGCAAGCATGTGAAAGGATTACTTTGCCCTGGCATTCGCGGCTCTCCTGGATGTACTCCCAAAGCCTTTGCAAAAGGTTTCTGGAGAGGGCAGCCTTATTGCGTCCTCCATGGTAGGACACTTTACCACTCCAGGCCAGTAACACGTACTCGGGAATCATTGTACAACAAAGCATTGCAGTGTATGTTTGCTGGCATTCAAACAACATCCGTTCTTTATCTCTCTGTGTTATCCTCCGGAGAGTGAGATATCATTCATGGTCACCTGGTTGAAATAGGGTGCTTTTCTTCAGGGGACACTCAGAGGAGCCCGTTCCAGCTGGGCTGCTTACCTGTGGCTGAACAGAAATGTTCCCCGCTGTTAGCCACGGGGAGGGGGGAGGGTTGAGGGGGTAGCCATGCGGTAGGGGGAGGCAAAATGCGACCTTGTAACGAAAGCACATGTGCTATGTATGTAATGTTAACAGCAAGGTTTACCCTGAAAGAGTGTAGCCACTGTTTTATAAAATGTGTCTTTTTAAATACCGCTGTCCCTTTTTTTTTCTCCACCAGCTGCATGTGTTTCAATGATCACAGGATCTTCTCCTTCCCAGAGGCTAGTGAAGCTTAGAAAGAAAAAAAAAAACGCACTCGTGATGAAATGTTCTCTGAGCTCATGCTGTCCTCCCACACTGACAGAGCACAGACGAATGCGTGGAGGCAAATAATGTCAGAGTGCAGGAAAGCACAAAATGACCGGGAGGAGAGGTGGCGGGCTGAAGAGAGTAAGTGGCGGGCTGAACACAGGGCTGAAGCTCAAATGTGGCGGGTTGGCTTCAGGGAGCTAAAATCAACAAAGGGGGTGGCTTTACATCAAGGAGTATTTCAGGCAGGACTTCACAGAGGGTTCCAATAAGAAATGGTGCACCTAAGTTATTGTTCTTATTGGAACAATGAGGTTAGTCTGGCCTCTGATTGATACATGGCTAGATTTACCTTGCTGCACCTTCTCTGTGAGTGACTGCAGTGTGACCTAGAGGAATGAGTCCCCTAGACAGGGGAGGGGGGGAAGCAAATGAGTACAAAACAAATCTGGTCTATTTCTTGTTTTGATCCACTCCATCTATCTTTTACATCTTTGGCTGGCAGCAGACGGTGCAGAAGGACTGCATGCCATCCACATCTCATGGCTGCTCGGCAGAAGATGGTACAGTACGACTGCTAGCCATCCTCATCTCTTGCCTGCCTGGCAGAAGATGGTACAGTACGACTGCTAGCAATCCGTATTGCCTGCCTGCTCACCATAAGACGGTTCAATAGGACTGACTGCAGGACTAAAGAGAATGACCTGGTCAAGTCACTCCAAACTTAGTCCCTGCGCCCATATCTGTCCAGGCGCTCCCGGCCGACGCGGCCAGGAGCACCTCGGACATGACGATGACGGATACCAGTCATATTGCACCGTCTGCTGCCAGAAGGCAATGGGTTGCTGCTACTGTGTAGCAATGCAGTACCGTGTCTGCCAGCACCCAGGAGACATACTGTGACTGCTACCTGAGCGGGCTCCACGCTTGCCGTGGTATGGCGTCTGCATAGGTAACTCAGGAAAAAAGGCGCGAAACGATTGTCTGCCCTTGCTTTCATGGAGGGAGGGAGGGAACGGGGGCCTGACGATATGTCCCCAGAACCACCCGCGACAATGTTTTAGCCCCATCAGGCATTGGGATCTCAACCCAGAATTCCAATGGGCAGCGGAGACTGCAGGAACTGTGGGATAGCCACCCACAGTGCAACGCTCCGGAAGTTGACGCTAGCCTCGGTACTGTGGAAGCACTCCACCGAGTTACTGCACTTAATGCACTTAGAGCATTTTCTGTGGGGACACACACACTCGAATATATAAAACCGATTTCTAAAAAAACGACTTCTATAAATTCGACCTGATTTCGTAGTGTAGACATACCCTGGGTCATTGTAGGGTGGACCATAAATAAGAATTGTTTTGGAAAAAATCACCATAAAAAGCTTACAATCAGAGCTTGTCTTTACAGTGAAATGTACTAGAAATTGTAAAATGAAGCCAGATATTAGCACTGACATTTAAAGCAGGGTGGGTAAAAATCAAGGATTTAAATAAATAAATAAATAAATAAATAAAATGGATTTTTTTTTTTTTTTTATAAAATGAGTTTTGAGGAAAAAACCTATCTAAAGATAGATACATTATAGCTCAAAGATATCTCATAATGGAATAGGGATTATAAATTCTAATTCTATAGTATGAGACAATATATTCATGTAACGTTTTTAAGAAAAGTTTTGTAAATGAGTTCATGGATTAGGGACCCAATCTTATGGGATTCCAGGGGCTTCTGTATAGATTATTTAGGTTAATCTTTCTATCTACCCAATGGGACTCAGTGCTCAGTCTAGAAGATACCATCAGAGATGAGTAGTTTTGCAGTTCTCAAACTGTGGATTTGTGTCTCCAAAGATAACATGCTTGTTAACAGCAAAAATGTGTTTAAATAAATAATTAAATAAATAACAGACCTCAACCCTCTTGTTCCTCTGCAAATTTGTGTACACAAAGTCAATCCCTTACCTCTCTCTAAAAGTGCAAAGCTTCAAAAAAGTTCAATGAATAGAAGATTGTTGGGGGCAGAATAGATCTGGACAAGGAGAAGCAGCCTGGAGATAAATGTGAGAAGGGAGGGACAGGCAAAAGAAACAAAAGTGAAACACTTTGAGCAGCATATTCCAGGAGTCTTGAGGCCTTTCTGAGTGTAGCCTTCATTGATTTGAGATCTACCATTCCATTCTCTCACTAGAAGAGAAAAGCTATAATGGCAGCAGGCCATAAGAGAGACCCAGTTTGGGATTATTTGAATGAAGTTTCTCTACCTGTGGGTAAGACAGGCATGCGTGCAAAATGCAAACAGTGCAAGAAAAAAATGCAAGGCCTGGTTGCCCAAATGAAACAACATCATGAGAAGTGTTCCTTCTCAGCAGGAAGCTGCGTTGAAGATGATCAAAGGAACATGTCTGAACATGCAGGATCTTCAGGTTGGTAAACATTTTTATTTCAGACTTCTTTCTTAAGGACTGCCTGTCTTCTTTCTGGACTATTCTTGAATTCTCATGTTTGAGCAAAAAATATAGTTGTTACTCTATGGTACTATCATTTTAGATGCAGTTGTGATAAAAAATAAATAGATGAAATAGGCAGATCTTCCTTTTACAATTTCACCTTTAAAGTAGTACTGAGTGTCAGTGAATGCAATGAGTAATACTAAATAAGCAGTATGGTAATAATAATTAAATAACTGCATTGACTTATTTTGTTTAGGAGAATCCATCCTCAACATACAGGATTCTGAAGACTATCCACCTTCAAGATCACCACCATCTCTTATAGTTTCAGAGTTATCTGCCAATGATAGTGTTTCAGTCACATCATGTATGTCACATAGCCACAGTTTATCACCTGCAGCAAAAAGAAAAAAAAAAAAGCCTCCATCATCCAGAAACAGCCATAGATAAGTTTGTAATAAAACCCAGCAAATTACAAAAAGAGGTAATTGTCGAAAAAATTGCCCTGTTTCTTTATACAACAAACTCTCCCTTCCGTATGATTGAGAACCCACACTTCATTAACTTGGTTCAATCATTAAGACCAGGATACAGTCCACCCAACAGAGCAGATGTCGCAGGCAAATTGCTGGATAAAGTGTATGAAAGAGAAATTGAGCAGTATGCAAAAGCTGTAGAGCATTAAATTGTTAACCTGAGTCTTGATGGGTGGAGTAATGTCCACAATGAGCCTGTTGTATGTGCTTGTGTGACAACAGAAGAAGGGAATGGCTTCCTTACAGAAACAACTGATACATCAGGAAATGCACACACAGCAGAATACTTACAAGAAGTAGCAGTAAAAGCTAGTACAAACTGTGAAAAAAATGCAAATGTCTAGTATGCAGCTTGGTCACAGACTATGCTGCAAATGTATCCAAGATGAGAAGAAATTATTTAGAAGAGAGTCCCACACTAATGACTATACAGTTGCAATGCTCATTTGATGCACCTCCTAGCCAAAGACTTCAGTGTTCCAGAAATAAAGGCTAATGTTGTTGAAATTGCAAAATACTTCCGTAACAACCACTTTTCAGCAGCTCTCTGAACAAAGTGGGAGGAACCAAGCTAACTCTCCCCCAAGACGTGTGATGGAGCTCAGTAGTGGACTGGTTTGAACACTATATCAAGAACTGGCCTAATCTGATGACAGTTTGTGAACAAAATCATGGAAAAAATAGATGGCGCTGTCACAGCCAAAGTTCTCAACGTTGGGCTTAAGAGAAACATTGAACACATGCTGAGTACCCTGAAGCCTATTTCTGTCGCCTTGAACAAAATGCAGGGAAATAGCGGTTTTATTGCTGATGCTGTTGAATTTTGCAAGGAACTGAGTGAGATCTTAAAAAGAGAAATATGCAATGACAGAGTTAAATTACAAGCATTAAAAAACCGAATGGGACAAGCACTATCTCCAGCTCATTTTCTTGCAAATATTCTCAATACTTGTTACCAGGGTCAAACTTTAACTGCTGAAGAAGAGGAGTTGGCTATGACATGGACAATCATCCCTCCATAATGCCAACTATAATAAACTTCAGAGCTAAGGGTGAACCAGTCAAGAAATATACGTTTGCTGCTGATGTTTTAAAGAAAGTCACCCCAGTGAACTGGTGGAAGTCACTTAAGCATTTGGATTCAGAGACCGTTAAAGTGATAATCTCACTTTTAACAGCAGTAGCTTCTTCTGCCGATGTAGAAAGAATATTTTCTTCCTTTGGACTAAATCATTCCAAATTGAGAAATCGTTTGGGGCCTGAAAAAGCAGAAAAGCTTGTTTTTTCATTCCAGATTACGAACAAACAGGAAAATGAAGGTGAAGACGACTGAGTTAGCTATAGAAGCCAATATTTTAAGTTCCTCATGTTGACCTGGCTGACATAGTCGATTTAATTTTTCTGGGTTTTTTTTAAATGTCATTTAACTATTTTAGTTAAAAACAATTTTAACAAAAGCAAACCTGATTTTATAAAACTTAAATGTTTCACTAAGTTCAACAATTCATATGCTTGTTTTGTTAAAATATGTTTGCTGTTAAAGAAAAAAAATCCGGAATACATAACGTTGTTTTAGTTAAATAAAACAATTTAAATGTCTGTCTGGTGATGTTCTCCTTCTAGTACAGCATGGCAAGAAAATCTTCCAAATATTAATGATTAACCTGTTGAACTGGAGATAGTTCACCTCTCAATGACTTCATAAATATCTGCTTCAATTACCTTTGGTAAATGAAATAACCAAACAATCATTCATTTTCTGATATAGCTGTAAAACTAATCTGAAAAGTTTTCAAAATAAATCACTTTAAAAACGTATAGTGTGTACCTTCTAAAAATGAAACCTACATCTTTCTCTGAATTGTGAAGAATATGTACTAAGATGATAACAACCAACAAGAATGCACTTTTATGTAGAAATCCATGATTAAATCGAGGCTTCCTGATTAATGATTTAAATCATGATTTGAATCAATTTGATTTAAATCAAATCTCCCTGCCCATGTGTCACCAAAGCAGTGACATTTGCCAGAGATTGTGGGGAGACTAAAATAATAGTGCCAAATGGCATGATTTGCTCCTCTTCAACTCAAGGAGATACTAACTCAATAGATGCCAAATAATAATAATTTGAAGGTCAGAATTATTTACCCTGTCACTGCTGGTTAAAATATGTATAAAAGGGGAGGGACGACCATATTATGAATATGTACTATGAGTGACCTCTCTTTTTGGCACCATAAATGGATGGTGTGCTTGGGCAAGTTCCCCTAGTCAAAATGAAGTCAAGACCAAGGAGCCTAGAAGGGCATCTGAGCTCCTTCAATGTGGAACCAAGCCCAGTGAGCTCATATTATCTATGAATACTAACTGCACCTGTTCAAAATTTTAAAAAATGACAAAAATCTGAGGCCTCCTAAATTTTCATAAATCTATTGCTTTTTTGGTACTTTGTGGCAGCAAAGGCTTCTCTTTCCCATGTGTACCTTGCTTGTGTCAATTATTTCTTGGTGACTTTAAGACTAGATTACAATGGTATACTTGGGACTGCATCTTAACTCTATTCAGAAAGTGACAGAATGCTGTTTAAGCAGGGAACCTTGATGTTAACATATTGTATTGGTGCTCTGTGGTCTGCATTGGTTGCCTGTTGGTTTCTGATTGAGTTTAAGCAGTTTGCATTTACCTATAAGCCTTAAGTGGCCTGATATTTGTCTAAGAGACAACCTCTCTCCCCTTGCTATACTGCCAAGGTTGTGATCGACTGAGACAGTCAAAACTGAGTCCCTTTGATTGAAAGAAAGGAAGTTGCTGTCAAAGAGTTATCCAAAAGACCCTATAGCGTTGGAACTTGTTTCTCACTTATGTGAAATAGCTCAAAAGTGTTGACCTTCAGTGTCTTTTTATTGGGGTTTTTGTGGATGAAGACCTTTTTTGGGGGACAGTATTTAAGGAGGCTGAGATACTTTTTCCTCATCTTGCTGTACTGTTTAATTAGTTACTACTATATATTATAGGGCTGCTACATTTTAAATAGCTCTTAAGGACACCTAGAGTTTGGGATAGCTACCGTTTTATTCCACCTATATACCCAAATAAACAGAGAGCCGCGACCTGGAGCTCAATCCACATCATTATGCAGCTTTGCTCTCTTAATATGGTTTCCAAATCTGATGCTTGCTTCAGGAGAGCAGTCCCAGTAACTGTTCAATACCCACTGAAGTCAACTGAACGCTCTCCACTGAGTTTAATGGGCAGTAGATCAGGCCCCAAGTTTCCTCCTCAAAACCAGCTTCTTAGAAAGTTGTTTCTTTTATCCATTTCCAAAGGATGGGAATCTGTACTGGCAATATTGTAAGCAGGAAGAAGCAACCCATCTTAAATGGAACTCTTCAAAGTTCCTTGTTGGCACAAATGCACACTCACCAGCTTCCATCTCCACTCTTGTGGAGTCTACTCAAGATTCCAAGAAATTAAAAAGACCCAAGGCTGCATGTGGGGGTCACACCTCTTGATATGACCACTCATGGAATGTTGCAAAGCTTAAGGTGAACTCCACGAAGCCTCACAATATTCAGAACTTTCCAAAGGGTTCCAAGCCAGCAGACCTCAAGAGTGTGAATCTGTACTGACAATCTACATGAAGAACTGCAAATACAGGAATAATTTCTTTCTTCAACCCTTAATTGGGTAAGAATTATTTCTTTAAATACCTCCAATCTTTATTATACATTACCCCTCAACTGTTATAAACCATTCCCAAGTTTTTAGAATTTTTAAACTTGTAAAACAAAGGCATAATTACTTTAAATCTTAAGGAGTTTTAATATTTTGTAATTATCTGATATTTTAGCTGGTGTGGTGTTTTTACTAAACAAATAAATAAAAGAAAATCAATATTGCTCTTACCTTCCAGAGATCAGGCGATCCTTCAATAAGTTTGGCATTTGTTTTACAGTATTTTAGAGCCAAGTGCAAACATTCTGTCCCATAATCCAGGTCATAATCAGTACACTGTAGCAATTAAAACAAGAACAAATTTGTTATTATATTTAAGAGTGTAATTACCATATTAATGGTCTAAATGACAAAATATTTTGTCTAGTTTAACCACATTTTGTGTCCTTAGAGTTCTATCCACAGCACTGGCGCCTTTACAGTTGTGTAGGTTAGGACTGAGGCGCTTTGGCGCAGTTATGCCAGGAAGCCGACTCTGTTCACACGATGCCAGACTCTAGTAATTTATGGACTTTCATGAGTCTAGATAGACTTGCCACACCATTAGGTACTGAACTTTGATGATCAGAAGTTACAGTTATGAAAGGCTGCTGATGAGGCCTTAATTTCTAACGGGTATCATGGAAATAGTTTAACAGTAAACTTCATAAGGATGTGGAGCTGGGTAGCTAGCCATGGAAGAATGGGCTTTTTCATTTAAATACATTGTTCATTTTGTCTTTTGAAGTGTGGGAGATGGAGGCCAAGGGAGTTAAATGAGATTTCCCACATCCCTTACAGATCTGTGCATCTGCCATTTATTTGTTCCCATTTTTACACACATACAGAACCCTAGAGTAACAAGTCTCCATGGTATAGCCACAAGTTTTCAGATGAAGACAAGGGGCTGGAATTCCATTTGCTTTCCTATCAGCATGAAAGGGCACTCTCCCAAAACACCCTCCTTCTTCACCCCTCACACCTTTCAAGCAGCTGAGCACATCTAATTATCGAGGACTTGAAAGGCAAAAATATTCAGACAGGACAGCAAAATTAGGGGACAGATTTTCCAGAGCCAAGCTACACTCATCACAAAGCATAGACTGCGGTACATGACTCCCTGAATCTCAAGCTGTAATGGCCCTGATGCAAGTGAAACAGCCCTTAGGCTACATTACACTCCCTAAAGGACTACAAACCAGCTCAGAATTGTGTTAGAACTCTGCACCCTTCATCTCCCAGCACAGGGATGTAAGGGGTGAGGATGGCATAGGCGACAGCACTGCAGGGGAAATTCCCTAGATTATGTTCTGTTTGTACTGCTCAGGCAGTGCAAAGTGTCCAAACCTCTAGAATCTAGCAGGTCTCCTATACACAAATTTCACTATTAAATTCTTCTTCCTTGGATTTGGTAGGCACTGCAAAAGTGCCGGGCTCAGTGCAGAGAAGTTGTTTATCATGTTCAGTTTTGGAACACATAGTTAACATAAATAGTTCTAAATTCTGACTTAGGGTACCACTCAGATATAGCTGCAAATGCTCCGGAATAACTGCAGTTATTATTTAAAAATAAGAGTTCACATCAGAGCCCAGGGAAAAATACATAGGAAAAAGTTTTCGTCCTCCAAGCTCTGAGTAATTAAAATATAGCATGACTACACAATTAAATGTAGCAGACAGCAATTTAGAAGAGGAAAACCAAACCAGAACACTTTAACACAACAGTGGGCAGGGAGTGGGGGTGAACCCAAACTATTTATACTCATATACTTCAGTCCTGACATATAAGCAGGGAGTATGAAATTGAGAAATTTTACGGAGCAACAGAGAAAGTAACCCAATACAGTTATTTTAGATTCCTGCCCCGCCTTCCTTTTCTCTCTTGTTCCATTTAGGAAACAGAAAACAACAACAAAACCTAACATGTCAGCTGTGAGTTTCTTTAAAGTCTATTAGGCTGACTACAGAAGGTAGGAGCAACAATACTATAATGTGACTCACAATAGTCTTGTATTTCCTCAGTAAGTTTAAGTGTAAGGGTATGTCTATATTTAAAATGCTACAGTGGCACAGTTGCAGCAGCTTCATTGTAGACATTCACTACAGCAACAGGAGCGTTCTCCCATTGCTGTAGTTAACCCACTTCCCTGAGAGGCAATAGCTAGGTTTATGAAAGAACTCTTCCACAGGCCTAGCACTGTCTACACTACGGGTTAAGTCAGCATAGCTATGTCTCTGCAGCTGTAGATTTTTCACACCCCTCGGAGACATAACTAGGCCAATGTAAGTTCCCAGTGTAGAACAGCCCTCTGACAAATAACAATGTTGATGTAAGATTCCCTTTGTTCCTGTTTATCTCTTGCAAGGTATCTGTGAAATGCCTAAAGGAATATATCAGATAAAGAAAATAGAACTGTATGAAATTCTAATGGCCTCTTAGTGTAATACTTAAATGAATAAGAATAATTGGTTTTCCAGTCAGTCATCTTGCAACCAGCAAGAAAAGCTTTTTATCCCTCCAATTTTTTTTTAAAAAGCTGAATTTTAGCAGTATATTTCCATAGCCATTTTTAATAGCTTTAGGTAAGAAAATAAAACAGGAGCATGAATTAAGGTGTAACACACCTAAAAAGAAAGGGAACTTGTTTCAGGAAACTATTCATACAATCATAACAAGAGCAATGAAAAAAGTTCCACAATTTTATTTACATTACACAAAGCTGTTATATGCCATACACTAAAGAACTAAATCACATCCACAACAAATATACTGCAGCATGGAATCAGGCTTTCTATCATATATATAATATGGGATTGTAAGTTACGCACACATTTGGATTTAGGGACAAAATATTCAAAAACACCACTAATATTGGTGGTATTTCAAGTGGGTCTCAATGCCAATCAATCATTTATTATTAAAAATTTTCCCTCCTTAAGAGGTATGTATACACAAATTATTTTCTAGTAACACAGACTCACAGACTTTAAGGACAGAAGGGACCATCATGATCATCCAGTCTGATTTCCTGCACATTGCAGGTCACAAAACCCCATCCACCCACTCCTGTAGAAGTGGGTCCATAAATTCTGGCTGAGTTACTGATGTCCTCAAATCTTGATTTAAAGACTTCAAGTTACAGAGAATCCACCATCTACTCTAATTCAAACCAGCAAGTGACTTGTGCCCATGTTACAAAGGCAGGTGAAAAACCCCCAGGATCTCTGCCAATCTGACATGAAGGAAAATTTCTTTCCAACCCCGTATATGGCAATCAGTTAGACCCTGAGCATCTGGGCAAGACCCACCAGTCAGACGCTTACAAAAGAATTCTCTGTAGTAACTCAGAGCCCACCCTGTCCTATAATCCTGTCCTATCTATGGTCACTGGAGATATTTGCTATAACAGTCACAGATGGGCCACATGCCATTGTAGGAAACCTCATCATACCATCCCCTCCATAAACTTATCAAACTCAATCTTGAAACAAGTTAGGATTTTGTCCCACTACTCCCTTGGGAAGGCTGTTCCAAAACTTCACGCCTCTGATGGTTAGAAACCTTCTTCTAATTTCAAGCCTAAACATATTGATAGCTAGTTTATATCTACTTGTTCTTGTGCCAACATTGATCCGTAACTTAAATAACTCTTCTCCCTCCCTGGTGTTTATCCTTCTGTTGTATTTATAGAAAGCAATCATATCTCCTGTCAACTTTCATTTTGTTAGGCTAAACAAGCCAAGCTCCTTAAGTCTCCTCTTGTATGGTAAGTTCTCCATTCTTCTGATCATTCTAGTAACCCTTCTCTGCACCAGTTCCATTTTGAGTTCATCTTTCGTAAACATGGAAGACCAGAATTGCACACAGTATTCTGTATTAGGTCTCACCAGTTCCTTGGAAAGTGGTAATAACACTTCTCCATCTCTTCCAGAAATACATCACCGGATACATCCTAGGACTCATTCGCCGTTTTCTTGTTGCTAGTCCCTAAGTGCATGAGCTTTCACTTTGCACTAATAAATTTCATCCCATTTCTATTAGTCCAGTTTTCAATGTCATCCAAATCTTCTTGTATGATATCCCAGTCCTGCTTTGTTATTAGCAATACCTCCCAATTTTGTGTCATCCACAAATTTTATTTGCACACTCCCACTTTTTGTGCCAAGGTCATTAATGAAAATATTCAATAAGATTGGTCCCAAGACTGATCCTTGAGGAACTCTATTGGTAACCTTCCTCTAGTCTGACAGTTCACCTTTTAGTATTACCCAGCACAGTCTCCCCTTTAACCAGTTCCTTACTTACTTTTCACTTCTTGTATTAAATCCCCATCTTCTCCAATTTAACTAATAATTTCCCATGTGGAACTGTATCAAATGCTTTACTGAAATCCAGGTAGATTAGATCTACTAAGGGCTTGGCTACACTTGCGAGTTAGAGCACATTAAAGCAGCCCCGGGCGCCCTACTCGTCCACACTGGCAAGGCACATAGAGCGCTCTGACTCTGCAGCTACAGCGCTCCTGGTACTCCACCTCGGCGAGTGGAATAACGTTTGCTGTGCCTTGGCTACAATGCCCGGGCATCAGTGTGAACAAGGTGTTGCATTACTGCGCTCTGATCGGCCTCCGGAAACGTCCCATAATCCCCTTAAGTCAAGCGGCCACTCTTGTCATTGTTTTTGAATCACTGTAGGAATGCCCTTTGAAAGCTCCGTTTCTGACAGCCAGCTGCTTATCTGCTCTGAGACAAAGCAACCACTAGTGTGGAATGCTGTGTGAGAGAGAGAGAGGCGGGGGAGGAAAGGGGGTCTGCTGCTGTCTGAACTTACAAGAGAGCATGGTGACATGCTCTCAGCCCCCCAAAAACCCACTCTCTCTCCCCCCACATACACACAACACACTCCCTGTCACAGTACACCCCACCCCATCCCCTTTTGAAAAGCACATTGCAGTCACTTGCATGCTGGGATAGCTGCCCATAATGCACCGCACCCAATGCCGCTGCAAGTGCCGCAAATGTGCCCACGTCAGTGCACTTGAAGTTGTCAGTGTGGACAGATTTCAGCGCTTTCCCTACTGTGCTCTCCAAAGGCTGGTTTAACTCAAAGCACTCTACATCTGCAAGTGTAGCCATACCCTAAATTTCCATTAACTGAGTTTCTAATCTGGACAATCTTCTCAAAGAAAGAGATCAGGTTGGTCTGATGTGTTCTTTCATAAAGTCATGCTACATTTTATCCCAATTATCGTTCACCTCTATGTCTTTAATTACTTTCTCTTCCATGATTTGTTCTAAGACTTTGCATACAATCGAGGTCAAGCTAACAGGCCTGTAGTTTCCCAGATCACTTTTTTTTCCCTTTCTTAAATATAGGTACTATATATTTGCAGTTCTCCAGTCATAGGGTACAACCTCTGACTTTAAAGATTCATTAAAAAAACCTCATTATTGGCCAGATCCTTGTTCCCATTAGCCATACCAGGCTTATATTTTATCTCTACCTCATCTTCAATCCTTAGTGGTCCCACTTTTCTTTCCCTGTTTTCTTTTTATTTATCTGGTTAAATAACCTTTTACTATTGGTTTTAATTTCCTTTGTAAATGCCAACTCTGCTTGGCTTTTGGCAGTTCTCACTTTATCCCTACATATTCTGCCCTCCAAGAGATAGCTTTCCTTGCTGATTCATCCCTTGTAGGCTTCTTGCTTTCTCTTAATAACCTGTTTGAGTTGCTTGTTTATCCAATTTTTTTCTGTAAACCTTCCCTACAAATTGTTTCCCCTTCCTTGGGATAGAGGCTTCAGATAGTTTCTGCAAGTTTGACAAAGTAATTCCAAGTCTCCTCCATATTCAGATCCTGGATTTCTTCAGTCCATTTCCATTAGGGATTTCTTCCCTTATTCCCTTAATTTTTTTTAAGTTTGCCCTTTAGAAATCAAGGGCCCTGTTTGCAGACCTACTTTTGTTTATTCTTCCATTTAATTTAAACTGAATTAACTCATGATCATTCTATCCAGGGTTGCCCTCTAAAACCAGTTGTTCTATGAGCTCCTTGCTACTTACCAACACTAAATCACTTTGTTAGTCCAGTGACTATTTGGTGAAGAAATCCATCATACCCAGGAATATCTGGGCCCTATCATTATTAGTAGCAATTGCCCTCCAATTTATATCTGGGAAATTAAGGTCTCCCATAATCACACAATTCCCAGTAGTCTTTATTTCATTACAAATATGAAAAAGTTCTCTCTATATATCCAAATAGGATCCTGGAGCTCTGTAGCAGATCCCAAGCACTGTCCCAGTGGAGCCTCTGTAACCATTCTTCCCCATAGTGATTTGACCCAAATAAATTCCATTTTATCCATTCCATCACTTCTCATTTCCTTACAGTCTACTTTGTCATTAATATACAACGCTACTCCACCATCTACACCTGTATTTCTGTCTTTCCTGAACAGCACATATCCATCAAAACCCGTATTCCAGTCACAACTACTATTCCACCATGTTTCCCTTATCCCTATCATATCTGGTTTCACTTCCTGCACCAGTTGCTCTAGTTCTTCTGTTTTGTTACCCAGGCTCCTTGCATTGGTGTACAGACATCTCAGTTGTTTCTTCTTGGCTTCAACCACATTCCTTGCCCAATTAGGTACAATCATTTCACTGCCAGTATCACCTTCCTGTTACTGCCAGTGGTATTGGCACAATCATTCCTCTTGTTGTCTATTCTCCTACACTCTTTTGTTCCTTTCTCCATTGCTATATCCTCTTTACTTGATTTTCCTCCTGTTCAATATTTGAATCAGGCATGGAGATTGCATGAGCGTCTCCCAACTGTCTCCCCCAAATTCCTAGTTTAAGGCTCTTTTAATCAGTTGTACCAACCTCTATCCCAGACGTGTATTACCCTCCTTATTCAAGTGCAGTCTATGCGACGAGAACAGTCTTCCATCCATGAATGCCTCCCAGTGGTCAAACATCCCAAAGCCCTCCTTATAAACACCACTGCCTGCGCCATCTGTTGATCGTCATAATCTTGTCTTACCTTCGCTCTCCTCTATACAATCACAGACCAGAAAGATGTAAACCTTACTATTGTCTTAGAATAGATGAAGGAGTTTGCAGAAGGAAGATCTTTGAAATCACTAGCTTACAAATAAAATTAAAATTTTATTTTTATTTTAGTAGTGTATTAATTATACATCATTATGGGGGGAATTTAATCTATGGGATAAACCATCTTTAGGGTATGGCTGAATTCAAGAAATTAAATATGACACAAGTATAGTAATAATTAAAAACATATTTCACTAACACTTGTACTCCGTGATATTTACCACTCTGTTCACTACCTGTAACTGTTTAAACATAAAAACAGGGTGGTTTTTTTGTTTTTTTTTATAATAGACTCCTTTGCAAGTCTATGGAGATGATGCACTGATGCCAAGTGAGAAATAGTGAAATGAAAGGAACATAGTTCAAGGACAGCTCAGATTAATTTTGCATACAAGTGAATTTTTAAGTCTGTTTTTAATGTGCTGCTTTTGGAAGCTTTGCTACTTGTTTGAGAAATTCAGATAATGAGATTCAGCCCTAACCATGAAATGTCTATGATTCATAAAAGCAGGACATTTATAAACAAAATTCTCAGTGACCCATGCATCCCAAATACCATTATTCTAATTTCTACATGTTTCTTGCCCTGAATAGCCAGAGCCTCAAAAAGACAGGCTATCCAGATAGATAATAATATAAGTTCAGTTTGATCAAAACTTTTCACATAATGCCTGACATAGTACAGTTGGCCATAACAGTTATGGATGCCAAGCTCGATGAAATTATTGGCAGAGTTTAAATTTTGGAGCAGAGATTTGAGTTGGTGGAAACACAGCTGTGAACTCTGGCGTCAAACACATCCACAACAGAAAGAAACCAGATGGGTTTGACATCATGAATAACAAAGAAGAAAAAACAGTTATTTAAAGATGCTTTTGAGCTCTCGGATAATCAAGAAAGTAAAATGTGTATATTTGGGGTTTTCAGAATTGTTTGAAGATGATCACACCCTATATTTGTATTTTATTGTATTCTATGTCAAGATACATACACAGCTCAGCAACAGTGTACAGACTAAAGTTTACTAAATTTTGTATGTTCTTTACTGTGTTTTGACACAGATCCACAGTTTTGTAGTGATTCATTCCCAGATGGTTTGCAATAGATTTCAGTGTGGAACCTTAAAGTCTGGTCCCCCTGCTAGCACAAAGTTAAGCAATTTTCAAATCCTGTTTAATCCATATACCCAAGTTAAATGAAATCATGTTTGCAACAATTATATGGCATCCACCCTATTACTTTAGGAGCCTAGTGAGATGTGCTTCGCAAGATGAGACAAGGAATGGTAGTATCACAGGGCTGCTGACTATTTACACCAACATACAACATGTCCAAATAAGGTGTAATCAGCTGAGTAGTATCCAGACCTTACCATTTTCATTTGTAAATTACATATACTAACTCTGAAGTTTTTTATGCACATTTTTTTCCTTTGGATTTTTCTGAAAACAGAGCACAAATGAGTGTTGTATCCTAAAAAATTAACTCTACTGAGATTCCCTAACATAAAAACTAGGAAACTGAGTTTCTCCGCAACAGCAGCTGCACGTTACACCTTACCATCTTCCTCCTCTGCATATTGTTATTTGCTGAAAACCATGAAGTTGTTTCTGATATATCTCTTCTAACAATTCAAGAGAGAAAAGCTTTGAGTTTATTCTTATTTTTATGTTAATAGCCATTAACCCTTTTGGTCCCTATCACTGATTTTGAATGCAGCTGTGAGATGACATTTCATGGGTAATTAGAACAGTAAGTCTATTACATTTACAGTATCAGAAATTCTCAGCAGTTTATTGTTTCATTGTCCTTGAAATAGGATATTTATTGTTTTTCACATATAAGTTAATATTTAAAAGTATTATTGCTTCAGAGCTGCTTCTTTATGTGTCTGTCTATCCTGTCTAGTTCTGTGGTACATTTTTACTCTAATTTTTGACTACAGAATTACCAAACATATCATACAGAATCATTCCCCTGGGGCCCTTCTGAACTGACACAAATAAATCTTGCATTTTAACTACAAAACCAATTAGCTACAGGCAAAGCTTTAGGTTATGTTTTTTGTTCTTGTCCCTTGCAAACTGAGCAAGTTTCCATTGTTGATGTGCCAGAGACAATAATTACCAAAGACAGTTATTCAGTGTCAAAAACAGATTAATAACTTCAAAAAAAACAATGCATCCACCCAGGTCCGTGCCATGTGGCTTATACTTCCTTTGTCCCAAACACAAACCTACAGTATGTGGGCATGGTAAAGCATTTGCAGTCCCCTGTCCACAGACATGTCCTTACATCTCCTGCTGATTTATAGATGTAACCCCTGGCTTCTCTCAGTGGGTTCATTGCTAGTTGATTGTCTTTGATAGGCCATCAAGCAGGCTGGATAGTGCTGATACTAATCTGTCTGAGGGTGTCACCGAGATACACAACACAAGTTTGAAATACAAATATACCACACATATTTATAACTCACAATACAAAGATTATACATACATATAACCATGTTAATCATATTTAGCCACTGATACCTTACATGGCATATCTTGTAAGATTCTTTGCAATTTCTACAATATTGGTATCAATATTATAATAAATGGTCATCCATATTCCATACAGCGTCACAACCTGTTCTTCACATAGGCTGCACAAAAGAGAACATCTTACAGAATAATTATTTCCTGTGGTTCCATTCCATCAGAGCAGAATGAGGGATAACTCCTTAGCCAATAGGAAACAATTAAACGGCTCTGCTCCCTTGCCCGTGCAGTTTCATTCACTTCCTGGGCCAGCCAGTTTTAGTACTTCCCAAACGCATACCATCATAACAGAGTTAAACTTCTCAAACTGAAGGAAACAGTGTTGCTGAGTCTTGTAATATTTGGTGTTACACTTACTCATTCTTGGGACATACATGGCTAAATAAAATAAACAGAAACCATAACTTACAAAAAGGTAAGGTTCCAGTTAAATGAATCTTCAAGACCTTTATACGGTTATCCATTTTTGATTGGAATGGGTACCCAATTTTCAGAATCTAATGGGTTGTTTCCATTTTAAGGAAAGATTGGTGATGGAGTCAAGTATTTCTTTTGTACAGTCCTGTTTATTTACAAAGACTGTTCAAAGTCTTGTTTCCCTCAACACAATAAAACTCAAACAACAGGAAACAGTTTCTTTGCTCACAGTTTAAAGCCCCTTTCTCTTTACCCAACAGCTCTCTCTCAGCTTCTTTTTCCTCAAGGTCAGGCTACTCAGGCTTCTCTGGCTGTGTCTGGAACCTTCTTTGTTCTTTCTCTGTGTCCTGTGTGTTTCTGCTGCTTCTCTTACACTGAGGTTACAGCTATACTAACAACTATACATGTGTCCATGCATGCGGTTGTGCCATAACCCCCGTTGTCTACATCTAAACTCCAGAAGCACGTCTGAAAGCAACAGAGAACAAGTAAATTAGCACATCTGAGGGATGTAGGTAAGTACACACCATTTAGTGAGGGCAGGGGTAAGGGATGTGTGTCAGGTCTCAAGTTTCAGTAGTCCTTCCCCCATTCCCACAATGCCTTGAATGCTTTTCTTCCTGACCCTTACCCAATACATAAAGATCCCTGTCCTCATTTTCACCGGCAGTAATGAGCTGTATTACTTCTTTCATATGGCTTGGGTAGGTAGCAATGATTACAAATTTATATCTAGATTTGATAGCTAGCATGTTCCTGCAGCAGTGAACTGGTGAATGTCCTTCAAGCTTCCGGCGAAAGAATGAAGGGGATACTCAGATATGATGTACTCGATCATTTATGCCATAGAACGTACCAAGACTATTGTTGCGGTTTGTAGGATCCATGGTCTGGAGCCCCATGATGTTTCATTATAAGTGACACGAGACCTAACCTTATCGTGCGTGATGTTTACGAGGTATTGTTGAAAGGTCAAGTGTAATGCCGAGATACTTTGGGTTAGCCTCATGGCTGACACTCTCACCACAGAACTGCACATTAAGTTTGGTATTAGCCATTTTATTGTTCAGACGGAAAGCGGTCACCATGAATTTTTTTCAGGTTAGCCCTAAGTTTCAGCATTGGAAATAATCAGCCATTTTGCTAAGATCTTGGGTTAGAGTGCAGCTGATTATATGGAAACTTGTGTGCTGAGTAGCTAGGGCCATGTCATCAGCATACACAAAATTTCCTCAACTCTGTCTCTGGTATATACGTGGTGTATAGAATAAAAAGTATTGGGGCCAGGACAGTGCCCTGAGAGGTGCCTGAGTTAAGAGTTCTTGGTCTACTGATCTGGCCATTAAGGTGTACCTTAAAGTGGCGGTCCCTGGTCATCGCCACCAAGAGACAGATCGTTCGCCAGCAGTGAATGACGTGGGAGATCTTGAGGACGAGGCCGTCTCTCCAGACAGCATCACATGCCGAGGACAAATCAACAAAGGCAATCCCTGTCTTCAATTTATGTTGGAATCCTGCCTCAATGTGGTCGGTGAGTGAAACTATTTGGTCACAGCAGTTTCTCATCAGGCAAAATCCTTCCTGCTCCACTGGGAGGATATCTTTGATAATGTCAGACAGAGGGCGGAGCAGTGCCCCTTCCATAAGCTTGCTGGTGGTTGAGAGGAGAGAGATGAGACAGTAGCTGGCTGCATCCTCTGGGAGTTTCCTAGACATCAGCAGGGCAACTGTTGCCTGTCGCCAGCTTGTTGGCACTTGTTGGTAAGCTGCACTGACTACATCAGAACAGCTTTCAGCTGCATGAATCCTGCTCAGAGCAGCTGCTTGGCTTGCTGACCCAGGTACTGATCAATGTGTGGTTGGAGTACATCACTCTCCATGACTTCACACGCAGCAGCAGAAAAACAGCTCTAACGGGAAATTTCACAAAGACTAAAGCAGTCATTCAGCACACTCCAGCCCAATGCCAAGAACACATCAAACACTTGAGGCTCCTATATAGGAGGACAAAAGACTCAGTCCGGAGAGCTTGTTGTACATGCCCCTTCTACAAGATGGACAAGGTGCAGTCAAGGGGGGCCCAGTAGAGAGCCTGAAGTGGCTCACAACCCCCTCCTCACGCCTACCAGCCTTCAGGATGCTGATGAGGGTCAAGACAAGGAGGTAGGCACTATGGAGGATGTTCTGGAAGACTTGGTGGATGAAGAGCATGTGACTCTGCACTGCTACTCGGAAGATCCAGTTGAGAAAGCCCCCTCAATGAACCCAAGGATGAACACTGGAAAAAGACCGGCATAGAACATGATTTTATCGAATCTGAGATCTGGCAAACTCGTACCAGCATAGGGCTGCTTTTAGCTGCCTCTTTCTGGTCTAGGGTTGCCAGCCCTCCAAGGTTGTCCTTGAATCTCCAGGAATTAAAGATTTATCTTTTATTAAAATTTGTCATGTGATGAAACCTCCAGGAATACATCCAACCAAAATTGGGGACCCTATTCTGGTTACAGACTTACAGCAGTGTTGTAAAATATACAGTCTTGGATGACTAAGTCAGACTCTTATTCGAGAGAACGAAAAAGGAGAAGACATAAGGTGGGTCAGGAAAAGAACACACAAAAGCATTTGTGACAGTCTTACATCCCAAGTGGTGTTTGGGATTCTGCTGGAGCTGGTAGAGATTGCAGTGTCATCTTGGTCCCTTTGTGTGGCCCACTCTGGTACAGCCATCTGTCAAGGATAACAAACGACTGGTGTCCCAAGAGACAGTGTGGGTGGCAGCCATAATGGTAAAGCTCACGCCAGCAGTCAGCTTTAGTTCCCAAAACCTTCTTAAGGACCCACAAAGGGAATGGTGGATGGAATAGTCCATCCCCTCATTATTTTGTCTATCAATTAGGCCTAGTTTCTGACACACCGATTTTGGTTCATTGATTTCTTGTTCCACACTTCTCTTGTTTACCAAGCATGATTTTAACACAATCCTTGAGTTATATTAGTAGGCATTTTTGTGTGGACTAATTCAGTCTGTCTCCCTTTTATACTTTTTGCCATTAACATTTTGTATTAGAATCATAGAATATCAGGGTTGGAAGGGACCTCAGGAGGTCATCTAGTCCAACCCCCCGCTCAAAGCAGGACCAATCCCCAATTTTTGCCCCAGATCCCTAAATGGCCCCCTCAAGGATTGAACTCACAACCCTGGGTTTAGCAGGCCAATGCTCAAACCACTGAGCAATTCCTCCTCCTAATTATTATACATTATTGTGCCATCTCATGAACTTTCATGTACTTTATACAGTTGAGCTCACAATTAGAATAAATTTGTAGGCCCAGTTATCACAACAGTACCAGGACTATATATTTTTCCTGTGACACTCCACACTTGGAAAGATTGGCATCTAGCGTGATACAGATACTGTATGGATCCCAAATGGGAAATTCCCTGAAAGTTTCCTCCGATCCAGACACCAGATAAGAGATTCCCTGACTAGCTAAGGAGTGAGAGAAGATATGGAGTTTACAGATTGTCATCATCTACCCCTGACCTAAGGAAAAATTGCTGAAAGTGTTTAAGGTTGAAGCAGGATCAGGAGACCAGATCCTAATATAACACTGTGATAGACCAAGAACACTTGGAGAGCATTCTAAGAACTGAGAGAAACTCTGGATAACAGAAATACAGATCTCATTTTAGGATTCTTTTCAGAGAGTGGAATACAATCCTTTGCTGTGCCTCAGAGTATCCTAGGGGAGTGAATACATTCTTGTCCTTTTTTGTCCAAAAAAGCCAATCTGAAATCTTAGCCTTAACCTGGCTGTTTCTTGTTCTGTCTCTGCAAAGGAAGTGGTCCAGACAAACCAGTCATCAAGATAAAGAAAAACACCACATCCCCATCTTGCTTAAAGATGCCACATCCACCAATATTATCTCTGTGGAAATCCAGAGGGCTACTGGAAAGCTAAAGAGAGACCTCTGACTCCTGCATACCCAGAGTATCCACAGATGAACACCTCCACAATGAAATACCAATTCTGTGTCTTTCCAGTCCAAATCATTGCTGTACTGTGGAAAGGAAAAAAAATGGGTATGACTTCACTGCTAAAGAGCTGCCACATGATGCTGGGTGACCGGGGCAGTCTAACATAGCAAAGGGTGGTAGTGGGCACCATAAAAGCCAGGGAGCTCAGTGTGGCTGCAGATAGGGCTGAGAGGAGGCTGGCAGACTGACTGACATAATGAAAGTCAGGATGTAAACTGGTTGGCATAAGATGTGAATTTGGGTATAATTAGTAGATGGTCTTCTGCCTTACATAGGAGGAGGAGTAGTTACCCATCAGTTGTCCCTGGTAAAATTGGAATTCAAAACAATCTACTACTGATCTCTGAAGGACTTAAGAGGCATGTTGTCTTTAAAATGGCTGTTGACAAATTGGAAAAGGTTCAGAATAGAGGTACAAGAATGATTCAAGATCTGAAAGCCTGCCTTCCAGTGAGAGGCTAAAGAAGCTCAATCGGTTTAGGTTTATCTAAGACAAGGTTAAGAGGTGAATTGATTACAGTCTACAAGTGCCAAAATGGGGAATCGATTTCTGAAAATAGAGGGCTCATTAATTTAGCAATCAAAAGCATAACAAGCATAACCATAACATAATGGTTAGAAGCTGAAGCCAGACAAATTCAAATCAGAACAAAGGTGCACCTTTTTAACAGTTAAGATAATTCACCATTGGAACAATTTACCTAGGGAAGCATTTGGTGAAATTCTATGGCCTGTGATATGCAGGAGAACAGATTAGAATACATGATCATAATAGTCCCTTCTGTCCTTAAAATCTATTAATCTATTAATTGATGGATTTGAACTACTGACCAAAAAGTGAAAAGCTCATTGTTCTGGGAGCATCTCAGATCTCAGAAGCTAAGCAGTATAACCAGAACAGAATTTGTATGAGGGGAGGATTCCTGCATGAATTGGTGTGGATTCAGTGGCTAGCATTCTTCCCTCTGAGTTAGTACAAAAAAACCAATGGTTATGAGAGGCACTATGCTGTTGCAGGTACAGTCTACTTGTGACTTCTCAGGACAGATCCCTCCGTACTTGTGAAAAGTGTGCCAGTTTCCAAGTGCATAATTATAATATGTCTTCCTAAACTTGAATACAGTACTCCTCTTCAAATCCTGCCCTAAATGAAGTGTGCTATTAAGCAGCTGCCAAGTTTCATAAAAGATGTGGCATCTTTTCAGTGGGGAGCAATATTGGCACAATATAAAGAGTTAGTACAGTGTTTTGGGATCCTACAAGATGAGGAGTACCATCAAATGTGAGTAATTATTCCATTAGCAAAATGATTTTTTTTTTTTTTGGTAAATGGTTCATACAACTTCTCTGAAAAATTCCCCAATTTATCCTAATTAATTTTCATCACAGGATTCACACAATATCCTGGGTCTACTACTGTGCCAAACAACTAACTAAGTACAGAACTTTCTAAAATAATCAAGGCTACTCAATAGACCACCAATCTTGCTTCAGATTTTGAATAAATTAAAAAATTATTGAACTAACGTCAGATTAAAATATAGTTCTTCTGAAAACAGATTAGCAAACTCAACTGGTTTCCGGACGGGAAAAATCCTATTACTCAATAGCCCAGGACGACTGAAAAGCTGTGTGGGCAAAACATGTCAGGGGAGGCAATGGTAAAATCTCTTAGGAAAGTGTCAACAATGCATACTAAAAGTTAGATTTATTATCAAGCCCGCCAATGGGCTATATTTGAGCAGGAGTCAGTGTGTATCAGACAAGAACTGGATGGAAAAAAAACCTGTTTTGTGAAGGATTCTGGTTGTTCAAAATCTGGTTTTATTCTGATTTGGAATGAAAAACAAAAATTTCAAAATTCTCCATGAAAAAGAACGGAACATGGGGCAGTCCAAACAGAGAAGTCTGTGTGAGTAGCATTAAACACACACAAAAACAAGAAAACCCCAAACACAAACAGAACAAGCAGAATACAGAAAATGCTTTTAGATAAATCAGCAACCCTATTTCATACGAGAGAAAAGGAGTACTTGTGGCACCTTAGAGACTAACCAATTTATTTGAGCATGAGATTTCGTGAGCTACAGCTCACTTCATCGGATGCATACCGTGGAAACTGCAGCAGACTTTATATACACACAGAGAATATGAAACAATACCTCCTCCCACCCCACTGTCCTGCTGGTAATAGCTTATCTAAAGTGATCATCAAGTTGGGCCATTTCCAGCACAAATCCAGGTTTTCTCACCCCCCCACCCCCATACACACGGGTGGGGAGGTGAGAAAACCTGGATTTGTGCTGGAAATGGCCCACCTTGATTATCATGCACATTGTAGGGAGATTGGTCACTTTGGATGAGCTATTACCAGCAGGATAGTGAGTTTGTGTGTGTGGTTTTTGGGAGGGGGATGAGGGGGTGAGAGCACCTGGATTTGTGCAGGAAATGGCCCAACTTGATTATCATGCACATTGTGTAGAGAGTTGTCACTTTGGATGGGCTATCACCAGCAGGAGAGTGAATTTGTGTGGGGGGGTGGAGGGTGAGAAAACCTGGATTTGTGCTGGAAATGGCCCAACTTGATGATCACTTTAGATAAGCTATTACCAGCAGGACAGTGGGGTGGGGGGAGGTATTGTTTCATATTCTCTGTGTGTATATAAAGTCTGCTGCAGTTTCCACGGTATGCATCCGATGAAGTGAGCTGTAGCTCACGAAAGCTCATGCTCAAATAAATTGGTTAGTCTCTAAGGTGCCACAAGTACTCCTTTTCTTTTTGCGAATACAGACTAACACGGCTGTTACTCTGAAACCTGTCATATGAGAGAATGAGCCTTACAGCCCTGAAACAGAAAAACTATGTTTTCTTGTCAAACAATCATATCTGAAGTCCTAGCTGCCCATGGACGTATGATCACAGAACTAAAAATTAACTGTAGCTTAGATATAAGTGATCATTCTTGATCACATTTATGAAGTGCAAGTAGAATAAAGCCCAAACCAATAATATACATCCGAGGCCAATTTCACAAAGCTGAAAACAATTATGAGCAAATTAGCTGGGAGGAAGTATTTAATCAGAAAAATGCATATGATAATTGGGAATCATTTAAGACACCTTACTAGATGCTCAAAAAGTGGAAGAAAGCTATGCTGGTTAAAACATGACCTGGGCTTCAAGGGTAGTGATGGCAGCTGTAAAATAAAATAAAATAAAATACAACAAATGGAAGAATGGGGAAGTTGTGAGTAATTAATATAAATCAGAAATTAGAAATTGTAGAAAATTGATTAGGGAAGCCAAGGGACACAGGGAGAAATTTATGGCCAGTAGAGTTAAAAACTATAAAAAGGAGTTTTTTTAAAATAGGAAAAAAAGGAATCTTGACAATAGTACTGGTCTATTACTATATGGAAATGGTATAATTATCAATAATAATCCAGAAAAGGCAGAAGTATTCAATAAATATTTCTGTTCTGTATTGGGGGGAAAAAACAGATGCTATAGTTTCATCTATAGTGATGATAACATTCTTTCCATCCCAATAGTATCCCTGGAGGACGTTAAACAGAAGCTACTAAAGATAGACAATTTAAAATCAGACAATTCGCATTCAAGAGTTTTATAAGAGCTGGTTGAGGAGCTCACGGGACCATTAATGTTGATTTTCAATAAGTTTTGGAGCATTGGGAAAGTTCCAGAAGACTGGAAGAAAGCTAATGTTGTGACAGTTTTTAAAAGGGTAAACAGGATGAACCATATGGGACCCAGGTAATTACAGACCTGGCAGTCTGACATCAACCCCAGGCAAGACAATGGAGCAGCTGATCTGATATTTGAATAATAAATAAGTAAATAAGGGTCATGTAATTAATGCAAATCAACATGGGTTTATGGAAAACAGATCCTTGAAACTAACTTGATATCTATTTTTGATGAGATTACAAATTTGATTGATTGAAGGTAGTCCTGTTTACATCACATACTTAGACATCTGTAGGCAGACAACTTGGTACCACATGACATTTTTATTAAAATACTGAAACGATATAAAATTAACATAGCACACATTAAATCGATTAAAAACTTTCTAACTGATAGGTCTCAAAATGCAACTATAAACAGGGAATCATACAGGAGCAGGTCTGTTTCTAGTGATGTCTTGCAGGGACTGATTCTTGGCCCTATGTTATTTAACTGTTTTATAAATGACCTGGAAGAAAACACAAAATTATCACTGATAAAGTTTGCAGATGACACAAAAATCGGCGGAGCAGTACATAATGATTCAGAGTGATCTGAATTGCTTGGTAAACTGGGCACAAGCAAACAATGTGTGTTTTAATATGGCTAAATGTAAATGTATATATCTAGGAACAAATAATGTATACCATTCTTACAGCATAGATGTTCACTGCTGGAATACTGTGTCTGGTTCTAATGTCCACAAATCAAGAAGGATGTTAATAAATGGAAAAGAGAAGAGCCACAAGAATGATTAAAGGATTAGAAAACATGCCTTTTAATGACAGACTCAAGGAGCTCAATCTATTTAGTAACACAGACAGTAAAATGCAACAATTTCAGTCTATAAGTACCTCACAGGGAAGAAGTATTTAGTAGTGAGCTCTTCCAAATAATAGAGAAAGGTACAACAAGATCCCGTGGCTGGAAGTTGAAGCTAGACAAATTCAGATTGGAAATAAGGCATACAATTTTAATGGTAAGAGTAATTAACCACTGGAACAGTTTACCAGGCATCATGGTGGATTGTCTATCACTGACAATTTTAAAATCAAGATTGAATGTTTTTCTAAAAGATAAAAGAGCGTAGAATCTATGAACTGATCAGAATTTTCTTCCCCTGTCAAGTTGGTTTTATGTTTAGATTACACAAAGAAAAATTTAAAATTGTTCAAGTATACATATTCCCTAGCTTTACATTATCATGCCACTAAATATTATAATCTATACAGATTCTCATGTTTGTAGAAGATCTAGTGATGTGGGATTTTGCAAACTCAAATGAACCCATGCTACTTTACTATACCACTAAATATCAATGCTTCTGTTTTAGAGAGAGAATGAGTACTTCTATATTCTAAAAACACTTTTGAGAGAGCAAGGATTAAAATCCAGCTCTTTATTAACCTAAGAGGCAAAAAGTGTTACACAAATAAATAACCCTCTGGGATGCTTCAGAAAACTTGAAAAGCAGCCAGAAACTTAACACATAAATATAAGTACAGCAATAAAAATAAAGTTAAGTTTTTCAAACATAACAGTATAATTACTGATTATATTTTGTAGGCAGGTGGAAGTAGTCTACATCGCGGACTCCATGTTAGAAAGAATCCAGCATTGCTCTGTTTGTTATTTAGTTGGTCTGTACAACTCTATTGAGTATATTTCTAAAAATATTAGGTGATTTTACCCAGTTCCTGGCCAATTCATTATTAATTTTTTGATGCACTATCATTGTGTTCCATAATAGAGTTGACAAGAGGCAGGACAGCCCACACACACATATTAGTATAGTAAAAGAAAAGTGCAATTATCATCTAAATTTTGAGCTACAGGTGTAAATTCCAGCTCAAGGAGACATACCCACACTAGCTCTCACTAAGACAGCACACTAAAAGTAGTGTGTGGCTACGGGAGCATGAGCGGCCGTAGGGCCTAGCTATCACAGTATGTACCCATCCAAGATGCTAGGTATGTACCCAAGGCAGCCACTGCTCATGCCATGATGGCTATACTCTACTTTTAATGCACCAGCTCAATCAGCGCTATCACAGATATGTCTACTTGAGCTGGACTTTACACCTCCAGCTCAAAATGCACATGTACCCTAAGCTGTAACACAACATATAGTGATTCTCAAATACATATGGGATGGATTCATAGAGGTTGACTGACATCACTACTGTAGCAGATCATCCCTATGGAGGCAATATGTTTGCTATAAATATCTCTCCAAGTCCTCCTTGAAAAATATCAAAGGGTTTGCATCATGACTCATTATGGACTATGGTTAGATCTGTCCATCTACCTCACCTTAATGTACAACACAATGTGATTCAACACTACTTTCAGTGCTTTTACAAACATCTATACTCCACACAATCAATTCATAACCAAAGGATTTCAAGCAAAGATTTAAGTATCTTTTTTGTCTGAATGGATGTCAACCTCCAGCCCAATGGATCACATTTGAACAGGCATGAGTGACCAATGGAGCTACAGAATGTTTGAAATGTGAATCTGAGACACCACAGTCTCACAAAACGTGTGCGCAGCCCTGACTTCTGAGCTCCCACATACCCTTTCCAGAATTTTTCTTAGCTTGCTTTTCCAAGTTTAGTTACACCATTCCTATTTCTTTTAAAAAAAGGAACAACAAAAACAAATAGAAAAAGACTAAGAAGAAAATCAATAACTGCTTCCCATGATGATGCAGTGTAACCTGGCCTTGTTAGTCTGTCATTTATGCCAAGCCTCTGAACCATTATCTGCAACAGTTTGACATGTTACAATCCTTAGCTACTCCACAGCCACAACTTCAGGTGACAAGGAGAATGTCAGCAGTCCAAGATTCTTCAGAAAGGCCACAATGAATTACAAAATGTCTATATACAGGGAAGTGGGTTTCCCCATTATCCACAACCTCAGTTCTGTCACACTGCACCTCCTTACTGACCACAACTGGATGTTACTACCTCCCTTCCAGACAGCTACATTAAAAACAACAAAAAGAGCCTATTGTGTCTGCCATCAATGCTTCCCTCCAGTCATGATTAAATATATTTCCACTTACTTCAGCTCCTACTGATAGTATTACCCTAAATGTTATGGGCCTTTGGAGTACCTAAGTACCAATGTCTTAGTTAACAATTAGTTTACTAATTTCACTTAATCTCAATTGTTCCAGGCAATGTTAATTTAACAGACATTCATTTCTTCAGCAAAGATGGCACCCACATAAAGTCCCAGAATCAATCTAGATATTTTGCCTGAAAGAAAAACCCTAATGATGCTATTCCCCTTCAAGATGTACTTCAGAAGTTTACAAATCACACATACGTAGCTCCCTATACTCATGTACGTGCTGAAAAGGCAAATCTATGAGTAACTACTACTACAGTGGACCTAGCAATAGCGAACTTCCTTTCATATTTCCAGCCAACTCTTCCCTGCATAATCCCCGAGATCTGCTATATAAGAAAATTGTTAGTCTTTGAAAATAATTTTTGAGATAGAGCCCTGATTGAACAGTTTGCAGAATTTCTTTTCTCTCCATCCCATCCCCAAATTCTGTGGATATCCTGTAATGGTTCCAGAAGAACATCTGCTTCTCAGGATATGGCATTTAAGTATTTGCATGATTCTTCCTGACATTATATTATTTTGTCTGCTTATAATCAGAGGTCCTCATCTATGCAGGCAGGTTTTGCAAACTCCCCTCACCAAGTGTGTTTGCCACCACTGCCCGAAAAGTGGGTTGTGCTGGCTGGAGGAGGGGCATGAACAGGAGATGAATTAATTTAGTACATCCCTGAAGAAGCCTCCAAACAAGAGACAGCACACAATCTGACCTCTCTAGGGCTGAATCCTGGAACTGATTTTGCTCCCCACTGCTATTTACAAGGGTCTTGTGGGCAGGCTTGAGAGCAACACTCCTAAACAGGCTCAGGGCTAACCCCTTCTCAGTGCACACGCCTACCTCTTGGTTGGTCTATTTCAACTTCACTTTCAGCTTTGCTGTTGTGACCACTGTTAAAAACCCTCTTGCAGTGCCAGGGAAAGGTCCACCATAAACAAAACGGTCAAATTGACTATACATGAAGTAAAGTCAAATGAAATAAGTATAAACACCAAAAAATAGAGAAGCTGTTTTTACTTTAAGCTCTTTTGGGTATAGTAAATAATAGAGGTTACTTATAAAATAGATACAACCTTTTCAGATGGAAGTGTAATTTTCAAATAGAAACTGCCCCCTTAAAAAAAGGAACATGTTATTTAACCTCCACTATTCCCCTTTAATGGAGAGCAGAGGCTTCTCTGTACAAAAAACATTGCAGTGTTCTTACACTACAACCCTTTGAAATTTGCTGCTCCCCATCATCTGCACGTACTTGCTGCCTTCTAGAAGGCACTCAGCTTGTCAATGCTAGTCCACTAGCAGTTAGCTGTGTCTTCTCCTGATTTCTTATTGCGGACACCTCTCTAGACTCTGTTCAGGCTCTCCTGCTATTCCACTTCTGTTCATAGCTGTCCACTTGCCAGGAAAGCAAGACTCTGTAACTGTTTACAACTATCCCACCTTGATAAATATACCTAGATAATGAACACCTAACCTTGACACAGCATATAGTATGAAATGTGTATTTCAGCCTTTTCTACATAATGTTCTGCTACTTTGTTACAATAATGTGACATGACATAACATGATGTTTTGAATTACTACTCAATACAAAGGGCTTCTATGCATTGCACAATCTGTCAGGATCAGGTCTGTATAGAAATCAGCCCGAGCATAATATGATGGAAGGAAACAGATAGTCTACTTGACTTCCTGATACTCTAATTCCTCTTAAGATATTGCTCTGGGGAATGCCTAACTTCCACGAAATGATGTACCCTGTCTTTCTTTTCAGACTTCAGGAGGATTCTTGGGATATAGGCTCCTAGTTTAATTTAAAAATCTGAACGGAAAACTGAAACTTCCTTAGGCAAAAAAGAACAAGTCTGGTCTAAGAAATAAGACTTTTTTAGCTATTCTTGGAAAGGGTGGATTTATAATTAACACTTCTAGTTTTCTGATTTCCCTGGGGGCTGATATGGATAGAATAAACGTCTGTTCCTAAAAACAGGAATTCCATTTATATGAACCTAATAAGTTAGAAAATGCCAGCGTTAAGGTTGCCTATGCAACAATAATTCAGTCCCCTTGCATGCATGCATTGCAGTACAGTGTCTTACCCAACATCACAGAGGATGTCTAAGGCAGAGCAAAGAATTTAACCTAGTTGTTCCTGAGTCCCTGTCCAGTGCTGCAAACACAAAAGGAAGTTCTTTCTCTTTTTCTAATTCTCTACCTCAGGTCACTGACCTCCAAGGGCACTGAATGAAAAAAAACGTATATGATACTGTAGCTAACAACTGTATCTAGTAATATTGAAAGGGCATGAGAATAATAATGCACTTGGAGGGGAGGAAGTCATTGTGTTTCTGCCCCATCTAGCACTCTAACTCTGCACCATGCAGAAAGCTGAGTGAGGCCTGGGAGCATACCCAGTGCAGTGGGCATACTAGGGCTGGACCAAAAAGCTCCACTGACTACATGCACATGGTGATATGAAGAGGCTTTTAATTTAGCAAAATCTCAATGGATTTTCATTAGGGCAGCAAAAGGTACCTCCCTGACAAATTTCAAGTTCCAGCTATAGGAGATGGCGATATTAGAACACTTCAATAAAGCAGATGAAATTTTTTAAACAAATAAAACATACACATTTTCCCCTAACCTTGTTTTCAGAAATGGCTAAGCTATTTTTGCTGAAACTTTGCAAAATAAATTCATTCTGAGACAGACAGCTAACATGTAAAATTTCAAACCAAATGGCTAGCACTTGGCAAAGCTATAAACAACTGAAAATAGAGGCTTATACTGGAAACTGTTAGGCAATCTTAATTGTAGCTGTTGCTGCTCTTTCACCTATAATATATGAATAAGTATAATGGGATTATGACAAAATATTGTATATAACTCAGTTATGTCAAATCTGTGGCCTTTGAGGGCAACTGTGTTAAAAAGGAATATATAAACTATAATTTGAAAATTTGTCCTCTCTGATTTTTAAATTGAAGGGTCTGAATCAGCCCCATCATTGTGGGAAGAGGTATAGTCATTCTCTGATCAACTGACTCCAACTGCTTCCCGTGAAGCCCTAGGTGCTGCTCGCATGTGAGCTGAGAGTGCTCTTAACAGTTGTCACTTCCTTGCTGCATGTCCATTGGCTCCTTGCTGTATCACAGGAAAGGGATAAGAGAGAGTACTTCTGGTGCCAGTTTTCCTGTTGGACAGTAGGAACCTCAGGGAGAACAGGATAGGAGCTAACTGGCTCTGCCTAAGCCTGAGAAGTATCTATCCAAGGATGACTCTCCTCCCCAGAACAAGGCAGTAAAGGAGAAAGGGTGCAAAGGGAGAAGAATAGGACAGAAAATATGGCCCAAAGCATTGATTGTAACCTTTTGACCTTTCAGAAATATGTTTTGCCCAGAGGCTCAAAAATTTGGACACTGCTGATATAGCTGTTTGTATTGTCATAATTTTTAAAAGAAATGTTTACATTATTTTCCCAGGAGACTAAGCAGTTCTTCTTCAATCATTTGCATTCCTCTAGAAAAATGTGAAATACTCAAATGTCTTCTCTCTTTGAGATGTGGGTGCAGACGTATATTCCACGACCCACCCTCCACCTGTCTGTATCGTAGTCTCTACTCTTGACGTTCAGAGCAAAGGACCTGAAGGTGTGGGGTGGTGGGTGGGATGTCGCTGCAGCCACTTTAAATAGCCACAGGAGGAGTTAAGGGCCATAGGGCATGAACAGCATCCCTATAGATACTGCTAAGCAAAAGTTTTCCAGTTTCAATGAGCACTGGGCATGCACACATCTGAGTGGAATGCACGTCTGCAGCCACGTGAAGAAGTATGGCTCTTTTTTCAAAACACAAATTAAATATCTGAAACCGTAGCCATCACACCTATAAATGTTCAATAGCCAGTCAAATTACTGTTTGTTGGCATTTCTAGTTATTTCTAGTTTATTTTATTTCAAATATATTTATTCTTTTAGGGATTAGTGGGTTAGATCCAATCTCATTTAATATCTTCATTAATGATCTAGAAGGGCAAGTAAAACAGCCTACTAATGAGATTCACATGTTCCAAGTTAAGAGAAGATACAAATACCTCTCAGAGTAACAGCCGTGTTAGTCTGTATTCGCAAAAAGAAAAGGAGTACTTGTGGCACCTTAGAGACTAACCAATTTATTTGAGCATAAGCTTTCGTGAACTAAAGCTCACTTCATCGGATGCATACTGTGGAAAATACAGAAGATGGGTGTTTACCCACTACAAAAGCTTTTCTCTCCCCCCACCCCACTCTCCTGTTGGTAATAGCTTATCTAAAGTGATCACTCTCCTTACAATGTGTATGATAATCAAGGTGGGCCATTTCCAGCACAAATCCAGGGTTTAACAACAACGTCTGAGGAAGGGGGGGGGGGGTGTAGGAAAAAACAAGGGGAAATAGGTTACCTTGCATAATGACTTAGCAACTCCCAGTCTCTATTCAAGCCTAAGTTAATTGTATCCAATTTGCAAATGAATTCCAATTCAACAGTCTCTCGCTGGAGTCTGGTTTTGAAGTTTTTCTGTTGTAATGTCGCAACTTTCATGTCTGTAATCGCGTGACCAGAGAGATTGAAGTGTTCTCCGACTGGTTTATGAATGTTATAATTCTTGACATCTGATTTGTGTCCATTTATTCTTTTACGTAGAGACTGTCCAGTCTGACCAATGTACATGGCAGAGGGGCATTGCTGGCACATGATGGCATACATCACATTGGTAGATGTGCAGGTGAACGAGCCTCTGATAGCGTGGCTGATGTTATTAGGGCCTAAGCTCAAAGCAGGACCCAATTTTTGCCCCAGATCCCTAAATGGCCCCCTCAAGGATTGAACTCACAACCCTAGGTTTAGCAGGGCAATGTTCAAACCACTGAGCTAAACAAAGCTCTTCTACAGTTAGATTTTAAGGTCTTCAGGGCAGCAGCTACCTTTTTGTTATCTGTTTGTATAGTTCCTTGCACAAACAGGGCCCTGATCCTTGATTGGAGCCCTTAAATGCTATTGCAGTACAAATAAATAACAACAACCACTACCACCTGCGACCAGAAATATTTAAGAAGTTTTAGTGAAGTATATTCTTTTCCAGAGCTCCAAAGCATAGAGCACTCGTGCGTGTTGCACCATCCCTTCAGATGAACAGCATGTAGTCAATGCAATGGGTGTGGGGAAGGGATCATAGCCCTGGTTCCTCAATGCCCCCTTTTGGAGTTTTGCTCCTGCAAGGGGAGAGAAGTACACACTCTAGGTGGGAGCATTCCCCGTACTCAGAGAAACACAGAGATTGCAAATATGGCTGGCCATTGAACAATGCAGTGGAGGGACAGCAACACTCCTTTACGCCCTTCCCAGCTCTCTAGTGTACCTGCACATGGGGTATCCACAACCTAACCCTAGAAAAACAGAGTACAGTATTATACAGTATGTTTTGAGAAATAGTATATGACCATGTAATTAAAACCAGTCACAACAGATACTCATGGGGGGAGAGGGACACCTCCTGAATTTTGAGAGTTTACCAATGCAATGGTAACATCCTTTTCATGCAGATTTCATGTGGAATAAATACTTTATTTCAGTGATTCCCAAACTTTTGTACTGGTGACCCCTTTCAAATAGAAAGCCTCTGCGTGCGACCCCCTTTATAAATTAAAAACACTTAGGTTAACCATTATAGTTAACACCATTATAAATGCTGGATGCAAAGCAGGGTTTGGGGTGGAGGCTGACAGCTCGCGACCCCCCCATGTAATAACCTCATGACCCCCAGAGGGGTCCCGACCCCCAGTTTGAGAACCCCTGCTTTATTTCATTCATAGTAGATAAACAGGAGTGATGATATGGGGATAAGCTTCAGCTAAGACTCAAAATATTTCATAGATTCATAGATATTAAGGTCAGAAGGGACCATTATGATCATCTAGTCTGACCTCCTGCACAATGCAGGCCGCAGAATCTCACCCACCCACTCCTGCGATAAACCTCTCACCTATGTCTGAGCTATTGAAGTCCTCAAATCGTGGTTTAAAGACTTCAAGGAGCAGAGAATCCTCCAGCAAGTGACCCGTGCCCCATGCTACAGAGGAAGGTGAAAAACCTCCAGGGCCTCTTCCAATCTGCCCTGGAGGAAAATTCCTTCCCGACCCCAAATATGGTGATCAGCTAAACCCTGAGCATATGGGCAAGATTCACCAGCCAGAAAAGAAAGATTCACATACCCAGGAAAGAATTCTCCGTAGTAACTCAGATCCCACCCCATCTAACATCCCATCACAGGCCATTGGGCCTATTTAGCATGAATAGTTAAAGATCAATTAATTGCCAAAATCATGTTATCCCATCATACCATCTCCTCTATAAACTTACTGAGTTTAATCTTAAAGCCAGATAGGTCTTTTGCCTCCACAGAATAACACAGGTTGTTATTCTTGCAAAAGATTTGTAACAGATTCTTCTTTTCAACCATGAGATACCATGCTTTACACGTTAGTGCACTGAAAGAATTCCTGCCAAGTGGCAAGTGAAGAAATCTCATGCTCCCAGGCACCAAACTTGGAGATCCCTGGATGATAGGCAACTCTCCACAAGTGGATGTGTGAAGAGGAAGTGAAGCCTGGAGATTAGAGTTTGGAGTGCTTCCAGTAAGCTCTGAGTGTAGGGTGAGGCAAATGAAAGAAAACATCACAGGGGATAATGGTGAAATAATTAAGAATCTCCTGCTCCAAATTTTTCAGTTCAATCAAGATGGTGTTAATGAAATACAGTTAATTAATGGAAAGTTAAAACAGAGATAGTATTCACAGATATATCATGATCAGTCATTAATCAATGTATCTAGTGAATCTAATAATTTACTATGATGCATGGAATATTTTATAGTTTCACATACATTAACTGATATTTGCAAAATTAATATCTTCCAATATTTTAGCATATCCCGCTGTCCACTATTACACTACTCACACAGGATTGCCTCCACAAAGTCCTGCCACTTACTCCACTGACTCATTAAGATACTTAACATATATCTAACTTTAAGCATGTTAGTCCACTAGCTTATGTACTTTGTTGAATCAAGACCTAAACTCTAAATCAATGGGAATCTTTCCAATGGTCTCTGGATCAGGCCCTTAATCCTCGAGTAGAGGACTACTTTGCTTGAGTCATCTTCACCCAGGAAGTGGAAGAGGTCAATGTGTCATGGGAAAAGAGGAGAATAAGGGACAAAGATTACTGCAAAGATAGAGAGAAAGAGAAAATTGCTAATTTTCTGACTTTTGTGAGTTTTCTGGGTTACTGGAATCTTAATTCAAAGTCAGGCTTGTAGCATTAACTTTAACAGGTTTAATGATACATTAATGCACAAAGGAAGAGAGCTACATTGGTAAAATATATGAACAGCTAAATTCTCTCTGGTATAATTCCATTGACTACAATGGAATTACACCATCAGAGAATATGGTTCATAATATACAAAATACATATTTCATCACGTACAATTAGGCATAGATAATGATTTTCCTTGCCACCTAAAACCCGGGAATCACATTTGTATTTGGCAGTTTGATAACAGTATAAATGGAACAGATCATAAGAACTGCCATAGTACGCAAATCATAGTAAAAAGTTATAAAATATCATTATAAAACATTGTCATTAGGAGACTACACTGAAATGATTTACATGCAATCTCATATAATCTGTGATAGATTTATAGACATTTCAACTATAATTTTCAGAAAAACCAAACAAGGTGACTTAGTTTCCTTTAACATACAGTACATTGAGGGGGAGAAGTGAGCTTCTATTTTGAAAAGCCCAGATTCTTACCTGATGATATGCTTGATAGATTATATCAAACAGGAAAGCCTGAGGCATTTCACTTGCTCTGTACCTGGAACGTTCTAGTGAATGGTCTAAGGAACCATCTGCAGAGGAAGCAACAACAGTAGAGACGAGAGGACGGATTGCTCCTGCCGCCTAGGGAACAAAAAAAAATCTTAAATATATACTTGGATGTTTATCTTAGCTAATTTCTTCACAGAGAACAAGCCAAAACAAATTTAATATATTAACCTCTATACACTATAGGGCCCAGTGCAGCCAGGTGTTAAGCTCTTCTTGAGACATACTGAGCATCCCCCATTCCCAGTGACTTCAGAGCAGAGCTGGTGCAGTTTTGCTCTGCAGAAGTGGAATAACCTATTATTGAAACAATAGTGATATTTGCATTCATCTCCTTGAGCTTCCATTACCAAAATCTGCTCTTGGTTATGCAAGTCTCTCTTTGACTTAAGCTGGAACCTCACCTGGCCATCTAATAGGAAAGTACAACACAAAGCAGGTTTTGAAAGATTTTTGTTTATTTTAGAAGAAATCAATTAATATTGCTGCTTTATCCTTCCTCCTCTAAACCACCTAATAATGAAGCAGGGAGGAGACAGCAAGTACTATAAGTATATATTTAGATAAAATTCAATAAGTTGAGCCTTTTATAAGTTATTATTAAGAAATTTACCTAGTACACAATTTTATGTGCACGGAGGGAAGACACATAATTGAGGTGAACCCCCGGTGCTTGAAGCCTGGTCCCTGTGCATAAGATTACAAGGCGCAGCTCAAGGGGAGGGGACCGGAGGATCCAAATGACCGAAAAAGGATCTGAACAATTTTCTTGTGTGAAGAGCTTCTCTTCTTCATGTTTCAGAGTAACAGCCGTGTTAGTCTGTATTCGCAAAAAGAAAAGGAGTACTTGTGGCACCTTAGAGACTAACCAATTTATTTGAGCATAAGCTTTCGTGAGCTGAAGCTCACTTCATCAGATGCATACTGTGGAAACTGCAGAAGACATTATATACACAGAGACCATGAAACAATACCTCCTCCCACCCCACTCTCCTGCTGGTAATAGCTTATCTAAAGTGATCGCTCTCCTTACAATGCGTATGATAATCAAGTTGGGCCATTTCCAGCACAAATCCAGGTTTTCTCACACACACACCCCCTTTTTCCAAAAACCACACACACAAACTCACTCTCCTGCTGGTAATAGCTTATCCAAAATGACCACTCTCCTTACAATGTGTATGAAAATCAAGGTGGGCAGTTGCTCGCTGGAGTCTGGATTTGAAGTTTTTTTGTTTTAAGATAGCGACCTTCATGTCTGTAATTGTGTGACCAGAGAGATTGAAGTGTTCTCTGACTGGTTTATGAATGTTATAATTCTTGACATCTGATTTGTGTCCATTTATTCTTTTACGTAGAGACGGTCCAGTTTGACCAATATACATGGCAGAGGGGCATTGCTGGCACATGATGGCATATATCACATTGGTGGACGTGCAGGTGAACGAGCCTCTGATAGTGTGGCTGACATACACATTGTAAAGAGAGTGGTTACTTTGGATGGGCTATTACCAGCAGGGCAGTGAGTTTGTGTGTGGGGGGTGGGGGGGGGCGGAGGGTGAGAAAACCTGGATTTGTGCTGGAAATGGCCCAACTTGATTATCATACACATTGTAAGGAGAGTGATCACTTTAGATAAGCTATTACCAGCAGGAGAGTGGGGTGGGAGGAGGTATTGTTTCATGGTCTCTGTGTATATAATGTCTTCTGCAGTTTCCACAGTATGCATCCGATGAAGTGAGCTGTAGCTCACGAAAGCTTATGCTCAAATAAACTGGTTAGTCTCTAAGGTGCCACAAGTACTCCTTTTCTCTTCTTCATGAGAACGGGGAAGACAGGGCCCACAAAATTCTGCCTGGAGTAAAAGAAAGCCTTTTTCTCATATCCCAGGGCAGAATATCATAGAATATCAGGGTTGGAAGGGACCTCAGGAGGTCATCTAGTCCAACCCCCTGCTCAAAGCAGGACCGATCCCCAATTAAATCATCCCAGCCAAGGCTTTGTCAAGCTTGACCTTAAAAACTTCTAAGGAAGGAGATTCCACCACCTCCCTAGGTAACTCATTCCAGTGTTTCACCACCCTCCTAGTGAAAAAGTTTTTCCTAATATCCAACCTAATCCTCCCCCACTGCAACTTGAGACCATTACTCCTTGTTCTGTCATCTGCTACCACTGAGAACAGTCTAGATCCATCCTCTTTGGAAACCCCTTTCAGGTAGTTGAACGCTGCTATCAAATCCCCCCTCATTCTTCTCTTCCGGCAGTTTAAACAATCCCAGTTCCCTCAGCCTCTCCTCATAAATCATGTGTTCCAGTCTCCTAATCATTTTTGTTGCCTTCCACTGGACTCTTTCCAATTTTTCCACATCCTTCTTGTAGTGTGGGGCCCAAAACTGGACATAGTACTCCAAATGAGGCCTCACCAGTGTTGAATAGATTGAAACGATCACATCCCTCGATATGCTGGCAATGCCCCTACTTATACAGCCCAAAATGCCATTGGTCTTCTTGCCAACAAGGGCACACTGTTGACTCATATCCAGCTTCTCGTCCACTGTAACCCCTAGGTCCTTTTCTGCAGAACTGCTGCCGAGCCATTCGGTCCCTAGTCTGTAGCGGTGCATTGGATTCTTCCATCCCAAGTGCAGGACTCTGTGTTTGTCCTTGTTGAACCTCATCAGATTTCTTTTGGCCCAATCCTCCAATTTGTCTAGGTCCCTCTGTATCCTATCCCTACCCTCCAGCGTATCTACCTCTCCTCCCAATTTAGTGTCATCTGCAAACTTGCTGAGGGTGCAATCCACACCATCCTCCAGATCATTTATGAAGATATTGAACAAAACCGGCCCCAGGACCGACTCTTGGGGGACTCCACTTGATACCGGCTGCCAACTAGGCATGGAGCCATTGATCACTACTTTTTGAGCCCAACAGAACTAGCCAGCTTTCTATCCACCTTATAGTCCATTCATCCAGCCCATACTACTTTAACTTGCTGGCAAGAATACTGTGGGAGACGGTGTCAAAAGCTTTGCTAAAGTCAAGGAACAACACGTCCACTGCTTTCCCCTCATCCACAGAGCCAGTTATCTCGTCATAGAAGGCAATTAGATTAGTCAGGCATGACTTGCCCTTGGTGAATCCATGCTGACTGTTCCTGATCACTTTCCTCTCCTCTAAGTCCTTCAGAATTATTCCTTGAGGACATGCTCCATGATTTTTCCGGGGACTGAGGTGAGGCTGACTGGCCTGTAGTTCCCTGGATCCTCCTTCTTCCCTTTTTTAAAGATGGGCACTACATTAGCCTTTTTCCAGCCGTCCAGGACTTCCCCCAATCACCATGAGTTTTCAAAGATAATGGCTAATGGCTCTGCAATCACATCCGCCAACTCCTTTAGCACTCTCGGATGCAACACATCCGGCCCCAGGGACTTGTGCATGTCCAGCTTTTCTTAATAGTCCCGAACCACTTCAATGTCCACAGAGGGCTGGTCACCTCCTCCCCATGCTGTGTTGCCTGGTGCAGTAGTCTGGGAGCTGACCTTGTTCGTGAAGACAGAGGCAAAAAAGCATTGAGTACATTAGCTTTTTCCACATCCTCTGTCACTAGGTTGCCTCCCTCATTCAGTAAGGGGCCCACACTTTCCTTGACTTTCTTCTTGTTGCTAACATACCTGAAGAAACCCTTCTTGTTACTCTTAACATCTCTTGCTAGCTGCAACTTCAGGTGTGATTTGGCCTTCCTGATTTCACTCCTGCATGCCTGAGCAATATTTTTATACTCATCCCTGGTCATTTGTCCAATCTTCCACTTCTTGTAAGCTTCTTTTTTGTATTTAAGAGCAGCAAGGATTTCACTGTTAAGCCAAGCTGGTCGCCTGCCATAGTTACTATTCTTTTTACACATCGGGATGGTTTGTCCCTGTAACCTCAATAAGGATTCTTTAAAATACAGCCAGCTCTCCTGGACTCCTTTCCCCCTCATGTTATTCTCCCAGGGGATCTTGCCCATCAGTTCCCTGAGGGAGTCAAAGTCTGCTTTTCTGAAGTCCAGGGTCATATTCTGCTGCTTTCCTTTCTTCCTTGTGTCAGGATCCTGAACTCGACCATCTCATGGTCACTGCCTCCCAGGTTCCCATCCACTTTTGCTTTCCCTACTAATTCTTCCCGGTTTGTGAGCAGCAGGTCAAGAAGAGCTCTGCCCCTAGTTGGTTCCTCCAGCACTTGCACCAGGAAATTGTCCCCTACATTTTCCAAAAACTTCCTGGACTGTCTGTGCACCACTGTATTGCTCTCCCAGCAGATATCAGGGTTATTGAAGTCTCCCATGAGAACCACGGCGTGCGATCTAGTAACTTCTGCGACTTGCCAGAAGAAAGCCTCTTTCACCTCATCCCCCTGGTCCGATGGCCTATAGTAGACTCCCACCATGACATCATCCTTGTTGCTCACACTTCTAAACTTAATCCAGAGACTCTCAGGTTTTTCTGCAGTTTCATACTTGAGCTCTGAGCAGTCATACTGCTCTCTTACATACAGTGCAACTCCTCCACCTTTCCTGCCCTGCCTGTCCTTCCTGAACAGCTTATATCCATCCATGACAGTACTCCAGTCATGTGAGTTATCCCACCAAGTCTCTGTTATTCTAATCACATCATAATTCCTTGACTTTGCCAGGACTTCCAGTTCTCCCTGCTTGTTTCCCAGGCTTCGTGCATTTGTGTATAGGCACTTGAGATAACCCGCTGATCGCCCCTCTTTCTCAGTATGAGGCAGAAACCCTCCCCTCTCAGATGCTCCTGCTCGTGCTTCCTCCCGGTATCCCACTTCCCCACTTACCTCAGGGTTTTGGTCTCCTTCCTTCGGTGAACCTAGTTTAAAGCCCTCCTCACCAGATTAGCCAGCCTGCTTGCGAAGATGCTCTTCCCTCTCTTCGTTAGGTGGAGCCCGTCTCTGCCTAGCACTCCTCCTTGTTGGAACACCCATCCCATGGTCAAAGAATCCAAAGCCTTCTCTCCGACACCACCTGCATAGCCATTCGTTGACTTCCACGATTCGACGATCTCTACCCAGGCCTTTTCCTTCCACGGGGAGGTTGGACGAGAACTTCACTTGCGCCTCAGACTCCTTTATCCTTCTTCCCAGAGCCACGTAGACTGCAGTGATCTGCTCAAGGTCATTCTTGGCAGTATCATTGGTGTCCACGTAGAGAAGCAGGAAGCGATCTGAGGGCTTGATGAGTCTCGGCAATCTCTCCGTCACATCGTGAATCTTAGCTCCTGGCAAGCAGCAGACTTCTCGGTTTTCCCGGTCGGGGCGACAGATAGATGACTCAGTCCCCCTGAGGAGAGAGTCCCCAACCACCACCACCTGCCTCCTTCTCTTGGGATCAGTGGTCGTGGAACCCTCAACCCTAGGACAGTGCATCTCATGCCTTCCAATCGGCGGAGTCTCCTTCTGCTCTCTTCCCTCAGACGTATCATCTGGTCCACTCTCCGCATTAGTACCTGTGGAGAGAACATGAAAACGGTTACTTACCTGTATCTGCATTGCTGGTACATGGACATTCCCCTTTTCTCTTCTGGAGGTCACATGATGCCAAATTTCTTCACCGTCCTCCTGTCCCCGATGTGCAGCCTGCTCTGAATCTTCAGAACCTTGTGCCCGTAGAAGCATATCCTGACGTCTGTCCAGGAAATCTTCAGTTTCTCTTATGCAACGCAGGGTCGATACCTGTTGCTCCAGACCTTGAACCTTCTCTTCCAATATGGAGACCAGCTTGCACTTTGTACAGACAAAGTCGCTTCTGTCCTGTCACCAATGGGGGCTGTGGGAAGGGTGGCCAGCATGTCCCTTGGCCCGCACCACTTCCTGCAGCCCCCATTGGCCTGGAGCAGTGAACCGCGGCCAGTGGGAGCCGCAATCGGCTGAACCTGCGGACGCGGCATGTAGACAAACTGGTCCGACCCTCCGGGGGGCTTTCCCTGAACAAGCGGCAGATCAGCTTTGAGAACCACTGGACTAGATGATCTATGGCACTGGGTCTTTTTCATCTCTAATTTCTGATTCTAGGGTGCTGGATCATTATTCCTATATACCAGCTTCTGAACTTTTGGCTAATGTTATATGTTTTGTCATGTTTTAATTGGCCACATACAAAAAAAAATTTATAAAATTCAAATCCACAACTTTTCCATAATTAGTTACGTCTATTTAAATGTCTAATACAAGTTTTTCTGAAACAGTAATACCAGAAAAAAACATTTTGTCAAATAAGATTTCCCAGGCTTATGCAATATTATGTTATAATCTCTTTGTCAATCATGCAAGATTACATTCTAACCATAGGAACACAGGACTGGAAGGGACCTCATGGGTCACTGAATCCAGTCTCCTGCTAGTGCAGGCAATCCCATCATACAGTGCTGTTCATAAACGTATCAAGCTCTATCTTGACCAGTTAGGCAGACGCCCCCACTACTCCTATTGGAAGGTCATTCCAGAACCTTACTCCTCTGAGGCTAGAAACTTTGTTCTAACTTCCAGTCTATATTTGTTCGTGGCCAGTTTGTGCCAACAGCGTCCATTACCTTAAATAGCTCTTCTTCTCTTCCTCCTTATCCTCCCAAAGTATTTATAGAGAGCAATCACATCCACTCTCAGCTTTCATTTTGCTAGGCTAAACAAGCCAAGCTTTTTTAGTTTCCTCTCATAAAATAGGCTCTCCATTTCCCTGATCATCCAAGCAGCTCTTCTATATACCTGTTCCATTTGAATTCATTTTTCTTGAACATGGGTGACCAGGATTCTACACAGTATTCCAGACCAGGTCTTATCAGTGCTTTGGACAATGGGATTAATTCTTCCCTATCTCAACTGGAAATACCTTGACTAACACATCCTGGGATTGCATTTGCCTTCAGCATCATTACAAAACCAGACCAATGTAATGCAATGTGGTTTATATAATCAGATCCCATAAATCAGACACATATTGAAAAAAAGACAATTGCTTAAGAAATTAAAACTGTATTCTTAAAAGCACTTTGAAACACTATTTTAACAACCGTTTTGTACACAGTATAAATTCATATTTAGTGTCTGTATCTGACAGTCTTATTTGTTGATTCTAAAACCAAAAAATACCAATATGATCATGTAGTCTGATCTCCTGAACAGCAGAAGCCAAAAAACTTCTCCAAAATAATTCAACAGTGAACCACATCTACCATGGTATCTGCTAAGTACCTAATTGGAACTGCTGTAGGTGGACAGGTTAATGGATTCAAATTATTTTCACTCAGCTACAGAGCCAAATATTATTCCCCACAAGGAATTTTCAAGTTATTGTGTGTATACAAATTGCTCAGATCTAGATTGCCTCCATATCAGCAAGGAAAAAAACATGAATTTCAGCTGGCATTGCTCACTACAGTTCTAGAAGCTCTCAAGTAATGTGAACTGGACTCATGTTCTTCCTGGCTAAAGATCAGTTAAGAAGCACTGGTCTGCACTTTGTGGAAACCATCAACACTTACCTTCAGAAGGACAGGCTGCCTGCTACCCTTAAGAAATCCATTATAAAGTTTCTGCTCAGGATGACTGTCTCGAGGCTGACAGCCTTGCTAATTATAAATATGTCTATCCCCTCTTTTTGGGGAAAGATGGTGAAGAAGGTTGCAGTGGGGCAACTGAACAAGTGTCTTGACCCCAGCCCATTGGATTTCAGATCTGAGTACATTCCAGTATATCAGCTGCAATGGTAGTGTTGGTTTGGAGATGGAAGATGATAATGGAGTCTTATATGTCTGTCAATTGCTTACAATATTATTAATCAAAATGTATTGTGGGCATATTTTTGATCCCTAAAAGGGTTTGGTGGAGTCACTCAAAGCTCTTTTCTTTTTCTTTGCCAGAGATCTTAGAGGTAGTTTGGGCAATTGCTTATCTGCTTCAAGAGTGCTTTCATGTGCTTCATCCTGCTTCACACAGACAAGAAACTAATAGGAGGGGCTGTAAAAGATATACTGAGGACACCCAGCTCACATCTTTATCTTGTCTCTGATCCAGATGGTGCAGTCGAGCAATTCATCCCAACAGTTGACTCAAACTGGGGCACGTTTAAGTCTTAGTCTATGCAAAATTGATGTAGTGTCAGTAGACAGAACAAAAGCAACTAGAAGTGCTGACAGAAACCATATCAGCATCTCTGATTTGCTACTTCGGTTACCAATTTGTGGGTATTTGGCCTGGCTGCTTAGGTAGTAGGTTTGGCCAAGAGCACTTTAAATAAACGAGAAGCTGGATATGAGTCAGCAGCGTGCCCTTGTTGCCAAGAAGGCCAATGGCATTTTGGGATGTATAAGTAGGGGCATAGCGAGCAGATCGAGGGACGTGATCGTTCCCCTCTATTCGACATTGGTGAGGCCTCATCTGGAGTATTGTGTCCAGTTTTGGGCCCCACACTACAAGAAGGATGTGGATAAATTGGAGAGAGTCCAGCGAAGGGCAACAAAAATGATTAGGGTTCTGGAACACATGACTTATGAGGAGAGGCTGAGGGAACTGGGATTGTTTAGTCTGAGGAAAAGAAGAATGAGGGGGGATTTGATAGCTGCTTTCAACTACCTGAGAGGTGGTTCCAGAGAGGATGGTTCTAGACTATTCTCAGTGGTAGAAGAGGACAGGACAAGGAATAATGGTCTCAAGTTGCAGTGGGGGAGATTTAGGTTGGATATTAGGAAAAACTTTTTCACTAGGAGGGTGGTGAAACACTGGAATGCGTTACCTAGGGAGGTGGTAGAATCTCCTTCCTTAGAAGTTTTTAAGGTCAAGCTTGACAAAGCCCTGGCTGGGATGATTTAATTGGGGTTGGTCCTGCTTTGAGCAGGGGGTTGGACTAGATGACCTCCTGAGGTCCCTTCCAACCCTGATATTCTATGATTCTATGAAATAAGTAAATAAATAATGGTCTTGGTGAAAACCGTGTGACCTTTACTTTCAGGGGGGAACCTGGATACAGTTTCCCAAGTCTTTTTAGTAGTCTAAAGTTGTAGCCATAAATAGGCAGCCACTAGGTTTAAAATGGAGAGGGATCTTGTGCCAGCATGTTTTCTGTGCAGGGTCATTAACTCAAACTCATAATCACCTTGGATCCAACAGAGCCTGAATTTGTTAACCTTTAGAACACTATGCAACCCTGATCTACATTCTTGGGCTTTTAATGAAGGCAGGGTTTGAGTTTTGAGGTGGTTAGTTATACACATTATTATTAGTCAAGTACTATTTTCTAGTGGAGTTGACTTGTATGGGAAGTTTGCTTGATTTTCTTTAGCTTTTATTCTTTGTTTTTTATGTATTTAAAATATTTGTTAAAGCACTTAGAGTTACCAGGGGCAGGCACTTGAAAATAATCTAAAGAAACAGATGTCCTGGTTTCACACACGTATTATTGTTCCTTTACATTAATTAGGTACCACTAAGAAGTTTTTCTTGGGTCAAAATCATTAGTAAAAAAAAAAAAAAAAAATGAAACCTGTCCCTTTAATTTCTCTTAGATCCAACAATTCACTTGGAATAGTTCTAAATGTGCAGAGCACCTGCAATTTTCACTGACTTCAGAGGGAGCGAGTACTCAGTCTCCCTCAGCATCAAGCTCTATTTGTCTTCATAACAGTGCATCTGCTGACTAAACAAAAGATCAATCTGTCTTTGGGTACTTCTATCATTAATAGGCTCATACCCATAACTCATTTAAAATTTGCACTAATCCAAAACATTTATGGTCAAACCTTAAGGTCCGTATTCAGTATTTACTTGGGAGTTTGAGTGAAAACAGAAGACCTTAGCACATCTACAATATTCAAAGATACAATGATAATTTAAGGGAGGGTAGGGAAGGATATGTACACCACATAGTCCAATGTAAACAAGGTACTACTGTAAGTATTCTCACTGATTCACACTACCTCCTTCCATGAAACTACCACACAGTATCTGTCTCATTTTAATGTTGTTATACTGCAAGCTGGAGCAGCTGATCATTTAGATATGCATATTCAACAAATAAATAATTACATGCACGGATTTCATATTATCTTGAAATGTTATTCAATTCATGCATCAAATTAACATAGGGTTCAGGTGAGTGTACCATAACGTCTTCCATCTTCCTACCATAAATTTCAAACCGTGGGCCTCAATCTTTGGCCAACCCGAGGCTTACGTAGTTCTGCAGCGGTATCAACGTTCAGTACAGGCAATATTTTGGATACATTTGTTTTTCTGGGATCTCATCTCCCAGCAAATACATAGTTCTGCCAAGCTATCCTTCTCCAGATTTCCCCCAGTATTTGCACAATGTTTCTAAGCTTCCTTTCTTATTTCAAGCAGCATGAGTCAAATACTGATCATATTCCACAAGAGCTACATGCTAGAGCCTGAAAGAACATAACATTAGCACAATCAGTTTAAAACATCAAAACTTGAAGCAAATACAAGGCTTTTGCTCTCCTGAGGAATAACGATAACACCATATACTAAGAAAGTGAAACAAAATGAAGGAAAGGAATTTGTGACACAATACAAAATAACTTATATTTTTATAAAATTACATATTGAAAAGCCATATATTATTTTTTAAAAGAATTAATCTAGACCTAATAGCAGGGTCTGCTTACCTGTATGAGTAACTACTTTAAGTAAGGTTTCAGAGTAGCAGCCGTGTTAGTCTGTATTCGCAAAAAGAAAAGGAGTACTTGTGGCACCTTAGAGACTAACAAATTTAAAAAATTTGTTAAAAAAAAATTTTAAAAAAGAGAGAGAGAGAGAGCAAGAGATCAGCCATCCATCCCAGCCTGCAGGTGCCCTCAGCACTCTGTACGCATTAAACACAGATTCCCAGACATAGTTGGTCTCAGAAAAATATACCCTAGTCACAGCAAGTTATCAAAAAAAAAAAAAAAATCCTCCCCCCCCCAAAAAAACAAAAAAAAAACTCACAACATCCAAACCGCCAGAGTCCCCTCTACTACCCTGCCTCACAAATCTGTCTCTTCCTCATAGCCAGAGTAAAAATGGAACCTTTCAGCACATCCTGAAGCTTAACTACTTTGAGTGATATGAACCAAGGAAGGAGTGAATTCCAAAGGCACAAAAGCCCAAACAGAAGACACCAACTGCCAGGCCCAGAATAAAGAATTTTGGGGGCACAGTGCACAATGCTTTAAAGAGGGTGCCCCCCACACCATCTTTAAAGCATCTCAGACCCATATATATCCTACCCCACACAGACCTCCGAATGCCCATCTACCCAAAATATACCTCAAAAACTCTCCACCACCCCCAATTATCCTGACAGCCCACACACATAATCCAGCACCCGGACATACACCCTGCTCACCGCAGCCCGCAACACCTCAACCCCACTGGCCACAGCCCTGCAAATCCCCCACTCAACCAGAACATCCTGGTCCCCAACCCCACCACCTCCTATGCCCCCACAGCTCTCACAAATCACCCTGCAACCCCCAACACCACATTCTCCCCAAGCCCCTCAACTCCCCTCCCCCCCCCATATTCCCCACTCACCTCATAGCCCAACAACAACTTTCCCCAGCCCCCCTCCCCGCCACGAGGACCTTCCTAGCCACTCATTGGCAACCTGCCCTCCCCACTTACCCCAGCTCAGCTCAGTTCTTCACTCCCATTCTGGGCTAGGGTGGCTCCTTCCAATCCTGGCTGCCCACCTCCACTTTATCCTATCGCCCGCCCTGCACTCACATGGCTCTACGTCGTTCAGGTTTGGCTCATCTGCCCCTCCATCATGATAGAGGGGCTGCTGGGCCAAATCTGAGTGAATGGTATTACAACCTGGTGCTAGGGGTTGCAGCACAACTCAGGTTTTATTTTGTTTTTTTGCCAGTGGTCAGAGGTCCTCCTGAGATGGGGGCCCTGTGCAAGTGCATTGAGTGCACACAGTTTAATCCAAGCCTGACAGCTGCAGCAGCTTGGCCTCAGAAGAGAGGCAGTATGTTAGGCAAGCGGACCACAGATGCCCATGCAGAGTCCCACTGAAGTCCACCTGTACAAATCAGATTGTTGTATTGGGGCCTTAGATAGGTGGCTCACGGGCCATTTAGGCCCATTAGTTTGCAGCATCAGACCCTAAAGTGAGGACTCTTCTGATTCTCTATTCTGACCTCTTCTCTCCCTTTTTCCTGCTAGCAATTGTTTTCACTCTACTACCTAGCTTCATATATCCTAGCACTCATTCTCCTTCCACCTTGAATCTCCCTCAGCTAGATCTACCAACCCAATGCATATCTTATATATATTTTAATCATGTTTTAATATTTAATAATAGGCTCTTCAACCTACCAAAGTATAAATGATTCAATGGCCAGAAGTTGAAGCTTGACAAATTCAGACTAGAAATAAAGTGCACATTTTTAACAGTGAAAGTAGTTAACCTTTGGAACAAATTTACCAAGGGTTGCGGTAGATTCTTCATCACTCAATTTTAAAATCCAGATTGGATGTTTTGCCAAAAGATCTGCTCTAGGAATTATTTTGGAGAAGTTCTATGGCCTGTGTTATACGGAAGATCAAACTAGGTGCCTTCTGGCCTTGGAATCCATAAATCTATGTTAATAGATGAGTTTCAGATTTTTAATACACAGAGCAGGTCTGATGTCAGATTCATGTATATCATGGTTATGAATGACAATTTAACAGTAGGAAAACTTTAACCATCTCTACATTTCTTAGTGTTAACATATCTTAATATTAAGATTTTTATCAGAACATGCTGATTTCTTTAATCAGAGAGTTATTCTCTGCTCTGACAAGTGTGCAGCATGGAAACGGAGTTCTGAAAATTTTGCATTACATTGCCTTAAAAAGAAATAAAATTTCTGTCTTCATACATACGGACCCAGAATTTAGAAGTATATTTAAATCACTTAAAATGAGATTAATCTCTTTGAAGCTTTATACTGAAATCAGTTGGGACAGTCAGACACCATAAGACAAATAAATTCATGGTGCAATGTCATTGAAGTCAATGGAATTGTGTTGAGGGTGAATTTGGCCCAGTATGTCCACTAAGCTTAAAAAAGCTTAATTTAATAGAAATGCAAGTGACTTTATTTTTGTCTTCAATGAATATAAGAGTCACATAAAAGTGTTGTTCATACAAACAGCTCAAACTAATAACATACATGTAGACAGGCTAGATATATATCCAACAATTTACAAAGCTGTGGTGGAATTTTTGATTAGGTGGAAGATTATTTGCAAATTATCAAATACTTCTGTCTCTTTGGGAGTTAGCCTAAATTAGCTCTGGATATGAGCCAGACGAAACTGCTCAAAATCACTGTGATTAATTTCTTCTCAACCTAATCTATCAAACTGTTTCCACATGTTAATACATGGAAAATATTCTTTTACACAAATCAAATGACTTGCAATGGTGGGCATTCACAGCTACATACACTTTCAAAAACAGAAATGAAAGCAATACCTGTGGATCTATGCATGACACAGGTAAAAACATGCACGTCTATTCAGACATCTGCACTCAAGCTAATTATATCTGTAGTAATCAACATGCTTCAGCCACATACAGTAATTACTATTCCAGTTAGAAGGGCTGTCTTCAGTGAATGACTGCTTACTCCAAACTTATAGAATAGCACCTTCAAAGCTAAACCAACCACTGGTAATTATGAGATTAAAATATTTCACATATTTAATGGAATATTCCTTTTAAACCTTCTGCGTTTGTGAACCTGAAATGGAGAATGTATTAATGAAACAGAGTCCTATAACTAGCTTTGGAAGAACTCCTCTAATCACTTTATTACATACAGCTGGTTTACAGTAATTTAAAATATCGGGTCTCACTGTATCATTTTTTATGCTTCTTTCTTATTTAGCCCTTTTTCTTAAAAGCACTTTCCCCAAATTCTATCCAGTTGTTATTAAGGGTAACATCCTACTTCATCTGTAGACTCAAGACCATGAGCTAGCAGAAATGGCACGGTTCCACAGCAGAAAAGTAGGAGAGCATGATTTCGGGAACCCTACTAAAAAGATCCTTGCTCTTGTGCCATTGCAGCTCCAGGTACCCCAGTGTACAGGTGAGGTTAGGGAATATGGTTCGGGTAGAAGATATGACTGCACAAACTCTCCCAGCCATTGTCCTCCTTGAAGTGCACCAGCTCCTGGGGCTGCAGAAGCTGGTATGGAACAGACGATTAGAGCTGTGCAAATAACTGACTTTTTGGTTTGTTGGGAGTTCCACATTTTTTTAATTGTTTCAGGTCAAACTAAACATTTCATTCAATCCAAAATTAAATGTTTCACTTCAGTTTCAAGCATTTAACTTTTTCAGTTTTTTAAATAAAACTGAAGACATTTTTTGAAATAGTCATTTTGAATTAAAAAATTCTAAACATTTTGTTTCAAAAACATCAAAATGAAACATTCTGACTTTTTCCTGGAAATTATTTTTGCTCCCTCTCTTTTCCCTCAGACATGAACAATTCAATGAAACCAGCACAAATTAGCAATACACTTCAGTTTTGCTGAATCTGCATTTTTAGTCAAAAAGCGTTGGCTGAAAAGTTTTGCCCTGCTCTAAATATTCTTTTCCTTGCAGAGAAGTCTAATGCCATGCCCGGTTAAGGATTTGACCGAGAGGAGCCACAAGCTTCATTTTTATTTTAAAAACAGAAGAAAAATATCTTAATTACCTTCGTTAAATCTGCAAGTTTCTAACTGAAACTTATTTTGAGAATGTAGAGCAGAATATCAATTATTCACATTAACGACTGGAAGACCCACTGTTAATTTCAGAATTTGATGAAACAGTGTGGCATGTCCAATTCTAATTGTACTTGATGTATGTGTATTGACCGCTTTTATCTATTAATCTGGAACCCAGGGACCAGACTGTTAGAAAAACTGGCATGAAACTGGGTTTGAAACATTGAGTGTGCTCCGAGAAAGACACTAAATATACTCTTTAGTCAGACAAAGAGAGGGTCCATTAGAATATGTGCAAGGAGTTCTGAACGATAGGGAACGATTTGTATGTTAAAATTTACTTAATTTCCTTAAGGTCTGTTTACCCAGCTGGGTAAGGACAATGGTGGAACTCACTGAAACTGGACATATGTGAATCTTAAACCAATATCAGGAAGGAAGTTATAATTGTGTTTATTCCTAACTGCAGAAGAGGGCTGTTTAATCAGAAACTTAATATACACTCTGATCCAATACTAACCAGCTGACACCAGGTTGTATATTGAATGGACTTTAAAAAGACAGGATGGCTTAAAGAAATGTAATATAAATGTATGACACCATAACTCTTCTAATGAGGTAACCTTTATCACTGCATTATATTGAATTGAGTAATTGAGGAAAGGACACAGAGCAAGAGATGTCAGAACCCACATTAGTTCTGAAAAGCTGGGAATAGAGAAGACTCTAGCAGAAACTGTTGATCCTTAATTGAGGTCATCTGGGTTTCCTTAGCTTTCTTCTTGTACATAGTTATATATTAAAGTCACAAGAATAAAAACTAACATTTCTTTTTATCTCTCTCTGTAAAATGCCAGTAAATACCACTATGATTTATTCTAAAATACACTGGATTCTGAACATTTAATCGGAGAAAAGTACTAATAAGGGTGTGAAAATGGGGGTGCAGGAGATCTGTCTGTACAACTTATAAATTCTGCTTGATATTATGAAATTGTTACTATGAAAATTGCTACAACTTAATAACCTATGTAAATGTGGAATCCACCATTGCTGGCAGGACCGCAACAGGTACACATCAGGCTGAGGACAATGGGGAGTAGTTAACTTTAACAATTGTGCTTTGACCTGACAATAGCTATGCTAAGGGAGTTGAGCACTTTAGGGTGTCTCTCTGAGAGTCCATTTATAACCTTTGGCTTTGGTCATCTGACTCTTTGTCCATTCCTCCTCCTGTCTTAAGGGTGAGCTGGGGAGGAATCAGAAGGCTAACACTTTTGGGCGTAGTTCTCGGAAATGGTGTGTTTAAGCTACCGGGGGAGCAGGAGGGGCAGAGGTAGTGTTGACAACCCTCTGGGACTGGCCTGGAGTCTCCCGGAATCATCACTGATCTCCCGGTGACTGTTGAAAGCAATCCAGGAGATTTTAATAGGATATTTAAAGAAAATGACATTACATCAAGTTGGGGGGGAAAATCTCCTGGAATAGCTTCAGTCACAGCTGGCAACCCTAGGCAGAGGGGGAAGTGTCAGCATTTTCCAAGGGCTGGGCAGGAGACTGCATGGCTGCAGCTGTCAGTACAAGATGCTGCATGGGGGATCTGCACCCAGAGAGTGTACCTAGGGACCCTAAAACAGGGACAGTAAGTAGGCTCTGTTCAGATGCCAGAGGCTTAAAACCCAGGGATTCAATGACTGGATCACGTCACTACAGTCTGGTGAGCTGCATCTGTGACAAAGGGTTTTCACAGAAAATGGAAATCTGGGTTCAAAAAAGGCAGTGAAAGGAGAGAGTGAGTGCGAGCGAGTGAGTGCGCATGTGTGTCAAAACCATGGAAAGGCTGCAATTTTTCAAATGAGCAGCATCCAAAGAGGGGCTGAGGATACCAGTGCAGACAAAGGAGGATCAAACAACCAAAGGGAATGATATGGCTGGAATGCTAAATATCACCTAGTAATTTGGGCATTTTCTATCTTTCATGTTATTCTTCCAAGTGAGTTGATGGTGCTTGGCAATTAGCACAAAATCTCATTTTAGAAGACATCAGAAAACCCCCTCAAAAAGCCATTTCATAAATAGGGATCCCTGCCCTACTGTGGAGTGTTCTCTTTTCTCTTGGGAACAGCTTTCTATTCTTATTGTTTCACATCTTCAGATCTGTTCTTGACCCAGTCTTGCACCTGTTTGCAGTTTAGAAAAGAAGCACCTGTTTGAAAATAAATAGTTTCCAAAAGCCCAGATTCTATACAATAGGGGAAGAACAGAAGCACTTCTTCATTTCCATAAAATTCTGAGTTTCCTACCTTATCACGTTTCAGAGTAGCAGCTGTGTTAGTCTGCATTCGCAAAAAGAAAAGGAGTACTGATGGCACCTTAGAGACTAACCAATTTATTTGAGCGTAAGCTTTCGTGAGCTACAGCTCAATTCATCGGATGCATTCAGTGGAAAATACAGTGAGGAGACTTATATACACACAGAACATGAAAAAATGGGTGCTATCATACACATTGTAAGGAGATGTCTGTCTCTCCAGTTTGACTCCCATCCTAAACAAGGGCTTGAAACAGAAGGGGGTCTAATGCTTTTAAGCAGCTCTATGAATCAGCTGTGTCTTTGCCTTCTGAAGTCTCACAGCCTCTTCTCATACCCGTTGGTCTTCTTGTCTCTGCTCTTTGTAGATTCTCACTGCCTTTCTCCTCTCTGGCTTCTTTCCCCTAAAATGCTGCATCATCAACACACACTGTGTGAGTTCAGTGCGCACACTCTATGCACATGGAATTGGAGAGACCTCCTTCATCAGGCCTACACTAATTCCTACTCACATCTCCCCTACATAGACTACCTTATTTATGGGAGACCCAAGTATAAAAACCAAAGAAAGACTTGATTCTACATGCTAATACTGTACATGAAATCTATTGGCTTGACTTTCAGGAAATGACCTACTCCTCATTGTTGTACAAACACAGCAACTCATTTTTATGAGACAGAATGAGATGCAATGCAGATCAGAAGGCAAGTTCACGCCCTAAAGCTGATAAACTCTTGAACAATGGAGTTGCACCTGTTGTTAAAATGACAAACTTCAAAGAAACTTTCAGCTGGTCCCTGGAGCCTCCTTTAATGGTTCCAGAAGGAGCCATAAACCTGCCATTCCACAAGACAGAATACAGCAGAAGAATTTACAAATCATTTTATTATCCTTGTTCCACTCACTAAACACACACTGTATCCAGAAGTATAGTCAAGCTATCATGAGCTACTATTTAAAGTGGTCAACATCACAAACTAAATAACTGACAGCAATTACTACACATTGGTATGACCGATGCTGCCACACAGGGGTATAAGACCCCACTATGTCCCTGCATGGCCTCCCCACTGGGGAGAAGAGTAAGGAGAGGCTGTGCAACACAGTATTTCCCCAGCCACACAAACAGGCAGTGGAAGAGAAAGGGCATAGCCTTAACTCCATCCCTCAAATGCTCTGGCAAGCCCAAATGAGCCAACTCTGTGAAATAGTAATCTCCTACTGATATGGGCAGCTTATTACCTTCAGGAGCAAAGGGGCAGCAAGAAAGGAACCAAGCCATATGCATAGAACACATGCCTAAGTGCAGGGATTGGACAATTTACCTGACACCACTATTCCAAAGGCTAAGCCTACTAGTCGGGAGTGAAAACTCTCTCTGAGGCCACTCCACTTTTTGCTAAAGGTCACATTCCCTTCAATTTAAAAGAATAAAACTGTTTTGTGTTTTTATTTTGGGGTGGGGCGCAGGACAATAGGGGATTGGATTGTAACATACTGTTCATCTACTTTCTATTTAATAAATGTTAAAAGGATGTAACTTCCTTCTAAGGCTGACTGAATAGCAGGAAAAAAAGTCAGAAACATTGGTCAACAATTTTTCCACTGACCGTCTGAGAAGTTATTTGCTGAGTAGTATTTTACCAGCTATGTCAATAAAAAAAATTGATTCACGAGGCACATAAATTGTCATATGGCATCAGGCTCCAAGGATTTATTGGAGAGACGCTATGGCGCTGTGTATTTCCCCAGTACAGAGCAGTGGAGCACCTCTCCTATGCACATGTGAAGTTCCACAAGGGGAGAAAAGGAGGAGGTGGCTTCACAGCAATTTAGGAGGTGCTCAGAAGCATTGCTCCTCTCCTGCAGGACATCAAGAGCTGCAAGGAAGAATCTCTTTGCACCTTGGGCCTGAGAGAAAACCAACTAAGGTTAATTAAAAAGAACAGGAGTACTTGTGGCACCTTAGAGACTAACAAATTTATTAGAGCATAAGCTTTCATGGGCTACAGCCCACTTGATCGGATGAACAGAATGGAATATAGTAAGAAGATAAATATATATACATACAGAGAAGGTGGAAGTTGCCATACAAACTGTAAGCGGCTAATTAATTAAGATGAGCTATTATCAGCAGGAGAAAAAAAGTTTTGTAGTGATAATCAAGATGGCCCATTTAGACAGTTGATACGAAGGTGTGAGGATACTTAACATAGGGAAATATAATCGAGATGTGTAATGACCCAGCCATTCCCAGTCTCTATTCAAACCCAAGTTAATGGTATCTAGTTTGCAAATTAATTCAAGCTCAGCAGTTTCTCGTTGGAGTCTGTTTTTGAAGCTTTTCTGTTGCAAAATTGCCACCCTTAAATCTTTTACTGAGTGGCCAGAGAGGTTGAAGAATACGCAAAAGAATAAATGGACACAAATCTGACATCAGTAATCGTAACATTCAAAAACCGGTAGGAGAACACTTCAACCTGGTACTGGCTGGGTCATTACACATACCGAATCTATTTCCCTATGTTAAGTATCCTCACACCTTCGTGTCAACTGTCTAAGTGGACCATCTTGATTATCACTACAAAAGTTTTTTCTCCTGCTGATAATAGCTCATTTTAATTAATTAGCCTTTTACAGTCTGTATGGCAACTTCCACCGTCTCTGTACGTATATATATATATATATATATATATATCTATATCTTCTTACTATATGTTCCATTCTATGCATCTGATCAAGTAGGCTGTAGCCCACGAAAGGTTATGCTCTAATAAATTTGTTAGTCTCTACAATGCCACAAGTATTCCTCTTCTTTTTGCGGATATAGACTGAGCCCTGGTCTACACTAGGAGTCGAGGTCGAATTTAGCAGCATTAAATTGATTTAACCGTGCACCCGTCCACACGACAAAGCCCTTTTTCTCGACTTAAAGGGCTCTTAAAATCAATTTCCTTACTCCACCCCCGACAAGGGGATTAGCGCTGAAATCGGCCTTGCTGTGTCAAATTTGGGGTACTGTGGACGCAATTAGACGGTATTGGTCTCTGGGAGCTATCCCAGAGTGCTCCATTGTGACCGCTCTGGACAGCACTCTCAACTTAGATGCACTGGCCAGGCAGACAGGAAAAGGCCCGCAAGCTTTTGAATTTCAATTTCCTGTTTGGGCAGCATGGCAAGCTGCAGGTGACCATGCAGAGCTCATCAGCAGAGGGGACCATGATGGAGTCCCAGAATCGCAAAAGAGCTCCAGCATGGACCGAATGGGAGGTATGGGATCTGATCGCTGTATGGGGAGAGGAATCCGTGCTATCAGAACTCCGTTCCAGTTTTCGAAATGCCAAAACCTTTGTCAAAATCTCCCAGGGCATAAAGGACAGAGGCCATAACAGGGACCCGAAGCAGTGCCGCGTGAAACTTAAGGAGCTGAGGCAAGCCTACCAGAAAACCAGAGAGGCAAATGGCCGCACCGGGTCAGAGCCCCAAACATGCCGCTTCTATGATGAGCTGCATGCCATTTTAGGGGGTTCAGCCACCACTACCCCAGCCGTGTTGTTTGACTCCTTCAATGGAGATGGAGGCAACATGGAAGCAGGTTTTGGGGACAAGGAAGATGATGATGATGAAGTTGTAGATAGCTCACAGCAAGCAAGCGGAGAAACCGGTTTTCCTGACAGCCAGGAACTGTTTCTCACGCTTGACCTGGAGCCAGTACCCCCGCAAACCCACCCAAGGCTGCCTCCCAGACCCGCCAGGCGGAGTAGGGACCTCTGGTGAGTGTATCTTTTAAAATACTATACATGGTTTAAAAGCAAGCATATTCAATGATTAATTTGCCCTAGCATTTGCAGCTCTCCTGGATCTACTCCCAAAGCCTTTGCAAAAGGTTTCTGGGGAGGGCAGCCTTATTCCATCCACCATGGTAGGACACTTTACCACACCAGGCCAGTAGCATGTACTCGGGAATCATTGTAGAACAAAGCATTGCAGTGTATGTTTGCTGGCATTCAAACAACATCCGTTTTTTATCTCTCTGTGTTATCCTCAGGAGAGTGAGATTCATGGTCACCTGGTTGAAATAGGGTGCTTTTCTTAAGGGGACATTCAGAGGTGCCCGTTCCTGCTGGACTTTTTGCCTGTGGCTGAACAGAAGTATTCCCCGCTGTTAGCCAAGGCTAAGGGGAAGGGGGGAGGGGCTAGCCACGTGGTGGGGGGAGGCAAAATGCGACCTTGGAATGAAAGCACATGTGCTATGTATGTAATGTTAACAGCAAGGTTTACCCTGAAAGAGTGTACCCATTGTTCTATAAAATATGTCTTTTTCAATACTACTGTCCCTTTTTTTTTTCCTCCACCAGCTACATGTGTTTCAAGGATCACAAGATCTTCTCCTTCCCAGAGGCTAGTGAAGATTAGAAGGCGAAAAAAACGCACTCGTGATTAAATGTTCTCTGAGCTCATGCTGTCCTCCCACACTGACAGAGCACAGACGAATGCGTGGAGGCAGACAATGTCAGAGTGCAGGAAAGCACAAAATGACCGGGAGGAGAGGTGGTGGGCTGAAGAGAGTAAGTGGCGGGCTGAAGAGAGGGCTGAACTGAAAGGTGGTGGCAGCGTGATGAGAGGAGGTAGGATTCAATGCTGAGGCTGCTGGAGGATCAAACCAATATGCTCCAGCGTATGGTTGAGCTGCAGGAAAGGCAGCTGGAGCACAGACCGCCACTACAGCCCCTGTGTAGCCAACCACACGCCTCCCCAAGTTCCATAGCCTCCTCACCCAGACGCCCAAGAACGTGGTGGGGGGCCCTCCGGCCACACAGCCACTCCACCCCAGAGAATTGCCCAAGCAACGGAAGGCTGGCATTCAATAAGTGTTAAAGTTTTAAACTTTTAAAGTGCTGTGTGGCCTTCTCCTTCTCTCCTCCACCACCCCTCCTGGTGCTTCTCTCCTCCACCACCCCTCCTGGGCTACCTTGGCAGTTATCCCCCTATTTGTGTGATGAATGAATAAAGAATGCATGAATGTGAAGCAACAATGACTTTATTGCCTCTGCAAGCGTTGATCAAAGGGAGGAGGGGAGGGTGGTTAGCTTACAGGGAAGTAGAGTGAACCAAGGGGCGGGGGGTTTCATCAAGGAGAAACAAACAGAACTTTCACACCGTAGCCTGGCCAGTCATGAAACTGGTTTTCAAAGCTTCTCTGATGCGCACCGCGCCCTCCTGTGCTCTTCTAACCGCCCTGGTGTCTGTCTGTGACTAACCAGCAGCCAGGCGATTTGCCTCAACCTCCCACCCCGCCATAAATGTCTCCTCCTTACTCTCACAGATATTGTGGAGCACACAGCAAGCAGTAATAGCAGTGGGAATACTGGTTTCACTGAGGTCTGAGTCAGTAAACTGCGCCAGCGCACCTTTAAACGTCCAAATGCACATTCTACCACCATTCTGCACTTGCTCAGCCTGTAGTTGAACAGCTCCTGACTACTGTCCAGGCTGCCTTGAGCCATGGCATTAAGGGGTAGGCTGGGTCCCCAAGGATAACTATAGGCCTTTCAACATCTCCAACGGTTATTTTCTGGTCTGGGAATAAAGTCCCTTCCTGCAGCTTTTGAAACAGACCAGAGTTCCTGAAGATGCGAGCATCATGTACCTTTCCCGGCCATCCCACGTTGATGTTGGTGAAACGTCCCTTGTGATCCACCAGTGTTTGCAGCACTATTGAAAAGTACTATTTATGCACTCGCCGGCTTGGTGCTCCGGTGCCAAGATAGGGATATGGGTTCCATCTATGGCCCCACCACAGTTAGGGAATCCCGTTGCAGCAAAGCCATCCACTATGACCTGCACATTTCCCAGGGTCACTATCCTTGATATCAGCAGATCTTTGATTGCGTTGGCTACTTGCATCACAGCAGCCCTCACAGTAGATTTGCCCACTCCAAATTGATTCCCGACTGACCAGGAGCTGTCTGGCATTGCAAGCTTTCACAAGGCTATTGCCACTCGCTTCTCAACTGTGAGGGCTGCTCTCATCTTGGTATTCTTGCGCCGCAGGGCAGGGGAAAGCAAATCACAAAGCTCCATGAAAGTGCCCTTATGCATGCGAAAGTTTCGTAGCCACTGGGAATCGTCCCAGACCTGCAACACTATGCGGTCCCACCAGTCTGTGCTTGTTTCCTGGGCCCAGAATTGGCGTTCCATGGTATGAACCTGCCCCTTTAGCACCATGATGCCTGCATTGCCAGGGCCCATGCTTTGAGAGAAGTCTGTGTCCATGTCCTCATCACTCTCGTCACCGCACTGACGTCGCCTACTCGTCCGGTATCACTTTGCCAGGTTCTGGTGCTGCATGTACTGCTGGATAATGCGTGTGATGTTTAATGTGCTCCTAATTGCCAAAGTGATCTGAGCGGGCTCCATGCTTGCCGTGGTATGGCGTCTGCTCAGAAAAAAGGCACGGAACGACTGTCTGCCATTACTCTGACGGACGGAGGGGCGACTGACGACATGGCTTATAGGGTTAGCTTACAGGGAATTAAAATCAACAAAGGGGGTGGCTTTACATCAAGGAACAACTTGATCAAAAACATCAAAAACAACTGTTACATCAAAAACAACTGTCACACAGAATGGCCCCCTCAAGGATTGAACTCAAAACCCTGGGTTTAGCAGGCCAATGCTCAACCCACTAAAGCTATCCCTCCCTCTGGTATTTCAGGCAGGACTTCACGGAGGGAGGGAGAAAGGGGGGAGCAAATGAATACAAAACAAATCTGGTCTATTTCTTGTTTTGATCCACTCCACCTATCTTTTACATCTTTGGCTGGCAGCAGACGGTGCAGAAGGACTGCAAGCCATCCACATCTCCTGGCTGCTCGGAGGAAGACGGTGCAATAGGACTGCTAGCCATCCACATCTCCTGCCTGCTCACCATAAGATGGTAAAATAGGACTGCCTGCAGGACTAAAGAGAATGACCTGGTCGAGTCACTCCTAATTTAGTCCCTGCACCCATATCTGCCCAGGTGCTCCTGACCGACCTTACTGAGGCGGCCAGGAGCACCTCGGACATGATGAGGATTGTTTTCAGGCCTATTGTACCGTCTGCTGCCAAAAGGCAATGGGTTGCTGCTGCTGTGTAGCAATGCAGTACCGTGTCTGCCAGCACCCAGGAGACATACAGTGACAGTGAGCTGAGCGGGCTCCATGCTTGCCGTGGTATGGCGTCTGCACAGGTAACTCAGGAAAAAAGGCGCGAAATGATTGTCTGCCGTTGCTTTCACAGAGGGAGGGAGGGCCTGATGACATGTACCCAGAACCACCCATGACAATGTTTTTTTGCCCCATCAGGCATTGGGATCTCAACCCAGAATTCCAATGGGCAGCGGGGACTGCAGGAACTGTGGGATAGCTACCCACAGTGCAACACTCCGGAAGTCGACGCTAGCCTGGTACTGTGGAAGCACTCCGCCGAGTTAATGCACTTAGAGCATTTTGTGTGGGGACACACAAAATCGACTATATAAAAACTATTTCTAAAAAACCGACTTCTATAAATTCTACCTAATTTCATAGTGTAGACATATCCTAACACAGCTGCTACACTGAAACCTGAGGTTAATTAAGAGTCTTTACAGTGATTTCAGCAAGCTTTGGAAGCCCTTACAATGTATGCAATAGAAGTTCCCACAGATCTGGGCTCCTTGAGTGATGTGTGAGTAGGCGCCCTACATGAATACTATCTAATAAGGTACTGGGACCCAACTTTCTCCGCTGCCTATGTATAAAGCAACAATTGTCACCAAGCATTTTATTAAGCATATAATTTTTCTCCAAATCCTAGTTTCTTCAGTGCATCACAGTGGCCACTGCTGAAAATTCATCCCTCAGCATACATTTATTTTTCCTTCAGTTGATTCAATTTGTTCTCTGACAAATTCATCTTATCTTCAGACTCTTGCTAATTACGAACATAAGGATTTTTCTTTGAAGCCTATTGAAAACTACAGTTATTCATTAAATTAATTAGAGTCGACCTTCCAATTCTGAGAATGAAGCTTCTACTTTGACAGGTTTCAGAGTAGCAGCCGTGCTAGTCTGTATTTGCAAAAAGAAAAAAAGAGTACTTGTGGCAACTTAGAGACATCGGATGCATCCGATGAAGTGAGCTGTAGCTCACGAAAGCTTATGCCCAAATAAATTGGTTAGTCTCTAAGGTGCCACGAGTACTCTTTTGCTTCTACTTTGAGTTAGAGAAGGGATAAAAATCAGGTTTATAATCAAATCTAGTTGCAAATTTAACTACAGACAGAGGGACAAAGAGAGACTCTTTCTCGCTGTAACATAATTTTTCCAATAAATAGAAATGACAGGTTTTTCCTTTTATTTTAATTGTAAACATTTTTTGGTGATACTGTTTAAAACGTTGGCAATGAGATATTGCTATGGGCTTTGGATTGCTGCCTTCTTCAGCTTCTACCATCCCCAGCTTTTACTGGCAATGAAGAATTTGTTTCTAGGAACATATAATTTTACTTATAAATTTCCCCCAAAAAACATAAATGGATTTAATTGGTTACAAAGCTACATAATAAGGGGATTGTTTCAGAGAATTAATTTATTAAGCCATAATTTATTATTTTTGGATAAGCTGAACATTTTGAATCCTACAGGCAAATAACAAACTGATTAGTAAATGTAATAAAGTAATTTATTTGTCTGACAAGTAGAATTAAGGAGTGCAATCCCCTATTTGATCAATTGCCATTTTAAGAACATTAAAACTTCATACAATTACACTATCTATATGGTATGCAGATGAACAACAGTGTAGTATTATCCTTATTGCATTAGTGATTTAATGTTTCTGCCAGATTTTATATCAGTAAAGCTTTGACACATAATGTAAGAGGAAATAATTACATTCTGTTATGAAATACTGAGGAGTTGACTCCTGCAGATATGGTAAGAACATGATTACAAGAGAGAATAGGAGAGGGTAACTTCTCTCTGATATTCTGAAACTGCAAGTGTCAATTTTGAGATGGAGAGTCTACGGCTGTCCAGTGATTTCCTCAAAATGAAGTAAAAAGAAAAGGAGTACTTGTAGCTCACAAAAGCTTATGCTCAAATAAATTTGTTAGTCTCTAAGGTCCCACAAGTACTCCTTTTCTTTTTGCAAATACAGACTAAAACGGCTGCTACTCTGAAACCTGTCAAAATGAAGTGTAGCTGTTAGATAAAGGTAACTTCTCCCCTCCCCACGCCGCAACTAGGGGAGTTTGCCAACTTCTATTCCAAAGGCTTCTGTTACACAATCTGAAGGTCCTTTCAGGTCCTCAGATGCTCCTATGCTGACAGGTCGCAAGGGAAGCCAAGAGCTTCTTGGGTCAAATTCTCTGCTGGCATAACTCGACTGAGTTAAGTGAAGCTATGCCAGTTGAGAAAGTAGCTGTTCTATTATTTGTTCCTGGTCAGGAGGCATATTTTTAGAAACATACAGAAGTTAAATACATGAAAGTGGGCCAAAACAGCTCCTCTTCCTTGCTGCTCCAAACAAAGAACATAAGAACGGCTATACTGGGTCAGACCAAAGGTCCATCTAGCTCAGTATCCTGTCTTCCGACAGTGGCCAATGCCAGATGCCACAGAGGGAATGAACAGAACATCAAGTGATCTATACCCTGTTACCCATTCCCAGTTTCTGGCAAACATCCCTGCCCATCCTGGCTAATAGCCATTGATGGACCTAACCGCCATGAACGTATCTAGTTCTTTTTTGAATCCTGTTATAGTCTTGGCCTTCACAACATCCTCTGGCAAGGAGTTCCATAGGTTGACTGTGTGTTGTGTGAAAAAATACTTCCTTTTGTTTCTTTTAAACCTGCTGCCTATTGAAAGACACTAGACAGCCACGGAGCAACTTATAAATATCTAAAATAGACTGGATATACATTAGAAAAGGAAGACTATGTCAGACACGGGAAACAGATGATTACGTGGGCAAGCCCAGAGCAGTAGCAAATTGGGGATTGGTTATCTACTGTCAGGGGATGATCAGACAAACCAGGGCACATTGACTGGTGAAGAAAATGTTTATAAAGGTTGCCTTTGTCCTGTACCCAATTTATTTGGAAAGATTATGCAGCTAGATACTATAATCACCCTAGAAGAAAATTAGTGAGAAAAAAAAATCATCCACTGTATCACAAACATAATATTACTCAGTTGTAAATGAAGTGTCTGAGTTTATTTCCTTTAGCATTAAGTGGGAATTTAAACATTCAAAACAGTAAGAGTCTGATGACAGGACAGAATAGATCCAAAAATATCCTTCACATAAACAAACACAAACACATTTAGAAAACAAAAATGCTAGTCTCATTGCAACATCAATCTTATCTGAAAGTTCACATCACAATAAATAATCCCATGCTTCTATCACTATTAGAAATAACCTTAAGTTAAAATAGCAGATTTACAAAAACACTGTGTTAATTATGTGATCAGGATCTGAATAATCATTGATGATCATTTTAAAAAGACATTTGAATTTATAATGGGAAAGGATTTTTCAAGAAGAAAAGGAGAAAGGACCCCTGTGATGAATCACTGTTATCACTTCATTTGGTGGTTAAACTCATTGAAAGATAGCAGACTCTCCAGAACAAAGACTGAGACATGTTTTCCACTATACTGTAACCCACATTTGCCTCCTTCCCCCTAAAATTGTCACAGAAGACTACTTTTCCACTTAAATTTTGACATGTGTGGAATGTGGCCAGCAAGCAATATTTTCCCAAGTTTAAGATGATTAGGAAAATTATGTTGAGATATGGGACTCAAGAACAAAATGACAATCATATTTGGAAAGTTCTAGTGCTTTTTGTCATCACCTATCTCAAAAATGGCTTGTGTTAGAAATTTCAAATTGGGTACATTGGCAACCTCTAATGGACAGGAACAATTCTGGAAATATATTTACTGGCAAATCAGGCAAGCCAACTAGAATGTAAGGCTCCAGCAGACTTTAAAAGTCTCCAAATGACTGGTGCAGATCCTAAACGACGAGATAACTGGCTCTGTGGATGAGGGGAAAGCAGTGGACATGTTGTTCCTTGACTTTAGCAAAGCTTTTTACATGGTCTCCCACAGTATTCTTGCCAGGAAGTTAAAGAAGTATGGGCTGGATGAATGGACTATAAGGTGGATAGAAAGTTGGCTAGATTGTCAGGCTCAACGGGTAGTGATCAACGGCTCCATGCCTAGTTGGCAGCCGGTATCAAGTGGAGTGCCCCAAGGGTCGGTCCTGGGGCCAGTTTTGTTCAATATCTTCATTAATGATCTGGAGGACTATGTGTGGACTGCACCCTCAGCAAGTTTGCAGATGACACTAAACTGGGAGGAGAGGTAGATACGCTGGAGGGCAGGGATAGGATACAGAGGGACCTAGACAAATTAGAGGACTGGGCCAAAAGAAATCTGATGAGGTTCAACAAGGACACGTGCAGAGTCCTGCACTTAGGACGGAAGAATCCCAGGCATCGCTACAGACTAGGGACCAAATGGCTAGGCAGCAGTTCTGGAGAAAAGGACCTAGGGATTACAGTGGACGAGAAGCTGGATATGAGTCAACAGTGTGCCCTTGTTGGCAAGAAGGCCAATGGCATTTTGGGATGTATAAGTAGGGACATTGCCAGCAGACCGAGGGACGTGATCGTTCCCCTCTATTCGACATTGGTGAGGCCTCATCTGGAGTACTGTGCCCAGTTTTGGGCCCCACACTACAAGAAGGATGTGGAAAAATTGGAAAACGTCCAGCAGAGGGCAACAAAAATGATTAGGAGACTGGAACACATGACTTATGAGGAGAGGCTGAGGGAACTGGGATTGTTTAGTCTGCGGAAGAGAAGAATGAGGGGGGATTTGGTAGCTGTTTTCAACTATCTGAAAGGGGGTTCCAAAGAGGATGGATCTAGACTGTTCTCAGTGGTAGCAGATGACAGAACAAGGATTAATGGTCTTAAGTTGCAGTGCGGGAGGTTTAGGTTGGATATTAGGAAAAACTTTTTCACTAGGAGGGTGGTGAAACACCGGAATGCGTTACTTAGGGAGGTGGTGGAATCTCCTTCCTTAGAAGTTTTTAAGGTCAGGCGTGACAAAGCCCTGGCTGGGATGATTTAGTTGGGGATTGGTCCTGCTTTGAGCAGAGGGTTGGACTAGATGACCTCCTGAGGTCCCTTCTAACCCTGATATTCTATGATTCTAAACTGTCACAAAAGCAAAAGTAGTCGAGTCTATTTCATCTCTTACTAATGAAGACAACCTACCAAAGTATAAGCCGATTGCCATGGAGCTTTATGTATTTGGATTTATAATCATAAATATACTCTGGGAGCTCTTACATAATGTAATGTTCATAAAACATATTTTAACAAATGGCTCGTCCCACTCCTACAAGTTAAGAAATGCCACAACTCACTTCTAAGACTGATACACCACTGCCACAGCTCCAAATACAGCTACTACTTCATGACTTCTTTTCCTTTACCCCACTCCCCAAAATGGACAGGCACCAGGGGAATTTTATTCCCAATATACTCCTGCCACTCTAGTATCCCAGTGCCTCATAGTCATAAACAGATTTTATCCTCACAACAGCCTTTTGAGATAGGGAAGTTATCATTTCTGTTGTACTCATGAGGAACTGAAACATACGGTTGATTTGCCCAAGGAAGTCTGTGGTAAATCAGGAACTCAACCCAGATCTCCTGAGTCCCAGTTCAATGCCCTACCTACTACACCAACCTTCCCACCTGCATCAGTGCTGTCAATGCCCTTGCCCTGCTACCTGAGTCAACACAATTTTCATCAACTACTCCCTGACGAAATGAAGTCCAGTAAGGGGAAGTCTCTGTAAGATCTTTGTGGAAACTCCAAAAAATGTGAGGAATCTGAGGCACTGCCATTGTGAGGATCTTAGGCATCGCCATTTCCATGTCACTGAGTCTAAAGCATTAGGCCTCATCCTCTTTTCAGCAGTAGCCTTGTCTCAGTGGAAAAGACAGAAACGTACTGATGCTGCTGACCTTCTACTGTAATGTTCACTGCAGGGAACAGGTTGAACATGAGACAGTTTTGTCTTCAGCCATCAGAATGGGGAAGGCTGGTAGTAATAAAACTTTACAACTTCCCAAGCTGAGTGTAAGTATCCAAATATCAATATGCACCCAACTCATGAAGTAGATGCCTTCTGGTGTTGATGGTACTTGATCCCAGCAGTGGAGAAAGAAAAGGAAAGGAATCAGGCTCAAGAAAATGATGAAGAATTATAGAATATATGATTTTCATAAGCACCATTACAAAATTTCTATTCTGTCTCATGCACAATTTGGATACTGTAGAATTTAAACATTTGGGTTTCTGTTTTGCTTAACCTGAACTCTGAATTTCTTAGGTGAGTGATTTTTAAAAATTATTATGTTCTTGTAACAACTGTATTATTATTAATTATTATTTAAAACCATTACGTTACTGATATTTATTCTCCTCAACTCTAGTTCAAGACTTTTTTTGCCTATACAATATACAAATATTTAGAATTTTACACCATGATCCTGCAATCTGTTATGCACGTGAGGTCAGTGAGGCTCCACCTGAATACACCAGTCTACCCATGTACAATGAGTTGCAGGTCTAGGACCTTAATCTGGTAAAGAAAAAGGCCTGATCCTGCTAAGTGCTGAAATAAATGGCAGTTGAGATCACTGAACACCTCTCAGAATCAGTGATCAAAAGAATAAAGCGATGACCCAACATGGTTAAATATAGAGGTATGTAAAAATGCATTTTAATTTTCCCCATGTGTGACACTTAAACCACGGACCATGTAAAAATCAGTTAATACAGAAGGTTACACTATGCTAATAATCCCATATTAAAGTATATGATACGTAAGTGAAACAAATCATAGCAACGTATGACAGGGCACTCACCCTCACACTGACAGAGAGGAGATTAACAAGCTCCCCTGGGCCTGTTCAATTCCAATGTGGGGCACCTGCAAGGCTGGTGAGGATGGGAGGGGCTTAAAGGGAAAAGCTGCCACAGGAAGGGGTGGTGAACAGGAAGAGGCTAGCCTACCTTAGACTGGTTTGCTGAAAGTGAGATAACAATCCTCTCTGCTCCTGAAGCGGCAAGAACCAGCCACAGAGCAGTACACCCCATAAGGAGAGGCTAGACCCCATTTAGACTAAGACCAAAGAGTAGACCCAAGAAGACTGCATGAGTTCCAAGCCACCCTTACCTCTCTTTATTTTCCCATTAACTCTCCTCTCCTCTCCCATACGGGAGGAGAGGGGAGAGGAGTCTTCTTTTGTTTGTTTGCTCCAAGAACCCGCTTGGGGGAAGGACAAAAAGACAGCATAAAGACCTGAAATGGAGCCTGGAGGGGACTTGAGGGGACCCCTGCCCCCCTAGACAAGTGGTAATATAATGTGTTCACATGTAGAACTTTATGTAGCAATGCAGAAAATACAGTACTTTAATACTTTTCAGATGCATAACTGAACATAGTTTTACTATATGACTGTTGAATAATAATGTTAGGAGTTCCGTTAAAAATACAGGGCCGAGTCCTGCTCACCTTACTCACAGTCATAGTCCCCAATAATTTCATTGAGATTACTTAGAAAATTACAGATCATGTCCTCCATGCTTTGTCTATGCATCAGATTAAAATCTGTCATATTTTAATTCCATTTAACGGATATTTATAAGATGTCTCCTATAAATCCTAACAGCATTCAGAAATATCCTGTTTTTAATGTACTAATGATTAGTGACTAGGAAAACACAGGTACTGCAAACAAAAACTGTATTAACAGCATCAGACAAAGCTCAAGACAACAAACATAAAAACTATTTTATAAAGGAAAACAATAGAAATAATGATCTCCAAAACAGGCATTTCCTGGCAGTTAATGACCAGGTGTGTTTAGGGCTTGCGGCTGATCATTAACTAACTGTTAGCTAAACTCCCTGCCATTTACTGCTTAAAGAAAAGGAGTATTTGTGGCACCTTAGAGACTAACAAATTTATTTGAGCATAAGCTTTCGTGAGCTACAGCTCACTTACTCCATCAGATGCTTAATTATTCCCATCAGCATAAGATCTCAATTTCATTGTATCCACAGAAAACAGCAAACACTGATCTACAAGACTTGTATGTAATTCTACACAATATGTCAGTGTTTAAGGGTTTTAAGGAAATCAGGTAATGTAATAAGAACAGTACTTTTGCCAGTTACTTTGTGAAGGAATTCGTGATAAAGGGTGAGATGGAAAAGTATAATAGGGAAAGCGCTTTGTTATGCCACAAAAATATTACTCTCTCTTCTAGATAACTATAAACTATGCATCACTGGAGCATTTAGGTATCGGTCAACAAAATTTTGCATACTAAAGGCCAGCAGGATCAAGCATACACAGTAAATTCTCATCAGGCTGGTAACTTCCTACCTTACAAGTTGCAAATTAATTCCATATCCTAGTTATATATTATTCTGTATGGCAAATAAGGCCCTTATCCTGTAAGCACGTCCACCCAAGCTGACCTGCTTACATGACTGGGTCCTATATTTTGTTCCATTTAAAATGTATGGTACTATGTTGAGGTATTAATACAGTTCCTACTTTACTTTGTACCATGTAAGAGTTTACAGAGTTCAGGTGTTGTGCTGTACATACCCCATGTTCTTTAGCAGCCAAAACCACTTTAAGAAGAGTATCTTCCTCGACAAATGGCCTCACAGCATCATGGATAATCACTACTTCTGGTTTCTGGAGTGGACAGCTGGAAAGCTTGCTCTCTGGAAAGATTTTCAGTCCATTGAAAATTGACCGGTGGCGAGTCATTCCACCTTCTACAACCGTAATTCTTTTGTGGCCATATTTTTCAATGATAGACTTCATTGTTTCAATATTCTCTAGAGACACCACCACAACAATATCCGATATCCAGTTTATTCTGTAAGAAATTGTAGAGAAGCATAAATATTGTTTGCATGCATTCTTAAATAAAACTTTGAGCACCTGGATTAGGATTAAAAATGAATACATTCTTGTTGCAAGAAACTTTATTATCAGTAAAAATATTAACATAAGGAAGCACTTCCCAACATTTTAAAGTTGCTATATCAGTTTGCTACTTTAAGGTTCTGATCCTGAAAAAAGAGCCATGTGGGTGGACCCTTCCATCCAGATGGAGCCCCAATGAAGTCAATGCGATTCTGTGCAGGAGTCTGCCCACACATAAACTGAAGGACTAGGGAGTAAGACTTCAGATATACCAGACAGAAATCTCCTCGTCAACCAACCTTATCAACTAATTGAGTCCAATCCCATTCTGGGTCCCAATGACCTTTCACTTCCTTTTCAAATGTGTGTGCACTCTAACCGACAGTTATAGTCTTGCTGCTCTTAACCTCAATCTCATATCATTTGGTACACAGAATTTTGGACTATTGCAAGTTCTACTGTGTATCAGAACACATACAACTGAATGAGAGTCAGACAGCAAAGAGACTCTGGACAGATGCTAGAAAGTGAATCACTGTCAAGGTAGAGATGGACAGTAATATGGAAGATGCTATGTGAGTCAAACAACAGTGGTAGAAGCTAGATGTTAAAATATGGTTATAATGTAGGATTGTAACAGTGGTCTGGAAATAGTGGTATTCTGCATATATATTTACCTTTTTATAAAGCTAGTTTCACAAAATGTACAAATATTTAAGTCCCACAACATTGTTTCGACGATGAAGACAATAATCTGATGGTTCTTAACATTATTTAGATAAACTTTTTTGGGGGGTGGTGGTAGTGGCGGGGCAGCGGGGGAGTTTGCTAAATGTACTGACCCCAAAAATAGCACTGTGATGGACACAGAGAAGAACCTACCTAGATTAGATTTTAAAAATACACTAATCTGAACTGGTTGAAGTGCTGACTGAAGTAACATTATTTATACCTTGATTATGTTCTATATATGCATCAGAAAATAAAGATCGTGTTCATGTACTGCATTTCAAAATATTTAACAGCATAGTCCAAGTTCATTCATTTCCATGTTTGTTTCCTAAAACTCTACGCAGACAGTATCTAAAAAACCCAACCAAATAAAATCAGTATATCATTTCCATGTGTACAACAATTATTTTTAAAAATGGAAATAATACATGAATCTAGCTAACTGTGGAATGAGAAGGAATTTCCTCCAGCACCCTCCTTACACAAAAATAGGCAAACCCAAAAAATAACCCCACTGAAACGATACAATAACTGGGTGGTTCCAGGGGGAATTTGAGGCAGCAAGGAGCACAGTGGCCAAAGCAACTGCCCAGGCTCTGATCTACTGCTCCCTCCTGCTGACTTTGAGCATTCTCAACACAAATAACAAGTTAACGATACTTTTGGTTGGGACCATATATTTTGTCATATCTAATTCTTTGGATTGTTAAGAACAGCCATACTGGGTCAGACCAAAGGTGCAGCTAGGCCAGTGTCCTGTCTTCCGACAGTGGTCAATGCCAGGTGCTTCAGAAGGAATGAACAGAATAGGTAGTCATCAAGTGATCCAACCGCTGTCGCCCATTCCCAGCTTCTGGCAAACAGAGGCTAGGGACACGATCCCTTCCCATCCTGGCTAACAGCCATTGATGGACTTATCCTCCATAAATTCATCTAGTTCTTTTTTGAACCCTTTTATAGTCTTGGCCTTCACAACATCCTCTGGCAAAGTGTTCCACAGGCTGACCAAGTACTGTGTGAAGAAATACTTCCTTTTGTTTGTTTTAAACTTGCTGCCTATTAATTTCATTTTGTGGCCCCAGTTCTTGTGTTATGAGAAGGAGTAAATAACACTTCCTTATTTACTTTCTCCACACCAGTCATGATTTTTTTGACCTCTATCATATCTCCCCTTAGTCGTCTTTTTTTCCAAGCTGAAAAGTCCCAGTCTTATTAATCTCTCCTCGTTTGGCAGCCATTCCATACCCCTAATAATTTTTGTTGCCATTTTCTGAACCTTTTCCAATTCCAATATATCTTTTTTGAGACGGGATGACCACATCTGCAAGCAGTATTTAAGATGTGGGCATACCATGGATTTATATAGAGACAATATATTTTCTGTCTTATTATCTATCCCTTTCTTAATGATTTTCAACATTCTGTTAGCTTTTTTGACTGCTGCTGCACACTGAGTGGATGTTTTCAGAGAACTATCCACAGACTCCAAGATCTCTTTCCGGAGTGTTCACAACTAATTTAGACTCCATCATTTTATACGTATAGTTAGAATATGTTTTCCCATGTGCACTCCTTTGCATTTATCAACACTGAATTTCATCTGCCATTTTGTTGCCCAGTCACCCAGTTTTGAGAGATCTTTTTGTTGCTCTTCACAGTCTGCCTGCGACTTAACTATCTTGAGTAGTTTTGTATCATCTGCAAATTTTGCCACCTCACTATTTATTTACCCCCTTTTCCAGATCATGTATTAATATGTTGAATAGGACTGGGCTCAATACAGACCCCTGGGGACACCACTATTTACCTCTCTCCATTCTGAAAACTGACCATTTATTCCTACCCTTTGTTTCCTATCTTTCCACCAGTTACCAATTCATGAAAGGATCTTCCCTCTTATCCCATGACCGCTTACTTTGCTCAATAGCCTTTGGTGAGGGACCTTGTCAAAGGCTTTCTAAAAATCTAAATACACTTTATCCACTGGATCCCCCTTGTCCACATGCTTGTTGACAACCCTCAAAGAATTCTAGTAGATTGGTGAGGCATGATTTCCCTTTACAGAAACCACATTGACTCTTCCCCAACAAATTATGTTCATCTATGTGTCTGATAATTTTGTTCTTGATTATAGTTTCAACCAGTTTGCCCGGCACTGAAGTCAGGCTTACCGGCCTGTAATTGCCGGGGTCACCTCTGGAGCCCTTTTTAAAAATTGGTGTCACATTAGCTATCCTCCAGTCATTTGGTACAGAAGCTGATTTAAATGATAGGTTACAGACTACAATTAGTAGTCCTGCAATTTCACATTTGAGTTCCTTCAGAACTCTTGGGTGAATATCATCTGGTCCTGGTGACTTATTACTGTTTAGTTTATCAATTTGTTCCAAAAACTCCTCTAATAACACTTCAATCTGGGACAGTTCCTCAGATTTATTACCTAAAACAAATGGCTCAGGGTTGGGAATCTCCCTCACATCCTCAACCATGAAGACTGATGCAAAGAATTCATTTGGTTTCTCCGCAATGACCTTATTGTCCTTGAGTGCTCCTTTAGCAGCTCAATCGTCCAGTGGCCCCACTGGTTGTTTAGAAGGCTTCGGGCTTCTGATGTACTTAAAAAAAAAAACTGCTATTACTTTTTGAGTCTTTGGCTAGCTATACCTCAAATTCTTTTTTGGCCTTCCTAATTATATTTTTACACTTCATTTGCCAGAGTTTATGCTCCTTTCTATTTTCCTCAATATGATTTAACTTCCACTTTTTAAAAGATTCCTTTTTGCCTCTCACTGCTTCCTTTACTTTGTTGTTTAGCAATGGTGGCTTTGTTTTGGTTCCCTTGCTATGTTTTTTAATTTGGGATATACATTTAAGTTGAGCCACTATTATGGTCTTTAAAAAGTTTACATTCAGCTTGCAGGGATTTTACTTTTGGTGCTGTACCATTTAATTTCTGTTTAGCTAACCTCCCCTTTTTGTGTAGTTCCCCTTTCTGAAATTAAATGCTACAGTGTTGGGCCGCTGTGGTGTTTTCCCCAACACAGGAATGTTAAATTTAATTATATTGTGGTCACTATTACCAAGCGGTCCAGCTATATTCACCTCTTGAACCTGATCCTGCGCTCCACTTAGGACTAGATCAAGAATTGCCTGTCCTCTTGTGGGTTCCAGGACTAGCTGTTCCAAGAAGCAGTCATTTCAGGCGTCAAGAAACTTTATCCCTGCTTTCCATCCTGAGGTGACATATACCCAGTCAATATGGAGATAGTTGAAATCCTCCATTATTATTGAGTTTTTTATTTTAACAGCTTCTCTAATTTCCCTGAGCATTTCACAGTCACTATCACCACCCTGGTCAGGGGGTCGGTAATATATCTCTAGTGCTATATTCTTATTATTAGAGCATGGAATTACCGTACATAGAGATTCTATGGTACAGTTTGGTTCATTTAAGATTTTTACTTCATGTGATTCTATGCTTTCTTTCATATATAGTGCCACTCCCCCACCAGCACGACCTGTTCTATTCTTCCGATATATTTTATAACATGGTATTACTGCGTCCCATTGATTATCCTCATTTCACCAAGTTTCTCTGATGCCTATTATATCAATATCCTCATTTAATATGAGGCACTCTAGTTCACTCATCTTATTTAGATTTCTAGCATTGGTATATAAACGTTTTTAAAACTTGTCACTTTTTAGCTGTTTCCCATCACATGATGTAATTGAATGAGACTTTTTTTCATTTGACTGTTTCTCATCAGATCCTACCTGTATTTTATAATCTTCTCCTTACTAGGACATAGACAATCTCTATTAGTAGATCCTCCCCTAAGGGATGTCTCTGTCCAAACCATGTGCTCCTCCGCAGCTGTCGGCTGTCCCCCAGCCCTTAGTTTAAAAACTGTTCTACGACCTTTTTAATTTTAAGTGCCAGCAATCTGGTTCCATTTTGGTTTAGGTGGAGCCCATCCTTCCTGTATAGGCTCCCCCTTTCCCAAAAGTTTCCCCAGTTCCTAATAAATCTAAATCCCCCCCTCCCTACACCATCATCTCATCCACGCATTGAGACCCTGCAGTTCTGCCTGTCTAACTGGCCCTGCGTGTGGAACCTGGAAGCATTTCGGAGAATGGTACCATGGAGGTCCTGGACTTCAATCTCTTACCTAAAAAGAAAAGGAGTACTTGTGGCACCTTAGAGACTAACAAGTACTCCTTTTCTTTTTACGGATACAGACTAACACGGCTGCTACTCTGAAATCTCTTACCTAGCAGCCTAAATTTGGCTCTCTCCTATCCTTCCCTATGTCATTGGTACTTACATATACCAAGACCACCAGCTCCTCCCCAGCACTACACATAAGTCTATCTACATGTCTCGAGAGATCTGCAACCTTTGTTAAATGTGTAATCTTAACATTGTAATAACATAATGGTTTTGTACTGAAAAATCGGACATGATCCTCAGCACCAAGCCCCCTTTGCTCAGACTGACAGTTGAGGATTCTCTTATTATAATACCACCCACCCCACCATTTGGGCATAAGGGGTTCATTGGAGGCAGGGGCAAAGCACAAGTACTCTGGTTAATCCTCAGTAGGCTAGTGTCGTATAGAGCAATCCCGAGACTCAGTGCTTAAAGTGGTCTGAAAAAAAGTGGGGAGGCCTATCATAACACCCACTGAAAATTTTCATGCACTTAATACAGACAATTCACAATTTCTTTTATATAAATATTACATAATTACATGCAACTTAGCTCATTACGCTATTTATACTTATTTATTGTTATTGTCTTTAAATGAGTCAACAGGCCTCATACAAATTCTTAAAACAAAATATATCCTGGGGGGTTGGGGCATGGGGGGTGCAGTGAGATTCAGTGGGGTTGAAGTCTCCTTCTTGGGCTGGGGGCTACACTAACATTGTGTGAGGTCTGGAGTCTCTCTGGGAATAGGGCGTTGAGGGGTGCAGTGAGATTCAGTGGAGTCCATAGAGAGACCCTCAACAAGGGGTGAAGTGACAGTTGAGGTTGCGGGTCTCACTGGGGGTGAAATGACAGTAGGGTTGAGGGGATCTCTGGGGCTGGGAAGATTGAGTACAGTGACAGTGGGATTGGAGGTCTCTCTCAGGGGTCAAGGTGCAGAGACAATCAGTGGAGTTGGGGTCTCTCTAAGGCTGGAGGGGTGCAGTAACATTCAGTGAGTGAGGTTGGGGGTAAAGTGAGAGCAGGACTGGGGTGAACTGACAGAGAGTTGGGGGACCCTCTGGGGCCACGCAGGGGTATAATGACAGTCAGTAGAGTTGGGTGTGTCTTGTTGAGGTACAGCGACTGTGGGGTTGGGGATCTCTCTCAGTGCTGGGGTGCAGTGACAGTCAATAGGGTTGGGGGGTTCTCTCTGAGGGTGCAGTGAGTCCCTAGGATCTGTTCCAGAGGTGCTGCCTCTGCCCTCTTTTCCCATCCCTACTGTTTTGCTGCTCCTCATCCCACCCCTCCCTGCTTGCCCAGCTCTAATCCTGTCCTACAAGGTGCTAGGTATCCAACAAGAGAATGACCCATGCCCCCTGTTGCTCTCCCCAACTTCTAGGCTGTGCTGAGGTTGAAGCCCTCCAGAGCTACTACATATGCTGTTTCCCAGGCTCCTTCAGCTCCCATCCCCAGGCTGTTCTGCTCATCCAGGTACACAGCCCTTGGTGTGTGACCAAAGGGCTGACAGGACAATGAGTGGGCAGTGCCTGCACATGGGGGAGTAGAGCAGCGTCCTGGTAGCTGTATGGGGCAGCAGCAGGCACCTGGGTGCTGTATGAGGTAGCGGCTCTGCGCCCCTCAGCAACTCCCCCATTCACCCCACCTTTAAAAAAGTTTTCCTGGGATCTGTGAACTTTTCCCATGCTCCCCCAGGGGTCGGTCCTGGGGCCGGTTTTATTCAATATCTTCATAAATGATCTGGAGGATGGTGTGGATTGCACTCTCAGCAAATTTGCGGATGATACTAAACTAGGAGGAGTGGTAGATACGCTGGAGGGCAGGGATAGGATACAGAGGGACCTAGACAAATTGGAGGATTGGGCCAAAAGAAATCTGATGAGGTTCAATAAGGATAAGTGCAGGGTTCTGCACTTAGGACGGAAGAACCCAATGCACCGCTACAGACTAGGGACCGAATGGCTAGGCAGCAGTTCTGCAGAAAAGGACCTAGGGGTGACAGTGGACGAGAAGCTGGATATGAGTCAGCAGTGTGCCCTTGTTGGCAAGAAGGCCAATGGCATTTTGGGATGTATAAGTAGGGGCATAGCGAGCAGATGGAGGGACGTGATCGTTCCCTTCTATTCAACATTGGTGAGGCCTCATCTGGAGTATTGTGTCCAGTTTTGGGCCCCACACTACAAGAAGGATGTGGAAAAATTGGAGCGAGTCCAGCGAAGGGCAACAAAAGGATTAGGGGTCTGGAACACATGACTTATGAGGAGAGGATGAGGGAACTGGGATTGTTTAGTCTGCAGAAGAGAAGAATGAGGGGGGATTTGATAGCTGCTTTCAACTACCTGAGAGGTGGTTCCAGAGAGGATGGTTCTAGACTATTCTCAGTGGTAGAAGAGGACAGGACAAGGAATAATGGTCTCAAGTTGCAGTGGGGGAGGTATAGGTTGGATATTAGGAAAAACTTTTTCACTAGGAGGGTGGTGAAACACTGGAATGCGTTACCTAGGGAGGTGGTAGAATCTCCTTCCTTAGAAGTTTTTAAGGTCAGGCTTGACAAAGCCCTGGTTGGGATGATTTAGTTGGGGATTGGTCCTGCTTTGAGCAGGGGGTTGGACTAGATGATCTCCTGAGGTCCCTTCCAACCCTGATATTCTATGATTCTATGATTCCCTCCTCCACCCCGACCCTTCCAACACACACACACACTTTAAGCATTGCTTAGTCTGTGTTAACATATCCTGTAAAGAACAGGATAGGGGGAACAGAAACGTGGCCCCACTAGGCCAAGTGTAAGTATCTACTTCTAAATTAGAAGATTATCTACAATGATTTGAGTATTTTTTATAACTACGGAAACAGCATTAATGGTTTTAGAGATAATTTTTAAAAATTAGTTTCTGCTTAAAACAAAGAAATAAATGGGAACACAATTATTAAAATTCTGCAACATAAAAAATATTTTCTACTTATATGTGATCAATCTGCTTTACTGTCGGGAAAAAAAGGCCTCCACAACTCCCTAGTATTAAATCTGTGCAAAAATTGTTACAAAGCCTGAAATCATCCGACACCTTGGTTTCCCGTTTCACTCCATGTGAATCCTTCAAGTGTACTTCACTACAGTCATACATCGAGCCATAAAAATCTTCCACTTTTGCATGATTTTGACTCAAACCTAGGGCAAACTAATTGAACTCAACTCAACTCTTCTTTGCATGTTTTGAATTAAAATTAAAGCAAAACTCAGGGAGAAAGGCATACTCACATTAATAGAAACTAAAGAAGAGATTTGTGCTATCCCTTGCTAAACTGCAGAACTCCACACAGTTGTGAGATGGTACAAAAGCAAAATCTGGTCTGCATTTTCACTAGTGACAGATTGATACACGAACAGCATTCAAATTCCTTGTTCCGAAGCCAAATGACACTGACAGCTATCATATGCACAGTGTCTCGTGGAGAGGTAGGAAAACTGGTATCTTAATTATCTTTTGCACCATCTAACAATAAAATTTCAAACTCAAAAAAGGCAAGTGAAAGGTACTTCACGTAGGAAGGAAAAATCAAATCACACCTACAAAATAGGGAATAATTCTCGTGGTGGTAGTACTACTGAAAAGGATCTGGGGGCTCTAGTGGATCACAAATTGATTATGAGTCAACAATGTGATGCAGCTCCAAAAAACAAAACAAAAAACCTAATAATATTCTGGAGTGTATTAACAGGAATGCTGTATGTAAAATGGGGATTATTGTCCCACTCTACTCAGCACAGGTGAGGCCTCATCAGGAGTACTGTGTCCTATTCCGGATGCTACACTTTAGGAAAGATGTGGACAAGTTGGAGAGAGTCCAGAAGAGAGCAACAAAAATGAGAAAAGGTTTAGAAAACCTGACATATAAAGAAAGGTTAAAAAATTGGGTATGTTTAGTCTGAGGGGGGATGTGATAACAGTCTTCAAAATATGTTAAGGGCTGCTATAAAGAGAACATTCTCCATGTCCACTGAAGTAATGGACTTAATCTGCAGCCAGGCAGATTTAGGTTAGATATAAGGAAAAACTTTCTAACTATAAGAGTAGTTAAGCTCTGGAACAGGCTTCTAAGGTTGGGAAATCCCCATTACTGGGGGTTTTAAATATATGTTGGACAAACATGTCAGGCATGGTTTAGCTTTACTTGGTCCTGCCACAGCGCAGGGGGCTGAACTAGATGACCTCTCGAGGTCCTTTCCAGCCCTATATTTCTATGATTCTTTGATAATGGTAGAGAAGAGGGACATTATCAGGGCAGACTATGATCAGCCATTGCCTGTACGGTATAGGAAGGCTCAATGCCTCCACTGGTGCAATCCACAACAAAGTGGCAGGGAGGAGTCACAGCTGCACCCTACCTCTGCACAAACCCTGTAGAAGGCTGAGTGCACCCCTCTCCACTGAGATCAGGGACAATCCCTTCTTGAGCTTACTCTGGGATGGTGTGGCTCTACTTAGGGTACAGTAGCCAATTTTGGTTGGACATATTCCTGGAGGCTTCATCACATAACATAATCTTTAATTAAAGATTACTCTTTAATTCCTGGAGACTCCAGGACAATCCTGGAGGGTTGGCAATCCTAATTTAGGGCTGTGCCTTAAGGACACAATCTAGTCGTATAAAAGCATAGGTGGCCCAGAATGATTAAAAAGGAAAGAGTCCATGCTTTGATCCATACAATGGCACTACATCCAAGTGATTATAAGAATGATGAAAAATATTAATATAGTATTGTTTTAGTACACTGCAGATTTCTCATTAACAGGAATTCCATGTCACACAGCTGCATTGACTGTTGAGGATCTGATTATAGACACATTTCAAAATTATTTAGTGACTCTATATGGAATGTCAACAGACAGTCAATATAGCAGCAGAGTGCTTAATTCTTTCCTGAAACTGTTCAACTTCTATCTTTTGATGGTAAACTTCACCAATTTAAAAAAAAATTCAAAATCAGCTTGAAAATTTTGTTTTAAAATGTCAAATATCATTCTTTCCTTTTTTTCAACTATAAAAAAAACTTTTAAGTGGAAGCTTTCAGTCTGGTCTGATCAAATATAATATGAAAAAGAATCTGTACAATGCAGTAACTGAGAAAGAGATCTATTCTGAGCTCCCAAAATGCTTTATAGTCTGCCATATATATACACACACGAATCAAAAATGTTATAGAACGGGATAATCTCCAAACAGTATAGACATGAATCCTAGTTTGGAAAACAACTTCCAAATGAGTAAACAAGAGATCAAAATAATGGGCCCCCAACTCTGATCATTGAAAAAATCTGGAGTAACTTCTTTGAAGCCATTTCAAAACTGAGATCACTGAAGTGCAGAGGATTCCCCCGGCCCCCACATCCCCTCCAGATTTCTAATGGTCACCTCTTAATGCAGTTCAATAATTCCTATAGTTACAGCAAGCCAGATCCTCAGCTGGTAGAAATCAGCAAAGTTCTCAGTGGAACTACTCCCATTTATATCTGTTGATGATTTGGCCCAACATATTTGACCAGCAATTTTGCTGGTCTTTATTTGGCTCTATGAAAAATATTTATTCTTCAATAAGTTTAACACCACTGAAAAATGTTTTTCTGCTAAATGTACAAGAAAACAAAACTGCTGCATTAGTGTTATTAACAACACTACCCAAACCCACTGTTTAGATTTTTCTCTCCATATTGCTACTTGCAGAGTGAATGTGTTCCTGCTTAGATGAAGAATTTATCTCAGATTTCCCTTTTCTTAAGAAATAAAGGAAGAGAAGCATTGGTGTTTAAATCAATCAAGTCTTCAAGCAATGGTAAATTATAGAATCTGACACTAGCTTGAACTCATCAAAAAAACATCTCTGCTAGAAAGAGTAATTCCAGAGGAAACAGAAAAGGAGTACTTGTGGCACCTTAGAGACTAACCAAAGTGAGCTGCAGATCACGAAAGCTTATGCTCAAATAAATTGGTTAGTCTCTAAGGTGCCACAAGTACTCCTTTTCTTTTTGCGAATACAGACTAACACGGCTGTTACTCTGAATCCAGAGGAAACCTCTCTCTGTTAAAGTTGTTTGGACATCATGAGGACTTACCATGAGAAACCTGGACAAAAACTGGATGAACTGACACATCCTAATAAAGATGGCCAGCATTGTGACAAATATGGCAATATCCTGCAATATCTTTGGGAGATCTTACCATATTAAGTTTGTGTATCATTGTGGGATGGGGATTGTTTGTAATTTCATTGGAGAAGGTATCAGGGGAAGAGCTGGCTCTCAGCCTGGTCACAAGGCAACCCAGCAAGCTCAACTGGGCCCTGTGAGCCCCTACCCCTACACTTCCTGATTGGGCAGGGGAGCCAGCAGACTGCTATCTGAGCCTTGCAGCAACACTACTCCAGTGGCTGCTCAATATATACCATGCCTGCAGCTGTGTTTATCCCGCTCTCACTACTGCTCCAAGCCCTGCTCTAGCTCAATTCTAGTTTCTGACTCCTGACTCAGACTCTTGGCTGACTTTGACTCCGTCTTACCCTTTAGCTTAAATGTGATTGCTGACTCCTGGCTCCGACCAGATGTCGGTTTACCCTTTGGCTTCAAACTCCAGCTCTGATTTTTGGGTTGGCCCCTCAACCGCAACTCCAGTGTCACCTTTGGACTGGAGTCTGAACCCTGGATCTTTGCCTGCCATTACTCAAACTACCACCATAACCACCAGGGTAGGTTTGGCTCCACCTGCAAGGTAGGCTGCCTATACCCTGGCAGATTACAGTAGGTGACCACAGCCCTCCAGGAACAAACAACAGTTGGGGCTGATTAGGGAAATCCAGTCAATTTGTAACACTTCTACAGAGGTACCACCACCGAGAGAGACTCACACAGAGTGGTTCAAACTGGGTTCTCCAGAGACCAACAAAGAAAGGATTTTAGGGTAAATAACTTGAATTGAAACTGACACAGACCCTTCTTTCTGATCCAGCAAACACACAGGACACACTGTCCAAAGAGGTGCCCCACTCCTTAAGGACAGGTTTGAAGGACTGGCCACCTCCCAGACCCCTTGTTAGAGCTGGGGCAGTCTTCAGTAAGCTTATTAGCATGCATGAAGGATCTATCACTGTTTGTAATGTTTTCTCTGTAAATGTTTTATTTTAAGAATAAACTCGCTTGCTTAGAAAGAGTTGGGTAGTACCTTTATAACAGTAGGCAATTACACTGGTAGGCAATTACGCCTTGGAGAAGAAAAGCAAAGCAGGCCTGCTTAGGCAGTCTGACTTGCTGGGGCACTAATAGTAAAGCAGGGAATTGTGCAGCCTTGAAAAACCCCAGTCAGGAAAGAAAGAGATGCAGGTATCTGCCCAAAAAAGGTGATGGCAGGGAGAATGAAACCTAAAAGTGTTGCCTTGCTCAACCAGGGAGCGAGAATACAGGTGCAGTAGTTCTGAATGGTGGCAAGTGTCCTTAGGAAACTATCCTAGTGCAGAAAAGCAGCGAGGTCTATTATCAGAGCATATATGAAGCTAAGAGTTAGGGCTTCTGGGCTTTATTCCTCAGCTCTTCTCATTGGCTTGCTCTGAGACCTATGGCAAGTCACTTAATTGCATTGTATCTCCATTTATTCATCTAGAAAAGGGGAACAGTAGCAGCATTTAACCTTAAGCCTGTCATGAGGCTTAATAACTCAGAGTTAGTCAGTTGTCCATATTCGCATTGAACAGTGACAACACCTGACTCCACCCATAACTGCAGTGAAATCAATGGGGCTACACTGGCAAAGTAAGGTATAGTTAACATCAGGATAACAACTTGGCCCCTAATGCTGTTTAAAAAACACAGATATTCAGTTAATATATACCACTTCTGAAATAGTCTTATGTGATACCGACACACAAGTCTGCCAATGGAATTTGGCATGTGAGATTTCAAGTCAAGTAAGAATACGTTATGGGAAGCCAGAATACAATATGTGAAGGACATAACCGACAAGCCTCAAAAGGAATTTATTGTAGCAGATTCTTGGCAGCATGAAATCCTTTGACATACCTGTTCATGTTTAAACCGAGTAACTAGCTGGAGTTCAGCTTCCTAATCTTTGACAACACAGGTTTTTCTGCAAGATTGAAAATGTATGGAAAGGTATATTCCCACCTTTCTTTAGAATTGGAAAGTCTGCCTCCTGCCACTAGGCATATGTGAACAGACAAGACACTCTGGCGGCACTGGAACCAGAAGGTCTTGGTCATTGCAAAGTCCCTTCAAGGAAAGTATTCTTTTTCTGTATATTTTGAATATTGAATTCATAAATCAAATGGGTGATCAAAATCAAATGAGAAAAAAAGTGTGCAATTTTACTTTCGGATATTCATAGCAGATATTGGTCCACTAACTATATTCTGTTACATTTGCACTGAACAGAATGATGGCCAATGAGTTTGTTAGCCCAGGACAGGGGTGGGCAAACTTTTTGGCCCGAGGACCACATCTGGGAATAGAAATTGTATGGCAGGCCATGAATGCTCACAAAATTGGGGTTGGGGTGCAGGAGTGGGTGAGGGCTCCGGTTGGGGCTCCGGGGTGGGGCCAAAAAAGAGGAGTTCAGGATGTAGGAGGGGCTCCGGGCTGGGGCGAGGGCTCGGGCTCCAGCTGGGGGTGCAGGCTCTGGGGTGGGGCTGGGAATGAGGAGTTTGGGGTGTAGGATGGTGCTTCAGGCTGGGATCGAGAGGTTCGGAGGGCGGGAGGGGGATCAGGCCTAGGGCAGGGGTGCGGTAAGGAGTGCAGGCTCTGGCTGAGAGTGCAGGCTCTCAGGTGTGGTGCAGGAGGGTGCTCTGGGCTGGGATCGAGGGGTGCAGGAGGGGGATCATGGCTGGGGCAGGAAGTTGTGGTGTGGGGGGGGAGAGGCTCAGGGGTGCAGGAAGCCCTTAGCTCAGGCAGCTCCGGGAAGCAGCAGCATGTCCTATCTCTGGTTCCTACGAGAGGCGTGGCTTGGTGGCTCTGCACACTGCCCTGTCCGCAGGCACTGCCCCCGTTGGCTGTGGTTCCCAGCCAATGGGAGCAGCACTTGGGGCAGGGGCAGGGGCAGCATGCAAAGCGGAGGCCCCTGGCTGCCTCTACTTCTGGGAGCTGCATGGAGCGGCCCCAGACCCTGCTCCCCCCTTGGAGCTTGAAGGCCAGATTAGAACAGCTGGCAGGCCAAAGTTTGCTCACCCCTGCTCTATAGTATGTGTCTCTCACATTTTAAATTACGCAAGGTCCAGGCCTGTGTAGTATGTTAACATTTGAGACTACAAATTAAAGATTTATTACACATCCACAGTCACATGTCTAAAATCCAGCAACCTTGTAAAATGGAAAAAATATTAACTGCTGAAGTGTCCTGATACATGAATTCTTTGCTTCAGCAGAAACAAAGAAGAGCCACAGATGCAGCCTTACATTATGTTAGTTATCAATTTACAATTCAACTGAACTTTAATTAATTCCACAAGATACTTCATGTTTTCTATTAAGGTAGGGTATTAATGCATATGTGATGCCAGGGGCAGGAATAAAGGAGGCCTGTAGTGATTTCTGATAGAGAGCACTGCATTTCACACACACACCCAAAACTGGAGGATGTGAATTCTCCCTCTCTCTCAGAATGTCAATCAGCACTAACCCCACTTTCATTGCCAAAAGCTTTGGCTGTGGGCAGAAAAGTAAACTCAGGAGAATCATATTAGGAACAGTCAGAAGTGACTTGTTTAATTTAACTGGATTTGATTAATATATAAACATTTTGATGTATCAGAGAGAAATACTTGCTTGTCCCAAGTATGTAATTCTAACAATAGCTATATTGTTGTAGAAACAGAGCCAAATTCACCATCATACAAGTGGATGCAGCTCAGGCTCATCATATCAGGAGCTGCACTTGTTTACTCCAGCCCTCAGTAAAACCCATGAATTTTTTTCAGGAGTAGAAATAGAATTGGTTATGATTCTGAGTACAGGTGGGGTGGGGGGTTCCCAACTTTGTCAAGTGTATTTGGGAGCGGGCATGCAACAAGAGACAGCAGCTCCAGGGATATGACGCAGAGGACAGACAAGCCCAGGGGAGAAGAGATACATAAAGGGGCAGCAAACGAGCTGAGTATGCAGGAGCTGGGGGAGCGGGAACTCAGCAGGTGACGAGACCTGGAGCGTGAAGCCGGTGGCAAAGCGCCTCCCAACGGGGGGCGGCAGGAGGAGACTAGCTGGTGCCAGAACCCCAGGGCGCGATCTGGGGCTCAGAGGGTGGCCGCTGGACTGGGGGAGGGGGTGACGGGGCAGAGCCCCCCCAGGCTGCGGCAGGCAGGTGGCTCGAGGTGAAGGCAGAAGGGAGCAATAGGGAGTTTAATCCCAGAGGCTGGGGTGCCCAGTCTGGGGTCAGGGAGGGAGGGAGGAAGGGGTGGAGGGGGGGCCGTGTCCCGAGGTGTAGGAGGGGCTGGACTGTGGGGCGGAAGGGAGGCGGCAGACAGAACTGGGGGGTGCGGGGGGGTTAGGGGAGCCATGTCCCGGGGGGGGTGCCTGGAGGGGGTGGGGCGGCTCTTTACCTCTCCAGCGCCCGCACCGTGTAGCTGATGAGCGGCCTGCCCAGCAGGGCACAAAACTGCTTCGGGGTGGCGCCCCCAAGGCGCTCCCCGCTCCCGCCCGCTGGCAGCACCGCGGCCACCGAGGCTCAGCCGCTCAAGACATTCCCTGGCTCCATCACGGGCCTAGGCCTCGAGCGTCCGCTCCCGAGCTCCAGCGGGAGTCCCCCAGACCCGGGGCACGGCGCGCTCCCGGCGGGGGCGCAGAGAGCGGGAGCAGGGCAAGCGGCCGATTCCCTCGCCCACCCGCGTCGCTTATCTCCCCTGCCACGTCCGCGATCCAGAGAATCCAGCCTCCCCCCCGGGACTGGCCCTACTCGCCCAGGCTGAGTGGGCGGCCGCTCCCCGCATGGGCCTAGCGCGTCACTCCCGCCTGCCCTGGGGTGGCCGGCTCCTTGCCCTGTAAGCGGATGAGACCCTGGGGGCAGCCCGGCAGCTGCCCTTTAGATCCCCGAAGGCGCGGGGGGAGGGGAGGGGCGCAGAGAAGGCTTCCGCAATGCGCTTGCGCAGTCCGGCTGCACGCGGGCGGTCTCGCTCTTTGCCGCTTGTCCCCGCATGTGGAGCGGGGCTGGCGGTGCGGCCCCAGCTCCCCGACTCCCGCATCCGCCCCCTGCCAAGCCGCGGAGCCGCTGTTTGCAGCTCCCCATCCCCTGAGGTCCACGCTGGCCTGTCCCTGCGTGTAATTTAGTGCAGGCCCAGGGCTAGTGTAATCCTTGGCGCCCGACTGGGGCCTGAAGAGGCCAGCGTGCAGCAGTGCCTGGCTCCTGGCCCCCGCGGGCTACTAGTCCTGTGCCAGGTGGTGAGTTGCTGGCCTGGTTTTGCAGTTACGAAGCGGGGCAGGTCCGATCTGAGCCACAAGTACAAGATAGTGGAGAATTCGCCCCAGCCAACTGGTTCTAGCCCACTGTGGTGATAGATGCCCTAGAAAAGCATGTCCCAGTGCTTAGCTCATTTTTTCATCTTCAGATAGGGTTGCCAGGTGTCCAGTTTTTGACTGAAACGCACGGTCGAAAAGGGTCCGTGGCGGCTCCAGTCAGCACTGCTGACTGGGCCACTAAAAGTCCGATGGGCAGCGCAGTGGGGCTAACGCAGGCTCCCTGGCTCTGCACGGCTCCCGGAAGCAACTGGCATATCTGGCTGCTGGGCACAGGAGTGGCCATGGGTGCTCCACTCGCTGCTTCCACCCCCAAGCAGCAGCTCCGCAGCTCCCATTGGCCAGGAACCGCAACCAAGGGGAACTGTGCAGGCAGTGCCTGCCTGCAAGGAGTGGTGTCTGCTGGCGTGGGCATTGCACAGAGCCCCTTGGCCACTCCACCTAGGAGCCAGACATGCTGGCCGTTTCCGGGAGCCACTTGAGGTAAGCACTGCCCAGCTAGTGCCACACCCTGAACCCCCTCCCATACCCAACCCTCTGCCCGAGGTCAAAACTCCCTCTCACACCCTAACTTCCTCCCAGAGCTGGCATCCCACCCCCCAAGCCCTGAGCCCCTTCCTGCCCCCCAAATCCTTCATCCCTGTCCCCACCCCAGACCCACACCCCCAGCCGGGAGCCTGCACCTCCTCCAACACCCTGAACCTCTTGGCCCCAGCCCAGAGCCCCCTCCTGCACCCTGAACCCCTCATCCCGGAGCCCGCACCCCCAGCTGGAGCCCACACCCCTTCCCAACCTCTGGCCCCAGCCTGGTGAAACTGAGTGAGGGTGGGGGACAGCGAGCAACGGGGGGGGATGGAGTGAGCCAGGGGATGGGCCTCTGGGCGGGGGTGTTCAGTTTTGTGCGATTAGAAAGTTGGCAACCCTATCTTCAAAGCACTTTTTAACTATAGTCTTCACAGCATTCAGCATGGTAAGATGTGGCATTTCTTTATCTAACACACTTGTCTCAGTTACGTGATTCAGCATTTATGAAACAAATAATTTACTGTTTGTAAAAGGATGAAACCTGGTTCTTTGAGACCTGTCATTTAGATCCAAATTTCCCAGCATAAATGGAGCAGAAGAAAGGACTTAAAATTGCCCTGCTAACTGGAAAGTCCGCCATTGATACCCTCTATGGCAGGGTGGGAAAACTTACTGACCTTCTCAGCCGCATATAAGAGTTTTCAGAAGTTCAAGAGCAAGGGCATGCCTGCTAGAGCTTGGGGCTTCAGCCCCCAAGGGGCACCTGCCAGGGCTCAAGACTTCTGTCCTGCTATTGCTGAAGCCCCAAGCCCGAGCAGGAGTGCCCTACAGGGATGAAGCCCTGAGATCCTCCTTGCCACTGGGCAGAAACCCCTACCCCAGCACCCCACTGCAAGGCAGAGGTCCCAACCTCACCACCGCGCCACCCCAGTCTGATAGGTGGGGGGGGGCCTCCGTGAGCCACACTTTAACTAAAAGAGCTGCATGCGACTCATGAGCCACAATTTGGCTGCCCCTGCTCTATGGTTTGGAGAACAGACTGAATTGGGCAGCACTGCATCCTAATGTGAACAGAGGCTTACTACAGTGGGAGAAAGAATATCACTTTTAGCACCCCGTTTTAGTCCACAAAAGTATTGGTTCATTCCCACTGACCCCAGGAGAGAGATGCTCGAAGAGCAGCCATTGCATGAAGATACAATAGTAGCTGATACAGTTTATCCTTATGAATTTATAGGACCATGTTCTGGCTTCCATGAGGTTACATGAGGAAAAGTGAATGAAGTAAAGGAGAGCTGGTTCATATGTAAATGTTGCATCTGGGTAATAGACAAAATGCAGCATAAATTGATGTGCATAATTTCTTTACTCAAACTCCCTGCCGTGCAGTCTAAGTGGCTTTAAATCCGTGTGGATTCGAGTTAAATCATGATTTAAATCACTAGTTAGGAAGACTCGATTTAATCATGGATTTCTACATAAAAGTGCATTCTTGTTGGTTGTTATGACCTTAATACATATTCTTCACAATTCAGAGATAGATATAGGTTTCATTTTTAGAACATACACACTATACATTTTTAAAGTGATTTATTTTGAAAACTTTTCAGATTAGTTTTACAGCTATATCAGAAAATGAATGATTGTTTATTTCATTTACCAAAGGTAATTGAAGCAGATATTTATGAAGTCATTGAGAGGTGAACTATCTCCAGTTCAACAGGTTAATCATTAATATTTGGAAGATTTTCTTGCCATGCTGTATTAGAAGGAGAACATCACCAGGCAGACATTTAAATTGTTTTATTTAACTAAATCAACGTTATGTATTCTGGATTTTTTTCTTTAACAGCAAACATATAATAATTAAAACAAGCATATGAATTTTTGAATTTAAACATTTAAGTTTTATAAAATCAGGTTTGCTTTTGTTAAAATTGTTTTTAACTAAAATAGTTAAATGACAAAAAAAAACCCAGAAAAATTAAATCGACTATGTCAGCCAGGTCAACATGAGGAACTTGAAATATTGACTTCTGTAGCTAACTCAGTCGTCTTCACCTTCATTTTCCTGTTTGTTCGTAATCTGGAAAAGAAAAAAACAAGCTTTCCTGCTTTTTCAGGCCCCAAACGATTTCTCAATTTGGAATGATTTAGTCCAAAGGAAGAAAATATTCTTTCTACATCGGCAGAAGAAGCTACTACTGTTAAAAGTGAGATTATCACTTCAACGGTCTCTGAATCCAAATGCTTAAGTGACTTCCACCAGTTCACTGGGGTGACTTTCTTTAAAACATCAGCAGCAAACGTATATTTCTTGACTGGTTCACCCTTAGCTCTGAAGTTTATTATAGTTGGCATTATGGAGGGATGATTGTCCATGTCATAGCCAACTCCTCTTCTTCAGCAGTTAAAGTTTGACCCTGGTAACAAGTATTGAGAATATTTGCAAGAAAATGAGCTGGAGATAGTGCTTGTCCCATTCGGTTTTTTAATGCTTGTAATTTAACGCTGTCATTGCATATTTCTCTTTTTAAGATCTCACTCGGTTCCTTGCAAAATTCAACAGCATCAGCAGTAAAACCGCTATTTCCCTGCATTTTGTTCAAGGCGACAGAAATAGGCTTCAGGGTACTCAGCATGTGTTCAATGTTTCTCTTAAGCCCAATATTGAGAACTTTGACTGTGACAGCGCCATCTATTTTTTCCACGATTATGTTCACAAACTGTCATCAGATTAGGCCAGTTCTTGATATAGTGTTCAAACCAGTCCACTACTGAGCTCCATCGCACGTCTTGGGGGAGAGTTAGCTTGGTTCCTCCCACTTTGTTCAGAGAGCTGCTGAAAAGTGGTTGTTACGGAAGTATTTTGCAATTTCAACAACATTAGCCTTTATTTCTGGAACACTGAAGTCTTTGGCTAGGAGGTGCATCAAATGAGCATTGCAACTGTATGTCATTAGTGTGGGACTCTCTTCTAAATAATTTCTTCTCATCTTGGATACATTTGCAGCATAGTCTGTGACCAAGCTGCATACTAGACATTTGCATTTTTTTCACAGTTTGTACTAGCTTTCACTGCTACTTCTTGTAAGTATTCTGCTGTGTGTGCATTTCCTGATGTATCAGTTGTTTCTGTAAGGAAGCCATTCCCTTCTTCTGTTGTCACACAAGCACATACAACAGGCTCATTGTGGACATTACTCCACCCATCAAGACTCAGGTTAACAATTTAATGCTCTACAACTTTTGCATTCTGTTCAATTTCTCTTTCATACACTTTATCCAGCAATTTGCCTGCGACATCTGCTCTGTTGGGTGGACTGTATCCTGGTCTTAATGACTGAACCAAGTTAATGAAGTGTGGGTTCTCAGTCATACGGAAGGGAGAATTTGTTGCATAAAGAAACAGGGCAATTTTTTCGACAATTACCTCTTTTTGTAATTTGCTGGGTTTTATTACAAACTTATCTATGGCTGTTTCTGGATGATGGAGGCTTTTTTTTTTTTTTTGCTGCAGGTGATAAACTGTGGCTATGTGACATACATGATGTGACTGAAACACTATCATTGGCAGATAACTCTGAAACTATAAGAGATGGTGGTGATCTTGAAGGTGGATAGTCTTCAGAATCCTGTATGTTGAGGATGGATTCTCCTAAACAAAATAAGTCAATGCAGTTATTTAATTATTATTACCATACTGCTTATTTAGTATTACTCATTGCATTCACTGACACTCAGTACTACTTTAAAGGTGAAATTGTAAAAGAAAGATCTGCCTATTTCATCTATTTATTTTTTATCACGACTGCATCTAAAATGATAGTACCATAGAGAAACAACTATATTTTTTGCTCAAACATGAGAATTCAAGAATAGTCCAGAAAGAAGACAGGCAGTCCTTAAGAAAGAAGTCTGAAATAAAAATGTTTACCAACCTGAAGATCCTGCATGTTCAGACATGTTCCTTTGATCATCTTCAACGCAGCTTCCTCCTGAGAAGGAACACTTCTCATGATGTTGTTTCATTCGGGCAGCCAGGCCTTGCATTTTTTTCTTGCACTGTTTGCATTTTGCACGCATGCCTGTCTTACCCACAGGTAGAGAAACTTCATTCAAATCATCCCAAACTGGGTCTCTCTTACGGCCTGCTGCCATTATAGATTTTCCCTTCTAGTGAGAGAATGGTATGGTGGATCTCAAATCAATGAAGGCTACACTCAGAAAGGCCTCAAGACTTCTGGAATATGCTGCTCAAAGATTTTCCACTTTTGTTTCTTTTGCCTGTCCCTCCCTTCTCACATTCATCTCCAGACTTCTTCTCCTTGTCCAGATCTATTCCGCCCCCAACAATCTTCTATTCATTGAACTTTTTTGAAGCTTTGCACTTTTAGAGAGAGGTAAGGTATTGACTTTGTGTACACAAATTTGCAGAGGAACAAGAGGGTTGAGGTCTGTTATTTCTCACCTCTATTTATTTAATTATTTATTTAAAAACACTTTTGCTGTTAACAAGCATGTTATCTCTGGAGACACAAATCCACAGTTTGAGAACTGCAAAACTAAGCATCTCTGATGGTATCTTCTAGACTGAGCACTGAGTCCCATTGGGTAGATAGAAAGATTAACCTAAATAATCTATACAGAAGCCCCTGGAATCCCATAAATTTGGGTCCCTAATCCATGAACTCATTTACAAAACTTTTCTTAAACATTACATGAATATATTGTCTCATACTATAGAATTAGAATTTATAATCTCTATTCCATTATGAGATATCTTTGAGCTATAATGTATCTTAATTAAAACTATCTTTAGATAGGTTTTTTCCTCAAAAAGCATTTTATCAAAAAAATCGAATTTAAAAAAAAAATCCTTTTTTTAAATGTATTTATTTATTTATTTATTAAATCATTGATTTTTACCTACCCTGCTTTAAATGTCAGTGCTAATATCTGGCTTCATTTTAAAATTTCTAGTACATTTCACTGTAAAGACAGGCTCTGATTGTAAGCTTTTTATGGTGATTTTTTCCAAAACAATTCTTATTTATGGTCCACCCTACAATGACCCAGAAACTTTGAAGCCCAAAGGTCTCCTGATTTTTTATTTATTTATTTTGAGAACCCCTGACCAATTTCTGGCTTTGTAGAATTTCCTAGGCTTCTGCTGATGGCACTAGATATGCTGCAAACTGAGCCAGCTCCTCTTCTGAGAAACCAGTGTGGCCTCAAGTGAAGGGAAACTCAACAGAGGTGCTGTGTTGAAATGAGGTTGCTCTACTGACTCATAAAAAATAGAGATGTTCATTAGTGATATTCAACTAAATTTTCTCCGCCCCTGAAAGAAGAAGAATGCACCTAAAGGAGTACAGAGATGTGGTAAGGTGGCAGGCAGAAAATGTGTATGGCACTGATGTACAATAAGATAAAAATGAGAACAGTACTAACAAACAGAAAAGAGTCTTGGTAACAATGGAGCCAGGAAGGTCTTAGAAAGCCATAGATGCAAAACCACAATGAACCATTAGCCATAATGAGGATGGAGGACATTCAAAGGCAGAGAGGCCCCCACAGCTAATGAACAGAAACCACATCAGGACTGTTGGGAAACAAAGGAAGAGACTGTAAAGGAGAAAAGACAGAGTATGGTCTTTGCTTGGGGAAGAGTCTTACGGGAAGAATGGATTGACAGAAGCAATTCCAGGAGACAAAGAGGGCTGTTGGGGTTGTACAACAGAAAAACAGACTAACCTGGGTTGAGGAAGAAGAGTGTAAGAATGTTAGGAATGAGAGTATGAGGAACACATTGCTACAGAATCTGTGGAATTGATGGTCATATCTTGACACCAAAGAGCTCTGAAAATAGATTTTTCTTGCTAGAAATAGGAATGCCCTCTTTCTAGGTAAGTCTTGAGATGTCTTTAGTATTCTCATACTTCTCAATCTGTCCACCGTCTTCAGCACTGTCAATTACTTCCTCTTTTCAGAAATTTCCTCTGCTACTGGATTCAGAGACTGTGCTCACTTGGTTCTTTTTCCTTTGAATGCATCCCTCTTTCTGTAGGAGTTCCTTAGTGCTGTGTCCTCTTCCTCTACATTTTATTCCTGGTTGACTTCAGTAGGTGCATCAGCTTTCTTTGCTGTCTTTATGTTGAGACTTTCATATCTACCTTTCCAGCCTGACCTTTACCCTTTCAGAGTGTCTCTGACTGTCTGTTCAACATCTCTTCCTGGAGGTCAGCTGCCAACCCAAACTCAAAATTACTAAAACTCAAAGTCCTCATCTTTCCTCTTCTCTTTAATAAAATAGGCAACTTGCCATCCCCTCCGACCTTAAGGCTTGTTGGCCAAATTTTTTCTTTTTACTTTACTCTTGCCTTCTTTCCCTACATCAGTTCTGTACCTGAAAATGTGCTGATATTTTTTTCTGAAGTGCCCTCAAATGCATCTGTTCTTTTTTGTTTCCACCACCAAAACCCTCCTCTGTGCCCTGATCATCTACAGCAATCTCTCTGTGACCTCCTGACTCTTGCTTCACTCCCTCTTCAGTCTATCAAAAATGCAGTTGTAAAGAGTATCTCTCACTCACCAGTCCAGTCATGTCCAGATGCTGCTCTTCAGGTCTTTTCAGTAGTATTCCTTTGTAGCAAACTAAAGCTCTTTTCCTCCCCTTCATTGCTCCTGCATATCACTCTGCTCTCTGATTAGGGGTTTGTCTGGTGGTTTTTTTTGCACTCCTGAACACAAATTTCCAAAGTACTAGGCTTGCCTCCTAACAACAGGACCCTGCTTTCTCTCCCTCACTGGTCTTAGGATAATGGAACCACAAAGGTGGTGTGAAGCTACTTTTGCCTCTCCACCTCTGGCAATTCTCCAAGTGCAGCACCTGGATGGTTATGGATAGGACTGTGTTCTGTACGCAGGGCCGGCTCGAACTTTTTTGCCGCCCCAAGGAAAAAAAACCACCACCCAGACTGCCGAAGCCAAAAAAAAAAAAAAAAATGGCAGCCAGAGAGCCACAAAAGCACCCACCCCAATATTGGCCCCCCCCAGGCATGTGCTTCCTTAGCTGGTGCCTGGAGCTGGCACTGTCTGTAGGGTTAGTCTCCAGGCCACCTGAAAGCTGAAGAAAGCCGTTCTGAACACTGCAGCTATTTGGATGTCCATATGTAGTGATGGTTTGAAAAGGACCTCAAGGTTATGCAGTCACAGCACTTGTCAGTTCCTCAATGATTTTCTTTGCCTGTTAGTATCACCTTGATCTTGACTGGATTGAGCTTGATGCAGCTGGTTTTCATCTTAGTTCCTATTTCTTACGGACCTGGATCCACAAAGGAATCTAGGCACCTAAACTGCAAATTTATGCATGTATGTACCATTTTTAGGCGTCACTTAGATCCACAAAACCCCCGATTGGCTCCAGCCTAACCCTGTAGGTGCCTAAACTCACGTGGTGCCTAAGTTTATGCACTAAAAGTTGCCTGATGGCATAAGTTTCTGCCCCTGGGCATGTGCACTGCTGCGTTACTCTAGGCATCAGGCCATGTATCTCCCACTTGAGCCCCAGCACAATCCACGAATGGTTCCTTCTGGCCTTGGAATCGATGAATCTGAGTAGTTCTCCTGATGTCTCTTGCTTAAAGTTTAGTACATGCATGAATATTTGTAGGATTAGGTCATTAAAGGGAATTTTAGTTACACAAGTCATGCAGTATTTGGCCCTTTGTGTATCGCACACTACCTCACCTTCGTTTTACTTTACATGTTATATTTTTGCATGCGCAACAGATCTTACATATTTTAGTATGTGTATACGATTTTTGTCCACCAAACTAAATGGTAGTGTGGGTACTGAATTTTGGTTAATTGGTAAAGACATTTCATGTGTTTTTTAAAAAAAGAATTCACCAACTAGAGAGTAAATAGAGAACATAAAGTATTCTGACACAAATAGAAAGGAAAGTGTGAAATGTGGCATCTGTGCATAATGGAATGTTTTCATAACTACTTGCACTTCACTGTGGATAAGTGTTGAATGACATGTGGCAAGTTTCACCCATTGTGTTGCATTTATTTTATGTCTCAGCATTAACATTAGTTTAATTAGTTCTGATAATTTAAATTTGATCTGGAGACAAACCAGGCTTACTGATATTTTATGCAAGTATTAGAAAAATTAAGCAACCTGTTCATTTGATGTTTGACCTAAAATTACAAACATTTAAAAATCTGAACCTAAAGTGGTGCACTATGATTTGAATACCTTTTCAACTCCAACAGAAATTTTACACATTTACATCAAAATAATGTATTTTAAATGTTAAGGTATAGATTTAGATCATAAGCTTTTCAGGGATGGGACTATTTCTTACTATGTGTTTGTAAAGCACCTAAAACAGTGGGGCCTCTAGACACTGCCATAATGTAGGTAATTATAATGAAATAACCCCACCTGTAATATTTGGGGTTTTTTGGGTGTGGAGTGAAATTCGCCCACTGTGCTTCAGTGCTTCAGCACAGTGGGGACATTTGGAATAAGTCTGAGAGTTCTCTATGCCACCTACCTAATCCTGGTGGTTGTTGATTGTCTTTCTATGTATCTGCACGAAAAATCAGAGTGCCTACGGTAAAGAGCAGTGTAGTTATAAAATATACTTGGGCTGGAATACTATCAAAAGTCAGTTAATCAAAGAGGCAAAGGATAATATCTTTCACAGCCTCTGCACCTAGCCCCAGTAGGAGTTTTCAGTTATGGAGATTGTTTTTCAAATTTTAGTTAAGCCTGTGAGTCTTCGGCACAATTCCCTCTTCAGCACCTTGTTTTCAAATAATCTCAAAGTTTTGTATATATCCAAACAGTTTCTCCTCTTTGTTTTTATATCCTCCCAGTTCAGATAGCCTTGTAAAAATGTTACAAGTTGCTTGTGTCATGTGTTTTTTGTGTATTGATGACTTGCTTAAGAATCCTTTGCTCACATTGCAATTTTACTGAATTTATTAAAATGTCACATTCTTTTCTGTAACTTCCTACTTTGAACCCTTTAAACAATGCTTATAAAGTATAAAAAAATCATGTAAACTATTAGCTACCCATGCAAGTCTCTGGGCTCAATCCTTGTATGTTTCAGAGCTATGCTCAGCACAGAAACTGAGGAGGCCAAGGGCAAAAATGTCTTTATACTATCTTTATATCCTTCCACAATCCTGGGGCTGTCAGGGACCAGTCTGACCCCAGTATAATCTAGAGAAGCCTCAGTAGTGCACCAGGTTATGTCTTGTTTCAGTGACCCCCCAATGGGTAGTTCCAGCAGCCAGGAATCGCTAGGGCATCATTTGCTCCAGTTGTGACCCTTTCCTTCAACACAGCCTCTACCAACTACATTGACTCTACACAACTGGAGGATTCTCCTACCCGCTGGGGTAGGTGGAGCTCACCTCTGCAAATTCTTGGTTGATCTCTAGTCCCTTAGAGATGATAGCCAGCTGTCATAAATGCAAGCAGCATTTAGGCTATCCATCTGGGCTGGAACTATGGTGGCTTGAAAAGCAGGAAACCAGTTATGGTGTCCTGATGACCCTTCTCTCCTGTGCAGAGCAGATCTCACAGAAATCTTGAATAATCCTGTCTTTCTTTTCCTCAGTTTTGTAGTCATATGGGGATTGATTTGTCCTTTTAGATAATATTTCCTTCCCTGTTTTTGGTAACATCAGGTTTGGCAAGGAAGAGCTCTTAGGAAACCTTCATGGCAAAATAAAAGGTCTCTCGCTTTCACTTTGTTTTTATTGTTTTGTGGAGCCTGTAGAGCAGCCCTCCATTCTTTCCCTCCTTCAAGGCACTGAGGATGTTCTCCTTCAGCTTCTAGTCCCTTTTCTTTGTACTAAGACTCCTTTCTTTTGTTTATGCACGCATATACATGAATGTTATTTTTAGGAACTACCTGTCTTTCCTTTAAATCATTGCAGCATTCTGTCTTTCCATGCCTTTCTCAGAACATCAGGGAAACAGTTTTTGTGTTTGTCCCTCATTACGGGGTTAAACTGATGACTGCATGCTGTAGTGTGGTCACAGCTCAGTTAAAGATGGGAGAAGAGTCAAACTGGCCAGATCCTTTGTCCCAGCACATCTACTCCAACTGCACAAAACAGGCTTAAAACCCGTTGAAATGGCCAGTTAATTCCATCTGTATAGGGGAATCTTCCACTGGTGTAGAGCTGGCATACCTGGCTACACCTAAGGAGAAAGCCCGTGTTAAATTTAATCTCCTCCCACTCACCTTTCAGCTCATGAACAATCACCTCTGATTATAATAGGGATTATTAATAGGGATTTGTAATAGGGATAAATCGATCCAGAGAGAGAATGGGTTTGTTAAGAGCAATCAAGCAAGACTCCTGAAAAAGACTGGCAGGACGTGGAAGGCATCAGCCAGCCCAGTGAAGATTCATTTAAAGAGTCACAGGTGCAACAATAACACTTTTTTTAAAAAATAAACTGTGCTACATAAATAATTTATAGCACTGTCCTGGCAAGTGTCACTTGAGCCATGAGCTGCACTGACATAGGTCAATGCAGAGACAAGATTCCAGTTAAATTTCAGGAACTGAAGTCAGAGATTTGGGATGTGTGCAGCATTTTGAAAGTTCTAATTCTTGTATGCTTTCTTTTTCTGTATTTAATAAAAGTTTGGTTTTATGAATGGCACCGTAACGTGCTCTGAGTCATTTCTTCACAGAAGTACCCAGGTGCTTAGGATAGGTAAGTAGCAGTATCCCCAATCATATCAGGGAATTGTAAAACTCAACCAATGTGAAAAACTTTTGTAGATTCTTGGATGAAAAACCCCCTAGAAGTGGGAAGTATTATTTGTATTTATTATTACACTGACAATATTGCTTCTGTGACTCTTGTTATATTCATAGTGTTCCTTACTCATCCTTAGTGTGCCAGAAATATTCATCTGAGCTTCATGGGGAATGCAAGAGGGTCCATACTTGATTGGCCAAGAGGCACAAAAGAGATAACATTGACGTATAAAGTTACAACCCAGCAAACATGCTGGTCGCAGCTAAATTGTCAGGGATCTAAAATGCCATCAGGTGAGGTGAGATTACGGCCAGAAGCAAATTGATTACGGCCAGAAGCAAACTTTATTCACCAGTCCTAGATCTGTTTGGTATGCTTTAAACAAAAGGGGGTATGTGGGTTTCTTTTTTTCTTTTACACTGTAACCCTTTTAACAGGTGCCTTGGGCAAAGTGAATTGACTTAATGCCTGCCCTGTACATCACTGATTTGTGAACTTTTTAATCTCTTTAAAAAATGTTATTTTAGAGCTAACAAAGTGCTGGAATGACAGTCCTAAAGACTTGTAGACACAGCATAGACAGCAGCTGTGCTCTGCCCTGCACCTCAGCCCTTTCTGGATGGTCCACTTCTAGTGGTGAAAGGGGGAGTTCAGTCTTTCAATTCTTTTTGGTCCTAGGCGTGTCTGCCAAGAGTTTCAACAAGTTACCAGTTTTTCCCAATTTCAGTGGTGTGATGTGGCTCCCTGTCACTAGCAGTTGTACAGAGATTGTGGCCCATATCCTGGAAGGTATTTTTGGACTCCTAACATCCATTGAAATCTGTGGAAATTAGCCTAAATACATTTCAGGATCTGGGCCTATGAATTTATTTAACACAGACTCCACTGAACAACCATCAGATAATTACTTTTATTCACTACTGATCTGCTAGAAACAAACCAATGACTTAGTCAGAAATGCTCTGTATCCTATTACCAGTTCTCTGAGATATCCAGTCCCCTGTTCTTCCATTTTAGGCATTTTAAAAGTATTTTTTCCTGACATTCATCTCTATCTGTATCTCCTGCTTCCATTTAAGTTCTGACTTTTGCAACATTATACATTTTGAGAATACAGGATCCAGTTTTTCTTCAATACAATTTAGAAACTTCTTCATCTGTTTAGACAGAGTGGAGGAATGTGTAAATTTTCCACTGCAGTGAACAAGAATCCAAATGGCAAGCCAATGAGGGGGGCATCTGTCAAGAAAGAAGGGGGAAATTTTGTCATCAGCAGATACTTGTAAAAATATGGAGGTAGTCAGATTTGTAGCATGTGTCCAGTATTTGAATAGATTAAAAATCCCAACAAATGTTAATTTTTAAGGGAAGTTCATCAGCTATGTAGCTGGATTATATAATTAAGGCTTTTTGTGTTAAAAAATGCAGATAATTAAGCAAATAAAAACTGGAATGTTATAATTAACACTTGCCCTAATCTTGGCAGAGGATCTTGCAAACACATTTTGTTTTTTTGGGAAGGGGTGTCAAGATATATGAGTACAGATATGAAACGTGAAAGAAAGAGAGAGCTTAGTAGTTGTATAGAACTTGAAGGTTTTCTGTGGATGATTTCCTAATCACCATTCCTAATAAATCTTGGTCAAAAAATTTGATTATGAATTAAAAATTTTGTAAGGGTAGCACTGATCTTTTTGATAAGCATCACTACATTCGTGGTGGATGAGTATGGGCTAAATTCTCCCATGGGAAAAAACCTGATTATGTGGTGGAGTGACAGGGTTCTGAGAACTCTGTAAGTATGAACTTGCAGAGTTTCTGCTATGTTCTCCCCTTGTGGGGGAGGTGCATGGCCACATGGAGGAGGCAAGGGATGTGTCTTTGCAACAGGATGGTACATGAGGATCTGTGGAGATTTCAGATCCCAGTGTCTCCTTGGCTTTCTCCATAGCATTGTAACATGGCTGAATTGGAATCCAGGCTTGGCATACATGCTGTGGCTGTGCACTGCCCTCCACGTTGAGGTGCGTGGGGGTAGAAGTTGTAGAGATGCAGCTAGGAGCAGGATTAATTCCTGTGTGGGTATTTCCACTTGAAAATCCCCAGGGTCCTGAGGAAAGCATACCATGTACCATTGGCTGCACTCTGGTTCTGCCGCCTGCTGGTCAGCACCACTCAAAATCCAGTGGAACTTCAGTTTCTCAGTGTTCAAGTGAAGAAGTTCTGATAGTCTTGGAAAAGGGAAGGAACATACAATATAGCTCCTGCAGTCCTCCATGTATTGTTCTTGGGCCCTTCCTGACACAATTTCCACTCCTTTCCTCTGCGTATGACATGCCGGTAGAGAAACATCTCACCAAGCCAAGTTTTTAAACTTACAACACTGTGGTGTTAAAGGAAATGGCCTTGTTAAAGTTTCTCCAACAGTGTAGTATCTGTTGGCCAAACAGGAGGTCTGTATATAAGAAAATCATAATGGGTCATCAGAAAGTGCACTGGGAGCACAAAATTGGATTGAAAATCCAACTTTAAAACAGGGTGTTTTTATGCAAGAATGTTCAAAAGATCACTGCAGGCCTGTTCAAAATTCTGTAGAGTGAACATTTGGTGGTTCCAAATACTGTGATGACATCCTCACATTAGCGTTGGAAATGCAAGAAGTCCTTTGGTGCATGATTGGAAGTGCCCAATGGTATGTACGCTTTGGAATGAGGGAGTATTATGGTCACTTTCGGCTTATATTATGGTGGTAGATTGATGCAGTGGGTAAGGTAACTTGTTCTCACAAGATACTGGTTCTTTAGGATTTATGACTGCAGCTGAGAAATTTTGCTCAGTGGAAACAGCAACAGCAACAGCACCAAATGTGAGTACGCTGCTGCAGTAGTCTTTTGGGAATCACAACATTTGAGAATGTAGCATTTTCAAGATATTTTAAACATTTATTGTTATTTACAAAACAAAAAGAACAACACATTACTGATAAGAGTTAATATTGAAACTGTGTTGCAATAGAATCCAGATAACACTCCAAAGCAATATTAGTTTCCTTACAAAAATTCTACTTCTCTTAACAAAATCAAACATGACAATATCTGGAAACAAACATGAAAAGATTCAATCTGTTCCCTGCTGTTATATAATCCTTCATCACTTCCTATGACTCCACCCAAATTGCCCTCTAAAATTTGAAAAATGTATGTGTAAGGGTCAAAAACACAAATGCATGCCTGAGATCAATTTATATTTATAAATATTTAAAACAAAACCAAGAATGTTACACATGTGAAAACTACTATGTATAAATGTGGGCAGTTTTCGATAACAGATAAGTGCTGGGGGAGAGAGAGGAAGAAAGGGAAAAGTAATCCCTCCCTGTGCCAAAACATAAAACATTGCATCTTGCCATTTCAGAATCAGTTGCCATGGTTCAGAGCATTTCTCCATCCCAGCTTAATGCCCAAGGAGTCTGAACAGGAGCTTTCCTCAACTTGTCAAAAAAAAAAGAAAAAAAAATCCATCAGGCAACAAATAGCTTAATCTTGCTTCAGACGGTTAAAAACAAACAGTCCTCATTTTACAAGATTTCTCAATATATAATCTTTCAGTTTCCTAGTTTCAGTTTCCTTGCTTCCTGTTCCTGTGGTCGAACTGGACAAGCACTTCTTGTTCTTCCTAAGCCTCTTCCTTCAAGTTTCCACAGTTTCCTATGTATAAAACTGCTTCAGTGAACCCATCTTTTGCCTACTTTAGCATGGGATAGCACAAACTGGTTTATGTTTTTATTAGGTATCTTTGTAATTTCCCCACTAACTGCCCCCTGATCATTCCTCACAAACATAAATCAGATGTGGAACTTCTAGGCCAAACTAGATAATGAGTTCTCATCTCAATTACCATAATTTAAAAATAATAATGTATTCACTGTACAGAAAAGGAGACTAAACATATCTCCAAGCAGAAAAATATGAATGAGGGTGCTTTAGTGAATATGGCTCAAAAGAGCTAAGTGCTTTAGCCATGGGAGAAACAAGTGTGTTTATTTGAAAGGCAATAATACAGTTACTGTAGGATTACTGAAACATAGCAATAGAATTCAAAATGGAACAAGAAAAAATATATAGATGAGGTAATCAATAACATAAAATTAACATTTTATTTTATGTAATATTATTCCTTATTAGCTGATATTGTTGGTGTGACAGCAAGTGGCTTCCTCAATGCCTAGTAAGCACAGCAACTTTATAGAATATTCTGGTATAAGTTTCTCTTACAGTGAAGCAGATTTTGATACCTATATGTATATTGTATAGTACTTTATTCCACAAACAGCTCCATTGAAATCAATAGAACTGATTATCATTTACACTAACACATCTTTACACCACTCTGGCAGTTTAAAGAAGCCTTAAAGGGGGTATAAATTACATGTACCCATTCTTACATTTATGCAGTGTTACATTACCCGTTAAAGTTTTATATGTGTGTCAACTATGCGTTTTTAAAAACGAATGATATATTTACATGTTTATGGAGATTTTTCAGAAATTTGGTAAGAATAAATTTAGAAATATTTCAAGTAATTGTTTGTGCTGTATTGCATGACCAGCATTAATTAAGAAGGGAAAGTAGAATAATTACTTGTAACTGGAAGTCTTGAAGAAGATTTTCCAGGTGGTTGGCAATATAACTTACAAAAATTGTAAGAGTGGGGAGGAACTAATGCGTCAAGACAGCTCAGATGTGAAATGATCTGAAAGGTTGGATGTCTTTCAGAAAGATGCTCAGGCAGGTTTCTTGTTGTTGGGATGATGTGCAAGTAAAATGAACAAATCTAGTGACAGAATGTCTGCTTGACTCATAAATCTGTAGACAAATTCCAATTTTAACCTGGAGCTATATTTACATGTATGTCAATGAAATTAAAATCAAAGCCCCCTGCTTGGCCTACGGGAAAGGAAGTGCATCATGAGAAGAGAATGCTTTCCAGCACTGAAGGCTCCTTATAATTTTCCACTAAACACCTCCAGGTTAATACTGTAGCAACAAGAATCCCACATTGGAATGTGTTGAACAGTCCCTTTGTGATTAATGCTGTACCTCCTCAGGAAGGATGTAAAGGTCAAGTTTAGGAGGACTACAGAGATTTACTAACAGAAATCTGGTAGCTATTTCCAAGGGTATTATTCAAAAGTCTGCTTTATTTCCAAATAAATGACTGAACTTGTATTTGGCACTTCTGATTTCAAGGCTGCTGGTGAGGAAGAAACAAGGGGTATGTGACTATTACTAAAAAGTGAATAAATAAGCCTCTTAAAGGCCTTTCTAATCTTTGTCCTACAAGAGTCATACACTTTTGACCTCCAAAATGGAGAATGCTCTAATGACACCCCCACGCCACCCCTGCAACTCCACAGCATTCCCTTTCCTCTGAGTAGTTACAGTGCTATCAAAACAATCAACATCTGGTTTCTAATGTCTGTGGAAAATTGATTTTCATTCATTATAAATCAATTTGCCCCTTTGCTGTGGGCTACTGTCATCAACAGAAAAGTAATGAAATAATGATATATCTTACCCAATTGTACTGAATGTGTTCAGCTTTAATTTTCAAAAGATGAAAATAGCAGGCTTTTTAAAAAAAATAAAAAAAAATACTAGATTTTAAATGTAAAACTAACTTGCTTTTTCTAGAGATTGGATTGCAGAGGACCCACATTTCATCAGAGTGGAGATATCTTCCTTTGTCTTGTGACTGGTTGTCCATCAATCAGGAGGGCAGACAAAAGTATTTATTTACCCACTGAATAGAAAGCACTGAGATGAAAGATATCACTTTACACTATAGGCTGATGTTACAATAGCTACAGAGAAACACTATTTTCAGAAGCCCCGGGCCTCCTCACCCCACCCATTGAGGAGCATATTATATAGACAGGTTCTATACGTTCTGTAGAAGAAAATCCACTATCTATTCATGTAACAATGACCTAATCTGCCTCTACATTGTATTTATTCAATACATTTACAAGCTTCTTTTGTCTGTTTACATTTCCTAGTTTTCAATGAAAACATTCAAGGTCTGGCCTAAAGCTCTGTCCTTTTCAACAGAGGCTGAATGAATCTGACTAAATATAATATTATTGATCATATATTAAATGATTTCAATTCCATTTTTGAAGGTTAGTATTTGTTTCATTTAATTATAACAGCATGGCTCCAAGAGCTAATTATCAACACGGGCCCAGATCATACCACTGCATCCTCACAGGGAGGGGAATCTACATATTTGGAAGAGGGAAGTCAACTGACTCTACATCATTGTTTCCCTCTCATCTGAAACCTATGGATGGGGCTCTGTGCATTCAAGTTCAGCATGAGAAGAAAGGACTGAGACTATACAGGCCAGAGGGAGATGCAGGCAGGCTGGAGCCCAGAGGTGGGTGGGAATGGTACACATTGCCCTGTATAGCCCCGTGAATGGTACAGCTCAGGTCTCTAGTTATTCTTTCCTCAGAACTCCCATGGCTAAGGGAGATGCAATGCCAGAGAGCAAAGGAAGGCCTGCAATGCCAGAGCCACTGCAGATACACAGGGACTCCACTGGGATGGCATTGGCCTCTCTCAAGTCCCTGGAGATCTACCCAATTTGAGGGTGTACCCCGTTGGCTTTTCTGGGTGGGGGGGGGGCAAACCACATTTCCTCCAGCAAGACACTGTGAAGGGGTCCTCATAGAAATTTCTCCTTTCAGACTTGTCCATCCCTCTAAGACCCCTATACGTGTTACTGCAAGAACCGATGATCTGGTGTAAAGTTACAAATAGTATTCTTAAGAGTAGAATCATTATTAAAGTTATTATTTTTACAACTAAAACTCACTGTGCATAGAGGGAAGCTAAGACTGGGACATGATAGTCATCCCCTTTTTTATTATTATTATTATGAGCATTGTACTCCAATCACGTTAGAGTCAAATTCACTGCATGCGTAAGCAGACACACTTCTATTGACTTGACTAACTCCAGACTTCGAAGTTAGTTAATTATCCTAATCCTCGGTGCTTTTTCATCTTGAGCGATGGCTTGTCTACATCATGTGGCAATGCACACTAGAGGAGTGTGAATTCTAAATCACATCAACATGTTACACACTAACTGGCTTATGTAGACCTTGCTGGTGTGCACTAAAAGTTCAGGGTCTACACAGGGCAGTTAGTGTACAATACATCGGTGTGCTTTAGAATTCATGCTCTTCTAGTGTGCATTGCTGTGCCATGTAGACAAGCCCTAAATGTCTAAAGATTAGTGTGAAAAATGGATACATTTGTTGGCATTTGGAATAGCCTTACTCATAAAAATGAAAGCCTTGGATTTGCTCTATCTGTGGGGTTGTAATCTATGAGAGCCCTTTCTGCGTATTTATGGATTTGTCATACAACATTCCTGTGAGATAGGAAAGGAATATAATTCCCATTTTACAGAAGGTGAGAGATCAAGGTCCAGATTTTCCCATCCTCATTCATGTTAAGTAGTATTTTATTCCTTGAGTAGCCCATTGACTTAATTGATGAGTAAAGTACTATTCAACCTGAATGAACGGGACAGAATTGCCCAGCTCACATTAGATTCTGTGATTCTAAAACGTGGAATTGACCCTTGATTGCTAGAATCCAAGCCCAGTTTCAACCACAAGACCATCCTTCTTCCATTTAATGGATTAGTAACTCAGTTGATCAGGGAATAGGTAATAGAACACACACAACCTCTTTGTGTTGGCTGCATGTAGTGATTGACGGCTATTTTGTGTCCCCTGTGAAATGTGTTGATAGTTTTAATTTAGTTCCTAGTCTCCACATGACCAAAAACTGTCCAATAACAAAAAACATTATTAACTTTTTGGTTCTGTCTACACAAGACCTCCTTGTCCCCCCTAACCTGGTCCTGAAAATAGTTTAACTGCTAGTGTAGAGAGAATAAAATCATTTTCAACATCATTATAAAAAGGGTATTAGAAACTTGCTAGACCATAATGCCAGACCTTTTCTGTAACAATGCTGGGTATGGTTTTTCCTGTCGACACATTTTAAACATCAATTAGGTAAGAACCAAGGGAGATCAGTTGCTGACACCACTGTCAGAAAAGGGCCACTATCCTTGTGTAGACATAGTGAAGAAGACAAAGACTGAATTGTAATGGAGACTAAACTACCCTCTCAGTGCTAGAGGTGGTTCTTCCTAATAAGGTTGAGACTCCTTAGTAGGAAGGCATAGTGAAGCCAGATATACTGCTGCCCAGGCTATATGTGTTTTGTGGAAAAACATTTTCTCATTTACACTAAAACCCCTTTACACCCCTCTTGTAGTGTGTAAGGGCCTTAAACTGGATGTAAACGAAGGATTATTTAAGCTGCCAGAGTGGTGTGCAGAGGTTTTGGTATAATTGAGATTCCGGCCCTCCATTTCCAGGCTGATTAGTCTGGCATTTCCACGATCTCCCAAAGTTAATTTAAAGAAAACAATCTGGTTATTAACTTATTTATTTTTTCCTTAAATATATGACGCTATGTGTTCTATAGGATGATAGATTTCATCTTTTTCTCTTTCCATTTCCAAAGTTAAGGTGATAACCCCATAGGCCGAAAAGCACAACTACCAGTCGGAGAACACTTCAATCTCTCTGGTCACGCAATCACAGACATGAAGATCGCTATCTTAAAACAAAAAAACTTCAAATCCAGACTCCAGCGAGAAACTGCTGAATTGGAATTCATTTGCAAATTGGATACTATTAATTTAGGCTTAAATAGAGACTGGGAGTGGCTAAGTCATTATGCAAGGTAGCCTATTTCCTCTTGTTTTTTCCTACCACCCCCCCCCCCCAGATGTTCTGGTTTAACTTGGATTTAAACTTGGAGAGTGATCAGTTTGGATGAGCTATTACCAGCAGGAGAGTGAGTTTGTGTGTGTATGGGGGTGGGTTTTTGGAGGGGGGTGAGGGAGTGAGAGAACCTGGATTTGTGCAGGAAATGGCCTAACTTGATTATCATGCACATTGTGTAAAGAGTTGTCACTTTGGATGGGCTATCACCAGCAGGAGAGTGAATTTGTGTGGGGGGGTGGAGGGTGAGAAAACCTGGATTTGTGCTGGAAATGGCCTAACCTGATGATTACTTTAGATAAGCTATTACCAGCAGGACAGTGGGGTGGGAGGAGGTATTGTTTCATATTCTCTGTGTATATATAAAGTCTGCTGCAGTTTCCACGGTATGCATCCGATGAAGTGAGCTGTAGCTCACGAAAGCTCATGCTCACATAAATTGGTTAGTCTCTAAGGTGCCACAAGTACTCCTTTTCTTTTTGCAACTACAAGAACGTTTCTCTTTTTTTCTCATACATAATGTTACTTTCATATGTGTTCTTAAAAAAATTGGGTAAAGGGAAGCAAATGTAATTAGAAAGACTTTTGCAAAGTCATTAAAATTTGGGATCCTAGGAGCCAAATTGTGGCATGCATTTTTAAACAGAGGTCTTCATTAATAACCATGAGGAGTTCCACTTTAAAAATGATGGCACAATACAGTTCTTGAGCCTTATTTATTTAAAATGTAAGGTGGACTGATCGAAATATTCTGTCAAAGAGGAGTTTTGTACAGCATTCTTTATTAGGGCCAGATTCTCCATTGCCCTGTTCCCTGGGTAGCCATTTACATCTGTGCTAAAAGGGTGTAAAATGCTACCAGTTGAGAATGATACAGCAGGTTGGGGAACCTAGCCCTTACTGTTTACACCAATATAGAGTAATCATTGAGTACAAGTATTGATGAAAATCATCTCAGTCTTAGTATAGTCTGAATGATAACCAACATGATTCACAGACTATGTTGAAAAATTTGACAGCTTACTACATATTTCACAACATTTGGTGAAGAATGTGCAAGACTAAATTGTGTTTAGAAGAAAGATTATATTGATTACTATTTTAACCATAAGTTTGATATTTATAATCATAAATGGAGAAATATAAATAAATTGGGGTGGTTTTATTAGCTTGTAAAACCTCCCAAATATATATTTATTTTCTACAATGTACACATTGAGAATTGTTAAATATGAGCCTGGTTTGGACCACTAATAAGCACCAGCTGTTAGAAGGTCACATAAGACCTCTACAAGCCAAAGGAATCCATTGAAAGGTTATTTTTATGCTAAATATTGCTGCAAGACTTTTTATGGCACTTGCCTTCAATCAAGTAGGTAAAACATCCCACTTTATTAGATTGCATGCCATGATTGGTCAAAAATGTGTGCATTTTCATACATGTTAGAGTCCCAAAGACGATACATCTTTATAGCTGTTTATTTTGTTAAAAAAAAAGAGAGAGAGAAACTGATGAATTTGAAAGGAAGTCATTTCTATCTTTTGATTGCACATTTTAAACAAAAATAATACAGAGCTTATGATGCACAAAACAGTTTTCAAAATGCTACTTGCAAAATAAAACCCAAAACTATTAATGTTCAAAATGAAATATATATATATATATATATACGTACCAAGAATGCTAAAACATCTATTTTACATTATCTACAAAATGTATATTCTAATCCAGTCACAAATCATAAGAAAATACTTTGATACATGGAAAAAGCTATAAAACATAAGATGAACATTTTGAAAAAAAAATTACATGTAAAAAGCTCATTAAATAATTACAGTGACAAATAAATAGTTTATTCAGCTTTACTTTTCAATTGCTGCCATGCATATTTTAGTTTTTGGTAGACAGAAGAAAAAGATCAGCATGCAAGGCATTGTTTTGTTAGAATGAAACTGACAACAGTTACTGATTGCTGCTTTTAAGCAAACGTGTCAAAAGTTCATAAAATATTATTTGGAAGGCAAGAGACATTTGCTAATCAACTGTTCCCATGAAAATTTACAACAAAGCACCTTTCTAAAAAATATAATTTCAGTGAATGTTCATGGGAACAATTCTTTGCCTCCACACCTCAAAAAAACGTAAGACTTCATTGTGTGGGGTTGGAAGGCTTGTGGTACTGCCCATCTGGAGCATTTGGAAAATCACCAAAAAGGTCCATATGCACAGAATGCCATTTTGAGTTTGGTCAAAGCAATGCACCATCAAGTGAGAACACAGCAATGGCAGACTTGTCTTTTAAGCAGTCAGATCTGTAAAGAAGATGGTTACAGATGAGTTAAGTTTTGGGGGAAGGGTTGCCTGACTTCTAACTTGAGCTGTGCTTGCTGGATTTACTGGCTCTTTTTCTCTCTTTGTGATGCTGCGTGGGCTTTGCCTGAGAGGTTCCCTCAAAATTGTGGCTGGACTCATTGTGCTGCCTGGTGTACCTCTTGCATTTGCAGGCCGTGACCACGGTTATTTTGTAGGTTCTTGTACTTCCGTCTTGACACTGGAGCTGGATCCTCTGTGTGCGAGTTTTGTCATTGACACATCTCCACTCTTGGGAGCTCCTTCTGCTCCAGTACTTGGTTCCATAACCTCCTCCAATCCAGTTGGGGAGCACTGGCAAAGGGAGGCACTCACCAGCACACACAAGCTCTTTCAAAGGATTTATGCTGGTACACTGGCCATCTGAAATGTACTTGGTGGATCTCAGTTCCCGGCAGCCAACTTGAACGCGATCTGCAAAACGCACAGAACAATGAACATTGAGATTCATAAAGAAAACATTTCCTAAGCCATTCTTCAGACTCCAGCTCATTTTCAAATGATCACAGCATGCATAGCAATTGATGACACAGGCTTAGACTATAAGCTTTTGGGGATGATCTTTTAATTATATATGCATAAAGTGCCTAACACAATAGGGCCTTGATCCATGATGGGGGCCTCTAGGTGCTATCATGATACAAATAATGATATATATGTCATAGCACTGCAGGAGCAATATAGTCACAGTTGAGGAGGCAATTTCATTCTAAGCCTCCTATGGTCAGGTGCATGGAGGGAAAAAATGCCCTGGGGTTGAAGTGTCTCTTGCTTGTTCTTTTAGAAGGAATTTGCTCTGGGATGTTTGGTAAAACTCTGTTGGACCGTTAGTGTGAAAAATAGTGTTTTTCAGGATTTTAGAAATTATTCTAATGCATTTGAATAAAGAATTGTTTTATTTTAAAATGTCATACTTGCTATGGATTTCATCTCCAGTGAAGGCTAGTGTTCTGAAGAAAAACTGTTTTATAAATAATAAAAGTTGTGTTTGAAAATTATGTTTTGCACATGATTTTCAAATTTTTAATCCTGTACATTGGTCATTTTGCCTTAAGGATAACACATTAGTATGTACAGTATTCCTTATACTTCTTATACCTAATAGAGGGAATACTGCAAATCCTGAGGCAACTTTTGAGTTCTCTAGGTGAGTTGACATGGTATAAAGGTGCAGAGCTGCAAATATAGGCATGTTTGTACCTGCTATTATGTGCAGCTCTGCTCACTGCAATAAACACTACTGTTTAGTTCAGTAATTACACTTAGACATGAAGGTAATATAATATGCAATCCTTCACTGCCTGTTCTCTTCCTCTTTCTGGAGGAAATGTACACTGGAGATTGTACACATATTATACAAGAGGGCTCACCATTGATGCTTTTAAAAATAGAAGTAATAATCCCTAGAATGATACCTTAGAGTACAGATACAAGGGTTTGAAGGTACCTCACCCTATCAGTTACAAGATGCCTCTGTTTTGGTTTGGTTTTTTAATCAAACTCTAATCAGAGACATCGAGTTAAGCCAACCATTTCTCCTTGTCCCACTGCTTGCAAGGTGCACAGTCCAGGGGGGATTAGGAATTTGAAGACTGTTCTGGATAGATGATTTACAAAAGGACTGGTTTCTGGACTACTTGACTGGCTTGAATGATTCACGCTCTCCTTCTTCCCTGCAGCTGCACTCAGGAATGTACCTGGAAGCAGCTGATCACAGCTTTGATTTGTCTTGCCTTCTGTTTTTATGTATGTACAGGTTCAGCTTTCCCGTAGTGACAGGTCATTGACAATGAATACCTACTGGGCTGCTCCAGTAATCTCATAATGACGAGACATTTCCTGTGCAGTTAAACCACCCGTATTCATAAAAGCTGACACGTCTTGGCTTTGCTGAAGGATATTGCCATCAGTTTTTGCCTTTGCTTTCCAGCGATGCCGCTGTTCTTACTGAATGAATGTGGGTCGGTTTTTCATTTCAGCTTAATGAAGTGGGGATGGGAGGGAACGGATCAAGCCAGAAAAAGGTTTCCACGTCCGCAGAGAATCGGGAGGAGAAAATCCCATAACATATAAATATATATATAATTAAAAAAGTAATTTGGAGCAGAGATCACAGGTAGGTTGTGAACCTGTTTGTTTACTTTTGCTAGCGGCGTGAAGCAGGTAAGTGCTAAACCAGGAAGTGAAAAACAAAAAGCTGGAACAAAATCAAAAGCTTTTTGCCTGGAAGAGTTACATTTCCGAAGTAGCCCAGACAGGATGCTGTACCTACACACTGCGGCACTGAAAGCCAGGGTGAGTGAGCTAAGAAAGCAAGCACATTTCAAATGTCATCTCCCCCATTTTCTTTACCTTCCTCCTCTTTTCTACTGCAGCAGCATCATAAACTGAGCTCCCGGTTTAAATGACTGCATCTCAGCTACAGTTAGTCACGTGACGCCCCAAACACGTTGAGGGCGAAGTTGGTCGGTGTGTGCCCAGAGGGAGTAAAGAACTAACAGAACATCGTTTCCTTCCCTGGATTTCATTGGAGATTTTATTTTCCTTGACCTATTACCGGGGTGATGGAACGTGCAGGGATAAAACGTGTCCGGCAAAGCCAGAACGCCAGGCTGCGTGTGTGGCTCTGGGGAGCAACAAATCCAGCCGGTTTTTGTTAAATTACCCCTCTCAGGGATCACTGCCTAGGAAGTGAAGTGAGTCCGATGAAGTGAGCTGTAGCTCAGGAAAGCTTATGCTCTAATCAATTTGTTCGTCTCTAAGGTGCCACAAGTCCTCCTGTTCTTGTTACGGACACAGACCCACAGGGCTGCTACTCTGAAACCTGCCTAAGGAAAAGGTGCTCATCGACCAGTGCCTGGTTCTTACTGCAAACTGGACATGGGTTCGAACAGAAACGTAGGCTTACATTGGTTAGGCATGAACCCACCCTACCAGAGGCGTAGCAAGGGATGGGAAGCGCTGAAAGTGAAACACTTACTGTTACGATCTAATCCAGTGTTGCCGTAATGCCTGCCTCCGTTCCTGGCTTGATTCAGCGTGCTGTTGCTGCTCGGGCTCGCTGGGACAGGTTTGACCACATGTGTATAAAGGATCTCTGTGGCATCATTCTTGAAAGCCAAACAGCTTTTCATGAAGACGCAGGCGAGGAGAAAACCGGAGAAGTGAATGGCAGGGAGGATCATGGTTGGTTCGGTTTCTGCCTGCCGGAGCTGGGTGAATTCCTTTCCTTCAGCTTCTTCCCTGTAACTCTGAAATGCCTCTTGAAGGTTTCCCTTATATATCCACAGAGGCTTGGCACTCATGCAGGTGTAAAGTTGTGGATTGATTCGGAATGAAAACACGGAGAAGGGGTGGGATTCCCTACATGAGCCAGCAGCGATATTTTACCAATCGAAAAGAAGACTGCAGTGAAGGAGGAGCCTGCTTACACTAATTGCAGGATTCCTCGTTGGGGCTTTGAGGGTGTCAGGAAACTGTGAACTGTATGGCAGGAGGCAGACCGAGGTAGAGCCTGCAGGCTCTGTTCTGCCATTCCAAACTCCCCGCATGTCTGGGATTTTTGTGTGGTGCGGCTGAAACAAAGTGTAACTGGGTGTCTGTCTTCTTCCTCTTGTACAAAGTCGCTATTCCCTCTCCTACGATGTGCCTTTGGGAGAACTGGCCAGCTATGTAAAGAATGAAAATATGACACAAAATATACAAGCTGCACATATTTTAGCTATTAAGAATAAGACTTTTCAAAAAATACACTGTGGAAAATGTAAAGTTCTCTCCAGATAGATTTAAATAATGCAGCTTTGATCAACAGGGACTATTGCTAGAGAAACTACTTGCGTTTGGGGAGCATTGGCTTCTCCATGTGCAGGGAGTTATAAGTATATAGTTCTGTGTCACCACCGGTAATAAGAAGTTCCTCCAGGCTTCTCAATACAATCATCCATATTCATAGACCTGCATTATACTCACTCACCAGACTCACCTCATTTTGTTTAGTAGACTGCCAAGAAGAGTAAAACATTTTTTTAAAAAAATGTAAATATATTTTTCATATAATAATAAATTATTACATAGAGGAAAGAATAAGCCTTATTTTGACATATAACATTTTGCTTGTATCTTATACTTACTCAATATTCCATAAAATCCTGAACAGAAAACTGTGGCCCAAATTCAACTGCTGGTATAAACTGGGGTAATTCCAATGAAACCAATTCCTGTTTACATCAGTGGTGAATTTGGCATTCATTATAAAGAAAACTAGAGTTATTGATATTTAAAACCTACAAGATTTTACTAGCAAACTTTTTCTAGGGGGAAGTAACACAACAGCCCCACAGGAAGTCAGATCACACAAAAGGTAACACATTAGTGGTCGATTCTTAACTCACACTCAGGAGCGGATTTACCATGAAACAAGCTGTGCTGTGCCATGGGGCCCCCAACATGCAGGACAAATCTCATCTGACAAGCTGCCCCTGAGTCCCAGCCAGTGGTGCAGCAGGGCTCAGGCAGCCAGGCTGCCTGCATGCTGCGGCCGGTGGCCCTGCGCTGCTCCTGGAAGTGGCCAGCCGCCGGAACATCTCTGTGCGCCCCTGGCAGGGGGAGGCAGCTCTGCACGCTGCCCCTGCCCCGGGCAGCGCACAGAGACCCACTGCCTCCCTCCCCCGAAGGGTACACAGAGAGGTGCCAGCAACAGGGATAAGGCAACTCCCTGCCCACTCTGCCTCCCTCGCTCCATGCCACGCTGCTCCCAGAAGTGGCCGGCATGTCCCTTGGGCCCCTGGTGTGTGTGTGTGTCTCTGCACGCTGCCCCCACCCCGAGCACCAACTCTGCAGCTCCCATTGGCCAGGAACTGCGGCCAATGGGCACTGCAGAGGCGGCACCTGCAGGCAGCGGAGCGCGGAGACATACACACACCCCGGCCAAGGAGTCGCTGCCAGAGGAGTGTGTGCTGCTCACGGTAAGTGCCACCCTCCTGCCCCGCTCCTGCACCCCAACCCCCTGCCCCAGGCCAGAGCCCGCACCCCACACCCAATCTTCCTCCCAGAGCCCAACCCCTCACCCCTCCCACACCCCAACCCCCTGCCCCAGCCAAGAGCCCACACCCAAACTCCCTCCCAGAGCCCAACCCCCACACTCTCCTTCACACCCCAACTCCCTACCCCCAGAGCCCACACCCAGAACCCAAACTCCCTCCCAGAACCTGACCCTCACATCTCCTCCTGCACCCCTACCCCCGCCCCAATTAAGGTACCTCACTTTATTTTAATTTACTTCCCATTACTTATAATGTAGGAGGAGGATGAAGAAAAAAAGAATGAAAAATGGTGGTGGGGAGGGAGATAAGAGAGAATGTTCTTTTTCTTGGCTGGGTCCAGAGGGGTGGGGGTGGGGGGGCGAAAATGAAGCTGCGCACGGGGCCCCACTAACTCTAAATCTGCCACTGCTCACAGTGGTGTAATTCAATTGAAATCAATAGAGTTACTCTGGATTGACACTGCTGTAGTGAGAGCAGAACCAGGCTCAAAGAATTACCTTTAAAGACCTGGGTTAAAACCAAAGTAACTCACTAAGAAAACGAGTTCATCTCATCCTAATCCCCAATGGACATTTCTCTACAACTCCCAGACCTTGATCCTGCACCACTGAAATCAATGGGGACTTTACCATTGACTTCAATAACAGGAGCAGGTCCAAAATCACCACTCAGCTGACAGGCTATGCCTGAGAGACAGAGAAATAACTGGCATGTTGCAAGGCAGAAGTGAGGTGTATTGGCAGAGCTGTGTGCAGGGAAGCTTGATTAATATCTGCTTGTATTATGACTAGACCCACCCAATTCTGGAATAACAAGAATGTTGCAAGATCTACTAGCAGACCTATGTGTGGAGAAGCTTGGTTAGTACTTAGCTCCAGTCAAGGCTATCAGTTTCTTGTTTTAATGTACATTAAATTCATCCAGAAAAATACAGACATTATTAAATCACCTTCCTTTCCAAAAACCAGTTATAAAGTAAAGGTTCCTTTAAGCTATTCAAGAAAGTATGTATATTATGAAATTAGTAATATTAGTAAAGGATTTTTCTGTAATTGTGGCAAACCAAATATATGCTTTTTTGTGTTTTATAAATTTTATCTTAATTTTTCTCCCCAACTGCAGATAATAAAGAGCGTCACACACTTTTCCCATAATATGTTTTCTGGACTGGTATGGCCCAAACATCACAATACAAATTTTAAAAAGTACTGTGTCTATTGTGCAGTTATCCCTGGTACTGAGGACAGGGTACCTCTTTTTAGAAGGAAGATGGTTATTCCTTGGTTTGGGTAGGGAACTGTTTTCTCTGATAGGGGTAGGGCACTGGTTTCTCCTTTTTGTAAGAGAAATGCTGGGAATTTTCTTTCCAGTGATTATGGGACCAATATTGTAAAGTGCTAAGAAAACTCTCAACTCCTGCTGACTTCAATGGAAGTTGGGGCTGCTCGCTCAGCACCTTGCAAGATGGGGATACATGAAACCTCCTAGAACTGCCCAGAACTTTCTGCTGGGCTTAGTGAAGATAAACCTAAGACAGGCCTCCTGAAAACTTGAAGGAGTACTAGTTCAGTTCACTTTTGAAATTGGTGGTGATGGGAAAGATCCCATCTCCCCCATGTGCCAGTTGGTTGTAGATAGTTTGTTTTGTTTTTATTATTTTAGACCCATCTTTACACCTTGCTTTTCCATATGTTCAAAATATTTCATGAAAATCTGTCCCAAGAGCTCTCTCCTGTGATGTTCCACAGGATTTGATTCATTCAGCCCTCCTGTTCGACATGGATTTGAGGGTTTTCAGGAGATGGTGAGATAATTTGAGCTACAATTGTAACTCATTGTAAGTATGTGGATGATTGTCTTGTCTTTCATCACACCCAGATGATGCATCATACCCAGATGATGCATTTTTAGTGCTTGGATGAGATAGGGGTATCAGTATAAGAGTCACTGTCATGAAAGGTTTCAGAGTAGCAGCCGTGTTAGTCTGTATCCACAAAAAGAACAGGAGTACTTGTGGCACCTTAGAGACTAACAAATTTATTTGAGCATAAGCTTTCGTGGGCTACAGCCCACTTCATCGGATGCATGCAACTCAGTCGAGACAAGATGGACGTGCTGATGGTACATGAGGAGATTTGCTCACACTTTGTAAAAGAAGTTCACAGTTTGGAAGTGTTTCTTGATGCCCAACTCTTCATAGATTCCCAGAATTAAATATCTTTTGCCACTTTTGATCAGGTGATTGTGATCATTCCTTTCTCATATGGATGTAGATACATTTATCCATTCCTTTGTGACCTCTAGACTGCAAAGTGTTCTACCCTGGCTGCCCTTCTCCAGATCAGCAGCTATGGCTTATATAAAACATTGCTCCCTCCTTAATTAGCAGTGTTGGCCATAGGTATATTACAAGAAGTTCTTTGAAGCCTGTACTGGCTTCCTATTTGCCTCCAGGTAGGATTCAAGATATTCCTATTGATCTATAAGGCCCAATCTGTTTTGAGTCCTGAGTGATAAATCCCCTACTGTTTATGTGCCATTTGACAGTTGAGATCAGCCGGGTCACAAACTTAGGGTTCAATGTCTGGGAATTTGAGTTTGGCTGTTCAGAGAGACGGGCATTAACTCTGGAATCCACTTCCCCCATTGGTTCATCAGATCCTGAATCTATTGACATCAGGGCATGGTATAAGGCCCAACTATTTGCTCAGACTTTTCCTTGAAAGGGGTAATTGTGGGGAAAGTACAAAGCTTTACCTTGGAGCAAGGTGTGAGTCTATTAGGTGGTTTGTTTTAAATGTTTGTACATGTGCCCATAGATTGTGTGATGAGTACATTACATAACTCTCAAAATAATTAAGTAAAGGTAGTGTTGGAGGCTACAGATACATGCTTTTTGTTGCCTGACTACTTTTTGCATCTGAATAGTCACACTTCTGAATGATCTCACAATTTACTGATAATATCATTCATCATATGTATATGTTCTTGTAAAGAAGGGTAGTCACAGTTACTCACACATTAAATATTACTTCCTGCAACTACTGGGATAGAAAAATATACACACTGTCTTCTCATTGTGTGCAGAATAATTCAATGTGTACTTTCTATAAATCTCATAAAAGAGAATTCCCTTGATACTATATGAATTTATGACCATTTATGTCTATCAGGATCCTGTTCCCCATTTGTCCCAGGTGTTATGATGATATCTAAAGTGCAGAATTTTGTGTAGAGCACATGCCCTGTCTAGTGGCACAGAACATCCACAGGGAAAAGGAGGATATGCATGGACAAGTACAAATGAGTTGACCAGTGCAGTAGCTTTGCAACCTCCACATTAAATGTACATTCAAAAAGTAATGAGTAATTCCCAATTTTTAGCAAAACTTGGGAAGCATTTTAAAAGAGGTTCACAGTGGAAAAGAGCCCACCTAATTACAGCACTGACAGAAAAAGCAATGCTTACAATTAAAGGGGTGAGTTGAAATGAAGGCAGCAGGGAACAAATACATTTTTTTAACCATTCGAGTCATGTAGACAATTAGTATATTACACCTTTAACTTGTTTCAAAATGCAGGCATTTTGAGGAGGAATAAAAGTTCAGACAAGTGACTGCAAAAGAACCCAACATGTTGACATGTATTGCTTTGCTCCTTGAAACAGCAGCGAACATCAGGCTATTTTCTGTTAAGCAATGAGCATATTGAAGTAACATACTTCAAAGCAGCATAAAACGTGATTTGGAGCATGATAACAGAACTAGTCCAAAAGCAACATAAAATTTTAATAAATGTAAAACTGTTGAGAACTTAAAAGAGTTGTTGTGCAACAAGGGTGCATGGTTTGAAAGCTCATAAAGAAAACAGAGATGCAAAACAAAAATCAGACTGAAGAGTCATTTCTAAATAAAAGGGCACTTTCATTTTTGGTGGAACTTTTAATCTATTCAAACATTTTGAGGATTTAATAGGAAACAGGAGCATATGTTTTCATTACTGGGAATGAATAATCAGTTCTGATTTATGTTTCCTTCTATTTTTGCATAAGTAATTTTATTTCATTCTACTTTCGTTCCAACATAATGTAGACAGAATAAATTAGGGTGGGCTTTCGCTGTAGGCGCATACTGTTGCTAAGGAATCAGTTTATGACTTTTATTGAAAAAGACATTAAATATTGACTGGAAAGTGAAATTATTTATTTAGTAATCCTGGGAACATTTACTGAACAATGAAGTACTCCTTGTATTAACTATGACTGCCACCTTTTCTTCAACTGTTGCAATGGACTTTTAGGGCCATAACTGAAGGAGTTGAAATGTTCTTGTTTTCAGTCAATCATGTTCTTTATATATCCTCATTATTCAAAACGTATTTTACAATCGACTATTACTTTCTGCATGAATTAGGAAAAAACAGAAGAAATAGTAAGAGATCTTATGAGTGAGAAATTACCCAACATTCAGAATAACTTCATTAATATAGGGTAAAATTGTGAAAAGCACCATTTTCAAAAGAGACTTAGACATTTAGGAGCCTAAGTCCCATTGACTCTCAATGAGTCACTTAGTTGCTTTTGAAAATTTTACACCCAGGGACAAACCCTGAAATTCATACTCATTCTTTTATCAGACAAACTACCAATAAGTTCAATGGGACTTGTCCTGATATTGGATAACGGATGTAGTGGAAACTAAGTAGGGACTTTAAAGTCTATTCCTATTAGTTTGCATTTTATTAATTGAACTCTTCCTATAATATTTCATTAATTGTGTCTCAGTGTGTTTCTAATTGTTTAAGTGATTGTGTGAAGTGCATTTAACAATACACACTTTACAGCAAATCAGCTAAGAAAATCATAGAATCATAGAATATCATGATTGGAAGGGACCTCAGGAGGTCATCTAGTCCAACCCCCTGCTCAAAGCAGGACCAAGCCCCAACTAAATCATCCGAGCCAGGGCTTTGTCAAGCCTGACCTTAAAAACCTCAAAGGAAGGAGAATCCACCACCTCCCTAGGTAATGCATTCCAGTGCTTCAGCACCCTCCTTGTGAAAAAGTTTTTCCTGATATCCAACCTAAACCTTCCCCACTGCAACTTGAGACCATTAATCCTTGTTCTGTCGTCTGCTACAACTGAGAACAGTCTAGATCCGTCCTCTTTGGAACCTCCTTTCAGGTAGTTGAAAGCAGCTATCAAATCCCCCCTCATTCTTCTCTTCTGCAGACTAAACAATCCCAGTTCCCTCAGCCTCTCCTCATAAGTCATGTGTTCCAGTCCCCTAATCATTTTTGTTGCCCTCTGCTGGACGTTTTCCAATTTTTCCACATCCTTCTTGTAGTGTGGGGCCCAAAACTGGACACAATACTCCAGATGAGGCCTCACCAATGTCGAATAGAGGGGAATGATCACTTCCCTCGGTCTGCCGGCAATGCCCCTACTTATACAGCCCAAAATGCCATTAGCCTTCTATCCAGCTTCTCATCCACTGTAACCCCTAGGTCCTTTTCTGCAGAACTGCTGCCTAGCCATTTGGTCCCTAGTCTGTAGCGGTGCATGGGATTCTTCCGTCCTAAGTGCAGGACTCTGCACTTGTCCTTGTTGAACCTCATCAGATTATTTTGTCCCAATCCTCTAATTTGTCTAAGTCCCTCTGTATCCTATCCCTACTTAGCGTATCTACCACTCCTCCCAGTTTACTGTCATCTGCAAACTTGCTGACGGTGCAGTCCATGCCATCCTCCAGATCATTAATGACGATATTGAACAAAACTGGCCCCAGGACCGACCCTTGGGGCACTCCACTTGATACCGGCTGCCAACTAGACATGGAGCCATTGATCACTACCTGTTGAGCCCAACGCAACTAGCCAGCTTTCTATCCACCTTATAGTCCATTCATCCAGCCCATACTTCTTTAACTTGCTGGCAAGAATACTGTGGGAGACGGTGTCAAAAGCTTTGCTAAAGTCAAGGAACAACACGTCCACTGCTTTCCCCTCATCCACAGAGCCAGTTATCTCGTCATAGAAGGCAATTAGATTAGTCAGGCATGACTTGCCCTTGGTGAATCCATGCTGACTGTTCCTGATCACTTTCCTCTCCTCTAAGTCCTTCAGAATTATTCCTTGAGGACCTGGTCCATGATTTTTCCAGGGACTGAGGTGAGGCTGACTGGCCTGTAGTTCCCTGGATACTCCTCCTTCCCTTTTTCAAAGATGGGCACTACATTAGCCTTTTTCCAGTCGTCCGGGACCTCCCCCGATTGCCATGAGTTTTCAAAGATAATGGCTAATGGCTCTGCAATCACATCCGCCAACTCCTTTAGCACTCTCGGATGCAACACATCCGGCCCCATGGACTTGTGCATGTCCAGCTTTTCTTAATAGTCCCGAACCACTTCTTTGTCCACAGAGGGCTTGTCACCTCCTCCCCATGCTGTGTTGCCTAGTGCAGTAGTCTGGGAGCTGACCTTGTTCGTGAAGACAGAGGCAAAAAAAGCATTGAGTACATTAGCTTTTTCCACATCCTCTGTCACTAGGTTGCCTCCCTCATTCAGTAAGGGGCCCACACTTTCCTTGACTTTCTTCTTGTTGCTAACATACCTGAAGAAACCTTTCTTGTTACTCTTAACATCTCTTGCTAGCTGCAACTCCAAGTGTGATTTGGCTTTCCTGATTTCACTTCTGCATGCCTGAGCAATATTTTTATACTCTTCCTTGGTCATTTGTCCAATCTTCCGCTTCTTGTAAGCTTCTTTTTGTGTTTAAGATCAGCAAGGATTTCACTGTTAAACCAAGCTGGTCGCCTGCCATATTTACTGTTCTTTCTACACATCGGGATGGTTTGTTCCTGTAACCTCAATAAGGATTCTTTAAAATACAGCCAGCTCTCCTGGACTCCTTTCCCCCTCATGTTATTCTCCCAAGGGATCCTGCCCATCAGTTCCCTGAGGTTGTCAAATTCTGCTTTTCTGAAGTCCAGGGTCCATATTCTGCAGCTCTCCTTTCTTCCTTGTGTCAGGATCCTGAACTTGACCATCGCATGGTCACTGCCTCCCAGGTTCCCATCCACTTTTGCTTTCCCTACTAATTCTTCCCGGTTTGTGAGCAGCAGGTCAAGAAGAACTCTGCCCCTCGTTGGTTCCTCCAGCACTTGCACCAAGAAATTGTCCCCTACACTTTCCAAAAACTTCTTGGATTGTCTGTGTACCACTGTATTGCTCTCCAAGCAGATATCAGGGTGATTGAAATCTCCCATGAGAACCGGGGCCTGCGATTTAGTAACTTCCAATAGTTGCGGGAAGAAAGCCTCGTCCACCTCATCCCCCTGGTCTGGTGGTCAAAAGCAGACTTCCACCACACTTGCTCACACTTCTAAACTTAAGACTCTCAGGTTTTTCTGCAGTTTCATACCGGAGCTCTGAGCAGTCATACTGCTCTGTTACATACAATGCAACTCCCCCACGTTTTCTGCCCTGCCTGTCCTTCCTGAACAGTTTATATCCATCCATGACAGTACTCCAGTTATGTGAGTTATCCCACCAAGTCTCTGTTATTCCAATCACATCATAATTCCTTGGCTGTGCCAGGACTTCCAGTTCTCCCTGCTTGTTTCCCAGGCTTCTTGCATTTGTGTATAGGCACTTAAGATAACTTGCTGATTGTCCCGCTTTCTCAGTATGAGGCAGGAACCCTCCCCTTCCTCCTGGCATCCCACTTCCCCACTTACCTCAGGGCTTTGGTCTCCTTCCCCCGGTGAACCTAGTTTAAAGCCCTCCTCACTAGGTTAGCCAGCCTGCTTGCGAAGATGCTCTTCCCTCTCTTTGTTAGGTGGAGCCCGTCTCTGCCTAGCACTCTTCCTTGTTGGAACACCCATCCCATGGTCAAAGAATCCAAAGCCTTCTCTCTGACACCACCTGCGTAGCCATTCGTTGACTTCCACAATTCGACAGTCTCTACCCAGACCTTTTCCTTTCACAGGGAGGATGGACGAGAACACCACTTGTGCCTCAAACTCCTTTATCCTTCTTCCCAGAGCCATGTAATCTGCAGTGATCCACTCAAGGTCATTCTTTGCAGTATCACTGGTATCAAAATCTGGCATAGTTGTAGGTTTTCCTAAGCAAACATTTGTGAAGCCTGTTCTGTGACCCAGCAATATAGTCATAAATTAAAAACAAGGCTTACCAGGAATCTGTAATGAAATCTCTCCCTCCTTCCACCGCCTACCACCCTTTATCCCTACAGGGAAACCACTTTACCTCCTCAGAACCAAAAAAACCTGCTACTTTGTGTTTCCAATCTAGTTCTAATATATTCAGGATTCTGCTAGTGCATGTGTGTCCTTTGTTAAAGAAAAGAAAATGTCCGCACAAAGAATGCAGGACCTTAAGAGCCAAATTCTTCAATTGGATACATAGGCACAATTCCCATTGAGGTTAAGGAAGTATCTGAGGACAGAGTCCCCAAATTAGAATTTTAATATTTGTAATGTAATTGAAAATTACAGAGTTCCAGGGCAAGATATTTGCTATCCTTTGCCTCAGAATGCACTAACTTTTATTTAGGTATGATAATCTCTTCTTTTCGGAAGTGGAAATGGCAGGCCTTTCTCTGGAGACCCACAGAGACAAATTCAGTGTCTGGGTTTCCGGAAAGGATATGTTTTTAATTCTCTAAAGCCAAATCTGGGGGTAATAAAATCCTCCAGTAGCAATCTACAGCTTCTTAAACTGTGGTTCTACTCTGGAACAAAGCCTAAAAATGGTATTGTGAGGTTCCATATTTATTTATTTATTACAGTAATTGCTTACTTGAGAAAAAGAAAAGTGAAAAAAAGCTTTATATTTTCCTAATTACCAGTACTGCCAACACAGCCTTGGATCTGAGTGTCTAGTTGTATTCTTTCTGCCTCATGCACCATCACCAGTAGTAAAGATTGGCCAATCAGAAATTTGTTAACAATTTGGCAGATGATGTGTGAGCCAGAATAGAATCAGGCTCATGGAATAAAACCTAGTACAAAATTAATGTAGTTATGGTTCATTAAAATACACCCATCCAAAACTCTGGATGCATGTACACAATATTAACAAAGAAATACGTATCCATTGGTTCATTATCAAAAAATTAAAGCCTTCATAAAACTCAACATTCTTTCCGCTACACACTCCTGTAACTGGAGCAGTGTCCAAAACCAAAAAGCCCCTTCAAAACTCCCTAAACTCAGAATCGACGTTACAGAACCTATGAAAGTTACAGTCCATTTAACTCTCCCTTCTAGAAAGTGCCTGGGAGAAAAACATATGTCTTGAAGCATGACCTGTGATGTAGGTTGGGGGAGTGCATTCCAGAGTTGAGGACCTTTCACTAAGAAAGCCGTGATGCTTCCATTTAAACCAAGAGACTGGTAGCTTTGAAACCTCAACTGATCACAATGGCCATCATATCATACAGTGCGAGCTTGTCTACGTGAGGACACTCAGGAAAGTTACGGCAAATCAACTAAAGATGTGAAGTCAATGCACATACATTTAAGTATGTTAATCCCACAACTGTGTGGATATTTTCACTTAGGTGTAAAATGGCCTTAGTTTGCTGTAACTTAATCCTCTGAGGATGCCAATCCTCCATGTAGACAAGTCCTCACTGGAAGATACCATGGCCATTGTGAACAGATGAGGTTTCCAAGCTACCAGTGCCCTGGTTTAAATGCAAGTGCCAGTGTTTCCTTAGTGAAAGATCCTCAACTCTGGAATGCATTCCCTCAACTTACACCACAGGTTATGCTTCAAGACATATGTTTTCTCTCAGGCTCTTTCTCCCCGGCTCTTTCTGGCCTGGTCAATTTTCTAGACGGGAGAGTTAAATGAACTGGAAGGTATCACAGCTTTTAAAAGAAAAGTCCTCAACTCTGGAATTACCAGTCCCCTGGTTTAAATGAAAGGGCAACAGTGTCAGGGCATTCGTAGTAAAATCCTCAAAGGATTAAGTTACCGTGAACTAAAGCCATTTTGCTCCTGAATGAGAATGTCCAACCTGCGGATTAGCATGTTTTAATTTATGTGCATTGACTCATCTTAACTTTTCTGATTATCCCTGTGTAGACATGGCCTGAGAGAGAGAGTTTCTCAAATTGTCTGTGCACCAACCATTTAGGAATTTATAGGTCAAAACCAATGTCTTAAACTTCACCTGAAAATGAAATGGCAGCCAGTGCAAATTGTGGACCACTGAAATAATATGTTCGCTGCATGAAGTACTGTTTACTAAACAGGTTATTCCATTCTGCCCAAGATTTTAGCCTCAGGTACAGCACAGTTTGTAAGTGATTTAAACATGGCTAATGTGGTGAGGGCCACATTTGAAAGAAGAGTTTGTAGCCACTTGCCAAGCACAAATGAGAAGGATAACTCTTGACAACCTTTGTGTTTGGACATCCTGGAACAGCTGGGATCCAACAAACCCACAGACTGGGAACCTGAGTAAAAATGCGGGTACATCTGTCCCTCCAGGGTGCTGAAATAATCTCCACTATATCTTCCCATTGCTTCCCATGCCCAGTTAACCTTATTTCATTCTCATCTGGATTTATTCTCGATCAGCTTGCTTTCATCCAGCCCCTAATCTCTTTTACATAATGAAATAGTCACTCAACCACCCCAGACATTTTGGATGAAAGAGAGACAAGGTGGGCAAGGTAATATCTTTTATTGGTCCAACTTCTGTTGGTGAGAGAGACAAGCTGTCGAGTTTACAGAGAACTCTTCTAGAGGTCTGGGAAACGTACTCACAGTATCACAGCTAAATACAAGATCATTTATCTCCAAGTCTCTCTCAAATTCTGTTATAACAGCAGCTGTATTATGCACAACATTTTACTTTATATAACTTAATTACTTCATAACAAATGACTGTGTGTATATATTGTAATTAACAAACAGATATGTGGCTCCTAAGCAGTCTCGCAGAGTACCTCCACTTGCTTTCTTTCATTTCCATGTAGGCAACTTCATACAAAATGGGAAATTACAGAGCTACAAGGGGCACTGTGCTTTGTACCATACTACTAATATGACAGGTCATGTTCTTGCTCTTGTCATAGGAGAAACATCTGCCAGCTTGCTCTAGTGAGCCATGTACAAGCATAGCAGACACTATGGGGCAGAACCTTGCTAGGTGTAAATTGTCATACCTCTATTGACTTCAGCCATTTACACCAATACACAGAGCCACTCCTGTGTATTTCTACTGAACAGTTGTCCTAGGAGAACTTAGCAAACTCCTTTCTACCCTTGCTGCAGTGGCATCTGAGATGAGCCTCCGTAGAGGAACATGACGAAGGGAGCGTGTGCATGTCATAAGCAAGTGTGACATGCAGGGGCGTTCGAATAATTAGTATCTTGGGGGTGCTGAAAGCCATTGAACCAAACTGTAAATCCTGTGTATGACGGAAACCACTTCAAGCCAGGGGGTGCTGCCACACCCAGATCACCCCTAGTTCCAGCACCCTGGTTACATGGCCAGTGAGTTTGGTACACATGGCTCAGATCCTCCTAAAGAGGGGAGCATGAGTCATATCTGCTAGGTCCCCCAAACCTTTACAACACAGTAACTGGCTGCAGGCAGGGGCAGCGAGTTGTATGGGCCTGTGGTGCCCGGGATCCAGCAATATTCATGGCCTGGGGGCCCGGCTCCACCAATGTTTGGGGCCAGGTCTCTCCCCTGGCCCCGCCTGCCGCCCCCCCCCCCCGCACCTCCCCTAAGTGTTCCCGAACCCCACTTGCTGCCCCCGCACACTTCCCCTAGGTCCCAGAGCATCTCTGCCTATCCCCTGCAGCTCCACGCTCTGCTGGCTTTCAGCATCAACTGCCGCTGCAGGGTCCTAGTGCCCCCCCATCCACTAGTGGCAGGGCACGCTGCCCTTCCCCTGCCCTTCCACCTCTGACCCTTACATTTTCTGGCAGGACCCTCAACCAGCACAGGGGGCCCCCCCCGCCTACAGTCACCGCTCCTGCCCCACCCCTCACCCCCAGTGAGGCTACAGTGAGGAGCAGCAGCAGGGGAGGAGATGAATATGTGATGGCAGCCCCACCCCCAGCACCCACCACAGGGGAGGCGAGGGGGCTTCCTGGACCTGAGAGGGGCCCTAGGAGCACATGCAGTGACAGTGGTGCGAGGTGAGTATGCTGCCAGAGGGGAGAAGGTGGCCCCTCCCCCAGAGCTAACTGCTGCTGGCGGGGAGAGGGCTGGGGGGAGTCCTCCTCTCTGGCCCCAACCCCGGGGCAGTCTGTCTGCACCCCAAACTCCTCAGCCCCACCCCAGAGCCCTCACCCCCAGCCAGAGCCCTCACCCCCCCACACACCCCAACCCTCTGCCCTAATTCTGAGCCTCTCCAATACCCAAAACCCCTCATCCCCAGACCCAGACAGAGCCCTCACCCCCCCCGCACCTGTACCCTCTTCCCTAGCCCTGAGCCCTTCCCAAACCCCAAACCCCTCATCCCTGGCCCCAGCCAGAGCCCTCATCCCCTGGTACCCTAACCCTCTGCCCCAGCCCTTAGCCCCGTTCTGCATCATGAACCCCCCAGCCCCACCCCACAGCCCTCATCCCAACCCTCTGCCCTAGCCCTGAGCCCCCCCCAAACCCCTCATCCCCAGCCCCACCCCACAGCCCTCACCCCTGCACCCCTCCCATCCCCAACTCCCTCCCAAAGCCTGCACTCCCTCCCCCTTCCCACACACCCCCTCCTGCCCCCAAACTCCCTCCCAGAGCCTGCACCCCCTCCAATCCCCAAACTCCCTCCCAGAGCCTGCACCCCTCACCCCCTCCTACACCCCCACGCCTTGCTCCAGCCCAGAGCCTGCACCCAAACTCCATCCCAGAGCCTACCCCCATCCGACTCACCCTCTTCTGCCCCCAAACTCCCTACCAGAGCCTGTACCCCAGACCCCATCCTCACCCAAACTTCCTTCCAGAGCCCAACCTCTTACCCCTTTTGCACCCAAACTCCCTCCCAGAGCCTGCACCCCTCCTGCACCCCAATCCCCTGCTCCAGCCCAGGGCTTGCACCCCAGACCTCCTCCCCCAACCCAACCTCCCTCCAAGAGCCTTAGGCAGGTGCGGGATGGAGTTGGAGGGGGGGTGGGCAGGTTCTGGGCACCACCAAAATTTCTACAACCTGCCACCACTGGTTTATAGCCCTGAAGTTTATGTTGAGGCTGAGGATTCCTTCCCTTTACCCCATTGTTTTAGCGTATTTTCCTCACAGAAGGCTAACACTACTGGGGGTTGGGGGAGGGAAACCCTTCAAATTACAGCAGCTGAGGTACTTGCAAAGGCTGTGAATACATGGGATGGGATTATGGAATCCTGGACAGTTCTGGTTAGATCAAGGATCTTGGTAGCTGTGTGATTACAGTATGCTCTTCACAGTATTTACTATTACATACAGCCATTTCTGTGGTACAGTTTGTCAAGGTTCCTCCCCCACTCTGATCTCTGAGGTACAGATGTGGGAACTCGCATGAAAGACCCCCTAAGCTTATATCTACCAGCTTAGGTTAAAACTTTCCCAAGACACAAAATTCCCTGTATCTGGGATTCAGTATGCTGCCGTTACCAAGTGATTTAACAAAGAATCAGGGAAAGGACCACTTGGAGTTCCTATTCCCCCAAAATATTCCCCCAAGCCTTACACCCCCTTTCCTGGGGAGGCTTGAGAATAATATCCTAACCAGTTGGTTACAAAGTGATCACAGACCCAAACCCCTGGGTCTTAGGATCATAGAGAAATCAGTCAGGCTTTTAAAAGAAACAGAACTTTATTAGAAACAAAAAAGGTAAAAGAAGCACCTCTGTGAAATTAGAATGGAAGATAATCTTACAGGCAGTCAGATTCAAAACATAGAGAATCCCTCTAGGCAAAACCTTAAGTTACAAAAAGACACAAAAACAGGAATACACATTCCCTCCAGCACAGTGAATTTCACAAGCAAAAAAAACAAAAAAAAACAAAAGAAAATTGAACGCATTTTCTAGCTAGATTACTTACTAACTTTATAGGAGTTGAATTGCTTGCTTTCTTGATCTGTCCCCGGCAGAGGCATCACACAGACAGACAAACAAAGCCTTCCCCTCACCCTCTCAGATTTGAAAGTATCTTGTCCCCTTATTGGTCAGGTGCCAGCTAGGTTACTTGAGCTTCTTAACCCTTTACAAGTAAGAGGATTTTGCTTCTGGCCAGGAGGGATTTTATAGCACTGTATACAGAAAGGTCGTTACCCTTCCCTTTATATTTATTACAGGTACAGTTTATTTTGAAGACACACATGGCAAGCACATTCGAAAGGCCATTTTGATTCTTGAGATATTATCAGTTCTAGCATTATTCCTCTGAGAGATGTAATGTCTCTAATCCCACATGAATTTTTTAAGTGTGTCCACTGTACCATACATCCAGATGGTGTGGAATCAGGGTCTTCAGCAGAGCCTGATTCTGGACAACCTAATGAGTGCCGCTGGCCTGTATTTACCAGTTACAGCTGCTGGATTGCCTGATTGGCTACACTGACTGATTGGTTGGAAGAGTCAGCCGATTGGCTCTTAAATTCAGCAGCATTAGCAGCAACAGCAGTGCAGCAGCTGCTCAAAAGCATTTGCCCAAGGCTGCAATAGTCTGTTACTGCCTTGTTCCAAACCCAGCCATAGGCGCTGACTCCATGTCATTATGACTCCATGGCTGGAGCACTCACGGAGAAAAATTAGCAGGTGCTTAGCTCCCAATGGCAGCCAAGCTCTCCTCTCTCCCCCCATTTCTGCCTGCCGCCAGCCCCCGCTGATCAACTCCTCCCCCTCCCTCCCTCCCAGTGCCTCCTGTATGCCATGGAACAGCTGGGAGAGAGGGGGAAGAGTGGGGACAGGTCATGCTGGAGGGATGGGGCGGAAAGAGGCTGGGAAGAAGCAGAGAGGGGTTGGAGTGGGCACAGGGAGAGGTGAGGCCTTGGGGGAAGCGGTGGAGTGGGGGCAGGGTCTGAGCAGGCGTTTAGAAGATGGTGCCTGGGAGCCCAGCTCATGCCTCGCCTCATTCCAGGTATCCTGGCTCTGACCCTTGGCTCTGGCATCTGGCCTCTTACTCCAGCTCTGACCTTGGGCACCTATTCCTGGACTTCTGCTCCAATCACCAGCCATGACTGCCCAGATCCTGGTATCTGACACAGACTTGCATCTGATTTTTACATGCACTGTACAGTATTTACATGGGTTATATATTAGAAACTGTGCAGGAGACACACGTTTTGCTCCTTCTGAAAATATCATGGACAGCATCAAATAGAGATGTCCTCCCCAGTATCCACCGAAAGTAAAACTTTTTGGTTTTAGCAGACCAGCATGTAATTCATGTAATTACCCAGTATCATTATAATGTAATAAAATATTAAAATGAGCTACAGGAATTAATTTACTTGAACATTTAATTACCTTTTCCTTCTTAACTGATGCAAAGACAAGTAATTATTACATTATTGTTCATCATCTAGTCGACAAGCAATGAATGAACATGTTTAAATACTGTACACAGAACAGAAGGGGTGTGTGAAAGTGAGAAAGTAGTTTTTCTTTCTGTATGCTGGAAAATCCACATTGTGAAAAATGTACATTAGAAGGTTTTGGTATTCAGTGATGAAATATTTAAGGTAGGTATATTATGTCACAATGGGACAAAAGGAAAATCTATCTATCTGTGTTTTTCCTAAGACAGTCACCACCTTGGTACATAAGGATCTGACCCAAATCCTATTGAAAGCTTATTGAGTCTTTGGATCAGGCTCTCAGTGATGTAAAACAAAAGCAAAGCATATGCCTTAAATAGCAATATCACCATAGTCTCTCTTGTTCACAGTGTACATGTTAATCTAATTTAAAACCTCTGTCCAGTAGATGGCATATGAGGTCTAAAAGACTTAATCATAAATAAAGGCATATTACCACTGACAAGGGAAAATAATCTTTTACCAGTTACAGCAAGAATATACTATAACCCTATAACTATAGACTCCAATGTGGTCTTTTTACTGACTTTTATTTAATTAGTGTTATTGGATTCAGATTTCCATGTAAAAAAGATCTTGACACATTTATTAGTATTATGGTTATAAAGTATCTGATTTATCCAGTTATTTAAAATATTTGACATTTTTGAGGTTTTCTGCATAACTTTTTGTTTATTGCTACTCATGTCAGCACAGTGATGCCTTTTATGTGGTAGGAGTAGTCCCTCCTCAGCCCTCATTCCAATGATCTGAATTGGTTTTCTCTCATTACACTTGACAAAAGGTTAGGGTCCTATGGTCCAACTCATTCCTTCATTACCTAGTAGCCTATATCCCTTCCAGCAAATACTCTTTCCTATGGATATTTGTTTCTGGGACTATATTTCTATGTGTAAGAAGACAAGAGAGCATTCTATGGGGCACCATGAAGTCGCTGTATCTCAATGTTGATGCATCAAGCAGTTGTTGCTGTCTTTGCTGCAGTGCCAGTCTAAGGAATTTGGGGCTTCCCCTGAAATTTAGTTTTGGGAATGACCTCCATCCCATCCCATCCCATCCCTATTTGTAATATTGCATCACTTGTGACATAATGACATGATGCCGCTTCATCATGCTGAAGACTCAACATCACCTTGTCATGTTACCTCAAGATGCTACGATACCTGAAATTAACTCAGGACTCTTTAACTGTCCTACAAGCAAGGATTAAAGGAAGCAGGACAATCCCAGGAGACTCAGGACTGTCCTTTGTGTTTCTGTCTTGGTGGATACCTCACACTGTTTATTAAAGGCCCCTTATGGCAACAAGTGTTACGCCTTACCAAAGCCACTCTGGTTCCTAGCTGAAACATCTTCTTTGTGTACCTTGTTACCTTCATCATCTTGAGGAGCAAGAAAACTTAAGTTTGCTCCCAAAATCTAGTCTTTCAGTTTTTAGGCAAGCACAATATTTGTATTGTGGAGCCCCCTCTTCCACATGACAGCACCAGTGCTGTGAAAGGGCAGGCTCTGCCCTCTAAGATGTAATTGGCTAGGGCTCCAACACCAGATGACAAATAAAAAGAATCCTGCATTTATTATTTTTTTTAATTCCATAATTCTTAAATCAATATCATGATGTCTTGGGCCTGACTCAGGACTTTTAAATGCTTGGGGTTGGCAATCCTGAGCCTGGTAGGGAGGCAATTAGGGTTCTCTGGCCCAAGGTGTGTGGGTTGGAGTTTGGGGAAAATCTAGTAATGTAGGTAACTTTCAAATGCCCTTTTAAACTGGGGCAGGGGAATCTTCCTCTCTTCTAAATTTGGCAGTTATGATTTAAGATTAATAGTTTGAGTCTCCAGTGACTTCAGTTTGGAAACAAAATTAAACTCATAGTAAATTTCTCTAAACTGCCTTTCCAAACATTCTGCTAAACACATCCTTTCTCATGGAGGTAACTGTAATAATATAACATTTTACATTTATAAATTTACATTTTCATCCTGAAAGATCCCAACAGGCGTTGCAAACTACATGCATTTGTGTGAAGAGCAGTAACAGGGCATGGAGCACAACCAGCATCGTTACGGGCAGGTGAAATTTTGGCCAAGGAACCAGGACTAAACCCTCTTCCTCACAGAAAGTACCATGGGTCTTTGATATATGGGTGGAGCAGACAGGATCTTGGTTTTAAGGTATCCCTCAGAAAGACACCATGTACAATGTTACAATAAACTTATGGGTTCAATTAGTACATTGGCAGGTTGAAGTTCTGAATAGAGTCTGCAAAAAGAACGAGGAGTACTTGTGGTACCTTAGAGACTAATAAATAGAGTCTATTAAGAGTTGAAGCTTTGGTTAAGTGAGTCTAGAATCCTAAAATTGATGCTTAGACCAGTAACCCATCCCCTCCAGATATATATGGATGTAGGTCTCAATCCTGAAATGTGTTGCATGATGATGACCTATTGCTCCTGGGCAGAGCCTGTGTACGTCAGTGGGATTCCATCCCGGGCACACAGTCTGCCTCCCACACCACCATTGAAGTTTGTGGGTCTCCCCAGGCTTAGTAGTCTGCCCAAACACAATTTTTTGCGGGGTTGGACCATAAATTGTTAACTACTACAGATGAGATCTAGCATTTTTCTGTATGAATATAAAACAACAACCATATAAATAATTTAACTATATACATATATATATATATATATATATATATATATATATATATATAATCAAAAAATAATTGTGCATAAGAAACTTTATCATAGTAATAATGTCTACTTTAGGTATGTAACAGTGGTGGGTTTTCTATTGTTCTGGAAAGAAAGCAGAGGACGTAATAGATGCTTATTTCTGTAGCCTACAAAATTGTCGTGCACAGGAAAATATTATACTGTACATTTATGTACTGTGTATCAAGCATACTGAAAAATCCAAAGCACATGACACCACCTGGTTCTCCTTTTTTTGTGAATGACACCTGAATTTAGCCCAAAAAATCAAAATGTTTTGTTTGAATTCATTTTGATGTTCTGAGATTTTCTTTTTTTCATTTCATGGGAAACGATTCAGCAAAATTGGCATGATTTTCTGAAATGTTCTGGTTAACTTGAATCTTTTTTTCTTTTGGCAAAAAAAGTAATGGGTAAAAAAATTGATCTGGCTCTGCTTGACACACAACTTGATCTTCTAGTTCTTCAGAGCAAAGATCTCCCACTGACTTCAATTGAAGTTATATTAGCATAAGTATGGCAGGATGTAGTGTATTCAGGAACCATTTCACCCATCACTGAAGTGCTGCCAACTCTGGGATGGAATTTGGCAGCTGTGTAAGAGTGCATAATAAATGAGTTTAGGCTAGAAAATGAAGAATAATATATTGAATAGAAACTGCATTTTTATGTATTGAGACAAGTGTTTCAGTTATGACATTCTGAATCTAACTTTTTTAAAGCACTGATAATCACTTTTAAGGAGGAAATGGATGTCAGCTATCTCATACCTGCCAATGAGTCAATCCTTTTCTAAATATTGTAACTAATTATCAGTATAACAATTATGCTTCAAGCACAGCTCATACAGTACAGATCACAGAATTTATAAAAGTTGAATTAATTTCTTTTTTAAAAATAGTTTTTCATTCCTTGTTTTTTCCTATATGTGGTAAATTCCACTCTTAACAAAGCTTGTGCTTTTTATTCTTTTTTAAAGTCTGTGGCAAGAAATCTATTTTAATTTTGAAAGGTTGCAATGATAATGACATCTCTGGGGATGCTTTGTCCAAGAAAATCTACTTGTCATTCTTTCCCCCCACAAAGTCTAATGACAGAGTAGTGAATTTTTTATTAATGTTTTAGACCATTTTTGTCTTTAAGCTTTAACACAACATGTCTTTGTCTCTAGAGCATTTGTCTAAGAAATGGGAAGACACAAGAAAACAGCCTGTCCGGTATTTATTTATTTGTTTTGTCAGGAGAAAGCTAATTTCTCTTGTTCCTGGACTATAGTTGCAGTAGGATCATGCAATCAGTTGGGATTTTCACAGGACCCTAAGGGAGTTAGGTATCCAATTCCCACAGACTTTAATGAGAGTCCAGAGTCTAATTCCCTTAGGCACCTTTGCAAATCCCAGCCTGTTGGCTATGCAAGACATTAATGGATTTATTTTCTTGGGACAACTAAGCAAGTACGGCAAAATACCGGAAACCATAGGATTATATCAATTGCAGTTTCTGGTTGGAAAATTTAAAGGTGGCTATAGAAAGAAAATGGCAAATTTAGCAGACTGCCAAAAAATTGTTAAAGCTACTATTTGTTATTCTTTTCTTTATGGAAAAACGCACAAAAGGTGGGATCCTGTTTCTCCTGAGTTCCTGAGGATTTTTCTCATAGATCCATAGATTTTTCTCATGGATCCATAGATCCATAGCTTGACCTCCTGTATATCCCAAGCTATAGAATTTCATCCAGTTACCTGGTATTAGGCCCAATAATTTGTATTTGACTAAAGAATATATTCCAAAAATGCATCTAGTCTTGATTTAAAGACTTCAAGAGATGGAGAATCTAACACTTCCCTTGACAGTTTATTCCAGTGGTTATCCCTCACTGTTAAAAATTTGTACTTACTTTCTCATTTGAATTTGTCTAGCTTTTACATCCACACATTGGTTCTTGTTATACCTTTCTCTGCTCGATTAAAGAGCCCTTTGGTACCTGCTATTTTCTCCTTGTGAAGGTACTCATACATTGTAATCAAATCACCTCTTACATTTTTACTTCTCTCCTTCCTATTTCTGCTTCACTCCCTCAAAGGCAGGCAATCTCTAGCTACCCTGTTTACTTCCCTGAGAGGAGCCATTTTTGTAGACAAGCCTGACAGGCTTTCACACAATGGCTACTGTACACAGAGTACAAAATGTCAAGGCTTGTATGAGAAAATTCTAGTTTAGGAACACTACAATCAAAGAGTCTGCAGCATAAAAGTGGAATGTTTCATGTGATGTGATGTTCTAGCTGATCATAAAAAAAAAAGCTGCATGTGGCCGTCATCTAGAAGCCTTGTCACATCTTGTAAAGTAGAAAGCTTGATTCTTCTGCAGCCTACTCAGTGGAAAAAAAATGGGTTACTGAGACAGTTATTTGGCACAAACACAATGGAACAAGAAAAATGCCCCTTTTAAATTTGACTGAAGAATTTGACTTTGGTCTTGTGCCACCCACTGCTCTGAATAATCCAGTTCTGCCTTCCTACCTGAAAACAAATCTAATATCTACTTTCCTACAGTAAAAATTCCAGAATCTTTAAGTTGATTTCATTGAAATGCATTGTGTTTTGAGCAAGTAATAGACAGGTTATCCCTTGAGTCTTGGAATTATTCAAAGTAAAATGCTAACATGCTAAAAAGTGAGGCAAGGACTGTCAAAGCTGGACAAGAATATGACTGTGGAGTTTTGTGCCTCAGTGGACACACAAAGGGAATTTATGTACCCACAGAACTTTCAACAAGGTGACTGATATGACTGTATAACTGATGTGTGCTTTGGAAAGAGGTTGCATATTTTGGGGAGCCTTAAGTATGAGACCATGGATTTAGGTTCCCTGTAAGGATTGTCAAACTGTGGCTACTATTCTGGAAACTGCTTCATATGGGTAGACTCCTGCAGTTGCACACAGACCTATCAACTTCACTGGCTGCCTAGTGGATACATAGTGTGATGTTCTGGGTCTTGAACCCGGGCTTAGGATTCTCCAAACAGCTGCTACATCCTGGCCTACACCCAGCATCTACTGAAATCCAGTAGAAGCAGAGGAGCAAGTAGGACCATAGCCTCAGCTAAGATGCCACTCATGGGACCCTTGATTGAAGGATCACCCAGCTCCACCAATTGGCCCAAGTACACTATTTAAGCCAGAAAGAGGCACAGGAACTTTGTCTGAGCAACAGGGTGGTTTCTGTTGTGGCTTCACCCATCCCTGTTCCTGATTCCTTTTAGGCTCCTGTTCCCGCTGTTCTCCTGGTCTGTGCTTGATCCTTGCCTCTCCTCAGGTTCCTGCCCTTACACCTCACCTCCAATCATCAGTGACCAGCCCTGGCTCCAACCCTGGCCTCCAACTTCTGACTCTGGCTTGTCCCTTTGCTCTGGCATTTGGTATCTGACACTCAGCATTGATTCCTGGTTCTGACTCTGGCTTGATGCCTGGCTCTGGTGCTGACCCCTAGCTTTGTTCCCCAGCCTGGATGCTTGCTCTGCCCACTAGACCTGACTCCTACTGACTACTAGGCCAGACTGCCTCCATCCTGGTCCATAACACAGAGTCCCATCTGCACAGATCAGCTTGTGGTTTAGGGGCCTTTGTGTATGCAAGAGCATATCAGTAGCTAAGTGCCGGGATTTTAAGTCCCCCAAGGGCACACAAAGGCATGTCTAAGTCATTAGATATTGAACCATATTGCTCCTTGGTGTCAGGCAAAGTCTGCTGGTGATGAAGAACAAAAATGAAAACTCTTACTGGTGAATAAAAGAGGGTTAAATCCAAGGAAACAAAATGTGTGTGTGATACTTAGCTACTCAGGGTGTACAGTTTCTTCCCACCAGCACAAGTGATTACATAACACACTAATTATTTGCCTTCTAGTTGGAGCTCAATATGACAGTGCATCATTACCAACTACTATCACATCAGAATTCTCAGCTTTACCTCAGCCACTTGACCAGAATCTCTTAGCACAGCTGTAGGGGGTCCAGAACTTCTAATAATACTTTGATAAGAACATAAGAACATAAGGCCTCTGTGTTTCCCTCTCAGGCATGGAATTGTTTCACAGACAAAGTCTTTCAGTCTTTTAAAAACTTGTCTTTCACTCAATACACTAGTGTCTTTTTTGCTATTTTTGGGTTTTATAAGGTCTAGAAGCAATTGCAAACATGCTGGTTTCATTGATAGCCACACCCTGGCTTGTATCTTTTCAGTCTTGCTATCTGAAACCACTTCTCCCCGCTTTCTCTACTTCTGTCTCTTCTCACTTTGGATTTTCTTCTTTGCCTTGTTCACTGCTGGTTTTAAGGAATCTCAAATTTTGACAGTTACTTGTACCTTAGCTTTCTCTCTGTGAAGTTATATGCAGACTTCAGTTCATGTTTCTCCAACTAACTAGCAATTTGTTTTTCTTTATGGTCTTTACACAGTGATGCAAAAAAACAAAATACTGATTGTTTTAGTTTTTTGTTATTGTTCCGCTTAAAATGTCAAAATGCTGACCACCTTGAAGCTCCCATTTACCTCTGTGGAAGCTAAGGGATTCTCAGCACTCTTGCAAATCAATTACTGATTAAGCAACCTATCTTAGCTCCCATTTTTTAAAATCTTAAAATCATAGATATAGAGGGCTGGAAGGGACCTCAAGAAATCATAAAGTCCAGCTCCCTGCCCTGGACTTTGTGTTGGAAGTATGCTTTGCTGAGCATTGTGCACAGACATTAAGACAGCCCATACCCTTGAGATATTACAATCAAGTTAACAGACAAATAAGGCAAGACACTCTTGATAAAACCATACTTAACATGAACAGAAAAACTAAAATAAAAATGTTTTCCTGTCTAGCCAATTTGCTAGCAGAAAATGTAAAGGGATACAGTTTGTTTTTGGGAACCAAATTCTGCTCAAAGAAAAGGAGGACTTGTGGTACCTTAGAGACTAACAAATTTATTTGAGCATGAGCTACAGCTCACTTCATCGGATGCATCCCAAGAGTTGCCCTTTTATGCTATCATATCTCCTTTCCCTCATGTTATTATACTCATGGGATACAGTAAGTGGAAATTCACTAGAATCCTTCATTATACCCTTTCCTCTGACTGTCGCATCTCTTGTTCCAGAAGAAAGGAAACTATTCTGTTTGTTCATCTGTGTTAAATAAGGCATGGCCAATATTTTTTCCACTATTCAACATCTTTAGCTCCTATATAATATGAACTATGCAGTACATATTTTCCATAGAGTCCATTCTAAATTGTTTATAGAACATGCACACTATAATGTCTCTACTAAGATTAATTAAAAAATGAAAACATGCAAAAGTGAATTATCCTACACCTTAACATTTATTTTGTCTACAAATAGAATCTTGCTGAATTTTAAAGCTGAAAAACTTGTGAGAGCACTCAACTTGGACATACTTATGGGATTCAGAATTATGGCAGTGGCAGCTGTGAAATAAAACTAGAGTGATTCATCTTTCAGTCAGCTCTAAAATGGCATGTCTGAGGAACACCATCTAGTGGGTAACTGTAGTAGAAGCAAATGTGTACTTTGCAAGCAAGTTCTGCTCTTTACTATGTAAGGACCACCCACTCCCACAATTTTTTGTAGCGTCAAGTGTCAATTTTATCCAATGTCGTTCAGATTGAAGGTTAAAAGTTTTATTTTGAAACTGATCCTTCAAGAATGTAGATGTCTTTACAAATTATCCCTGACTACCAAGGAACATGGGCTCAAACCTCCCTTTGAACACAAGTACCATAATGTATCAATATGACTCATCTGGACATGCCTAGAAATAATATATATGTCAGTACACTAACGAGAGTCTGTGAAGTTGAGCAGCAAATTAACTTGAAAATAGAGAAACTGAGAATTTTGAAGCCTGAACCATCTGAATTTCTATCTGTTATATATTTCAAAAGTGCATAGTATTGTGGTATTTAAATACAAAAAGTTGTGTCAAATGTTCTTTTCTTGTTCAGACAGAGCCTGGGTTTGCTAATTTTCAGAACAGATTGTAATACTAATTGTTTCCAGCAGGGGGAAGTATCAGAGTTTTAGATTAATAGATTATACACAGTTCTTTTTTGTGGAGGTCCTTAATATTTGGAAGATGATATTACGTATGATATCGGCAGTATTGGTAATTTTGCTTTGAAAAACTTATTTGTAATTTTTACCTTTTGTATGAGCATCCAGATGCTCTAAAAAGTTAAAGGAATAGATACATCTGTGTATAGTTATAGCTGACTGCATCAAAAAGAAAAGTTACTGATCATTGTATTCTCATCCTAAAAATTCTCATAAACTAGGCCTTTTTTTTTTGTCTCCAACAAAGTAATTTTTATAGGCTTGGTAATTTTTATAGACATGGACTCTTTTACCTCATAAATGTAAAATAAAGCACTGTATTATTGATAGGAAAGATTATGGGCACCCTATTTCTAACAAGCTATAATGAACTTGTGACATTCTCGCATGCTTGCTTACAGGGTAGCCTGGCTATAAATTGGCAAGAGCATACAATCTTGTAGTACATGGTAGAGCATAGAACCAAATGGAGTTTTCTAAAATATATAGCCCAAAATCTAAACCTCAGTAATCTAACTACAAACTCAATATCTTAGAAATCTTAATATAAAGAGAAAACATCATTTACAGGAGCTGCCTCAAACATGTAGACCAGCTTTTTACTTTAATATAATTCAGTTAAGTAGAATTTAAACACCTCTAAAGAAAACAATTTTGACAAAAAACATAACTATATAAGCTTTACATATGAGCATTCAATCTTAGGGTTAAATGCCTGTTGGACTGAAAGCTGCCTATTGATAGGGCTATCAACTCTTAATTAGATACTATTGCACAAAAAGATAACACATTTTTTTCATTTGTTTAGCAGTTTCTCAGCAGATTCTGAGTCCCAAAAAATTCTGAGTCCTGAGTCCCAGGAAATTAAGGTAATTGCCAAGGGAAAAGTTAAGTTTTGCAAAATATTGATTTGAAGACTGCTTTATGGTTGAGGGGGGGAACTGCCTTTGTTGGACAGAAGTATGCCTTGTTGCTTTTATTTCTAAGGCTCACAACATTAATATTGAGGATTGTAGCTTGATTTTTCTAGTAATTCTAGCCTAGTATTTTAAAATGTATTGTCATTCATGAGCACAACAGGAAACATTTCAGAGTGCATTACTTCGCCTTTACAAAGCTTAACATCTTTTGTACATTTATCTGTGATTTCATAATATCTATACTTTGCTCTAATATATTTATTAGCTGGTATTGCAGCAATTTACCTATCAAGGGAAGCTACAGTTATTTTTGGGTACATCTATACGACATGCTTGGGGAGTATTTCCCAGCTCAAAGAGATATACCTGTGCTAGCTCTCATCGAGCTAGTATACTAAAAACAGCACAGCCCACTGCAGTATGAGCAGTCAGTATGCACGTAGGGTCTCAGACAGATATGCACGTGGGGTGGTTAGTTATGTTAGTTCATATTGAACTGCTCCAAACTCTTCCGCATGTGACTAGGAGAACCAGGCAGAGGAAAAGACAGGCCAGTGAAGGAGAAACAGAGCTCAGGACAGGTTTGTGGAGTTGGAAAATGAAGAAGGGGCATCGCAGGTGGCCACTGAAGGTGAGAGGGCAAGGAAGAAGAGAAGAGTAGCTAGTCCTATAGGAAGAGGGCAAGAGTCAATGGAGATTACAACACCAAATATGAGCCCCAGGAGGATACAGGATGGGTTGCAGAGGATCGCAAGGGACAATAGGAATTGAGAGGACTTGCAGCCAGATGGAACAGGGGATAGACTGGAGAAACGCACCATCACCAGGAAAAGGCAGGTCTATGTGATTGGGGACTCATTACTGAGAACAGAATAGACTGAGAAGAATAGACAGGCCTGTAACCAGAGCCAAACCAGAGAACAGAAGGGTGTGCTGTCTGCCAGGTGCTAAGATATGAGATGTGGACCTGAGGCTGAAGAGGATCCTAATGGGAGCAGAAAAGAATCCATTGATTATCCTTCACGTGGGAACAAATGATACGGCCAGATTCTCGCTGGAACATATCAAGGGAGACTATGCCAGGCTGGGGAAGATTCTTAAGGAAATCGAGGCTCAGGTGATCTTCAGTGGGATCCTAGAGAAGGGCAACAAAGGTGTGACAAGATTATGATGCTCAACAGATGGCTCAAGCAGTGGTACTATAAGGAGGGCTTTGGGATGTATGGCCACTGGGAAGCATTCAGAAGAGACGACTGTTCTCTCGGGATGGACTTCACCTGAGTAAGGAGGGAAACAGACTTCTAGGATGGAGGCTGGCACAACTGATCAAGTGAGCTTTAAACTAGGAATACGCGGGAGATGGCTGGGAGATGTCCAGGTGATCTTCATGCCAGATTTTCTCTTTGAGATGGAAGAAAACGAAGTAAGAAAGGATACAGTTGTGGGTAGGAGAATGGACATAAGGCGGAAGGGCAGTGTATATACCAATCTAATAGGTAATATTGGCGGTAGAATGTCTGTGCCCAATCGGGTAAAGAATGTGAGTGAAGCCAAACAGCAAAAATTAAGATGTTTGTACACTAATGTGAGAAACCTAGGTAACAAAATGGAAGAACTAGAGCTACTGGTGCAAGAAGTGAAACTAGATATTATAGGGATAACAGAAACATGGTGGAATAGTAGTCATGACTGGACTACAGGTATTGAAGGGTATGTGCTGTTTAGGAAAGACAGAAATAAAGGTAAAGGTGGTGGAGTAGCATTGAATATCAATGATGAGGTAGACTGTAAAGAAATAAGAAGTGATGAAATGGACAAGACAGAGTCTGTCTGGGCAAAAATCACATTGGCGAAGAAAGCTACTAGAGCCTCCCCTGGGATAGTGCTTGGGGTGTGCTATAGACCGCCGGGATCCGATTTGGATATGGATAGAGACCTCTTTAAAGTTTTTAAAGAAGTAAATACTAAGGGGCATTGTGTGATCATGGGAGATTTTAACTTCCCAGATATAGACTGGAGGACAAGTGCTAGTAATAATAATAGGGCTCAGATTTTCCTGAATATGATAGCTGATGGATTCCTTCACCAAGTAGTTGCTGAACCGACAAGAGGGGATGCCATTTTAGATTTGGTTTTGGTGAGTAGTGAGGACCTCATAGAAGAAATGGTTGTAGGGGACAACCTTGGTTCAAGTGATCATGAGTTAATTCAGTTCAAACTAAATGGAAGGATAAATAAAAATAGATCTGTGAATAGAGTTTTTGATTTCAAAAAGCCTAAGTTTAAAAAATTAAGAAAATTAGTTAGGGAAGTGGATTGGATGGAAAAACTTGTGGATCTAAAGGTGGAGGAGGCCTGGAATTACTTCAAGTCAGAGCTGCAGAAGCTAACTGAAGCCTGCATCCCAAAAAAGGGGAAAAAAATTATAAGCAGGAGTTGTAGACCAAGCTGGATGAGCAAGCATCTCAGAGAGGTGATTAAGAAAAAGCAGAAAGCCTACAAGGTGTGGAAGATGGGAGGGATTAGCAAGGAAAGCTACGTTACTGAGGTCAGAACATGTAGGGAGAAAGGCCAAGTGAGAAAGTGAGAAAGGCCAAAAGCCACGTAGAGTTGGACCTTGCAAAGGGAACTAAAACCAATAGTAAAAGGTTCTATAGCCATATAAATAAGAAGAAAACAAAGAAAGAAGAAGTAGGACCTCTTAACACTGAGGATGGAGTGGAGGGCAAGGATAATCTAGGCATGGCCCAATATCTAAACAAATACTTTGCCTCAGTCTTTAATGAGGCTAATGAGGAGCTTAGGGACAATGGTAGGAAGACAAATGGGAATGAGGCTATGGAGGTAGATATTACCATATCTGAGGTAGAAGCGAAACTCGAACAGCTTAATGGGACTAAATCAGGGGGCCAGGGGGCCAGTCTTCATCCAAGAATATTAAAGGAACTGTCACATGAAATTGCAAGCCCATTAACAAGAATTTTTAATCAATCTGTAAACTCAGGGGTTGTACTGTATGACTGGAGAATTGCTAACATAGTTCCTATTTTTAAGAAAGGGAAAAAAAGCGATCTGGGTAACTACAGGCCTGTTAGTTTGACATCTGTAGTATGCAAGGTCTTGGAAAAAATTTTGAAGGAGAAAATAGTTAAGGACATTGAGGTCGATGGTAATTGGGACAAAATACAACATGGCTTTACAAAAGGTAGATTGTGTCAAACCAACCTGACCTCCTTCTTTGAGAAGGAAACAGATTTTTTAGACAAAGGGAATGCAGTGGATCTAATTTACCTCGATTTCAGTAAGGCATTTGATACGGTTCCACATGGAGAATTATTAGCTAAATTGGAAAAGATGGGGATCAATATGAAAATTGAAAGGTGGATAAGGAACTGGTTAAAGGGGAGACTACAGGGGGTGACTCTGAAAGGTGAACTGTCAGGCTGGAAGGAGGTTACTAGTAGAGTCCTCAGGGATCAGTTTGGGGACCAAGCTTATTTAATCTTTTTATTACTGACCTTGGCACAAAAAGCGGGAATGTGCTAATAAAGTTTGCAGATGACACAAAGCTGGAGGTATTGCCAATTCAGAGAAGGACCGGGATATCATACAGGAAGACCTTGTAAACTGGAGTAATAGTAATAGGATGAAATGTAATAGTGAGAAGTGTAAGGTCATGCACTTAGGGATTAATAACAAGAATTTTAGTTATAAGTTGGGGACACATCACTTGGAAGTAATAGAGGAGGAGAAGGACCTTGGAGTATTGGTTGATCACAGGATGACTATGAGCCACCAATGTGATATGACCATGAAAAAAGCTAATGCGGTCTTGGGATGCATCAGGCGAGGTATTTCCAGTAGAGATAAGGAGGTGTTAGTACCGTTATACAACGCACTGGTGAGACCTCATCTGGAATACTGTGTGCAGTTCTGGTGTCCCATGTTTAAGAAGGATGAATTCAAACTGGAACAGGTACAGAGAAGGGCTACTAGGATGATCCGAGGAATGGAAAATCTGTCTTATGAAAGGAGACTCAAAGAGCTTGGCTTGTTTAGCCTAACCAAAAGAAGGCTGAGAGGAGATACGATTGCTCTCTATAAATATATCAGAGGAATAAATACCAGGGAGGCAGGGCCGGATTAAGAGGCCCTAAGCACTGAAAGCACTTTAGAGGCCCTAAGCACTGAAAATTTTATGGTGCCCCCCCCATATGTAATTCAAAATAAAAACAATACTATACCGTAAAATAATATTTTATTTTTCGAAATGACACAAAATTTACATGTATGCTGAAATTAAAATAGCTTCTTTCTAGATTTTCTGATTGCAAAATTCTGGATAAGTTCATCGAAGCCGACCTGACAATGCAAGTCTGCTTCCATACACCATAAGGAAAGTGAATCAAGCCTGTCCAGACACATTGTTGTCTCTGAGGGTTTTTTATTCTTTTCAGCTGAGAAAAAGAGTGTTCTGTGGAGCAGTTAGTAATAATCAGTGTTGGAAAAATACGTAGTGCGATCTCTACATTTAGAAATACACAGTGTATTCCATCTTTCAATATTGTGTCATGAAAATTAGTGTGACTGAATTTCATTTTTCCTGTTTCATTAAACTTTGCACTCATATAACAGTGAAACTGCCGTACTTCTCCACAGAGAAGTTGTTCAAGTTGTTCAAGTCAACAGGGTATGAGTCAACTAGCTTTTGGGAACCTTGTGAATATTGTTCATCAGATAAGTACATATCGTTTAGAAAAGAAAATCTACTTGATACTTTTTTGTACACTTCACCTCTCCTCTTCATATGAGCTTCAACTGTATCAATTATAGCATAGTAAGTAGATATGTGAAATTTGTCTCTAGGATTCAATGCTGTTTCTGTTGCACTACTATCATTTGCTTGTTTTTTCCTGATTCGCGTGCGGGACTGAGCTTCTTTGTAATTAGTATCAAGCAAGATATCTTTTGATATGTCTTCAAATCTTTCGAAATCATTCTTCAAAGTGTGTATGTGGTCTGCGAATGATTGACAGAGGTCTGCACATGTTTTCAAATCCAGTTCTTTTTCTTGGAGAGCTTGATTTGTGTGGTAAAAGTGTTGTAAAATTTCATTCCACATGGTCAGCATGAATACAAACTCTAGTTCTTGCATCTTGTTTGCAATGTTTTCTGCCTCTCCTATAGTTTCTCCCTTTTGTGATTGGTCTTCAGCTATACTTTCTAATGCATCCACAACCTTTGAGTAGGACTCCAGAATTGCACTTGTTGCCACTTTATATGCCTCCCAGTGAGTATTAGAAAGAGATTTCAACACATGATCATTGCCCAAATATGTTTTAAGAACTACCCATCGGTGTGTTGAGGCAGAGAAAAATGTATAAAGTAACTGGACTGTTGAGAAAAAACGTACTGCCACTGAACAAGAATCAACAGCACGGTGGCCAACAAGATTGAGAGAGTGTGCAGCACATGGTATGAATATGGCATATTTGTTCTATTCTAAAAGCTTCTTCTGTATTCCTTGATAACGCCCTGACATGTTGGCAGCATTGTCATAAAATTGACCTCGGCACTTTGAGAAATCTATTTTGCAAACTTGGCACAGATAATGCTGTACTTGATTTGTGATTTCTTCACCACTGTAGCTTTTCAAATTGAGGAATGTTATAAATCGTTCAACTTGTTTTCCATCTGTGGGAAACATATTTTAGTACAATACTCAGTTGATCAATATGTGAAAGATTAGGTGTACAGAGAATTGTTTCCTGGGTGTCTAGCTGGTGAGTCTTGCCTACATTCTCAGGGTTTAGCTGATCACCATATTTGGGATCGGGAAGGAATTTTTCCCCAGGGAAGATTGGCTGAGGCCCTGGGGGTTTTTCGCCTTTGCCTGCAGCGTGGGGCACGGATCACTTGCTGGAGGATTCTCTGCACCTTGAAGTCTTTAAACCACGATTTGAGGACTTCAATAGCTCAGACATAAGTTAGGGGTTTGTTACAGGAGTGCGTGGGTGAGATTCTGTGGCCTGCGTTGTGCAGGAGGTCAGACTAGACTATCATAATAGTCCCTTCTGACCTTAAAGTCTATGATCTATGATTCAAAGACTTTGAGGCATGTTTATTTGTACCTTTTCTGGTGATCAACATTTCTTCTCCCCATCTTTACCTTCCAGCACTGAGGTGGTTCGTGCTGGTTCTGAGCTTGAGAAGAAACCTTTTCTTTTTAATTTGGAAGGTGTAACTTCCCACCTTATATCTGACAGCTTTTACTCCTAATTAAACATTCCCATTCTTTCAGCAGAATCTCCTATCCCCTCAGACAATTTATGGCCACAAGTAGCAAAAAAAATGTGTGGTCTTAATTTGTATTTATCTTCAATAGGTAAAGACAGTGTACCACATGCTGTGGACCTGCAAAATTTTTGCCCCTTTTGATGGCTTCCTATTTCTTATGGCAAGGACAAACATGTCTTAAACTGTTGGATTCACTCCTTTGTGATTCACTTTGTCATCTGCCATTGTCCGCCATAGGATTGCCAGGACTCAAAGTGAGCAGTATTTTCCTATAACACAGTGGCTCTCAACCTTTCCAGACTACTGTATCCCTTTCAGGAGTCTGATCTGTCTTGCGTACCCCAAGTTTCACCTCATTTAAAAACTACTTGCTTACAAATCAGACATAAAGATACAAAAGTGTCACAGCACACTATTACTGAAAAATTGCTTACTTTCTCATTTTTACCATATAAATATTAAAATAAATCAACTGGAATAGAAATATTGTATTTTGTATACATTTGTATTGTAATTGTATACATTTCAGTGTATAGTATATGGAGCAGTATAAACATGTTGTTGTCTGTATGAAATTTTAGTTTGTACTGACTTCGCTAGTGCTTTTTACGTAGCCTGTTGTAAAACTAGGCAAATATCTAGATGAGTTGATGTACCCTTTAGAAGATTTCTGTGTGCCCCCAGGGGTATGAGTACCCCTGATTGAGAACCACTGCTATAACATATTTATAATGGAACACAGGAGAGACTTCCTACAGAAGAGATGGCGTATCCTTCTAAAGTCTTTACTATGTAGCCATATTTTCCTGTGGAAAGGGTTAGAACAACAAGTGAGTAGGCACCATGCCATTCTAACAGAAGGCCATGACTCTAAATTTAAGACATTAAGTGTATGATTCAGGTATACACGCTGAAATATGATTTATAGCAAGGACTATACAAAAATCCATCTGTTCTAAGCCTCATATCAATGAAGAAAGGGAATATGCCATTTTTAATTTAGCTCTGAGTTTGATTAAAAACCAAGAATGAAAAAATAACTCTTTTTTTGTCCAAGAAAAGTTGGTCTTTGACCATTTTAAATAAGATGGAGCGCTATGTAGGGTGATGAGTATAATGAGTTTTCCTTTTCCAAATATTTTGTCTTTATGGGAGACCCCAGCGTAGCTCTCAACAACAAGCTTCCTTGATGCTGCTAAGTTTCATATGACTAGCTTTGCAGGGCACATACTTAGGCAGAATTGTCCATGTCTGTTGAAGAGACTCAGGACTAAAATAGCAGGGATGGCAGAGGTCAGGATAGAGCTTCACTGACTGAATTGTGGATGGAATTTTGCAGAGTACTTGACCACAATATGTGGTGACTCTCTCACTTTCATGAGCACCACACGGTACACGCAAATGCTGCAAAAACACTATTGTCTGTCTAGGACTTCAGATTTGAGGCATAACACTTGTGACACATCACAGTTTATAAGTATCTACATGGGGAACAAATATTTTGATAATGGGCTCTTCAATCTAGCAGTCTAAGGTATAACAAGATCCAATGGCTGGAAGTTGAAGCAAGACAAATTCAGACTGGAAATAAGGCATACATTTTTAACAGTGAGGGTAATTAATCCTTGGAACAACTTCTAAGGGTTGTGGTAGATTTGCCATTACTGACAACATTTAAATCAAAATTAGATTTTTTTTTTAAAAATACTATGCTCTAGAAATTATTTTTGGGAAGTTCTATGACCTGTCTTATACAGGAGGACAGAGTAGGTGATAATGGTCCTTTCCGGCCCTGGAACCTATAATGGCATGAGAAATAAACTTTACATATGAGCATTTCACTTGAGAGTTAATTATGCCTGTCAGACTGAAAACTGCCTAAACTCTTAATTAAACAGTGCTACAGAGCATTTTTGCATTGTTTAATAGTTGCACCATGTTCAAGATACACACCAGTTTTCTAAAGTGCCTCTTTTAATACCCATCTAAGTTTCACAACCCATAAGGCAGAAGTGTGAAAATTGTAGAGCAGATATTCCCATGCTAGCTATGGGTGGGATTGCAATTTATATTAAAATAATTAAAGAGAAACAATTACATATCTCATTTGTATCTTTGAGGTACATACAGTTCACGATAGAACAAGTTTTTCAGTCCCAGTGCCAGAATAACCTAGCCAGTGGGGATAATTAATCGGTTTTATGCACTAACACACATTGTCTAACAGCACTCATAATCTATGGTTGATTGCACTCTGAGCATTGCAAAAATGCCAAACAATCTCCTTACTGTTGAACAAGTTCATAATATTTATATTGACAATTGAGTATTGAAGACAAAGTCCCATCAGTCATTCTCCAGAGTTAATAATCTTTCAACGTCCAAAATCAACACAAGCCTGCACAATCCAGACATTCAGATTTTCATCACTTACTTCTTTAAAAATTCCCATTTTATATGTTGTGCCTCTTTCACCTAAATGTGAAAATATGTTCCTAAAATATAGCCTCGCTTCCAGTTTGTCTTCTGTTTTGTATATTACTTTACTACATACTTCTTCCATAACAAAACATCTGCTTTTTCAAAAATGAGATGCAAAGCAAATTGCCTTTTTTGTTTTTGAGGTGGAGAAAATATCACCATGTTCTATTATAAAATAATGTTCTTCACTTTATCGCAGAATTCAGGATTAGAGAATCATGGAAACGTTAGAATTAATGCTGAAATGGCATTTTCCTTCTACATACTGATTTTCAGTCACTGATAACTTTTTCAAAAAATTACTTTTGGGGCGCCAATTTCTTAGGATACATCACAACCTAAAAGCTTTTTTTAAAAAAAAAATCACAGAAGGCAGTGTTGTTTGAGCTTTGGACTGGGAGTCAGGATACTTTAGGGTTGTTTTTTTTTCTTCTGGCTTTGCCATTGATCTGTTGTGTGATCTTGGACAAATTACTTCAGCTTTCTGGGCTTTGATTTCTCCATCTATACAATGAGGATTAGGATACCTTTCTCTGTAAAATACTTTGAGATCTGTTGATGAAACTCTGTCTATATAATAAGAGCTAAGTAAAAGTCTTCTTTTGGGTCAGAAAAAAAATCCTCCATTTTTGAATTGATCCTATCCTAGTATCCTATGATTATGTTTGAGGCCCTCTCTATTAACAACCTTTTGTTTTACAGGAGAGAGAAAGCATTAGTGGAACAGCAGGAAGAGCAGATGAGGAGACGGCAGAGCAGGGAAGGCATTAGTGAAAAACACAATGTTGCTATAATAAAGGATTAAATCCTGAACCCGTTGAAGTCAATGGAAGTTTTTCCACTGACTTTATTAGGCTCAGGATTTCACCTAACCTCTTTTCCCCAGAGAACCACACTAAAGGGAAAGTACTCTTTATGGGGCAAAAAATGTCATTGAAGGAAGGTGCTGCTTTCTCTTCATTTACCTGCAGCTGAATTTTTGTGCTGGAGTTATAAAGCCAGAAGCACTATTTCCTCTTTTCAATTACTTTTTAAAACTTCCCTTATCCATGTTCTGTTCCTTTCTCTTTCTCCTAACACAAAATGGTATGGTCCCTAAAACTGATGATGTTTGAATGCAGCTACCCATTTGAGGTTCAAGGAGTTCATTCCGGGCCTACATAGTAAAGACCAACTGTTCAGCACAGAAGGCCATCAGAGCACTGAAAGTAGAATGGTCTAGTTGCGCTGTTGTCTGGAAGGTAGGCTGCAGGCATATTTGTCTTCACCCACTGTTCCATGAGAACTATGAATTATGATTGCTTTGTTTGTATGGCTGAGCTGTTTTAAAGTGTTGCAAGGCCTTTTTTAAAATTTTAGTTGGCGCTACCTGAGACTGTGTGGAAGATGAATTGGCATTGGGGCAATTTCTGAAGCCATTTTGAAATTCAGTGAGAGCTGTCTTCTAGCTTTGTTGAAGCTGTTTTTAAAAGATTTATGGGATTTATCTGAGCCTTGTGCACAGTATTGAAGAAGGCAGTGAAAATTCTTTAATTTTTATGAGGCTATTCTATGCTGGACTTGCTTTTGTCACTTGACATTTAATAGAAGAAGCAAAGAAAAACAGTTCCAATAAAGATTAGGAGTCAGGTTTTGTGGAAGGAAAGATTGCTTGCTTCTTTTCCTTCACGGTGATTTTTGCTGGGAAAATCTGTTACCTCACTAGCATCACTTTAAATAAAATCTCCACTCTTGCTAATGCTGTCTCATGTCCACCAGTGGTAGCAATGACTTGCTGGCCGTTGCTGGTGTTTTTAACATTGTGCCCTTTAGACCTAATCAGAGAGAGTTTGGATGGCCTGGTGTTATATATTTGTAGATGCAAACAACCCATCTCCACTGAGATTCTCAGGACATTTCTACACTACAGACTTTGGTGGACACAAGTTATGCTGGTGTACAGTCACCAAAGTTAGTATGTTGCTTGTCTGCATGCATAATTAGCTGCTTGCATTGGTGCTGTGCACACTCAACAGGAGTGCTCGTGTTAATGTGAAGTGTGATGTATACCACTGTGCCCTGCACCACTGTCTGGCACAATGCCTCAGGAAATTTTCACAGTGTGTTGTGGGGTAGAAATGTCTCATGGAGGAATCTCTGGCATCTAGAGTCAAGCTCCCAACATGAAACTTTCTCCATCCCATAATGCCACCCATATCCCATCATTTTCTTGCCTTTTTAAAAAATCCTCCAAAAAAATCCAACTATTTGCTGGCACCAATTGAGCTGAAATGATGTTAGCAAGAGAGGGAAATTTTGTAGAAAAATGTTCCAGTGTAGTCTGAGCCCTAGTGGCTCAGCACAGTTGAGTTTCTGGGGATTTTGTAATTTTTTCTGGCATCTCTCAAGAGTAGTAGATAGGGTAGCTCTGACATGTCCAGCTACTGGAAGAACATTTGTCCAGTGAAGAGACCAAACAAGCAGGATCCTGCAATAATGCCTATACTACAAACTATCATCAGTATACTGTATATACTCCACCCTATGTTCAGTAATTGTCTGATCAAGAGGCTTCAGTGTTTACTACTAAGAAGCTAGTATCTGCCAACAGTTACCTCACAACGGTATTTGAGATTACCAGATTTTTTTTCTTACATTCAAAACAGGAGATAGCTGTGTAATGGATGAGAGAACAAAAATGTTAATGGCGTTTACTGTGCATTCACTGAATAATGGAGGTAGAATAAGTCTGAGACAACACTACTCCCTTTATAAATTGGCTTGTAGATTTTATGGAACACTTTCCCTAGTTCTTTTTTAACAAATACCTGTACAAATGACCAAATTAGGCTTTTGTTAATTTTAATACTGAAGAAAAAAAGATATAGGGCCAGATTTTCAAAGGAATTTAGGAGCCAAATGATGCAGATAGGTGCCTAGTGGAGCATCACAGTTCCCAATATATCTTCTGAACACTACTATATGTTCTTCTATTCTAAATTATTCAACCTATTTCAAAAAAATACAATTGCATTGTGAAATAAGTAGGTGGTCTTGATATAACTTTTTAAATATAAATATGCAGGTAGATCAGGGAGCATATCAACAACAATGTAAGTATAAAAAACATTTATAGGAGAAAAAAGTACCTAATGAAAAGCCTTTCTCATGTAGATTTCTTTTCCTTATTTATTAATTACATGAGAACTTCTGTTATTACCACTATTAATTATTTGTATTACAATAGGGTCTAGCTGTAGAGGCCCTAAATGAGATCAGACATTTTGCTAGGTACTGTACAAATGCAACATAACAGATAGCTCTTCAGGGCAGAGATTTACAGTTTAACTAGACAAGACAGACAAGTGTTGGGTGGGGAAACAGAGAGATGGAAATAAAATGACATGCTTAAGGTCACACAGCAAATCAGTTGCAGAGTTGGAAATAGAATCCAGGGCTCCTGACTCCCAGTCCAGTGCTCTGCCCACTCAAATTAATACCAACTTAAAAAAATCAGGACTGTCCAAATAAGGGGTGGTTTTATTTTTTATAGTACAAACAATCTGGTTACTGAAAGTCTGATCCTTCACTTACTGAAGTCAATGGGAGTTTGGCCACTGACTTCAGTGAGAGCAGTATGAGGCATTAGGTTTCATTCACGGTAAACAGAGGTTCAAGTTTAAGGAATGACTCAATTTAGCAGAAGACAGTGTTTCAATGATTAAAAATATCAATCACTAAACATCATGTTTTAAATGTCCTTCATAGCTATTGAGCAAATAATACTTTTCTCATTTCACTTTGCTGAGGTTTAAATTTCAAGGATTGTCTTGTGCCATCAGTTTTTCAATGGGATTCCCATTGAAATCAATGGAGAAGTCTTCTGAAAAAAACTGACTATTATATGACCCTAAACTAGCAATTTTCTGACTGAGAATAGCTAAGCTAACTTTGTGTGTTAGGGCCAGTAATGTGGGCAGTCTGACCTAATGGTCAGAACCCAGAGTAGACTCAGTTGCGGGTCAGGAGTCATTCCAAGGGTCACAGCCAGAGCCAGAGTCAGAGCCAGAAGTCACACCAGGGGGTCAAAACCAGAGCCAGAGTTAGAAGCCACAACAAGAGTCAAAGCAGAGTCAGAGTTGCTCAAACAAGGCCAGGGTGTGACAGGAACAGGAAGATTCATGCTGAGAAGTGTCCAGTTAGCAGTCTGCTGCTAGTCAGCTGATCCTTCTGAATCAGTAGGTATAACCCCTGTTTGTGGGATATCAGCTGCAGTTCCCTCATCTGGCCTTGCAGCATGCTGTAATAGAGGATAGGCTCTTGCTTGGTAACCCTGCAGGCCTGGGTTCAAGAGTTGTGGCACCTGATGCTACCTGCTCCTGTGCCTGGGTCCCAAGGCCAGGCTTTTCAGCGTCATCACTGTGGAAGGCCTGAATTTTTTCAGGGGTATGAACAAGATGAACTGGCTCCCAAGAGCGTTCTTCAGGCCCAAAAACCTTCCCAGACATTCAAATACATGCTCCTCTGTATATCTGGAAATCCAGAATATCCCAAATTATGTACTCTTTGTGGTCCTGTACTTGAATCAGGGTGGATACCAGCTGGGAAATAAATTGGTGACTAAAGGTTTCAGGAAGGGTATATGAAATACCAAATTGATCTTCCAGGACTGAGGGAGCTACAAATTCAAATGCCACCAGATTTATTTGTTGAAGAATGGTGTAAGGGCCTTTGTATTAATAGTCCGATGTATGCATATGTCAGTCAGTCTGTAGATATTCAATGGACAGCCAAACTTTCTGGTGGTGGTATTTGTCAATGTGTCATTTGCAAGCTATTTTGGCAGCTTCCAGGTGTTCCTTTAGGTTAATCCAGTGCTTAATTTGTGCCAGGACTTGCCAGGGCTCAGCCCTGGCACCTCTAGGCTTGGCAGTTCATAGCCCTGGTACCTCTGGGCTTGCCGCATCAGTTATGAAAGTAAAAAAAATTGCTTGAGCCCCAGCACTTACCTGCTTGAGCCCAGCACCTCTTTCATTACAAATTAAGCACCGGGTTAGACCGAGTCTTATGGTTAGTTTATACTAGATCTGAGGCATCAGGAACTGCCATGTATGAGGGACAGAGATATGTATGGAACTGTGAATGATAAAAATCATTGGAGTAGAAAGGATCAAAATAGGTCTGTGTTATTATAAGCGAATTTGGCTAATGGGAGTAACACAACCCAGTTATTTTGGCAGTGGTTCAGATACTGTTCAACTACCTGGTTAAGCCTTTCTGACTGGTCATCCATCTGGGGGTGATGGGAGATACATATGCTAGAATGCACATCCAGAAGGTGAAACACTTCCTTCCAAAACCTGGGAGCCTTGGTCTGTGGTAAAATGATTGGGGAGGCTATGGAGGCAAAAAAACATGAATAATTAGGAGTTGTGTGGCAAGTTCCATAGTCGGGAAGTATATGCATAGTATAAAATGTGCCATTTTGGTGAGTCGATCTATATAGTTAGTATTCTGTTGTATCCTTTAGATTCTGATAGTTCTACTATGAAATCAAGGCTTATATGTGATCAGGGGTGTCAGGAGGCTGAAAGGCTTGCTTCAGGAGGTCTTAGCCTGACTGCAGGTGACATAGAACCTGATGTAGGACCAGACATCGTCCCAGATTTGTGGCCACCAGAATGAGCGGGCTACTGCATGCTAAATCTTGGATTGTCCAGAGAGTCCCGCTCAAGGGGTGTTGTGCTGCATGAGCAGCACCTCAAGTCATGGGGGAATGTCAGGGACATGTAGATGGTCATTAACATAGTCATTAACATTAACATTCATTGGCCCAGGAGTAATGGCTTAGGGTGGTGACAGGGAGGATGAAGGTGGATGATGTTATAAGCTTTACAAAAGGATAGTCAGGGAGGGCTACTTGGAGAAAGAGATAAGGAAGTCAGGTATCACAGATCCACAAATGAAATGGTGTGGTTTCCAATACTGTAGAGAGGAATAGTCTTGATGACCCAGTGGTCCTCTCAAGTCCTGATATCTACAGTATGACGAATCTGTTGGGCTGGCCTGGCAGTCTGATGGCAGTAAAATGTGGAGGATCGAAGTTTTTTCTGAGAGCCACATGCTGTTACCACATGAAAAGCCTGAGCTGCTACTGTAAATCAGGAATAGGGAGGGCCTCTTTCCCCTGTTGTGACAGAATATACCCCTATTCACACTCTACACACTATTGTAATAATGTTTTTATATGGTATAAGAGCTATCACTTAAAAACTCATAATTTGCTGATTAAAAATATCATGGCAAAATGCACATAGCAGCATTATATGTGAAGTTATAAACATAAGCTGAGATCATGACTAAAAGTATGTTTGCCAGATAAGTCTGGGGGGAGAGTGGCTAAACCGTTCCTCAGACACAAAGGGCAAGCTGACACTTCAGCCAGGTGTAAACAAGGCTGATGGACCATTACTGCTAAGTGGCCATTCTTTGTTAGGAAAGCAAGCAGGGACAAAAAATCTATGTCTTAGCAAAGAAACAACACTGAGTTTCCTTCCACACAGACTGCCTGGTGCCTTGCTCCCAACTGGAAATGATTCTCAAAGTGGGAACAGGACTATAAAAAGAAGGGGCAGGCATCTCAAGACACCGCTCTCCCTTTCCCTGCCCATAGCATTCTCTGCACCTGAAAAGACAAAGGAGGCAGCCATTAGACTCTGGGGGAGGGTCCTCCTAACCTAAAGAGTTTGGTCTGTAACACTGCTGAAAGCATGTTGTGAGAAAACTTTGCTTTGAATCTAACATAGTTGTTAGGCACCACTAAGCATTTTACCTTTATTTTTCTTGTAACCATTTCTGACTTTGATGCTTCATTAATTGTACTCACTTAAAAACTCTTTGTAACTAATAAACTTGTTTTACTGTTTTGTCTAATCCAGTGTGTTTAAATTGAAGTGTCTGAATAACTATTTAAAATAATAGGTTTCAGAGTAAGAGCCGTGTTAGTCTGTATTCGCAAAAAGAAAAGGAGTACTTGTGGCACCTTAGAGACTAACCAATTTATTTGAGCATAAGCTTTCGTGAGCTACAGCTCACTTCATCAGATGCATACTGTGGAAACTGCAGAAGACATTATATACACGGAGACCATGAAACAATACCTCCTCCCACCCCACTCTCCTGCTGGTAATAGCCCATCCAAAGTGACCACTCTCTTTACAATGTGTATGATAATCAAGTTGGGCCAGTTCCAGCACAAATCCAGGTTTTCTCACCCCCCACCCCTTTTTCCAAAAACCACACACACAAACTCACTCTCCTGCTGGTAATAGCTTATCCAAAGTGACCACTCTCCTTACAATGTGTATGAAAATCAAGGTGGGCCAGTTCCAGCACAAATCCAGGTTTTCTCACCCCCCACCCCTTTTTCCAAAAACCACACACACAAACTCACTCTCCTGCTGGTAATAGCTTATCCAAAGTGACCACTCTCCTTACAATGTGTATGATAATCAAGGTGGGCCATTTCCAGCATAAATCCAAGTTTAACCAGAACGTCTTGCGGGGGGGGGGGGGGTAGGAAAAAACAAGGGGAAATAGGCTACCTTGCATAATGACTTAGCCACTCCCAGTCTCTATTTAAGCCTAAATTAATAGTATCCAATTTGCAAATGAATTCCAATTCAGCAGTTTCTCGCTGGAGTCTGGATTTGAAGTTTTTTGTTGTAAGATAGCGACCTTCATGTCTGTGATTGCGTGACCAGAGAGATTGAAGTGTTCTCCGACTAGTTTATGAATGCTATAATTCTTGACATCTGATTTGTGTCCATTTATTCTTTTACGTAGAGACTGTCCAGTTTGACCAATGTCTGAGGGGTTGGAGCAAATTCCTCAGCTCTCGTCCCCTAGCGCCCCTACTCTACTTGTACTATATTGATGACATCTTCATCATCTGGACCCATGGAAAAGAAGCCCTTGAGGAATTCCACCATGATTTCAACAATTTCCATCCCACCATCAGCCTCAGCCTGGTCCAGTCCACACAAGAGATCCACTTCCTGGACACTACAGTGCTAATAAACAATGGTCACATAAACACCACCCTATACCGGAAACCTACTGACCTCTATTCCTACCTACATGCCTCCAGCTTTCACCCTAACCACATCACACGATCCATCATCTACAGCCAAGCTCTGCGATACAACCGCATTTGCTCCAACCCCTCAGACAGAGACAAACACCTACAAGATCTCTATCAAGCATTCTTACAACTACAATACCCACCTGCGGAAGTGAAGAAACAGACTGATAGAGCCAGAAGAGTTCCCAGAAGTCACCTACTACAGGACAGGCCTAACAAAGAAAATAACAGAATGCCACTAGCCGTCACCTTCAGCCCCCAACTAAAACCCCTCCAATGCATTATTAAGGATCTACAACCTATCCTGAAGGATGACCCAACACTCTCACAAATCTTGGGAGACAGGCCAGTCCTTGCCTACAGACAGTCCCCCAACCTGAAGCAAATACTCACCAACAACCACATACCACATAACAGAACCACTAACCCAGGAACCTATCCTTGCAACAAAGCCCGTTGCCAACAGTGCCCACGTATCTATTCAGGGGACACCATCATAGGGCCTAATCACATCAGCCACACTATCAGAGGCTCGTTCACCTGCACATCCACCAATGTGATATATGCCATCATGTGCCAGCAATGCCCCTCTGCCATGTACATTGGTCAAACTGGACAGTCTCTACGTAAAAGAATAAATGGACACAAATCAGATGTCAAGAATTATAACATTCATAAACCAGTCGGAGAACACTTCAATCTCTCTGGTCACGCAATTACAGACATGAAGGTCGCTATCTTACAACAAAAAAACTTCAAATCCAGACTCCAGCGAGAAACTGCTGAATTGGAATTCATTTGCAAATTGGATACTATTAATTTAGGCTTAAATAGAGACTGGGAGTGGCTAAGTCATTATGCAAGGTAGTCTATTTCCCCTTGTTTTTTCCTACCCCCCCCCCCCCCCCAGACGTTCTGGCTAAACTTGGATTTATGCTGGAAATGGCCCACCTTGATTATCATACACATTGTAAGGAGAGTGGTAAGTTTGGATGAGCTATTACCAGCAGGAGAGTGAGTTTGTGTGTGTGGTTTTTGGAAAAAGGGGGGCGGGGGGGTGAGAAAACCTGGATTTGTGCTGGAACTGGCCCAACTTGATTATCATACACATTGTAAGGAGAGTGATCACTTTAGATAAGCTATTACCAGCAGGAGAGTGGGGTGGGAGGAGGTATTGTTTCATGGTCTCTGTGTATATGATGTCTTCTGCAGTTTCCACAGTATGCATCTGATGAAGTGAGCTGTAGCTCACGAAAGCTTATGCTCAAATAAATTGGTTAGTCTCTAAGGTGCCACAAGTACTCCTTTTCTTTTATTTAAAATAATAAACTGGCACAGCATTCCCTTAAAGGAAGAATGGACTTAATATATTTGTACTATCTAGGAGAGGGCTGGGCAGTACAGGACATATATTTCTGGGCATTGGGGTCCCCCTGCAGCATAACGAAGGCTGGTATGAGTCAAGGTGTGGCTGACTGGCTGCTGCACACACAGAGATAGCTGGAAGTGACCGACATGCTGGAGGCTGTTTGTGAGCAGTTCAGGTTGGAGGCCACATCAGCAGGACGTTGTAAAGTGCACCCCAGGTTACAGGGCAGGGGTGACACAGCTATTCATTAGTCTGGATTGTGCCCTGCCCGGTATGTCACACACCCATCACAACCGTTACACTGGTACCATGCTTCACTGCTCATACTACTCTTTGGAAAAATGGAGCAGAGCGCAAGTTAATGCTGTTGGATAATGGTACTGTTAAGAGGGAGAATGTCTGGCTTGTTGTTGCAGCTGTATATTAACATAAAAACAGATATAGGCGCTGACCTTACATTTCAAAATACAACAAAAGTGATAATTTAATAGCACCCACAACTGTGTTAAGCACTTACCACAATACACATAAATAACAAGTCACATCCATGAACATCTTAAAATGTAAGTGATGGATCCAACAATAGAGGGAAAAACATCCAAAGGGAAGGGGCCAGGCAGGTAATGGTTGTAGGAGGTAAGATTATATGTACTCACTATTTAAAATACTTGATTTGTTTTTAAAAGTGTAAATATACTCTTTTCAAGTTCCACTTACCTAAGTGGGAGTTGTGCCTGAATAAGGACTTCAAGCTCCAGGCTGGAATTCTCTTTAGATTAGCATTTTCACATTAAAAGTGTGTTCAAAAATCCAACTGCTGGAAATTTCATTTTACCATTATAGATGAAAGCATGGTTCCCATTTTTGACTGCCTTCTCCCCTTACAGAGTTCCAAAACAATAGCTTTGTTGTGTTGATTTAAAGCTTGTTCCTCTGTGAAATCTAAAATGAATAGATTGTCTTTCTATATACCTGTTTACCTCTCAAACATTTCCTCATCATCAGTAAAGCACCATTTCAATCCAAGTCCCAAAGGTATTTTAGCAGCTAAAATGAGTGATTAAAGACTTTCCTGCTATTATTTACATACTCTTAAGAAATATAATTTTTCTTATTTAAGATTTTCAGTTGTCTAAAGCCACTGGCTGGAATGGAAGCTACTCACACAACTTTTCTATGACAACTTCATTCACGTAATATATTTGTAGCTCCACCCATCCACCACATATACACTCCATCAATTTTTTTAGTGATCTGAACAAGCAGGGACGTGCACATAATTAATTCCATGAGTGGTAGTTTATTTATGTATTTGCATGCACAATCCTTATTCTTTATTAATTGCACATGGTCTGTAACACCTATTTCTGTTAACTCCATATAACTGAAATTCTAAATATAATTCCAAGTCTTCAGACAGATTTTCATTGCAGCTAGATCAAACATTTTCCATTGTCCCACGTATATATATTTGGTCTCTGGAAATGGCCTTATGCTATTTTCCATTCAATCTATGTAGCATAAATGGTAGTATACATAACACGGCAACACCTGCTCGCACATGTGGAAGTCATAAATATTTTGAGTTGGTTTAAAACCTGTGTTAAATTGAACACATTTTATTTCACAGCAAAGTATGTGTTGAAGGAAATGGACACAGAATACATGTATTAAGGTGTGAATGTGATTTGTAAGTTGCAAATCAGTAGTGTAAGTGGTATAAATTTGTTGTACTTTAAAGCTCACAGATATTTGCTCAACTGCCAAGAACACCTGTGGCTGCTACTCAAATAATGACAGAAATACAGGGCTGTCAAAAATATCCTGTCTTTCAAGATCATAAACCAGTAAGACCCAGTAAAGCCAAAGATGACATCAAGCTTTTTCTGTTGCTCTCAGGTTTTCTCTTCCCTGAGGTCTCATACCAAGGCACGCTGACTTTAATACCACCCTTCTTTCTTTCTCCCCAATGCTCAAACAATGAACTCGGAGGAGAGTTCAGATGTTATGGACACAGGCTCCATCCAGGAACATAACTCTAACTGAGGGCTTGTCTACACTGGCACGGCTCCCAGAGCTGGTGCACTGTCTACACTGGCACGTTACAGCGTTGAAACTTGCAGCGCTCGGGGATGTGCGTTTTTTCACACCCCTGAGTGAGAAAGTTGCAGCGCTGAAAAGTACCAGTGTAGACAAGCTACCTAAAAGTCGCTATTTCAGCTGCTGGAAATCCTTCCTCCCACATAAACCCCTCTAGATCTGCCTTCAATTCATGGGCCCCTGTGGAGGCTCAGGATGCCACTCTATTGTTAGACCTTTGCTATTTCTTCAAGGGTATTGGAAACATTTTTATACTGGTAGGTTTCAGAGTAGCAGCCAGGTTAGTCTGTATCTGCAAAAAGAACAGGAATACTTGTGGCACCTTAGAGACTAACAAATTGATTAGAGCATAAGCTTTCGTGGGCTACAGCCCACTTCATTGGATGCATAAAATGGAACTTCTCTGTGTGTCTATATATATATATATATATATTCTTACTATATGTTCCATTATACGCATCTGATGAAGTGGACTGTAGCCCACGACAGCTTATGCGCTAATCAATTTGTTAGTCTCCAAGGTGCCACAAGTCCTCCTCTTCTTTTTATAGTGGGGATGCTGAGAGCCACTGAAGGAAACAGTAAACCCTGTATATAATAGAAACCACTTCAAGCCAGGGGGTGCGGCTCACCCCTAGTTCCAGCACCAATCTTTCAACTAAGCACCCAGTCAGTTTTATCATATTATTTAGTCCCAGCGCTGTCACAAACCCCCATCATGTCCCCACACATCCTCCCACTACTGTCACCGTGCCCAAACCTACGCTGCCCCTTTCGCTGTCACTCCCACACCATCACCTCGCAGCCCCCTCGCGCGCGTGTTCCCAGTGAGTGAGATTCTTAACTGCGCGCGCCCCCGCCGCCCCGCCCCAGGCCGCTCCCGGCCCCCAGCAGCCCGTCCCCCTCCCCTCCCAATTCCCGGCTCCCCGCGTCCTCCTCGGCTTTGATGTCTCTTTGCTCTTTCCCCGCCCCCAGGAGCCCCGGTCGCTTAGGAACTTGAAGCTAAAATGGCGGCTACTCGCAGCGGCACCAGCTGCCAGGTGAGCCCCTCCCGCCTCCCCTCCGGGGGCGGCCGCGCCCCGCTCTTGAGCCCAGCCGCCAGCCTCTCCACCGTTAGTGGGGAGCAGGAGCCAAGCCGTTAACTGCCCCGCCCCCAGCTCTGCATAACCCCGTTTGGTATATCCCCGCCCTTGTATAATCCCGCCGCAACTCCCCTCTCCCTTCCTCCCTCCACGGTCGGTGAGCGGGGAGCGGCTCACACAACCACTCCCTCTGCCCTTTGGGGTGAGACACTGACCCCTCATCCTCTCCCCGAAGGAGAGAGGCAGGGACCCCGACAGGAATCCCCCACACCCTCCCCAGGGGGGTGAGACAGGGACCCCCCTCAGGAATCCCCCACACCCTCCCCATGGGAGTGAGACAGGGACCCCCCTCAGGAATCCCCCACACCCTCCCCATGGGAGTGAGACAGGGACTCCCCACAGGAATCCCCCACACCCTTCCCATGGGAGTGAGACAGTGACCCTCACAGCAACCCCCCAGGGGGGTGAGACCATAACCCCCCACAGCAATCCCTGCATCCCCTGCCGGTGTGGGGTGAAACTGACCCCACAGTAACACCCATGCCCCCTCTATTGGGGTGAGACAGTGACCCCCAGCACCCTCCCCAGGGAGTGAGGTAGTGACCCCCCCACAGCAACCTCCCCTTCCAACTTCTCCCCACTGGGGTGAGAGGCAGTGACCCACACAGCAAAATCACCTTCCATCCCATCCCTATTGCAGTGAGAGAAGCATGTACAGAAAATCTCCAAACCCTGCCATCCCAGCTGAATAAGACTGCCTACTCTTCCCTTATGCCATTTTATCTCTAAAGGGAAAGAGGCTTTGATACCTGCAGCAACTTCCCCTCCATCCCATCCTTACAAGAAAAACCTGTAAAATAAACAGCAACATGTCACCTCTCCATTTCATCCTCAAGGGGTTAGGAAGAAACTGACACACAACTAGTGTAATGAGATGTCACGGAATATCAGGATTGTCCAAATTTTACGGTCCCAGATTCAATCCCAATAGTATTATCCAGGCAGCTAGATGATCAGATAATGTGCTGGATGATCAGCTGTCTGCTCTATTTCCCATGTTTGCCTCTTCCTTGTAAAATTGTGCTAGATATGGATGTTGGATTATGGTGCTTAGTATGAGTTATCCTATAAACTACTTTTTGGTAGTGAGGGAGATTCAGTGAGAAAATATCTGGTATGGAGAAGCTGCAAATCTGGGCCCTGTGCAAGCACAGCTAGAACCCTCCTCAGCAGAATGGGCAGAAAGTTGTTGCAGCACTCGGACCAGGATCTAGATTCATCAGGTTCTTGTGGAACACAGGGAGGGCTGGCTGGGAAAGGGTAGGCAGGGAGGACTACACGCCTGAAGGATAAGGAGGGAATGAGGAAGGAGGCTGAAATACTGGGATTTAAGGAAAAGAAATAACTTTCCCTAACCTTCTCCCAGATGTCAAAACTGTGCTGTGTATGTTTCACTTACAAACAGTTGTGCTCCGCAGTTGTACAGATATGCATTTTTAAACCATCTGATCATTATTACCACTGGTCAGAAAACATTTTTTGTGCAATACATTTTCCATTTTTCATTAAAATTTGTAGCTAGCTCTAATTACTCTACAAACTGCAAAATCCTTCATCCCCAGAGAAGCAAGATTGTAACATACTCATATTGCCATATGTCAATGTTCCCAAGCAATTTTGTATTTCTAAAGTAAAGTCAACATCTATGTTTACTATATACTATAGATAGATTTTAACTTTTCAGATGTTTTGGACCACACTAATCTCAGATATAATTTACTATATACTATAAATAGATTTTTTAGAAGTTTTGCACCAAACTAGTCTCAGGGTATGTCTACACTACGAAATTAGGTCGAATTTATAGAAGTCGGTTTTGTAGAAAGCATTTTTATACAGTTGATTGTGTGTGTTCCCACACAAATGCTCTAAGTGCATGTAGTCAGTGGAGTGTGTCCACAGTACCAAGGCAACCATCGACTTCCGGAGCATTGCACTGTGGTGGCTATCCCACAGTTCCCACAGTCTCCGCCACCCATTGGAATTCTGGGTAGAAATCCCAGTGCCTGAGGGGGCTAAAACATTGTCGCGGGTGGTTCTGGGTACATATCGTCAGGCCCCCGTTCCCTCCCTCCCTCCGTGAAAGCAAGGGCAGACAATCGTTTTGCGCCTTTTTTCTTGAGTTACCTGTGCAGACGCCATACCACGGCAAGCATGGAGCCCGCTCAGCTAACCGTCACCGTATGTCTCCTGGGTGACAGTCACCTGGCAGACGTGGTACTGCATTGCTACACAGCAGCAGTTTATTGCTTTTTGGCAGCAGACAGTGCAGTATGACTGGTAGCCATCATCGATGTAATCCTTGGTGCTCTTTTAACTGGGCGCCTGGGCAAACATGGGAGTGAATCAGCCAGATCATTTTCCTTGTTTCGTCTCATGGTGATTCAGTCCTACCGGCAGTGCACTGTCTTTTAATCTGCAGATAGCAGAAGATGATGGCCAGTAGTCATACTGCACCGTCTTCTGCCGAGCACCCAGGTGTTGATGATGGCTAGCAGTCGTACTGCACAGTCTGCTGCCAGCAAGATGTATAAAGATAGATGAAGTGGCTTAAAACAAGAAATAAACCAGATTTGTTTTGTATTCATTTTCTCCTCCCTCCCTCCTTCCCTCTGTGAAATCAACGGCCTGCTAAACCCAGTTTTGAGTTCTATCTTTGAGGTTTTGAGTTCTATCCTTGAGGGGGCCATTCACTTTCTTGCAAAGCCACCCCCTTTGTTGATTTTAATTCCCTGTAAGCCATGTTGTCAGTCGCCCCTCCCTCCGTCAGGGCAACGGCAGACAATCGTTCCGCACCTTTTTTCTGTGCAGATGCCATACCACGGCAAGCATGGAGCCCTTTGGCAATTAGGAGCACATTAAACACCACACGCATTATCCAGCAGTACATGCAGCACCAGAACCTGGCAAAGTGATACCGGGCGAGTAGGCGACGTCAGCGCGGTGACATGAGTGATAAGGACATGGACACAGACTTTTCTCAAAGCATGGGCCCTGGCAATGTGGGCATCATGGTGCTAATGGGGCAGGTTCCTGCCGTGGAATGCCAATTCTGGGCTCGGGAAACAAGCATAGACTGGTGGGACCGCATAGTGTTGCAGGTCTGGGACGATTCCCAGTGGCTGCGAAACTTTTGCATGCGTAAGGGCACTTTCATGGAACTTTGTGACTTGCTTTCCCCTGCCCTGCGGTGCAAGAATACCAAGATGAGAGCAGCCCTCACAGTTGAGAAGCGAGTGGCAATATCCCTGTGGAAGCTTGCAACGCCAGACAGCTCCTGGTCAGTCGGGAATCAATTTGGAGTGGGCAAATCTACTGTGGGGGCTGCTGTGATGCAAGTAGCCCATGCAATCAAAGATCTGCTGCTATCAAGGGTAGTGACTCTGGGAAATGTGCAGGTCATAGTGGATGGCTTTGCTGCAATGAGATTCCCTAACCGTGGTGGGGCCATAGACGGAACCCATATCCCTATCTTGGCACCGGAGCACCAAGCCGGCGAGTACATAAACCGCAAGGGGTACTTTTCAATAGTGCTGTAAGCAGTGGTGGATCACAAGGGACATATCACCAACATCAACGTGGGATGGCCGGGAAAGGTACATGATGCTCGCGTCTTCAGGAACTCTGGTCTGTTTCAATAGCTGCAGGAAGGGACTTTATTCCCAGACCAGAAAATAACCGTTGGGGACGTTGAAAGGCCTATAGTTATCCTTGGGGACCCAGCCTACCCCTTAATGCCATGGCTCATGAAGCCATACACAGGCAGCCTGGACAGTAGTCGGGAGCTGTTCAACTACAGGCTGAGCAAGTGCAGAATGGTGGTAGAATGTGCATTTGGACGTTTAAAAGTGTGCTGGCGCAGTTTACTGACTTGGTTAGACCTCAGTGAAACCAATATTCCCACTGTTATTACTGCTTGCTGTGCGCTCCACAATATCTGTGAGAACAAGGGGGAGACATTTATGGTGGGGTGGGAGGTTGAGGCAAATCGCCTGGCTGCTGGTTAGTCGCAGCCAGACACCAGGGCAGTTAGAAGAGCACAGGAGGGTGCGGTGCGCATCAGAGAAGCTTTGAAAACCAGTTTTATGACTGGCCAGGCTACGGTGTGAAAGTTCTGTTTGTTTCTCCTTGATGAAACCCCCTGCCCCTTGGTTCATTCTACTTTCCTGTAAGCAAACCACCCTCCCCACCTCCCTTTGATCACCACTTGCAGAGGCAATAAAGTCATTGTTGCTTCACATTCATGCATTCTTTATTCATTTATCACACAAATAGGGGGATAACTACCAAGGTAGCCCAGGAGGGGTGGTGGAGGAGAGAAGTACCAGAAGGGGTGGTGGAGGAGGGAAGGACAAGGCCACACAGCATTTTAAAAGTTTAAAACTTTAACACTTATTGAATGCCAGCCTTCTGTTGCTTGGGCAATCCTCTGGGGTGGAGTGGCTGGGTGGCTGGAGGCCCCCTCGCTGCGTTCTTGGGCATCTGGGTGAGGAGGCTATGGAACTTGGGGAGGAGGGTGGTTGGTTACATAGGGGCTGTAGCGGCGGTCTGTGCTCCAGCTGCCTTTCCTGCAGCTCAACCATACGCTGGAGCATATTGGTTTGATCCTCCAGCAGCCTCAGCATTGAATCCTACCTCCTCTCATCACGCTGCCACCACCTTTCAGCTTCAGCCCTGTCTTCAGCCCGCCACTTACTCTCTTCAGCCCGCCACCTCTCCTCCCGGTCATTTTGTGCTTTCCTGCACTCTGACATTGTCTGCCTCCACACATTCGTCTGTGCTCTGTCAGTGTGGGAGGACAGCATGAGCTCAGAGAACATTTCATCACGAATGCGTTTTTTTCGCCTTCTAATCTTCACTAGCTTCTGGGAAGGAGAAGATCCTGTGATCCTTGAAACACATGCAGCCTGTGGAGGAAAAAAAAAAGGGACAGTGGTATTTAAAAAGACACATTTTATAGAACAATGGCTACACTCTTTCAGGATAAACCTTGCTGTTAACATTACATACATAGCACATGTGCTTTCGTTCCAAGATCGCATTTTGCCTGCCCCCCAACACGTGGCTAGCCCCTCCCCCCTTCCCCTTAGCCTTGGCTAACAGTGAGGAACACTTCTGTTCAGCCACAGGCAAACAGTCCAGCAGGAACGGGCACCTGTGAATGTCCCCTTAAGAAAAGCACCCTATTTCAACCAGGTGACCATGAATGATATCACTCTCCCGAGGATAACACAGAGAGATAAAGAACGGATGTTGTTTGAACGCCAGCAAACATACACTGCAATGCTTTGTTCTACAATGATTCCCGAGTACATGCTACTGGCCTGGAGTGGTAAAGTGTCCTACCATGGTGGATGGAATAAGGCTGCCCTCTCCAGAAACCTTTTGCAAAGGCTTTGGGAGTATATCCAGGAGAGCCACAAATGCCAGGGCAAATTAATCATTAAACATGCTTGCTTTTAAACCATGTATGGTATTTTAAAAGGTACACTCACCAGAGGTCCCTTCTGCGCCTGGCGGGTCTGGGAGACAGCCTTGGGTGGGTTCGGGGGGTACTGACTCCAGGTCCAGGGTGAGAAACAGTTCCTGGCTGTCGGGAAAACTGGTTTCTCCACTTGTTTGCTGTGAGCTATCTACAACCTCCTCCTCATCATCTTCTTCGTCCCCAAAAGCTGCTTCTGTGTTGCCTCCATCTCCATTGAAGGAGTCAAACAACATGGCTGGGGTAGTGGTGGCTGAATCCCCTAAAATGGAATGCAGCTCATAGAAGCGGCATGTGTGGGGCTCAGACCCAGAGTGGCCGTTTGCCTCTCTGGTTTTCTGGTAGGCTTGCTTCAGCTCCTTAAGTTTCACGCGGCACTGCTTCGGTCCCTGTTATGGCCTCTGTCCTTCATGCCCTGGGAGATTTTGACAAATGTTTTGGCATTTCGAAAACTGGAACGGAGTTCTGATAGCACAGATTCCTCTCCCCATACAGCGATCAGATCCCGTACCTCCCGTTTGGTCCATGCTGGAACTCTTTTGCGATTCTGGGACTCCATCATGGTCCCCTCTGCTGATGAGCTCTGCATGGTCACCTGCAGCTTGCCACGCTGGCCAAACAGGAAATGAGATTCAAAAGTTCGCGGTTCTTTTCCTGTCTACCTGGTCAGTGCATCTGAGTTGAGAGTGCTGTCCAGAGCGGTCACAATGGAGCACTCTGGGATAGCTCCCGGAGGCCAATACCGTCGAATTGTGTCCACAGTACCCCAAATTCGAGCCGGCAAGGCCGATTTAAGCGCTAATCCACTTGTCAGGGGTGGAGTAAGGAAATCGATTTTAAGAGCCTTTAAGTAGAAAAAAAGGGCTTTGTCGTGTGGACGGGTGCAGGGTTAAATCAATTTAACGCTGCTAAATTCGACCTCAACTCCTCTTGTAGACCAGGGCTCAGACACATTGCATACATTGCAGTATATAGTAAAAACCTTGCTAATTCTCCCATAGTAAACCTATTAATTCTGGCAGAAAATCTCATGTTCTCTCCTATGTTTCAGCAAAGTCTTAAAAGCCGAGAGCCATAATGATGCTTCGTGTTGTTAAGACTTAATTGCTTTTATAAAATATAACATGGTAATTTACTGGTATGGTATACCATGAAAAATCACAATTAAAACTACGTTTGTCAAAATAAATGGACAAGTTACATTTTGTGATCGAGTAGTTGTGTTTTTTTAAATCATCTTTAATTAATTAGGGTCCAATCCTGCACAATTTATCTGTGTACATTAATATTCATTATGTATAGTTAAGCTGTATATGTGTTTCCAGGATCTGCACTTTATTAATCTTCAAGATTTGATCATCTACAAGGGACTGCTGGTCATTAGCAAGAATTAGTGTGGTGGTTTTATTCTGTCCCAATCCTGCCCTTGAGAATGCACTACTTGTGCAGTGGTGTTTTCCCCCAGACATGTAGCAATGTATCTATTTAAAGAACCAAATATGACAAGGATAAGAAAAACTGGATTAAGAGTATATACCATAATTGTAGTTGTCGTCTTTTTATCAATTTAAAACAGAAGCTTCCAGTTTCACCTCTCTACTTTAGACCAGGGGTCTCAAAAGTCCTGGCCCGTGTCAAGGTTCCTCCCCCACTCTGAACTCTAGGGTACAGATGTGGGGACCTGCATGAAAAAACTCCTAAGCTTATCTTTACCAGCTTAGGTCAAAACTTCCCCAAGGTACAAAATATTCCACCCGTTGTCCTTGGACTGGCCGCTACCACCACCAAACTAATACTGGTTACTGGGGAAGAGCTGTTTGGACGCGTCCTTCCCCCCAAAATACTTCCCAAAACCTTGCACCCCACTTCCTGGACAAGGTTTGGTAAAAAGCCTCACCAATTTGCCTAGGTGACTACAGACCCAGACCCTTGGATCTTAAGAACAATGAACAATCCTCCCAACACTTGCACCCCCCTTTTCCTGGGAAATGTTGGATAAAAAGCCTCACCAATTTGCATAGGTGACCACAGACCCAAACCCTTGGATCTGAGAACAATGAAAAAGCATTCAGTTTCTTACAAGAAGACTTTTAATAAAAATAGAAGTAAATAGAAATAAAGAAATCCCCCCTGTAAAATCAGGATGGTAGATATCTTACAGGGTAATTAGATTCAAAAACATAGAGAACCCCTCTAGGCAAAACCTTAAGTTACAAAAAAGATACACAGACAGAAATAGTTATTCTATTCAGCACAATTCTTTTCTCAGCCATTTTAAGAAATCATAATCTAACACATACCTAGCTAGATTACTTACTAAAAGTTCTAAGACTCCATTCCTGGTCTATCCCCGACAAAGACCAGCATATAGACAGACCCACAGACCCTTTGTTTCTCTCCCTCCTCCCAGCTTTTGAAAGTATCTTGTCTCCTCATTGGTCATTTTGGTCAGGTGCCAGCGAGGTTACCTTTAGCTTCTTAACCCTTTACAGGTGAGAGGAGCTTTCCCCTGGCCAGGAGGGATTTCAAAGGGGTTTACCCTTCCCTTTATATTTATGACAGCCCGCGAGCCATCTGTGGCCTGAGAACCTCCCCACTGTGGCCCGCGTAAACTTTTTAAAAAGTGTTGGGTGGAGGAGGGGGGCAGGAGAGATTCACATGCCCGTCCCCCCCCGGAATAGAAACCCATGCAGCCTCGCTGCTGGCTCTGTCTGCTTCAGGTGCCCCCCCCACAGCTCCCATTGGCTGGGGGAGAAGGACAGACATACCATCACTAGTTGCTGGGCAGAGTCAGCCATGAAGGCAGCGTCACTAGTCGCTGGGCAGAGTCAGCCGGGGCGGCATGCGGCCAAAGGAGCGAGGTGACATTGTTGGCCCGCTGGGAGATTTGAGGACTGGCACTGGCCCTAAGGTAAATTGAGTTTGAGACCCCTGCTTTAGACCATATTGTTATTGCTTGCAAGATCTTTACCCACAGGGATGAAGTCTGATAAATTAATTTTGTTATCAGGCAATAGAAAATCAGCTAAAGATATGTGGCTTTAAGAGGGATATGGATGTCTCAGTGTTGTACCTTGCTGGACAGTAAGTACACTTTATATTACTAATACAGAGGGGTTTTGTATTTAATAGATCCAGATGACACTGTGTATGTTAGTTTTTTGTAGTGTTGTGTGTGTCAGATATTTTGTGAAAGTTATTTGTATTTGAAGCACACAGTAAATCATATTTACACAACAGATGGTGGAGCAGGTATAAAAATAGAGAGAAATAGTGAAATTTTGCTGACATATATAGGCCAACTAATTTCACAGTTAAGTAGTTAACTGCCTCAGCCATCGATGTAGATCCAGCTCTAGCAGTGTTTGAAAGTACATGAGTTCATAGAGTGCTCTGCAGGACCTTCCAGTACAAGGAGAGAAATCAGGTTCCACAGGCTGCTCTTCGTCTGTCTGACTAGCTTGTAAAGTTGGGTGGGAGAAGCAGAAAGAAGGCAAGCACAAGTTGAGAGTACAGGAGCATTGTTGGCTAAGAACCTGCATATCTGTATGTTGTCCATCCCTCACTTCCTGAAATGGCCCTGGAGTTCCCAGGCATGAGAGCAATTCTCTGCTATCTAGAAAAATAGTAGGATAGCTATAGTGGCTTCTTTTACTACCTAGTGTCAATTGTAGAATCATAGAATATCAGGGTTGGAAGGGACCTCAGGAGGTCATCTAGTCCAACCCCCTGCTCAAAGCAGGACCAATCCCCAACTAAATCATCCCAGCCAGGGCTTTGTCAAGCCTGACCTTAAAAACTTCTAAGGAAGGAGATTCCACCACCTCCCTAGGTAACGCATTCCAGTGTTTCACCACCCTCCTAGTGAAAAAGTTTTTCCTAATATCCAACCTAAACCTCCCCCACTGCAACTTGAGACCATTACTCCTTGTTCTGTCCTTTGCTACCACTGAGAACAGTCTAGATCCATCCTCTTTAGAACCCCTTTCAGGTAGTTGAAAGCAGCTATCAAATCTTCCCTCATTCTTCTCTTCTGCAGACTAAACAATCCCAGTTCCCTCAGCCTCTCCTCATAAGTCATGTGTTCCAGTCTCCTAATCATTTTTGTTGCCCTCCACTGGACGCTTTCCAGTTTTTCCACATCCTTCTTGTAGTGTGGGGCCCAAAACTGGAGATAGTACTCCAGATGAGGCCTCACCAACGTCGAATAGAGGGGAATGATCACGTCCCTCGATCTGCTGGCAATGCCCCTACTTATACATCCAAAATGCCATTGGCCTTCTTGGCAACAATGGCACACTGTTGACTCATATCCAGCTTCTCGTCCACTGTAACCCCTAGGTGCTTTTCTGCAGAACTGCTGCCTAGCCATTTGGTCTGTAGTCTGTAGCAGTGCATGGGATTCTTCCGTCTTAAGTGCAGGACTCTGCACTTGTCCTTGTTGAACCTCATCAGATTTCCTTTGTCCCAATCCTTTAATTTGTCTATGGCCCTCTGTATCCTATCCCTACCTAGCATATCTACCTCTCCTCCCAGTTCAGTGTCATCTGCAAACTTGCTGAGGGTGCAATCCACACCATCCTCCAGATCATTAATGAAGATATTGAACAAAACCAGCCCGAGGACCGACCCTTGGGGCACTCCACTTGATACCGGCTGCCAACTAGACATGGAGCCATTGATCACTACCCGTTGAGCCTGACAATCTAGCCAGCTTTCTATCCACCTTATAGTCCATTCATCCAGCCCATACTTTTTTAACTTGCTGGCAAGAATACTGTGGGAGACCGTGCCAAAAGCTTTTCTAAAGTCAAGGAACAACACGTCCACTGCTTTCTCCTCATCCACAGAGCCAGTTATCTAGTCATAGAAGGCAATTAGATTCATCAGGCATGACTTGCCCTTGGTGAATCCATGCTGACTGTTCCTGATCACTTTCCTCTCCTCTAAGTGCTTCAGAATTGATTCCTTGAGGACTTGCTCCTTGATTTTTCCAGGGACTGAGGTGAGGCTGACTGTAGCAAGTAGCCAGAGATTTTGGAGAAATGGGAAGGAAAGGGAGAGATACCACAGGAGTTGGGAGGGGTCAAAGACACCAGGAACCTGATGGGAAGAAGAATGACTGATTATTAGGTGATGTGTTAAGATGAATATTTTGATAGGGTGCCATAAGATATGGGGTGCAGAAAAGGGGACACTTGAAACTTGTTTAGAGGCTCACTTTGAATTTCTGATTAAGGACTCATCCAGAAATTGTTGTGCTCCTGGCTACAACTTCATAATTGCACCTAAGAATACTTGTGCTGTGCATATCATGTTTACACAGCTACGTTAGCATAATAATATAGGGCCAGTTTTTAAAAGGTATTTAAGTGTCTAAAGGTAAGGATATGTACCTACAGGGATTTACATTGATTGCCCAGATTGATTTCAATGGGAGTTAGGCGCAAGGGGCCAGACTTAGGCCTAGATCCTCAGAGGTATTTAGGCCCCTAACTCTAATTTATTTCAGTGGAAGTCAGGAGCCTAAATACTTTTGAGGATCTTGGTCTAGGTGGTTTTGGAAATCCTGCTCAGCGCTTATCTGTAACTTTGGGTGCCTAAGGACTTCTAAAAATCTGCCTTATCCTCTGAATTGCACCTAAAAGACTCATTCCCTGAATTGCACCTAAAAGGCTGTGCTACTGTTTGAAAAGAAAATGTATTGTATATTGGTGCTGAAAAATTATTAAAATATATAAGTTAGAGAGAACTTAAGATATTGAAAGTATAAATCAATAAAGATATAAACCATTTTGAAAATAAAATTAGTTTAAGTATAAAATAATGGAAAAAAATTAGAAGATGCATCTATGATTGTAGAAAAAGATATGTGATACTATTTTTTATTATTTGATTAATAGCAGGTGATCATGTAATTAAAAATTATTATGCATATACATAAGGTGAAGAGTTAAATCTGCATGTAACCTTACCAGTTGTGTTTCCTGATTTTGGAGTGATAAATGTGTAACCGTAGTCATCTTGCAACAGTTTTTGCTCTGGAATAAAAAGAACAGATCAGATGGCAGATATAGAAATGATCAGTATGCTCAGCAAGGGATCGTTTTTCCCATTCCAATGTGTGCAGTCCTTGAACCTCAGCCAGTCTCAGTATCAGATGATATCCCCTTATTTTTGACTTGACACAATGTTCTGCTGGCTAAACTAAGAAGATGAAAAATAAATTATTAAAATCTGTCAAGCTAGAGATGAAATTATATTTTAAAACCAGTGCTATTAAGGGGACATGAAAAAATGTACCTTTGAACACTGAAAGCTGGAAAGAAATGCTGGAGGCCAAAAAGGATGAGTTTGTAAAAGACATGCAAAGGCTGGAAGGCATATGTAAAGGGACAGGCTTTTTCAAAATGTGAAAGGAATTAATCTCTACTTGAGGCCATTTAAATGCCTTAGTACCAGAAAGAACAGAGCAAAAGTTGAGATAGTTAAAATGAGCATATTATTAGGGAGGGAGGAAAGTGAATTAAAATGTAGTTTATAAAATTAAGAGTAGTGCAGGAAGCGCAAAGACAGTTCCTCTGCTAAGAGACAGTAAAGAGAAACTTCAGCTTGATGGACTGTGAAATAATGCAGGATTTGATAAATAAAACTATATAAAAGAATCATACAATAGCCCTATAAAAGAGTAGTGTAAATATGAAGATCCTGATCCAATAAACACGTACATGCTTTATTTCACTACTTTAAATAATCTATTTACTGATTATTCACAGTCGTAAAACATGTGAATAAGTGTTTGCAGGATCATGTCTATGGATTATTTTAAGGAAGGCTGATTTACCAAATTAACAAAGGACTATCAGTCTGTATTGAACTGTCTAGTCTTCAAAAAATGGAAGAGCATAAACCCAGATTAAAGGTATGGCTATGCTTTGAATGGGGGTGTAATTCCCAGATCAAGGAGACATACCTGCTAGTTCTGATTGAGCTAGCACACTAAAAAGTACATAGCATTGATGGTGTGAGCAGCTAGCTGCCCTAAGTACATACTTATAGTCTCAGATGGATACATACTCAGAGTAGCTAACCTCTTGCACCACTGTGGCTACACTTCTACTTTTAGTGCACTAGCTTGATTAGAGCTAGTGCAGGTATGTCTCCTTGAGCAGGGATTGAGCTGGGAATCACACCAGCTTGTAGTATAGATGTACCGTTGGCTGGGATGATTTAGATCAGTGGTTCCCAAACTAGGGGCCCCTGGCGTGCTGGGCCGGTTTGGTTACCTGCTACATCCGCAGGTTTGGCCGATTGCAGCTCCCAGTGGCCGCGGTTCGCCGTTCTCAGCCAATGGGGGCTGCGGGAAGCGGCATGGGCCGAGGGATATGCTGGCCGCCCTTCCCGCAGCCCTCATTGGCCTGGAGCGGCAAACCGCAGCCCGTAGGAGCCGCGATCGGCTGAACTTGCAGACGCGGCAGGTAAACAAACTGGCCCGGCCTGCCAGGGGCTTTCCTTGAACAAATGGCACTCCTAGTTTGGGAACCACTGATTTAGATGGTGTTGGTCCTGCTTTGAGCAGAGGATTGGACTAGATGACCTCCTGAGGTCTCTTCCAATCCTAATATTGTATGATTCTATGATCCTACCCTACATTGGTGGGGTATGCTTCAAGCAGATTATTTTTAAAAGCAGGACTAAGCAGAGATGCCTAGTTTTATCTTTCTTCTTTTCTTTTTCCTGGATAGGGAACAGTTTGCATGAAAGATTGCAGAAAAATCAAAGTCTAAGTTTTACAGTTAGTTCACAAACAAATCAATTGGCACTTTGGGCTGATGATGTGATGTTAATCGTTTCTGATCCTATTGCTTCCTTACCAAACATAGGTCTGATCCTGCAACTTGATCAAGTCTATTTACAAAATCTGTTTTAAGATAAATGTCATAGAGGAAATAAAAATCCTTTATGGAAGTGAAAGATGAGGGAGAAGCAAGTATTACAAGAATTATTGGGCAGCTCAACTTGGGTTTTCTGGTGAGGAAAGTTTATTGTGATTTATATTACCCTAGTGGCCTAAGGCCCCATTGTGTTAGTTGCTGTATAAACACAAAAGAGACAGTGCCTGCCCCAAGAAGCTTACAGTCTAATTTATAACAAGACACACTAAGTGAGTGTAATCAAAAAATAGGAGGGAATGCAGGAGAGAGGAGGAGTGTAACAGTAATCATGACTTCTTCTTTGAATGATGTCCTTGCGGGTGCTCTACTTGTAGGTGTGGCTGTGCCCTTGTGCCTGGGATCTGAGATCTTCATCAGCAGTGCCTGTTGGACTGTATATGTACCCCTCCTGCTTCTTGCGCTGTGAGCAGGATGCAGATATATCACTGTGTGGTCCAACCACCCCCAGTTCCTTCTCTACCGCCTTTGTTCTGGGACAGAATCCACTGCAGAGCCTGCTTCTCGTATTATCTCACTAGATAGTGACTTACCTATTAGTGTAGTAAGAAGAAAAGGAGGACTTGTGGCACCTTAGAGACTAACAAATTTATTTGAGCATAAGCTTTCGTGAGCTACAGCTCACCTCATCGGATGCATCCAGTGGAAAATACAGTGGGGAGATCTATACACACAGAGCACATGAAACAATAGGTGCCACCACACACACTTCCACTGGATGCATCTGATGAGGTGAGCTGTATCTTGCGAAGCTTATGCTCAAATAAATTTGTTAGTCTCTAAGGTGCCACAAGTCCTCCTTTTCTTTTTGCAGATACAGACGAACACGGCTGCTACTCTGAAACCTATTAGTGTAGTGTAGTTAGTATTTTCCTCTTCACCTTTCTTCCTTCTATCTATTATCATTTTTTTTTAACTTTACCTTTACAGTTAATTCATAGCTTAGGTTTCTGTTTTCCCTGCTTCCCATCCTTCCTGACCAGGAAGCCTTTTTTCCTTCATACTTATGCCCAGATCCCCCAGCTTTAAGAGGTGTGTTTCGTGCGGGGCCACCTTCCCGGTAACAGATGACCATCCACAGTGTATGCACTGCCTTGTTCTGAAACCCAGAGCCAGAAAAGACCGGGACATTAGATTAAAACTTCTCCTCATGGAGAAATTGTTGCGACTGGCATCGGACTCTTCCCTGGAGAGGCCTTCATGCTCTGTGAGGTCATCTCCAATCCTCACTCCCCACATCCCTTGAGGAGAGAGTCATCTCTTGCTTGGATGAAAAGAAATGTGCTCCCTCCTCACACTTTGAGGCACCCCTCTAGAACAGTGATTCTCAAATGTTTGTACTGGTGACCCCTTTCAAATAGAAAGCCTCTGAGTGCAACCCTCCTTATAAATTAAAAATACTTTTTTATATGTTTAACACCATTATAAATGCTGGATGCAAAGCAGGGTTTGGGGTAGAGGCTGAGAGCTCGCGATCCCCCCATGTAATAACCTCGCGACCCCCTGAGGGGTCCCGCTCCCTAGTTTGGGAACCCCTGCTCTAGAACACCATCCCCGGCAAGGTTTGTTGTCTCAACCTCATCTGACACAGCTCCAGGGCCTGTCCAAGTACCTCTGGTACCAATACGAAGAAACAGCCTAAAGACCCTAACTGGGCAGACCTACAATGAAGCCGTTGGCACCGAGTAAGCCCTCGGCAGCATCGAAATCATTGGCACCGGTCAAGTCATCAGCACTGGCCTACTCCTCAGCGTTGACCAAGTGTCTGGTGCTATCTACTGACACTTTGGGAGAATACACCCTTCCTTCGGCACCGAGCTGTACACTTGCACCGATGATGCTTCCCCCCTCCACGAGACTTTAGATACCATAAAGACTGCTGGTCTCTAACATCTCTGAGTCTCTACTCCTTCGACTTGACCTCCCACCACTTCCACCCTCCTCTCCAGACTCATGACACTCCTCCCATTTTCCGCTGAGGATGGCACCTCCCTCCCCCAGCAATGAGGAGGAGGAGGAGGAAGAGGAGGGCTCCATCGCTCCCTCATCTACTAGGCAAATCAGACCTGCTCATCCTCACTATCCACAGTCTACATCTGGTCCACAATCTTGGCATGTACCACTTGAGATGCAGCCACGTTACACTCCCTCCACATTGGCCATATTGGAACCCTTGGGCCATGTATAGAGCACAGTTCAGGACCCCCTCTCAGGGAGCAAAGCTGGAGACCTACACCAATCCCTTCTCCATCGGTCTCTTCCATCCGCTGGTTGAACCCCCGCCGATACCAAGTGAAGAGGAAGTTCAGAAAGAGGAACAGGAGCAGGAGGCTCCACCAACATTACATTTTTCCTCCTCCACCCCCTACATCTGCTGAGGACTTCAGACATTTTCAAGACATATTCTGCAAGATTGCAGACTCCCTGCAGATTCCTTTGGAGGAAGTCAAGGACCAGCAGCATAAACTGCTTGATATCCTCCACACATCTTCTTCCTCCAAGATCACACTACCGATCAATGAGGCTCTTCTTGACCCAGCGAAGGTGATCTGGCAAACCTCAGCATCCATCCCTCTGACCTGCAAATGCACCGGAAAAAAATATGTTCTATGGAGGATGCAGGATTTCTAGTGCTCCATCCCAAATTCTTAGGTGGTCAGTGCGGTGCAAGAGAGAGGCCGTCAATGCCGATCCCATTCTAGCTATCCAGACAAAGGTGGAAACCCCTAGACTTATTTGGACACAAAGCGTATTCATCAGCCATGCTCCAATTTAGAATCTCAAACTACGAAGCTCTCATGACTAAGTATAATTACTTAAACTACTCCAAATTGGAGGAACTCTGCCATGACCTACTGGAGGCCAAGAAAGAGCAATTCCAGTCCCTAATATTGGAAGGACATTTCCTAGCCCGTACAACCCTATGAGCATTGTTAGACTATGCAGACACCACTGCCTGATCCATCGTGACTGCATCATGGCTCCACCTCTCGGGTTTTCCTAAGAAGGTACAAACCACAGTAGAAGACTTACCTTTTGAGAGCCAGAAAATATTCTCAGAGTGCACGGATGATTCTCTGCACTCCCTTAAAGACTCCCAAGCCACACTCCGCTCTCTCAGAATTTACATGCCAGCACCAAAGAGACGGTCCCAACCACAGGAGTACATTCCTCAACAGCACTGTGACACCCAGCGCTGAAGACAAAGGCCTCCTACCAAATGTAGACAGCCCACTCCTCAAGGGGCAACTTCTCAGACACCCCCACGGAAGCAACAGTTTTGAAGTGTGGAGGCCCCAAGAGGCCTCCCCCTCTTCCAGTCATTCCCACCATCTTCAACGTTCCACCAGTTTGGTGACTGACCAGCTCAATTTTTCCCATCTTGGAGACTCATCACTTTGGAAAAGTAGGTTTTTAAGATTATTAAGGAAGGATACTTCATCCCCTTCGTAACTATCCTGCCCCACCACCCCCTTTCCCCATCCCTTTTCAGGGACTCCTGTCATGATTCCATTCTATGGGGAGAAATAAATCATCTTATGGAATGGGGACCCTTGGAACCAGTCCCTTACCAGCACATGGGGCAGGGTTTCTACTCCCACTATTTCCTGAGCTGGAAGAAATCTGGTGGCTGGCAACCCATCCTGGACCTCCGCACTCTAAAACAAGTTAGTCAAACTGCATGCTTCAAGATGGTTACCCTTTCCACTACTATTGCAGTACTGGAACAGGCGGACTGTTTTTCAGCCCTGAACCTCCAAGATGCATACTTTCATATTACAATACATCCTATCCAAGGGGATTTCTCTGATTTGTCATGGGTGATGACCACTACCAGTACAAGGTACTACCTTTTGGGCTGTTTATGGACAGCACCTCGGTTGTTCGCCAAGATTCTTGCAGGAGTCACTGCCTACCTAAGGAAACAAGGAGTTGTGGGGTGAGAAAAACTGCTTAATCTACATGTTTCCCAGTCTAATAGGATTGAGAGTTTAGACTGCGTGTTTATATTTTCTTTTCTTTTGGTAACTACTCTGACTTTTTGCCTATCACTTAAAAGCTATCTTTGTAGTTAATAAATTTGTTTGTTTATTCTACCTGAAGCAGTGCGTTTGGTTTGAAGTGTGTCAGAGATTCCTCTTGGGATAACAAGCCTGGTACATATCAATTTCTTTGTTAAATTGACAAACTCCTATAAGCTTGCAGCATCCAGTGGGCATAACTGGACACTGCAAGACGGAGGTTCCTAGGGTTGTGCCTGGGACTGGAAATATTGGCTAGTGTCACTTTGGTTGCACAATCCAAGGAGCAGCTCACATGCCAGAGGCTGTGCATGAACAGCTCAGGAATGGGGGTTCTCACAGCAGAGCAGGGTAAGGCTGGCTCCCAAAGTCAAGGATTGGAGTGACCTAGCAGATCACCAGTCCAGATAACACCAGGGGAACGTCACAAATGCAATACAACAACTGGAATTAACTGGGACACAGTTGGATGCCATACAAGCCAGAGCCTTCCTACCACCTCACAGAGTCTCGTGTATGGTATCCAGTGCACAGATTTGCCCCCAGATCTCTGCCAGAACGTGCCTCCAAATTCTAGGCCACGTGGCAGCAGCCATTTCCGTGATCAGTCATGCAAGACTACATATTCGATGTCTTCAGGCATGCCTCTGTACAGTATATCTCCCCCACAAATACAGTGTCCACAAACTTTTATCCATGCTGATGAGAGTCAAGGACTCACTACTTTGGTGAACACAGCCTAACAATGCCTTTGTTGGAGTTTCTTTCCTCCAATCACCACGGACCATGATCCTAACAACTGATGCCTCCCTAATCGGTTGAGGAGCACATCTCCATGATCACACAGTGCAGGGCAGATGGTCGTTAACCCGAATCCACCTTACACATCAATCTCCTAGAACTACGAATGGTCTGCAGTGCCTGCCGATGTTTCCTCCCTCCACTCATACCATCAGAGTCATGATGGACTATCTCGCCTGCATGTATTACATCAATAGGCAGGGTAGATTGAGGTTTCACTCTTTATGGTCAGAGGCACTCAAATTGTGGAACTCGTGTATCCAACACAACATCATCATTTTAGCAGCATACCTTTCGGGACACCAGAACACCACCATGAACATATTGAAGAGGAGGTTCTCCCACGATCACGAGTGGGAACTGGATATGTGAGCACTTCAGCCCGTCTTCAACCGATGGGGATTCCCCACCGTAGATCTTTTTGCCACATAGCACAATGCCGGCTGCCCTCAGTTCTGTTCCAGAGTGGGACTGGGACATGGATCTCTCGGAGATGCCTTTCTCAGAACATGAGATACCTTTTTTTTATGCCTTCCCTCCATTGCCCCTCCTATTCCAAATACTTTGCAAGATACAGGAGGATCAAGCTCATGTCATACTAATAGCTCCAACATGGCCACAGCTTACCTACTCCACATGACGGTATGCCAAACAGTCTCTCTCCATCTAACACCGTGGCTTCTTTCACAAGACATAGGATGCATTCTCCATCACAATCCACAGATGCTGCATCTCAAAGGCTGGCTCCTCCGTTGTTCTGGGATTCAGAAATAACCTGTTCGGATGCAGTCAAACAGATACTTTTGAATAGCAGGTGTGACATAACTAGATGAACTTACGTTCACAAATGGACTAGATTTCAATGCTGGTGCTCCTTCCACCAAGGCGATGTAACATGCGCTCTGCTACCACTTATCCTGGACTGCTACACCTTAAAGAATCAGGATTATTCACCAGCTCCATTCAGGTACACTTGGCAGCAGTCACTACTTTATACTGTCCCATAGATGGTCATTCCATTTTTACACATCCACTTACGAAATGTTTTCTGAAGCGTCTGCACAATCTTTATCTCCACATAAAAGACCCGATCATCCTCCTCCTAAGTTCTCTGACTAAACCCCCATTTGAACCAATGCCAACCTGTTCTTATGTGCATCAGTGAAAATGGCCTTCCTTGTTGCCATCACTTCCGCCCGACGAGTTGGCGAAATCACGGCCCTTATGGCATATCCACCATACAGACTGTTCTATAAGGACAAAGTTACACTATGCCCACATCCAAGATTTCTACCTAAGGTTCCAACGTCTTTCCCTCTCAGCCAACCAATACACCTTCTTTGCTTCTTCCCGAAGCCTCACAGTAATCAGCTGGAGGCGGCTCTACACACCCTAGACAGGAGACAATCATTATCTTTTTACTTGGACAGGACTAAACCTTTCTGAAAACCACTACGATTATTCCTCTCCAACACCGAAAGATCCAGAGACACAGCCATATCTAAACAACGCCTTTCAAGGTGGATCTTGCAATGTATACGTTTATCTTACAAACTCCACAAAAGACAACCTGCTACCACAATCAGAACACATTCCACATGTTCATTGTCCACTTCAATAAGTTTTCTCAGTAATGCCCCCATTGCGGAAATTTGCAAAGCAGCTACATGGGTATCAACAGACACGTTTGCCAATTACTATGATATTATGCATGATGCCACATACGGTCCTATCATCAACAGTAAATGTTGCTCCGAAGACCCAGCCTTCCAATTAAGGGCACTACTTGCTAGCTGCTTACAAGTGGTGCACCCATAGGGACATCACTCAAAGAAGAAGAGAAGGTTACTCACCCTGTGCAGTAACTGAGGTTCTTCGAGATGTTTGTCCCTATGAGTGCTCCACTTCCCAACCTCCTCCCCTCTGCTTCAGAGCCAAAAACATATGCTCTGCAGCAGGGAAGGAACTGGGGGTGGTCGGACTGCACAGAGGTATATATATACGCCCCACTCACAGTGTGACGGGGGCGGAGAGGTTGTGCATGTGCAGTATGACAGGTGCTGCAGCTGAAGATCTCCAATCCCAGGCACAGGGTGGCGCTGCCTCACCTAGAAGTGGAGCACCCACAGGGACACACATCTCGAAGAACCTCAGTTACTGCACAGGATGAGTAACCTTCTCATGTGTTTACATAGCCCAGGTAATTACATGACCTATATTGAGTACAACACCAATTCTTAATGAGAATTTGGTTTAGAGAAGTAATATTTAACACTAGAAATATCAGGTCTGCTCAGAAATATGTCCATCCATTTACTGGGTTTCAGTTTTCCATCTTTTCCTCTTTAGAGCCATGTCTGGTGGCTCCAGGCCACACCTTGAGTAAAAATTTTCCCATTGGCTTGGTGTCCTCCCAAATTGAAGAATTCTCCTCATGTGTCATAAGCAGTGTTTCTGGGAAAAGCAAAGCAGCTGGGATTCCTGCTGTAATAATAATTTTTTTAAATTAATTTTTTCTTCGGAGAAATTGAATTCAGTTTAGAAAAAATTAAGATATTATTTTCTTTACAAATGAGTTTTCTTTACTACTTTTACTACTTTGGTTGATTGCACTCCCAAGCACTGATCATAACTACACTACCACTGTCATATTATTCTGTATGTCTTTTTCTGTTAAAGGCTCTGTAAAATTGTTGCTTTATAATGTTTGTATAGTGTAATTTGACTGAAGATTAAATTATATTTACAGAGTAATTAATAAATATTGAAGTTGGACAACTTTTTTTTCTTCTCAGCGAACTAAAAGAAGTCCCTAATCTGTCACGATTTCAGATCTTAAGGTATTTGTGGCTTAACAACAATAAGGTAATAAGACATTTTGTTAAAATATGAATACTGGTATCTAAAATAAATTTTTATTACTACCTAATACTTTTGCTATTTTAAAACACTACCACCACCACGTTCTCCTCCTGGATTTTGAATGAAACCTGCTCCAGTAGGTGTGCTCAGAGGCCATCTACCAGATCATGACCCACATGCGACTTAAGTCTGTCTTTCCCTGAATGCCTTTATTTCCCTGGTTCGTGAATTACTCTGGGGCTTAGATGGAAGACAGGCATCTGGATGCCTAAAGGGAGGAAGTGGTGAGTGTGCCCAGAGGCAGAAATTTCTGCACCTAGGGAACTTTTACCCTGAAAATGTAGGTGCTAGGTGAGTTTAGGCATCTACAGTGTACACTGGGAGCTTTGTGGCTTGAAGTGGAGGCAAAACTGGGTTTTAGTCACGTAAACCCAAGCTTTAGGCACCTAAGTCTGAGGTTTAGTGCTTAACTACTTTTGTGGATATATGCCTTACACCCAGTGCCCTAGGGCGGTATAATGAAGATTATACTACTTAGTGTATCCCCTATGGGCTTTGAGGCAATGTTGTAAAGTAGTCAGGACCCTCAGATGGAAGGTCTGATATAAATGCAAAGTAGAACACCCAAAACCAAAATATTTCAAAAATCAGCTAATTGGCAACAAAACTAGGTCATGCCCTTCCCTGCCCTTATCAAATGCAAATCTGCACATTTATTCACTGATCTTTAAAAAAATGAAAATAACTATCAATTTGCACTGAAAAATTGATAACCCATAGTAGTTTAAAACATTTAAAACTTTTTATAAGTTACTGTTCTGTAGTTCACATGATTTCCAAATGTGCTCAGTATCTGAGGACTCTGTGTGCAGCAGTACTTTCTAAGATAAGTATGCAGTTTGTGAAGAACAGAAAAATTAGTATACATTCCACATAACTTAGGAGTGCATGGATTTCTGCTGCCTCAAGCCAACATTAATGATAAAGCATCTCATGTCAACTCTGTTGAAAGACTTGTAGTTATTCAAATGTTGAAAAACTCTTTTAATTATGGAGACATAAATGAGCTGAACTAGTTCTTGGCATTACTGTACAAGGACATGAAGTATGAGAAGATAGGGCTTCTTGATGACCAAGCAAAATTGAACCTGCTGATCAAGAAGACAAAAATCAGACTCATTTGTCCATATTCCCCATCTTCAAACCTAAACAGTAACAAAGACTAAATTAAAAACAATGAGGAGTCCTTGTGGCACCATTAGAGACTAACACATTTATTTGGGTATAAGCTTTCGTGGGCTAAAACCCACTTCATCAGATGCATGGAGTGGAAAATACAGAGGCAGGTGTAAATACACAACACATGAAAAGATGGGAGTTGCCTTACCAAGTGGGGGGTCAGTGTTAATGAGGCAATTCAATTAAGATAGAAGTGGGCTATTCTCAACAGTTGACAAGAAGGGGTGCTACTGCCAACAGTAGCCAAGAAATAAGGGTGGCAATACCATACCATGCTACCCATAGTTCTGCACTGCTGCTGGTGATGGTGCTGCCTTCAGAGCTGGGCACCCAGCCAGCAGCCACCACTCTCCACTCTGCCTTCAGAGCTGAATGCCCAGCCAGCAGCTGCCACTCTCCACTCTGCCTTCAGAGCTGGGTGGCCAGCAGCCGCCAGTCTCCGACCACCCAGCTCTTAAGGTAGTACAGAAGTAAGGGTGGCAATACCGTGACACCCCTACAATAGGCTTGTGAGTCAGGACGCCCAGTTTGAGAAATGCTGTGGAGAAATCATACATTTTTCATGAGTTGGCTACAGCATAAGTAGCAAATTTGCTATTTTATTTTGACCAACCTGCAAAAAATATGTGATTTCTGTGTGATTTAAGTAGACCTCTACTTATATGGAAAAAATAAGAATTCTCATAGACTGAGATTTCATCAGAGGATAAAATAGATGACCCTCGAGGTTGCTATACATACAGGTTTCACTATAATTATAATCTGTGTGGTTTGGAAGCCTAACTAAACTTTGAATGTTTTCAGGAACCTAGAACAAATACATGCTCCCTCAGATCAGTTGGTGCTGGTGTAATTTTTAATTTGGATGTTGAGTTTATTCTAAGGATATTACCTTTGAGAATATTCTTAAATCAACACAGAAATGTTATGTATTATGCAAGGAGATTCTTCTCACAATACGAGTATTTCAGCTGAACAAAACTTCCCAATAGCTAAGAAAGTTTAATTGAGCACCAGTATTTTTCAGTGAAAGTGTGTTCCAAAATACAAAAACTAAATCACTGACTCTGAACGTTCTATAAGGATGTTCTATAAAGTTATTCTATATGTATTTATCACACATAATATATTATTGACAAGTTTTCAGCTCTCAAAGAAGTCCTAAAACAAGGGACCATTTTCACTGAAACAGGACAAAATACTTCTTTAAGAATACACAATTTATTAATATATAGTTCTCCAAAATTAAAATTAGACTGACAGGTACCTGTTTCCCTAATTCTCATATTTCAGATCCAGAAGCTAACATTCTTGATCAATAATTATTGCTTGACAGAACTCTACCTCAACAATAATGAGCTCATAGATATAGCAGGTAATGTCTTATATTTCAAACTTTAGAGCAAAAATGTGAAGTTTTTTTCTATGTATCAGCAAGCTAAGTGAGTTTGATTTAGGTGGTCTGTAGTCAGTGACTGACTGATAGTAGCTGAAAATAACATCCCCCAGTCTGTAACAGCATACACAAAAATGATGTTTTAGGAACAAGATTTATTACATTACACTTGAGTGGTTATACAGTGATATTTAGGATCAGATTCAGCCATGATGTAAGTTGGTACAGCTTCATTGTATCTACTTCAGTTAGGGATAAATTTGCCCCTTACTGTTATTAATTGTTATTTTTGTTATTAATTGGCTATTTTAAAATGTAAATAGTAGTGTAGTGGGGTGTCTTGCCCTGTAAGGGCCAGAGGCATGGAGCTGGCCAATGCCATACAATTAGTCCTCCCTGCCACACCTGGGATGATGTATGGGATTTAATTAGAACCAGCTGGATATGGAGGAGCTGATTCCCCTATAATGGGCAGCAGAGCGATAGAGGGAAGGTGGCCTGGTCTGAGACGAGGCAAGACCAGGCACGGACGGCACCAGGGGAATTTGCGGGCTGTGCCCAGCTTAAGGCTGGAGGGAAGACTTTTGTGTTTATTTTTTGAATTTTAAGTTAAACCAGACCCTGAAGAGGGCTGTTGTTATTAGATTTGTAAAAGACTTGAGGAACCAAGATTGGAAACTGAGGTGAGAGGCTGCTTGCAGGGCTGCTCTGAGGCCACGGGGTGCTTGGAAGAGGCCACTTGATGACAAGTAGGTTGAAATAAACAATACTAATTTAGTAAGACTGCATTTATATTTTTTGTTAAAAGTGAACTGAAAATATATTGATTCTGGAAGCATAGTACACCATTTTGGTGGAAAAAGTCATGCCATCAAAATACATTTCTGATCTAGTATGGCAAGTTCTCTTATTCAAATGAATATGCAAGATTTGCTAGTCAGACAATTCATAATTAATTAAAAGTACCCTTTGGAAACCATATAAATGTATATGATAGTAAACTGACAAGGCTGACAGACATACCATGAAACGAAAGGATAGTAAAGTAATACATTGTCCCATATGTAGTATGTCCGCAAAGGCTCTGCAATTTCCCTACCAGTATAATTGTCACTTACATTTAAAGTACAATTGTACTCTGTGAAGTTACTCTGCAAAACTGTCTTCTTGTGAAGCTCCATCTTTATCTCCCAAGGACTTTTATTTCAGTTTGTCACAGAATCTGTCCCTTAGTATTTAAAAAAATTGTATATGTTAATATTTTATATCTCGCTTTATATAATGTTAGATTAGAGAAGGAAGTTAAATGACATTGGTTAGTATTTGTGGGACTTATGGGAAATGTGAATCTTTAAGAAGGGAATGGGAGGTTGTTCCAAGCATAGGGGGCAGTATGGAAGAAGGTAACAAGATGTGGGAGAAAGAAACAGCAAGTCTGGCTTCTCTGGCAAAACAAAATGGGTGAGGGGTAAGGTTGCTGGGGGTTCGGGCTCTGGGATGGAAACTAATTCCTGTTTTAGTAACATAATTAACGGAATGGGGCCGGGGATGAGAGGTTTGGGGTACAGCAGGGAGCTCTGGGCTGGGGCCAAGGGGTTTGGACTGTGGAGGGGGTTCTGAGCTGGGGCAGGGGGTTGGAGTGCGGGAGGAGGTGCAGGCTCCGGGCGGCTCCCTAGTCCAGCTCCTAGGCCAGGGGTCGGCAACCTTCAGAAGTGGTGTGCCGAGTCTTCATTTATTCACTCTAATTTAACGTTTTTTGAAGGTCTCTTTCTATAAGTCTATAATATATAACTAAACTATTGTTGTATGTAAAGTAAATAAGGTTTTTAAAATGTTTAAGAAGCTTCATTTAAAATAAATTAAAATGCAGAGCTCCCCGGACCAGTGGCCAGGACCCGGGCAGGGCAAGTGCCGCCTTTGGCACGCGTGTCATAGGTTGCCTACCCCTGTCCTAGGCAGAGGCATGGCCAGGTGGCTCTGTGCTCTGCCTCCGCTCACAGGCGCTGCCCCCGCAGCTCCCATTGGCTGCGGTTCCCAGTCAATGGGAGCTGTGGAGCCGGTGCTCAGGGAGGGGGCAGTGCACAGAGCCACCTGGCTGCACCTCCACCTAGGAGCCGAGGGACATGTCGCCGCTTCTGGGAGCCGTGCAGAGCCAAGTAGGAAGCCTTCCAGGCCCGCGCCAACCACACTTTTAATGGCTCGGTCAGCGGTGCTGCCCAGAGCCATCAGGGTCCCTTTTCGAACGGGTGTTCCAATAAAAAAATTGGACATCTGGCAACCCTAGTGAGGGGAGTGACATAGTCTGAGTAGGCAAGTGGGGGACTGGTGGTGACTTTTTTTTTTAAATGTAAGATTATTTGAGGTGGAGCTAATGTTCCAGAGGGAATTGAGTTGAAATTGGTTAATATGGAGCCTGTGAGGCAGAGGTGGTAATAGAGAAGGGTGAAACTGGTATGATAGGGTGGGGATGATAGATGATCCAAGATAGATGTGGCTATCAGGGGAAGAAGAAGGCAGTAGAGGTTGGATGTAGATTTTTGAATGTGAGGGTGGGGGAGAGAAGTAGGTGAGCAGGGATGGGAAAGAAAGAGATGAAGATGCAAATGCTGTGAATAGAAAAGAGGAAATAAGGGATGCAAAATTTCTGGGATGAGGTAGAGAAGGAGGAAAAACAAGGAGTAGAGTTGCTGAAACAGAGGATGAGTGTAGTGGGCATGAGAAGTGTTGTATGTAGTTGATGAATAATTAGGATGGCAAACTAAATGTGTAGCATAGCCAAACAAATTAGCAAGTCAAGGTAGTCAGCTATGGTGAGAATCATTTATTATAATACATTTTATTTCAGGTGCTCTGAAACATTTGCGTGCATTGCAGATCTTGTTGCTTCACAACAACCAGCTGAAAAACCTTGACACAACAGTGAAGGAACTAAAGGGAATGATAAGTCTGCAGACCCTAAGTAATGTGTTACTTTCTATTATGCATAGCTGCAATCAGTAACATTGGAAATTAGGGAAAAAACAGACATTTTTATAAGTAGGAATGGAACTAAATCATTTAGATGTCCAAGATATTTTCCTCCTCTTTTCTTCAGAGTAAATGGATTCTCTCATACAATAATATTTTTTAAATTAAGCATACCAATATCTGTTTTAACTAGTGTAGGCATTTTGATATACTGTGTGGAGTAAGTGGTAAATGAAATAACCGTAGTCTCTGAAATTTCAAATTACCATGAACAAGACAGTGCTGGCGCCACTAAGTTGTACTGCGTGAAGTAGCCTCAAGGGAAGTAGGATTATATGCTATTAACCTATTGAAAATGAAAGTATAAGCAGTCTTTCTCCATCTTTCCTAAAGGAATGTGCTCATAGATCATACCAAGCTCTCAGAACTTTAAGAAACAGGAAACTAATTTCATGTCTTAGTAACATAATTAATGGAGGTGTATAATATCATCAACCCCTAGCTTATGCATTCAAAAAGCTGGATGTTTGATGGCAAGAAATAAAAAGATGGCTTGAAAAGTACATTTTTAAATTGAACCTGAAACTGAGCCAAGAACAGAAAAACAAGTCAAGTGTTATAAAGACAACATACCAGTCAAATTATTGTAAGTTATTCTGTTATGTGTAAAATCTAAAAATAGACCTCTAAAAATGAAGTTGTTTGAAACGATTGGACAAAAGTTGGACAGACATCCCATTTCTCAGTGGTGCTGTCAGTTGGATTTAGTGTTATAGCGAAAGCAATTAACAGGGAGTTTCAACAAGCACAAACAGTTTGCTTCACAGTATTGTGAAACAAACAGTCATAGCAAGAATTCAAAGCAATGTTCTAATGCTGAAATGATGCATACATCAGTCATAATGACATGATAATGTAGTTCCCATTAGTCCAACCACTAGCAAATAAAAATAAAAGCTAGAACACTCCAACTTGCTCTGATACGAAATTTTATTCTCGTTTATGGATACAGGAAAAAAGTCCATTTTATAGGGGAAAATACTATTGCACTATACAGTATATACTCACTGCACTTTATAACCTATACAAGTCAAGAATTTATATTAAGGTGATAATGAGGTCTCACATTATGAAGACTATTATTTTAATGAAATACGGTATACTACCCTTCATTATCACATTAGTAGCAAATGACTGTAAAATAAATGAACAAGAGTACATTTTTAAGCAGTATCCTTACTTCATAAATAATATCGATTTGCTTACTTGCTAATTTGCAGCGTTCAGAAATTTGAACTGAGCCTACCAGTCTTTAGTGTGAATTAGCCAGATTCTGTGGCTATCCTTTATCAAATATTCTTCTTATGAAATAAAGATTACTTTAGGAGTGAGAAGATACCTATTATTGCTAGATGGTTCTCTTTTATTGTTGGATAGTCCAATTAAAAACAAAATTTACTCAGCACCCTTCATGTAACATCTGGACATATAATTTAATTTAATGTTAATTTAATATCAATTTAATATTAAGCACCCATGTGGGGATTATTATTTGAGCAGCCCAATAAACCGTTATTGTTCATCCCAATAGCTACATCAGTTGCCAAAGTATCCTACATCCCTCCTTTAGGGCTTGTTTTTACCTTTTAGACACAGCCCTACATTGGACATGGTATGCAGCTGCACTTCTGCAGCTGTTCATGGAAAAACTGTACCTCCTGAGGCTGGCTTTCTTGCCAGTGCACCCTTTCAGGGGAAGCAGCATGTGCAGTGGAGGGCATGGTCATGGCCTCAGTTCATCCCCACCCCATCTTTTTGGCATACAAACTCTTTGTGTTCCTGCCAGTGTTCTGCTGTGCCAGGGCCAGCCACAATCTGGCTTGGGCTCAGTGAAAAAGACTGACTTAATAAATGCACCTTTCACTCTGCCAGAAGATCACCAGACTCAGGTTCTTGCAAACAGAAAGAGGCAACAAGTTCCATAAATATGAGTCCTCAACAGTACCCAGCTGCTACTTCTAACTAGGTGGTTCTTCTTTTCTATATTTGAATCATGATAGTGCCTATACGCTCCAGCCAGGATAAGTTTCCCATTGTGCTAAATTCTAAATGAACAAGATAGACAAGCCTATGGCCACACCGAAACTGTGTGGTGGAGCCAAGGAACTGAACCTAAATTTCTTATACAATGATACCATGCTGATGGACAGAGCACCTAGAAAGATTTATTTTTGGAACTGGCAACAAAATAGTCCAGCTGTTCTCAAACAAGATTACAGGAACCAGAGGGACCATATTTGTGCCTGGGTGGTGAGGGAGGTGCCTTAGTGTCTTTCGGAAATGGGAATTAGGTACTTAGCTGTCATTTGTGCCTTTGAAAATCTCCCTTTCTGAAGCCTCACTCCATTCCAAAATGATATTACATCAAATCCAAAACTAAATCAAATTTTCCTAAGGCTTAGGTGCTTCTGGGATTCCCTTCCTAAAGAGCTATCTCTCCCAAACAGTAGCATTCATTTTATTCAATAGTGTAGGTTTATGAGCTATATAGTGTTTTAGAATGTACTGACTGAACTCTGCAGCAGTAAGAATGGAACTCTATTACTGCCATCTTGTGGTTCTCCTAATACAATTAAATGCAGTGATTAAAAAATAATAATTCTGATCTAAAAAATCATCTTACCAGGAGCATAAGAAGAATGCAGATATTTCACAGTGCTCCCCCCACCACAAAATATTATAAACACAGTCATTTCCAACATGGAAAAGACCAAATATTCATTCTCATATCCTGCCTATATCTATGGGCCCCCAAAACACAACTGGCCAGTAGCATCTTTCCATAACATAAGAGAGTGTCTCCTCACCAATCCTGTCTGGCAATTGCTTTATGCCCTGAAGAAGAAGGATTGACATCTTATAACTTTCTAACCTGTGTAGAACATCTGCAGATTCTGTCTTTATTCAGTTAAGTGAATAATCCTTTATGAATCTCACTAAGCTGTTTGCCTCAATATCTTATCCCTCTTTCCACCTTTCTCTCCATAACCACTGAACTAGCATAATCCACAGTAGTTGTTTCAGCCTTAGGGTATGTCTACACCAGGGTAGGCAACCTATGGCACGCGTGCCGAAGGTGGCACACGAGCTGATTTTCAGTGGCATTCATACTGCCTGGGTCCCGGCCACCGGTCCCGGGGGCTACGCTGCTGGCCTGGGGTACCAGCCACCGGACCCCTGCCAGCTGGGGTTCCGTCCACCGGCCCCTTTCAGCCCGCTGCTGGCCCCAGGTCCCGGCCACTGGTCCCGGGGGCTCCGCTGCCAGCCTGGGGTACTGCCCGCCGACTCTGTTCAGCCCACTGCCAGCCCCAGGTCCCGGCCACCGGTATGGGTGGCTCTGCTGCCAGCCTGGGGTCCTGGCCGCCGTCCCGGGGCTCTGCAGCTGCCCCCAGCTGTGGCCCACTGGCCCCAGCCTGGGGCAGTGAGGGGTGCAGACAGGGGCAAGAGGGGGCACAGCTCAGCACCCCCACCTTAAAAATTGTTCCAGCTCCACTGTACTGGGATATTTTTAAGTCCTGATTTGCTGCTTACATCACTATCACGCCACATGGAACAGCGCACTGCATTTAACATTGAGATTAGAATGTACATGCAAGAACTGGAATCAGAATTTGCGACAGATTTCAAGATTTCCAGCGATTTGGCCCAATGCTTTCTTTTCTAATTAAACCTGAAAAGTTCAACAAAAGCGGCTTGGATTTGTCTGTATTTCAGTGGATGGGTGTTGAAGATTTCGAAATGCAGCTCATTCAGTTAAAAAGCTCAGAATTGTGGGCATCAAAGTTTGGAGATCTGCAGAGTGCACTTGAAGCTACCGAGAGAGATCATGGGGCCTCTTTTCTGACCTGCTGGATGTCCGTTCCAGTGAAAATTAACTGTTTGAAGAAAATTGCGTTTGCAATGCTTTCAGCATTTGGATCCACATACCTGTGTGAACAGGTATTTTCAGACATGAAATCTGTCCTCTGTCCCTTTCAGAGCCAGTTAACAACTGAGCACTCAGAAGCCTGTGTGCAGTTTAAAGTATTCAAATACAAGCCAGACATTGGAAAACTCAGAAAGGAAAAGCAAGGGCAAGGATCACACTAAACTGATAAGATCTGCATTTTAATTTAATTTTAAACGAAGCTTCTTAAACATTTTGAAAACCTTATTTACTTTACGTACAACAATAGTTTAGTTATATATTCTAGACTTATAGAAAGATACCTTCTAAAATCGTTAAAATGTATTACTGGCACGTGAAACCTTAAATTAGGGTGAATAAATGAAGACTCAGCACACCACTTCTGAAAGGTTGCTGACCCCTGGTCTACAGGATGTGCATACCTCAGTGCTGGATTTTATTCATGCAGGCGTGAGCCAGGCATCTCTGCTCCGAGAGTCCACATTTGTTGTGCTGGACGTTGTACAACAGTATGTACCTGCATTCATACTGCTGCTCTAGGTACAGGAGTTTAGCACTATCATTTCAGGGTTCATATCCCAGGGTTCTTTGTGACATACAGAGGCACTCTAAGAACTGATTTGTGGTGTGTTTTTGGACTGGAATATAGTATTTTCCTGGACCCCTTCACAGAAAACAGTTTTCCCCGACTTCACATATGTACCGATGGCACTTCCAGATTATGTGGCCCCTCACTTTTATCCTTGAAGAACTGGATGGAAGTCATGGATCCATTGGATGAGCTGGTCCTACTCTTGCTCCTTATTGCAAGAAAAATGTTTATGTAGTGAGATAGGCACTCACCAAGACACTGAATAGCCTTTTGACAGCATTTTCTGAGTCACTGAAAACAGCAGGCCATGAGGAATGAGGGCAGTTCATTTGTGACAGGCTGGACAGATATGATGAAAGCTGCTAGTGCCATGGAATATCCTTTGGTTTATTGTCACTTCTGGTATAGGAGAACTCACATGGTGTGATTGGATCACATCGTTTTGCAGACTTGGGACAACCAGCAGTGGCGCCAGGTCTTCTGCATGAGGAAACAGACCTTCATAGAGCTATGTGAGGCACTTGCACCAACCTTCCAGCACCAGAACACTCAATTGAGGGAACCATAGTGATACAAAAGTATGTCATGATTGTCGGGGCAGCTACAGGTCTCTAGCAAATCACTTTGGAATTGGAAACTTAACTGTTGGGTTCATGGTAGTTGAGGTTTGTGAGGCCATTAACATTGTCTTTTACCTCTGGTGGCTGGCATAAGAAACATGCCTGAAATAATAGCTAGTTTTCAGAGGATGGAGTTCCCATTCTGTGCTGGGGCCATCAATGGCACTCGTGCTCATAGTTCACCCACCAGAAGGGGCAAATGAGTATGGGAATTGCAGAGGATAATATTCCACTCTTATGCAAGGCTTGGTGGACCACAGAGGCAAGTTCTTCAACACAAACATGGAAAGTTCAGGAAACTTTAATAACGTTAGGCTGTGGAGATCTGGCTTGTACCTGAAGGGGAAAGCAGGGACCCGGAAATGTTATGAACGGGGTATCTGTGCCAACTATTATTTTGCATATCCACTCCTGCTATGGCTGATGAAACCATACCCTGATGTCAGTGGCCCTGAAAAAAAGGAATTCAAGTTCAAGTTCAGCAGCTGCAGCATTTGGTAGGCTCAAGGCTAGTTGGAGTTGCCTACAAATCCGGATGCCAGACAGAAGATGGCATCTCACTTGTGCTGCTGCTGTGGGCCACCTTTCTGTAAAACTAATTTAACTTTGCATGATGTTACATGCCAACCTAGTTCCTCCTCTGCCTTGGTGGGTCCTGCGCTTATTGGTGGATTTTCTCGCCTCAGAGGTTCACGGCAGCCCTCAGTTTGGCCACTTTTGTGGCTCAGATCTGCCGTTCACTCAGTTAGCCTCATCACTGGCCAGCATAGGGAAAGGAAGAAGAACAATCCCCGCAGTCTCTGCTGATCCACCCAGTGGATCAGGGAACAGGCCAGAGACCTTCTCCTCTGGTGGAACCCACAGTCCAGTTCAACTCCTCCAGTATCAAGCAGGGAGTTGGGGGGATGGAGGGATTCCAGCCCAGGGCCCTGTGGTTTGCAGCTGTCTACAGTGGCTCCTGTAACAGCTGCGTGACAGCTACAACTCCCTGGGCTACTTCCCCATGGCCTCCTCCCAACACCTTCTTTATTCTCACCACAGGACCTCCCTCCTGATGTCTGATAGTGCTAGTACTTCTCAGTCTTCCAGTAGTACACCTTCTCATTCTCAGCTTCTTGCTCCCAGATCCTCACAGGCGCACCACAAACTGAAGTGAGCTCCTTTTTAAACCCAGGTGCCCGGAGTAGCCTGCCTTGATTGATTCTAGCAGCTTCTTGATTGGCTGCAGGTGTTCTTATTAGCCTGTCTGCCTTAATTGTTTCCAGAAAGTTCCTGATTGTTCTGGAACCTTCCCTGTTACCTTACCCAGGGAGAAGGACCTACTTAACCTGGGGCTAATATATCTGCTTTCTATCACTCTCCTGTGGCCATCTGGCCTGACCCTGTCACACTAGGTACAGACCACAAGTGCATTTTACGTGTTTTGATTTTATCTGGCTGGGAGTTTTGCTGTGTTTGTGCTTATGACATTGCACATCTGTATGAAACCCATTGTTACAGGTTTTATTATGGTTGAGGCTGGAAGGGACTGTGATGGATTGGGTTTCCACTAGGGCTGTCAAGCGATTAAAAAAATGAATCGCGATTAATCGCATTGTTAAACAACAACATAATACCATTTATTTAAATATTTTTGGGTGTTTTCTACATTTTCAAATATATTGATTTCAATTACAACACAGAATACAAAGTGTACAGTACTCACTTTATATTTATTTTTGATTACAAGTAATTTTAACTGTATAAAAACAAAAGAAATAGTATTTTTCAATTCACCTAATACAAGTACTGTAATGCAGTCTCTTTATCATGAAAGTTGAACTTACAAATGTAGAATTATATCAAAAAACCTGCATTCAAAAATAAAAAAATGTAAAATTTTAGAGCCTGCAAGTCCTCTCAGTCCTATTTCTTGTTCAGCCAATCGCTCAGACAAACAAGCTTGTTTACATTTCCAGAAGATAATACCGCCCGCTTCTTGTTAACAATGTCGCCTGAAAGTGAGAACAGGCATTCGCATGGCACTGTTGTAGCTGGCGTTGCAAAATATATACAGGCCAGATGCACTAAAGATTCATATGTCCCTTCATGCTTCAACCACCATTCCAGGGGACATGCGTCCATGCTGATGATGGGTTCTGCTCGATAACAATCCAAAGGAGTGTGGACTGATGCATGTTCATTTTCATTTTCTTAGTCAGATGCCACCAGCAGAAGGCTGATTTTCCTTTTTGGTGGTTCAGGTTCTGTAGTTTCTGCATCGGAGTGTTGCTCTTTTAAGACTTCTGAAAGCAAGCTCCACACCTTGTCCCTCTCAAATTTTGGAAGGCACTTCAGATTCTTAAACCTTGAGTCAAGAGCTGTAGCTATCTTTAGAAATCTCACATTGGTATCGTCTTTGCATTTTGTCAGATCTCCAGTGAAAGTGTCCTTAAAATCAACGACATGTGCTGGGTCATCATTCGAGACTGCTATAACATGAAATATGTGGTAGAATGCAGGTAAAATAGAACAGGGGATTTACAATTCTCCCCCAAGAAGTTCAGTCACAAATTTAATTAACACATTTTTTTTTAACGAGCGTCCTCAGCATGGAATCATGTCCTCCGGTATGATGGTCAAAGCATGAAAGGGCATATGAATGTTTAGCATATCTGGCATGTAAATACCTTGCAATGCTGGCTACAAAAGTGCCATGGGTTACACCTGTTCTCACTTTCAGGTGACATTGTAAATAAGAAGCGGGCATCATTATCTCCTGTAAATGTAAACAAACTTGTTTGTCTTGGCTTTCCCCCTTTCCTCCCTAAGAATGGTGAGGTGTTAATGGGTCATTTCACCTTGAATGGTCCCTTGAAATATGTGTTAACTGCTTATGCTAAACAATCTGTTCCATCTTGTATTTAGTTTTGACACTCTGAGTCCAGGTCTACACTATAAACTTATATCAGTATAACTATGTCACTCAGGGGTGTGAAAAATCCACACCCCTAAGCAGTGCAGTTATACGGACCTAGTTCCTGGTGTAGACAGTGCTCTGTCGATGGGAGGACTTCTCCTGCTGAGATAGCTACTGTCTGTTCTGGACATGGATTAACTCCTCCAATAGGAGAAGCTCTTCCATTAGCGTAGTGGTGTCTTCACTGAACCACTGGTAAAGCGGTATTGTTTTAAGTTCAGACCTATCCTGAGTAAGTTTCCCAAACCTGAAGAGCTGTGTAAGCTCAAAAGCTTGTCTCTCTGTTACCAACAGAAGTTGGTCCAATGAAGGATATTATCTCACCCACCTTGTCTCAGATTTTTTAATACATTCATCTTCCATAAATTATGGATTGAATTTTCCCTACACAACAGGCAGTTAAATGACCTTAATTCTGAAAGGTACAAATGTAAATTAAATATTGCATTTTTCCAGAAATCACAAATGCAGTAAGATCAATGACAGAATGGGGAATCAATTGAGAAATCGTAGCAGAACTTGCCATTCTGTCCTTGATGTTATTTTATGATGTGCATCAGGGAAATGATGGGATTCTGTAGTGTACTCAATTGCTTGTTCATTTCTGTACACAACCTTGTGGTGAAAAGTAAATGCATATGTGATTACATTACAATGTACCTATTTATCGTGCATTACAATGCAATACAGTAAGGTGAGTGAATACAATACTGAATGCCTTCGTGAACTTACTGTACTGACAGTTTTCCTACATTGTTGTGTATGAAAAAAAGAAAAGTAAAAAAAAGGGACAGGGTGTAATGGGGTTTACAAACGCCATACTGAGCATAGGCAGAAGGGTCAGGAGAGTGTTCCTTGCTTACAGGCAATCACTGAGCTATTGCCATTTTCATCTGTGATACTGAACTGTGGACACTGAAATAGAATGCTAGTAAGCTTTGGACACTGCAGCATGCTACTTCTGTTGTATGCAGGGGGAGTGAGAACTTTATAGACTGAGGAGCAGGAAGATATGTGTACTGTGAATTGTTGGAGTGGAGGGCTCTTGAAACTTGAGATCTTGTACCCACTTCTTCACCACATCCACAGTGCTAAGTGAGCTGGGCCACTGCTCATCCGGGCATGTATCCGCTCACCCGAGCACCTATCCACACCTCCTCAGGTGAGCTAGCTAGCTCGGCATCCACTTGCCCTGAGACACGCACTTCAGGGGTTTCTGGATGAATAATAGGGTAGTTTGGATACAACTGCGTGCCTGGCCATGTATACAGTCAGCAGTGTAGATACCCCAAGAGTAGCTGAGTATCTGCCACACAGGTCCTAAGAGAGGGAGGAAAATTCCAGCGTGGCTTTTAGGCCCTCTGATGGCGGTGAAACTAACGGGTTTGGAGGATTTCTCTTTCACCTCTAATCACCATGCAGGGTGGGTCCTGCTCCACTATTTAACTCCTATCCTTTCCTTTTGAAATATTGTACATCACAGTAGTTATCTCTGGCCAGATAGCACCTTCTCTTCTACATGGCTGCCAGACACAGCTGTCATGTAAAGAAAAGAAATAGGTTTGCTGCACAACCCATTTTATAAACCATATCTTCCTGCCTGCCAGTCAACCAGGGAATGAGCTGGTCTCCATTTTGTACCCACTGAATTTTAGTGTGTCCTGTGACATCATTCCCATGAACCCAAATGATTTTGCATTTGATCTAGGAAGACTTTGTGTGTCCACTCCTGGCAAAATGGCAATATTGGGTTGATATATATGTCTTTCAAAGAAAAATAAATACCTCCATTAAAAGGGCTTGTTTGTTCACATAATAAATATTATGAACTCTGATTGAGTGATTGAGCCAAATTTTGAAAAGGACGTAAATGATTTAGGAGCACAAGACCTAGGGTCCTATATGACTTAAGCACTTTTGAAATTTGTATGCTTCACCCATTGTTTGATATGTATTTGTAGTTGTCTAAGGCATTTTCAACTAGATATATTCACAAGTCAGAAAACTGTCATTCATATTTTATATTCCAAGTATATGGTAAAACTGCTATGTACTTATACTTATCTTATAGTACATAAGAAAATCAAAGGCAAAAACTTTATGGATTTGTCAGCGTATCAAAGATCTCTTAGTTAATCATAGAAGATTAAGCAGGAACTTCAAAGGCTCAGCACATTAATTCATTTATTTTCATTAAACATTTCATAATGGGTCAAATCTTGCAGTCCTTATTAAGGCAAGGGAATTTGTTTGACTAAAGACTGCAGGGCTTGGCTCATAGTATAAAAACAATTTGGGTGTATTTAATTGTATTTTCTGCAATAACTTTGCCAAATGGTGATTATTTTCCCAGGCTTGTTAATTTTTATATTTTTTCTTCCTCCCTGAAACATTTGCAGATCTATTTCACAACCCTCTGTCACAAGATCCGGGGTACCGTCTTTATGTGACATACTTCCTTCCCTCAGTACAACTCCTCGACAGGAAGAGTAAGGACTCCTTTCCTCTTTTCACAGTGCATTGACAGTCACTTATGACTCTAGCCCATTTAGAAAAGTAGGTGAATTCTTCCTGTGGCTGTTCTCCTTCTTCCTTCTCTCCTCCTTCTCCTTCTTGCTTATATACCAAAATGTATAGTGAATTTAATCCAATTAATTGTGAGATTTTGCACGGAGGTAGAGTTTGTGAACTAAACAATTCTCTGCTTGATATCAGACCTTTCATGTTGAAACTGACTAAAAGGTTTGGCTTCTTTGCTATTTAGAATGTGTATGTCTCCACTCTGAAATCTCATTTGTCTTACATAAAATTCTGTGGACCAAATTTAAGAGAAGTTAATGTCAGTAATTCAGAAATATGCACCTATCTTCATGTTTGCAAATTGGGTAACTGCATGTACAATGGCCAGTTTATTTCAGTTTGTGCTCACCCAGAGGTCTGCACACCTTTGTAGATTTTAAATAAATGCATGCACATTTCTTAATTGATCTTATCCACATAAAACTGGCTAAGCCCACTACAAATAAAACTATTATCCATACATCTCTCCCAGCAATCCCTCAAGGTGAAACCTGGGCAAGTAGGGGTCTATCTTGCCACCATTACTCTTGAGAATAAACAGAAGAAGTAAATCAAATACATAAGTTAATGACTCGATCAGCTCGTTTCTTGTAGATGCAACAGAAGAAATAGATCCTAAAGATCAACTTCTTCAATAAATGCCTAAGTTGTGTATTTACCTACATGACTTTTTTGTCATCTGAGTGAACTGTTCAATGATGTGGAGGAAGGGGGTTGAACATTAGGAGGAGGAATGTTGGAGACAATGGGTAAGATTCTCACCCCTGCTCCAGTCCCTTTATGCTGGGTGATAGGGCTGGAGTGCTATAAAGGGGCTCTTGAAGCCCCAGATCTGGCCAGGGGAGAATTCTTCTGGTCCAAGACCTGAGGCTCAGTACCCTCTCACCAGTCCTAGTGATGGGGTGTGACTGAGATGGGAGGGGTCGAGTGGTGGGAAGGGCCATAGCACACAGTGTTGTGGAGATTCTGGGCAGTGCTGCTACCCAAAGCCCGTTCGGGGAGGCTGACATAATTTGGACAACACCCCAGGACTTGTCTAAATTATGCTGGGGGCCACTACAGGCCTGGAGTAGCTCAGAATCAGGAGGATGTAAAGTGACTTAAAGCCATCTTTGACCTCCCCCCTCATCCTCCTCAGCTATCAGTTCTTTACTGTGCCTCTTCTACAACACAAAATTTCACCCATAGGATTGAAGCTAGGAATTACTGAAAGGGAGAATGAGTGAGTTTAATTCCGGTGGGATGAGAGGAATTTAGTTTGTTTAACTTTAAAAATCTACATTATAACTGTGTAACTAATAAGACTCATCTATCATCACTATAATCATTTTGTCTGTACGATACATCACTTTCCCCCTTTGCATTGTCAGTGTACTTTCTTCCAGACAGAAACGGACTCTTCCTCAGTGTTTGAGAAGCAGAGCACAGAGTTTTGGCTGCACCACAATCTAAATATTAAAAATAAAACAGTTCTTTTGACTTTGCTGGTTCTACTTGAGAAGGATTGTCCTCACAAATAATGGTTTGCAAGATTAGGCCCACATTACAATTTGCATGTGCACTTCCCTGTTATACAGATACAGGTTTGTTGGTGGACCTCAAGCCGATTTCTGAATGTAGAAATCATAGAAATGTAGTACTGGAAGGAATCTCAATAGATCTTCTAGTCCAGTCCCCTGCACTGAGGCAGGACTAATTATTATCTAGACCATCCCTGACAAGTGTTTGTCTAACCTGTTCTTAAAAACTTCCAATAAGGGAGATTCCACAGCCTCCCCAGGTAATTTGTTCCAGTGCTTAACTACCCTGACAGTTAGGAAGTTTTTCCTGGTGTCTAACCTAAATCTCCCTTGCTTCAATTTGAGACCATTGGTTCTTGTCCTTTCCTCAGTGGCTAAGGAAAACAATTTATCACCCTCTCGTTATAACAACCTTTTATGTACTTGAAGACTATTATCATGTCCCCCTCAATCGTCTCTTCTCCAGACTAAAAAAACCAGTTTTTTCAATCTTATAAGTCATGTTTTCTAGACCTTTAATCATTTTTGTTGCTCTCCTCTGGACTTTCTCCAGTTTGTCTACATCTTTCCTGAAGTGTGGTGCCCAGAACTGGAGACAGTACTCCTGTCATAAATATAAAGGGAAGGGTAAACCCCTTTAAAATCCCTCCTGGCCAGAGGAAAAATCCTCTCACCTGTAAAGGGTTAAGAAGCTAAAGGTAACCTCGCTTGCACCTGACCAAAATGACCAATGAGGAGACAAGATACTTTCAAAAGCTGGGAGGAGGGAGAGAAACAAAGGGTCTGTGTGTCTGTCTATATGCTGCTTTTGCTGGGGATAGACCAGGAATGGAGTCTTAGAACTTTAGTAAGTAATCTAGCTCGGTATGCGTTAGATTATGATTTCTTTAAATGGCTGAGAAAAGAATTGTGCTGAATAGAATGACTATTTCTGTCTGTGTGTCTTTTTTGTAACTTAAGGTTTTGCCTAGAGGGATTCTCTATGTTTTGAATCTAACTACACTGTAAGGTACCTACCATCCTGATTTTACAGGGGTGATTCCTTTACTTGTATCTACTTCTATTTCTATTAAAAGTCTTCTTGTAAGAAAACTGAATGCTTTTTCATTGTTCTCAGATGCAAGGGTTTGGGTCTGTGGTCACCTATGCAAATTGGTGAGGATTTTTACCAAACCTTTCCCAGGAAGTGGGGTGCAAGGGTTGGGAGGATTTTGGGGGGAAAGATGTGTCCAAACTGCGTTTCCCAGTAAACCCAGTTAGAGTTTGGTGGTGGCAGTGGATATTCCAAGGGCAAAGGATAAAATTAATTTGTACCTTGGGGAAGTTTTAACCTAAGCTGGTAAAAGTAAGCTTAGGAGGTTTTCATGCAGGTCCCCACATCTGTACCCTAGAGTTCAGAGTGGGGGAGGAACCTTGACAACTCCAGTTAAGGCCTTATCAGTGTACATTTGGCATTGTTCAGAATAACTTTTTCAGTATTCAGGATAGTACTTCTCTTACTGTTGCAATGAGGACCATTGCTGGAAAGAGGAGAACTGGCTATAATTTAATCTAGGGAAACTATATTGATATTTACAAAGTCCAGAGATAATCTTGTTAAATTCATGGACTTAATCTTCCTTTAAGTACAACCACAGTACAATGATCATTCCTGAATTAAGAAGTTAGGCAGTATTTTTTACCAAACTTTACCCTTGACTGTCAATTTGAGAACTATTTCTTTAACATTACGAACTCCTGTCTTTACTATGAAACATTACTAAAATATACTCTTGTCTTCCTCATTTACACAAGGTACTTGGTCACACTTTTGTTACCGCCAGGCGTAATTACTGCAGTTCCTTTCTAATTGGTCCCCTAGACATCAATATTAAAACACTTTACTGAATTCAAATTGCTTCTGCTAGAGTTTCTTGTTTTGAGTCTTTAGTTCCCATTTATCCCAGTTTGAAAGTGCTGAAATTAGCAGGTGGTGCATATTCTTAATGTCAAAATTCTCCTTTTGATTTACAATCTTAATCTCTTTGTTTAAAATTTACAAGTGATCTTCAAACAAAAGGACAAATGAAGCTGAAAAACTTCTTTTGATTGTACTCCTACAACTTTCTGTAATTGAGTGGTGGGAATTATTATTGACTTTGAACTGGAATTCTGTTTTATTATGGATATGAATCTTACAATTTAAGACTTCATTTAGTTCTCTAGTATAATGCATTTAAACACCATGTAAACAGAGTCTAGGGGTGAAATCCTGGATCCAGTGAAATTAAGAGAGTTTGGTATTGACTTCAGTGGGTCAGGATTTCACACAAAATCTTCAGGCAGTATAAATCAGTATCTCTCTTTATTGAAATAAGTGGAGCTATACAAATTTACACCAGCTGAGGATCTGGTCATAATTCTGTAGAGAAAATAGTTTTTGTCTGAATACTAGCAAGCAGCTAAGCTTAGATATTATTCATTGGTATAGAAAGGGTAACAGTTTTTATTTGTCTTTTAACAGAAGTTACTCAAAAAGAAAGGGAATCAGCTTTACATATTTACAACCATGAAAGGTCCCGTGTTCTCCAATCTATAGGTTTTGGAAAGAGAATAGATATGCCATTGGTGGCTAAGACAGTATCTACCAGAAGCATTCCATGCGCCAAAAGTTTGCTGCTGTCTCCAGGTATTTATAATGATTTAGGGAAAAACATATATTTCCAAGTAATTTTGAATTAGAAATAATAATTTTCACCAACTTAATAATGAAATAGATATGCTTTATGAACTCAGATTGCTTCTTTATTTAATAAACAAACTGTAGCAACATTCAGTGAATGTGTCTTTTCTACTAATTTTTATATTACACTATGTGTTTTAATTGAACTCTGGAATAACAGAATTGCCTTTAAGGCAGCTACTCAAAATAGAATTTCATTATCTTTTCAAAATGTATTCTCATTCGTGTTGAAGGTTTTACTCACATGTTCTGAACAGATTTAACAGGGAAATGAATTTTCCCAGGGTACTGTACCTGTGTACTGACCATGAATGTCTCTATGCAGTGTTGGTTTAGTCATGTCAGTCACAAGATATTAGCGAGACTTGATGGGTGAGGTAATATTTTTTATTGGACCACTTCTGTTGCGTAAGTACCACAGTTTGTCTCTCTCACCGACAGAAGTTGATTCATTAAAAGATATTACCTCACCCACCTTGTCTCATGAATATCTGTCACAGACAGATCCGGTTGTTTAGAGTTTTGGTGCCCCTGGTGCTTATTTGACATTTTAGAACTTTTCAGTCTTCCAAAGAAAAAGAGTTTCTCTCTTAAATAGTGTTGCAGATGGTGCATCAGCCTTTTCTATAGCATCTAAATACAGAAAACTCTAGGTCTGGAGCCTTTTGCTTAAAATATACTACAAATATATATACACCTATTAGAAATATCAGTCACACAAAAGTTTGTTTTTTTTAGTAGACTTACATACTTAACATCTCTCCCTACCTGTTTTATTTGTAGAAGTTTAAAATGTTGTGCTCTTAATTGTGATTTTCTAAAAATGGCAACGTAGCATGTCATCTTTGTTGGGTCTGTGTGAGTCCAGATGAAATTTGATCCATTTAAAAGAAGTATGACGTTTTTTCAAATTGTCAAATTTAGAGGGGTCTTTTTGTCTTGCACACCATCTTTACTAGTAAAGATCCTGCAAACCAAATTCTGGCCTAAGGTACAGTCATGAACCGTAGTGGCTTTGAATTATGTTCAGTGACAAATATGCAATCCCATTGTCTTCCATGGGATGGGGCAGGTGTAAATGAATGCACTTCGGGTGTGCAGTTGGAATTTAATTAACGATTTGCTCATTCTAGACAAGCTGTGATCTTGTCTATACAGGGAATTATATCTTTTTGTGGAGATTGCTAAGCAGATGTCTGCAAGGGTTCATGATCATATGCCAACCAGTACCAGATAAAGAGCAAACAGCTCAGGAGGACTTATATTAAAACCAGGGATGAGAGGAAAATATCCAACAGGAGACATGAAACCTCTCCATTTTTTGAAGAGTTGGACAGGATTTTCCACAACTACATGACCACCATACCCAGAAAAAGTTTGGAGCCTGCTGCATGCTTTCGTCCCCACTCCACCAAGGACAATCAGTAAAACTCATCAGAGGATGAGCGTGAGGGGGCCACTGATTGCAGGGTCCATGCTGGCTGACAGCAATTTGAAAATGGCACTAGCTCGCCCAGAAAAGAAATATGGGGTAGAGAGACAGAGGAAGCCTGTGATTTTTTTAAAAATTTGAACCTGCCTGGCATCCATTATGCATCCCACAATGCATAGCAAGAAAAATCCCAGAATGCATATTGCTTAGCAACAAAGCAAAGGATAATGGGATACTCTCCAAGAACACCATGCCCTTAGTACTCAGCAAACCACCATCGTGTGCACAAAATGATGCACATTAAAAGTGGGCACACTGTTCCATGTGTATGATATTAGTGTGGTTTGCGTATTTCACATTACCTAATGCACACCAAAGAGCTACAGAGTAACCCCTCCCCCCCCAATAGACAAGCCCTGAAATATGATCCAGGTAATTCTCTTTTATATCTCTGAATTTAATGGAGCAAAAATAGTCAAAACTTTCTTTAATCAGTCCGGTAAGCAGAGATGACTCTCTGAAGCATTGTTATGCATATACATTAGTAAGCTCGACCACTGTAATGCTGGGGGCGCATTTTTTGTATGGAGGAATTTGTTAAGAGTTGTTAAAATATCTGCTTGAACAATGCAGTATGACCCTGATGTAGCAAAGCACATGCTTAACATTAAGCATGTGAATTAGTCCCACTGAAGTTAGCCTACACTCAGCCTCAGACTTTCTTAAACAGCAAAATATGGAACTCAGGAGCCATTGAAAATGGGTTTATATTATAACCAAAATGACAACAACTTTTTACACTGCTGCAGCTTCACTGCTACCAACAGTGGATTCTCTAGTAGTAGAGAAAGGTCACAGGTGATTCTACTGTCATGTCACCTGAGCCTGCTCTAAAAACTCTCATGCCCTATCTACAATACTGTGTCCACTATATATAAAAATACTTACACATTTTCTCATTGTAGACTGAACATCATGCAGTTGGTTCTAATAAACGCATTTCAGGAGTTCAGAGTGCAAAGTTTGGACTTGATAATAAGTTATTTGCAAGTGATTTTGAGTGTAATGTTTTGCATAGATTTAAATCATCTGCAAAACAATGACTATAAGCTTTACTAGTTTAATAATAATTTCTAAAATGCAGGTTGAAAGAGTTATTTTTAATCTTTTCCCTCATAGTTCATAAGGACCCCTGGGAAGTTAGAAACGGATATCTTTGAACAGTGTATCTTTTTCTTCATCATATGTTCACATTGCTTTGCTATTGGAGGGTTGGTGCTATCATTTCTTTTAAAGAAAAAAATGTATGGCAGCATTTTTTGGGGGGGAAGTAAAATGTGAATAATGACACAACATATACAGTCAGAAGAAAACATTTAATAACCAGGAAGCTATCGCCTATATTTTTATTTAACTACTAATATTTAGTTGTAATGGCTAGCACTCCTGGGGATTGATCTTGCACTATTCAAGTCAATGGGAGCTAGAACAAACCGTAGTTCTTAAATGGTCAAAGTGCTGTAGAAATATTAACTACTTATTATAAATTTGTTGTTACAGGTTATGAAGTTGCAAATCACATAAATAAGTAAGTAGTTTGTTTGTGCCTATTTTTGTTTTTGCACATCAAAAGTATTCACTCAATCCTCACTGCTCCTACAAAACAAACAAACAAAAAAAAAAGCAGAAACTTTTAAAAAATATTCTGCTCTTTTTTGTGGTGGGATAAACCACTGTGTCCATCAGTGATGAGACAATCCACCTGCTGCTATCTTGAATGCATTTTCAGTAGTATTGCTGATTAGGAAATGAGGTGTATGATAAAAGCAGTTCATTTTGCAATATCAAACACAAAGTCAGGGGTGGGCAAGCTTTTTGGCTTGAGGGCCACATCTGGGAATAGAAATTGTATGGCAGGCCATGAATGCTCACAAAATTGGGGTTGGGGTGTGGGAGGGGGTGCAGGCTCTGGGGTGGGGCCAGAAATGAGGAGTTCAGGGTGCAGGAGGGGGCTCCGGGCTGGGGAATGCGGTGCGGAGGGGACGGGCTCCGGCTGTGGGGTGTGGGCTGTGGGGTAGGGCTGGGGATGAGGGGTTTGGGGTGCAGGAGGGTGCTCCAGGCTAGGATCGAGGGGTTCGGAGGGCAGGAAGGGGATCAGGGCTGGGGCAGGGGGTTGGAGCATTCTGAGAGGCTCAGGGGTGAAGACTTTGGGCAGCACTTACCTCAAGCGGCTCCCGGAAGCAGTGGCATGTTGCTTCTCTGGCTCCTATGCAGAGGTGCGGTCAGGTGTCTCTGCATGCTGCCCCATCCACAGGCACCACCCCTGCAGCTCCCATTGGAGCGCCAGAGGGAGCCATTGGACTGCATAGGGGCCAGAGGGGGGCCATGCTGCTGCTTCCGAGAGCTGCGTGGAGCGTCCCCCGACCCTGCTCCCTGGCTGGAGTGCTGGAGGTGGGCCATGCCGCGGCTTCCGGGAGCTGTGTGGAGTGGCCCCCGACCCCACTCCCCAGTGGGAGCTCAAGGGCCAGCTTATAATGGCTGGTGGCCCGGATGCGGCCTGCAGGCCATAGTTTGCCCACACCGGGACTAAGTGCTAAAAATATTGTACATTAATGTGTTAGAGCAACTGAGTAGTTCTGCTATAAAATGGGTGAGAGAATTTCCTTCTAACTCCCTATTCTTAAATAGGCACTTTCCTGGAAAACATGCTGCCCTGTGGAATGAAATTTCGCAGCCCACAGTTGGTTTATTTTGTTGGATTTTTCATGTATAATAGAAATAAAGATAAAACTTAGTTCTCTCTCAGTGTTGTGGTAGGGAAAAGGATGCTATTAATGCTCAGACATTTTTAGATGCAATTTTTATGGGGAAACTTTACAAGTTTAACAGTTCATGCTTGTTTTAATCTATCAGTGAGCAACATGTGTGAGTAGCTATGTTTTAAACATAGACATTGTTGAGAAATATATTTTTAAAATTAGCATGTACACATGTTAGTGCACATAAGTTCGCTACCCATTTCCTTTAAAAACCTAAGTATACGTAACTATCCACTTTGAGTATGGCGCTATGCAATCAGGCAAATCATAAAGAAAACAGAGTTCTATGCTGGTTTCAATACCACTCTGCTTGCTGCATAGACTTTCTGTTGCTTTTAGTGCTCAGGTCCCAGATTCCACAAGGTACTTAACTATAAGCACTGGAATAGACCTGTTGAAGTCAGTGGAACTCCTCACACAATTAAAGCTAGGCACATGCTAATGTGTGTACATGCCTTTATGCAGAGAGTTCTTTTCTATTCAGTTTTTATACCGTGCCCAACACCTGAGCACTTCTATATGAGAATGACTGTACTGCCGAGTTTCTTTCTGCCTCTACTCTCCTCACTGATTTTGTGAGTCTACAGCTCACATCTCCTATGGTACAACTAAAGTATGACATGGCACAAAACGAGCTTATGGAGTTTCAGTTTTTGGATTCAAAATCTGCTAATCAGAAGTTTGCACCTTGATTATCCAGAAGACTCACAATGAAATAAACATCAGTTGCATTTGCCTAAGTGTGTGATCACTTACACCTGCAAAAGAGCCTATAAATGCAGTGTAAAGATTAAGATTTTACATGTACATGTAACCCTTCTGCCAGGTGAGGCCAGCAACAACCAGGTACAGGGGTTCCTTTTCAACAATACAACACAGAACTGGCTCAAACCGCCACTCAGTAACCTAGGAAAATTACGCACCACCTCTGGGCACCTCCGAGAGGCAATATTTCCCCACTCGCAAGCACAGAGTCTGAGTTTAGAAAAGAAACTTTTAATGAAAGGAGAGAAGTCACCTGACATTAATTAGGGAAAATGCCACAAGGAGGATTCATAAACATAAAACTGTGCGCAGGACACCCACCCCAGAGTGCGTGGGGCAGAAGATTTTCCACAACCAAAAGTTCCTTTACTGTGCCCCCGTCTGCTTCCTCACCATACCCCAATCACAGTGGTTGTCCTTGGTCAGTGAGGACCCAGGGTTCAGAGTTGCATCTGTGTGAGTTCACCTCCCACCTGGGGAAGAAGGCACCTTGCTTGCTCCGCCATCTGAGCACTTGCCCTGCCAGTCACGGTTTCTTGCCGCCTAGCCATCTCATCAGCCATGGTAACTCACTGACTGCTTGCCACTTTTGCTGGCTGCCCATCAGTTACCTTCTGCTGCCACCTGCCTCATTGTTGTGACATCTGTATATCACTCTCTTAGTGATTTTCAGCAGGCTGGGCAGAAACACTTCTCTACCACAAGTGATTTCAGCTCTTACTGAGTATTTGAAATAACAAAAGGTTCCTAATTAAGCCTATTTAGCACTATCTGTAGGGAAGAACAAGTTAAACCAGATCAGAAAGTCTACATCTCATGGCTGGGACACCCATCTCCACTCTCACTTACTTTCATAGGGGTCTAGCATTTGAGCCCCTGGCTTCCAGCTGAGGGTGACCCCCTCATTTGGAATAGGTTAAGCACAGTTCTGAGCCCCTTTATTCATACAATAAAGACAATGTTGATAACAACATTTCACTCCTTTAGTGAATACTAAATTCAATACTAAAGTTATTTGTAACCCAACACCAGCCAAAGTTGATCACTTTGAGCAACACAGCTCTATCTGCTGTATATCTTGGCAGAGTAGGTGTGTTCATGTAAATACAGATTGCTCCTGACGTCTCTACCCCTCCCCAGCTAGCTGTCAGAGTGGAGTTCATTCAGATCCTGCTTACATACAAATCATAAAATTCACTTATAAATCCTATTGTAACCAGATCTATATGCACAGAATCATATTCCTGTGTATAAATGTGGCAATATTGTGAAAGTTAACTCTGAGCAATTAATATTGTATTAATATATCTTTTTGCACTGAGTTCACTTATTTTTTAAAGTTAAGGAAAATACATTTTAATTAGTTTATTGCATTTAGTTTAATCAAAACAAAGTTTCTTTTACTTGGACTTCTCTGACACTGCCTTTTTTGATTCTCTTTTGTTTTGTCTCATTTTGATCTCAAGATTTAGAGAGGAAGTGTACAAAAAAATTTCGTAAGTAGTTATAGACTAGTCTGTTTAATCAATAATTGTCTCTACCATTACTTTCCACATAACTGTTTCCAGAAAATAATTCCAAAGTGGTTAGGAAAAATTGTTTTTATCATGTCAGTTATTTACATTTGTTTTGTTATTTTTGTAGAGTTCCATTTGCGAACCCTGAAGATGCTGTTTTTGTGAGAGCAATGAAGAGATCTATAATGGAATTTTCCTCTGTGGATTGGAATAAAATATCCACCTGTCTAGGAATACGCCTTGAAAACAAACCAGAAGAACCTCCTGAGAAATTGACAGTCAAATTCAGATAACTGTTTGGTTCCTTAGGAAAATATGTACCTACATGTTGGATATTAAACTTTTATTGTAAGTTAATATCCATAAAACATGTATGCTATAACTTATACTTGATTAAAAGAACTTTCAGCAGGAAAATTCTAAATTCATTTCCTTTAATCCCAAATGTGGGGATTCAAGGATTAAGGTTAGAAAATGCCGGTCACAGATTTGCTGTAACTTTATCATAATGTTGCCACTAATTGAGTTCTCATGCGTATAATATTGTCTGTTGTGACAAATTAACAAAGCAAACCTTTATATTAACTTTTAGGACACTAAGAATGAATGTATTCATCTTTGATATTCTTTGCTGGTTGGCCTCCTCTTTTCTAAATTAATCAGGTTTCTCTTACCACCTTAGTTTCCAACACTTCCAGGTCAGATTAAGGTTTCATGTGGCCTCTCTCTTTCCCAAATGAAGTCATTGCAAGGTTCTCAGTGTATAAGGTTGGTATATAGTCCTTATCATTGATATCTTAATTTTAGCCCCGTTCCCAACTCCGGCTACAATCCACTTTTGTCCTTTGCTGATTGATGTTTCAAAGGAAAGTGTTTGGAACTGGCAGGAGGGGAAAGTTAATCACATTAGGAATGTAGAGAAGAGGCAAGGTAAGTCCATGCTGGCTTCTTACAAGAGTCCCAACCTTTCTTACTTCCTGTTGGCCAGAAACCTGTCTTTGCAATTGTGCTCATAGTGGTCAAGGTGAAACACTAGCAATCTAGCCAGACAGATGTATTAATCACTCCTCATGGGAAAACTCTACTGCATTGATCTCATGGAGAACCTTCTGAGCTGTTCCATCAAAGGAAAGGCAGGATTTATCTCCCAGTGTATGTGGGGTAGGGGAGAGCTTTTGGTAGATCAGAGAGCCATGATTGAGTCCACAGAGACTGGCCTGCATCTCAGCAGTTAAACACTGTAGGTGCTTTATCCCAGGATTCACAGTTAGAAGGGATCTAATACTTTATCTCACAGCAGTATGAAGCTGAGTGTGGTGTGGAAGAAAATGTTTCAGCCTCCAGGGGAAGAGGGAAGTACATTGCACTGGGACAGTTGCAATGTAAAGTTACACTCTGATTTACTGAATTACAGAAGTAAATTTCATGTTGTTAAATTCTCTGAAGATTTTGTGTGCACTGAGCATACTCCAGCCTAGGGCTGTAGGGACCCAAGCACGACTTTCCCTCTGATTGCTCCTCCCCACTGCCAGGGGCCTATGTGCCACCAAGCATTGGAACTGACAGCAAGGAAACTGTCTCTCCTGTGCTCTCAATGCTCCCCCTGCTAATATGGAAGAGAAAGAAGAAGCTGCCTGATTGAAGCGAGGTGCATGTGGGGAAGGTGTCTTTCAGAAGACAGAGGGTGAGGAGGAACAGAACGGGGACAGCAGGAACAGGAGCTAGTGGAGGGAGACAGGAGCTGTAGTAGGGTGCAAGGAGAGGGAGAAGAGCAGAGAGGGGCATATAGGCACAGAACAGGAGGAGGGCATAAACCAGAGGATGGAGGGGATTAGATAGAAGCAAATAGGGGCAGGGACAAGAGCCAAATGGTGCAGGATTGGATAGGAGCAGAAAGGTGGGGGAAGGAGGCAGGAACCAAGTTGGGGGGTAGATAGGAGGAGAGAGAGACAGAGCCAAGATAGGATGGATAGAAGTAGAGGCAGAAAGATACAGGCATGTGTGGGAGGGACAGGTGCAGAAAAGTCTATAACCATTCAGATACACTCTCCTCCAGAACCTAGAATTGAACCTAGAAGTCCTGCATCCCTATACTCCTCTGCTGTCAGAAAATAGCTATGAAACCTACTGGCAAGTGTGTTTGTATGTCCTCCCCATCTAGTGGCTGGTCCACATAGATGATAACAGCCTACTATTTCTATCAGTTACTCCATTAGCTCAAATGGCAGAGGTCTGTATTGTAGAATTAAAGGTCTAAACCTGCTGACTATCCAAGTTGGGGGTCAATATGGTTCCATATGATGGAATTTGTTTTTTTCACTTTTTTTTTTAAACCCTAAATTAGGAAATTATAGCCATAAAACTAGATTAAAAGAAAAATAAGGTTGCAAAATCAAGCATTCAAATATTAGGAAATTCCAGAATTAAGGATGGCCGTGCAGTCTAAACTTGGGCCCATTGTGCATATGTATTATGATACAGTTTTAATTATATGATCATATGTTATTTTTCTGAAGGACCCAGGGCCTCACAATAGATAGTTATTCAATATTTTCAATATTTTTTTGAATCCTTGTCATTTGGTTTGTGGTCCCAGGCCTTATTTACCACACACCGAATACACCTTGCATTGAATACAAATTCAGTAATTTACTCCTGGCATTTTTGTGTTCTCACCATAGTATCTGAGTGCTTCACAGACATCCATGAATTTATCTTTACAATAACCCTGTGCAATTAGGTGTTATTATCCCCATCTTCCAGATGGGGAACTGAGACACAGATATTTAAGGCCAAACTTGTCTTGATTATCTGGACTACCTATGATTTTTCTAGCACTTTCTATGGTCAAAGCTCAGCTCCAATTGTCTTCATTTGCAGTTGTGAGCACTCAATACTTCTGCATATCTGGCCCCATCTGTTTCACATTGGGCACCAAGGAAATGAGGAATGCACAATCAGCAGCCAACTGTGAATGTTTTCATTTGAATGTCTTGCCTAGCATCACATAGGAACTCTGTGACAGAGGCAGGGATAGAAGTTCCCAATTCCCCATGGCAGCATTCAACTGCTTTAACCATGAGACCATCCCTGCAGTTTCTGCAGTCCTTTACCTTGTTCACGACACATCTTCCAACTTCTGCAACAAATGAGACAAGCAAGGTTCCTACTGACAACAGCCTCATTCACTATACAACCCTGATTTATCTAGAGAACCATTTGTCCTGTGAACTGGAGGTAAAAGTCCTGTGGGAAAAAAAGTAGTATGTAAGCAAAGATCTAATACATATGCAAAAATTAAGATTGCAGAGGCAACTTTAACTCTGGCATTTCTTAACTTTTGAGTGCTTGACGTTGCAACTTTAATGTTCTTTTAACCTATTTTTAATGTAATTATAATGATGCTGTTGCAAAGAAGAAGCAGGAAGTCAGTACAAAAAAAAGGGAGCTATACTATTTTACTGTCAAAAAGTTTTTTGATTAAAGAACAGCTAAATACTAGTCAACTTTCTTGGCGACAAAATGGCTACAGAAGGCTGTCCTGGTAGGCCATATCAACAGAATTAGTCTCCCAGCATGCCCAGTTCTTGGTGTGAATTTCTTCTTATGTTACATAAGTAGTTACTTAATATTGTTGTGGAAAACGAGTCATACCATCTATTTGGTTCAAACAGCCTGAGGTTTTTTATTGAATACAAGCATGCAGGGAGAGGGAGACAGAGATGGTCACACACAGGTGCCACCCTGGTCTCTTTCTGCCCTGCCCCTATAATACCAGTTTTATATAGGTTCAAATCCAAGCCAAATGATACATTTCCTTATTAATTATTTTCAGCACTCAAGCATTGTTAATAAAACCTTATAAGGAGATAATTAAAAACAGTTTTATAATTAGCACTGTGCTGACGCACGTTATTATCAAGATCTGTGGTTTGCTTGTGGTAGCGTTTTGTCTAGGGACTTTTGCAGGGTGGAGGGTGCATATAATGGACAGCTAGGGACTTTAGGCCCTTTGGCTCTTTTCTAGCTAGAGATTGCTCTAGTCCGTTATTTGGGTCAAATGCCACAGCCCAGCATACGGAAATGCTTTTAGCTTAAGCCAAGTCTTACAGGACGCAGGCCTGTAGGCCTCTTTCGTTACCGCTCTTGCATATGTTGCATATAGTACATAGATTTTGCCGCAGAATGGGATGGGGTCAGGTCAACAGTCATTTCACCCACAGTATATACAAGTCTATTCATCTATAACAGTCTATACAGCTACATTTTGCCTGTGATGGCTCTTGTTGACATCAGTGGGGACGGTACACATAGCTGTAGACACAGTTGGGCCTTAAAGTCTTGGGTGCAGTGCAAACCACTATAACACAAAAGAGAAGAGTTCCATAAGGTAAATTTCCACATGCTCCTAATTCTATCCCTAATGCAATTGAGATAAACATGCTAGAGAATCATGAATACTTTACAGTTTCTGAGATTAGCTGGCTTTTAGTCACTTTAGGCTTTTTTGCTCTGTGTATGTGTGCATACACCCATTTGTGTGTATGCATGGTTTTTAAGCCTTTTCTTTTAGGGCAGACTCAATATTCACAGGAAGTTTCTTGCTAGAGCAGGGTGGAAACCAGTCTTTCTGTTTTGTAGGAAATTCTACAATTCTGATTTTATGTTCCAATTCAACCAGCTCTAATTGGTGCCCTTTTGTCATAGGCATTCAAAAATATGGATATCCTATTTGAATGCTGTGCCTGGTAGTCAGTTCAATTTTCTAAGTGTAGCCTTAGAAGGATTTTATGGTGCAATGGCTGTTGGTTAGAAAATAGATGAGATACATGCGGAGACACACCTCAGAACTGGTTGCCTTGATCCTCCAAAAAGAAAAGGAGTACTTGTGGCACCTTAGAGACTAACAAATTTATTTGAGCATAAGCTTTCGTGAGCTACAGCCGATGAAGTGAGCTGTAGCTCACGAAAGCTTATGCTCAAATAAATTTGTTAGTCTCTAAGATTCCACAAGTACTCCTTTTCTTTTTGCCGATACAGACTAACATGGCTGAAACTTGATCCTTTAGTCACTGTTCTCTCAAATTCCAACTCAAGGCTTACTTCCACTGTATCACTGACATTAAAACTGCTAATGTTGGCGGGGACATGGAACAGTTTTACATAGATGACGGTATTCATTTCTTTCTAGCTAAACAAACTCTAATCATTTGGACCATCACAGAAGGAGGCAGTATGGTAGAGAAGAATGGGGCATTGGGCGAGGAGTTAGCAGACCTAGTTTCTGTTCCTGGGTGGCTCTGCAACTGATCTGTTGTGCAACCCTGAGCAAGTCTTTTCACTTCTTTGTACTCAGTTTCCCAATCAGTAAAATGAGGATAATACTTACCCCCCAACCCCCCCCACACACACCCTTGGCAAGGTCTTTGAGATCTATGGGTGAAAAGTCTTATATGAGGACTAAGTATTGTCACCAACATTGAGTGATAACTAACTTACATAACTATGTTCTTATTTTGTCCCCTTTTTCCGTGCTGTTTGATATACTCACTAATTGTGTCTCACTTGAAATCAGATTGTAAGATCTCTGGTATCTTCATAAGATGTTTACACAGTTCCTAGCACAATGGGAGCCCATGACCCAAATCCTCAGCTCCTTGAGAGTTGTTGTTTGCACAGGACCTGTTTTTTCCCCCCCATCTCAGTATTTTTGTTTTGTTTTGTTCAGCATCTTCATTAATGATCTGGATGATGGAATGGATTGCACCCTCAGCAATTTTGCAGATGACACTAAGCTAGGGGGAGAGGTAGATACGCTGGAGGGTAGGGATAGGGTGGAGTGACCTAGACAAATTGGAGGATTGGGCCAAAGGAAATCTGATGAGGTTCAACAAGGATAAACGCAGAGTCTTGCACTTAGGACGGAAGAATCCCATGCACCACTACAGGATGGGGACCTACTGGCTAAGTGGCAGTTCTGCAGAAAAGGACCTGGGGATTACAGTGGACAAGAAGCTGGATATGAGTCAGCAGTTTGCCCTTGTGGCCAAGAAGGCTAATGGCATATTGGACTGCATTATTAGGAGCATTGCCAGCAGATCGAGGGAAGTGATTATTTCCCTCTATTCAGCACTGGTGAGGCCACATTTGGAGTATTGCGTCCAGTTTTGGGCCCGCCCCTACAGAAAGGATGTGGATAAATTGGAGCGAGTCCAGCAGAGGGCAATGAAAATGATTAGGGGGCTGAGGAACTTATGAGGAGAGGCTGAGGGAACTGGGCTTATTTAGGCAGCAGAAGAGAAGAGTGAGGGGGTATTTGATAACAGCCTTCAACTACCTGAAGGGGGGTTCCAAAGAGGATGGAGCTAGGCTGTTCTCAGTGGGGGCAGATGACAGAACAAAGAGCAATGGTCTCAAGTGGATATTAGGAAAAACTATTTCACTAGGAGGGTGGTGAAGCACTGGAGTGGGTTTCCTAGGGAGGGGGTGGAATCTCCATCCTTAGAGGTTTTTAAGGCCCGGCTTGACAAAGCCCTGGCAGGGATGATTTAGTTGGTATTGGTCCTGCTCTGAGATGACCTCCTGAGGTCTCTTCCAACCCATATCTTCTATGATTTTCCCAATTGTCAGATTTTTCAGTGAGGCCCTGCTGAAGCAGGAAGAAAGTTTGGCTGGCAGAGTGAAAGATAAAACTGGGTTATAAAAAGTTCCATAACAATCATTTTAAAAAGGCAGTTAACAGGATTCAAAAACTGGGATTTTCAGATGTGCCCAAGGAAGTTAGGCATCCAAATCCCATTTAAACTCAATAGTACTTGGGCACTTAACTCCTCTAGGCTGTGTCCAAACTACCGTGGTAAGTTGACCTACGCAACTCCAGCTACGTTATTCACATAGCTGGAGTTGACGTACCTTAGGTTGAGTTACCGCAGGGTCTACACCACAAGTGGTCAATGGGAGAAAATCGACCGCTGGTGGACCGATCTCAGAACATCGATCCTGGTGTAGTGTAGACCTGCCCTTAGATTCTTTTGAAATTCTGCTCTAAGTAGTAATCTCTTATTTTTCCAGCCCTGGAGACTAAAATTTTTTTGAGCCACAGAAGTAGCCCCTCACCAAGTGTGTGTGTGTGTGTGTGGGAGGGGGGGACAAGGACTCCTCGTTTTTACTGATACAGACTAACACGGCTACCCCTCTAAAACCTGTTACTTTGTGAACTGTCCCACTGATTTCATGACATACTGTACCACTCATCAAATATAAGGGTGACGGAATCAAGGGTGACTGGGAATTTTCCCATTGGCTTCAGTGGGGCCAGGACGTCACCCTTTTCTCTTGTATGGTCATCAAGCATGTGGTCAATGCTTAGCAAATATTTCATAAACATAAAATCTCAGTGTACTAGAAAGGAAACCTTTTCCTTAAAACTGAATTTAGAAACTATCTTGAATGCAGCTGATGAAGTGAGCTGTAGCTCACGAAAGCTTATGCTCAAATAAATCAGTTAGTCTCTAAGGTGCCACAAGTACTCCTTTTCTTTTTGCGAATATAGACTAACACGGCTGCTACTCTGAAACTCTAGTCAATGTAAATGTTTAATATTAAAAACTTGGGTCTAATCTTTTCATTGGTCTGTGATAGACTTGAATATCTTTAAAGAAATAATTGCCCACTTCACTTGAAGTGGTCTCCTAGAGCATCAGTGAACCACTTATCCCTAGCAACTTGTCCCACACCCAAAGAAGAGCTCTGTGAAACTCAAAAGCTTGTCTCTTCCACCAACAGAAGTTGGTCCAATAAAAGATATCACCTCACTTGTCTTGTCTCTTTGAACAAATAAGTAATTTATTTGAAAGATACATTTCACAGTCCACTTGAGACAACTGGGTCAGCAGTATCATTTAATGAAAATTGTCACAAAACAGACAAATTATATATTGCTGTGCACCAATAGTGGAAACTAACTCATCACAGTAAAGAACAGTGAAGAGTGTTCAGAATCCAGATGAAGACTCAAAAAAAAAAAAAAAAAAAAAAAAATGTGAACAGTTGTAAAGCAATTTAACTGCTAAACTTCCATATGACTTCATAAGCCTCTCTCAGCTTCACCTTTATTGCACGTGGAGAGAAATCTTTAATTTAGTATATGTAGGATTTTAATTTTTGAAAACAAGGATAATCCAAGTGATTTGAATATTTTCCCATTTCACTAGCAAGTGGCTCATTTTCCACAGATATTCATAGGTTTACTACACTTACTGTAGATACAACCAGAGGGATATATGCAAATATAGTATTGACCAGTGTATAAATGACTTGTCTTGACAACCTACAATGGGCTCTAAAGTATGTGATTATACGAGCCTATTTCTTAACTCAGGAAAAAATAGACATATGTTATCTCACACAGGAAGTCTTGCATATTCTATGCAGTGAGGGCTATAAACATATTGAACTTAGAATATGCTTCATGACATTGAAGTACAGGGACTTCCAGTGAAGACACTTGTCCTCTGCCCACCATCATCTTACTCCTCAGCTTCTTGAACTTTTTGCACAGCAATGTCAGCTAAGCTAGTCTCACTTTCAGACTGATTGTCAGGACGAGGTTGTGGGGCTGCTGGCTCATTGTTAAGCACACGTTCCTCTGTTCTGTCAACTGCATGACTTAGATCCACTTCTTTGGTAGCTCCTGGGTGAGGGTCTGACTGTTCTTCATTTGTGGAACTAGGATCAGCTGCTTGTGCTTCATCTAACAAAAAAAGACATACACATCTCACAAATCTCATCATCAACACCCACACAAGAAGCGGCATAGTTATTCTTAAGGCTGAATTTGGCAGGTACTTTCTCTTTGTTTCACTGAGAAGTTTATTCACCCTGCTATCAACAAGTTTCCTAATATTTATTCTTCTAAACGTAATAACGAAGCAGGACTACGTTAAGAGACCTCAGACACGGGAGTTCTGTCTAAGGCAGGGGTGAGCAAACTACGACCTGGGGGCCACATCTGGACTTCCAGACCTTTTAATCCGGCCCTCGAGTTCCCACTGGGGAGCAGAGTCCAGGGCTTGCCCCACTCTGTGTGGCTCCCGGAAGCAGCGGCAAGTTCTTCCGCCGGCTCCTATGTGTAGAGCCAGCCATAGGGTCCCAGCCCCAAGCACCACCCCCACAGCTCCCATTGGCCGGGAACTGCAGCCAATGGGAGCTGCAGGGGAAGCGCCTGTGGACAGGGCAGCATGCAGAGCCGCCTGGCTGTGCCTCTGCTTAGGAGCCGTAGGCCATGCTGCTGCTTCTGGGAGCTGCTTGAGGTAAGTGCTGCCCGGAGCCTGCCCCCCCAACCCCCTCCTGCGCCCCAACCCCCTGCCCCAGCCCTGATCCCCCTCAGTCCCAGCTGAGAGCACCCTCCTGCACCTCAACTCCTCATCCCCAGCCCCACCCCAGAGCCTGCACCGCCCCAACTGGAGCCCTCACCCCCAAACACTGCAACCCCTTGCCCCAGCCCAGAGTCCCTTCCCACACCCTGAACTCCTCATTTCTGGCCCCACCCCAGAGCCCCAGCCGGAGGCCTCACACCCTCCCGCACCCCAACCCACCCCACAATTTCATGAGCATTCATAGCTCACCACACAATTTCCATACCCAGATGTGGCCCTCAGGCCAAAAAATGTGCCCACCCCTGGCCTAAGGAGATGTTAGGTTACGTTGGAAACAATCCTGGGTACCTGACTCGGACAAAGCTTCCCATGATGCTCTCTCTTTAATAATTAATTTTGCCTCTATTATGACTGCAGGAACTGGCACACGCTATTATGATACTAGGTGAATAGGTCAACTTAGTGCCATACTCAATCAAACTTTTATTTCAAAGTTATTCTAATCCAATAACCTGGTATGTCAAGGAATGGAAAACCAGAGCATGACTTGCTGACTCCAAGAAATAATTCTGCAACTTAAAAAAGAATTAAGGAGGTTTTGTGAGAAAAGTGGCAAATGCAGGTTTGCATAAGAGGTTGTTAGATGTACCAGAGAACCTCTATTAAAAATCAAGCTGAAGCCAAAAAAGTTGGTTAGAATAAGCTATCCTGACCTTTATTGTTTGACCAGGCTGAAAGGAGCCACATGTTATACTTAGACTTTCCAAAAGGGGTTTTGGGAAAAAGCCTAAGTATATTTGGCATGTTCAAATTAAGTGGTTGGGGCATTAGAGACCCTGATTTATAAAGGGAAATGGAAGTCTGCTTAGGGGTCAGAGTGATTAAAAAAGCCCATTTTGGCTCCTTAAATTTTACATGAGATGGTCACCAGGTGGAGTTGTTTCCTGATATACTAATAACTGCCCTGCAGTAGTATTTTCAGAGCTACTCTCCTGTGAGTAAGGCAAGCATGACATGGCTCCTGTATTTTGTAATTGCTGACAATAAAGTTAAAACATATAAAATGGTGATAATAAAATGGGAAAGGGGTGCTAAGAGACAGGAAGTGAGAATGAGCATGTACTCTGCTTCAAAGACTTTCCTTTGGATTACATACAGAAAAATTATTTTGGAGGAAGGGTGTTAGGCATTTTTACTCTGTTGTATGATCTTCAGAGTTTGTCATTTTGTTAGTGGTTGTAAGGAAAGAACCCAAAACAACCAAATAGCCACCCCCATACGTACTCACACAAGACTTCCTTGTTCCTCTCCCCATACCCACAATATAGCAAAGAATTAACTTCTGAGTTAACCTTTTGGACAGTGGGTTAGTGTGTGGTTGGCTGTTTTGTTTTTATTATTCAACTTGTCACTTGGTCTTCTAGTTTAGGATTTGAGGGTTTTTTTGATCAGAGCTTTAAGATTTTGAAACAGCAAAGTTAGAATTCCTGGTGCCCTATTGTACTCAAGAGTCATATGTATTTCTGTTATTGGATACAAAGTTATGCTTTCACAAGTAAGAAGTCAAGCATTCCAACAATTACTGCCATTTTTTTCTACCAACCAAGACAGTCTCTTAAACCTCCCTTAGTACGTGCAGTAACAGAATTTACTTTTGCTTCTTGTAGTAGAATGTGTTAGTGCAGGATTAATTTTAGTTAGCAAACTGTTGATCCTAACCTCTCTCTTGCTTTTTTTCTTGTCTCCGTTTTTCTTTGGCAGCTTCTAGCTCTTGCTTCTCATGAGCCTCCTTCAGCGTCTTACAAACTTTTTTGTGGGTAAACCAGTGTATTTTCTGGCAGTTCTGGTCACAATAAATAACCTGAAAGTTTCCAGAGCCATTACTTCACCTTCATATAACAGGGCAGTATAATCGTTTAACTTTATGGGGAGCTAAAGCTGCAAACTTAATCAGGATATTGGAACAGTATGTTATGTAACCTAAGAGTACTTCTTTTAAATTACAATTATAAACAGTTAAGGTCACACAGTATGGGTGTTCTATACATTACATCAGAAAGGAAACTATTGTTCTATTGTAATTAATTTAGAAAATCCACAATGTATTGTAACTCCACCCTCTAACCCAGAGTGTCTTATTTGGGGCTTTAAATATTCTTACTTCTTGGATTCAAGATACAAAGCACCTTCTTATGGTGCAGGTATCTCCTGAGGCTGAACATACAGGGGCATTTCTCAAAGAGCTACAGTTACTGGTAAGTAACCTTCCTTTTCCAGACTGGCAGTAATATATTCACAGATTACAAGGCCAGAAAGGATCATCTGTTGTGATAGTCTAGTATGACCTCCTGTATAGCACAGGCCAGAGAACTTCCCAAAATAATTTCAAGAGCATATCTTTTAGAAAAACATCTGATCGTGATTTAAAAATGGTCACTGATGAAGAATCTACCCCAACCCTTGGTAAATTATTCCAATAGTTAATTAGTCTCACCATTAAAAATTGTGCCTTATTTCCAGTCTGAATTTGCCTATCTTCAACTTCCAGTGGCATTAAATTGTTTAAACTTCAACGACAGTCTCTTACCATTTTACATACGGAACATCTTTTGTCTGCTTCCTTTTCCCCACAGGTTGTACAGAATTCAGCATCCACAAAGCCCACTTGGCCAGTAATAGCTTGTGTAAGTACAGAGAAAGCAGTAGGATCAGAGCCCTGAGGGAAGGGGAAAAGATTAGGCAATAAGGAGGAGAAAAAACATAATTTAAGGACTGCAGAAATATGACACGTACATTTAGTACGAAGTTTTGGCAATTTGTAACTTAAGAGCAAGAAGCCTGGTGGCTCTATGCATTTTCACTGACGTTTCTGTAGTAGCAACAGGAACAGAAAACTAATCATGTGAACGCAGCTGTAATGCAGGATCCTCCACTACTATAATTCATTACACTTAAACCTAAGCTACAGCTGAATGTGTGTCTAGTCTGCAGTTTCTAATGAAGGGGGATAGAAATTATTTTATTTCATCTAACCAGTTTAGAATTAATATTTAAACCCACATTCTCATCCTGCCATCACTTTAGAAAGTAGTGGATGTGCAAAATCCTCCCTCACCATTCCTTTGCACCATGTGATCTGCGAAAACACTGATGGCCAGGATTTCAGAGCTTTTATAGTAGCTTTCAAAATAATGTAGCTGGTCCAGTAAGTCTATGATACAAAGGGCCAAATTCTACCCTTGGCTAAACATGCACAACATCTGATGACTTCAAGGGCAGCTGTGCACCATTAGTCTTGGGCAGCATTAGCCCTAAAGGATAATACTACACAAACACAGGAGCAGCTATGCTTCTGATGAAGCATATTTACAGTTGAAAAACTGTATCTACCAGTACCACTTTAGAATTAAATGTGGATTTAGGTAGAGCACAAGGGACTTAATGTCACATTGAATATTTTCTTCTTGTAACCCCTGCACTTACTATAAAGTGTCCTTTGTGAGCCTATAAATAAAAAGCTTTTTCCCCATGGATTTTTTTTAAACACTTATGTGCCACTGCTTGAAGAAACGTTAAAAGAGTATGTCTTTCCCTGTTGAGATTCTTTCCCCACTTGGAAACAATGGATATTGTTCCTGTATCTAATGCTGCTGAAATTAACATGTACATTTTTTGTTGTATTGGACTCCCATTTGCGGCATCTAGTGAAAAAGTTCTCCAGTATCTTTGCATAATGGGGCACCACTTCATTTTATTTCACAGATATGCCCATGTGTCTTGATATCAGAGAACATATGTGATGTTCCATTGTTTTAGTTGTGTCATAATTAAAACATCCTTTTAATGTATTTGTTGGATGAATTAATGAACTGTACTTTGTGATATTCTTTTCACTTAGGGTTGGCAGTTTGTAAATAATATGCAGCAGGATTGTGCAAACTAGTGTCTGTGCTGGCCCGAGAGAGATGTTTCTCTTGGCACTGACATACTGGAGTGCCCCATGTCTTCAAATATTCCAGACTGTATATTTGCAACTTGAAATCTTTAAAATACTAGATAAAATTTGCAGACATCCTTCTCCTTCAAAAAGTACAAGCAGTAGCCATCACTATATGCTACCTTTGGTAATGTTATGAAAGTGTTAAGAATCCTTTCTTGGAATGATGCTAACACTGGGGGCGTGGTTGAAGAACCAAACAAGTTGTTCTAGCTCAAAAACAAATCTAAAACCATTAAAATCATCTGAGAAAGATGGTAATTGCTACACAAGAGGCTGGGTTTTTCTCATACTGAATCTGCATAATTGTGCATGCCTAAGATCGAGTACTCCTGGACAAATGTAATTGATAGCATAGATTCTTCTAGAGCTTTATAGATACACCCCAAAGTGTCAAAGCCTGTGCAACAAAACAGATTTCTTTGAAGGATGTTGGTAGGGGACGAGGAGATTGCCAGGAATAGAAAAAAAAAGTAGAAGAAACCTGGAAAAAAAAAGTGTTTACTGTAAGCATGCCTTAAACAGTGTGAGACAGTGTATGAACATTCAAATCATGGTGCTGCCTTTTGTTCTGATCTTGATAAATTGTACAGATGGCTACTGCAGGAATTAAACTACAGAACAGTTCCATTTATCGGATCCCTGTAAGATGAAGGATATTTTTAATTCATTATAGTGTATAACAGTCATGTCACAAAATTAATCATCATCCCAATCTTAACACGCGTACCGCATAGCTTTCAGAAATAGATCTGATGTGCTTTCCTCTGAAAAATAAGTCTCTTGTACAAGATTTATTATAAGCCAATTAAAATACTCTTTAAAGATAGTCTCCTATCAGACACATATGCGAAGATGTAAAGTTAGTTTTCTTACTAGGCATTCATGGCACTGGACGCCAACAGCTGTTCATTTTGCTTCTTCTGCTCATAAAGGCAGCTTCAAAAAGATGCTTTTCTTCCAAGTTACCATCACTTACTGCCACCCACTTCTGGCCCACTGGAAATAATGACTGCAAGAGTCCCAGGAGATCCTGCAGTCCTTCCACCCCTTGCTGTTTTGCCCAAGTGCAGGAGAAGGCTCTTAAGCTATCTAACACCACTGAATTTATGGAGTGAGTTTTGCAAAGAGAAACAGGGAGAGTGTCTCTCCCCCCTCCTCCCCAAATGCTCTAGTTTTCTGATGTGAAGATTTTTAATAATGATCCACAGTCAAAGCCACAGTAGGGAAACAGAAACTAGAGGAAAGCCAATTGTCAGGAATGAGAACTTCTACTGTACTTGATACAGAAGAATTCCCTAGAATCCCAATTTTTTAAAAATATCTCAGGGGACATTCAAAACTTTTGCATCCTAGAGGACGTAAGTCAAGGGACAAAAAGACATGTTAAATTCAATTGAATATCAGGGTTTTACTATGTGGGATATCTAAGTTAATCTGTTTATAAAATAGCACTTATTTGCTTCATGAGAGACACTTACAATTTCAACAGGAGCAATACTTCTCACCAGCTGCTGGAGCAGGGTAGCTTCACAGTAAGGAAACTTTCGAATGCACTCTCTGATAAGCTTCTCTTGATACACAGGAAAACCATCTGTATCTCTGCCTTTCAATAGACTGAAATTTTTAAAGCAAAAGTTAAATGAAAATCCACTAGCAGCTTATGATTAGCGTTTACTAACAAGCATGGTCCAAGGTGTTATTCATTCTGCTGTCCCCTGGCTTCCTTCCTCATACGGCAACTTTATGCTAAAATTCAGATTCAAAGTAAATTCTGTAGTGTCAAAATCACAGTGAAGTTAAAAATGCAAATGAAGCTCTTTGTATGTAATTACACAACAATTCTGAAGTATAAAATAATAATTACAGCTAAGTTTTGGAAACCTAGACCCATTATGTTTCAACTATCTAGCCCAATATCAGCAATGGCAGACATACAGCTTATTAGAGAGACTTTGCTTTGTTTTAAATTATAAGACATGGAGGTACAGTTCTTGTTTAAAATTCTATTAGTAATACCACATTATTGTCCTGACTTCATTAAGCTATTTTATCTCTTCTTTTCCCTTATTTATCCTCTTAATTCTTGAATCACTGCTATATTAATTGATTTTAATATTTTAGAGACAGGGTTATTTGCTTCATTTATAACCCAGTTTTCAGAAGCACCTACACATCCATTGAAGTCAGTGGGAACTCCAGATGCTCAACACCATCAAAAGTTAAGCTCTTAAATCAAAATAGCCTGTTGGCACTTTTGAAAACCCCACCCAAGATTTACAAACCCAACTGGCTTAGAAGCAAAAATTCCACTGGCTTTAAATAGGACTTTTGCTTTATGTCTGCCAAAGTCTATGCTAGGGAGCAGAGTGGAGTAGATAGCAACATGCTCAAAGGTGACCTTCGCTATACATTTGGAAGTGTAGCTTGCATCACTCTTCCACACACGCATGCACCACCTACCTTTCTAGTGCTCAAGGGCATTCAGGACCCTGGCCAAGCCAGTCTAACCCACCCAGCCATGTGCCCTATCAGTTATTCAGTGCTGATGACTGCACCCTTCTTTGCACTGCATGAGTGACTCCTGGAGGAATTCTGCACCAAAAAATTAAAATTTTTGCACACATTTTAAAATTCTGGAAATTTTATTTGTCAAAATAGCACTATATAATCACACCAGTTTCAATTATTTTGGTAATTTATTTCAAAATACCTGTCAGCAGGTATGTCTGAATAGAGAGACACCAAAAAATTCCCCCAGGAGTAGAGAGTTGTAGCCACCCCTATAACAACCTAGTTCCTGTTTCTCTGCCCCCTGCCACTATCCCAGAGCCCAGCCACGGTCCCCCCCAGCCCAAACACTCGCATCCCCTATCCTCCTAGAGCCCAGGGATCCAGAGGGAAAAAAAACCAGCATGATGCTGGGTTCTGGGTTTGTACGGAGTTTCCTGCATGCTGCCTCCTTCCTTCAGGTTGTGCTGGGAAGTGCAGCTGCTGGGAACCCTCCAGTTACCTCCCCCGAACAGCCTTGTCTTCTGTTTGTGAGCTGGGTTCTGCTGGGTCCAGCAGCCCCTAGGGGCGGCCAACATTTCTGCAGCCCATTTCTGTGGGGAAAAAAGGAAATTCTGCACACACAACATTAATTTCTACAAAATTCTGCATTGCACAGTGGTGCAGAATTCCCCCAGGAGTAATGACTACTGGATGCCTTTTGTATATGAGTGGTAAGGGATCAGGGCTCCCCTGGACAATGTTAAATTGGAGTCTTTCAAACAATGCAATTTAATCTTGGTAGTTTTTAAACCACAAAAGCCCAACTAACCAATGCTCCAGCTCCACTTCATCCCAATAGATGCATTATTTTTTATATGTATAAAATTCATGTATAGACCTTCAGACTCCTTTTAAATTCTGTATAAATGCATACCTTTTGATTAATCCATCCAGTTTATCCTCTCGCTCTTTGAGAAAATTAATACATTTCTGGAAGATGCAACTGATATAGTGCATTTTAATAGCCAGTACTTCATTCATATCTCTCTGCTTCATGCATTTCTCACAAATCAGATCCAACACCCTGTAGCATTTCAGCAGTGCTTCTACTTCTGCCAATAGGGGGTTCTCTTTGACCAGCAGCACAATCTACAGGGAACAGTGAAGAGAGTTTAATGTAATGAGGAACTCTTTTTTTCCTTTAAGCATGTGAGTTAAAGCATATAGGTTAGATGGATGAAAATAGCTAACTTTAGTAGGGCTTCTGATGTTCTTCCATTTTTTAGTCTGTTTTCTCTTCCTATGTTGTGCTCCCCTTCCTTTGCTAATGGAGCATATTACTGAGTAATAAATATACTGCAATTCATAGTTACCATCCAAGACTTTCAAAACTAAGGGCAGGACTACACCCCCCTGAGCAACACAATTTACAGCAATCTAAGTGCTGTCCACACTGGTGCAATGTTGGTGGGAGACCCTCTCCTGCCGACATTCCTTCCACCTCTCACAGAGATGAAGTAATTATGCCCGCAGGAGAGCGTTCTTCCGTAGGCATAGCGCATCTTCACTAGGCGTGGTGCAGCTGTACCAATGTAGCGCTTCGAGTACAGACCTGCCCTAAGACTGGTCAATAACTGCAAACAGATCTAAAAAAGGAAAGTTGCATCAAGAATTAAAATCATTTACAGTGTAACCATTATCTCCAAACACTATAATGATTACCCTGGCCCAACATCCCCCTCTCTGAGGTGCATGTACAAGATGGCATTGCATGATATAAGTTTACCACTCTGGAGCTAGCCTAAAGTAAGCCTAGAGTGTAGTAAATAGACTGTTCATATATTGAACTAAACACTTTCAAAGACAGGTGCCCAAGTTGCTACTCTTAAGTAATGCTGTACATAATTACCTGTTTCCACATGCCATAGATACCACAATGGTACCTGAACTATTTCTTATTTTAAATACAGATGGAAACTATGGTATCTCAGACTGGCGATAGCTGACAAATGCTAACTTTCAATGGCAAGCTGTAAGAATTTAAGGCTACTTATTTCCTGAGCTACACATAGAAATAAGCCGTAAGGTATAGCACATATGTTCATAAGTTGCAGCAGCAGACATTACTGCAATGAAATAGTGATTAAAGAAAAAAAGTAATAAGAAGACATCTGCTGTGACACACATTAATTGAAAGAACGGTGAGTTAGCATTAAGACTGGATGTTGCCTGAATTTTCCACTAAAAGAATGAAGGACATGTAAAATAGGTTTAAGCATTTATTTCAAGAGCATGAACCTCTCTGACCAGAGATGTGAACTCAGTTCCTGACTTACCTGTACCATACTAAATCTCATGGTGTCTTGCATGAGCATGAAGTATAAACCACAGTATGCAATAATACCATTTAGTTTGATATCTCAGATTTAATGTTCTTAATTATGGGCCGATTCTGCCATGCCTTCTCATTTCAAAGATCACCTTATTTTGCAAGTAATCCCCTTAGCAATAAAATAATTCTCAACACAAGAGTTACAAAATCTGGTCCTATGCCAATAAAGAAGATGTACCCATTACTGCACCTTAACAGGATGTAAGTTTGTAGTAGTAATAATTTTGTGAAGAGGCCCAGCAAACTTCACTGGCAGTTTTGGTTCTTTATCTAGTCCTTGTGGTTTAGTGTAGTAGTCTAGCCTTTCCCGTGGAAAGAAGTTGTTGATGATGGTTACGCAATCATGTTGACCTTGAACAACAAAAAAAGTCATTAAGAGTGAAAATGTAATTTTGTTATTACTCCTCCCCTCCCCATCCCCACAGGAGCTGGTTTAGCACATGTTCTTGAAAAATGATGTTTAAGCAAAACAATGTTAAGCAAATCCAATTTCCCCATAAGAATTAATGTAAATGGGGGGGGGGGGGGGCGGGAGGGGGGAAGATTAGGTTCCAGGGAAATTTTTTTTGTCAGACAAAAAACATTATATACATATGCAGAATAAGTTTTAAATAATTTTAAACAAACAATTTAATACTGTACTCACCAATAATGATTGTGAAGCTAGGTTGAGGCAGGGGTGTAGCAGAGTCGGAGAGCGGGGGCTTGCTCCACTCCGCCTGCTGGCCATTCCAGCCGGGGATCAGGGTGGGGTCATGGGGGCTTGCCCCGTTCCGCTGGGCGGGCGGAGTGGGGCAAGCCCCCGTGCCTGGATCTGGTCCCTGGCAGGAGCACCGGGCGGGCGGAGACAGGGGGAGCCAAACAATGTTATAAGGGAACATTGCAGGACTTCAAAGGGGTATGTTCTCTAATAGGTCAGTGACCTAATAGCGAAACAATGTTAACCGGGAGGACGTTAAGTGAGGAGTTACTGTAGGGTCTATTTGGACTAGCAGATGTTGCCTTAAACCTGAAACACATACCTTTGCTTCAAACATCTTAAGAACTTCACAGTCTGTCTTATGGTTTGAAAAGTGATGACTCAGTGTAATTTATACACTTTTAGCACAGCAGCAACTATCTTTGCAGATTTCAGCAGAGTGGAGGATCATAGATGTTGTAACATTGTTGAGAATGAAAATGACTGACTGCTCACTCATATAGGAGGAGACATGGGATAAAATTTGATCCTGTTTTTAATCAATTAATGAAGAAATGTGAAGTAATATTCCTCCAAGAATAAACCGTTTAATCCACCAAACCATATAATCTTATGGCCCTGGGGAAAATTAGGAGATAATTTCAATTTACCCACAAAGGCAGCCATCTGAGCTGCTGTCCTTCCCACAGAGTTGACAACATCAGTCTCTGCTCCAGCCTCTAACATCATCCAGGTAATTTCTTTGCTACCTGTATTTGAAGAGAAAAGACATAATAGAGTTTTGTTTTGTCTTTTGTAGATGCACATAATTTGAGAAGACCAGTAGCTAATTTCAAATTGAACTTCAAGACCTAAAAGGGACAACATTGACACAACAAATCCTTGATGTCCTTGGTTTAAAACAGTGGATTAAAGAGCCAGCAGTATTTTTCTCTTATTTGCAAAACCCAAGGAACAAAAATTCACACTCTCAGGATCAGATTCTTCCCTAACTTATGCATGTTCAATTCTCACTGAATTCAGTGGTATCTCTCTATGCCAAGATTTGACCCCACAGTGGGTAGCAATATAGATGCAAGGCCCGCTATTCTAGCTTGACAGCACTACTACAGCATCCTGTCTTCTAAGAGAAGAACAAATTCAGTACTATTATGGAGCCAAAGCGTAGAGCAGAGAACGGATTGTTCCCTTCTTCCCAATGGGAACTAGGTGTTCAGGCTGGGATAAATATCAAATAAGTAAGATGAAGCTAAATTTGATGGCAAAATTATATCACTTAACTGGTGCCCTTCAGGGAGGCTAATAAAGACACTTGTGACCAGGCTTGTTGGTTCTATTTTCCAGGTGTGCTCTTCCTTTACTTTCTGTTTTTGTGGGAGTGCTGACTAGGGTGGTGTGACTACAAAGGAGAAAAGAATATAAATGTTCCTTGCATTTGCTCTAATTTTAGAGTGACACTGCTTCAGTTGGGCTCACATTCTTTTTGAGCTCAAAGATTGAAAATTTGAGAACTAACATCCAGGAGTATTCATACTGGAGATTGTGGGCCATTGATTTTTTACTCTACATCTAACTAATATCTTACATTGTCTCCACACCTAGCTAAGAGTTTATATTAATGTCTCTAGGAATTATGCTTTGGGAAAGATCTGAGTGACCCAGAAAGGAAGAAGTTTAAAAAGAGTCAAACTTCCCTAATCCTTATCTTCTACCCCTCATTCAGAGATTTAAAGCCCTTTTCCTGATTCTAAGAGAATTATTGCTCATCTAAATCAGGGAACAGAAACAATGCCATATAACCAGTGACAAATAACAAATGGAGCTCAAAGTTCAAGAATCAGATACACACAGTGACCTGTTAGTGATCAATCCCTAGAGGAAGGAAATTGGGTGAGGGATCTATCCCTTGCCAAAGTTTCGCTGAACACATTCAGGGGAACTACAATCTGCTTGCAGCCATTATTTGAACAGGAAGACTAAATTTGACACGCCTCAGAAGTATTAAAATGGCACTGCTTATTAAAAGCTACAGTTGGGGAGTCTTAAAAATCCACCCATCCTTCAGAAAGGGAGTGTCTTTCATAGGAACTCAATGTAATTAAACAGAATTCACGCTGCTGTGCAGGGAAATCATTGCACGACAGATGGAATTTTAAGGCTCCAGGACTAAGTACGGCAGTATTCCTCCCTACACCGTAGGGATTATATAGCATATGCCTCAAATAGATGAGCAAATCAACTTAATATAGGACAAAATGAGTCAACAGCATCTTTCCTGCATACTGGGTTGTACTAGCACTTCTGCAGTTACACAGACCCACCCATTCCTTAAGTAATAACATCTTTTCATTATTCCATCCTAAGGCAGCGTCCTGAATTATGAACTATTGCAACCTGTTCATAGGCCTGTCGTCCAGATAGCAGTATTATAAAAATTTGAAAATACAGATTTGGAAAGAGTTTACCTGAGAGTCCAGCAAACATCAAGGCAGTATATCCATGCTCGTGTTCATTGCAGTTAACATCCGCTCCATGCCGCAAAAGCAACCTGCACATGTCAACTTTCCCTTTGTATGCTGCATGCATTAAAGGGGTCATGCCATGCTAATGAGAGAAGAACCAAGAAAGAAATATATGCACTTGTGGTAATTACATTTATGGATCTTTGTACTGGTCAAGACTCCCACCTGGTAATTACATACCCATGTACAATGCCTCATCTGACGTGTGGGTTAACAAAACCAAACCATAAAGCAAAGTGTTGGGTAAAAGGACTATATGTATAATGGATTTCACACTCATTCGTTACACTGGTTTATTCTTTTATTCTGTACTATTACCATGCAATTCAGTCTTCAAAAAACAAAATACCTATCACCATTTGCCAAAGATCTCTACATGTACTTAGGGTATAATCTGTGTTTAACACTATAAACCTAGGAAAGTTGCCAGCCTCCTAGGTTGGCAAATGAAAGTTTTTTCCATTGCATACATGTGGGAGTAAGAATATTTAGTTCAGGCTCCTCTCAGTCTTTCTACTACCAAGATTTATAGATACCCAGCTGTGAAAGTCATGCTGTCAATTCTTAATTATAATTGATGGAGCTGTAACTTTATTACCCCTCCTCCCTCCCACTCGCCACCTATTCACAATACCAAAAATATGAGGGAAAGTTTCAGCCAGTAGCTGAAGGTTTTTCCCTAGAACTTCTCTGGTTAACTACATCAGTGTAGTTATATGGGTTCTAACCCCTTCTGTAAACCACTTCATTAGTGCAAAAAAAGGGGTAAGCTGTAGTAAATGGTTCACTGTGTCTGCGTTAGGGGTTTGTACTGATGCAACTACACCTATGTAGCTACGTTAGTGTATACTTCCCCATTCTAGCCTAATCTTAAGGGAAACCTTAGCAACCAGGATGACTTGTTGTGAGGACTATAACCTGACCTTGATTGAAAAGTGAATGAAAATTACAAACACTTCTAATTGAGAGTATGAGGTATGGCAGTGTACCCCCTCCTAATACTGGAGAATTGAGAGGAATGCATTTTAGTGAGTCACAGTTTCTAAATGAAAGTGTCTGGAAGGGACAGTCTCCATTTTGTAATGGATCCAGATTATTGAGTTTAGACAGCTGTGTGGATGCAGCCAGCCCTGCATGATGAAAGGTCACAAGTCTGAAATAATCTAATCAGGTGGTTAGTTTAGTGCTCAGTCTAGCTTGTTGCCTCCCTCTTGGTACAAATGGAGACAGAAAGGAAACGTGCAGTCTGGGGGACGGTGTCTAATGCTATGCAGTAGGGTCAACAGTAAGCATATGATCATTAAGGCTGCGAGTCTGTCAAGGAGGTCACGGATTCCGGGAACTCTCTGACTTCTGCAGTGGCTGACATGGCTGGCCCAGGGGCCCCGAGCAGCTTGGGCAGCCCCTGGGCCAGCTGCACTGGCTGCTGGTGGGGTAGTCTCAGGCCACCACGCCCCACCATGCAGCAGCGCAGGAGTTTGGGTGTGGGAGGGGAGGGGGCTTGGGGCTGCAGGTTGAAGCATGGGAGGGGGTGAGGGCTCTGGGCAATGCTTACCCTGGAACCGGTGACATGCCCCTCCCTCGGCTCCAAGCAGAGGGACCAGGGGGCTCTCGTGTTGCCTGCACCTGCAGCTCCCATTGCCCATGGTTCCCAGCCAATGGGAGCTGCAGAGCTGGTGCTCAGGGCAGAGGCAGTGTGTGGAGACCCCTGGCTATGCCTCTGCCTAGGAACATGCTGCCATGCAGAGCCAGTAGGGAGCCTGCCACCCCCGCATAGCAGAAGGGGGGGTGTCCCAGGCCACGCGCTGGTCCCCCCCGCCCTGAGGTGCCCCCCCAGCTCCAGAGCCCCTGTGGCACCCCCGGGCTGCCACTTGCCCCAAGAGCACCCAAGATTTAGTCAGGGGTATATAGTACGAGTCATGGACAGGTCACAGGCTGTGAATTTTTGTTTACTGCCCTTGAACTGTCCATGACTTTTACTAAAAATAACCATGACTAAATTGTAGCCTTAACAATCATTTCTCAAGAAAGCATCCAGAAACCTTGACACCCTCCACAACTGCATTGGGCCAAATATAGATAAGAACTAACATCCTGCATAATAATCCTTGGGAGCAGATATCTGATTAAAACTGTCGTATAGCTTTTGGACTTAAGGGTTTTTTTGGGGCGGGAGGCAGAAGAGGGAGTGTAGCTTAGACTTGGACAATGTCTAGGGGTAATGCACTCTACACGGTATGATTTCTAACATGCACTAACACAGGGTTACCATATTTCAGGTTCCCAAAAAAGAGGACCCTCCTACAGTGGGGGAGAGCTGAGGTAAGAGGGGGTACCTGTCGTGGTAGCAGGGCGGCTGGTGCAAGCCCAGGATGCAGCAACAGCCGTCACTCAGCACCTCCCTGCAGGACCCCCTCCTCAGACCTGGAAGTTGGGGCCTGGGTGGGCGAGATCTGGCATCTGTGGCTTGCAGGGGAATTGACCAATCAGCTGCAGATGCAGGGGAGGGACCAATCGGGGCTCTTTCTGAGCTGCAGTTTGTCTCCTCTGCAAAAACCCTGGATATTTCCTTTTATTTGAAAAATCTGCCTGGACAGAGAAAGGAAGCTCAAAAAGAGGCTGTGTCCAGGAAAACCCAGATGTATGGTAACCCTAGACTAACATGTTGCATATTAATTGGTCTGTGTTGGTTCTTGAGACTTCTGTACTGTCCTCTCTCCTCCCTCCCTGCCCTTAAAGAGGACTGTACCCACTTCTGAGCTAGTCAATGCCACTGGCTCCTTAGTCAGCCAGCTTGCATGCTGTGGGGCAAAGCACCGTTGTTTTGATGGCACAGTTATCCAATAATTCAGAATTTGCTTGAAGATGCAGGGATAACCTGTGATAGCATGACTTCTTTCAGAATTAAAATTTGGAAGAATTGCAATAGGAAATACAGATTATAAACTCTTTGTGGGCTTTGTGTTATATCATTACACCTATGAACAAAACCTGTGCAGAATTTGAGAGAGAACACATACTGTATCTAAGCTTAAAGATATTAATCCTCTGAAATATTTTTATAGATTAAGAGTAGTTCAGAAGCTTACTAATAGCTGCAGGTTGAAAAGCTATTCAGAAGTCTGCCACTTTCTATGTGCTAAATAATAGTTATTTAGCTCCTTGGAAGAGTGCAGAACCTCTAAATAGATTTCTAACTGTATACTTCTCCTTGTTAGACCCACTAAGATACTTTTAATTTAGAAGTTTTGTTGTACCTCATCCAAGCAATTGACACGGACATTCTTGCTGCCCAAGAGCCTTCCAGCTTCTTCAGTGTTTCCTAAAAAAAAAAAAAAAAGTTAAAAATAAAATAAAATGGTGTTCCATTAAAAGTAAGGGGCTAAAAGGGAGGAAATGAAGAATCAAAGCAATGCAAAATCTTTCTATTTCTGATTTTAAATGAAATACTCAGACTAAATTTGTCAAGTTACCAAGCATGAAGAAACTCAGGGATGAATAATAAGCTAAAAGAAAAAGAAAAAAAGCTAAAAAGCTAAAAAAAACTAAAAAGAAAAAGAAGCTAAAAGCCAAGAAGTTTCAAAATCAATATAGAGTACCGTAATTAGAAGACTTGCATTAATGGGAAATGACTGCCCAGGAAGGAGAACTGCGGAAAGGGATCTGGGGGTCATAGTGGACCAAAAGATAAATATTAGTCAACAGTGTAACTCTGTTGCAAAGAAAGCAAACATTGTTCTGGGATGTATTAAAAGGAGTGTTGTAAGAAAGACACAAGAAGTAATTCTGCTCTTCTCTGCTCTGATTAGGCCTCAACTGGAGTACCGTGTCCAGTTCTGGGCGCCATATTTCAGGAAGGATGTGGAGAAATTGGAGAGAGTTCAGAGAAGAGCAACAAAAACGATTGAAGGTCTAGGAAACATGACCTACGAGGGAAGATAGAAAAAACTGGGTTTGTTTAGTCTGGAAAAGAGAAGACTGAGAGGGGACATTATAAGAGTTTTCAAGTACGTAAAAGGCTGTTACAAGGAGGAGGAAGAAAAATTGTTTTTCTTAACATCTGAGGATAGGACAAGAAGCAATGGGCTTAAACTGCAGCAAGGGAGGTTTAGGTTGGACAGTAGGAAAAACTTCCTGTCAGGGTGGTTAAGCACTGGAATAAATTGCCTAGGGAGGTTGTGGAATCTCCATCATTGGGGATTTTTAAGAGCAGATTAGACAAACCCGTCAGGAATGGTCTAGAAAGATAATTAGTCCTGCCACGAGTGCAGGGGACTGGACTAGACTGCTCGAGGTCCCTTCCAGTTCTATGATTCTATGAATAAAGAAAATTGCTTATGTGAAACAATTAGCCTATTCTCTAAACTTGAGCTTGGGAAATTAATATATCTTTTTTCATAAGTTGCATCAGGACAGCTCTGACTTGGTAAATAAATACAGAGGAAATGTTTTAAGGTATTGTATATAAATGTACCTGTAGATGTCAAAAAGGCTTTTAACAAATGACTAACATCCTTCTCCCAATAACTTTTAATATTAATTTGATTGAGAGATATTACTGTGCTTTTAAATCTTTGTTGGTCAGAATGAAGAATGATTTATAATTTACTCTTTTTTTTGGTTTACATTTGCAAAACCCCTTTCTACCCTGGCCAAAAAACAAACCAACCCACCTACCCTAAAATTCAAGTCTTCCAGATATAATTGGAATGTAACTGTAAACAATGTTATGGCTATGGACTTCACGTTGCCTGAGCACAGAACCTTCCATCACTGCTTACACTTATAACGAGAATGGGATGAAAATATTTTAAAGCTTATCCATGTTTAAGATGTGGCTAATATTCTTATGGCAAAGTTTTAAAATTATATTACTTGCCTTAAAGTTTTATTTTTAAGTAATTATAATTGTGCAAACTGAAAATAATTGGAAAATACTGTGATCGTGTTCATTTTTCTTGGAGGAGCACTGTCAACTATCTGCAAGTTGTTTGCTTACTATTGCTAACAGTAATTCTGAAGATTACTGTAACTGACAGAAATTAGAAAGAAAAAAGTCTGTTTCCTTTCCCCTCCCATCACACTCAGTTGGGTTACTTTGTGCATTTGACTTCAGCCTGGTTATAGTCAATTTCCCCATTTTCCTTGTAAAATCAGTTTTCCTGCACTTTCCTCCACTTTCAGCTGCTACTAGGCAAAAGAAAAACATAATTTCCTGTTCTGGCTTTTAAAAAGTCACAGGCAGATTAAAATAAAATTACTATATTTCAAGATAGTCCCCCTCCCTCCAAAAGTCTCTCTGCAGAACAAACAGGCAAACAAAAACCTAAGGCCCCTCTTCCACTTGCTGTTTATGAATAGCAAGTGATCAGCACCTGGAACTAAACAAGGAAGCAGACATCAGCAATGTGTAGAACAGGCTCATCCTCAGGTCATCTTCATATATGTATATCCAGGAAACTACATATCTGGATCCTATATAGCCACAGATCAGCGTGAAAAACGATGTCATTTTCCTTGGGCAGGATAGTAACAGATGAAAAATATTAAGGGCCCAGCAATCCTATTATTTGATGGCAAGTGTTTTTGAGAAGTTAACATGCTGAAACACACTACAAATAAGCCATTAGCCCTTTAGATATTAGCCAGGAAACATGCTAGTGCAATGTGTACAACAGGAGAATATCTGTGTGTAACTGTAAAAATTTGCAGTGAGGCATCCCCACACCTACCAACTACACAATATAGTAAATCCTCTCTAAATCTGGGGCAGGGCTGATTCAGAACCTGAAGTACATGTGTTCCCCCATGTAGAGCTAGGACAAGACGGAAAGGAGCCAGCATTGTGTGACTGTTGTGTCACCGCCAATAGGTATAAAAAGCTGTTCGCCCACATGGATCCCTGTGAGCAGTAGTAGTGTGTGAGCAGGGCCAGCCCTAGACCAAATGGCATTCCCCCTCCATTTGCCAAACTTTTGGATAATTTATTTTTTATTGCATTTGTAGCCCATTTCATGACTTTGATGCACGATTTGCGTGCATGCTTTATCCCTGTCTTATATGATGATAAATTTGCATGCTAGGATATGTAAATCTGTATTCTTGCCTATAGAAGCACACAAAAAATTAATTTCCTCTAAGCTTATAGAAACTATTTAATTTTAAGAATAACTGAAATGTACTAACATCAAGAAATTGAACTGTGCACCAACATTGGGTGGACCAGCATTAAATAGTGTTACAGTAGGTGATAGCCTTAGAATGTTAACCCTAGTCCTTTAGTTCAAAAGTTTTAGTTTTCTTGCCTTTGCCCTCATGAACTGAAGCACTGCGTCAGAGAGATCAAAAGACTGGCCAATGGCATTCTCAAGCAATGAAGTAGCAAGTGATATCAGTCTTTCATCGGCCATCGTCGATCGAAGATATGTTTTAATGAACCTGAGCTTCAAAAAGCTGTGTGCCACTTGCGACTGTGACTGGCAGCATAAGGAGAATCCTCAAAGCTATCCACACATTAGGAAAAGTGTCCTTCAGCTCTGCATCATAAATGAATTGGAGAACCTGGGATGGAGAGTGCTTCCTGTGTGGCAAAATGTGATGGATGTTGTCCAATTCAACATAGAGGCTGTTATCATCGACATCCAAACATTCCCCATGTGTCGGCATCCATACAGTTGTTCAAAAGTGTTTTCCTGTCCTCCAGCAGCTTATTAAGGTCATACAAAAAAACACAGGACTTTTCGTGGTGCTTTATTTGTCCAAACCTTTCTTCGATAGACACTCGAACAGTGTCAACAAAAAAAACTCCCTCTTGAATTTTTCTTCTGAATTTGCCGTCGCGTCATCTCTGCCTTCGTAACCAAACTGTCTCTTCTTCTGGTGAATACAGGCTCAACTCCTAAGTTTTCCACCATTTCTTTGGCACTGATAGCATCTTAAAATCTGTTGTCTCTGCAGGCCACAGCAAAATCAAGACAGCTTCTCATCAAAGTAATAGTGGTGGTCACAATGTCCTTTGACTGAGTTTGTAATGCCTTGTTTACAACATTTACTTGGAACAGGATATTGTGCCAAACCACATCTGAGACCAGAAATTTGAAGTCAATGATCTGGTTTGTGCCTCGTGTCAGATTCCGGCCTTGGCTTTACTCGACCATACCAGTTCCATCAGGATGTTGTAAATATCAGTCACTTGGTACTTTACTGGCCTTATGCTGTCAATGCGGCTCTCCTAGAAAGTGTCACTTAGAGGATTCCCAGTCAGATTTGTAACCCTGTCTGTGAGGATCTTCCACCTGATAGTTGATGCTGAAAACAGGATGAATATCCTTTGCTGTACTCTGAAGAGAGATACTGAATCTAAAGAAGATGACACTGCATCAGAGACAACCAGACTGAGGGAATGACAGCCGCAAGGCATGAAGAAAGCTCTTGGATTCAGTGCAAGGATCCTTGCTTGGATGCCACTGTTTCTTACCTTCATGTTCATGCCATTGTCATAGCCTTGGCCATGGCAATCCTGAAGCTTTATTTTATTCTTATTCAAAATGTTCATAAACAGTTCTGTTAGGCCTTTTCCAGTGGAGTCGTCCACAGACCAGAAACAGATAAAGTGTTCATTTGGATACAGACCTCCTTGTCAAATAATCTTACTGTAAATGACAACTTTTCACTGTGACTAATTATTTGATTGCAAGGAACAGGATAATTGAGATCAGACACTTGAGCATGTTCCTCCAGTGTTGCGTTTCTACGTTATTAATGGGCTGGTTTTCTGCATCTGTGCATTTATTCAGCTTGAGCCTGGACTTGACCTCCATCCTTTTGGAGTAGGCCATAAAATGGCTGGGTTGCTTCAGAGCATCAGCGAAATTATGCCAGTAACTGTACCCAGAAAGCACAAGCCACAATATAGCATTCTTGTCAAATATTTTGCAACAAAACCAGAACACACTGTCAGTTAATTTCAAGTAAACTAACTAATGCAGATTCAGTTTCTCACCATTCTCAAGTACTTTTTCACAGTGTGACTTTGAGAACTGCTCATTTACTGGAAACGTCTTATCGTCGATTTTGCCGGGCCCAGCATGATCAATATCTACAGAGTTTAGGATTGCCGGCCATAAAGCAGGCTCTGATGTATCAATCTGTGGTGTGCAATTTTTCTCACGGCTGTTTCTGTTATCATGCTAGGCTGATTCTTCTTTATAATTTCTCTCCTTTTCACGTAAACCAGATTTTTCTTTGTCATTACTCTCCTTTTCATGTGAGCCACATTCTTCTTTATCATCACTCTCCTGTATGTGGCCAGGAAAACTGGACGATTCTCCACCACTTTCCTCACATGTCCATTCCTTATCTTCAGATAAATCTGCTAATTTCTTAGTAATAGGATTTCCCATCATTTATGCTTTGCTCAATTTCTTTTGCCCTGGGATGATCACTACTGGACTCAAGTCCAGTCTATGTTGTTCTGTTTCAGATATTTTCCCATCAAATTTGCCCCTTGCTGCAAACTAGATTGCAATTGAGCTTTTTACTTCCTATATTGAGCTCCTGAAGGCTTCTTTGGGGGCATCTTTTATTTTCTACAGGGGAAAACAGATACTATTAGTGAGTGCAAAACTCTATGTTCCTCAATCTTAGAAAGTCATCAAATATTACATGTTAAGCATGGCAAAATTAGTAATAGTATTTCTTTTATATTGCTGCATAGTTAGGGGTTTGATAGATATCTCTGGTGTCTCATTAAATATGTCCTTTATTAGTCGCTACTTACACTCTTCAAGTCTTAAAACACAAGTACACTTTCACCATTACACAATAGAACAAGGTTCACAATATCTCACTCCATCGTGATTCAGTCTTATATCTCACTCACTGACTGGCGATGCCCTGCCCCTTATATACCTGCGAGCGCATGGCTAACAACATTGTAGGATGTTCGAGGAAAATGTAGTTCTCAGAAAGCGTGGAAGGTTCTATGAGATTCTACAAAGGTCTAGGTTAGTGAAAAATAAATCCACATACGGAATACCTGAAACATTCTATTTTCCCTTCTGTCACTGACAAAAAAACCCAGCACCCCTGAGCCCAGCGTCACGTAAGCCTGGCACCCCAGGCAGTCATGTGCCCCTAAATCTGGCTCTGGGTATGAGGAAAATGAGCAAGAGGGAAAATAACAGGGAAGAGGGCAGCTGGTTCTCTGGGAAACCGATTAGTTTCTTCTCTTGCTTGCTCAAGCAGAGAGCTTGCTATGGAAATAGGGCTGCAGTGACCTACACCTGTTGGGTTTGCAGCCTGGGCCAGAGAAAGAGAGAGAGGCAGGAACGTCTGCAGCTCCCGGCCCTTCAGGGCGCAGGCGATGAGTGTTTCAACTGCTTCCCGCAATGGCTTTTGTGGTGGCTGGGGGGAGACACGGACCCAGCTCCCAGCCTGCCTGGGAATACAACGGTCAGTAGCCCAATCAATCGCTGGTGTTTCCTGCAGGAGCCACTGGGGTTTACTCCGCCCCGGCGAGCAGCTGGGCTGCAGCAGCAGGAGTGATCCTGGAAGCGGAAACAGACACCCCCCTTTCTAGGGCAGGTCTCTGCGAGGCGAGAGACCTGAGCATCAAAGCGGCACTATCCACGCCCGGCTCTCCCCGGGCAAACCACAGTCACCCCGGGGCAGCGCCAGACCCAGGCCCCGACCCCGTTAACACAGAGCGAACCACCAGCCCAGCCGCCAACGCCGTAGTACGGCTCAGCCCGCCCCCAGCCCAGCGAACGCGGGGCCAAGCGGCCCCCTGGCTCTGCAGCGATCCCGGGGCGCCGGAGGGCTCGCGGGGTTGCCGGGCTCCTCCCGGCCTCTAGTGCAGGAGCCTCTCCCCGCCCGGCTCTCGCCGCCTCTCAGTCCAAGCACCGGGGCGGGCGGCCGGGCGGGCGGCCGGCCCGCGCTCAGCAGCTAAAGCCTCCCCCGCTGCCCCCCGTCTCCAGCGGCAGCCTCACCTTGGGCAATCACCGCCAGCAGCGCCTTCTCGGCCGGGCTCAGCTCGCCTCTCCGGGGGGGAGCCATGGCGCCTCCTCCGCGCCCCGCGCTGGCCTCGCGGTGGGGCCAGACACGGCAGCGCCCCCGCGTGCCCGCTACTCCCCAGCCCTCGGAGCAGCTCCATTCCCCGCTGGGGGCCCAACCATTCCCCCTCCAGCGGAGGGGGGGGGCAAGGTAAAGGCGGCGACGGCGGCCACCCCTCACAGCGCACGGAGGAGGTTCGATTTCCGAGCACAAAGGGCCGCGCGAGCTGAGCGTGGAGGAGGGCCCAGGCCCCGCGCGTGGGGTGTTGGGTCCTGTCGTCTCCATTCCAATCCTCCCCCCCCCCCACCCCGCGCGTTAGCGGGCCGATGGTACGGCCCAGGGGAGTGGGGAGAAGCGGTGGCGCGCGAATGTAGCTCTGTGGCGCTGTTCTTCGCCGCTTCGTTGTGTGCGGCTGCTGCGTGCTGGCGTGCGCTCCTGCGGCCGGGCAGCCCCCGGAGGTAAGGGCGGCGGGGGATCCGCTGGCAGGGAGAAGCGTGAGGGGAGGTGGGAGGCACCGCCCCGGGCAGGGGAAGCGAGAGGGAGTTTGGCTGGGGGGGTGTCCATCGTCGGCAAGTTGTGTCCAGCACTGGGCACCGAGCCGCCTGGCCCCTCTGGAGCTGGGGTGGGTTGTTGCGTGTGGTGGTTGTGGGAGCTCTCCGGGCACGGCAGCCCTGCAGGGGGGCGGAAATAAATGGCTCAGCCGTGCGCTGCCCCTTGTTGCACGGGCTGTGATGAAGCAGGTGGCTGCCTGGTTGTGCAGTGTCACGAAAAGAATAGTTTGTGTGGAGCAGTGGGTCGGTTGCTGGGAGCGCTGCAGTTTCAAACAGGGATCCCCGGAACCCCTGGAGTTTAGGGGATCGCAGCCTTTGCATTATAGCAACCGCCCCCACCCAATTGGTAGGTGGATTTCCCGGCTTGGTTGTGTTTTAAAATATGCCTCCTGCATGAATTCTGGGATGTGCGTTGTGACCCTGGTGGTATTATTTTAAATATATCACTATATAATTTAAAAAAAAAACGGCTGAGGTCATTTTTTAGGAGTGCAAATTATAAATTGTGGTTGCAGGTGTCTGCTGACCTGTGGGTCAGTAACACCTTCCGGGGTTTATTTAAAGTACTTTTAACAGACCTCATTTATAATATGTCCAGTTCTATTTTATTTTTATGCTCACAAAGTTAATTAGCTTTCAGGTAGACAGTTTTTTCTCCCCATCAAAACTCAAGGTTCAAGACTTGTGAAAATACGCAGCTGGAAATTTTACTAAATATGCATTTGTACTCTTTATACCTATTTATACCCATCCATCAAAAGGAAATTGCATTGCAGTTATAAGAGGATGGATTAAAGGCCCAATGTAAAACTAACAGATCCATGAAATACAACAGAGTTTGTTCAGGATATGGTAGATTAAAATTCCAGTTGACAATTTATCTTGAACTACCTAGTAGATGTGAAATGGATTAAATGACTTGTAAAGGGAAAATATAGGTTTGTGCCATTCTGTTGTTTTTCTGATATATAAGAAGACCTGTACACTACTTGTTTCTGCTTCCTCCTTCCCACATTAGTAATTCAGTCAGGGTGGATTTTAAAAAAACAGTAATATGAATTTTAAAAAAAAAAACCTATTTAAAATTAAATTTCAAACTGACAACCTAAGTTAAAGCTAAAACTTATTATAATCTATTAAAATTTAAATTAAATTAAAATATTCAGGCAGCATATGTTTGCTGCTAACGTTTTAAAGAACGTCCGCCTACTGTGCTGATGGGAGTCATTGGTTAAGCACTGGCTAGCGTGTGTTGAAGTGCTGAACCTGCTGTAGACAACAGTGTCCTCTTCTGCAGGTGAACAGAGATGATCATCATTTCACTTTGTTTTGCTAATTCAGTTCAATAACTAGCTCATTCAAAGTTGAGAAACTGAGAGTTGAAAAAGCTACAAAGCTTGTTTTCCTCTTCCAGTATGAATAAAAACAAGTTGTTAGATGATGAGATTTGTAGTCCTAAAATCTTGAAGGATGTGGTGACCAGAAACATTGAGTTCAATCCATTAGCTACAGATAATTTCTTTTGTTTAATAAATCAGCTAGTTTTAGATGCAAAACATATTAAACTTTTTTTTCTTGTGTATACAGCACAACATTTAAGGTAGTTTTATTTAACTATATAAAACATTTAAACATGCTGCTTTTGTACATGCATAGGCCTTCCCTGAATTAATTCCTGTTTGAATGAGAGCATATCTTTTAGAAAAACATTCAATCCTGATTTAACAATTGCCGGTGTTGGAGAATTCTTCATAACACTTGGTAAGTTATTCCAATGGTTCCTTATCCTCACTGTTTAAAAAATTGTGCCTCATTTTAAGACTGAATTAGTGTAGCTTCAGCTTGCTGACAGTGAATCTTGTTATACCTTTGCTAGATTGAAGACACCTTTAATACTGCATTTCTATTCCCTGCGTAGGTACTTACAGGCTGTAATCAAGTCACCTTCACCTTTTCTTTAACAAGCTAAGCTTTAGTCTTTCACTTTTAGGCATGTTTTCTAGTCCTTTAATAATTCTTGTGAAACTTCTTCTCTGAAACTTCTCCATAAAAATACTGAAGGAAAAAGTGCTCTTTTTTAAGGATCCAACTCTCCATTCCTCTAACTGAGGGCTCAGAGAGCTTTCAATATGCTTTTCTTAGGCTATGTCTACACTAGAGAGCTTACAGCAGCAGAGCTGTACTGTTACAGCTGCGCTTCTGTAAGATCTCTTGTGTAGCTGCTCTATGCTGATGGGAGAAGCTCTCCTGCCAACATGGCGCTGCCCACATCGGTGCTTATGGTGGTGTAACTTATGTCGCTTGGGGGCGGGGGTGTGTTTTTCACACCCCTGAAGTATGTCTACGCTACGAAATTAGGTCAATTTTATAGAAGTCGAATTTTAGAAATCAATTTTATACAGTCAATTGTGTATGTCCCCACTAAGCACATTAAGTTGGTGGAGTGCGTCCTCACTACCGTGGCTAGCATTGACTCACGGAGCGGTGCACTGTGGGAAGCTATCCCACAGTCTCTGCTGCCCATTGGAATTAAAATCAACAAAATTCGGTTTCCAGGCAGCCCTGGTAAGCCAAAGGGTACGCAGGGTTGGCTTCTTCTGCCTTCATAACATGTGGGAATGGTTTCAAACTGCAGCGCCCTCCTTTCCCATAGCAACCAATGTTGGTTGGGTTTACCATTTAAAAGGAGGGGCTGCGGTTTTGGGGTGGATGTGCTCCCCACACCCCACCACCTGGCTATTCTCTGGGATGATCCCTTCACCCCTCCCCCCACCACGTGACTATTCTCAGGGATGATCCCTTTTAGCCAAGCACAAACAGCCCAGTGTGAACAGGGTCCTTTTACTGTTCCCTTACAAAAATTCCCCTATTTCAACCAGGTGACCATGAATGATATCACTCTCTGAGGCTAACACAGAAAGATAAAGACTGAATGTTGCTTGAATGTGACCAAAACCAGGACCATTTGCTGCCATGCTTTGTGCTGCAATGATTCCAGACTATTTGCTCCTGGCTTGGTGTGGTAAAGTGTCCTACTATGGAGGACGAAATACGGCAGCCCTCCCCAGAAACCTTCTGCAAAGGTTTTCACAGTATCTCCAGGAGAGCTTCATAGAGATGTCCCTGGAGGATTCCCGCTCCATCCCCAGACACATTAACAGACTTTTCCAGTAGCTGTACTGGTCACGAATGCATCCCAAGTCTTCAGGGCAAATCAAACATTAAACACTATTGCTTTTAAACCCTGTGTTTTAGTTACAAATGTGCACTCACCAGAGGTGCCTTCTCTGCCTTCAGAGTTGGGAATCCTGCCTTGGGAGGGTATTGGTTCCAGGGTGATGAAAAGGTCCTGGCTGCCAGGGAGAATGGATTCACTGCTTGCCTGCTGCGCATTCTCCTTCTCCTCCTTCTCCTCCACAAAATCCTCCTCTGTGTTGCGTGAGACTCCCCCCTTGCAGGTGTCCACAGACAGTGGTGGGGTAGTGGTAGGGTCCCCCCCTAAAATGCCATGCAGCTGATCACAGAAGTGGCATGTATGGGGCTCTGACCCGGAGCGACCGTTTGCCTCCTTTGTCTTTTGGTAGGCTTGCCTGAGTTCCATGACTTTCACTGCTGTGTATCCTTGTTGTAGCCTCTGTCCATCACGCCCTGTGCAATTTTGGCATATATATTAGCATTTCTTCTTTTTGATCAGAGTTCTGCCTGTACAGATTCTTCTCCCCATACAGCAATCAGATCCAATGTCTCCTGTTCGCTCCATGCTGGAGCTCGTTTGCGATTCTGGGGGGACTGCATGGTCACCTGTGCTGCTGAGCTCTCCACGCTGACCAAACAGGAAATGAAATTCAAAAGTTTCTGGAGCTTTTCCTGTGTACCTGGCTAGTGCATCGGAGTTGAAAGCGCTGTCCAGACCGGTCACATTGGAGCACTCTGGGATAGCTCCTGGAGGCCAATAACATCGATTTGTGTCCGCACTACCCCAAATTCGACCCAGCAAGGTCAATTTTAGCGCTACTCCCCTCACTGGGGAGGAGTACAGAAGTCAATTTTAAGAGCCCTTTAGGTCGATGGAACGGGGTTGCTTGTGTAGACGCATTCATTATAAAATCGACCTAACAAGGCTAAATTTTACCTAACCCTGTAGTATAGACCAGGGCTTAGTGACGTAAGTTTTGCTGACATAAGCGCTGGTGTGGGAAGTGCTATGTTAGCAGGAGAGCATCTCCCATCAGCATAGAGCAGCTACACAAGAGATATTACAGAAGCGCCGACATAAGTGGTAGTGTTGACATAGCCCTAGTCACCCAAGAAACTTAACGAAAACAGGAAAGTAAAAAGTCTCTTCTTATCTTGAAAATTCTTAAGAAACATCAAGAGAAATTGAGTGTGTGCTCTTTTTTGTTTCTTTTATAGGTAATCTTTTAAGAGATTGTTTAATCAACCAACTGAATTTTCTTCCATTGGTAGGTGCAAGTCAGATCATTATTTTATCTGAACATATTTTTGTGGTGTTTAAATCTTACTCCGTTGTTTCAGTGGTGTGAATTGCCTCACTGAGTTTCAAAAATCAATGAAGTCCATAGATGTATAACATATGTCTTGTTTTGTTACTGCTGTTATAATAAATATACAAGTGCTTGTGGATTCTGTTTTATTGTACCCACATTCCAGATTACCCCTCTTCTGTCCACTAGTTTTTAATTACTGGGACTGTTTGGATTGCCACAGTTTGCCATAGTCTCTTCCATTCATAATTCAAACAAAAAACTTTAGCTGCTTTGTAAATGTGCTCTAACTAAATTTTGTAAATGTAATCTATCTAACTTCCCTCTATGTGCTGGCAATACTCCTACTAATGCAGCCCAATATGCCATTAGCCTTCTTGGCAACAAGGGCACACTGTTGACTCATATCCAGCTTCTTCACTGTAATCCCCAGGTCCTTTTCTATAGAACAGTCGGTCTGAAGCCTGTAGCGGTGCATGGAATCCTAAGTGCAGGACTCTGCACTTGTCCTTGTTGAATTTCATCAGATGTCTTTTAGCCCAATCCTCCAATTTGTCTAGGTCACTCTGGACCCTGTCCCTACCCTTCAGTGTATCTGCCTCTCCCACCATCTTAGTGTCATCCGTGAACTTGCTGAGGGGCAATCCATCCAGATCATTAATGTACATGTTGGAAAAAAACCGGTCCCAGGACAGACCCCTGGGGCACTCTGCTTGATACTGGCTGCCAACTAGATATCAAGCTGTTGATTACTAGCCATTGAGCCCAACAATCTAGCCAGCTTTCTGTCCTTATAAATGACTATTTAGGAATGTTTTGTGCACTGAGTGATTATCAAGCTCAGCTTGCCTGTTTATTTTTGATGTTTTCTCAGCTTGTTCATAGAATTTTCATTCTGATTGCTCAGATTTAAGGACCCCTTATTTATGCTGCACTGAAGGCAATAAACTGTCATCTATGTGTGTGTCACTGTTAGAGTCTACAAATAAAAACAGTTCCATATTGAGATGTCAGAGATACTATATATTTCATCTCAGGGTTGATGTGGGTGAATATTTTAAATGTGGGCTTGGGAAGAGATACAACTTGCTTGAATGCTTAAAAATCACTGAAAAATATGATTTCTTCCCCAATTTGTTACAGTTGTTTTTCATTATTCTGGACATACTGATTATCCATCCAAAGGCAACTGAAATCTCCAGTAATAGTGCCACATTGGAAAGAAGTTGACAAATGAAAAAAATCTGTCGGTTCTCCCTGGCGTGCTTGTGGACTATTTTCCTGGTCTGTGATGTCTAAGGACACTTCTAAATTTGTTGTCCCACTTCAAAATCTGATTGCTTTTTTGAGTCTCTTTCATGATTCACAAGTCAGAAAACTAATCTGATTGCTCTAAGGATAGACCCTGGGACATACCCATTATATTTGTCAGAAATAATGCATCTCAAGACTTTGTGTACCACAAACAGGGATCAGGGTGAAACTTTCTAGTTTCAGACAAAAATATGTTTATTGGCCTTAAGTGGTTCAGCAGCTTTGCTCTATTATAAAACAGACAAACTAGTTAACTTAAGAACTTTCTGGGGATACAAATATTTCAGGGACATGTGTTTTGTGCTATATAACTCCACATCGTTTATTTCTGGAAAAAAATACATTTTATATCCTTTTATACAGAGGTAGAGATATTAAAAATATATATAAACCCTACAGTCAGTATGTGGTAAAGATTCTTTTTATAGAATTATTTTTTTTATGTTGGGGTATGGTGGAACAGGGCAAGTGTGATGAAGAGATGCTATGTATTTCTGTCACATAACTGATCTAAGAATAGAGTGATTTAGGCCCCAGTCCTGCAATGGATCCATAAGAGTGCAAGCATCTGTCCCTGTGGTTCAAATTGTGCAGGATCAGGGCCTTACTGACACATACTACCTAACTTGAATAAAAATAATTAGGTGATAGGCTAGCTAGATGAGATGTGCAAGAAGAAAGCTGGTGATTTGTAGGTAAACAATGTTGCAATTTTCTCTTGTTCAGTTTGTTACCAGTCCAGCACAGGATATGCTCTTCTCATATAGTAACTTTTATTTATATGTTACATAGGAAGCTCTTGGTGAACGTTTTTAAATACTGTATTACTCTTCTGTTGATTTTTAGTTTCCAAGAACACAGGAAAGTTCTGCTAGGAAAATAAATTGGTAGTTATTCTTACCACATGATAGAAATCTTGCCTAGAGGCAGCCTTTTGTTTCTATGCTTCATAGAGCTTTGGAAGTTGGAAATTCTTTTTAAAAAGGATTTTCACACAGTGAACATCTTTACATTCATTGCAACAGGATGATCCACTTTAGGTCTATGCATAGGAACGTAGGTCTCCTGAACTGAGTTATCCTGATGTCAGATAGTTGAGTCTTGTGTAAAGGTGCACTATAATTATGTGATGAGTCATGCTAGCAAATGGATCTTGTTAGCTCCGACCAGGCTATAAAAGAGGGTGAATTAGCCATGGCTAGAAGAAAAAATTAGGGTTGGGAAAGTTATGCAATGAAAACCTTAGAGGTCATGCAGGGAAACCTTTAGAAAATGGGAAAGATGGAGACTGATGAGTGGGGTTTATACTTGGTGGTGGTTCTAGTTGACAGTAAAGATAAACTCCAGGAACATGACAAATAGACCATATTAAATACATTATCTGTTCAGAGGAAACAAGGGAAAAGGGGGAGAAATTGGTAGCCCTACCCACATAATTCTAGACCTCTGCAGGTGTGTGGCAGAGGGTTATTGGTGACTTCATGTTTATAGTCAAGGCCCAGCATATTTGGTGGTAAGTGGAACAGGATTTCTTTAGCTTTCCAATACGGCAGAATGGACATTGTATGAATGATAAACTAAAAAAATGAAGATATTTAGTGAAATTAATAATACAGTCAATTTTATATCATTCATTTCTATTCTGCCCCTAATTTATTAATTTTCAATGTGCTGCAGATTTTTATATAGATAATTAATAACTATACATATCTAGAAATTGTTGGGGGTAAACTGGAGATCTAAGCATCCAAGTAGGTGACTATTAAGTCTGTTCACACGCAAGAAGGGTTGGGATGTGGTTTAGGACTGAGATAATCACAATAGCTGAATATCTGCTCAAATGATTAGCAGTGACATAGCTAGTAATCTTGACATTTTAGACCGACGTAATTGGGCTTCAGAAATAAACAACTTAAATGAATTCAGTGATTCACACTTCTCAAATACTTTTTCAGTCTGCGCACATGGAAAAACTACATTTTGGTTCATGTTTGGGAGGGGAGGCTTTCTTCACAACCTTAAATATAAGAGAGAACTTAAAAGCAAAAGCTCACGCTGAAGAACAATTATGTGATAAATTCTGTTGCTGTGGCATGGGACCCTGCCCATAGGTTCTGTGTTCTAGTGACATATAGTGATTTATTTAGTAGTTTTCTAGAACCAAACCTACTCCCTTCTTTAGCGGAGTCAGGTATCTGAAGCACTGGAACTGTGCAGGTATCCACTTCCCCATCTCACTGCTGCAGGAGACAACATTGTCAGGAAATGACTTATTCTTTCTCTCACTGTCTTGTGATAAGCTATGACCCATGCATGGCTTTGAAATTGTCTGGTATTATACAGTTCTCTCCCCCCGCCCCCTTCGGTGGTATCTTCAGAGAATTACTCTCAAATGAACTGTCTCGTCCCATCTCCATCCCCCATTTGTGAAAACCCCAGCTGACAGTTTTATTTTTTTTTTTCTGTCTTTTGAGTTTGGACAGATTATTTATTTAGCCCTAATACATTTTTCAGTCTTGGGATGATAAACAAAGTAGTCCAAGTTGATTGCAGCATAGTTGCAACATTTAACGTTTTACCAGGGACATTTTTTTTTTCCCATTGTGTTGTGTCCCTTTTGACTCTTTCATTCTGTTCCCAGTGGCTGCAATTTACTGTTGGTTGATAGATCCTGACAACATTTGAATGTTATAGACAGCATCGAAGTGGGGAGAAAAATGGCACACGCCTTTAACTGTGCTGAAATTCCTTTGACTAGGAATAATTTTTGCAGTGACAGGGTGGGTGTATGGTAGGATTTAACTGGGTACTCATGATAGCAAGAATGTGCAATAAAATTAGGAACAACAGGCGCATGTGAGTTGTCATTACAGACTTCAAATAGATGCAACCTAAAGAGTTTTTATTGTGATTTGAATAAACACTAATAATAATCAAGCCCCCCACGCAACCACAAACCAATCTAAGTGCCCCATTATTTCGCTGATTTCAGACCTGAAAACCTGCTGCCATATCATACTGTTCCTATAGAAAATTTTCAAGTAACTTTAAAAAATAAATTGACTCAATACTGACATTCAATTTAGATTGTAAAAGTGTAATTTCTTACAGAATAAGGCATTCTACTAAGGATGTAATTTATTAACAATATGGGTGATCAACAGGACCACAGTACTATAAGTGAAGTGAAACAGAATGATGTCATCTTTAAATTCACAATGCAGGCTAGACTAGGGAATTTTACTCCACAATTTCCCACTGATGCTGTGCTGGTGTCAATGTGGTGGGAGCTCTACTGTAGACAAGGCTTTAGCCTCTGACAGCTTATGGCGTTTTTGCCACCACATCAAGTAACCATGCTCCAGTCTTCCCTATAGTACAGCTCCCACTTGTGTAGGTAAAATAGTGGTAGTTAAAATGTGTATGTGTTCATACAGTTCTGGAGAACCCAGACAGTTTTGTAAAATGATCCAGCACACTATGCCACAACTCAGTTGGCTTTGTTTTTAATCTGATTGCACTGTTACTGCATGTCAGTAGTACAGAAAAGCAGATACAAATTAGAGAAGGGACATGCTAATCACTCTGCCTTCTAGCTCCTAAGGTTTATACTGCTATTTTATTTGACTTCAAAGTATAAAACTATTTCTCAACCTGAAATTTCAGTCACATTAATGTAGTATATTTGTGTGCAAAATGTATGATCTGATTGTATTTACAATAAAAATCATTCATAAATAATTCTGCTTTTCACAAATATCTATCAGATGCATGAGTAATAAAGCAAAGCTAAGGCATGATTTCATCATTGTCGCCCTCATCCTTCCTTTCATTTGTCTGTTCCTATCACTTGTTGTGCTGTTTAAACTTAGGATAGGTATAACTACAAAGTTTTGTTGGAATAGCTATGTCAGTCAGAGGTGTTTAAAAACAAACAAACAAAACCTTCACACCCCTTAGCTGACATACCCTTGCCAATCAAATTCCTAGTGCAAACACAGCTATGCTGACAGATGAGTGCTTCTGTTGGGGAAGCTAATGCTATTTGGGGAGATGGTGTTATTAGGCCAACAGAAAAATGCCTTCTGTTGGCATAATCTGTGTCTACTAGGTGGTTCTGCAGGTATAGCTATAGCGGTGTAGCTATGCCAGTAAAGCAGTTGGAGAGTAGACAAGGCCTTAGACTGTGAACTCTTTGGGCTAGGGACGATGTATTTTACTTGTTTGTAAAGTGCCCAACACCCTTATATGGCTGTATTAATAATAATCATCACATATTTATGATCTTAGTTTGTAGATTTAAACTCGTGGACAAATGTAATCTAGAATTAAATTTTAGTCCAGGTATAGTGTGGGAAAAGAATGATAAATGGAAACTGGATTATTCAAGTTTAAAGTTTTACAGAGAAAGCGTAATATTTTGTATGTTTCTGTGGTTAGTTCCATATACCACAGGAAAAATAACACAAGGAACAATTTTGTCATGCACAGCATAGCAAAGCAGATAATCAAACATGTTGGGGATCCACCTGACATCTGCGTTGTCATGGCATTTCCAATATCAGCACAGTATCTCTTCTTTTGCAAACCTTCATTTCAGCAAATGTTCTGTATATCAGAACCTTACTATAAGTATTCTTGATAGAAATTGTATCTTTTCTTATACTGTTGTTTTACAAACTTTTCATGAAAGGTATTTTGGGGGTTTTGATGCTTCATGGAAAAACTTGAAATAAATATTGATTAAAAGCATATCTAATTTTTTATATACTGTGACAAAGTTCCTCCTATGCCTTGGTGGGTCTTGCACTTATTGACAGATTTGCTCGTCTCAGAGATTCATGGCAGCCCTCAGTTTGGCCACATTTGCTAATGGCTCAAACCTGCTGTTCACTCAGCTAACCTCATCACTGGCCAGCATGGGGAAAAGGAAGGAATAATCTCCAGTCTCTGCTGATCCACCTAGTGGGTTGCGGGACAGGCCAGGGACCTTCCCCTCTGGTGGGACCCACAGTCCAGGTCAACTTCTCTTTTATCCAGTAGAGGGAAGGGTAATGGGGGGAAACCAGGCCTGCCCTCTATTCCGGGTTCCAGACCAGGGCCCTGTGGATCACAACTGTCTACAGTGTTTCTTGTAATAGCTGTGCGACAGCTACAACTCCCTGGGCTACTTCCCCATGGTCTCCTCCCAGCGCCTTCGTTCTCACCACAGGACCTTCCTCCTGATGCCAGATAGTGTTTGTACTCCTCAGTCCTCCAACAGCACGCCCTCTCATTCTCAGCGCCCCTCACTGACTGAGGTGAAGTCCTTTTTAAGCCAGGTGTCCTGATTAGCCTGCCTATCTTAATTGATTCTAGCAGCTTCTTATTGGCTCCAGATTTCCTAATTAGCCTGCCTGCCTTAATTGGTTCTGGCAAGTTCCTGATTGTTCTGGAACCGCCCCTGCTACCTTACTCAGGAAAAAGGGAACTGCTTAATCTAGGGCTAATATATTTGCCTTCTATTGCTCTCCTGTAGCCATCTGTCCCGAACCTGTCACAATACATTATCTTCTGTTTTAATTTTTCTTCTTCTTACAGAATGCATATGCATGAAAACAAGGTCTTGGTTGTCTTTATAGTTTGTCTGCTCCTGCTGCTTAATCCTTAGCTGAAGTTATAACCCTCTGTTTGACATCAGCTGGTTGCTGTGAAAATTCTGATGCCAATAATACAAAATGGACTTCAGGTGGAAAATAAACAGCAGGAGCAGATGAAATCAAATAAAGATTCTGCTTTCCTGACAATAGCTATCATTTTAAAGAGTGCGTGAAGAGGAACACAGAAATTATTCTAATCAGAATGAACAAGAATCTGTTTACCCTTGGATAAACTCAGACTAATTGCATTGACTTCAGTGAGTTACTCACTTCTGTTGGGACTACTCATGTGCGGAAGGTTAAACAAGTATACATTTACATGATTGGAACATCACCTTAACATTCCGTAAGGCATGTGTTTTGCTTTTATTGATGTTTTACGAACAGATTTTTTTTTTTAAGACCGCTGTAAAAATGAACTCCTTCTTGAGTAACTTTTTCAAACCAAAGGAGTACTTGTGGCACCTTAGAGACTAACAAATTTATTTTAGCATAAGCTTTCGTGAGCTACAGCATCCGATGAAGTGAGCTGTAGCTCACGAAAGCTTTTGCTCAAATAAATTTGTTAGTGTCTAAGGTGCCACAAGTACTCCTTTTCTTTTTGCTAAAACAGACTAACACGGCTGCTACTCTGAAACCTGAAGTTTTTCAAACCAAAAGATTCTGCTATAATGAGGGCCAGATTCTATATTCCTGACACCAATGACATTCCAGGGGCCTCAGTAGTGCACTTTTCACATTCAAAACTCCTGTTCCCAATGGCAGTTTTGTATATGCAAAGAATGCAAAATCAGCTGCCTTGGTGAAGATTTTGCTTGTGGGAGGAAGGTGGTGGAGAAAAGGAAGAGGTCTGAATCCAGTTTTAATGGATGAGGAATCTCTGAGAAGGTGAGAATTTGGAGGTTTTTATCCACTTCAGAGGCTGGGTAAGTTACTGGCATCATATATTTCCTATAGTTTTATATTTCTCTCTGCTAACAAAAGGTTGTTGCTTCAAGTCACAAATGCACAAAAAATGTATTCATTACTTGTGACAGCATTCAGTTTGGAATGTTATAAACATGAATGTTGAGTCTTGTGGTGAATCAAGATGACTGTCCCAGGTCACTGTGTTACTTGTATTTGTCCTGGTGAGACAACATCTAGTTTAGGCTGGGTTTCTTAAAGCGGGAAATGTTGACTCAAATTCTGCCCAGTTACACCAGTGTAAGCCCTGTGTAATTCACTGAAGTCAATAGCGTTAGTCTGAGTTCACTCCACTGTAAGTAGATTTTGGTCCATTCTGATTAGAATAACTTACTTCTCTTCACTCACTCTTTATAATGGTAAATACTTTTGTGAAAGGAAAATCTTTGTTTGATTTCATCTGCTCCTGCTGTTTGTTCTCCACCTAAAGTAAAGATTATAATTATGACATCAGAATTTTCATAGCAACTAACTGATGTCAAACAGAGGTGAAATGTTTGCTTTCCTCCCCCACCAGTCAGAGCACTTCTGAGGCAAATTGACTTCACTGAATTCTTTCCACAATTTTTCAAAATGAGGAGAAGAATTTTATAATCATAGATCTGAAATTTTTCAAAGTGATGACCTGTCTTCATTATTGTCCCTTCATGCACTGGTATCTTCATCCTCAGCACTACATAACATACCTGTTTGGTGGAAGAAGGAACAACTTCACCACCATGTTTTTTATTTAATTATTTTAATTCCAAAATGGACATGGGCTAAGTATTTGTGTAATTCCGAATCTTGGATTCTCTAGATCAACTAGATAATCTTTGGGTTGAGATACTTTTATCACTGATTGAAGGGTAATATCCAAAGATATCTGTCTTCATTGTTTGTGCACTGTCTCCTGTTTCTTCCATCTATTTCTTTACTCCCTCTTTTCCCTCCACTAATGTTCCTTTTAGAATATGAGCTCCTATGGGGCTAATTGCCATCCAAATGAAGGTGGTGAAATTGCTTTGTTAGGTGACAGGTGACCTACATATGTTAGCATTGTGCCTAATACATCGGTTCTTGCAACAATTTTTTTGGTGGCCTCAGACTGCGGCCACTGACTCTTGCTGGTGGCCACACTGACGCTTTCTCCTAAAATTATTTATTTTTTCCTAAAGTTAATAAAATAATATGCACACATATACATCCAAATCATTGTAATCTAGTTATGTACAGTTTGGGGATTTTTTTTGCAGACTCAGTAATAAAAATTATGCACAGTTATCTCTATTCATTACTGGACCTAACAGAATAGAAACACAAATAAGGTGCTTTGTGCTCTTGTCTTTTTGATTATTGTTTCTTTTGCTTTTTTGGTAAAAGTGGTTGTCTATGTAACAATTCTGAAATAAATTTAAAAATGCTTTGACATAATAGAAGTCCAAATAATAATAATGAAAAAGATATCTGGTGGCTTGGTTCTGGGGAGGGGAGGAGAGGCACGGCTGTGACTGGCCTGGGACGACTCTGGGCAATTGGTGCTCGGGGCTTCTCTGGGTGAGGGGCTTGTGGCTGCAGGCACAGTGGGTCTCGGGGCTCCAGCTGCTGGGGGAGGGGGGAGCACAGGCAGATGGGGTGGAGTTGGGGGCTAGCCTTTCCAAAGGGGGGGCTCTACCTGATACCCATGCACCCGCCGCTCACCTCCTCACCCCATACCCGGCTCCTGTGTCCCTCCTCAACCCCCAGCCTGGTGCGAGAACCACTGCTCGCTGGTGGCTCACCACTCATCTCCTCACTCCCCCGCTCGCAGCTAGCCCCCCCGGCCTGCCTCCTTACCCTGCTGCAGGCTCGCCCCTCGCCTTCTTACTCCCCTGCCAGGCCCTCCCACCGGTTGCTCTCCTTGCCACTCGCCTTCTCACCCCCTCCTCGCCAACTCACCTTGCTCCTTAAGCGTTGTGTGTCCCACCTGTGTCTCCAGAAAGGCGGCACATGCAGGAGCAACAGGGAGGAAGGAGAGGGCCTGATGCTTCCTTCCCCACTGCCCAGGAAACTGCCATGGCTGCAGGGAAACCCCTTGGTGGCCACATGCAGCCACGATGGCTCCATTTGCTAAATGGTGGCCTAGTATTTGCTCTAATGCTGTAGGTAGTGTATTTACCTAATTAGCCCAGAAAGATGATTATAGCTGATTATTATTTTTGTTTTGCTGTTTGTATTTTGAATGATTGCACGTCAACTTCCAAATGACCGCAACAAAATTGCTTATGTATTTACAGCTTGTATTGAACAGAATTACATCAATAACTGCCAAGAAAACAAACTTATTATGTCTGATAAAGTGGTCTCTGTGCATCTGAATATTTACTGGTTTATATTAGATCATGGACTTCAGGAATAACTATATCACCAATATTACTGGCCCCTCTGAAAATATCTGTCTTTTCTGGATTGTAACTAACCAACCATGAGAGAGAAGAAATAGCCACAGGGATTAGGAGACTGGTAACGAGATATGGAGTGTTATTAATTGGTTGTAGGGTTTCTCTTTCCAAGTGAACATTGCTCACAGCATAATTGACATGAACTGACATTTTTAGAGTATCTGAGTTAGTTTCTACGTATGCATAACATCCAACATCACTGCTGATTACATCCTGCACTGTATCTTTTTAACCAGGGAATATTAGAATTCAGGTTTCCCAAAACTGCTTTATAAACCTGAGGTTAAAAAGGAACATGTTAACTTGGTGATCTGCCTCATCTAGCACCTTCTCTAAAAGAACAGAATCCTACTCTAAAACTTGCATTGCTGCTTATAGCAGTTGCCTTTTATTAAAGCAGAGGCTTTCACTGCGTAAAAACATAGAATGTCTTGCCTATTAATAACTCTTTCCTGTATGTGTGTTTAGTTGATTAAATAAACCTGTAAAAGCGTAGGCAACATACTTATGTCGAGTAAAAAGCCTTTATATACAAAATAAATGAATAGTTTAACAAAATGCCTCTCTCTCTCTCTCCATGACAGGTAGGAGCTGTGCTGAGAAGGCAGGAAGGCAGATTCTCTTAGAGGAGTATCATTTGCCACTAGAGTTCTTGCTGTATGGTTACTGCTTGAAAAATCCACCTAATGACAAGTAGGGAACTCTCCTGGCAGTTGGAGGCTTTTTTCCCTGTAAAAATCTACTCTCAATGTTTTTTAAATCTAGCCCTTTATCCTTCTGAAGACAAGGATTTCCACTACTACAATGCTGTATTTCTGAGTCAGTGGACAGCCCCACTGCCTTTGCTGGTGCTAAGAACTTTAAGTATCAGAAAAATGAAACTGTGAAGTCTCTCAGATGAGTTTTACTGGTGCTATTAATTGCAGCAGTGGCACTGAAAAAATGTTATTTATTCTGCTACTTCTGGAGAAAGCTAGTAGCAGGAGAGGCAAGCACTAAAAGCTATTTGTTGGGGAGGAGGACGTAACAAAGCAGAAGAGATGGGTTGTGTAGAAGAGGACCCCACTCTCTCATAGCCAGAAGCTTGGTGTTGCTGACAATAGCAAAACCCACTTTTGTCCAGTAGGAGACTCCAGGAATTGGGAAGAGAGGACATAGGGAGAAAATGGATCCTTCTAGCTTCCAGCATGGAGATGGGGAGTTTCAAACTTATCAAGTACCTACAAGCCAGAGACTGGTTTAGAAGATGAAGCACTTGTGCAGGGTCCCAGGACAGCACCCTAGTAGGAACCTGTGTCCTCCCCTTTACCAATGGGTGGTGTGGGTGTGTGTCGGGGTTGTGGGGTGGGGGTTGCTGGTGCTCCCTTTCACCACCCAAGTTCTTTCATACTGTCTTGTATTTAGCTGGCATAGTACTTTTGTAAGCAGGTGTCTGGTAACCTTTTAAATTCCTGAATAAATTATTCCTACAATAGAAAAACCATAGAGTAACTCTAATAAATAGGTTTCTCCCAAATGCATTATGGACTAGCTCTGCTACAACCGCCTCTGCTAAAGTTTGTTTAAATTAGATTGGGCCAAAGATGTGGCATTATAACATACTGGTACCTCTTTCATGTTGCTGGCTTATTCACCCGAATCTCAATTTACTTTCTTTTAGTGTCTAGCCATTATGGTTTCTGAGATAAACTCTGCTTACATTTTTAAGGCTAAACAATACGCCATGCATTTGAAAAATCATAGTCTGAACATCTGAAAAATGTATTGAGTGGCTTCAGGTGTAAGTGGAATGGATTTTGTGTGTGAAGCTTGGAAGAGTATTATACTTTCAGGTTTTTTTTTTTCTAATTTGATCCCTAATTATACCAACACCTCTAATCCACTTCTTCTCCCATGGGATATTTATTCTGGAAGGACATGCCAACTGTGAGTTTGTACCTTAACCTAACACCAGTCAGGTATCTTATTTAGAAATACTGTAGTATTCCAAAATGTACATTGTTTTGATATCCTCTAGCAGCACAAAACTCTTGCAAGAAGAATGCTAAATTAAAAGTTTCTGGGAGTACATCATCCTCACAAAACTATCTTTTATCTGTGCCTAATCACAGTTTCTGAAAAAACTTCCGTTACTGATACTCAGTTTTTCAAGTGTCAGCAGCTAACACATGATGGTATACTCTTTACCCTCTTCTTTGTTTTAATTTCACCAGGCATTAATAATAAAGAAAAATTTCCCCCTAGTTATATTTAGTACCTACTATATTTTGTAATCTGCCACTATACTATCTTAACAAGATATCCAGTGGCAACTGTGGCACTCTTCCAAATATGAAAGTAGAGGTCGGTATGTAGTTGCCTCATGTGCTATACAGTAATAAGAAAAATCCATTCATAAAACAGGAGGTAACTTTCCAGCAGAGAAACACAGGATTAATAATGATCACTTATTTAAATATTAAGGACCAGATTTTGGTACGCTCCTGTTAAACAGCATCTTATTCCATAAGTAGTCCCATCTAAGTTACTTGTGGAGTAAGGTGCTACTGGGTGTGAGTGAAGGTATCAGAATCTGATCTTCGTTAAGTAAGTGCACTATCCCCTAAGGCTCTAACTTCTCATCCCTAGTGCTGGCTGTTCCAGGCACAATGCCAAGGTAAATGTGGAGGCTTCCAGTGCTGTTCTCTTGCTGCATTTGTGCTGTGGCTAAATAAAGCTCTCCAGTCTCTGGTGTTCTTGAGCTGGTATCTTTTGTAAGACCTATATTTTCTTTTGGTGGGGCAGGGAATGACTCTGGAAATACTGTACATATTACTGTAAAACCTGAAATTAACAGGATACTGGTCAGTTTCTGCTGTCCAAATGGCCATGAAAGTGATAGGGTCCTGGCAGTTTCCCTTTGTTGCTCCAGTAGAGTGACGCTATTCATGGAGGAGAGGATGGTGGTGGGTATATAATAGGAGAGGGAGAGTCCCTCCCACCCCCAGCATCTCCCCATCTCCTGGCTCAGAAGCAGCAGAGGATTAGATCTCTAACTGCTCTTTTTTCCTAACCAGCATCAATGAAACTTCTTGGCTGTAGGGAACGACATTGCTACTCTTTACGACAATACTGGCCAGCAGTGAAATTAGCTCAGACTTAGCCAAGAACTTTCACCTTTTGACAGAGACCAAATCTGGAAAGGTTTAACCCTCCTCCCCTCAGGTGAATTTCTCAGAAAGTTATGGGTGTAAGAAAATGTTTATAACAAAATGTTTTACAGCTGTAATTGAAGCAGTTGCTGTCTGGCGACAACTGTGATGAGCCTATAAGTTGCGTAAAAGGTGTTCCTTGGTTTTGCTCTTCACACACTATACTAATTCACTCTGATATGACTGTGGAGGTAGAGGGGAGAAAAGAATCTGAACACCAGCTAAATATCACAGTGGGAAGCTTGACAAGAATTTGGCAAGAAACTATAGTTACATCACATCCAGCTACATCTGCTCTAACCTGTCATCTCCTTATGATAATGTGTTCCTCACTACTGAAAGGGATTTATGAATTTTCCACCTACAGGTTTTGTTAGTTCATAATCTAAATCTCTGCTACTTTTGCAGACAGCACAAAGAGCTGTGTGCTGTTTACTGGCATGTGGTGTTTTCTCTAGTAGGATTGCTCAGGAAAGCTCTTCTAACATAGTGAACACCAGTGAAAATGAGGTGGGATCAGAGGCTAAAATAACAAGAAAAAAACAAGTTCAAAATTATTTAGACAAGTTGGATGTCTTCAAGGCACCAGGGCCTGATGAAATACATCCTAGAATACTCAAGGAGCTAAGTGAGGTGCTATCGGAGCAATTAGTGATTATCTTCAAATAATCATGGAAGACGGGAGAGATTTCAGAGGTCTGGAAAGTGGCACTATATTTACCCCTCTGTAAAAAGGGAAATAAGGACAACCCAGAGAATTACAGACCAGTCAGCTTAACTTCAGTACTTAGAAAGATAATGGAACAAATAATTAAGCAATCAGTTTGCAAACACCTAGAAGATAATAAAGTGATCAGTAACAGCATGGATTTGTCAATAACAAATCATGTCAAACCAGCCTGATAGCTTTCTTTGACACGGTAACAAGCCTTGTGGATAGTGGGGAAGCGGTAGATGTGGTATATCTTGATTTTAGTAAGGCTTTTGATAGTGTCTTGCATGACCATCTCAGAAACAAACTAGGGAAATACAACCTAGATGGAGCTACTATAAGGTAGGTGTGTTATTGGTTGGAAAACCATTCCCAGAGAGTTATCAATGGTTAACCGTCTAGATGGAAGGGCAGATCAAGTGAGATCAGTTCTGGGTCCAGTTCTGTTCAATATCTTCATCAGTGATTTAGATAATGGCATAGAGAATACATTTATAAAGTTTGTGGACTGTACCAAGCTGCGTGGGGTTGCATGTGCTTTGGAAGATAGGATTAAAATTTAAAATGATCTGGATAAATGGGAGAAATGGTCTGAAGAAAATAGAATGAAATTCTATAAGGATAAATGCAAAGCACTCCACTTAGGAAAGAACAATCAGTTGCACACAAACAAAGTAGTAAATGGCTGCTTAGGAAGGAGTTCTGCAGAAAGGGATCTGGGGGTCATAGTGAATCACAAGCTAAATATGAGTCAATAGTATAACACTTGCAAAAAACAATCAAACATCATTCTGGGATGTATTAGCAGGAGTGTTGTAAGCAAGACATGAGAAATAATTCTTCTGCTCTACTGCACGCTGATTAGGCCTCAACTGGAGTATTGTGTCCGGTTCTGGGTGCCACATTTCAGGAAAGATGTAGACAAATTGGCGAAAGTCTAGAGAAGAGCAACAAAAATGATTAAAGGTCTAGAAAACATGACCTTTGAGGGAAGATTGAGAAAACTGGGGTTATTTAGTCTGGTGAAGACTGGGAGTGACATAATAGTTTTCAAGTACCTAAAAGGTTGTTACAAGGAGCAGGGAGAAAAATTCTTCTCATTAAACTCTGAGGCTAGGAGAAGAAGCAATGGGCTTAAATTGCAGCAAGGGCAATTTAGGTTGGACATTAGGAAAATCTTCCTAACGGTCAGGGTAGTTAAGCACTGGAATAAATTGTCTAGGCAGGTTGTGGCACCTGCTCTTAAAAATCTCCCATGACGGAGAAACGCCTGTCAGGGATGGTCTAGATTAGTGGTCCCCAAACTGTGGGGTGTGCCCCCCTATGGGGGTGTGGAGGAATGTTCCAGCGGGGGACACGGTGGGGACAGGGCCAACTCCCATGGAGGGTGGGGAGGGAGTGCCATGCAGCCCCACTCCATCCCCAGCTCTGCTCTGGCCCCAGCTCCCAGCCCTACATCTGGCCCTGCCCCTAGCCTCTCCTCCCGACTGTGGCCCGGCTGCAGCTCTGTTCCCAGCCCCACCTTCCACCTTGGTCGATGGACGCAGCTTCGGCCCCAGCCCCACTCTTGGCCCATGTCTTGCTCTTGGCTTTGGGGCAGGGGTGCAGATAGGGTAAGTGGGAGAGCGACCACTGATTTCGATAGTACTTGAGTGTTATCCAGGGGACTGGACTAAAAGACCTCTTGGGGTCCCTTCTGGTCCTACGATTCTGTGATTCTTTGTGCCACTGGAGTTCTGCAACTCATTACTTGGTAGTTTGGCTCTTAAAATCTGAGCCTGGAACCAAAAAAAGATGCTGCTTTGACTGATGGTGAGAGATTAGAGACATTTAATACATTTCCCAGAAGTATAGAGACTCAGAAACCTCCTAGTCATGGTATCTGATCTTCCGCATGCAGATTAAAGATGGCCAATGAAAAATACTGGCGGGAGGCTCTGTTTCTCTATAACTTGATGGTGTGGCGCACTCATGCCTTATAGGTCTTGTCTATACTGGGGAAAGAATTCCAATTCTTGCTAATGTCTGTGCCACTGAGAATCCTGGTATTAATGGGGCTCCAGCAGCTCTTTTAGCATTGCGGCAATTAAACATGCTCAGCACAGGTCTACGCAACATGGTGTGGAGCGCCACAGCGGGAACCAGAAGGCTGTCTATACCTGGTGTTGCAATCTACCCCAGCGGATAACTTATTTTGTTAAAATTCCCAGTGTAGACAGACAAAACCTCAGCAGAGTTTAAACAGTCTCTCAAGTTTGACAATGCCTGGCATTGATTTACCACTTTCTGTAGTCATTATGGTGAATTTTTACTGTGGTGGACCAGCTGTTACATATAACTTGATCTTGGGCATATTAATAGTGTTTGGAGAATCTTGGATGCTTCAGAGCTTCTGTTAAGATAATTAGACTAAAATAATGCCTTTTAAAAATATGTGGTATGGAAATAGGTTTCCAATATTTCCTGTTTTCAGTCCAAGCTTGATATCTTACAAGAACTGAGGCTTGTAGATATTTCAGCTTCTAGTCTTGGCAGAAAATGAAGAGGGCTATGAAGGTTTTAGATAAACTAAAAGTTAATTCTTGATTTTGGTTTCCCCTCTCTCTCTCTCTCTCTCTCTCCCCCCTTTCCCACCCCAAACCTCAGATTGTGGTTTTGGTTCAAGCTTGTTGCTTTTCTTTTATCTGAACCATTTAGCCTGTCACTGTTAATTTAGGACTCCCATAAGCAGGCTCAAGGCAATGAGGGCATTTGAGTCCAGCTGTCAGTATCTAATTATAAAGACTACTAAACAGCTACAACTGTTTGTTTTTGCCCCTTTCGCCATGTGATGTTAGATCAAACAGGTTAAAGAGACAGCGAAGTGGGTTGAACTTGTGAAAATTTACAGACAGTTTTCAGGAGAATATAAGCAACTAGTGCTATCTCCTTTTGTAACCAAAGACCTGTCCTAGATATGTCTAGAGCAGGGGTGGGCAAACTACAGCCCAGGGGTCACATCCGGCCCTCCAGATGTTTTAATTCAGTTCTCGAGCTCCCACTGGGGAGGGGGTCCGGGGCTTGCCCCAGTCTGTGCAGCTCCCAGAAGCAGCAGCATGTTCTGCCTCCAGCTTCTATGCGTAGAGGCAGCCAGAGGGCTCCACATACTGCCCCAGCCACAAGCACTGCCCCTGCAGCTCCCATTGGCCAGGATAGGACAGAACACAAAGACACCTGGACATGGCTCTGCTTAGGAGCCATAGGGAGGACATGCTGCTGCTTCTGGGAGCCGCTTGAGGTATGCGTCGCCTAGAGCCTGCACCTCTGACCCCCTCCCATGCTTTACCCCCCTGCCACAGCCCTGATCCCCCTCCTGCCCTCCAAACCCCTCGGTCCCAGCCCAGAGCACCCTCCTGCACCCGCAACCCCAGCCGGAGCCTTCACCCCTTCCCGCACCCCAACCCACAGTTTCATGACCATTCATGGCCCACCATACAATTTCCATACCCAGATGAGGCCCTCGGGCCAAAAAGTGTGCCCACCCCTGATCTGGAGAGAGTTACAAAAGGTTTGATTTCTTACTGCTATATCAGAGCCATCCATACTATCATGCATGGGAGGAGGATAGAGAACACAAGGAACTAGGCGAGGTTCATCTTATAGAGTTTTTTTTTGCTGTTCAGTGGATTTTGGAAATGAGTTTGAAGAGCTTCCTGTCCTTTCTTATCCCCAGGATCCATAGGGAACCCTCCTGGAATGTGATATGGGCTGCCCTGTGATCTTGTCCAGTCTACTCTGCCGCAGGCAGCCTACCTCTGTCTTTGATATCTCTCCTGTTTTGGAAACATTTTTGGATATGGAGCAGAAATCAAGACTGTCCTTAGCAGCATTAACTTCTGCAGAGAGATCTTTTGGGTCCTGAGGAGAGAATCAAGGGCAGGTATGCCCCAACCTCTGCCCAGCCACTCCTAACTTTTGTGGAACTCCACTTGGCTGAGAGAGGCATGCTGAAGAGTCACGACTTCCTGTGTTCCTCCTTTTCCCCAGTACTTCTGGGCTCCCAGAAACAATTAGAGTTGTTCTAGCTGGAATTACAGAACTCTCCTTTGGCACTGAGCTTCCTGAAAATGGCTCATTTCAGTGTGGAGATCTTATGTAAAAGTTCAAGGTCCTGAGTGTTTTGTTGCCTCATTATACATTATAGGTATATTTTGTTGTGAGCAACACATTGTATACAACTTAATATTCAAGATGTGTATGTTCTTTATCTGCACTGTGGATGGGTGTTAGATGTAGCTCTTTAGAAAGGAACTGTTTTGCTCATGCTAGCGCTTCTGCAATTTCCTGATGGAAGTGCTTTTGCTCCTGGGCCAGTGCTTTAGTGAGTACCTTATAAAGGCTGACCCTCACTGGAGCAGATTAGAGTGCAATGCATTTAAAGCTAAATATAGAACAAGGCAAATCCTGTGCTTCTCCTAATAACTGCTCAAGAGTCACTGCTGTTGGACTGAACCTTTGTTGATTAAATTTACCGCAAGTGGGAAGTTTTGTTTGTTCCCAGGTTCTATTAAAGGGCATCTCTTTGATGTCCAGAAAAACAATTTTAAAATCTAATTGTCAAGCTTCAGGTATGTGAAAAATGTTTTCTAGTATTGAAAAAAGAGACATCCCCATCCCCCACCACAAGGAAAATGTACAGTAGTAGAAATTAATGTAAAAATGGAAGACTGCACAGCTGCTGGGAAGTCTTATCTACTTCACTGAGGGGAAGGCAGGCTGGTTTTCCATTCTGCTGCCCCAAAGGAAAGCTGGTGTGTTTTCACTGATGGAGTTAAGGTGTATTAATACCAGTCTTCTGGCTTGTTTATGCTCTGAAGGGCTGTGACAATAGACTTAATTCATGCATATTGTATGGTTTGCTTTGTTTTCTTTCCCAGATTGCTGGAAGGTTTCTGTATCCTCTTGAAACTAACATCCTTATGTTTGCTGCAGTGAGAACATTATTTCCAACCAAATGAGATACTACAATGACTAGCAGAACACAAACATAAAATCCACTATTAGTAGCAGACTTATGGAAATGCAGATTTTTTATTTTTTTTTATTTTTTAGTACACATCAAACTCTATCACAAATGATTGCTTGTTACGCGGGCAAAATAGATGAGTCAAATCTAGCTGGTCACTAGCTGGAAGACTTAAAACCTGCAGGCATTGATGGCGGTATTATCTGTCTACTTCATGCAGAAAGCATTTACTGGTACTCTAGATATGGTGTCCGTTGGTAAAGGGATATATCTGTCTTTCTCCATCCTCCTCTGAAGTTCCTGAGCACTCCAGAAGAGAGACTGCTGGACTCTACTCACTGGAGAGCCTCAGCTCCTACAACGCTTTCTAAGCTTCACTGTGCCATCTCATTCACCATCCTTGATTTTAACTCTCAGAATGAAAGTAAGAACATAAGAACGGCCATACTGGGTCAGACCAAAGGTCCATCTAGCCCAGTATCCTGTCTTCCAACAGTGGCCAGTGTCAGGTGCCCTAGAGGGAATGAACAGAACAGGTACTCGTCTAGTGATCCATTCCTTGTCGCCCATTCCCAGCTTCTGTAAAACAGAGGCTAGGGATACCATCCCTGCCCATCCTGGCTAATAGCCATTGATGGACCTATCCTCTCTGAATTTATCTAGTTCTTTTTTGAGCCCTGTTATAGTCTTGGCCTTCACAACATCCTCAGGCAAGCAGTTCCACAGGTTGACTGCGGTGTGTGAAAAAATATTTCCTTTTCTTTGTTTTAAACCTGCTGCCTATTAATTTCATTTGGTGACCCCTAGTTTGTGTGTTATAAGGAGTAAATAACACTTCCTTATTTACTTTCTCCACACCAGTCATGATTTTTTTGACCTCTATCATATCCCCCCTTAGTCGTCTTTTTTCCAAGTTCAGAAGTCCCAGTCTTATTAATCTCTCCTCATACGGCAGCTGTTCCATACCCCTAATCATTTTTGTTGCCCTTTTCTGAACCTTTTCCAATATCTTTTTTGCAATGGAGCGATCACATCTGCACGCAGTAGTCAAGATGTGGGTGTGCCATGGATTTATAGAGAGGCAATATATTTTCTGTCTTATTATCTATCCCTTTCTTAATGATTCCCAACGTTCTGTTTGTTTTTTTGACTGCCGCTGCATTTTGGGTGGATGTTTTCAGAGAACTATCCACAATGACTCCAAGATCTTTCTTGAGTGGTAACAGCTAATTTTAAACCCCATTATTTTATATGTATAGTTGGGATTATGTATTCCAGTGTGCATTACTTTGCATTTATCCACATTGACTTTCATCTGCCATTTTGTTTGCCCAGTCACCCAGTTTTGAGAAATCCTTTTGTAGCTCTTTACAGTCTGCCTGGGACTTAAGTAGGCAAGTTCATCGCCAGAGGCTTGGCTAAGCAGTTTAACTGTACCTTCTTTGAAATGTTCTTAATTTCTGGTAAAACTGTAGCTTGTTTGCTCATTTGTTTTTGAGAGAGAGGATATTCTCAGTATGCAAAATTGTAACTGCTGGTTAGGTCTTTTCTTATGTTACAACTTGAAGGCAGCAAAGCCAATCATGACTCTAAACTTTTCTGGCCCTTTATGCTTTTTCTCTCAGGTGTGCTGTCATTTCATAAACCCATATAAGTCATAGCTCTGGACTCGAAAAGACTGATCTACTGAGTTACAAAAGTGAAACACTGTTGGAACGACCACAGAAGGGCAGCTAGTGACGACATAAGGGTTGTCAAATAATTAAAAAAATAATTGCAATTAATGGCAAGATTAAAAAAATAGTTGTTTAATCATAGTTTTTAATCACACTGTTAATAATAGAATACCAATTTTAGTTTATTAGACATACTTTTGTATGTTTTTCTACATTTTCAAATATGTTGATTTTAATTACAACACGGAATACAAAGTGTACAGTGCTCACTTTTTATTGTTACAAATATTTTCACTGTAAAAAAGATAAACGAAATAGTATTTTTCAGTTCACCTCATATAAGTACTGTAGTGCAGTCTCTTTATCGTGAAAGTGTAACTTACAAATGTAGAATTTATTTTTTTTACATAACTGCACTCAAAAACAAAACAATGTGAAATTTTAGAGCCTACAAGTCGAAGCATGAAGGGGCATATGAATGTTTAGCATATCTGGCATGGAAATACCTTGCAACGCCAGCTACAACCATGCCATGCGAACGCCTGTTCTCATTTTCAGAACAGGCGTTCGCATGGCATGGGTTGTAGCTGGACATTGTAAATGAGAATCAGGCAGCATTATTTCCTGTAAATGTAAACAAACTTGTTTGTCATAGTGATTGGCTGAACAAGAAGTAGGCCTGAGTGGATTTGTAGGAGATGAATTGAAAAATACTATTTTGTTTATCTTTTTTACAGTGAAAATATTTGTAATAAAAACAATATAAAGTGAGCACTGTACACTTTGTATTCTGTGCTGTAATTGAAATCAGTATATTTGAAAATGTAGAAAAAAATCCAAAAATATTTATATTTAAATTGGTATTCTATAACTGTTTCACAGTGTGATTAACACGATGATTAATCATAACTTTTTTTTAAATTGAGTTTATATGTTTTACATTAATCACATGCCCTAACTGTGATTAATTTCCAGCCCTAATTATAACTGGAAAAGATAGACATCTCAGAAATTGGAGTAGATTATATCACTACAGCATTGTTGGGAGGGTTGTTCAAAAACTAATTTACTGGGATACAGACAACCAATTAACTGGCAGATTCTACTTCTGCACTCTGTTCAGTAATTTGTAATTGATAGAATCTATCCCGCTGTGAAACCAAGAATTCACTTTGTTCAGCCTAGGAGGAAGTGATGGCATGTGTAGTGTGTGCTTTGAAACCAGTAGCATGAGTGAGACTTGCTGTAGAATAAATCTTCTCTATTTCATTTGTAAACAAATGGGGCTAAAATGAGGTAGGGTATCTGTGTGTAAATGTGGGTGTGTGTTTAAACTTGTTGGTTGGTTGTGTAGGGTTTCTTTTTGTTTTGTTTTTTTGTTAAGTTTTATTGACGGTCCAAAAAAACAAGATTTGTGAAAGGTAAAACTTTAGGGTGCTCTCAGATGAGTCAAGAATCTTGGTAGAGTTTTATGTCCTGAATTATGTGAAATGGCTTACTCAGTCCAAACAATAACCTCCTCTGTGGGGAGGATGGGGGGAGATCTAAGAGAACTGATAGGTACAATGAAACTTCATTATATTCACTCTATATTACTTATTTGCATTCATTTGTCAATATAGGATGTGAAGCTTACGCAAAATATAGCTATATAATTAAATCAATTATACTAATATACTTAGTAAAACTGAAGAATAGCGGTGCTCATCAGATAATAGGCTATTTAATAATTATGAATGAGTAATCTCACATTAATTGAGGTCTGTATGTAAGGGATACTCTCCAGTAGTTTAGGCCCAATATTCGTCCTAGCTTGATATTATTTAATGGAATGCTGTCTAGATTTTCAAGTATCTATTTAAATACAAAATTGCTGATGGAGGAAAACTAGGTACCATTTTGTGCAGGACACAGAAGGCGATAACATCTCTTCCCAGTTCTTTAGTAGCTAATATGCAAGTCATGGTTATAAACACTTGAATAGGACAGGAAAATATATTTGGTGTTTGGAAGAAATATTTGCCAAAGGCTTGATCCTGTAAACATCTTTGTAGAACCCATATTGATTTCAATGGGACTCTGTAAGGCATGAGTTGTCATTTGTTTTTCATCACTAAGGGCTAGATTATTGCAGCCCTTTGTTGGCTATACCCAGGAGTCAGTTTCTCCCTTGCTTTCTTGCTCAGATTTTTAGTCTGCTCATGAGGACAGCGGGGGCTATTCTCCCTGCAAGCAAATAGGTAGTGAAGTGGCAGAGAGTGGGAGGATCCATGCCTCCGTGCTCCCCTTCCTGCCAGCCTATGTAGTTGACTGGGTGCACAAGACAAGAGTGAGTTGCTCTCTGAAAAGGGGTGAAGTAATTTACTCCCTCCTCAGAGTGAGGGGCAGTCAGGGGAGGAATTGTGACTTTTGTAAATCACAGTTTGGTCTGCTCTTGAGCCAGTGAAGCACCCTGTTGTCCCTTAAGTAGGTCAGATAATAAGGTTTCAATATAGTCTTAAGTGTTGCTCGGTTTTAGTTTTGTTTTTTATCTTTGAAATCAGGAAATTCTATTACAATGATGCCAATTTATATAAAAAGAAAAGGAGTACTAGTGGCACCTTAGACTAACCAATTTATTTGAGCATAACCTTTCGTGAGCTACAGCTCATGAATTTACAAATCATGATTCTACGGAAGATCCTATGGCTGGTTAAAGCTAGCCCTTATTCGAGCTAGGATTATTTTTGGTCCTGAGACTCATTATCTGATACTGTAATTAATTTCTCTAATTTACATTTCTTGAAATAGAGGCAAGACAAAGGATATTGTGACAATATAACTTTTGAGATTATTTTCTGGTAAATTTCTGTGTAGAATGAAAGCTTCCATTTTTATAGTATTGTCATGAACCAAGCTTTGTCAGGGAAACAAATTTCAATCAGAATATGTTAAAATTATAGTGCTGTTTGTCTTTAAAATAATTAAAACTAATTTTTACATGAATTTTTCATCAGTGTTGCTGGATTCTATGAATTTCTTTTTTGCTTTACTGTCACATGACCGTGTCGTCTGTAAGTACTCTGATTAAATTGATATACATAGTTAAACTATTTTTCTTTCTCTTGCAGAAATTTTATGAATAAACATCAGAAGCCGGTGCTAACAGGCCAGCGGTTCAAAACTAGGAAGAGGGGTAGGATAAATGCTTTATTTTTTTTCCTTTTCATGAAGGTGACTAGAATTATCACAGTCATATAAAGCATTGCCTGCTGTCCTCTCATTTGAAATGCAGATGTTGAAGGACTAAAAAACGAGCAGATGGAGTAACTGAAGTTTAGTAGGATTAAGGTGTCCCCTCCTACCTACCACCATCCTCCCAAAAGTGTAAAGGATACTGTAGTGTTTTTAATGTAACTAAAGTTTATGCATCCGACGAAGTGGGTATTCACCCACGAAAGCTTATGCTCCAATACATCTGTTAGTCTATAAGGTGCCACAGGACTCTTTGCTCCTTTTAAAGTTTATGCTTTTTGTATACATTTAGGATTACATATAAGACACTTGCAGCTTGGCTTTGTTTGTATTAGTGTGCAGTAGCCTCTGGGAAGAGCAAGTTTTTAACCAGGATTACAGAAGATTTGGGTATTAGGAAGAATGGTTGAGGATGATTAGACACTTCTTCCAGCTGCCACTGTAAAGGCACATTTTTGATTAAGAAAGCACAACTACCAAGGGTTTCTTAAAAGACAAGCAGCGTTCAGAAATGAATTTCAGCTAATGAGGTTTTTAGAGTCAAATCTACGCAATCTCCCAAAATGGGCCCCTGATTTCTAAAATGAAGCTAACTTCCTACCTCTCAAATATCCCATGGGCATATAGTGCTTTCTTTTATGATAACAGTCTGAAAACTTAAATATTCTTTAAACAGTTAAAGAATGCATTTTTTCCAATATTTATTTTTTACTGTGACAATGGATTCTAAGAGTGTTTGTTTTTTTATTCACGTTAAAAAAATTAATATACCACAAAATAAATTCCTTTTCATATGGGGTTTTAATAATTTAATATTAAATGTGTCTAAATATAACCAAGTATCTTCCCTCGTTATTTTCAAGGTTCCATAAATTTTGAAAGTATTATATTTATGTGATGGAAAAGGGGTCACCCAGTGTGCCCCCTTTCTGTCAGGCATGGTGTCACAGGTGATCCCTGTATAACTTCCCTTCACCTGGGTTACAAAGAAGTCCAGACAGATCTTTGTAATCAAAGAGCGCCTCCCTTCTGAGGTTCTCATTTATTAATGACAGCCATAAGCACAAGTAGAGCCTTGCTCAAATATACCCAGGGGCATTTGTTGCCTTAGGCTTAGTCCAACTAAGGGTCGATGACTCCTTCCTTCAGGAGCTTCTGCTTTTCTGCACCTGAAACAGTCTCTGATCTGGAAACCCTTCTGGGTCCCTTCTCAGGATAACCCCTTTTCAGTCCTTCCTTAAGCAGAAGACTCCAGCTCTCCTCTTGGGAACTGGGTTGTATTAATTACTGCAGCAGTTTCTCTTTACACAGGAGTCTCCCCAGCTCTCTTCTCTGGATCTCGGTTGTAGATTAGCCAGTTGTACAGCCTTTACTAGCTTCGCCAGTTGACCCCTTTTCCTTAAACTTCAGGCTTCTCAGCAGGCCAGCTTTCCCTGCTGGTGTCCCCTGGTGTCTGCAATGCTATGAGAGAGGAGGCAGCCTTTATGCTGGTCCCCTTCTCTCTGCTCATCCCCAATTAGTGAGGTGAGAGGGATAGCCTTGTACCACCCTATCTGCAAAGCTCCTGGCCCCAGCAAACATTTCTTACTCCTGGGACCACTTCCTTTCACCCAACATCTTCCAGGTTTGTGTGTGTGTCTCTAAAATATGTATCAAACCTGCCAGCCTCTTAAAGGACCATGCCACATGACAAGACAGGGTGATGATTAGACCCAAGAACCCTGACATAGTCTAAATAATGCTGATGCCACTTATTAAGGTTGTCACACTGCCTGGAGTGGCTCATGGCCATGAATGCCAACATCAGGGCAGACTGTCAAGAAACAGACACAAACCCCAAACTGGAGGTGTGTTCTATACTTAGATTTCATCAACCAAGTAACAAGTATGAACTTCTCAGAAACTATAACAGCCTTAATAGGGAGCCACAGACAGTCCCTGTGAGTAGTCCAATCTATCTTGCCACCCAGGCAAACCTGCCTCTGTGATAGATGGTCCCTTATACCAAAAATCACAACAATATTCAGGTTACTCCCAGTCCCAAAGGACAAGTCATTTACCCCAGGCCAAGTGCACCCTAGATCTCTCACCAAAGACAATGCTTATAGCCAGTCTTTCATAAACTAACTAAAGGTATTAATCAAGAACAGAAATAAGAGAGTTTATAAGGCTAAAGCAGGTAAACACATACACAAAAATGAGATACAGTCTTAGGTTCCAAAAGATGATGACAGCTGATATAATATGCAAGTTTTATAAGCCCTTTAGGGCTAACTCAAACTAGACAGCTGGAGGAGATCCCTTGCTTATGCTTAGAAATCTTTGCCTCTTCAAGTTCAAGCAGCATAGGGATAACAATTTCTCAACAGGTATTTTTATTCCCTTCTCATAGTGTTCAAGCTGTGATGGGATGAAGGCTTTTGCATTACCCTCTTCAACCTATAGAGTCTTTTGTCCACAATGGCTTCTCTGATGCCTGTAGACCTTCTTTTGTTGGGAGAGGAGATAACCGCTCTTGTTGTAAACTAGCACTTCACACTTGGTAAAATGCTTCTCCTTTACTGTGTGGGATTTACAGTCTTAGCAAACATTGTTAAAGTTGCAGAACCAACATTTAAACATTACTTTAGAATATGGGATACAGATATTATAAGTAGGATTAATACATGCAGCATCCTATAAGATTCCATAAAATTAAACACATTCTTATAACTAAAATATCTATTTTAACAGTACTACCGCACAGGTAAGCCAGACTGGTTTCCAGCTATGCATTTGTCAGAGTTCATTGAGGCCTGGGGACTTGGTATGAGCCGGCACCAGGTTTGCCAAAATCACCAAGGTATTCTAGTGAAATATAACCTATGAGTGCACAGTGCATTTTATAATGTATTTTACAGATCATTGGCTGCTGTAGGTTGTGTGTTTAGTCTGGGAATTGGGCCAATAAAGGGCTGCTTACCAGGAATGGTGCTAGTTCACTTTAACTGGAAAGAGAAACAATTGGTAATAATGAATGTGATACTATAGAAACCACTGTGAGCAAAATCTGTGTGTGTGTGTGTGTGTGTGTGTGTGAGAGAGAGAGAGAATATGAATTATAGCTATATCCTGGCAGCTATAGTAATTGATTCTATTATCTGTAATTTTACCGGGATTTTAACTGCTCTGGTTTACAATGGATTTATCAGAACAGTTACATGATATTGTTTGTTTGCAGCTAATTACAATGAGTTTCGGTGTGCATCCTTTTAAATTATTGGTTCCTCTCTTCTGGAGAGGCTTTTGGAGCTGTATGTCCCTTGACCTCTCCTCCAATAAATTATGATAGTCTGCTAATAGCTAAAATATATGGCTTACTATGCCACTCCTATGCATGTTTCATTGGTGGCACTGTTGTTTTTAGTGCCTTTTTTTTTTTTTTAAGGAGTTCTCATGTGTCCTCAGCAAAACAAACCTTCCCTAATTAAGTGGCCCAAGAATCAAGTTCAAGGTCCTCAATGGCCAGGGCCATTAGTTGTGGTCTGCCCATGTGGTGCTCTAGCATGTCAACTTCTGAAGAGGATTTAGCCTGATGGGAACCATTGCTGCTACTCTCTTCCCAGCTATGTTTTGTCTGTTTGGGCTCCCCTTGCCCTCTGCCAACCTCCCAACCCTGCCAGTGTTGCTGTGGGAAACATGACAATTCCTTGGAGGCTAGCCTGCTGTGGGACATAGAAACAATTTAAGGTGGTTGTTGGCATTCCTGGAAGGGCATGTACCTGCAGCCATTGAACAGTGGAATTCAAAACGGTGACCAGAGCCGTCACGGTGGGACACCTCCTGGAGGCTACTAAAGTCAATGTAAGTAACGCAGCATCTACACGGACACTGCGTTGACCTAACTACGTCAACCTAAGTGCAATGTCTCTCATGGAGGTGAAGTTATTAAATCGGCATAGCAGGTGAGTTACATCGGCAGGAGTGACATTTTAGTGTAGACGCTTACAGAGTTAGGTTGACACAAGCTGCCTTGCATTGACCTAACTCTGTAGTGTAGACCAAGCCAAAGTGCCTGGATTCTGGGTGGCTTGCTTTTAGGATGCCAAACTTGGAAAAACCTTGAAGAAGCCTGTTTTTTTTTTTCAGGAGGCAGGTTCTCAGCTTGCTTCCTGCTTAACTGTTATGTTGTATTACTCCAAATGTATTTAGTGCTGTGGAAACATTTAGTAAGATGCAGTTCCTTCCCTGAAGAGCTTAGTTGTCTGCTGGCAACTAAAGAAATTGCTAACTTAATCTGTTAACAATGCTTTAGTTGCTAGGAGTTAAAATTACTAAAGCAGAAGAAGGGAGAGTGGGGCAGGGGGAACTAGAGTGGTGTTGCAATGTGTGATACCCTGAGATGGAGTCCCCCTTTGGGCTTTTCCTGGGTGGTGTCGCTAAATGTTGCACTCCGGCCTCTACTATTTGGTTATTTGCACAAATAGGAAAATTCTAGTGAACTCTTACTCAGTGCAGTCTTTCCTACACTCCTACTGAATGCTGTTTTTTTCAATAGTCCTATTTGCAATAGTTGGGATCAGACCAGGATTTGTGCATATGGCACAGATATATGCAAGCCTACTATATTGGAGCATAGATGTGACTGCACAGAGTATTCCTTTCCTTTTCTGTTTCAGGCTCCTGTGAAGTGTGGGAGGGGGTAGGATCTGGAGCAAAATCACCAGTGCCTGACCAGGCTAGAAAAACACATGCCCATATAAAACACTGTAGGTGTCACATGGGCCCAGTGGCATATTGGCAGTGCTTCATGCAGGCCCATGAGACCCAGATCTATTCCTGTGATACCGGAGATGGGAGTATATCCTTCAGAAACACACAGTCTGGCAAACTAAAGAACCATGCAGATGCTATTAGCCAGAAAGTTGGTGAGTATGGGTAAACGCAGCACAGGAGGAAGTGAAGCAAAAGGAATCAAAAGTGAAGCAAAAGGTGCCCTTCAGGAAGAAAATTGTTTAGTAGAAATTCAAAATAAACACTCATACAGTAAAATGAGGTCCGAAAGGGGACGGGATGGATTTTGTGGAGGAATGAATTCAGTTTCCCTGGCTTGTGAGTCTTTTGTTGAAGGGTTAAGATTCATTTGTTAAAGAGTAAGATTCAAATGTATTTTATGATGTGGTGCATGTGTACCCAGGGGAAGAGGGTGACTTTTAGAAGCGAAATGAGTGGACCTGCTAGCTGGCCCTAATTATGCACTTGACAACTTCACATGCTGTTCCTATTCCAGGATGACAGCTTCTTATTCAGCTTTTTGTGCTGGTTCAGCACATCACTTCTAGGGACATTAGTTGTTAGGAAAACAACGTTTCACTAATGGTGTGTATCACTTTCAGGCAATTAAAAAAAAATCCTCTTCCTACACACATTAGATTGCAACAGAGAAGAAAATAGTAGAACGTTCCAGATGGGAAGAAGGCTTGTAGGCAGGAAAAGTATCTGGGTTTAAAACTACTGTAGAAAATATTAGTGGTGGTGGTGTTTGTGTTGCACTGTGGTCCGCAGCCCCCATAGTGCTAGACACAGTAAAGCCTTCCAAATTAAATTAAATGGGTATTTTTAAACCTGCCTGTCTGAAAAATATAAAAATATCTATTCGTTTAAAACTCTTAGGGGTACAGACTTTGTCTTCATAACTGTCTGTAAAGCACCTAGCATGTTGTTGATATCATGTGAATAATACATACTCTTGTGGTTCCCCAAGGAGGAATAGTTTGTACTTCCTTTGGTTGTTTGGTAGCATTCATGATTCTGCTCCTGCTATTGTGCTGCTTGTGCACAAATAAAAACGTTTTGGGCATTATTACAAGTTAAGGTGAAATGATTGCTTTTTATAGTCCATGCTGGGAAGGACCCTAGGAGGCTCAAGATATCTGTGAATAAGCAGCATGGTTACTCAGAATGACTCTGCTACGGTTTTTTCAGGGAATTTTCATGGAGCACTAACTTTCACACAAAGCCCTCTCTTTTCTTTCCATTCCCTTTAATGCCCTGCCAAAATCCCCATTGAGTTACTCTCATTATCAATACCTACACTGAAACTCCTCACCAACCATTGCAGAGCATTTTCATTACATGCCCCACAGCTTCTGGGTCCTGCTCCAATAGGAGGTGTAGTTTGAGTAGAGCTAGTTTTAAGGGTGCAGTGGCAGAGCCATTTACTTGATTAGGTTTTTAATAGATCTTCTTTCTTACTAGTAAATGAGAGGTTTTTTCCTTCATGTGCAGAGTCTATTATATTCTTAAGTAATTATTGCTGTTATTGCTGTTATGACTTGCCACCAATATCTAAAACAGATGACAAAATGCTATGTAAAATTCATGATTGTTTCTGTTTAAACATCCTCCTGCCTAGTCTATGCTGCACAGTTAGGTTGGCGTAAGGCAGTTTACGTTGACCTAATTATGCCAGAGTATACACTATAGCCTGTCCCACAAATGTAAGTGCCCTACGCCTTTCATGGAGGTGGAGTTATGTCAGTGTAGTTAGGACAATGCAGAGTATGTGTAGACACTGCGTCGCTTACATCAGCTGTTGGCTGTCTTGTCAATTACAGGGCTCCGCTGGGTCTCTGCTACAAGCCAGGCTGCCACCCAGGCTCCCAACTTGGGCTGCTGCCCGGGCTCCCCACTCCCCACGGGGAGTGTTGCTGCCACCCAGAGTCCCAGCTCCATGCTCCTGGCTGGGAGCCTGGCTGCCCTCTGTCTCCTCGCTTCCCGCTAGGAGCTCAGCAGCCGACCAGGCTCTCAGATCCCCAATAGGAACATGGCAGCCAGCTGGGCTCCAGGTGCTAATTTCCCCGCCAGTGGTGAGAAACCAAGGGTGGCTGTTCCCCCAGCTTTGGGCAGGGAGTGGGGAGGCGAGTAGCCCAGGGGGACAGCAGGGCTCCCAGTGGGAAGATGCATGGAACTGAGAGCCCTGGCTCTCAGCCCCCCACACTTCCTCTCTTCAGTCAGTGGAAGTGCTCTGGTGAGGACACACACCACTAACAGAAGGAGGATAGTGTGGACATCAGCCACTGTAGTAATTACTGCAGTGGCTGTAAGTCGACCTAATGTAAGTTGATTTAAGATTGTAGTGTAGACATGCTTTCAGACATAAGCCATTCAAAGAACATGAGTGTAAATCAGGACTTGCTTTGCTGGGAGGTTTCAGATGTACATGGCTACCTATTAGCAGCTTGTTAGTTTATCAAAGAAAGAAGCAACAGGAGGTATATGTGGATGTGTCCAGTGATGAGCTGCCAGAAACTGAAGAACCAGTTCTTTCAGTTGCTCCGAGCCTTTAGTGGCACTTCGGCGGCGGGTCCTTCACTCGCTCCGGGTCTTCGGCAGCACTGAAGGACCCGCTGCCGAAGTGCCGCCGAAGGCCCGGAGCGAGTGAAGGACCCGCCGCCAAAATGCCACTGAGGGTTCGGAGTGCTGCCGGGTGAGTAAAAATTCACAGGGGAGCCTCCCCAGCTGAGAGCTCAGGTGGGACGGACAGGACAGTCCTGCGAGCTGCATGTGACCCGCAGGCCGGAGTTTGCCCACCCTTTTAACAACCGGTTCTAAACTGGCTTCTAAATTTAACAACCAGTTCGCACACGAGTGCGAACTGGCTCCAGCTCACCACTGGATATGTCTAAACTTAATCTGGATTTGCAAGGGCATCCATTATGACTAAGGACCGTGACTTAAAGATGCTGTCTGAAGGTCAAAGTGAGCATTTTAATCAAGGTTTTCTCCTGGAGATTGAACTAGGTGATGCATCGTTGACTGGTTTCAGAGTAGCGGCCGTGTTAGTCTGTATCCACAAAAAGAAAATAAGGTGCCACAAGTCCTCCTTTTCTTTTTGCATCGTTGACTGTCACTCTTCTCTGTTTCAAGAGCTGCTGCTCTCTGTGAATCTGGGGAACAACTGATGATGACACCATGTAGCCTCCCATCCACACTCCTCTGTGCTCATAGAACATAAGAGTTTGTTGGCTGCTGTGATCTTTGCTCTTCCCCAAGATTTGCATATGTCCGTGCATGAATTAAGTTGCAGTTAAAATTCAAAGAAGAACATCAGAAAATGAAAAACTGAAAGTTCATGCAGCACTTTTAACTAGGTAGCTTTGCATAGCATGTATTTTTATCATCTAATTTAACAACATATATAGTAACATATTGAGGAATACATTTAATAAGAGAAATATCAGTAGAAAATTGTACATATATACTATATGATTTTGCATTAATGGATTTCTTCTATTTCATTTTCCCAAGGTTGGTTGTGCATGTTCCTTTTTAGTTTTTGAAAAACAAGGGGCAAGAAAAAGTACCATTCCCAGAGCTAACAAAAGCCAACGGATACTTTTGAAATAGGATAACCAGAATGGGAAACATATGTTATGCTCCCATATCACAGACGTGTCAGTTGTTGTCTAATATGTAAATCTAAGCAGATAGATGCTTGGTTGACTTTTTTGGTTTGTTTGTTTTTTTTTTCCTCTCCTAGATGAAAAGGAGAAATTTGAACCCACAGTTTTCAGGGATACAATCATCCAAGGCCTCAATGAAGCTGGGAATGACCTGGAGGCTGTAGCCAAGTTTCTGGACTCAACAGGCTCCAGGCTAGATTATCGTCGCTATGCTGACACACTCTTTGATATCCTGATAGCTGGCAGCATGTTAGGTAAACTTTTGTGCATCTTGTTGATGCTAGAAAATTTCTGTACATAACATTTTAGTGGAGGAATGTGGTTAAATAGTGTACACTTTGCTCCGCGAAAGCTATTAAATCTACCCTCTGTTCTGTCTATCTTGGTACTTATTTAGTCTGCAATCAGCCCAAATCTACTCCAAAATATTTCAGCATAATGGTACTGGATGAAAACTCTATTGTGTCACTAACTGGAGAATTGAGAGCAAATAATTTGCATTATTGACTGCTGAAGCACAGATGTGAGCTCTTGATGTACTAGGAAAATTTCCACTCTAATCATTCCCACCCATGCAATAGCTACAAAAGCCAGCTTGAAATACAGCTGCATGACCCCTGGGATAAGAGTGGAAAATCAAACTTGAGACCTTCAGAAATGCTGTCCCAACTTGTGAGTATCCTGAAGACGTGACAGCACTGAGGATTTATGGATTACAAATGGGAAAGGAGTACAAATAAATGAAGACAGCCTGTTGAAAGGGCGATAAATAGTAATGATGCAGAAGCGAGCTGCTGATTTAAAAAACAAACGAAAACAAAAAACCAGAGACAATTTGAACAAATTTGTTGGGGGAAGATTGGTAGGCAGAAGTAGTTTTCAATAAATAATCAGCTGCCTAGCACTTATGTCTGAATCACAACTCTGTGTTTTTCCATTTTATATTTAGTAGATTTTCCTAAAGCATAATGGTCTATATTTTCAATATTAATTTTACCGGAGACACTTTTTTTTAGCATCTTTTATGTTCACATTCTGTTTGGGGTGCTTGATAACAAACCTGTATCAATAACCTTTTTCACACCATAACTTTATCTAGTTATTTCCACTATCTGCTTTTTCCTCTAGAAAAAAGTTAGTTCTCACCTCTGTCCCCTGAAACTTAGTATTAATATATCGGCATAAAAATGGTAGAGGAGACAAAATGTTTATGACCCTAATTCTCTTGGGGCTGTTGACATGCTTGAACTGAGACCTATTCCTGGATTAAATTACTATTATGTTGTATCGACATACAATATAGTTAGTATAATTATAAATGGTCTCTTTAAAATACATCAGTTATTGGTATTAAATAAATAAGGGGGTTTAAAGTAATTTCATACTTAAAAGCTAGACTGTCAAAAGTATGTGCCAACTCTGAATGTTTACATGCACCCCTTGATTTGCTTGCAAATACTAGTACGTGCAGATTGGAGTTTGGTCACGCAAGCGTGTATAGCTATGCTATTTGCTTGTAGCTTTATTACAGGGGTGGACAAACATTTTGGCCCAAGGGCCACATCGGGCTTGTGAATCTGTATGGAGGGCCGGGTAGGGAAGGCTTTGCCCCTCCAAACAGCCTGGCCGCTGCCCCCTCCCACTTCCCGCCTCCTGACTGCCCCCGTCAGAACACCCAACCCATCCAACTCCCCCTTCCTTGTCCCCTGACTGCCCCCGGGACCCAACCCCATCCAACCCCCCCTGCTCCCTACCCCTTACTCCCTGTCCCCTGAGTACCCCCCGGAACTCCCTGCCCCTTATCCAACCTCCCCACCCCCTTACAATGCCGCTCAGAGCAGCAGCCTCACCTTGCCGCGCCGCTTGCGCTCGCAGCCACGCCGCTGCACTCCCTGGCAGGAGCGGCGGGCCAGAGCGCAGGAGGCGTGGCAAAGTGAGGCTGTAGAGGAGGGGGGACAGCAGGGGAGGGGCCGGGGGCTAGCCTCCCCGGCCGGAGCTCAAGGGCCGGGCAGGATGGTCCCGTGGGCAGGATGTGGCCTTCGGCCTGTAGTTTGCCTACCTCTGCTTTACTATGCCACATCCATAACTGAACGGATCTGATGCCAATAAAGCTAGTTTTAATATGGTTAAATGTACTCGCTAGGTATGGTAAGCAGTAAAGAGATTAGCAGCATTTTCTGAGTCCTAAAACAAGTGATGATGTGCTAATAGTTTTCTTCAGAAAGATTACATTAATATGTTTGCAAACAGGGATGAAAATTAACACAAAAGTGCCAGTATGTTTATCAGGTAGTTGGCACCAACCAGTAATCCCCACAGGACCACATCCTGCACTCACCACTCAAAGCCAGCCAAGATTTCTTGTCATGACTCTCAATCCTCTGTAGGCTCAGTGGTCTGTAGGAAGTGGCACAGTGTGGAAATCCTGATTGTTCCTTTCTCTATACGTGCCAAATGCCACCACAATCGATGAGTGCTCTGGCTTTTTTTTTTTTTCTTTTTGCTGTTGCATCTGATGCCCATTTTCATTCCACCTTGAACTCAGTGATACTTAAGAGGTTATAAGCTTTAGTAAGTCTTAGGGGCCTTATCTGAACAATGCATCTTTATTGTGCTTTTTATCTTTCTTTTTAGCCCCTGGAGGGACACGCATAGATGACAATGACAAGACCAAGATGACCAGCCACTGTGTATTTTCTGCAGATGAAGATCATGACACTATCCGAAACTATGCTCAGGTCAGGGTAGGAAGGGAAACCCATTATTGACAGGCCACTGTAGTCTGTTTACAAATCATTAGAAAAGATAATAGATTCATAGATACCAAGGTCAGAAGGGACCATTATGATCATCTAGTCCTGCACAACGCAGGCCACAGAATCTCACCCATCCACTCCTGTGAAAAACGTCTCACCTATGTCTGAGCTATTGAAGTCCTCAAATTGTGATTTAAAGACTTCAAGGAGCAGAGAATCCTCCAGGAAGTGACCCATGCCCCATGTTACAGAGGAAGGCGAAAAACCTCCAGGGCCTCTTCCAATCTGCCCTGGAGGAAAATTCCTTCCCGACCCCAAATATGGCAAGATTCACCAGCCAGATATTACAGAAAATTCTTTCCTGGGTAACTCAGAACCCACCCCATCTAACATCCCATAATAGCAATAAATCTGCAGATTGACCATGCAGTAGACTAACTACAAAGGAGTTAAGTAGTATAGTTAGGTACTAATCTGCCTTTGTTCCCTCTAATCTATAAGCATTAGATAAGAAAAAGGATTTCGAGAATTATCTGGTCACAATTCCTTTAAAAGACAATTATAGGGCTGTCAAACATATATCTTTGATCATATTTCTTGTGAGGTTTGTCAATCATTTCCTATTCTTTCTTCTCTTTAGTTTGTGCTGTCCTTTTCTACATACAGTTATTTTATTAGAGGTTTTAGCAAGTTTATATATAATTAACATATGGAACATAAGAGTAATGACTGAAAAATTTAAAGTCTAATCCTACAACTCTTCCTCATGCAGGTAATCGGGATTTGCACAAATAGTCCAGTTGATGTCAGTGGCCCTCTACATGTTATGAAAAGGTTATTCACAAGAGTAAGAGTTTGCAGGACTGGAAAAATAGGCCTATGTGAAGTAAATACAAATAAGCAACGAACCTTAAGACGTTATGCAAGAATATCTCAAATCACGTAACTCCTTAGTGGAGTATGACAAATAATGATGACTAATAGCAGTACATAATAATCTGTAATATTCTAATAAGGATGAGCATTGTCATTACAGAAAAATATGAGCCACCCTATAATTCTGCATGTAAGTAAAACTAAATTTAAAAAAATGAAATCTCATTAGTGTGTGTCCAGATATAATAAATTACAGTATCTGTTATTTTGTAAATAGTATTTATGTATCTAATTATTATTGTAACATGATACAGTACATGAAAGTATAAGAACCATTATCCCTGCCAACGTGTTCAGGTGATCTACAGACCCTCACAAGACTCATACAAAGGGCACTAGCTTCAAGAATTGTTTGAATAGCATATGTTGGCTGAGAAGTGTGAGGCTACTTTAAAAAGTCTACCTGGAGGAGTGAAATTATTTTGTGTAGCAAGCAACATGTTTAGCCACTCCACCCTTTGCTAAGAATATGCCACTCTTTCTAAGAATATCTTTATTCATAATATTTATTTCACAAAATTGTTGCTTTTGGTTCTTCAGCGTGGATAGATTTTTAAGTTGTCTGGTAATGATAACTGGAAATATCAGAAATTTAGCTTTGCAATAGAATCTGCATTTAAGTGTAGAGGCAAGAGGTTTGAAGGGACTAGAAATGCAGCACAGTGAAAGTAGTTCTACCAAAAGTCAGCAAAACAAATCAGTATTTGTAGTTAATAACTGAATTGATGCTTCCATTACTGACTCTGCCAACTCTTTTTGGACTAACAGGAAACAGAGGTTTGACTCTAGCATGAAGGAGTGAAATTAAGGCTAAAATAACTGTTAAAGTAACTCCAAGAACTGCTTTAATCCTGCAGGCCAGTCTTATGTCAGTGCATACTTGAGGATTCTTAAATGTGCCAGTAATGCCACTACTTGCATGGCACTTTGTTGCTCTGTGTGGACAAGCCCTGTGTGCACAGCAGGGGTATGATTTCTAAAGTGCACTAACATGTTGCACATTAGCTGGTCCTTGTAGACACTATTGTTGCACATTATAAGGTTATGTCAGCACTAGAATAAAAGTCCTGCAAGTCACCTGATTGACTCGGGCTCACGAGGTGGAAGGGAAGGGTCCCAGAGCTCTGGCTCGAGCCTGAGTCTGAACATCTACATTGCAATTAAACAGCACCTTAGCCCGAGCCAGAGTCAGCTGGCACGGGCCAGCTACGGGTGCCTAATTCCAATGTAAACATGCCCTAAGTATCCCAAAACACTTCACTTCTCCACATTACAAATTGTGTCATAATATGTAACATTTTCTTATTTTTTAAAACGCAAAAGGCTTAAAAACACTAGCTCATGATTTTCATTCTCTTTCCACATCTTAATTAACTATACATTTCCATATCAGTATGCCTCTTCACATGGCCATAATTCATCCTTTATTTCATTTTCTGCTGCTCTGCAACAAGCGTGCCAGTCATAGGATCTTAACAGCCTCTTAAAAATACATTATTGGAATAAACTGATTCTGTCATTTACCTCCAGGTCACAATAACCTGGCAACAACAAAAAAATTAAATGATATTTATTGTAAACCAGCTCCCCCTCCCAGTCGAATGCCATGTCAGTCACAAGCCTGGTGCTGGCTCTGCACAGTGGTGAGAGCACTGATTTTCAACCTCTCTCCTCTCAACACCCAACACACCCAGGCCAGTACAGCCACAGTCGCAGTCTGTTGCCCTCCTTTACCAGTGCTGCAGTCAGATGGAGAGGACAGGGAACAAAGGATGAAGAGACAGAATGGGGACAGATGATAGGGAGGCAGTTATGGGAGGGGAAGAGAGGGAAACAGACAAGTGGAGGACAGACATGAATAGAGGGCAGATGTGGATCTGAGGGAAAAAGATCGGAGTATCTTGAGGGGAGGGGAGAGAATTGGGGAGCCCCTAGTGGGAGGAGACCTTTGTCCCCTCAGGAGAGAACAGGGAAAGGCCCACTGCCATCTCTTCCCAGCCATCCCCTATGAGAATTAAAAACAAACTGAGAATAGATGGGAGATGTTCCTGAAGATGCCAGTATGGGGAGAAGGGAGAACCCCTTCTGCTTATTCTCTGACTGTACCAGAAAAGGATATGTATGCATACACATACAGACATGGGAAGAACCTGCTGAGGCGAGGAGGGGGTTTTCAGTGGGGAGTGAGAAATGCAAGGGTCTGTATGAAAAGTTCAAAATGTTTGGGGCCCTGAATTAAGATACTCTGTCATAGATAGATATAAAGGGAAAGGTAACCACCTTTCTGCATACAGTGCTATAAAATCCCTCCTGGCCCTAGGCAAAACCCTTTCACCTGTAAAGGGTTAAGAAGCTAAGGTAAGCTTGCTGGCACCTGATCCAAAATGACCAATGAGGGAACAAGATACTTTCAAATCTGGAAGTGGGGGGGAACAAAGGGGTCTGTCTGTCTGTGTGATGGTTTTGTTGGGACCAGATCAGGAATGCAGCCTCCCAACTCCTGTTAAGTTAGTAAGTAATCTAGCTAGAAAATACATTAGATTTTCTTTTGTTTCATGGGTGGTAAAATAAGCTGTGCTGGATGGAATGTATATTTCTGTTTTTGAGTCTTTTTGTAACTTAAGGTTTTGCCTAGAGGGATTCTGTGTTTTGAATCTGATTACCCTGTAAGGTATTTACCATCCTGATTTTACAGAGGTGATTCTTTTACCTTTTCTTTAATTAAAATTCTTCTTTTAAGAACCTGATTGATTTTTCATTGTTCTTAAGATCCAAGGATTTGGGTCTGTGTTCACCTGTACCAATTGGTGAGGATTATTATCAAGCCTTACCCCGGAAATGGGGTGTAGGGCTTGGGGGGATATTTTGGGGAAAGATGTCTCCAAGTGGGCTCTTTCCCTGTTCTTTGTTTAAAACACTTGGTAGTGGCAGCATACTGTTCAAGGACAAGGTAAAGTTTGTACCTTGGGGAAGTTTTTAACCTAAGCTGGTAAGAATAAGCTTCGGGGGTCTTTCATGCAGGTCCCCATATCTGTACCCTAGAGATCAGAGTGGGGAAGAAACCTTGACAGTCCTATTAAAATAATCTGAAAGTTACCAGAATGTTAATGTTACGCTCCAATAGCACTGACAGTTGGTTTCTTGCATAGTTGTTCCTGAAAAGATTTTTAAAATAACTTAATGTAAATAATAATAACTGCAAAGTATTCTGCCTCTCCCTCTGATCATAAAGCATTTTATGATACTTTGTGTCAAGGTCTTTGTTAATAAGCCTGCATCTACTAAAGGTATTCAGCCCTAAAATCATGGCATTGCAGGCCCCCCTCTGTTTGTTCAATCCCCCAGCCTTCTCAGGCAGCTGTGTTGTTAGAGGATGTATGCAAAGTGGGGACATCCTCATTGTTTCACTCCTGCAAATGGAGCTATGAATGGGGAAAAAGGGAAGTAGGGGCACTGGAGAGAGAGAGAAGAGAGGGGAACAGGTATGAGAGGTTGGGAATCAGAACATTTGTCATGGTAGCTTGTGAGACAAGGGATTGTCACACAAATGCGCACAACACCTGTTGTACTGAGTAGCTGCTAGTTTCCTGGAAACGCAGTATATTTGGTCATATCTAAAAGAAAATCGTATAATAAGACATAAAAGCATAAGAAGCCACTAATCCCTACTTCTTTCTCCTCAGAGCTGGAATAGATATTTAAAAAAAAAAAATCTGTATTCCAAGGTTTATCACAGATAAGTTATGAGTGTTCTTTATTGACTTACCGGAGACCGTGCTAGTTCCTGGCCCCCTACCTGTAAAATACGCTGACTGTTTTTATCCCTCTAACTTAATCTGTTTTGTATTTAGGTCTTCAATAAACTAATCAGGAGATATAAATATCTGGAAAAGGCATTTGAAGAGGAAATCAAAAAGGTAATGTTGGTGCCAGTATCTCTTTGGACTTAATATCACCTACCCTCTGTCCAAACTAACTGCATATTCTTGTCTTGATTTAACTTGGCTGGGTCAGAGAGTGCAAACTGCAACTCCCAGAAGTGGTAGCTTTAGTTTGTAACTGAGGTGCTATAAGAGCACTGCCTGTGGAGATTGTCCAGGGCACGTGCTGAGTCAGTGCATCCTTGGCTCTCCTGACTACCTGTGCCCGTTACTTTCTCATCTCAGCCTGTGGTGCTTGATGGCTGTGGAACCACCTGGAGAGCACTCATTGGGATGAATTTCACCACCAAGGCCCTATATCAACAGAACCCAGAGTTGCATCAAACTCCTAGTATATATTTTCTGTGTAGTGAATGCAAATCTACCACGCATTGAAGTGAGACTGCTTGTATGAGTTGTGACTAGTCTGGTGTGTATAGGTTGCAGAATGAGCCCTTAGGTGTTTAGGAGGCTTTGAGTGCATGTCTGTGACATGGTAAGAGCAAGTATCACATCGGCAGAGTTGTTGTTGTATTTGCTTACTCAGTGAATGTGGTGGTCATGTTTTGAATTGTGGCATTTACTGAATTACACGGAAGGCTGAAGAAATCTGTGAAGAAATGTTTGCATTTTTACACTCTTCTGACCAGAATTAATAGAAAATATATCATAGATTAATGGTTGGAATAATAAAACTGTGGCCAGTGCTGATGTGGGTATAACTTCTCCTGTGGTTAAAATATCTCCATTTAATAAAAATGAGCAAGAATATGCAATACTGTTCCAAGTATTAAATATCATGCACAGAAGAAGTGAGGGAGTGTCTTTCTGATGTCAAACTGACTCCCTTTACAAATACAGTGGCTTAGGGATATTGGCTCTTATTTGCACATTCTTGCGAGTTCACGAGGCTGTTTTTATAGTTGTGGTCCATATACCTTTTAACTGATGCTGATTGCTTAGTGCATCACTCATTGTAGAACTCAATTTACCTCTGCTCCCTACACAAATCTGATGTTCTTGCTGTTAATTATTTTAATCATTGAAATGAGAAATGTTGACTCATTGCATTCAAATTACAGAAAGCGTTCTGCATATTTAACAAAGGAATACCATGTCACTTCAAACTGCCTCTTCTTTTTAACTTGCTTTGTAATTTGCTTCACTTCGAGTTTTGTGCATTTTTAAGAGTGCATATTGCACAATCATGCCAGTTACAGGTTGTGTTCAATACAAAGTAATTTGAAGCTTTTAAAAAAAAGGATTGATAATCATCAGTTCGAATCAGTAGTGATAAAGTAGTTACCTAAAATGGATTGCTGGTGTTCTAGCACATGTGAACTGGTATCAATTCCACCTCCAGTGGCAAGTAACTCTGCTGAAAAAAGATTTATAGTTACCCTTGTCAGCAATGTCAGTAGAGATTCCAGAGTAGCAGCCGTGTTAGTCTGTATCCGCAAAAAGAAAAGGAGCACTTGTGGCACCTTAGAGACTAACACATTTATTTATTATTTAATTATATAATTTATAATTTAAATTATATAAATTTATTATTCCAACACTTAACTGGGTGTGGAAATATTTTTCTTACCCTTCATGGTGGCTGTTTGATATTAGGGTTGAAGCGTGTTGTCAGAGCCCTGAGGGAAATCTTGCACTGCTGCTCGCTAGTCCTTGGGGATTACTGGAGGGTATTAGTCTCCAGGACTGCAAATCTGGCTATTTTTGCTTACTCCAGATTAACAAATAAGACTTACCGGTACCTTTCAGCCGTACCTCCCCAGGCTGTGGTCTTCTCAGGCCTCACAATTTAATTAGATATCAGGCTGGGTTAGATTAGTAGTTGGATGAGAGCTATCAAGAGCCTACTCTGGTGCTCTATTTGCCAGTGCCAGGGGAGAGGGAAGGGGCACCCTTCTTTTCTCCATCCCATTTCAGAGAACTGGAACCCATGAGGACGCTGGCAAGGGTTAGGGCCTGTGCTCCCTAGTAGCACCATGGTTGCCCTTTGTACTGGATCACAAAGAAGGCTCATTGTGTCCACTTTGTTCATTCTTTTTTGTGCACCTACGCTGCAAGTAGCCACCATCCAACCTATAGAGTAATTTATTGTGGTGGTATTTCAGTATGTTAGACCTTTTCCCATCAAATATTTACTGTGTCTTCCTTAATGTGCAATAAAATGCATGCCTGGATGTTGATAAACAGGATTTCTCCTAAAACATGTTCCTATGGAAATTGGTAGTTGAAAAGGGAGATAAATCTACATTACTCTTAGAAAGACACGATAAGTGATGCCTTGATGATACCACAAGAAATGGTTTGTGACTGTCCCAGCAGTGAAATTGATACTCTGGCAGTTGCATCATCCAATTTAGAGTGTTCAGGTAGTGCTGGTGGAAAGTTCCACTGGGGTAGGAAAAGTCATGCTGAAAATCAGGGCCAGACCAGCAGTCTCACTTTACTCAAGCAGGTGGTGTTTGGGGAATGTTTAATTTTTTTTTTTTTTTTTTAGGGTGAGATTGCACTCTAGTGCTTGCTTTCACTGGGTCATATTATTTCTTCCTGTTCATAATTATTACAAAAGATCACTGATAGTCCTGTGCACCTTGAGAAGCATTTCCCTTTCATGTCTGCTTTTGGCTTTCAAATCTGATTGAAAAAGAGACTTAAAAAAGAGGATTTTTTTATAAGGACTTTTTCCCAATTGCATAAGTATGCCACAGATTTCAGTAGCAATTTCTCTCTGATGAGCAATTTTTAATCTAGACTTTTATTTCATGCAGGGAATTTAAAAAATTGTTGGAAAGGGTGTCCTTGCACAGTGATTAAATTTGCTAACCCTCTATTATTAATATTGTCAGTTAAAGTTCATGCCAGTAATTCACAGATCCTGTATGTAAATAGGCAACCTGGTGAACTGTCACAGCCCAAGTAAGAGAGACAAGATGGGTGAGATAATAGCTTTTATTAGACTAGCTTCTGTTGGTGAGAGAGACAAGCTTTCGAGCTTCCACAGAGTTATTCCTCAGGTCTAGGAAAGGTACTCTGAGTGTCACCGCTAAATACAAGGTAGAACACAGATTGTTTAGCATAAATAGTTAACACATATTTCAGAAGACCATTCCAGGTGAGGTGGCCTGTTAACATCCCTCCAGTCATGGAAGCGGGGGAGGGAGGGAAGAATATTATAAACATCGTGCTAAAGGGCAGATCTGTAGATCTTTGTACATTTACCAGTAAATGTAAATGAGGCGTACAGGAGTATGTGCAAGTAGTGGGATATGGTACAAGGAACTTGGGTCATTTTTCCTCTTTCCCTAATGAAAGTAACTGCTCTGAAACTATGTAGAAGGATACCGGAAAGGTGGCTTTCTGAGAGATCAAATATGGATTAGGCATAAGATGCTGAGTAGAACAGAACTGACACAATCATAGGGTATTGTAGGTAGCTTGCTGTGCTTCTCTGTGGATATGTAAAGTGCTTTATTTTGCAATGCTGACAAGTATTTTTAAAACAATTCTGTGAATCTTAAAGCAATAACACACTTCAGGAAGTGGGGTTATTCAGGAATAACTGCACTTTGTAGGTGGATGGAGGAATACAGTCTTCTCAATCTTTGTGCTTTTCCAGATTACAAGAGAAGTCCATATACCTTTTTGTTTACATAGGATACGTGTGGATAGCTTATACTGCACAGAACTTCACTTTAGGTTTAAAAAAAAAAAAGTCTTGTAACACAGCACAATAGACCTGATCCTGGGCCCATTGTGCAGTTAAAACTCCCACTGAAATAAGTAGGAGTTTTAGATGTGCTATGAATATAGTACTGGAGTCAGTCATACTTCTTGTTTTTCATATTGGGAACCAATTTACATTCAGAACCAAATACAGTCTATCAGTAGGTTATAAACCACTTAGAACCCAGTGGGAGGTTCGGAACTCTTCTGAAATAACTTGGGCATTTTGTAACTCCCCAACAGCGATTAGTAACAGTGTTAAGTAAAGGAAGAGCTCTTACAGATTTTCGTTGCCGATTACTTTAACAACAGCTTAGATCTGAATATCTTGGTGGTTTTTTTTATTGTTCCTAAGTGGGTTAATTAAAGATTTTGAAGTTTTTCCTTAATAATTAATTTAGGCTGCATTTTGCAGCTAAATGAGGATTGTATAATAATACCCTGGAACTAAGAAAATGATCCTGTACCTAAGGTTCTCAGAGCTATCTTTTTTTTAACTTTATTAGTTCAAATATTCTTACAGCATCAACAGTGTATTAGGCATTTGCAAGCAGGAAGGCAAGGTCCCTGCCCCAAAGATATTGTACTGAAATGTAATAAACTTAAATAACTTTTTAATTAGAACCTGTCCCAAAAGAGCTTTGTAAGAAGAATGTTTGGTTGAGGGTGTGGTGTGAGAAGAAACAGAAAACACTTAAACAATATTATGTGACTTCAGATCTTGCAATAACCTTTCAAGAAATGCTAAAGTTCAATTTGTAGATTTCTGAAATTCAGAAGGATTTATAAATATTAATGTTGTAGGTTTTTAATACTATAATACATTATTTTTTTATGGAAAGAGATGTAACAGAGTTTTTTCCCTGTGTCATTTTTCAAATGTTTGTGAAAAAATGTTTCTGAATAATAGCAATGTGTTCCTATTATTATTAGTGCTTTGGTAGTTAAAGATGTTTGTTCCCTTTATAATCTCCCTCTCTGTCCAGCCTATAGGAGTGTAGAACTCTGCTGTCAGTAGTAGTGGCTTTAAAAATAGCAGCTTTTTGCCCAGACTTCAGACCTGATGTGATTGGGTGCAACTTTACTGAAGATTGGGTGCAACTTTACTGCAAATGGGTGCAACTTTACTGAAAATCTTTGTCCCAGGGATTTTTGTAAGTCACATGCACAACAATGCAAGCGGCACATCAAGAGTAGGATGGTCAGAAATTAATACTGGTTTGAAGTGCTAAAATGGGGAATGCACCCAATTTGGCTTCCAAGGGGTATACATAATCCTCCTTCTTTATTCGCCAAAATGGGGACCAAAGAGATGGGTGATGTAGCAGGAAAAGCAAATATCTGTAGGGGAAAACTAAAGATGCCTCCCTCTTACTAACAGCTTTGCTGGCAGTCTCAAACTGGAAGTTCTGAATTACTTTCACTTTCTCAAGGTTACGTTTCAGGTAGCACATTTATAGGCTTGGATAAAGAAGACTTAAGTCCCCATGGCCATCAATCAGATAATTTGCACTGGCATTACATTGGAATATTTTAAAAATAGATTTCAGCTCTCACACTAAATGTTCTGGCTTCTGAGAGTTTTGACCCTGGCCGTTATTTTACCATTGGCATTTTCCAGCGTGCTTATTGTCTGAACACTTTGGGTTCTATATACAGAATATTAATAGGTCTCCTGATGTCAGTGTTCCTGTGGCTATTGATCGTAATTCACGGTTACAGTAGATTAAACAAATGCAATTTAAAATGCACATTTTAGATTGGTGCTAAGAATATAAATTCCATTTTTCCCCGACCTGGATCTGTTGGTTTTGATAACATTCTTTAAATAACTTTTCCTGCTAACCAGTTAGCTGCCATGCTACTCTGGAGTCAGTCTGCACCTTCTTTGGAAAAAACAGCATAGCCAAGTATTTTCTCACCCATATATTTATAAGTCTTCTAGTCCTTTTCATCTCAGATTTTCTTATGTTTTCTGTTTGAATCACAATCTTCTTTTGCTTCACACAGCAGGAAAGCTTGTATTTTCTTCTCAAACCAATTTGCTGCCTTACTGTAATTAATAATGGGAATGATGAGGTCTCAGAAGCAACTTGGATTCCTGCATTTCCTTTGTCAGCTTTATCAAGAATATCAGTATTGCTTAAGTTAAGAAATTATTTTGAATCTCAGCTAAGAGAGAATCTGTTGTAATTGCATTCCCTGCCCCCAATCCCCATAGGGAGAACTGGAAGCTCTCCTATTTCTGTGTTCTCTTAGTATACTTGAAACTTTTGATGAGTCAGTAAAGGAACTGCAACTGTAGGGCCTGATCCAAATCCCATTGAAGTCATCAGTGGAAAGACTCTGATTAGCCAAATAAAGTCAATAGAAATACTCTGCTAAAAGCCTTCCATTGACTTCAGTGGTCTATGGATCAGGCCCTTAACAAGAAACCATCCTTGACTTTAAACACTGAAGGACAGATCTGTCACTCTTACTCAAGTGAAGTAGTGCCTTACCCTGTGAGTGGTTTTATATTCTTCAGTGAGATGATCTATGGCAGCATTTCTCAAACTAGGTCCCCGAGGGTACTCCTGGGGGTCCGTGGGCCCTGCTGATCAACTCTTCCCCATCCATCCCTCAACATCTCTCCCTCCCTCCCCCTATCTCCCGGAGTCTACTGAAGCCAAACCGAGAGATTTTAGGCGCTAAAAGTCCAGCGGCACAGCAGGGCTAAGGTAGGCTCCCTGCCTGCCCTGACTCTGCGCTGCTCCTGGAAACAGTCGGCATGTCCCTGCAGCCCTGGTGAGGGTGCCAGGGGGTCTCCGTATGCTTCTCCCACCCTAAGCACCGACTCCGCAACTCCCATTGGCCGGGAATTGCCTATGGGCAGGGGCAGTGCGTGGAGACCCCCTGACCTCCCCACCTAGGAGCCACTGCCAGAGAGATGTGCCGGTCGATTTCGGGAGCCACCCAAGGGAAGTGTTGCCCATCCAGAGTCCTCGCCCCTGCCCCAGCCCAAAGCTTGCACCCCGTCCCGCACCCAAACTCCCTCCCAGATCCTGCACCCAAACTCTCTCCCAGAGCCTCTACCCCTTTGTCAGCTTTATCAAAAATATCAGTATTGCTTAAGTTAGGAAATTATTTTGAATTTTAGCTCCGAGAGAATCTGTTGTAATTGCATTTCCTGTAAATGTGGCAATGTGTGATGCTAAACTCTTCAGGCCAGATTCTGTTATGGTTCTGGTGAGTAGCACTTTACTCCACTAGCATTTCCATTGACTTCAGTGGGACTGTTTTAGAAGTAAGGGGTTCATCATCTGGCCCTTAATGTTCTTTACGACACATTGTCATTCTCTGTGGCTCAGATATGCCTGTTTGTCTGATCTGATCCACAGCTCCTGTTGTTCCTTAAAGCCTTTTCTGAAACGGAGCAGACAAAGTTAGCAATGCTCAGTGGGATCCTGTTAGGCAATGGAACACTTCCTGCCACCATATTGACAAGCCTTTTCACTGACAACATTGTCAAAGAAGGTAATTTTTGTGTGTGTTGTGTTTTTTATTTAAAAAATTTTTTTTTCTGATTTTAGCTTTAATAGGTTTGGGGAGAAATGTGTTTTGTACAACATACGTTAATATTAGAGACAAGGTGGGTGAAGTAATATCTTTTTAATGCGCTAACTTCTGTTGGTGAAAGAAGAGAAGTTTTTGAACTCCACAGAGCTCTTCTTCAAGTCAGTAGTGGGGGTCTCTTATACCATGGGACCATCACAGCAACAGCTACATTGCAAACAACATATATTAATAATGCTTCCCCCTCCAAAAAAAAAATAGCTAGCCCTGCACAGCAGAGTGAGACACCTCACACCAACCATCATGACAGACTCTAAACCAGTGGTTCCCAAACCGTGGGGTGTGTCCCTCTTAAGGAGGCACGGAGGAACATTTGAGGGGGCAAAGTGGGGCCCAGGCCAGCCCTCAGGGAGGGTTTGGGAAGGAGTGTCACCCAGCTCCGCTCTCCCCTGGCCACAGCCGCAGATCCAGCTCCAGCTGCAGTTCCGGCTGCAGCTGTGCTCCTGGCTCCGGCTCCGGCTCCAGCCCTGGCTGCGGCTCTGGCCCCACTCCCAACCACAGCTCCCGGGGGAAAGTGGACAAAGTCCATTATGGGTAAAGGGGGGGCCCATGACATAAAAAGTTTGGGGACCACTGCTCTAAACCCTCAGGGTTTAAACCCTGCCTGATCTGTGACTGACATCCCCCTGATTGATGGGCATAATTGATGCCTGTTCTGTCTGGGGGAGAGACACATCCTTGGTAGATAGGTGTTTGGTATACAAATCATTCTCTGCAAGGACTCACAAGTCCTATGGAGATGCAGCTCACCTGGCAGTCAGCATCAGCCAGCAGACTTCCTGAGCAGGTAACCCATGCCCAATCATGAATGGTCCATGCAGATATGTTATCATTAGTGAACCCCCATAATACTTGTTTGTTATCAGAGACAATGCCAAGTGTGAGAACTTTTGCTCCAGATGGGGTCTAACTGTAGGATTATTGCCAGATGCCTTCCCCCCTGCAGTATAAGAGAGGACTTCTCTATGACTGTCTACTGATTCCCTTGATACCCAGAGTGATTTCCAAGATCAAAAGGTCATTCTTGTAGCTAATATGGGCTGAGGCAGTTTTGGCTGATATACCTATTACAGATGACCATCCATCCCGGATCCAGCTCCCAGACTGTCCAGACCTGATCTCTCAGTCCCATGGCCAGATGCTTTACCCAGACCCATAGTCACTGCATTTGGTAGCATGGCTATTGGCTGGCTGAGTACCATGGACACGGACTGCTCCCTATAGGTCAAGAAAATCCTGATACAGAGAGAAAAACATCCACCTGAAAAACCTTCTAAATAGAAATGGTTCTCAGTAAGGGCAGTCCAACATGGTCTGGATCCTATCCAGGCCCCAATACCAAGATCCTTGGCTACTTATTGCATTTTAAAGTAGACCAACCTTTTGTTCAGCTCTATTAAGGGCACTCTCCATAACACAATACATCTCACTGTGTTACCATCTGGCTGGTGTATCTTTTCCATAAAACATCAAGTCTGCAACATGGAGCAGCCCACTGATCTTTCTCAAATGCTATGCCTTGGGCGTAGCTGTAAGTCCAACTTCAGGAGAGCAATACTTCAATCACTGTTGGGTACAGCTGAAATTCTTCATTTCCCACCATCCTGGGTGGGTACTGCTTCCCAGTCAGATCAACACAGACCCATACTCGAAGAAAAAAGAACAGTTACCCTGTGTTAACAGTGTTCTTCAAGGTGGTGTTAGTGTGGATTCCCGGACCTGTCCGCCATCCCCACTTTGATTCCTAAGCAAACAAAGTCTTTGATACATGAAGGAAAGTCATGGCCACTCTGCCCTTTATGTCCTTGCATGGGAGCACAAAAAAGCACAGTGCACATATGTGACCCCAGTGGACACTCCCATTAAAAAAATCTGAACTCGCATGAATGAGGCACCTGTGCATCTACAATGGGATTGATAGTGTTACATAACCTTAGACAGCCACGGTAGGGTAAGTAACTGTTCTTTCAATCTTATGGTGCATTGTGATATTTCTTCTGCTTTGGAGACTTAATATTTTTCCAGAGGCTCCCCCCCCCCCCCCCCAACAGATTGGTCTGTGAATGTGGGTTTCCCATCATAACTCATACACATACTGGCAATGTTGTACTTTTCTTTTTTACAAAGGTATTTTTTAAAATGAAGCTGTGTTCACTGCAAAATACTGCAACTGTTTAAAGCAGCTCTGAGTGGAACATGTTCTCCTTTACTGCATGCTAACCCTAATTACGTTTGTTTTCCAAATGCTACATAAAGAAAGGCCACAGCTGCAGCCCTGCTCTGCCATCACCCACAGCTTTCACGATGGGAATAAATCTAGGAGAAAATCCAAACAAAAGCACTAATCTATGTTTTAGGGTAATGGCCTGTAGTGCTTTTAAATGGCAGCCTTTTTTAGTTACAGGAACACAAGAGGCATCTGAAAACACAAAAGCTTAGGATTTATTTTTACCTTGAACTACAAATGCCAAATTTCAAATTAATGTTGAAGGATACAATTTTATGCCCTGTGTAAAACCAGAGCAAAAAACCTTACATTATGAACCCATATTCTTAGGTTTTTTAAACTTGACAGCTCCTTACTTATTCCTAGTGCTTTTGGTTCTTGGCATATATTTGCCCCAAAACTTGCATGTTTTTTCTGTTGCTTTTTGCAGCCAGTCAGCCTTTTGCTGTTGCACACTATTGATCTGTACCATACAATGAAGTATCATGTGGCCCAAGTAGCTGCTGTGAGGTATCAGACTTTCAGTAGAAAAGGTGTGTTTAAAGCAAAATCCTGGTAATAGCTGTGCTGAAAGGCATTGTTGCATGAAAAATCCTTATGGTCACAAAATGGAATGTTTCCCTCTCCTGAGTTTTCTAGAATGTCGTATTCTATAGTGAGTGGTATGTACATAAACTGTGGATAATGATTTCTAACTGTAAATGACTTACGTTGTCTTTTATCCAAATTCAGTTTTGGAATGCATAATTAATTTTTTTAAACTTTGGTAGAGTGAGCTGTGGTTAAAAATGAGCTGTTTTGCAGATACATAATCATAGGCATGCATTGTTCTTTAAATCTTGTGTTAGTCGAACACACTCTTTCTCACTGCTGAATAGTCAGAGGCTATGTAACTGTATGTTTGCTTCATGTCCGTTTCAACTTGACACACTAATATAAAACTAAAATGCAAAGTAAAAAGTCTTAGGCCTGATCCTGAGAGGTGTTGAGCATTTGCAGTTCCATTTAGCACTCGTATCATGCTCATGCCCCACAGCCAACATTCCACTACATAAGATTGGAAAAACTGCCATACCAATGTCATTGAAAATTGTGCATGTTATTTCTTTCTCTTCGGGGATGCTCAGGGAATAATCTTTTCAGAAGATAGTTTATGATTCGCTACAAATGAAAAGAGAGAAAATGAGCGTCTGTAAATTGGCAAATAACAATTGTGTCATGCTTGCTTCCTACCTAGCTATGTCCTATTTTCATTTTAAAACCAGATGATTTTGAGATGAGGGAGAAGATGATGAATATATGGGAGCCGGTGGGGCAGCTGTTGTTTATTTTTATGATGTTAGCACCCAGGTGCTGTAGTTATGTGCCAGAACCCCATTGGGCTAGGCATTGTGCAAACACAACAAAAAAAAGTCATTAAAGTTACCTGTAAAAAACCCTATGCAATTTCAAAGAGAATGCACTCCTACTTTAAGATATTACATAAGTGTTTTGAATAGCTACAATCCCATGGTGATTCTAGATACAGGAACACAGAAGAAAAAATAATACATACTGTATATTTTTTCTTCACTAATCTAAACCAATTACAAAGGAAGTAGTGTTTGGTTTATCATAATAAAGCACTTACTGTATAACTCTGGAGAGTTTTCATCAAGTTTCCTCCAGTGCATAATTTAATTTCTTTCAAATTATTTAGACAGTCAAGTATCCTTCTACTTAAACTGATTCCCTATTTAAATCTGTCAAAATTCATGTATTTGTGTTTTTTTTAAATCGTTGTGTTATACCAATAAAATAAAAACCAGCAGGATCTTATTAAAGGGGAAAAGGCAAAATACCACATTTTTAGTGAATACAGAAAGAATCTTAGTAAGCTGTTAGTTATAGCTATAACATTCCATTCAATCTTATATTTATTCACACATTCATTCATACACACACAGACACAGGTTCTGCAAGGTTGTTATCATAGTTACCAGCCTTATAGTTGCTCATACCAAGCCACTGGTCAGGTGGCCTGGACATGAGGAGGGAGCAGGGCCTTGTCAGATGCTAGTCTGATGCTCCTGGAAGTTGGTTTGCAGAATCAGACCCCCCCAAAGTTCTCACTTTCTAGAGTCCATTTTTATAGGAGTTTCTTCCTATGCCAGTCTATGGGAATTCCTTCATCATGCTGTTGCTGAATCAGTCAGCAGATAGCACATTCCGGACGGCTCCGTGCTGCCAGATGTTATCTTGTTCTTTGGTTCTCCCATTCTTGAGGCTGTTGGGTGGATTCCAGTGTGCCCTCCGGGGGTCCTCTGGTTATTTCCACTTGACGCCTTCTTCAGCCGATGGACACTGGATTCTTAGGCTGGCAGCTCCCTGATCATTCAGTTATTATCCACACCAAGGCATCCATCCACATACATCCTCTATCTCTATTTTAATCACAATTGTTAATACAACAGAAGGGTGGGGAGTCTCTGGGTGCTGTTTCTGTTGTTACAGAGTATTGCTTTGAGTCTCTCTCTGTGTGAATTGCTTTGAGAACAGACTCTGTCTTAGAATGTACTAACGCAATTAGCAGCTTGCAAGTTTCACACACAGAGGGAGAGAAACAGTACCAAAAACCAAGAGACCTCTTAATTAGTAATACCCTGGAATTTAAACTATGGGGAATCAAACTCATTTGTGATTTTAATACAGAACTTCTTTAATATGATCCAACAATTAACATAGTCTATAAATGAAAACAAGACCAATTGCAAGGAAAACAATTGGGGAAATCTGATTGGTTCAATGCAGATATAAAACCAGCATGTTTGAAAGTACTTGTGAACTTTGCAAAGTAATTAAAGAAAATAAGATTGCATTTAAAATAAAAATAATCTAAACACAAACTGTAAATGCTTGTTATCTTTGACAAAGAATCCACAGAACGCACAATCTTGCTTTCTACCTAGTTTGTTAAAATCTCTCAAGCATTGCTAATTCATTCCAAAAGTTGCTGAAGTGTGTGTTCTTGTTTACTTTATTTTCTTAAATAGGAATTGCGGCATCTTTTGCTGTAAAGCTTTTCAAAGCATGGATAGCAGAGAAAGATGCCAACTCAGTTACCTCCTCTTTAAGAAAAGCCAACTTAGACAAGCGATTGCTAGTAAGTACCATGTATTTTCTGGGAGTTTTTGTTGTTTTAGGAAGAGGAGGATATATAAGGCAGATGCTACTTTGTCATAAATGTTAATTCCCACTAATGCTCCCTCCCAAAAAACTGACATATTTTGAATCACAGTAATAATGTTAGAGCTACTGTCCCTGCATCATTGTTAAAGCATCAGGTCCTGTAATTTTTTTCCGATCCACTTTTGTTTTTCCATAGCAGGAAGACTGAAGAATATAGTTTAAGAAGCCAGAGAATTAACTAACTTTTATTTGTCACTGTCCACTGAAACTCTGGTAATAACAGAGTATAAATAACCAGTATGTGTGTATTTGAGGATTTTATTTTAATGACGTAGTTTGTTAGTTGCAGAAAACCATGAGTGAAGCTGCAGTGGTTTATGAAATTATTATACTCTTGAAAATGAATTATAGCTCTATAATTTAAAATTGTGAAATAGTGTTGGGATATCCTCATAAAGTGAATACAAGACTAAGCATTTTGGTAGTCAGTGGTTCTAAAATGATAGCTGCAGAACCACTAGGAGCAGTGTGTGGTCAGGCCAATGGCCTTGCGGTTCATGCATATAATTCTTGGATCATAACAACAGCCTGAAGTGTTGAGAATTGTGGGTTCCTGGGAAGAAATAGTTGATTCTTGCTGTCTAATGTGCAGGTCTCTTGCATTTGCCTGAAGACGCTTGGATTCATAGATTATAAAGCCAGATTATAAATCTGACTTTCTGCATAACACAGACCAGAGAGTTTCACCCAGTAATTCCTTCTTCTAGCCCAATGTGCAACTAAACTAGATCATATTTTTCTGTAAAGACATCAAATCTTGATTTTAAAAAGTCCAAGTGATGAAAAATTTACCATATCTCTTGGTAATCTGTTCCAATAACTAATTACCCACATAGTTTAAAAAAGAATCTTTATGTATTATTTCCAGTTTGAACATTGCTATCTTCAGCTTTTAGCAACTGGATAATGTATAATGCTATTGTCTACTAGATTAAAAGGCTTCAGTATCAGACGATATCTCCTGTGTAGGTACTTGTAGACCAAGATAGATAAGTAAACAGAGTGTGCTCCTTTAGTGTCTGTCATAAGGCCTGTTATCCAGATCATGAATCGTTCTTTCAGACACCGGGAACCGGTCTGTAAATAACTGCCATCCCCTCCCTGACAAGATGACGTGCTAGTTATAGTAGCAGACTTGAGAGTTGTCATCTACTTTTTTTCATGGTTGGATTCTCATAATTCACTGGTCTGCTGTTGCTGTGACTTGTATGGGCTGAATGATGCCACACTTGTGAATGAGTTATTTTAATGGTGTCCTGTCTATTTAATGCAATAATTTTCCATATTTATTGGATGGCTCTCAGAAATATTCCTATTCACTTTTGTGCAGTATATGGTAAATAACACACTGATATATTCTCTCAAAATGTAAATATATAGAAATGCTCTGTGTTCATAGTCTCCGATCTTAGCATGATCGCTTTGTGGTCTATGTTTTGAAATATTATTTTAAACTCAAGGTTTTTTCATGAATATGCAGACTTAATATTAATTTGTAAATTACTTGTCTTTTCTTTGTATATAACCTGAAGAGTTGTAGTTTTTTCTCTGTTACCAACTATCTCTAAAACAAGCCTATATAAAAATTAATGTGGTTTCTCCACTGAAAATGCAAACATTAATTTTCTTTTAACCAGTTCTCCTTCCTCACCATAAGCTTTCTTGGTAGTTTATTTAACAGAGAAGCATTCTCTGCCTCCTAGGAACTATTTCCAGCCAATCGGCAGAATGTGGAGCATTTTGCAAAGTACTTCACTGATGCACAGCTAAAAGAGCTCTCAGATTTCCTCCGAGTCCAGCAGTCACTGGGGACTCGTAAAGAACTTCAAAAAGAGCTACAGGAACGTCTGTCTCAGGAATGTCCAATTAAAGAGGTGGGGAGAGGTTTTTTATTTTTATATTCGTACTGTTACTCAATTAGGCAAAGACTTAAATGAACAGTGACTATAGGGAAATATGTATATACCCCACAGGCTTTCTCTACCCATCTTAGAATTATTTAATTTACTCCTATTTTAATTCTATACAAAAACATAATCACAGGGCTTCTGTGCTGTCAAGAATGGTGCTAGAATTATTTTAGTTTTACATTGTACATAAAGACTTGAAAAAATGAACAAGTTTTACTCTATAAGGTATTTTAAGGAAAAACCATGCCTTTCTTACGTGATTGCAGCTAATTCCACTTTTTTTCTGTTATAATCCACACCTTAGTGTATTTATAGTTCAGAATTTTATCTAACTGTACAAACTATTGTGGGAAGTTTTTCTTCCACCAGGTAGTGCTTTATGTAAAAGAGGAAATGAAGAGAAACGATCTGCCAGAGCCTGCAGTGATTGGACTCCTGTGGACGTGTATAATGAATGCCGTTGAATGGAACAAGAAGGAAGAGCTGGTTGCAGAACAAGCACTTAAACATCTAAAGGTGTGTATGAGTGTGCATGTGCCAAGATTGTAAACAAGAAAATACTCCACAGGTGTCAGTAAACTTTTTTTTGGATGTTTAAATCAGGACGGCATAGAACCTGGTGTGACATTGATATTAAGTATTAGAACAACATCTTGCATATATGAGGAATAATGCCCTGTGCCCGCTATATGGTGGCTGTCATCGCTTTTGGCCAAAGTACTGAGGAACATAAGGTGACCTCATAAGGATACAAATACTTTACAATGTGGTTGAAAAGTATTCAGAAGCATTTAAAACAAAAACACCAACAATATTATGGCTAGTACTTCCCAACTGAATTGGGAAGAATTGGAGAATTAGTATCAGCCAGTTGAATTGGGGAGGGGAGCATAATTCCACTGAAGAGTTCTGGTGAACTTGTAAACTCTGAGAGTGAGGCTATGCTCACCAGTCTTTTAAGACAAGCATATTTTAAATGATGGTTGGGAAATTGCTGAACTTCCAGTTTCATGTATGATAACATGGATCTGTGCTCTGCACACAATGCCTCTCACCTTTCCAAATCTCTAATATTGATTGCCCACTACTGCTGTCCCGTCTTCCTCAGTTCCTTCTCCTAAGGTTTGTGTTCAGCATACACAAAGCTTGGGGTCCTGCATCTCCATAGGTTTTGCACCTTGCATGTTGGTCATGGAGCCTTTTCCAGCTGTGGGACCAGATGGGAAGAAAAACTCAACACAATTGTCTTCCAGCAGGAAGATGCATTTTGGAGTTCCAGCAGTGGCTTTATTTACCACTTTGGGGTGGTAATTGGTTTAATCACTTAATTCGTAGTTGTAGCATTGCATCTATGAGGTCAGATTTTTTTTTTTTTTAAACATAGGGTGTAGTATTAACAATGCAGCTCATGTGTATTAAGGGACAGCTTTCAGAATATTAACACTGGAAAGAGAAATAAATAGACAAGTTGTTTTTCAGTACATTGTGATATACAAATATTGTTGTCTTGTAATCCAGTCCTGCAAAATTTACTCTCTGAAGAAGTCCTTACTTTTGTGAGTAGTTCCATTGAGATCAGTGGGATCTCATGCCTGTGTAAAGGTTGCAGGCTTGGCCTGTTGATATGTACATTGACCTAAACCCACTGTCTCAGCCCAGAACAGCTCATTGTCTGTCCATGCTGGAAGAAGAACAGGAGGCCATGGCCATAGTTTAATTAAGCTACAGCTTTATTCATTTTAAAATATCTGGGAGTACCCGGCAACAAATAGTACAGTACAGGAAAGATGGGGGTCGGCTCCCCGCTGTTCCAGACAATATGCTTGGCTGCCTTTTCACCTCCCTCTCCAGGTTTCCATAGTGTCTGATTCTTTCCTTCCTTTTTTTTCTTTTTTAACTGAGGTGAACAATATTTGCACTCTGTGTCCATTCCCAGTCTGCCAAAGAGTGTACAAGGAGTGTCAGCCGGTCCCATAGCCTGCCTCTCCTTCCATGCCAGCTCAGGATTGCCTCACTCCGTAGGCCCAGATGTGAACTGGCCAATACCTTGGAGGCTCCATCTGGCTGCCCAGTATACAAAGTCCACCCCACCGCTCAGTTGGCCTGTCTGCTTGATTCTGAAAGTGGAAATACAAGAAAATAAGCCCTGATTCTCTACCTGAGGTCTCACGTACATCCTGTGTGCCTTTGAATGCTATCGGTCAATTGCATGAATCAGTTTGGCTCCTGGCCTTAGCAGGGCTGTAGCTGTTGCAGCCCCTATCCAGAAAGAGTGGGAACCAAATTCTTGCACTGGTAGCCCAAGATTTGTAAGCCCCTTTTTTAAAACTGTAACCAATTGGTATGTTGTGAGAGGGCCTTCCATCATCATGAATAAAGAGGGGCCCCTCTTCAATGGGTCTCTGTGTTGTATAAGTCCTTAAAGCCCTTACTGGGCAAATCCTTGCCTTGGCCAGCTCCTGTAGCATTATGGACTCATTATTGCCTCCCTCTACCCCCACAGATCAGTTTTTGAGAACCTCAGGGTTAAGAAGACTGATTGCTTTTCCCACTGAAATCTCTCCACTCTAAAGCCCTTCCTGAATAATAACATCGAGGCACTAGTTCACTGACTTTAAAAGCTGCAAAAATTTGGGCTATATTTTTTTAAAATAAACTCCTTAGTATTTATGTAGCAGCAGGAGACATTAATCTCTGGACAATATCGGAGTCCCATTGACATTATTGAATAGAGACACATAGCATGTATTGTTATCTCTCTCAACATCTGTATCCAATTAAACAAATGCTGGACAATTGAAGGGCCAAAGAGGGAAGGATCTCAATACCCCAAGCTTGCACTTCAGGGCTGGCACTGTTGCACTGTTGATAAATATTTGCGTATACTGAGGGAGAGTGTGAATATTTTACTTGCTAATATTGACTAAGTTCTAGCAATTTTTGTAGTTGTAATTGCTTGGTGGGAGCTTAAATAAGTTAGAAAAAAGAACCTTGCAATACTATACCTCAAATTACCAAGCTCTTATTACACAAACTGTGTAGCTTGTGTCTCTGCCAAGGAGAATAGCTGATGAATCAATTTTCAAAAGAAACATGAATACTTGGCCCAAGTGCTTATGAAGTTTTTACTCAGTCCTCTTCCCATTGACCTTATTAAGTAAGAACTTCAAGATCTGACCCACTGTGAAGCTATTTAATTCAGTCTATGAACACACTTATATTGAAGTGACCCTTTTAGTGTGAAAAGGACATATTGAGGAATGAAATTTTCACCAATCTAGGCAATGATGTAGGCAGTAGCTTTGAAAATGTACATTTGGGCAATGGGGCAGACCAGGTGAAGTTTGTCTCCCCTCAGGCTCAAAATTGTAAGGGGCCGAGTACCCTGGCCCCAGGACTGAAGAGAAACCATTTAAGCATATGCTTAAGTTTAAGGTTGCAAGTAATCCCACTGATTTCAATACAATACAACCCCCTAATGAGAGGGAAAGAAATGAGAAAGCAAGAAAGGTAAATTCTGACTATTTAGAAGGAACGATCAGATGAAAATAAGGTCATAACTGGCATAACTTCCTTCTTCAAAAGGAAGAGAAGTATTTCCATAACAAAATGGAGTTCTGACCTTTTACGAGCAGCTACCTTTTTTCTTTGGATCTTTAATTGTTATGGTAAAGGTCATAAAAAGGACCATTACTACCTTGCCAGTGTACCGTATTAAATGGTTTATTTTTGTGTACTGGAAAAGCTATTGTGTTCTTTGCACAAGGAAAGGTCACTTCTAATTCATGCCCCAGCATGTTCAATTTAATGGTTTTCACATACTGGATTTATTATGATCTCTATAAGCCTCTGTGAAACTGGGGATTTCAGATTATAAGGAGCATCAGTTCTGGGTGTGTGACATTGTTGGTGCTCTCTTTGCAACATGTAGCATCCAGAATATTGTTGAAACATCATATATCATAGTTGCTTATCTTCTGTTGTACCAAACAGCATACAAATAACCATACTCTGACATAATGGGTTTTATAACTTCACTTTACACAATTCAATAGCAAAGTGAAACATTAAAATAATCCATTGCAAGTTGCCCAACTTTTGTCTTACAAAAGCTTGTGTATTTGTGTAAATGGCACTAATGCAATAAAATTGCAATTATTGGCAATAAAATCTAGGTGTCAGTGTAGCAACCACATCTTTCTCTAGGTGATTGTTTTTCCAAAGATGAAATTTACAAGGAGTTAAATTGTAGTAATGGTGTCTGTGATTTTTCACTTTCAGTATTTCTATATAAAATAATTTGCCTTTTTCCCCCCCTCTTCCAGCAATATGCACCCCTGCTGGCTGTGTTCAGCACCCAAGGCCATTCAGAGCTAATTCTTCTCCAGAAGGTTCAGGAATACTGTTATGACAACATCCACTTTATGAAAGCCTTTCAGAAGATAGTGGTACTCTTTTACAAAGGTATATGTCCATATCCGCCTTAGTACGCTGTACAGTGAACATTGTGTCCTGTGCCTACTGGAACACACTGTACTAAGATAATGAGTAAGTTTGGCATGTATTTAAATTCTGAAGCTGGTCTCTCTGGTCTGCGCAGAAACCACTTAAACCAGCCAGAGATAGAATTGCCCCTGTAAAAGGAGATTCTCCATTGCCGTAGAGATGGAGGAGGTAGGCATGGGCACTTCTTACACAAGCCACCCCCTCACCAATGATGTAAGTGTGTGTTTGTGTGCGGGGGGGGGGATTTACAGGCATTTTGCGTGTTGGAATAGATATGGTAGACCTGAGTTCTGCTAGACCTGCTGGCATCAAGGACCTAATAACAGCAGTAAGCTAAAGCAAATTCCTCCTCCTCTAACCTATGCTGGAGCTGGGTAGCCCTAAATCATGGAGTCACAACTGTGATACGTGCAGCTGCCTCACCTGTATGAGGGAGGGAAGGGGGTGATCAATGTTATCTTGAAAAGAATAGTGATCAAGGTCTTTTGGCTTTTATATGGGCATTATTCTGTTCCCATTGATGTCACTGGCAAATCTTGCCTTGACTTCAGTGGAAGCAGGATCAGGCCATAGCTAGGCACTGTCAGATCCTTGGAGAAGCCTTTATTTCCAGGATTTCATTTTTGTAGTATAGATGTCTTCTTAGTAGGTTTATTCAGTTCAGGTTGTCATAGAGACTAATAGTCTTGCACTGCATGTGAGAGGTGGGTGATAAGCAGTTTGTTCTAACATTCTTGCTATAAATAGTTGAAGGGGGAAAATCAGTGTGACTAGAAATGCTCAGTATAGATTTTTTTGTTCATATTGAGTGTTCACGTATACTTTCAAAAATACACACAGCTGTTGACTAAAGTATTCATATAGATTTTCAGAAAGCAGAAATAAGTGAGTCAACAATATTTATTCCTTTCCTTATTATGTCTACATAAACTGACCCTAGTAGCATAAAAAATAGAAAATGTGACCTTTTGAGAAAAATTAAGACTTAACAAGACACAAACATTCTAATTTGATTTTCTTTCATGCATCCTCAATAGATGGTGTTCCATCCTTAGTTCACCCTGTATATGCTGGATGAGCATTGTACTTTTCTGCATGTTATTTAAGTTAAGTGCCACAAATGATAACATAAATAGTTTAAGTAGATTTGTCTTCAGTTTATGGTATAGGGGACCAAAAATTAATTTAAATAAATAACAATGTAAATGCATGAGGAACAAAGCTATTGAGAATTATTTGTACAGCTGTTATGGATAATATTTTTAATATGTTTCTGTTGCTTTTATGAGGAAATGTATATCTGATGAGAAATTATAACAAGTAATAGACTCTCTTTCTTTGCCAGTTTGAGCCCAATTCAGAATATAGCAGTGACTACAGTCAGGACTGGGACAGCCATGCTGTCCCCATCTTCTGATGTGGGCTGTATTTTATTCTAAGCCTGTCCACCAACCCCAGTACAGTGCAACATCACAGTTTTAACTCTACTTCTTTCAGCTCTTCTTTGCCAGGGTGCTAGGAGGAAAGGTGGTCTCCCTCTTTCTAGGGAGCTCCTTCATTCCAGGTTCAGCTAGCTCTGTCTTTCTCTCTCTTGTAACCCTTCCTTCCTGGCTTTTTATCAGGTAGGTCAGCTGAGGGCTAATTAGTCCCTTACCTCCCCAGCTTCTCCTTCTGATTAGCTAATTATTTAATCAGCCACTGATTATGAGGGGAACTAATTGAGGCTACAGTGATCAGAGTGCTGACATGCCTGTCAGATCTGTAATAAGGTCCACCAATAATGATGATAAAGAAGGGTTTTTATATTCATACTCGCTTGGAAATAGATGCCAGGCTGAATTTAACAGAGACTGTATGGTGTTGAAGGCCTCATGGATTATTGTCCTCTAGCATTTCTATATGCATGTCAACATCTGCTTTCATGGGCCAGTCCATGGCTTCCTCCAAGCGATATATTCCCTGGGTTTTACCCAGAGAGTCAGGAATAGCTTCTCTAAGGCTAGCCATGTACCCCTACTTAATATTTGAGTCTGGCATGGATATTTTAGATATTGGGCCATGTCTGTTGCATGGATAGACTGTCACCATCTCCATTTCAGGGGTGGAACTTGCATCCACCCCTACCATTGCTACAAACAGGTTATTTCATCAGAGTCTTGGAGATTTGTGAGGTCTACGCATCTCTGTAGTTTCACGTGTGCAATCACCTACTAGCTAAGAAGTCCACCAGGTTACCAAGAGCTGTGGTGATGTAGAGAGGACAGCAGCTCCTCTTTCCCCTCACTAAAGGACTGATTATCTTTGGCCCAAAGGCCACTGTGGTTTAATTGGGATCGCCAAGTCGTAAAATGGATGGGCCATGAATTGGAGAGATTTCAGAGTACCTGATCATCTTCTTTGTATGGTGAATCAACACAGCATATGGAATAGCTATGGTTGGGATTAAGAAATGCCAGCAACTATCCCTCAGAACTCTCTTGGATAGTGCACAGTGTGACACCCTGGATTCTCACTCTGTGGAACATTATTCATTACAAGGGAGTTTTTCAAAGGTGCAAATGGTAGTTGGACAATGAAAATTAGGCACCTAATTGTTTGTGATTTTGATAATGTCTTCCTTGGACTACCTGCAGGGGCATTCCTAACATCTAAATTATAATCCAAATTTTATTATATTTCCCCATGCTTCTGGCTAAAATAGCCCCATAAACCTGAATTGCTTTCTAAGAGGATAACCTGGAATTTTCTCTTAATGTATCAGCAAAATATAGAGTGTCTGTCTGAATGTAAACTGGAAAACCTGAGACTCTATGTTCTTACTCTAAAATCTCTCCCTTTTGTAATGTACAGATATAGGTCCAGATTTCTTCATGCAGTGTGGCAGCTTTGTGCCAATCTGACCTTTAAAGCCAATTTAACCAGCCCAGAGAGGATCATCCTCATGTAAAGGAGATCCTCTAGTGATTTAGAGATGATCTAGGGGCCCCTACGTTATTATGCCTCCCTGCTGCTGGCACAGCACGGAAAGGGATGTGACTAGGATATCCCTGAGCTATGCCAGCCCTAGGCGATAGGTTTTCCCTTCCCCGACTCTCCCGCTCCCACTGCACCTCAGTGTAACTTTGTTCATCTGGCTGGACTGTGTTGATCTGAGCAACATCAGGATCAGAGGAGTCTGCAGGTGAGCCTTAAGCAAGTTTTGAACAACCCCTGATCCGTATGGTGTTCATTTTGGCCTCAGCTGGAGGGTCCTGGTTCTAATCTTTCATTACTGTTGAAGAAAGTTTGTATATATAATCTCTTTTAGTTGATATAATTAGAAACTGGTAGTCAAATTTGGTAATTATTTATAAGGACCTCCACATTGATGATCCACTGTCAGTTTAGCAGTAAAAGCATTTGGAAGTCTTAAAGCCAGGAACCAATAATAAAACAAGACCTTTAAGAAGTTCTGTATTAGAGCTCTAATTATAATAAATTCTCGGCCATGTAGAGCCTTTAAGACCGGATTCAAATCCCATTGAATATGTTGGGAGTTTGCTAATGACTTCAACATGAGAAGGATCAAGCCTCTTATCAGTGCAAAAGACCAAAAATGTTCTGTTCTGTGTATATATTTTATTTATATTTATAAGAAATATGTAAAAGAGCACCCTTTACACTCTTAAAAGTACAATTAACGATAAACAGAGGCTGGCAATTGCTCACTGACAGTACAACCCCAACAGCAACACAGGTCTAACAAAAAATTAATAAGCCTCACTCTTCCCCCAGATCTCTACTGGCCAGCCATCATACGTAGGATGATGTAAGCTTTCAGTCCATTCTAAATCATAGAATATCAGGGTTGGAAGGGACCTCAGGAGGTCATCTAGTCCAACCCCCTGCTCAAAGCAGGACCAATCCCCAACTAAATCATCCCAGCCAGGGCTTTGTCAAGCCTGACCTTAAAAACCTCAAAGGAAGGAGATTCCATCACCTCCCTAGGTAACGCATTCCAGTGCTTCACCACCCTCCTAGTGAAAAAGGTTTTTCCTAATATCCAATCTAAACCTCCCCCACTGCAACTTGAGACCATTACTCCTTGTTCTGTCATCTGCTACCACTGAGAACAGTCTAGAGCCATCCACTTTGGAACCCCCTTTCAGGTAGTTGAAAGCAGCTATCAAATTCCCCCTCATTCTTCCTTTCAGCAGACTAAACAATTCCAGTTTCCCTTAGCCTCTCCTCGTAAGTCATGTGTTCCAGTCCCCTAATCATTTTTGTTGCCCTCCGCTGGACGCTTTCCAATTTTTCCACATCCTTCTTGTAGTGTGGGGCCCAAAACTGGACACAGTACTCCAGATGAGGCCTCACCAATGTCGAATAGAGGGGAACGATCACGTCCCTCCATCTGCTGGCAATGCCCCTACTTATACAGCCCAAAATGCCATTAGCCTTCTTGGCAACAAGGGCACACTGTTGACTCATATCCAGCTTCTCGTCCACTGTACCCCGTAGGTCCTTTTCTCCAGAACTGCTGTCTAGCTATTCGGTCCCTAGTCTGTAGCAGTGCATAGGATTCTTCTGTCCTAAGTGCAGGAGTCTGCATTTGTCCTTGTTGAACCTCATCAGATTTCTTTTGGCCCAATCCTCTATTTGTCTAGGTCCTCTGTATCCTATCCCAACCCTCCAGCATATCTACCTCTCCTCCCAGTTCAGTGTCATCTGCAAACTTGTTGAGGGTGCAGTCCACGCCATCCTCCAGATCATTAATGAAGATATTGAACAAAATCGGCCCCAGGACCGACCCTTGGGGCACTCCGCTTGATACCGGCTGCCAACTAGACATGGAGCCATTGATCACTACCCGTTGAGCCCGACGATCTAGCCAGCTTTCTATCCACCTTATAGTCCATTCATCCAGCCCATACTCCTTTAACTTGCTGGCAACAATACTGTGGGAGACGGTGTCAAAAGCTTTGCTAAAGTCAAGGAATAACACATCCACTGCTTTCCCCTCATCCACAGAGCCAGTTATCTCGTCATAGAAGGCAATTAGATTAGTCAGACATGACTTGCCCTTGGTGAATCCATGCTGACTGTTCCTGATCACTTTACTGTCCTCTAAGTGCTTTAGAATTGATTCCTTGAGGACCTGCTCCATGATTTTTCCAGGGACTGAGGTGAGGCTGACTGGCTTGTAGTTCCCTGGATCCTCCTCCTTCCCTTTTTTAAAGAAGGGCACTTTTTCCAGTCATCCGGGACCTCACCTGATCGCCACCAGTTTTAAAAGATAATGGCCAATGGCTCTGCAATCACATCCACCAACTCCTTTAGCCTCTCGGATGCAGTGCCTGTGGCCCTATGGACTTGTGCTCGTCCAGCTTTTCTAAATAGTCCCAAACCACTTCTTTCTCCACAGAGGGCTGGTCACCTCCTCCCCATGCTGTGCTGCCCAGTGCAGTAGTCTGGGAGCTGATCTCGTTCGTGAAGACAGAGGCAAAAAAAGCATTGAGTACATTAGCTTTTTCCACTTCCTCTGTCACGAGGTTGCCTCCCTCATTCAGTAAGGAGCCCACACTTTCCTTGAATAAAACATCTTCATTTCTGGCTGAACTATAGTGGGGAAAAGACTGAATGTAAGTAATATTGGATTGCATATTATATCACATTCATTAAGCACAGAATCTCCTGTAGCTCTACTAAAATTTATCTCTAACTTAGAGACCCGGGGTGAAATCTTGGCCACGCTGTGGTCTCCGTCCAAACTTCTGTTGACTTCAGTGAGGCCAGGATTTCATCCTTGAAGAAAAAATGTTCCTAACATGGAATAAAATCTTTTTTCTGTTCTTTAAAGGCCACTAAAGCTACGTTTTATTAAGTTCCTGAAGACGTTTCTGGCCTTGCAGAACCCCCTAAAGAGACTGAAATAATTGGGAGTTCTCATGGGAGATATACACTCACTTGCTGCACCTGACTGAGGCCTTAAAGATGCTAATGATTTTATTTTGCTTGTCTTCATTTTGGAGTCTTTATAATAGACCAATTTGAACCACCTCTCTGAACATGCAATCTATTAATCCTCCACTTAAGGAGATCTTCAAGCTTAATTTACACACAATTTTCTATGAGGTAAATTTCATTATTTCTACTCAGTTACTCCAATTACCTTCCCTAGCAAGTGGAAGGTGGCTTATGAACCTTTCACAGCAGAAAATACACACAAAAGAAATGCAAGCATTTTGCCACAGTTAAACTGTGGGTAACATTACTTGCATAATAATAATGATAATCAAAAAGCCCCATCTAAGGTTCTGTCTTTGCTACAGTTAACTTAACTCCTTTCAAGTTAGCCTACCTCGAGTGAGAGCAGCCACACTGCGAAACAACACATGAGCTACAGTGCGATAAGTTGCGCTAAACAGAAGCTGTAGCCTGTACCACCTTATGGGCCCCTTAGCTCAAGTTAAAAGCACCACCTCACTCAAGTTAAGGGTTTTTGTGTATGGACAGGACTTGAGCTAGGGGCAATACTTGAGTTATAGTTCAAGTTAAGTCTGCAGTGAAGACACCTTAATGAAGTGTGCCTTGGGACCTCTCCCTCTCATGATTGATTTTAACCTGGGGTTCTGGTGGTGGGTGGCTGGAGTAGTAGTTAGCTGCACTGGCAGGGAAACCAGCTCTGGATCTCCAGGGCTGACATCACCCGGGGCAGAGGATGTAACAACACAGAACCATGCCAACCACAAAATTCAACTGAAACTATTACAGCATGTAAAAAATAATTGTCATAATCTTTAATCAGAAATACTGTAGCTAAAATAAATCACCCCCACTGTTCCCATTTTTTCAGAGGGTTATCATTAACTACACCCTGTCCTGGCTGATTGCTTAATTGAGCATCTCTGCACTGACAGGAGAATATTATCCCTTACAAACACTGGAGGCATGAGTGAATTACCAATGATGTTTCTCAGAAATGAAAGGAAAGACGTGATTGTCATTTCTGTAACTGAAGGTATTTTTATTCCTTCTCTGGGTGCATTTTCTGTCAGTGCAGGAACATTCACTTCATTTTAGTGCCAGAGAATCATATGCAGGCAAATCTCTCCCCCACCATCTTGGAGCCATTCTCATCTTTCAGGCAGGTAATGAAACTTTTTACTGTCCTGGATTTAGACCTATCTAATTTTTGTAATGCTTGACCACTAGAATGGGCTCTACTATTATTGCAAGTCCACGATCCTCAGAGCCCCAATTCAGGAAAGCACGTAGGCATGTGCCTAACTTTAGGCACTTACTTATATAGTGTACTGAATAGGGGCCAATAGTTCAGTGATGTGCATTTGCAATATTTTCCATACCTATGACCCCATGTTATAAAAGTTTCGATCCCTTCCCCACCCCCACTTAGCCAGAAAAAAATGGAGGCTAGTCACAACATCCTTTTCTCCCAGGGGTTATGATGCACAGGTTGACAATCTGTGTCATCGGTTGCTGCATTTCTTAGAATTTCATACACGTGCTATACAGTGTATTGGAGTACAGTGTTTTTTCATGAAAACATTATATTTGTAATCTCTATTAAAAGTTCCAAGTCAATACTTTTGAAGCTTGTACCTTATATCCTCTAAATCGGAGTCCAAATGTGTGTTATAGACCTAATGCCAGCAAAATGCTGGAGCTACGGTAAAGAATATTGGGTTGACATTTGTTTAATGCCAAATGTCACATCTTCCTTATAAACTTTATTTAGTTCCTGTATCTAATTTTTTCTCATAACTCTACCATTTCTAGTACTTTTGAGTACAGGTTCCAAGTGCAAAATAGTGGATTTTTTGTTGTTCAGCTACATTTTTAGCTAAATATTGGAACTGAATTTTTACAAGGGCAGAGAATGATGGTTGCAGGTACAAGCAGGCGTAGTCTTAAACAGGAATTCTGTAGTCTTGCACATGCGCACACAACTGTGCCACCACACTGTTTTCAAAAGGTGTGACACTCCTGCTCTTCATCTACCTTCAGCTTGTATGTTTGCTGATAATGTCAAATTGGATGATGGCTTTTGATAGTAAACGGTCCTTGTGAGACCAGAGGGACTTCTAAACACATTTCACTTGTTTTCAGCAGATCTGAAATCTCCAGGGAGACCCAAGTGTATTCAGTTTCTACCCATGAGTGACTGGTTGGCTTAGCTACTGAAACCTGGTTGGCTTAGGGTATTTGTAATTAGTTCTAGGTTACCAGTTCAAATAGATCCAGGTCACTACTATCTATTTGCTGTTCCATGGCTTATGTGAAGTGAGTCTGTGGTCTCAGTCCTGTTTCTGTTTACACAGATGTTTTAAAGATGTTTGTTCATTTATTTCGTTATAATTGATCCAGTTAATTTTCTTCTGTCCTTCACTGCTGGCATCTGCCTATAAACTTTGTGCCACAGTAGAATATGGCTGCGTCCTGGTATTCAGCAGGGTAGCAAGGGGAATCCCATATTCCTGGTATACTAGGCAGCACTGAAGAAACTGATGTAAATCACTTTCAAAAATGTGCTGATTATGGGGAGGAGGATGTTAGTTTGATCAGTATGTGAAAAGGAAAATGGTGGCGACAACCAAAGGTGCTGTTTTTATTCTGGCCTCCTATGTCATCCAATGGCCCTGAAGGCTAAAGTGCATCACAGATATTGGCTCCACGACAGTCACTTATTCAGCTGCAAGACTTGGTTGGATGGCAGAAACTCTGTCACTTGGGCTAGAAGCTTATTGTTTCACATCAGCTAGGATCAGTGGGCATCCTGGCTGAGTTTATTAAGCCTGATGTTTCTCTTGTCCTCAATTATTTTGTTCTCGACACTTAAAAGAAGAGTTTTGGGAGCATGATCCCTTTAAATGATTCCCCTGATGACTACTGTTTAGTCAGCTGGGAAAGATAAGAGACTTCACATTAGGATGGAATTTTTGTTAATTTTTTTCGCCACAATTCTAGCAGTTTTTACTCTTGCATAGCTCTATGAGTCAGCAGCAAAAGAAACTACAGTATTTCTTACTGAGGTGAGTCCTAAGATATACAGGTAGATTTTATTGACTTCCTTTGCAATTGGTGTGTTTTTATATCTCTTATTTAAAGCCAATTGAATAGAGGAGTAATTACTCTTTACAGAAGCATGACATTGAATAGTTTATTTTAAGACTAACATATTTAGTTAATGACTGACTTTATGGTATGTGACACAGCTACGATCTCTTATGTGACATTCTGCAGTTACAGCCTAGTGTTAAGTACAATGCCGATTCAAAGCTCGCCTCACTATGATCAAAGTGATTCACTTCTTACTGCCTCAAAACCTAGCAGTTTTTCAGTTGTCTTCTGTCTTATAAAAATATGCTTATCTTTGCAACCACTGCTCTGAATTTCAGCTGATGTCCTGAGCGAAGAAGCCATCCTGAAGTGGAATAAAGAAGCACATCTTGCAAAAGGCAAAAGTGTATTTCTTGACCAGATGAAGAAATTTGTTGAGTGGCTGCAAAATGCTGAAGAAGGTACAATTCCATTTAAGTTAACAGTATTTAGTAGCCTCTTGGCCATTCCATTTTGAAGATGTTAGTTGTATTATAGTAGTGCCTACAGGTTCAGTCAGGACCCTGGCCCCACTGTGCTAGGTACTATGCAGATGGATGGTAAAAGACAGGACCTGCTCTAAATTCTTTACAATCTTAGTCTTTAGAAGGCAGGCACCACTGACTGTTTTTCATGTCATTAATAGTGTCCATGTGAAGTCCTGAAGTCTTAGAATTCCATGTGTCCTGCCGTGTGAATTTCACTGAATAGCACTGAATTCCTGAACGAGAAGAGCAATCATAAAGGCATAAGGACTGTAGTTGCTGTTAAAAAAGGAATAATGGGAAGGGAAATGAATGGGTGTTTGGGCCCACATTTCCTTTTTTCTGGTGCCCTCAAATGGTAAACACTTTCCTTCTGGTATAAAAACAGGTGAACTGTCCCTTTAAAGACTGCCCCATGTTAGTTGTTTTGAGTGGCAGGTGTATAATTATCACTGTTGACTTGCCCCCTCTCTTCTGCTCAGTTCAAACTGATAATTTGACACACTGTTTCCTTCAATTTCTTCGGGCTGCTGATTATTTGCGGCTGCTAAACACAGTGGTATCAGGTTATCAAACATTATTAATATTCAGAATTTTACGGAGGGATTATGAACAGCAATTCCACCACATAGGTGGCAGCATAACTGAAAGATTGTCCTTTTAACACACGCCTTGGAATGTTAAACTTTGACCAATTAAAACGTTTGCATGTCCGGCAGTAGTCTTACACTTTATTTATTCTCCCCCCACTACTCCAGTGCAGGGGCATGCACAAGGGTGGGCAAGCGGGGGCACAGGCCCCCCAATCAGTGGGGGGCACAGAACTTTGCTGGGGCAGGGAGAGCAAACTGCTGTGTCCCCAAGGTTAGGGAGGAAGGGAGAGCCTGTTCCACCTGCACCGGGGCTGCTGGGGGAAGGGGAGAGAACCAGCTCCACCTGCTGTAGCTGGGAGAGCCGACTCCTCAGCCCCGAGCTGGGGCAGGAAATAACAGCTTCTCAGCACCGGGGCCGTAGAGGGAGGGAGGGAGGGAGAGGCAGCTCCACCGGCACCAGGGCTGGGGTGGGCTCCTCCCACTCACTACTGTAATAGACCCCCTAACCTCTGGCTGAGTTACTGAGGTCCTCAAATTGTGATTTAAAGACTTCAAGTTACAGAGAATCCACCATGTACGCTACTTTAAATGTGCAAGTGACCCAAACCCCATGTTGCAAAGGAAGGCAAAAACCCTCCAGGGTCTCTGCCAATCTGACCCACAGGAAAATTTCTTCCCAACCCCAAATATGGTGATCAGTTAGACCCAGAGCACATGGGCAAGACCCAGCTGACAGACACCTGGGGAAGAATTCTCTGTAGTAACTCATCCCCATCTACTGTCCTTTCACCGTCCATTGGAGATTTCTGCTGCTAGCGGTCACAGGTCGGCTACATGCCATTGTAAGGAGTCTCATCATTCAGTGCCCTCCATAAATGTATCAAGCTCAGTCTCGAAGCCAATTAGGTTTTTTGCCTGCACTGCTCCCCTTGGAAGGCTGTTCCAGAACTTCACTCCTCTGCTGGTTAGAAACTTTTGTCTAATTTCCAGACTAAACTTGTGGATGGCCAGTTTATACCCATTTGTTCTTGAGTCCACATTGGTGCTTAACTTAAATAATTCCTCTCCCTTTCCGGTATTTATCCCTCTGATATATTTATAGAGAGCAATCATATCTCCCCTCAACCTTCTTTTGGTTAGGCTAAACAAGCCAAGCTCCTTGAGTCTCCTTTCATAAGACAGGTTTCAGAGTAACAGCCGTGTTAGTCTGTATTCGCAAAAAGAAAAGGAGTCCTTGTGGCACCTTAGAGACTAACCAATTTATTTGAGCATGAGCTTTCGTGAGCTACAGCTCACTTCATCAGATGCATACCGTGGAAACTGCAGCAGACTTTATATATACACAGAGAATATGAAACATATTCATATTTCATATTCTCTGTGTGTATATATAAAGTCTGCTGCAGTTTCCACGGTATGCATCTGATGAAGTGAGCTGTAGCTCACGAAAGCTCATGCTCAAATAAATTGGTTAGTCTCTAAGGTGCCACAAGGACTCCTTTTCTTCTTTCATAAGACAGGTTTTCCATTCCTTGCATCATCCTAGTAGCCCTTCTCTGCACCTGTTCTAGTTTGAATTAACCTTAAACATGGAAGACCAGAATCGTACACAATAGTCCAGATGAGGTCTGACCTGTGCCTTGTACAAGGGACTAACACTTCCCTGTCTCTATTGGAAATACCTTGCCTGATGCATCCTAATACTGCATTAGCCTTTTTCACAGCCGCATCACACTGGTGCCTCATAGTCATCCTGTGATCAACCAATACACCCAGGTCTTTTTCCTCCTCTCACTTCCAACTGATACATCCCCAGCTTATAGCAAAAATTCTTGTTGTTAGTCCCTAAATGCATGACTTTGCACTATTAAATTTGGCCTGAGAAGTTTGGTTTGAAATTGAATTGCATTTGCAACATACTTTCCTCAGAGGTGAACAATAAGTCAGAGATTCAGCATAATGTAAACTTTTTCACTTGATTTTTGTTGGCAGTTTGGGAGTGTGTGGTGTTTTATTTAGATTTTTGATAGCAAATATTTGACATGCATCTCAGTCTAATTGTACTGCCATCTATAGTTTTGTGAACAGACTGCATCGTGATAGTTTTCAGAAACTGATTTATTTGACAGAGCACATCAGCTGCAGTATGTAACTTGTATTCTGGACAGCAGAAATCCCACCTGGACATATAGATTAGAGTTATACATGGATAGTTATTGTTTTGTATTAAATTTAACCAGTGTATACTTGAACTCACTTTATTTTGTGGGAAAGTTAGGTCTAGATTATCCATAGTGACCCAATTCTGTTCTAAATCTAGACCTGTACAACTGAAATAGATGGAGTATAACTGAGAGTAGAATAAAGTGTTCTGTCTGCAGTATTCAGAGTGGTAGCCATGCTAGTCTGTAGCAGCAAAAACAAAGAGGAGTCCTTGTGGCACCTTAGAGACTAACAAATTTATTTGGGCATAAGCTTGGGTTTTAGCCCACAGAAGCTTATGCCCAAATAAATTTGTTAGTCTCTAAGGTGCCACAAGGATTCCTGTTTGTTTCTGTCTGCAGTTTTTCTTGCTGAGCCACTTTCCATGTCTGCCATCTCTTCCTAGGAAATGTGATGCATGAGGCAAATCTTTATTCATATCTTTTATTATTGCTATTTACAGGAATAATGATATAACTGTCACTGTAAATCCTGTTCAAAAAGAGCTGAAAAGTTTCTTTTTTTTTTTTTACCTCATAGAATCAGAATCCGAAGGCGAGGAGAACGAAGATGGTTCAACAAAGCACAATCTCTAGGCTACTGTCAAAGGGTCTTTGGGAATGCTGTACTGTTAGAGCAAAACAGGTTTTACTTCAAGGCTAGGCTTTCCTTTTGTTTAGAAGAATCAAGTTCTTTAATGGAGCCCTGAGGCATTGGATGCTCTCCTTGGGACTCCACCTAAGTTAGTGTACAGTGAGTCAGAGTTAAAAACATTCAGTAAGGAGCCATACAGGAAAAGTGAAATTAAATACTTATGGACTCCCTTTTTATCAGCAGTCTTTTTAGGTCCTGTGGCATGTGAACACTCCTGTGTCTGTTTATAGAATTGGTGGATCTGTGTTTGTAGCTTAATACTAGCTTGTGTAGGTGACTTGACACCACCACATTTTTTTGTATAAATGGCTTTTTGTATCTTAGTTCATTTGTTCTCAGTGCCTTTGTTTCATAGACTTATTGTCTGCCACTAAACGCATTCAGATTTCTTGTTCCTTAGGTGAAAACTGAGCAACAGGCTATTCTGAGACTTCCTCTACTCCTTCTTTTTTTGTATTTTGAAGGTTCACTATTCACAAAGCCACAGTCAGTTAAGGATAGGCAGCAAGCCCATTTTTTCCCCTCCTCAATTTTCTCTGATCCAGTGTGGTTCTGGTCGGACTATCCAGATACCCGGACTTGGTATTCTCAATCTGCCCATCACTCAAAGAAAATGCAAAACTGCAACCTGTGTTGATCTGGACCTTTACATGTGCAAGATTTGCATGTGAAACAAATCAATATTGTGGGCTCAATCTAATGGCATGCAATGATCGGTAACCACCAGATTTTCATGAACAAAATAATTATACATATAAATCTGGTGGTTGCCAATTTAAATATGTAACTGAAATTTCCACGTGCAGATTAGAGATTTCCTATATGACTGTGTAGGTTAAAGTCCTGTCCCCCCACTAGTCACTTGTGCAAAGAAACATCCCTATTCACCCCATAAAACCAGCGTTCTTATAACTATTTCATTGGTTTAGATATTTCACTGTTCGCTATTCCAATACCTCCACAATAACTGTAATACAAAGAGAGGCACCTTCCTGATAGCTTGAATGCAAATAACTTTTAAAATGCATGTTCTATACTTAAATCTCTTAACTGATCTGAAGTCTTTGCTATGGTAATAGACATATGAAGACTAAAAATAATGGTGTTGTGAAAAGCTACTGCAAGTGTGCACTTCACAATTTTCAAATATACAAACTTTCATTTGTTATTTTAATATAAAAGTGTTAAGTCCACATTGTGGTGAATGATCCTAGTAGGGTTTAGAAAGTCGGCTTTAATTATAGAAGGGCAAAAGAGCATCCTTAACTAGAAAAGTAGCAATGTATTTTGCAGTTAGTAACTCTAAAACTACCCAACAGACTGGGGAGGGGGCGTTTGAAAAGTATTACATGCAAATGGTTCCTGGAGTGCATCCAAAGGGTAAATTCTTGTCTCCGTATATACCCAGACTTAACTGCAGGCAGCATGCATCAAGCAGAGAATAAATTCCCTTGTATGCCACCTTTCAGCCAAGAACAACAGTTTTGCAGCAGAAACTGATTTTACAGAATATATAAAATATACTTTTTCAGTAACTATAGTAGCACTAGCAGACACCAGGATAATCACATTATTTACAATGGAAAACTGATGCAATGACAGAACACAGCTGGACCTAAAGGGGTTCTTAATGTGTGCAGACACAAACTTACCACGATCATTACTGCCCTTGGGTGGTATTTGCATAAGCTCTGCTGCTGAACTGTTAAACTTATTTAGCAGCAGCATTGTATCAAAACAAAGACAGTATGCATAAAATGACCATACAGTTAGGGTATGCAAAAGATTATACATTTGTGTTAACCTGAAATTCAGGATGCCTTCAAAGGTGCCAATCCATCATAATGTGCAAAAAGGTATAATAATCCTGCCTTCAGTGTGTGTGTGTCTATATCCAGCCTTCAGAGAGCGTGTGTGTGTGTCTGTCTCTCTCTATATATCCTGCCTTCAGTGTGTGTGTGTGTTTGTCTGTCTCTCTCTAGTCACACACATACACATTGAAGGCAGGATTATTATACCTTTTTGCACATTATGCTGGATTGGCACCTTTGAAGGCATCTTTGATGACCTTGTCGAAGGAGGGCATGACAACCATGCTCACAAAATGTATATGCACCTTTTACCTTCCCTAAAAATCTTTGTCTGTTGGAAAAAGGGACATGTCCACATGCATGTGCAGTTATAGATCTTTCATGTCCAGGTACAGGTACTGTGTGGATATGTGTAAGCTACTGGTTACTGTGTTGTGTCCCCCTCGGTGCCTGATGCAAAGAGAAGGTGAGCCTGTTAAAGCCCCCACCAACAAATAACTGGCTCTATAGTTCAAGCTGTAGAGACTCATGCTTTTAGCTTTGGGGTTCCCTTCTGCAATCCCTGGAATCACTCCAGATTGCAACTTTCACATATGTCCAGGTGTTTTGGATGCAACAGGTGAATTGTCCTTTAAAGCTCTTGTCCAGAGTATGTTCGGGAAGCTGAATGTTGTGCTCCTAGATAAGTATTTTTAGAATAGCTTTTCCTCAAAATGAATTGATGCATTAAAGTATATATAAATTAAGACCTTGACAAAAGTCTCAAATGAGAATTTGGGCAACACATTGAATTTAACTTTTTGAGAAGGGGGTGGAGGACAACGTTTACCTTGATTTTGATTTCCTGACTGTTGGTCAAAAGCTCAGCGTTATTGGAACACAACATTTAATATCAACAGTTCATATCCCTCTACTGGAGATATGCAGACTTGGATCAACACTGCAAGTGCCATTAAGATCCAGGGTTAGTCTTTGAATGTGTGATTGTTGAATAAGAATGTTCTGTATATAAATATGCTTCATAGTACAATAGGACACAATACATTGCATTTTATTTCAAAATATCAATAGACCGTGTTTAAATGGTAGAACTAAAAATATCAATCTCCTCTTTAAAATAGACCACCATGTAGGGAAGGAGCCTGGGTGTGAACTTGGAGGGTTGTTGGGTATAGGTGGGAAAAGTATGGAACAGTTTTTTTTTTTTTTGGGGGGGGGGGGAAGGGATTATTAGGAAGCTTCCCCCATGCAGACCCAGAAAAGCTAAGCAGTCATTAACTCTACTGAAGCTGTCAGTGCACATCATCTTTGAAGATGAATAGCCTGATTTTCAAAGAAGTTTTAGAAAATTTGAATCCTTAATCTTTGGCTGATACAGGACAGCACAGAAAAAGTTATTTGTGAGGGCGTGCTTTTAAGATTTAACACTACAATTTGACAGCTCCACACAGATACTTGGACTGCTGCTGTGAGTGTGGTTTGGTGGATGGGTAATGTGTACTACTGGAGGAATTCTGTGCCACTATGCAATGTAGAATTTGTGCACAATTAATGTTATGTACAGAATTTCATGTGTGTCGTGTCCTCCCCCTCCCCCCCTGAATTGGGGCTGCAGTGCTGCTGGCGGCCATTAGGGGCTGATGGACTCTGCAGAGCCCAGCTCACAGTGAGTGGAGCACCCAGCCTGGTGTGGATGGAGGCTCTGAACACTTTGGCTGCCCAGCTTTGATCATCTTCCACTCGGGGACAGGAGAGGGCCCAGGAGACCCATCTCTGGCAAAGGGTGAGGGAGGGTAGGGCCACACAGTGTCCCCTAGTGGGATAGTAAATAAGCTGGGGGGAGTAAAGGCTTTGGGCTAGGGTGGTGCTAGTGTGTGCACTGGGGGTGGTGGCCTGCAGCTGGGCTCTGGAGGAAGGGGTCACGGGTGTCTGGGCTCTGGGAATGCCCCACAGCTGGGCTGAGGGGGGTGTGGGTGTCTGGGCTCTGGGGGGCACCACACAGCACCCTCCAGCACTCCCCAACTGGAACTGAGTTGTCATAGCAGTTTCTTGAACTCTCTACTCCTGGGGGAATCTTTTGTTGTTGTTGACTGTAATGTTGACATACTTGTTGACAGGTATTTTGAAATAAATTACCAAAATAATTGAAACTGAAGAGATTATGGTATATTGTGGTGTTTTGACAAATGAAATATGCAGAATTTTAAAATATTGTGTGCCGAATTTTTAATTTTTTGGCACAGAAGTCCCCCAGGAGTAAATGTGGTGTGGCCAAGGGACTATTACCTGTGGGACAATCTCACCAGCAGGGGAAGGGAGTTAGATGGACTGCTGCCAAAATTGCTTGGGGGAGGGTGTATTTTATGCTTAATTTACATATGTAATGCTGACAGCCCCTGTCATTGTTAGCCAGGATCAAACTTGTGATCACTGGAGCTTAATGCATGAGCTTCTATTGTATGAGCTAAAAGACACATCTCTCTTATAGCCAAGGCTTTAGCAGACTCATCAACTCTAGCTGTTCTAACTACCACTAGAGGGCGATAGAGTGCCACACCAAGCAGGCATGGGCCACACACTCACTCTGTCACTTGCTGTGTTTCCCCAAGTTTGTCTGTTTTCTTCTCCCCAGTAAAGATTTATTTGAGTGTAAACAGTCTTGGAGTGGGGAAGTTCTGTCTGATAAGGGCATCTGTTTAGTTTTTGCAGGTTTCTGGGTGAGGGCTTAAGGCAGTTTAGTTTTGTCAAGAGGGAGCCAAAATATATTGAATCTGACCCTTTTTGCTGCCAATAATCACAGGATAGAAGGGTTACACACATCTGCATCTGAAGCATCTAGGTCTCCACCCATGGGTTCCAAAATTATTCAGTGCCTATAAAAAACAAAAAAGGCCCTTTTTAAATAGCTGAATTTCAAAGTACAGTTTAAAAAGTCTCAACCTCATCCATGGTAATGGAAATATACCAAGAAAAGGGCTTCCACAAAGGAGTCATTTTATTCATAGTGCCATTCCATCAGTATGTCTTCCAGTGGTCATTTTTCAGAATGGAGAGAGGTAAATGCTGGTGTCCCCCAGGGGTCTGTACTGGGACCGGTACTGTTCAACATATTCATAAATGAGCTGGAAAAAGAGGTAAACAGTGAGGTGGCAAAATTTGCTGATGATACAAAACTACTCAAGATAGTTAAGTCCAAAGCAGACTTCACTGCGAAGAGTTATAAAGGGATCTTACAAAACTTGGGTGACTGGGCAATAAAATGGCAGATGAAATTCAATGCTGATAAATGTGAAGTAATACACATTGGAAAACATAATCCTAACTATACGCATAAAATGATGGGGTCTAAATTAGCTGTTACCACTCAAGAAAGAGATCTTGGAGTCATTGTGGATAGTTCTCTGAAAACATCCACTCAATGTGCAGCGGCAGTCAAAAAAGCGAACAGATTGTTGGACATCATTAAGAAAGGGATAGATAATAAGACAGAAAATATCACATTGCTTCTATATAAATCCATGCTACACCCACATCTTGAATACTGCGTGCAGATGTGGTTGCCCCATCGCAAAAAAGGTATATTGGAATTGGAAAAGGTTCAGAAAAGGGCAACAAAATGATTAGGGGTTTGAGGAAAGAGTTTTAAAACTGGGACTTTTCAGCTTGGAAAAGAGATGACTGGTGGGGGATATGATTGAGGTCTATAAATTCATGACTGGTGTGGAGAAAGTAAATAAGGAAATGTTATTTACTCATAACACAAGAATTAGGGGTCACCAAATGAAATTAATAGGCAGCTAAAAAAAGTATTTCTTCACACAATGTACAGTCAACCTGTAGAACTCTTTGCCAGAGGATGTTGTGAAGGCCAAGACTATAGCAGGATTAAAAAGAGAACTAGATAAATTCATGAAGGATAGGTCCATCATTGGCTATTAGCCAGGATAGGCAGGGATAGTGTTTCTAGCCTGTTTGCCAGAAGCTCGGAATGGGCAATAGGGGATGGATCACTTTATGATTACCTGTCTGTTCATTCCCTCTTCGGCACCTGGAGTTGGCCACTGTCAGAAGACAGGATACTTGGCCAAATGCACCTTTGGTCTGACCTAGTATGGCCATTCTCTTGTAACACACAGTTGTGTCTGTATGTCTTATGTATAGAAAAGGGCACATGTTGATACACCACAGATTTTTTTATTTTCATTTTTTCTTTTGAATTTTGTTTAAAAATTCTGGATCAAATCCTGAAAGCTGCTGTGTACCCACTGTCACAATTCAGGTAACTGCCCCTATATTCCCCTGCTGTAGTTCACCAAAATCATCTGGTTTTAGGCTCCCAGCTGTCGCCTTCTGGGCCAGAGAATTGCATGTCTCTCCCTCCTCACTGGGGTTTTTCCAAGCTACACAGTTCCCTGTCTACACTGTGATATCCCCAGCAACCCAGATTGCCTGAAAGGCCAGCATCTGTGCTTTGCTTTGCTTTGCTTTATCTACAGAGGCTACGCCCAGTGTATTTCCCACAGTTACAAGCTACCACACAGGTCTTTGCAAACAAGCACATTTACACTTGAGGTGAAAGTGTTACAGAGAAAACAATAAAGAACCTACCTGCATTCTAAAAAGCTTAGCAGGGGTCATCCCAACTCCAAACCTTGGCTCTCGGTAGGTGTCAGTCCTTCAAAACCCACAACTGTCCCCCCATGCTTACAAGTTCAGAACTGTCTCCTGTGATATGCCCACCATGAACAGAGGTGGATTAAGATTTATTGGGGCCCTAGCCACAAAGAACATTTGGGCCCCGTGCACACACCCCCACGGGGCCCCCTGCTCCTCCCTGTCTCACTATGGCTCTACACCTTGCCTAGCCAGAAGCCAGGCCATGGTAAGAGCTGCCCAGAGGGCCTGGGCTGCTGTAGGGAGCCTTGGCCCTCCACCTGTCCTGGACCGCACACCCTGGGGGGCAGGAACATGGGCCAGGGGCTGCTCTCTGGCACCCTTGCTCCTTGACCAGGGCAGGTGGAGGGTCCGGGGCTCCCCAGAGCTGTCCAGGCTTCCTGGACCGCTCTAACCACAGTCTAGGGTGACTAGATGCCCTGTTTTGGCCAGGACAGTCCCCTTTTTAAGCCCTACCCTGGATATTCTGACTTTTTTTGCAAAACTGAGCAATTGTCCATCATCAGTTGGCAAGAACAAATGGGACAAATGCACAATTTTACTAAAAAGGGGCTCGGGAGCGGGGCAGCTCCACATAGGGGGGCCAGGGAGCCCCCTACAAGGGAAGGTCTGTTTACAAATACAGGGAGGAAGGGAGCAGTGGGTGTACATATTTCAAAGAGGGGAAATTTTGGCAGTCTAAAAGTCCCATTCAAATAGGCAAGGAATGAATCTGGTGAGAGAGGAGCAGAGAAAAGCCTAGATAGCTTATACGTAACGTATTGGGTTGGCTGGAAAAGTCTTTTTAAAAAATCAGCTGTGAGAGGAAACCAGCTAGGTATTGAGGACAACTGCCTTTATTGTTTTAAATAAGCTAGAACTGACTATCTTATTGCAACTGGTTTAATAAAGAAAAATATGTAATAATTTAAAATACTTCAATTGTTCCTGTCTAACTTAGATACAATATGTAAATTTTCTTTTTCAAATGGTTGGAGAAGCTGATGTAGTCAGAGTGTCTGGGTACTGGCTGTGGATCCAGAAACATGAGTTCTTTTCCTTGCTAGGGGATCTTTTCGTGCTGCATAACTTTGCGTTGTTGAGTTTCTAAATCATAAAATAATTTTTACTTACTTACCTCCCAGCAGGGAGTGAGGATTAATTATTTAGCTTTTATAAAGCAGCTTGTAGTTTAAAAACACTAAATATAAGCTACGTATTTATTGGAAAAATACTAGATTGTAAGTTGCTCAGGGCAGAATCTAAAACACTAATATAAGATAGGCAGCGCAGAAATAAATATGAATGAAAAAAATGGTTCAATGCACTAAAAATGTGGCTATCTTAAAGTTGTCATCTTTTCAATAAAGTGTTTGGTTTTGAATTAATAACCCTGCTGATACTTGTGACAGTAGTTTTGGAGCCTGGCGTTTCAGGTGAGTGAGTGTGGACAGCTGCAGCTAGCTGAACACATAATACAGCATTATGCCACGGAACTCTGCCCAAGTGCCAAATATTGTAATAGCTGAGACACGAGGCTTTTTATTAAAACAGTATTGTCTATTGGTAAGTGTTGGAGACTGGGAGTCAGGACTCTTGAGTTCTCTAACGAGCAGGGTGGCCAATTTTGGTTGAACATATTCCGGGTGGTTTCATCACATGACATTTAATTAAAGATTAATCTTTAATTCCTGGAGACTCCAGGACAATCTTGGAGGGTTGGCAACCCTACTAACCAGCAGTGATAACTGATTCACTTTGTGCTTGACTGTAGGCAATTTATTTAACCTCTGTGTGTTTTACTATACCTGTGTGCAAAATGGTGGGGGGCAGGCGGAAGGGCTCGGGGGGAGGCAGCTCCGTGCAAGAGGTGAAGGGAAGGGAGAGAGGGGCTTGGGGCAGGGGGAGCTCCTCACAGAAGGGAGGGGAGAGGAGAGATGGGTTGATGGAAGAAGTTCCACTTGGGAGGAAGGGGAGAGAGGGACTTGAGGGGCCAGCTCTGTGGAGAAAGAGGGAGAAGGAGAGCAGCTTGGCCAGCTGTGCACGGGGGTTGGGAGGAAGAGAATATGTTCACCCTACCACAGCTCTGGTATCTGGCCTGGCCAGGGGGTGGGACCTCAGGGGAAGAGGAGGAGCAGGGCGGCGGGTCCAGAGTTCCGCCTGCGGGGTCTCCCAAATTGGCCAGGGCCCGTGGGCACAGGCCCCATCAGCCTATGTGGTAATCTGCTACGGACAATGAATAGCTCAGTCTTCCATTAACAGAGCTTGAACCTTTGATTGTGAGCCTCCAGGATTAGGTGATCAGCAGACAATCACCCTCTCCTCAGAGCATGACTTCAAGAGGCCGAGTTCTTGTATAACCAGAGCTGGGGAATTTGCAATAACCTCTCCCTAGGTATTCCCCAGGAAATCCATTTAACATTTATTGTCCCACAAGTCCATTCTTGTCTGGCACAATTTCAATATAGTCCTTTGAACCCTCTGCCTCACATCACATCTCCCACCTAGAGTGGTAACATACAATCCAGGCCCATAATAATACATAAACCATTCATTTAATACAATGGACCCCAAAGATACTTAACCTTAATTCAGTAATGTCTCTTGAGGATGTGGCAGGACGTTGCCAGATCTGTCTGACCTACAGCTATCTTTCTAAGCATCAGCAGAGCACCTCCCAAAATATTTATGGATTCAATACCACAGCACCCTTAGGCACAAAAATAAGTGTCTTTTTTTAAAAAACTGATTAGAACGTGAGAGACAGATTAAATGACCTTCCCAAAGTCACAGCCGCAGTCTGTGGCAGGGCTGGGAACGGTTCTTCTGGGTGCCTGTTAGTGCCTTACGTGACCATCCTTCTTCCTATCAGTGGGAGTTTCAGATGCTCAGCCCTTTTTAGGATTTGGCCCTTATTTGCATGCATGGTTAAGCAAGAGCTTTTCCTACTCCATAGAAAGCTTTGGTTTGTGAGTGAGCTCAGAGGTCACTATGTGTGACGGCTGCATTAGTTGTGAAGGCAGGTTGCTTGTTTGTTTTCACAAGGCTGTTAGGATACCACAGCTCTGTAACGCATGGCGTGGTATTGGCAATGATCACAGCAGTGATGTAGCTGTTATGGCAGCAAGAAGATCTCCAGTAAACTAAAACACCAGTTTTTGAAGGGTAGGAAAAAGCCACCCTCTGTGACCTGATGGGTTAGGCACTGGGACAACACAGTTTATGCACTCTTACACACAGGCATATGGTCCAGCGCAGCACACACTTGATTCAATGCAGTAATACTTTGGGTAGCCTCTTTGCCACATATCAAAAGCAGTGCCATGAAGAGACTAGCCCTGCCTCTGGAGCCTCAGGTGGTTAGTGAGCTAGCCGAAAATCCCACCCTGACTTCCTGCTGCTAGTGCTCCAACAGTTGGAGGATGGGATCTGGGAAAAGGAGACTGCACGGTGTGGGCTGCAGCCAGGGACCATCTGTTGCTGCTACTGTAGGCCCAAAGAGTCTGACAGGCCAGGGAATAACCCAGGTATGTCTCCAGTGCGAAAGAGACACTCCTAATCTGGGGTGTAAGGTTGGAAGGACATGTTGGATGTCTGCAGGTTGGAGTGTTATTAATTGAATTAGGATTCCTTTATTTATTAGGTGTCTGCAATTTACTGCACTATACCTCTACTGTATAATAGCTGTGGGTAATTAACCACAAGTGACTGTCCTTAATTGTTCCTCTTAATGGAAATTTCTACTTCCTCAAAGGTTGCCAAAGGGTTATGCACCCTAGGCAAGCGGGTGATAATTTGGGATGATCCAGACAAAAAGACCTCCAGTTCATGCTTTATGAAGGATTTTCTTTGACAATGGATTTTAATCTGTACAGCACAAAAGAAGGCTCACTTCTTAGGTACAGCTGTCATTCAGCAATCATGGAGCTGGTCCTTAGAAGTTACTTTATTCTCCAGCCCTGATTTTAATTTCTATCAGCAGAGTACAGTTTCTGAATTGTAACATTTGAGGCCCTTGATGGCCTTCACCGACATTGCCAGCAATGAGCACTGGAGCTAATGATGGATCATCTAATGTGAAAGGGCTGTAGGGTGACAGCATCATTTTGCATCTTGAATCTGTCACTTCCATGTTGCCTAGCTGCTAGAATCCTGATTCTCTCAGTGCAAATACCTCATTTAGCAGCTCAGCATTAGCCAGCATAGTTGAGTGCTATGCATACCTGGCATTTACATATACAGCACCACAACATTTCAGAGTGCATCTATCCCAGGGGTGGGCAAACTTTTTGCCCCGAGGGCCACATCTGGGTATGGAAATTGTATGGTGGACCATGAATGCTCATGAAATTGGGGGTTGCAGGAGGGTGTGAGGGCTCTAGCTGGGGGTGTGAGATGGGGCTGAGAATGAGGAGATGGGGTGCAGGAGAGTGCTCCAGGCTGGAACCAAAGGTTCAGAGGGCAGGAGGGGCACCAGGGCTGGGGCAGGGGGTTTGAGCATGGGAGAGGGTCAGGGGCAGCGCTTACCTCAAGCAGCTCCCAGAAACAGCGACATGTCCCCTCTCCAGCTCCTATGCGGAGGTGCAGCCAGGCAGCTCTGCGTGCTGCCCCTGCAGCTCTCATTGGCTCTAGTGGCGGGGGGGGGGGTGTGTGTGTGTGGAGGAGCCAGAGTGGGGATGTGCCGCTTCTTCCGGGAGCTGTGTGGAGTGGGACAAGACCCCGACCTTGCTCCCTGGCTGCAGCGCTGGAGCAGGGCAAGCCCCAGACCCCGCTTCCCGGCGGGAGCTCAAGGGCCAGATTAAAACATCTGGAGGGCCGGATGTGGCCCCCGGGCTATAGTTTGCCCACCTCTGAGCTATCCAGTATATCCATATTTCCATTTACATAAGATCATGATCCAAAACACCATATGCTGGCACCCATTCACTTCAATAAATATTTTTGCAGAGCAAGGAGTTCATATGCATCAATAAAGTAAATATGTATACAAGTCTGGTGAAAACCACCACACTGGTGTAAACCCAGTATGGCTTTGGGTTGGAAGTGAAGAATCCCTCCTCCAGGGACATTTTTATTAATTTGTGTGGGACATTAGTTTGAGGAAAAGTGACATCAGATCTTTAATGAATGAGGAGGAAGGATTTGGGGATTATAAGCCTACAAAAAGAAATACACCCCCCAACACCAGAATGGCCCATAAAAACTACACTGATTCAAAGGGTAGAGAATACTGCATTTCTAACACCTCTCCCTGCAATACCTCAATTTCCCTAGAGATTTCCGATATAAGTAGTGACCGGAATTGACCCTGATAATTTATGAAAGTTGATTCATTTTCTCTATATCCCAAATAGTTACTGCTGGGATGCATGACATTTCGAATAACCCTGGTACCCTTAAAAGATGGTGAAAGGGGGGATAAGAGAACTCTGACGTCTGGTCATCAGACCCTTTGTCATAAGTTCACAGTAATGCCACATCAGTAGTGACCAAAAGTAGTTACCATCTAAAGACTACATGGGGACCTGGGTGAAGTAAATTGGTGCACTCAGTCTTCCTTCTAATGGACAAGCATCCATAAAACCCACCACCCTTGCACTCAGTTTCCAGTTGGTACTTTCAACTGAAAGGCCACTGCCTTTAAGAGCGTGAAGATTAAACTTCCTTCTTGCCCTTAGAGGTGGTTCCCCCCTATGGTAAGGCAGATGTTCATTGTGGAGAAGCTGGACCGAGGCAGAAGCAGTGAAGCTTTCACTACTGCTGTCTGTGCTGTACCTGTCCTGTGGATTTAAAAAAAAAAAAAAAAAGCTTGCTTCCACCTCCCCCCTCCCCCCTCCGTGCCTTTTCTATTTACATTTTGTATCTCTGGGTAGATAGAGATTCATCCACATCCTTTTTTAGTACTTTGGAATTTGTATTCCCTGAATTTTTGAGTTTCAGATTTGAATGGAGCTGGAAACCTATAATAAAGTCCTGTTTGAAACCACCAAGTTGTATCTGGCTTCAGGTCAAAATCATGGGTCTGATCCTGAACCCCAGCTATGAATACCCTGAACTTTCCCAATTCAAGCACTGCCACTCGGGACCATCTCTAGCCACCAAAGAGATTTCTTTGTTTTTCATCCGTCTCCATCACTTGGCCCAGCCTTGCTCACGCCTGGCCTGAATTTTCAAAAATATCTGTGAACAATTTGACAAACTTGCCCTAAGTTTTAGGTTTGTCTTGAAACAAGAACCAAGCTTGCTTTTGTGTCACCTGAATGTGTTAAATGGATATTACATGGGTGATTTCAGCATGCTGTATTGGGCCAAGCCCATACTTGGTGTTAGTCAAATTCTACACTGAGGGAATTACGACCAAATGAAACTGGCCCGTTATTTGTTCGCATCTTAATCCATTTGTTCAAAAGCTATAGCATCATTTTGGGAATGGAATCTTAGTGCCCTCTAGTGAGTATCAGAGGCTGAGGCACACTCTATAAACTGTAAAAAGAACAGGAGTCCTTGTGGCACCTTAGAAACTAACACTTGTATTTGAGCATAAGCTTTCGTGGGCTAATGCTCAAATAAAGCTTATGCTCAAATAAATGTGAGTCTCTAAGGTGCCACAAGGACTCCTCGTTCTCTTTGTGGATACAGACTAACACGGCTACCACTCTGAAATCTATAAACTGTGTTTCCATTTAACATTGTTTCACAGGACTCTGACCTTAAAATGAAAAGACAGTGCCACTAAGATCTCACCGCTGTGCATGCCCCACTTACTCAAAATGAAGGCAGCAGTCTTTTACCTTTCAAAACTGGTTGGCTGTGTGATGGTGTGAATCCTTGTTGGGCAGGTCTTGGTGTCCGAATACCTAGGAGCCCTCATCTTCTTCACTGTAGCATCCAAACGCCTGCTCCTCATGTCTCTTTTCTGTTTTCATGAGCAAGTCACATGGTTCCACAGGGCACAAGGGAGCAGAAAAGGGACAGTGTCTCCATACATGCATCTTTACATGCCTAAAGAAATCCAGAGCAATGCAAAAAACAAAGGAATATCCCAGAATTTTTATTTGTATTATAGCAGTGACTAGAGACTCTAAACAGGGACATGCAATCAAGTGTGTGGAATGACTGCCCACGGAAGGGGGCTTCCACCCTGTCGCTCCGCATGAATGGAACTGACAAGCAGGAGGGAGAGCAACTTGTCAGAGTAACTGGGTGATTCACGCTGACATACTGTGAACCTGAGCAGTACCCACGTACTCAGAGTTTGAATCCGGCACTGGGCAGCTTTTTGACAGCATGTGTGTCAGTTACTTTCTACTTACATTCTAGAGAATGAGGATGGCCTAGGGGTCAGGGCACTACTCTGAAACTCAAGTTCAATTCCCTGCTCCATCACAGACTTCTTGAGCTTGAACAAGTCACTAAGCTTAACTGTGTTTCAGTTTCCCATGTGTAAAATGGAGATAATAATATTTCTTAGGTGTTAAGGATCAATACATTGAAGATTGTGAGGTGCTCAGATCCTGATGACGGGGTTCATGTAAAAATCAGTGTTTTAACAAAAGGAACAGATGCTCATGCATGGATGTAAATTTGTGCCTGAAACCCAGAACCCAACTGATAGGGCTAAATTTAATTTCTTAAAATAATCCTTTAACAGAAGAGTTCTCTGTCTCTGCCTAAAAGAAAAATGGATGTTTAATATATTGATTAAAAGAAATGTGGTGACTGGAACTGATTAAAATGTTCATCAGTTTTTTCAATGAAAAATTACTTTTTGATGAATGGAAACTTTCATGAGAAAATTTCTATTAGGGCTTTGTAAAAAAACAAAACAAAAAAACAAAAAATTCAGTTTTCAGTTGTTGAAAACTGAAAATTTCAGTGAAAAATTCCTAACGGAAATGAAAACATTTCATTTTCTTCAAAATTTAGTGGAGAATAAAATACATTTTTGAACTATGTTTTGAGGTAACAATTAATGGGACACTTTCAATTTAAAAAAAAAATCACACTTTTATAACAGTCGTAAGTATTTAAATTCATACAGGTTACACCAAAGGTTACTGTAACAAAGATCACAGACAAACTATTTCTCTTTCTTTCCAGTTTCTTCACTTTGTGCATTCAACATTTCTTTGTGTATATTTAGTTTCACTGTTTCCCTTATACAGTCGTCTTCCTCCCTTTTGGTTGTGTGGTCTTACACAAAACAGGGAGGAAAACCTTTATAAAAAATGTGATTGTACTGCCACCAAAATGGGGAAAGGGATTTAAGGGCAGCTATAATAGCTGAAACTACTTCAAATTCTATTTTTTAAAAGCTGACTAGAGTAGAAATTGAGTAGAGCTTAGGAGTTATGAGAGTATGATACAGCTCAGTTGAGAGGCTTGGGACAAAGAGGCTTCTGTGTGAGTTATTGGAATTGTAACATACAGTAATTGCAAGAAATGAGAAAATGGCCACTGTGATTGCATAATCTCCTGTAGACACAAACACAACAACTTTACAATCTAAACCAGAACTGACTTGGGTTTGAGGCACAAGATGAAAATATCAGATATACATTATCAGTAAATATGAATCTCTGTAGTCCTTTTTTTCTTGTATCTTACAGTTATTTGCATATTAACCATTCTCCCAGAATCTGTATGATATTGCAAAGAGTATCTTTGAATTCTAAGGCCCAGAGCATTAGTTCTTAACCTGTGAGTGACCTGTACTCAGGAGTTTTTAATGTGATTGAGTGTTGGGTTGTATCTAATTATCAGCAGCAGCTCCAAGTGTGTGGGAATATAGATGTTCAGGGAAAAGACCCCTCAAACAAATAAAAGTGGCTACAGAAGTATGTTATAAACAAAACTGGGTGACTGATAAGGGATATTTGTTATTGCAGATGGGTTCTGTAGTGGATAAAATAATCACCCATTGAAAAATGGGTAACTCATTAAGAACTGTTGGTTGTCACAGTTGTTAGTAATAATGACCAGGTTAGAGAGTCCTTTTTACTCATCAATCAAGTAAACTGAGGATCATACAAGAAATTTCATGAGTAATTAAGAAACAGAACACATGGTAAAATGAATTATGGGAAAGGAATTTTTCCTCCAAAAAGCAGTTTCTTTGTCTCACACCCTATAAAGAGGACTAGTGTTGGAAAGTTAGATTGAGAATGAACACTATCAGCATTGCAACCAGGTACAGAGAAAGGGACCAAACTACCACCTCTTCACCATCTACAGGGGTATGTCTTCTTTCTGTATAGTGCTGTCTGCATCTTTGATTAATAATCTTTGACTACATAATTCCATTTGAGTCTGCTAGCTGAGCATCTCGAATCATTATCCCATTCAAACAAGTAACAACAGAATGAAACCAACGTGGATGAGTCAAGTTCTTACTAATGCCTCACGGAAGAAATGTTAAAGCAGTTGGCTCTGAGGATTTTAAACTACAGTGGTTTTCACACGGGCTAGAAAGAATTTTAAATGTTTCAAAAGTTGTTAGCAGATATTGAGTTGGGGCACGTGACGGTGGTGATATTGCAGAGCAATCACGGAAGCTTTTAGAGTTGAAAATTCCCTGAGAAACTTGACGATTTTTTTGTGAAAACTTAAAAAGGAAAAAATGTCAGTACAAATTAACTGAACATCAGAGTGAAAATCCATGAGGGGATGGTTTAAATAGGTACAATAATTAGGTTACTGCCAGTAACATTTCATCTGTAAGGTGGACAAAACCAAAAAGCAAGTAAGAGCCATAGCAATGAAACCGTGCCCCCTCCTCTAAATGATATAATGGGGGAGAAAGAGGGAAAGCAGTGAATAAACTGCTCCAGAAAAAGAACTGCAATCACAGCAGTACGGGCTTCTGTGTGGGCTTGTCACCTGAATAATTACGTAGAGTTCTAGGAGTGCTTGTACAGCTCATAAGAACAGCCATACTGGGTCAGACCAACGGCCCATGAAGCCCAGTATCCTGTCTTCCGACAGTGGCCAATGCCAGGTGTTTCAGTGCAAATGAACAGAACAGGTCATCATCAAGTAATCCACCCCCTGTCTCCCATTCCCAGCTTCTGGCAAACAGAAGTTGCCACGACTCCACTGCTCCAACTTAGACAAGCTAAATTAAAGCTAACTCAGGTATGTTTACGTTAGTTGCAACTGCAGAATAGAGATACTCTGGGGCCTGGTCTACACTACAGTTAGGCTGACATAAGGCAGCTTATGTCGACCTAATTATGTCAGTGTACGCACTGCGGCCTTGTCCTGCCAATGTAAGTGTCCTACTACACCAACACAATAACTCCACCTCCGCGAGAGGTGTAGGTCTTATGTCTGTATAGTTAGGGTGATGCAGTGTTGGTGTAGATACTCACTTACTTACTTCCACTGTTGGCTGTCTCGTCAATTTCACGGCAGGGAGGGGCTGGAGCGGGGACAGGAAGAGGCAGAGTGCAGGCGTGGCCTCAGGGCAGAGCACCCACCCAGAAAAAATAAAAGCCAGCGCCTTGGCCTCTGGGTGAATGAATAAATAATACTTTGTTTTGAAGATGCTGTTTGTGTCACTTCAAACATCTTGTCACAAGTTCCTGAAGAGAAATATCACTGGAACCAAAAGCAGTTGGTCCTGTCGCATTATCATGGTTCAGAAACAAGGGTGGGCTGCAACCCAGAGGGCCAGTCTCCTAATGCTTGAACTGCAAGCTTCCATGAAGAGAGGGGTGAAGGTCATGAGGCCTATCCCTTAAGGGATGCGCTTGAGGGACTAAAAGGGATCAGTAATACACAATAATGCTGATACATTTACTGTAAGTTTGTATCATTCTCCAAAAGTAGCATGTTGAAATCTCATTCTATTATTGTATGGATTATACAGTGCACAGGCGATAATTTAGGTAATATCGCTCAAGCAAGTGGTCTTCAACAGAGCTTTCTGAAAGACTAATTCATCTGGACCTGGATTCTTAGAAATATCAAGTGTTCTTTGCAAGATGATTGAGATTTGATGGGGGCTCTGCATCTTGCAGCATTGGGTTTTTAATATCCTAAGAACAGGGGGGAACAAGTGTTGGGTAAGAGAAGCTTTCACCATCTTCTGGTGTTTGGATCTCAAATTTAGGATAAAAAAAAAGGTCAAAACCTTACCCCAAGCAGAACTTTCACACCCTGTATGGTGCACCGATTATGAGATGGGAGAGATCAAAAATGTGTTGCTCTGTTATAATTAGAAACTAAAACATCAGTGAATTCTAGTAAGATTTTTTTTTAAAGTCATTCCAGCCTCCAAACTCACACTCAGTGTGTCCCACTGAGATCTCCCCAAATCTTTTACATGCTTTCATTTGCCCCCTTTCCTCTTTCACACAAAGACAGTTGTGTATTATCCATCTACAGAAAGGGAAGTTTAAATCATATAGTGGGAAGCCACAGAGCTTTCAGGCTGTAAAGTGCTTCTCCAACTCCGCTTTATTGGACAGCATTTTTTTTTCCAATTTGTGATGTTTTATTTAATGTTAGGCAGCACCACGGTTGCTACTGCTCTGTCAGCTGTTGCAGATTCTCACGGTCAGTCTGTCACTACCAGAAAAGGTGTAGATCTCTACGTGTATTGCAGTCTGCCTTGCCGATTTGTTCTAAGGGGTCTGTTAGCTGTAAGACAAGCTGCTATAGACTTCCTGAACAGCCACTGGTGGTGAAAAGCTGACATCTCCCAGAGCTGATATATCCCAAGGATGCAGGCCAGTGCTAAAATAAAATGTACAAAAAGTAAAATGAAGCCAAAACACTTTCCAGAGCTCTCACTGCTTTTGAATCTAAAATATCCCTATCAATTACATTCTCTTCAAATCAACTGAAATTAGCCCCAGAGGAATTGTGGTTTCCATTTAGTCTTTTTTTTTTTTTTTTCTCCCTTGAGTATAGTTTTCTCTTATTGCTCCCACTTCTTTCCTTCACATTTTATCAAAATCTCTTTGCCTCGCACCCTCACTGCCTGCCCCTATCTCACTCAAACTGTGAGTCAGATACCCAAAACATGATACTAAAGAAAGAATTGAGATCTTATTTGCTTTCTGAATTCTGAGCCTTTTGGGGTCATATTTTCCAGATTTCTTTCACAATGACAAGGGCTAGAAACAATGATTTTTTTTATTTTATTTTCGTTTAAATTCTCACATGAACATCTGACTCCAGGAGCTGAAGAGTTCAGAAATACACCAAATTTGGTGAAAATTAACAACATTGAAGGTTTGGCTGAGCATAACAATTTTAGAACCTTCTGAAGGTCCCCCATCATTAGCTTTAAGTGTAGTACTGTTTTGATGAGGCTGGTGAGATTTTCCATTTACTTCTGATTGTTACATTATTTTAACTTCTTGTTACCAACACTAATCCTTGAGGAAAAGGCCTTGCTGACCACAACTGTATTTTTTTTTTCTGCTTAGTCATTCTGCTGTTTTACAACATGTTACCATCTTCATTAGTTCAGAAGTATTCATTTTATGTCCCTCACATTCTTGTTGTAGCTGTTAATGTAACAAAAATATTCCTTGACTGCACAGAACAGGGGCTCTCTAGAGCATCCTATAGTCACAGCTGTCCCACTTTCCAGTGAACAATTTTTTGCTCACATCTTACGTGATTTTAGTCAGCTTTGTCTCTATAGATGCCCAAGACATCCAAGTGTGTGCACGCCTGACAAGCCTTCAAGACATCACTTCATGGGCCATGGTGTAGCGGTCCCTTGCTCTCAAGTGGGGAGGGAGGCCTCACTGCATCAGGCAGCAGCTCTGGTCCCGCTGGCAGGGCCAAGCAGTAAGCAGTCTGTAGCTTGTAGCCTCCTAGCAGATGCAAATAACTGTTAACTGTCTGGAGCTCTCAACTTTTTGATACCAGGGACCAGCTGCCTTCCTAAAATGTCAGGGAGCTCTCAGGGACTGGTGCCGGTCCACAGACTGGTTGTTGAGAAATGCTGATCTAAAAAAGTCTAGAAAACTCATTTAGCACAGTTCTGTAACGGTGGTGTCCCTCTATTGCTGGACTAAAAAGAAGTAGTCCCTTGAGGATACTGTTTTGATGCACTGTAAGTAGTATCAACAAAACTAGATCCAACATCTCAGCAAAGGTGACAGAATAAGGCTTGGCCTACACTGTGGGCGGGGGTGAATCAATCTAAGTTATGCAACTTCAGCTACGTGAATAACATAGCTGAAGTCAACGTACTTAGATCTATTTACTGACACTCTCCCGTCAACTCCGCCTGCACCTCTCGCCCTGCTGGAGTACCGGAGTCGATGGGAGAGTGCTTGGCAGTCAATTTATCATGTCTAGACTAGACACAATAAATCGACCCTTCCCTCCCCCCGCCCCCCACTGGATGAATCGCTGCCTGTTGATCCAGCGGGTAATGTAGACAAGCCCTTAGTTACTGATGGGGCAGAGTGAAGCTAAACAGCCTCGCAATCCATTTAACAGAGTCCCATTGCAGAAACAGCGACAAATAGCCAATAAATATAGGTTTCAGTGTAGCAGATGTGTTAGTCTGTATTCACAAAAAGAACAGGAGTGCTTGTGGCACCTTAGAGACTAATACATTTAGTTGAGCATAAGCTTTCGTGTGCTACAGCTCACTTCATCGGATGCACACTGATGAAGTGAGCTGTAGCTCACGAAAGCTTATGCTGAACTAAATGTGTTAGTCTCTAAGGTGCCACAAGTCCTCCTGTTCTTTTTGCCAGTAAATATAGTTAATGTTTAGAGAGCACTTAGCTAAGAAGCTGAAAGTATATCCCTGTTTTTCGGCCAATTCCTGACTTACTTTTCTGAGGGAGGGCTGCTCGCTCTCCAGCTATCACAGTGTTGGGATTCACTGAGTTCATTACCCTCTACTGCTCTCCTGTTCTCCCACAAGTGGTTAAGCTTTTCAGATCCTTGCCTCCTGCCACAAGAATAGGTGCAGCCACTTCAAGCTCACTTTAAGTCACTCCCTGTTGACCAACTAGCAAGGATTGTAACTAGTAAGCAGCTGGCACCACCTCAGAAAACCAAGACCATCTCCAGCTGGCCCTCATCTGAACCTGATAAGTAAAAGCAGTGAGGGATCTTAAAAAAATAAAAATAAAAAATCAAATCTAGATCCTGCACATTAAAAACAAAATGCACCCAGTACTATCAGGGTAAAATAGCATTGTTAGTTTGACATATTGCGAGCGACTGCATTAGGTGGAGTACCTGCTAAATGAACTCTGGGGTGTGAAGTATTATCCGAATAATGCATCACATTCTCCCCAAGTCTACAATTTAACTTCTTCCAGTTCAGTGTTCTATAAAACAAGAACACAAAGAAGATAAATATAAAATATGCAGGCATGGCTCTCTTTATAAAGAAGAGGAAAACGGGAGCTGTTGTACGCAAGCTTCATTATCTGTAGCTGTTACATATTGCATATTTAGTTAACTTTTCAATTTAACTAAAAAAATTTCAGAGGTCTACAGCTGCTCAGAAAAACTCTTGTGATACAAAACATAAATTTGTAGAGCACAGCAATTGTATGGATCTAGTCCTTAATATACCATAGGGAAAAGCTGTTTCAGTTTTGTGGAGCAACATTAACAGCTGTTTATCAATGTATATGTTCTAATGTTTTATGTATTGGTTCTTCCAGAGTAAGCGATATACATATGAATAAAGCCATATTCAGTGTTAGGTTAGTTTTTGTGATTTGCCAGTACAAATACATGAAGAATCAGTGATATCTGCCCTGTGGTACCTGACACTTCCAAACACAGTCTCTCTGGGAGACCTGCTTTTAACATTTTTGCTGATGTCCTCAGAACTTTGTGAGGCAAGAAATACAAAGATTGAATGGCAGATGATACTTATTCTATATTGTAAAAGTTCTGTCAAACTTTCTCAGTTATTAGAGTCCCAAGGCCCATCTCCTGATCCTGGGGTTGAAGTGGAGAGAAAGGGAAAAGGTAGTACCACTCGCTTAAGATGTCAAAATTAGACTTCTCGGATTGTGCAGATTTTCAGAATTTGACCAATGTGTTCTCTGGGTAGGATTGCCAACATTGTATATCAAAAATAGTACCCCTGCCCCACCTCTCCTCCTAATATTAATTATGTATTATTGATAATAAGCAGTACTAACCTACATTCACCAGGAGTATTTCCTGCTGCTTTTTGCAGCACTCGGCTACTCCCGATCTTGTTGTACAGAGATGAAAAAATAAGGGACGTCCCTTGTAATAAGGGACTGTGGGTAACCCTGTTGGTAAGTGGTGGTATCTGTCAAACCCACCTACTCAAGGCACTAAAATATCCTTCCACTCACTGAATTGTCTGCATCTTCATAATATGAAACATGCTCTCCTTTCCTACATGTGTAACAATTTCATTGCTTAGATGTTTGACATTGAAAGTACCGTTTGCATTAAGATGAATGGGCACTTTAAGTTTCTCAGAGCTACAGTTTCATGCTCTCTGCAACCTTGGAGACATTGCTTCTTTGGTTACGCTTTGAACACATTTTCAAGGCTTTTTTCACACCATAACTGTTAGAGATTGACTTTAAGAAGAAAAATGAAAGCTGAGACTTGAGCAGGATGAAAGAGGAGCTAGTGCACAGTACTGCCACAAATGGTCCTCGCCCCCCACCCCCTTCCATTGGGATGGAATACAATACAGTAAGTACAGGACGGAACATTAACACTGGTACGACAGCAGCTGCTAGCCTCCCCAGAGGGAACTAGGAGTGCAGTGTCTCTTGTAGCAGAAATGAGTCAGGATTCTGTTGTAACGAACAGAAAGGGGACCCTTAATCAAGACACAAATCCAGAGCCGTGACTAGAGCGGGATGAGAGGGGCGGGAGCGAGCCAGCAGGGAGCATAGAATCAAGCCCAGTGGCATCAGCTCCCCCTCTACCCCCGGATTGGGCCTAGCAGCGTCGGTTTATATAATTATAGTGCGTTCCTAAATCCTGGCCTAAACTGAACAAACCACCACAGGCTTTGGATCAGGCCCCTGCTGCGTACTATTAGTAACTTGCGGAAGACATTTGTTTAAATGTTTTTAAAATGATGTAACACTGTCCCGTTAAGCCCCTAGTTGCCTGCCTCACAATATTCTAGGTGAAACATACTTATCCTTATCCTAATCCTCTCTCTCTCCTTAATCCAAGATGGATTTAAAATGTGCCTAAAGGGAATTCTTATATTCAGATACAAACAAGTTTCACAAAATTTCAAGAATTCGTCTCAAATCTATAAAGATAATATTTATTTGCCTCTCTCTCTCTCCCACATTCCCCCAAGGTGTCCTTCTGAGAAAGACATCTTACTAATAGTCAATATGAAGGTGGTATTTCAGTTCTTTTCTCTCTTTCCTTCCGTCTACAGACATAACAACCTTTCTGGATAATGGGGACAAACTTTTGTCTGACAAATGCTAAGGATCAGACCATTCAAAAGAAAAGGGTATCAATAGAACTATAAATTCTATTGTCCTCCCAACCAAACTGTTACTTTTATCCTGTATACACACAGCTGGAGAGGATTTCTATGGGGAAGGATTAAAAAGCCAGCCCCGAAATTCAATGGCTCAGTTTGAGCAATTCATTCATTCTTGCCTATAGCTATACTTATTTGAAAAGAGCCTCCATTCTACATAGATTTTCAACAGTGATTTAACTTTCTGTGTTTGACTGAAGAGTATTATGCAGGCTTGATTTCAGTGAATAAGTTTCTCAAAAGTATTGGTATATTTTCAGAATACTGTATACCCACTAATAAATTTGGAACTACCTGTTGTTTCATCAGTAATCAGTTGTAATTGGTTGCCAGAATTATTATCCTCAACACTTTCTCTGTTCAGTAGGTCTCCTAACCTTTGGTAAGCTAGCTTCTGTTCTAGGGGTAGGTTGCAAGATAGGGGTAGGTCTGCAGCAATGGACGTATTTTCCTATCCTCTCACAAACAAGTGGGTTGAGTTTAGCGCATAATCCATTTTGTCGTAGAATGCTTCCTATATGCTCCCTTCCTTCTCTCCAAGGAAGGATTTTAACTATCATAACCGACACAAGTTTATTTTCTAGCACAGAGTTAGCATTCGCTTCTGTTCTATTCAGGTTCTTACACTGCATTCATCCCTGTAGTATCGGAGGCTCAGCTCCACAAAGGTACTTAGGTGCCCTAACCCCAGATTTAGGCACCAAAGGCCCAAATTTAGGTGCAATTGTGATCCACAAAACCCCTGCTTGGCTGCCACCTAAACTTGTAGGCGCCTACATTCACTCAGTGCCTACATTTTCACTGTAAAAGATCCCTAGGCACCTAAGTTTTAGCCTCTGGGCATGCATACTGCTGCCTCCTTCTGGCAGCCAGATGCCTATTTCAGCAGTTCTCAAACTGTGGGTCAGGACCCCAAAGGTCGCAATTCCATTTTAATGGGGTCATCAGGTCTGGTGTTAGACTTGCTGGGGCCCAGGGCTAAAGCTGAAGCCCAAGCCCCACTAGGGTTGCCAGGTGTCCAGTTTTCAACTGCAATGCCCAGTTGAAAAGGAACCCTGATGGCTCCGTTCAGCACCACTGACCAGGCCATTAAAAGTCTGGTTGGCGGTGCAGCGGGGTAAGGCAGGCTCCCTGCCTGCCGTGGCTCCACATGGCTCCCGGAAGAAGCGGCATGTCCCTGCTCCAAGCCCTATGCATAGGGGCAGCCAGGGGACTCCGCACGCTGCCTCAGCCTCAAGTGCCAGTTCCGCAGCTCCCATTGACCAGGAAGCACAGCCAATGGGAGCTGCAGGGGTGGCGCCCATATACGGGGCAGCGTGCAGATCCGCCTGGCCATGCCTCTACATAGGGGCTGGAGGGGGGGACATGCCACTGCCTCTGGGACCTGCTTGAAGTAAGCCACCCGCAGCCTCCACCACCCCCTATGCCCCAACCTCCTGCCCCAGCCCTGATCCCCCTCCCACCCTCTGAACCCCACGGCCCTACCCCATAGCCCTCACTCCTCCCACACCCTAATCCCCTGACCCAGCCCCCTCCTGCATGCCAAATCCCTCAACCCCAGTCCCACCCCAGAGTCTACACCCACAGCGGGAACCCTCCTTCCCCCACCCCCCAACTGCCTGCTCCGGAGTTCCCTCCCACACTTCGAACCCCTCAGCCCCAGCCCCCTCCTGTACCCCAAATCCTTCATCCATGGCCCCACTCCATAGCCCACACCCCCAGCCAAAGCCCTCACACCCTCCTGCAACCCAATCCCCTGAGCCAGCCCAGTGAAAATGTGCAAGTGAGTGAGGGTGGGGAGAGCAAGTGACAGAGGAAGTGGGAGGACAGAGTGAGCAGGGGCGGGGCCTCAAAGAAAGGGCTGGACGGGGGCGGGGGGGCAAGGGTTTTCAGTTTTGTGCGAGTAGAAAGTTGAAACCCTAAGCCCCACTGCCCAGGGCTCAACCCCGAGCCCCATCACTTGGGGCCAAAGCCCGAGGGCTTCAGCCCTCGGCAGCCGGTCTCAGATTACAGGCCCCCTGTCCAGGGCTGGAGCCACTGGGCTTCAACTTTGCCCCCACCATCTGGGGCAGCGGGGCTTGGGCTGTCCCCCACAATCTCCCAGGGCAGCAGGACTCAGGCTTTGGTCCCCCCTTGTGGGGTCATGTAGTATTTTTGTTGTCAAAAGAGGGTTGCGGTGCAATAAAGTTTGAGAACCGCTGGCCTATTACATGCCTGAGCTCCAGCGTGATCCACACCCCAGGGGAAAATAGGTGGGGGTCACCTGTCTTGCCTACAGAACCCAATCTGGAGCACATCTACCAAATCAAGACCTATTCAAAATCTGGTGGTGGAGCCACCACCTCCCACCCCCTTTATAACTAGAGCCTTGTGTGAAATTATTTTTATTTTTTACGACGTTTCATTTTATTTTTCAGGAACTTCCTGTTTCATTTTATCCAAGGTAAAGGGGAGGTCCAGCCCTGTGCACTCACCCTGCACCTGGGGCTCCTGTCCCTCGGAGCTGGACATTGTGACTTGATGCAAAGGGTCACAGTGCCACTCACTCAAATTTGGCCCAGCTGTCTCTCCGTCACGATGACAGAGGGGTGGCTGGGCCAAACCTGAGCAGCACTGAGACCCTGTGTGCTGGCTCACAATGTTCAGAGCAGGGAGCTGGACCCTGCCCCAAGGGACAGGGACTGCGGTTGTGGGGTGAGTTTTTCATTTTAATAGTTTCTTCATTTTATTTCACATGTGTGAAGAACACAGGGCTCTACTTACAGTACAGAGGGTAGACCCCCCCACACCACAGAATGGGGGGAGACCTGGGTTCAATTCCCCCTTCTGCGTGATGGGAGACAGGATTTGAACAGGAGACTCGCATCTCCAAGGAGAGGTGCTCAAACCACTGGGCAACAGGGAATGCATAAGTCCCTTTGTGGATCTGGGCCTGAGCACCTTATTCACTTATGGAATCATAGAAATGTAGGACTGGAAAGACCTCAAGAGGTCATCTAGTCCAGCCCCCCGGCCCCACCCCAGGGAGTGGGGAACAATGCCACACATAGTCTCAAGCCTACCTCTTTCCCTATGCTGCTTTTCCAAAGCAGTGGAGAGGCTCCCTGAGGGTTGGAATGACACAGGGTTAGTACTACTTTTCTCCACACAGATCAGCTTTTTTGCTCCAAGATGCAGAGGGAAACCACGTGCCTCACCGTATGCAAGTGGTTATGGTGATGCCAAACCTATTACAGGCCAGTTCAAGTAAATATCTAGTTACCTAAAAAAGATTTGCTCCATGCTGATTGTAATGATCCCCTAGTCAAGTAGGAGCAAACTACAGAAACACTAATGACATCTGTGCACAGGAGCGCATTTTAAGGGTTAGATCCTCAGATGGTATAAATCTGTATATTTAAACTAGCTGAGGATGTGGTCTGTCATGTATACTATTGACTGGGAACCCCAAAATGAACGTCTTAAAAAATCCCAACAATTTATAGTACATACTCTGAATCCAATTCTGAAAAACTGCAATGCTCCGTTTGTCTTTAGGGTCCTATGCAATGATCTGTAAAAATAATCTTTTATGGGCCATTTTTGCAAATGCTGAAGGACATGAGAAATTCTCCAGCTGTGACATCATCATAGCCACAGGTCTGAAATGGAAATGTAAAATCCGTGATTTGTAGTTTTACTTATAAAAGCAGAGAATCCATGCTGCTGAGGCCAGGAATCAAGCCAAGATATCAAAGAGTCCGTTCCACAAAAATTAAACCACAACAGCTGAAGAACAAAGTTTCCATGAGGCTTCTGTTAACTTGCTGAAAATCTTAACGGAGTTAAGTAGGATATTAACCTCAGTATTCATTATCCCAGCAGCCCATTTATCAGAAAATTGTTAGTTCAACAACAAGTAGCTCAAGTCTGATTTGTTTTGGACTCACTAACATCATTAAGCTGTTTATTTTTTCCTCTCATAACCAAAACTTTGTTTTTGCACTTAAAGGAATAAAGACAAGTTGAAATCTAGCAATTAAACTAAATTATATGTCTTTTTTTTAAGGTGTTACTCTTGCCATGAGAGCACCTTCTAATTTTTTCTGATCACCTCTTTTTTTTAAAAATTTTCCCCCTCCTCCTTTGCTGCTGTGTCAGAGACCCACCCAAACACAGGAAACTGACTATACTGGATAAAGAGTGGAATTGACTATCCACAAGGTGCTGTGAAATGCACAAAGTATAACTGCAGGGGGGAGGATTTCTCTGTCTAATCTTTCATTTACAGTGTTCTTAGACATTTTTTGTAATAATAATAGGCAAAAAAAAGATTCACACAAACAACCTTTCAATTTTATGGTTTGATCACTTATTAAACAAACACTGATGCTATGGAGACTTGAATCTTTTACCATGACACTGTTACAGACTTTCTGATCTCATGACTCTGACTTAATAATACTGATTCATAGTTAACTGAAAACTATCAAAATCTTGCCTCATTAAGAACTGAGTTTGCACCTTCTTCCCATTCCGAGCCCCTCAGATATATCCAAATGAATGGTAAACTATAAAAATGGCTTAATTCAAAGCCTGTCCTAAACTGTAAGAAGTGTATTGGCACTGGGCCATGGTAATTCTGAATTTACTCTGTCCCCTCAGAATAGCACCACACTATGCCCTGATCTACACTACAGACTTATGTCAGTATGACTAATTTGCTGGAAAATACTACTTTGTGGAAAATGCACACCCCTGAGCAACGCAGTTATACTGACTGAACTTGTGTAGACAGCACTGTGTTGATGGGAGGGCAATGGTAGTGTCTACACTAAGCACTGCAGCCGTGCCACTGCAGCATGGTAAGTGTAGACAAGCCTTATGTGTAAGTACATTTTTTCTCAAGGATACTCACAGCAACCACAGAATTACAAGTGACCAATCTGGGCTCTCACACGGTTGCATTTTCCCATGGAAGAACAACTGACTCTCACTTTTTATAGGTTTCAGAGTGGTAGCCTTGTTAGTCTGTATCAGCAAAAAGAACAAGGAGTACTTGTGGCACCTTAGAGACTAACACATTTATTTGAGCATAAGTTTTTGTGGGCTAAAGCCCACTTCATCAGATGCATGCAGTGGAAAATACAGTAGGAAGATATACAGAGAGAGAGAGACACACACACACAGAGAACATGGAAAAAGTGGAGGTTGCCATACCAACTCTAACGAGAATAATCGATTAAGGTGGGCTATTATCAGCAGGAGAAAAAAACAACCTTTTGTAATGATAATCAGGATCGCCCATTTCAAACAAACAGTTGACAAGAAGGTGTGAGTAACAGTAGGGGGAAAATTAGCATGGGGAAATAGTTTTTAGTTTGTGTAATGACTCATCCACTCCCAGTCTTTATTCAAGCCTAATTTAATGGTGTCCTATTTGCCACTGACACCACTGAAAGATGCTAAAGAAGACAAGGGGAAGAAACAAAGACTATTTAAGGGAGTGGGGAATAAGGAAGACTCAGAATGAGTGACGAAAAAGAGAAGGCAAATTCCACCTTCCGTTACACCTGTGTGACTCCAAATTTAAGAAAACAGAACTGTGCCCAGTATAAATGAATACAGAATTTTTTCCTCAGAAAGACAAAGGGAGAAGAGACAGGTACATGCTATTGTCAGCTGGATCAAATGCTTAGAGAAACTAAGCCCAAATAAAAAATCAGTTACCTAATGTTTTAATTTTTTAGAGCAGAAGATTTTCCCCAAAATGCAAGGAAAGACTGTTTTCTGTAACAGCATGTAGGGATGCATTCACAAAAATATAAGACAACCTAGGCCCTACTGTCACTGAACAGCTCAGTGTACCCGCTCAATCCATGTACAAAAAAAAAGATTACTCAGCTTGATTTTGGTTAGCAGCACAAACCCAATCTTTGCAACCATTTCCCAACCTTAACACAACATGGTTTTTGCACAGTTTGATGTCTCTGTAGATATATATTTTTTTAAAACTGTGCGTCACTAAACCATTTTATCAGATTATCCCAATAGCAGGTTGGTAGTTTGATTTATGAATAAAGCTGGAAGAACGTATGGGACAGATCGCTGCTGATATGAATTTTCATAACTCCCTTTACTTCAGTGGAACTATGACAGTTTATACCAGTTGAGATCTGTCCCTAAGAGTTTGGTTGCTGGGTGGTGTTGGGTGGGGATGCAAGCCATGCTGCAATAGCCATGTTTGGACATATTCATATTTGAAAAACAATTTCAAATGTTGTTATACACTTAAGGGTCTAATCCTGTAGAAACAGCTTCATGGCCTGTGAGGCATTCAGTGTAGGATCAGGTCCTTCATGAGAAACACTGTCATTAATTAATGAAAGCTGGGGTATCTCAATTATTAACAGAAGAAATGGATCTTTCAAGAAGGAGGACAGTGGGTAATGTTGAATAATTCAGGAATATGACAAAGGGAACAAGGATACAGTAACTTTATATCTGTGTGTTTGCATTGGTCCAACAAAAACACGTGAATATCAGTTTTCAAGACTTCTATTTCTCTCCCATAAAGGTTTCTGTATGAAATAGTAACATGATTTTATAACAGCATAAAGCAATTTTGGAATCCTCCTCAAAACACAGGGTAATGTTCTGACAAATAAAGAACTGTTACATATCTTTCTACTGTACTAGAATATACCCAGTGTGGATAAATTGTTTTACATTCGAAAGGCAGGCTATATACAAGTATAGTGGATCTAAGAAATTGTTGTGTGATTGATCGGTCACGGGCATAATAATAAAAAGGGAAACTCCTCAATGAAATTAATGACCAAATTCAGAGCTGGTGTAACATGGTATAACTTTGTTGAAGTCAGTGGATTTAGACTGGCTTACACTAGCTCTGAATTTGTCTCAAACGGTGGGTATAGTCAGAAAGGTGGTCCCGTAAAGACAGCATCTTGATACACCAAACGTATGCTCCCCATGGGCCAGACTCACCCCAGTAATCAGGTTCGTTTACTAGAAAAAGACATTTCACAGGATCATTTTGTCATCTTACAATGCGCATAACTCCACTCCTGTCACATTTAAAAACCAACCAACTAAAAACTTTAAATCTAAACACTCAATAGCTGCTAAATTTTAACTAGATGCCTGGTCGGCAACTGAAAGGTAAATATCCATCAGTAGGAAAATGGGGAATCGTTACTTTTGTCAGAGCAAACCGCATTTAATTGCAGAAGCCTGGCAAAACCTGAAAGACTGGGGGGCGGCGGAGAATGCGAAGAGACTAGATCACAGTGACAGACCAGAAAGAAAAAGCCTGCTGCTGGCTGGGATTATTCGCTTGCTGTAGCTTTCCTCAGCCCGACAGGACCCAGCCAAATTACTTAAAACAAAATGTATTTGAAGTGCCTTCTTAAAATGCCTTAAGACCTGCTGTGAAATTCATCAGGAAGAAAATGCAATTGTCTATGTTTACCAGGACCTGGCCCTCACAAGTTTTTCCCCAACATGCAGAGAGGACAGAGTAAAGTTATAGTGCTAAACACTTGTCATTGGATCACTACAACCGTGTATGTGCTCACAACTAAGGAACGTGTGACTCCCTGCTTATCTCTTTGTAAGGTCCGGAAGGAAGACTAGAAAGCCCCAACCTTGCAACACGTATGCACATGCTTAATTTTACTGCTGTTAGTAGTCACCCTAATTTCAAATGTAGTAAGGTATGTGAATGAAGTGTTTGTAGGATTGGGGCCTTGGAGAGTATTAATAAAATTGCCCTATGCAGCAGCAGGTGTCCCATTCTATTGAACTCTCAGGCAAAAAAACCTGGTTAAAGCGAAGTTAAGCCTAGACCTGGATAAATTTTAAAAATAATTCACCTAACCATCTCTAGTAAATCAATTTTCCCCTTCAGCTACTGAAATACATTTTGCACACTTTAATGTTCTCAAACAGCCATAGGAAACCTACAATATTTTAAGGCAGTGGTGGGCAACCTGAGGCCTGCACATGGCCCATCAGGGTCAGCTGCTGGCAGGCCCTGCCTGAGGATGGTCAATGTAACACTGTGTCACAGCCTGCCAGCGGATTATCCTGACAGGCTGCAGACAGGCCAAAGGTTGCCCACCACTGTTTTAAGGTTATTTAAAAAACAGAAATTATGAAAATGCACAGTTAATATTTCTACAACAATTTTAAATCAAAACCTTTCCTGTACTCACAGAGGATTGTATCATCAGTTATGGCATGGTCTCTCTCTCTCTCTATTATTCTCAATCACAAGCTGGGAAGACTTCACCTTCTCAGGGACCCATGAAATGCCACAGAAGTCCTACTTTCTAATTTATGAATAAGCAAAGAACATAACAAAAGACAATCATTCCCCACCATTTATAAGCATATTTTTGTTGCCAATCTAAAACGTATCATGAGACATAGTTGTTGTGCTTATGTATACAAACATCTCATGCAGATATAATCAAATCGTGCCACTTACATTGCAAGATCATAAGTTAGCATAGTTAGTTTACTTTATAAGGTGTTCTGAGAATATTAGGCCCCTATTGTATAATATAATGTATTCCAGTACCTATTAAAGTCGACTGGACTCAGAGAGTAAAGGAATTGGCCCAACACATCAGAAGGTATGATCCAGGACCTTAAAATGATTTTGTACAGCACGCTGAAGCTATAAAGTTCTATAAACTAGGACGTTCTAAATAATTTTTATTCATTTTTTTAAAAAGGGAAAATAAAATGGAGCCGAGCAGAGTATACACCAGCCAAAAATCGAACACGGAAATTACAGGAATAGATTCCATACAGAAAACATTCTTACATAAGAAACAATTAAAATTCTTTAGTCATCCTTTCAGTTTTAACTTCTGCAAACCCAGACCAGGTTTCCCTAGGTACCTCTCCTTTTTCATTTATTAACCTGCACCTCTTGCTTTGGACTTGCACTACATTATTTCCCACTGTCTATGCCTAACTACTTATCTAGCACCCAGAGTTGCATACTGATAGTTTAGATCTGTGGGCATCCTGCTGGTCAAGCCTGCTGCCCTGGCCTCAGGAATTAAAACCCCAAGGGCTGAATCAGGCCTGTAATCTCCTTGCACCTGTGTTTTCAGACGTGCGCATGGTGGATACGCGGGCGGAGGATGAGATTCGGACAGATGCACCCTGCTACTAAGGCCGGAGCACACAAGTGCAAGCCCCAGGCGGCCCCAAGCCAGTGGGCACCTACCAGGGCAGATGCACCCTCAATAGTGCACCTCACGCTCGCTGCGTGTCACCTTTTGCTCCCCCAGGCTGCAGCTCCGGCTCCCACCGCCCTCACCTGGGCTCCCCGCCTGCTGCCGCCTGGCAGCCGGGCCCATCCGCTCCGACCCCCTGCCGCTCCCGGATCCCAGCCGCCGCCCGCCTTCGGCGCTCCGCTCATTTGCATATTTTTACCTTTGTGGCCGAAGTGCAGCCAATCAGCGAGCGCGGCGGCCAGCGCAGCTCCTCCCACCCGCCCCGAGGCGGCGGCATCGCCGGCGCGACACGCCGGGAGGGCGCGTGAGTTGCCAGCGCACTGCGGGCTCGAGCTGCCACCTGCCGCGAGGGAGAGGCGAGCGCTGGGACAGCAGGCGCCAGCCCGAGGGCCTCGCCGCTCCTGCCTTCGCTCGCTCGCTCGCTGCCCGCCAGCTCGCCCGCGGCAGCCCGGTTCTCCCGCCGCGGCGAAGGGCGCTGGCGAGATGGTTTGCGGGGGCTTCACCTGCTCCAAGAACTGCCTGTGCGCCCTCAACCTGCTCTACACGGTGAGTAGCTGCCGCTGCTCCCGGCCCAGCGCCAGCCTGTGCCCCTGCTGGGCAGCTCCTTGGGGGGCTCCGGGCCTGAGTGTAACTCCCCCCGCTCGGGGGAGGAGGGAGGCAGAGCAGCTCCCCTGCGTGTCAGGCTGCCGCCTGCCTGGGGCGGCCACAGCCTCGCCGTCTGAAGCCGGCGAGGCTGGGGCGTTGCGCCGGAGCTTCTGCCTCCGCATCAGCCAGGGCACCGCCGAGGAGCCTCCGGGATCGGCAGCTGCTCCTGGCTGGGCAGCGCGTGCAGGCAGAGCAGAGAGATCGGCCAGGGAGTTAAAAGACCAGCAGCTGCTGGGGTCTCGGTGGCCGGCTTGCCTCACAGTCTCTTTGAAGGGGGAAGTCCGCCTTGAATCGTCTGGGAGACAGACAGGGTTGTTTGACCACGCGTCAGACTTGTATAGGGATGGTGCAGAGATCTGTATGCTCCTAGGATGCGGGGCGGGGGGAGCTTGGATTGGCCTGTGAATCTATTTTGTTCATCAGTAAAGTCTCCAGTGTTCAGTATCAGTCTGGTTGCTAATGCTAACTAACTACAATTGTTTTAAAAAGAACAGGAGTACTTGTGGCACCTTAGAGACTAACAAATGTATTAGAGCATAAGCTTTGGTGGGCTACAGCCCACTTCATCGGATGCATAGAATGGAACATATAGTACGAAGATATACACAGAGAAGGTGAAAGTTGCCATACAAACTGTAAGAGGCTTTGCAAATACAGACTAACATGGCTGTTTACTCTGAAACCAATTGTTTTAAAAACCATCCTGCCGTGCTGGTGATTTGTAAACTGGAGCAACGTGTCTTGTTTCAGATCAAAATCCACCTTCGTCTCCTTGAGACCGGTGCTTATCTTGTTTAACTGCTGACCAGTACACTTTAGGCTCTGGAATCCTTCTCCCCCCACCCCCAAACTTCCACCTGACTAAATCATCACATGTCACCTATTGCATTTAGTTTCTCATTTATTATGTTATAAAACAAGCCAAACCAAGAAAGTGGGGAAAGAGCGCTGCAAAGCCTGAATGTCATTTGGTTAAAGTTGAGAATAAATCTGCTCACACCTTTTTTTAGTTAGAAAGATCTCCTTGTCCAGTGAAGGAATGAGGAAGGCTCCTTTTTTACATTTTTGCCATAGTGCTTAGTAAGGTGCTAAAAAGAGGTCCCTTTGGCATGATTACATGTAAAACTGCTGTACTTGTATGTCATTTTGGCTCTGCAAAATCTTTTATCTAGGCTGCACATATGAGCAAGTTCATTCAATAGACACTTATACACAGCGAGGGGAAAATATTAAAGAGCCTCCAGCTACTCTAGCAATAGTGATTTAGAAATGCCTACAATAAATTCATATGTCCATTTCCTTTTTAAAAATGAGTAATATTTCAAAACATTGTTGGGTAGGGTACTGGCTGTTTAGGGAGGAGGAGATGTAAAATATTTTGTTTTTTACTGGATTTAAAAGTTGTATGTGCAAATGACTGACTCACTGCAGTGCTCAAATTTAAAAACAACCTTATAATTTTACCCCCCCCTCCCCCAGTAGAACTAAGTAGCTATTTCCAATACATAAAAGAAAACAAAATTTGTAACTAATTGTTTTTTTATTATAAGGCTTTTTGGTGCAGAAGCAGGGAGAAGTGTAGCGAGGTGTTATAACTGTTTCCTTCCACAGATCTCCTAAAAATCTAAATTTAATCGTTATAACATGCATTTAATATTTTTTTACTTTTACATTTGACAATAATGTAAGGGAATGCCAGGTCAGCCTGGATATCCCATTTGGAATCCGCTGTAGTTCTGCATACTGGCACCTTTCTGGAGATAGCATCTTGTTCTCTTGAATCTCAGCTTTAATTTAACAAACAAAAGTAAGTCTCTAGCTGTTATGGATGTGAAGAAAACCTCAAATATGTAAGAGTGTAAACTGATGCAAAGATGTGTTTCTAAGTCCAACATTGTTAACTGTTTAATTTCTCATGTAAGGGAGGACAGAGAGACTCACAGGTCTGCACAATGTACTGAGTGACATTCTCCTTTTGGTGTCATGGCTGTGGTGGTGTTTGGAAGATAACACCACTTTCCTCCTTTTTTCCCTCTTCTCTTCCCCTCCATCCCCCAGTTAGTAACTAAGCCCAAGGAGTCTTGCAGAGCCTATGGGCAGATCAGCACCACCAAGGGAGAGCTACATGTTCATGTTTTAAACACATCCACACAGAACTACGTTATCTTGTTTTAAACACCTGCACAATCTAATGTGAGAAGGCCTCATTTTGACAACTTGTGTTTTATTTTGTGAAGAGCATTGCCACTCCCCCCACCCCCCAAATACCCCATCTGATCCCTGCAGGAAATGTAATTGTAGTTAGAAAAACAAATGGTACTTCTCTTTACAACAGGGGTGGGCAACCTGTGGCCCATCGGGGTAATCCGCTCAAGAACCGCCGCCACTGGGAGCTGCAGGTGGCCCTGCAAATGTAAACACACAGTCTGCCGGACCACTTACAGATTAGCCTGATGGGCTGCATGCGGCAGCTGCAGGTTGCCCAACACTGCCTTACATTAAGGTCAATTAAAACCAAGCCATAAGACTTGTGTCTGTAGATTTTTGAGTCACAATAGTATTGGTAATGCTGTATTCTACTCAAAGCTGGCCTCACCAGTGCCTGATCCTACAAGATGCTGAGTCTGCTCAGTTCCTTGGGTGTTGACCTGACAATATTAAAAATCAAAGCACTCCAATCACGGCAGTGCAGCTGACTTAAACTGGTTTAAATGTCTAAGTAGGAAGAAATGCAGAAAGCAACCAAAGCATGAATAAAAACAAACTGTATTTTAAAAAATGGATCCTCTTCAAATAATCCAATGAGTGAGTAACATGACTAAAAAAATTTCTTTCTGACATATGAGTTAGTTGATGGCATCTCTTGAACAATTTCTGTGTCTGGAATTGGGACAATATAGCTTAGTATGTGAGGTGTCTTTTTATATTCCATAGTAGTAGCTAATTTATCCTGGGAATTGCAGGTTCTTACTGTAGCCTCTAAAAGCTTATAATTCATATTCTGTCACTTTAAAATAATATCTTAATTTTCAAAACAACCAAGCAGGATATTACAAGTCACTATTGGCACCGACTTTACCGGTACAATAGTGAAAAGTAACTTCTGTTGACTATGATAAGTTCATTGCTGTAAATTTGTCTGAACGAATCCATGAATGAAAAGGGTGTGGTGGGTTTTTTTTGTATTGTTTTGTTGACACCTTGCAAAAAGTCTAAAATGTTTCTGCCTTCAGTGGGCTAATTACTTTCTTCTTTTTAGAGTACGTTTTGCTGATAACTTATTCTCTCCTCTACTTAATTGTTGGAGGTCTGCTTCAAATGTGCTTAAGTCCTGGTCCTGCAATTTGTGACTGCCCATGCAGAGCCTCACTCACCACACTGGGATTCAGTGTGGGAACAGGGAATCTAATCTGCCCGCATACGGTCAATTGAATGTGAGTAGTTGCACTGAAGCCTGTGGGATTACTCACATACTTTAAGTGCTTTTTCTTGACTGAAGACTTACTGGGAAAATTGTTTTGTATTTAAGGAACATCAATTTGAAATCTAGTCAATTAGGAGAAAAAATATGTAATTTCACGTCCGTGCCGATTTTTGAGGTTTTTGCAGTTACGTTTTTTTAAAACACGTTTTTTCGCCTGTTGCTATTCCAGAGGGTAAAATGACTGTCTGCAAAGTATTGTCAAATAGAAATGTATGTGGTTTGTGTATAACATTATATATTAAAAAAATATGCTGCTAAACTTTCAGTTGGTAATTGCACTAATATTAGCTTACATAAATGAGACAGGATTTTCTTTAAGTAGAGAGTTCCTCTTTAATGACTGTGATTAAGTAAAGGTGTTGGCAGTTAATATCTTGTTTAATCAGTTTATCGGAAGGGGAATATTGAAGTTACAATTAACTATCAAAACCTAAATAGGTAGCTCTGCTGTGAGGATTAATTTAACTAAAGACCTGCTGACAACCATCCCACCAAAAACCACTTGTCTTGTATCCTCTGAGCAACAGTCTAAAGAGTTAAATTTCTGTTGCTGCAGGAACTGTAGAGACCTAACTTTGAAATTTTTTTAAAACTTTCAATATTGCAACTTGGATTTTTTTTTTAAATTATTGAATGTGTTTACTTAAATTACATAAATATTTACTGTAGATGTGGCTTCATTTTTTTTCCAGTTAAAGGTATGTAATTTTAGCTAGTACAGAGTTCATGATGTAACTGCACCTTGTTTGTTTAATCAATGGAAAATACCAAATATCTGATAGTGGTTTGTAACTGAGCTCACGTTTATCTACTGAGGGTATGTAAAACTGTCTTATAATTTCAAAGTAATACTAAAGTATGTCATGCTTTGTCATGTCATGCTCCATATTTCTATAACACTGCCTGTTGTGCTGATGGATTATAGTAACTACAGCTGTTGTAATTACTGGATTAATGCTACGTCCTTTTTCTGTTTTTCAACAGGTTCCCTTTCCCCATATCCCAATATAACCTGAAAATAAAATTTGCTCTGAATTTCATAAAAGATCTTGGATGAGGACAGAAATTCTCATATTGAGAAGACAACCCTTTGCCAGCCTGGCTATTGATAACAAGGAACATGGCTAATAGCAAAGCATTAGCCAAGTGCGGGTGGACTCCATCATGGGGAAAATATCTTCCAATGCAAAGCTAGTGAATCTGTCCTCTTTTCAAGGATTCCCTCTATTGGAGATCCTAGTGTAGCCAAGAAGAGCCACCATGTCAGTTTCTTTGCCACCCCTTCCTTACCCTTGGCACAGTGGGTTTTCCCAGGGTAAACAGGGGCAGGTGTACCTATTTCCCAGTGATTTCTCACTGTTTCAATGGCTTCTGGAATCATGTGCAGTCAGGAATAAGAGCAACCAGAGGACTACTCTAACTTTGTGCCAGGATGGGACAAGTTCGTATGGGGTAATAGGTTAGTTCATAGTCTGTAGGAGAACAGAGCAAATTTCCATTTGAGTTAATATGAAAATGAATTTCTCAACCTGTGATGTAGATAAGCAGCTACTAAGTGACCACACTACTTGTTACGGTTGGCATCTCCACTCAAGAGTTTTTAATGTCTTTAATTAAAAAGTTTGGGTGTGCAATGCCAAGACAGTAAGGGGAGGTTTACACAGCAACTGCTTGTACTGAAGAACCCTACCTCATCTTATCTCTTTGATATTCGTAGATATACTGTTTTCCCCCATATCTAACACCTTCTCCACCCAAGGTAACTTTGAAGGTAGCTTTATAAGATGGACTCAGTTTTTATGTCTATACAAAATGATGATACAGAAGCTGCTTCTAAATATTTAGTAAATATTCTTGTTAACCTAAACTAAATCATATTGATCCATTGCATGCTCTTGTCACCAGTTTCTTTGTGCACATTTGATAGTGCATAACATTGGCTACAGAGGGCCTAGGAATATTTCTAAGATTCATGTGACAAACCTGGAAATGTACTTGGATTTACCATACATCAGTCTATTACAAGGTTTAATGTCAATTCCACTTCCTATGTAATTGTCAGATACTGGTGGGGAGCCCGGCAACTTCTGATATTTCGGGTTCCATATTGACTGGCAATAGCTCATGCAAATAGCTTAAGCAGAGCACGGTGTCTGTATTTAGCTATAGAGATGCCAGAACATGAGATCAGACTTTACTGTGTGGTAGAAAGTCTGCTCAAGCAGGTAAAAAGTAAACCTCCATTGGCTTTTGTTTTGTTTTTTTTAATTTAAATGTGTAGTAAACTGCTAGTGTTAAACTCACTATGACCCCCACATACAGGTCTGGGGTAGCATGAGGAGCTGTTACGAGAATTGTGGAGTTATTAGGATTTGCCAGCAGCCTGCACTCCCTGTTTTATCTCTTTTGGTATGGAAATGATGTAGGATTTCTAATAAGCCAAAACCATGATTATATAGGCAACGCTGCCAGAGTTGTCTTTCTTGAGGAATCTCCAAACACTTGGATGAAACAAGAGGTGGTCAAAACAAGACCTCAGAATTTGGCTTTGGTTTAGAAGATGGGCGTAGGTTTGTGACGGTTTGCTTGCCTATGGCTGCTATATATTCTTCTACATTTTGTGCAGCACTGTACTTTTGATGAGAGTTTGAAGATTTGAGTCACAAAAGGTGACTAGTTGTAACCAAACAGTCATTTGGTTAATAACTTAAGGTCAAAATTTCAAAAGGGTTCACTAATTTTGTGTGCCTCGATATTTGGGAGTGGAGTCTAAGATACACCTGGGCCAGATTTCTGCTGCACTATCCACCTCCTTTCTGATGATATAAAGAGGGAGGAAACAGGTCTCCAAGAAATCTCCTCAGTGAAAGGAAGTGATTGGTGTATAGCTGCCAGTCCAGCTACAGGGGGAAAATCAAGAGTAGGAGGGAGGGGCGTGGAGTGCACTATAGTCTGGCTCTTTTAAACCAGCATAATTGTCCCTAGACAGCTTTTACAAATCAGCACAATTTAGAGCAGCCCTTAGGCTGGCTCCTAGCAAGGCCCAGAATATAGGAGGCACAAAGGTGGCTTAAAGCTGCCTTTATGCTGCCCCACCCTCCAATTCCTGCTGTGGAAAAGAACATGAGGACTGGGTCCTCACCTGTTTTGAAAATATGGTACCAAGTGTCTCAAATTGGCACAGAAAACCAACAAAGATGAAAATACAGGCACCTAGATTTTCTAACAGTTGCAAAAAATAAATGGTCCTCTGACACCTGTATACAAAACATGATTTAAACATCAGAGGCATTTTTGTTACAATTCCTCTGAAAAGGGGATTATTCTTTCAGTTAAAAGCAGCAAACCCAACTTGCTCTGAACTAGCGAGTATTGTACATAGTTCAGCTGGACTGTCATGCCAACAGCACAACCCGCTTTTCTGACTTGCAGCATTCTTCTCTCCTTTCACATATATTGCCTGTCACGTCACAAGGTTGTTTAGTAACTAGGCTTTGATCACTCCTTTAGTTAAACCAGTGACCTACAGGTGAAATTGCCTGTTACCAATCGCCGTGAGTCAACCAGTCCTTTCATTATAGCTGCTTCAGTACACACACAAACTTTAATGGAGAGTGATATTGGAGAAAATCTTAGCTAAAGTCAACATTACAGGTGGGCTACTATATAAATGGGACAGGAAGTTGCTCAATACCCCAAACCCCTACAGTGCCAGTAGCGTGCCAGGTGTGCTGTCACTTGAAGGTACATACTGTAGGTCAGAGAACCCCAAAGTGTGGGACGTGCCCCCCTATGAAGGTAGGGTGGGGCCTTTGGGGGGCACAGTGGGTTCAGGGCAGCCCCATGGGGGAAGAGTGCCACCCAGCCCCTCCTCCCCCCGAGCTCTGATTCGGCCACGGCCACGGCCCCGGCCCCGGCTCGGTACGGCTCTGCACCCGGCTGGGAGCATGACTGTGACACTGCTTGTTCCGCCTGGGGCTGGGGCTAGCCCCGGAGTGGAGCTGCACACAGCCCCGGCTGCCAGCCCCCATCACATCCCAGTTGCGACTCCGATCCTGCCCCTGGCTGCGGCTCGGATACTGGCCCCACTTCCGGCCCTAGCTCCCTTACCCTGGCCACATCTTCTCTCCCCTTCCCCCCCCCCGGCTGCTCCCAGCTCGGGGCGGGGGAGAGGGAATGGGGGGGTTGTGGACAGGGGGAAGGGGGGGCACTGCCCTCAAAAGTCTAGGGACCACTGCTGTAGGTGCTTCAGGTGTAGGTCTTGTGGGTGCTAGCCGTGTGTCTGAGTGGTTACTGGGCCAAGGGAAAAGGCGTTTAGCTAGGACTGGCAGGAAAAAGAGGTAGCAGATATCTTTGGTACAAAGGCTTAAGAAGTTACAGTTCAAAGTGAGCAAAAGCGATTCTTGTTTGGGTCCCTGGAGCAGTCCACTCAAGAGTTAGGGCTCTCCAGGCCTAGTGTCCAGGGTGCCCTTTCCAGTCCAGTCTCTGTTCCAAGCCGATAGGTGCTTGCAGGTTTCCAGGCCATACGTTCATTTGGGCACCTCTGCACTGGTTCCCTGCTCAGCTGCTGCTCCCCTATAAGGCCCACACGGACCGACAATCTGTAATGTCTGGCAGTGTCCGTCTGTTCCATGCACAAGTGGTTCCTTCTCCAAGTTCACTTCTACTCCAGCTCCCTTCTTGTCATCTGATTACTGCTTCAGCTTCTCAATTGCTGCTGCTTCCAAACATAATTCAGCCAGTTCCTGGTTCAGGAGGCAGGCAGGACCGTTTCCCCTTAGCTGTGCAGGAGGAAGGAGGTAGGCAGGGGCTGATAGGAGTTTTAATCACAGCTAGCTAAAGAACTGCATTCATTTAGCCTTAATTTCCATATGATGCAAGAGTGGCCTATGAATTTGAGATCTCAGATTAAATGCAGAGGAACAGAAAACACATTCCAGGCTCCTTACATTTTCTAATAGACATTGATATATCTATAGCAGTGGTTCTCAACTAGGGGTACGCATACCCCTGGCAGTACTCAACATGCCTTCCAGCGTGTACTCAACTCACCTAGATCAGCGTTTCTCAACCTGGGGGGTTGCAGGATAGGTTTAGGGGGGTTGCAAGTGCAGGGCTGGCAAGCAGGGCAATTATCCAGGGCCCCATGAAGGCAAGTTACATGCTTCAGTTCTGGGCTGGTGGGGGGAACACACCCCCCCACACACACACACACACCCCCCACACACACACCCCGGTGCAGACAGCGTTATGTTGGCGACAGACAACAGACAGACAGGCTTATTGAGTGTGGTTTGATTATGGCGGCAGAAGAGCTCTCTCCTGCCAGTGTAGAGCAGCTACACAGGAGACCATGCAGCTGCAGCAGTATAGGTTGTTAATGACTGAAAGTTGTCATCTGAGAAATGTTTCTGAAATGTATTTAGTCTCCGTCCAGTTTTTAGTTGAACAAGCAATCATCACTAAGGCTACAGTTTTTGTCATGGACTTTTTTAGTAAAAGTCACGGACAGGTCATGGGCAATTAACAAAAATTCACGGAAGCCATGACCTGTCCCGGACTTTTACTAAAAATGTCCATGACAAAACAGGGAGGTAGGAGGGTCGAGCATCCTGCTGTGCCTGGGAGCTGTGGCCCCTTCCCCGAGGCTGGGAGCTGGTAGGGACCTCTGCCCGTGGCAGCTGGGGAGCTCTAAGAGATTTGCCCCTGCCCTTCCCCTCCACAGCCCATGTTGGCTGGGGAGCTGTAGAGGGACCCCCAGCTCCCAGCCACCATGGGAGGTGGGACTACCAGCTCCCAGCTGCTGTGGGCTGAAGTTACGGATTCCACAATTTCCTTGACCAAACTGTAGCCTTAATCATCACCACCAGACTTTCCTAAGGCATCTTTGTTTGTTTGCTCTCTTCAGAGACACCAAGGATTTGAGTAGGGGAGAATGAGAGCCTGATTGCACTAGCCTGTTCTAAGAGGAGTGCCACAAGCTATCCTTCATTCTGGAAAGTTTCTGCTTGCGTATGAATGCTGCCCACTTGAGTAAACTGGACTTTACCACATTCCACTTGTACTTATTACTACAGTCACAGTCTGTGGTTCCTTGCAGTTACTCCAAATGGAAATAAACTAAAAATAGACCCACTTACTCTATACTATATTTTTTAATTGTTTGGGTATTTGTGATAGTGTGTATCTTAATACACTGCCATCAAAAGTAAAGATACATTTGATGGTACTTGAAGAATATACTCACAGTTGAACGTTTTAAATTGAGGAGAACACTGGCTTCCTATTATGACCCAACCAGATATGCTGTATAGTAAATGATCCTTCCTGATTGAATTTGTTCCAAAGTTGAGTACATTATATTTCATTTTCTTCTCTCATTATTTGATGTATAGCTTGAGAATTACCTGCTGCATATTACTAGTGAGGTAGCATACCTTGTAATAAATCCTGGCTCCACTGAAGTCAGTGGCAAAACTTCCATTGACTTCAGTACAGCTGGGTTTTCATCCTTTGTACAAGTAATATTAGTAAATTGGCAAATTCTCTTACAGGTTGCTTTAAATTATGATTTCAAAGAAATTTGGACCCTGTTTCTAGATAAACTTGGATTAAAAAAATGTTGATGGCTTACAGAATGCCAGACCTCTATTCCACCTAATACCCCCTCTTTTTCCCTCCCTTCCTCCCTCCCCCCATCCTGTTCCTCCCTCCTTTCCCTACTCATGTATGTCTTTTCCTAGTTTATTACTGATATCCCCCACCCCCAACACGTCTATGTAACATTGTCTGGTCTTGCAGCTTAGACCTATTGCATAATTGTTTTGGAGATCCCATGAAGCATGTGATATTCAGAGACTTATGCAAGGTGTATCTTTACCTTTTTGAACTTTTTATTGTCTTTCTTTATGAAAATCAATACAAAACAAATTCCCTACCTCCACAGAAAAAGGCCTTGAGAGATACTGGGCAGTTTGCCAGTGTCATTCAGAGTCTTGCTTACCTAGTTTTATCCTAAGCCTAGTTCAGTAAAAGTAAAAATCCAAGACACCAGATTAGTTAAACAGCATTAAATCCCCATGTGGACGCTGTTTTTCAGAGTTAAAGTGGCCTTAATTTGGCTTTTCTTAATTCATTTTGGAAGTGAATTAAACTAAACTGAATGAAGGCCATTTTAATTCTCAATGAGGGTGTTAATGCAGGAGTTTAAGGCAGTTTAACTAATCCATTTCAAATTCATACCTTAATTAGTTTGGATTAATTTTCCCTTATGACAAGCCCTTAGTGGCATAATGGATTTATATATGTCAAAAATGGTATTTCGGGGCCTATGTGATTTTTTTTTTTTTTTTTTTTTTGAACTTCCATAGTGGGACTTCTGAATACATACCTTTAAAAATGGCCCTGGGTAACTATGTTGGAACTGAAGATGGGTTGGAAATCTTTTGTTTGGGTTTAGGGAGGGAGCATGAAGATGTCTTGCTGTAAATTTGTTTAAATGAAAATTGAAAGCCACATGTAGCATTCAGATTGCATTTATGTGATTAGTAAAATCAAATAGTTGTACTAGGCAAAATACTTACAGCTGCACTTAATTACAAAACTGTGAATTACCGGCAAGACCAGGTTTTAGAAACTGAGAACACTTCCAGTTTTCAATCTCTTTTTTTTAAAACGTGAGACCCTTTTTTTTTTTTCCCCCTAGCTCCTTTCATAGTTTGTTCCGGGCTCTGATTATTTGTGGTCTACTTCCCTCCTTCATATCCCATCCCAGATCTAGAGATCCTGGAGTTTTTCATGGCTCCAACACTTTTCTTTGTGTTAGATTGAACACAGGAAAGGCTGGGCCTTCCTGCTCATAAAACAATATTTCCAGTAAACTAGTTGAACCACAATCTGCATTTTCAGAATACCGTCCTTTGAAAGGAAGGAAACGGCTTACTGAGAGCGTTTTGAATTTGCTGTGATGATTAGAGTAGTCTTTGCTTCATAGAAAAGCTGTCTTCCCAAAGGCACATTCAGTGAGGACAAGACTCCTGACTGTTTGTTTTGCTGTCAGAGTAGCATGTCAAATACTGCAAACAGCATCTTTGCATTTGATCTCTGTAAATGTGTATTGTCCCAACATCAACAATTCAGAAAATGTTGAAGATTAACACTGATATAGTGCTGATTGGACTATATGTCTAGAAAGTAGGGTATTTTTTTCCAACTTGTTCACGTAGCAACCGAGCCAAGTATATCCTGTTTTTTTTAAATAGACCTTGTATTTCTCACAAGGTATTTGGAACTCTAATTTATTTCTCAATCTGTGGTATAAAGCTGTTAATCCTTGTTTCAGATGCATGCTCAACTCTATTATAATCCCCATTGTTATATTGGTGTCTCTGGTATGAGACATTGGTCTTAAACTGAGGATGGAATGTGTTGGAACAGACCTCACATTCACAATATTGAAAGGTAAATGTACACTTGCACATTATGAACAAGAGAACTCTACAGGAGCTAATTTTTAAATTGTTAACTTCATATTTTGGACTTTAGTTTTTTCAGTGGTAGGGAGAGGAAGTATCCTCTTTTAATTTCAAGAAACATTAGTGCTAGGAGTACTAGCAAGCTCTACTATTTTTTGTTTAGATACTAATTGTCGTTTGTTCTCTCTCTCTCCCCCTCCCTCCCTTCTAGCTGGTCAGCCTGCTGCTGATTGGAATTGCAGCATGGGGTATAGGCTTTGGCCTCATTTCTAGTTTCCGAGTAGTTGGCGTGGCAATTGCAGTGGGGATCTTTCTGTTCCTTATTGCTTTGGTTGGATTGATCGGTGCAGTCAAACACCATCAGGTGTTACTCTTCTTTGTATCCTTTGATTGGAAATTTACAAACACAAGTTGTAGTTTGTGTGTGTGTGTGTGTGTTAGAGTAATCCCTAGTTGTGGACCAGAACCCTATTGTGCTCGGTGCTATACAAACACAGAACAAAAAGGTGTCCCAACACTCCTTCCCAGTTTGTGCCCAAAATTAGTTCTCCATAATGCGTCCCTTCATCCACTGTAGGTGTGTGGTGTTTTTGTTTTAAAAACCTCTTGCTTCCTTTTTATTTGTATGATGAGAATGTTATTTCTGTCAAGGACTCATCTACATTACATCTATAACAGTCACAGGAGACTTTTACTGTATGTTTGTCCCCTGACCTAATTATAACACAGTTCTAACTCTAGGTTAAAGTAAACTCAAATGTGTTGTAGTGGAGTCAGATGACAGCCCTGGTGTAACTGGTTCCCCTGAATTTATTATAGGGAAATTAAGATATTTCTCAGGCACCAATGGGATCTTTGAATCTCTATGAAGTGGGTTACACCTATTTCATTCAGCCTCCATTTGTTTTCATTCACATCTAGTCCTTTGTCACCCTGAATTAGAAATGAGCATGTAAGACACTTTCTCGGGGTGTCCAGGACTGACAGTCTCCTTGTTACCCTCCTGCCTCAGTGAGAGGAAGACTTGCCGGTGCTTAACTGGGTGTCAGCTCCCTAACACCATTAGCCCACAAACAATCTCTGAAGGACTCTGTTTTGCAGGTTAACAATAGGTGTATCCAAGCACCACTGAAAACACCCCCATGCAGCATCCAGCCCCTCTAACTTGACACCCACAGAAATTACCAGATTTGCTGTCCCCCAGGGAACACACAGTTCAGTGCAGGAGCAGATCCTTGATAACCTCACATCGCTGAGATATATTTATAGTAAAAACAATCTTAAGTTTTATTATCAAAAGCCACGACCCAAGACAGTGAGTAAGGCTGACAGGTGGAAACGGAAATGGTTACATATAAAACAAAAAGTATAACACGATCCTTAGAGTCAAACCTTAACTTTAAAAAGCTAGAATCTTTGTCTAAAGCAGTTACTCACCTAAAGCAATCTCTCGGCCTCGCCAGTCAGTATGACTAGGATCCACCTGTTCTTTTTGGTACTTCAGTGAAGGATAAAAAACATGTCCTCTTGCTGCTTTGTTACACCCCCAAATCCACTGTTTTTGTCCCTAGAGTCAGGATGACCCCTGTGGTTTATTCTCTAGTGCGGTGGTCTCCAAACTTCTTGGCTCGCGCACCCCCAGGGTGACCTGCTGCAGACGTGCTGCCGACAGAAGAAGACCCGCCGCTGGAGGGGAACACTAGCCATGGACATGCAGAGCTGCCGCTGAAGGAAAAAACAGCTGAGTGTGGCCCGGCAGCACTGCTGGGTGATCTCGCGCAGCTCTGTTTGGAGACCACTGCCCTAGGGTGCTGGTTCCATGTTGCTTTCACATCTGTGTGTTGATGTGTGTTGACCGACTTCCATTGTGTTGGCTTACAATGCTTACTTTATATGTGAACCAAGGCAGACAGGTGAAGCTACATCTTTGTTTGTCAGACCTGCGTGGGACACAGATTCTAAAATAGAATTTCAGTACATACAAACATCTTAAATATCACCCACCCATACATCTCACAAAGATGATCAGTAGGACATACGCTTTTATTAGATACTGCACTTGATCCTCTTTGGATGTGTACTATGAAAGCAGTGTGTTGAGTGTAGTGAGTTTGTCAGGCCTGATAGCAGTTGCTGTTACGGATCAGTGAACCCTTTGCCAGATGGCACCGAGAGGCTCTTGGGGGTCCCAGCATGGACTTTGTCTAATGCTGTATTGACAACGTGCTCTGTTGGCACTATGTAAATAGTTTATGGTGATGCCCTCCATGATTAAATCATGATAATCGTATTTAGCTTTCGTTCTAGGGTTTGGGTGGGGGGTAAAGCTTCATCAGCTCCAACTTTGATTTCTGGGTGCAGTCCACTAATGAAAAATAAAGTGACTTTTTTAATTTTGCTAAAACAATAGTTCAATTTCCAGAAGTATACAAATCTGTCAATGAACGACAGGAAACTAATTACAAATTTTCAATATTTAAAAATAAGGGTTTTTTTCCCTTTCAGTATGATTCATTTTAAAAAACAGATTTAAGAAAACAAGAGAAGAAAGACCCTGTATTGTCTCCTGTGTAAGTTTTATGCAGGTTCAGGTTACCTTCTGTAATAAGGTGAGACTCTGAGTCACTTAAGGAAAAAGAATGTTTGAACAAAGGGTGCTGCCTACCCACTAAGACTGCCTGGAAAATTAACTGCTTTGTACACAGAAAATCTGTCATTTAAACCCTTGCTAACTTTGAATCTGGGATTAGCAATGGGAGTATGGAACTTCCCACTTTTAGGTCAGCTGTCTGATCAAAATGATTGCAGACGGTCCTCTGCATCACAAAATTTATTGCTGATCTAAATTTGCAGTCTTGTTAACAAGGTCAGCAGATAAATGTTCTCTGGGGCAGGGATTCTTTTCTTTGTTTTGTCTGTAAAGCACCTAGTCTGACGGGGTCCTGATCCTTTAGTCAGGTTCCTGGCTGTTGCTTTAATACAAATAAATAGATTAAATAGGCATTAAAAGGCAAATGAACATTCCCTGTTCTGGTTAAATATTTTTCCATTCTGTCCAGTGTATTGCAGCAGAGTTAGAGCTCACTATTTTCTCTCCAAACATATCTTTTTTTATCAATTTTGAATATTTTTCCTTAGACAACCTCTAGGAGTCGCTCCTTAGTACATAAAGGACCGTAGATTATGCAGTGGATCTTCAGCCTTTTACAGCTCTGCTTTTGCACATCTGTTCAAACCACTAAGAAAAGCATTTATCTACTGCTTTTCCATTGCGGTGGTGACTCCATACAGACTAGTCTCCACAGTTAGCTTTTACCTTATCAAAATAAACACAATTTTTCAGAGATGGTAAGATTTTTTTTTTTTTGTCCTGCACTCATTCTTCCCCAATCCTTCCTTTTTTAAAGGAAAAGGCATGGCACATGCAGGATGCAAGAAGATCCCTCGGGAGGCTGTATATTCCATAGAGCAGTTGCCTGATTAGTTAGTGCTTTATATTACAGTTATGAGTTCCACGTTATGTATAAGTGTGGCAAGCAGGAGAGATTGCTGTGTGGTGGCTAGCCCACAAAGGTGGGTTTTAAAAACAGACATAATTATGGGTTCACATGATCTTCTGGGCAGCTGGGACCTGAGCATTCCTTGCAAAGTTAAAATGTATTCAGTCTAGCCTAGTCCCATACCTATCTGTAGCTGGATGAGGAGAGAAAGACAAAGGGTGGGGGGGAAGGAGGTTGCTTCTGTATCTTAGCCAATTCTTAATGGATATATGGGGGGAGGGATAGCTCAGTGGGGGGGGGGGAGGGATAGCTCAGTGGTTTGAGCATTGGCCTGCTAAACCACCCAGGGTTGTGAGTTCAATCCTTGAGGGGGCCATGTAGAGATCTGGGGCAAAAATTGGGGATTGGTCCTGCTTTGAGCAGGGGGTTGGACTAGATGACCTCCTGAGGTTCCTTCCAACCCTGATATTCTATGATTCTATGACTGCATCTATTCTAGAGGACACAAATATTCCAGGCTTTTGGGCTTATGGGCACTGCTGCAGCTACAGTAAAGTTCTATTGCTTCTGTGCTGCAGATGCCTGTAGGAAACCCTTGGAAAACGTACGTGTTCTGGTGCAGCACATGAATAAAAGGTATGGAAGCCCAGGTGACACTACTACATGGCCATGTTTTGCTGCAAAGTCACTTTTACAATTGAGTTTAGCTCTTTTTTTTTTTTCTTTTTTCCCCAGCTGTGTACAGGCCTGGATGTGATCAAACCACCAAAAACACTTGAACACACATACAGGAGATGCTTGATACAAGAAAGATATTTCCTGAGGATCACCATTTATTCTATTTCCGTGGTTACAGCTTTGCTCTAGTAAATATTAAGCGTTTAAACTAAGTCCTATGGGCTCTCCTGCAATTAAAAGGAATATCTGACTTAGAAACAGACTTGTTTGGAACTTAGTCTCCTTTAATTGTAAAATCTGCTCTGCATTGGGAAATATTGTGGTCTAAAGAGTCATTGAGGAAGACAAGTGTCTGTCAAGTATGAGGCGGCTATTCCATCACAAAGAGGCTGTTCTGGTAATGCCTTAAAGTAGAGCAAGAATGAATCTTATGTAGCTTGTGTAGTTGCAGGAAATATCAAAATAAAATTTTAATTGGGTATTTGAATCAAAGTCCCAGATCCAGTCCTTTTAAAATTTTAATATGTGGGAAATAAAGAATTTTCATTAGATCTTTAAAATCATGTGACTTACAGAAAACAAATACAAAGCATTGCAACTAGATTTTTTTTTTTTTAAACTTGTATCATAAAGCATTGTCTGGTTGAGCTCTTACTTATTCCTTATAGCTTATTTATATATTCCAAAAGATGGCCAAGTCCTCCCATTTAGATGCTCAATAGTTTTTATATTCTTAAGCACCATTTATGTACATACTTGACTCTGCATGTAACTGTTAAGCATGTGCTTTGCTTACCTAAAATTCTTTTGAAAATGTAACCTTAACTGTGTTTCTTCAGTACATGATTATTCTCTTGCTAGTGTTCATTGTCCAGTTTTCCGTCTCCTGTGCTTGTTTGGCATTGAACAAAGATCAGCAGGTAAGAAATTTCTTCTGAATTTTCAGTTGAACAAAAATGATGTGTTTGTAGGTAGATATGAGCTATGTACTGCTGCCTTGACAACTTGATTAAACTGTAGTATGCATAGTATATTGCTTATATGTCTCTATAAAGGATGATGGGGACCTTTTTCACATCCTTTATTAAGCTAAGGACTGCTGCAAAATCAGTGCTGGGTGTCAGGTTCCTAGGAGGTCATTGATGCAGTTCAGTGTTCCTTTTCAGTGGTTTATATTTTGACTTTACTACTTTTAGACTTTCTGGTTACATTTCTGTTCTCAAGTATGTCAGTTATGTGATGTGAAGTTCAGCAACTTGGAGCAAGCTGAACTAATACTCAGTAGTTTCCTTTGCTGTTATCTTAAATTTAGATTAACACTGAATTACTTACGCATGAAAAAAACATTTCCATATAATAAATTGAATAATCCAGAAACTATGGCTATTATAGGTATATTCAATCCAGTCTATTAAGCATGTAAACCCTATTTGATTTAAGGTGTATCTCCTCCCTCTATCCACAAGTCAGATCATTGACCCCCCCTGCTTAGTGACTATCTAGTAATACACTGGCACGTGGAACCAGCCCCGTCCTCTGGGCCCGCAGTCTGCCTCTGAGAGCCAGTCTTTTTTGTTTTGTTTTGTTTTAAGTTTATATCCTGTTTGAACTGTTAGACTTCACAAATCTGTACCATTTATTAAAGGTTACCTCCTTTATTCAGCTTCACTTCTATAGCCCAGCTTTGTAACCTAGTGAGGTTTACACATCCATGGATAAGATGTTATCAAGCATAGTTTGTGCTGGAGCTACTGATGACAGTGATCACACCTCTTAATGTGGGGAAAAAAAACTGGGACAGCTGTCATGGGAGAAGGGGGGTATGTGGCAGGGCTTTAATTGATGGCTCTGTGTGAGGTGGAAGTAGGAAAGGTGCTCCCTTTTTCTCTTCCTCACCTTTGCACCCACCCTTTCTGAAAGCTTTTAATCTTTAATTCATAGATTCGAAGGCCAGAAGGTACCACTGTGATCCTCTAGTTTGACCTCCTGATTAGCATAGGCCATAAACTTCCCCAAAATAATTCCTAGAGCATCTCTTTTAGAAAAACATCCAGTCATCATTTAAAAATTCAGTGATGGAGAATCCACCACAACCCTTGGTAAATTGCTCCAAAGGTTAATTACTCTCACTGTTAAAAATGTACCTTATTTCTAGTCTGAATTTGTGTAGCTTCAACTTCCAGCCATTGGATTGTGTTATACCTTTGTCTGCTAGATTGAAGAGCCCATTATTAAATATTTGTTCTCCATGTAGGTACTTATAGACTGTAAATAAGACACCCCTTAGCCTTCTCTTTGTTAAGCTAAATAGATTGAGCTTCTTCAGTCCATCGCTATAAGGCATGTTTTCAAATCCTTTAATCGTTCTCGTGGCTTTTCTCTGAACCCTGTCTAATTTATCAACATCCTTCTTGAATTGTGGGCACCAGAACGGGTCACAATATTCCAGCAGCAGTCACACCAGTGCCAAATATAGGGTTTGCACGAGAATCCTATTTGAAGTTTCTCCATTTATGTATCCCAAGATCACATTAGCACTTTTGGCCACAGCATCACACTGGGAGCTCATGTTCATCTTGTCTACCACAACCCCCAAATCTCTTTCAGAGTCACTTTCTCAGGATAGGTTTCAGAGTAACATCCGTGTTAGTCTGTATTTGCAAAAAGAAAAGGAGTACTTGTGGCACCTTAGAGACTAACCAATTTATTTGAGCATAAGCTTTCATGAGCTACAGCTCACTTCATCGAGAAAGCTTATGCTCAAATAAATTGGTTAGTCTCTAAGGTGCCACAAATACTCCTTTTCTTTTTTCTCAGGATAGAGTCCCCCATCCTGTAAGTATGGCCTACATTGTTTGTTCCCATATATATGCATTTACATTTAGCCATATTAAAGTATTTGTTGCTTGTGCCCAGTTTGCCAAGTGATCTAGATCACTCTGAAACAGTAATCTGTCCTTGTCATTATTTACCATTGCCCCAATGTTAGTGTCATCTGAAAACTTTCAGTGATGATTTTTGTGTTTTGGGAGGGTTTTTTTTGTTTTTTTGTTTTTTTTTCCTCCAGGTCATTGATAAAACTGTTAAGTAGTGTAGGGCCAAGAATGGCTCCATGCAGGACATTATTGGAAAAAAACTCACTTCATGGCAATTCACTGTTCAGTTATATTTTGAGACCTCTGTTAGCCTGTTTTTAATCCATTTCATATGTGCCATGTTAATCAAAATGTCACATCTAAGTATATTACAATAACACTATAACCTTTATCCAAATTTGTAATATCAAAAAAAAGATATCGGGTTAGTTTGACAGGATCTATTTGCCATAAACCCATGTTGATTATTAATAAAGAACTAAAGGAAAGTAATATAATTAATGCTAGAGTCCTGTATCAGCTGTTCCATTATCTTGTGTGGGATTGATGTTAGGCTGACATACCTTTAATTACCTTGGTCATACTGTTTAGCCTCCTTAAAAACTGGCAAAACATTAGCTTTCTTCCAGTCTTCTGGAACTTCCCTGGGGCCACCAGCCAACTCAGTGCAACTGAGCAGCTTGATGCTGCGGTTACTACAGCTTCTGACTAACTTACTCTTGTTCCTCCACAGCAGGATCTGTGCTAGGTCCCAGCTCCAGCAAACTTGCCCATAAAATTTACTGTTTTACTGTTGGATTTTATGGAGCACCTTCAGTTAGTGCCTCTTAACTTTTAGCATTCGTATCTGACACAATTCAATGACGCATCAGCAGCAGGGAGCGAATAAGAGCATGGCAACTAGATGATCAGCCATGCATGGCGTTGGTCACAATAAAACCAGTATTTCAGTAAAATCTGGTTAATGAGAGATCTGAACATAAGAATGGCCAATTTGGTCAGACCAACCAGATCTAGCCCAGTATCCTGTCTTCTGACAGTGGCCCATGCCAGGTTCCCCAGAGGGAATGATCAGAACAGTAATCATCGAGTGATCCATCCCCCTGTTGCCCATTCCCAGCTTCTGGCAAACGGAGGCTAGGGACACCATCCGTGCTCATCCTGGCTAATAGCCATTGATGCACCTATCCTCCACAAACTTATCTAGTTCTTTTTTGAACCCTGTTATAATCTTTGGCCTTCACAACATCTTCTGGCAAGACATTCCACAGGTTGGCTGTGCATTGTGTGAAAAAGTACTTCCTTTTGTTTGTTTTTAAACCTGCTGCCTATTCAAATTCATGTTGCCACTTTGCTGGTGGTACAGCTGCAGATCTGAAAAAGTGTGGAGATAATCCATACGGACTGTGAACCTTATACTGGATATTTTTCTTGCTTTAGCTATTTGGGCTATTTGTACATTATATTCATGACATATGTATATTGCTTGTTTTAGACTGTAAATACATCAGGGCAGGGGCTGTGTCTGTGAGTATCATGCATACTACATGGACACCAATGAAATACAAAAAACAAGGGTAGCATTTATTAAATGATGCATGTGTTAACTTTGTGTCTTGTAGAGACAACTTCTCGAGGTTGGATGGAACAACACAAAGAGTGCTAGAGAAGATATTGAGAGGAATCTAGACTGTTGTGGTTTCAGAAACTTCAATTCAAGTGAAACCTGCTCTGCTGTAAGTAGATCACTGAGATATAACTTTTGTTACTTATTCTTTTCTAGAGAAGTGTGCAACCATATTGCCATTGCTTAGCAGCTTAAGTATATCATCACATTTACAGGAATACTGTATAGTTTGAAAAATCATTATCAAATACACAAGACAGAAATTGTATCAATTCATTTATGGTACTTACCTCATTTAAACACTTTGAGATCTTCTGATTAAAAAGCATGACATAGGAGTCATGTATTATTTACAGTCCAGTTTATTAAAAATGCCAGTCTTGAGCAAAACTATGCCATCTAAAGACTAGGTGCCTCTGGCTAGCTTCACATGTTTGTGCTACATTTTTTTTTTTTAATAATCTAAAAGCTGCAATTTCTTCTGTTACAGGCTTGCGTTAAAGATAACCGATGTTTAACATGTGCACCTATAATAGAAGAATATTCAGGAATGGTACTGAGATTTGTAGGTGGCATAGGACTCTTCTTCAGTTTCACTGAGGTGAGTGCACATTAGCATAATTCTTTACTACAGAAATCTAACACTATTATTCAACATCGTCTGGCTTTTCTGACTAGCAACTCAAGCAGAGTGGATAGCGAACAGAAACTGCCAAGAGGCATGTGGTCTTCAGCACTGGTGGTTTCCCAAGTCTCTAATCTTCAGTGCGTATGGTAGCCACACCTTTCCAGTTACATTGTTAATACTGTAGATAAATGATTAAGCAATAATTGTAGATATTGATGTGGTCATAGGGAAGTATATGCCAACACCCCACACACTGGATATGCAGGTTTTTCTCCTTGTTGCTAGAATGAAATCTCTCCCAGGATATGTCCTCCCACTAGTAACAAGGGAACTTGTGGGGTTTTCTTGTGACTTAAGTACCAGTGCAAGCACATCCTGAACTTGCATTTGCAAATTTTATGTATCAAGGCACGATGGAAAATATTCTGTTCTTTAAACCAGGTGCCTGGAGTGGGGAGATAAAAGCACTGCTAAGTGTCTATCTTCTTCTTTTACAGATTTTGGGAGTTTGGCTGACTTATAGATACAGGAACCAAAAAGATTCTCGTGCAAACCCTAGTGCGTTTCTTTGATTGGAAAATTTCTCAAGGACTGAATGTCTTTTCCAGTTAAAATATGAATTCTCTAGCAATTAGCACTTCTGCACGCTAAGGATCTGAAAGAAAACAATTTTCCTACATGGAGATGTTTGTGCTTGTCATCTTTGGTTTCCCATCTTCAGCTCTGGGTTCTCTATCTGGAAATAGATATATCTATTCTGTAGCTGAATGCAATGTAAACACTTCTGAGATGATAGTTAACTGTTAGATCACAACAATTGCTGCAGTCTACTGTTTCAAGTTAGTTTTATGGCACCAGAATGTATTGCCTTTCTTAATGTATTTTTTTTGTTTGTTTGTTTTTTAAACCCCAACCGAACAACAAAAAAATACAACCAACATATATTCTGACATTACCACTTTCTTGTGTGTTTTTTGTTGTTTTTACAAAAAAAAATGCTTTCTCTTTAAAATGATGCATCTGTATGTTGAATGCCCGTAGGGTGAAATACAGTAAATTTTTTTTTCTGTTGAATCACTGTTTCCCATTCTACTGTGTGGGTTAAAAAATACCATAGAGAACATCTGAAATATTTAAGCTTATCAACCCTTTATTGTGTTTCTTTTCTTTTAGATAAATTCAAGATTCCATTTTAGATCATGGATATAAACATATGTTAACTGACTTCTGTAGGGTTTAGTTTTGACATCTTTAGAATTGCATTTAAAGAGAATAAAAACATTTTTTTTATCTTTGTATCTAAGCAATTGAGAATAATAATGAGTGAGGAAAACCCATTAAAATTAACCTATTGAAACTAATTTTAGAAGTACTTTACTTTAAAAAAGCAACTTTCTTGGTAGGTGAATGAACTGTGGTACTAAGACAATATCGGAACTGGTAATGATCCATTTTGTTAGTGTAACAAATTTTGATTGATGTTCAAAGGTTTCTTATAAAACTATTTTTACAGGTAGTTTAAATTCATTGTTGTAGTAACTTATGAAAGTGTGATACTGACATTCATTGTCAAACCTGACCCATCTTCATCCTTCAGTATCTATTTAAAATACTTGATTTGAAATGTAATTGTAAAAATATCATTGTGGCATTTTTGGTAGTTTAAAAATAATAAAAAAAAAAAAGTGCTTGTACTTGAATGCTCTCTAAAACTTCAGAAGAAATCGCTGTCCTTGACCAAGTTGTTCATATGCTAAAATAGATACCTTTATAGACCGTGATACACTACACTGGATGATCAGAAGGTCTAATCTTCAAGGTGCATGGTGGTTTTTAACATGCACTCTTTTCTCTGAATTATGGTTAAATGTTGTCCTGTCTTCAGTGAAGGATTTCAATGGAGCTGCCCATCTTGGCTGAAATTCCGTCTCTTCTCCTTGTATGACACTCAACTTGAAAAACTGGGAAGATGCCCAGAAACAATATCTAGGAGAGCAGCTACAGAAGAGCGCAGGCAGCACAGGTTGGAGAGTATGAGGGAAACAAGTGTAATGTAGGTTGGGGTGGGATGTTGAAGGGCCTTCACTAAATAGGAGATAACTGAATTTAGTATGGTAAGCAGGTGCTCAGGTGCAGAGGTGATAGGACCCATATAGGCATCTGTATGTTCAGTTTCTTTCTAAACTGAGATTGCATAAAGACATCTAGGTGGAGATTTGAGATGGGACAGAAGGGAGAAGCATTAAGAACTTCATGTACAGAGCTGCAGAGAAGTAGTTATTTGCAGTACACAAGTTTTTTATTCATTCTACAAACCCCAGCACCATGCTACATATACTTGAGTGCTGTCTGACACTTTATCTGTTAGCTCAGGCCCACGGCTGTGCATGCGCATACTTAGAGACAAACCTCTCTTTTTATAGAGCACTCCAGTAACAAGGTGGAAAGGAGCAGCTTTGGGAGTCCCATTATGCAAAAGCAGCATTGTAAGTTAATAAGATACTGTCAAGAAGCACTCACAATCTGAGGGTCCGTTTACACAAGGAAAATGGTTGGCAGCATGCTCTCTTTAAGCTGGTACTAAACTGTTTTTGGCTTAGCTACACTAGTAGCACAACCATATTTTACCCCACTTCAGAGGGGAATCATAGCTGATGTATCCAGACTCTGTATTTTAGCAAGAACCTAGCTAGTAATAAATGAGAGGAATGCTGGGAATGTGAAGGTTACAATAAAATATTGTAGTTGCTCCCATTTGCGATTCTGTTTTTTAAAATTCTTTCTTCATGGTCGTGCTTTAAGTAATGTTGCTTGCTCTTCATTGTAGCCTTCCATAAATGTGGTGGCTGAAACCATGTAATGTAGGTTTGCTGAGAGACTAGCAATTTGTCAAATCATGAGACTTTATGATATTTGGTGGTGGTTTATTTTTGTGTGTAGGTTTTTATTTTTTATTGAAGCTCCTGTAATTACAAGAGAATCTCTTCATTATATTAAAAAAAAAAAAAAGTTTCTGGTGGGTGTGGAGGAAAGTCTGAAAGTGAGGGCTATCACACAACTAAAATATTAATTGTGATTAATTGCGTGATTAATTGTGCTGTTAAATAACAGAATACCATTTATTTAAATATTTTTGGATGTTTTCTACATTTTCAAATATTGATTTCAGTTACAACAGAATACAAAATGTACAGTTCTCACTTTATTTATATTGGATTACAAATATTTGCACTATAAAAAAAATTAGTATTTCAGTTCACCTAATACAAGTAATGTAGTGCAATCTCTTTATCACAAAAGTTGAATTTACAAATGTAGAATTATTTACCAAAAAAACTGCATTCAAAAATAAAACAATGTAAAACTTTAGCACCTACAAGTCCACTCTGTCCTACATTTTATTCAGCCAACTTTGTTTACATATGCAGGAGATAATGCTGCTGGCTTCTTGTTTACAATGTCACCTGAAAGTGAGAACAGGCATTTGGATGGCACTGTGGTAGATTATGTGCCAGATGTGCTAAAGAGTCAAATGTCCCTTCATGCTTCAGCCACCATTCCAGAGGATGTGTGTCCATGCTGACAAATGGGTTCTGCTCAATAACAATCCAGAGCAATGCAGACTGATGCATGTTAATTTTCATCATCTCAGTCAGATGCCAACAGCAGAAGATTGATTTTTTTTTTTTTTGGGTGGTTCAGGTTCTGTAATTTCTGCAGCTCTTGTCTACTGTGTCTCAACTGTCCATTTACAGCAGTTGGGACCAATAGTGTCCTGAAGTAGTGCCACCCACCCTCAGATCTACTTGCAAGCTTTCAGCAGTAGTACCTCCTGCTGTGAGTTTTAGAAAGATATTTGGAAGCAGTATCTATTACCTGAGATGGTTAAGTGAGTAGGGATTCTTTTGTGGTCCTATTTGCCCTTCTGTAGATAAGATCAGCAGCATATCAGCTCTAGACTGCATCCAACTTGGAGCATTGAGTTCCTTGTAAATCAGGTTCCTTCTTTGGTCATAAAGCTTTTAACCACTAAGAACAAAGTCAAATGTGCAAAGAAACTGTTATGGTTGCTTTAAGGGGGGGGTGGGAGTTTGTGTTCCCCTAAAAACAAAAGCTGGCCAGCTCTGGAATCACCTTAACATGGCTCCACCTGCCCATATCAGTTATGCATCTCTTCCTCCCCTATAACTAAAATCTCAGACCCCTTCAGTGTGTACAAAGTCATCACTCACACTTCCTATAGGAAAATGTATCCTACAGCTCACTGGTGCACAGCTGCTGTGTTGCTGAGGTGGGAGTTAAGGTTTTCTGTTGTAGAGTCAAGAGTAATATGGTAGATACTGTGGTACTGCCCATGTCAGAAGTATGGGACTCGGGTATTGTCACTGGATATTTTGCTTTCAGGGCTTGTGCAGGTGCTGCCACAGTTCCAGGGGTGTGCCCTCTCAGGCCAGTCACTAGACTGCTGTGAGGGGATTTAACAATTGGCTCCCATGTGCTTCATGCTTCCTATAGTCTGACAGAGTCCACACACTGCCCTTCTTGGAGCTTCTTGGCTCTCACTGCAGTGCAGATATCTATCTAGAACTACCTCCTGAGACCTTGCAGTCCAATATCTAGTCCCTTTGTTCACTACTGACCCCTCAGTCTCCCTCCCCTGTAGCTTAACTATACATTCTCCCAGAACTCTGGGTGTGGTGGGTCCTCCAGTTAAGCTCTTGAAAGGCACATGAGAGGTGTAGCAGCACAGACTTTGCATAGGATTCTAAACCACTATTGCTCTTTACTTAATTGTATGAGAAATACATGTCCATTTACAAAACAAACAAAAAAAAACTTACATACTTTTCCCTGCCTTGGTTTCCTCAACATTCCAGCACATTCTTTGGGCTGGAGTCAGAGGTCTCTGTGGCTATTCAGGGTCAGTTTGCTGCAGTGCATGACTTGTCTTCTGAAACCTCAGACTTTGGCTGATCAGTGCCCTTCCTCTCTCCTACCCAAAGTTTCCTGTCCCAGTGAATCCCTCTAGTTGCATATGTTCCTCCAATAGCACCTGCTTCCTTTGTTCTCCTGCTGGTAATTTTCCACTCCCCAAATACCAGCCCCCTATGGGAAGCTGAAGGAGATGGCATCTCCCAGCTCCAAGCAATACCCTTAGCATACTTATTGTTTGGTCAAAGTACAGTCGTTAAGAGTAACATGTCTCTGTTGTACATAGTCTGGGAGATATACACTTGAAATCTTGTCGGCAATGATGGATACATACAGGGGTTCCATGAAACAAGATTTTTTATAACAACTAGAATTCATAGTTGTACTGGCAGAGGCCCCAAGTGTTACAGACTTGTGTTCCTCTTACTAAACATGTAAAAAGAGTCAATATAAAATTTCTGAAGACAGGTAAATAATTTTCAAGTTCAGCATTAAGTACAATTTCTTATACTTTTTAATTTTAAGTAATAGATCTGGAAATAACTTCTGGGTTAGTATTATGAACTAAATGTACTATGAAGCTATTGCAAATAATATCAAGCAACTGTTTCTCTTACTATCTTAGACATTTTACTATAACTTCCTTAGAATTTGAGAGAGGTGGTCAAATCAGTATTGCAAGCTGCTGTTCTTTCCTATCCTTGCAGTACACTTAAAAAAATGTTTTAAAAAGAAAATTAATGTTTAAGCGAGGAAATATTCCTCAGGCTCCTTTTGAGTGTAGGAACCTTAGATGGCTGTTAAAACTGTAGAGATGAAGAAGCCTCCCTGGCTTTCAAGTCATAATCTGTTTTAGTATTTGGATGTTACAGTGGGGAAGCTATAACCTCTTTTGCAGCCTCTTATAACGAAGTAGCCTTCTTTTGTTAATGTTGGATGACTATTTGAATACATTGTTGAGTAAGGCCCCATAAAATAAGACAACATACGCTGTAGAAATCTTAAAATGTATTTATTTTTTAAAAAAAATCATGCTTTACAGTTGAAGCATACAGAACACTGTATGCTTTTTTTAAAAAGCAACCAGTACTTAAAATCCCATCCAGTACAAAAAAGTGTTAACAAAAAACCAGTTAGTTATGCATATAAACCAGTACTATGCATTTCTAAAATCAACCTAAAAAGTCTTCACTGATGCCAGTGAATAGAGCAGAGAGGGAAGATCAGACATCTTGGCTGTATATGGGTTTTTCCCTGCCTTATAATTCAGTCTTCAGCAGTTTCAGAGCTTTCTGCATATTTGAATACACTAGAAATGAAACATTGAGAACTGTTAGATTTGTGCAGTTATACTGCCAGTGACAAATTACTTTAGGGAAAGTGTTGTTACTACTAAAGGAGACCTTTTGTCACAAGCTCCCTTATTGTACTAACTCTTCATCCATCATACATTTTACAGTCTCGTCCAAGACTTGGAAACAGTCCTGACCATGTTTTAAGTTACAGTTTCTGCAGAAGCTACCCTACTAATATACTTTCCAAAGGGGGGGGGGGGGGGGAAGCAGGGGAGTCCAGTCATTCCACACAATTTAATTGCTCTGGAACTGTGAGGGATCTCACACACGGTTCATTTTCTACTGCAAGGTACTAATAACTCCTGTTATTTTAATAGGATTCTTATCCTGTTGCCCCCAAAGGCTCTTAGAGCACCAGTGTTCCACCTATCATGCAAAGTGAGTGCCAATGAATTACGCAACTTCTTACAAAAATGCATTATCTTCCTTCCAAACCGGTGGATTTTAATGCCCTAGAACCATACTGCTGGTCTCTCAGGATCAATGATGTGAAAAGAATTTTAGTTTAACGTCCCTTTACATTTAATTTCTTGTTGTCAAAGCTGCTGTCTTGACCCATTTTATATATAAACTATCAAAAAACGAGCTTTAGTTTTTATGAGCCTGATTCTGGCACCTTTATACTGTAAACAATCCTATAGATTTCCCTTGCAGTTACTCATACAGTAAGGCACAACTGAGTGTAAGGGTGTCAGAGTTGGACTCTAAAGAAGCAAGAGGTCATGAAGAATGTAATTAGGTCTGGCAATTTAATCATGTTTCAACCAATATTAAGCAAAACAGGCCTAGCATTTCTCACTGCTTTTTGAGAAGACATCATCTGTTCTAAATGTACGTGCAAGCTTCTGTTAGGAAATAGAATACTTACACAATGAAATATCTGAAGGCTCATATGCATAGAGACGGTTTGAGTATCTTCCGGTAATATCTGCTCTAACTGTCAGGGAGGGATCTGGAAAGAGGTAAGGAAAAGTAGTGGAAGAAATTATTAATTTTAAATAGTCTACAATATTTAATATATACAAAGTATAGCTAAGCAGGTCAGAAAACAAATGTGAAGAACAACGAGAAAAGACAAAAATTAAACAGCAAATTTTGTTTTCTCTTTCGAGTACATCAGAAGCAGGAAGTCTGCCAATCAATCAATGGAGCCACTGCACTATTGAGGTGCTAACAGAGCACTCAAGGAAGATAAGGCCATTACAGAGAAGCTAAATGAATACTTGGCATTGGACTTCACTACAGAGGAAGTGAGGGATATTTCTACATGAGAGCCATTATTTTTAGGTGACAGAGCTGAGGAACTGTCCCAGATTGAGGTCTCCATAGAGGAGCTTTTGGAACAAATTGATAAGTTAAACAGTAATGTCATCAGGACCAGATGGTATTCACCCAAGAATCCTGAAGGAACTCCAATATGACAATGCAAAACTACTAACTGTGGTATGTAAACTATCATTTAAATCAGCCTCTGCACCAGTTGACTGGCACACAGCTAATGTAGTGCCAATTCAAAAAACAAAACAAATAGTTACAGAGGTGATCCAGACAATTACTAAAGTTAGGCTTACTGGCTTGTACCAGGCAAATTGGTTGAAACTACAGTAAAGAACAGAAGTATCAGTATGTTGGGGATGATTTAGTTGGTGTTGGTCCTGCTTTGAGCAGGGGGTTGGATGAGTTGACCTCCTCAGGTCTCTTCCAACCCTAATCTTCTATGACTTTTGTAAAGGAAAATCATGCCCCACCAATTTATTAGAATTCTTTGAGAGGAGGTTCAAACATGTTAATAAGGGTGATCCAGTGGATATAGTGTACTTGGACTTTCAGAAAGCCTTTTACAAGGTCCTTCAAAGGACCTTAAGTAAATATAGGTAGCTATGGGATAAGAGGAAAGGTCCTCTCATGGATCAGTAACTGGTTAAAAGATAGTAAACACAGGATAGGAATAAATGATGAGTTTTGACAGTGGAGAGAGGTAAATAGTGGGGTCCCCCAAGGATCTGTACCGGGACTTGTGCTGTTCAACGTATTCATAAGTGATCTGGAAAAAGGGTTAAAATAGTGAGGTGGCAAAGTTTGCTGATGATACAAAATTTCTCAAGACGGAGTCCAGCGCTCACTACTAAGAATTACACAGGGATGTCATAAAAATTGGGTGACTGGGCAATAAAATGGCACAAGAAATTCAGTAAGTGCAAAGTAATGCTCATTGGAAAACATACAACTATATATAGAAATTGATGGGGGTCTCAATTAGTGTTACCACTCAAGAAAGATCTTGGTGTCATCATGGACAGTTCTGTGGAAACATCTGCTTAATGTGCAGTGGCAAATCAAAAAAAAAGTTAATGTAGACACTATTAGGAAAGGGGTAGATAGGACAGAAAATATAATTCCACTGTATAAATCCATGGTACGCTCACACCTTGAATACTGTGTGCAGTTTTGGTCCCTCATTGCAAAAGTATATATATTAGAATTGGAAAAAGTACAGAGAAGGGCAACAAAAATGATTAGGGGTATAGAAAAACTTCCATCTGAGTAGAGATTAAAAAGATGGACTCTTCACCTTGGAAAAGAGATGACTAAGGGGGGATATGATAGAGGTCTATAAAATCATGAATGGTGTGGAGAAAAAGTGTTATTTGCTCCTTCACATAACACAAGAACCAGGGGTACCCAATTAAAATAAATAGGCAGCAGCAATTAAAACATACATAAGGAAGTACTTCTTCACACAATACATAGTCAACCGGTGGAACTTTTTGCCAGGGGATGTTGAGAAGGTCAAAAGTATAACTGGGTTCAAACAAGAATTAGATAAGTTAATGGCTATTAGCCAAGATGGTCAGGGATGCATCCCCATTTTCTGGATGTCCCTGAACCTCTGACAGGACGACAGAGAATGGATAAATGACACTGTTCTGTTCATTCCCTTTAAAGCATCTGGCACCAGCCACTGCTGGATGACAGGATACTGGGCTAAATGGACCATTGATCTGACCCAGTATGGCTGTTCTTATAATCTTAAATAGTCTATACCTTTACTTGATGCATATGTATGTATATGAAGATGGAGTATGTTGTTCCAACAGCTGATACTTCATGTTTTCTAAATGGTGTGAACAAAACCCCAGTGTTTCTGAAACACTATTGGGGAAATTCAGTTCTGAATAGTGCAGTTGCCCAATTTACATCCCACTTCATTACATGATACTTGAATTACCCTGATGTGCATTGTTACAAATATTAATTGTTATGAAGAGACACATGGTCCTTTAGCCCCCGTAGTTTGGTCAACAGAAAGAAATAAACTGTCTCAACATGATCCACATACAAGCCCAACCTAGAACCTGCAAAGGCCCTTTTGAGGTTAGGGAGGGAGGGAGATGGCTGTGAGAAAGAGCCACTTACAGTATCCTCTGCCAGCCCCATAAAGAATTTGTCTAAAATTAGTGTCATTTAAGGCTCTACTAACTCCCAAATGGAGATACCTTTGTACCAGGAAATCTTCCCTGGGATTTTCCTTCCCTACCATACCTTTCAGGTTAGTGGTTCCAGGGGCAGCAGTGGACAGAGGAGTCCCCGACAGCACAGACCCACTGGAATCATGCTGTCAGGGAGCCAGAGAGAGGGCAGAGAGTCCTAGAGTCAGCATGGAGACATGGGACCTCTTGTGGCTACCTGAAATCTCTTTTCTGGAGCCAAATGCCCTCTTCATTTTATGAGGGGAGAAGGCAGACTCACCCCTATGTATTGGTGTTATCTGATGAAAACTCCATAAGAGAAACCTCTAGAAGTTCTCTCTCACACTTATCATCCTCCTGACAGTTTGTTTCTTGCCCATTACAGGGGTGTTTTGGGTTTAAAAAAACTATGTGTTCTGAGTTTAGAAAAAAAAAAAGTGTGAGATTACTTTTTGTAGTATGAGTGAAAGACAGCCATAGTATTAAATGATGCTTTTTAGATTATGAGCTATACATCTAACAATATAGATTTTCAAAGCTATGCATGAGCAGTGCTTGCACCATTGCTTGATGTGTGGATGTGGCCAGTTATACACCTAAATATTCAGTGGTATGTGCATGTCAGGTACTAGTGCATATTAATTAGGCACACAGTTCAGTACATCTAGCTTTGCAAGTCTGGCCCTTTAAGGATATTGGACCATAACTGCTTTTATAATCTCAAGATTTTATTTCAAAGAGAAAACAGTTCATTGGTTATTTGTGTTCAGAAATAGCTTTGAGAAGTAAGAAGGGGGTCAACCATCTCTACATCTGTTCTGAGCATCAATAGCTGCCCTAGACACTGTACCAGGCTGCTTTAAACAGAGACCTGTAGGATAAAATCCTGGTGCTACAGAAGTCAATGGCCAAGCTCCAAATGTCTTGATAGAGCTTCGACCTCACCCATAGTTGGCAAGACTGAAAATCTGAAGGCAGAGCCCAGCCAGGGGCCCATTTCATCTTTGGGACAAAACAAAAGGAAGAACACATAAAACAACACTTATATGAAAAAACATGCCTCAGGTGACACGCAGACAAGTAGTGAGTTAAGATTAGCTTGCCTTTTCCTCATTCATAGAGGAGGAGTCAGGTATTCACTCAAGCACTCATTGGTGTACTCATCTCTATTTTAGAACACTCATCACAAATTATTATTAAAATATATTTCTTCTTAATTACTAATAAGCCTTCCCCCCCCCCCACATAAGACCCATACACTACTACCTCATTCCAGTTTTGTTTTGTCACATTCGTTCCAGCAAAACAAAACTAAAGGTTCTATTCATACCTTGGTATTAACCCCTGTTAACAATGTGAAGGGTTCCCTGTTTGTATCACATTGGGGGACCCAGCATCTATAGCTTCAAAATGGATATCATCCTTGGGGGCTGTGTCATTAAAACCAGCAGTACTCACCTATAAACAGAACTCTAGGGACATACTGCCCATCAGGTGAAAGATTTTTGTCAGTTGTTTCATACTGGAAGAAAAGTGATAAGGTTCTAAGTCAAGATTGCTGCAGATCATGTTGTATAAAAAGCACCAACAGAACATTTTCTTTCTACTTGATAATTTCTTGGCTGTCAAACTTAACATGTAGTCTGAAGTTTTAAAGCTTAAGAAATACACTAACCAAAGAACCCAGTAAAACTGCAGAGGTCACATTTAACAGTGTTTTTATTTATTTAAAATAAATATCTTTTACTGTTGTGTACATCTTCTTGTAATAGCTATAGAATATACTTCTGTTAAATCTATCCCTGTTGTAGCACCAGACAGTTCTAGTCATATGTGATTAAACTGATACACAATATTTGCCTTAGTCAAAGAACCATAATTAAAGATATATGTTTACTGCTTCCAATCACTGTCACGAGTAGAGCTAGTTGAAATTTTAAGTTTTGATAAAATGTAACTGGAAAAAACTTACAACAAGATTCAGAAGAACAAACTTTTCAGCCATTTTCTGTATTTCTTTGTGTTCAGCAAATACTTTCTTCAATGCTACAATTAATAAATGTCAAACAATTGTTACAAATAATAAATAAAATACAAACTGGAGGAAAGAGAGGGTAAAATCGCATACATTTGCCAAGAAATGATATAGGAAAAGATTCAGATATGATTGGTGGACTCTCTAAAGTTAGGAGATTTTAGAATGTCCAACTGAAAGAATTAAAATGGAGAGTTTTAAGCCTGTGTGCGTGCGATATCTGGAACAGAGCTGAAGTAACAAAGATAGAAATGGCATAAATCTGTTCCCCTCCCCCCTTCAAATTTCAGGAAGATTTGGATTTTAATGTTATCCAAACCCACCACATTATTTTAGTTCTGCCTTTCAGTCCAACTCCAAGAGGTCTCGTTTGCGTGTCAGGCCCTGATCCTTCAGATGGACCTTAATGCCCACAGAGAACTCTACTGAAGTGAGTGGAGTATTTCACTGAAGTAGAGAGCAAGGTTGTATTTTAGCACTATTTGAGTTTATAAGGTAGAAAATAAGGTGACATTATGTTCAAAGCTATGTTACCTTGACTGTGTGGGCAGTCCTCTAAATGGTGGATGATCATTATGGGCTTGTTGCTGAAATGGAAGAAGATACCTCATTTTAGACTTTCCTTATTGACAACCTTAAAGCCAGTGCTGATGAGGGAGATCATCTCAGACTGTGAAGGACAATTAATGAATACACAGATTTCTAATGGTTGTCAGAATTCTTTCCCTAACGCCAGAGGAGTCAGGTAAATCAGATAACACTAGATGGCGCCATTGAAACCTGTGGCAAGAATAGAAAAAAAGTGTTGTTTTACCCGGTCTTGGCTCTGAACAAGGCTTCTTCATAGGTCTGAATCCAGACAAGGTTATCACCCCACCCTAAAGAAAAATGACATACAGCAATTACCTTTAAGAGTTGTTGGCAATGAGAAGATTATAACTAGGCTTGAAATATGAAATAAAGGATACTAAGAAGTACTTTGAGAGAATATGCTTCCAAAACAGGTATTGTAATTGAGTGACGATGAAATCTCTTCTGGGGGAAAAAAGTACTGGAAGGGTATTTTTAGAGGCCAGAGAAAAAATATTTGTAAATATTTAGGCAGGTGAAAGGAGAGGGACTGTGGGCCAGACAGCTATTTAAAACTGTAATAGGATTTAAAGGTAGCAGATTGAGGGGTGAAGGACTTTCTTGGAGCTAGAATTGGGAGAATGAACCAAGTTTTTACCTCTGGATAGAGTTTGAGGCAGTCTTGGTTTGGTCTCTTTTACTTCTTTTGTATCCCTTTTGCCATCGTTCTTAGATGTGAAGTCTTTAGCCAGGGCATAAGAGACAGCAACAAGCAGCAGGAACACAGATATACAACTCTTCTCCATGGCTAGTGCTGAAAAGACAACAAACCCTTAGAATTCGGGCAGTTTCTCAGAATGCCAACCAGAAAATTGCTCAGCAGGATCATACAGTACATGAGCCTTCCGTGTATAAATGGCAAAGTCACAAATGTGAAGCTGGGCTGAGTCACTGCTAGAATTAACCACTCTTGCTAGTTTGCATTTTCAAGGATGTAATGAATAAGTAGTAAAGTTTCTTTAGCGAACAAGTTATTAATAAACCAATCTATCATCTCCCAAAATCTTTGAAAGTTACTTGTTGCCACTTTAAAATATGCCTGTCCCATCTCAATGCAGTCATCCTAGATACACTCTGATGCTAGTTCTTTCTGTTTTTCTTGATGGTGGCTTTACATACATTGAATTCACTCAATAAGACAAGTGAGTTTAAACAATTAGATAACATCTATAGTACGATTATTTAATGTTCTAAAGGCACTTGCAAATATGAATAACTGTCTTAGACATTATAAAACATTTATAACAGAAGTTGATCCAATAAAAGATATTACCTCACTTACCTAATCACTGTGGTAATGAATGTTTTATAAACGAGAGAGACAAGGTATCTCCCAACATCCTTGTGAGGGTTGTCAATTTAGGAATGCTTACTCCATTTTTCAGACAGAGAAACTGGGGTACAGAGGGGCAAACTTACTTACCTCATGGATCTCAGAGTGGCAGAGCCAGGGTTTGAACACAGATTAGAACAGAGGATTTGTTTCAAAATGCAACTTATCAGTTTAAGGGATGCTTTACTGCTGAAATCTCTTCCCCAGCCTGACTCAGGGAGTGAGGATGAAGCCTGGAAAGTTTGATCAGAAGTTCCTTGATCTTTTAAATAAGATAATTCTACCAAGGAATAAACTTAGTACTTTTACTCTGTGAGATTCAAATTTGCTCTGTAAATTCTCATCTGACTGCTAGGATAGCATGGGGGGGGGGTACAGAAAACTTAAGATAAACAGATAGGTATTCCAGAACATACACAGGAAAAACAAAATGGATGCATGAGCTTCAGTAGGAATATTTTAAATGCAGGCTGCAAAAGTGAAAGCGTGGTAAGGCTGCCTCTTTCCAGGACTTTGGGGGAAAACCACATGAGGGGACTTGTTAACAGGAGTTAGAATGCCTGGAGATCACCCTTTGCTGCTCCAATGCCCAACAGACCCTGGCTCTCTGCTCAGTCATGGCTTCAACAGCACAGCAAAAGCACAAGAAACGTTTTTTTGGAAATAGGTTAATGTTTATATTAGAAAAAAAAAAGTCTCCTTAGAGGGGAAGAAATCTAGTAAATTTTCATTAGGAAGCCCAGTGGATATTCAGAGCAGACTCCAGAGACAGTTTAGTTAGATCATTATGTAGGAAATATTGCTTTAAAAAAAAAAAGGGGGCAGGGGAGGGGGGGGGTCTGGTTGAACAGGAAATCAAAGAGCAAACAAATCTCAGCTTGCTGGCTGATTCAAAATTGAAAGCAATGACCAACCAGCATTAAACCTACTCCTTAAAGCATCATCTGTACAAAGCTAGATGTTGCCATGGTAAGCTCCAAGAGGAAAATAAAGTTTCTGGTTCTTTTAATTGAAGAGACAGTATTATTCCACCTGTCCCATTTATGGCAAGCTATACACTTTAAGTTGCCTCTTTCTTCCCTTTCCATTGCTCACCTGCCACAGTAATAAGTAACCTGAGTCCAAAGCTCACTGGATTCTAACAGGTGCATTTCTAAGCAAGAGCTCATAGCCTTACCTTGTTTACCCTCCCACTTGTTGGAGGAGCTGGGCAAGTGTTCCAAGTTTCAGTGTGAACTGCAAAGTCTCAGTGATCCCTATTTATGCACCTTGGCACACCTCAACTCCACCCACAAGCTAGGTATTTGAATACTATACCCTATGAGCTAACCTTTCTATTTTTTCAAAGAAAATTACATTCAGGGTTAATTTTTGAATCAAATAATTTCACCCTTTCATACCAATTACCCCATGCAAAATACATTTTAATACAGAGACACTTATATGGCTTTTTGGGTGAGTTTTAAAAGTTATTTTAAAATATGGCAAACAGCCAAGTCCAGGTAAGCTTAAATCAAGATTCCTGATTTGCCTGAAGGCTGATTTGTCTTTGCATGATTGGATGGAAGTTTTAGCCTGCATCAGGGTTCTTTTATTCCTTTGAGAAAGTCAAAATGATGATTCAGAACTCTAGGTTTCCATCACTGTGGTAATTAAGAGATCATTTACTGTGCATGCTATACTGTAAGGCAGAGCATTGATTTTTGTTTTTTGTTTTTTTAAACCTAAATCAAATAGGAACATTTACAATGAAACTTATTCTAGTGGGCAGCTACACAGACTCTGTAAACCATCGCATTATTTGGGAACCTTAAAAACAAAAACAGTTTAAAATCTGATATTTTAAATATAGCTCTGATTCATGTCCTACATAACAAAGTAATTCTATATTTATTTTAATTATGCCATAAACATCCATTATTTTATATTTGATATATGTGCAATACAGTGCAACATTTAGGAAAAGTATAGAACCATTTGCCTGCAAGACAGCCACCATGCTGTTTGCTCTGAATTATTTGCAGGGCAAAATACATTGTGTTCCTTATCTGTGCAACATATTTTGAAACTACAGTACATGCTATTTGAGGTCCCCTTAGTGCATTTTGCTTTTCAGATGTATTTTAAGGAACCCAGAATAATGGCCATCTCTGGTAGGGAAAGTTTAGAACTATCCAGATAGGGAAATGAAACCCGTCAGATCTAAATGTCAAATTCACTATGATTTCATGTATCTGCTAGTGAAAAGCAATTTCCAAATGTATTTAGACAGACTGTATTTAAGAGGAAATACTGCTTTACCCTAATACATCACTTTTTATTTTTAGCTTTCCCAACATTTTGTAAAAGGTAACTAGGAAAATGCTGAGCACAGACAAGATGATGATCTCATTTGACTGTCATTATTACATTTCTTATTAATGTAGTTCAGCACTTTGATTAGTAATGTAATTTTATGAACAGGATGTTGGATGTGTGATAAACAAGAAATCTAAGCATTCAAGGAGGTCAAGATTTTTTACTCATATCAAAGTATTTTATGTTAACTTTACGCTCAGACTGATTATAAGTAAATGCAATGAGAGACAGAAAGTAGTAATATAATGAGTGTTTTATCTGAGAGGGCTTTGCTCCTGTGCTTCTCCCATAGGATCATAGAATCATAGAATCATAGAATATCAGGGTTGGAAGGGACCCCTGAAGGTCATCTAGTCCAACCCCCTGCTCGAAGCAGGACCAATTCCCAGTTAAATCATCCCAGCCAGGGCTTTGTCAAGCCTGACCTTAAAAACCTCTAAGGAAGGAGATTCTACCACCTCCCTAGGTAACGCATTCCAGTGTTTCACCACCCTCTTAGTGAAAAAGTTTTTCCTAATATCCAATCTAAACCTCCCCCACTGCAACTTGAGACCATTACTCCTCGTTCTGTCATCTGCTACCATTGAGAACAGTCTAGAGTCATCCTCGTTGGAACCCCCTTTCAGGTAGTTGAAAGCAGCTATCAAATCCCCCCTCATTCTTCTCTTCTGCAGACTAAACAATCCCAGCTCCCTCAGCCTCTCCTCATAAGTCATGTGTTCTAGACCCCTAATCATTTTTGTTGCCCTTCGCTGGACTCTCTCCAATTTATCCACATCCTTCTTGTAGTGTGGGGCCCAAAACTGGACACAGTACTCCAGATGAGGCCTCACCAATGTCGAATAGAGGGGAACGATCACGTCCCTCGATCTGCTCGCTATGCCCCTACTTATACATCCCAAAATGCCATTGGCCTTCTTGGCAACAAGGGCACACTGCTGACTCATATCCAGCTTCTCGTCCACTGTCACCCCTAGGTCCTTTTCTGCAGAACTGCTGCCTAGCCATTCGGTCCCTAGTCTGTAGCGGTGCATTGGATTCTTCCATCCTAAGTGCAGGACCCTGCACTTATCCTTATTGAACCTCATCAGATTTCTTTTGGCCCAATCCTCCAATTTGTCTAGGTCCTTCTGTATCCTATCCCTCCCCTCCAGCGTATCTACCACTCCTCCCAGTTTAGTATCATCCGCAAATTTGCTGAGAGTGCAATCCACACCATCCTCCAGATCATTTATGAAGATATTGAACAAAACTGGCCCCAGGACCAACCCTTGGGGCACTCCACTTGATACCGGCTGCCAACTAGACATGGAGCCATTGATCACTACCCGTTGAGCCCGACAATCTAGCCAGCTTTCTACCCACCTTATAGTGCATTCATCCAGCCCATACTTCCTTAACTTGCTGACAAGAATACTGTGGGAGACCGTGTCAAAAGCTTTGCTAAAGTCAAGAAACAATACATCCACTGCTTTCCCTTCATCCACAGAACCAGTAATCTCATCATAAAAGGCGATTAGATTAGTCAGGCATGACCTTCCCTTGGTGAATCCATGCTGGCTGTTCCTGATCACTTTCCTCTCATGCAAGTGCATCAGGATTGATTCTTTGAGGACCTGCTCCATGATTTTTCCAGGGACTGAGGTGAGGCTGACTGGTCTGTAGTTCCCAGGATCCTCCTTCTTCCCTTTTTTAAAGATTAGCACTACATTAGCCTTTTTCCAGTCATCCGGGACTTCCCCGGTTCGCCACGAGTTTTCAAAGATAATGGCCAATGGCTCTGCAATCACAGCCGCCAATTCCTTCAGCACTCTCAGATGCAACTCGTCTGGCCCCATGGACTTGTGCACGTCCAGCTTTTCTAAATAGTCCCAAACCACCTCTATCTCCACAGAGGGCTGGCCATCTCTTCCCCATTTTGTGATGCCCAGCGCAGCAGTCTGGGAGCTGACCTTGTTAGTGAAAACAGAGGCAAAAAAAGCATTGAGTACATTAGCTTTTTCCACATCCTCTGTCACTAGGTTGCCTCCCTCATTCAGTAAGGGGCCCACACTTTCCTTGGCTTTCTTCTTGTTGCCAACATACCTGAAAAAACCCTTCTTACAGATGGCTACTCTAGCATCTGTCTAAATTAAATCTCCTCTAAGCCAAGATATTCAGAAATGAGTGTCTAAAATTAGGCTCCTAAATCCACATTTAGGCTCCTGAAGCCAGTGGGAGCCACTGGGTGCTCAGTACATTTGAAAATCAGGTCACTTCTTCAGATGCCTAAATGTGGCTCTAGGAGCCTAATTTTAGGCATCCTTTTCGGAAATCTTTGCCTTATGTCAGTCAGTATCTAGACTTTCCAAATATTAGTTCAATGTGTGTTTGCTAAATCTCTTCCCTAAACTGTACCCAGCAGCCTTTAGTAACATAGGCAATATTTTAATTCCCACATTTATTTCCCAGCAGACATTGCTGCAGTCTACAAATACAAATATGGCTGCCAGGAGAGACCACATTTCCTAGCAACCTTACTTCCTGGCATCTCAAAGAGAGGCTACCTGGAAAGTTCCCTGAGCCTGTCTTGTTCCTTACTAATGAAGGGAGAGGGGAGTTCCAGTGCACCCTTCCTATGGAGCTCCAGCCTTTAGGCTCTAAAACTGGAGCCAACAGTGTGAATTGTGTTATACACTCCAGATTGCTTATCTCAGACCTCATTCTCCACCTCAGTGATTATGTTCCTTGTCCTGCAGGAATTGTTTCATGAAAAACTGGGACAGCATATCACTGGTCTAGATGGCTTTCCTTTATTCACCTTAAAGAGCTTGTTACACTCTATGAGAGTTAATATTTAACTGTTTCAGGTACAATAACCGATCACTTGATTATTCCTTTGACTTCCATTGTTTGTGAAGGGCTTGACACTCCGTTATTTCATATTGTTAAACAGCAATCCTTGTATTTTTGAATGTTTTTTTCTTGTAAGTCTGCTAAACAATTTTATTTAAGAGCTCAGATAAAATGGGGCTACTATCCTTTTCTTAGTGGTTCTTACAGAGAGTTTTTATTTTTTCCATGGACTTTGGGTGCAGAATAGAAAATGCATTTAGAAGTGAACTTATAGATTCAGGCCCTTTTCCCCCTAAGAACAGATTCATTATATGCTCCTAAGGTTGGTGAGCTCTAGATCTGTGAGATACTTTACAATAAGTAGCACAACTAAACGGGAGGAATAAAACAAAATACTACATGTAGATTATAAATGAATTGAGCTCAGACCCAGAAACTGCCAAATTTCAGAGCCCACAACAACAGTGCTGCCAGAATAGTAAAGCAGATTTTGAGATTAACTAAATGGAATTAGGGCCGGACAGTGTGAGGTGCTGAGTGACCCCAATACCCACTGACTTTAATTGGCCCTGCTCTGATTTACACCAGCTGAGGATCTGACCCTCTGTCTTAAATATTAATAATATATACTCCTGGGGGAATTCTGTGCCACTGCACATGCACAGAATTTATGTCACCCGGAAATTTGTTTGCTTCCCCGCAGAAAAATGACTTTCTGACAGGGAAGCAAAGAGAAGCTACAAAAGAGTGGTCAGGCAATCCTCCCTACCAGTATGTTTTGGGTGCCCAGGGCAGCTAGCAGAAAGGTAAGTCACTGTGGGGCAGAAGGCGGGACTGGGGAAGACCCAGCTGGTGTCTCCTACCTTGCACCAGGCTTAGCTGCTAGTCCCGACTGGGCTGGGGAGGACAGGGTTTCCTCTTTCCCTGCACAGCATCTGGGGCCATGTCAAACATACCCCCACATGCTTCTTGAACTGATCGCTCCTCAGCTGCAGAGGGAGGGAGTCACTGTACAGGGAGCTGCTCCCCCATCCACCCAACCCCGGTGCATCCAGACCCCTTCATAGCCAGACCCACCCACCGAGCCTTACCCCCTGCACCCAGACTCCCCCCCCGATGAACCCTACTCCCCCTGTACCTGGACCACCCTGATCAGCCACCCACACCCAGGTACTCACGCTACTGAGCCCCAACCAGCTGCACCTGGATCTCCACCCTACTGAGCCCCACTCCTCCAGCATCTGGACCTCCCCCCCCCACTGAGCCCTCCACATCCAAACCCCTCTGCCAAGCTCTATCCCCCACATACCCAGATCCTCCCGCTGCTGAGCCCCAACCACCTTCACCTGGACCCCCCCTGCAGAGTCCCATTACCATTGCAGCCAGAACCCCCCAACAAACCCCTGTGCTTCCAGATCCACCCCCAACCTGGATCCACCACTGAGCTGCCTGCACCCAGATTGCCCCCCACAGAACCCTCTCAACCCACACCTGGATTCCCCCACACTAAGCCCCTCCACACTTGGATCCTGCCTTGCTGAGCCTGCCTGCCCAGACCTGGGGTCTAAATTAGCTGTTACCACTCAAGAAAGAGATCTTGGAGTCATTGTGGATAGTTCTCTGAAAACATCCACTCAGTGTGCAGCGACAGTCAAAAAAGCAAACAGAATATTGGGAATCATTAAGAAAGGAATAGACCATAAGACCGAAAATATCATATTATATATAAATCCATGGCATGCCCACATCTTGAATACTGCATGCAGATGTGGTTGCTCCATCTCAAAAAAGATATATTGGAATTGGAAAAGGTTCAGAAAAGGGCAACAAAAATTATTAGGGGTATGGAATGGCTGCCATATGAGGAGTAATTAATAAGACTCAGACTTTTGAGCTTGGAAAAGAGATGACTAAGGGAAGATATGATGGAGGTCTATAAAATCCTGACTGGTGTGGAGAAAGTAAATAAGGAAGTGTTATTTACTCCTTATAACACAAGAACTAGGGGGTCACCAAATGAAATTAATAGGCAGCAGATTTAAACCAAACAAAAGGAAGTATTTCTTCACAGTCAACCTGTGGAACTCTTTGCCAGAGGATGTTGTGAAGGCCAAGACTATATGGATTCAAAAAAGAACTAGATAAGTTCATGGAGGATAGGTCCATCAATGGCTTTTAGGGATGGTGTTCCTAGCCTCTGTTTGCCAGAAGTTGGGAATGGGCCACTTGATGATTACCTGTTCTGTTCATTCTTTCTAGGGCACCTCGGATTGGCCACTGTCAGAAGACAGGGTACTGGGCTACATGGCCCTTTGGTCTGACCCAGTATGGGTGTTCTTATGGTCTTATGTTCTTATGTTGGTGCTCTTGGCACAGAGGGGCAGGGCCTTGGGGTGTTTCTGGGGCAGGCCTGGTCTTTGTGCTGTGTCAGGGTTGGGTGCAGCCTCACCACTGAGTCCGTGTTCTGGAGTCGGGAGGGGCTGCACAGTGATCTCCCACATCTGTGCAGCCAGTGGCCTGTGCCCCCCAATGCCATGCCGGAGTCTCCACACTTATTTGACAAATAAAACTTGCAGAATTTTAAAATATTGTGTGCAGAATTTTTATTTTTTTGGTGCAGAATGCGCTCAGGAGTAAATATAATAATCATCCTCCAACTTCATGTCAGTCTAATGCTTTCCCATCTGCAGTTGGGGGAGTTCTTCACTTCACATGTATTATCTGCAGTCTAAACCAACACCTAATATACTGTATATACATTTCTTAAACACAGCAAATGTAGATAGATAGATAGATATACACGAATTGGATTTAAAATACCATATGCTTTCAGGCATCTGACCCACAGGCCGTTCCTACAAAACCAGACCAAACCCCTATTGTTTTGATTTCTCTGACAGGAATTGTTTCCCACTGGGCGTATATGATGCAACTCAGCATTACTTGATATGAAGTGACAGAATGGAATATAAGTATGAAGTTCTGCCATCCAACTAGTTTGGAAGCCCTGTAACATTTCAGATAAAGATGGGGTTATATCATATAACAATTTATGTCCCATTTTGTGTTCTGGTATGTGCTGGGAGCAATGGCTGAGTGACCTAGCTTCAAATAATTTTGTGTACCAAACAGTGAGTTGCTCCATCATATATCTAAAGCTCCCTGTTGTTATATAGTTTAATAAACCATCCCACCCCACTACCCCAAGGACTTTAGAATATTTAGAATATTTTACCACAAGAATAACAGCAGAGAGAGGCTGAGGTCCAGAAGCATGAGGAGAGCCATAGAGTTTTGTCAGAATTCATTATTCAGTCTCTCAGGGCCCCCTAGTCCAGTGGTTCTCAAACTTTTTTTTCGCGGACCACTTGAAAATTTCTGAAATTTCTTGAAAATTTCTGAAAATTTCGTGGACCACTTAATGATCTTTCCAAATGTTGTTTGTACCATTAGCTAACCATTAGTAAAGCAGTTTGGATAAAAGCACTATATAAAAAAAACTTAATAATAATTAAGGTTTTTTTGTTCTACAAATAAAAGCACACACCTCATATTTTAATATCAGTAGTCTTACCTTTCAAATGCGATGATGCCCTCTCTCTCCTGAGCTGGTGCTGGAAAGGTGGGGGGTCTCTCCCCCACCACAGCAGCCACAGAGCTGAGACTGGGAAGGAGGGCCATCTCTCCCTGGAAGCTGCAGCTCTGGAGCTGGGGAAAGTCGCCTCATTCTCTGGCCACTGCAGCTCTGCACATCCCAAATTTCCCCCACCCCCTCTTCTCACCCTACTGCACCCTCCCACCTACCCCCTATTTCCCCCAAGGCCACCACCTCACCTTACATGTGTGTCTTCTCCAGGGTCCAGACACCTAACTTGTGGAGCCATGCCTGCGCGGCTCCACTATTTAGGTGGGTGGCCCTTCATTCTCTTGTGTGCCATCACCCAGCCATTCACCTTAGAGGGAACTATCTGTGGACCACCTGAATGAAGCTTGCAGACCACTGATGGTCCGCGGACCTCAGTTAGGGAACCTCTGCTCTAGTCATTTACACACACTCCCTGGGTGCTCACCCAGCTATGGGCACTCTGGGGTTCCAGTTTATCCCCTTCAGGGACAACAAGACAGGAAAGCAAGGAATACGGGCTTAGCCAAGGGATTTCTTAACAGAAACTTTACTCTTAAAAAAAACCATGAGAGAGTTACAGACTTTTGCAAAATAACAGAAGTCCGGAGACATACCCACCTACCTGAGGCCTGTCACCCCTTCTGTGAGTCCAAAATCTTGTAATTGTTTCAGGTGAGGCAGAATCTCTCATTCTCTACTGCTTCTCTCTCTCCAGTTCATTCTTCATGCATGTGGCAATAGATGGCCAGCCTCACAGAGAAGCACTACCTCTTAAATAGAGTCTATCTTTTTTGCCATATGATCAGCTGGCTGACTTGTCACTTCTTGTCCCCTTCACCCCTCTCCTCACATGCTCTGGTTGAGCGAATCAATGGGGATAGACTGGTAGTTGAGACAGTCAGAGTCAAGAGCCCTACACTGTCATATTGATGGCTTCTGAGAGACCATCTTTCAATGAAGTATCAAGCACCTTTCCTTGGCAGGGTAGCTGACTGGAATACATCATAATAACTTTGCTTCACCCCAGGTTAGATGTGAGTTCAGCACATAGTACAAAATGAAGGTTACAATACAAAATGGAGGTCATATTGTGACCCAGACATATCTCATTCTGTCACAGCTGATATATTGCCACAATGCGGCTAATCTAATTGAAATGTGACTTCTTGTATTTATATATTGGGTTATTATTGCTGGCACAGAATGGGTGTTGGCTTCTACCCCTGAGGTGGCTGCATTTCATCAGTGGGCAGGTTGGTCCAGTATACAAATATAAATGCAATACATCAAACTGAATAGCTAGCTGGCTGAGTGAGCTATTTCGAATGACAGATAGACACGTGTACTTAAAGTCTTGTTTTAGTGTTACTGCCTCCTGGAAAAGGCAAACACACTCCTTCAAGTGGAGACACTAAATAAACATTGTCTGAATCACAAAGAGCTGTCATTCCTATCTAGGAGGAAGGGTATTATTCCTGTTATCCTCTCCAAATTCCAACTTGCATAATTACATTACCCAAATTCCTCCTTTACTTTCAAATAGTGTACATGTTCTTCACTTCTACTCTTTAAAAATTGTATTCGTTATTGCTGACACAAAATAGGTGATGACTTCCAGCCCAGAAGTGTCTGTGTTTCCCTGTGAGTTATGTCAGTATACACTGGCCCAGGCCTGATATACATCTGAGCTTTGCTTAGCACAGCTGTGGAGGTAGTGAGGAAAAGGTGGCTGAACAAAACCTTTATGGCCCCTAGCTTCAGGAGCCAGTGGAATCTTGCTTTAACTTTCTCCTGGCTGACCATGGCCTCAAGGGGCCACTCCATAGCTGGAATAGAGTGGCACTTAGGTAATGTCTTTTTGCTGAGCACATCCTCTATGCTGGGGGATACAGCTGCTACAGTGGTCTATGCCATGTGAAACTTTCTTTTGTGCAAAGAGAATTTCCATGTAGTCAGATGAGCTTTGGTTTGCTTGGTGCCATTAGAGTGGGGAGCTACAATCTGATCCACTGTCTGTAAAGTGCTTTGGATTTGTTAAGAAGTCCTAGACATAGGTAAGATTATAGTTATTAAGAACAACTAGTGACTAAAGTGTCCAAAAAGAGAATATGGGGTAGGGGGGAAGTTTCCTGTTGACTGGTCCCAGACAGACATGTGGCTATGTCAAATTTCAAAGCCTAATTGGGGTAAGATGGATGAACTCTTTGTGAACTGTGGCAGGCAGAGATTTAAATTCCTGTCATGTGCAGCAGCTGCTGGGATTGCAGAAGGAAGCAGACTGCTGATGCTCAGGCTGCTTGCAGTCTAGCAGCAAGCTTAACTGTGGTCCCTGATGGGGAATATTCATGGCAGCAGTTACCTGTTTTCTAGAGATTGGGAGATATAAACCAGTAGCTGGGAAGCTGTGAGAAGGGAAAGGAAAGTGCCTTGTTATTCAAGATGGTTTGAAGGGGGAGAAAAAGACTGAAGTGTGTCTAGAAATCTTGGGAAGGTTGAACATTTGGCCCTTTTCTATTCTAGAGTGTGCTGCTGTGAGGCATCCCTGAGGCTTGAGTTCTGTTCCTGGAGCAGAATACTGCCCTATTCTCTAGCCTTGTTGCGTTAAATGTCAGATCTTACCTTTGCTTTTTATGAAACAGATGATTGACTGTTTCGTAGAGGTCCATTTCCCAGGGCAAGACAAAAATTTTATTCTTCAGTAACACCCACCTGACTGGATACTCTGTGGCTCTGCAGATAGCGCATAGGGATGAAAGTAAAAAAACCTATGATTTCCTCCCAGCTCTGCTGTTTTCTCTCTACAGATCAGTTTCCCCCATCTCCACAATGTAAGTGGTGAGTATTATTTCTATTATATGTAAATGATTGTGATAAATTGAGTTGAACCTGGCTCACTACATTGAAATTGAAGCAGTGAAGGAAGTTGTGTAGTTTCTGTAAGTTTTATTAGTGGTTCTACTCTGAACCACTGTAAAGCTCTGTTTCAGAGTAGCAGCTGTGTTAGTCTATATTCGCAAAAAGAAAAGGAGTACTTGAGGCACCTTAGAAACTAACCTCTAAGTACTCCTTTTCGTAAAGCTCTGGGCCTCTGATCAGAGAGCGCACAATAATTAACAGTTTCAAACATATTTGATATGAGTTCTCAGGCTTCAAGAACTTCCTGTATTGGAAGAGTTAGGAAGCCATATATTGTGATTCTAAGGTTCCACCGTTTGTGAATCATCCTCTTCTATGATACCCCCTTATTGTTCTATTTGCTCTTGTTTGGGAAAGCTAAGCACTGAGCTATTGATGGTGGGGAAATTATTTAAATAGTTTTGCAAATTGATGTTTTTTAATATTCTGGCTTTTCCTTTCGAATTTATGAGGTAGTTTATTTCTAGAAACCAGTAAAACTGCATGTCTGTTTCACCTTCCTTGCCAACTTTTTGGTTCACGTGTGCAATATTTCTGTGGCTAGCACTATTTGCATTTGTCTCTTGTGTAACTATGATGCAGAAGTAGTTCCACTACTTCTGTTTTTATGGCACTGGCTCAGCCCAGAAAATAAATAGTGGTAGCACTTTCATAATTGATTTCTTTAAGTCCTAGTCATCATTCCAAAGCTTAACTGGGTGGTTCTCTCAACTGGAGGATCTACGCTGGCTGTGTGCATGCCAGTTCTGCTAGCGCTTCATGTTTTTGATTGATATTGTTAGCTAAGTCAGTAAAAACTTAAGCATGAATGCTTAACTGAAGGCCATTTTAGAACTCACTCAACTGCAGTCAAACCAGTTTCAAATACATGCAAGCTGTTTCTTCCACTAAGTAATGGAATACAGGGCTTTCCATGAAAATAATTCTACTTATTAATTACTGCAAAACCTTTGTTTGGGACTAACAATGATTGAAAGTGCCGTAGTTTCAGAAGGTTTGGATACTGCTGAGCAAGTGTAGAGAGTCTAAATAACAACATGAAGAGAAAAATGAGCACTTTGTGTGCTTTTTTGTTTGTTTTGTTTTGGAATTACAAGGCTTTTCCTCCTCCTGTGACCTAGCCTTATTCACATAAAATAGAATTAGTCTTTGTGCTCTGCAGCCCCATCAAATAAATTGGTGGTAGCAACTTTCGGGCTTGGAATCTCATCCTGTTCCCATTGATTTCAATGGGAGTAGCCTGTGTTCTTGCAGGAGTTTCTTTTTGTGTGTGTTTGTTGTTTTTTGTTGTTGTTTCAGGTTGATGGATACTCCAAACAAAAATGAATTTGCCTGACTTATGTTGAGGTATTTACCACACATTTAAAGCGCTAAACCTACCCATGCACAATGCAACTTTATGAAAGATGTTAACCAAAAGACAAGCGGTATTCCAGAACACTTGGCAGAAATGCATTTTCATGGCATTTTTATCTAATAAGGTTTCTTCTCCCTTTAAATCAGAATGTTTCACCACTTGTGTAAAATTTTGTGAAAGCATCTAAACGATTGCCTGTTACCCTATCCCTCCCATCTCTAACTGTCTCGTTGAATTCATTCTCTGGTAAATTTAAATTCCTCCTTGGTATCTGCAGAACTGGCAAACAGAAATAACTGCAAGCAACAGTACTGGGCATTGTCTTGGTGTTGCTTAGTGCTTTAGTGATTTGGGAGTGGCTTTGTTTAAATAACAGTTGCAAGCTCCCAACTCTTGGCTTTAATTATGCTAGGGGATGAGTTTGGGTTTTGGTAGCAGTAATAAGATGCAAGTCGTCTAAGCAGACTGGTTTTGTTGTACTGGGAGGTGAATGGCAAATACCTTCTCTAGGGTGTGCAGGATAATATCATTTTACTTTCTCTTTTTTGTATTACAGGATAATCTAAGTGAACAGTGCATCATACAATGCAGTAACTCACTGCCTTTCAGTGAGCACATATGAAATGTGTAATACTCGCTTACAGAATCACATGGATTTATTGAACACTGCAGCTGCTAACTCCAGCAGACACAAGTGGGACTGAATTTCCTGCTAAAACCCTCAGATCAAATACTACAACATCACCTAACACTAAGATTAAGATATAGCACAATGTATTGGTGGAGGTGCTGTCTGCACTGATCATTATAACTTTTCTCTCTCCAGTTAAATAAAAATTTAAGAGTAACTCCTCAGAATCCACGTCTTCAGCCATCCATGAAGGTTTCCATGTTGATCTGCCTGCCCGAGTCCTATATTCAGTCATGAAGACATAACTTGTATAGCCCACTTCCCTCCCTGGGTTACTCAGGAGCAGGCAACACCTGGTGTGGGCCAGGGTAACTGATGGTGTTCACCAGTAGGATTTCCAGGATCTCTTTTACTGTCATGTTGGGTAGGTTGGGATCCTCTATCAACCCCTCTGCTGCAAGTCTTTTTACATGTAAAGGAAATTAAAACTGGCGGTGCCTCCAACTGGCTGGGCCCCTATACACATTAAATTCAATGGCATGCCTTGGGAGCCTCCAGGAATTAACCTAAACTAATCTGTGCAATGGGTCTAGCTCAAAAATACCAATAATAAACAATATACATTTGGATTAGAGTTAACCACACCTTTACTTAACAATTTAAGAGCATATGGCATAACAGATGCGATTAAATGTCACTACTAAAAAAATCACACAGGGCAGTTTGTTAAATCAATTAACAAATGCAGCTTACAGTAGTCAATGAAATGTATCTAATTTGCAGTTACACTGTCACCATTTACGCCACCTCTAAGTCTACCCGCCTGTGGATTTCAAAGTTCTAAACACTTGCTTGCATGGGCATGCTAGAAGATCTTGAAACTGAGGACAGCACTCTGGTCCAGTCAATCAGTCCAGCCAAGGCAGAACAATTCTAATTTGGGATCATTCCAAGCTGCCAACCCCCTCTGAAGGCCATGACTGACTTTCTGCTAAAACCTCTAGAGCCAATGCAATAACATATAAGACAACAGCTTTAGATAAAGATACAGGACTGTCGATTGGTGGAGGTGCTACTTGCACTAATCATTACAGATGGCTAAAAACTGGAGCTGGGGTTATTACGCTAGTTACACTATTCCTCATAGCTATGGCAGGCTGTTCTATTGCAGACGAATGGCTAAGCTGCACAAAGAACCTCACCGAAATCTGAACTGGTGGGAAGTGCATAGGGTATAAAGCCCACAAAGTCCTGCCCCAGAATATCGGGTTTTTCTGTTGTACCACCCTTCACTTTTTGAGGGGGTTTATTCCCTACTAGTCCATGTTGCTTTGTTTAATGTTTAAACATATTCATCTTTAACAAAAGACAATGGCAAAAAAACTCCGTAGAAGTAGTTGCCGATATTTTTGTAAATTAATGGACATTTTGATGTAGGTAATAAGGTCAAACTAGTTCTATCCCCACCGAAATGCACAGAGAGTGAAATTCACCTTGTGCAGAAGGCTAGTTTAAAGACTATTGCTGGGTCTATACTAAAAAATTAGGTGGACCCAGCTATGTTGCTCAGGGGTGTGAAAAATCTACACCCCTGAGCAACGTAGTTAAGCTGAGCTAGCCCTAAGGGTAGACTGTGATAGGTTGTGGAAATATTCTTCCATCGACCTAGCTACCGCCTCTCTGGGAGGTGGATTAACTGCAGTGGTGGGAGACTCTCTCCCTTTGCTATAGTGAGGGTTGACACTGCTGTGCTGCTTTTGTGGTTTAAGTGTAGACGTAGCCTCAGAGTCATGTAATTCCTCAAAAGCAGACTTGAGTGGCATTCAGGGTGCTCTTTCTACAGGAGGAAACTTCATCTGAGGGAATTTCGTCACATTTCATGTGAGCTCTTTGGAAGACACAGTGGAAACAAAGAGAAATGCTTGCGGTCAACGAAGGATAGTTGACCTCTCTAAAAAGCTATGTTACAAAACTACTATAAGTTCTCAATTAGGCCAACATTTTGCGTGCATAACTTGAGGACTCTTAGAGGCCTGATTTTTAGAAAGTGTTGAGCACTCACTTTCTGAAAAATCGGGCCTGTTTAAGAGGACTCACAGTGAGGATCCAAAATTGTAAGTCACTCAGACCTTGGCCTTACTGTATATATTATGCAATATTTTTATGAAACTATGTGTGTGAAGAACATTGTAACAAAAAGTGGTGAGGCAATAGCTAAAAGTTTAGGCAAAAGTGTGAGGCAATTGCTCAGGATTCTACCACAGAGGCCATCTCTGGTGGCTAAAGCCTGGGAAGGAATTACTTGGGTCATGCGAAATGGATGGGAGAGACTATTCTGTATCATGATTAAGGCTACATTTTAGTCATGGGAATTTTTAGTAAAAGTCATGGACAGGTCATGGGCAATAAACAAAAATTCACAGCCTGTCCATTACTTTTACTATATACCCTAACTGAAACTTGGGGCGGGTGACCGCGGGTGCTCGGGCTGGGCTGGGGTTACTGTGGGTGGTGGTGGTGGCCTGGGACCCACTCTGGTGCTGGGGGGGCAGAACGCGCCTCAGGACTCCTGCTGCTGGGGAGAGGGGGGTGCAGACTGGGACCGCCCGCTAGTCATGGGGTGGGAGGAGGGTTGGCGGGGCTGGCAGGCTCCCTACCTGGCTCCAACCGGCATGTCTCTGTAGCGCCTAGGAGGAGGGACGGCCAGGGGGGCTCCATGCACTGATCCCACCACAAGTGCTGGCTCTGCAGCTCCCATTGGCCGGGCCCAGGAATCACAACCAATGGGAGCTGTGGGGGTGGTGCCTACAGGTGTGGGTAGCACATGGAGCCCCCCTAGCAGTTCCCCCAAGAGCTGTAGGGAGATCCCAGTAGGAGCCAGGGGACCTCCCCCAAAGTAAGCACCACCATGCATCCGAACCCCCTGCCCTAGCTCTGAGCCCCCTCCCACACACCCAGACTGAGCCAGCACCATCCGCTGCAGAAGTCATGGAAAGTCACAGAATTCATGATTTCCATGACCCCCATGACAGACAGGCAGCTTTAATCATGATTGCTTTTTATATTCTCAGCTGCTCTTGTTGTGAACCAGACATTCTTGGGAGGCAGGAGAAAGGTATATCTGAATTTTATGTACTCCAGTAAAAAAAGATTCCTTCAAGTTTGAGCTACTGTTGAATAGGATAATAAACTTACTAGAGAAATTTATAGTATTAATGTCTCTTGAAGATTGGTCCTAACTGAACTGCATTGGAATCTGAGCCTGGAGTCAGGTACCAGTTTTGCATCTGGCCTCTATTAATAGAGTGAACCAAAACCCCATAGTCAGTTATCTCTAAAAGGTTGTAGGCTTGACATATTTTTGTTTGCATAGAATTGCATGCCTAAGTTGCTTTAGCCCTATATGCTTAGGGCTGTATATGATACAATCTTTAATCTATTGGAAAGATTGACTAGGATTTGAACCCAGGACCTCTTGCACTAGTCACCTGCTCAACATGAGCTTTTGCAACCTGAACCTTTCTCTCCTTTAAAAGTCACTCTCTTATTTTCCCCAGTGCCTATGCAAAACCAACCAACTTACCAAAAAGGAAAAGTGAAACAAATATATAAAGCCTCTCACTAGAGCAGACTAAAACCCATTCCTTCATAACTACAGGATCAGGAAGAAGCTTAATGATCACAGTCATGTATGGAGAAATACTTCCTTACAATGTCTGGATTAAATGTTTGTTTGGAGAAGTGGTAAGTATGCTACTGTTGCAAAGTCTAAAGGTGTTGAAGACATCAAACCAATTGTTAAAGTGCTAAAATAATGTAGACAAATATTTCTGTTCCCTCTGTCATCTAGGTCTGTTTGCTAACCATCTGTTTTGAGCGCACTGTAGTGAATGTTACAAACACATTCTGTTTCTGAAAAAAATTCAGTAAAATTAAATATTAAAACAATTGTTTGTGGACAAACTCTGCTGTTGATTATGATGGAAGACACACCCTGCTAAGTGCTATACAGATATAGCAAGACACGGTTCTTGCCCTGGAGAGCATACAATCTAATAAGCAACGTTGCCTAGATCAGTATCATAAGACAGCAGCATTTGGCTCTGACTGGACAGATCACCCTATCTATTGCACGCTACTGAAGGAAGAAGCAGATCATAATTTAGCTGAGTGCCTGGGAAGTTCCTGTGTTGAATTAGGACTGAAATAACTCCTGGCATTACATTACATAAAATGAGATTTTTCCCAAAGGGAATTAAGTGAGCCCACACAAAACCAAGGTTATGTTGATAAATGGGAAATCCTACCAGTCTGAGTGGTGTAGTGGATCTGCCACTTGTTACTCAGGGTTCACCATTTAGGTCAGGGGTAGGCATCCCGAAGGCGGCACACGAGCTGATTTTCAGTGGCACTCACACTGCCCCAGTCCCGGCCACCGGTCCCGGGGGCTACGGTGCTGGCCTGGGGTACCGGCCACCGGACCCCTGCCAGCTGGGGTTCCGGCCCCGCTCAGCCTGCTGCCAGTCCCAGCCACCGGTCCCGGGGGTTCCACTGCCGACCTGGGGTACCAGCCACCGGCCCCTTGCCAGCCGCGGTTCTGGCTGCCGGGCCCCAGGTCCTGGCCACTGGTCAGGGGGACTCTGCTGCTGGCCTGGAGTCCTGGCTGCCAGCCCGGGGCTCTGCAGCTGCCCCCAGCTGTGTCCAGCCTGGGGCAGTGAGGGGTGCAGACAGGGGAAAGAGGGGGCACAGCTCAGCACCCCCACCTTAAAAATTCTTCCAGCACCACTGTATTAGGATATTTTTAAGTCCTGATTTGCTGCTTACATCACTATCACGCCACGTGGAACAACGCACTGCATTTAACACTGAGATTAGAATGTACATGCAAGAACTGGAATCAGAATTTTCTGACAGATTTCCAGCGATTTGGCCCAATGCTTTCTTTTCTAATTAAACCTGAAAAGTTCAATGAAAATGACTTGGATTTGTCTGTATTTCAGTGGATGGGTGTTGAAGATTTCAAAATGCAGCTCATTCAGTTAAGAAGCCAGAATTGTGGGCATCAAAGTTTGGAGATCTGCGGAGTGCACTTGAAGCTACCGAGAGAGATCATGGGGCCTGTATTCTGACCTGCTGGATGTCTGTGCCAGTGAAATTTAACTGTTTGAAGAAAATTGCATTTGCAATGCTTTCAGCATTTGGATCCACATACCTGTGTGAACAGGTATTTTCAGACATGAAATCTGTTCTCTGTCCCTCTTGGAGCCGGTTAACAACTGACCACTCAGAAGACTGTGTGCAGCTTAAAGTATCCAAATACGTGCCAGACATTGGAAAACTTAGCAAGGAAAAGCAAGGGCAAGGATCACACTAAACTGATAAGATCTGCATTTTAATTTAATTTTAAATGAAGCTTCTTAAACGCTTAAAAAAAACGTATTTACTTTACATACAACAATAGTTATATAGTCTAGACATATAGAAAGATATCTTCTAAAATCGTTAAAATGTATTACTGGCACACAAAACCTTAAATTAGAGTGAATAAATGTAGACTTGGTACACCACTTCTGAAAGGTTGCTGACTCTTGATTTAGGTCCTTAGCTGCTCTTGGATGTAACAAGTATGGCCAAGTACCTTCTTTTTCCCCTGTGCCTGCCAAGAAGGATGTGGACCTTGTTACAGTCATCCATATCTTTTCCATCCTCGAACCTTAGTAAAAGGTGTCCAACGTGATGCTACATCTTAAATCCATTTGGAAATATAAAGTGGTGCAGAAGTTATAAACTGGCACACCATTATAGCGTGTGGTGCTTCATACAGAGAGCACAATACACTAGTGTACTGAAATCTGCCCTGGTTCCCAGTTTGCTTCCAGCTGGAGTTTAAAGGGTTGGTTTTTATGCATAAAGCTCAGAATGGTTTAAGACCTGTCTAGTGAAAACTTGCCCCTTCCCTGCATGACACTAACACATTTGTGATGAGAGGATACACTTGAGCTAACAATTTGGTTTTTACGGAAGCTGGCAAAGCAGTATTTTGTTTGCTATCCTGGCCTTTGGAATTTACTTCTTCCTCTTGCAACAGTAGGAGAGACCCTGGAATGCTTAACCATTAAAGCTCTTAGAGCGTAGGATAGGCACTACATAGAAATCTAAATAAATCCAGTGTGAATGAGATGGAGTGAGTATGTCAGAGTAGCTGGGCATGCTGGCAGAAGTGTCCAGGAACTACCTTCCTCTTAGTTCCTGGTTTGTGGCTAACTCTCAAGGCTGATTGGATACAATTTATTTCTGTTTGAGCTGTAGCCTAGTTTGTGTTTCAGCTATGTTTGAATGACTAATCTTCCTACAATCTATATGTACTTTGTCATGAGGTGAACTAGGGCAGCTAATGTAACTGTGGAAAATGTTCGCAACATAGTTCATTAAATGATGATAAATCAGTTCAGAATTCCTGCACTCCCAAGTCCATTTCAAAATGCCCGCTGAAGCAGCCTCCTTGTGGAGAGAATCAATTTGTAAATGTCTGTCTCCCTATTTCTTGTTGTTTTTGGCGGCCTTCAAGACAAGCTTTAGGACTTCAGTAGTTCTAGAGCTGTATTTATCCAGAAATGCTTCCATTTCTAAAGCTGCTAAAAGTTTAAAGGGAGTTCCTTGTTTCTGAAGCAATTTGCTATTGATCGGAACTAAAACATTTTTGTGCTCACATTTCCTAAATCTAATTTACTGTACTCTAAATCATTCTTAGCTCTGTTTTCTTCCCTACCTGTTATACCTGTGATTGGTTGCTCATTATCAGATACTTGCTCTATACATCTCAAGCTTTTATATTTATGCATCAGTGTAGTCTCTCTTTTGCTTTTATGGGCATGCATATATACAAGTCCATGGAGAGAGGGAGTTATGATGAAGGACGGTAGGACCTCAGAGTTATGAGCACCAGAGTTATGAACTGGCTGGCCAAGTCACCCACCTCATTTGGAACCAGAAGTACACAATCAGGCAGCAGCAGGGACCAAAAAACAAACAAACAAAAAGAATACACAACTGTTAAACATAAACTAATGAAAAAATAAAGGGAAAGTTATTAATTTTTTTTGATAAGGTAAAGAAACTGTTTCTGTGCTTGTTTCATTTAAATTAAGATGGTTAAAAGCAGCATTTTTCTTCTGCATAGTAAAGATTCAAAGTTGTATTTAGTCAATGTTCAGTTTTGTAAACTTTTGAAAGGACAACGTCAATGTTTTGTTCAAAGTTATGAACACCCTCCATTTGAGATATTAACTCTGAGGTTCAACTGTAGTGACATAACTGGCATCTCTTCAATTTATGTTAGTAAACAGGAACCATGGGATTTTTTTTCTTGAGCCATTTCAAAGCCTCCAGCTCTGCTGAAATCACCACTTCCATCATTGCCAGATCAGTGCAACTTTTTCATTATGAATGATGGAGACAGACCATCTCCAGGAGGTTTGTGGTTTTATTGTTTGTTTGTTTGGTTTGGTTTTTTTGTGATCAACAGCTGAGATTTAATGTAATCCACAAATACTACATATTTCCTTAGAAGTGAACAACTTTGATTAGCTTTCAAATAACTCTGAATACTGCCCTTTCACTTATCCTCTAGGTGGTATTTGTGGTCAGTCAAATTCCTTCAGTCCCAATTGGTAGCTCTAAAGATACAAAGCCTCGAAGTATCATGTTTTGAAGTTGGATTCTATCAAGTTACATCCCCTGGACTAGGTTTGCTGGAGGGTCTGAGTCACATACAGCTAGGGCTGGGGCAGAATTTCTGTAAGACACCATAACCTTAACTAGGCCTTAAGTTGCTTCAAAAATTGACAGGGCTGGCCTGGAAGGGGATGCGACTGCGGAGGCTGAGGGGGTGTGCTGATTCAGCCCATCTCCATTGCAGCTGCCACGCACAGTGCTTTTATGGAGGGCAGGTAGCAACCTCAATACCTGCCCTCCTCCTGGTGAATCTCTCTCCATTGCAGCAGACACAGCAGTGCCGGCAAGAATGAATCTGTGCACCTGCTCTCTCCATCAACTAGTTGCCAAGAATCCAGTTACAATAGCTGGACTTAAATTGCATGTGTAATGCACATTACTGAACTCGAGGCTCGGAATGGGCTCTCTGCATTAAATAGAGAGCCTTTAGCTAGACAGGGGTGGGGGTTGGTCTCAGATACCACACTGCAGGTGAATGTTTCAGTGCCGATTGCAATTATGTTCTCTCTGGCCACCCAGCTGCCAGACACAAGAAAGCACACATTTTTTTATGAGCAGCTGTAGTCCAGCTGGGAAAATCAATGAAGTTTTTACAGGTAATATCCTGTCCCACAAAACTCCAAAATATAGTTGTGTAAAATGTCTGACTTTCAGACACACTCTTTTTCTCTCCCATTTGATCATACTTAATAGAAGCTAAATGTGAAATGAAAAGCATGTCGTAAGTCTCTGGGACCAGATGAAACATGTATCCTATAAAACAAATACACAGGGAGCAGCTTTTCTTGAACGATTCATCATTAGTGCTCTACTGTTTACATTCTCTCTTTGCATGGCAAAAAACTCAAGTGGAAAAAAGACCTTTGATCACAACAGGGCCCCTAAACTCAGCCTATAAACGTCATTGCTCAAGGTGCGGCTCCACTTCATTCAATGATGTTGGCATCTGTGCAAAAAGGAAGTAGGGCAATCGCTCTTAAAAAAAAAAAAAGAAAAGATTCTACATTAAAGTTCACGTGTCAAATCTATTCTGAAAGCTTACTTTCAGAAGCCCTGCATAAGTTCTGTTTTTTCAGAGCAGGGGTTTCTGTCACAGCTTGATCCTGTTATGTTTATCTAGCTGGATGATTGCTCTAAGGTGAAGGGCAAAAGTTTTCAGGAGCGACGATTTGGATTTGCTGAATGCTGCTGTCTCTTCCTTGTGCACCTTTCAGAGATCCCACTCACAATAGTCACCAACCAGGGAGGGGGTGCGGAATTCTGCACTTCTCTTGCTCAGCTGCAACTGCGGGGCCTGATTGACCTCTCCCACCAGTTCTGCACTGGTGTTTCTGTGTTGGTGTTAGACCTGCTTTATGCTGAGTGAAGGAGAAGAGAATCAGGCCCACCATCTACTGTATATTCATGGCTTGAATTTTTTGTAGCACTGGGAAGGACACAGCGTTTCCTTCCACAAAATATATGTCAAGAACCACAAGAACAATTACAATGCATCTTCACCTTGGGAAACTGCTCAGCAGAACTGCTCTATAGCATTTATGTCTGTATTTATGCTTAATTTCATCTTGCTCATTTCTCAGCTGTTTGCAGGAGAAGATGCTGAGCAGATGACTCAAGAAAAATCCTATAGGAAACAGGTGAATTGCAGCAAGAATACATATATAATGTAGATTTTTTTTAAAGTGGTTTTGAAAGTGAGTTCATCTGTTATAGGGGGCAGTGGAGTAACTGGCCAAATATTGCCCTTATTTAGAAATCTGAATCCTTGTTTGAGTTTGATTTATTTTATTTTGGAGACAACAAGCCAATAATCTTTCTTTTCTTTGCCTATCAGTACTACTATGACTGCTAGCTGAAGACCAACATGTGATTTATAGTGAGTTCTTTTTGGGTGCTGAAAGTTCTGTGGATTGTATTTAAAATCTGTCCTAGTTACAGCATGAGCTTCTAGATGACTCCTAGTTCCTCTTGTGTGCATCCTTTTGGGGACAGGTTGCACCTTTCTCTGGGTGGAACTGCATGGTTCTACCACTCAGACTGGATCTCTGGGCTGCAGCCCCCTTGTTTACTAACCATATTAACCTGACCGGTCCAAATGTGTTTGGTGAGCCCTTTTCTTCCAGGAGACTGTGACAGCAACTGGATTTAAGTGATTCAAAACAGCTTCTTCAAAACAGAGCATTATTTATTCAACCAAAGGTATATAGCAAGCAGAGCTAAAGGTAAAAACCAAAAAGACCTGTACAGATGGGTATTAAATACAAGCTTGAAAGGAAAGACCAAAGTGTAAGTTTCCCTTTAGCTCAGTGCCTCCCATCTCTGGCTGGGAGAGACTGAGTACCTGCTTGCTGCAGTTTCTTCTTTTCTGTGTGTGTGTCTGTCAGCATCTTCCCTCCTGGGCAATTGCTGGAAATCCACTCCACCTCTTCTTTCCTAGGCCAGCATTTTTTAAGTGTTAGTATTTCCTTTTGATCTCAGGATTGGCCCTGAGAAAGATAATCATGGCTAGCCTTGCTGGAGACATGTAGGGGCTATTCACTAATTAATAGCTTCACTACTGTCGCCTCAAGGAACATTGGTGGCATTTGATGTGTGTTTCTACCAATACAACACCATAAGGATGGCCATACTGGGTCAGACCAAAGGTCCATATAGCCCAGTATTCTATCTTCTGACAGTGGCCAATGCCAGGTGCCCCAGAGGGAATGAACAGAACACGTAATCATCAAGTGATCCATCCCCTGTCACCCATTTCCAGCTTCTGGCAAACCGAGACTAGGGACACCATCCCTTCCCCTCCTGGCTAATAGCTATTGATGGACCTATCCTCCGTAAATTTATCTAGTTCTTTTTTGAATCCTGTTATAATCTTGGCCTTCACAATATCCTCTGGCAAGGAGTTCCACAGGTTGACTGAGCATTGTGTGGAAAAAAATACTTCCTTTTCTTTGTTTTAAACCTGGTGCCTATTAATTTCATTTGGTGACCTTTAGTTCTTGTGTTCTGAGAAGGAGTAAATAGCACTTCCTTATTTACTTTGTCCACACCGGTCATGATTTTATAGACCTCTATCATATCACCCCTTAGTGGTTTCTTTTCCATGCTGAAAAGTCCCAGTCTTATTAATCTCTCCTCATACGGCAGACCTGCATGCCCCTAATAACTTTTGTTGCTCTTTTCCAATTCCAATATATCTTTTTTGAGACGGAGCAACAACATCTGCATGCAGTATTCAAGATATGGATGTACCATGGATTTATATAGAGGCAATATGATATTTTCTGTCTGATGATCTATCCCTTTCTTAATGATTCCCAACATTCTGTTTGCTTTTTTGACTGCTGCTGCACATTGAGTGGATGTTTTCAGAGAACTATCCACAATGACTCCAAGATCTCTTTCCTGAGTGGTAACAGCTAATTTAGGCTCCATCATTTTATATGCATAGTTGGGATTGTTTTCCAATGTGCATTACTTTGCATTTATCAACATTGAATTTCATCTGCCATTTTGTTGCCCAATCACCCAGTTTTGAGAGATCCTTTTGTAGCTCTTAGCAGTCTGCCTGGGACTTAACTATCTTAAGTAGTTTTGTATCATCTGCAAATTTTGCCACTTCACTGTTTATGCCTTTTTCCAGATCATTTATGAATATGTTGAATAGGGCTGGTCCCAGTACAGACTCCTGGGGACACCACTATTTACCTAAAAAGAGAAGGAGTACTTGTGGCACCTTAGAGACTAACCAATTTATTTGAGCATAAGCTTTTGTGAGCTCACGAAATCTAGTAGATTGGTGAGGCATGATTTCCCTTTACAAAAACCATGTTGACTCTTCCCCCAACAAATTATGTTCATCTATGTGCCTGATGGTTTTGTTCTTTACTATAGTTTCAACCAGTTTGCCGGTACTGAAGTCAGGTTTACCAGCCTGTAATTGCCAACGTAATCTCTGGAGTCCTTTTTAAAGATTGGCATCACATTAGCTATCCTCAAGTCATTTGGTACAGACACTAATTTAAATGATAGGTTACAGACTACAGTTAGTAGTCCTGCAATTTCACATTTGAGTGCCTTCTGAACTCTTGGGTGAATACCATCTGGTCCTGGTGACTTATCACTGTTTAGTTTATCAATTTGTTCCAAAACCTCCTCTGACACCTCAATCTGGAATAGTTCCTCAGATTTGTCACCTAAAAAGAATGGCTCAGGTTTGGGAATCTCCTTCACATCCTCAGCCATGAATACCAATGCAGAGAATTCATTTAGTTTCTCCGCAATGGCCTTATCATCCTTGAGTGCTCCTTTAGGATCTTGATTGTCCAGTGGCCACAGTGGTTGTTTAGCAGGCTTCCTGCTTCTGATGAATATAAAATTTCTTTTGCGATTATGTTTTGAGTCTTTGGCTAGCTGTACTTCAAATTCTTTTTTGGCCCCTAATTATATTTATGCACTTCATTTGCCAGAGTTTGTTCCTTTCTATTTTCCTCACTAGTATTTAACTTCCATTTTTTAAAGGATGTCTTTTTGCGTCTCACTGCTTCTTTTACTTTGTTGTTTAGCCCAGTGGCACTTTTTTGGTTCTCTTACTGTTTGTTTGTTTGTTTTTATTGGGGGGGAGTATACATTTAAGTTGAGCCTCTGTTATGATGTCTTTAAAAAGTTTCCATGCAGCTTGCAGGGATTTTATTTTTGGTGCTGTACTTTTTAAATTTCTGTTTAACTAACTCCTCATTTTTGTGTAGTTTCCCTTTCTGAAATTAAATGTTACAATGTTAGGCTGCTGTGGTGTTTTCCCTGTCACAGGGATGTTCAATTTAATTATATTATAGTCACTATTACCAAGCAGTCCAACTATATTCAGCTCTTGGACTTGATCCTCTGCTCCACTTAGGACTAAATCAAGAATTGCCTTTCCTCTGGTGGGTTCCAGGACCAGCTGCTCCAAGAAGCAGTCATTTAGGGTGTCAAGAACTTTATCTCTGCATCCCGTCCTGAGGTGATATGTACCCAGTCAATATGGGGTTAGTTGAAATCCTCCATTATTATTGAGTTTTTTATTTTAACAGCCTCTCTAATTTCCCTGAGCATTTCACAGTCACTATCACCATCCTGGTCAGGTGGTTGGTAATATATCCCTACTGCTATATTCTTCTTATTCGAGCATGGAATTACTATCCATAGAGATTCTGTAGTACAGTTTGGTTCATTTAAGATTTTTACATCATTTGATTCTAGGCTTTCTTTCGCATATAATGCCACTCCCCCACCAGCGCGACCTGTTCTGTCCTTCCGATATATTTTGTACCCTGGTATTACTGTGTCCCATTGATTATCCTCATTTCACCAAGTTTCTGTGATGCCTATTATATCAATAGCCTCATTTAATATAAGGCACTCTAGTTCATCCATCTTATTAATTAGACTTCTAGCATTGGTATATAAGCACTTTAAAAACTTGTCACTTTTTCGCTTTAGCTTTTTATCCTTTGGTTTAACTCAATGCAATCAGGCTGGATAATATCAAACAGATAAACTGAGTTACATATGATAAAAATAATACACCACTCCCTCATACGCCACAATATGTTACACTTTGCAATCAAGATATCAGACCATTAGTCTTATGTAAGATACTAAATGTTTTGTGCAGGGATTGAAAATGTTCAGCCAAGAAACTAAAAATGGTTGACCCTCATTTTGCTGACCCCGTTAGCAAAACTGTAGAAAATAGGAAAGAAACAAAGAAATAAAGTTGAGTCCAGCTGGTGGATTTAATGTGGATTTGTCAAATGGAAAAGGTCAGAACTAGCAAAAGAGAGAGTGTATCTTCAGGCACCGACTACCTGATCAGTTTGTTTTTGTTTGTTTGTTTGTTCTTAATATTGGACAAGTTAACCTTTTAGAAAAGATACATATCTATACAGGTTATTACAATATTCTACTACTGCCCTATAACCCAGACTCACTATTCAAATCAAGAATCTCAAAACGCTTTACAAATGGTTAGTAAAGCCACACAGTACCCCTGAGAGTCAGGTGAGTAATACCTATGTGGACACCTGTTTTTCTGCTGAGAGAGAACTGAGATTAATAGCTTCTCTGTTGATCAACCTGTTTCACAATGATCACTGAATAGCATGGCAATAACTTTTGGTCATTCCTCACCTGGGTCCAATTTTGTGACTGAGACCTGGAGGTAAAAAGGCTAGAAATAGCCAACTCCCAGTATCCCAGTATTTACTTAATCACGTTCAACATTTTTGTACTCCACAGAAAACAATTCTTAAGGACTAGGGTTTTCCTTCCTATGGCCTTTAATTCAGCTCACCGTACAGTAGGCTTGTAAACTTGGTAGACTTTCTAAAATGAGTCTCCATCCAAGCTGTGATGAAGATGATTTCCCAGATCTTAAACGGGACTTCATGCAACCAGAGTAGAACTGGAGACCAGTTTGAAATTCAGTTGCTGTATCTATGGTGCAGTAATTGCCATGATAATTGCTTTGATAATTAAGGATATATTTTCTTCCTCTGGGATATACATAAAGTGGTAATTAGAACTAATGATTACTGTTAGAGTTCCTAAATCTGTCTTTTTATAAATAGATATTCTATCTACTCCCACAATTTAGCTCCATAAATATCTTTATAGTAGGTTTGTATACTGTGTGTACTTAAAGAAGAAATAATTTCTTTTGTGGGGAATAAAAGAAATGATAAAAAAATTCTAATACATGCATGGGGCCTAACATCCCAAAGTGGCTGCTTAAATTGTATTCATACATCCACTATGTGTGCAAAAAGATTTAGGCATGTATAATATTGCTTGTGCTATGTACTTATGGACCCATCTGTAGGAACAAATGTAGGATTTCCATATGGAGTTTAAGGGACCAAAAAATTGGGCCCCTTGTTATAAACTTTCCCTTAAAAGGAATTCTTAGACTCAGATGGTTTGTAACTTTAAAAATATACTAAGGGCCAAATTCTTCTCTGATATGGCCATTGTTAATTAAGGCCTTTGCAAACAGAATTTGGCCATTTAAAAAAACAAAACAATATTGTCATTAATTCCCCCCCATTATGCCCTTTCTAAACTCTATTCAAGAACTTCACTGTTGACCCTCACTTTATTCCCTTTGTTGCCTGCTTGCAGTTATAATGGCTGCTGTCTAATTCTGCCCAGATGTAAACTGTAGTCCTTTCCACTGAATTTGGACATGTCAGGGCAGAGTTTAGCCACTAGATAAACTTCTTATTAGAAGTGCAAATGCCCATGGGGCTATTACGAGCCAATTCTGTACTGAGTTGAACAATTCACTACTCTTTTTGGTGTGTGTTCCCTGTTTATAGACCATTTTGTAAGCTATCTTTACTAAAAAGAACAAGGAGTACTTGTGGCACCTTCGAGACTAACAAATTTATTTGAGCATAAGCTTTTGTGGGCTACAGCCCACTTCATTGAATGCATAGAATGGAATATATAGTAAGAAGATATATATATATATACACACACACACACCCCATGAAAAGGTGGAAGTAGCCAAACCAGCTGTAAGAGGCTAATTAATTAAGATGCGCTATTATGAGCAGGAGAGAAAAACTTTTTTAGTGATAATCAAGATGGCCCATTTAGACAGTTGACAAGAAGGTGTGAGGAGTACATTATATGTAAGAAGGCCTATAAGCTTTCTAATCAAAGTGGAGTTGTGGTAATAAAAGAAAAATGTGTTTGTACCACCTTGTACTCACTAGATCTCATGAGCTTTGAATCCTACCAGCTTCATTTATTGTTACAAATAACACTTTTAAAAAAAAATACTTTTGTTAGCACTGCAGGGTTGTTGAGCTGTATTCTATTTCTTATGTACTATCAAAAGCATTGTGTCTAGATTCTACTGTTCGAAGTAAATGACAAAACTCCCATTGTGACATTAAAGGGGCAAGACTGGACCCTAAATTTCAGCTTCCAGGCCAAGTTGTGCTTTCTGTTACAATCCCATTGAGGAGTAAAGGATTGTACAGTTGAAACTGAGGACAAATTTAGCCACAGACTCTTTATTAGTACTGGTGATGCATAATCGCAAAGAAAATCCTTCAAATCCCTAAAAAATTATATTTTCGGTGTACTGTGAATTCGTGTGAATGTTGTGCATTGAGACACAACACTCCATAATGTTAATTTTCCAAATTCACTTTTGGTCATAGGACCTCACTTTAGACTACTCTTGTGTGTACCCTACATCGGAAGGTAAGGTGTTAGCAGTGTATAACAAGTGAAAAAAAGACTCTTCTGTTTTTGGGAAGTATTTGTTTTACTGTCACAAATTATTAATTGTGCTCAAAACATAATATCAATTTCAGGTAAAGATTTTTATGACACAAACCTCATATTATTCTCTGCTTTCTTTGGCTGAATCAAGGTGAATAATGACTCACATTTTTGTAACTGAGGAATTTGATTTTTACTCTATTTTTTTTACTCTAGAGCTCTACAGTTTGACACTATCTTTTTTAGTAAGTCAATAATTTACTGAGTAGAAATAAATAACAGTTGCTTCATTCATGAGTATAATTTGAATGATTTAATTATGTGGATGGAAAATTTTAGTTTTTCAACTTTGCTGTTTACTTCCTTTTTGAATAAAGATTATCAACCTATCATCTTTTTGGCAACTGAGGAACGAACAAACAGAGCTTGTCAACATGGGGATGCTCACGAAAATTAATCCAAATTAATTAAATTCACAACTTTAAAGAGGATTAGTTTAGTTGCATGAAATCTCCTGTGTGGCCTTTCTCAATCAGAATTAAAGTGGCTTTAATTTAATTTAGCTGAATGTACTTTAAAAAAAATGACAGAAGTGAAGCCTTATACTTCATTACACATCAACTGGTCATGAAGCCGTGAGTGCTCCCTGCTACCCTTATGTGTTGTGACAGTGAAAAGTTATATTGCATGCATGTATGTTCTTGATTGTCCCTGGATAGACAAACGCTCTGTCTTTCTCACCAATCTACTTACTTTGAAATCCAAAAATTTGCTGGGTTTATGCTTATCCTGGCACAAAGGAGGTGAATCCAAGGGTTCTCAGAGTGCGGCCACCAACTCTTGCTGGTGGCCGTTCTCACACATATTCCTAAAACACTTAATTCACTCTAGGAAAAACAAATAAATATTCACACAGACATGTCCAAATCATTGTAATTTATTTATTGCTAGTCTGTTGTGAAAAGTGATATTAACAAACATACAAGTATCACTTTTCACAGCAGACTTATTCAGCCCTCCCAAGCCTGGGGACAAATAAAGCCCTGGATGGGGGTTGGGAGAGGTAGCGGGGGGCTGATATGATGGGGGAGAGGCAGTGGGGTGCTGGAACCTGAAGCCCTACAGCCAGAGGACAGAGGAGAAGCCACGCAGATGGAGCCTGGGGGCTGGAACCTGAAGCCCCATGTCCAGAGTCTGCCACCCCAGGGCTAAAGCCCAAAGTCTGAGACCCACCAGCCCTGGGAAGGTGAGGAACTAACTAGTTGCCTGCTCCTCCAGTGTTGTGCCCCAGGTGGCTCCAGAGAGGTCAGGGCCAAACCCCTGCTGATGCCCCAGCAACCAACACCAAGGTGGTGCATCTAGGAGGATGTAGGGGCAGGGAGGAGTACTACCAGGGAGGAGTAGGGGCAAAAAAGTCCCTGGTGGCCGCATTGAGAAACGCTGGACTAGAACACACACATAGTACTAGGACAGACTCTCTCATTGCCAGTCCTGGAAGCCATTTCGACCATATGACTATTAGCATTGTTGTAAGTTGGCATAATACCACAAATATTTTTGGGATTTACCCTTCCCTAATGATATTGTTAGTGACCTTGGGTTTTTTATGGCTCAATAGAGCATGTTATGAAACTATACAGCACAGAGGGAACTTTTTTCTCCTTTCTTGGGGAGTCATCTTTTCTCTGTTGGAAGAACACATATCCCTTGAGGTTTCAGTGCAAGAAGAAAGGCCTTATGTCTCACTGCACAGCAATCCATCTTCAAGCCCTGAGTGCCCCCCCCCAATTACTTGTATGTTATAACACTTAACCTTTATTTTTTTAAAATTCAAGCATAATCTAGGACCAGTAGTGTACATTTTTGGATGCCCAGAAATAAGAAACTCTTTACGTTTAGGCATTTTAATCTGTATATGTGGTACAGACAAATTAAATGTATTACACTGTTGTAACCCCTAGTATATGTATAGGTTCATATGCATCATGATGACTTAGTGGGTAAGGTGCTAACCCGGGACATGGGAGACTCCACTTCAATTCCTTGCTTTTCCACGGGCTTCCTGTGTGACCTTAGGCAAATCACATAATCTCTCTGTGCCTTGGTTTGCTATCTCCAAAAATGGGAATAATAGCACTTCCCTACCTCATGGGTACAGTCAGGATAAATACATTACAAATTGTGAGGCACTCAGATATTATGGTAATGGAGGCTCACCCCTGCATCTTCTCATTATTCCCCAGAAGATGCAAGTAATCTTCATACACAATCTTTTAAAAACACCATTCATGTTGTTTGTAGGCCACATCTTTGAGAATAGCCTATCTTTTACTTTCCAGAAAAGATCCAAATTTTTCTGTATCCTACATCTTTCGACAAAGAGCATTGAACAACCTAAATAGTACTATGGCATCATTAGAGTGTTTTACACTCCCTTTGATTTTAACTATTTATTAATTAAACTAATGAATAAATAATAGCGAAAGCCTTCCAAGGAAGAAAAGTTTGAGAGAAATGCCAGACCCACAGTAATTTCTACTTTGAATTCCTCGGGATCTGATTGTGTGTGTGTGTGTGTGTGTAAGTCTGACACGAAGGTTGAGAAAGTACAAATTAATAAGAAATGAAGCATAGTCTATCCAGTAGAGGCCACAAAAGACTCACTTCTAGAGGTAGGCTGATATTCCTTTCAATTAGCCAGTCCTTGGCTGTTGCTTGATGGATAGATACATGAGCGAATATTTGCTAAAAGTGGAATTGCTTTCCAGGCCAGAGGAGTGGAAGCAGGTGCCTTTTCCAAGCTGCTCTAAAACAAAATGCATGCACAGTCAAAACCTCACCACTTTCCAGGACATTACCTTTATTAACAAAGAAAAGAACAATAGCATAAATTTCAGTTCAAGATTTCTCACCAGTTCACTTCCTGGGTATAGCTCAGTCCACACTCAAAGACCTCTTTCTCTAGACAATCACTCTGATCTTCCTTATATCTGGATACAGTAGCAAGCCACCTGCTTTAATAAGTCAGCAGAACTCACAAGAACCTCCCCCAAGAGAATGAACATTTATTAGCAGGTTAGGGTGTTTCAGCGAAACACTGCCGGACTTTTACAACACCCATCCATTGGGTATTTACAACTGGAGTACGCAAAGGGCTAAAAGATGTAATAATGTAGAGAACAATCCTGCATGGACATGGTGCCATAACAGATGACCCAAGTAGGTCTTTTCCTTTATTTCTTTAAATGTTTGTAGAGACTTGCCTGAACTAATATGCCAGATTGCAACACCAGAAAGCTGGCATCGTTATCTTACGTGGGATGCCTGCTGGTATACAGAAGAAATGATACCTCACACAGTGGCTTCCCCCTTCTTTGAGACAGGTGGAGCACAATTCCCACTTAACATCTACTCATAGGATTCCTTGGACCTGGGGAAGGAAGGCTGAGGGAAACGTAGAGGCACTCTTTGACGTGGTTCTATGATCCAAGGAACAGTTGCACTAGACCGGGGTGCCTTCTGATCACGTAAGGAGACAAAATGTTCTCTCTATTCACGTGTAGCATCTCTTTATCCTAAAGATTCACAAATATATCTGCCCGTAACAGGAAACACTCCATATGCTACTGAAATGGAGCCCCTTCTGGAGCAATGTGACAGCTATTTAACAATGCACAGTAGCAGTTTGGGACACAAATGAAGAGCATCTTGTCCAATTGAAACAGCAAAGATAATGTGGTAGTTAATCTGAGTAGTTAGATCCTGGAGTTGTCCAGACACCAGTACCAATATTCCTACTCTTCTCAAAAGTGCTACAGGATTTTTAATTGCCACGAGGATTTCTACTTTCCACCTTATACTGATCATCTCATAAGCCATTACCTCCCATGAAGGAAGGAAAAGAAAGCAATAAGTCTTGATTTGACTGGTCCCCTGGGGGTACAGCTCAGCATTTGGAACTTTCCTTTCACCAGTCTTTTGATAAGAACAGGTTTAGAACATGAAACAATTGAAATCAGGATTGGAGCTCATTCATCCGGTTCCCATTGCTTAAATGCTGAGGTGTCCCAAAGTCTCTGGTTTCCATGGTAAACAAAGCTGCAGTGTTTTTCTTTTGTTCCGGTTCAGTGCAAATATTTGCACACTGGGAAATGTTCAGCTCCACAAACCTATACATCAGCCAGCTGCTTATAAAAGCCAACGCCCTTTTGCTCAGAGACGGATATAGGGGAGTACTTTGTTCCGTCAGTTTCCTAATTCCTAGGCCTCAGTTCTTTGACTTTTAATGAACTTGGACTTTTAGACCTTCCCTATTCAAACTACAGCTGATAAGTCCAGAAAGGAAAATGTGTGAGAGGCAATAGAGGCTGCTGCCACAATGAAGCAAGTCTGTAGCAGAGCTAGAAGAATGCCAATGATGTAGATGTGTCCTCTTATACAGCCTTATAATATACATGTACACTCTTTCTATATATATATACAATAAGCCTGTATAAAAGGACACGTCTACATCATTGGCCTTCCTGAATGCTAGCTCTGCTATACTGCTATTACAAACTGGATTCAATGTAAGAAAAAAAAAAAGGCAGCTTTTATTACCTCTTTCTCGCTCTCTCTCTCACACTCTCTCTGTTTTTCCTTCCTGGCCTTCTCAGCTGTAGTCTAAACAGGGGAGACCAAACAAACCTGGACTTTCTTATGTCAGTGAATTGTGGTGTAGGAATAAGGAACTTGAAGGAACAGGATCCCGCCCCCCCATATCACAAGAGAAGGAAATAATAAAAACGTTGATAAATCGTTGTCTGCAACAAATACAATGAATAAGTAGAAGACGGGTTGGTAGAGCAGCAGCCAAGAGAGGGGAGGAGAAAGGAGGGAGCTTTGTCCCACTTCTAACTATTCCATCCCTATCTTTTCAGGGCAGCATCAGAGGGGGAGGAAAAAGGAAGAGGAAGACACTGCTGGTCATGTCATGGACTACCATGTTGTTTAGCTTAAAATACACATCACTGAGAAACGACATAAATCTGAGATTTCAGCTTCATGTTACAGCACCAAGTCTGGTACATGGAAAAGTAAGTCTCAAGTGGGGAGAGGGACAAGTCAACTGTTAATTTAAAACTGAAGAGAGAGGAACACATTGAACTCTACAAATACACAGTGTGTTTGTTCTCTGAATACATAGCTCCACCCAATGGCCTGCCTCTGAAATCTCATTACCTTAAGGCTCCTGAAGTCTTTTCTTTTATGCCACCATTTCAGGTCTCTAAATCCTCTCTTTTTTTTTTTTTCTACTGCTATGCTCCCTCCTAGACCCTCTAAGTCAGAAGTTAAAGAAGTATGGGCTGGATGAATGCACTATAAGGTGGGTAGATTGTCAGGCTCAATGGGTAGTGATCAATGGCTCCATGTCTAGTTGGCAGCCGGTGTCAAGTGGAGTGCCCCAGGGGTCGGTCCTGGGGCCGGTTTTGTTCAATATCTTCATAAATGATCTGGAGGATGGTGTGGATTGCACTCTCAGCAAATTTGTGGATGATACTAAACTAGGAGGAGTAGTAGATACGCTGGAGGGCAGGGATAGGATACAGAGGGACCTAGACAAATTGGAGGATTGGGCCAAAAGAAATCTGATGAGGTTCAATAAGGATAAGTGCAGGGTCCTGAACTTAGGACAGAAGAACCCAATGCACCGCTACAGACTAGGGACCGAATGGCTAGGCAGCAGTTCTGCGGAAAAGGACCTAGGGGTGACAGTGGACAAGAAGCTGGATATGAGTCAGCAGTGTGCCCTTGTTGCCAAGAAGGCCAATGGCACTTTGGGATGTATAAGTAGGGGCATAGCGAGCAGATCAAAGGACGTGATTGTTCCCCTCTATTCGACATTGGTGAGGCCTCATCTGGAGTACTGTGTCCAGTTTTGGGCCCCACACTACAAGAAGGATGTGGAAAAATTGGAGAGAGTCCAGCGAAGGGCAACAAAAATGATTAGGGGTCTGGAACACATGACTTATGAGGAGAGGCTGAGGGAACTGGGATTGTTTAGTCTGCAGAAGAGAAGAATGAAGGGGGATTTGATAGCTGCTTTCAACTACCTGAGAGGTGGTTCCAGAGAGGATGGTTCTAGACTATTCTCAGTGGTAGAAGAGGATAGGACAAGGAGTAATGGTCTCAAGTTGCAGTGGGGGAGGTTTAGGTTGGATATTAGGAAAAACTTTTTCACTAGGATGGTGGTGAAACACTGGAATGCCTTACCTAGGGAGGTGGTAGAATCTCCTTCCTTAGAAGTTTTTAAGGTCAGGCTTGACAAAGCCCTGGCTGGGATGATTTAATTGGGGATTGGTCCTGCTTTGAGCAGGGGGTTGGACTAGATGACCTCCTGAGGTCCCTTCCAACCCTGATATTCTATGATTCTATGATTTTGATCTACTTGTGTTAATATTTGTGGCATATGATCTGATTCTTAGCCACTTTGTTTTCATTAGGGTGACCAGACAACAAGTGTGAAAAATTGGGATGGGGGTGGGGGGTAATAGGAGCCTATATAAGAAAAAGACCCAAAAATCGGGACTGTCCCTATAAAATCAGGACATCTGGTCACCCTAGTTTTCATGTCCAAGGATGCTAAATTATCAGCAGTGACCATATTTGTGATACTGCCTACTTCTCCACCATAGACTGCTGTGCTGGTGATTTGTTTGGATTTATGCTGAGTTTTAATTTTCATATTCAAACTGTTCAGAGCAGAGAGTATGCATTCTTATATCTTACACCATTTAGCAGATATGCAGGTGTTGCTGTAATATGAATATTTATAATAGCCCAAAATCTTGCTTCCTGTGTAAAGTAGTCCCATTACATATAGCTGACAAATTTTAATGGACATCTAGTCTCATGTCATCAATACATGATAGAATTAAAGATTAAATTCTGTCCTTGGCTGAAGTTAATGAGCTTGCAAGGCTACAACAGAGGGCAGAATTGAACCCAATACTTAGGACTGAAGAAATGAGAGAAGGAAGAAGGTGAAATCAGAGTGGGATCTTCAAGCTAGTAGGCGCAATAGAGCTAATCAGATACAGAACTAAAAAGTTGAAAAATGCTTCATTTTGTGTTGATCAAACCAAAATGTGTTATTTCAATTTTTTTTAATAAAAGCAAGGGACACCCCAAAATTAACAGTCTTTCCAAAATAAGACATCAGAACCTTTTCTTTCAGAAATGCAGATACAAACTTCTTCAACGTGTCTTTCTTTTCTTTTCCTTTTTCTGCAAAAAAAGTTAATCAAATTGGACTCGAAATCATGAATTGCTTTGGTCAACCTGAATCTGCATTTTTCTGCTAAAAAGTTTTCAGATGAAAAGTTTTGTCTAGCTCTAATAAAGACTTATTTCAGTTGGGTGAAGTAGGGCTGAGAGAGGGGGTCAGGGAATTTGAAGAGTTATTCAGAAAGGGAGGAATGGCTTTATACCTAATGAGATGCACCTATAACAAAAATAATCTGTTTCATAAAGTGCTTTTAAAATACAACAGTAGGGATTGCAAGGCACTCTAACCTGCAACATGAGTGGTTATTGTTTTAATAATCATGGATTGGGAATAGATGAGCTTGTTAAAGCTCAGGAAGCCCCTCTCCTGTGTCATGACCCTCGAAAAGGCCAGTCTCACTAGGATTTTTTGCATTCAGGGAGCATAGTCTCTGCACAGCTGCCATCACTAGTAGCACTAGCCTTCGTAAAATGGGTGGATCATGTCCGTGTCCCACTCCCCCAAACTGGCCAAGAGCACTGGCTTGGAACAGAGGGGAGCAGAGATTGCATCGTTTCCAGTGGTGGTGCACTGTCTCCTGGAGAAGAACCTGTTTTAAACCCAGCCCCTGCTAGTGCTCCTTGTGAGTCACCTGACCTCCTCCCCCACTTCCAGCATGGGGCTGTTACTATAGTCCATAAACCAGTCCGAGGGCTGTGCAGCTGAAATTTGTACAAAAATATGTGTAACAGCAAATGTTAAGCACTTGGCTGCGTTGCATGTTTGTGCTATTAAGAAAAACCTTGCTGTGACTAGTTCCATTCTTAAATTATGATATAAAACATACAAGGTGTGGAACGTAGCTGAGTTAACAATACAAGTGGAGCCTTAATTGGTGCAATTATTCTTGAAACTGTCCAACCTTAATGTTGCATGAATTCCTTCGTGTATGCATTGGATTTGGGCCCCAAATGTTTGCTGGCAAAACGACAGATGTAGTCACAGTGTCCAGAGCTAATGCATATTTTTAGGGTAAAATTATACAGATCCCTGTCTCTAAACATTCCATGTATGCCCCAATGGAACGTTTCTGCCCTGCTGCGGAGTGCTCCAGCTACAGGTGCCTGACTGAAATGACGTGTTTATGGTTGACTAGAGCACTGAAGGTGTCGGGGAGGGTTGTTTTTGATGGTGTTGTAGCAGTGTTGGTCTCAGGATATAAGAGGGACAAGGTTGGTGAAGTAATATTTTTTATTGAATCGGCTTCTGGTTGGTGGAGCAGACAAGGGGAGCATTAGTAGTCAAAGGATTCATGTTGCAAGGTCTTTGATCTTTGACTATTTGTGGGTGGGGGGGAGCTTTCTGTTTTTTAGTGCTAGCTGTTGTAGGTTCAGCCCTTGAGAATGAAGCTGGCAATGCCATTCAGTTTGTATTTAATGGCTCCAAATACTTGCCCTATAGGACACATAGTTATAAAAATGTTACCAAAGATAAAAAAAAAAATTGCCTTGTTTCGACTTAACATCCTTGTATTCTTAAAACTGGCTTTTAACGTAGAACCCGAGGAAATCCCTTTTCTCAGGATTCTGTTTTCGTTTTGGAATTATGCAAAATTCAGTATGCACCAGGTAGGCCTGATTCTCCTTTGACTGAAAGTGGTGATTTGTATTTTAACTCATGGCAGAGTTGCTTAGAGCCAGATAGGCACTTTAAAAAAAATTCTTTATAAATTAAAATAAATAACACCATTGACTTCAGTGGAGTTAATAGAAAAAAACAGGGTTCACCTGATGAAATTAATAGGCATCAGGTTTAATGCAAACAAGAGGAAGCACTTTTTCACACAACTTACCTGTTGAACTCATTGCTATGGGATGGTGTGGACCAGAAGTATAACAGGGTTCAAAAAAGAACTAGATACATTGCTGGAGGATAGGTCCATCAACGGCTATTAACCAAGATGATCAGGGATGCAACCCCATTCTAAGGGCAACCCTAAACCTCTCACTGCCAGAAGCAGGGAGGGGAAGACAGGGGTAGATCATCCAGCTGCCCTGTTCTGTACACTCCCACTGAAGCTCTGGTTCTGGCCACCATCAGAGACAGGATACTAGGCTGATAGACCATTGGTCTGAGGCAGCTTGGCACTTATTATGTTCTTATATTCTGAGTAACACTGGTGTGACCAAATTCAGGTTCTTTGGTTTTCTTCTTTTAAGTTACACCATTATAACATTTGGTGGAGATGTCTGGGTTTATTTTCAACATACATGTGTTTTTATTTTTTCCAGCAAAAGGCCCGGAATAGAATGTTCATACATTGTATAAAGTCGAAGCAGTCTTGCAGCTCAGTGTAGCTGTTTCCTTTATATTACTGTATGTATGATGACTTTCCTTACTACTAGTTTTATGCAGTGTCTGAATACGTAGAGTACAAGATGAATGTATGAGTCTTTTATGACCAGCCCTGTCACCCTTACATGTTATATATACCAGCTTAAGGGTAGGCAAGGAAATAAGATTTCTTTTGTTCAGACTCTTAAAATGCAATAACATCAAGTCTTCAATACTTGGTTTAAGAAGCTTTTTCATGAGAAGCCATGCTCTTCCATTTATTTCATTCACAGCCTTTCACTGTATTTCCAGTCACTGAGGGAATGGAAATCATGATGATTGCTAGGCATATTTCTTGAAGTCCTCTGGAATGGTAGGTGGCTTTTTGGACTTGACCAGAAAATGTAGAGTATTGTTCTGCACTGAGAAGTCAGTCCTTGATACATGAAGGACACCAGGACTCACAGCTAGGGTTGATTAAAAAATAAATGATTATAGATTGAAAATTTTCAATGAAATTTCAAGTTTTCACCAGGGGGACCCACCCTCCCCCCGTTCCGACCAGGTCTAATCATGACACTTGAAAATGACAGCAAAGTAATACCACTTTAGACCCTCGTATTCTGGCTGTTCTCTGGATTTTCTATGCTTCACACAGAATTTGAATTGTGTATCAAATGAGTAAAACCAAACAGGGTTAGGAGGGACATATTTGACAGTTTTATTTTATTTTCAACATCTTCCTACAGGTACAAAATTCATTTCTCTGGTTGTCAAGATAATATACTATTAGTGGCTGAAGTAAGAAATTGAATTTTCTTTAAGCATACAGATCATTTCTCTCCAAGTCTCTCTCAAACTCTGTTATAACAGCAAATCTCCTTATGAACAACATTTTACTTTATAGCTAGGAGTAACTTAATTACTTCTTAACAAATGACTCTGTGACAGCATTCAAAAAAGAACTAGATAGGTTCATGGAGCCATTGGGCAGGGATGGTGTCCCTAGCTTTTGTATGCCAGAAGCTGGGAATGGGCAAAAGGGATGAATCACCAGATGAATATCATTCCCTCTGGGGCACCTGGTATTGGCTACTGTCGGAAGACAGGATACTGGGCTAGATGGACCTTTGGTCTGACCCGGTATGGCCATTCTTATGTCTGGGTGTCATGGCCCTGAAGTTTATGTTGAAGCTGAGAATTCCTTCCTTCTATCCCATTGCATTAGTGTATTTTCCTCAAAGTCAAAGGCCTTTTACTTAGGTTTTGCTGAATTTTACCTGACGGAGCCCATATTGTGCACTTAGCTGCATTCGTTGTATATTCAGCATCAAAGTATATGTTCTGCTTTTAACAATCACAGAGTCGTACGGAAGAATGCTGGACACAAAGACGAGCCACTCCTACACTGCTAACTGACCTTCTGTTGAAAAGTTACAATGAACATATTATCCTTTTCTGCTCCAGCCTCTCTAGGCAATGTCTTCTGATCTGATCCTCTCATCAGAGGTTATTAACTGATGCAGGCTACCAAGCAGTCACCAGATGGAATGGGTTACAATTTCTAGTCAAGCTTTCCTGGACCAGATTTGAATCAGTGACCTAGAATTCAAAGATTTTTTTGCATCTTTTTACCATTCCCCTGAATTTATCTCTGCAGCTAAGGTTTTACATGTTTTAAATATTTCCGTTCATCCTTTCTAAACATTCAATTCACTTTCAAAAGGGTTATATATACCTGGAAATATATTTTTTTCATATGAAATTCTATGTACCACAATTGATTGCTATAAGGTTTAAATGCTAATACAAACAAATCAGCTAATGAGTATATTTCAGATGTGGAGGGGTTTCTTGTACCACTTCACCTCGTAGAGGTTATGGTGATTTCACTGCCACAAGTTACAGTTCGGTCTGAATGAGGCGTAATGCTTTCTTCATGTTCTCTATCACTGGAAGAAGAATAAACCGTAAATTAAAAAAATATTTGAAGTACATTTCTATCTGAAAATAAAATCTCAATTTATTAAAATGTTTCGCCTATGAATTAATTGATGTATATTGGGGCACAAAATATATTGTAGATCTTCTATTGTGGGATTTTTGGCACCCTTTACTGAAACTGAGGGTGTAGAGTTTCATAGTTCATCACTACTAAGAACTTGATAAGCTCCAGTTCATCACTTTTCACTTCCTTTCATTTTTCATATTTTAAAACTGATACTCAACAGTAAATCTTATAATCATATATGAAGAGCTAACACACAAATCAATGGTCTTCATTACATCTAATATTCTATTGGGGTAAGAAAAATGCATTCTGATAGATGTTGTGACATGAAAGGGACAAGGTCAATTCGAAAAATTACTTTTCTGTCTGACAATGAATAATCCTAGGTTGTACTTAAGTAACTCTAAATTTAAAAAGTTGGTAGAAAAATATTTTCTCAATTTTTTCCCTAGGTTGCTTACTTTGTGCATTTGACAGCCCTTTTGTGGGTAGTAATTTTCACTGTTTCAGTTACACCCTGGTCCTGTAAACTTTTGCGCACATACTTAACTTGACTCACATGAGTAGTCCTACTAATTTCAGTGGGAGTATTTGCGTACTTAAGTGCTTTGCTGGATCAGGACCATAGTGTTCGACCTCTTGTAGGATCAAGCGCATAATCATATTTTTATAGACTCTTTTAAAGAATTTCCCTAGGTATTTTTGGGGTGGGGAGCAGGAAGGACAATGAAATGCTGTCTGATCTTCAAGCACAAGTCAATGGGTAGGGTATGTCTCATTGGTCACAGTGTGAAACGCAAAACATTCACAATGTGGATACTTACACAATGGTATGTCTTGTGGTTCATAAGTATAGAGTCGATTAGAGTATCTTCCCGTGATATCAGCTCTTACTGTGAGAGAGGGGTCTGAAAAAGGAGACATATTATACAATTATCCCATTGCATTCGCTGTAACAGCATCTTCAATATCTACTGATTGTGAATATGAGGCTGAGTCAACTTAAATATGATTTTGGAGGATACTAATTTAGAGCAAATGGAATAATGACATTCTTTTCCACCCAGAGTTCTAATTACACTGATACTTACTGAACGAGTGAGATATTTATTTTAAGTATTATGTACTAATTGTTAAATAGGGCTATATGTTATGTTCACCAGCATGTATATTCTATTGCATGTTTAAAGGAAAATATCACAAAAGGAGGCTAATTTGACTGAATGTATATTCAGTAGGGCTGTCAAGTAATTAAAAAAGCAATAGCGATTAATCATGTGATTAAAAAATTGTCATTAATCGCACAATTAATCACATGTTAATAATAGAATACCATTTATTTAAATAATTGTGGATGTTTTCTACATTTTAAAATATATTCATTTCAGTTACAACATAGAATACAAACAAGTTGGTTTACATTTGCAGGAGATAATGCTGCCCGCTTCTTGTTTACAATGTCACTTGAAAGTGAGAACAGGTGTTTGCTTGGCACTATCGTAGCCGGTGTTGTAAGATATTTACATGCTGGATGTGCTAAAGATTCATATGTTCCTTCATGCTTCAGCCATCGTTCCAGAGGACATTGGTCCATGCTGATGACGGGTTCTGCTCGATAACATTCCAAAGCAGACTGACACATGTTCATTTTCATCATCTGAGTCAGATGCCACCAGCAGAAGGTTGATTTTCTTTTTCGGTGGTTTGGGTTCTGTAGTTTCCACATTGGAGTGTTGCTCTTTTAAGACTTCTGAAAGCAAGCTCCATTCCTCTCAGATTTTGGCACTTCAGAGTCTTAAACTTTAGGAGAGTGCTGTAGCTATCTTTAGAAATCTCACATTGGTACCTTCTTTGTGTTTTGTCAAATCTGCGTTGAAAGTGTTCTTAAAATGAACAACACATGCTGGGTCATCATCCAAGACTGCTATAACATGAAATATATGGCAGAATGTGGGTAAAACAGAACAGGAGACCTCCAATTCTCCCCCAAGGAGTACAGTCACAAATGTAATTAACACATTATTTTTGTAACGAGTGTTGTCATCATGGAAGCATGTCCTCTGAAATGGTGGCTGAAGCATAAATGGGCATATGAATGTTTAGTATATCTGGCACGTAAATACCTTGCAACGCCGGCTACAAAAGTGCCATGCAAAAGCCTGTTCTCACTTTCAGGAGACATTGTAAATAAGAAGAGGGCAGCATTATCTCCTGCAAATGTAAACAAACTCATTTATCTTAGTGATTGGCTGAACAAAAAGTAGGACTGAGTAGACCTGTAGGCTCTAAAGTTTTACATTGTTTTGTTTTTGAGTGCACTTATGTAACCAAAAAAAAAAAAATCTACATTTGTAAGTTCAACTTTCGTGATAAAGAGATTGCACTATAGTACTTGTTTGAAGTGGATTGAAAAAATACTATTTCTTATCATTTTACAGTGCAAATATTTGTAATAAAAATAATATAAAGTGAGCACTGTACACTTTGAATTATGTGTTGTAAATGGAATCAATATATTTGTAAATGTAGAAAAACATCCAAAATATTTAATAAATTTCAACTGGTATTCTATTGTTTAACAATTTGATTAAAACTGCAATTAATCGCAATTAATTTTTTTGAGGTAATTGCATGAGTTAACTGCGATTAATCAACAGCCCTAATATTCAGTATGTAAAACTATGCACATACTTTTGGTAAGGCATTCATGTAATTTATGTGGAGCTTTCAGAGCCAGAATCATGTATTACTGTGATTCTCAGACTTTTAGTTTCTGAGGGCCAACTTTTATTATCCTCTCTTTGGCTCATTTCCCTTCTCAAGCTTTCTGGCGAAGATTCTCATAACTTGACTTTTATGGCCCCACCACCATAGTATCTGAGCATCTCACAATCTTTAATGCATTCATCCTTCCCAGAAAAGTAGGGAAATACTATTATCCTCATTTTACAATAGGGGAACTAAGCCATAGAAAAACAGTGATTTGCCTAAGTCACTTAAGGAGTCTATGATGGAGGAGGGATTTGAACTCAGGTCTCCACAGTCAAAGTTAGGGCCACTGCACCATTTTGAGACTTGAAAATTATTCATTCTGAAGACCACCAAGAAGAACACTTTGGATTCCTGGCGGTCTACATATCAGGGGTCTAAGAGCCACACTGAGCTCGTCCGTCATTGATCCTACATGATTTCTCCCTCTTTGTGACAGTTTAAAAAAAAATGAAAATTCCACATTTGCCATGAAGATACAACACTGTGTGTTTGTAACTGTTGGTTTATATCCCCTCATTGGTCCTTTCCTGAAGGAGGCAACTTGTTTGAAAATAATGACTATCGGGACCTGTCAACAATACCTCTCATCCCCCATCTCTCATCCCCCGCATGGGCCTTACAGCGGCTGTAAGGGCTGGCACTTAGAAAGAGAGGGACCAGGATTGATGCGTGTGTGTGTGTGTGTGTGAAACACTCACTTACATAATTTCCCCATTTACAACCGCTTCTACTTGAGCAGCCCTGGGATTGCATTGTAGCTTCAGAGCATCCCTGCCCCCATGTGGCATTGGATTCAATTCTTTTTGGGATCAGCTGGCCTGGTGCAAATCTGAGTTATATTGCAGGCTGACATATCCCTTTTTTACCAGCCTAGTGACCAGTGCATTAAAAATACACACTGCACCCACCATGAGACTATTTGCAGGCACATACTATTGCAATGCTGTATGAACAATTTATTAGACATTCGTGGAGATGTCTTTCCAGTTAGGCAACTCAGTAAACTCCTCCTCTTGCCACACTTGCCAATAGCTGAGACTCTGCTTGGTTTTGGAGGGTCAGGGGACTATGTACATAGCATTGATTTCTTTTGTAGACAGATCTGTGGCGAGTTGCCTTGGTAGACTGATTTTAAATCCAAGTTGATTAAATCATTTTTTTCCCCATAGCTTGTGGATCCCTGCCCCCGCTGCACCATCTGCCAGTGCTGCACCTTTCATTTATTATCCCCTTTACCGTATGTGGAACCATTGGCCCCTGCCATCTCCCTCAACCCAGGGGCCCAAGGATTCTACACAAAGTGGCGATGTTTTGACAATGTCACACCATGTTCAAGCTCAAGCCAGGAGTGGGAAGAGCCTATGGGAATGGAATTCTAAGATTGAAGGGGGGACTCAAACCCAAACTAATTTCACATACACTTCACCCCCAACTCTCACCTATCCCTTGCTCCTCTAGTCTGCTGGAGGAGATGAGCCTTGTTCTCTCTGTGTGCGTGTGCGTATCTGTCTGTCCGTGCTGTCCCCTGCTAGAGGGGATATTTAGTTTAGAGAAGGGAAGAATGAGGGAGTATCTAATAAGTCTTCAGATATGTAAAAGGCTGTTATAAAGAGGAAGAGGATCTGTTTTTCTCCATGTCCGCTGAAGGTAGGACAAGAAGTAATGGGCTTAGTCTGCAGCAAGAGAGATTTAGATATTAAGGAAAGCGTTCTAACTATGAGGGTAGTCAAGCTCTGGAATAGGCTTCCAAGGAAGGTTGTGGAGTCCCCATCATTGGAGTTTTTAAAGAACAGGTTAGACAAACACCTGTCAGGGATGATCTCGGCATATGTAATCCTGCCTCAGCGCAGGTGGATGGACTAGGTGATTTCTCAAGATCCCTTCCAGCCCTACATTTTTATGGTTCTGTTTGATGCCTGTATGTCCTTGAAGAAGCAAGGGTTTGGTAAATACCATTCTAACTCAAAAATTAGCAAATAAAAATGTTAAATATCTTGTATATCATGAGGGAGAAAATTCCTATAACACATACATACTATTGAAATGAGGTTTCATTTTTAAAGAAGAAGATACATATTGTGCATACCTACAAACATGATTCGAGGTACATATTGCCCATCAGGTGACAAGTTCTTATCAGTGGTTTCATGCTGGCAGGAAAATTAAAAGTAAATTATTAAATATTCATTCGCACTTTGTGAAACTAGCATCTGTGCTTGAAATATATGATAGGAGCATATGAAGCCATGGTAGATAATGCTAAAATGACAACATATGCTGAAATGCATCGATTTAAAATGTGCAATATATATCACCTTACCATGAGATTTAGCATGATGAAGTTATTTTGAGCCATTTCTTGTATTTCCTCATTTTCTGAAAAAACCTTCTTCAGTGCTAGAAAAGATGTGATGGTTTTAAAAGCTGCTCTCAATCACTGTTTCCAAAATCTGTTTTTCCTTCTACACTGTGGCAACATATGCATGAGACTTTCATGCTTTGCTTTCTCCACATTTTTAATGAGACAGGTCACAGATCTATCACCACTTTTTGGTTTTGTCCTGTGTTGGGACAACCTTCAGCTATACAAATGGAAGCTTTCTCCTGTTATTCCTGAAGCCTTTCATTTGAATGGGTATCAAGCCAGAGCTTGACAAAAGTGTATTATTCTCTGTAAATTCTTCTTCGGTCAATTTCAGCAGTCATGCCCTAGTCTCCTTCTCTGGTTACCGGTTCAGGAGGAAAGAACAATATTAAATCTGTTCAATGAGTGAGGAGTAAATTCATGCATCTTAATTTAAACCACCTAATGCTGCGTCAGGCTTTGCAGAACAGCTTTGTAAGGTATTTTTTCATGTTCTCTGTTGTAAAAGGTGAGGTTTGTAAGCAGCCTGTTTTCATTATGTACTTTTTGGAGATACTTTCTATTGAATATGTAGCACATCTGAGAAAGTGATTCAGTGTTACAGATAACTATAGTAGAGGGCCATGTAACAATCTAGATATTGGCGCATATATGTTCTAAAAATCCTCAAATTAATTTAACAATCAGACAATTGAAATTACCTTGGCAGTATTGACAGTCCTCCAGATGATGAATGACCATCAGGGGTTTGTTACTTTAATAACAATAAAAAATTACATAATTAGATCATCTGATGAGTATTCAAGTGACTCTAATTTTACAAACAGGCCCGGATATGCAACTGCTGTTGTATATTATGTTACACCAAACTAATAACTAGACTGAGGCACTGGGAAGAATGGAGCATATTTCTGAGCTTAGGGACAAGAGTTTCATGTAACTCCTTCATAAAAAGGAATGCAACAAAATAGAGGAGCAAGATATATTCTGAACTAAGAGGTTCTCAGCTTGGAGACTGCAGAGAATCATCTTTTTGTTATTGCTTAATATATAGTTCCAGAAAGGCTTACAAAGAGAATCTTTCTCCAGTCCTGTAGCCCAGTCTTGTGGACACTTACTACTGAGTAGAGATAGTCAAAATGTCCTGGATCTGGTTTTCTACAAGTTTTTTTTTTTCTTCAAAAAAAAATCTATATTTGATTAAACTGTCCTTCCCTTGAAAATTATCTATGAAAAGTTTCACTGAAAAATTGGGGGGTGATGGGGGGGGGAGTGTGTGTTGAGCAGCTGTGGAATTGGCTTACATTTTTCTCCAAATGAAAAATGTTGATGACATTTAAAAATTTAGATAAATTTTCAACATTTTTGTGGAAAACAGAAAAAATAATTAAAAAACCCAAATCTGTGAGACACTTTTTAAAAAAAATTTTTTTGACCACTTCTCATGCTCAGCACAGCGCTTATAACTATGTGTTTTGCCACTGCAGTCAATGGTAGGATTTTTCTCCTTGCTTTCACAAGGTATGCATCAGATTAGTTGCCCCTTCTTTTAAAACTGAGTTGGTAGGTTGGCCTGGGACTGTGCTCTGTTGATGTAGAAAGAAGTGGGTTTGGAGGAGCGATTTGGAGGAGAGTGAGGTTATGAGGTGTAGAGGAATCCTCAAGTGGACTTCCTGCTGAATCTCAAAGTGATGCTTATTCAAGAACTCATTCTGGATGAGTTGTGAACAGTGGGGAACTGCCCATGTATTTAATACTATAAGCCAAAGGGGAAAGCATTGAGATAACAGTTAATGCAATAGAATATTGCCCGAGGTTCTATTACTGGCTCATACTGTTGTGGTGAAGCTGAGGAATTAATCATCATAAAAAGTCTGTTTACCTTCTGATAAGATATTTATCCTGTGGCAATTTTCTATTCCATAGCACATGCATAAATGCCAACATCTTGTCTAACAGTGCTTGATGCAGTAAGCCACAGTGTGATTACCAAAAAGATGTTGCTTTTATTTATAGAATTACATTTTTGTTTTGTTACAAGATGCTTTCTAGATTAGCTAGAGTGGGATTTTTGATTTTGCTTTGTTTCTTTACAGTACTTTGACTAGATAGTTCAGCTGACTTGACAATTTTATTTTTTCTAAATGTTCTTTACCTTTTTCTTGCTTGAAAAAGCCCTTCTTCATAAGTTTGCACCCAAGTAATATCATCTCCCCAGCCTGTAATCACAATGGAGGGATTAACCAACAGACTCTTGAAAATAATTTATGTTTTGGGCATTTATCAAAATCTTGCACAGAGATAGGATTTTTTTATCCAACGCCTTCAAAACTCCATATAGATATTAAGTCTCTCAACTTTTGAGTATTACACTAATTTTACAGATAAGTAAACTTAGGCACAGAGGACAAGGGAACAGGTTTACAAAAGTATTCAAGTTTCTAAAGAGGCAGATAGACACAAAGTTGGAATTTCAAAAACGTCTAGGCAGGTTAGTTGCCAAACTTAAGCACTTCGTAAATTCCATTTGGTGCCTGCCTATCTTCATCTGTTCCCAAGTCCCTGAGTCTGGCTGATCTGCATTTGGTGCAGAACCTGAAGTCAGAGTGCAAAAGTAGGATGAAAAAAGAGTTCCCAACCCTCATAGTTGTGGAGAAAAGTTTGAAAATGTGACCCCCTAAAATTTCAAATACCAGAAGACAAAAGGATTCCAAAATCAATATTTAGATTAAAAATTATGAGTTGTTTTTAATCTCATAATTTTTGGCCCTGAATCATGATTTTTGAACATTAAGAGTTGGCAACACTATGTCTGTACATGCGGTCTTTAACAAGAATTAATATTAAAAATATTTCCAGATGAATTACCAGCCTCTCCACTCATCCCCACCGTGTCACTTTCTGGTTTTGAGGAGGGTATTGTCAAATTGATTCATGTGCCCAGTCAGATCACCAGTGTGTAGGTTCTTGTTTAATAGGTTCAGACTCCTTAATAATGTTACTTCCCTGCTAAGGCTGCAGTGGGAGCACTATTGCTGCCAGGGTTGAACACCAATTGAGAAGGCATTTGGAGCCAGCTGAAGATCCTGCCTGATTCTTTTCTGCTGAGTATCTTGGTCAATATCAACCGTGTTAGATCTTGTAGTAAAGCTCCACCTAGTGACAACAGCCAATATTGTTCAATCTCTTTCCTTAATCAGTCTTGTCAGTACTTGTCTTCAGTGAGATTCGGGCTGCATTCTATTGGGTTAAAGAGGAAAGCCTGAGATGTTTTAAATCTGGTATCTCTTGGCCTCCTATCCTTTATAAGGAGGACCATTTAGGTTAACAATGCGTCTCTCAGGTTGGTAATATTATTCTGATCTGTTTGACCAAGAAGCAGCTGAGCTTGGCTTGATTCAGTGACTGAGGTAGGGGGTTGTCTTATAGCTCAGAAGAGCTAATATGAGGCCTTTTTATTGCAGTAGAGATTTCGTAGCAATCTGGACTGCTGGAAAGAGCAATATATTCCCGTATGAGTTCTGGGGGCTGCAAGTTACGTGCTTAAACTTATACTGTGTTTCAGAAGCTTGGAATTCAGAGCAAGCAAGCTGTGACATGCTGTCCATGACTATTTTGTCCACATTTCGTCCAAAATAAGGAACGATGCCTTATGCTGCAAAACTCAAATGATTCTAGCTTCCATTTTCAATCCTGTCCTATGCTGGAGTGACATATTAGGGCTTAGTCCTGGCACTTTTTTAAAGCCTTGCTGGTCAAGGACTGAAGGACTTCAGTATGAAGAAGGCCAATGGCATTTTGGGCTCTATAAGTAGCGGCATTGCCAGCAGATCGAGGGATGTGATCGTTCCCCTCTATTTGACATTGGTGAGGCCTCATCTGGAGTACTGTGTCCAGTTTTGGGCCCCACGCTACAAGAAGGATGTGAAAAAATTGGAAAGCGTCCAGCGGAGGGTAACAAAAATGATTAGGGGACTGGAACACATGACTTATGAGGAGAGGCTGAGGGAACTGGGATTGTTTAGTCTGCAGAAGAGAAGAATGAAGGGGGATTTGATAGCTGCTTTCAACTACCTGAAAGAGGGTTCCAAAGAGGATGGATGTAGACTGTTCTCAGTGGTAGCAGAGGACAGAACAAGGAGTAATGGTCTCAAGTTGCAATGGGAAAGATTTAGATTGGATATTACGAAAAAAACTTTTTCACGAGAAGGGCGGTGAAGCACTGGAATGTGTTACCTAGGGAGGTGGTGGAATCTCCTTCCTTTAAAGTTCTTAAGGTCAAGCTTGAGAAAGCCCTGGCTGGGATGATTTAGTTGGGGATTGGTCCTGCTTTGAGCAGGGGGTTGGACTAGATGACCTCCTGAGGTCCCTTCCAACCCTGATATTCTATGATTCTATGATTGCAATAGGTTATCAGACCTTCAGCTACAGGGAGTTCCCCTCTCTTTGCATGGAAGGATGTTCAGCCCTCAGGGGTAATTAGGATTAGATGGGAATTACGTGGTGCATATGCCTTGTGCTAATTTTCTTTGTGTGGGATGAATTTTGCCAAGTATGAGTTATGGGTAGTTGAGGACTACAGAGTTCTTAAACATTACGTGATAGGGAGAGGCAGGGGAAGTAGCTGGAGATTATGCAAAGCAAGTCATATTATCCAAATTCCACAAATGGAGATGGAGAAGTGGCAAGGACCTTGCAGAACTCCTAAACTACTCCTGTGCCCATATTTTTAAGGGAATTAACACAGAGAAAATCATTACATGTAAAGTTAAAGACTGGTTAACATTAAGGTTGAAAATGTTGCATAACAAGGAACTTCTTAAAAGTGTGAAAATGAACAGCTAAGGGACAGGAGATAGATATGTGAGCATCCTCATTGGTCGGTCTCTAAATGTGCTTCTGTTCTTTAAAAATAATTAAGCAAAAATTGTTTGTTTGTGTGAGTGTGTGTGTGTGTGAAGTCTATGTGATTTCCATGTCAAATGTGTCAAGTTGGGTTATTTATTTCTACTACATCATTATTAGTAACAAGTTCTGCAGGCCAGATGAGGCTGTGATGTGCCACACAAGGCAGGGCAGGTTGAGTGAATTAACCTGATAGGCTGCAACTGAGGGAGAAACAGAGCTTGAAAGGCTGATTGAAGGTGGAACCAGCTGAGAAGGAATAGGCAGGCAGGGCTGGTATAAAGTCAGGAAGTTCACAGCCGAAAGCTGCTGCAGGGGAAGTGGTTTGCAGTCACTCCCTGGGAGAAGGAAGTTTGGGCTGATACACCTAGGGAGTGGGGAGGCTAGAGGATGAGAGCAAAGAAATAGGAAGGAGGCCAGGGATACGGCAGCAGGGTCTGGATGCAAACAGACCATAGGTGCTGGACATAGACTGCCTGACCTGGCACCTGGAGTAGTAGGTTGGCTCAGGTTCCTCTACCAGCCACTGGGATAGTCGCATAAACTGGGCAGTGGAGCCAAAGACTCCCTGGGACAGATGCCCAAAGGGACTCTGATACCCTGGAATGGGAAGACTGTCCAGGAACCTGGCTGGAGGGCTAAATCATGAGAAGGAATACCCTGAATTCCAGACAGAGACCATGGGGTGAGGAAAGGTACGCCAGACCAGAGTGGAGCTAATTCTCAGAGCAGTCAGGAGGAGGCGCCCTAGTGGTGAGTGGACTCTGTGAGAGAGGCCCTCCGTGCTGTCTGTACAACTCCATTGTTTCATTGGTTCGTGCAGGCATAACTTATTGGAACTGTGTAAATTATTTCACTGCACAAGACAAAACAGAGCCCTGCTCACCGTTAGGTCTGCTGGTTTTGCAGAGCTGAAAGGAATAAAAATCAGTAAGGGTGAGGGGCAAAAAAGAAAACTGATACGAGTGAATGCACACAAGGGGTAGATCAGTTGAATGACAAAGTGTTCTTTTTACATAGTCCCTTTCAGAGAAAATAAACACACTTCAAATAAACATCATATTCTATCAAATGTCTTAAAATAGAAGATTATATTGAATTTAAACATGTGGGTGCATTTTATATTAACTAAACAATTAAATAAAGTGAACATACTGCACCTCTCGACAGTGTCTGGGGAGCTCTTTTTTCCTTTTTGATTGCCATCGCGAGGTTGGAAGAGACTGCAATTAGCAGCAGTGACAAAGCCAATGCTGAATGCATCATTATTTCTTTAAGAAAGCCCCTTTCAATGCAGCCGTGAAACTGGAAAATGAAGCAACCTTGTTAGTTGGGTGGGTTCATTACAAGTTGCCATCTGGAAGATGATTTTAATAGCATTCTAATAATCTACACCAGAATGACTGTTTTGTTTGTTTCTGGAAACAGTGGACTTGCTTGATGACAATAGTCCAGAGTCCAGGTGGCCTACCCTAGATATGTAAACATACTGCAAATTTGTCAGAAATATATCTGGAGAATAATATAGAGTTACTACTATCGTTTTGAACTGTGAAAAATGAATCAGTTTCACTTTAATTTCTAGTCAATTTCACATTCCAGTTGTCATGCACTAGTCCAATATTATAATTATTGGGTTGAAAACATGGAAGGATAATGCTTCTGAGGTTATGTTTTCCTTTCCCCAAACTGTGTTGTTGGAATTAATAATAATAATAATAATTAATAAAACCTAATGGCATGGGAACATTTCTACTGACAGTAGGTTTTCTGCTCCAACTTTCGTTGATGATGTCCCTTCCAAAAAAGTTAGGGAAAATTACAAAAAGTTTGTCTTCTGGTAGATTCCAGTGTAACAAGACACACTGGAGAAACATCAGGAAGGGATTTCCCAGAAAACAATTTAAAATTACAAAGTGAAAAACACATTTATAACTACATTTTTAAAAAATTGCTTTTAATAATGAGAAAACATCAGTGCATTGATGTATTTGAAAAGTTTTTGAAAGTTTGAGTGTTAGTCTGACCTTTGTCCAAAATATCTGAATATCTTAACTCAGAAAATGTCATGGAAATTGCTGTATTCTAGGGGTACGTGTGTGTATTCAGGGCAAAACTTGTATGAGAATAGCCACTCCTGAAACATTATGATTTCTGCTTCTGATTAGAAGTGAGAAGAGCAAAATCTGTGCAAACAGGAATTTTTTTTTAAATCAAACACTTTTGAACCTAGTTAGAATTTCTGTTTTTAAAAAATGGTACTTTCCCCCCTCTGGTCTGGTTGTTGGATCATATTAAAGAAGTTCTGTATTAAAATCACAAATGAGTTTGATTCCCCATAGTTTAAATTCCAGGGTATTACTAATTAAGAGGTCTCTTGGTTTTTGGTACTGTTTCTCTCCCTCTATGTGTGAAACTTGCAAGCTGCTAATTGCGTTAGTACATTCTAAGACAGAGTCTGTTCTCAAAGCAATTCACACAGAGAGAGACTCAAAGCAATACTCTGTAACAACAGAAACAGCACCCAGAGACTCCCCGCCCTTTTGTTGTATTAACAATTGTGATTAAAATAGAGATAGAGGATGTATGTGGATGGATGCTTGGTGTGGATAATAACTGAATGATCAGGGAGGTGCCAGCCTAAGAATGCAGTGTCCATCGGCTGAAGAAGGCGTAAGTGGAAATAACCAGAGGACCCCCGGAGGGCAGACAGGAATCCACCCAACAGCCTCAAGAATGGGAGAACCAAAGAACAAGATAACATCTGGCAGCACGGAGCCGTCCGGAATGTGCTATCTGCTGATTGATTCAGCAACAGCATGATGAAGCAATTCCAACAGACTGGCATAGGAAGAAATTCCTATAAAAATGGACTCTGGAAAGTGAGAACTTTGGGGGGTCTGATTCTGCAAACCAACTTCCAGGAGCATCAGATGAGCATCTGACAAGGCCCTGCTCCCTCCTCATGTCCAGGCCACCTGGCCAGTGGCTTGGCATGAGCAACTCTAAGGCTGGTAACTATGATAACAACCTTGCAGAACCTGTGTGTGTGTGTGTGTGTGTGTGTGTGTGTGTGTGAATGAATGTGTGACTAAATATGAGATTGAATGGAATGTTATAGCTATAACTAACTGCTTACTATGATTCTTTCTGTATTCACAATAAATGTGGAATTTTGCCTTTTCCCCTTTAATAAGATCCTGCTGGTTTTTATTTTATTGGTATAACATGGTCCAGTCATTGCTATATATTGTATCTCCAAAGTCCTATGTGTTGTTTGAATGTTATTGGCAAAGTATGCAGTGTCGTGGAACTGCATGCTGCAGAAGAGAAAATTGAATCTCTATATTGGCTCACTATCGCTTGTGATGCTAATTTTAGTGGCAGTCCTTTATGCATAATAACACAATCTGTTGAGAATAATAATAAACTAAATTTTTCCTGTTCCCACTATAAATCCAGTTCCCACTATAAATAAATCAGAGGGCTAACTCCTCCCCACCCTGGTATTTATTTTTAAGTTAAACACCAACGTTGACACAAGAATTAATGGATATAAACTGGTCATCAATACGCTTAGGCTTGAAATTACACAAAGGTTTCTAACCATCAGAGGAGTGAAGTTCTGGAACCAGCCTTCCAAGGGGAGCAGTGGGAGAAAAAAACCTAACTGGCTACAAGACTGAGCTTGATACGTTTATGTGGGGGGGATGGTATGATGAGACTCTCTACAATGGCATGTAGCCGATCTGCGATTGCTAGTACAAGTATCTCCAAAGGCCAGGGATGGAATACAAGATGGAGAGGACTCTGAATTACAACAGAGAATTCATTACTATGCATCTGACTCCTGGGTCTTGCCCACATGCTCAGGGTCTAACTGATTGCCATATTTGCAGTTGGGAAGGAATTTTCCCCTGGGTCAGATTGGCAGAAACCCTGGGGGATTTCTGCCTTTCTCTACAGGATGGGGCATGGGTCACTTGTAGTTTTAAACTAGTGTAAATGGTGAATTCTCTGTAACTTGAAGTCTTTAATTCAAGATTTGAGGACTTCAGTAATTCAGCCGGAGTTTTACTGGAATGGGTGGGCAAGATTCTGTGGCCTGCAATGTGCAGGAGGTCAGAGTAGATGATGGTCCCTTCTGGCCTTAAAGTCTATGAGAGAGGCCTCTGACTAAAAATTAAAACAACAACAACAAGGATTAAGCCTGTTGTAATGGAGAATACCTTAAATTTGAACTCAGTAGCACATTCATTGTGGAATTTCACCAGGACCAACTCAGACTGAATGTTATTAGTGTAATAGCTACAGCACCATCTCAGGATGGGCAGTCATGAAAAGTTTTGGGGGCGTTTACACTGTCTATATGCAAGCCCTCCAATGCCACATGTATCACTGTTACCAACTCCAGTTCTGGCAGGTGCATTCCAGTACTAGTTCTCCTACACCTTGCAGTCTCAACACAAAAAACAGATTCTCTTCAAAGGGGCCACAATAGAATTTGCTGCTTAGAACAAAAAAAGAAAAAAAAGAAGAAAAGAAAAAAAGAAAAGAAAATTAATCCTTGCAAGTATTATCCTCTCCTAAGGATTCCATAACTATTAAGAGACTCCTCTAGGCTTCTAAAACAATCAGTAAAGTCACCATAATATTTTCCATCCCAACTCTAGTCCATAGTGGTTCACTTTGTTTCTTCTGGGGCTTAAAGAAGCCTACATTTTTTTCTTTGTTTTACATACCCCACCCTGTGTGTTATGTGTAGCAGATACCCTCCCTCCATTCAGGAATGGATGAGAACACCTTTGGAGCTCGTTAGCTTGCTGAAGGGCTTGAAGTTGAGTGCTGAGAAATGGGAGGTCTCCCATTGTTCCACAAAGAGGGAATAAGACTACTGCTTTAACCCTGGGACTGAAAAATTACTGGGAACAGAAAATCAATCCCAAATTCTCTTTGGGGCTGTGCAGATCACTATCCATGGCCATTAAAATTATAGGTTGTAATTTACAGTATTAGCTCAACAAAAATATTCCTTGTAGCCATTGCATGTGGGGGTTAATAATCTTTAGCATTAGGTAGGTTTTAGTACTAATCTTTGATAGGTCTGTCACTTATATTTTGTTTTATATTTCCAAAATGTGAAAACATTAATAGTTAGGGCTTGGTGAAATAGTCTCAGATTTCTGATGATATAACACCTATGAAATATACAAATCAGTAATTTCCTTCAAGATAAATAAGATACTTCTTACTGTCAAGAAATCTTAGGAAATAAACACAGTTTTCTAGCTCAAGGCCAACAGAAATATTTTTCTCACAGTTAAATAACTTTTTTTTCAGAAAATCATCATAACGAAAGCCCAGGATGGCTGCTATGAAAGATAATTGCCACCATTGTTGATGTATGAAGCTTTAAAGTCCATTTTTGATCTTATGAGATCCAATGCCAGTGTGCTGGTTTAAACGATGCATTTGTTATAGGACACACCCTTGAAATCAGCCCCGCTTCTGTTACATATTCCCCTTTAGAAGAATTTTTTTTGCCAGTTAACCTTTTTTTCTTATTCTTCCCCAACAGCACGCACATTATAGGTAGATTATATACATTATAGATAACATAGATTCACTACTAAATAAATACATGTAAATGCTGAAAACTGTTTGCTCACCTTAGCTGATCAGGTCTGCTGATAAAAGTTCCTTTCTGGAGGTGGCTAGTTTAAAAATGGGTGTGATTTATCCACACAAAAATATCTGACCTGAACAGTTCTAGGAGCATAGCAACAAGAGTGTATTCACCTGCAAAAACAACAGGAACCAGTTAGTCTGAAACCAAGAATTTTTTTTCTTCCCACACCCCTTTTGCCCTCCCCTTTAACTTTTTACTCTTGTGAATTCTCATGCTTGTACACTAAATACTCAGACTTCTCTCCATCTTGGCTTGTATCAGGTGTCATCATATTGGGACTCAAAATAAATAGTGACTTGTGTGTCTGTGACTTTTCCCCCCAAATAGTTTGGGTCTGGCCTCAGTCCAGTGAAAAAAGAAACGGTCCGTGAAAGATGAAACTGCATGTGCTATTGTTCCCAATGAATAGCTGGGTTCACTGGTGCTGGCAGATTAGATATGAAGTTAATAGGAAGACACAAAAGTTACTTTGTATGGAGGAATGTAATTAACAAATGAAGGAAACTTGTTTCTTTAAATTTAGGAGGATAACAGAATGCTACTTTAAAGATCATGAATCTAAGGATTATATTGTTTCTTTAAGTTAAAGTTTAAAGATAGGAGGTACTCCAACAGACTGGCATAGGAAGAAATTCCTATAAAAATGGACTCTGGAGATACTACCTCTGGCAGGTACTCTTATGTTGCTGGGATTCAAGGCATAGTAGTTCAGTCAGACAGAATTATAACTGGAGATGGGCTCAATGCAAAGCTGCTTAAATTATCAGGCATCTGCTCTGCCAGAAATCTTCTGTGCTCCTGCCTATATATCCTGCACAATCAGGCCTGTTTCTCATGCACAACCAGTAAGTACAGGCCCAGGAGCACAGAAGATAAATATCTATATTTTTGGCATATAGCTAACATGATTATGATCAGTCAGGAGCTGGAAGTACTTGCTAACCTTATTCACCTTTTGGCTTCTCCTTATCTCCTTCCACCCACTTGGTCTACTTGCATGGCACAGGCACAATTCTATTGCTCTATAACACTTCTGCTCTTTTAGCACCTTTCATCTGAGGATCCTGAAGCACTTTAGAACTATTGAATTAATTCAGTGTCTCCTCACTTCTGCGGGGTAAATATCGTTTTCTCCATTTTACAGATGGGAAAACTGAGGCAGAGAGGCTCCATGACTTGCCCTATGGCACAAAAGTTCATGGTAGAGCCAGGAGCAGAACCAATATTTCTTGGCTCTGAATCCCATTCTCTAGCCACAAGCTTCTGATGCTGCTATGCTTTCAACAGGCTTTAAAAGCTCTTGCTTGGGTACAGCTTTAGTAGTCTGATTGCTGATTCCAATAGGATGGGGAAATGTCAACAGGCATAGTCAGATGTAGAAAGACCTGTCAAAAGGATGTCACTGTCGTAATGGAGGAGTTGGAATTGACTTGAATTTTATAGAGAGTCATGCTAGGTGCCTTAAGTTTCTAAATCCAGTCACTGCTCATGAGGTAGAACCCTCCAACCTGCTACTGTTTCATATATGCAGCATTCAGGTCCATGTGAGTTGGCAAAGGGAGCCAGCAGATCCAGCCTTCCATCACAGCTTGCCAGCTGGACTTATCTAAATATCAAACAATGACTAGTATAGGTGCAACAGCAATTACCTGCCAGATATCAACTCCTTACACTGAACATGTACTTGTGCGGACTGCTGTGTCGGGACTTGGGCTTTTAACTACTTATGCTGGATAGTAGATGTAAGCAGTGTCAGGATGAGCTCCACCCTGACATCTGGTGGTGAGGTGTGGCAAGTTGTGGAAAAGAACTTCAGGGGCCGATCTCATTTGCATAGGCACACCCACCCCGCCTAGAATGAGGCCATAGCTGCCCAAATGGTCACTCTGGCTGCTGTGGGATCCCCAGTGTCTCTGTTATTGGGGCAGGAAGAATAAATTGTTATTACCCAGATTATGGGAACTGTGCTTGGAACTGTACTTGGCCTTTTGTTATGATGGAGGGACTCACCATCAACTAAGTAGCACTCGCTAGGCAAGGGTCATGGGTTCCAAAACTCTGTGAATTGAGAGGCTGGGGACAAGTATTAATACTTGGTGGTATGGGCCCCTTGGTGAGGGCCTTACATGCTAATTGCACTTCCTTCTCTCTCCACTGTGGAATATCAGAGCTAATTTTGATTTCATTAGAAGTCTGGTTACAGGCTGCTGAGCTCACTTTAGGCTAATGATGCACCAGCACTGAGGCTCCCCTACTACAAGCTGAATTCACTGAAGAGCTGAACTGACTAAGAGCTGAAATCACTGAGTGGTGTGTTAAGTAGTGGGGGAGCCTGAAGATATATTGTGGAGCAGTTCGTAGGACGGTGGGAGCTGCTGGTGGGATGCGGAGTGGAGCTGAGCGAAGGCGTTTGTCGGGCAGCTGGCGGAGCGAAGGCCTATGGAGCTGTGGGGCGGTCAGCTTCAGATCATGTAAAGTGCCTCTTACCCCCGTCCCATCTCCACCCAGGTTGGGAGGTAAAGCTCCGCAGATAAATTTTCGAACTCTGGGGCTGCCCTGACGAGGGACAGAGACTTTTGGGTCATTGGACTTTTGGGACTTTGGGTGATTTGGGGTTGCTGGACTCAAGAACCAAAGGGAAAGGGCATGCCCCAATTTGCTTGGGGTGGGTTTTTTTTTTTGCTCATGGGTTGTGTTATGAATCCTGTTGGTGGTGTTTCCCCAACATAATGCCACATTGTTTCTCTCTGTTATTAAAAGGCTTTCTGCTACACTCAGACTATGTGCTTGCGAGAGGGGAAGTATTGCCTCTTGGAGGCGCCCAGCGGGGGTGGTATATATTTGTCCCAGATCACTGGGTGGGGGCTCGAGCCGGTTTGCATTGTGTTATTGGAATGGATCCCCTAGATATTGAACCCGGCCCTTGTTGCTGCCAACTCTGACGGGCAGAAGGGTTACATATACATATAAGGTGAAGTGGAAGGAGAGGTATTTTGCACAGTTTCTCCCCCTGCCTTAAAGGACTTGTTTCTGAAGTAGCTGCTAACTAGTAGTATAAATATACGAATGCTGCACCTATCCAGTTCTAAAATCAGAATACACGTGAATACGTTCTATGGGAACTAAGCCATAACTAGGCTGTAAATAAGTCTGAATAAGGCACACATAGAGGGTAGTCTGTTAGGAAGAGGAGAGTTGCTTGAAAGTTACCAGAAAATAGAACTACTATACATTGTCTGAGTAACAATTTAAGGAAGGTTTAGATGACTATGGACCCATCTAAGAAATTCCTTGTGAAATGCTACCTTAAAAAGTGACCTTTTAATTGAATTTTGTCATTTGATATAGTGAGAGAATGAACCTAATGTTTATGTAGAGCTTCACATGTTCAAAACCCTGTCCAGACATTAGCTGATTATGATTCACAAAACCTCTAATGCAGGAAATGGGTAAGTGGTCCTATCCCCATTTTACAGTTAGGGAAAGTGAAATAGAAAAGTGAAGTGACTTGCCCCAGGCCACACAGTAAGGCAATGACACCGCTAAAATGAGAGCTCAGCATTTCTCAACTCCCATCTTGGCTCATTCTGAAGTCCCTTGGCTCCTTGGTTAGGCTGTATACAGTTCTAGAGTCATAGGGTTTAAAGCCAAAAGGGACCATTATGATCATCCCATTTGACCTCCTTCAGAACACAGACCAAAGACCCTCTCCTAGTAATGTCTGCATTAAGCCCATGCCATTAAACTGCCATGCCATGCACAGTTGAGTTTTGTAACTTTTATTCTTGTGCTGTTTCACTTAGTTAATTCACATTACAAAGTCAGGGTACCAAACAACTTCTGGAAAACCCTCCCCCACAAAACCTGATGATTTCTCTCTGCTGTGTGCTGTTTCGTCATATGCCATTGCTTATCTTTTTAATGCCAAATATATGATCCCTCTGTCACCTTCAGTTATGGCTGCTAGATATCTGAACATCTACTGTTACAAGGAAGAGAGATCACATTTGATTAAAATGATACCAGAAGTCTCTTATTCTGTTTGTGCATAGTAAAGCACTCCACCCTTGTATTTTCCATGCCTAATTGAAAAATTCACCTCTGATCCCTGCTTTTACTTTTATAGGATATCACAGAGATTAGGCTCTTTATAAATACCTGACTAGATAGTGTAAACCATGGAGATGATCAGGGTGTGTAGTACAGTAGCACTAAACTAATATAAAGAGACATCACTGTTTTTAAAACAGTTTTTAATGTTGGTATTCTATGATTTTGAATATCTTTCAAACATTTCTTATCTCACAACTGATGTGCTTTTCAACTTGCCAAAATGATTTTTATTTCTTCCTGTTTCTTACTGGATTTTGTTCAAGCCATAGCTAAGGGCTCATTTCTTAAGTACTTTAACTTAAAAAGAAAGAGTTAGGGGAGAAGAAGTGGTGAATTTGTTGCTAAATGAGATCAATGATTTCATTACTTAAGTGGATAGCGCCCTCTGCTGATACAGTAGAACCATGCAAACAATCAGAAGCCATGAGAAACTTTCAGTGGAGTCTGGCTAAAAACTGACTGCATTTTTTTAACAGCTGAAAAACAACTGCTTAGCCCATCGTTTTGTAAATAGGTCATAGTGGGCTTCCTCAATGATGTTTAAAAGAAATCAGCTTTAAGAAGGGAAAAGAAAATGCATTACAATAAGATGGAGGGAAGAGAAGGGAATGATCAATTCATGGTTCCATTGATATGTAACTCCCATGTGAAGCTTTTTCTTCTGCTTCTCACTTCTGAGTTGTCCCAGAAAGATAATTTCATTGATTCCAATGTATGCCATTGCTCATTTTAGCATGGGAATGAAATCCTGGTCCTAATGAAGTTAATGGGAGTTTTGCCATTGATGTCAATGGGGCCAAGATTTCACCCTGGATTTTCAAAAACTCCTAATGGAGTTATGCCCCCAACTTCCATTGACTTTCAATGGTATTTGAGTTCCCAGTTTGCTATGTATCACTTAGCCCTAGTACATTGTGAACTCTACTGTAACCCTAGTAAGAATACACAGGTATGGCAATGTACACCTAACATACGATACTTTCCAATGTTTATCAACCTTGGGCTGGCTGACTGCCCCAAGAAGACTAGGGAAGGAGCAGAATAGAATCAGGGGCTTCAATTACAAATTGTCCAAGTTACATGGGCTGTGCAAGTAGAGAGGCTGCTTGCACCCCCTGTGCCCTGCTCACAGCCTTTTGCACTCAAGGGCCAGTTACAGCTAAGTGAACCTCCGACTTCAGCAGCTCATTGATCCAGATGGAAGACATGCCTGAACGTATTCTCAGAGAGAAAGTAGTAATAATAGAAAACGGCGTGTACAAAGAGGGCATTGTTCTCCACCCTGCCCAGCAAACCATGCAGCATGGTCTTTAGCACCAAACAAAGTGCTAAAAACAATCCCCAAGCCAAATTATCCCTCTCATCCACCTGCTGAGAAACCCACTGGAAAAAACGTGTAGAGCTAGACAGGAAATATCTTTGTTTAATTTACTGAGTCAGAAAGTAACACAGACTGTAGTGTTCATTTGTAACATACACCTGTTATAGTGCTCCTAAAAATTGAGTAGGGTCGTCTCTTGAGAATTAGGGTTGCACACGCAGTTATGGGAATAGTTTTGCAATGTGTTTAAATGACAAGTACTGACATTATGTTTTGGTATTTGTTTTTCCTGTTCTTTTACTTTAGAAGGTTGAAATCTAAACTCAAATGATTAGTGGTCTTGTAAGAAATCAGAGGTTTTGGTCTTATTTACAAAGACTGAAGTCAAATGTCTTTGGGCTTTCAATCTGTGTAAAGTTAAACTGAGTGTAGTTTTAGTTTCTGAATCTGTTTTTTGTATATTTAGTTTTCAATTTAAATCAAGCTCAGGACATTCTTAACATAATGGAGTAAGTGGAAAGTTTCAGGAGTATCACTTTTCAAAGTCTTTTGAAAAAAGAAGGCATAAATATGATCCTCAAAAATAAATAACAAATACCAAAAAATGATCTTGTTACTGTGACTATTTATACAACATTAGAGAAGACCAGACTTACTTTTGGTGGTTACTAAACTTCTCTAGTGAAAACCGCAGAAATGAACATTTGTGAAATCATTTAATCACTGCTAAATAACATCTACTAAAGCTCTTATTAGTGGATATCACAATGTGGTGTATTAGTCTTCCATGGAGAAAGGTCTGTTTCCTTTGGTACCATTCAGATGTGAATATATCCAAAAGTGTTCTATTTCCACTTGACATCCTGTGAGTCCAATCTCTGAATATTCTTTTCCTGCTGTTGCTCTGTTCCTCATCTCATTGCTAGAAGACCATCATAAATACTAGAGAACACATTGACCTGTGTGCTCCAGCTACTCTGTGCTACTCTGCTGGTACAAAGCAACTATGAACTTGACTTAAGTGGCTGGTTACACTGAGCTTATAGTGGTTTTGCCTCACTGGAGGAGTCCAAAGCAGCCAAGTCTATGAGTGAATCTGGCCTTGGATTTACTAACAGTGGAACTGAACTGCAGTAAACTTTTCTGGGGCAGGGACCATCTTATTGTTCTGTGTCTATACAGAGCCTAGCACAGTGAGGTCCTGATCCATGGCTAGGCCCCCCAGGAGCTATAACTCTATAAAACTGAGAATTGGATATGGGCTAAGGAGGATTTGGGGGACGGTGAATGAGGGTCCGTCAGACTATGGAGGTGAAAACTGGAAGCAGAATATTTCCCTGCACACGTCACTATTCTTCCAAATGCACAGCACGACTTGCATCTGTATTGTAGTTTCCAAAGGCCAATCCACTGAGCTATAGAACTGAAGATGCTAAGCTACTAACACAGTCATATTAACTTTGTACGCTAATAATGTTATGGCCTGGTGCTCAGCTTTATCCATAGGAAGACAAGTATTTTAGAGCCACATGTGAATAATTAACAGATAACAGATATTTCATTTCCATCTCTTACTTCTGTAATCTTTAAACACTTGCACATTTATAGCTTCTCACTGAAGTGATGATACTGTAATTCTGCACTTTCTTAAATCGCTTTTCATGCCCAAGGGTCTGGCAAGTTGATATAGACAAACTATACAGAAGGACTACTTTGCTTTGCAAGTGAAATGCATCTGCATCTGTGTGGAAACGCATCAGTGGCTGAACAGCACCAAGCCGTACTACACAATAGTTTGGGACAGCAAGTAAGTGAAGATGAATATTATTTTGCATTGAAATGACTGTCGAGTACTTCAGTGGTTGGTAGCTGACTATCCAAGTAGTAGTTCAGTAAAGGCACAAAGATTAACACTCCTGTCCTTACAGTATGTGCTGTATTGACCACAAGTGGAGAGGAAGGTCCTGGCTTTGTCTTATCTGAAAGATGGCACCTCCAACAGGACAGTGTCTCCTACAATCTTGGCTAATATTGTCTGGGAGCTGATTCTACGATTCGGCTGGCAGCACTCACTATTCAAACCCTATTTTGTGCTTCACCCAGAAAGGTAACAAATCAGGCCAATCATGCTTAGATTGTGGGAGGTGAGGAGCTCTGAGCCCAGCTGGAGTAGAAGCAGTAAGTCAAAACTGCTCTCTCAAAATCTCTATATACTTCTACACAGGGATCCAAAATATTTTAATAACTCCCAACATATATATGCATTTTAAAAGGCATTTGAGACACCTTAGTTAGATAACTAAACTACGGAGCACAATGCCCAGACAGATTACACACTGAACAGGATGAGAATACTTCCTAGAACATTTACGGCCTGATTTCCTGAGAGATGCTGAGCACTCACAGCACCCACTGATGGCAGGTGGTAACAGCAGGTGCACATCATCTCTTGGCAGCAGGCAATTAATAACATCATAATCGGGTAAAATGTATTTTAAAACAACACAGTGGAGGATCAGATTTCAGAACAACCCAAGAATACTGCACACTAACTTGCAGGGTTTTTCCATCCATTCATCAGTGAAAGAATGTACTTGCCTTAGGGTTCTGAATGACAACCAGAAAATCTGATTCATCTCAATAAAGTAGTTGAATGAAAACTAGATATCATATGCTCTCCCCCCACCCCCACCCCGCCATTCCTCCAAGGGCCCATTCACCATTGTGGAAACTCCACTTCTGGCATTACAAGATGATTCACAACAGATGTGAACTATTTTTTTTAAAAAAAGCATGCTTCAGGTGATGCTAGATTGATTAAAATATAAGTTTTGCTAGTTCTGAGCCACAGTGGTTTTGTTCCTACTGAATAACTGTTCTTTGTTGGGTTTATGTTCTTGTTACTTTCCATAACAATTATTTACAGTAAGCCTAGCTTCATAACTGGAAGAACACTTATTGAATTGCTCTTCTCAGTGGTTTATATTGGCTGTAAACTTGACTCTGTTTCCCAGCCTAATGCCTAAGCTCCCCTGGCTCACATCTTAGCCTTCATCTTGTTCCAGTACTGTCATCTCCTACCCTCTCCAGTCTGTCTGCTGCTTTGGGTCACTCTGACTCTCCCATCTTCTGAACTATCCTGCAGTGTAGCCCTGGCAACCCTTGCTTCCTTAATCTCCCCAGAGTTCCTTTCTGCTTCTTTCTCAGATGCTCTGAAGTTCTAAGGTTCCCTGACTCACTGCCATCTTTCCATCTGCTTCCCTTTGCCCAGTAAGATTATTTCCCACTCACTTTAGGTCTCCCAAAGCTCCTTTTACAGATACTTGGGATGGATGAATATGAGGAAAAAATGGAACACATTACTGAAAATGTGTATTGATGGATAGGATCAGATCATCTATGGCTGTGGTTGACTAACTCTTTAAGCATAAAAAAGACAAGTTGCCAGATACTGTATTTAATATTACTTGAGCAGCTCTAATAGATACAGCCAGTGCTCATTGTCTGTAGCCAGAGCTTTCTAGGATGTTGGACTTTCACATATCACTGTAACATAATCCTGTAAAATATCACTAAGGGAGGGGCAAATTTATTTAGATTGGGTTTAATATTCTTAGGACTAGATCATGCTAATATCACTGAGCAGTACTAAGGAGTGGCATGGGGCAGCACTGCTCCAGGGGAGCACTAGGAGGCATTCTGTCCCCTTCCCCATCTCTCTGGTGTGCATGAGAACACACACTATAAGGACAGCAGCTGCAGACCAGTAAAGGGTTCGGTCATCACCTGTGTTCCAACTCTGGGTGCTCACAGCCCTGACTCCAACAGCCAGCATCCAAACATGCAGGTCTCAATCTGGCTTTCACCACAAAGAGTAACATCTTTCTGCAGTGTCCACTCCCTCTCACTTGAACATTCACGCAACTGTATTAAGTTCTCTACTCCTTTGAAAGAGCTGGTACACGACAGGCTTACTGAGTTGATAAACCCTCTGCTCAAAGCACCAAGTTGGTTTATGGTAAAAGTAAAATAACTTTATTAAGAAATGGACATAGGTGTAAGTGATATCAAGTATAAGGAATAAGGATAGAAATGGTTACAAACAAACCAAAAGTAAAAAAATACATGTCTAAGACTAAAACTCAACTGAACAAATAGTCTTTCATTCCAAGAAGTTTTGCTCACCATCGTCATTCTTCCAAGATGACCGGCCTGTTCTTTAGCAAGGACCATACACACTGGACTCCTCAGGTAAAGGATAACTTAGGGGTTCTCTCCCCTTCTTTTTATGGTCCAATAAATTTTGAAATGTGTTCTTTGAAAAAGTAAGCCCGGATGGAACTTCTCTCTCTCCTGCTAGGATACAGATGCCATGCTATCTTCTTCCCTCACTTATTAGCTTAAGTGCTTTGTCTACCTTACATGTAAACTTACCTTCATTGTCTCGGCCTGATGGCCAGGCTGGTCAGACAAGCAAATATGCATTCCTTTGTCTAGGATGGACCGGTCTTATGCATTTGCTTGCCAAGCACGTACATATATATAATATATAACTTTTTACACACCCCCTACATCAGTGGTGGGCAATGGCCCATCAGGGTAATCCTCTGGCGGGCCACCAAACCAATTTGTTTACATTTGCACAGCCGCCCGCAGCTCCCAGTGGCCGCGGTTCGCAGTTCCCAGCCAATGGGAGCTGCAGAAAGTAGTGCGGGCTTGGCCACCGCTTCCCGCAGCTCTCATTGGCCGGGAATGATGAACCATGGCCATTGGGAGCTGTGGGCGGCCATGCAAATGTAAACAAATTGGTTTGGTGGCCCGCCAGAGGATTACCCTGACGGACTGCAGGTTGCCCACCACTGCCCTACATACACAACACAATTATTTTTGGGAACTGCATGTTAACAGTTTGTATATAATACCTTACATGACACCTTTTAAATACAGATTATGCCAACAGTGCATGAGGTGTAGTTAGTGTGCCAGGCCTGACAAGAGTTGCTGACACAGAGTAGTGAACCACCAATAGACTTCTGTCATCCCATGGCAAACCAGCTCTGGTGGCTGGTGTGAGGGTGAATGGATGGTGCTATAATTCCACCTGCTTCCTTTGGGCCATTATGCTTTCTGGAGGGAACAGTTAGGAAGCAGCCCTTGTATTATCTAAGTTCAGTGGTTGAAATTAGACCCTTAAGTAGGCCATATATGGCTTTATTTCCCCCACATTGAGCTGCTATGTAATGGTGAGCCACAATCTAGTCCACTGGATACGACTACAAAACCTAGGAGCATTGATCATGCTGAATCTGTTCTAATGCAATAATACAGTAAGTTTGTATCAGAGTAACAGCCTTGTTAGTCTGTATTCACAAAAAGAAAAGGAGGACTTGTGGCACCTTAGAGACTAACCAATTTATTTGAGCATAAGCTTTCGTGAGCTACAGCTCACTTCATTGGATGCATACTGTGGAAAGTTTAGAAGATCTTATTATATACACACAAAGCATGAAAAAATACCTCCTCCCACCCCACTCTCCTGCTGGTAATAGCTTATCTAAAGTGATCACTCTCCTTACAATGTGTATGATAATCAAGTTGGGCCATTTCCAGCACAAATCCAGGTTTGGGCGGGGGGTGAGAAAACCTGGATTTGTGCTGGAAATGGCCCAACTTGATTATCATACACATTGTAAGGAGAGTGATCACTTTAGATAAGCTATTACCAGCAGGAGAGTGGGGTGGGAGGAGGTATTTTTTCATGCTTTGTGTGTATATAGTAAGTTTGTATAAATCGGAGAATCAAATGCAGCAAGGTGATTATTAAACCCCTTTCTTTTTGGGTATATGTTGTCTGTATCCAATTCCATATATTTCCAGTTTAAAAGTGAGCTACTACCTTTTTCGCAAGGGTGTTTGCGGTATTGCCTAAGGTTTGTACTTGGAAGACATAAAGCATTGCTCGAGTGGGTTTTGTTCTAATTCTGTAGCCATCCTGCCTGTGGAACGTCTGCAGGATTGGGCCGAATATATGAGTAGTTTGAATAGATTACAAATGGTTTGAACTGTGAATACATCAGGGCTGGGTGAAGGTTCCAGTATGTCATCCAAGTAGTGTGTTGTTTCTCCACAAGCTATTTAACGCTTTAGTGACTCTCGTAGGAGGCAGAAAATAACACCGTCTTGTGGTGGTATTTGCATTTCTAGATGGTGGAAATATTGAGTGAATAACAGAATTTGTGGTGTTTCTACTCCATATATGACTTATTGAGGCAACAAAAGTCTATAGAAAAACAAAGGGAAGCACCAATATATTTGGGAGTTTGGTGGGTTGGCGTTCCTGTCGAGCAAATATGGAATTTCAATATTTATATCTTTACAAACCCTCAAAGAAGACTGATGTGGTCCATGAGACAAGAATTTGATAGATACAGCTCCTCTAGTTGGCAGTGTTGCATTGTTAATAGTTAAAAGATTGATGTTTTTGTTTCAACTTCTTTGGAGCCTCATAATGTTTTCAGGACAAAAACTTTAAACAAAAAACAACTACATGTAAATATTCACAAAGCTACAGAAAAAAGTTAAAAATGCATTTAAATAATAATGATTTTAGGGGTTTTTTGTATTCATTTTTTGTGTGCATACAGTAATTTGAGGCAGGACAGGAACAGAAACTCAGACCAGATTTTAGGGAAGAGAGCCAGGAAATTCAGCATGTGTTTGGAAGAGACTGAGAGCTCAGAAATATTCAATGAAATTTTCTGACTGCCACAAGAAATGAAAAGCGGCTGCATTCCCCTACAGTCAAAGTGTCCTATTAAAGACTTCACAAGCAAGATTGCTCTCCAGAAACAGATTGGAATACTTTGCTGCAGCTGTGAAAGTGAGTCAACCAGGCATCTGTTGAAAGAGATGTCTGTTGCTTCAGTATTTTTATGATGATTTTCTGCAGTGACATCACTCTCTGCTTTAAAATGTAAAACTATATAAATAAAAAACACTGTAAAGGGAAAGTATCTGGATCTTAAGTACAGGCATTCCTTTACCTATTATTATAACTAAGGGTCCATCGTAGGGCTTAAGCCCCATGAGGCATTGACTCAGGAGGACATGAGAACAACTCAGTATGGCTTAGCATTGGGCTCCTTTTAGACCATTATTCTTCAACCAAACCTTCTTAAGGCTTGATCCTGCAAGCTGCTGAGAATGTATTTACCTTTAAGCAACCCCTCTGATGTTAATAAGACAATTCATGTGCTTAAAGTGTGCCGGGTCAGGGTCAGATGGTGCAGGATCAAATGCTTAGCAGTTATGAATGCAGCACTCACACTATGAGCTGAAGCAGCCTTTTCTGTCCCGGTTGGTGTTTGGCTGTTAGGAAGATCTAAAAAACCAATCAATCTAAAAAACCAAGGAGCTTCATTAAGGTCTAGATTCCAGCTTTGATTGCTGAATTATGGAGGGAATTCTAAATACGATAACTTCAGTGTGATAGAGCCTTGAGGTCACTGCATGGGCCTTGTTTCTGATATACAAAAATTAGAGTAAGTTTGAGTTCTTTCTGTACAATTCCATGAAGTAAACATTCATCATCAATCAGTTATGATAGCATAAAGTATTTTAACTCAAGCAGAGAAAGACAAAATATCAATGAATTTCTACTCTCTCTTCAAAAAGAGCCTGTTTTCACACAGTGATTCTCTGTAATGTAGACTAAATGAAATTCAGAAAGCAATCTAGAAGAAAATCTTTCAAAACAGATTTTTCCCCAAAGGTTTTTGAGGAGTCATGGTCTCTCTAATTATACTTCATGTGTTGGAAACAAGACAAAGATATTAATGTCTAAGTGAAGACAACACCACAGTGTTGGGCAGCAAGAGGACACTTTAAAGATAGGAATATCCAGGAAAGTGGACAAATTCACTGGCATCAGTTTATTCTTGTGGTCTTCAAAATTCTGTGAAACAGGAAGATCAGACTCCAGCATCTATTGCCTAAAACCTTAGCTCTATAGTTACTTCCTATTCCTACTCTAGACTCAGTGTAATTTTTTCTGCTTTTTTATACTGAAAGCCAACATGCCTGACAGAAGCCACTCCAGAACTAAAACTGTTTCTCTATGTGGCTACACCATTTAAAAAAAATTAAGCCAAGGACTAATAAGAGGTAGATAATGACTTAACCCAATGCTCAGCATTACCATCAGTGAGGTCTGGGTCAACCTAGGATGCACAAAGATGATCCACCATGTATTGCACTGAAATCACTTGGACTTTCCTATTTAATTTCTAAATTACCTTCACATATTGGATGCTGCCTCGATACAGATGTTAGTAGTAACTTACGACCTCAAAAACACAAGAGGAAACTCTCTTTTTGAGCTTAAATGGGCTGAGGTGATTTGAATAAGAGCATTGTAGAGCAGCATTAGCAGGAAGAGTGCTGTATAGTCAGTGGAGCTGGGCCTCCAAATTTAATTAGCCAGGATGTGGTTATCTCATGAGCAACTGCTCCACAAAGTTGTCATATAAATACATGTAATTTTGTAAGTGGTCTGAATATGTGAAAAACACAGTGAAACTAGATGCTTTTGGCACCTACGCTGCAATACCTTGATACTATAATAATATTGGTCAATGAAGGGTTTCAACTTTTTTTTTAAGGTTAACTCACTGACTCTCTCTATCCTATATTGGTCTTAGACTAAAGAATAAGCTTCATTGCTTTACACTGTTATTGCATTTGAACAGAGCATTTTCAGATTGTTCAATCACTGTGAGATGACATCTTCATTATTTAATCTGTCTCTGCTTCTCTTGGCAGCACAACACACAAAAGCCTCTTCCAATTAATTGCCATTTCTCTGTTTAGTAAAATATCAGCACATTAATAATGCCACATTTCTGGTTTTGAACACGATTCCAGGAAATACATCACAGATGTTTCTGTCAGGGAAGTGATACTTTGGGAATGGTGGGATAACAACAGGGGATATGATTTAGAGTGTTATCCCATCATATTACTGCTGATCGTGAAAGCTTTGACACCGGAGTATCAAGAAGAGAGCTCAGACTTGGCAGGAGATGTGCACGAATAAGCACGAAAGGGAATAGGTGAACAAAGGTTATAATATTCTCAAATGCAAACCCATTTCTCTTGGACTGGATACAGAACAATGGCTGAATTTTCTCATGTGTTGGGGACAGTTTACTCAAAGCTCTATATATTTCAACATATGGTTAAATACCATAACCACATTACTGAAACATAAATTAATCTTACTAAACCCCTAAATCTATGACACTGGTTAGAAATGACCAGCAGGATACACCTGCTCTGATGATTATTATTTCATGACCCTGATTGTAATAGCTTCCAGATAATACAAGAAGCATGCACTTGGCTCTTCATAAATGGTTTTCCAGAATAAGGGATATTCTTGCAATGGAGCAAGTGAGACACCTCAGAAAAAGACATTTATAGATTCAGGCTGTAAACTTGGCTGCTGTTGATTTATTATGATGAACATTCAGTTGTGGTAGAGAAACCAGAATGTTTCTTCTTCCTTTCCCTGATGTTATGAAGGATGCATCATTGTTTTATACAAATCTAGCTCTCTGAAATTGTAATGCATATTGCTCGAACAGTTGTATCCCTGGCCCCTCCTTTTTTTGACGCTGCCTTAGAAAGAACTATTTTGTGGTTAGGGTATGGGCCTACTGGCTGAGACAGCTGGGTTCTGCCACAAATTTCTACATTGAGCTTGAGCAAATTATTGAACATCCTCTGTTTCTACAAAAGGAATGATTGCCATTTTGCAATCTAATAGGGATAGCTTGAGATCTTGAAAGCTCTATAGAATTGCAAAGTATTACTGTCAAAACTGAAACAAATATGGATCATTTTAAAACATTTGTCTTCTATACTTATATCAAGTACCTCTCCTAACCTTAAATTATCAAGAGTCTGAATCTATTTTCCAGGCCTTTCCCTCACATAAATAAAAAGGGTGAAACCCTGGCAAACCTCCCACTGACATCAACAGAGCCAGTATTTCACCCAAAGTAGTCATCTTTTTAGCACATTATAGTAACATGGGTAATCAAAATAGAGCAATGGCAACCAATTACAACTGCAATTTTGTCCTGGAAAGTGGTTCCCTTCTTATGAGTCTATGTGATGATACCAAGTCTGAGTATTCAAATTCTAGACTCAAAGCCGGAGTCAATTTCTTGACTGCTTATTCACAAAGTTTCCTACCAATTCATGATCCCAAAACAAATAACCTTTGCTTCTGTTGGGCCTATATTACTACTGGACATAATGAAGTTGATTTGTAAATCCTCTCTTGTAATGCTTTTTCTATTGGACAGAAGATTCTCTTATTATGACCTAGGTGAGGTTCCCAGGACTGGGAAAACAAAATTTCTGTTTCCTTGACCTTTGTATAAAACGATTCCCCTTTTCCTAGGTTACCAATATTCCACTCCCTTCCCACCTCCTCTCACCTCCCCCCCACCAAATATAGGCCTCCTAGATTTCATTTGGCTTCAAGCAGTTTCCATGCAATCTGGGTTTTACTAATACACTTACTTTATGTCTTCAGAATGTAACTCTTTTTTCTTAATTATTCCTACCTACTTAGTTCCAGTGATTCAGGGCTCCATTTTATAAAGAAAACAGTTGAGGCTCTTGGTCCAGAAGCTAGAAAGAGTTTCAGTTGGTGGTTAAGGTCTTCTCTTCACAATCTCTAAGCAGCTGTGCAGTAACTTATTATTATTCATAGACATGTTTTCCACTAAAATATGATTCCACACTGAAAAATGACTGTACAATTAGCATCTTTTTTAATGCTTATGTGTATTCAGTTAGGTCACAGATATTCTCTTTTTATACTCTTCTTTGCACTAAAGATCCAGTAGAGCTATGGGAAAAGTGAGTGTGATTCTGGCAACATATGTGGTCTGGCAACAATTGTGCTTACTTTGGGCTTGTGTACACAGGTACAGCCAGTAAATTAATCTGAACTAACTAAAGGTGTGAATTTGAAGTGGATTAGTTTAAACTGCATTAAACCCTGATGTGAACATCCTTATTCAGAATTAAAGTGGCCTTAATTCAGTTTAGCTTAATTCACTTTGGAATTGAATTAAATTAGCAAAATTAAGGCACTTTAATTCTGTGTATGTCTACAATGCACGAAAACAAAACACAACCTTCCCCCCACCCCCAAAGTACAATAGCCAGTCTCTGAGCCAGGGTTAACTGACTTGTGCTATGGGGCTAAAAATAGCAGGGTAGATGTTCCCGGTCAATCTGGAGCCCGTGCTCTGAGATCCACCTCCCTTGTTGGGTTTCAGAGCCAGGGCTCCAGCCAGAATGGGAACATCTATACTGCTGTTTTTAGCCCTATAGCGCAACCCCAAGTAAGATGACCTGGGCTCTGAGAATAGCTGTCACAGTCTCTCTCTCTCTCTCTCTTATCAATGTAGACGTATGATCTGATGCTCCATACAGGGATTTAATGTGGTTTAAGTAATCCACTTCAAATTCACAACCTTAGTTCATTCAGATTAATTTTACTAGATGTCTGTCTGTAAACAAGACTTACATTTTAGAGTTAGAATCAAATTCTTCCCTCAGTTATACTTGTACAACCCCCACTGAAGACAGAAGGAGCCTATTTCTTCTCCAGGTTATATGGGAACAACTCTCACTGCAGTAATGAGTCTTGCAGCCATGCAACTGAGGGAATCGTTTGTCTTGCAGAGTATTTTAGTGGTGATCTGAGAGCCAGAATGAACACAACCTGATTTTCAGATTGAGGTTGTGTTGACAGGGCTGGCAGTTGGAGGAGTGTGGGGGGACATTTTCACTTGCAAAGTGAGCTACCGATGTACAGTGTCACCATTTGAGAGGCATAGAAAACTTGCACTTTTACTTTGACATTCCTTGAGTGGGGCAGGGGAGAGGAAAGGGAAATTATTTAGCTTCCATCAGTGGTTATAGGATTAGAGTGATGAGACTATGAAATGAAAATAACAGTTGCCAATGACTGAGTTCACTTACCCATGTTGACAGAGTATAGAATTCCAGGAAAGGTAAGTTCAAATAAATAAATAAAAAACCCAACAACCTTTAGTTGCAAGATCTAATTAGGGTAGGAAAATCCAACACAAATGACACAGCTGTGGTCAATAGAAAACGCTCTGGCAAGAACAACTGTAGCATGTTGTTAGTGAACATGAATTAGAGCGTGTACTAAGTTCACAGTGAAACATTACAACATTAGCTGGTAAGATCAGGTTATGGGGTGGGAATTGGACTGGTAAGGAGACTGTTTGTGGGGTATGAAGACTTTGAACTTCTTGAGGTCCTTGTCTGAAATTCAGCTCAGGCTGGCAGTGACAAAAAGCAGCATATGTGAAATGAGATTAGTCTCAGTGCATTTCATCATGGACAGACACTAGACCCACTGCTGCAGTAGCTATTCAGTGGGTGTGACATGGATACTGTACATGTCATGGCTAGTGCATTCAGCACAGGATTAAGACAGTGTGGAGACAAGTACATCCATACTCTACCTGCTTTGTGGCTAAAAAGCTGACCACAGTCTCCCCTTTGGCAGCATCCTATTCAATGTGTGTGTGTGTGTGTGTGTGTGAAATAGGAGTAAGATATGAGTCACAGAATTAATATCAGACATCAGTTGGTTGTTGTACCATTCTCTGACCTAAATGGTGTATTGAGTTCTGTTCATCATGTGGGAAAAACAAAACCTTTCCCTGGTGAGTTCTGTTATGTGTGGTGAATTACTCACCATGCTGGGATAATGCTGAGATAGGGGTAGTCTGAAAACCAGTTATTTATTTCCTGTTTTTTTATTAATACATTTATTCTGCAAACAGTTTGCACTGCTTTGACTTGTTTCGGTGCTTGCTTTTCAGAATTAAGGAATCAAGTTTTTTAATTGTTCTAAGAGAAGTTTGGTTCCTGGTTCCTAACTGAGCCAGTTTGTGTTGATCTATAAAAATAATTATATAAAGGCAGGGTTACAACAAATTAATATAATTCCTCACCACATTCAAACAACGAACAAAGCAGAGAGGATTAGAATAGGATGACGCCACATAGTATGACTCAGAAATTGAAAACAGTCATTGACCTAAAAGGTCTGGGTGGTTTAACAGTTCACAACTAGAGCTGTAATTACCTATCTTAGTTTGTTGCCTTATGTATAGCATCAATCTCTTTCAGCAACTAGGCCCTGTAGGGTGGGCAAATAGTTCAGGAGTAAAACTGATCTTTTGCCCATACTGCCATATGTAAGTCAGCTTTTAACTATATTTTATCATAAGTATTTGTGTATGCCTCTGCCCTTCATGGAAACTATGTGTGGAAGTGGAAGTATTACAATATCACCAAGAGGTGATTCTCAAAGTATTTCCAATTTGGCCAGACAGGGGAAGTACTAGAAAAGATCACCCATCAGGCATCACTGAAATTGGTGGTGTGATTGTCACTGGGGGAATGCTAATGCCCAGGGGTTAATGTATATAGAAGGGAAAGGAAGAAAGAGAGGAAGGAAGGAAAGAAAAAGATATTTCTTCTAGGAAGTAGTGGTGGTTAATCACTGACACTACTTAGGTATATTTACATAATTATCTTTATTGTACCTTGTCTTCCATCCTACCTGGGCCCTGTTCCATCTGACTGCATTTTAGCAGAAATCTAGCCAATGAGCTCTTTGATGAGGGGACTGTCTGAGTTATACTCATTTGTAAAATGCCCAACACAATGGGGCCTGGTCCCTGACTGGAGCGTCTATTCATTACCATTGGGTGAATAACAAATAACAGTTGCAAAACAATTGAGCAACTGTACCAGTAAGGGGAGTGGCAAAACTTGGAGGAGGCTATAAAAACATGAAAATAAAAGAGGAGCTGCAGAGAGCAGGTTTTGGCAATGGAGGAGAACGAGAACAGAAATACCCTACATTATAATCAAGTTTAGGATCACAAGCTGATTCACTGATGTGGTGTTTTAACTACCCTGCAGGTAAGTATGGATCATCGCAGACATTCCGAAGTAGTGCAGAAGGCAGTCAGGATACTAAAATTAAACTAAAATCCAACTAAAGGAGAACCTGTCCCAGGCCTACTCCATATCAACAAGGAGAAATTAATTAATGCTAGGCCTCCTAGACTACAATGCTGGAATTCACCATATCCCAAAGTTATGCCTGGGAATGGGGAGGGAAGTCAATGTATCCAGACCCTTGGGTCAGCCAACATGCACAAAAAAAAGTCAGCCTGTGGTGTGCAAAAGGGGTTTTAAAGCTTTCCCTTGCACTGCCCTGATTCTGGTGGTTTTACATACCATTCCCCTAACTCACACCAGTCTGTAATGTCATGGAGGACTGAAAATGTTGCCCCAAATTGGCATCTTGTGAGCCTGACCATGCCTCCTTTTTTCTAGCCATGTTCCTTCCTCCCCAGGAAGGATCAGACCTGCATTAGTGAAGTGTATGGAACTTCTAGAACAGGGCTTACCTCCATAAGCTGGAGGTAAAGAGTGTGTGATTATATAAGCCCTTATGTCAGCTCAGTGCCATTTCAGGGTCACTGAGGTGAACCACCCTGAGCTAGCTCGGCTGCATTTATGGTTTACACACAACAAAAGTACAGCATCAAGCAGCCTCAACACACCCACGGACCTGGCCCCATATTTCCGCTGTTTCTGAAGTTCATAAACCAGAACATGGTTTATAAAAACCATCATCCAGATGTCCCAGAAATATCCTTCAGAGGAAAAGTTTTACAACCAATAAAGCTCCACAGTACAAAGACTGAGAGGTATTGCCTCACTGTCAAAACTACTGTACGTTTCTGGAAAAATGTTTTATAGTGTAGCACGAAGGGAAAAGGACATTTCTTTCGATTTGGAAATGGGAACACCTGGGAGCTACATAAAAACAGACACCAATGAAGCAAAATATTATTCTGTGAGTATGAGGACTATCTTGTGGACTTCTTCCCTGATTATTGGTACTAGAAAGAGGTACCTGTCTTACATGATTATTAGGACTAGAAAGATACATCTACCTGAGTGATTCGGGGTTGGAATTTTCCCACTGTGGCTTATATGCTCTTGGTCTACTTGATCTTGGAAGAGAAAACAGACAAGACCCCTGAAAGAGGTCACTCTAGATGAGAGAGATCAAAGGTAATCTGAATTAGAATGTGAGGGTGGAAGCAAGGATGAAAATTCAGCAGAAGACTGTCAATGGGGAGGCACTAAACAGAGAACCTCCAATAATGGCCCATAGTCAGTGAAATAATCCAGGAATTAGGGTTCTACTGGGTTCTACCTGCTGGCTAAAATATGGGAATAAAGGAACAAAGCTGGGTAAGAACTGGATTTTCTGTTTCATGGGAAATTCTAAGGTTTCAGTATTCTTTTTCTATTCCCAAAATGGAACAAAACCAAAAAATCTTGTGCAAAATGAAATTTGGGGAAAAAATCACTTTGGGTCCATCAGAATGTCAAGTTTCAATTAAAACTGAAATGATTCATTCTGATTTTGGCTTTGTTTATAAATTTTAAAGTGGCAGTCATTTTGAAATGGAAAACCAAAATGTTTTCATTCTGAAAAGGTCAAAATGGAACACTTTGACTTTATTGAAATGCTTAATTCTGGTTTTGTTTCTCAGGGTATGTCTACAGTATGAAATTATTTTGAAATTATTATATTCAAATTTTCGGAAGCGATTTTATACATTCGGTCTTGTGTGTCCCCACTAAGCGTGTGAATTCGGCGGACTGTGTCCACAGTACCAAGACTAGCATCGAATGTCAGAGTGGTGCATTGTGGGTAGCTATCCCACAGTCCCCGCAGTCCCCGCCACCCATTGGAATTCTGGGATAAGCTCCCAGAGCATGATGGGACAAAAACATTCTCGCGGGTGTTTCTGGGTGTGTGCAGTCAGTCGCTCTTCCCTCTGTGAAAGCTACGGCAGACAATAGATTCACGCCTTTTTGGCGTGCAGATGCCATACTGCTTTCAGCAGACGGTGCAGTACAGTGCACCGCTGCTCTCCTGCTACTATGAATCCACCTCGCATTTCCTCTCATCTTCCTGTGTAATCTCTATAATATCTACTCTTTCTCTTCCTCGTCGACCTCTTCCACTGCCAACTCTGCTCGGCCATCGTGAACCGAGCAGCACAGCTTCCACCACCAACTCTGCTTTCCCGCTCTTGCCACACTACTTAGCCTCTCCATGTTGTCTGCCATGGGCTCCCACCTCCTTGAAAGCTACAGAAGACAACGATTTCCCACCTTTTTTTGGCTATCGTGAGCCGAACAGAACCTCTTCTGCTGCCACTTTGTTCTCTTACGTTTTGTACCCTTTTTCCAGGATTACCCATGCAGGCACCATAGTGTGGAAAGCATGGAGTCCGCTCACATCTCTGCTGCAGTGTTCACCATTGTAAATACCTCACGCATTATCCAGCAGTACGTGCAGTACATGCAAAACCGGGCGAGGAAGCAACCACAGCGCGATTACGATACTGATGAGGACATGGACACAGGCATTCCTAGAAGCAGAGCATGTGGAGATTGGGAGATCATGGTGGCATTGGGCCAAGTTCATGCAGTGGAACACTGATTCTGGGCCCAGGAAACAAGCACTGACTGGTGGGACCAAATAGTGTTGCAGGTGTGGGATGATTCCAAGTGGCTGCGAAACTTTCGTACGTGTAGGGCCACTTTCATGGAACTTTGTGACTTGCTGTCCCCTGCCCTGAAGCGCAAAGACACCAAAATGAGAGCAGCCTTCACAGCTGAGAAGTGAGTGGCCATAGCCCTGTGGAAGCTTGCAACGCCCGACAGCTACTGGTCAGTCGCAAATCAGTTTGGAGTGGGCAAATCTACTGTGGGGGCTGCTGTTCTGCAAGTAGCCAACGAAATCATTGACTGGCTGCAATCAAGGGTAGTGACTATGGGAAATGTGCAGACCACAGTGGATGGCTTTAGTGTGCTGGGGTTCCCTAACTGTGGCGGGGTGATAGATGGAACGCATATCCCTATCTTGGCCCCGGCACACCGGGGCGGCCAATACGTAAACTGCAAGGGGTACTTTTCCATGGTGCCGCAAGCACTGGTGGTTCACAAGGGATGTTTCCCCGACATCAATGTGGGATGGCCGGGAAAGATGCATGATGCTTGCATCTTCAGGAACTCTGGTCTGTTTGAACAGCTGCAGGAAGGGACTTATTTCCCAGACCAGAAAATTACTTTTGGGGATGTTGAAATGCCTATAGTTAGCCTCGGCAACCCAGCCTACCCCTTAATGCCATGGCTCATGAAGCCATACACAGGCACCCTGGACAGTAGTAAGGAGCAGTTCGGCTATAGGCTGAGCAAGTGCAGAATGGTGGTAGAATGTGCTTTTGGTCGTTTACTGACTCGGATAGATCCCAGCACAACCTATATTCCAATTGTAATTGCTGCTTGTTGTGTGCTCCACCATATCTGTGAGAGAAAGGGGGAGACGTTTATGGCGGGGTTGGAGGTTGAGGCAACTCGCCTGGCAGCCAATTTCGCACAGCCAGAAAACAGGACAATTAGAAGAGTGCAGCAGGGCACGCTGCGCATCAGAGAAGCTTTGAAAGCCAGTGTCATGACTGGCCAGGGTACAGTGTGACAGTTGTGTTTATTTCCCTTGAAGTTAGCCACCCCCTCTATATATATGAAAGGAAATAAAGTCACAATTGTTTAAAAACCGTTATTATTTGTTGCACAACACATTGAGAGAAACGAGAAGGTTGATCGGGGGTGTGGGGGGGAGATTTGGTTACGGGGGTGGAGGAGGAGGAAAGGACAAGTCCAGAAACCAAACCAAAATTTTGGATATGCCAGCTTTCAGCTGCTTGTGCAATCCTCTGGGGTTAACTGTGTGGGTCCCCGTAGCCTCCCCCGCATGTGTTCTTGGGCGTCTGGGTGAGGAGGCTATGGAACTTGGGGAGGAGGGAGGGCGGTGATTCAGGGGCTGCAGCGTCAGTCTGTGGTCTTGCTGCCCTTCCAGCATTAGATCCACCATACAGTGGAGCATGTCAGTTTGCTCCCCCATGAGCTTGAGTACAGCATCCTGCCTGCTCTCATCGCGCACATCCCTCCTCTCTTCGTATTCATTGAACGCTTTACGGGACACCACAATTGTTTGTGTCCACGCATTCAGCTGGGCCCTATCAGTGCGGGAGCACTGCATGAGCTTGGCAAACATGTCGTCCCAAGTTCTTTTTTTCTGCCTTCTAATCTGGACCAGCCTCTGGGACGGAGTCGATAGGGGCAGTGTTGAAACATTCGCACCTGCAGGAGGAGAAAAAGGGAGGGTAGTATTTTAAAGATACATTTTAGAGAACAAAGGGGACACTCTTTCTCAGTGAAATAGGCAATTCATGGTACACAGCACATGTTCTTTCTGTACAAAGTTGCATTTTGCCTCTTATACTGAAGTGCCTGCCACTTTGGTGTGAGTAAGCCATCACATGCAGCCAGGGAACAGAATTCAGCTGCAGGCAGCCATGGTAAGCCTGAGGGGCACGCGGGGTTCTGCTTCTTCCACATTCATTTCAATGCTTTCAAACTGCTGGGCCCCCTTTCGTATAGCAAGGAATGCCTGGTGGGTTTGCCATATAAAAGGAGGGCCTGTGGGCTCTCTGGGATGATCGCATCACACAACCCCCTCAGCCCCGCACCCAACGCGTGGCTCCGATGAGGCTCTGAGCAGGGATAAGCCCTTTAAACTAAACATGAACAGCCCAGCACAGCTGGGCTTCCCCCACCCCCCACCGTATGGCTCTGATCAGGCTCTCACTCACCAGAAGTGCCTTCTCCAGGGTCATGGTCCAGGAGCCCACCTTAGGAGTGGGGGGAGGCTATTGACTCTAGTGTTATGAATAGTTCCTGGCTAGGGGGAAAATGGATTCTCCACTTGCCGCCTGTGCACTGTCCTCCTCCTCCTCCTCTTTGTCCTCCAATAACTCATCCTCCTCACTCCATGGAACTCCCCCCTTACAGGTGTCCATGGACAGTGGTGGGGGTAGTGGTGGTGTCACCCCCTATAATTGCATGAGCTCACTGTAGAAGCGGCATGTATGGGGCTGTGACCCAGAGTGCCCATTCGCCTCCCTGGCTTTTTGGTACACTTGCCTGAGCTCCTTGATTTTTGTACAACACTGCTCTATGTCCCTGGAGTAGCCTCTTTCCATCATGGCCCTGGAAACTTTAGCGTATGTATTTGCATTTCTTTTTTTGGAACGTAGTTCTGCCATAACAGATTCATCTCCCCAAGATGCGATGAGATCCAGTACCTCCCGTTCGGACCATGCTGGAGTTCATCTGTGAATCCGGGACTGTCATAAATATAAAGGGAAGGGTAAACACCTTTAAATCCCTCCTGGCCAGAGGAAAAACCCTTTCACCTGTAAAGGGTTAAAAAGCTAAGACAACCTCGCTGGCACCTGACCAAAATGACCAGTGAGGAGACAAGATAGTTTCCAAGCTGGAGGGGCGGGGGAAACAAAGGGTTCTCTCTGTCTGTGTTTCTTTTGCCAGGACCAGAGCAGGAATGCTGGTCAGAACTCCTGTAAAGAGTCAGTAAGCAATCTAGTTAGATCTGCGTTAGATTCTGTTTTGTTTAAATGGCTGATAAAATAAGTTGTGCTGAATGGAATGTATATTCCTGTTTTTGTGTCTTTTTGTAACTTAAGGTTTAGCCTGGAGGGATTCTCTATGTTTTGAATCCGATTACCATGTAAGGTATTTACCATCCTGATTTTACAGAGGTTTTTCTTTTACTTTTTCTTTAATTAAAATTCTTCTTTTAAGAACCTGATTGCTTTTGCATTGTTCTTAAGATCCAAGGGTTTGGGTCTGTGTTCACCGATGCAAATTGGTGAGGATTTTTATCAAGCCTTCCCCAGGAAAGGGGGTGTAGGGCTTGGAGGGCGGATTTGGGAGGGAAAGACGTTTCCAAGTGGGCTCTTTCCCTGTTATATTTGTTGGACGCTTGGTGGTGGCAGCAAAAAAGTCAAGGGACAAAAGGTAAAATAGTTTGTACCTTGGGGAAGTTTTAACCTAAGCTGGTAAAAATAAGCTTAGGGGGTTTTTCATGCAGGTCCCCACATCTGTACCCTAGAGTTCAGAGTGGGGAAGGAACCTTGACAGGGACTGTGTGGTCTCTTGTGATGGTGGACTGTGCGTGGTCGCCTGTGCTGATGAGCTCGCCATGGTGACCAAACAGGAAATGAAATTCAAAAGTTCCCCAGGGCTTTTACTGCCTACCTGGCTAATGCATCGGAGTTGAGAGTGTTGTCCAGAGCGGTCACAAGGGAGCATTCTGGGATAGCTCCCGGAGGCCAATAACATCAAATTGCGTCCAAAGTACCTGTAACCTGGAACTGCGATTTTGATTTTAGGGCTACTCCACTTGCCAAGGTGGAGTACAGAAACCGGATTAAAGAGCCCTTTAAATAGAAAAAAACGGTTTGGTCATGTGGACGGAAGCAGTTTTATTTCGAATTAACTTGGCTAATTCCGAAATAACTGCATACTGTAGACCAGGCCTCAGTGAAATTTTATTGAGATCAACATGTTTCTGCAAAACATTGAACTTTTCACAAATCAACATTTGCCAATGGAAAAACATACATCGAAAAATTTCCCGCTCCTACAAAGGAGTGCGTGGGAAAACATCTTTTAAAATGATTTTTTTCCTGCCTCTTCTCTTTGGACAGTCTTTGATAATGCCTTATCCTTTTTTATCTTAAAAGTGAAGGTTCACAGTAGATGATTTTCCAACATCCTCTGTAATGAAGACTTGATGCAAAGAAATTATTTAGCTTAATCCCTGGAATGTCCTTATTCTCTTTAATTGCTCACTTTTACTTCTTTGATTTCAGCAGACATGACATTTATCTCACAGTTTTTATCACTTTGGCTTTTTGCTCTTTTAAATTCTATTTTAAATCTCCTTAGGTCCCTCTTACACTTTAACTGCCGTAGTGCTTGCTCCTTCTATTGGCTTAATTTGGGTTAGTTTCCATTTTCTGTTAGATACCAGGTTGGTTTAAATAACCTCTTGCAACTTGAGCTTTAACCAAACCATGTTTTTGTTGCCTTCCTACTGCCTTTATTTGTGAAAAGCCTTGTATGACGCTGTTATGGGGCGTGTTAGTAGTGTTCCTGCTGAGTGTAAGGATTTTAATTTCCTCATTTTTAACTCCTAAGGTCTTTTTGCCTCTTCATGTATGTCCTTGGAAATCCCCATTTCTAAGCGTTTACTATCCCAGTGTTTTTTTGGTATGAGTCCACCCAAAATACATGAATTTTATTCTTATCCGATGGACACTACTATGTAATAGCTCATTTATAGTTACTTCACTGTGCTAGTAGTGTGTTATCCACCACAGCTGTCACTTACCAGGTTTGGTAGGTGGTTGTGGCATTTTCATAACACTTTCTTGTAGTTCAGTCTCAGGTAAAACCCAACAAATGACTGAAGAAAAAACTGGAAAAAAAATCAGTTATGAATCTACTCTGATCTGGATGATATTTACTACATGTTTTCCTTTATTTTTTTTTTAAATTATTATAGAAGATAGTAACAAACATCCTGTCAGAAATAAGGATCTGCAGTAGAGCCAGTCTCCAGATGGCCTAATGAAAGTAGCTGCCTACTTGGCTACACCATCTGATTGGTGGGAAGAATCAGCAGACCGGCTCAGAATCAGCAGACCAGTTTGGCAGTTTCAAGCTGTCTGGAGGGGCTCAGGAGCATGAGTATCAACCTCAGGGTAGACTGTTATAAACCAGGCACAGCCCCCAAACTGGCTGTGCATTCTATATTTAGATTTCACCAACCCAGTATCAAGTGTGAACTCCTCAAGGACTACAACAGCCTTATTATGGAGTCATCGACAGCCCCTTGGGTATTCTGATCTATCTTGACACTCAGACAAGCTTGCCTTTGGGATAGATGGTCCCTTACACTGAACATCACAACAGGACTCAGGTTATTCTCGGTCCCAAAGGATCAGTGACTCACCCCAGATCAATTGCACCTTTGATTCTATACCAAAAACAACACTTGTTGCCAATCCTATCATAAATTAACTGAAGATTTATTTATTAAAAATAAGAAATTAGTTCTTTATAAGGTTAAAGCAGGTAAACATACACACACAAATGCATTACAGTCTTAAGTTCCAAAAGGTAATAGAGGCTACTGTAATATGCAAGCTCTATACGTACTCTAGGGCTAACCCAGGCTAAGCAGTTGGGGATCCCTTACTTATGTTTAGAAAACTTGCCCTCCCAAAGTCCGAGCAGTACAGAGATCCAGCTTCTTATCAGGGATTTTTATTTCCTTCCCGCAGAGTTGAAGCTGATGGGACAAGTCCTGATGCATGTCTTCTCTTCAGGGTGTGGGGAGAGCAATTAACAAAGTCTTTGTTCTCTGATGTTTTACAATGGCTCATTAAGTTTCAATGGGCCTTCTTGGTGGGCACGATTTAACACCTTTTGTAGGAAGCCAGAATTTTACATTGCTGAATGTTCCGTTCCTGTTTGATGACTTACAGTTACTGAGGTTTACAACGCAAACACTCAGTGTAACCTTATAACACGGGGTGCAGATGTTTAAGTGAGATTACTACATGCTGCATCCTACAAGCATTTCATAAAATCTGAATACATTTTCATAAACTTAACACCTATTTTAACAAGGCTAACACACAGGTGAGCCAGACTGGTTTCCGGCTGCGCATTGGTCAGTGCTCAGTTAAGGCCTAGGGGCCTTGGCATGAGCTGGTGCCTGGTATGCCAGCGTCACAGGTGGCTACTCAAAGCATTCATCCATGGTGGCAATAGTGCCTGCCCTTGCCTCGCCTCACTCCAGGTCACCTCACTCCAGGTGACCCTCCTGACTTCTGACTTTGGCTCTGACCCTTGGCTTTGGCCTCTGGCCTTTGACTCCTGTTCTGATCCTCGCTCCCGTTCCTGATTTCTAATGCCTGCTCCCATCACTAGGCACCATCGCTGATGTCCCAGTTTCTGACACAAACTCTTTTCACACACAGAGTTCAGTGTGTCCCACTTACTCCTCTATTTTGAAATCCTAACCCTACAATAATGATGCTGTAATAATTTCCATAGCAACTAATTGATATAAAAATGACTCCATACAGGGAATAAGCAACAGGAGCAGACAAATTTTTAGGAAACAGTTATATTTTCATGCAGGTAATCAGCAGCACTAAAGAACATGGGACAAAAATTAGAAGATATTACGTTAGCAGAATGGTTTCTAAATAGATTGACATTTCAAAGAAAGCATTGAAAAATAGTGTCCCCTTAAACTTAGAGTGCTGGGACTGCACACACAGTCAGTATTGTTAGCTGTGCATCTCTCCCCTACCAATTTTGTTGTGGCAGAAAATGTACCCACTGAAGTGTTTCATGTTACTTTTTATAACTGCTTCTTTGTTCATCATTTCAGAGAACAGGATGTGCAAGAAAAGGCTGACAAGCCTCTAGCTGGTATAAACCAAACTGCTCATACCACAACACCTAGACCTTTTTTCAGCTATGAATAAAACACAGATCTGGCTAAAAGGGTCTAGACAGGATTTCCTTTATGGAACGCTAGTTGTTTTGTGGTTGGAAAGCAGTAACATAATAGAAACAACCCCTCCCCCCATAATAGATTGTCCATTTTCATTGGCAATTTTGTAGTCCTGTTAGATTTTTATTGTATTACAAATAGAACATGTTTTAAATGTGACAAGGATCCCCGAAGTTTCAGTTCCAGTATGTAATGCAATCAGTTATTGACAGTGCCAGCCCCAGGCACCAGTGAACCAAGCTGGTGCCTGGGGTGGCAAATATAAAGGGGAGGCAGGAGGTCGGGCTCTGGGGTGGCAATCCGCCCTCGGCAGTGGTGGGAATTCAGCGGCCGCTCCGTCACAGCACGTTTCGCGCTCAGTGGCAATTTGGCGGCGGGGACGCGATTCATCTTCAGTCGCCAGCAGCAATTCGGTGGCCGCACAATCACTCTGCCTCCGGTGTTCGGCGGCAAGGTTTTTTGTTTTGTTCTTTTTTGCCACTTGGGGCAGCAAAAACGCTGGAGCCAGCCCTGGTTATTGGCAATTCCAACCCCCTCTTCTCCCACTGCAGAGGGCTCCTGGCAGTGTGAGGTTTCTGTGCACAAGGGAGGGCAGATTTTGGCTGGCGGCATAAAGGGGCATGTATGTAGGAGCAGGATTTTATATTTGTACTATACGAATTAATGTATGATTTGATCATCCTGCCAGCCACCCTTTTTGAATAGCAGAAAGGAATGACCCCCTGGGACATTGGTAGAAACACATCTGACAGACTGCCAGTGTCTGTACTGATATTAAGGCAGGGACAGACCAGAACAATCCTTATGGCTGATTATGGTCACCCTCTGTTTTAGGCTTTGTTTTAAGGTTTAGATAGTAAGAGACAGAATCTTGTATTGTGTCTATTGTGACAAAGTTCCTCCTCTGCCTTGGTGGGTCCTGCGCTTATTGGCAGATATTCTCGCCTCAGAGGTTCACGGCATCCCTCAGTTCGGCCACTTTTGTGGCTCAAATCTGCCGTTTACTCAGTTAGCCTCATCACTGGTCAGCATGGGGAAAGGAAGAACAATCCCCACAGTCTCTGCCGATTCACCTAGTGGATTGGGGAACAGGCCAGAGACCTTCCCCTCTGGTGGAACCCACAGTCCAGTTCAACTCCTCCGGTATCAAGTAGGGAGTTGGGGGGATGGAGGGATGGGGGGAACCCGGGCCCGCCCTCTACTCCAGGTTCCAGCCCAGGTCCCTGTAGATTGCAGCTGTCTACAGTGGCTCCTGTAACAGCTGCGTGACAGCTACAACTTCCTGGGCTACTTCCCCAATGGCCTCCTCCCAACACCTTCTTTATTCTCATCACAGGACCTCCCTCCTGATGTCTGATAATGCTTGTACTTCTCAGTCTTCCAGTAGTATGCCTTCTCACTCTCAGCTTCTTGCGCCTCTTGCTCCCAGCTCCTTGCACACGCACCACAAACTGAAGTGAGCTCCTTTTTAAACCCAGGTGCCCTGATTAGCCTGCCTGTCTTAATTGATTCTAGCAGCTTCTTGATTGGCTGCAAGTGTTCTAATCAGCCCGACTGCCTTAATTGTTTCCAGAAAGTTCCTGATTGTTCTGGAACCTTCCCTGTTACCTTACCCAGGGAAAAGGGACCTACTTAACCTGGGGCTAATATATCTGCCTTCTATTACTCTCCTGTAGCCGTCTGGCCCGACCCTGTCACACTATGTTAATGAAATTAGAGGTTTAATTTACAATAGGCCTGGGCCTCAATGTGAATTGTTTTGGTCATAAGATTTAGCAACGTTTAATTTACAATGTTTTTTTGCTCAATATAAAATACTGCTGTTTGTATACCTTTGAAGGTCTCTGTAAAAGACTGTTTGTGTGAGTGAGGAATGCATGCATCAGGAAAAGATAAGGTGTGAAGGCCATTGTTAAAGTCAGATGGTCAAGGAAGGAGGAGTGAAAAACTTAACCAGAGAACCATCCACCAAATCCATAAGTGAGGAAGGGCAGATTGATGACCCTGAGGTGGAGGCCAGCACCCCTAAAGACAAGACAATTGATTAAATCACAGGACAGGATGACCCTCTCGGAGGTGTTTTGGAATGTTAACTCAAAAGATAACACCAATTAAGGAGTAATCGGTCACAAAATGACACAGCAAAATCCATAGACTTCACCAGAGAAAAAACCTATAAGAACAGGGTGCTTGGCCATGGGACTTTGGGTTCATCTTGCCACAACTCCAGGAGCATCAGATCGCGACCGACAGAGCCCGGCTCCCTTCTGTGACCAATCTGACCGGCCATCAGATTGATCCAGACTCTGGACTGGTAACTATAAACATCAGCTGGCAGGACTGTGTGCATGGTGGGTGTGTGTGTGTGTGACTGAAAAGCATATGCTAACTGCTGTATTCTCAATAAATGCGGTGTATTGCCATTTTCCCTGAAAAAGATCCCGTGTGCTTCTTATAAGCATAATATGTACCCTGAGCATAGTGCAGAATTCAGCTTCATGAAGACCCCTTGCACATAAGATGAGGATGGGAAACAGGTGGGCTGGAGACCGAACATGAGGATCTACTGTTATACGGATTCTCCCATCCTTGCCCCAATGCAGAGGGCATGCAAGGAGCTACAGGGACTATGCTGTCCATTAGTTTGGAGTATGTTCTGTGTGGCTCCTGCATGGGTGCTGCAAGGTCCTGGAGGTGGGGGGAGTAGTCTTAGGGAGGGAATATATTGTGAATTCACACAATGGTAATATAAATCTTTGCTGGCAGATAGATTTGGGATTTATGGTGCACCATGGTGGGGTTTCGTGTCCCTGTCTTATGGCTTCCTCAGCTCTATAAGCCTACTCTGCTCTACTCCTCCAACCACACCCCACACCGATACTGAATTTTGTAGACTGAAACACCGGTAAGATTCTGGCTAATTAGCACAAAAGTATTGATAAATGTTAGCTCTCCATCAGCAACACCTTCCATTTCCCAAAGCATGGAACTCTGGGAAACTTTTTGCAAGTACTACTTGTGGGTCAAAGATGAATAAAAGCCCGATCCAAATCTCATGGTAATCCAAGAGAGTATTTCCATTGATTTTAGAGGTAATTGGATCAGGCCCTAAAATCACATAAATTGATGTAGAACTTGGTTTAATGGGAATGCTGGGATAGTTTAACTGTAGATCTTGTGCTGCTTTAGGCCACAACCACATGTGTCAAATAAAACCCAAACTGACAATAAACACACTTTGCTAGGGTTCTCATCAGCTCAGCGAAAGTTTGCTGTTGTGTGTCTGAGGTAATGCTTTTTTTTTTTTTTTTTTTTTTTTAAGATTGCTGTTTGAAGAGCCCTTGTTTTACACAGGCAATCTGTCCTTGCTCACTTTGAGAATGATTCAGACAGAAACTTTTAATAATCAGGAAGTTTGGCTCTTAAAGTGAAATGTGACCCAAGCAGCTGAGCTGCAAGTAAGAAGTTGTGATTGAAAAGGCATCTTCATGAAATGAATAATTGAAAATATCTGGCCTCATTTTAGACATTTATGGTAGCATACTGGATCTTTATAGTAAACAAGAAGAGATGACAAGAAACACTTTCAGATGTGGTCACGGAGCTCTGAATGCAGTTAGAGGAAAGCAGAGTTCATTCCTCCATGTGGAAAACAAATTTTTCCATAAATTTCTGCATGTACAAAAGTAAAATGAATTGTATGTCTAATGTAAGACACATGGCAGTATTCAAGATCTGTATTTAAAATGCTATAATGCTGGATAATAGTAAATTAGTATTTATATTAGGGTAGCACTGAAGGACCCAATCAGGATTGGAGGCTTAGTGTACTAGGCATTGTACAAACACATCAGAGTCCGCGCCGAGAAGCACTAACAAAAACACAAAGGATGAGGAAAATGGTTACAGCATACAAGCAAAAGGTCAGGGTGCTGTGAGGTATGTGTCATGTTAGTTTGGGGGTGGGGTAAAGGCACTTGGGGTTAAATTAGGGCAGAGGAAGAGATTGTTGGAGCAAGAAAGGGGTGTCTGCAAAAAAAAGAGAGAGAGACTGATGAGGCAGGGAGATAGGAAAGGGTAAAAGAGAGCGGAGATATGGAGTGATGAAGATGATAGTGGCCCAGGAGAGCAAGGCTGGGTTGCTAAGGGCTGCAATGACAGGAGTGGGGGTGACATGAAGGTGACCAAAGGCAGCACTGCAAATGAGAAAAATATCTTGAGACTAAATTTCAGAGTTGGGTGAGTGATGCTGCCACGAGGCTGCTGCTGCTGCTCTTCTCCATGTGAAGTGGGGCAGGGGAGTCTGTTAGGCCCATGCGTTGGGGGTTCATCTGGGGCTGGAGGGGTTGGCTAGCCAATTGTTATGACATGCAGAACATAATACAGAATAGCGAAGTTCGTTGTTAAAAGTGAAACGATGAATGTAGAGGTGAGTATTTTATATATGGTAGCATAACAGCCCTGGGGAGGAGGGCATGCATCCCCAAGCACTCCTGGAGTTACTTTGCCTGGGTGTAAGTGATGACAACACAAGGTACAAGGCAGAGGGAATCTGGTCTATTCTGCCTGCCTTCCACAGGAAGAATACCTTCGGGTAGCCCCAGGCAAGGGTGCCCCTCCTCCCCAACTCTCATCGTTCAGTGCTGTAGAGACTTAACAGAGCCCTTAGGGACTGGTGGTTGAGAGCTCAGCAAAGATATGTGGCCAATACACAGCAGCAGTTTAAAAAGCAAATGAGATGCTTGAGTTCATTAAAAAAAAATAACTACAAAATAACGGAGAAAGTGTTGCTCTAATGTAATCATGCAATGTGGATTCAAACTACAGTGCTTCGTGTGTTGACATGCAGTGACTTTCTGGTATTGTGCTAATTACAGCAAGTTATTATTTTTAATGTGTTTTTCCAGATTTGGGTAATGCTGAGTACAAGACTTCAGAGTGTTTTTGAGCTGATGGATTGGAGGGGCAGTGGTGCAGAACACACTGTAAGAGCAAAAAATAAAATTAAAGTGAAAATATTTTTACACATTTTCAGTGACTTTTAAAAATATTTATCATTTGTGTCAGTTGAAATACCTGCCAATTATTTTAGTTTAAAAATATGCTAGTTTCAGGTAGCTCAGAGGCAGGGACTTTAATCTTTATATTTTTTTATACAGCACCTAGTACGATGGAATCCCAATCCTTATTATGGTCACGGGGTATTATTACAGTATAAATAGTAACTAGTAACAATAAAGTGACATTTAGACCATCACATTCCCTTTTTTCCTGAAAATCTTCCAGTCAGAAGGTGTTAAAATGCAGCAACCACCTAATGTTCTAGTGGACACACTTTCAGGAAATGAGACCTTCAATGGGGCGATGAATATTCATAATTTATTAGAGAGGCTCAGCATAATTTATGGTTTTTGTTAACTGGATAAGGAAGAGCCTGCATCAGCTCAGAGGCTCTGACAAAGCCCTGGCTGGGGTGATTTAGTTGGTGTTGGTCCTGCTTTGAGCAGGGGGTTGGATTAGACGACCTCCTGAGGACTCTTCCAACCCTAATCTTCTATGAAACACTGAAATGTGTTACCTAGGGAGGTGGTGGAATCTCCTTCCTTAGATATTTTTAAGATCAGGCTTGACAAAGCCCTGGCTGGGATGATTTAGTTGGGGATTGGTCCTGCTTTGAGCAGGGGGTTGGACTAGATGACCTCCTGAGGTCCCTTCCAACCCTGATATTCTACGATTCTATGATTCTTCAAAAGTAGTTTGGGTGTGAACCTTTTAATAGAAACCAGATTTCTGTGTTGTCTGTACAAATGATATCATTGCTGTCTGTTTTAATCTGGATTTTGCTGTTAATTCCTTTTGGGTGACCTCCATCTTCGCTGTGTTGACTCATAATAACAGCACTAAGCAAAACTTTTGAGGAGCAGCTAGAGACTTTCTGAAATCACTTTAAGACACAAAAATGCTCTTTCAAAGAGGAAAGCACTCAAGGAAATCTCAGGAATTAGCAGATTATAAGGGGAAAGTTCAGCACATGGCTAAAGGGGGATGGATGTACACATAGTTGCTCCTCCTCCAACCCCCCAGAGATAGACAGAAAAGGTGGAGGATATTTAAAGACTGATTCTCAGAGTGCTGAGAACCTGCAGCTCCCACTGATTCCGGCATGAGACTGTGACTAATGGAACCAGGCCCTGTGGGAGGACCTCAAGTGTTTTAGGCCTACCAGGGTCCCCATGTGGAACATGGGTTATACCTGGTAAGCTAGGCATGAATATAAGCTGTTTATTGTTTTCAAGATATGTTTTCTCTGTAATGCCTTTGTTTGCTTTCTGAAAGTTGGCTGGTTAACCCTGAGAGAACAGGCTGCGTGTGCTGAACTGAAGTCAGAGCTGCTGAGGTAATCTCAGTGAATTGCAGGGGTCTGCAGCCTAAAGCCTTGGACTGGACAGAGACAATCACAAGGTTCTGCCCCAAGAAAGGTGACGCCTGGAAGCCTGAGAGCTAAGTGGTATGCCCTTGAGGAGGACATATGTTATGTTAAAAGGAGATCCAAAGCTTTATGAAACTTTTCCTTAGACATACTATGCTACATGTAGTTTCATTTCTGCATGTCTTTGATTTTTGTGTAATTGGCATCAAAAAGTATGAAGTAGAGAGAAGTATGGGTTTACTTCCCTTTTAGAGAGGTTTCATGGTAACTTCTCTGTTGACTGCTATTTTAACATATAGCAGCCCATTTGGTTGTTTAATTTTCAAGATGGAAGAAGAGACTTGTATTGTCCTATTTTCATGGCAACCTTCACTGAACGTTTTCCAGACGTGAATAAAAAAGCTTTCAGCCCTGGGATCCCATTAGAAAAATTGATTTAGTAATATTTTAAAAGAAACCTGGCTATTTTTAGTAGTTTTTCTAGGGTCCTGCTGAGGACCCCTCTCAATACCTTATCTGCCAAAAATAAACTCTCTTCTTGCCTCTGCTCTGGAGCTACTTCTGCAGGTGGCTCAGTGAAATGGGTGGAAGCAGCCCTCGGGCAGGAGTTGTTAGTTATGAACGACACTTCCTGTGCCTGTGGATATTCTTGAGCAGAAAGGATCCTCTAGTGGTCAGTTCTAATCACATGGAAGAATGTATCTGGAATCTGTTGCTATGTCTTTAAACCAAAGCATTAATAGTCCTAATTGTGCAGGCTGTATTAATTTTTTAATACAAAACTTATTTACTCCCTTTTGGCAGAAAACTCCACTCAGTGTCTGAGGAAATACTCAAATTATTGGATAGCTATTTAGCTGTCAGCTGGCCACTCCAGTGATATCTGAGCATGAACTGAATTTAACATCTTAAGACTTATTATCATCTGTTAAGCACTGGGCCCTGTAGTGTGTCTGGTGCAAAGCCACAATAGAAGACGTTGTACCTTAATGGCACTCCCTTCTTGTGGCCAGCACAGAGCAGAGACCTGGCCATGAATTTGCCTCCTCTTTCTTGCCCATATTGGGATGGTCCATTAGTGGGAAGCAATCCTTGCGCTCAGGTCTTAAATAGTAGCAGGCCTATTGTGGGACCTAAATTTGAAGCCTTTTCTTATGCCTTCCCCACCTTATGTATTCACACAGAGGATGGCCACAGTATGGCTCATAATCACTCAATCAAATAAACCAGGGGTATGTTGTAAGGAACACACTGTAACTGGAAATATTATAAGTAGATGACAGAATTTCTTGGTAACTTTTGTGTGCTTAGTTAAGTGTACGTCTTCCCCTCTCCTTCAGGAGGTGTAGAACTTACTTTCTACCTTTTAGGGTAATTTTACAGTGAATGGAAATAAGAACAAAAACTTTTCGATCTGATCTAGCAGGCCATTGCACGTGGGCAGACTGCAGCACCAAGTCCCATTGAAGATGCTGGGGTTCCATGCTGGCCCAGCAGCCTGTCCACAGGCTGTCAATTGCAGGATTAGGTCTTTGGACTGTTCCACTTTGTCAGAGAAGATCCTGTAGGTATTTTAGTTGTCTTCTGGTGTAATATCTAGTTAAGGATCTGGAATAGTCCAATATTCAATACAATACACAGGGGACAGGAGTTAGTTTTATTTATTTATTGTGGGGGAGGGGAAGTAAAAAGAGCTGGTGAAATAATACAATAGCAATTTCAGCAGGGAATTGTTAAAAAGGATATTTTATGTTTAGAATTAAAGGGCCCTGTTGATCTACATGTGGAGGGGACTCTCCTCACCTGGATATGTCCTTCCTGTGCAGAAGAGGGATCAGTGCTCTCATGGTAAAACCCTCCTTACTTTGATCTGGTAGTCTCTGTGGGATCCATGAGGACGAGAGGGACTGTGGCTTATACATGTCATCACCCAGGTCCCACAGTGAATTGTGGGGAAATTAATGCAGCCCTCTGTATTGTGCAGCCCCTTTAAAGAGGATTACAAGGACAGTCCTCTTTGTGGAAGTCCCTCATAGCATGACTCCAGAAATAAGGACCTGAATAAAAACACCATAATCTTCACAGCAGTGTTGATTTGCTTGTCTTTCCTCCTCCTCCTCCTTTTTATAGTTTCCCTTAACCTCTTTATCTAATAAAAAATCTCTCCGCCCTAAGGTCAGCTGGTGCCCACAATCTACTATGGTCACTGCCTTGAGCCTTTGCTGTGATAATAGTATTCATCCAGCTTCCAAAATCAAGATGACCCAGAATACACTGATCACCTCAATTCAAACATCGATTGTCAGCTTAAAAGGTACATGGGGGTTTAACCATGTGCAATAGCCCTGGGCATCTCTCTCAGTGATCAAATGCTTTACTGGTCCCACTCTTTCCTTGCTGTGATGCATTCTCAGGTAACATTGCCTTCCGGCAGTGCATTTTTCATGGAGAAAGGTATGACTGGAAAAAATGTTTAGTGGCAAGGGATATGTTATTTCAGTGAGAAGAGATGAATATCACCACTCCAGCATGTGATGACCAGCTGAATGCACATGCATTTAATATAAAGGAAAAGTTTAAAAAAAAAAAAGAAAAAAGTGCTCAGCAAATTTACTGTGCATGAAAGGAGGTACATTGATAGCATTGGAAATTGATTCAAGAAATAGCTATAGCCCAGAGAACGGCAGTGCAAACATCACTGCTCGCGCCAACGTGCCTAAACCTTGATGTGGATGGGCCACCTCTAAGGGAAAGAGGGCAGACAATTCATGAGGCCTGTTTCAGCATTTGCCTTTCAGTGGACGTGGGCAATCCAGTTAACTGTCATAGTAGTTTTCTTGTATGGATACTTGTCTGCTAGAAGCTAGATTGAGTCCACCAACTCATTTTACATAGGCCAACAAATTAGCAACACCATTTATTCTCTGTTTACCTGAGGGAGAATTAAACCAGCAACCTAGAGATGAAAGGATGTATATAGTATATGATTGATCTCTTGAGCTAAGGAGAGGAAAGTTTAAAGATGAGAAACTGTAGACATAGAATATCTTTTTGCTCTTCATCAAACAGAAGGGATTGTTTTGAATGAAGGAATTCAGAGGCATTAAGCTTTTAAAATATTTATTGGAGGAAGTAAAGTACTTGACTCTTCACCAAGTTACCTGTGGAATATCTAATTTATGCTTTAAAATACATTTGTTAAAATTAAAATAAATAAGTTTGTATTTGCACATATTTTGTGTTTATGGTGACAATCACTCTGAAGGTGCCAAACTAGCCTTCCTGTGCACTGATGCAGGTGTAGAGCTTACACAGTAAGTGGGGTGGGGCTATCAAGGAGGCCAGGGCTTTATAAAGCAGTGAGCAAGCGACCAGGGAGCTTTGCGACCAGTGGCCGCTAACAGGGAGTTGGGAAGGGGGCAAGGTACACTTGCCATTCTTTAAAACCTTTACACTAAACTATAATCAAAACTTCTTGATTTAAACAAAAACCCTATCATTAACCTACGTAACTGTAGGTGAAAATGCAGGCAGAAGCCCAGCAGCAGAGTGGGGGCTATCCTGTTTATTGCACTCAGTGTAGCATGTATGATTACCTGTGGGCAGGTGGCATATGTGTGCATTCAGTGCAAGGAGCTTCTGGCTCTCAGAGACCGTGTGCAAGCTTTGGAGGCCAGCGCAGTGGAACTGGAGGAGCTAAGGGAGGAGGAGAAGTATGTTGATGAAGCTTTCCAGGACACTGTGGATTTGTCCCACCTCCGGTCAGACAGCCCCTGCACTGTTAAGGAGGATGAAAGGCCCAGAGAAGGAGAGCAGTCAACAGGAACAGAGGGAAACCTTCCCATAGTTGGGACCCTCCTTCCAGATGATGCTGGGGTATCCTGTCACACTGAGGTTACCTCTCTGGGGGAGGGAACTCCAGTCATTAGGAAAAGGCAGGTGTTAGTAATGGGAAATCTGATCATTAGAAACATAGATAGCTGGGTTTGTGATGACCAGGAGAACTGTATGGTGACTTGCCTGCCTTGTGCGAAGGTTGTGGATCTCTCGAGGCATCTAGATAGACTTATGTCAAGGTTTCTTCCCCACTCTGAACTGTAGGGTACAGATGTGGGGACCTGCATGCAAGACCCCTTAAGCTTATTCTTACCAGCTTAGGTTAAAACTTTCCCAAGGTACAAACTTTGCCTTGTCCTTGAACCGTATGCTGCCACCACCAAGCATTTTAAACAAAGAACAGGGAAAGAGCCCACTTGGAGACGTCTTCCCCCCAAATATCCTCCCAAGCCCTACACCCCCTTTCCTGGGGAAGGATTGATAAGAATCCTTACCAATTTGTACAGGTGAACACAGACCCAAACCCTTGGATCTTAAGAACAATGAAAATCAATCAGGTTCTTAAAAGAAGAATTTTAATTAAAGAAAAGGTAAAAGAATCACCTCTGTAAAATCAGGATGGCAAATACCTTACAGGGTAATCAGATTCAAAACAGAGAATCTCTCTAGGCAAAACCTTAAGTTACAAAAAGACACAAAAACAGGAATATACATCCCATCCAGCACAGTCCTTATTTTAGCAGCCATTAAACAAAAGGAAATCTAATGCATTTCTAGCTAGATTACTTACTAACTTAACAGAAGTTCTGAGGCTGCTGTCCTGATCTGTTCCCGGCAAAAGCATCACACAGACAGAAAAACCCTTTGTTCCCCCCCTCCAGATTTGAAAGTATCTTGTCCTCTCATTGGTCATTTGGGTCAGGTGCCAGCTAGGTTACCTTAGCTTCTTAACCCTTTACAGGTTAAAGGGTTTTGCCTCTGGCCAGAGGGATTTTAAAGCACTGTATACAGAAAGATGGTTACCCTTTTCTTTATATTTATGACAACTTATGTGCAGTGCTGGGGAGGAACCGGTGGTCATGGTACATGCAGGTACCAACGACGTAGGGAAGGATAGGAGAGACGTCCTGGAGGCCAAATTTAGGCTGCTAGGAAAGAGACTGAAATCCAGGACCTCTATGGTGGCATTCTCAGAAATGCTACCAGTTCCACATGCAGGGCCAGGTCGGCAGGCAGAGCTTCAGAGTCTCACTGCGTGGATGAGATGATGGTGTAGAGAGCAGGGATTTAGATTTTTTAGGAACTGGGGAAACTTTTGGGATAGGGGGAGCCTATACAGGAAGGATGGACTCCACCTAAACCAAAGTGGATCCAGACTGCTGGCACTTAACATTAAAAAGGTTGCAGAGCAGTTTTTAAACTAAGAGAAGGGGGAAAGCCAATTGCTGCAGAGGTGCACATGGATCGGACAGAGACTTCTCTCAGAGGAGAGTCTTTTGATGGAGATTCTCTCGGTTTTAGTCAGGAGGAGGGGATGAAAGAGGACAAAGTATGGGCCAGATCAGATGAGAAACATTCACATAAAGAATCTGACACATCAGAAAAGGGCAGACAAATAAACAGTGACAAGTTTTTAAAGTGCTTGTACATAAATGCTAGAAGTCTAAATAATAAGATGGGTGAACTAGAGTGCCTCGTGTTAAAGGAGGATATTGATATAATAGGCATCACAGAAACCTGGTGGAGTGAGGACAATCAATGGGACACAATCATTCTGGGGTACAAAATATATCGGAAGGACAGAACAGGTCATACGGGGAGGGGGGAGGGAGTGGCAGTATATGTGAAAGAAAATGTAGACTCAAATGAAATAAAAATCTTAAATGAATACACATGTTCCATAGAATCTTTATGGATAGTAATTCCATGCTCTAATAAGAATATAACAGTAGGGATCTATTATCAACCACCTGGCCAGGACAGTGATAGTGACAATGAAATGCTAAGGGAGATTAGAGAGTCTATCAAAATAAAAAACTCAATAATAGTGGGGGATTTCAATTATCCCCATATTGACTGGGTACATGTCACCTCAGGAAAAAATGCAGAGCCAAAATGTCTCGATACTTTAAATGACTGCTTCTTGGTGAAGCTGGTACAGGAACCCACAAGGGGAGAGGCAACTCTCGATCTAGTCCTGAGTGGAGCGCAGGATCTGGTCCAAGAGGTAACTATAACAGGACCGTTTGGAAATAGTGACCATAATGTAATAACATTTAACATTTCTGTGGTGGGAAGAACAACTCAACAGCCCAACACTGTGGCATTTAATTTCAGAAAGGGGAACTAAGCAAAAAATGAGGAGGTTAGTTAAACAGAAATTAGAAGGTACAGTGACTCGAGTGAAATCTGCATGGACACTTTTCAAAGACACCATAATAGAGGCTCAACTTAAATGTATACCCGAAATTAAAAAACACAATAAAAGAACTAAAAAAGAGCTACTGTGGCTTAACAACCATGTAAAAGAAGCAGTGAGAGATAAAAAGGCATCTTTTAAAAAGTGGAAGTAAAATCCTACTGAGGTAAATAGAAAGGAGCATAAACACTGCCAAATTAAATGTAAAAATGTAATAAGAAAAGCCAAAAAGGAGTTTGAAGAACAGCTAGCCAAAAACTCAGAAGGTAATAACAAAATTTCTTTTAAGTACATCAAAAGCAGGAAGCCTGCTAAACAACCAGTGGGGCCCCTGGACGATTGAGATACAAAAGGAGCATTTAAAGACGATAAAGTCATTGCGGAGAAACTAAATGTATTCTTTGCTTCAGTCTTCAAGGCTGAGGATGTTAGGGAGATTCCCAAACCTGAGCCGTCTTTTGTAGGTGACAAATCTGAGGAATTGTCACAGATTGAAGAGACACTAGAGGAAGTTTTGGAATTAATTGAGAAACTTAACAGTAACAAGTCACTGGGACCAGATGGCATTCACCTAAGAGTTCTGAAAGAACTCAAATGTGAAACTGCAGAACTATTAACTGTGGTTTGTAACCTGTCCTTTATCAGCTACTGTACCCAGTGACTGGAAGATAGCTAATGTAACGCCAATATTTAAGAAGGGCTCTAGAGGTGATCCTGGCAATTACAGACCGGTAAGTCTAACATCAGTACTGGGCAAATTAGTTGAAATGGTAGTAAAGAATAAAATTGTCAGACACATAGAAGAACATAAATTGTTGTGCAAAAGTCAACATGGTTTCTGTAAAGGGAGATCATGTCTTACTAATCTATTAGAATTCTTTGAGGGGGTCAACAAACATGTGGACAAGGGGGATCCAGTGGACATAGTATACTTAGATTTCCAGAAAGCCTTTCACAAGCTCCCTCACCAAAGGCGCTTATGTAAATTAAGTTGTCATGGGATAAGAGGGAAGATACTTTCATGGACTGAGAACTGGTTAAAAGACAGGGAACAAAGGGTAGGAATAAATGGTAAATTTTCAGAATGGACAGGGGTAACTAGTGGTGTTCCCCAAGGGTCAGTCCTAGGACCAATCCTATTCAACCTATTCATAAATGATCTGGAGGAAGGGGTAAACAGTGAGGTGGCAAAGTTTCCAGATGATACTAAACTGCTCAAGATAGTTAAGACCAAAGCAGACTGTGAAGAACTTCAAAAAGATCTCACAAAACTAAGTGATTGGGCAACAGAATGGCAAACGAAATTTAATGTGGATAAAGATAAACTAATGCACACTGGAAAAAATGACCCCAACTATACATACAATATGGTGCGGGCTAATTTAGCTACAACTAATCAGGAGAAAGATCTTGGAGTCATCATGGATAGTTCTCTGAAGACGTCCATGCAGTGTGCAGTGGCAGTCAAAAAAGCAAACCGGATGTTAGGAATCATTAAAAAAGGGATAGAGAATAAGATGGAGGATATCTTATTGCTCTTATATAAATCCATGGTACGCCCACATCTTGAATACTGCGTACAGATGTGGTCCCCTCATCTCAAAAAGATATACTGGCATTAGAAAAGGTTCAGAAAAAGGCAACTAAAATGATTGGGGGGTTGGAATGGGTCCCATATGGGGAGAGATTAAAGAGCTAGGACTTTTCAGCTTGGAAAATTGGAGACTAAGGGGGGATATGATAGAGGTACATAAAATCACGAGTGGTGTGGAGCAAGTAAATAAGGAAAAGTTATTTACTTGTTCCCATAATATAAGAACTAGGGGCCACCAAATGAAATTAATGGGTAGCAGGTTTAAAACGAATAAAAGGAAGTTCTTATTCACTCAGTGCACAGTCAACCTGTAGAACTCCTTGCCTGAGGAGGTTGTGAAGGCTAGGACTATAACAGGGTTTAAAAGAGAACTGGATAAATTCATGGAGGTTAAGTCCATTAATGGCTATTAGCCAGGACGGATAAGGAATGGTGTCCCTAGCCTCTGTTTGTCAGAGGGTGGAGATGGATGGCAGGAGAGAGATCACTAGATCATTACCTGTTAGGTTCACTCCCTCTGGGGCACTGGCATTGGCTACTATATCCAGGTAGACAGGATACTGGGCTGGATGGACCTTTGGTCTGACCCAGTATGGCCATTCTTATGTTCTAAGTTGAAGGGTGGTTCTTGATCAGATGGCTCCACATCCTGCACACTTTCATCAATACACTTACAATTTGCGAACGTTGTTTTATTTGACTGGTTATATTTGCAAACAGTAAGCTATATTTATGTTGAGGAACTGGTCTGGCCAGCAGAGGACACTAGTGTTAAGTTTTTTGAGAGATTACATAAGAAAATGTAAATCTGGGAAAACTTTTCAGGGAAAAAAAGTCAAACAAAAATACGTCATGAACCATTACTGTACATCTATTTATATTAATTAATAAGAGAGATAAATGAACCCTCATCATGTGATCTGTAAAACTCCTTTTTAACAGCCATATTAAACAATATAGTTCCTTATTTATGACAGTGTAATTACCAGTCTCTTTCAACACACAAATCTAATAAAAAAAGATACTCTCCTAAAATAGGGCAAACAGCTTAAGTCAATAGCTAATAAAACTTTAGCTGCTTAAATAAATCCTGTTTTATTGGTCTGTTCTGGAGAGAAGTTGTTTTGTTTAACCAGATAAACATGTCAGTTTTTCCAGGATAATCAAGTGATTAGGAAAAAAGTCTGTAAAAAGATAAAAAAGGCCAGTGTTCCTCCAATTTGAGACAAATTGCTTTTTTCATACTGATGTGATAATCTTTTATGTAGATATTTGTCCTGTATGCTGGAAGTCAGGTGACGGTATTGCTAATGCACACTTGTGGCAGACAATTTGCCCCTGAACCAGCAGGGCTAAGTGTGCAGCAGTGGTACTGTACTTACACCAAACTTTTTAAACATGAGTGACCAAACTTAGGCACCTATATCCATATTTAGGCACCCAAATAAAGCGGCTGATAACCAGACGATGGGAGCCACCAGTGCTGCACACCATTGAAAATCAGGCTACGTTTATTCAGATGCCTAAATGTGGATCCAGGTGCCTCTCATTAGGCACCCAAGTTTGAAAATTTTGGCCTTGGTCCTTGTTGGAAGGGTGGGGATGGTAGTCTGATATTTCATCAGCCAGTCAGAGAAGCAGGGTGGGACAGGACGGACACAAGAAAGGATTTGAAACTACTGCTTGTTTATTTGTATTGTGGTATCCCCTACAGGCCCCAGTCAGGACTGGGAACCCACTGTGAATCTGCTGACATTTAACAATAGTCTGGCTGTGTGAGGCTCTGTGTTGGGACTCAGGAGACCTGAGTTCTGTTACTAGTTCTATTACTAGCCTGCTGGTTGACCTTGAGCAACTCACTTCACATTTCTGGGCTTTGGCTTTCCCATCTGTAAACTGGGGTTAATTATACGTCCTTTTTAAAGTACTCATAGACTTTAAGGTCAGAAGGGATCACTGTGATCTTCTAGTCTGACTTCTTGTGCATTGGAAGCGACAGAACCGCACCCACTCCCTCCTGTAATAGTCCTCTAACCTCTGTCTGAGTTACTGAAGTTCTCAAATCATGATTTCAAGACTTCAAGTTATAGAGAATCCACCATTTACACTACTTTAAACCTGCAAGTGCCCTCCCCCCTGCCCCCATGCTGTGAGAACAGTATAAGAGCTAGGTAATATTATTATTCCGGGTTGGGAGACTAGGGTAGGGAGTTCAGTATGAGTTTCATAACATTAAGTAAAAGATCCTCGGCTATATGGTTGAAATGAATGTATTTGTTACCCATAGTTAAACTCTTATTATTTAGTGGAACTTTAATAAATAGTCATTGCTTTGTTACTCAGATTCATGGCTGTGTGCTCAGGGCTGTAGGACTTGAATGATAAGCATCCTATAGGGCCCCTTGCAATTAAGAAAAAAATAGTGGTGTCCCTCAGGGGTCTGTACTGGGACCAGTGCTGTTCAACATATTCATAAATAATCTGGAAACAGGGGTAAACAGTGAGGTGGCAAAATTTGTAGATGATACAAAGCTACTCAAGATAGTTAAATCCAAAGAAGATTGTGAAGAATTACAAAGGGATCTCACGAAACTGGGTGACTGGACACCAAAATGGCAGATGAAATTCAATGTTGATAAATACAAAATAAATCATATTGGAAAATATAATCCCAACTATACAGATGAAATGATGGGGTCTAAGTTAGCTGCAACCGCTCAAGAAAGACATCTTGGAGTTATTGTGGAAAGTTCTCTGAAAACATCCACTCAATTTGCAGCGGCAGTCAAAAAAGTGAACAGAATGTTGAGAATCATTAGGAAAGAGAGAGATAATAAGACAGAAAATATCATATTGCCTCTATATAAATCCATGGTTCACCCACACCTTGAATACTGCATGAAGATGTGGTCTCCATGTCCAGCCCTGGTGGAACCTTCCCAAAAGTTGGGGGTTCAAGGGCTGCCACTGGCCATGCCAGAAATGGGAATAGGCTGGGAGCCGCAAACTCTCCACCTGCCTGAGGTGAGGGGGCTGGCCCCCAGCCCATGTTCCCGCCCTGCAGGCCCTCCACCCAGGCCAGGTTGAGGTTTTGTGGCTCCCCACAGCTGCCCATACAGCTCTTACCCTGACCCAGCTCCAGCTCGGGGACAGGACCTCAGAGCTGCAGCCCGGCCATGGTAAGAGCCACGCGGCCAAGCAGCCATGAGGAGCCGCAGACCCTCCATCTGCTCTGGGCAGGGGGCCCAGGGATGGTGACATGGGCCAGGGGTTGCTCTCGGTTCCCAGGGGTTGTTTCTTGGGCAAGTGGAGGGTCCGCAGTGCGCCCCCAGCTGCCTGGGCTCCCCAGCTGCTGACCTGGCTGCAGGGGAGCAGGGCCTCAGGGGGAAGAGGGTGCGGGGACATCTCAAAAAAGTTGTATTGGAATTAGAAAGGTTCAGAAAGGGGCAACAAAAATGATTTAGGGTATGGAACGGCTTCCATAAGAAGAGAGATTAATAAGCCTAAGATTTTTCAGCTTGGAAAAGAGACAACTAAGGGGGGATACGATTGAGGTCTATAAATTCATGACAGGTGTGGAGAAAGTAAATAAGGAAGTGTTATTTACTCCTTCTCATAACACAAGAATTATTGGTCACCAAATGAAATTCATGGGCACCAGGTTTAAACGAACAAAAGGAAGTATTTCTTCACACAACACAGAGTCAACGTGTGGAACTCTTTGCTAGAGGATGTTGTGAAGGCCAACGCACTAACAGGGTTCAAAAAAGAACTAGATAAATTCACGGATGATAGGTCCATCGATGGGTATTAGCCAGGCTAGGTAGGGATGGTGTCCCTAGCCTCTGTTTGCCAGAAGTTGGGAATGGGCAACAGGGGATGGATCACTTGATAATTACCTGTTCTGTTCATTCCCTCTGAAGCACCTGGCATTGGCCACTGTTGGAAGACAGAATACTGGGCTAGATGGACCTTTGATCTGACCCAGTATTGCCGTTCTTATGTTATATTAAATATAAAAACTGGAAAGTAAAATATTGTAATGGTAACATGGACTTACACAAATAAAAGAAAGAACATCAAAGAAACTGAGTGTTAAGTCTTTTGCGCTACCCATTACCATGAGTCACCCATCTTGTCCTCACATGTCATGGATTGGTAGCCGATCATCTCTTGTTATACCAAGGAACAATAGGATATGTTAACAGCAGAGGTAATTATAACTGAAACTCTCAATTTCCCAGCATATTTAAATTGTACTATAGAACATGTTACATTGTGTCAGACCCAATAAGGAGACTTTAATAAGCATGTTTTGGAGTATGATGTAACTGTTCCTTCATGAGTTTTTATCATGTCTCGCCAACTAATAGGCGTCAGGGTGACGCCAGTATGGATATACTGCAGAATCCATCTGAAAAGGAGTTAAATTACTGGCTTGGTGCTGCTGAACTAGACAGGAGACCTGAATTTAGTCACAGATTTCTTTCTTTCAGAGCCAATGGATCACGGTGTATTAGGTCATATGTTTGGGCTTTCACCGGAGGGAGAGTGGTGATTTCTCCCTATACAGGCTACTCCTGGCGCCGATCTATAGTTTAGAAATTTTCCTCATTAGGCTCACCTTATTAGCCTACAGATGGTGTTCTGAAGGTGTCCTGAGAGTGAAAGGCACTTAATATGAGCCAAAAATGGAACCCACTATGGATGGGCTGATGATCAACAGAACCCATTTTGACCATTTGGTTAGGAAGGGATATAGGCAGAAGGGGGTTTTGTCTGTTTTAAAAACCAATGTTTTAGTCTACATGCCACATTCAAATTATCACTACAGAACTGCTACCATTTATGAGATATTTTCCTAATACTTTCAAGCGGGACAGAACCCTTCTCCACACCCAGTTACCTAGCTGAAGTGCCACAATACCCTTTTCTGATTGCCCTAAAGGGGTAGATTATGGAGAAAAATCTATTACAGAGTCCATACCATGCTTCAGAAATAAAACAGGTTTTTTCTTGTCTGATGTGATTCTCCTGTCGTCTTCTCCCTCCAAAAAAAACACCAAAAAAAACCCCTTACAATTAACTTTTATGATTAATTTGTCTCGCACTCTCTCTGACAACTTTTGTTTTTAACTGTAAGCTTAGAAGCCAGGTGTTTCTTTCAAGTCTTCACACTGTGAATTAATCACTTATTCCCAAGACATCGAGCATTCAGAGGAGACATACAGCTGTCCTATTATGGACTAGGAAAAATAGTGCATTTTGGGCTAGATTTTCCAAAAAGCTCTGCTCCCATTTACTCACCATAATTAGTGGCCAGATTGTTCTCCTTGGGTGCTGAACTCTTATGAAAAAACCTGGCCATAAATTTCAGAATGGAGCAGCCGGGGCTAAGTCTCTGTGAAAATCTGCCTATGAGATGGGTACCTAAAATGAGAGTTCACCTCTTTTGAAAATTGAACATGGCTGTGGGACCTGAGCACTAGAAAATATGATCCCCACCTCTTTTGAAAACATGGTCTTATGTCAATCGGAGTTTCATAGGTTGCCACTTGTACATATCCAGTTGATACAACAGTGCATTCATTTAGGCCCGGACAGTCTCCTTTGTCGGGGCAGAAAGTTCCAGACACAGCAGAGGAGTTGTGATGCGGCTAAAGTAAAGGATGACAGGACACAGCACAGCACTGCCACTGCTCCTTGTCTGACCACATACAGAGGCTGTCAGAGGATCTACTGCTTTGGGGAACCTCTGGACCTTCTCTTTGGAGGAGAGCAATTCAGGGGCTGTGGTGGGAGAGCAGCCCTGTTCCTTTTCCACTTCATCAGGGAGGAATCCTCCCCTTGACTGTATGGTGTTCTCCATGGCTACTTGAGGCCTAGTCTACACGTGCAGTTGTAGACCAATTTAACTAAAGGTCTGACTTAGTTAAATCAGTGCAATGTTATGTGTGGACACTCTTACATCAATTTTAAGCAGTGGTGATATGTTAATTTAACTAATTTAGTTTCTTAACTTATTAAGTGAAATTAGTGCATAAGTTTTATGTAGACAAGCCCTGAATTAATCAGACTGTGATTTCATGGATTCAGAAAGACCATTAGATCATCTAGTCTGATTTCCTGTGTCACACAGGCCATAATTTCATGTAATTACCTCTGTCTCTGTGGGCAGGATCTGGGCCTTGAGGAACAGTCAAAATTCATTGTGTCCACTGAGCTGGGTAAAATACAAGCCCCTCCAACCCTTGCCCATTTCTAGAATTGAAGTTACAACCCATTTCTGAAATGTTCAGTTAACTTCCCTTCATGTTGTTGGTTGAACAGGAAATGGAAGACCCAAAATACCGAAGAAACACTCTTCTTGTGGTGAGATTCAGGCCAAATTTTGAAGTCCTAAGAGGTCTGGATAAGGATGTGAATTTTGAATGCTTATCTGAACTTAATCCAAACTGATGCTTTTAATAGAAGGATGGTCTAGAATTTTGAAAGGTGATCGGGAATCAAACTCCCCTGAGGTCTAAGTTTGGCTCTATCACTTACACCCACTTTGCCTGTTGTAAATCACATACAGCCAAATTTTCAGAAGTATTGGATAAATTCTCTGCCTTTATATTTGGGTGCCACCTTGAGATATTATGTGCCTGATTTTCAGAAGGACTTGCAAGTCCTCAGGGTCATGTAAAATTAGTCACGAGGGCCCAGATCCTCAAAGGTTTTAGGCGCTAACTTCCATTGATTTTAATGGGAGTTAGGCGCATAACTATATCTTTGAGGATTTGGGCAAAGTATCTAGAGCTGGGCATTCACAAATAAAAGCACGGAAAATTAGTGAACATCACTAGTGTACAGGACTGTGTTGCTTCTTTTGGGATTCAAAATCTTGAGGGTGAAGAGCTGATCTCCTCTTCTTTTATAAGCCTCCTTTTTCTCTGCACCATAGCTAGATTAAATGCCACCTGATAGAAAAAGGATAGACTACAGGAAATAAAGAAGAGTTTGTCCAATGTGGATGAAATCTTTGCAGTTTACAAATTAATTGGAATTGGAAATAGATGAATCCAGGATAACAGGAAACTTTGGAAATAGTGCAAAACTGAGTACTGTTAAATGAACAAGAACTACTGCCTACCACTTATCTAGTGCTTTCCATCTTCAAGGTGCTGTAAACACATCAGCTAAGTAATTCTCACAACACTCTGGGATGTAAGTACTACCTGCATCATATGACTAGAGAAACTAAGGCATAGAGCTGTAAAATGATTTCCCATGACCACCCAATTTGGCGGAGCTGGACTAAAGCTTGCAGTTTCCTGGGTTCAAAACATTTCTAATTTACCAAAACTAAGCTGTTGACCTTTCTAGGTAAATAAAAGCTTCTTTTAGTAAAAGGATTCCCCAAAGCCTGATAGCCAGAGCTGGTATGTGAGACTCCAATTTCACAAGTTTAAAAAAAAAATTGATGGCAGTTGTACATGTTCGATGCCATGAGCTCTTAGCTCTTTTTCAGGTCTGGCCCCAATCTCACCCTTCTCTCTTTTCTGGTATCCATTGCTCCAAACCAAAAGATGGCCAGATATGAAATGATGCCAGTTAGGATGCCAAAGCTTCAAAGGGATCTCTCATCAGCGAGGGCAGACAAAGATTCTTTTGTACAGTTTTTGTACAGAGATTTTGGACGCTTCCAGGCAGACAGAGACCTTTGAATTTGCTTTCACTTCAGTCACTGACTGCACCATCTGGATGTTGCATAGATTTTTGTGTATTTTTCCCAAGACTGCATACAGAGCAAGAGTGCAGTTAGTGAAATGCTTCTGCTGTGAGACATCATTTTACATGGACACACACACAAAAAAATGAGCTCTGCATTTCAGTTAATTCTGCTAGGAAGTTTCTCTTCCAAAGCTGCTAGCTATCTAAAGTGTTGCCAACTCAATGTCAAAACTACATGAAGCAAAGATGATAAAGTTGTATTAGAAATTCAACAGCACATTAAAGAGGCCATTTGATTTCTTGGGCGTTGGGCCACTAGATATAGTGATTGATAATTTTTTTTTTAAATAATAACAAAAACATTCATTTGACACCACTGTGAATAGTAAAAACAATGAGGAGTCCTTGTAGCACATCTTAGAGACTAACAAATTTATTTCATGGGTTATATCCCACAAAAGCTTATGCCCAAATACATTTGTTAGTCTTTAAGGTGCCACAAGGACTCTTTGTTGTTTTTACTGATACAGACCGACATGGCTACCCCTCATATGACCTGTTCACAGTGACAGGTTTCAAAGTCTGGAGTAGAGCTGGTTGAAAGCTGAAATTTTTGTTTTGTAGGAAATCCTGAAACTCTAAAAATTATCCCATTTGGAAATGAAAAGTGGAATTTTTGACATTTCCAGTGGAAGGAAAGACGCTAAAAAGTTTCATCTAGAAATAATCTAAACGTTGTGTTTAGAAAGGTGAATTTGAGGCTGGGAGCCCAGATTCCAAAACTCCTAGCTCAGTCATGGTTATCAGGACTTCTAAACCCACAGCTCCACATCACTGTGCTTGGCTAACAAGGAGCTGGGAACCTAGAAGCCTTGGAGTCACAGCTGAGCTGGGAGCCTGGGAGCTGGGGTTCTTAAGGCTTCCAGAGTCCCTGCTGCAGAGCTGGGAGTTCAGCTGGGGCTTCTAAGCTACCAGCTACCTGGCAGGGAGCCTGAAAGCTCTCCATGGCACTAATGGTTTTGTTCCTCTTCCTTCTCAGGGCTATGAGGAGATAGGAAACTGCAACCTTTACTTGTTCCAGGGCCACACCTCAACTTTTCCCTTTGAAGAGAAGATTTGCAGGCAGATAGGTTCTTTGGCTGCTACATTCCTCTTGCAGGGATGTCCATGACAGGGTACAATTTGGCACTTACTTTCCAGCATTTAAATTAAAGAGGAAGAAAATCCTGGTCCAAGAAAACATGCAGTGATATACCTGTGGTTAGTGATGTCATAGCAATATGTTCTGACTTCTTATGAACGTGCATGTGTAATATTCAATCTCCGAAGAACCCTGTGTTGCTTCTCAGAACCAGTAAATTCTTTTCTGATGTGCAATGAGTTTTGAAAGAGGGGTTGGGGCAGGCGCAAAGGCAAGTCATGGGAGAGCAGGGAAGTGGGATTTTTTTTTTTTTTTTACATTCGTATATGCTTACTGGATGTTGCGCTTTGTTTTGCCTTTCTGGGATTTTTAACATCTTTATTAAAGATTTGTCAAGAACTCTCTTGGCTACAGCAGCACCTCTGGGTGATGCAGGCTGTCACCACCAGAGTGGTGGAAGTGCTCTAAGTATATTGCAGCCTGTTTTGCTTTGTACTTAATGGGATGGGTTCTTCTGATAGCTGTTCTGGTGGCCCCAAGCTGACATCTTCCAGGGCAACTGTAACAGGTACAGTCCTTGTTAGTTCCAGCAGACATCTCAGGTGGTAAGCAGGGGTTTTCTCATGACTGGAAACCCCTTTTGTCCTGCTCCACCCCCTTTTATAGCTTTGGCACAAGGCATTAAGATGGATTCCAGTATGATATGACATGGTCACATGTCACTCTAAGACCCCTAGTCTCCATTGTTCCTGGGTTGGCCCACACACACACAGGAAGGTTTGCAGGTAAATAAACCATTTACAACCAATTGTCCCAGTCAATGGGAACCATCAAGATTCTGAACCACCATTAATGGCCCACACTTTGCATAATTACAATAGGATCTCAGAGTTATACTTCATATTTCTAGCTTCAGATACAAGAATGATACATGCATACAAATAGGAAGAATATATTCAGTAGTTTATAACCTTTGTTATGATACCTTACAAGGGACCTTTTGCATAAAGCATATTCCAGTTACATCATATTCACACACATAAGCACATTTCCATAAAATATATGGACTGCAACATCACATGGGCAAACTCTCTCTTCTCCTCCCAATATTGTCAGTGGGATTTCCTGATGGTATTCAGAACTGATGTCCAATTTCTCATGTGCTAGCCACACCAGGGCACATATGATTCAATATTTTGTCATGCCTGTGAGTAATTGGACAAGTTTGATACCTACTGGGGCATCACTGAAACCTATGGAGACAGTCTAATTTGCATGCTTCTCAAGTCCTTCACAGGGCACAGTTAGAGTGCTGTAGCTTTACTTTAAGGATGATTAATATCAAACTTAGAACACAAGTCTATTATATCAGCCACATATGATCTTTATCTAACATGCTTGGAAATGAGCAATCGTGATGAGATAATAAGCTGTAACGATGTTTCAAATTTCAGGAAATTAATTCCTTTATCATATAGAAGATTTGTTGAAAACTGAAAAGTAAGGTCTATAGGCTAGGATGATTTAGGTCTCCACTTTTAAAGAACACAGATAGAAAGATTACATTCATGGCACATTTCACAATTAACATGATCTCTGGAGGCCACATTCTGTATTAATATGTCATTGTCTTAGTAGAGTGGTAAATCTGAAAACATTTTAGTTGTAGAAATAATTTTAATTTCTTAACTAAGTAAGGGATCTGATGGGTGGGTGAGGCAAAACCAACCAGGCATGATGATGAATCTGAAGTACATCAAAACTGCCAGCTTCAGCTTCCAAAACCATAAACGGTGCTCGTTGTATGAGCAATAAATATACTGAATTTTAAAAAAAACCCACCAAACCCTGATACAACAATGTTGATTTGTCTTGAGACAGACATAACTTGTCCAAATTATCTAGACCAGGGGTTCTCACAACAAAATTTTTGGTGGCCTCACAGTGCGGCCACCCCTGCTCTGACAATTTTTCCTAAAATACTTAATTAACTTTAGGAAAAACAAATAAATATGCACATATCCATGTCCACATCATTAGAATTTATTTATGTAGGGTTTTTTTGCAGACTCAATAATAAAAATACAGTTGTCGTTATTCTTTACTGGACCTGAACAGAATAGAAACATAAATAAGGTGCTTTGCCTGTTTTGCTTTTTTTGGTTGATTTTTTTTTGAAAGACTTGCTACCTACTAAATCTGCTACTGTGAAAAGTGATATCTGAATATTTGTTAATATTTTTCACAGCAGATTTACTCATTTACTCATAGCTTGGGGACAAATTAAAGCCTGGATGGGGAGATGGGTAAGGAGGCAGGAGGGCCTGGGGGACTGGATTGGGGGTGGGTGGAAGAGGCAGCGGGGGTCATGGCAATGTGGGGGGTGAGTCTGGGCCTGGAGACTGGGGTCCCGCTGCATGAGTGGGGGCTGGAGGAGGCAGCATTAACCAGGGGCAATATGGGAGGGTGAGCCTGGGGCCAGAGGTCGAAGCCCTGCAGCTGGGGGACAGAGCCTGCTGCCCACCCACCACCCCAGGGCTGAAGCCCAAAGCCCAAGCCCCACTGTCCCCAGGAAGGTGGGGAACTCACACTGGTCACCTGGCTCCTACAGTGTTTGTGTCTCCAGAAGGGGGCAGGAACCAACCCCTGCTGGAGACCCCGGGGAACGGGCCAGTGATTTGCCCTGCCCCCAACCCACCCGACCCCAATCATCACCCAGGAGGCTGTGGCCACAAGAAAAGCCCCTGGTGGCCGCATTTGAGAAACACTGATCTGGACAGAACATAGTTTCTAAAACTAAACAGACTCAACACAGTTTGTGCTATCTGTAAGGCACATGGGAACGGAGGAAGAATATTGATTTATATTGGACACAAGATGAAGCTCCGCTACTCAAGCTTTTCCTGATTAATTCATTTTACACTCTCTGAACTATGTTACTGTTGCATAAGCAGCCTTAATTCTGGCATTTCCTAACTTTTGAGAGCTGGCTTTAGAAATTTCATAATTTTTTAACAGAGGTTTTTGTGCATAATTCCCTAGGTCTTTAAAACAAACTGAACCCCCACCCCCAGAAATTCCAGTATGGGTCATCAGCAGGGTTGGAATCTTTAGATCCACTGCACAGATCTCTGCCATTTGAGCTAATGGAGTACCTGATAGCTGTCGTAGGTTGTTATCCTGTATGTGGACCAGCACTGGGAGGGATGAGCCAGTGGGTTTCACAAATATTTGCTGATAGCAGAGGAAGAGTGAGACTCTGGGATATCTAGTTCCATTCCAGGCTTTGGAGGGGACTGTGCTATAGTGGGCACAGACTCTTCTGCTTGTTCCCCCCAAGGTTGACCCCTTCTGCCCTGTCACCTCCAAACTACCCTTGTTTCAGTATTGTCTCTTGGCTGTTCATCCCAGTCCTAGTCAACTCACCTAGCTGGGAGAGGGTGGAAAAAGGAATGTCAGCAAGGGGCAGACTGGGACTAGGATAGGAGTCCAGATGGTGAGACTAGGAGTTGCTGGATAAGGAGACTGGGAATTGGATGAGAAGTCTGGATAAACCCATTGGTGTTTTACCTGACTAAAGACATAATATCTGGGGTCTAGGTTTAGAAACTTCTGTGCAGATGTAAAGCTAACTACTTTAATTGAAGTAACTTTTGATGTAAGGCCAAAATGATCAGTGCCTGAAATTTGGCTCCTAAATTGATATGTAGGCACCTATGTAAAAGTGGACTGATTCTTAAAGGTGCTGTGCACGTGCAGCTCCCATGGACATCTTCTATGGGTACACAGCACTTCTGAAGACCAAGTCACTCCTACTTAAATGCCTATATATGTATTTAAGAGCCTTAGTTTGTGCAACCCAATGTCAAAGTTTTGGTCTAAATCATTCATATTAATGAACAGTTTGGAGGATTTAAATGCTAACAACTTTAAACCAAAAATAATATAGATTCCCCCTCTCCTCCGGTCATTACAAGTAGATTGTGTAATCAATTACGAAACATACTTGGTGCCTTAAAGTGATACTGCATGTTAAAGGCCATCTCAACCTTTAGAAACTCAGGCAGTTGGATACTTCAGGGTCCTATAATATACTGGGTGAGCAGAGTCAAAAATGCTCATAAGTATTTTCAGAATAAGTATGAATAAGCAGGTCAGTCTGCCTGTCCAGTACTGTCCCTTAAATAAGGCACATTATATTTCTGTTGCTCATTCATTTCAGAATATGACTTCAGCAGTTTTACAGAGTGACAAATGGGTTTGAAATGTGCTGACAAAATGTATTTAACTTTTATATGGTGGTGGTGCCTAGAAGCCTTGATTGGTGCTAAGTTATGGGAACATATAGTACCCATGAAAAGACTGATCCAACGATACACAAGGGAACAAAGACATCGAGTTAGCTTTTAAGGTACATTATACTTTAACATACTGTAGCCAGACACATTGCCACATATACTCAGAATAGAAAATACCTTATCTCTGCTACTGAGGAGTCATAACTGTTAGTAAATATCAACTTACTAATAGTGAGCACTGTGTGCCAAATGAGCATGGGAAAAAGTGATTATGAGAGTTCTGAGGAAAATCTTGCTTACAGTACACCCAGCCCAAGAGATACTTCTGTATCTATTGTTTAATCAGGAATTTGATGTTTTAGAAGATTATTTGGGTGAAAATCTGCACCAGAGAGACTATCTGAACAGAAATGATTCTGGCATCTATGATCAGGAGTGATGAAGCATACTGGCAGTCAGCATTTTAGCAGCTATGGAAACTGATTCATGTCATTAGTTAAAATGCCCTTGGCTCATACTACATTAGGAATTATCCCTGTTTGTAAGGTTTGCATATTAGGGCTCACATAGCACTACATAGGCAGAGGTAGGCCTCCAGGAGAGCCCTCAGTTTAGTTGTGCAACGTCCTTCCTGGAAGTTTTTAAAATTTGTGGATAAGACCTGTAGATGCTCCATTAACCCAGTGAGGAACTGCAGGGAGCAGTGTGTATGCACCCATGTGAGGTTGTTAGTAGAGATTCCCAACATAGGAGATATGCATGTGTGAGGTGGTTTAAATTCTGTCCTAAGTCTGCAAATTTTACAAAGCTAACCAGAACCCTCACAATTTTTTGGCACAATGGATGGACCCAGAAAACTGACTTCTTCCTGGCTCATATTTGAAAGAAGATATGTACTTGGCTCTACTTCATTTGGACCTGAATGAGCCAAAGTCCATAATCTCTGTCTCATTGAGCATCAGAAGTGTACATGTATGAGAAATGATATTAGTTAATACAAATCTGCAACCTTTAAATATTTGTCCTCTAAGACAATATCATTCCTCTGCCCTGAAGATATTTCCCATCAATATTGGGACTGTCTCACAAAACATGGGGTGAATAGTAACTCTCAGTTAATAACTATATAAAATTTTATTTGCTTCTCATTACACAGTTATGTGAGACTGAACAGAAAAATTTACTGTCTTCAGGATTCTGTGAAAGTCTTTTAAAATAATAAAAATAATTTCTTAGTAAAATTTTGAAGGGAGGAGGTATGGGAGCAGAATATAATAAAATACTGTGGTCTCTGTCAACCACTGGTGGGTATGAATTACAGCCCCATCTCCCTCCCCTGTGCCTGATCATCAAGGTATGAGTGTATGACAGCCCTAGCAGAGACCACTGCGGGTCCAGTTCAAACAGCTCATGCTTTTAGCTCTAGAGGTTGCCATTTCCATCCCCAATGTGTCAACCAGTGTGCCATCTCTTCTACTTTACATAGGTTACGTATTTTTACAAGTCCTGAAAACATGCTGGAAGCTGCCTTTTTATAATTGCCTCTTGAAAAGATTTAAGTGCTGCGACCCTTCAGCTTTCAATGGGCTCATACTTGGTACAGCTGTAATCCACTTTCTGCTTTTCCAATCCTGGGGCCACTGGGGGCAGAAAAATTTGATCCTGAGCAATTTAGAGCAGCCCTTTGTCTGCTCTAAGTTGGCCAGCTACTGTGGTCCCTTAAGACGAATCTACCAGCAGATGACTGGTCAGAGCATTGGGTATTCCATCCATGTCTCTCACTCCTACATACCCTCAGAACCCCACCTAGAAGGAGGGGCAAGGAGCAGATGGCATAGAACAACATTAAGAATCATCAGCTGCTCCTTTAATGTAGCTTTTGGAACAGGAAGCTTTCTTCAGAGAGAGCTGATAGCGCTTATCAGCTTGAAAGTAGGCATGTATCTGCTGGCTGGCATAGACAAGTGCAAAGTGCTGTTTTGCCAATTAATGGACAAGTTTGGAGCTGGAGTGCGTAAGATCCATAGTAAAGAATCAGAACTTTGAGAAAACTATTTGCACTTTACCCCTGCTGCAACCCACATCACTTAAAATATGCCAGGAAACTTTGCACTGGATGATACTATAGGGTTAAGACACAAATTCCTAACCTTTTTGTAATAAAGAAAGGACAATGAAAAAGTGTATTATGGTGATAATTTAATAAGTTGTTTATTCACTGCTAAAATAGTGCAGTGAAGCACAGAACAAGACAAAGGGACCAATACTTATGAGTAGCCCCACTAATATCCCATGAAATTATTTAATATTTGCTGAAAGAAACCCATATGCTTTTGATGCATTAATTGCTCTGAAAAGAGACACTTAATTTTTTCCTTTTTTTGCATGCATAGAATGCAGCACAGAATGTAATATGAGATTGTTTAGTTTGATGAAAAGCCTCACAGGTTGACAGCTCAATGACAAATGTGATGAATGTTGTTGACCCAGTTATTCATCCTTTTGATTTCTCTTGAATTTATATTACTCTACTTAACTGGCATTTGGAATTTAACCAAAAGAAGAAAAAATCTACAGAAGAAGGGGGGGGCGGAAGTACAGTTTAATTTAAAATCCTAATCTGACTCTAAAATAAATAAACTGTAATCCAATCAGTGTTAGAAATCATTTCAGTCTGATCTGAAAACGCCCGGGTGGTAATGAAGTTCCTAAGAAGAACAATACTTCATGGAGAATGGAGACAGGGCATTAGATTAATCCACTTAACCTGATAAAGTGCAGTGCATCCTTTGAAGGGTTGTTCCATCTGGAGCACTCTATAAACCTGGGGGCCTCCCTGAAGCCATGTCTATACTAAGGGGACTAAAACAGCTAAGGTGCTCCAGATATGCTGGCATAACCCCATAGTATAGATGAAACCTAGAGAGATGGGAGAGGTTTTTCACCTGCCTGAGTGATGGTAAATAGGCTGACTGAAGCATTCTTCTGTTGACCTAGCTGTGACTAAACCCAGGGTTATGTTGGCATAGTTACGGCACTCAGCAGCGTGGATTTTTCACACTCTTGAGCACCATAGCTATGTCAACCTGAATTTTAAGTGTAGACCAGGCCTGAGACACTCTCTGAGGTGATGCAGACATATAGCCTCTCCAAAGCAGTGCTGTGGTTCAAAGCTACCTGTTAGCAGTAAAAAAGTAGGGTCTGCACTTCAAAGGTGGTGCTAGTCTTAAATCTAATTACCCAGACCTTAGCAACAGAAATGATTTCCCATTAAAGAGGAATTGGGTGAAGATAATAATTCTGTCGTGATTTTTTTCCAGGCTCAATTAAGAATGACTTATGTATCCTCTTTAAGGCACAGACTGTTTTTTTGTTCTGTGTTTGTACAGCACCTAGCACTTTGGGGTTCTGGTTCATGGCTAGGGCTTCTAGGAGCTCCTATCATAGAAATAATTAATAAAGATACTCCCAGTTGTCTCAGACAGCTTTTTAATCTTTGATGGGTAATACAACAAGGGAATCCAGACAAGACTGATAATCAACTTTGAATAAGAGAACTAATGGCTGATGGTTGCAGGTTTCAAGGACTTGTCTTCTTTTATGTATAGACATTACTAGTGATGCAGTGCAGATATGTTTGTTCTCTCTTGCCCTTCATGTCAATGAGGCCTGGTTTAGTAAGATTGTTTAGAGATTTATAGATGGCTGGAGAATCTAATTCTTGATTGACAGACCATTTCGTAAGTGAGGCAGGGAAATGCTTTTATTGCTGGTAGCTGTGTCTGTAACTCCTTTCCTTTCTGCTTGCACAATACCTTGCTTTCCTGTTGACTATACATCAGGCTTCAGAATTTCCTGTACCATATGTTACTTTTTTTCACCCAGTTCACAGGAATGCTGATGTAACTGCTCACCTGCTGATGCCTCTGTTACAGTTTTTATGTCTTCCCCTTTTTGCATCTTACTGTTTTCCCCACTTACATTTCTTTGGGCGCCTACAGTCCTCCATGGAGATTAGGTGTCCCGTCCATTACTTTGAAGATGCTTGTGCAATATCTTTGAAGATCCTCACTTTTTTTTTAATCTTGCCATTTGGTGTGTATAATAACATAGAGGCTGTTGAGTAAATGATTTCAGATCTTTGATATCCTGGTGAGAACTTCAGATGGAAATCACTACAGCATGAAAAACAGGCACCTCAGGTATTATGTCACTACTTGGATGACAAACCCAAGGGACTGTGTCATCCTATGCATTCATATAGGGGCACAGACCTTAGTTGAGCCTTTTGAGCACTGCACAAGGATTATAATGGTACACTGGTTCTGACCCCATGCTGCACTCTGCCATATACAGAATATGCTCTTTTCAAATTGGATAATGATCTTTGGAACAAGGACAGAGTGCCACAAGGCTTTACTCAGGGAACTGGTGTCATTTACCTTTACCACATGGACAGCAGCCTGAATGACAGTGAGGCTATGTCTGATGTATATTCTTCTAGGCATGGGTTGGTATATGTTGATTTTCCTTGCACTAATGGTGCTGTCAGACCATAGTTTTAGATGCCTCTACAAGCTAGAGGTCCTTTGGAGCGTGGACAGCAATAGCCTGCTCTCATTGGATTCAATTAAATTACCCTTGTTGACTTCAGTGTGAATTGGATCAAGCCCTAAGAACACAGTCATCTGGCTAGAGAAGCTCAAATACAACATCCTCAATTGCCTTTCTGAAGTCTTTAAATATGCTCTGGTTAAAGAGTTTACCAGATGTCTGAAATTTAACAAAATGTCTGGCATATCCAGTAGAATCATTAGCCATTGCAGCAACCAAGAGTCCAGAGGGTCTGTGCCAAATCCATAACACATCCCTCTGATATGTAACGTGCATGCGTGAGTCTGGCAGACCAAGCACCAGCTGATGCCAAGGTCCCCATGTTTCAGGTGAACATTGACAGATACATGGCTGAAATCTGTCTGGCTTGCACATGGGTTAATATTGGTAGGAGAGGTGTTAGACTTATAAGAAAGTGTTTAGTGTTTAGACTCTATCAAATGCTTGTGAGTTACTGCCTGCATTAATTTTACTGTAATGTTATATCTGACGGGGTGCAGTTGGAGCCTCTGTGGCTATATGAATTGCCACACAGGAGAGGGACTTTAATTCGTGTGAAGAGCTGCTCTTCTGCAGAAATGGCTACACCCCACTCTAAAGAGGAGACCTATTGATACCAGACAGGCGATGGTTGGATCCAACAACTGGTAACTTCCTACATCTGGATTGAGGAATCGTCAACAAAAGGACTAAAGACTTTTATTGTTGTTCTGCTCTCCTCCCAGGAAGATGAGTCATGCAAGTGGACTCCTCCCATCAGCCGAGAGAACATGGCAGGAGTGGATTAAAACCCCCAACCAAAAGGAGCTAAGGATCTCTGTGTTGCTGGGACTTAGAGGCGGAGGGGCAGGCATGGAGCTTCCTAGGCATAAGCAACAGATTCCCAGCTGCTTAGCATGGGTTAACCCTAAAGGGTAAATAGAGCTTGCTGATTAGGGAAACCTCTATTACAGGGGTGGGCAAACTTTTTGGCTCGAGGGCAACATCTGGGTATAGAAATTGTATGGCAGGCCATGAATGCTCACGAAATTGGGGTTGGGATGGGGGGGGTTCGGGTTCTGGCTGGGGGTGCAGGCTCTGGGATGGGGCCAGAAATGAGGAGTTCAGGTTCTGGGAGGGCGCTTGGGACAGCGGGTTGGGGTGTGTGTGGGGGTGAGGGCTCCAGATGGGAGTGCGGGCTTTGGGGTGGGACTGGGAATGAGGGGTTTGGGGTGCAGGAGGGTGCTCTGGGCTGGGATTGAGGGGTTCAGAGAGTGGGAGGGGGATTAAGGCTGAGCCAGGGGATTGGGGTGGGGGGTGCCTCAGGGGTTCAGGCTCCAGGCAGCACTTACCTCTAGCAGCTCCCGGAAGCAGCAGCATGTCCACCTTCCGGGTCTTACGCGGAGGCTTGGCCAGGCGGCTCTGCTCTGCACTGTCCCGTGTGTAGGTGCCGCCCCTGCAGCTCCCATTGGCAGGGGCAGCATTTGGGGCGGGGGCAGAGCAGAACTCCCTGGCTTTCCCTGCGTGTAGGAGGTGGAAGGGGGACATGCCGCTGCTTCCAGGAGCCACGCGAAGCAGCCCCCAACCCTGCTCCCCAGCTGGAGAACCAGAGCAGGGCAAGCCCCAGACCTTGCTCCCCAGTGAAAGTTCGAGGGCTGGATTGAAATGGCTTGTGGGTCGCATTCAACCCGCGGGCTGTAGTTTGCCCACCCCTGCTCTGTTACCTTTTAAAATCCAAGACTCATTTGTGTGTCTATATTCACTTGCTTTAACCTTAACTCTATAGCTTGATTTTCCTATTTAGTAAACCTTCATATAGTCTATTATAGGATTGGCTGCGAGCTGTCCTTGGTGTGAGACCTAAGGTACAACAATTGTCCTAGGGCTAAGGGACTGATCCTTTGGGACTAAGGGATCTTAAGGTCTTAAGGGCCATCTATCACAGAGATATGCTCATCTGGGCGGCAAGACAGACCAGAGCACCCAAGGAGACTGTGACTCCATTTAAGGCTCTTCATGAGCCTGAGCAGTTAGCATTTGGTGCAGTTGGTTAGCGAAGTCTAAGTAGAGAACTCATGACAAATTTGGGGTTTGTGCCCTGGTTGATTAAGATTGCCCTGAAGTTGGTACTCACACTCTTGTGCCACCCAGAATGGTGGACGTGCCCTAAAAGTGGTGGGGGGAGGGCCATAGGCACCTAAACCATGGCCTGCCCCCGTGCTGCCCCTTCCCCTGAGGCCCCACCCTTTCCCCCAATACCCTGCCCCCACTCACTCCTTTCTGCCCTCCCCCGTCGCTCGTCCTTACAACCAGTAAAAGGGAGGGGGCATGGCCCCCTGCCCTCCCCACGTTCCGACACCCCATGTGCCACCTTTGGGAGCGTGACAGAGTGCATAATGGTGTAACAGAGCACTGATAGCCGCATTTCCCCTCAGGTCATAGAAAGATCAAAATGTGGTGGCGGATACAACATTTGCCAATATTCAGAACTCAAACAATCCAAGGCATCAGTAGATATTAGGCCTATTGTGTCATATGTGAAGCAGTTTTCAATCTCCTAATAGTGCACTAAAGAAGAAGAAACTTAAATATAAGTGAAAACTTAAAAGCACAATCCTTCCCAGGTGTTAATGATGGTTATTTCCATCCCCAAGTGGCATTAGTAGTCAAATTGTTGAATTAAACTACAGGCTTTGGGCCATTTCATAGTACACAGGATCCTCTGCCTGCATAACACTTTTAGTGCTTCTGAATCCACAATATCCCCTTTGTGATAATGGCCACTATTTTACAGCCTGCTCTTGCAGAGGCAGGAAATGGTATTCAAATTTTGCCTGTTTAGCCCACACAGAGATTTAGCCAGTGATAATAAGATGCTAGCTCAGTGTCTATTATCCATTCAAATCTGTGGCCTGCACAAAAAAGAAAGCTGAAAGGAATATTTCAGTCATTTGTAATGTATGATTCCCTGCAGCACTCATAATCTCGCCAAAGCCATTATTTGGAAATCATTAGCACTCAGTCATTTTGCTTGCTAATGAGGAGTCACTGAAGCCTCCAATCATTAATCCCATTTAGGAAACAACCAAGGCAATCGGTACCTTGTATCAAGCAATTATGACTGCAAGGGAGCTCAAGGAATTCAGTTATTTGTTGTGGGTTGTTCTCACAACAGATTCTCTAAATAGCATTACTAAGTCTTTCAAATGTTAATTTGTTAAGAAAAATATAATGGCTAATAAAGACAATTATATTTGTATTGTAAATATTGGACTGCAGGAGTCTATGGAACTATTAAGACTGTAGTAGGGTTTTCTTTTCTACTGGAATAAAGGTGTGATATCATTCAATTCAGTTGGAATATAGGGCCAAATGGAGATTCTGCCAGACATGAATGGGAGTCAACATTAGAACATTTACTATAAATCACCAGCCTTCAGGAGATGTGTACCTACCTTAGTTAATAAAAAACTGAAATAGTGTTAGACACAGAGAAGGCTCTATAGCTCTGATGATGTCTTGGCCAAAGTTTTGGAGCACACCTTTTTCACCTCTCAACATGACAGGAAAATTCCAGATGTATTAAAGGGATTTGTTCTAGGAACTTTAAACAAAACTTTTGTAATAAACACAGAGACTTTTTAAAAAAAACAAAACAAAACAAAACAACCTCTGCCTCTCCACCATTTAAGACCAAATTCTGCCACATGTTTATATTTAGCTTTTGAAACTCCCTAGCTCAGGTGGTATGGGTAACCACAAGTGACTTTTTCCATCTGCATCTGACTAGACGTTTGCAACAGTTTCTCTCACATACAAATGCCAGTGTAATATTCATGATTCACCACCCAACTGGATTATTAAAATACACAGAGTGTTGGGCTATCCTTAAAGGTCATTCAGCAACTTCAGCGAGTTCATCCTGCATCTGCTTGCTTTAGCTTCAAACTGTTTTATTACCTCCTTTCTTTGTCAGCTGCAATGGAATCCCATTCCTTTTTCCAGCGCAATTCAAGATGTTGATTTTGATCTATACAGCTCTGTACAGCTGAGCTATGTCAGAGATTTGTTTCTTCTTCTATGTACCATTCTGATGTTTGAGAGCAGCTGGAATGTACAGACTAACAGACACCAGATTTAGACAGGCATTCTCTGGAGGGCCCAAGTTTGTAATGACATCATAGGGTGTGGCTCTGCTGTTCTCAGCTTTTGCTGGAGGGGAGCTGAGCATGAGATACAGTGGATGATTTTACTTCCATTTAAAAAGTGATTGATATTTTGACTTAATACATTTTTTAACTTGAAAAATGCTCAGTTCATAAAGTCAGTGATTGCATGTAAAAATGAAACACAAATGACTTCAAAACAAAATTTTTAAAAATCACAAAGCTCTAGATATCTAAAGGTTTCTTATATTAGTCCTACATCACTCAGTCATGACTGGTTTTGTCAAAGGAGCAGTTAGCTTTGTCCTCTGAGTGTGCAGACATCCAGTGCTCACAGTTTCCATTTCATCCAGAAACACTGTGAGAAAAGTCTCAGCTCTTCTAACTTCCTCTTCCAGCTTCAGCTGGAACCAAAAAGTTCAGAGAAGTTAATAAATGACAAATGGGTAAAGAAAAGGAAGATAACTAGACTGCTTTGAATCCGAAAAAAGCTTGATTCAGGTTTGATTGGAATTTGGGTTCGAGGTTGTTTGTTTGTTCATACTAGTTAAACTGGGTCACTGGTAGGAAGAAGAGATGAAGAGAGGGTGACTGAAAGCAGCAAAAAAAAAAAAAAAAGTGAAGGTTGCCTATAATTTCACAGGTCTTCACCATTTGATTACCCTGTTAGTAAAGAGAAAAGGAGTACTTGTGGCACCTTAGAGAATAAATTGGTTAGTCTCTAAGGTGCCACAAGTCCTCCTTTTCTTTTTGCGAATACAGACTAACACGGCTGCTACTCTGAAACCTGTTAGTAAAGGACAGTCCCGTGAAGAGTACAGGGTTCTCAAGAATGGGGTGAGAACACAAACAATTAAAACTGCAACAGCCTAGTTCAAGATAAATATGCAAAGGGCAATTCATCTCTTGTTAACCTGATTTGCTCCCTCTGTGGTCTTCTCCCCCCAGCGGTCTCACGTATTGACTAGGAGCATTCCAAATCCTGATATACATCTCAGTAAAGTAGAAATAGTGCCAAGATAGCACATACTAACTTACTTCAAACAGCCGGCCCAACTCACCACAGACATATCGATGCTTTACATTGATCATCAGTGACTTCCTGAGCAAGTGCTACTTAGTGAGCAGAGGAAGGGCAGGGCATATCAAATCTGACCACCTTAACCAACTGGAGAAATAAACAACTTGAGAAAACCCCCCTGGGATACAGCTCAGTCCATCCTGTTGGTAGTCAAGCACAGCAGCAGGAAATGCTGCAAATGAATATGTGGGGCGAGTCACCAAGTGTTTAACTTGCACTGATGTCTAGGAAGGTTGTCTAGCCCTAATGAGCTGAAGAAGCTGTAGTACCCAACACAGAATTTTAAAATTAGCTGCTTTCACAGATTGGGCCTCTATTAAAGGAACTATTCCCACTATTAAAGGAACAAAAAACACAACCGCTACTGGGACCCAGTTCTACCCCCCCTTACTCACGTTGATTAGAATCTTACTTTGGGCCACACTGAGACACACCCCACCCCTCACATTGGAGAGCAAGTACTTATGCAAGTAGTCACAGTGTGAGTAAGCAGGTCATAGTCTGACCATTGGCGACTAGACCCCTTTCCTAGTGCAGCTTGTGTCAGCTCAGCTGTGTTGCCTGGTGCAGTGTGGAGGCTAAGCCAACATTCCACCCACCCTCTACCCAGCTGTGTGGAAAGGAAAGTCTCCATCTGCTGGGCTTGGCAATGCAGGTAGCCCATACCTGGGCAAAAGGGCATTCCTTATGCCCTTATACCCCCTGTGCATGTGTGGGGCCAGGCTTACAACTGAGCCCACATTAAGGTTCTACTTAGGATGAGTATGGGTGGCAGAATCCTGCCTGTACATTGGAGAAGCTGACATTTAAAAAGTCTGAAATACATCATGATTTAAAGTATATTTCTCAGTGATGCTGTTTCTTCTGTAGTGTGAAAATAAAAATGGAAGTATCTATATCTACTGGGGTCTAACTAAGGCTATGTTTGTGCTCCTGATTCCAGGGCACAACAAATTCTGTGACCTTTTGTTTTTTTCAGTTTGTGCATTTGACAACACTTTTCATATGGTCATTTTCAGTGTCTTCCCTGTTGTTTGTGTAAGTCTGTCATTCAAGAATAGGGGCGTTAACGATGTCTCTGTAACTTGTGTGGTGCATGGCAACGTATTTTGGTTATGCACTGCACGTGGAGACAACGGGAAGAGGCTATGAGACGCATATAATTATAATCCCGAGCTCCATTTCCCCCATTGTGTACCTCTACAAATACAGGAATCAAAGCTCTCGTCACTCGACAAAACACATGATGCCGCTACTTTTCCCATTTACAAATATTAGTACCTACAGTAACTAGAATAAGCACTGTGATGGCACAATCCCTTAACCCTAGGTACAGTGCTAATCTGGAGACAGACCAGCAGGGAGGAGAGGGGTTCCAACATTCAGCAACCAGACCTAATGCACATAGAGCCTTGGTACCTGGAATTTAGGAAAAGAATTCCCATTAAATTCACTGGGACCAGGATTTGACTCAGAATGGTAGATGATGTTTTGTTGCATTGACTATCAATACACATGACCACGTTTTGCTTGGTAATAGTCCTCTTTACTGATTATCTGGACATTTTAGTTTATGTCAAATCAAGAATACACTGTTAGCCTAACCTGATTCTAATCTCAGTGGTACTGGTGCAGGTCTGGGGATACTGCACTGACTTCAGTGATGTTATTTCTGATTTTTTGCAAGTATAACTGAGATTAGAAACCTGCCTTGAGACAGCCCACCTTATTTTAAGGAGGAGATATTTTCTATATTACTGCACTGCTGCTCTTCAATTAATAGCCTTTATTAACTCTACTGTGCCAAGAAAATAATACCATACATAAAGTACAGTTCAAAAATGCCTTGTGTTAAGGCAGTTAAATTTCTGATGAAATAGTGAACAAACTTCGAGAACCAGAGGGCTGTTCCAATTCCCATTGAAGTCAGTGTTGAAAGACTCCCACTGACTTCAATAGGAATTGGATCAGGCCCAAAGAATGGAATAGTTTCCTATGGAAAATGGAAGTCCCACTTAGGCCTTTTGAAGTATACTACCCAGATAAGTATCAGTGTAAAGATTAAACTTCCTTATTCAACTATTTGCAGCATGTGCATAAACAGAATGAAATCTACCTTTTTTACTGACAAAAATAAAACTTTACTCCTTTTTTACTGCTCTTAACTCTGCAAAGTCAACACAGCATGGGGAGAGTAAATGGGATTCTCTTCCTTCTTGCACAAAATCAAAAAATTAAATTCCATCTGCAGAGTCAGATGTTGCAAGTGTATAAACAAGGATATAATTTGAAAACAGTAGGATTGCATAGAAGTAACTGAGGGCATATTTCTGGTAGCAGTATCTCTAATTACTAGTACTTGGTGCATGAAAAATAATGGACACAGCTTGACCTTAAGATCCTAAGTTAGATGTGCAGAGCTGGCAGTTAGGTGTTTATTTAAATTGCAAAACCAAGTAAATATGTATTGAAATAGTTCATAAACAATAAAGATGAAATTTCATTATGTCACTTTTCTGAGTAGAAGCACACTTTAAAGCTAGACAGTATGACAGTGAACAAGCTAAACAGGCAGAGACATGGATTGGATGATCTGAATTCTAGGACACTAGATTATGTATAAAATAAGATTTCTCATTACAAATTCTTCACATACCCTCAGAAGTTAGCACATGTATTTGGGTCAACATCATGGAAGCCACAGAAGATGTGGCGTCAGAGAAGGCAGCTAATAGGAATACTTCTGTAAGGGCTGTGATCGGGTATACAAACCCCATAGTGGCCAGGAAATGAGCTGTTGTGGGCTTAGTCAGCCCTGTCCTTCTACACCTGTAATTGGTGTCAGTCCTGGTGTGAGGGGTTAAAATGGGAGTGCACAGCTCAGCTGGGTACTGGCTGGGAGGGGGAACAGATCTCCAACTCTCACTTGGTGTTAGAAGCCTGGTTGGGTCCATGACTTGAATAAAGATTGCTGACTCCATGAGGGTAGGTAGGCCTGATGTGGGGCTACTGTTCTACTGCACTACCTATGCCCTGCTTGTGATTGCAGTATAAGACTTCTGCAGGTGGTGCCCTTCCTGAAGGGGTCAACAGCTAAATAAAGACCTCTGCCTGCTGCACCTGATTGGGGACCCAGTAGTTCTTGGCCATAAGCCCAGGAGTGATCCTGTCACAGGGGCATATTTGTTAGAGAGTAAAAAGAACTCTGCACTTCCCCATGATGAAAATCAATCAAAAATTATGCTTAATTAAAAACCATTAGGGATGTCTGGTATTTACTAGAGAAGATGCATCTGAGATAATGTAAGCCTGACAGACCCTGGTTGTTGGTGGGTGGGCTCAAACCTGGGATCTCTGGAGCTTAGTGCATGAGCCAAAAGCCAGCTGCCTCCTAGCTAAGACTGTAGAGTAGACTCAAAATCTCTCTCTCTCAGTGCTACTAGATGGGAAAAACACCACACCCAGGAGGTGTGTGGGTTACAATAATACAAGGTTTACTACCATATCTTTGAGATAGCTAGTGTTTACCTTGTGATGCTCCTGCATTTAATGTGGGAAAGGGCCGGAGAGATGCAGCAACAGTGGAGATCAGAAAGACAATGGGGCACCAACAGCCCAGAAATGTTCTTGTAGGGCCCGAGTGAAAGTTCCACCAGCCTCAGCAAGATGTGTTCATTCTGAATGTTTTTTGTTCATAAGCTAAAGCTGTTAATCATTATAGGCTGAATCCTACTGACTTCAGTATGGGCCCAAATCAGCAGAGTACTTAAGCATGTGCTTAACTACAAACTGCTGGACTCAGTGAAGACTGTTCCCATCTATAAGTACCTTGTTGGTTCAGGGCCTTTGTCCATAAGAATTTTGCCTGAGAAAGGACCGCAGGAACTACCATGTAAAAGTCAGCGATTAGCAAGAGCTCCACATAATCCATTGTAAATTTGCAATAGAACTACAAAACATTTGCAAAACATTTTTTAGCACTGCATGCAGTGTTGTTAGAGGAGAGGTAACTGGGGAAATAGTGGTGATGACTTCATGGAATTGAAGGTATTTAATAGGGATTCTCAGGTGGCTCACTGAAGAGCAACATCTCTGGTATACAATATGAGGCAAAACACAGAGATAGAAATAAGTAATGGGATGGTTACTGTAAATCATGAGTTATATTTGGTGATTTAAACAAATTTGGGAACTGCTAATGATTCATTATTTATATTCTAAAATTCAGGAAAGTGTGCTCTATGTGAATCAGAATGTGATGACAGTCTCTCAAGAGGAAGTGGCCTCTTCTTTTAAATGATCAGATTTTAGCTTCCGTTTTCTTATGCACATCTCCTTCTAGCAATCTCACACATGCAGAATCAAAGTGTGATTTCCTGTGATTTTTTTTCCCAAAACTGAATTGACCACAGCTGCTCAAAGTTCTTGTTTTTACAAGTCAGTGCTGATTTTGGAGAAGGGAATGGAGAATTAGTGATGAGATTCTGACACCCCTTCTGTTACGCCACAGTGACTTCAGTGGGATTATGTATGGAGTAAGGTACTATAAAATATGAATAAATTGGTTTCAGAAAAGGTAAAACTCAATCTCCATCTCTGCTTTGTTCAACTCAGACTGAAAATTATTTCTGGTAATCCTAATATGCTCAGATAACACTTTTTTTTTTTTTGCATTTCCACATGAAAGCCAATATTGGAACTGGAAATGCTGTAACACTGAGAGAGGCTGTTAGAAAATTAGGTAAAATGGGGCAATAATATCTGGTAACGTTGCCATATTTATCTTTCTTAGAAAACGCCTCCTGTCACCACTAGATGTTGTTCATCTTCATTTCAATTTGTTCTTTCCATTCCACTGTAAATAAATACAACAGCAGTTTTGTGATGTCTGCTTTTCTTGTTAAAACACAAGAAACACCCAAATAACACATAATTAGAGACACCTGAGAGAGTTTCCCAAAATGTATTCTTGTTTATGACAGGAATTATTACATTTTAAGGAACACTTATTTGCAAAACGTGCACTAGAAGGTTTGGATTTTGTTGGATTTACCCCCCCCCCCAAATATTTAATGGAATTGCAGCTCAGAAGATCCTTTTATCACCCACTGTCACATACAAACACACCCCATGTAGAGTTCTCCTTCTGGCTAGACACTTTCCAGGCGGTTGTAGTTCGAGCCCATCTCACTGGACCTCATGTGCTCTTGTCACCCAACTATTTCTGTTTGGATGGGATGGCCACTGGAGGCTTGGCCCCTTTTAGAGTGGGTCTTAACACCCAGTGCCTCTGGGTAATAAACAGTCCCTGTGTTCTTGGAATGAGGTGGAATTTCCTCACTTTCCTCCAAGCCAAGTTCCCTTCTTCACACCTACTAAGGAGAAGTGAGTTGTCCTTCATCCCCATTCACCCTCAGGTTCAATTACTTCTCGACTGACCTCCCTAAAACTGTAAGGGAAAAACGTCCCTTTCCCTTCTCTGCATTTCTCCAAGTAATTGTTTTACACCCGTATGGGGCTTTTTTTCATCCTCTGCAGGGCATCATGAGATTCGTAGTACTTTACCTCCTTCAGTTTGCCTTCTCCCAGCAGCTTTTTAAATTACAGCACCTCCCAGATGTGCCTCATTTTCCCTCTTTCAAACAAGTTCTGACTCTCAGCACTATTAAGTTGTGCCTCTTATTCTTTGCTTCCGGCAGGATTTCTGACCACAGCACAGTCAGCATCGACTTAGTTTCCCTGGTAAAGGTAGGCAGTGAGCTCTCCTTCCAGGCTACTGAGTCTGGCCTAGGTGGGTTTGCATTTGAACCCTTGGGGATTAACCCTGTTGCACCATTCCCCAATAATGCCTCAGAAGGAATATCCTCCAGTTTTCTTGTCAGCATCCCAGAACCCTTTTTGGTGTCCTTATTGATTCAGGCTCTAGGTTGGGTTCATCATAGGGATCTCATCCACATCTGTTTCAAAGTGCTTTACAATGGTGGGTAACTATTCTCAATCCAAGTAGCATAAATGGATAATATAATGGTAATCCCCAACAAAGGTCACTTGTTCTCATGCCCATATTCCCCATGTGGCAGCTCTTTTTTGTTGCTGACCAGTCTCTTCCTCCATCTGCAATCCTCAAGGAACTTCTTGTTGCTAGTAAAGAGGTGGTAACTATATTGCCTCAGATTCATTCCCAGATGGCTTTTGGATAGGATGGAGACACAATTATCTTTGTCCTCTTATGGAAGGAAGGAGTATTTTGTCTCTCTCCTTTTCTCCTCAATTCTTCTTGAAAGATGGGGAAATTCCTTTTTCTTCCAACTGTTCTACATGTTGACATAGGCCAGCTGGTTTAGTGGTTGGAATTCCCATGCTGTGTTTGGCTTACATGCTCTCTGATATTCCAAACTTTGGCTAGGGTAGGCCATGTCTGGCTGGAAGCCATATAAGAACCTAGACAGACAGACGACAAGACCAGAAACATCCTCCATTGGTTCCAGTTATTCCGAGAAACAAAGTTTAAGTCTGTGTACATAGCAATGCATCATAACAAAGTCTTGCTCAGACTTTGATTTGAGCTTTAGTTTGGGTATTAACTGTTCTTGTTCAGTTTTTTAAAAAACATAGTGTATCTTAAGAGGTTGTTTCCAAGTTCTGACTGCTTTTAAGCTGCAGCATATAGTAAATAAATGTTCAGTTTACATGCACCAAAGAGGATGAATGCACATTTAAAAAAAAACCACATGAAAACATTTGAGGAATGGGACAAACTTGTTTTAAGAAAATAATGTTTCTTGAACTCTCCCTTAAAACACAAACCAAATCTCTTCTGAAGCTCAAAAAATAGTTTGAATAATCCCCCTTACCCATTATAATAAATGTGTATACTTCTGCACTTTTTGGTTCTGATCAGAAGCAGAAGTGCTGAAATGCTATTCTCACACTTTTCCCCAGCTTTGTTCAAATAAGGAAGTACCAGAAATCTCATTTAAAAGCCTGCTGTTGCAAAATTTCTAACACAAGTTTGCAGACCAAAGAGGTTCAGAAAACTTGGATAAATTACAAAGAAAGATAAAATTTCTGGATACTTTTCCCAACACAGCACTTTACTGAAAACAAATCTGGTCAAGATTTTCAAACATGACTAGTATTTGTGGGTGCCCAACTTGAGACAATTTTAAAAGCCTGATTTTTCAAGAAGTGCTGACCACCTTGTTAAAAATCAACTCCTTTAAGTGATCTCAGACAGAGCATTTGAAAACTGAGGCAACTCAAATCACTACCAATTTCTGAAAATCTTGGCCATTGAAGCAAGGAGAGTCTTTCCATTAACTTCATTGGGCTTTGAACATAATCTGAGACAGTGGATGGTCACCAGTCATTATAAAATCTCTGGAAGGTTTGTAACATGGAATTTATAAGTATGAGTTTTATGTTGCATATTCTCTCACTCTCAGATGCTGATAAATATATTTTTCCTGGCATAGCTAGTGAAGATTTACAAGAATCTTTCCATGTAACTTCAAACCTTTTTTACATAGTGCAGAAAAGAAATTCTGTTAATCATAGTTAACTGGAAAAAAGTCTTTGACTGCACTCACTCAAATCCAGTAATTCTGGATACATTTCCTCTCTCCATCTGTTCAAGAGGATAAGCCACTGAAACAAATTATTTTTAAGGTACCAGTGGAAGAATGTAATGGATGCTTAAGTCAAATGTTCATTAGTCCCTTACTCAATATGTAGCAAAGTTTACACAATATTTACATTGCTCATATGGGAAATATTGCCACATCATATTCTATCCTATCACACTTCAATCATTTAAAGTAAATAAAGTATGATACTTAGGGTTGCTAAAATATCATATAACCAAGACACTGCAGTAGATCTAGTGGAACCATCGCAAGTGTTTTTTTTTTAGTAAGTGTCAGTTCTTTTAACTAATTAGTAATATTTAATTACTTTCAGCTCTAATGTCCATACTAGTATACCAGTTCCTCAGTTATTTTCATGCTATGTACACAATATTCATGGATTACCATACCAGTATCTACCACTGGCCAGAGATTGGGGCCTGGTGTCTGTGAACAGGAGCTGCCTCCTAAGCACCTAGGACCTGATTCTCTACTCTCTCACACCTGTGTTTTCCATTGCCTGCGGTGAAGTTTCTCCTGATTTATTCCACTGTAAGTGATTTGAGAATTAGGCCCTCGATGTTAAAGAGAAGCTTCTGGACACTTGAGGAAGTGGAAAATAAGAACATGACCAATTCTCCATTATAAGAATGCCTGTGTTTCTGTATGACAGAAATACATTTCCAGTGTCATGGTTATTGCCTATTATTATATTTGTTTCCGGTATTAACCACGATGTGCTAGGTGCTGTATAAACACCAGAAAAAACATGGTATTTGTGGGAGCTGGTGGCTGAGTTCCCTGATGAGACAGGGGATTCCCAAGGCCATGGAACCTGATCTGGATTTCTGGTAAGGAGTGGCCCAGAGAAATCAGACTTCAGTTGGTGCTGTGGCTGAACAGCTGCTCAGTGTGTTGTGGGATGATCCCTGCTGACCCAGTGGTGGGACACCCTGCCTCTGTTAGGGCCCTGGGCTGGGATGCAGTGGAGTTGGGTGGGCCTGTGTTCCCCTACCCCTGCCATTCCACCCCTGGGGTGGCAGCCTCCCCACCATAGGCCATGAAGCTTGCATTTGTCTGTTGCCCGCCAGAACTGGGACAACAGACTGCTTTGTTAGTGTTGTCCTGCCTAAGGGTTGGAGCTTAGACTGCTTGGTAGCTCTCCCGTGCTTAAGGATTGGAGACTGCTAGGTAGCCCTGCACTGCCTAAGGCAGAGGTGGGCAAACTACGGCCCGCGGGCCACATCCGGCCCACGGGACCATCCTGCCTGCCCCTGAGCTCCCGGCTGGGGAGGCTAGTCCCTGGCCCCTCCCCCACAGCCTTAGTGTGCTGCATCGCCAGCGCTCTGGCCCGCTGCTCCTACCGGGCAGCACGGCGGTGTGGCTGGTTCCAGCATGTTAAGGGGGTGGGGAGTGGGAGGTTCCAGGGGGCAGTCAAGGGACAGGGGGTGGTTGGATGGGGTGGAGGTTCTGGGGGTGGTGGTCAGGGAATGGGGAACAGTGGGGGCTAGATAGGCTGCTGATTGAGCTAAGTCCATTGTAACAAGCATAAAATCATAGAACTATAGGGTCTGAAGGGACTGTAAGGGACTGTAGTCCAAACCCCTGTCAAGATGCAAGATCTGTTGTGTCTAAACCATCCAAGACAGATGGCTGTCTAGCCTCCTTTTGAAAACCTCCAGTGAAGGCTGGCTTCTGGTAGTCAGAGGTTTCGGGTCACCCCAAGCATGTTTTTGTATCTCTGAACACTTTGAATAATAGCCATTGATGGATTTATCCTCCATGAATTTATCTAATTCTTTTTAAAACCCATTTATACTTTTGGCCTTCACAGTATCCCACAGCAATGAGTTCCACAGATTAATTTTTCATGCAATCAACAGCTGCTGCTGCTACTTGTTTGTATTAAATCTGATGCCTATTAATTTCATTGGGTGACCCCTAGTTCTTGTGTTATGTGAAGAAGCCAGTAATAATTCCTTATTCACCTTCTCCACACAGTCATGATTTTATAGACTTCTATCATATCCCCACTTAGTCATCTCTTTTCTAAGCTGAACAGCCCTTTCTTTTTAGGCTCTCCTCATATTAAAGCTCTTCCAAACCCTTATCATCTTTGTTGCCCTTTTCTGAACTTGTTCCAGTTCCACTATATCTTTTCTGAGACAGAGCTACCAGAACTGGACACAGTATTCAAGGTCTGGGTGAACCATCAATTTATAATGGCATTATGATATTTTCTGTTTTATTTTCTATCCCTATCCTAATAGTGCCTAACATACTGTTAGCCTTTTTGAGAACTGCTGCACATTTAAACAGAAGTTTTCAGAGAACCATCCATTGTGACTCCAAGATCTCTTTCTTGGATGGTAATAGCTAATTTAGAACCATCATTGTGTATACATGTATAGTTGGGATAATTTTTTCCAATGTGCATTACTTTGCACTTATCAATGTTGACTTTCATGTGCCATTTTGTTGCCCAGTCACTCAGTTTTGTGAGATCCCCGTGTAACTCTTCATAGTCTGCTTTGGATTTACCTACCTTTAATAATTTTGTATCATCTGCAATCTTTCCCACTTCACTGTGCATTTTCTTTTCCAGATCATTAATGAATATTTGAACAGCACAGATCCTTGGACTCCCTGTTTACTCTCTCTATTGTGAAAACTGACCATGCGTTCAACCCTCTGTTTCCTATCTTTCAACCAGATACTGGTCCTAGAGGACCTTCCCTTTTACCACATGGCTACTTAAATTATATGTATTTGTTGGTTGGTTTTATGTATATGTATTTGTGTGTGTTTTTCAAAACCTAGACATACTATGAGGCTGTAATTTTATCTTTATTCTTGTGGTACATTATTGTCATTATGACCTCTCAAATACCTCTTCACACTTGCTTAAGGATACAGTGTGTGATTATACAAGCCTAGTTTTCAAAAATCACTAGTGTTTCTCAGGGCTGGCCTTACCATGAGGTGAACTGAGATGGCCACCGCAGGTGCCAGACTCGGGGTGGGGGGCACCACTTGGACTCAGAGTGTAGAAAATTGTCTGCTGCTGGTGCATATGTATTCTCTCTGCTCTATATGCACAGAGATGGTGGAGTGCTGTGCTGGAGGAAGGAGGGCACAAGAGACATAACAGACAGGCAGGAGAAAAGGTGAGAGGGAATAACAGAAAGCAGCAGGAGCTGCAGGAAGAGAGAGGAGGAGGAGTCTCTTATGTACCTCTCTAGCACCCCCAAGAGCCTGGACTGATTAACACCAGCTTCTCAGAGAGCTTCCTGTTTCCTGCTGCTTCCCTGAACCCACTTGAGGAGAACCGGCAGTCAACTGAAGTAGTAGGAGCCGGTTAGGCCCTTAAGATGCTGATATCTTCCCTCACTCAGGCCCTGCTACCAGCCTGTTTGTTTGTCCCCTTCAATTGAGTGTTGAGAGCCACTGTAGCTGGCACAGAACAGCAGTCATGAGTGAAAGAAGAAAACGCCCCTCTGGGGCAGCATTCAGAAAAAGAAAGAAAGCAAAGGAAGCCTTTTTATCTAAACAGGAAGGAGCTCTCCTGAGATACATAGACACAAATGTTCACGGTGAGTCTTCCGGCCCCAAGGAGGATGTGAGTGGTGAGAAGATGCCTGATCTTCCAGTTAGTCAGAGTGCAGGTGACCTGGCAGGTACTGCAGCATCCATATCTCCATCTCAAATGGATGTAACCATGCACATTCCTGAAGAAAAGTGTAGATCAGAGAAAGTGTGGTGGAGGTGAAAGAAACAGCTGCTGCTGAATTTAGTTTCTTAAGACTAGATGATCCAGGACTGTGGACCCACTTGATTAGTAGCCTGAGGGACTTCCTTGTACTGCGTGGGCCACAGCAAGTGAAAAACTTCATGTTCCCTAAAGACAATGAAAATGGAAGTTTCCATCCAACACATTACTGGCGTGAAATCCCCAATGGTGACAAAGTGGAGAGGCCATGGCTTATCTACTCAAAAATCCAGAATGCTGCATACTGTTTTTGTTGCAAACTCTTCCAGCCTAATGTTGCAGCCACACTGGGTTCCACAGGAACAAGGGACTGGAAAAATCTGGTTAGAAATCTGGCATGTCATTAGAAGGCAGCATATCACCAGAGAGCATTTCATAGGTGGAAAGAGCTTGAGATGAGACTAAAGTTAAAGGCCACCATAGATAATCAGCATCAAGAGAAGATTGCATCAGAATCTCTTTACTTGCAAAATCTTCCAAAAGGCTCATTGCCATTGCGAGAATGCTTGCTTCCCAAAACCTAGTACTGCGTGGCACTTCAGATCAGCTGTATGTGCCAAACAGTGGAAACTTCCTTAAAACTGTGGAGCTGATGGCTGAATTTGATGCTGTCCTCTAGGAGCATCTAAGAAGAGTCACCACCCAAGAAATGTACACACACCACTACATTGGAAGAACAATTCAAAATGAGATCATACAGTTATTGGCTACAAAATGCAAACAGAAGATGGTGGTAGATCTGAAGTCAGCACGATATTACTCTGTTATTCTGGACTGCACACCTGACATCAGCCATACGGAATAAATGACTTTAATGGTGCATTTTGTAACCACAGCAGAACCTAGAGAAAATGTCCCTGCAATGGTGATTGTCAGAGAGCATTTTCTAGAATTTATTGACATTGATGATACTACAGGAGCTGGTATGACAAATGTGCTTCTTAAAAAGCTGGAAGATATGGGAATTGCGATAGCTGACATGAGAGGTCAGGGCTATGATAATGGTGCCAACATGAGAGGAAAGAACAGAGGAGTGCGGACACGGATCTGAGAGTTAAACCCTCAAGGTTTTTTTTTTTCGTCCCATGCAGTTCTCATTCATTGAACTGGGTCAGTGATGCAGCATCAGCTTCTAGTGAGGCTGCTGAATTTTGTAATGTAATTCAAAGCATCTATGTATTTTTCTCTGCATCAACCCATTGATGGCAAATTTTGAAGCAACATCTGGGAACATCCTCTCTGACACTGAAATCACTGAGTGCCACATGATGAGAAAGTTGAGTGGAGGCGATGAAGCCTATCAAACACCAGATTGGGAAGATAGATGATGCCATAGTTGCCATTATGGAGGGTAATGCTATGACAGGAACTGTTCATGGGAGAACAGTGGCAGAGGGAGATGGAATCACCAGAAACATACATAACTTCAAATTTCTGTGTGGCTTAGTGTTGTGGCATGACATACTGTTTGAAATAAATGTTGTAAGCAAGAGACTCCAAGGTGTTGACCTTGATATATCTGGAGCAATGGAACAACTGGACAAAGCAAAGTCATACCTACAGTCTTATTGTCAGATGAGGGATTTCAAAATGTTCTGAAGCATGCACAGAAGTTGGCAGAGGAACTTGACACTGAAGCTATTTTCCCACCCATTCAAGAATACAAGAGTCACCGAAGAAGAAGACATTTTGATTACGAGGCATGGAATAATCCCATAAGAGACCCCAAACAACAATTCAAAGTTGAATTCTTTAACCAGGTGCTATATTGTGCAATACAGTCAGTTGAACGTTTCATGCAGCTCAAGGAACACAGCAGTATATTTGGGATGTTGTATGATATTCCAAAACTCCTCACTATACCTGAAGAAGACCTATACCAGCAATACAGGGCACTAGAGACAGTGACACATGATGACATGCGCGACATTAATGCGAGTGATTTAGGTGATGAACTGAAAGCCCTTTCAAGATACATTTCAGGAGGATCAACTCCAAAGGCTGTCCTGGAATATATGTGCACAAATAAGATGACCACCCTCTTTCCAAATGCTTTTGTTGCTCTGCGCATACTTCTAACACTTTCTGTAACAGTTGCTAGTGGAGAACACAGCTTCTCCAAGCTGAAGTTAATAAAAGCACATCTATGCTCCACAATGACACAGGAGAGAGTGGTTGGCCTTGCAACCATCTCAATAGAGTATGAGCTGGCCCAGACTGTGGACCTTCAGCAGGAAGCAGCTCAAATCTTTGCAACCAAGAAGGCACAGAAAGCACCACTTTGATTATTCAAACAGATAAAAATGCCAGTGTTTACTACGCAGACAAGAAAAGTTACATCTGTTTCTCAGGTGTTTGAAAGTTAAGTGATACTTACAATTTTTGAACAAGGCATTTTAAGTTGTTCTCCTTTACTGGGGTAGGTAGCAGAGCAGTACCATGAGAGGAGTAGAACAGGAAGAAGGCAGAATTGAGACCTTTAAAAATTTTGGCCCAAGCGAGGGGGCATGGGGTCGTCATTTGAGCTCCCCACCTCAGGTGCCAAAATGTTGTGGGCCAGCCCTGGTGGTTCTGAGTGCTTAAGTTTCAGGGATCCCTACATGAGGCACCTTAAATGGGTCTGATATTCATAAGTTGGGTGGTCAGCACATCCTGAATATCATGTATTTTTAAGGTGTTTCAAGTTGGGTACCCAACATCACTACCCATTCTTGAAAATGTAAGCCAGGGCTATCTTTCATGTTATTATGGTACTGTCCAAACAATAAAGGAAAGTCTAATTCCTGCCTCATTAGACATGGCATTTTTAATTAGTCAGCTAATGCTATTCAGACAAATATATAATATGGGATGATCAGGTAATGGTCTAATCTTCAAAGTGGTACAAATGTATATTTTAATGTTCTTCTGTTGATGGTGGATTAACATGAATAGGTTTAACAGGAAAAGTGTGAGGAGAGATTTGAATGAACAATGGTGTTTTGGCACATAAAGGAGGGACAGAGTTACAGGAGGGTTGTATGGAAAAATCATGAAGACAAAAGTGAAAAGAAGACACAAGAGCATTGAGCAGGGTGTGTTAAAAGCATAGTCTGAGCATGGGGAATTCAGAGGACTTGAGAGCTAAGAAGATGGTTGGGCATGAGTGTCTTGACATCCGTACAGAGGGCCAGAATGTCAGCTGGTATAAATCTCTGTAGATTCAGTATCTGGCTCAGAACTGATGAATCTAAATTACACTTACACACACACACACACATGATGATAAAAATGCCCCCCACCTCCGCCCCCAAAAAATACTTCACAGCGGTTCCTTCCAATTTTCATACAGATTTCAAAATGTTTGAAGTGTTCTGATCAACTCTACACAGTATATCATGATCTGGGTCTTAGATATCCATGTTCATTTCAAGTTTTTCTTGATGCATGAAGCTTTGTATTTCAGTACAGATTACACTGCTTGCTGGGCATTCCTGCAAAATATCATCTGTTTAGTTTCTCGCCTCTTGTCTTGCACTATTTCTTTGCTACAGCATGTTTGTTGATAACATAACTATTTCATATGGGAGATCACCTACGTTGCATCATGCCTTCCAGCACTTGCAGCTTTCCAAAAAATGCATTCACTGGTTTACCAACACTGAATAATAGCATATTGTGTCTGAATGAACACTTCTATTCTTCCTCCAACAAAGCACCAACATTCTGCATCTAGTTCCCAGCACAGTCCTATGGGACTTTGACTTTTTTGAAAAAGAAGAGCCCACAAGCAAGAGAGCAATGGAAAAAAAAAGGCAGATCTTTCTGTTGGTCATGGGTGTAAATACCTTGGGACTGATCCTCAGCTAGTGTAAATTTATATAGACAATTGATTATAGACTTCAGTAGAGATGTTGCTTTATACCAGCTGAGAACCTGGTTCATTTTTAAAATTTGCTTCCACAGTCACCCTCTCAGTTAGTTTTTCCCTTATGTGGCTTCTATCTTCAGTTAAAGAAAGTTCTAGAAAGTTTGACATAATTTGGTTTTGAAACGGACATCATAGCCCATAGCAGAAATGAGCCAATTAATTATAGCAGAGTTTCAAACAATGAGGAAATTGTTCAGTCTCACCATTTACTGAGGTATTTCTTTTCTCTTGATCTAAATCATCAACATTGGAGTCTGGAGAGGGTGGAGATGGGATGTCAAGTAGTTTAGGCTCATATGTAAAATGTATCTTAAACTTTCCTTTCCATGTATATTTAGGAAGATCTATTTATATGCTTCCTAGAATGCTTACCACTTTAAGTCACAGGCCCCAGTTCAGTAATGGCTATACCTACTTCTGCAAGGTACAAGTCTGGAAGCAGCCAGTGATAATTTGGGGTTGTTGTGGCAGATCAGGTATGTTTTCTTGATTAATTGTGTGTGTATTGCTGTAACTAGAAATATAAAGGCATCGTAAACAGGATATCTGAGCCAGGGGGATAGTGTTTGGTTTATGTTGTAGAATCTTTCAAGCTACCCTCATCTTACAGATGTTTTTCAGTGATATGAACAAAAACAAACTCTAAAATACCTATAGGTGTCTCGAATCTGCATCTATGTTACACTGCCTGATCAGAAACAGCCAAGGCCTCACAAAAGGGGAAACAAAAAATAAAATGAAGGCTAAAAATAAGTCTACTTTGAGAAAGGAATATAATATTTGCATGGTCAGAGCATCTAGAGACCTCAACCAGTTTGGGTTGTCCCAATATCAGAAGTGTAGGCCTGGAAGGGACCTCAGGAGGTCATGTAGTCCAGTCCCCTGCACTCAAGGGGTAGGAAAGTTCCCAAGTAGGAAGGAGTCAGCCTGTGTCAGCAATTTCTCTGTTCTCTTGGATGGAGTGATAGGGTAACAAAGATAATGGACACAGTGAAACATAAAATCTGGGATTTCAAAGGAGCTGGAGGCTATGGCTACACTAGACATCTTACCCTCTCCTGTAGCTGCTCTAAGCTGCCAGGAGAGAGCTCTCCTGTACTCCAGCCCCTGTGAGTGGCAATAGCTATGTTGGTGGAAGAAGCTCTCCTGCAACATAACATTGCCCATACCAGCACTTAAATCGGCATACGTTATGTCGGTCTGGGGTGGCTAATTCATACCCCTAAGTGACATAATGTATGTTGACTTAAGCTGTAGTGTAGCCATAGTCTAAGGTATTTATGTACCAAATCCTGTCAAATCTTACTGAACTTTAAATTAGGACTGGTCAGAAAATGTTTGTTTGTTTTTCTTGGTGGAAAATTTAGACGGAAATGTAAGGGGCGGGGGGAGGGGAAGTTTGCTTTCATTGAACTTTTCAGTAGAAATATTCAACTTTTTATTGAAAAAATGTAAAGTACAGAAACTCAAAGTTTCAGCTGAAAAATCCCCCCCCAACCCCCCAACAAACAAACAAGTTCCTGCCTTGGAGGGCCTGTTCCAAAACCCAGCAAAATCAGAATGTTTCCATTGACTTCAGTGGGCTTGTGTCATGGCTGAAGAGCTTTCTGCCTAAAAGATTTCTGAAAGGAATTAATTTCCTCCAAACAGAATTAAAATGGGCACACATTTATTTTTTCCATCTTTGTTTCTGGAATTTGTGTTTTCAGTTTGTGTGTCTCTTTTTCCCTCCTATCTATTTGTGGCAGAGAAATAGTTAGTGACTCACTGCCTCTTGCTTTTTTGTGGCCACTTCTTGTGTTGTCCGATATATTTCTCTTCTTTACTATTTCCTGTGGGTTGTTGTTTTTGGTTTCATTCTCCCTCCCCACATTCATCTTTCTGGCAGCTCTTTCCTTTAACCACATTTCTTTCTAATGCAGCTTGGTATCCCCCTCCTAGCTTTCCTGTGTCACTGTGTCCAGTATCTTTGTTGTTTGTGATCCTGTCACACTCTCCGGGAGACCAGAGAGATTGCTGACACAGGCCGACTCTTTCCTACCTGGGATCTGTTGTCTCTTGGCAATGGGGGTCTGTCAAGATAAGCATTTGTACATTACTGTTGGTACCATGGTGTCAACAGAACTGAGCATGTTCCCAATTTTTAGTAGACCATTGCTTGAGGAGAAAAAGGCAGCTTTTTTCACATTAAAGTTTTATCAGCCAACACCCTGACTGATCCTGAGTTAAACTCCCAAACACTTTAAATGTCACTGTCTGGCTTTGTTCTGGGTTCATTTCTGGTTGCATGCTATAGGTTGCTGACAGTATGAGTCTATTGAGTTTTAAACAAAGCCACGTCTTCTGTGTGCTAGATAAATACAAGAATGCATCTTCAGCTCAGTATTAATACTAGCTGGTTTATTTATTACACACAAATTATAACGTGAGTCAGAAGAGCAGATGACCTTAAACAAGTGCTGCAGTTGCTGTGCTGCGAGAAGGATTAAAGCACTTTAATGGCAGGCTGCAGTCTATCCCACTGTACTCTGATGAGTGTATTTTATTACAGCCCTTAACATAGTCTGGGTGTTTAGATTATGAGATCATTGTAGCTTCTTAATGAAGGTTCATCACTAATCATGTCTCCTCTTTTTGATTTAATAAATATCAGTGTCTGATGGCGGACTGGCAAGTTTAAACCTTTCACCCTCATCAAGTTTCCAAGGGTTAAGGGGGAAAATCAGCTGTCTGTGTCAGTATATAAATAGCTTGTTAAGGGGGAACTGTCCATTCTTCAGTGAGAGGGCCTGTTTCAAATGTTTTCCTGATTAAAAAGGAGAGCACATCACAGTACTTGGACCGTCACCTGGGATACCAGTAGGCTAAGATTCCAGGCTCAGACCACTAGCAAAGCTAATGCAATGCATGTTTTCAAGGTGAAGAATAGAAACTAGGAAGTCTCCTCAAACCCCCTCCATCCAATCATATCTTGATGTGGGGGAGTCCGTCACCTGTCTCCATGTCAGTATCCTCTTATTGGGTCTATCCAAAGGTCACTTAATCCAATTGCATTTTTAATGTATTGGTATAATACAGTATTTCATTCTTAGCTGTTTTTTCTCCCCAAGGCTTCAACGGTTGGGGGGGGGGAAGAGACAGACTCACCTGTATCAATTAGGGGCAAAATTCAGCCATGAGGTATATGTTGCATGTCAGTCAGTGAATGTAAGGTAATCTAAGGAACAGCCTTGAAAAGTTACAGGAAAAGCAACTACCAGGCGAACTTGATAAATTGAGGTAAAATAGCCCTCCCCCCCACTTCAGCTTTACTTTCTTACACCATCTGCTCTTCTATGAGTAAGTTACAAGATGTTACTCCCTTGGCCTATGTTACACTCAGTGAGGGACCAGGTCCTGATCACTCATGTCAAATGGGAGTTTTGCCATTGATTTCACTAGGAACAGGTTCAGACTGTTCAACTCCTTTACACACATGTGTGACTTACTGATGATTAACTTTCACCGCGTCCCACATCACCTCTGAATTTGGCCGTAAGGTCTCTATTGTCTCATAAAACTGACAAAGTTTTGAGCTCCTAAATGCCAACTGTGGCTGCAAATAAAATGTATGCGGTTTCTTTCGTATCTATTGGCCAAAGTACTCCACTGCAACACATGATTTTCTAGATGACCTTTAACAGAGCTAACCTTTTCAGTTCTACTCTCCAAATCAGCTGCAGGAATAAAGGGCGTACGGCCCCCTCATACTTTTGTTCCAAAGTACACATAAAATAACCAAAGTATTTTAACATTTTACCTCCAGCATTAGCCAATATTAAAAAAAAAATATCTTGGCCACCATAGATCCAGCAGAAATAGGTCAGTTTACACTTAAAAACATTGGGAAGTAATGTTTTGGAGACTGCTCTTTTGTAACACGAACACATCAAACACATTTCGTAATTTTTAAAAAATGGTATCCCTGGAAAATGTGAGCATCACAGATGTGTTTATTTAGGTGACCTTCTATTTCATCTGTGAGTAAAGGCTACAGCATGAGAAAAGGGTACAAACATCTTTAGTCCTCTTGCTTAACTAGCTTCAGTCTTCCTTGGATATAAGAATTGGGGGAATCTTCTGCATCCAATGAGAAGTGACCCAAACATGCATCCAAAGTTTGAACCAAGCTAAAAGCCTTGATTACATTTTTGTTCTTATTTAATACATAAAAACAAAACTCATGCACAGATTCTGGGCCAGATTCTCTCCTGCAATGCATCCCATTTGTGCCACTCTGCAAATATGATCAGAAAAGAACAAAAAACCATCAGATCTCTCCAGGTGGAGATTTCTCCTGCTCCTATGCTGCACACCCCACCATAAGCCCCCAACATAAGGAATTTGGTCCAAGCACTACTTTGCACTCTTGCCATTCTTCGCTGTGATAATGAATCCTTGGGGCAATAGCTGCCTTTTTTAGCTTAGAGAAGCCCCCAACTGTTCTAAATTACTCCAGTGCTGTATACAAGCCCTAGAACCAAAGAGCCTCCAACTGGCTTCTTTGGGCTTCCTTTCCCCACTTGACAATAGACACAGCTTAGAATCTAGTCCCCTGTTTTCAGCCAAGATTGGAAACATAAATACCAAAATTCATTGTGAGCTTCTCTTCCAGCACTACTTGTGGTAAAAGTCAAAGTTTAATGATACTTCCAAGCCAAACAAATTAGGTTAAGCATCTGAATCCAGTTCTGGATCCTCAACTGCACTATCAAACCTACTTGTAGGTCAAACGTCACTGTATAGAGTGCTAAAAATTGTACCATCTCTTCATGATTGTTATTGACTATCTCTCTTTTTTTTTTTGAGTCAGGATCATAATATGTTAACTGGAATTGCTATCCTCACCTGCTTGTAGAAAATGAAGACCTGAAAAGGATTCTCACCAATTTGTATTGCCAAGTGGGAATATGATGGAAGAAAACAGCTAAAGTGTTTTTTTTTTGTTTTTTTTTTACTACTTATTTAATTTAGTTCAAGTTCCCATGTTCACAATGTTGGGTTTGGACAGTTCATTTCTATTTCATTTTAAATAAATATGAACTAATAAAATAATCAGGGTAACTTATGTCAGTGGGATAGGGTAGAACTTTGAATGCGAAGAACTGAAGTTCTATCATGGAGTAGCTCCTCATATTGGCCCTAAACCAAAGCCCACTGAAATCAAAGGGAGCCCATCCAGGGACTTCAGTTGTCTACAGGATCCATCCTTTGACATTAAGTCTAACACTCATTTGTTCTACTTCTAACATAGGATGGATCCATGTTGGTAAAAAGGCAAACCTTCCTGAAGGACATGCAATTTTCCTAGTGCCTGGGACCCTTTGGTTTGCACTCTCATAATCTCATTCGTTTGGTGGTTTGAATTTACCTAAACTTCATTTTTTGACTAAAATCTTAAAGAAAAGAAAATTCTTGCCTGAGGTCAATTCTGTGCTGGCTTAGAGAAGGACTCATGAATACTATTTCATGACAATACACTCTTTTGTTCAGAGCATTGGCTCCTTTGCTAGCAGCTTCTTAAGTATACACCCAGCATGGGGGGCAGGGGAGAGAAGAAAAATAGGGCTGTGCCAACATAAAAAGTCACGAGTGGCAACAAGTTCTACCAAGTTTACACAGCTATAATTCTAAAAGAATTTCTCTAATGCAAGCCATCGTCTTCATTATAGGAGGCTGACATTTTAATTACGTATGGTCTGTGATTCAAGCACTTCCTATAATTGGCATTTCTTGATTGTTGTGGCTTGGAACCATAAAGCCTAGATTTTTAGCCAACAGGATGGGGAAAAGGGACTCCTGTAAGGAGCCTTCATTAAGGATTTCCCAGTAAGGTTAGGAACTGTAGCCATGAGAGAAGCTAACTCAGTTTTCCCAGTTCAAATATGCCAAGAGAGGGGATAATTTTTTAACATAATTCCTTTGTCTTGAAGAGAGAGAGAGAGAGAGAGAGAGGGTTCCTTGCAGCCCCCAAAATTGTTTTTTTCTGGTATGTGTTACTGCTGCCTCTATTATTTTATTTTTTTTTTATCTTGTAAATCTGAAGCTGAATTGTATGCAGACGGCCATTACCAATGATTGTCATCATAGGTCCATAGCAAGGTAACCACAAAGGAAGTGGAATAAGACCAAAACAGGGCAAGAATGAGAATAAAAATACATTAGTTCCTCCAGGGTGTCTTGAAGCAAAATAATACATGTCCATCACACTGTATCCTCATTATATCACCATCCTTTGGAGCCAAGCATTTTGCATGTTAGAGGGTGTAGTTAATGAGGATAATTTTAATAGGGTTTAATTTAGTTGGAGCCAAAGTCTTAGTAGCCTTTGTGTTAAAACAAAGAAATGAGGTAAGCGCTGGAAGTCTTAGTGGATCCTCACAGTTTGTCATACAGTTTTAGTTCAATAGTTTATTATAGCTGTACCATTTGCCTCCATCCAGTTAAATGTTAGTTTGCAAAGTTATTGCAAACTTTGCTTCACAGGAGCTATAATTTGATCATGAAAATGTGCTCCATGCTAAAACTTTAAACTGGGGCATGCAAGGTTCAAACTCCAATATAGCGTGGGGTTCTTTTCCCTGCAATTTTTTTGGAAACTTCCCCAGTACCCATTCTCTGAGTCATGAAAGAGCGAAAAAACCGCTACAACCAAAGGCTACCTTTACCAATGGAAACCCAATCCTAGATAGAAATGTTAAGATGCTGTCAGTATAAAATGACATTGTAATGAAATCTAACTGTCCAAAAATATTTGGCAGTGTCACTTTAAAAGTATCTTTGCTTTTCAAAGTGAAGCTAATTTTGCAAGCTGTTAGGCTCCAGTCTAGCAAAGCACTTCAGTATGTGCCTAACTTGAAGCATGTGTTCAAGTGCTTTGCTGAATTGGGGCCTTATAACATAGCACAATGTCTTTCAATCTTTTAAAGGGGAAAATTCCTGCAAGCATGGAAAATCCCAAATTAACTTTAGAGCCATTAAGAATGGCATTTATATTTCAATGCTACACAGGTGATATGATGAGATACAGCAAGCTGTCCCAAAGTAAAGCCTTTAAACATGGTGACCCTGTATCCCAGCTATGATCCATCAGCTCCCTGAAAGGGCTGCCCTGGGACTGCTTTAAGCTGTAGGCTGATGATCATGAGACAAATTTGTAATCCACTGCAATAATGCCAACTGTAAAAGTTCAAAAATCATGAGTCAGACCCTCCAATCCAAATAATGAGATGTAAAAAAGAAAAGATAATTAAATCCATGGGCTTTTGAGTGTTTTTTTTTTTTTCCCGATTTTGAACTTCCTACCCACAACAGCACCAACTTCTTTCACTTCAGCTACAGGAGTAGCTAGTGGGATGGGGGAAAGTGTGTTTCCCTAAGTGGATCAGCACATACAGGGTCATTTACAAACATGTAAACTTTTATAGGAGAATAATACATAATTTTTATGGGCACTGTTACAAAGGAGCTGTGACAAGTAATAGCAGAATTTAGTCTGCCTTAGTACCATAGTTTGTAGTTGTCATGGACCTCTTCTATTTCTATTGGACTTGGTGCCAATAGCCCTTCTTCAAAGAGGACCAACAGGAACACTTCAGGGTGGGGGGGAGGAGGAAAGGTTACTATACACGCAAATGAACAGCACGCAAAGAGACAATGTGCGTCAGAACATTACTCACAAAAGAGATTCATAATTGTGATATTTTTCTGATGAGGAGAGATAAATGATTCTTAGAAAGTTAGGTTCTCCCTACACAACTAGCCTTTGAGTCAGCAGTCAGGAGAGAATAATACAGAATGGACACCACAAGCAGCTTTGCAGTTTAATGTCAGCAGATGACAGTGAAAGGAAAGACATGTATTGGATAGTGTTTTAATCAAACTGCGTTTAATACGTATCTTGGGTGTCTAAACATAGGCCTGATCAGTCCCATGTTTGGCTCTCAATCCAGTCTTTCACAGCCTGCATTGGAAGTGCTGTCTGTGACTTGACTTCTTCCTTGTCAGATTTTGTAACTGCTTTTGGGTGACAAAATAATATTTTAATCTGAAGTTTTAATATGTGACTAGAATACCTGCCAAAAATTAATGACCAGCTAAAAGATGACACTTTACAAAACACTGATTTCCTTAAAAATCAGAACTTCTTGCCAAATCTCACTGTAGCTAACTTTCCACAGTATGCCAAAAAATATCAGACAAAGAGGCGTCAGTATGATTAATTTCACCGCTATTTCCCCCCCATCCCCTCCTCAAACTGACCACTGGGAGCTGCAGACTGGGATGACTAAGCATACACTCTCCACATGTTAACTGAAATGTTTGTCAACAAATGACTTGCCCCCCTTCCATTAACTTGTCTTTAGTCAGCTGCCTTGATCTATTACACAAGAATGATTTCTATGCATAAACTGAATAATCTCAGATGACTCTGTTTCTGTTTTGCCTTAATCCATGATAAACTTAAACAGGAAAATAAAGTTCATTAAGACACAGTGGATCAGATTTAAAAACAAAGACTTGTTTGGGAGAAAAAATATATTGATAATTAGAATGGTAAAACGGGACAACTACTTTCTGCTGAAGAAGAAACAACCCCTAAGCATAAAGCTATTCCACTTCTGGTGGTGATCTTATCAGACCTCCAATGTCAGACAGTACTTGGTTTGGGGGCCTCCAAGGATAAACCATGGTGCTGCAGAAAGTGGAGTTCATGACATTTCAGTAGCTAGCAGTCTTTCTTCTGACTCAATGAATCACCATAGTACAGTATTTGGGAGGGGTAAGAAAGGGAGTGACTGGAACGCAGCATGCTCCTACTATCCTGAGTTGATGCTTGGTACCTAGGGCTGTGGCAAAGAATCACTGCATCTGGCTCCCAGACAGCTCCCACTGCTCTGGGCGCAACACAGAATATGGCCTGTCCTCACAGTAGTTATAAAGACGTATGTATATGTACTGTAATAACAAACTTGAAAAATGGTCTCAAGACACAAAATTTGGAACCAGATTTTAAATGTCAGAGTTCTGGCATATAGGTTTTGTTTCAGTCAGTCAATTAGAGATATATGTAACTTGTAGCTCTTTGCCAGATTGGGTACAGATCAGTTTCAAACACCCCCCAAATTTTGATTTGCTCCGGTTCTGGCTATTACTAATGAAGTATTACTATAATATCCTTTCAGTTTCACATCGTACCCTCAGATATATAGGTGCAGATCTCACTGAAGTCAAAGGAAGTTCCACGTACATCTCAAAAAACAGAACTTAGCCCTGTCCATTTAGATATCATCACATGCTTAACTAATGACGTTATAATGGTCAAAATCTGAGAACTGTTCAGAAAAAGCATTTGATGTTTGTTTGTGGATCTGCTTTATTTTCCACAGTGTGAAGACCACCTCATTTCCAGAACATTGCCTGTAATCGTACTTTCAGTATCATACAAGAAGTCTTTGGCACAGCCAGAAATAGAAGAGGTCCATGACAACTACAAACTATGGTACTAAGGCAGACTAAATTCTGCTATTACTTGTCACAGCTCCTTTGTAACAGTGCCCATAAAAATTATGTATTATTCTCCTATAAAAGTTTACATGTTTGTAAATGACCCTGTATGTGCTGATCCACTTAGGGAAACACACTTTCCCCCATCCCACTAGCTACTCCTGTAGCTGAAGTGAAAGAAGTTGGTGCTGTTGTGGGTAGGAAGTTCAAAATCGGAAAAAAAAAACCACTCAAAAGCCCATGGATTTAATTATCTTTTCTTTTTTACATCTCATTATTTGGATTATTTAATATTGGACACTCTAGTTGTCATGATTTGGTGGTCTCTGGCTAAATCTCTGTGCTAATAGAAGATGCATGTAATTTTCTACATATTTAAAGTACTTTAGGTAACTTCAAAATATCCTATTCTGTAGAATATTAAAGCAGATTAAAGCTAAGGGACACTCACACTTGAAGTAGCTGAAATAGCTCAAGCAAAAGCCCAATGAAAGTATGGCCCCAGTCCTACAAAGACATATAAGCTTGCTTAACTTGAATTCAGTGGGACTATTCACACACTGAAAATGTTAACACAATGTAGTCTCAGTGGCCACAGGCTCTAGCTGCTACCATAATACAGATAACAAATGACAGGGCCCGGTTTTAAATGCATGTTTGCTGTTAGTGTCCCTTGGGGAGCTAGTGACCCCAAAGGGGTGAAGAAGGAGGGAGGCCATAAACCCACGTCTCTGCTCTGACCAGCAAAGCTGGATTGCTGCACAGAGGAGAGCACGCTGCCCCCTTTGAATGGGTGATGCAGTGTGTGTATTCTCCTCCATGGGTTGATGAGCTCTAGGAAGTTTTCGATGGGATAGACAATTGCATTTAGGAGTTGCAGCACGGCGCATCAGCATATTTTAGGCACCTAGAAAATCACAGGAACAACACTGAGATCCACAAAGCTGAGTCAGGTGCCTAGGGTCCCTATACAATGAATGAGGAGAGATGGGTGTCCAAGCATATGATACACAAAAGCCAGCACACTTATTTGAACTGCCTAGGCTAGCCAATGGAAAATGCCAAGGAGAAGTCGTGTGCTAAGCCCCACCTCTCTCTGAGACAAACACCTAAGTTCAAGCTGCAGGGAGGCACCAACTCTGCTTAGCAATCCATGAATGGGAACCTACTGCAGCTTGGGTGTCTAGGGCGTTTCTTGAAGGAATGTGCTAAGGGCAAGTGTTGCTCCATGCAAAATGGCTGTGGGAGGTGGTGGTCCTTGTCACTTTGGCTGTGGTTAGAGCACTCCCCTGGGATGTGCAGAAGGCAGATTCTACTGTGGATAAATCATTGAATAGTCATTTTGCTAGAGACAGTTAGTCTGTAGCCCGGTGGTTAGGACACCCACCTGGGAGACTGGAGACCGCACATCCAGTCTCCATGCTCCAGTCATTCTTCCAGGGTGGAACAGCTTCATCAGGCGAGATTCAGGGAGCCCACATCAGAATATCCTATAGCTCAGTCATGACAACATCCTCTGGAGAGGTGGAAGACTCCTATAGAAATCCTTTCCCTCTCTCTGGCAGAAAGGGGGTATTGAACTTGGGTCTCTCACATCCCAGGGGGAGTTCTCTAACTGCTGGGCTAACAGTTATAAAGTGGGCGGGGGGGAGGGGAGAAGGGGCAGCAACCGCAGCAGCACTTCCTCCTCCTGCAGCATTGGGGGAATTTTGAATGGCACCCAATCTGTAGGTGGCTCAGAGGCTGCCTACTGGATTGGGCTTCTCATATAAAACAGGTGATCAAGCACCCCTCTTCCCCCAGTTCATGATTCACTCCAGGTCTTAGGCAGAATATAGGTGTCTGGAAGCCTAGAGAGAGGCAGCAGCATGCGTGCCCAGAAGGAGAAACTTAGGTGCCTATAGGGTTCAGCAGGATATTGGTGGATCACAGTGGAGCCAAAATTAGACTTTGGTGCCTAAATCTGGAGTTTAGGTGTCTAAGAACTTTTGTGGATTCCACCCATTGTCCTTTTATGAGGTACAGCAGTTGCAGCAGCATCCCCAAACTAGGGAGCTATAGGCATAACGAAATTACTATAAGGTGGGTGAACAACTGGTTGGAAAACCATACTCAGAAAGTAGTTATCAATGGTTCACAGGCAAGCTGAAAGGGCATAATGAGTGGGGTCCTGTGTCTGGTTCTATTTTATTTGGATAATAGCATAAAGAGTACACTTACAAAGTTTGTGGATGATACTAAGCTGAGAGGATTTGCAAGGAATTTGGAGGTCAGGATTACAATTCAAAATGATCTTGACCAACTGGAGCAATGGTCTGAAATAAACAGGATGAAATTCAATAAAGACAAATGTAAAGTACTCCACTTCAGAAGGAATCATCAATTGCACAAATACAAAATGGGAAATCTACTCAGCACTGATAAAGCCACAATTGGATTACCGTGTCCAGTTCTGGGCAACACACTTTGGGAAGGTTTCAGAGTAGCAGCCGTGTTAGTCTGTATTCGCAAAAAGAAAAGGAGTACTTGTGGCACCTTAGAGATTAACCAATTTATTTGAGCATAAGCTTTCGTGAGCTACAGCTCACTTCATCAGATGGGAAAGATATGGATGAACTGGAGAAAATCCAGAGGAGAGCAACAGAAATGATTAAAGGTCTAGAAAACAAGACCTATGAGGAAAGATTGAAAAAATTGAGACGACTGAGTGGAGACATGATAAGAGTTTTTAAGTACTTAAAAGGTTATTATAAAAACAGGGATAATATTTTTTTCTCCTTATGCGCTGAGGACAGGACAAGAAGTAACAGGCTTAAATTGTATCAAGGGAGGTTTAGGCTAATCATTAGAAAAAACTTCGTAACCGTAAGGGTCGTGCAGCACCGGAACAAATTATGTAGGGAGGTTGTGGAATCTTTGTCACTTGAGGTTTTTAAGAACAGGTAGATAAACACCTGTCAGAGATGGTGTAGATAATATTTAGTCCTGCCTCATTGCAGGGGATTGGACTAGATGACCTATCAAGGTCACTTCCAGTCCTACATTTCTATGATTCTATGTCTTGATAAGAGTTTAAACTAGAGGATGTGCAACCTGACTATAAGGGAATTAGGCAACAATTATCTGATAGACTCAGGGCTTGTCTCCACTATAGGAAGATTGGATTGATTTAGCAGGTCTAGTGAAGTCATGCTAAATTGGTGGCAGAGCGCTTTCTGGTTGACCCCGGTACTCCAGCTCTCTGAGAAGAGTAAGGGAAGTCCACCAGAGAGCATCTCCCATCGACATAGCACGGTGTAAACACCAGGGTAAGTTGACCTAAGCTACGTCGACTCCAGCTATGTTATTCAAGTAGCTGGAGTAGCATAACTTAGGTCGACTTACCCCGGTACTGAAGACAAGCCCTTAGACTGAACCAGATCTTACCTCTGGTTGCCGCAGGTGTGTTTGTCTTGGTTGCAAGGCTAGCTGCTCCTCTGTCCCCTTCCTGGTTTCTATGTGCACCTCCTGAGGTGTCAGGCCTTATGCTGCAGTACCATGTGTTTCAACTACTCTTACCCAGTGGGTTTGACTGATTTTGGACACCTTCTGTTCCTCCTTTTGGAAGGCTGCAACCTAGTTCAGAGTGACAGAACAGCCTTCTCAAAACTAAAGTATTTTTGATTTTTCAGTAGAACAAGGCATATAGAGAAAAAGGATTTTAAAACAACAAATAGTCTTCACACATGTCTACCTTTCCTAAAGCACCACCAGCTCCTTGATGGTAATATAGGCATGCCTAACTTCTTCAGACACCCCAGGGGCCTGCTGTCTGTCTGGTTCCCTGAACAACTCACCCTTCTTGAGAGAGTGTGCCATTTTAAACTGCTATAATCCTTTTGATCTTCTGGTTCTCAGACTTTTTCATGTCCTGGCATTGTCTTTTAACAATCCTCATGGGTTTGCAGGAAAAGGCTTATTTTGAACTACTCTTTTACTTTCATGATTGTTTTTTCCCAACAGACCTCTATTAAACTAAATCAATATATTCATACAGTAAACATCCCAATAACAGGGTCAATATAAGAACATAAGACTGGCCATACTGGATCCGACCAATGGTCTATCTAGCCTAGTATCTTGTCTTCCAACAGTGGTCAATGTCAGGTGCTATAAAGGGAATGAACAGAACAGTCAGTCATCAAGTGATTCATCCTCTGTTGTCTACTCCCAGCTTCTTGCAGTCAAAACCTAGGGACAACCACAGCATGGGGTTGCATACCTCACCATCCAGCCTAATAGCCATTGATGGACCTATCCTCATGAATTTACTAATTTTTTTTTTAACCCAGTTATACTTTTGGCCTTTTCAATATCCCACAGCAATGAGTTCCATGGGTTGACTGGGCATTGTATGAAGTACTTCTATTGGTTTGTTTTAAACCTGCTGCCTATTAATCTCACTAATCTTGTTCTTGTGTTATGTTTCTCCACACCATTCATGATTATTAGATCTCTATCATATCCCCTCTTAGTTGTCTCTTTTTCCAAGCTGAAGAGTCCCAGTCTTTTTATACTCTCCTCATATGGAAGCTGTTCCATACCCTTAATCATTTTTGTTGCCTTTCTCTGTTCCTTTTCCAATTCTAATATATCTTTTTTGAGATGGGACATACTGCATGCAGTATTCAAGGTGTGGCTTTGTGATATTTTCTGTCTTACTATCTATTCTTTCCTCATAGTTCCTAACATTCTGTTAGTCTTTTTGATGCTGCTGCACATTGAGTGGATGTTTTCAGAGAACTATGCACAATGATTCCAAGATCTCTTTCTGGAGTGGTAACAGTTAATTTAGATCCCATCATTTTCTCTGTATAGCTGGGATTATGTTTTCCAATGTGCATTACTTTGCATTTATCAACATTGCCATTTTGTTGCCCAGTCACCCAGTTTTGTGAGAACTCTTTGTAACTCTTCGCAGTCTGCTTTGGACTTAACTATCTTGAATAATTTTGTATTGTCTGCAAATTTTGCTACCTCACTGTTTACCCCTTTTTCCAGATCATTTGTATACAGTAATAATGAATTATTACAAAGTAGCTTCAGACCTGTCAGTGTTCACCACATGCTTTCCAGATTTGGTGTGTGCTCTCAAAGCTGGAAAACATTTTTGCAAATATAATATCTCATTGAACTTTCCAAGAAACTTGCTGCAGTTGAAATAGAGGAGGTCTGCCATTAAAAATCTTCTTCTATCCATTGTTTTTCCCTATTATTATAGGAGATTATTAGTGTTAGGTGAATATCTGATGTTTTTGGTTCAATGGAAGTTCTGAAAAAAAATTTGGTTCAACCCAAACAAAAAATGAGAATTCTGGAAAAATGTTGCCAAATTGAAAAAGTCAACAAAAATTTACTTTGGGTTGAATGAAATGTTGAGTTTAGTTTCTGTCACTTTTAAAAATAAAAGCAAAGGAAATGAAAGGCTAGATTCACAAAATGGCTTGAGGAGAAGAGTCCCTTATAACTTTTAGCCCAGTGGTTAGACAATTCACCTGGGATGTTGGTTTAGTTTCCCCCTCTGTTTGATAAAAAGCAGGGATTTTAACTTGGGTTGCCCTAGATTTGAATCTGGAATTTGAACTTGGGTTGTACAAGAGGGCCCTAGTCAGTGGCTATGGCGTAGTCTAGGACAGGGCTCTCTGAGTCTCTCCTGTGGAGTCTGTGCCACTGTGAATAAATAGTCATGGGCATAAGGACTTGAACTTGGGTCTCCTACCTTCATGTGTTGTACTAATTTAGATGGAATAAATGTGCCAAAGGTATAAAAATAACCCAATCACATAAAATAGTGTTAAATAAGTCCGGGGTTTGATATACAGTGTGCTTAGTACCAGGGCAAACACGCTATTAACATCCCTTTTAACCTTTTATTAAAGATAAAGAAAAAAAAAGGAAAACCAGTTAAAGCATTTGAAATGGAAAGTGTTAAAGAAACTTTCATTTTAACAGCGTCCCTTGTTCCGTTTCCCTGTAGTGGATATAGTTTTAGAAGGAAAAGCTCCCTCACCCCTTGTTTTACATTCTCTTTGATAGTATCAAAGGTGGTAATGACTGTCCTTTTAGGGAAAAGGGAATAAGTTAGTCGAGATGGGCTGGAGCTGTTGTGTGTCAGTTCCATCCTGTTTTATCCCAGGTGGGGGATGGAGCGGGGAGAGGTGGCAATGTGGTTTGGTCCCTTTCTCTGGCCCAGCCTGGACAGGGTGTCTTTCAGGGTGGTGAGGGCCCAGGGTCCCAGGGGATGGCGGGAGTGGCAGCCAGGATGGTGAAGCTTGCTCCAGTCAGCAGTTTTTCTCCCCAGTTTTTGTCTTTCTTTAAGGACCCACCAAGGGAATGGTGTGCATAATAGCCCATCCCCTCATTACTTTATCTCCCAGTTAAGTCTTGTTTCCAACACCAATTTTTGTTCACTGATTTTATGCTTTTCTTGTTTGAAAAGCATGATCTTAATACAACCCTTCACTTATGTTATTCAGTAGGCCTTTTTGTTTGACCTAATTCAGTCTTGGTCTCCCTTTCATACCTTTTTCCATCAAAGTTTATTGTTCTAGGTTATGATGACATCACACTCACTTTTTGCAGTTGCTTTCACAACTAAGGTAAATTTGTAGCCCAGTTATCACAACACAGGTGAGTGCATTAAGCATGAGGCTATAGAGTCCTCCTCCATCACCCTCTGTGGCCCAAGGGCTATTCAAGTATTTGATACAAAGGGCAACAGGAGAGATTGAGAGCCCTGTCCCAGACTATCCGATACCCCAGTGGTTAGGGAACTCTCAATTCTTTGCTCCCCAGGTCTCCCATATCCCCAGTGAATACATTAACCACTAAGCTAATGGTTGTAAGGAAGGCCCTAGCACCTCCAGGTCTAACACCACTTTCTCTTCCTCCAGCTGTTTGTGAATGGAACCTAAGATCTATAGAACAAAATTTTCTTAAAACTATTTGGCAAATTCATGAATCATTTCAGATTGATGGAAACTGCATTTTTCAGCAAATGTACTTTTCATACAAAATATTTTGCCCAGCTATATAGATGGTAATTGTGTCACCTCAGACACTGTTGTGTTACAGCTGTGAGTAACTGTTGCCTTTTTATAACTTGTTACTGTAATTGTTGCATGTACTATGGGGTGAGTGATAAAGGAGATTAAGAGAAGCACAGACAGATGAATCGGCAGAGGAAGAGTAAAGATGAATGAAGAGGCAAAAAAAGGAAAAAGAAATAGTGTTAATCTTTTTGTATTTTTTGAACTAGAAAATCAAATGCAATATGAGTTATAATATGAAACAAATGCAGGAAATTAAAAAACAGGATTTGAAATGAGCAGTAAAAACGATAGAAAAATATGTAAGTGCTTGAAAGAAAAATGAAATCTAGGAATTTATGGATAGTGGACAGGGAAAGTATGTAAACACAAAAGAAGCAGAACAGAAGTTTAGAGAGCAACAAGGGAGGGACTGAGGTGAAATGGTAGGGAGTAAATGAGAGCCAAAACATACACTCAAGTTAGACTAAAAATATTTATCTAACATTAATGAATAGGAAAGCAACTATAAATCTCTTGATGTATGTAGAATGCCAAATATTTGCTATTGTACTTCATGCAGTTCATTTTAATGCTGTTATGCTTCATGTTCTTCATGCTGGCAAGTGTATTGTTTATTTTTAATCTCATGGTTGGAAAACTTTCTGTTGCAGGTCACTTTTTGCTGTCATTGCTGAAGGATATATCTTTTCAGCACTGCTGAGCAAGAGAGGCCAAACGTGGAACTGTTTCTCTCATCCGGTGTTCAGATAAAGTATAAGAAAGATCCAAACAGTTCTCGTTTATATCTGTAAAACCAAACCCTGACTAACATGACTTTGCAAACTCCAAGCTATCCCAGTTCTCCCATTATACAGAGGAGCCTGAAATCTGATCAAACATCCTGAATGTTCCATGGTTTGGGTAAAAACAATGCATATTCCCACCATCCCTGATAGAGTTTGGTTTGGCAAAGGCAAAATCTGAAAAGGTTTTTCAATACTAATATTGAAATACAGCTTCCTTACCTCTTGATAAGTATTCAGGATGTTAGCTTGGGTCTCGGATGTAAGGGCTTTTGGTCATCATGCTTTATATATCAGAGATGTCCTCTGTTGACGGCAATATGTATTTGTTGACCATAGCCAATTGTCTTTTGTAAAGTGTATCTGAGGTAACAGAGAAATAACTGGGAAGAATCTACTGTAGAATAAGGACATGGCGCCAAATTCTCCGCTGATGCAACTCTGTTAAAGTCAGTGGAGTCATGTCAGTTGAAAATTTAGCCTATGAATGTCTTTCTGATGTTCAAGAACCTGAACTTTATAAGAGAGGCTTCTAAATTGCTGACATGAGTAGAGAATCCTTAAGGATTTGATTCAAAGTCCACAGAAGTCAATACGACACTTTCAATTAACTTCAATCAGCTGTGCATCTGAGAGACCACATAAGTTTAATTTAAGAATGAAACAAAAATAATGATATATGGCACACTAATGGGCAGTTGTTCCCTCTCTTCCTTTCACTGTTGCCAGGACAGGTTGCCTTTAGAAGTTACTTTGTTTGTTGTCTTAAAGATGTAATAAAATTATACTCACTTGGCCAGAATCTAATGTGTGGTTCCATCTATTTGGCCCCTGCCACTTGGAAAAGGTATAGAGAAGGGAAACAAAAATGATTAGAGGTATGGAACAGCTTCCATATGAGGAGAGATTAAAAAGACTGGGTCTGTTCAGCTTGGAAATAAAGATGACTATGAGGGTATATAAATGAGGTTTATATAATCATGATTGGTGTGGAGAAATTGAATGAGGAAGTATTTAGCTCTTCACATAACTCAAGAACTAGGGGTCACCCAATGAAATTAATAGGCAGCAGGTTTAAAACAAATTAAAGGAAGTACTTCTTTACACAATGCAACGTCAACCTGTGAAACTCTTTGCCAGCGGATGCTGTGAAGGCCAATAACAGGGTTCAAAAAAGATCTAGATAAGTTCATGGAGGATTGATCCATCAATGGCTATTAGCCAAGATGGTCAGGGATGCAACCCCATGATTTGAGTGTCCCTAGTCTCTCTTTGCCAGAGGCTGGGAATGGGTGACAGGGATGGATCACTTGATGATTACCTGTTCTGTTCATTCCTTCTGTGGCACTTAGCATTGGCCACTATCAGAATACAGGATACTGGGCTAGATGGCCCATATGGCTGTTGTTAGTAATGGCTCATTTCAAAATCTTTATGTTGCCAGCAGTACCCTCTATTTCTTTTATGGTGAGATGTATACAATAGAGTTTCGGATAAAAAGACTTGCACATCAGACCAGAAATATGTCTTTGGGAGTTCCAGGATTCAGTGCTTAGGTCTTTGAACCCTGCTATATTCAGACTTTATGTCAACAGGTTCATTCTGCAAGTTTTAAGCCTGACATTTTAAGCCCTGTCAGTGGGAGGGAAGTGGGTTAGGGTTTCAGTGCTAAGGTTTTTCAGGTATATTTTTGGATACTTTTATGACAGCAGTGTTGGCATGCTACTCAGTATGCATTGTTTGTCTGGATGTTTATTCCTCATGGCTATAAATAAAGGACACCACCTTAAATAAACCAGAATCTTTTGCTGCATGGCAGGAGACATTTGAACTTTTTATATCAGTAAAGATTTATGGTCTACAATCATTACAGTTGTAGTTCAGGATAGTCTTAATTTGACAGTTTCATTCAGAATATTAGTACGTGAATGAGCTGAGCAGCACAAGGTTTTTTTATGGCTTAATTTATGGGTCAGGCATGAACATTTACAAATTACACAGAAAGAGGAAATTAAATGTTAAATATGTTTTAAAAAATAATTGTAATACAGACTTCACCACGTTTTTTTAAAAATACCTAGACTCTCAATATTTTGTAAAACTGGGTGTAGTGACTTGTGCATAAATTGGGTGAGAAACGCAAAGTAAACTGAAAATTACTCGCTACTTTGTAGTAAGCCAGATCCTCAGCTGTTGTCAATTGACTTCCATGGAGCTGTGCCAGTGGAGCTCAGGCAATTTACACCTGCTGAGAATTTATTTTCAGTGTTCTCAGGGATCCTAGTGCAAAATGGCACTTTCTGAAATTGAGCAGACATGGGATCTGGAAAAGTGTTTGCACACTCAAACCTACTTGCAGTTTTTAATATCATGGGCTAATATTTAAAATGCGACTATCAAGGGATGTTATTTAAAAGCTGCAAAACATGAATGGAAAATCAAAGCCAGGTTACAATTACCCATGCTTTTTTAAAAATTTTTTTTAATGAACAGGAATTTTAAAATGATCATTTTGAGCATAAACAAAACCTGGTGAAAAAGAGGACAGTTTTCCTTCTGTTTTTAAGCAAAATGGAGATCTAAATCTTACCTTCGCACATTGGCCAGATGTTAATTTAGGGCCAGACCAAATTAGGGGGTTCTGTGTGGAAAGGGGTCTTTTGTGCACAGATCAGCTCCTGTCCTGAGGAAAACAAAGAAGCAGAAATTATGAAGCAGCATCTTCTGTGTGCTTATGGTGTGTGAACCCAAGCCATCATTCCATTATATCTGCTCTATAGGGACGTGATCCAAAGTCAGTTGGAGTCAATGAAAGTTTTTCCATTGACATCCATGGGCACTAGATCACAACCTAGTTACCTCTTGTACAGTGTGCTGCTAAAGACTAGACAAAAGGAAATATGAAAAGTAGAGGAGTGATACCAATGCTGCTGATTTTCCTGTGCCAGAGAACAAAGAAGAGAAAGGTATATAACTATATTGTCAGCAAATTGCAAATGCTGCTGTTTTGATTCACATTTGAGGCAAATCTATCATATTTCTGGTTACATTTTCATAAAATCATAGGACTGGAAGATACCTCAAGAGGTCATCTAGTCCAGTCCCCTGCACTCATGGCAGGATTAGGTATTATCTAGACCATTCCTGACAGGTATTTGTCCAACCTGCTCTTAAAAATCTCCAGTGATGGAAATTCTACAATTGCAATTTAGTCTAGTACTTAACTACCCTGACAGGAAATTTTTCCTAATATCCAACCTAAACCTCCCTTGCTGCAATTTAAGCCCATGGCTTCTTGTCCTATCATCAGAGGTAAGACGAACAATTTTTTCTCCCTCCTCCTTGTAACAACCTTTTATGTACTTGAAAACTGTTATCATGTCCCCTCTCAGTCTTCTGTTTTCCAGACTAAACAAACCCAATTTTTTCAATCTTCTCTCATAAATCATGTTTTCTAGACCTTTGATCATTTTTGTTGCTCTTCTCTGGACTTTCTACAATTTGTCCACATCCTTCCTGAAATGTGGCACCCAGAGCTGGATACAGTACACCAGTTGAGGCCTAATCAGTGCAGAGTAGAGCAGAAGAATTACTTCTTGTGTCTTACTTACAACACTCCTGCAAATACATCCCAGAATGATGTTTGCTATTTTTGCAACAGAGTTACACTGTTGACTCATATTTAGCTTGTGGTCCACTATGACCTCCAGATCCCTTTCCACAGTACTCCTTCCTAGGCAATCATTTCCCATTTTGTATGTGTGCAGCTGATTGCTCCTTCCTAAATGGAATGCTTTGCATTTGTCTTTATTGAATTTCATCCTATTTACTTCAGACCATTTCTCCAGTTTGTCCAGATCATTTTAAATTGTAATCCTATTCTCCAAAGCACTTGTAACCCCTCCCAGCTTGGTATCGTCCACAAATTTTGTAAGTGTACTCTGCATGCCATTATCCAAATCACTGATGAAGATATTGAACAGAACTGGACCCAGAACTGATCCCTGCAGGACCCCACTCGTTATGCCCTTCCAGCATGACTGTGAACCATGGATAACTACTCTCTGGGAATGTTTTTCCAACCAGTTTTGCACCCACCTTATAGTAGCTCCATCTAGGTTGCAATTCCCTAGTTCGTTTATGAGAATATCATATCAGTATCAAAAGCTTTACTGAAGTCAAGATATACCATGTCTACCGCTTCCCCACCCGCCCTCACAAGACTTGTTACCCTGCCAAAGAAAGCTGTCAGGTTGGTCTGACATGATTTGTTCTCGACAAATCCATGCTGACTGTTACTTATCATCTTATCATCTTCTAGATGTTTGCAAATTGATTGCTTTATTATTTGCTCCATTATCTTTCCGGGTACAGAAGTTAGGCTGACTGGTCTGTAATTCCCCAGGTTGTCCTTATTTCCCTTTTTATAGGTGAGCACTATACTTTTCCGGTCTTCTGGAATCTCTGCTGTCTTCTATGACTTTTCAAAGATAATTGCTAATGGCTCAGATATCTCCTCACTCAGCTCCTTGAATGTTCTAGGATGCATTTCATCAGGCCCTGGTGACTTGAAGACATCTAATTTGTCCAAGTAATTTTTAACTTGTTCTTTCCCTATTTTAGCCTCTGATCCTACCTCATTTTTACTGGCATTCACTATGTTAGACGTCCAATCACCACCAACCTTTTTGGTGAAAACTGAAAGAAAGAAGTCATTAAGCACCTCTGCCATTTCCACATTTTCTGTTATTATTCCCCCCCTCCCCCATTGAGTAATGGGCCTTCCCTGTCCTTGGTCTTCCTCTTGCTTCTAATGTATTTGTAGAATGTTTTCTTGATTGCCTTTATCCCTCTAGCTAGTTTGATTTCGTTTTGTGCATTGGCCTTTCTAATTTTGCCTCTACATACTTGTGTTATTTGTTTATATTCACCCTTTGTAATTTGACCTAGTTTCCACTTTTTGTAGGACTCTTTTTTGATTTTTAAATCATTGACGTGGTCAGTGGTCTTTTGTCATACTTCCTATCTTTCCTACGCCATGGGATAGTTTGCTCTTGTGCCCTTAATAATGTGTCTTTGAAAAACTGCCAGTTGTCTTCAATTGTTTTTCCCCTTAGACTTGCTTCCCATGGAATCTTACCTACCAACTCCCTGAGTTTACTAAAGTCTGCCTTCTTGAAATTTATTATCTTTATTTTGCTGTTCTCCCTCCTACCATTGCTTAGAATCATGAACTCATCATTTCATGATCACTTTCACTCAAGCTGCCTTCCGCTTTCAAATTCTCAACCAGTTCCTCCCTATTTGTCACAATCAAATCTAGAACAGCCTCTCCCCTAGTAGCTTTCTCCACCTTTGCTTTCATCTTGTTTCTTAGTGATAGTTAAATTAATTAATATGTATTATTTGCTTCCATAATCTGTTTTTGTATTAAAAATAAAACTGCACATACATATATTGAAAACATTTCACTTTATTGGCACATTCCTGCAAAGCAAAAGGAGCTACCGGAGTGTTTCTTGATAAATAAATTAAGTTTTAGGATGAAAACATGGGCAATTGGGAGCTAGGCTAGTTGTGAAACATGCTGGCACAGATGATTTTGCATAAAAATATTTCAATTTTTATGTGATTTGACCCAGCATGTTTTGGTGTGACCTGCTGGATGGCTCTGTCCCCAATCCAGCACGGCATTTAGGCACAAGTTCAACTTTAGAAATGGGAGTATCTGCATTAAAAGTAACATTCAGGTTCACTTCAATGCGACTGTAGCTGCTTTGCTGGATCAGGGCCTTGGATAGTATTTCCATGTCATGTCACCTGCTCTGACCCCTACATGATGCTCTGGCAGGGTGCAGGGGTTATAATGGAGGAGCTCTGGAGGGAATCCCTCTGGCACAGGAACTGACATGAGTTACGCTACACTATCTATGGTGTGAGCAGCAGCCCAGAATCTCCTTAGTGCTGTACCTTCTTTCCTGCCCCCAGCCCACATCTGGCCCATTCTGCAAAAGCTGTATTATCTCTGGGAGAAGGGTGGGGCTTAGCACACACCTCTTGGCTTGGCACCTCCCATTGGCTAGTTTAGGTGAGGAGCTGCCCATTGTGTTGGCTTAGGTGAATCCCTTTCACCTATCTCTCCCCATTCATTGTATAGGGAGCCTATCCACCGAGTTCAGGCTTTGTGAATTTTCTAGGCACCTATAAGTTAGTGATGCTGAGCATTGTGATGCCTATGCCTAAATTTCTTTGTGACTCTACCCCTTAACGCTAATTTACTGAATTGTTCAAAAGAGGGACAGAAGCTTAGCCTAAATCTAAAGGAGAGGTGACTTTTCTCTGTAGCACTCTTCCTTCCCCTCTCCTCCCACCCCCGAAGTTCAATCATCAGCAAGAAGACAGTGGGAGGGTGTGAATAACAAATGACCAAGTCAGTTCCAGAAAGGAAAGACATTTTTTCTGTGGAGTTGCTACAGATTTCGCTCTCCTGCAATCCTGGGTGGAATAATGACAGGAAAAAGCTGAAAATGGGAAACTGAGGAGATATGCATTCCAGCTGCTTCTGGAGTCTACACAGGCTGCACCTTGACAACTCTGTCACAAACTATAAAGGCTGCTGAAAGTAAATGCTATCAAGGAAGAAGAGGATTCCAGGGATGCTCTGGGATAGCTTTGGAATGGCTATTATGTGGATGAATTGGAGAAGAGAAGCTCACAAGAAACTCCCTGGCACAGTCCATGTAAAAGTCCATCACAAGTGCTGACTGTTTTCAGGGTTCAGAGGGTCTGGTCTCTGTGTGTACCCCTCCAGAGGCAGCAACTGTGGGCAAGTCACCAGCGGCAGCTGGTTTTTTACCACTGCGTCTTTCTGTCCTGTCCTGAAACACTGGCATTTTGTGTACATTAGAGTTCCCATCATTGCTATCATTAGTAGAGTTACTCTGTTTGTAGTGCAATCATGGGAAATTTTGAGAAATATTTGAATGTTGACAGCTCTATAGAATAATTCCCAAATGAAAATCATTGTGTGGAATTCTCCAGAAACAATTATATAAAACAAATCTTAAAAATTGGGCCAATTTTAATGCAATTCCTGACTTTGTTTTTTGTTGCTCAAGGGTAAGAGTTATAGGTAAGAAAGCCAGAATTGGAATCAGTAATTATAAAGAGGATTAATTAATCTAATATAATAACACATCGTTACTGAAAAATGGTCCACATTAAAAAAATACAACTTATTCAAGCTATGCAAAGCTTTTTGATTTATTTGGTTAGCTGCCTTTGTGCTTATTCTTGAGGAATTGGTTAAAGACAGATGACAATGATTCATAAACCTTGCTATGCTTCTGGACTCATGTTTGTTACTGGCATCTTATTGCAAATAAAGGTTTTGGGTATGTGGGTGTGTATGTGTATCTGTGTGTGCATATAATTTCTGGATGCCATGGTAAAGAAATCCAACATCAAGTTACAGGGCACCTGACTCTTCATGTCACCCAGAAAGTGTAAAAATAATTCACTGTGTAAAAATAAGTGCTCACACAGTTGTTTAATGCAACATTTAAAGTCCATGAGACGGACTAGATGTAAGTGTTCTAACCTCAGTAGAGAAAGGTACAATTTTCTTCTCATCAAAAGCTGTTTGGTGATTGAAGGACTTGAATACAGTAGGACTTAGGAATTTGGGCACTGTGTTAAGGCATTAGCATCTGAACCCATGTGGTGCGGAGCAACTTTAATTCCCACTGATTTCAAGCTTGAAATGCAATGTGATTTGAATATGCTGCCTATACTTCCCCTCTAAATCAGGTTGTTTTTTTAAATAGTATGGCGGCTTTCCTCAGTTGTGGCTTTCTGAGCATCTAGTAAGGTGTTCTTAAATGGTTCCCAATTATCATTCACATTTTTCTGATGAAATTCTTCCTCCCAGTTGATTTGGCCCATAATTCTTTTCACCTTTGTGAAACTGGTCCTATTAAGGCACCAAGTGTATATATTACTGGTCTGGACTTCATTCTGCTTGCACATTATAAATGTGATCAAGTCATGATCATTTGTACTTAAGCTACCATTAATTTGTAGTTCTGTGATCAGTTCCTCTTTATCTGGTAAGGCTTCCCTTACTTGTTTCCATTAAATCAAATGTAGGCTTTGATGCCCTCTGAATGTGATAATATTTATTTATTAATCTATAAAAAACATCTGAGTGTTCTTACTGACCATTTTCCACATCTGTGGTGGGAGTAATCAGTCTGTTCCTTGGATTTAGTTATTCAGCATATCAGATTTTGCTGAGGTGTATTTGATTATTCACCACTGACGCACACTAAAGAAAGATGTAATACTCTGGATGTGTCTACAAATGTATGTCTTCTGTATCCCATAATTTTTGCACATTTTCATAGTTTCACAGCGCCGTGCAGCCCTCCTTACTGTCTGCCATCTCCGACAGAAGCATGGAGCTTGCACAGCTCTGCACTACTGTTAAGAGAGTTGCAAGCACAGGATGCATGATCCTGGTGTATTTGCAGAGCCATGAGGAACATGAGGATTCCTTGAAGGACAGATTGTTGTGGGACATAGCAAGAACCAATTCAAGGTTGTTGGTGGCATTCATGGAACAGCGGCAGATGGTGGAGCACTGCTTCAGGGCCCAAGATACAAGCACTGACTGGTGGGATCACATGTTAATGCAGGTTTGGGCTGATGAGTTGTGGCTGCAGAACTTTCGGGTGTGCAAGGCCATATTCCTGGATCTGTGTGCCGAGCTCCCTCCAGCCCTCTAGCATAGGGACACCAGTATGAGAACTGCACTGACAGTGGAGAAAAACGTGGTGATCACACTGTTGAAACCTGCAGTGCCAGATTGCTACTGAGCAGTTGGGAATCAGTCTAGAGACTGGAAATCCACTGTGGATTTGTTGTCAGGCAAGTGTGCAGGGCCATTAATCTCCTGCAGGACTGTGACTCTTGGCAATGTGCAGGAATAGTGGATGGATTTGAGCAGTGAGGTTTCCGAACTGTGGGGGAGTAATTCCTAGTGCACACACATCCCTATTTTGGCACCAGACCACCTTGCCACAGAGTACATTGACAGAAAGGGCTACTTTTCTATGATTATGCAAGTGCTGGTCGATCACCAGGAATGCTTCACCAACATCAGTGTGGGCTGGAAAGGTGCATGACACTCACATCTTTGAGAACACAGAACTGTTCAGAAAGCTGCCAGCAGGGACTTTCTGAATACTGACATGCTAATAGTCATCCTGGGTGACCCAGCCTACCCCTTGCTCCCCTGACTCATAAAGCTGTGCACTGACCACCTCAACAGCACCAAGGAACAATTCAACTATCAGCTCAGCAGGTGCAGAATCACAGTTGAATGTGGCTTTGGTGGTTGAAGGGATGCTGGTGTTGTTTACTCACAAGATTGGACATCAGAGAAGAAAAATATCTCAATGGTTATAGCTGCTTCCTGTGTCCTGCATAATATATGTGGAGCAAAGGGGGAGAAGTTTCTGCCAGGGTGTTAGGGTGGAGGTGGAGTGATTGTCTGCTGAGTCTGAACAGTCAAATACACGGGGGATTCAAAGAGGTCAACGCAGAGCTATGAGGCTCAGGGAGACTTAGAAAGACCATTTTAATAGTGAGCCAGAGTAGTGTGTGGTGTTGTAGTGTGCTCTACCTGGCCCTGCTCTTCTGTGGCCCGGTTTGAATTGTGTGGTGATTGCTGTACATGTAGGAATATAACATTGTTAATGCACCTATTCATTTTGTTTGTGAATGATCCTATGAATTGTGTGATGCTGTGCAGTAACAAGTAATTGGTCACTTTCAGAACTGTTGAGCACCAGCCAGCATATGTTGTGAACTAATAGAGATGAATTATGATCCGAATAACCAAATTTTATTCTATAACAACATCAGTGCAAAAAAAACCCTGGGCAGTTTAAAAATGTACATTTAAAACTTAATAAATTAAGAGAACAGAACTCATTGAGGGGAAAGAACATGCATGTCCATTTCATCTACACATACACCAACCATGGCTTTCACAGGTCAGTGTATATGAAGCTGTGATTGTCTTTCATGTCGCCCAGGGTGGAGTGATAATAGTGGTGGAATGTGCCATGGGGAATGTGGAGGGAGATATAAAACAGTCCCGATACTGAGTTCTCAATGGATTGCAGATGGAGATGAGGATGGGATTGTTGAACCTGCAGGTCCGCAAGAGTCTGCAGCAGGTGTGTTTGTTGCCTGAGGAGCTCTATTATGTGCACCTCCCTCTTCTTTTCCTGTGTCTTGCTCCTCTCCACTCTATCTTTCTCCAGGCTCTCTGGAATGTTCATCCTCTAGGCCCTGTACTCACTGTCTGATCCAGCACTGGCTTGCAGGATCTTGCTGAAGATGTCATCTCGAGTCCTCTTCTTTCTCCTCATCTGGCGCATGCATTCCATGGGTGTGGAGGGGGAGACCGTGAAGGCTGCAGCGGCAGCAGCTACAGATAAAACACCCAGAGGAATCATTCACTACCAAAAGTGAAACTTAAAATGCTGAAATCTCTCCTCCTGTTCCCCTAAAGTTTTAAGCACTACATTCTCATTTCTGCGTGGGATTGCTTGTGCATGGCACCCGTCACAGCACCAGCCATGGTGAATATGGCCCTCTGGGAATTGTGGAAATGAGGAGGGAATTGCTCGGTTGCATGATTCTGGTAGTATATGTTGATGGAACTGAATACTGGCACCATTTTCCATAGGTTGTGGTGATTTTAGCTATCTCACTCCTGAGGGTAACAAAGGCAGAGAAAGCAGAGCTGCTGCTGGTGTCCTGAAGTGGCCCAAGCCTGTATGCTGCTAGCCTGTGTACTGCAATGGTGTCTGCTGAAGTTATCACTGAGTGTCATGGGAAAATGTCCTATTGTGGAGGAAGAAATAAGACTGCCATCCCTAGAAACATTTGGCAGAGGATTGCAAAGTACCTCCATGAAAGTTTCATTGGGATCTCTCTAGAGGATTCATAGGACATCTTGGAGCACATAAACAAACTTCTCTGCATGCCCCCATCCCTCCACCTAACTCTAGAGTGGAATGAAAAACAGATAGCAACTCTACTACCTCTCTTGGTTGTACCACTACCCCTTCTAGCATGATTAAGTTACTGATAAGTGAAAAGATGTATGACACTACTTTAGGGATGCCAGCACGGTAATTTAAAATTAAATTACACACTTACTTGAGGTTCCTTCCCCTGCACTGGGCTCGCCCATGCTCGACTGGCTGGAAGGCAGTGGAATCAAAAACAGGTCCTGGCTCACTGCACAGCTAGATTCCCCTATCGTCTGTCCCCCATACTCCTCCTCCTCCTTTTCCTCATCTATCACCACTTCCTCCTCACTGTTCATGGCAAGGGCCTATGGCTCGGGCACCTTGGAGGTAGCCACAGTGCTGTGTGGGGTGTGTGTGTGTGTGCGATTGATTGTCTGTCGAGTATGGCAGGCAACTCTTTGTAAAAGCGGCAGGTCTGTGTCTTGACACCAGATTGGTTGTTAGCCTCCCTGGCCTCTGGTATGCCTGCCGTAGCTCCTTGGCTTTCACGCAGCACTGCTGTTGGTCCCTTCTCCTGCATCCCCCCAGCAATCTGCTTGTAGATGTTGACATTTCTACATCTGGATCAGAGGTCTGCCTGAGCAGCCTCTTCCCCCCACAAGCCCTGGAGATCTAATGTCTTCTGTCAACTCCAGGCAGGAGCACACCTGTAGCATGTAGCTGGCACGGTCAGTTTGGCAGTTGCAATCATCAATGGAGAGCTAGTAGGTGTGCTCACCAAACAAGGCAATCAGGAAAAGGAATTTCAAAAATTTTCAGGGCTTTAAAGGGGAGGAGGGGGCTTCTGGTCTCTGTGACCCCTGGGCAGTGGAGCTCACCATGGTGACCAGAGCAGTCAGTATGGGACAGCTGCTGGAGGACAGGTAGGGACAATATAATTAACGCTGTGTCTACATTCACACTGCGTTGACCTAAGTACATCAACCCTGACTCTACACTGCTTGGGGATATGGTGTTATTAAGTCGGCATAAGGGGGCACTTATGTCAGCAGGAGCCGATTTAAGTGTAGACACATGCAAAAGTAGGTCAATATAAGCTGCCATGCTTTGACCTAATTGTGTAGTGTAGACCAATCTTGACTGTCTCACAGTGCCTAAAGCAAAGCTTGTAGCTTAATTCCATCCTCTAACATCAATTAATTAATGTCCTAATTCAAGAAGGAAGACCCTAGCTCCATTCATTTAAGAAAATTACCTCTTACCTGGTTATTGAGTCAACTTAGATCAGTCTTGGGGCCATGCCAAGATAAGGGCATTTTATTGTTTGCTGACACAGTTCCTGATTCTTCCCTCAAGAACAGCATGTAAAGCTGCTTTGTGTTTGACTGGAAGTTCCTCATAATTGAGCATATGTGGTTTGGCAGTGTTTAATGGTAACATGTAAGTGCCGGTAATTCACTCGATCTTCCAGCTATGTCTCAGCAAAATAAAGGCCTGTTGGTTATCAGGTATATGCTAGTCAGGGGGCCATATTTGTGTGTTTCTTGGGAATAAAGGAGAGAGAGAGATGCCAATAAAGCCTAAAAAGTAACTAGCATTACTCTGCCTGAAGTCCTGGTCTTCAATTATTATTATAAAAGGAAAAGAATGAAAAGAAAAGAGTCATGTAACAGTGCCTGGTAGTGGTGCTGCTGCACTTATATGGCCACAATTCCCTTTTCAGCTGAAATTTCATTTTCTAGCACTGTGTAATCAATTGTTTTATCTTTGGTTATTTGAAAGAATCTTTGATCAGGCAGCTGGTAAAAAAGACACCAGATTGCCAATGCATTGAAATGTTGCTCTCAACTAAAGAACAACTTTCCGTAACAGGAAAGTTCCTGTACTCTAAACCCGCAAAAGGGTTAGATTTTGCATTATGTTATTAGACCTGTCGATTTTAAGGCCAGAAGGAACCCTGTAATTGTCTAATCTGACCTCCTGGCTAGCAAAGACCATGGAATGTCACACACTAATTCCTGCATCAGTACTCCAAAACTTCTAATTGAACTAGAGAAATGGCCACTCTTGATTTAGAGATTTCCAATGATGGAGAATCTACCACATCCCTTGGGAAGTTCCTTACTGTTTGTGGCTGGGCTTCTATGCTACTAGAGGCTGTGCTGGCTGTTGCCAGACCTGCCAGTGGAACAGGGGTCATAGGTACCTTGTGGCTGCTTTAGCTAGACTTCCACTGCTGGCTTTCATCAGATGGAATAGTTTCCCCACTTGTCCAGATGGTGATCACCAATGCAGCTACTATCCTATAGGCTAATATAGTGGCTGTTGTTCCTTCTATGAAGTTGTTTTAGCCAGTTAATCAATGCAGTCACAAGATCATCAAACACACCCCTACTCCGTACGTTTCCCCCCTCCCCTTTGTGTTTCTCAAAGGAAAGTCACCACAGAAAAGACTGCCCCCTAAATAGCAGACCTACCGAGTTCTGTTGTTTCTTGAGTTTTGCATGCCCTAGCAAATTAGGATCAGGTTTGACCCTAGCTGTGTAAACATGTTAGTGACAGCAAAACAATCCAATCTTAACCCTCATCTGAGCTAATCTGTACTGAATGAAATGTTTGCTTACTAGATTTTAATGCATGTGTGTCACTGTAAATTCAAAAAGAAGAACTTGTTGGAACATATCTGAAACATGACAGCTGACTTTTATTGCCTCTTCTTATGTTCAGCTGGAAAATTTAACCAATCATACCTATTTGTCAACAATTAATATAAATGTTTCTTTTCCCCATTTGTCAGAACACTTTCAAAGAACCCTCTTCTCTTCTTATTTCTCAACTTGAAGGCGTTGTACTGTTGATGCTCACTACAGCATGGAGTGCTATTTTTTTAAGCTACCTCATCTCTTTGTTTGTGGTAGCAGATATGGCAAATCATATACCTTAACAGGACTGGTTTTTGTGTTCAGACATGGGGAGGAAGGGAGGTGTAATGAAGTATCCACTGCTGACCAGCTATTAATCAAAACACTTATTTAGAAATAAATAGTTCCAGGATATCTGATCAATAAATTACATTCATGGATTTCACTCAGTGTGGGAAGAAAGATGGCCCACCAACACATTTATCTATACCTTCATAAGAAAATGTTTTTGGAAGAGTTTCCAAGTGAGAATTGGAAAACACTGAGAATCCAAAAGGTCCACTGCAGTGTCCAAGTCTGGGGAAACCTTGCTCCAGAATGAAGAAAAATGAACTAAAGACAGTAGAGGAGGAAAATATTTGGTCTGACTGTTCGATTGCATATACTGGGACAGTACATCTGCTGTATAGATTCACTATTTTAATTAAACCTTACAGATGGATTCTTTTGTAATTGCAGGGGGAAAGCATCCTTATCCAATTTAGTTTTAAATATGAGTGGCTAGAATATCACTAATAAAAGTATAATTTCCCACATACACTGGTTGGAGAAAAGAAACAAATGTGTTTTACTCCTGACAGCTGTTGTTACCTTTAATAAAATAAAACAAGCAACTGAAAATGTCTAATAAGTTAGACTGAATACAGCATGATATCCTTTTAATAGAGAAAACCCTAATTAGCAAAACTATCACACTTTTTTATTTGAAAAATAAAGGATAGTGTAATAGGGTAGTCTACCCATGCTTTGGTCAGGGGGCTAGCTTTGTTTTCTGAGTTTTATATTTGAGGAACAAAACTATGACCGTGAGGAAAAGCCTAAACGACTGGGATTATGGTGGTAGGCTAGGGAAACAAGCCAACAGCTTGAAAGTTGTGGTTTCCTGTTCTCCTAATGATATTGTCACAATTAAAAGGACTGAATATATTTGTGATGGGTTGGATCACACAGACCCCCTTGGGACTGCCAACTGATGTGCCAAGACTACTTGTGCTCCTGCTTTCCTGGCCAGCTTGAGACTCCAGCACCCAGTCTTGCTGAGCCAGACACACCCAGTCTGCTCCAACACAGACCAGGGTCTGAACCACATACCCCAAAGCTGCAGACTTAGCTGAAAGCAACTAAAGAAGTGTTCCTGCCTTTAACACTCAGGTGCTCAACTCCCATTGTGGTCCAAACTCTAAATAAATCCATTTTACCCTATGTAAAGCTTATACAAGGTAAACTCATAAATTGTTCACCTCCTATAACCCTGCTAGAGAGATATGCACAGCTGTTTGCCGCTGCCCCCAAGTATTAATACAATCTCTGGGTTAATTAATAAGTAAAAAGTGATTTTATTAAATACAGAAAGTAGGATTTAAATGGTTCCAAGTAGTAACAAAAGTGAATTACCAAGCAAAATAAAATAAAACACGCAAGTCTAAGTCTAATACAGTAATACAGATAAAATCCTCACCCAGTAAGCTTCCTTTTACAGACTAGTCTCCTTCTTGTATGGGTCCAGCAATCACTCACACACCCACTGTAGGTACTGTCCTTTGTTCCAGTTTCTTTCAGTTATCCTTGTGGGTGGAGAGGCTCTCTCTTTAGCCGGCTGAAGACAACATGGTGGGGTCTCCCATGGGCTTAAATAGACTTTCTCTTGTGGGTGGAGACCCCCTCCACTTTTCTATGCAAAGTCCAGCTCCAAGATGGAGTTTTGGAGTCACATGGGCAAGTCACATGTCCATGCATGACTCAGAACTACAGATAGCAGCCATGGTTCACATGCTACCTTGAACATCCTCAAGTAGACTTCTTATGTGGATTGGAGCATTCCAAGATCCATTGTTCCTTAAGTGCTTCATGATTGGGCACTTAACTTTGCAAATTGCTTTCTAAAGAAGCTGACCAAATGCCTTATAAAGCTTACTTAGCAATCAAGCAAGTATACAGCCAATATTCATAACTTCAAGTACAAAAATGATACATGCATACAAATAGGAAGAATGTATTCAGTAGATCATAACCTTTACAGAGATATGTTACATGGCATATGTAGTAAAAAACATATTCCAGTTATGTCATATATACATTCATAAACATATTTCCAAAAAGCCTTATGGGGGGGGCACTGTCACAATATTTAATTAAAATAGATAATGGAGTAAAGTGGCTCTCAGAAAAATAGAAATTTGGAATGGAATGGTCATTTTTTAGGTCTTCAAGGACTGCTTCTTGCAGTACACTCTTAATTCTATTTTAAATATTTGAAATGAAGCCACCATAACTTCCCCAGAAAGGCCATTCCCTAGGCTAATTGTTTATGAATATTGATATGCAGCCTATATTTTCATCTGCTTACTTAATAGTCCAGATCCTTTTGACCAGCTTCCTCTCCCTTCTCACCCTTCAGAGGTTTGTAGATGGTTCTCATCTCCCTGTTAGCCATTCTTTAGCTAAATGATAAACATAAAAAAATCTCTTCTGAAATCAATCCATTAATTTTAATTGCCTTTGGTTTATCAAACACCTTCTGTCACTGAGGTGCCTAGAACTGACGGCTTCATTCTCCAGTTGGATAAAATAAAACCGGCCCTGCAAATCTGCCCCAAATTCAAACTAACCATCATTGGTAAATTACAAAAGTATTTTATTTCCTGTTTTTTATTTGTGTGCACTCATGTGCTGCATGGGCCGGAGAAGAATAAAAACGCAAGCAAGAAGAGTCAAAATACCACAAAAGAGGCTTGTAGTGTTTCTAGTCTGAATGAAAGCAGCAAGTGCTGACAGTACCAAGCACTCTGAAGATAGTGTGATGAGCACAGTATAAATGCTTAGACAGATAAAGCAGGCTCTCACAGAATGTCTCATGTGGTTGCCAGCCTCTATCTGCACAGCCTGGAGGCCTGAATGGCATAGATTGGATATGGCTAAGGAATATGGTTTGGGATACTTCCATGTCAAGCTGGTTGAATTGTTGAGGGGTGGATAGTTTATTTGCCAAGAAATGTTGGTTTTCTGTCAACTGAAAACCATTTGTGAATTTAACATGAATTCACTGAATAGTTTCAGCCACAATTTTCTGGGGGGGCCGGGGGAGGGGACTGAGACACCATTCACAAAATGGCCAGAAGAGGAGGAGCCCTCCTTATAGCCTCCAGCCTGGCGGCTAGGGCACTCCCCTGGTTAATGCCTGATGCGGAACAGGGATCTGAACTTGGATCTCTCACAGAATGTCTATGTAGCAAAGAAAACCTCATAGCTGGTCTGTCCCAGCCCTCACGGTCCCCGAGCCCATAAGTGTACACTGCAATGAAATAGCCCCACAGCCCAAGCCCTGGGAACCTGAGTCAGCAGGCATGGACCAGCTGCAGGGTTTTCTTTGCTGTGGAGACATACCCTCCGCGTGCAGGTGTGCCCTAGCCACTGGGCTCTGCCGAAGCAGGGCTCTCTCCACCTTTCCTGTTGAAGCTATTCTGCTTGAGGTCATTGGAGCAGGGATTTGAACTTGGGGCTCCCACCTCTTAGGTGAGTGCCTTACCCTGCCTTGGGCTACAGAGTCTGCCTCACCCTGTCTATGGACCAGTGACGATTCATTGTCATTCCGAGCCACTATGAATGGCCATGAATATAGTCCCTGAGTATGAATTTAGTCATTGGGCTGAACTGATTTTTCTCTCCTGATTTTTCAGAACTGCCAGTGAATTTTGGTTCTGAATCAGCTCTACTTCTCTGGACCCCTTGAGTTTCACCCATCACTACGTACAATCCATGTTGCTCTGCAGATTGCAGTGTGGGGACTGACATGCTGGGCTTCTGAGGCAGAAAAGGGTTTTCTCTGCAAAATAGTGACCGGCTGAACTGCTCCAATGCAATTATCTAAAGCGTTCTTACAGTTCCTTAGGTTTAAGGTCAGTGGACAGTGGTAGGCATTGGATTGAACCTTAAATTAAGGCCAGGAAATAAAACTGGGACCTGTTTGAGCTCTAGAGGTACCTTTATAAAGCATTATATACTAGGGAGCACAGTCTACAGTAAAGAAAAAAATAATGGAACAGGGAAAAGAGGCTGAGATAGCAGGGGGAATTTTCCAAAGCACCCATAATATTTCACCAGTTGCAGCTTTTTTTCAGGTCTGTGTCTTTGTGCACATCACATGAGCTAAAACCAGAGGTATAATTAGACCAATGTTTGGTTTATTAGTTTTGGGAGCTGAGATGTTTAGGAAGTGTCTATTGAAGAGGGGCACAGGGGAGAATGAAGGAGGGCCCTGTGGTTAGCATAAGGCTGGAGCCATGTTTGGGAAGATGGAGCAAGTGACTGAGGTTTAGGTTTTCAAAAGCATCCACCTGTTTTGAGGGTACAACTAGAGTCATGTAGCACCCCTGAAAATCTAGTTGGAGAACCCAAAAGTTCCTAAGAAAATCAGCACCTCTGAAAATTGGGATGTCGGCTCTAATATTGAGGTGGCCAAAATTACTCTGGTCTTTAATCTTTTTGTGTCTCAGTTCCCCCATGTAAATTGAGGAAATACCGGCCTCCTATGAGTGTTGTGGGGAGCTATTTTTTCATATCTGTAAAATGCTTTGAGGATCCAATACATTAAATACTATCAGAATAAAAACAGAGAGAGAATGAAACTTTTTCAGCTCTTTGTTAGATGGCTTGTAAGATCCTGATATCTACACTGCTCTTACTGCAAGAAAGATAAAATAAGTACAAATGCTGTATTTTTTTCTTCCAGGGCCTAAAACATCTCCTGCTTTAGTAGTTTCTAGCTACAACTTGGAGAGAGCAATCCCGAGAGTCAGGCTGGCCTGGAATCCCCAAGCATGGAATTCATTTATTGTCCTGAATTTTTGTTTTCTTTTTCTAAAGAGAAATCAAGGAGAGAGAAAGGTACTTATTGGGGTTAAATGAAGTTGTGGAAATTGCATAGTATATGGATTTAAGATTTTGCTGCAGTAAATGATTTCTGGTCTGTGCTGGAAACTTTGTGAAAGCTAAAGCAGAAAACCTTGCAGTTTCTGCCACGCCTATAAATTTCCCTCCACCAAACACACAAACCAAAAAACATGAATACACAAGAGGTGGAAAAAACGTAGGCCTGATTCTCCTGTCCTTTACACTGGTGTACATCAGAAGTAAATCCATGTACCTGAATGTAGTTACTCCTGCTTTACACCTGCCTAAGGGAGAGGAGAATCAGAGCCCTTGGGTTTTAGTTTGAGTCACTTTACTTCCTTCTGAGGAAGAAGGAAGGTTTTAAAATGACTATGCTTTAGCTAGGCAGCTCCTTGCTTAAGGCAAATATCAAATATCTTCTTTCTCTAGCATGGGTATTTTATTTTACACTATGCAGTAAGAAGGAGTGGAGAGTAGTGAGAAAGGGATTAGAAAAAAGTCTGATGCTCCCTTACCTGTGCTTGGTCCAAAAGTCATTATTGTCTCTCCCCTCTCCCACTATTTAACTGTCCCCTTGTGGCCAGAGGCTGCTCATCAGAGAAGCTGCTTAGCTGTTGGCGTGGTTTGCCCCCTCCCCGATTCCTGTCCCTTCTGCGGTTCCAGGGAGACCCTGGTGCACATTTATCTGCAGTGCGCTAGGTTGCAGCCCCTTTTCCAGCTCCTCCAGAACCTTCTTCTTAGGTTGTGGCTGCACTTTTCCCCTCACCTCCTGATTTATGCACACCCTGTCCATGGCCCCACAAAGTCGCGGACCTCCTGGATGACCTCCTTGTCATTCTCCTCCTGGCGCTGGCCAAAGTGGCCATTTATAAAACCAGGATAAGGATGTTGGAGGGGGGGGTGCTCTGTGACTGTGGGGCCTATTTTCATTCCTTCCTTCAATCCCACATCCGGACAGAGTTCCTCTGGGCCAAAAGTCTGCTGGCTCCTTAGACACCTTTGAGAAGCAGTGGGTGCTGTCCAGCATTCTCTGCTTAGTGTCCCCCTCAGGATTCCTGCTGATGTCCCTGTGATCCTCACTCACGTTTCCATTTGATCATTTGTTGTCCCCTGAATTTAGTTGAACCCTGGGTTTCATGGTTTCTCCCCTCAGGCTGCGGGAGGGGCCTTCACATACTGGGACTTCAGTAGTAGTATGGGTAGGCAGCAATCACTAGGATGGTCAACTGGTCCTGGTCCCTGGAAAAACTGAGGTTTCATGGACATAAAAGCCATGTTTGGGGTTGGCAGGGCCTGATGGGCTGTACCAGAACTTTGTGGCCCCCTGCTCAGGGCTTTGCTCTCCTACCACATCCCACCCAGAGCAAGGAACAGTGAAGGTGGGTCCTCCAGGGCTGCTTAGAAAAGCCTCACAGATGCAGCCAATCAGAGCCCAGCAGGGTCAGATAAAAGGAGCTGCAGAGACTTTATAGCTCAGTTCCTGGCTGGGACCAGAGGGGTAAGGCATGGTGTGCCTCTCTGGCCAAAGGAGCTTGAGGGACAGCCAGAGTTTGGTTCTGGCTGAATTTGTTTAAGATGGGGGAGAGAGGACCTGAGAACTGTAATCCTGAGGAAAGGGGTGAAGGTGAAGGAGCGAGGGAGGAAGAGGCCCAGGGAAGTAGCTGCAATGAATTGAAGTGAGCAAGACATGGCTGCTGTTTGTAGGGTGGCAAACTGGAACAGTGAGTAGACATAGGTTCTCCCACCAAGCACTGGTGAAGTGGTGTAAATCCCAAGAAGGGGACAAGCCTCTTCTGGAAGCCTGAGCAAAAGTTTGAATTTAAAGGGCACAGAGCTGGGACTGAAGATTTTGGTGCGGGCAGATAGTTTTTGCTCGACTCTTTACTATCCCAGAAGAAGTTCAGGTCACAGTCAAAATGGCCAGAGTCTGAGCCTTTGAAAACCAGCCAAGCAAGGCCGAAAACCTACACGGGGCACCAGGAGTGAGAAAAGGACTGTAATACCATACCTAGCCACTTGGAGGTGCTCAAGAGGTGAACACCCCTGTTATAGTGGGTTATGAATGGCATCTGAGTTTCAGAAGAATTGTAATGACAAACTTGCAACTTTACATTTTTCCAGGCTAACTTTGCAATAAAAGGGGCTGCAGAACTACAAATTCCCAATGGAAGCTGAAATCAGTCTTGTGCCATTCCTAAAAATCAGTCAGGTTCATGGCTGCAGGTTTCAGACTGTTTCCTATCCTGTCACCTTATCTAACCCAAGCCTTCTAAAATAGTTAGAAAGGAAATACATGTTTGCAAGTCCTATTGGAATCAATGGCACTTACTCATGCATATCAGAGGATTGAGTCTGGCTTAAGGTGTCAAACCCTGCTGCCAAAATTGAAGCTGAAACAATCAGTAGAAATGTCTTCAGTTCTGAAGTACAAAGAATCTGTGTGATACAGCAACACTCGACAAAGGCCACTGTATCGCACACTGATCCTTTATATTTCATAGTATTCACAAAAGCCTGTAGCTAGATAAAATATTAGCACAGTTGACTTAAGGTCATGCAACACTTGGAGTCACCCAAAGAGCCTGCTTTTCCCCTTCACAAATAAACTGCTTACTGACTGCTGTGTCAGCAAACTTGTGCCTCTTAGGCATTTCTCACATCTCCTAAGGAAAACTCGGAGTGACTGGGATGTTACTAGCCTTGTCTGTGAGTCTGCCTAGACACTGCTGACTTCTTCTCTCTGGCCTGGAAGGAGTGGCACTATGCCCTGAGTCTGATGCAGGCTCCCTTTCTCAGGGATTCAGCTTTATTCCACATTATACTGGTAACACAAACTCCCCCACTCAAACCTCACCTTTCCCCTGACTCAGGGGCTTCCTACGATAAGCAGCTCTTCTACAGGCCAATCTGCCTGGGAGTCACCTTGCTTCCTCTAGTCCCCCAAATCCAGGGGCTTCCTGCCCGAACATCCATACTAAGCAACCACTTGCTGGTTTTTATAGTGATCCCTAGCTGATCAGTCATAGGAGAGACTGGGCACCCACTCCTCTTAATGGGCCAGCCACTTGGTGACCTTGCCTTAGAGCATTTCCCATAACAAAGATGAACAGGGAATAAAGAAAGGGAAACAGCACTTTCTTTCTCAATTGTTCACCAGCACGCCTTGAGACTAGCTGTTTGTGGGTATGTTGGTGTGTACTTTTTTTTTTTCAAACACTGTTCTAACCCTTACATTCAATATTGGCTTGTAAATAGCAACCACTGGAAGATGCTGATATATATGCACAGCTGATAGCAATAGCATTATTCCTAGAAAGGAAGAAATAAAAACAAAAGGAAGAAACTACAATCAAGAATACCCCTTAGGAATGAAGCAGGAACAATTAGAACTGAAGAGTGAGTTCCAGTTACAGCTTCAGGAACAAAGCCTTGTTTACGTGGTTTGGCGGTTGGAATCTCATGTTACTAATTTCCCTTTAGAAAAAGGTAAAAGGCTGCAGCGCAAAAGAAACATTTGCCTACTGTCATTTGGTCTCAGGTTACCAGCACATCTGCAGAGGTGGCTTTACCACAAAAGGTTCGTTGCAGTTTGCTGTGGTCCATATCAGATAGTAAAAAAAAACAACAACTATTTTTTTTACAAAAACCAGCAATCAACATGAAGTACAAAGGCGTAAACACTTATGCCATTAGTTTAAAAAATAGCCCTTGATTCTCATTGTTATGCTGTATTCCCTAAACTCTGAATTTCCTGACCCTTGATTTAGATTATGGCAAAGTTTATTTTGTCTTTGTTGTGGTGACTTTTTTTCCTCCAGGGTGTTTCAACTGTTGTTCTCTGTTTTGTCAACATTACTATGAACTCCCCTCCCATAAACTGAGCCCTCTGCCTCTATAATACTAGCTGCTGTGGTTTGCAAACAAAGGAGTAAGAGATGAAATGAGAAAACAATGTAGGATCCAGATATTAGATATTAGAGGTAGGCTAGAAAGTAGAATTCAAGTTTGAAGTGGTGTCAGGACTAAGGTTTGGATTCTAATTCAATGGTGCTGAAAACTTGTGAGGTGTTTTCTATCATATCTGGTCCAAATTGTTTCCCACACAATATTGCATTGACACTTGGCTCAGAAATGGGTATTTTCTGGGGCAACCTAGAAAATGTCTATTCAGTACAGTAATAAAAATCATGACAGTGGCTATTTCAATCGTGACTATTTCAAACTCCTAATATTGTAAATACCAGACCTGGTGTTAGTGAGAGAAAAGTTTTTCATACATTGCCCTAGTACAAACAGAGCTTAACTGGCACTCTTGTTGGAAATATCAGCAGAGCGATCAAATACTGAATGGACTTTGAGACTAAACGTCCCTAGTAACAGATTTTTCTTTTACGATAGAGTTAAGTACTTCTGTCAGAAAACTCATGCAGCTACTGCTCATGCTATACGTCACCTGTGGTTAAGTGACTTCAGTTGACAGAGCTGTCAGTAGAGTTTAAAACCCTGGCACAGTCTCTACTAATTTAGATCCTGATCCTGCAAGCTGCTCTGAGTGCAGAGGTCCACTGCATGGAACTGCTTTCATGGCCAGGGTCTTAATATGAATTATGTTACTAAAGAACTCCATAGTCAAGCAACATGAACCTTATATTTTCAACTTTAACCAGACTGAGGTGGTTTGTTTGTTTTTTTTCTTTCTTTTTTTAAAGATGCTACTTGCTGTTTCACCATAAATAGGTTAGTTTTTATTTTTAAATGGAAAATCCATTAACTATTTGGTGCCACCATTTGGTTTCCCTTATATTTCCAAATGAAGTTCTCACTTACATTTAAGCTTTACTGGGGAAACATTATGAAATCAGCTTGCCCAGCCAACCTAATATTATGAGCTCACTTTAAAACATCAGTGCTAGCTGAATGATGGAAAACATTAATGAAACAAATTGTTCAAGTCTTTGGGGATATTTTATGTCCCATGATGGCCTTGTAAATGAAATAATTAAATGTAAAAATGCATATAAAGAGCAGGAATCTGGTTTGAAAGCTCACTAGAAGAATATCTTGCAAGCACAGCAATCCAGCAACTTGAGTGCCACAAACCAGAGGGTGATGGGAATTCTGAGAGGAATCAAATATTCCAGAGGAATGGACTGTGGAAAATAATCTGCAAGCTGATTGTGACATTGATGTCGTGGGAAACTTTCCTCTGTCTTTAAATATTTTTATTTGTCTTTGACAAAAGAGTGGGAGTGAAATAGGAGAAGGCATAAATACAGGCAAGTAACTGTGGGCCCCAGTGGGGAAGTGCTCTCCCAGGATTTAGTCAGGTGCAATTCCCATTGAAGCTCTTGTAGGGGAACCACTTTCCAGGCAAGACAGCCTGGGAGGAGGGAACAGAAGATGAAGAATCCATAGGCCTGATCCAAAGGCCTTTAACATCAATGAGAGTCTTTCCACTGACTTAAATGGACTATGCATCAGGCCCAAGAAGAGTGAGTGAGTGACTGTGTGTGTGTGTAAGAGGAACACTGAGGGTACCTGTGGTAATAAAATGGCCACCTTTCAGATAGGTTGCTGACAGTGTCATGTGGGTTGAACCAAAAGCAGTTTGCAGACCTATCTTCCTCTCTGCAGAGCTGGGGATGGAGGACTGCAAATCCACATATAGGAGGAAAGATGGTCATGTACAAAAATAAAGTATTAAGGAGAGTTTGACAGGTTTGAGGTGTGAAGTTCAGCTTCAGCCACCAGCCCTCATAAATGTTATCTGATAAATAATGGGGTTTTGTCTTAACTGAAAATATACCTGGGAGCAACAGCTTTACTGAAAGCAATAGTGAAATACTTTGCCCTGAGAAATTTTTAATAGCAAAAGGCTTACAAAATGTTACAGACTATTGAAAAATATTAAAATGTCGTTTATTTCATGAAATGCCAACAAAAAGTCCCTCCAGCCCACTCTTTCCTCTCTCAATCACTTCATCAGCATACTGAAATCAAATTAATCATATATTCTGCCTGATCTTGAAAAACACTCCCAGCTAGGAACATGTATTGAACTGATTTTATCAAGTAGCGTGAATACAGTAAGTGGACACAAGAAGTTGTGTGGCCAACTGTTGAAACATGGGGTAGAACATTGTTGCTCCTGGTCTCAGTTTTTCCCAAATCTCTGGAGCGCTAATACTATAGGCATTATATGCTTCAAATGGGCGTTTCAGGGCTAGATGTAGATTTCTGGTGCTATGATCCAGTGGTTCAGGCATTGGTCTAGAAAGGATGAGATCTGGGATTCTCTTCTAGCCTCTGCTATATTACCTTACACAAGTCATTTCCCCTTCTCAGTGCCTTTGTCTTTCTATTTAGGGGAGGGACTTTGTCTTATTATGGTTGTGCAATGGCCCCAATCATAGCACTTCAGTAACTTAATAATTGCCCAATATGACCCACCTCTGCACAGCCCGTGGGCAGGTCATTCAGTCTTGGCCGTGTTAATCTGCATGGGCAAAGATTGTGCACAGCATGGAAATTTAATGCTGTATTTGTAGTGCTAGGCTACTATGTATCCATTTAGAGACAGGAGAGGAGCTAATTCATTCTTTTGTTCTAGGTCTTTATCTCTTTCCTTCCTCTTAATTCTCCCAAGAACCTTCATAACCACAATGTACACTGCTAATCATGTGACTCATTTCAGATGGAAACATGTGATAGTCACTCTTTGGCTTTTGGCTACTTCTCTGTTGTGATGCCTAACTTGCTCAGTTTTATCATAAAAAGCAGATCCTGTTTTCACCAAAAATACCCATCCTCTGAATTTTTTCACTGAAAAAATTCACAAAATGATGTTATCTAAAACTATTATTTGCAATTTTGTGAATCCTGCACAAAAGCAAGGTCAGCTTTTTTAAATTATGCAATGTTCTCCTCTCAGCTGCACCTGGCCCTATATGGTATTCCATGTGTCTTTATGATCAGCTGTGAAGTCTCCGATACTGTGTCTTTATAAACCTTTTATGTTCTTGGAGGCAGTGACCAAACAGAGTAAAACATGTAAACAGCCATTGTTGTGTCACTCCTATTGTGTGGAGTACAATGCAGATCTAATTTCTCCAAAAGGAAGGAGATTAAGAAAGAGCCATATAAAGCAGGCATATCATAGCATCGAAACCATTTTTGGTAGAAATATTCTGACAAAGATAGAATTGAAGGACCCTACAAAATCTCTGATTAAAGTTGAGTTATTATTTTTGACTTGGTGGATGGGAATTGCATCATTGTAACTGAGGTCAGAATTTGACCCAGTATTTTCAGCAACATTTGGACCCTAATTGCTTTATCCCTGGCTTAATTTCTTGGCATTGTGACCCAGCTTGAATTCTGGCATCTGACTTATAGTACCTGACCTCCAGTTTGTCTCCTACCTTTGGTTTCCCCTGGTAGCCTGATCTGGCCTGACTCTGCTTCGCACCTGTGGTTCTGATCTTCAGTTTGTCTCCTGGTATCCTGATCCAGCCAACTCTTGACTTCTGTCTCATCACTGCAGACTCTGGCTCAGACTACTGGTCCTGGCCACCCATGACCTGCCTGTGACACTTTGTTTTAGAACTTGGGCCTAACAAGGCCCTTTCCCAGCCCATATAGTTCATAGAACCTCTACTGATTCCTTAAACTATACGTATTTCTTAGAGCCACCCTGCTCTGCTTATTCTAAGGACTATGAATGGTCGAAGAGTCCAGGAAAAGTTTAAATGTTTGTCTTATTTTTTTTCATTCTTGCCAGATTATGTCTGGTCCCGTAAGGGTGGTGATGAGCAAATAGCATTTCCATCCCATTGCCCCCTGCAGAAAGACTGGGTGCTGTTTGGTCTCTGTGCTTACTGAGACTCTGCCAACAGTGGTTCTAACCTCTTGAAACTGGCTGAGGGTGCTATAACCATCCCCTCTACACACCATATTGGCCAGCAGAAATAGCTGTAGAAGAGGAAGTGCATTGCACGCCCTCCCAGACAACTGGACAAGAACTGTGCTTTCCCTGCACTTTCGGAAATTTGAGGAAGAAAAACAGACTTGTGTCTTAAAGGTGCATAATAATCCCAAATGTCCAGTCCCCTACAGAGAACATATTTTTTAGGTATAATTATTGATGTGCAGAGGACAAACTCCATTTTCAAAGGATTTGGGCATTTCAAAACTTTTTTTTTCCTGATTTGGATCAAACACCCAAAATTTCCAAACTCTTAGGGGGGGAGGAATCTTCCCTTCCCCCCAAGTTTCAGATCAATCAGTGTTTTGTTTTGATGTCATTTTTATTTTATACTATAGACATTATCACTCTTTTATAAAAATTGTACTATACATTATAACCAAAAAGTTACTTCAAAATAAATGGACAGTTTGATAAGAACATAAGAACAGCCCTACTGGGTCAGACAAAAGGCCCATCTAGCCCAGTAGCCTGTCTTCCGACAGTGGCCCATGCCAGGTGCCCCAGAGGGAATGATATTGTTGGAACTCTTTTCCTGAAACAAATTTTGGAGAACTCATCATGATTTCACAAAGCATTTCAATTTTGTCAGAATTGTATTTTCCAATGTAAAATGGTTATGTGAATGTTTTCTTCAACCAGCTCTAGTTATACTTGATAATCTTGCTTTTGCCCTAGGAGGGTAGGGACAGATTGTGGCTGAGCATAACACATCTATGGAATCATAGAAGTGTAGGTCTGGAAAGGACCTTGAAAGGTCATCTAGTCCATGCCCCTGGACTGAGATAGGACAAAGTATACCTAGATGATCCCTCATGAGAATTTGTCCAATGCATTCTTATAAACCTCCAATGACAGGGATTCTACAGCCTCCCTTGGTAAGCTATCCCAGTACTTAAGTTAGACAGCTTTATTTCCCTTTATATCTAATCTAAATCTCCCTTGCTGTAGATTAAGCCCACTACTTCTTGTTCTATCTTCAGTAGACATGGAGAACAATTGACAATCTTTATAACAATCCTTATCATATTTGAAGACTCTTACGAGGTTCCCCCCTCAGTTTTCCTTTCTCAAGACTAAACATGCCCAGTTTTTCAGGGATTTTCCAACCTTTTATTTTTTTTTTTTTGTTGCTTTCCTCTGGACTCTCTCCAATTTTTCTCCATCTTTCTGAAAGTGTGGCACCCAAAACTGGATGCAGCACTGTAGCTGAGGCTTCACAAGCTCAGTTTAGGAGAAAGAACCATTACCTCCCATGTCTTAAAGTATGACACTTGTTAGCACACTCTGGAATTTTATTTTTTTTGGCAACAACATCACATTGTTGACTCATTCTATTTGCTCTACTATCACCTAGTTCCTTTTCTGCAGTATTGTACATGCCCCCTAAAGCGAGTGGATGGAGTCTCTACTCTGCCTCACCCTCCCCACAAAGTGCTGATGGGCAGAGCTGAGCTTGCACAAAGGGAGAAATGGCCTGTGCCTAGCAAAGAGCTGTAGTATCTTATTTTCCCTAGGAATATGGGAAGAGCAGGGAAGGAACTGTGTGATGCTGAGTCATAATTTCTTCTCAGGACTTCTCTTGGGGTGGCTCAGTCTTGTCCAAACCAAATGGTTTGATTAGATTTATCCATAATAATTTCTAAAACGGCTTTTCCCCCCAAGATACTATAGAACACGAAAGAAATGCCTACAATGTAGAACACACTATGGTGACTCCTGGAAGATTTAATTATGAATAACTAGGCAAGAAAATACATGCGTGTATGGCGTTTATAAATATTATTCTGCTTAATGGAATAAGGTCTTGAGGGCTGATAAAAATCTGCCTCTCTGAAAGTCATTTGTTAACTGCCAGAAAATACAATTCCCAGTGCGGCTGCAATGATGGTCCAGCTGTATTAGATATAATTAAAATATTATAAATCACCACTGCAAATGGTTTACAGCAGTGATAATCCTCTGAGTCAACTGCTACTGAAGTCTACTAGTTTATGAGAACTCCAGAAGGCCAACAAAAAACAACGTACTTTTGAGAACAATCCATTTCTCTATGATTATTTCTAAAGTACTTAGCTGTAAAAAACCCTCTCAACCAAACAGAGGGCAAAGTGCCTGAGAGTCAGCATGGGAATCAAGAGACTGTCTCTGGCCAGACTATAAACAGTAGATGGAGCAGGCCTTCAGTTCTCTACTAAAAGAGAAATCTGATAACTCTAAGTGAAATTGCCTATTCCTCTTGGCTTTGAGCAGCTGTGATGATCATTAACCCTGGCATAATACTGAAGAAGAAGACCAAAACTCTCTCATAGCAAACAGCTTTTTTTGGACACTTGTTATGCAATATTATGCAATGTGAATGCAATTAAACAGAAACAATGAGTCTGATGATATGCACAGCATCTGGGTTGGAGGTAGCTTGACAGTGCTTCCCCATTGGGCCATAACCATGTCAGCTTTAACGTTACATTTAACATATTTAACCATAAACATGACACATCTTTAGACGTCCTTTTTCATAGATTTGTCTAAACAGACAATTTCTACATGCATAATTGACAAGAGTAAATAAAATGTGACTTCACTTCAAACTCAGTTTGATAAGGCTTTATCAGTCTTGTCTTGTAGGAATAATCTAGAGAATGTTATGAAAAACATGAGGCATGTAACCATAGATTGTTAGGTTTCCTTTTAAAAACCGCACATTCACACTTAAGACCTGTCCAGCCAATTATACAGTCTCTATGACTAATTTTAGATGAAAACTTGAATTTTGCATGTAACTGCATACTGTAATTTATTTTATGATGTGCCTTAAAATACCCTGGTCAGAGGCTGTTCTACAAAATCTTTAGAGATTATGTATAATAACAGAGAAAAAAGGTAGGCAGTCTAGCTACATTTGGCATATTATTAACATTTTCATAGCAATGGGGTAACTCATCTGGAGATGGGTGAACCTCTAAAGATCTGGAGGTATGAACAGGTTTGATAAGTTTCCCCCCAACTCTCTCTCTAATTTGTTACTTTAACTTAGTTTTTTGGGTCTAAGTAGGGCCTCTGATAAGAATAAAAACACATTTTGTCAAGTTTAGAATCTACACAAAAATGGTAGGTTCTAGATTTCGACCTTCTGAGGTTCAAGCTTCATATTGTGCTGGTAAAGCATGAGTTCTGTGATGCTATGTATTTTTGTTCTTCTGGTATTCTTAGAATTACTATCAAACAGTCTGTTTAGTTCCAAATTGTTGGTTATGAACTCACTCATAATTCTGACTCCAAGTTGATCCAAACCCAAAAAGGGCTTATTTTCTGCTTCTAACTTGGATACTTGTGAGATTTAACTGTCACCAAACTTTAGCCTTCATCTGGCCTTAAGTCACAACTCCATTCTCAGCCCTGGTCTACACTAGGACTTTAGGTTGAATTTAGCAGCGTTAAATCGATGTAAACCTGCACCCGTCCACACGATGAAGCCCTTTATTTCGACTTAAAGGGCTCTTAAAATCGATTTCCTTACTCCACCCCTGACAAGTGGATTAGCACTTAAATTGGCCTTGCCGGGTCGAATTTGGGGTACTGTGGACACAATTCGACGGTATTGGCCTCCGGGAGCTATCCCAGAGTGCTCCATTGTGACCGCTCTGGACAGCACTCTCAACTCAGATGCATTGGCCAGGTAGACAGGAAAAGAACCGTGAACTTTTTAATCTCATTTCCTGTTTGGCCAGCGTGGCAAGCTGCAGGTGACCATGCAGAGCTCATCAGCAGAGGTGACCATGATGGAGTCCCAGAATCGCAAAAGAGCTCCAGCATGGACTGAATGTGAGGTACGGGATCTGATCGCTGTATGGGGAGAGGAATCCGTGCTATCAGAACTCCGTTCCAGTTTTCGAAATGCCAAAACCTTTGTCAAAATCTCCCAGGGCATGAAGGACAGAGGCCATAACAGGGACCCGAAGCAGTGCCGCGTGAAACTTAAGGAGCTGAGGCAAGCCTACCAGAAAACCAGAGAGGCGAACGGCCACTCCGGGTCAGAGCCCCAAACATGCCGCTTCTATGATGAGCTGCATGCCATTTTAGGGGGTTCAGCCACCACTACCCCAGCCGTGTTGTTTGACTCCTTCAATGGAGATGGAGGCAACACAGAAGCAGGTTTTGGGGACGAAGAAGAAGATGATGATGATGATGATGATGAGGTTGTAGATAGCTCACAGCAAGCAAGTGGAGAAACCGGTTTTCCCGACAGCCAGGAACTGTTTCTCACCCTGGACCTGGAGCCAGTACCCCCCGAACCCACCCAAGGCGGCTTCCTGGACCCAGCAGGCGGAGAAGGGACCTCCAGTGAATGTACCTTTTAAAATACTATACATGGTTTAAAAGCAAGCATGTGAAAGGATTACTTTGCCCTGACATTCGCGGCTCTCCTGGATGTACTCCCAAAGCCTTCACAAAAGGTTTCTGGGGAGGACAGCCTTATTGCGTCCTCCATGGTAGGACACTTTACCACTCCAGGCCAGTAACACGTACTCGGGAATCATTGTACAACAAAGCATTGCAGTGTATGTTTGCTGGCGTTCAAACAACATCCGTTCTTTATCTCTCTGTGTTATCCTCAGGAGAGTGAGATATCATTCATGGTCACCTGGTTGAAATAGGGTGCTTTTCTTCAGGGGACACTCAGAGGAGCCCATTCCTGCTGGGCTGTTTACCTGTGGCTGAACAGAAATGTTCCCCGCTGTTAGCCACGGGGAGGGAGGAGGGTTGAGGGCGTAGCCACGCGGTGGTGGGAGGCAAAATGCGACCTTGTAACGAAAGCACATGTGCTATGTATGTAATGTTAACAGCAAGGTTTACCCTGAAAGAGTGTAGCCACTGTTTTATAAAATGTGTCTTTTTAAATACCGCTGTCCCATTTTTTTCTCCACCAGCTGCATGTGTTTCAATGATCACAGGATCTTCTCCTTCCCAGAGGCTAGTGAAGATTAGAAAGAAAAAAAAACGCACTCGTGATGAAATGTTCTCTGAGCTCATGCTGTCCTCCCACACTGACAGAGCACAGACGAATGCGTGGAGGCAAATAATGTCAGAGTGCAGGAAAGCACAAAATGACCGGGAGGAGAGGTGGCGGGCTGAAGAGAGTAAGTGGCGGGCTGAAGACAGGGCTGAAGCTCAAATGTGGCGGCAGCGTGATGAGAGGAGGCAGGATTCAATGCTGAGGCTTCTGGAGGACCAAACCAGTATGCTCCAGTGTATGGCTGAGCTGCAGCAAAGGCAGCTGGAGCACAGACTGCCACTACAGCCCCTGTGTAACCAACTGCCCTCCTCCCCAAGTTCCATAGCCTCCACACCCAGATGCCCAAGAATGCGGTGGGGGGGGGGGGCACTGGCCAACCAGCCACTCTGCCACAGAGGATTGCCCAAAAAAAAAGAAGGCTGGCATTCAATAAATTTTAAAGTTGTAAACTTTTAAAGTGCTGAGTGGCATTTTCCTTCCCTCCTCCATTACCTCCCTGGGCTACCTTGATAGTCATTCCCCTATTTGTGTGATGAATGAATAAAGAATGCATGAATGTGAAGCAACAATGACTTTATTGCCTCTGCAAGCAATGATTAAAGGGAGGAGGGGAGGGTGGTTAGCTTGCAGGGAAGTAGAGTGAACCAAGGGGCGGGGGGGTTTCATCAAGGAGAAACAAAGAGAACTTTCACACCGTAGCCTGGCCAGTCATGAAACTGGTTTTCAAAGCTTCTCTGATGCGTACCGTGCTCTCCTGTGCTCTTCTAACCGCCCTAGTGTCTGGCTGCGCGTAACCAGCAGCCAGGCGATTTGCCTCAACCTCCCACCCTGCCATAAACGTCTCCCCCTTACTCTCACAGATATTGTGGAGCACACAGCAAGCAGTAATAACAGTGGGAATATTGGTTTCGCTGAGGTCTAAGCGAGTCAGTAAACTGCGCCAGCGCACCTTTAAACGTCCAATTGCACATTCTACCACCATTCTGCACTTGCTCAGCCTGTAGTTGAACAGCTCCTGACTACTGTCCAGGCTGCCTGTGTACGGCTTCATGAGCCATGGCATTAAGGGGTAGGCTGGGTCCCCAAGGATACATATAGGCATTTCAACGTCCCCAACAGTTATTTTCTGGTCTGGGAATAAAGTCCCTTCCTGAAGCTTTTGAAACAGACCAGAGTTCCTGAAGATGCGAGCGTCATGTACCTTTCCCGGCCATCCCATGTTGATGTTGGTGAAACATCCCTTGTGATCCACTAGAGCTTGCAGCACTATTGAAAAGTACCCCTTGCGGTTTATGTACTCGGCGGCTTGGTGCTCCGGTGCCAAGATAGGGATATGGGTTCCGTCTATGGCCCCACCACAGTTAGGGAATCCCATTGCAGCAAAGCCATCCACTATGACCTGCACATTTCCCAGGGTCACTACCCTTGATATCAGCAGATCTTTGATTGCATGGGCTACTTGCATCACAGCAGCTCCAACAGTAGATTTGCCCACTCCAAATTGATTCCCGACTGACCGGTAGCTGTCTGGCGTTGCAAGCTTCCACAGGGCTATCGCCACTCGCTTCTCAACTGTGAGGGCTGCTCTCATGTTGGTATTCATGCGCTTCAGGGCAGGGGAAAGCAAGTTACAAAGTTCCATGAAAGTGCCCCTACGCATGCGAAAGTTTTGCAGCCACTGGGAATCGTCCCAGACCTGCAACACTATGCGGTCCCACCAGTCTGTGCTTGTTTCCCGAGCCCAGAATTGTTCCACAGCATGAACCTGCCCCATTAGCACCATGATGCATGCATTGGCAGGGCCCATGCTTTCAGAGAAATCTGTCCTGATCACTCACGTGACCGCGCTGACGTCGCCTCCTCGCCCAGTATTGCTTTGCCAGGTTCTGGTGCTGCATATACTGCTGGATAATGCGTGTGGTGTTTAATGTGCTCCTAATTGCCAAAGTGAGCTGAGCGGCCTCCATGCTTGCCTTGGTATGGCGTCCACACACAAAAAAAGGCGCGGAACGATTGTCTGCCGTTGCTCTGATGCAGGAAGGGGACTGACGACATGGCTTACAGGGTTGGCTTCAGGGAGCTAAAATCAACAAAGGGGGTGGCTTTACATCAAGGAGTATTTCACGCAGGACTTCACGGAGGGTTCCAATAAGAAATGGTGCACCTAAGTTATTGTTCTTATTGGAACAATGAGGTTAGTCTGGCCTCTGATTGATACATGGCTAGATTTACCTTGCTGCACCTTCTCTGTGTGTGACTGCAGTGTGACCTAGAGGAATGAGTCCCCTAGATGGCAGGGGGGGAAGCAAATGAGTACAAAACAAATCTGGTCTATTTCTTGTTTTGATCCACTCTATCTATCTTTTACATCTTTGGCTGGCAGCAGACGGTGCAGAAGGACTGCATGCCATCCACATCTCATGGCTGCCCGGCAGAAGATGATGCAATAGGACTGCTAGCCATCCTCATCTCTTGCCCGCCCAGCAGAAGATGGTACAGTACGACTGCTAGCAATCCGTATTGCCTGTCTGCTCACCATAAGACGGTTCAATAGGACTGACTGCAGGACTAAAGAGAACGACCTGGTCGAGTCACTCCAAATTTAGCCCTGCGCCCACGTCTGCCCAGGCGTTCCTGGCCGACGTGGCCAGGAGCACCTCGGACATGACAAGGACGGCTACCAGTCGTATTGCACCGTCTGCTGCCACAAGGCAATGGGTTGCTGCTACTGTGTAGCAATGCAGTACCATGTCTGCCAGCACCCAGGAGACATAGGGTGACGGTTACCTGAGCGGGCTCCATGCTTGCCGTGGTATGGCGTCTGCACAGGTAACTCAGGAAAAAGGGCGTGAAACGATTGTCTGCCCTTGCTTTCACGGAGGGAGGGAGGTAACGGGGGCCTGACGATATGTACCCAGAACCACCCGCAACAATGTTTTAGCCCCATCAGAGTGCTCCATTGTGACTGCTCTGGACAGCACTCTCAACTCAGATGCAGGATTGTTTGCCGTTGCTCTGACGCAGGGAGGGGCGACTGAAGACACGGCTTACAGGGTTGGCTTCAGGGAGCTAAAATCAACAAAGGGGGTGGCTTTACATCAAGGAGTATTTCACGCAGGATTTCACGGAGGGTTCCAATAAGAAATGGTGCACCTAAGTTATTGTTCTTATTGGAACAATGAGGTTAGTCTGGCCTCTGATTGATACATGGCTAGATTTACCTTGCTGCACCTTCTCTGTGAGTGACTGCAGTGTGACCTAGAGGAATGAGTCCCCTAGACAGGGGAGGCGGGGGAAGCAAATGAGTACAAAACAAATCTGGTCTATTTCTTGTTTTGATCCACTCCATCTATCTTTTACATCTTTGGCTGGCAGCAGACGGTGCAGAAGGACTGCATGCCATCCACATCTCATGGCTGCTCAGCAGAAGACGGTGCAATACGACTGCTAGCCATCCTCATCTCTTGCCTGCCCAGCAGAAGATGATACAGTACGACTGCTAGCAATCCATATTGCCTGCCTGCTCACCATAAGACGGTTCAATAGGACTGACTGCAGGACTAAAGAGAATGACCTGGTCAAGTCACTCCAAACTTAGTCCCTGCGCCCATGTCTGTCCAGGCGCTCCCGGCCGATGCGGCCAGGAGCACCTCGGACATGACGATGACGGCTACCAGTCATATTGCACCGTCTGCTGCCAGAAGGCAATGGGTTGCTGCTACTGTGTAGCAATGCAGTACCATGTCTGCCAGCACCCAGGAGACATAGGGTGACGGTTACCTGAGCGGGCTCCATGCTTGCCGTGGTATGGCGTCTGCACAGGTAACTCAGGAAAAAAGGCGCGAAACGATTGTCAGCCCTTGCTTTCACGGAGGGAGGGAGGGAACGGGAGTCTGACGATATGTTCCCAGAACCACCCGCGACAATGTTTTAGCCCCATCAGGCATTGGGATCTCAACCCAGAATTCCAATGGGCAGCGGAGACTGCGGGAACTGTGGGATAGCTACCCACAGTGCAACGCTCCGGAAGTCGACTCTAGCCTCGGTACTGTGGAAGCACTCCGCCGAGTTACTGCACTTAATGCACTTAGAGCATTTTCTGTGGGGACACACACACTCGAATATATAAAACCGATTTCTAAAAAACCGACTTCTATAAATTTGACCTGATTTCGTAGTGTAGACATACCCTAATACAGACCTGGATGTGAATAATGCTTCCTCAGCCCAGTTGAAGCTTAACAAAAGGAAAATTGTTTCAGAAATATCTAAAAGATTTGTAAAGTTGATGCTCTTTTGGAAAACCCAAAAAAGTTTGAATCAATCCCTAACTGTAGTGGCCAAACTTCAACTGAAAGTAATCAACATTAAGATTCACGCTGTAGAAGAGGAGAAAATTGAGCTGTAAATTGGATCACTTTTCTGAGGAAAAGCTGAGGCATGTGTGTCCTTTGCTTTTGTCTTTCTCCTGATAGCTGAGAGCACCTGGAATGCTTAGCACCTTTCGGGATTGGGCACTTTGTCCAATTTTTCATTGGATGCATGAATGGGATAAATTTATGGGGCATTTTGGGTTGTTTTTTTTTTGTCCCTCCTCCCACACACTGATGTTTCTGGAAGCAGTTGTAAAAGGATTCAGGATACGAAAGAGGTTTTCCAACGTGGTCTATTGGGCAAAGACAAACAATGCCCTCCTTAACATCCTGCACAGGATGGTCCAGATCTTTAATGGAGCTATACCACTTGAGGATCTAGTTCTATGTATTCAGGGCCTGCTACTTCCTAATTAAGAATAAGTTTGATCATGTAATACGTAGAAATCCATCTTGTTGAACAAGGTATTGTGACAGACCCAGACTGGTTGGGTGCAGGAGTCTGGTCGTGCTGGGATCCTGGAAGTGCCCGCCCACTGCTAAAGGACCTCCCTCAGCCTAAGGGGAGGATCCACAAAGTCCAGTATCTCAATTAATTACGGTGGACAACTAAAGATATAACAGGGACAGGAGTGAGGTCACAGGGCTAAACGAAGGGAACCTGATGGGGACACTGAACAGAGAACCCTGAACAGTGCCCACTGCTCCTCAAAGGTGTCAAGAAAGCCCAGAGGAACTCTGCCCAGATGCGTGAACGGACTGAGGAGCAGAAATAGGACCCACAGTCACAGGAAACCGCGTCAGCCAACCTCCTCTCCCTGGTTTTTTAGATGGCCATTTTGGCCAGGGCTAGGAGGACATTGACAAGGAGGTCTCATGACTTTGTGGGGCCATGGATACGGAGTGTGTATATGAACAGGTGAGGGGAAAAGTGCAACCAAAAACATGACATGATGTCCAAGAGGAGCCGGAATAGGGGCTGCAATGTGGCCTACTCCAGATACACATGCACCAGGGTCTCCCTCATGCCGCAAAAGGGGCAGGTGTCTGGAATGGGGGTGAACTGCGCCAAGAACACTGCAGGAGTCTGGTAGAAGGAAAACATCCTGGACACTGGATGAATAGTTTTCTGTTTTCTGAGTGACCAAGGCAGGGGCCAGAGCAGTCAGGAAGGTGCTAGAAGCAATTAAGTCAGGCAGAGTCCATAAGACACCTGGAACCAATTAAGAACTGATTAGAAGCAATCAAGAGAAACAGGCTAATCAGATCACCTGAAGCCCATTTAGAACTGGCTGGGACTAGTTTAAAAGGAGGCCCCTTCAGAGAGGCCTGGTGTTAGGAGCTGGGAGTAAGTAGGTGTGTTGTGGGAAGACTGGAAGAAAGAAGGTGTGCAGTAAAAGAGCCAGGAGAACAAGCATGGTCAGGTACCAAGGAGGGTGCTAGGAGGGGCCATTTGGGGAAGTAGCCCAGAGAAGGGCTATAGCTCTGGTAGTATAGGAAAACTACCTGTTGCCGCTGCCAATTAGGGTTCTTGGGCTGGAACCTGGAGAAGAGGGTGGGCCTGGGTTTCCCCTGCCCCTCCCCCTCACATTTCTACACAAATGCTCCCTGAAAAGGAAGATGGGGACTAAAGAGGGTTCTTACACTGAACCAGTTGACTGGCTGATGATGAAGAGGGCTCAGTAAACTATAACCCTTGCCTTTAGTAGGGGAGAGAGGCTATATTGAGGGTCACAGAAAACCTCTGAGGCAAACACTAACCGCCTAGAAGTGCAGGGCCCCCCCGAGGCAAAGCTGGTGCTCTGCCACAGTATATAAGTGGGAGGTAGTTATACTTAGACTCCTCCCCAGATCCAGCTGCAGTAGAGCTGGTCAGAAAACAGGGGAAAATTGAACATTTTCATAAAAAAAGTGTCCCATTTCTTTCAGTAAAAAATGTTTGAAAAATCTTTTTTTACCAAATATATTCTGTAGGGTGAATACCTATTATGTGAAGTCTTTCAACTTCTATATCAGTAGTGTCATCTGGATATCTGATATCTTTTCTAGAAATGAGGGCATGAAAGAGGAACTAACAAATAGTCTTCAGTTTTTGTTTTCTGAAATTGAACATTTTATTCCACATTGGTTTTTATACCATGCTCCTTACCATAGTATTTGAGTGCATTAAACCATGCGATATACAGTAGAACCTGCCAAGAGCCACCATTCATAGGCGTTAGCAAAAGTGGTCACTTGTAAGAGGTGGTCTCTCTTCAAAGGTTTGCTGTGAAATTTGGTCTTTTTATGTGCTTTTACTTTATAATATAGAGTAAAAGTACACAGTATTTCTGAGGTACAGATGTGGGGACCTGCATGAAAGACCCCCTAATCTTATATTCCCCCAGCTTAGGTTAAAAGCTTCCCAAAGGCACAAATTCATTTCCTTATCCTTGGACAGTACTGCTGCCACCACCAAGTGATTTAAACAGACATTGAGGGAGGGGCCACTTGGAGCTCTATCCCCCCAAGCCCCTTCACCCCCTTTCCTGGGGAGGCTTGAGAATAATATACCAACCAATAGGTTAACAAGGTGAGGTCAGACCAGACCCTTGGGTTTTTAGGACACTAAAAACCAATCAGGTTCTTAAAATTTTATTATTAAAAAAAATAATAATAAAAGAAGCACCTCTTTAAAATCAGGATGGAAGGTAATTTTACAGGGTAATAAAAAGATTTAAAACACAGAGGATTCCCCTTTAGGCTCAACTTCAAACTTATAAAAGAGGAATAAACCTCCCTCTTAGCACAGGGAAAATTCACAAGCTACAACAAAAGATACTCTAACACATTTCCTTTCTATTGCTCACAATTTCTGTAATTTTAGATGTATCATTTCAGGATCTTTTTAGGAGATTTTTTTTCCTGCCCTGGTCCCTCTCTCTGTCCGAGAGGGCACACAACAAAAGAGCACAAACAAAACCTTTTTCCCCCACCCCAGATTTGAAAGTATCTTCTTTCCCTATTGGTCCTTCTGGTCAGGTGCCAATTACGTTAATGGAACTGATTAACCCCTTACACGTAACTGATTCTGTATCTCTGGCCATGAGGGATTTGCACACTGCATACATAAAGGTTATTATCCTTCCCCTTATATTTATGACAGCATCACAAGGTTATTATAGGGGAGTTGCAGTATTGCTACCTTTACTTCTGCACTGCCTTTAGAGCAGGGTGGACAGAGTGGTAGCTGCTGGCTGGGTGGGAAGGCAGTGGAGAAGTAGGGGTGGCAATACCATACCATGCTACCCTCACATCTGTGCTGCTGCTGGCAGTGACACTGCCTTCACAGCTGGTTGTCCAGCCAGCAGCCACCACTCCCTGTTCTGCCTTCAGAGCAGAGCCTGCTGGCCGGGTGCCCAGTTTTGAAAGCAGTGCTGCCATCTGCAGCAGCACAGAAGTAAGGAAGATCGGTTTCTCCAGCAGGTTTGTTTTTATGGATGGGAGTAAGAAAACGTGGTCGCTGGTTGCAGATGACAGGGTGTCACTCTTCACAGTTAAATTATAGGGGGGAAATGTTCTGTGGCCTCTGCAAGTAGTTACTTGTGATGGGCGGTCTTTCTTCAGAGATGATCACTAAGGCATGTTTTGCTGTATCTGTTTCATAGAACAGAAGAATGTATTTGTGACGGGTTCGGTCACAGAGACCCCCTTGGGACTGCCACCTGATGTGCTGAGACTACCTCTGAGCCCATTTTCTCTGTCAGTTTGGGCCTCCAGAACCCTGCCTTGTTGAGCCAGACACGCCAGTCTGCTCCAACACAGATCCAGGGTCTGAAAAACACGCCCCAAAGCTGCAGACTTAACCGAAAACAGTTTAAGAAGTGCTCCTGTATCCAGCACCCAGATACCCAGTTCCCAATGGGGTCCAAACCCCAAATAAATTTGTTTTACTCTGTATAAAGCTTATTCAGGGTAAACTCATGAACTGTCCACCCTCTATAACACCGATAGAGAGAGATGCACAGCTGTTTGCTCCCCCAGGAATTAATTACTTACTCTGGGTTAATTTATAAGCAAAAGTGATTTTACTAAACATAAAAAGTAGGATTTAAGTGGTTCTAAGTAATGACAGACAGAACAAAGTAAGTTACCAAGCAAAATGAAACAAAACACGCAAGTCTAAGCCTAATACATTAAGAAACTGCATACAAGTAAATCTCACCCTTAGAGATGTTCCAGTAAGCTTCTTTCACAGTCTGGACTCCTTCCTAGTCTGGGTCCAGCAGTCACTCACACCCCAGTAGTTACTGTCCTTTGTTTCAGTTTCTTTCAGGCATCTCTTGTGGGTGGGGAGTCTATCTCTTAAGCCAGCTGAGAAAAAATGGAGAGGCTTCCAGGGCCTTTTATATTTTCTTTCTTGTGGGCAGAAACCCCTTTGTTCTTCTGTGCAAAGTCACAGCAACAAGATGAAGTTTGTAGCCACCTGGGCAAGTCACATGTCTATGAATGATTCAGCTTTTTGCAGGCTGACGCCATTGTTTACATGTTAGTTTGAACATTCCCAGGAAAGCTCAGATGTGGATTGGCATCTCCCAAAGTCCATGGTCAGTTAAGTGTTTCTTGACTGGGCACTCACTGAGAATAGTCCTTTCTCAAGAAGCTGACCAAATGCTTCACGGAGGCTACTTAGAATCAAACACATTGAGAGACAAGTACATAGCCAATATTCATAACTTCAAATACAAAAATATACCCTACAGACAGCATAATCATAAGCAGCAAACTACAACCTTTCCATAGACACCCCACTTGACCTCTTCTGTACAAGACCTGGTGCAACCGTAGGACCCTGGTTGCAACAATGATCTATACAGTCACAGTTCACGTCAATAATGTCACAGTATTATGGGCACATATTGGGAAATGTGGTAGGGGGCAGCAAGTGGTCATGGTGATTAATCCTTTATAGTAGACAGAGACAGAAATTACTACTGCTGTGATTGAAGAATGAGACTTTGATAGTATTTGTAACATGCTCTGTGTAGTATGAGGCTTTATTCTTGCTTTTCTTTTAAATACATCATTTTGGAATCTTGTAGATTCACGTCACTTACTACAGAGTTATTTATCTGGCATCCCGTCAAATTTGCGTTTATTTTGACAAATTTATTTTATTTAGTCACAGAAAATTGGAAATTTTTGCTTGTGGAGATTTGGATAGTCACTGTTAGCATGAGGTGCCAGCTACTTCCTTGATAGACAAATTGTTCCAAGTTTACTTTTTTGGTGGCCAATGTTCCTTTTCTTCAGATTGGAAGGTGGTAGGACTCCACCTCCCCATTCTGATCCATCACTACCTCCCCAGCCCCAGTGGAAGGGGGCAGTGGTTAGATTTCTGGCTTTTCAGTTTCTGCTGATTTTACAAGTACTGACATTCCCTGTTTTTCACCTTTCTCTTCCCTCTTGTTCTTCCTATAGTTCTTTTGAGGATGGCTTTCTAAACTATTTCTTTCTAAGAGAGATGCTCTAGCTCAACCAGAATTTGAGGGAATCATTTGGTGAAATGTTATGGCATATGTTATGCAGTAGGTCAGACAAGATCATTACTATATGTAAGGGGACTGTTGTGCCCTTTCTAAAACTTAGTGGGGGTGTTTTGGTTGGCTAGCTCCCAGTACCAAAAGAAAGGGGAAGGGTCAATGGGAAATCAGGACCCTGAGACTGACAGTCCCCAGGAACAATGGGGAGAGGCCAATGCCCCAGGTCAGCCTGATTGACAGGGCGGGCAGGCTAATTGGGGAGTCAGGAGCCCAGGGGTGTCTTGTCCTCCTCCGTGTGAGCCAGAATTGCCTGCATCAGTCAGAGTGGGGCCGAGCTAAAGAGAAAGCAGGGCCCAAGCTGAGCTGGGGAACAGAGCTGTGCCAGCTAGAGGGGCCAGAAAAGCAGCCCAGGAAGCAGGTCAGTGCTGGGAGCAGAGTCACAGAAGCAGCCCACAGAGCAGACCTGTGCTGGGAGCAGAGGTGTAACAACCAGAGCCAGAAGGGACAGAGAAGCAGCCCAGGGAGCTGGAGGCAGAGCAGCAGCCATCTTGAGGCAAAGTGGAGCTGGAGCAGGGGCTGGAGCAATCCAGAGCCAGATGCGGTGAGCAGTTGGGAAGAGCAAGGGGGATCCTGGGCAGCGGGCCCAGTACAGGGAGACATCCCCAGCCAAAATGCCTTGCAGGCCAGACTTGGAGGGGGATCGTAACCCCGACAGGGCGGGGGCTATGCTGGGAAGAAGGGTCCTGCCACCTAGAGCCTGAGAGTGTGTGGCCACCACCAGAGCAAGTGTCCAACCCGCAGCATCCCTGTAGCACAGCCAAGGCCTGAGGAGGCCTGTGAGGAACAGACTGTGAAATTCCCTTACATTCCAGAGACACTGGTTGTGATGTTCCTGTGCCACAGAGCGGGGTGGTGTGTTTTCCTTTAACCTTTCCCATTTATTCCTTATTTTTTAAAATTGATTGCTGTTTAATAAATTGTATTTGCTTTGAACTGTATGTAATGATCAGTGGGTCAGGGAAGCATGCAGCGCAGAGAGTGGGGACACCCTAGCCCCTGCCCTAAGTGACCACGACAAGGTTGGGGGTTGAGCCCCCCAGGAATCCTGGGCCCAGCATTGTTGGGGTTACGAGGACTATGTCACACAGGAGAGTGGAACAGGAGCCCTTGAGGTCAGGTAGGTCTCTGGGTAAAGGAAGTGGGAGCGAGGACTCAAATCCTTTCGCTAGCCCATTTCACTGGGGTAGTGTATAAGCGAGGAAAGTTCCCCACAATAGTGGGACCATTACCCTGCTTACATATAGTCTATTCTGGCCTTAAAATCTGTATGTGCTCCATTTAGTCACTCTCTTTCAGTGGTTAGCTCTACCTTTCTAAGGCTGTATTTGTGCAGAATTATGTTAAAATTTGATGTTGGGATTCTTCTGGCTGGCAACTAAAGCTGGGCGAAATGTTTTTGGCTAACTTTCTTTTGCCCAAGAATACAGATATGGGTTGATCAAAACACAAATTTGGTCAATTTCAACAAATTGTTTCAGTTGGGGAGGGAGGTGGGAAATTCAGTGTTTCATTTTGACACTTACAAAATGAAATATTTTGGATTTTTTTAATTCAAAATCACTTTTCATTTCAAATTGTAATTCAGTTTTAAATAAAACTTGCTAACTCTAAACAAACTTTTATTTGACCTGAAATGGATATTTTGGTTCACTTAACTTTTTTTTTTGTTTAAGGTTGACTTGAAATGAGAGTTTTCCTTTTTTGTTGTTTGTTTGTTTGTTTTCTTTTCTTTTTAAATGGCCAACAAAATGAAGGATCTGTTTGCACAGTGCTATAGGTAACTTATGAACACCATTGCAGAGGAAGTGCCTAATATGTTTTACAGTACTGAAGTAGTTAATCTATTGACTTTGATTTGTTTTTAATTGAGAATATATCCTTTGATGGGACACACAGCTTAGGTTTGAATAATGCAAAACCATAATTTGGCAACAGCAATTTTGTGCTGATAAATAACTAGAAGTAGGGAGCTAAGGTTTCATGTCTAGTTTTTTCAGGAACAATCTAGAGTTAACTGTAACGAGGATGATAATAGTGAGATTATCACCTACTGAACCAAATTGAAATAGATACCTGTCTTTCTCTGAAGAATTCACACATGATTAAAGTATCATAGTAGCCTGGATATGGGGTTAGTCAAATATGACACGTTTTCATCTTAAAAAGTGAAAATTATTATAGATAAGGTTTTATTTCATTTAATCTGTTCTATGCTATCATAAAATACAGGATCGAGGAAGTTGCTTTTGTACAAGAGACAATAATTGTACATAATGTACTAAAGGCCTGTTATTACTAATTATGTGCATACTGGAAATTACTACAACTTTCTGAAAGTCCATGCATAACAGTTAATCATTTCCCTACTGTTGTGGGGTCCTCACATCCGGTGCACCTTGGTCCCTCCTGTTCTCTGCCTGTGGCACCTAACAGTCTAGTGTCCTGTGGGCTGTAATATTTTGATCTTGTTTTGGTTGTTGGGTTTAGTGTACACATGTTGGATAGTGTTGGTGGTCTGTAATATATAAGATGCTAAACTAGATGATCTACTGGTTCCTTCTGGTCTTAAAGACAGGTTTCAGAGTAGCAGCCGTGTTAGTCTGTATCTGGAAAAAGAAAAGGAGTACTGCATCTGATGAAGTGAGCTGTAGCTCACAAAAACTTACGCTCTAATAAGCTTGTTAGTCTCTAAGGTGCCACAAGTCCTCCTTTTCTTTTTTCTGGTCTTAAGACTCTGAGTTACTGCTAAAGATTGCTGTGTCTGGGCAAGGAAACTTCAAGGGAGAGCCCAGGACTTCAAGACACCCTGAATATCCTTCCCACCATGGCAGGACTGATTCCTGATTGGAAGAGTGCCTGAGTAGGTGGTACAGTAATAGAGAATCCAGATTAGAGACCAGCTGGGGCCAGATCCCACTCTGTTGCTTCTTGTGTTAATTTAGTGCACTACTGTGTCATGCATTTTAAAACAGTCAAGCAATGTGAACAGCTCAGACATAAGAAGCAGGAGACCAGCACGTGCAGCTGTCTGGCCAAGCACTGAGGCATCTAGACCAACGAGAGAATCTGATTTTGATGCAATGGGAGCCTATCTGAAGGAAAAGGAGACTAACCAAGTTGGCTAAGGGTACGTCGACAGTATGAAATTATTTAGAAATTATTCTATTCTAATTTTTGGAAGTGATTTTATACATTCGGTCTTGTGTGTCCCCCACTAAAGCGTGTGAATTCGGTGGAGTGCATCCATAGTTCTGAGGCTAGTTTTGAAAGTTGGAGTGGTGTACTGTGGGTAGCTATCCCACAGTTCCCGCCACCCATTGGAATTCTGGGATAAGCTCCCAGTGCATGATGGGGCAAAAACATTCTGGCGGGTGTTTCTGGGTGTGTGTCGTCAGTCGCTCCTCCCTCCATGAAAGCTACAGCAGACAATCGTTTCGCGCCTTTTTGGCGTGCAGACGCCATACTGCTTTCAGCAGACTGTGCAGTATGTTGCACCGCTTCTCTCCTGGTACTGTGAATCCACCTTGCATCTCATCTTTCTATGTAATCTCTATAATATCTACTCTTTCTCTTCCTCATCGACTGCTTCCGCTGCCAACTCTGCTCGGCTATCATGAACTGAGCACAGCTTCCACCACCAACTCTGCTCTCCCGCTCTTGCCACGCTACCGAGCTTCTCCATGTTGTCTGTCCTGGGTTCCCACCTCCGTGAAAGCTACAGAAGACAACCATTTCCTGCCTTTTTTCGGCTATCGTGAACTGAACAGCACCTCTTCGGCTGCCACTCTGCTCTCCTATGTTTTGTGCCCTTTTTCCAGGATTACCTGTGCAGGCGCCATAGCGCGGCAAGCATGGAGTCCACTCAGATCTCCGCTGCAGTTTACACCATTGTAAATACCTCGCGCATTATCCAGCAGTATGTGCAGTACCCACAAAAGCGGGCGAGGAAGCGACCTCAGCGCGATTACGGTACTGATGAGGACATGGACACAGACGTTCCTAGAAACACGGCATGTGGCGATTGGGAGATCTTGGTGGTGTTGGGCCAGGTTCATGCCTTGGAACGCCAATTCTGGGCCCGGGAAACAAGCACAGACTGGTGGGACCACATAATGTTGCAGGCATGGGATGATTCCCAGTGGCTGCGAAACTTTTGTACACATAGGGCCACTTTCATGGAACTTTGTGACTTGCTGTCCCTTGCCCTGAAGGGCAAAGACACCAAAATGAGAGCAGCCCTCGCAGTTGAGAAGTGAGTGGCCATAGCCCTGTGGAACCTTGGTCAGTTGGGAATCAGTTTGGGGTGGGCAAATCTACTATGGGGGCTGCTGTGGCAGGGTGATAGATGGAATGCATATCCCTATCTTGGCCCCAGAACACTGGGGCGGCCAGTACAAAAACTGCAAGGGGTACTTTTCCATGATGCTGCAAGCACTGGTGGATCACAAGGGACGTTTCACCGACATCAATGTTGGATGGCCGGGAAAGGTGCATGACGCTTGCCTCTTCAGGAACTCTGGTCTATTTGAACAGCTGCAGGAAGGGACAGAAAATTACTTTTGGGGATGTTGAAATGCCTATAGTTAGCTTCGGGGACCCAGCCTACCCTTAATCCATGGCTCATGAAGCCGTACACAGGCACCCTGGACAGTAGTAAGGAGCAGTTCAGCTATAGGCTGAGCAAGTGCAGAATGGTGGTAGAATGTGCGTTTGGTCATTTACTGACTCAGATAGATCTCAGCACAACCAATATTCCAATTGTAATTTCTGCTTGTTGTGTGCTCCACAATATCTGTGAGAGTAAGGGGGAGATGTTTATGGCAGGGTGGTTGGTTGAGGCAACTCGCCTGGCGGCCAATTTCGCACAGCCAGAAAACAGGGCAATTAGAAGAGTGCAGCAGGGCGCGCTGCGCATCAGAGAAGCTTTGAAAGCCAGTTTCATGACTGGCCAGGGTATGGTGTGACAGTTGTGTTTATTTCCCTTGAAGTTCCCCCCCATATATACATGAAAGGAAATAAAGTCACAATTGTTTAAAAACCGTTCTTTATTATTTGTTGCACAACACATTGAGAGAAATCAGAAGGTAGACCGGAGGGGGGTGGGTATTGGGTTAGGGGGGTGGAGGAGGAGGGAAGGACAAGTCCAGAAACCAAACCAAAATTTTGGATATGCCAGCTTTCAGCTGTTTGTGCAATCCTCTGGGGTTGAGTATGTGGGTCCCCGTAGCCTCCCTCACCGTGTTGTTGGGCATCTGGGTGTGGAGGCTATGGAACTTGGGGAGGAGGGAGGGCGGTTATTCAGGGGCTGCAGCGGCAGTCTGTGGTCTTGCTGCCTTTCCCGCATTAGATCCACCATACAGTGGAGCATGTCAGTTTGCTCCCTATGAGCCTGAGCACAGCATCCTGCCTGCTCTCATCGCACGCGTCCCTCCTGTCTTCGTATTCATTGAACGCTTTACGGGACACTGCAATTGTTTGTGTCCACACATTCAGCTGGGCCCTATCAGTGTGGGAGGACTGCATGAGCATGGCGAACATGTCGTCCCGAGTTCTTTTTTTCTGCCTTCTAATCTGGACCAGCCTCTGGGACGGAGTCGATAGGGGCCGTGTTGAAACATTTGCACCTGTGGGAGGAGAAAAAGGGAGGGTAGTATTTTAAAAGATACATTTTAGAGAACAAAGGGGACACTCTTTCTCAGTGAAACAGGCAATTCATAGTACACAGCACATGTTCCTTCTGTACAAAGTTGCATTTTGCCTCTTATACTGAAGTGCCTGCCACTTTGGTGTGGGTAAGCCATCACACGCGGCAACAGAATTCAGCTTGCAGGCAGCCATGGTAAGCCCTAGGGGCACGTGGGGTTCTGCTTCTTCCACATTCATTTCAATGCTTTCAGACTGCCGGGCCCCCTTTCCCATAGCAAGCAATCCCTGATGGGTTTGCCATAAAAAAGGAGGGCCTGTGGCTCTCTGGGATGATCGCATCACACAACACCCCTCCCCCACCACACCCCCCATGTGGCTCCGATGAGGCTCTGAGCAGGGATAAGCCCTTTAAACTAAACACGAACAGCCCAGCGCGGCTGGGTTTCCCCCCTATCCCCCACCATGTGGCTCCGATCAGGCTGTCACTCACCAGAAATGCCTTTTCCGGGGTCATGCTTCGGGAGCCCGCCTTGGGAGTGGGGGGAGGCTATTGGCTCCAGTGTTACAAATAGATCCTGGCTAGGGGGGAAAACGGATTCCCCACTTGCCGCCTGTGCACTGTCCTCCTCCTCCTCCAATAACTCATCCTCCTCACTCCGTGAAACTCCCCCCTTGCAGGTGTCCACGGACAGTGGTGGGGTAGTGGTGGTGTCACCCCCAGAATTGCATGCAGCTCACGGTAGAAACGACATGTGTGGGGCTGTGACCCAGAGCGCCCGTTCGCCTCCCTGGCTTTTTGGTACACTTGCATGACACTGCTCTGTGTCCCTGGAGTAGCCTCTTTCTATCATGGCCCTGGAGGCTTTAGCGTACGTATTTGCGTTTCTTTTTTTGGAATATAGTTCTGCCATAACAGATTCGTCTCCCCATCATGCAATAAGATCCATGCAATAAGTACCTCCCGTTTGGACCACGCTGGAGCTCGTCTGTGAATCTGGGACTGCGTGGTCTCTTGTGATGGTGGACTCTGCATGGTCGCCTGTGATGGTGGACTGTGCTGATGGTCACCTGTGCTGATGGTGACCAAACAGGAAATGAAATTCAAAACTATCCGGGGCTTTTACTGCCCACCTAGCTAGTGCATCGGAGTTGAGAGTGTTGTCCAGAGCGGTCACAACGGAGCATTCTGGGATAGCTCCCAGAGGCCAATAATGTGAAATTGTATCCACAGTACCTGTAACCCGGAACTGCGATCTTATTTTAGGGCTACTCCACTTGCCGAAGTGGAGTACAGAACAGAAATCGGATTAAAGAGCCCTTTATATCGAAAAAACTAGTTTGGTCATGTGGACGGAATCAGTTTTATTTCGAATTAACTGGGCTAATTCCAAAATAATCGCGTACTATAGACCAGCCCTAAGTCATCTCTCCTTTCTGTGCTTCAATTTTCTATTTTTAAAGTGGAGGTAATAATGCTTGCAAAGCAAGTTGCAGTTTACAGAGGAAAAGCCCACTGCAAGTGCTAAGTAAGATCTGTAAACACTATCAGTCAGAATTCTAAATACTATAGTCAAACTTTGCCATATTTTTTTATGAAAATGTTTGAGAATTTTTTGTATTTCCTTTATTTCCTAACTCTTGACTAATAACCAAGCACGGGCTCATATTAGACAGCACAGTATACAGGTCAGTAGCTAATGTAGTGGGTATGTTGGATATCTCTCTTGTCTTTGTCTTTGTTTTTGTTTTAAATGCTCTTTGCTGCTGTAATTGTACAGTTCTGGGAACATGTAGTGACAAGGCAAGGTACTAACAAACTTCAACAGGACTTTATTTTTTAAAATGGAAACCTCTTTTCCAAGCTGCTGCTGCACCCTCAGTAGCTCTCCCTCAGCTTCTTCAACTCCTCCCTGCCATCTTTCCTCTTTCCTGTCCTTTCAGACTCCCAACAGCCAGTGCTCCCAATTCTAATAGTTACAAGCAACATCTAAACACCACAGAACACACTGGAAACAGATGCAGTGAAGTCATTTTGTACCTTAACGTAAGTTTACTGTATTTAAATAATTCCTATTCTTATTGGTAGTTTTTATGTTCATTTCTTTGTTACTATATTAATCCATTTTAATAGTTCAGCTTATCAAGCAAAGATTAATATCAACAGCAGAACAATATAATTAAACTGTGGGTTTATTTCATATGTTTTCAGAGTTTTCTGGTTGTCTTAGTACATTAACACTTGTTTAGCTTAAGGATTATTAAATTTAAACACTGAAATTCTTGTAGCAAGTGGCTTTTCAACATCTTGAGTCTTCATTAGAGGTGTGCTATACAGTCAATTTATTTCTTAATTAAATAATGGGCAGGTCAAAATTTTTGGACATATAGTTTTTATTGAAAAATGTGGTTTAATCAAAAATGAATTTTTTCAGACAAACTGTTTTCGACAAAAATATTCCAGTTTACATTGAATACCAAATGTATTTATTTTTGTTCACAAGTTTGGATGAAAACTATCTTGTGAATGTCTTCAACTGGGAAATATATATCTCAACCAGCATTAATGGCAAGACAGTTTTCCAAGAATAGAAACTCGTGGGGCCAAATTCTCTGCTAAAGTAAAATAGCACCACTCCAGTGACTTCAGTGGTGATGCACTGATTTACACCAGCAGAGAAATTTGCCTTAGGGCTCGGAGACCATCCAAGGAGGGGAGAAAGGAGCAGGAGAGAAAGGAGGAGGTCCATTTCATCAGTATCTTCCAGTGGTTAGGAGGAAGCAAGGATGGTTGGGTTTTACCACTGAATCGGTCACCAACCAGCTGTGTGACCATGGCCAACTCACTTTTCTTCTCTTTGTTTCTGTTTCACTGGCTGTGTTTTACGGGGATAATTATATTTATATACCTTTTGTGAACTGCTTTGAGATATATGGAAGAAAACTATGTAAATATTAAATGATTTGATTATACATGCCAGTTTATTTTATTTCCTTGCTAGGGTATTTTTGGCATCCATGAACATGGTTTGTCTGAACATAGCCCTAAGGCTGGTAGGTATCATGGGGAATGTTCCCATTAGATAAATTTCTGGTTTAAAAAAAAACAGAAGAAATGTCTTTCAACATATGTGGCACACTTGAGTCACTGAACTGTGTACAATACCGTATCAGTTCAAACTTAGTCATTAATCAACAATGAAGAAATGAAGGGGATTTTTTCAAAAATTCCAAAACACTTAATTTGATTCCTGTATTTCTTTTAATCAAAGATGCATGATCTCCTCACATTTTCCTTCTCTCTGCTCAGAATCTCACTGCTAAAGTTATTTTCCCCTCCAACTGCTTTCTAACCACATAATACCACCTCCTTGAATCATTTCACTAGCTTCCTGTTTTTTACCACATCGGGCTCCTTTCACCCAGTTTCATGGCTCTGCATAAGTTCTCTCTGCCTAGTCTTGTACTTTTATGTCGTCCTCTACCCATCCCTCTTTTGTGCATTTACAGCAAGACAACACCACAATATGGCCAGTGCTAGCCAATGCAAACAAATAACAGATGGGGTGACATTAACAAAATTCCTCCAACCCATCTTGGAGATAGGAATTACAGTAGACCTGGAGTCAGATGGGGTTGTACTCAAGGCTACTCCAGGCTGCTGTCCATGCCACAATGTCTACACTGCTATTTTTAGCATGCTAATATGAGCAGAGCTAGCATTTGTCTGTCTATCCAAGCTGGGAAGCACACTCCCAGCTGCTGTGTAGATGTACCCTGTCTAGCTTAGAGAAAGCAAACTCCAGAGGTGAATTTCCCCTGGGGAGAATGCCCAGCCTGACTCCATCCCCTAACATACAAATCTTGGGACTGCCAAACCAAACTTCCCAGGCATCTCCACAGTGAGGCACTGAAGAAAAACAGTTGGTCTCTGCAATCCACAGGTTACACACATATTACTCAATCATTGCTCTTTAGAAATGGAACCATCACTTAAGAGGATACTATTTGAAAGAGAAATTAAAACAGGATGGACAAGCAATTTAAAAGCAACATCAATTAAATACAAACCAATTGATTTGTCAGTTTAGGTCTGATTCTTAATGTTCAGATACACCTGGCCAGATTCAGATATTGGACTCCACTGATGAAAATGGAACTTCACCGGCTTTCACCAGGACTAAATTTGGTCCTGGCAGTCCTTAGTGTACCTTGCTGCATGTGGGAATAGCACAGATGTCTCTGAGAACTGCAAGCTCTTAAGTAATACAGTTTCTTATATCTACAATTAAATATTTGAAGAAGATTTTGTGCATCTACTATATCAGATTGTTTGGGTTTTTTCTATTCAGTGTCCTCCTCCTCCTGCACAGGAGTTATACACAATATAATTGCAAAAATGCTGTTTTTGTTTTTTGTTTTTCAAAAAATCATAGCTTTTGTTTGCACCACATCTATAAAGCCTTCCTTAGCTTTAGCTGACTAATTTAGCCTATTTAACCTTTGGTTTGGCTCAATTTGATAACTTTACATCATGAGGACAACATCAAGGAAATTAAGTTATTTTGTTATTTCATTTATATAATTGGATTTGTCTGAACTACATCTGAACCTTAATCCAAACTTGAAGTAATAAATGTTTGCAGATTTAGCAGGAGAAAAAATGGTTTCTGGATTTGAGACTAAATTATTTGTGCCAGGACTATGGGACAAAATGGACTGCTGGAAAAGAAAAGGCCATTGACTTAATGGGAGTCACACAGCCATGTCCCTGCATATTTTGGGGGAAGGGCTTCAACCGCAAAAGGCTCAAAAGCTACCCCATGACATCCTGCCTAGCAAATGACTTGAACTCTTACTGTGCTGTCCATAGTACAAATCGGGGTGACATTGTCAACAGCCTCACAATAAGCAATGCTTGCAGCATGCAGTTATCTTCATGGTAGTTCCATGCTAGCATCTGTTGCCTGTGATGGCAGACTGCTGCTACCAGAGCACAGTCTTGCAGCTTATGGGCTACCAGAGCTGTTCGCTCTCAACCCACAGTCCTCTCCAGGTTCAAAGAGGAGAGACACCTGCCAATTTTCCCCATCCTCTAGTGCTGCCTTCTTTTTCTCTCTTTCTATACTCCTGAAAGAACAAACCCTCCAACTTATTCCCTGGCTCTAAAATGAAAAATAAACATTCCTAGTAGGTTTCAAGTCCAGAATGTATGGATTTAGCACACACTCCAGGGCCGTCTGCTGCTGCAGGTTGTCCACTGAGGATACATGGAAGGGCAGCAAGTTTGGTGTACACAGAAGCAGGGTGGGAGTGGAAGTACAGGCTGGCAGACTGGCTTTAGTGTTTACATGAGAGTTCTGGGCTAGAAGCAAACAGCCCATTGCACTAGTAGTAGTGACCGCTGTCATTACTTCCACTCTTGAATTCACTGGGTTATGAGAGAGAAGGATAACAAGACCCTTCAAGGTGAGTGTGTTTTGTCTTGGAATGTTTTGTTACTCCTTCATTACCAAATCTATTGGCCATTTGTTTAGGAAGTATCTTTGCTTAGGTAATAGAGATGCACTGTGTAATTTTAGTTAACAATTAAATAGTATTGTATGCAGTGCAGTGTCTCCAGCCAGGCTGCTAAGTGTTCTCCAAAATTAATTCCCTCCCCCCGAAATTCCGTCCTTTTTAAGGATAACTCAGCACAAATGTAACATTTGAGGATAACTCAGCACAAATGCAACAATGTCTACTGTCTATAAGGTGAAAAAGAAATTTAGGGACATAGGTCAGATCATTGATCCAGCTAGTCCAGTTTTCTATCTCTAATAGTGACAAATATAAACTGTTTCAGAGGAAGGTGCATGAAACCTGGAACTAGGAAGTTATGGAATAGTCTACATTCCATTCAAGTTTCTTACTAACCCCATTAATTAGAGGTTGGCTTATATCCCAAAGCATGAAGGCTTATACCCCCTCCAAAATTCTTGGTTTATTTTACATGTCCATGAGAAAACTCAGGATTGGCTGAAAGTTTTTATTTGCAGACCATACTGCAAAAGACAGTTGAATGGAAAGTTTGCTATACTGTATAGCAATAGCAGAATAAACTAATAATTCTTCTTGTTTGTATTCCAGCAATCTGTTGATCTATTCTATGGTCTTGTTAGTCCATTTTGCTTTTGTTTTGTTTTTACTGTAGATCTACACGAAGCTGATACTGCTGTTCAGTCTTTTTTTCCTGTGTGCTGTATGAGTGGTTTGTTTACATATATTTGTTCGTTTGGTTCCTTGCTCTCCAAATGTATAACTTATTTATACTAGTTTCCCATCACCTAGATGCAGAATTTGAATTTAGGGGATCTAGAGAGAATGCTGTTCTTTTTCTTAAAATACAGCAGTTGACTGTAAAGTGGACAAATGGACATGAGAATTTGTTTGTTTAAACATATATCATTCCAGTTGTACCAAAAGAGTGTAAATATGAGCCTTTGTGACTCACAAATGACTCACAAAATGTGAAACCACATGTGACACTGACCCTGAGACCATGACACACATTGAGACATGCTCAAGCTTGATCAGTTCTGAACACTCTTGAACTTTGGAGATGTTTGGATCTGGATTGGACCTTAAGATGGATCTGAACAAGAACGCAAAATCTGTACGATATGACTCTTGGGAGTGTGGGGTGGGGGATTTTGTCTTCAGATATGACCTTCACACCATGGTTTCCTGCCATACAACATGGACACATCACTTCCCAATTCTGCATTCCTGCTCTGCCCTTGTCTCTTCCTCCTCTTGTCCCTCATACTACTCCCCTTCAACTTTCAGTCCATCGCATAGAATCCTAGAATATCAGGGTTGGAAGGGACCTCAGGAGGTCATCTAGTCCAACCCCCTGCTCAAAGCAGGACCAAGCCCCAACTAAATCATCCCAGCCAGGGCTTTGTCAAGCCTGACCTTAAAAACCTCAAAGGAAGGAGATTCCACCACCTCCCTAGGTAACCCATTCGAGTGCTTCACCACCTTCCTAGTGAAAAAGGTTTTCCTAATATCCAACCTAAAGCTCCCCCACTGCAACTTGAGACCATTACTCCTTGTTCTGTCATCTGCTACCACTGAGACCAGTCTAGATCCATTCTCTTTGGAACCCCCTTTCAGGTAGTCGAAAGCAGCTACCAAATCCCCCTTCATTCTTCTCTTCTGCAGAATAAATAATCCCAGTCCCCTCAGCCTCTCCTCATAAATCATGTGCTTCAGCCCCCTAATCATTTTTGTTGCCCTCCGCTGGACTCTTTCCAATTTTTCCACATCCTTCTTGTAGTGTAGGGCCCAAAACTGGACACAGTACTCCAGATGAGTCCTCACCAATGCCGAATAGAGGGGAATGATCATTTCCCTCAATCTGCTGGTAATACTCCTACTTATACAGCCCAAAATGCCGTTAGCCTTCTTGGCAACAAGGGCACACTGACTCATATACAGCTTCTTGTCCACTGTAACCCCTAGGTCCTTTTCTGCAGAACTGCTGCCTAGCCACTCAGTTCCTAGTCTGTAGCAGTGCATGGGATTCTTCCATCCTAAGTGCAGGACTGTGCACTTGTCCTTGTTAACCTCATCAGATTTCTTTTGGCCCAATCCTCTAATTTGTCTAGGGTCCTCTGTATCCTATCCCTACCCTCAAGCGTATCTACCACTTCTCCCAGTTTAGTGTCATCTGCAAACTTGCTGAGGGTGCAATGATCCTCCAGATCATTAATGAAGACATTGAACAAAACTGGCCCCAGGACCAACCCTTGGGGCACTCCACTTGATACCAGCTGCCAATTAGACATGGAGCCATTGATCACTACCCACTGAGCCCGATGATCTAGCCAGCTTTCTATCCACCTTATACTCCACTCATCCAGCCCATACTTCTTTAACTTGCTGGCAAGAATACTGTGTGAGACCGTATCAAAAGCTTTGCTAAAGTTAAGGAATAACACATCCACTGCTTTCCCCTCATCCACAGAGCCAGTTATCTCATCATAGATGGCAATTAAGTTGGTCAGGCATGACTTGCCCTCTCGTAGTTTTCATAACAGTAGGTCTGGCTTTCCCTTATGTCCATTCTACTCTGCCTGTAATGAGGCAGATATGAGGGCAAACTAGTCAGAACACCCATCAGAGCAGAGCTTGTGCTGTGGAAACAGTGCTCCATCACCACAGATAGGGGTGGAGATTTTATATTAGAATCCATTGCTTTTATGAGATTGAGTGTTACAGATGAACAAGTGAAACCTCACGGTAAGCGTAGCTGGATGAGACACTACCGTACTTTGTTATATGCAATTCAACGTCCAGTTTGGTGTAATAGTTTTCCTAGCTGCGTCCTGTTGCGCTGCCAAAGTGGAAAATGGGGCCCTTAAGGGCCTTCTGAGTCTAGTGTTATTGTTCTTCAGCGTAGAAAAGCATAAACTTCCAATGTTTTGTGTCTCTCCACACGCACGTACACAATTGGCATTCTGTAGGGACAGAGAGAACATTGTTCAGCTATTGTAAATTAATATAGACTAAATAAATGGAATTTAATGCTGGATTTTCATGAAGCACAATGACCAAATAGCTGCCTTTCTCACAAATATTGTGGCACTAAGTGAGAAAGCATCTAGTGCCTTTCCCACAGAATTCCCACAAGGAATTGGGAAATGAAGTGGAGATGATTTATTGCTCTTTGTTCTTGTATTCAAAGCATAATCTTGGGGTTGGGGGTGGGAGTCAACAATTGCTCAAAATGCTGAGTGAGCCACTATTTTAGAGATAGTTAACTCAATACAAACATTCCACAAGCAGTTGATTGAATGAAAAGCAACACTAAATAACACTCTATCTATAGTACATATTTCATTCTTTGTGCAGACCTGGCCTGAGGCTTCTTTTTAAAAAGCACCAGATGTTTCTTTGAGAAATGTATTTGCCTTTGTGTGATGACAGATGCTCTTTGAAATCGCAAAGTATGTAATAGCAGAGTTTGCCATTTGAAATCAGGAAATTCAATTTGTTTTCTCAGAGGCATGACTGAAGGGCAAAATCTAGCAAGAATTGCTATATAAACTAATGCTTTTTAATATTATATACCAGACCTGCCACTCTGACCCTCATCTCCAATGCTGTTCCCAGACACAAATATGAAAATCAGTTTCCAAATGCAAGAGGCCACTGCCAATGGGAACTTTCCTCTGTTCCTGCCTAGTATGTTGTTTTTTCTTAAATGTAAGTTTACCTTTCATATTAGTCACTTCACATGGCCTGGTAGAGCTAGTCTTTTTTTATAAGCCTATCACATTGCTCATAGGAAGAAAATACACTCACCATGAGGTAATCGAATTTGACAAACATACTACATTAAATATACTCTTAATATCTTTACAGTAGTGATTTAAGTTGCTGTATAGCTGAAGACAATATCAAATAAAGGGTATTTGCCTAACTCAAACAGAATGGATTTGTCTTAGATTGTTTGTTTGAAAAATCAATCACCATTAGGCTGAGCTCAATATGTGAAGTTATAGTTGCCTCTGCCCAGTTAAAGTGTATGACAAAGTGATCAGAAACAGGGGTTTTGATTGATTGATTGTGGGGTTGAGATAGCACTGTGCCAAACTCCTTCCAACAAACAAGGCAAAATTAGCCATGTTTCAGCTTCTGTTACAACCCCAAAACTTGTACCAGCTTCATGGCAAAGCTTGTTGAGGTTCAAAAACTGGCAGATTTTCATGCAAACTGGGCTAATTAGTGGTTTGGGAAGGAAACCATGTGAAACTCAGTGGCTTTGGCAGAAGCCTAAGTATAATTCTAGGGGTCTGAGCCCTTGAGAGGGGAAACCAGAGTTTTGAAAAATGTAATATACTTTAGAGATCGTAGATATGTCTGAATGTGCAGGATGTAATCTGCTTCTTATTCAATCAATGGAGTTGATTCAGCTGATAGCTATTAACAGATAAATCTACAGATTTTCAAGGAATATATGAAGGTTCTATTTTAATCTAGTGAAGGCCTTCATGTTCAGAGTTTGTTTGGACTCAGCACTGAACAAATCTGATCCTTATCTGAAATTTTATCCAAACTTTTATCTAACCCACTTTTGTTTGGAAATTGCTTTCTTGCAAGATCTCTGGCACCTCCTTGTCCTACATAGAAATATCGTGAGAAAGGCATTTCCTGTAGTATTTCAGCATGTCTCCTTCTAGATTGGCAGAAACAAGTTAGTGCTGAGGGACACACTCATTTAGGACTAGGGTTGTTGTTTTTTTTCTGAACTTCTAAACTATTTTTTAAAGGGTTGAAAAGGTTGAGCAAAGTTCCAGCCCAGTTCTTTTTATATTCATTACAATTTACAATGTTTAGACCAAGAACTCAGTCTTGGATTTTTCTGTTGGTTTGAATGGACATAGACAAAAAACTGTTAACCCACTTCTCACTTATACCAGTGGAAATATCCCTGCTTTACATTGTTGTAAGGGGAAGCTCTGGCCTAGTCAGCACAAATGCAAAAGGCATCATTTTAATCTCATACCTGTAGAGTAGGAGCAACTGCTATTAAGTCCATTCAGTTTACATCAATGCAAAGCTAGTATAAAGGAGTAGTCAGGCCCAGTGAGATTGTATTACCCCAAAACGGTGCTCATTGTGCTGGAAGTTCCTCAACACAATTTCCCAGTGGTTCTTCTGATGGTTTAAGGTAAGTAATTTTCAGGATGTATGCAGAAACATAATGACCATTACTGACAGAGCATACATCTAGCTAGATTGTTTTAGGAAGAGGATACAGTTTTCTTAGCTCTGCATAAACAGTATACAGAGAACCTGTTGCTGTCACTGCTGAACTCCGTGCAAACGTCATACCTGCATTACTTCCGTTAAGACATCACTGTTTAAACTTTATTTTTACATCATTAATAGTGTTAATAAAACTTTCATTCCCTTCACCATGTAGAAATTATCCATTCTACAATTTTAAGTGGCCTGTTGACTGCTGACACCTTCTATGGTTTTTTAGAAAAACAATTGGAGATATATCAGGATTTTTCCCCCCACCCACACACTCAGATACTCCCCTTCATTTCTGGCTTTTAGATCACCAGGCCTCTTCTCTCATCATAGGGGAATTTGTTCCCCCGTCTAGAAGTGCTGTGCCAAATCACCCGCTTTTGACTTCCTTCATTTCAAAACACACCTTCTTCCAAAGGACACAGGCAAATCCATTCAAAATGATGAAACATGTTTTTACCATGGTTTAAAAGTGGCACTAAGTCATTGGAAAGACTACTTGAGGAATATTTACGGAGTCTCCACCATGGGTATGCTGTTAAGAGTGACCTGCTGGAAGACTGGATGGAAAATGTTAGCTTTGTTGATACATTTTTGCAGGATTGGGGTCTTAAGTCACCTGTTTGTTTTCCAAGTGTGCTGAGTTCCCTTCATTTTTCTCTGAGAAACACTAAATGCAAAAAAGGTCAGGTATCTAACTCTCTACTTCTCAGTTTAGGCCTCAATTCAGCCTAATTTTAAGCACCTGGGAGGCAAGTTTCAAAGGTTCAGTGGGGAATTAGGCACCACTAATTTCTAATATTAGCTAGGTGCTAATTCTTCTTTGTGTCTGAGAATTTCCCCTGTAAATATTCCCATTAAAGTCTATAAGGGAAATCTTGACCCCACTGGAGTCGGTGAGAGATCTACCATTGACTTTGCCTGATATGCGTAGCTTTAAGCACACAAGTAGTCATATGTTGCTGAACTGGGGCCTGCATAAAGCCCCCACCTCACTCCCAGGCCTTTAGATCATTCTGACACCAAGACAGACTTGTGTAAATAACTGACTTTTCTGGTTTGCTGACCAAACTGAAAATGTTTTTGTTTAAAATTGTTTCAGATCAACTCAAAACACATTTTCTTTTAATCTTTCTGTGAACCCAAAAAGTTGAAAATTTGTTTTAAACATTCAGGGTTTTAAACCTCCATTTGAGGTTTTAAACATTTATTTAACTGAAATGTTTTGAATTGAAACATTTGTTTTGAAAATGTCCAAAAAGATTAGGTATTTTTTTCTGAATCTTTTTCTTCTGTCGAAACAATTCAGAGAATTCAACACAAATATGCAAAATGTTTCCATCCCAAACCTGCATTTATCAGCCAAAAAATATTTCTTCTGAAAAACTTCACCATTCTCTTCACCTAGGCCTCATGTCTTCATATTGCCAGGCCAGCTTCTATAAGTTTTTTGTTTTATACTTGGAGCTTTCAAACTGCCTGGTGTCTGTTTTTTATCTTTTGATACTATGTTTAAAAAAAAAAAAACAACTATTGTCTCACAGTAGCCATCATATAGATGGCTATGAAGTATCAGCGTAGAACAGATATGCATAAAATTGTTGTCAAATGCTCTTAGTATCTTTTTTAAAAGATAATTACAAACTGTACACAGTATGACTTCTCAACATGACTTTAATTACATACTAAACAAACATCAAATAATACAATGCAAATGGATTCTTCTGAGTTCCTTTCAATGCCAGGTATAGAGGATTCATAGAGAGCGGGTGGTCTAAGCTAATTGTCTCTTGTTCTGCCTAATGTCTTGAAATGTGAATAGATCTGTGTTTACCAACTGAGTCAGTGCGACCATGATATATTATCAAATAATTCACAAGGCAAATTGAGGGTGATGGTGGGATGTAACATGAATGAACATATTTTTGTGCAAGGCTGACTAATGAAACTAGTGACTACTTATAGTGAGTGCTACACATATTGCTCTTGGGGTGGTCAGAACAGGAAATGCTTTGAGCTACATTCTGCAAAAATAGCCCTTTTGAAACACAGCATGGCAGGCCTGTCTTTGGCAGCATAGTTGCTGAAAGAATTATATTAAATGACTGTTATAGATGACTTGGTGGCCCGGTCCTGTTTCCAGATGCTACTCCCGTTGATGTCCTAATTTGAGGAGCATGACATGAGAGATTTAACTGAATGGCAGACTCCTTCAGCAGGTACTCAGAAGGTGTTGTATAGTCTTCTCAATAGTCTACTGTTGTACAACATTATGCGAAAATTTAAGAATGCCAGGTTGGTCTCAGCTGGTGGTGATTTTTAATTTGTGGCATTTATTAGGGCTTACAGACGAATTGGCTTTGTGTTTGGGTTTTTTTATGTTAAAGGTTTTGGGATTTAAAGTAAATGAAAATAAGAAAATTGAAATTCTACCAAATTCAATGGAGTGTCTTGATTTTGTAGTGTATTTAGAAAATCAGTACTCTTCAGTCATGAAAGGAGAATCAATTCTGACAAAATCTGGGAAAGTGTTGGTATTCAAATAAATGTCTAGATCCAAATTAAACAGTTGTTATAACTTTCATAGGCTCGCTATCGCCAGTTTATTCAACAGCATTTTTTTTTTATATATTCTCATTCTAATGTTTGGGAAGACATAGAAAATTAAAATTGGAGTATTTTGCTACCTCTTTCTCTAGAGACCTTGTGTCTGGAAATGTCAGACTGAAAACTCTATAGTGGTTCATCATTTATTGTTTGCCATTCTCCTCTGTGGAGTTTCTTTTCAGGCCATCCTTAATGGGGAAACTTGATGTGGGATAGAAATTAGCTGGACTGTAGACAAATTGGAATGTTAATCTTCATGGAGGCCTTTTCAGTCCAATTTCCCAATACCACTGTCATTCCAGGGTCAACATATGCAGGTGCTGTTGAGCAACAGAACAGTAGTAGCTTATTATTATTATTATTTTAAAAAAGGTACTGTACAATCTAGATCTAAGGATTTTGCTATTATCAGATCAGAATCAATGCTTTCAGTTAGCAGTCCACAAGTCAGGCACAGAAAATTCATAGCAGATGTTCTTTTTAAAGACTTAAATCTCTGGAAGTAGATGTCTTTTGGACATATGATTCCAAAAGATAACCATTAGCTGTTTTTTCAAGTAATTTGTTTGAACAAGGGTACAAGAGTATTATTTCTCCAGACATTCCTCATCTGTTCTTGTACTTGGGTGCACTGTTTCTAGACTAGAGGGGAAAGTAACTCTTATTGACAAAACATAGAATCTTGTTTAGTCAGAATTGTACAAATTGATCAGGGAGTCATTGCAAAAGAATCTACTTATATAACCTTTATTGCCAGCATTAGCCAAGCCTATTTTCAAGCACGAATCCCAAAAGGTTACATTTCTCAGTTGTTCTGGAGGAGGTTATCAAGTACTCAGAATGAAGACCTGTTTTCAGTAGCCTCTTCAGTTCTGATGGTGTACAGGACTTGGTTTATGAAACTGGTAATGGGACATGGAATCTTATCTTTGGGCTATAGATCTGAATGCAGTACAGATTAATAGAGACACATAGTTTCTACCGTCTGATAAATGGACTATGTGAAATGAATTATTGGTGACCTAAGTGTGCAGAACCTAGAAAACACCATCAGTTGATAAAGAGAAGTCTTGCTGGCAAGTCTCAGCAGAAGCACCACAAACTGAAAGGGCATGAAGATTTACTCTCATTTGTATAGCTGAGATGAGCGAGGGACAGAGAAGGGATATGGCTGGAGCACACTGTGCTTAGGGCTATTCTCCACTTCCCAGATCCCCCAGAGAGATTCTTGGGAAGCTGAATGTAGGTTAGAGTAGAGTACCTCTAACTGACTTCAAGGATCAGGTAGATTCTAGCTGCCCCGATACTGGGATCCCAAAACTGGCTTAAAGCCATCATTAATCCCCACCCCAGGCCTGTTCCAGGACCAAGCCCAAGAACTGAATAAGCAATAACTGAGTGCTATGGCCCGGATTTTCAAAGGTGTTTAGCCACTGTTTCACTCAGTGTCACAACACCTAACTCTCATTTTCAAAAGGAATTTGGGCACTTAGGAGTCTAAATCCCAAATGAGACTTAGGCTCCTAAATCACTTAGGTGTTATGACACTGAGCACAGCGGTGCCTAAACATCTTTATAAATCTGGGCCTGTGCATTTAATAATTTTGTAATTGGCCATGCCAGGCTTTCTTACTGTAGTTTTTTAATTCCTCAGGTATCATTGTGATGCTGATAGCTTGAAGTGTGTAGGGATGGTAAAAGGTCAGACATTTTTGGCAACAGGAGTTAATGACTAACCTCTCGGTATTACAGTCCAACAAACTATTTTGTTTCCCAAATAGAGGCTTGATCCTGCAGCCCTTACTCTTATGAATAAGCCTTATCTGTATGACAATCCATTGTAGGATCAAACTCTAGCATCTACAAGCCAGGCTTGGGTTTTTATACATATTTTTCAGTCTTATAGAATCAAAGGTGGATAAAATAAATATGTTTGGTAGTCTAAGATTACCATGAGGTTGAAATCAGCTGGGGATTTGATCCTCCAAGTTTCATCATTGTTGAGGCCTCTTAATCTTCAGCTGGAAGTTCTCAGTCCCTGGCAGTATCAGGCCATGTCAAAGCCACGATCAGCTAGCTGACTCCAAGATATTTTAGCATGTTGGGAAGAGTCTAAGGAACCTTCCTGTTCAACTAAAACCACCAATGGAACAGAATATGAAACACAGTTTCCAGATTGCTGGAAATCCATTTTGTGCTCAAATGTTGGTTGAAAGACCTTTAGTTAACACAAACCAGAAGCAAATCAGCTTTGACTTTTTTTATAGTCAAAAATCTATCTGCCTGATGGAAACTGTGCTTACTGAGGTCCTCAGTTAGTTCCATGAATCAGAAAATAGACTTCACAGCTTTGCTTCTAGTTAGTAAAGCACACACCATAAAATTTGTTGCATGTGAATGTTCTTTAAAAACCAGAACTTTTCAGTGGAAGTTGATGCCTAGCTCTCTGGCTCCTTTGAAAAACCCAGTCACAGTATTTAATACATTAGTAAGCAGTTAGTCGGTAATTGTTACCGGCTAATTACACTAATTTGAAGAGGCAGATAAGTAGAAAACCTCACGACTGGCTAATTACAGTAAATGATGTGTTATGTATTCTTAAATGATGGAATAGTATAACCTCAGCAAGAAACTGAAAATGGACAAGAAATCAGTTTTAACTCTGACTTCTGAGGAAACGTCCACATTAAAAGATCTTTTTATCTTTCATACAGTTCTGCTTCTGTTTTGTTTATGGCAATTCATTCATTCCCAAAGTTCAAGCCAGTCCCAGAACATTTACAGCATGGCCCCTCAGTTCCTTAGTGGTCCTGAGTTTGTCACACTGACCAGAAACATTTAAATATCACATTTATGCTCAAAGTTGGCAAGTACAGCTTGAAAAAATAATGCTCACATGAAACTGACTTCTATCTGGGGAAATGCTTTTCTCTCTCGAGATAAATATAATAGATTATAACCCCAAACATCTGAGACTTGGCAAATGGGTCAGACCCAATCAGAAGATCCTGAAATGACCCTACAAAAGGTCACCAAGTCTCAGAAAACACAGCTGTGTGTGTGTGTGTTTGTGACACACCCTCTGAATATGCTTTAATGTTTTTACTTTAAATGCCTGCTCAGATTTTGTTCTGATTGTTTTTTGGCACTTTCCCTTGGCATGAGACTATAGTCTATGTCCGTGATCAAAGCAGTCATTGTTCTAGTGGAGTCAGTGATTTTAAATCACTCATCCCTTGCATATTTGTTTGTTTCTATCTTCTAAATTAGAAGGTTGCTAACCATCAGAGGAGTAAGGTTCTGGAGCAGTCTGCCAATAGCAGTTGTGGGGCTAAGCAACTTAATTAGTCTTATAATAGAGCTTGATAAATTTCTGAGTGAGATTGTATGATGGGGTTGTCTATGGTGGGGGGCTGGATCTCTTCCAGTTCATGTTTTATGTTCCTAAAATCTCATACTTCAGCCAGTCACCAATAGGGGTCAGATTGGGATTGGATCCCAAAGTGCAGGTATTAGCTTGCACATGGCGCCCAACATCTGAACACCACCATAAGTCAGCTCTTTCAATTTGGGGTACCAGTTTGGGTCAATCTCTAGTTCCTACTTTCAACCAACTCTGGAAGAGTTAGTACCACCATAGACAAAATTCTGAGCTCTTGCTGCTGCTTCCTTTATTCTAGCCACTCGATAATCTTGCCTCTAAAAATGCAGTCACTGATCCAGTTTCACTGTGTTAAAACTGAAGTATGTGGTGGCGAGTCAAGCCCTGTGTAATTAGGTTACTTGGAATGTGTGCTCCTAAAAATGCACACGCTCACCTTTATACTGCTTAAACCCTTGTTCAATCATCAGGTTGATGTCAAGATCATTAACAACTAAGAATATTCCTCTGCTCCCACAAGGTCAGCATTTTCCCCATTCCAGGGAATAAAACTCAAGTTGTGGATTTGGGTATGGGTGGAAGCACCAGATCTATTTGTGACTCTCTCTTGTTGCCACACCGAGGAGCGGTAAACTAAGATGCAAAAGATTTCGCAGCTCCAGAGGTGTCCACCACCACCGAGCAAACTATTTATATTATTAGTTTATTTAAGAAAAATTTCCCCTAGGATATGAGGGAACAGACTTTCTTTCTGCAAGGAAATTGTTTGAAAACATGTTCATCCATCCTGTGGTTCTATAGAATGTTTAAGGGTCTGACAAACAGGGATGGGGAGATGGTGGGGTTAGCACGCCGGAAGTGGGAATATTGCGGGGGCTGATGTATGTTTATCACAATATCTCATGGAGGTGAGAGTAGAAGCTGGAAAAGGGGCTAGAGTGCTGCCAAAGCATCCAGGATCAGGCTGGCTGCCAGGGGACAGGTAGGAACAGCTCCCCAGTCCTCTTCCTATATTTTCACTTGGCCCAGTGACTAGCAGCATTGCTCAGGTTTGCCCTTCCCTTCCCCCCTCTCCCCCCCGTCATGATAAGGGAACAGCTGGTCAAATATGAGTGGGTGGTGTTGCAATGAGGAGGGGACAGTTGAGGTGGGGGTAGTATGCAGGGACAAGGAAAATCTTCCTCCTGAGAGGGGAGACACGCAGCCTGTGTGAGTGCTGCAGTGGGGAGGCACCAACGATTATGGGTCAATTAATGAGGAGGAGTGTTAAAGGCAGAAATCCTCTCTTGTTGTAGTAACAAATGTTGTCGTACAATAAACAGAGTTGGATGACTGGTTTGGTGGGTGCAGGTTTGAGGAGTGCACAGTTCAGTGTGGGTTGCACTGTATGTAGAAAGACATGGGTCTCAGTATCTTGGTATAAAGAATGAGGAGTACTTGTGGCACCTTAGAGACTAACAAATTTATTTGAGCATAAGCTTTCTTGGGCTAAAACCCACTTCATCGGATGCATGCAGTGCAAAATACAGTAGGAAGATATATATTTATACACACACACACACACACACACACAGAGAACATGAAAAAATGAGTGTTGCCATGCCCACTATAACGAGAGTGATCAGTTAAGGTGAACTAATATCAGCAGGAGAAAAAAAATTTCTCCCCTACTGTTACTCACACCTTCTTGTCAACTGTTGGAAATGGGCCATCCTGATTATCACTACTAAAGGTTTTTTTTCTCCTGCTGATAATAGCTCACCTTAACTGATCACTCTCGCTATAGTGGGTATGGTAACACCCATTGCTTTATGTTCTCTCTGTGTGTATATCTGTATCTACCTTCCTGCTGTATTTTGCACTGCATGCATCCGATGAAGTGGGTTTTAGCCCAAGAAAGCTTATGCTCAAATAAATTTGTTAGTCTCTAAAGTGCCACAAGTACTCCTCATACTTTTTGCTGATACAGACTGACACGGCTGCTACTCTGAAACCTATCTTGGTATAGTGCTTAGTACATTTGGGTGTCAGCATGTATCTCAGAACCCCCATCCCCTTTCAAACTGAGCCATCCCTTCATTCTACAACCCACCGGATTTAAGTCTTGTTCTACAAACCTGTTTATGTAAATGTCTAATTGGGGCTTACAGGCTGCAGCACATAAGTTTTTGTATAGCATGCCAGAGTGGTCCTGGAACCAACTCTCTGAAGATACTTCTTTCTCATGGCATGATAACATACCAGCTCTCCTACTTTATTTCTAATGAACTATTTCTTCCTGGCCTAAAATATATGTAATTTAGGGCTTGATTTGACTCACTGATGTCAAGGATGGGCCTCCCATTGATTTCAATGAGATCTGGATCAGCTCCTGGTTCAGCAAGGTTTCTAGGAAAGTGTGTACCTTGAAACATTTGAATAGTCCCATTGATTTCAAGTAATGCACTTACTTCACTTGCTCAAGTTTTGCTGAATCAGGGCCCTAACAAGGTAAGTGTCAGTGCTTTGCTGTACTGGGGCCACTATGATTAAAGTAAATTCAATTTTGCTTATTTGTCAAATCAATGAATGAAACAGAATTTGCTACAGGCTTGACAGATTATTTTCTAGCAATATTTCATAGTCTTAATGTACCCCCGGTACTTAACAAAATCGGTGAAACCCTGTATGTTCCAGAGAAGAATTCTAAATTGATTTTCTATAAATAGGAACTCACCTCTACTATTGAGATGTCAGGCGAGAGCCAAAGAGTCCCTTGAGCTCTTGTATGTCCTGTAACGTGATTATTTCACTTGGTGTTTGAATTCTATTGGGTTCAGAATTGATGGACCTGCTGAATTCTTCTGGGTTTCCACCAGAACAAGTGAAAACAGAATTCAGACCATATTGTTGTACAGCTGCTTTAGTCTTATTTCCTGTGGTTAAAATTTACTTACCACTATAGGTAAATGCCTTATACAGGGGAAAGGAATCCAAAAGGTTTGGATTGAGTGACCTCTTAAGTCTCATTATTTTAAAGGTGCAGGCAAATATACATTTGAACAAAACACTCATGATTCCTCCCAATTTGACTGATCAAAATCAAATCTGTTTTTTCTACCAGCCTTTTCTCTCATTTTACATGCATGTAAGTGAATTTGAAGTCTATGGAAATACATGTGTGTCACTGACAGCAGAATGTGGCCTCATCTCTTTTTCTGCAGCGCCTTCTCTCAAATATTTTTTCTTTGATGAATTATTTATGTGTGTGCGGATAAGTTCTTGTCAAACACAAATCTGATCATCAGCATTTGTATTATGAAATAGACTCTGGATCAGTCAGTTTGACCCGAGACTTTAAACAGATGTCTCTATAAAACCTGTTTTGTTTTAAGTCCAACACAGATGTACGACTATTCATCTTTGTTTAGTATAAGTTCGAAGTTTTGGTATTGAAATGTTGTTGCCATTTTCCCTTCCACATCTCTTAATCTTCATCCTGTACCTCCCTATTAAATATTAGCTCCAGCCCATGATACTCAACTTGCTGTTTCAATTTCCTTCATCTAACCTTGGAGGGGCTTCTCTTTCTCACCATGGCTCTGTCTTTAGAGCCAAATTCATATCTTGTAGTCAGGGAGAAACTCTGACAAAACTCCTTGACTTCAATAGGGTCAGCATTTCACTCTCCATTTTCATTCAGGCAAATTCCATTTGCTGGTAGATGGCATGTCCCCATATATACTATATGTAACCTTTTACATCAATGGCAGTCTGATGAAGTAAAATCTAAGGGAGGAACTCAAGACTTGGCTCTGATATGCCTCAGGCTCTGATTTTTGGTTAATTGATTGATGGTATGAGTCACAATCACTGTAAATCTTTCTCAAAATAATATATTTCCAAGTTGTGCTTCCTGTGCCTCATAATTGTAGACCATTTAACTGGATTATTTTCCTGAGCACAGAGAATGTCTGTAAAATATTGTGTTGATATGAATTTCATAAAGCAAGGGTAAATCTCAGGCAATCTTCAGCTACTGCTTGTGGAACTTGTACTTCCTGGTGAACCAAGAACAATCCTTGTTACATTAGAGGAACTGAGCTGCTAAGTGAGGACATTAATAATTTCCAAGCCAGTATAGATCATCAGTAACTTTGGTTTCATGAGGATGATTCTTGGATTTTGTGGGTCTGAGGAAAGAAAAAAACACAAATGTGAACTAAGAACAACTTACATTTACATTCATTGCTGGCATCTCTAGCTTGCTTTGGCAAACATGAAATACTTGTTACCTGAAACCTAGCAGCAGCACGGTGTTTCACATTTACCATTAAAATTCTTCCAAATTATTAAAAGCTGCTTTGAAGTTGTTGGAAAATCAGGCCAGTTCCAATGACGAAATGTAATCTTTAGGCTGAATGTGTACATGCAAAACACCCATTAACAATAAAAGAAGTACATATTGAGGAGAAAGTAGACCCCTCCAAATACAAGCAATGGAAGGTCTTCAGTTCTCAGAATCACTGATAATTTGACTTTACCAAACCTTTTTTCCCCACCCACAGTAACAGCATACAGGCAATTTCTCAAAAAGTTGGTATCCACAAAGGCATTCTCAACAAGTACTCTGTACTTTCTCCTGCCAATGTTTGTTCCCCATTAATCCTAAAACAGAAAGTGAATGGGGTCAGCATTAATTTAATTCCCATAATCTTATCAGGTTCTAAACACAGATAAATAAGCAACTCATTTTGTTTCATTAAGCTAATTCTTTTAATTTAATTTCATATTCAGTTGATGTCTGCTCATACAGAGTAAGTGTCCCCATCCACTATGTAGTGATTACACGAAATGCTGAAGGTCACTTAGAGGTAAACTTTGAGTTTTGTACTGGATTTTATCCACCCTGCCCTATTGGACTTTTGATGAACATTGTACAATTTAAGGTTTCTTTAGATCTAGGTGGGCTATGTGAGTGCCTAGATTTGGTGCATTTCAGGGACAATATGACTCTGAGGAATTCTACATCAGTGAAAAGCCATAAGACCCCAAAGTACCAGCAGCTCCCCTCCTGACCTTAAGCTTCAAAAGAAGACGTTAAAGCAGAGATTTTGAAATTGCAGGGCACACACCCCTAGGGGTCATGGAAAAATGTTCGGGGAGGGGTCGAGAGGCAATGCCAGGTGGCTTGTACCAGCCCTGCATGGTGGAGCCCAGGCTATCTCCCACAGGGGACAGGGAAGGAATACCACCTCTACCTCCTCACTCACCTCACAGGCAATGAAGCCCATAGGTCAGTGTCAACATCTGCTGTGGCCACGTCTACTTCTGCTCCTGGAAGCTTCTGCAGCCAGTGCTGGCTCTGCCCCCAGAGACTGTCGCATGCGCCTTCCCCCACCTTGAAAACCTGAGGGTGGGGGGAAGGTGGAGGTGCAGGTGTTGGCCCTACCCTAGCAGTGTATAGCCCGGCTGCAAGGTAGAAGCAGCCCTCTGCTGAGGAAGCCTTGGCTGTGCCATTGATAAGTATCTGTGCATTTGAAACTTACAGGTGTAGGTGATTTAATTAAAGTTGTGCTAAGGTCTCTGTTAAGTTTATGAGTAGACTATCATATCAAGCATACTTTCCAGTGTGTCTAGTTTTGTCTGGGTTCAGGGGGCGCAACCAAAAATTGTAACTCAAAGGGGTGGCTCAGCTCAAAGTTAAAAAACCGCTGCATTAAAGATTCAGTGACACTTTTCACAAGAGCAGGGTGGCTGATTCTGCTAGTGACTGGCCTAAAACTTTAGGTGGAGTGCTGTAACCTTTCTGAGTTGCTCCTTAACAGCACACGTGATCATGAAGGGTGCTTTAAAAAATTGCCTCTTTGACTTTTGCTCTGGCTGCTGAGCTGTTCAAAGAGTCCATATTGTGGCTTCAGAGGCCTTGGCACACACTACTAGAATGAGAAGGACCAAGTGCTTCCAATGGATTCTTAAAACTACCACCGAACCCCTATACCTTTAACAGTTGTGAATGATGTATACAATTAAGACGCCAGTACACTTACTGTACTCTCTATCTTCTGAACAGGGTGGTACCTCCCTAACAGAACTGTTGTGAGTTAATTACAATCTCCTGACCAAGTTCCAATTAAGTAAAAGATTCCATCTATCTTTAAAGTTCCCATCTATACTTTTGATTAGGTATTTCTCACTTCTTGAGTCACACTGCTGTGTGCTAGTACATAGTAGCCATGGCCCATTGCAGATGTGAGTAGTGACGACTATATATGTAAACCTTTATAAAGTGCTGTGGGATCCTGGTGTTTTGAATGCAATTATAAAGGTATCTCTATAATTACATGGGGAGCAACAAATGTTACTGACAGTTGCCATGCAGTGTTTCAGTTTTGTGTTGCAATGTATGAAGTTAAATTATCGTACCAGATCCATTGGTGATCAAAGTGAAATCTTCATGGTCTGAGAGATAGGATTAGCACCAAGTTAACAAAAACCATCTCTCAGGCTATCTTAAACCAAGCCAGCTGATACAGCCGCAGGATATGAAATAGACAGACAGATGTCATGGATCTCTGTTGTAAAAGCAATTGAATACTTTATTTTTATTTTTTGTGGTCCTCTAACCGTTGCCACCCTTTCCCACCCCCCACTCCATTTTCTGGCTCCTATGCTGTGCTTTGCAGGCATTGCTAACTGTAAAGGAGCAGACCCTCATCTGGTGTCAATTGTCATAGCTCTATTGACTTCAATAGTCCTATGACAATTGGCACCAGATGAGGCTCTCCCCCCAGACCCCCCAAACAGGGAGAGGACTAACTGTTGTGATGCTACCAGGCATAGACCTCTCTCGCTGTCTGTATTTATAATTCTATGGTAATATTGTGATTGAGTCAATGATTTTTAGTAGGTTTTTTATGTACCTCCCCTTGTCTAGGAGCACAAAATGGAAGGGCTATTTAAACCCGCATGCTTAAGTCAAACTCTCTAGCTATTGAGGGCAGGGGGATGTTTTTTTCTGAGAGTAGATTATCCTACAACTACTTACAGCAGGATTTCTTGAATCTCTTCAGAAGCACTGGGTACTAGGCACCATTAGTGATAGGGTACTGGAGTAGATGTACCACTGGTCTGATCCAGTATGGAGATTCTGATGTTTCTAGATATATTTGGAAAGATTATCTTGAAAATCAGCCTGTTTGTCTAACCAGGTTCTTATAATGTACCTGTTATGGCAGATGTCATCAGATGGTACTGTTTATATATAATCATTAGAGATCTGTTTCACAGTGTGTAAGCAAATCTTCGCTCTTGAGAAGACATGCCATGTTGTTGCACAAGGTCCTAAGTGGAAGCAGTGGTCTTTTGAGTAGCTGCTGTGTGGGCAGCGGGAGAGATTGCTCTCAGCTTTGAGTTTTAATTAGTCAATTCTTGAGACAGAGTTTCTCTCTGAGAACTGGGTGTGACTGGTTTGGTCACAGAGACCCCCTTGGGACTGTCACCTGGCATGCTGGAATTACCTCTGAGCCCATTTTCCACTGCCATCTTGGGACTTCAGAATCCTGCCTTGTTGAGCCAGACACGCAACTGCACTGCAACACAGACCTAGGGTTGGAACCATACCCCCAAAGCTGCAGACTTCAACTAAAACTGCTCAGCAGGTTTCCTATCTCTAGCACCAAAACACCCAGCTCCCAGTGGGATTCAAACCCCAAATAAATTCTGTTTTACTCTGTACAAATTTTATACAGGGTAAACTCATAAATTGTCCACCCTGTATAACACTGATAGAGAGAGAGATGCACAGCTGTTTGCCCACTCCACTCCCCCCCAACAGGTATTAATCACTTACTCTGGGTTTAATAATAAACAAAAGTGATATTATTAATTATTAAAAAGTAGGATTTAAGTGGTTTCAAGAAATAACGGAGAGAACAAAGTAAGTTATGAAACAAAATAAAACAAAACACATAAGTCTAAGGGTATGTCTACATTACCCACCAGATTGGCGGGCAGCAATAGATCCAGGAGGGGTCGATTATTGCATCTAGTCTAAATGCGATAAATCGACCCCTGAGCGCTCACCCGTCAACTGCCTGAGCCTCTCGCAGTGCTGGAGTACAGCAAAGTCAATGGAGGAGTGGCAGCCATCAACTCACTGTAGTGAAGACACCGCGATGAGTAGGTCTAAGTATGTCGACTTCAGCTACGTTATTCATGTAGCTGAAGTTGCGTAACTTAGATCAATTCTCCCCCCCCCCCCAGTGTAGACTAGGGCTAAGCCTAATACATTTAAGAAACTGAATACAGGTAAATCTCACCCTCAGATGTTCCAATAAGCTTCTTACACAGACTAGACTCCTTCCTAGTCTGGGCCCAATCCTTTCCCCTGGTAAAGTCCTTGTTCCAGCTCAGGTGGTAACTAGGGGATTTCTCATGACTGGCCCCCTTTGTTCTGTTCCTCCCCTTTTATAGCTTTGACCCAAGGTGGGAATCCTTTGTCTTTCTGGGTTCCCATGCCTCCTAAATTGAAAAGCACCAGGTTAAGATGGATTCCAATATCAGGTGACATGGTCACATGTCACTGTAAGACCTCATTCTTCATTACCCACTGCTGGCTCCCACATCCACAAGAAGGCTTGCAGATAAATAAACCATCTACAGCTAATTGTCCTAATCAGTGGGTGCCATCAAGATTCTAAACCACCATTAATGGTCCACACTTTGCATAATTACAATAGGACCTCAGAGTTAACTTCATATTTCTTCTCTTAGATATAAGAATGATACATACATACAAATAGGATGAACACACTCAGATTATAAGCTTTGTAATGATACCTTACAAGAGACCTGTTGCATAAAGCATATTCCAGTTACATTATATTCACATTCCAAGCATATTTTCATAAAGCATATGACATGCAACATCACACTAGATATTGGTGCTGGCTTAAGATTCCCAGAAGAAGGGATTTCCTGCATGCTTTTTGACCATCTCTGTTCTAGAACTGGTATTTTATTTACTCAGACTCAAGTTACTCCTGAATATACCCAGACTCCATGGGAATCTTACCTGTAAGGCCCGGGATATCTGCCACTATTCTGGAGAGGTATAGGACATTGGTGTCAGAACAAGGGACAGTAGAATCAATCACTATTTACCTGAGCATCTAAGCAGCCCTTACATTTATTTATGCAAATTAGCTAATTTTAAAGGAAAGTATCTTTGATAAGAAAGTAGACCTAATTCATAGGCGATATGTAGTGATAAGTTTCATGTTGAGTGGATATAATGAAGTTAACAGTCTGTTATGCAGGAGTCTAAGATAGTGTTAATTTCTTTGGCAAGAAGCCAGAAGAAAGTGCAAGTTAAAGTAGTTATATTTTTGTACATCCTCCTTTTAGTTGCTTTTCCTGTTGCACTGAGTAGCTGGGAGAGAGAAGTGTGAGATACATCAGTCTAACTAATTTTAAACTTTAGAGGGACACATTCAGCGGATAACGGTAGGAGTAGAAATTACATATCAGAAACTGGAATTGAGGCTAGTTTGATGTATGCTCAGAGGTTAGAAGAAAGTGTAAATTACACAAACTTGGAGTCCTTTAGACTCACCTAAGAACTTGGCTCAGTCTTCAGAGTGCAAGCACTAAACAAAGAAATCATGAGCTACATACGGTGCTTCCTCATAATGCAATTACATTCTCTCAGGCTATGTGGAAATTGTTAAGTTTTTAAAGATCAGTCTGCATTTAATTATACCAATAAACTTTGCAGGCCTATCTATCTATTAGAGAAAACATTGTTGCCATTGTTTTTAATTTACTTAAAGGACAGACAAAGAGTTAAAGCAATTGTTCTCCAAGCAGGGTTTGGATTGGGATGAAAAATAAGCGCTAAAATTTGCCAGTGGCTGAGAATGGATTTTCACTAGCCTCTCCCTCCCCCCCCCTTTTTTTTTGGGTGGGGGGGCCAAACTACAACAACAAAAACTAGCAACATAAATAACTTATACTAACAGTATGGGACACGTTCCCATGTGCATGTTATAGCCATTGGGCCCTTTAAAGTTCAGGGCTGTAGTTGCAGGTCACACAACTAAGAGTAAACATGCAACATACTGGAAGCCAGATATAAGGCTTCCTGCCTCTGGGGCAGGAGTTGTAGATAAGAGAGACCCAGGGTCAAGAAAGCCCTAGTGTGGGCCTCTCCATATTAGCCAGGGAGGGCGATCAAAGGGGAACGGTGTGTTCCCTCTCTTCCCAGCAGGTGGAATCTGGGGAAGCCTCAGGGGATTAGTACCAGGATTTTGAGTTCATTTGCTTTTTGTTTTGACATTCCTGTCTGAAAGTAAAGGCAGCCCTGAGGAAAGGATCTTGGACTGAATGGCTGTTGGGAGCTTAATTCTAACTTCCCCAGCTGGTGAGCTGGAGCACTGACTTTCAAGTTGTGACTTTCCTTGTCTCTTTTTGAGTCATTCAGACTTCCCTTTTATATCACCCTAAGATTTCCTTTTCCCTCTCTCCTTTGCATTATCTTTTTTCCTTTTTCTCTCTCTCTCTTGCTCTCTCCTTTTCCTCTCATTGAAAAATAGCATATTCTTTCTTTTCATTTCTCTCTGGTTACTCCTCCCTGTTTTCCCCCATACTCCATCCTCTCTGATAATCTTTTATCCATTAGCTGTATCCATCCCTTTAAGCCTCTCCTTCTCTTCCACCTTCTCTTCTTTCATGGCTCCTCTGGCCTGCACTCTTGAAATAGGCCTCTAAACCCTGGACTCCGTCAGGCTGCCTACCTCACCATGTAATCCCTACTTACTGTTTATGATCCATAGGGTTGGGGATCGGGAGAGAGGTTACTTGAATTGCATCAGAATGTCCTTGAGCTTTCTCTGCCTTCAAGAAGAACCACAGCATATTCAATTGTGCTTCTAAGGCCTGATCCAAAGCCCTCTAAAGTCAGTGAGAGCCTTTCCACTGATTTCAATGTGCTTGGATCAGACCCTTAAATCTGGTCGGTTGCAAAGAACATCACTTTTTTTTCAAGTTGATCTACAATAGTAAAAATCTGTTACTGCACGACAATCTTAAGATTTTGCCGTTTAAAAAAGCGTGAACAATATATTGTTCCCATATGTCCTCCAACCTGACTGCATTGTGCAGTAATTAACACACATTGCCCAACAGCTTGCAAATGGTCTTTCTGAGGATGGAGTCTGTAGCTAAGTGTGTTTCATTAAAGCTTCAGAAAAGATAATGTTATTGAAGGGAACCTCTTGAAAGTTGAATCTTTTGGAAGCTTATTCTGTTTGACACTGGTAAAAGGCAAAAGCCCCTACTTAAAATAAAATGACAGCTGTTTATATAAGCAGATCCTAGTTACTTTAATTATTGCTTTTGGCAGGATACTAAAAGCTTCATCTTTCCTAAATCCTACAATGATGTCTGCTGTCTAGAGGATTCGGTTACCCTGGAAAAAAAATCAACCACTACCTATGTTAAATGCAACTATGCACTGGGGCGATGTTGCCCAAAATAGTTTAACTTGGATGAAATGGTAAGATTGTCTCATTTACTAGTTCAGCTGCATCCCTAGGGAATATGAGATACATACAAATTTAATTTCTACAGGATTGTGGTTTCTTCGTAAAGAGAATTTAGCTCTTTTAACATCAAGGTATGTATTTATATGTCCTGGTGTATGTGAATTATTTCAGCATCACTTGCTCAGCCAACCTCTTTAGAAGCCAGCTATACAAGAACAAAAATAATATATATTTATAATGTGGGCAAAACTAAATGAGTGATTTGATTGGCTAACAGTGAAGTATACCAACATGTATGTCAAGAGGATTTCAGTTCAACTGTATTGCCATGCTATCAGTATCCCCTTGAAGAGGTGACACAGCATAACAATAAGCCACAACAGGCTATGCATTAGTGGCCTTTTAGTTTACATTATGATTTCATCCTGAGGCTTGAAGCTGCTAGCTTAGGTCTGCTCCAACTCCTGCTGAAGTCTGTAGGCGTCCTTGACTTCAGGTTTGTTAGTTGTTTACCTTGGAGTTGGAAAGTGTGTTAAAAGCACACAGACTTCTATGGGAATGTCTGCTGGCACTTTGGGGGCGGGAAGATGGTTTAAAACTGTCATTTTCCCTTTTATTTCCTCCACCTTCACCTCCAATGCCTTTTGTAACCCTCCGCCCAAACAAGGTGCCTTAATATATGTCCTCTCTTGTTCACTCTCCACCAGTAATTAAACATCGTAAATATGTGGATAATTTGGGTGTTTCAGTGAAGTGGTCGCATTTGGGCACTGTTGGCACTTGGAATTAGAGTTGGTTGTTAGAATTATTTTTTACCCACAAAAGCTTTGAAATAAATCTTAAAAAAAATAAAAGTTTGAATAATGGAAAATGCTGAAATAAAACAAGTTGAAAATATTGGGGTTTGTTTCAATTAAAAATGTATGAGGTTGTTTGTTTGTTTTTGTTTTTTTGGTCTGATCCTCAAAAATCAAATTGAAATGAAAAAATGCAATTCACACCAAAATGAAATGAACACGTCTGATTAATTTTGAACTTCCCTCAAAAGGGCTTTTTGTTTTATTTTGAAATTTCCAGTTAAAATAAAAATGTTGTTAAACCCACAATTTTTTTCCAGCAGAAACTTTCACTGTTGACAAAGCCCAATTTTTTGCCGTGGGAAATTTTAAGTCAAAAATTATGGTTACATGGCTTGTGCATGGCTCCGCTTTGCTCCTTCTGTTGCACCATGCGTCCTCACCAGGAGAGTTTGTAATGATTGCACAGTCAGCGTGGGGAATTGTGGGATGGCTTCTGAAAGCCAGTAATAGGTTGACACAGTGTCAGTGCAGACACTGCATTGCTTATGTCGACTAACTCCACTCTCTGCCACTCGTGGAGGTGGAGTTATTAAGTTGGCATCGTAGGGCAGTTACATAGATGGCAGCGAAATTACGTGTAGACACTTCTGTGACCAGGGCCTAGAAAGAAACAGGGCAGACAAACTGGTGGTTTATTCTAAATTAGATTCACCAAACCAGTAACAAAAGAGCTTATGTACCACCACATTGGTTAACAAAAAGCTAAAATACAGTCTCCTTTAGGCATTCCAGACCCTTGTTCCAATCCAGACAAACTGATCTTATATGATGAGAGGTTACTGAAAACCCAGTTCACCATACATGAGGTTGTACCAATCCCAAAGGATCAGACAGTTACCCAAGGTCAATATATATTTCAGATCTCACTCAAATATCACACTGTCAGCCAATCCTTATTTTACTAACTAAAGACTTGGTAATAAAAGCAAAGAAGAGTTACTGAATGGTTAAAAAAATCATATTCATTACAAGTGATTGCCAAGTCCTCGGATTAGAACTGTAACATTGATGGTGAATTTGCTGGCTTGCACAAAAGTCTCTGTGGAATCATTCCAACAGGTCAGAATCCAAAGGCAGCTTAGATGTAGAATCTGTTAGTCTTTCCATGCATTTTCCAGGGTATTCCAAGTTAAGTTACTTGGAGATCTCGGTCCCATGGCTTAAAATTTCCCTATCTTGAAGTTTAGAAGACTAGAGATGCAGAATTGGGCCCAGAGTTTCTCTTTTAGAGCTGAAACAAGCTGTCAAGTGTTTTGAGCATAGCATGTGACTGTGTATCCTTCAAGCACACACCAACCCATCACTTTGATGTTAATGTTCCATTCCCTATGTATACACACATAATCTAGTTACACTGATTTACATAAGGGAACTACTGGTCATTCATTATAATAGGGATAGGTAAGTTGAAGACAATATAGGTAATATTAGTTTCCTGCAGTGTTACACATCTTTGATATTAAGGTTAACTGAAACCGTTGCGTACATAATGTAAAGGCAATCAAGACATGAGGGGTACTTAGCATCTACAAGCTAATTTGGTTACATTGGTAAACTTCTAACAGTATATAGGTACACAGACAAACACATTTAGAATCTCCCTTGATTCCTATTACTACTAAATAATGGGTTAGTTATTGCTGGTCTACTTACATCTATTCAGGGGACACCATCATAGGGCCTAATCACATCAGCCACACTATCAGAGGCTCGTTCACCTGCACATCTACGAATGTGATATATGCCATCATGTGCCAGCAATGCCCCTCTGCCATGTACATTGGCCAAACTGGACAGTCTCTACATAAAAAAATAAATGGACACAAATCAGACATCAAGAATTATAACATTCAAAAACCAGTTGGAGAACACTTCAATCTCTGTGGTCACTCGATTACAGACCTAAAAGTCGCAATTCATGGCCCTACCCCCTACCCCTCTTCGAAAATGGATGGGCCTGGTTTGTCCACTTTTCCCACCCCTTCCCCCGACCAGATCAGCATGAAGCACTGCATGTGGACTCTCCACCTGTCCATGGTGCAGGGGGCCTGAGAGCAGCCCCGACCCATGTCACCACCCGGTTCAGGGATGGTGGAGGCGGAGGGTCTGGGACTCCATGTCAGTTCTCCACAGCTGCCCCTGAGGCTCTCCCCGACCCGGTTCTGGCCAGGGCGGGGGCCCTCGGAGCTGTAGCCCAGCCATGGTAAGATCTGTGGGGAGCCACGGACCCTCCACCTGCCCTGGGCTGGAGGCCCAGGGGCAGGGACATGGCTGGGGGCTGCTCTTGGTGCCCTCCCCTGCCCAGGGTAAGTGGAGGGTCCACCATAGCTCCCCACAGCAGTCTGGCCCTGCGCATCTCTTATCCTGGCCAACCTGCAGCTCCGAGACACACACCTCCCTCCCCCCAGCCAGAGCTGGGTCGCGGAGAGCTGTGCGGGGGGCTGTTGGGAGCCTTGATCCTTCCACCTGCCAGGGGTCTGGGGGATCGGGACGCAGACAGAGGGCTGCTTTTAGCCCAACCCCACCCTAGGTGTGTGTGTGTGTGGGGGGGGGGGGATGGTGCGCACAGGCTGCCTGGCCCTGCTCCAGCTTGGCTGGGGGTAGGGCCTCTGGGGGGAGAAGAGGGGCAGGGACTTGGGTGGGGAGCTCCCCACTTTTGGGAAGGCTCTGGCACCCCGTCCTGCTTAGAATTGCAATGTCTTCTGTTAAGTTGTTATGGGTCATACACAGGTTAGCTGGTTTGCCAGTGTAACGACTTCCATAGTTAGGTTGGCGTAAAGTGCCTTGTGTTGACGTAACTCTGTAGTGTAGACTAGACCTATATCTAAACTGTAACTGTAAATGAAAACAATGGCAAGATTTGAAACAAGCCATTTTGGGTTGTGAGATAAGAAAGGATCACAGCACAAGAAGCATTAAGTTGAGTAAATGTATGGAAGGGCACCTTCACAGGAAAAAATAAGATGTTGCCAGGAGGTGGTGGTGATGTTTTAGTGGATAGGCCTTTACTGAATCAGTGCCAAAGAGCCACTGTGTCCTTGAAGGTGTCATCTTTCTGAAAAGTCATAAAACCTATGCCCTGATGACTTGTGATGATCAGCCCCCATGATATGGTTTTCCCATAAACGAATACCAATCATAAACATTACTTTTGAGAACTGAAAATAAGAGGAAAAAAAGTAAGGTCTCTATGAAAGAGAACACAATGCATATCTCTTCAGAAATATGAACACACAATGGTAGCTGCCTACAACTGGGAGCAGGCTTCTAGAAGTTAAAGTGCAGTATACAAAAAACAATATATACACCACACATGATAGATCTGATAAGAGTAGGGACGTCAAACCCACTGTCCTGGCAAAATTCCATCTTGGATTAAAACAGAATGGTGTGTGGTTACTGTTCTACCTCAGAGGTGGTTCTATTTTGGTGGTGGGCATAGTGGTCCCTAAATATATCCCTTATATATTTCACGGGGACAAAGATTTAATGGGGGACTTCTGATGTAGATGCTATAGAAGCTTTAAAACTTATTCCATATGCTCACCTGAGGTCCTTCTGAAAAAACAGAATCTAAATACAAGTTTAGAAGCCAGATTAGTGTCATAGTTAATAGATTCTTTGACTAAATAAAGAGAGAAATGGAAAATGAAAATTTTAGAAATAAAAAATAAGATGGATTGAGTTATTTTTAATCAAAACTGACAGTCATTAGAAACTGAATGTTTCTCTCTTCTAAATGTCTTTGGGGCTATTGGAGATAGATCTTCTGACATCTGCAGATGTAGTCATAGCAGTATTTAGAAAAATGCCACTTTCCCCTAAGGTTCAAGACCTAAGCACTTCCTAAAAAGAGAGACATGCCTTCCAGCATTGAACTTATAACATTTGGCAGGCTTTAATGCATACCAACACTTGGAGTTTAAAGCATGGCTGCACTATCCAAAGTTACAAAAGGAAAAATGCATTCATTTCAGTTGATGATATAACAATACACTATACAGTATAACCCTTAGGCTAGGAGCTCTGCAAACAGCCTGGTTTGTTTTTGGTTTTTTTACCTGCAGTTTTTCCTTTGAAGTTGTTTGAAAGTAGCAAATGTTCATGATATAGGGGTAAAGGCAGAGGTTCATCGTTGTTAAAAGGTTCCATCAGTTACATCATGGATAAATTCAACTACTGCAAATGTGTAATGTATATTTTGAAATGGAGGGCTATAATCTCCCTGTCCAGTTGAGCTATGCTCAGTGTAAGACAGTATGTCGGGGGTATTTTGATGCCATCATTGTGTTGTCCTGATCCTGGGGCTGCCTGGGTGCTAGTTTGACCCTCAGCAAAACTTAGGCCAGCCTTTAGTCAGCTCTAAGTTGTGCCTAGCTGCCTATGGCCCCGAGAGGCTGCTTCCGTAGCCAGAGATGTGCCAGGGTATAGAGACAACCTGGACATGCCCCGTTCTCCCTGTGTCATGTTTTTTACAAGGGTCTGGTCGGTGTAGCATAGAGATGATAAACTGGCTGTAATCTACCCCAAGGTTCTTCTTGCACAGTCCTTAGGAGGCCAATTAAGCCACTTTTACTACCCCTTTGAGCTGCTGGATGATGGAGGCACCATTTTAATCTTTCCAAGCAGTGGTGGATTAATTATTTTGCCACCCCTAGGCCCTGAAATAATTGCCCCCCCAGCAGCTCCCCGCCCCAGTTCACCTCTGCTCTGCCTCCGCCTCCTCCCCTGAGCACGCCGCCGGGTCCTGCTTCTCCCCGCTCCCTGCCAACGCTTGTGCGCAAAACACCTTCGGGAAGGAGGGGGGAAGAGAGGGGAACGCGGCGCGCTCAGAAGAGGAGGCGGGGCCGGGGTGGGGATTTGGGGAAGGGGACCAATAGGGGTAGGGAAAGGGCGGGGAATGGGGGCAGGGAAGGGGTGGAGTTGGGGTGGGATGGAGGGCGCGAACCGGCGCCGGGGGAAGCAGCCTTTGGCTGCTATTATAAATTTGCTGCCCCTGCAAATTTGCCACTCTAGGCCTAGGCCTTGTTGGCCTAGGCGTTAATACGCTGCTGTTCCCAAGGCAGTGTATCTATTGGAGTAATGTCCATAGAAGGCTTCACAAAGTATTACAATGGGATAAACATTCAAGTTGTAATGTCGCCTAAGAACTGTGGGAACATAACACCTTTATGTCGCATCACTGATCTTGAATCATTCTGTAAAATGTTCTCTCCTCCAATTAGAATTCTGCAACGAGGAAACTTACTAGCTTATCAAAAATTTTGTAGTTCATTGGCTCTGTTCTTGTGTGTGTTTCTAAGAAAGATAGTTTTACTCCTTTAACAGTAAAGTGAAATGTAACCATCCAAACAATTATTTTCAACTGGAGACATTTTGAAGTCAAGGTTTTCAAAAGCAAAATGCTTTGAAGCCAGAAACACGATTACATCCTAGCCCGGAGTGACACACAATTCTTCAAAAGGTGAGTGTGTTCTCCAGCTCCCCCTGCTGGGCAGCCCACTAGGGACATGAAGGAAATTAGTAATGAAGAAGAAGGGAAAGAGTTCAGCCTGGTGTCCAAGGTGCCTTCCACAAGTACTCCTGAGACAGGATTGGATCCAATCCTACCATCGATTATATAGGTGCAACTTCCTATTTCAGCAAGGTGCCAATGAGAGAAGTAGCCAAAGGCAAAAGTGAGCCTCTTGTCCAGTGTAAAAATTGTTCTCAAATCTTAGGCAAGGGCCAAATCCTGGTCCCATTGATGTCAGTGGAAGTTTCGCAATTGATTTCCATTTAACTAGTGCTCAGCTTAATGTCATTTATCTATGCTTAAAACTGTAATAGGTACATTTTAGGTAGTAACCTTTTCTTAACATTAAACTTCAGGGAGGTACAAAACAGCTTGACTAGGACTGAGGCACGCTGAGTTCTATTTCCAGCTGTGCCAGAGACCACTGGGACTGATTCTCATTATGCTAAGGTCCCTTTTGGTTTCTCTGGCCATGTAACTAGGCCATGTTCCTAAAGTAGGTGGAAACAGCCCTTCCCTAGCCAGTGTAGAGTTGACAGAAGGGCTGTATGCCAGCATTGCTCCCAGACCCTAGAGTAGGGATGTAGCTGAAGTGCACTGCACTATGGGTATTCTCTGCTTCTAAAGGCCCTTAGGGAAGCAAAGCATAGTTATAGCAGGGCCCTGCATAGCTCCAGAATATGGCAGGAAAAATACAGTTTGAAGCCACTACTTTCCCTTCCCTGACCTTGTGCCATGTGCAGGAACAGAGTAAATGAGTGAATAAGGCCTACTGTTTGGCATTAGGCAAACAACTTAATCTCTCTTTTTTTCTCAGTTTCCTTATCTGCAAAATGGACATAGCAATCCTATACAATGTGCCTTGAGATCTATAGGTGAAAAACACTATACGTCAAGAAGTTCCAAATATGTTATCTTGTATCCTTTGTCTGTATGCACCTGGCCAGTTGTGCAATCCTATATAAGAAGAAGGGGCTTTTTTTTAAACACTACTCTGACCTCAGCTGGAGATTATACTATGCCCTGAAGAATGAAGTCTGATATTCCTGTAACTTTTAATCTTTCTCTGGCTAGTCTACATGCAAATGCTTTTTTTTTCAAAAGTTGATTGGTGGTGGGTTTTTTTGTTTGTTTTTTGTTTTTACCTAGAGTGGAATTTACAATCAATTAAGAACAGGAGCTGCAACTTTCTCCTAAGTAGAAAAATTCATGAAATACAAATTCATGAACTAACTCCTAAAAATACATATTAACAATTATACACCCTGTATGTTTCTACAATTTTGGCAGGGTAGAAATAAATATCCTCTTGACTTTCAACATATAGGCCAATTCATGTCATACTTATATTATTTCTTTGTATGTTTCAAGCTGTGCAAAGCACTATTCAATTATTATTGGTTTTCCCCAATTCCTGTGCACATTGACCTAGTAAATTTTAGAAATTCAATTGTTCATGATGTAGTGCATGAAGATATATAATTTCTTTGCATGAGGCCCGTAAGACAAATACTGTCTAACTTCAGGTGCCACAGAAGTAGCCTTTCAATAATCCGTAAGCCTGCAGAGATACATTTGTATGATATATTAGGGAATTTATTAATTCCTGAAATATCAGAGAAGATACAAACAAGATTCCACAACAGTTTTTCCAGCTATTTTTTTCAATTGCTTTTGACACTTGAGACCAAAACAATTTATGAATTACTAGAATATGAACTACTAATATGTTCTGATTCAAAATAAGGCCTGAACAGTTTTGAACCTTACTACGCTGTGTCTGCCTCAACAATATGACAGAATACCCCCACCTTAGTCGCAGAAGGAAATGGATATGTTGTTTGTTACAATGCTGATGTTTAAGGATAAGATGTTGCATAACTTGAGGGTTGGAGCATGGACTTAGGAGATCTAAGTCCTTTGTTGAAAGTTAAAAATGGGTTAAGTGCTTTGCTGGACTGGGACCAGACCATTCAGCAGCTTGCAAGACTGAGCACCCAGTGAGAACAAGACCTATAATAGTGACCTACACAGAATCCCTTTGACTACTCAGATGCCATGGAGATTGACATGGAGTAAACCTAAGTAGTTAGATTACTGAGACATTGCTTTTCTTCACCCCATTTTCTCTCCTTTCCCTGCTTTGTCACCAGGATCAAATAAAGGGCAGAGACCCTTGTCTGAGGAAAGCAGTAGAAATCACTGAATGATCCTACAGGCCAGTACAGAGTGGGGACATTTTCTAAATGGCTTTGAAATCAGCAAAACCTATTTTAAAAACATAGACGCAACTGGAGGTTGCCTGGCCTGTTTTTTTTTTATTCTTCTTCTTCTTTTACTGAACTGGTTTCAACAGTCTTGTTTTTCACAAGATGCTGGTATTTAGCTTCTGTGTGGTCAATAGCAGAGTAACTATTGTGGCTTGTCACTGTTTTGTACGGGAATGGTGCGGCTGGAAGTGGGCCACAAGTTCCTTTAGCAACAACGGCTGGATAAATGACACACACTGAGTCACCACTGAATCATTAAGAGATTTCTGTTTATAGATTCTAGAATAATAATAGGCAGGGCCCCAGGTGAGCACTTTAAAGTATTCACAGCATTTGCTGTGGTATTCAAATTGTTATTAGAGCTTTAAACACCATGATCACAAAGACTATTAGTTAGCAGAGGTGCTGGAACAATTTGTATAGTGGGGATGTTGAGAGCTATTGAACCAAACTGTACACCCTGTATATGATGGAAACCACTTCAAGCCAGGGGATGCGGCAGCACCCCTAGTTCCAGCACCTATGTTAGTGAGGTTTTTCTATTGCTTGCTCTGAAAATCAGTCTGTTCTATTTCTCTCTATTAATATTTATACATCCCCAAAAGTATGCTAGGTGCTTTCCAGAACAACAACAAAAAGACATGGAGCGAAATCCTGGACTCATTGTAGTCAGTGGAAAAGCTTCCATTGATTATAGTGAGGCCAGGATTTCACCCACAGTTCCTGCCTAAGGAATTTACAAATTAAGAACTGAATCCTGAAAACTTTGTGTAATGCCTACTGCTAGGAGGAGTCCCATGGATGATTCACTTTGACTAGTGGTGGTAGGAGTTTTTGGGGTCTAGCCCTCATTTAAGTCAGGATGTAATGAGTGAAAGCAATAAATAGTAAGCTTGAGAGAAGAGAATGATAGGAAGATGTGGTTACATACATAGGTTCGTTACATGCGGGTCTCAAATAGTATCACTGTTTAATTTTTCTATGTTTCCAGGCCTATGTTGGAGGCAGAATAATTCAATGGAGCACTGAATCAGCACATTTTCAATAAATCTAATTGTTTTATTTATGTAACCTACTCTCAAGGTCTTACCATCCTATTTGAAAAATAGCAGAGATCTCATTGAATTAGAAGGGCCATAAAAAAAAGGGTCCATTCCATGCCAGAAAGATGAGTTGTAAACTACCAGTTTGTATTTTCTTCTGAAACAGAATAAACCCTGTTTGAACTTCAGAAGCAGTGGAAAGAAGAGGTTTATTTTCAATAAACTTTTATTGGGTTTTACAGAGACATACAGGAAGCAAGAGATGGTCATTTTTAGGGCCCTACCAAATTCACGGCCATGTAAAATGCATCACGGACCGTGAAATCTGGTCTCCCCCGTGAAATCTAGTCTTTTGTGTGCTTTTGCCCTAAACTATACAGATTTCACAGGGGAGACACACATTTCTCAAATTCGGGGTCCTGACCCAAAAGGAAGTTGGGGGGAGTCACAAGGTTATTTTAGTGGCGGTCGCAATATTGCCACCCTTACTTCTACGCTGCCTTCGGAGCTGGGTGGCCGGAGAGGGGTGGTTGTTGACCAGGTGTCCAGCTCTGAAGGCAGCGCCCCGCCATCAGCAATGCAGAAGTAAGGGTGGCAATACCATCCCATGCCACGCCACCCTTACTTCTGCGTTGCTGCCTTTCAGAGCTGGGCTCTTGGTTAGCAGCTGCCACGCTCTGGCCACCCAGCTCTGAAAGGCAGCAGTGCAGAAGTACAGATGGCAATACCATACTATGCCATCCATACTTCTGCGCTGCTGCTGGTGACTTCAGAGCTGGGCTTCCCAGCCAGCAGCTGCTGCCCTGCGGCCACCCAGCCCTGATGACAGCGCCGCCACCAGCAGCAGCACAGAAGTAAGGGTAGCAGCACCACAACTCCCCCTATAATAACTTTGCAACCCTCCCCATCCCCCACAACTCCTTTTGGGGTCAGGACCCCTACAATCACAACACCATGAAATTTCCGATTTAAATAGCTGAAATCATGAAATTTACAGTTTTTAAAATCCTATGACTGTGAAATTGACCAAAATGGATCATGAATTTGGTAGGGCCCTAGTCATTTTACGTAGCACAAAGAATATTTGTTATCCGAGTACCCAACAGAACCCTTCTGAAGCCAGGTCTTCAGTACAATCATTTTTGCTATAAACTCTGACACAATCCTTTGCATAGCTAAATGTAGCCTGGGTAACACTATCCACTGGTTCATTGTTTAAGCCAGCTCTGGTGATCTGGGAAAGTCTTAGGGCAGCAAGTGAGGAGATGCGTTTTGGAGCTTTTGGAGCAGTAGACTTTTTGTAAAGATGTATGTTGATGACCGCTCTGTGGTATTTCACCACCATACTGACTCGATATCAGTGAGCTCTTTTAGCAGTCCTGTAGTCTTTGGGGAGATGGGTGAAAATAAGCATAAAACCTGCTAGTTTTGGCTCTCCTTTCTGTTGTTAAATTAATGAATTAAAATGCATCAAGTTAGCAGAGGGATCCTGGTGTCATGCAACCAGATCTCTGCGATTCAGGTCATATAGGGCTTTAAGCTTATATAACACTGACTTCAATGACAATGTAATAAATGTGAGTAAAACAAAATTAGTCATGTAGATTTATGGTGTTGTTGGCTCTAAGACCATTCTCCCTATTGACCGCCAGTGATGGTAGCAGCATACATCTGTATAACAAAAGCATACAGCTTGTTTCATCGTCTAAGCCTAAGGAACTGCTCTATGATATCTTTAACCCTGGTTAAAAGAGAATGAAAGAGTGCAAAATTAGTTTTGGCTATCATCCCAGGGCACAAACAAGATTTGGTTTCAATTAGTATATTGGCTCTTATCTAGGGAAGAACAGTATTGACTTTTGACTTCTTTTGAATCATAGAAGCATATTCACATGTGAAAGATATGTTTGGGTCATTATATACCCTTTCTTTTCTGAATTGAACTCAGGCATAACAGTTTGCTTCTGACTGAAATTGAATATAGAAGCTTCAAAGCAGGGACAAATTGTTATTAACATATTCTCTTTCTCACAAAACACACACAGACTCTGCCCCTTAGCATTCCTCATTACAAAGCAGATTTGACACCCTTCTTCATGGTGACTAACACCTTACTTCACAATTGATTTCAATGGGTCTTCTTGAGGGGTAAGACTCCTATTAATAATTAATAGTACATCACAGTCTGGCCCTAAGCCTCCATCTTTACAAGGAAAATTTGGACCCATAAGTCTCCACTGGTGCAGCTCCACCACTGGACTCAGGCCGTCTCTATGCTTGGGATGCTGCAACTGGTGGCCAGCAGCATGTAGAAATGCACCAGAGTGAACTCCAAGAGTAGGCAAGGAAGACTGTGATTTGCACCAGTTGAGCTTACCCTGGTTTCAAGCAGACAAAGCAGACATGTTTTCAGTCTTTGTACCGTGTTTAAAATAGTATGTGTTTTTCTAGACATTTTAATTTCATAAGTACAAAGTTCCGGCTTTTATGGACCAATCTTATTCATCTCTGAATGTAGTCATACTATTTCCTTTATGACATTGTGCAATTTTTTTGGTTGCTTCTGCTTATTTTGTTAAGGAGCAAAATAAAGCGGAATAAAAAACACTACTTTGGGAGTTCAGGATGTTATTCAGAAAATGGAACTTCTTGTTTCTCATAGATGTCAAACTCAGACAGAAGACATAGTGTTTATTTTAAACTCCCCTCATCACAGCAATTGAGAAATGCCTTTCTTTAGTGCATTTTATTCCATCAACAGAGATTGTAGTTGAAGGTTGTCCTTTTGTTTATGCTCTTGGACCCAAGTACTACATCTCAATCCATAGACTCTTTTTTCCAGCCCGCTGTTTTTATTTTAACCTTGTCATTTTACCTGGTCCATCTCAGTGTTTTATCAGTTGCACAGGGGGGGATTATTTGTTAAGGCTTCAGTGTTTTTACCATCTGTGTTTGCAGATGGGAGATAATGGATAAACCATTATTTTCTCCGAAGGGAAACTAATTTCTCTTGTACTAGAATTGAAACAGCAACAGATAATGAAGGAGATGTTCTCAATGCATGACATTTTATACAGATGTGTCCAGGGTGTTAACCTATTACTGATATTATTTGCTGTACATTATTGGCTTCTTATTTAAAGAAATCGTTTCATGCTGAGGATTCTTCAGTAACATACATGAAAAAACAAATTTATGCTACATAAAATAGCATTTATGGACATGAGGCAGCTAGGTGGTCCACCTAGTTCATCCACCCATCCGTAAAGCTTTTGTCTATGGTAATGTCTTTGTAATGGAGCCTTTTAGGGAGAAGAGGAATTGGTCTGAGAGAGGGGGACTGGGTCTAAGCCACCTCATTCCAACTAGTCCAACCAAACAAAGATCTGAGGAACAGGAAGGGTAGTCATGGAGATGAAGGAAATAGTCCCTTGGAAAGTCTCAGGGAGAAGAGATGACTCCTGTTTCTTTAAGGAGGCTTGTGGTGTAGGGTGGAACGAGGCTCCCTGCTTTCCCAAGTGATCATTCAACCAATCATGACAAAAATTCTGAGTGGAAAGCAGTGCATAAAGCTCCCTGTTACGACTGTGAGGGGAAAAGGGAAACAATAGAGAGGGACTGTTTGCCAGTGGATAGTCCACTCCAAGAGGGAAAGAGGTGACCTGGAGTCTCATTCCCATTCCCTAAAGGAACACTTGAAGAAAGGACATTTGCTATCAGGGTTTTGTGTTTACGGTAATTTTATTTTGGAAAACTTCCGTGGCCATCCCAGGTAAACCTGGACATGGGAGATTTAAAGGGCCCAGTGAGAGAGAGAGGAAGCGATTGGCTCAGAATGGCAAGCCTGCCACAATCTTTGTCTTCTAAGTATTTGAGATTTGTTTGTAAATATAGCAGTCGCTTCCACTATTCCTCTTTTTGCTATTTTATTTATTATAGTTTTTATCCATGAAAGCAATCCTTTTAGGAGATCCTTGTAAGCACATGCTTAAATCCCACGGAAGTTAATCAGACTGCTTTCCTGAAGTGGGGCCTATATGAATGCTTGCTTCTTATAATTGAATAGTTTTAGAATTCTGGAGATAAATGACACTTTTTTGTTTTAAAAGATTATGAATCTTTTGGAATATGTAAAAATTGTGCTTATTTTCCTGCTTTGTCTTCCATGGCTGATGTGGTGATTAAACGTCACTTTCACAGTGCATGTTGGAATGTCTGAAGGGTGATTCATGGCAGGCCTAGAAGTTGAGACCTCAAAAAGGAATGTGTGGTGGGGGAAAGTTGAGGTGAGCTAATTATATGTTGACTGTCTTTTGTAGACTGGCTCTTTACTGACTTTGGACATCACTTTCTCTAACATTGATGGAGTTTTATTTAATTTTCTTGGGGCTCATTTAAAAAATCCTAGATATAAACTAGATTGTAGCTTGATTCCAGCAGGCTCGAATGCCACAGGAGTTCTCTTTTTCTTTGGATCATCCAAGTAAAAAGCAGGACCCAGCTGCCTTAGCTTCTTTTTTTAACCACTTTCACGACAGCTGGAATGCGAATGTGTTTGGTCAACACTTTCCTAAGGCCGTTTGTGTTCAAATGCCTGGAAGGTCAGGAACATAAGTCAGGCCAGGCTCTCGAGACAAGCACATTTCCTGGATGCACCTGTTACAGGGTTCAGCAGTGAAGCAGTTAACGTGCTTAGCATTTATGTGGTTATAATTAGCATCTGAAGTTTACTTAATGTCACAGTAGTAGTGCATACACTGGGTCTTTAAAGAAATGTAATGCAGGCTGGTAGCAGATGGAAGAGGCAGGAGGCAAGAAAAGGAAGAAGTGACCAGAATGGGAGTTATGGATTTTGGAGAAGACTCATAACCAGTGAAAAATAATTTTGTTGGTGTATGGTGCTGATATATAGCCTGGGCCAATGGAATTAACTGTAGTTACAAAATATATGACATTTAGTTTGCATTAATTCAGTGGAACGAAAATCAGTAAAGTTGTATAGGCCACATTCTGATCTCAGGTATTTCAGTGTAAATTGACATTGATTTAACTGATTTTGGTGGAATCACTACTGATTGTTCTGGGGTAAGCAAGATCAAATGAAGCAGAGCAGATGACAGGATCTGGCCTAACATTCATACTCAGATACAGGTATTGGACAACTAATTTTAGCTTAAGTCAATTAGGAAAGTAACTGAGAATCACACATCATTTTGCATGTGCTAGCCTTTGGATTGTAACCTTCAATCACATCTGCCCCAGGCTGGATTTAAAACAACAATCTAGAGGGGAAAGTCTGGCTCATTACCCTACCCTCTGAGCCACCCCGGAGGTTCATTACTAAATTATGCAAAAGAGAAGATAGGAATTTGAAAGATTTTTATCAAATCAAGTTAGTCATTACTTAGTTTTCCCTTTAAATATTTGACTTGAGTTTTTTCGCCTACTAAAATTTTGCCATGATGGCAGGTTACAGAAGTTATTTGAAAATAGGTTATAAATTATTCATTTCCCTATGGAGAATCATGCTTCGTGTAACAAACGTACATCGTTTGTTGCATTGTGTTGTCAGTTCTCATTCTTTATCTATTCAAGAAAGAAAACCTCTTCTGAAGGGAACATTCCACCCTCAAACATTGAACAGAAAAGCCTAGCATTTCACAGTAGGCAAATCATTTATTTACATGAAAGAATAGTCCATTAACAGGACTGGCGTTCTCTGTCTGTTTCTGGTTGCTCTCACTGAGGCCTATTGTACTGTATCTTCAAGAGTGAATTGAACTGAACTATTTCCTCCTTTTTGCTGGAATTTTATTCGAGGACATAAGGTAGGAACATAGTTGTGTTTATTATGATCCACATTACATATTTGTGTTTTAAAAGAGCCTTGAATGTTTTGACTAATTCAGTATTCTAAAGGTAGATTTTTATTTGTATGAGAACAAATTATGCAAAATTTTAACTTTAATTGTGCAAAGAACGTATTCATTCATACACTGACTAATAAACAATCATAGCTGTAAAAAACAAAACAAAACACTCTGGAATGGGCTTAATGATTCATGTTCTGGTATATTATAAGGATCATTTCACAGCTTCTGACACCTCATTAAAAGTTTTTGCTTTTCAAGTATACCAAAAACTGCACTGCCAACGGGTCTTATTGGTTCAAAAGAAAATCACTCACATTCATACGTTATCAATGCTACCTTAAATATCAGGTGATCCAATCAATGAATAGTTATACTCTATTGGTATCCTGGAGGAAATATAAATAAAGTTCCTGGAAACATTCCAGTGCAGCTTTCCTCTAATAATTTGGTCATAGAACTTCACACTTTCAGTCTTTACACATTATGTGGTTATGAAGCATCTTGAATGGCAATCTTGATAGCTTCATACATTATTAGAGGATAGTTATGCAGAGAAATCCCCATCCTTCGATTTCTTCACATGATAGAAGATAAAAAAAATTGCCAAAAATTTCTTTCTAGTTGATCATTCGGCACTGATCAGTGTTAAAGTATTCTCCCTTCAGATTTTCTGTTCAACTCTGATACATAAATTACATCCTGTCTTATCCTCTCATTTAAAAGTGATCCTTTTGCTGCTAAAAGGTAAATCCTATTTCCTGTCCCCTGGGTGAGGCGTTGTTCAGATGCAGTGGTCCCAGTGGGTATGTCTACATTGCAGCTGGAAGCGAACATCCCAGCCGGGCAAGAGAACAAGAGTGATGTATTTATTTTACAGGTTTATTTTTAGAGCACAAATTGCTGTGCTGATAAAACCTTATCCAACAAGGCACTTAAGTACATTTTACTTCAAGCATATGACTTCAATGGAACTAGTCACGAGCTTAAAGTTATAAGTGCTTCTAGTATATAAATGATAAGGACTCTAAAATAATGAACTGATCCAAAGTTATAGTGTTCTATCAACTGTCCTTTAGTTAGGGATAAGGATCAACAGAAAATAAAAAAACAAAAGAGACAAACCAGAAACAAAGAATGGTTTGAGGGTGGGACTGGACAAATGTGGGGGGTGGGAGGGAGTGGGGGAGACCGAAGAATAGGAAGAGAGCAATTAAATAAAAAAATTGACAGAAAAATAAAGAAAATGACATGAAGATAAAAGGAGAAAATGAAAAAGGAAGATGAGAAAGAAGATCATAAAGCTGTAGGGGAAACCAGGCAATGAAATCAAGAAGAGGTACACAACCTTAAGGTTCTTACATTTTTATTTATTATGTAAAATTTGGATGGGGCAGGGCCGGATGTCCAATTAGGGACATTAGGCATGTGCCTAGAGGTGCTGGCATTCTAGGGGCGCCTTACCTCTCTAAAACTGTGCAACATGAAGATCAGTTGTAGGCAGGGGGGGCACCGATGATGCTGTGCCATGGGGCACATAAGGTGTAAATCCGGTCCTGGGACTGGGGCAAGGGGAAAAATCTTAAAGCCAGTTGTGTCCTTGCTGGGGGATAAGGAGTGGAGCATATCCACCAGTTTTTCCCCTCCAGTTCAAACACTGTATGAAGTAATGTTCAAGTAAATTAAGGAAGTGTGAACACATGGAATATGATCCAGTTCCTCTTCCTTGACACATTTGCCCTATTATCATCAGAGATGACTAAGACAAAGGAGTTTCACAGTAAACAAGTTACGAGCTTTAATAATTTTGTTCTATGGCTTCTTACATATGAATGTTAAACAGCTTTTTTAAAAACCCAGTAATTCTCAAGTCAGTTGCGCCTACTGAACCTTTCAAAGCTCACTGAATGAAATAGGAAAAATACTACCCTCTCTCTGCTTGATACATTCAGTGTATGCCAAAGTCTTTTGACCGTACCAGTCCCAAGAAATCAGTGATATGCTTAGATTTCTGAATGCTATTGCTAACCCTGTATTATTTAGCAATACTTTGTGTTTTAATAGCCACACTCCCTGCTTTCTGGCTTCTATGGCCCATTTTCATTTATGTTCTCTGTATATATACATCTTCCTACTGTATTTTCCACTCCATGCATCTGATGAAGTGGGTTTTAGCCCACAAAAGCTTTAGACCAAATAAATTTGTTAGTCTCTAAGGTGCCACAAGTACTCCTTGTTTTTTGGGTTTTTTTTTTTTTAAAGAAAATGGTAGTTCTGTTCTTATTTCCTTGCTCCCCAAATATTAAAACATGTTGGGTGAACTCCGAGTCTGATTAACTGCAGATTAAATAAACATTTCATCCCTAGATTTTCCAAATTCCCTTGCCTCGAACTATATAGCCTGAAGTATTTTCTCAATGAATGAGACACCACTCAATAATAACAAAGGGTGTTCACTTAGTCACGGTACATCACAACTGAAAATGTACCTGTTCTCTCTCCATGGCCTGAAGAAAATATAATTGCCAAAGCACTTTCTGTAACATTCATTTTCTATTAGTAGTATGTCTTGCAGTCTTTTCATGATTAGTTATTTTAAACCTGTCTAAGGATATTTCACATGTTTAAGCAGCTCTAATTTCACTTCCAATAAATAGCATATTGCACTGGAAGCACAATGGTAGGTATGTAGGGTGAAATCCTGATCCCGTTAAAGACCATGGCAAAACTCCCATTGGCTTTAACAGGGACAGGATTTCACACACAGCCCCTTTCTTTCTCTTTGTCAGAGGGTAGTTGTAGATATGGAGAATTTTTTTTAAAATTTCTGTTCTTTACTTAGCCAATCAGAACGATGCTAGATTATAGCTGCCCTGCCCTGATCAGCTGAACCCATGGACCCATCTTCAATATTGTAAATCAGTGACAGAAGTCAATTGGGAATACTTAACTTGTTATGTTCACATAAATTCTCCACCTAGCATGGAGGTCATGCCTTAAGAGAAGTTTTCTGTTTGTACAGTAATGCAAGTGCAACAGTTTATATTCCCCATCATATTGTACCCTGTGGCAAGCCGGCCAGCAGAAATCTGCACTTGTTTTTTGAGGCAAACTTTCCCCGCATTCCAAATTGAGCATTTCTGTTATTTTCAGATACAAACAGATGTGTTCTGTACCTAAGGAAAGCATTCAAAATATGGAAGTAAAACAGAAGAAGTTGATGTGAAACCACAAAAATACTTGACCTGTCTGCATGCATCAATAATCCAAACTTTAGCTGCTGCTGGCAGAATTCTGTTGAATTTTATTTTATTTGTTTGCTTTGGTTTTTGACCTCAAATATGTAAAAGCAATGAAGGGTATAAGTATTAAATTAAAAAATTGAAGCTAATTGGGTTTTTTATTAAACAAATTCATGTTTGTTATCTTCTGAGTCCTAATCATTATATGCACTGTAGTTCAGCTTTGTTAAAGAAAACTTAGTGTCTCGAGACAAGAAATCTACATATTTGCCTTCCCAAGTCATCTTGTGTTCTACAGGTCAAATCCTCTAGACTAGAGATGAGTCAGGGTGTTTGGATCCAGAATTGAATTTTTCCAAAATTCAAAGGTGTTTGCATCCATGTTTTTTGGTTTGGACTCATATCTACTCAGTACCTACATAAAAATTGTTCTCTTACAACATTCATCAATGTTTCCTTGACTGTCTGTCCTGTTGTGGCTATGCACAGATTCCCTTTACCTGCACATCAAGCTTTCTCAGGTCTACAGAAGAGTTCTGAAGGCAAATTTTCGAATTCAGATGTCCGTGAGAGTCAGAATGATATGGTAATAATAAATCAGAATTGCTATTCTTTCTTTAAGGTAGTGCCTGGATGCCCCTGTAATGGAGTCGCTGGGCAGGAGCCCTCTTCCCAATAATCCTTTGTCCCCAATCCCCTCTCCCCATGTTTATAATTTAAACTATATGTTGACAGTATCTTTACAAATAATAATCATGAAAAGCTTTGAGTGGTGAGTCAGACTGGGGGAAGGGTAAGAGAGAAGGGCAGCAGAAGAAGGCTATGGGAGAAGTGGAAAAGGGCAGCACTGAACAGGTAGTGAGGGGAAGAAGAATCAGAGAGGCAAAATTGGGCTGGCGCTTAGCAGAGACTTCCCTGCAAAGCTTCCATGGCCCTCTGTGACTGTCAGTGCTGCAGCTGGGCCCTGGTGAAGGACTCCACGTCCCACCATTAGTTAAAGGTGAAACTGCCCCAGCAATGAGGAAGCTACAGACCTAGATTGCAGTTCTTGTAAAATGAACCTGAAAAGATTTATAGTTTTCAAAGGACATCACCAGTGACCACCTGCATGTTAGCACTCAAAAATGATTTGCTGTACTGAGAAGGAGATCCTGGCAAACCTCTGATAGGAGTAGAGTTCAGGAGGGGTGGGGGTGAGAAGGCCTTGTAGCACAAGACTTTTGAATTTTCAGGGGGAAAAGAACTATAGTTGATTTTTTTTCTTTAAACAAACAAACAAATCCCTACTTTTTATTTCCATCCTATTCTGGGTCTCTTTATCTCATTCATAGACATTTGCCGTTCTCTTTCTCACCTAAACACCTGTACCCATCCTTTTATTGTTGCCAGGGCCAACACACACAGAAAAATCTTGATTGGCCTGAGGAGTTAACCATGGGAGGGTTGAGGGGTCTTCACATAGCACCCCTTTGGCCTGTGGGAGAGACACGTCATACACTGAGGCCTGGCCTGGATGTGTGGCAGCTGCTGTAGGGAGGAAGCTTCCACTAAAGCTCTTCATTCTCCCCAATCTCCACAGAAGGTGAGCACCTGCTCAGCAACGTGCCCTGTTACATCCAGTCCTGGTTCCCCAAGAAAGCCAGGAGCTTTGTTTAGAATTTATAGTTTCTGGGAGAAGAAAAACATGCAATAGTAAAAGTGTCTTTCCTCTTAAATATAATAAATAAATTGTAATATGTTGCCCATTTGAGCCCTTTTTCTTATGTTTTCAGATGATTCTGAGGAACTTTTGTAACTGCGCATCAGTTCTACTCAGTTCTGTTAAGAATGTACAGTACCCTGTGTGACAAAGCTCTGTCCTTGCCTCCGGGGGTCCCGCGTTTCCTGTCGGATTTCCCTAGCCTCAGAGGCTCACTGTGACCCTGCACGTAACCCTTCTCTCTCTAGAGACAAGGGTCACAGTCTACTGAGCCATTTTCATCATAAGCCAGCGAGGGAGATGAGGAGAAGTTATCCTTCCTTGCACAGTCTCTATTGTCTCCCAGCCTCAGTGATTAATTAGGGGGCAAAGGTAGTGGGGGGGAGCACAGGCCCACCCTCTACTCCAGGCTCCAGCCCAGGGACCCTAATAGTATCAGCTATGGTAGCTGACCTTTTAGAAACATTACATATACAATTCCCTAGGCTACTTCCCCCACAGCAGCCCTCACTTCCTCAAGCTCCACTTCACCCTTACCTCAGGGCCTCCTTCCTTGTGCCTGATATGGTGTGTACTACTCAGCCTCTCCAACAGCACAACTTCCTCCCACACCTCCTGACATGCACACCCACCTGACTAACTGGGAGGCTTTTAACTAGTTTCAGCTAGCCCCTGACTGACTGCAGGTGTCCCAATCAACCTAGCCTTCTCCCTGCCTTCTGGAAAGTTCTTAATTGGCCCCAGGTGTCTTAATTGACCTGGAGCAGCTGCCATTTCACTTAGCCTGGTACCAAAGATCTGCTCAGCCTGGAGCTAATATATCTATCTCCCACTACTTTTCTGTAGCCATCTGGCCTTGCCCCGTCACACCTGGTATGAAGGGACTAAGCAAGGCCCTCTGTACCACTTATGCTGTGGTGGGATTGCTTGAGAAAAGGGGTGAAGGGTTACTGGTTGAGGAGATTACCTTCATCATAGGCTACTAGTGGACCAGGGGAGGAGCCCATAGGATTTATGGTCACATTGATCTAATGGCTCTTAGTTCTCACGTAAGCCCATAAGTAATTGCAATGTGAAGCTGCACTTCAGTCCCTCACCCTGACCTTGGTTCGGAGGATAGATTTTTTGGCTCCCTAGCATTTCACCCATCTACAGCTCACATATCTGGACTTTATCTGTGTGAAACAAATTTCACCCTGAAGGAATAAAAATGTTAATGAAAGTCCACAGAAAAGAATCCCATCCTTGTATTCTGTACTATCACTTAGAAACCTGTTTTTGGCTCCCCAGTGCTGGGGCAAGGGATGTTGCAAATTCAGGTGGGGAGATAGAGTTATGAAGGATCTTGATGGTGAGGACAAGAAGCTTGAATGTGATGTGGTGAAACAAGAGGAGATGGTGGAGGAGTTCAAAGAGGGATGTGAATAGAAAGTGGAAATGAGTATAAAAATGCACATTATTGTATATAAAGACTGTAAATCCATAATCAGAGAGTGGTAGTATTAGAACATAAACATGTAAAAGAACAGTTCCATGCCACCAAAAAGACATGCAGTACAATTTTAAATACCATTTTATGAATACATTCAACATACAGTCTAGACTGACTCTTCAAAAAGACAAGTGGTGGTTAATATACTCTTACAGGAAAAACTTCATTTACCTGGTTAACAAGCAGCCTGTAACATTTGGTTTGTCCACAGAGTAACCAAAACTTACTATAGAATTTCTCAAAAACTGTATTTAGCATGACAGACTTTACTATCTTTGTTCTTTGTTATTTCTGAACATGCATCATCTTAAACCTTTTGGTTTCCTTGCTAACGTGATGTGATTCACATCTTGTGGTTAAAAAGTCTGGCTTTTGTTTCTGAAATTTCTGCTATGACCAAGAGAACGATATGTGCTGAAATATAGATCGATTGTGGTGCTCAGCTGAAAAGAAAATACTTTTTTTGTGACTACCATTTAGTTATAATAAGAGTCATCTGAAGTCCTGGGACAATTGTATTACCATAATTGCAGTAGAGTATTGGTACATCAACAACATAATGGTTGTGCGATTGCAAACGTTTGATATTTAAAAGGACAGTCAGCACTAATGTGACACATATACATGTGAATAGTTTGTTAATGTAATTTTTAATTAGCACAAGTAACCTGTAAACTTATTGAAAGATTATTTCTTGCACATCAAAAGGTGTAACACTGCATTACACAGAGCAAACACCTCCTGAAATAGCAGTTAAATAGTAATTAAATCATAGTTAAACTAGAAATCAGACACCAAACCTGAATATTTTTCTAATTAGGATGCAATTTGTTGGTTTGTAATGGGCAAGATGTGGCTCAAGGTATTTTGACATAAAATATGGCAGTAAAATTGCTTTTGTAGCAAGTTAATACACAGCTGTTTCTAAGCAAGTACAGTTTTTATTCTTAAGGTTTAAGCACTACGGAGAAAACATATTATAAACAATACCAGAACCTACATGCATGCTAATAAGCTTACCAGAGATCAGCCAACTCCAACAATGCCTCTGGATGGTTATTGGTCTTCAAACCCCCCAGGGTTTTTTCCTGTGGTCACAAGTTCCTCACAGTCTCAGCTCTGAACAGGCACCCTCCTGACTCTGTGGATCACTCATCTAGTTTGAGCCTTTGAAGAGACTGTGAATAGGCAGGCCCGCTGATAGGGGCAAAGGGGGCAATTGTCTAGGGGCCCGGGGCTCCCGACCACCGCTACCGCAGCAGCGATGGTGGAGGCCGGGAGCCCCGGGCCCTTTTAAATCACCTGGGTGGGCTTCAGAGCTCCTAGGCGCATGCAGGGTGGTACCGGCAGCAGCAAAGGCAGCCAGGCGGGAATGTGGAAGCCCTGGCTGTGCTGGAAGAGTGCCCATTGACTGTTCTGCCCGGAATTGCTGTCGGTGGGCCTGTGAATAGGTAATCAGCCAGACTTTTCTGCTCAAAGCAAAGCCTCAAAAATGGGGGTTGCATTCCCCTCACCCCAAGTATTTCCTAGGAAATTCACTTGTCTTGTATTGTCCCCAGAAGTCCCTTGCAGTTCCTGGAGTTGGCATTAATCATGTCTCCTCTAACAGTTACATACAATTCTACAATAAAACATAAACAATTGTATTTTTAATACAATGGACTCCTAAAATACTTAATTCAGTAAGGTTTAACTTCGTTCCATAAGGATAGTGTCATTTGTCACAAACTGTTTTAACTAACTGTGGCAAGGATGAAAACTAGAAACACATCATGAAATGACAGTGTGAATATACAGAGATAATCAGCTTGACCCCCAAGACTGTGTAGGTATACTCATTGGGCCATACAGTATATTTATGACAAAATTAGTTTGCTACTTCATTTCTAGCATCACTATGATGACACAAGTTAACTGCATGATTATCAGGTGGGAGTATAATAACTGTAATGGGAGTTGCTGTATAATTACCATTTGATCCAATGGAGCTGGTGTATTGTTGTCTTTATGGGATGCCCTAATCACAGTAGGGGAAGTACTAGGAGTACAGGCTGGCAGTGGAGGCCTGTTTTGTCCCACTGAAGTAGTCGCAGGCTCTGAAAATCAGACATGAACATTTCCTTGTGTTGGGTGATTTTAATGTGGCAGAGGAGACGTTTGATTACTGTGAAATTGGCTTTAAATAGCAGTTGCTCTATCCCTTTCATCCAGTGTTTAGAACAGAAAGTACAGAAGAGGCAAGCAATAGCATTCTTTATTGAAACTGAAAGCGCTGGAAAGGAGGAGAGAGAGAGGAACCCAGAACCTATCTTTTTTTAGAACATTAACACCTTCCTACAAATCCTTCTTCTGTTCACAAACAGAGCAAGTTGACAGTTAGCAAGCTGTTGAGTAGCAATCTCCAAAAATCAAAGACTTTCTGCAGCATGGAACAGACAAAAAATAACCAGTGTGAGCTATCTAAAGGAAGAAATAGTAGTGCCAATCAATTATGCGGCAGTGTCTATGCATTATCCACTCCAGGAAAAAAAAGCATCCACTCGTAGTCTAAGAGACACAAAGGCAAATCCATATGTATACATGCATTCTAAATGGGGCTCTTAGAATTTTTAAAATATGGTTATTTATTTTATCTACAATGTTATTTCACAGTCAAAAATCTTTCAGTTCAGCTTGTGTTACCAGTGCCTTAATAGCTTCAATTTCAACGATACATTTCATTTCAAATAATTCATAATGAATAGTGATTGTAATGTTTGTCTCTATTTTTTCTTTGCAATAATCAGTGAGTAGTTCAAGATTTTCTCAAATTTACTTATTCAAATTTGCTTAAAACTTTCTACCAATAATTCTTGGGCTTGCAGATCACTGTGAGCAAACAAATTCCAAGCTGGGTTGGTTAAATCTGATGGAATACATGTGCTGTGCTGTTCATAGAAGTGTAGGACTGGAAGGGACATCAAGAGGTCATCTAGTCCAGTCCCCTGCACTCAAGGCAGGACTACATAATACCTAGACCATCCCTGACAGATGTTTTGTGTAACTTGTTCTTAAAAACCTCCAGTGACAGAGATTGCACAATCTCCGTAGGCAATTTGTTCCAGTGCTTAACTATGCTAACAAGAAGTTTTTCGTAATGTCTAACCTAAACCTCCCTTGATGCAATTTAAGCCCATTACTTCTTGTTCTGTTCTCCTTCCTCCTTGTAATAACCATTTATGTACTGGAAACTTCTATTGTGTCCTCCCTTAGTCTTCGCTTCTCCAGACTAAACAAACCCATTTTTTCCAATCTTTCCTCAAAGGTCATGTTTTCTAGGCCTTTAATCATTTTTGTTGCTTTCCTGTGGACTTTCTCCAATTTGTCCACATCTTTCCTGAAATGTGGCACCCAGAACTGGACACAGTAGTGCAGTTCAAGCTTTATCAGCACTGAGTAGAGCAGAAGAATTAGTTCTCACGTCCTGCTGACACATCCCAGAATGTTTGCTTTTTTTGCAACATTGTTACACTGTTGATTTACATTTAGCTTATGATCCACTATGGTCCTCTGACCCCTTTCCTCAGTACTCCTTCCTAGGCAGTCATTTCCCATTTTGAATGTGTGCAATTGATTGTTCCTTCCTAAGTGGAGTACTTTGCATTTGTCCTTATTGAATTTCATCCTATTTACTTAGACCATTTCTCCGCTTTGTCCAGATCAATTTGAATTTTAATTCTAACCTCCAAAGCACTTAAAACCCCACCCAGCTTGGTATCATCCATAAACTTTATAAGGGTACTCCCTATGCCATTAGCTAAATCATTGATGAAGATTTTGAACAGAACCAGACCTGATGTCTGCGAGACCCCACTTGATGTGCCCTTCCAACCTGACTATGAACTACTGATACTAGTCTCTGGGAACAATTTTCCAACCAGTTATACACCCACCTTATAATAGCTCCATTAAGGTTGTATTTCCTTAGTTTGTTTATGAGAAGATCATGTGAGACAGTGTAACACTGACAGACCCTGGTCGTCCGTGGGCGGGATCGAACCTGGGACCTCTGGAGCTAAATGCATGAGCCTCTACTGTATGAGCTAAAAGCCATATCGCTGTTAGCTCAGGCTGTAGAGCAGACTCATTAATCTCTCTCTAAGTGGTCTCAGTGCCACTAGCTGGGGCAGAGCACCATACCCGGGAAGTGTGTGGGTTACAACAGCATCAAAAGCCTTACTAAAGTCAAGATTTACCACATCTACTGCTACTCCCCTATCCACAAGGTTTGTTACCCTGTTGAAGGAAGCTATTAGGCTGGTTTGACATGATTTGTTTTTGACAAATCCATGCTGATTGTTACTTATCACCTTATTATCTTCTAGGTGTTTGCAAACTGATTGCTTATTTGCTGTATTATCTTTCCAGGTATTGAAGTTAAGATGACTGGTCTGTAATTCCCCATAATTCACTGCAACTCTTTGAATCCCATTTCCAGTACTCACATTTTCTAATTCAAAATTTACTTTGTGTGTGAATATCACCCCATACAGAGGGCCAGCACAAGGCTTATGCAACACTGAAGTCCCCCATCAGACCTCAAAATAAAGCTTAAGTGGGTCTTAAGAGGGGCATAGCTATTGTGCTGACTCTATGCACAGCTGTGAATTTCACTCTCAATGAATATTCTCCAGTAGTCACTTAAAATTTACTATTTCCACAAACATTCCTGCTGGTTAATTTGTTTGCTGAAATATTCATGTAAAGTGAACATGAAAGAGAGGAGCAACATAATTAAAGTGATTTTGTTTAAACAAATTAAATGAATATTCCTCTAACTCCATTAATGACCTTCGGGGGGAAAAATTAATTGCCCATTGGAAGTCTCTTATCCTACTGATGTAAGTCATTGGCTTGATACCAATATCATGGAGGTCTGGTCTACACTACAGAGTTAGATTGAAGGAAACCAACTTAAGTCAACCTGTTAATGTATGTGTCTAGACTACCGGGTCCTTTACATTGACCTAAGTCACCTCTGATGTCGATTTCTGTAATCTACCTCTGCGAGAGGCGTAGCACTTAGTTCGATTTTCATGGGCTGACTGCGAGGTATTGCAGACACAGCATTGTGTAATTTGACTTAATTGGCCTCCAGGTGGTGTCCCACAATGTTAATCTGTGACCACTCTGGAGATCATTCCAACTCTGCTGCACTGCAGCCAGGTACACAGGAAACAGCCCCTCCCCTGCTGAAGCCCCGGGAACTTTTGAATTCCCATTTCCTGTTTGATCAGCATGGGGAGCATGCCAGCTTGAGCACAGCTGATCACGGAGACTACACGCCTCAAACACGCTCCAGCCTAGTCTGCACAGGAGATGGTGGATCTCATCGCTGTGTGGGGAGAAGAGTCTGTGCAGGCAGAGCTCCGATCCAGCAGAAGAAATGCTGACATCTATGCAAATATCACTCGCTGAATGGGGGAGAAGGGCTACATGAGGGACACACAGCAGTGCCATGTGAAAATAAAAACTTCGCCAGGCGTACCAGAAGGCAAGGGAGGTGAACAGTCATTCTGGTGCTGAACCCCACACATATCAGTTCTACAATGAGCAGTATGTGATTCTTGGGGATGACCAGCACCCACACAAGCAACACACACACCTCACAGGTGTGTGAGTCTAGGGACAACAAAGAGGATTGTATGGTGGATGAGGAAGAGGAGGAGGAGGATAATGGGAGACAGGCAAACGGTAGATCCATTCTCCTCGAGAGCCAGGAAATATTTTAAACCCTGGAGCCCTGGGGGTCCCAGGACAGCATGGTGTCAGACCATGATGCTGGGGAAGGCACCTCTGGTGAGTATACAATTAAAATGAAAGTCCAGTTAAACGTTAGTGGGCACATGCATTCGGTGGTATTGAATGTTTGCTGTGAAGAAGAAGCAAGGTGCTGTGGTTCTCTTTTTATAAGAGGCTGCTCCAGCTACGCAGAGAGTGGCCCCCAGAAAAGTCTGTTTATGTGGACTGGGATAGCCCGGGAATCCTCCATGGATATCTCTAGGAAACTTTCATGAAGATACTCTGCAATCCTTTGCAGAAGTTTTCTGGGCAGGGCAGTCTTATTTCTTCCACCATGGTAGGACATTTTCCCACGCAGCTCCTGAATTAATTCTGCTGGCATCATTGCAGTACACAGAATAGCAGTCTAAGGACCGGATCTATTCACAGATGCTTGCAGCATCTCCTTCCTTTCTGCCTCTGTTACCCTCAGGAGACTGATATCACAGAGGGCCGCCTAGGGGAAATGGGGGAAGTTCTCATTAAAAGTGCTCTTACACAGAAAAAAGGGCATGTAGACCCCCCCCACACATGCATTCCAGATTGCCAAACCATGTGGCCACTAATGTGCCTTTACTTGCTTGGCATGGGTCGGCAAGTAGTTTAAAGTGGCTGATAGGGAACTGGGGTCGCACATGAGAGATTCCCCAATTTGCGAGTGAAAACATTCCCCCCACCCTGTTCGTAAACAGCTTCCCATAGTGCTATGGGGAAGGGCCATTGTTCAACTAGCTACCTGTGCTCCCGACATGAGCCTGCCATAAATTTCATTAAAAGTGCGGTCACCCATGACCCGGAGGGGGAAGAGCGGGGGCTACTCACCATGGCTGGAGCAGCAAAGCGGCACAGTGGACGGTTACGGATTCTGATTATGTTATGGCATGCACCTACTGTAATAAGGGGGTTTTCTTTTTGAAAACGGCCTTGCTATGGAAACATTTTTATTCATGTACAATGGCTCCTTTATTGTTTTCCCCTAACTGACAGCTGGAAATGTGTCCTTTGGCGGGTCATCAACACCTGTTTATGTGGACTGGGAAAGCAGACTTTCACTGATTAGGAGGAGGAGAAAGAGAATGTGGAAAAAATTGGGGATTGGCCCTGCTTTGAGCAGGGGGTTGGACTAGATGACCTCCCGAGGCCCCTTCCAACCCGGATATTCTATGATTCTATGTTCACTGAGATAATGAATGCCTCCAGGACAGCTGACACCGAGCTGAGAGCATGGAGCATTTCATTGTCTGAGAAGTTAGACATGGACATGGAGAGCAGGAAAGCTTCCAGTGAGCAAGAGCATGTGGCACAGGATGAGATGCTTCGGATTATGAGGGACCAAGCAGACATGTTGAGTCGTCTGGTTGAACTGCAGGAACAGAAGCAGGAGGGTAGAGTCCCTCTGCAGACCCTGATGGACAGCCAGCCAGCATCGCCTGGCACAGAATCACCCTCCCTGAAGCGTTCCATGAGGCATGGGCGAAAAGTCCATTTTCCCTTTCACTTAACTCAGGGGGAGGGTACAAGGAACAGAAGGTGCCCATTCACAGACCTTTGATGGTCTGGAATGCGGTGTTATGTTACACAGCTGAAAACGTTTCTCCCATTCCAACTTTACAACCCATTTTCCCCAAGGTTACCTTTTCTTTCTGCTCTTCCTCTTTACTTATGTTTGTTAAATAAAGTAAATGGATTCAAGAAATAAATGTTCTTTATTGAGTAGAAGCAGTGGGCTTGGATGGAGGGTTGGCTTTACAGGGACAGTGTTACAAGCCAGGTGAAGGTTTGAAGACGAGCATCTCACATTACCGTGACTCATTATGAAATGGCTTTTCAAAGCATTGCAGATATGCAGCACCCCTTGCTGTGCTCTTCTTATTGCTCAAAAATGACTGCCATGTGATCTGTCTCAACTGCCCACTCGTGCGGAAAATTTCCCCCTTTTTCACAGATATTATGGAGCACACAGCAGGCAGCTATAACCATGGGAATGTTCTCCTCACTAAGATCCAACCTTGTTAGTAGACTTCTCCAGTGTCCTTTCAAACGATCAAAGACTTATTCAACCATCATTCTGCACTTGCTGAGCTTATAATTGAATAGTTCCTTACTGCTGATCAGATGGCCAGTGTATGGCTTCATGAGCCATGGGATCTAGGAGTAGTCTGGGTCCCCCAGGATACTAATAGGTATCTCAACATCGTCAATGTTAATTTTGAGGTCTGGAAAGAAAGTCCCGGATTGCAGCTGTGACATTGCACTCCATATGTTTATGGAAATATGCTTATGAGTGTAAATATAATATAACTGGAATATGCTTTATGCAAAAGGTATCTTGTAAGGTATAATTACAAAGCTTATAATCTACTGAGTGTGTTCATTCTATTTGTATGACTGTATCATTCTTTTATCTGAAGCTAGAAATATGAAGTATTACTCTGAAGTCCTATTGTAACTATGTAAAGTGTGGGCCATTAATGGTAGCTTGGAATCTTGATGGCTCCCATTAACTAGGACAATTGGTGGTAAATGGCTCTGTTTACTTGTAAGCTTTCCTGTATACATGGGTGCCAGTGAGTGAGTAATGAAGTCTCACAGGACATGTGAACGTGTCACATGATACTGGAATTTATCTTAAACCTGGTGCTTTTCTATTTAAAAGGAAGGGTGGAACCTAGAGAGGGACAAAGGATTCCTACCTTGTGCCAAAGATATAAAAGGGGGTGGAAAAGAACAAAGGGGGCTGCCAATCATGAGAAATCCTGTAGTTACCACCTGATCTGGAACTAACAAGAACTGTACCTGGGGAAAGGATTGAGCCCAGACTAAGAAGGAGTTTAGTCTGTGAAAGAAGCTTATTGGAACATCTCTGTATTCAGTTCCTTAAATGTATTACGCTTAGACTTGCATGTTTTTTTTTAATTTTGCTTGGTAACTTACTTTGTTCTGTTTGTTATTACTTGGAACCACTTAAATCCTACTTTTTATACTTAATAAAATCACTTTTGTTTATTAATGAACCCAGAGTAAGTGATTAATACCTGGGGGAGCAAACAGCTGTGCATATCTCTCTATCAGTGCTATAGAGGGTGGACAATTTATGAGTTTACCCTGTGTCAGCTTTATTCAGAGTAAAACGGATTTATCTGGGATTTGGATCCCATTGGGAGCTGGGTTAAGGAAGCAAGTTAAGGAAGTATGGGCTGGATGAATGCACTATAAGGTGGGTAGAAAGCTGGCTAGATTGTCGGGCTCAATGGGTAGTGATCAATGGCTCCATGTCTAGTTGGCAGCCGGTATCAAGTGGAGTGCCCCAAGGGTCGGTCCTGGGGCCGGTTTTGTTCAATATCTTCATAAATGATCTGGAGGATGGTGTGGATTCCACTCTCAGCAAATTTGCGGATGATACTAAACTGGGAGGAGTGGTAGATACACCGGAGGGCAGGGATAGGATACAGAAGGACCTAGACAAATTGGAGGATTGGGCCAAAAGAAATCTGATGAGGTTCAATAAGGATAAGTGCAGGGTCCTGCACTTAGGACGGAAGAATCCAATGCACCGCTACAGACTAGGGACCGAATGGCTAGGCAGCAGTTCTGCGGAAAAGGACCTAGGGGTGACAGTGGACGAGAAGCTGGATATGAGTCAGCAGTGTGCCCTTGTTGCCAAGAAGGCCAATGGCATTTTGGGATGTATAAGTAGGGGCATAGCGAGCAGATCGAGGGACGTGATCGTTCCCCTCTATTCGACATTGGTGAGGCCTCATCTGGAGTACTGTGTCCAGTTTTGGGCCCCACACTACAAGAAGGATGTGGATAAATTGGAGAGAGTCCAGCGAAGGGCAACAAAAATGATTAGGGGTCTAGAACACATGACTTATGAGGAGAGGCTGAGGGAGCTGGGATTGTTCAGCCTGCAGAAGAGAAGAATGAGGGGGGATTTGATAGCTGCTTTCAACTACCTGAAAGGGGGTTCCAAAGAGGATGGCTCTAGACTGTTCTCAATGGTAGCAGATGACAGAACGAGGAGTAATGGTCTCAAGTTGCAGTGGGGGAGGTTTAGATTGGATATTAGGAAAAACTTTTTCACTAAGAGGGTGGTGAAACACTGGAATGCGTTACCGAGGGAGGTGGTAGAATCTCCTTCCTTAGAGGTTTTTAAGGTCAGGCTTGACAAAGCCCTGGCTGGGATGATTTAACTGGGAATTGGTCCTGCTTCGAGCAGGGGTTGGACTAGATGACCTTCAGGGGTCCCTTCCAACCCTGATATTCTATGATTCTATGATTCTATGGGTGTCTGGGTGCTGGAGATAGGTGACTTGCTGAGCAGTTTTTAGTTAAAGTCTGCAGCTTTGGGGGCGTGGACCAGACCTGGGTCTGTGTTGCAGCAGACTAGCGTGTCGGGCTAAACAAGGCAGGGTTCTGGAGTCCCACGCTGGCAATGAAAGAGGTTATTCCAGCATGTCAGGTGACAGTCCCAAAGGGGTCTCTGTGACCAAAACCATCACAGCAGCTTTTTGAAGAGACCTGAGTTCCTAAAGATGTGCATGTCATGAACCTTTCCTGACCATCCTGCACTGATGTCGGTGAAATGCCCCCTGTGATCTGCCAGTGCTTGTAACATCACTGAAAAATATCACTTTCGGTTTATGTACTCTTTGGCAAGGTGGTCCGGTGCCAAGATGGGGATATGCGTGCCATCTATCGGCCCACCGCAATTAGGGAACCCCATAATGGCAAAACCATCCACTATATCTTGCACATTTCCCAGACTCACTACCCTTCATAGCAGAAGTTGATTAATGGCCCTGCACACTTGGAGCAGAGCAGCTCCTACAATTGATTTACCTACTCCAAATTGATTCCCCACTGACCGGTAACTGTCTGGCGTTTCAAGCTTCCAAATAGCAATTGCCACTCACTTCTCCACCGTCAGAGCAGCTCTCATTTTTGTGTTGCTGAACTCATAGACTCATAGATATTAAGGTCAGAAGGGACCATTATGATCATCTAGTCTGACCTCCTGCAAAATGCAGGCCACAGAATCTCACCCACCCACTCCTGCAATAAACCTCTCACCTACGTCTGAGCTATTGAAGTTCTCAAATCATGGTTTAAAGACTTCAAGGTGCAGAGAATCCTCCAGCAAGTGACCTGTGCGCCATGCTACGGAGGAAGGCGAAAAACCCCTAGGGCCTCTTCCAATCTGCCCTGGAGGACCCCAAATATGGCGATCAGCTGAAACCCTGAGCATGTGGGCAAGATTCACCAGCCAGATACCCAGGAAAGAATTCTCTGTACTAACTCAGATCCCACCCCATCTAACATCCCATCACAGGCCATTGGGCTTATTTACCATGAATAGTTAAAGATCAATTAATTGCCAAAATCATGTTATCCCATCATACCATCTCTTCCATAAACTTATCGAGTTTAATCTTGAAGCCAGATAGGTCTTTTGCCCCCACTGCTTCCCTTGGACCGCTATTCCAGAACTTCACTCCTCTGATGGTTAGAAACTGCATGGTAGGGGAAAGCTCTGCACAAAGTTCATGGAAGGTGGCCTTCCACATTCGAAAGTTCTGCAGCCATGGCTCATGTCAGGGTTCCCTCCCCACTCTGAACTCTCAGGTACAGATGTGGGGACCCACATGAAAGACCCCCTAAGCTTATTTCTACCAGCTTAGGTTAAAAACTTCCCCAAGGCACAAATCCTTCCTTGTCCTTGGATGGGTACTGCTGCCAAGTGAGTTAGACAAAGATTCAGGAAAAGGACCACTTGGAGTTCCTGTTTCTCTAAAATATTCCCCCAAGTCCCTTCACCCCCTTTCCTGGGGAGGCTTGAGAATATTATACCAATCACATAGGTAAACCAGAGTCTTAAAAAAACAGAACTTTATTATAAAGGGAAAAAAAGTAAAAGAAGCACCTCTGTAAAATCAGGATGGAAGGTAACTTTACAGGGTAATCAGATTCAAAACACAGAGGATTCCCCTCTAGGCAAAACTTTAAAGTTACAGCAAACAGGGATAAACCTCCCTCTTAGCACAGGGAAAATTCACAAGCTAAAACAAAAGATAATCTAATGCCTTTCCTTGCTTTACTTACAATTTTTGTAATCTTAGATCTTATATCAGGCAGGGTTTTAAGAGATGGTTTTTCCTGCCCCTTGTCCCTCTCTGGCTCCGAGAGAACCCACACAAAGAGACAAAGCAAAAACCTTCCCCCACAGATTTGAAAGTATCTTCTCCCCTTATTGGTTCTTTTGGTCAGGTGCAAACCAGGTTATTTGAGCTTCTTAATCCTTTACAGGCAAAGGAGGTATTTTATGCTACTCTTAGCTGAAATGTTTATGACAGCTCATCATCCCATACCCGCAAAACATGCGGCCCCACTAGTCAGTGCTTGTTTAACGGGACCAGAAATGGTGCTCAGAGTGAAGCTGCTCTGTGACTGCCATCAGTAACTGTGTATTGTTTTTTTCAATGGCTTGCAGCAGGGCTTCTTGCAGGACATCGCTATGTTTCGTGCGGCGGACCCTACTTCGGCTCTGGAAATACTGCAGGAGAAGGCACGAGGTGTTTGAGATGCTCACAGCTAGTGAGGAGACACTCCATCGGCACAATGAGCATGGTGTGGCCATGCACAATCGACTTCATTAATTCGGGGGCTCGAGGTTGAATTAGATAAAGTCAACTTAATTTTGTAGTGTAGACAAGCCCTGAAATAATCAAACTGAGGCTTCATTTAACTGAAACAGCATTGAGGATAAATAGATAGATCTATGCATTCTGGGGGACTACTGCTTAAATATGAGAGATTTTGTATTTATTTACAGTATTTGTTTTGGAAATTGGGTCTCCTTCAAGAATTTACAAGGAAGAAGCAAAGGAGTGAAAACTGGACGGTTTCTACATAAATAAAGCTGAATGCATAACAGTTCTGGGGGAAAAAACCCATCACAACTACACAACACATGCTACCACAAAGCATTCATAACCAGAAATAATAATTTATGTAAGGAGAGAAAAAAGGAAATGACAGAATATGGCACAATATTAAAGACCTTTTAAAGAATGACTATATTTCATTATTAGTGTCATTTATTGGGGTAGTGCATAGTATGCAAACTTGCCAACAATAAAATCCAACTACATTACTCAGTTCTTAAAATTCTAACATCAGTTGCACTTCAAGATGTCTCTGAAGCCCTAAATATTCAAGCTTCTGTTGTGAAATGGTAATAATCTGTATGGTTCTGTTAAATGTGTTCCCTAACCTGGTTTGTTGGTATGGTGGCTATTGATATGTTTGACCTGATCTATAACGAACCAGAGCAGTACAGCACAGTATAGAGGGATTTTTTTGTTCACCTCCATTGAAAAACAGTACTGAGAACCCTATTTGATGTGTAACATGAAGAAGACTGATGCTCTGTATACCTATTCAGGATACAAGACCTCATCACTTTCTACTACCCTCCTCTTCATTTTTGATCTGTACCTGCTCTTTCATGTTTTTTCTGACTTTTTTCTTTCACGTGCTTGTATCTTGCACTGGCAGACACTTTCCTTTCCAAGAGTAATTCAAGAGGATGTTAAATAGCACTTATTAAAGTTAGACATTTTTAAATCAGCAGGTCCAGATAACTTGCATCCAAGAGTTTTAAAAGAGCTGGACAAAGAGGTCGCTGCACCATTAATGTTGATTTTTCAATAAGTTTGGAACACAGGGGAAGTTCCAGAAGACTGGAAGAAAGCTAATGTTGTGTCTATATTTAAATAGGGTAATCAGGACAACCCGGGTAATGATCTGACATTGATTCTGAGCAAAATAATGGAACAGCCAATGTGTGAGAATCAATTAATAAAGAAGGAAAGGATAGTAATATCATTCAGTGTTTCCAAAATGGTGCGCTGAACATGCCTTAAAAATTTTCCCCCTACCAGCATTCTAACTTCCTCATGACAACAGGCATCAGCATAGAGAGTGGGATATGAGCAGCAGCAGCAGCGTGGAGCCAGTGACGAGACAGTCAGTAGCCTGGTAGTGATCACAGCCCTGCCCTGGGGATGGATGGGCTGGCTGAGAACTCCAGGATGGGGCAGGGCTTACAGAACAAGAGCAAGGAGGCTGGTGGGAGCTGAGCAGGGGACTTGGGGGCTGAGATGGGGAGAGGAGAGCAGGGGGCTGGGGAGATGTGGGATCAGGGGGCTGATGGGCTGAAAATAGAAGAGGAAGGAGGAGGAATGGGGCTGGGGACAAGGACCAGGAGGTCTGGGATGGAGGGTATGGGAGAGGATGGAGAGCTAGGGCTGGAGGGGGGAGGGTCAAGCAGGAATAATGATGGCTTCCCAAAAATTACAAAATGCAGTGTGGTGAACCACTGATATAGTTCATGCCAATCAACATGGGTTTATGGAAAATAGAGCCTGTCAAACTACTAGAGGTCTTTTTCTGATGAGATTACAGATTTGATTGATAAAGGTAATAGTGTTGATGTAATATAATTAGACTTCTGTAAGGCATTTGACTTAGTGTCACACGATGTGGCATTCCAATAACTTGAAGACCACTCAAGTTTAAATGCAAACAAGAACAAACTTTTATGCGAGGTATTTTATGGGCACCCTCTCTCTAGGTCTTTCTCCATGACCTGCTGGGGCTCCTCCTCTTCCCTTTCCAGATTCTGTGTCCTGGTTTCTTAAAGGAACCATGCCTCATAAGCAGCCATTCCCAAATACTACACTCCCCTCCAACCACTTCTCCTTCTAAACATTTTTTTTTCAGTATAACCATACAATAGCAAATTACATAATTTAAATTCATAATTCCAGTAATTCCTTTGGATGTTACACTACAACATGCTTCAGCCAACATGGGGGCCTACAGGAGCATAAAGGTAGAACTACTTATTTGGAACTTCAAATGTGTAAGTCCAGAAAGACGCAATTGGGTTTATTTCTGTTTATTTCTTATGGCTAGTGGACTCCTCTGTGCTAACGCCAAATGCTTTTCGTTTTGCTTGTAACCTTTAACCTGGACCTCCCTCAAGAAGCTTATTCTTGATATTTAAATTTTGTACGTGGGTTTTTTAAATCTAACAAAAGCCTAAGTTCCAGATGTATTTTCTTTCTTTTCAATTTTAATAAAATTTACCTTTGTTAAGAACAGGATTGGATTTTTGGTGTCCTAAGAGGTTTGTGCATATGTTGTTAAATTAGCTGGAGGCAACAGATGATTTCCTATGTTTTTCTTTTTCAGCTCTTCCCCGGGGGGTTGGGGTGGGTGGGTGAAAGGACTTGAGGGTACCCCACAGGAAGGAATTCCCAAGTGTGCCTTTCTGGTTTCAAAGGGTTTTTTTGCATTTGGGTGGTGGCAGCATCTACCCATCCAAGGTCAGAGAGAAACTGTAACCTTGGGAGTTTAATACAAGCCTGGAGTGCCCAATATTAATTTTTAGAATTCTTGTGTGCCCCCAACTTCTGCACTCGAAATGCCAGAGTGGGGAATCAGCCTTGTCATATGTGATTTATAAGTCTACATAAGAATTTTTATATAGCATACTACCTATGATAAAATATTATCTTGCATGTTCCAAACCCACCAAGCAGAAAATCCCCATCTTTTTTCTAGGCAGACATCTCTCTTCGCATTCGCTTCTCTCTCCTCTGTCTCCCCCAGGATCACTAATTAATTTCGAGTAAACATCTAGAACCCACAGAGTGACAACAAACTAGATGCGCGAAAGAGAAATAAAGAATTTATCAGAAAAAAGATAATAATGAAAAAAGACTGGTAATCTGTAGACAGGCATTGAGAAAGTTAGAAAAACTAGCCTATATTCAAGCATATATAATGAATATTTAATAGCCTATAAATCATACATGTACATAGTTTGAAATAACTTGTTCACCAAGTACTCAGAATATTTTGATATATATGTATATCTTCCTTCATTTCTCTCAAAGCCCTCTTTTTATCCTTTCATCAGCACTCGCTGACATTTACTGTGAAGATTCCCAAAACTGATGGAGGGAAGCAAACACAAATTTGTCCTGCTCAGATCCACTCTACCCAAGTCCATAAGACGATCCCTGCAAACTCAATCATGTGAAACATGGATAGCGCATGGAGCAGAAAGCGGCGTGTGCACTAAAATACATATGTATCAGATCAAAAGAAGAAAGAACACACTAGCACTTAAGAAATCAAAGAAAAACAGGGGCGAAGGCACTATACGACTGCGCGTGCTGGACCGTAAACAAAAGATGGCAGCCATCTATTACCAGCCAAGGGGGACACTATAGATGACGTCGCTCCTAGGACGAGGCCCATACGAGTATGAGCTTGGCAGGATTGCTTCACAACACTGCCCTCTCTGACCTCACATTTTTCCCAATTTTATCGGCCGTGAGTTGATTTATTTAAATAAATTATGATGGCAGTGTCAGAATTTTACCAGTAACAGCTGACCAACGAAGCCCTGCCTTAGGAGACTGATAGCGGACTTACTCATAGAAATACTAATTTTACAAGTGCAATTATCTTTTCTCAGCCCTGGTCTCCTGTCCGCCTCCTCACCCTGCTATGGCTTGCCACTCACCTCCTTACTCCCCCACCAGACCACCAGCAAGAGCTGGTGGCCGCATTCTGAGGCCACCACAAACAATGGTGCGAGAACCCCTGCCCTAAACTGTAGCTTAGTTAGTTTATGTGTTAATCCGGAACTGGTAACATTCTGAGAAGTCTTACTTCTTTAGCTGCACTTTTCTATTTCATTTTGCCCTGTGACTGGTGATATTCTTTCTGTAAAAAACAATCTATTTTTAAATCTTGCTAGACATAGGGGAACTCACAGTGAGGAAAGTGATTCATTTAGCTGGTCTGTGTGGGTGTGGGAACCTATGGATTTAAAAAGCCACAAGGGTCCAGAGAGATAAGGGGGAGGACAAATTGCACTGCAGCAGGAGTTTGTTAGTTTCAAAAGTAGTGCACCCAGTTTCAGCTCTGGGTAACTCTACCCAGCTATGCCAGTGAGAACTAGTATTAGAATGACAGCTAGAGGTTTCAGTCTTTGTAGGATTTCCGTCAGCTTCTTATCATATTAACAAATTATAGTAACTTCTCCCCTATCTAGTGGTTAAACATTTCTGTGGTGTAAATGTCAAGAAATGCCAGGACAACGACAGCTTTTAGTTCTGAGGTGTGACATCTGTGGAGACCCACATGACTCACTCTGTTGAAAATACCAAGGTTATAAATTCTAGTGATAAACTGATTGTCTGGATAATAAACCTTAGTGGAAGACTGGGTAGAAACAGCATATAGGTGTGTAACGATGCTGCCTTTGGTGGGACACTTCTGAGAGTACCAATTCAGGACAAATTGCTTAGAGCAGGGCAGTCACAGCCCAAGGCTGGGGTTCCTTTGCACACCAAGGCAAACCAAACCAGCCAAACAGAGAAGACTTTGGTTTTATCCCACTGGCTAACCATAAGTCATATAAGCAATTCCCTTAGATACTCCAGTTTCCCAGTATTACCACCAGAGCCACTCATTATGAAGATGAATGATTATGAAAACCAATACCCCAGCAAAAGAAAAAGGGTTCTCCTGATCCCAAAGGACCAAGCCCCAGACCCAGATCAATATACAAATTAGATCCTACCCACAAATCACGCTGTTGCCAATCCTTTGGAATCTAAAGTCTAAAGGTTTATTTCTAGAAAGAAAGAAATATAAATGAGAGCTAAAATTGGTTACATTGAATCAATTACATACAGTAATGGCAAAGTTCTTGGTTCAGGCTTGTAGCAGTGATGGAATAAACTGCAGGTTCAAATCAAGTCTCTGGAGTACATCCACAGCTGGGATGGGTCATTCAGTCCTTTGTTCAGAGCTTCAGTTTGCAGCAAGGTTCCTCCAGAAGTAAGAATTAGGATTGAAGACAAAATGGATATGAGGCAGCTGCCTTTTATAGTCTCTTCCAGGTGGAAGGATGCCTCTTTGTTCTTACTGTGGAAAATTACAGCAGCAAGATGGAGCTTGGAGTCACAAGGGCAAGTCACATGTCCATGCATGACTCAGTTTGCAGGCCAAGTCATTGTTTACATGTTCATTTGAACATTCCCAGGAAAGCTTAGATGTGGATTGGCATCTCCCAAAGTCCATTGTCAGTTAAGTGTTTCTTGATTGGGCACTTACTGAGAATAGTCCCTTCTCAAGAAGCTGACCAAATGCATCACTGGGGCTACTTAGAATCAAAACACATTGATATACAAGTACATCGCCAATATTCATAACTTCAACTTCAAAATTGATACACCCATACAAATAGCATAATCATAATCAGCAAATCATAACCTTTCCATAGACACCTTACACGACAACCTTTGTACAATATTTGCTGCAAATATATAACAGTGGTTGCAACAATTATCTATACGGTCCCAGTTTATGTCAATAACGTCACAAGGCATGAAATATTTCCAGGTAAATGCATGCAGTGGTCTGTAAAGCTGACCAGTTCTGTAAAATCAGCAGCTATGTTTTTAAGAATAAATTAGTTTGAATTTAATGTCTCTGAAAGGCACTATGTTGACAACTCTGTGGGATGAATCCTTTAGTTATCTACATGTAGCAGCAATGCAAGCTTTCCCACATTGCATTGTTAATATGCCTGACTCTGATTGTGACAGCCTGGGGGGGAGCTGCACCTGTGATCGCTCTCTCTCTCTCTCTCCTGTGGCACTGTTTCCAAGTGACAGGTCCCTACGTGCTCTCCTCCCAAAGTGGCATTCCATAGTTCACACCACTTGAGATGGGATTACCAGGCTGCCACACCCCCTATTCCTACCACAGAGGTGACAACTTTTTCTGTTTTCACTTCTCTGCAGGTGGAACCCCGCCTGCACTCAGAGACTGGATCTTGGGGTGGCAGTGTCCCTGTTTCCAGCTGTGTTAACAGTACAGGCCAAACTGCAGCTGGTACCTGCAAGACTTCTCTTCAGGTGCTTATCACCAGCAGCTGATAAACGTGACTCAGAACAGCTCCTTCCAAATATGCATATTGGCACTGAAAATGATTAGGGGGCTGGGTTACATGATTTATGAGGAGAGGCTGAGGGAACTTGGATTATTTAGTCTGCAGAAGAGAAGAGTGAGGGGTGATCTGATAGCAGCTTTCAACTACCTGAAGGGGGGTTCCAAAGAGGATGGAGCTAGGCTGTTCTCCGTGGTGGCAGATGACAGAACAAGGAGCAATGGTCTCAAGTTGCAGTGGGAGAGGTCTAGCTTAGATATTAGGAAAAGACTATTTCACTAGGAGGGTGGTGAAGCACTGGAATGGGTTATCTAGGGAGGTGGTGGAATCTCCATCCTTAGAAAGAAGAAAAGGAGTACTTGTGGCACCTTAGAGACTAACCAATTTATTTGAGCATGAGCTTTCGTGAGCTACAGCTCACTTCATCGGATGCATACCGTGGAAACTGCAGCAGACTTTATATATACACAGAGAATATGAAACAATACCTCCTCCCACCCCACTGTCCTGCTGGTAATAGCTTATCTAAAGTGATCATCAGGTTAGGCCATTTCCAGCACAAATCCAGGTTTTCTCACCCTCCACCCCCCCACACAAATTCACTCTCCTGCTGGTGATAGCCCATCCAAAGTGACAAGTCTTTACACAATGTGCATGATAATCAAGTTGGGCCATTTCCTGCACAAATCCAGGTTCTCTCACTCCCTCACCCCCCTCCAAAAACCCACCCCCATACACACACAAACTCACTCTCCTGCTGGTAATAGCTCATCCAAACTGACCACTCTCCAAGTTTAAATCCAAGTTAAACCAGAACATCTGGGGGGAGGGGGGTAGGAAAAAACAAGAGGAAATAGGCTACCTTGCATAATGACTTAGCCACTCCCAGTCTCTATTTAAGCCTAAATTAATAGTATCCAATTTGCAAATGAATTCCAATTCAGCAGTTTCTCGCTGGAGTCTGGATTTGAAGTTTTTTTGTTTTAAGATAGCGACCTTCATGTCTGTGATTGCGTGACCAGAGAGATTGAAGTGTTCTCCGACTGGTTTATGAATGTTATAATTCTTGACATCTGATTTGTGTCCATTTATTCTTTTACGTAGAGACTGTCCAGTTTGACCAATGTACATGGCAGAGGGGCATTGCTGGCACATGATGGCATATATCACATTGATGGATGTGCAGGTGAACGAGCCTCTGATAGTGTGGCTGATGTTATTAGGCCCTGTGATGGTGTCCCCTGAATAGATATGTGGGCACAATTGGCAACGGGCTTTGTTGCAAGGATAGGTTGCCGGGTTAGTGGTTCTGTTGTGTGGTATGTGGTTGTTGGTGAGTATTTGCTTCAGGTTGCAGGGCTGTCTGTAGGCAAGGACTGGCCTGTCTCCCAAGATTTGTGAGAGTGTTGGGTCATCCTTTAGGATAGGTTGTAGATCCTTAATAATGCGTTGGAGGGGTTTTAGTTGGGGGCTGAAGGTGACGGCTACTGGCGTTCTGTTATTTTCTTTGTTAGGCCTGTCCTGTAGTAGGTAACTTCTGGGAACTCTTCTGGCTCTATCAATCTGTTTCTTTACTTCTGCAGGTGGGTATTGTAGTTGTAAGAAAGCTTGACAGAGATCTTGTAGGTGTTTGTCTCTGTCTGAGGGGTTGGAGCAAATGCGGTTGTATCGCAGAGCTTGGCTGTAGACGATGGATCGTGTGGTGTGATCAGGGTGAAAGCTGGAGGCATGCAGGTAGGAAGAGCGGTCAGTAGGTTTCCGGTATAGGGTGGTGTTTATGTGACCATTGTTTATTAGCACTGTAGTGTCCAGGAAGTGGATCTCTTGTGTGGACTGGACCAGGCTGAGGTTGGTGGTGGAATTCCTCAAGGGCTTCTTTTCCATGGGTCCAGATGATGAAGATGTCATCAATATAGCGCAAGTAGAGTAGGGGCTTTAGGGGACGAGAGCTGAGGAAGCGTTGTTCTAAATCAGCCATAAAAATGTTGGCATACTGTGGGGCCATGCGGGTACGCATAGCAGTGCCGCTGATCTGAAGGTATACATTGTCCCCAAATGTGAAATAGTTATGGGTAAGGACAAAGTCACAAAGTTCAGCCACCAGGTTAGCCGTGACATTATCGGGGATAGTGTTCCTGACGGCTTGTAGTCCATCTTTGTGTGGAATGTTGGTGTAGAGGGCTTCTACATCCATAGTGGCCAGGATGGTGTTATCAGGAAGATCACCAATGGATTGAAGTTTCCTCAGGAAGTCAGTGGTGTCTCGAAGGTAGCTGGGAGTGCTGGTAGCGTAGGGCCTGAGGAGGGAGTCTACATAGCCAGACAATCCTGCTGTCAGGGTGCCAATGCCTGAAATGATGGAGCGCCCAGGATTTCCAGGTTTATGGATCTTGGGTAGTAGATAGAATATCCCAGGTCGGGGTTCCAGGGGTGTGTCTGTGCGGATTTGATCTTGTGCTTTTTCAGGAAGTTTCTTGAGCAAATGCTGTAGTTGCTTTTGGTAACTCTCAGTGGGATCATAGGGTAATGGCTTGTAGAAACTCGTGTTGGAGAGCTGCCGAGCAGCCTCTTGTTCATATTCCGACCTATTCATGATGACAACAGCACCTCCTTTGTCAGCCTTTTTGATTATGATGTCAGAGTTGTTTCTGAGGCTGTGGATGGCATTGCGTTCCGCATGGCTGAGGTTATGGGGCAAGTGATGCTGCTTTTCCACAATTTCAGCCCGTGCACATCGGCGGAAGCACTCTATGTAGAAGTCCAGTCTGCTGTTTCGACCTTCAGGAGGAGTCCACCTAGAATCCTTCTTTCTGTAGTGTTGGTAGGGAGACCTCTGTGGATTAGTATGTTGTTCAGAGGTATTTTGGAAATATTCCTTGAGTCGGAGACACCCTGGCACCCTGACAGCAGGATTGTCATCATGCACATTGTGTAAAGACTTGTCACTTTGGATGGGCTATCACCAGCAGGAGAGTGAATTTGTGTGGGGGGGTGGAGGGTGAGAAAACCTGGATTTGTGCTGGAAATGGCCTAACCTGATGATCACTTTAGATAAGCTATTACCAGCAGGACAGTGGGGTGGGAGGAGGTATTGTTTCATATTCTCTGTGTATATATAAAGTCTGCTGCAGTTTCCACGGTATGCATCCGATGAAGTGAGCTGTAGCTCACGAAAGCTCATGCTCAAATAAATTGGTTAGTCTCTAAGGTGCCACAAGTACTCCTTTTCTTTTTGCGAATACAGACTAACACGGCTGTTACTCTGAAATCCATCCTTAGAGGCTTTGAAGGTCCGGCTTGACAAAGCCCTGGCTGGGATGATTTAGTTGGTGTTGGTCCTGCTTTGAGCAGGGGGTTGGACTAGACGACCTCCTGAGGTCTCTTCCAATCCTAATCTTCTATGATTCTAAATTAAGATGGAGAATTTTAAGATGTCCACACCTGTCAAATAGGAACTAGAATGACCGCAGAAAAGACTTGGTAACAAGTTTTTGTCCCTATGAGCCAATTCTAGATTTGACCTGAAGATGAAAAGGTCTGTTGCTCCTGAGCCATCCAGCCTCCCAAATAGCTGTATTACAGACTTCACGAAATCCTATAGTATTATTCCTGTTGTTTCCCAGTTACTACAGTAGACAATACAATGCAATTTAAGAGTATATGCCAATTGTTGCTCTTCAGAAAACCAAGGAGTGATTTTTCTACAACAGAGAACTTGAGGGCTGAATTAGAGGGACACAGGTCATATATTGTGTTTTGCTGAAGCAATCAGCCATATCAAGGCAACACTGTAGAGAAGACAACAGATCTGGCTTGGGAGGCTAATCTCAGCTCAGTGTGTGTGCAACTATATACACATTTTAAAATAGACAAAACAGGAAATAAATAATTTCTCAATCATCCTGCACAAAATATTCCATTTATCTCATGCTGCACATGTGCTTTTTAAGTAACTTTAACTTGTTTTAGGGTCAAATGCTGTTTTCCCATGCAAAGTTAGGGTAGATAAAAATATGGAACCATTGGGGCCAATTCTGGCCCTCCACTCAGGTCCCTAAACATGCATGGCCACTATAAAAGGGGATGCTATAGGTTGAGAGAGAATTCCCCCTATGCTGCGTCAATGTAGGGAGGATGGAAGTGGCATTATATTGCCATCCCTCACACATAGTCCCCAGCTGGGAGGAGGGCTGCCAAGGCAGGATGGGGCAACTGATCACTGCATGCACCTGGTTCTCTTTGGCAGCAAAACAGCTCACTGGTGGCTGGGTGAGTCTGCCACTAGTAAAAGCAGCTCCTGAGTTGGCCTAACTTACGCTATGCTCTTGGAGTCGGCCAAATCCAAGCCGCACAAAGTAGCAAAGAAGCACTGTATTGTGAAGGTAATGCTGAAGTTTTACAACCAAGTGGTTTAGAGGGTACTTTGCTCATACTGAAAACTGTGGTTAGAGGACAGGTTTAGAGCATACTGTGTCTTTAAGTAGGTGGAGGGAAAAAGAAAGCTGGAGGACTGCCTCTGACATTGGTGCGTTTCAAAGTTTCTGGTGCATGTGTGGCTAATGCCATTTTTGGTAAGTAAAAATGGAAATCTTGTCTTATCCTATTGCCATTTTTTTGCATCAAGCCCAGCCCTTTTGAGATCTTGGAATCAAATGGCTTTATTTACTTGTTTTGTTTGATTCCAAATTCCAGATACCTTTAAATTCATTCATTCTGATATTAATGGTGATGGCTTAACCTCAAAAACTTGCATAAGCCCCAAACATTCAAATGCTTATAGAAATATTTGGAGTGTTACCTTCTTTTTGTTATCTTCCATTCTTAATCCTCTCTTCTGCCCACTAAACTTGATCCTTCCCCCATCACAGCTGCTCATTCTTCTGACACACAGTTACATCCTTCTGTATCCCAACTATCTCTCCGGCTTTCTCAGTGTCTTCAGCTTGATTCCCGACTCCCATGCTATCACATTAGGAGGAGCTTGAAGGCTTGCCGTTCCCTCTGCCAGGCTTGGTTTTGCTGTTTGGTTTAATTGCAGCACTCTCCATGCTGGAGTCTTGCCCCTGAACTAATTGAAAATCCCAGAACTTGCAAAAAGGCTGTAATTGGCCTGCGAGAGATTATCATACTTACCCAAGTGCTAAAATTGATTCCAGCAAAGGAATGAGATAGGGGATAATTATCCATATGACTTCAAAATTTAAAAGGGAAAGGGATGAGTTTATTTTGTTAAAATGGTAAGGTTTGAGATTTGGCCTGAGGTTTGGAATTGTTATTTATTCTGAATTAGCTCTTCATGATTATATTTTCTTGACCTTTACAGTCTGTATAATTTTGTAATTGTAGGCACAACCAAACCCTTTTAGTAGGTCTGTATTTCAAACCAGTTATTTATTTCAGCCTTATAACAAAGCTTATAGTTCTGATCTGTCATGCCCATTAACCCAGGTGATATCCAGAAATTACAGGAAGTGGTAATGCGAGTGAATTATAAGTACTAGAGGAATTATGGACTTGCCAAATATATCATATAGAAACTTTCCCAATAAAGGAAAGTGCCAATATAAATGTTGGAGGCTCAACCCTTTGGTGATAGCTGGGCGCATGTGCCAAAGAATGCTATTATGGTCACATACCAGTTGCCCATGATGAACATTCTGGAAGTTTTCATCAGAAGAAAAGTCAGTTGAAGCAATAAGGATGGAGACTTCACGTGGAGTGTAAAGGCTCATCTGATGAGAGTATTGAAAGGCTGAGTGTTTAGCTTAGAGGCTCCTTTGTCCCTCCTGGAAGCTAACAGCAGGTCAGGCTGTGGTTCTAGACACTGAGGCTACGTCACAAAGGGCTGGTCTACACTACCGTGATAAACTGATCTCAACTGTGCTACTTCCGTTATGTGAATAACCTAACTGAAGTCAATGTTTCTAGATCCACTTATTGTGCTGTGTTGACGGGAGACGCTCTCCTGCTGACTTATCTCATGCTTCTCGGGGAGGTGGAGTACATAAATCGAAGGAAGAGCACCCTCCCAGCGATTTAGCATGTTTTCACCAGACCAGCTAAATCCATGCTGCTGCTCCATAGTGTAGCTTTGGATTTAGCTCCATAGTGTGGACATGGCCTATATCTCCAATGATGACGAGTAATAAAAACCTACTTTATAATTTGATAGAGACATGTTGCAATCACCATTCAATAATTTTAGTTTGGTGTTTCTAGATCTACTTATGTGTTGGTTCTTATAGCAATTTCATCATTATATTCTCTCAGGCTTGGTTTTGTGTTTCTGTACATTGCTATATACCGTAGCCCATTATTAGTGTTAAACAGTTAATTTGATCCTTTTTATCTGTTTTTCTCTGGACTGCAGAGACTGCTTTTATTTAGAATGCAGTAGTAATATAAAAACAGTAGTAATATGTAATAGAACAGGGGGAAGACCTTCAAAGCCTTCTACTGAATGTTAAAACAAGAACCCGTGGGATGACACTTACTCAAAATGTAAACAATTTACAAAAGGGTGATTTTGGCAGTAGTAAGAATATAATGCGTTCAGCTCTCTCTTGACTAGATTAATTAAATTGCATTTTGTTGCTGACAAGGGAAAGGCTGGCTAGGGATTAAGTAACTGTGGTTTATTCACAAGTGTCTTTTATCTAACACCAGTGGACAGAGCCATTCACCCTACATTAAAATAATTACTAAAGTTCCCTTCAATATTGCAGATCCCAAATTAATGCTTCTGACTGCTGTTGTAAATGGGTCCAATATTTCTAGTAAGTTAGCCATGTGACAGAGTTATGTCCATATTCTCTTGGAACTAAATAATATAAATCTTAGTGTATTCATCACTGACAATGTTATCTTGCTTAATTGAGATGCTTTTTTAAATCTCAGCTTGATACATAATTGGGTTTTAGAAAATTATAATGTTTCCCATCACTGATACTCCTGGCGTCCTCTTTTATCACTTTATTGTGGCACAATGTGGTTTGCCATTGCTTCCAACACAACAATCATATGTTCTAGCTTTTCCATACATTTATCCATACAAAGTCACCTCCAGTCCTGCAAAATTCTAGTTTTAAGTCTGATGCCCAGTTTATTTCAAGTCTTTGCCAAAGGTACCACTCTTCTCCACACAGAGCAGCCATTCACCAGCTGCCAGATCCAGAGAACACTTCCCAGATGGTTTCTTTTCTCAAAATGACTAACTTCTATGCCAGATTCATTCTTAATTTTGTGGACTTCATCACTGCCAATTGCGCTTTCTCTTCCAGGCAGTTGTTTCTTGCCAGTTGTCCCAGAAGCCAGTGTCATTGCCTTTGAAGAATACTTGGTATATTCTCTTTTTCTCACATATTTCTCCTGGAATATTTATCATTCCTAGCCAAGTTTCAGTATAACTACAGAATTGAGGAACTACAGAATTGTGAGTTTATGCATATTTGAAGTGGCCACCTCTATAATCTGCCAAGACTATATTCCCAACAGCAGTTGGATTAGGTCAGTAAACTTTATCAGTATGATGGGGCATAAGCGTAAAACCTATAAATAACAAGAGTGCCCACTGCAGGATTCTGTATGCATGCTGTTGAGGCTCAGGGCTACAGGCTGGCATCTACAGGGCTCAGAAAAAGGCACAGAAGGCATTCTGCTCCTTTGTGCATATGCATTACAATACCATCTTTAACCACATGGTTGCATACTATTTTTGACACAGGAGACCTTGCCTCATTTAGACCACAGAATGGACACATGAGTTAAGGTTGTGCAGGGAATTGTAAATCTGGTTATATTGAGTGCTTGACTTTGCAACCTAAAACATTCTTTTGACACGCTCCAAGAGCACAATACTGTTCCTTTTAAAATTGTAATTTAAGCTGCTCCTTGGAAGTTTTTTGACAGGATGTTACAGGAATGCTGTTCATGCTGCACCTACATGGTGGGCCTGATTCTAATTTGCAGTGATCTCCTTTCTCTTCACACGTATAAAGGCTAATTACAGGCTGAAAACCAGTTGACCTGGTCCTGCATGACCTTGGAACAGGGGGAGAGATAGGGAGTGCGAGGAATCCTCAACTGTAGAAACCAAAGTAGGGAGGGAAATGGCAGAATTCACATATTTAAGACCATAGCATACCACTACCAAAAGTTTACTTACAGACACCTACACAAATATATTGAGTCAATGCCTGCATGATCCTTGACTAAAATGAGGAGTACAGAACCACTGATTATCAAACGTAAATTTTTTTTTAATAATCAGTTTTCCCTTGCTATACACTGCTTTTTTTCGTCTTTATATCAAGTTAATGAAGTTGCACTGTATTTATTTTGCAACAACCCATCATTCTACCATGGTTCAGTTGTGTTTTTATAAACTGCCTGGATAAGAAGGTCATCTGAGAACATGTCACAGCCAGTTACATGGTTTATTGCATAAACAAGATCAGGCGACAACCCTGGGCAGTTTGAAACAGCGTGGCCTATCACAACATGGGCCCATTAATGGGATCTTGTGGCTATATATGAAAATGTATCTCTTGGTTTTACTTCTTAAAATCGTTGTAAGAGGTATATATTCTTTCTTTATTAGACTTATGTATACTGCATGTATTTTGACATATCTCAGGTATCTATATCAGTGGTTTTCAAACTGCAGGTTGCGACCCAGTACTGGGTCGTGGAATGGAAGGCACTGGGTCGCGGCGGCTCTGGTCGGCACCGCCGACTGGGCCGTTAAAAGTCCCGTAGGCGGTGCTGCCCGGCTAACACAGGCTAGTTCCGACCTGTTCTGACACTGCGCTGCACTCCAGAAGCGGCCAGCAGAAGGTCTGTCTCCTAAGCGGGGGGGCCATAGGGCTTGGTGTTCTGCCCCCGCCCCGAGCACTGGCACCGCACTCCCATTGGCCGGGAACCAGCCAATGGGAGCTGTGGAGGCGGTGCCTGTGCATGAGCGCAGCGCACAGCCACTTGCGCACCTCCACCTAGGAGCCGGACCTACTGCTGGCCGCTTCCAGGGTGCAGTACGGTCTGTGATGCCAGGATAGGCAGAAAGCCTGCCTCTGCACCCCTGCTGTGCCGCTGACTGGGAGCCGCCCCAGGTAAGCCCATGCCCCACCCCCCTGCCCCAGCCCTGAGCCTCTGCCAAACCTGGAGCACCTTCCCACACCCCAAACCCCTCATCCTCAGCCCCACCCCAGAGCCTGCACCCCCAGCCCTGAGCCCCTCCTACACCCCAAGCCCCTCATCCCCAGCTCCATTGGGTCGTGGGCATCAACAATTTTCTTCAGCTGCGTTGCCAGAAAAAAAGTTTGAAAACCACTGATCTATATCACTTTATTATCTGATAACACTCTCTCTGGGGACTGTCCCTTGTCTTGGCAGAGGGCTGGACTCTCAGATCTCTAATCAGTCTTTCTGAGCTCTAACTACTGTGATTAAATAAAATTTCCACTGCTTATATGTCAGTTATTCTTCTTAAGGGTTAACCCAAGAGACACTGAGGTGGCAATTACAGGTGTTGAGCACCTCTCAGTTAAGAGAGGTTTCAGAGTAACAGCCGTGTTAGTCTGTATTCGCAAAAAGAAAAGGAGTACTTGTGGCACCTTAGAGACTAACCAATTTATTTGAGCATGAGCTTTCGTGAGCTACAGCTCACTTCATCGGATGCATCCGATGAAGTGAGCTGTAGCTCACGAAAGCTCATGCTCAAATAAATTGGTTAGTCTCTAAGGTGCCACAAGTACTCCTTTTCTTTTTTCAGTTAAGAGACTGACCATACCCAGTCTTTCCTGTAAATGGAAGAAAGAAGGGGAGAGTTTGACAAAAAAATAATTTTACTAATTTTGTCCTTGTCTTAGAAAACAGTGATATCTTTTCTAATCCAGAGATAGAGATGACTCTTGTAATGTGGGGCAAAAGGTATGTTTGTAAGGACTCATGGCCTAGAACCCAGGTCCATCAAGTCTGGGGTGGCTGATAGTCTCACAGGGCTACTGGAAGATCATACAGAGGTACAGCAAGGGAGCACTTTAAAGAGTAGGCACCACAGGAAGTACCTCCCATGAGATCCAAAGTAACTGTACCCTGTGGCCCTCTGATTGGCCAAGTGCCAATACTTAACCCCAGGTGTTGGCCCAGGAAGTTGTCTGGGCAACTTTTCAGACTTTGGCCTGCTCTAATGCTAGACTTTACCTTGTGTCCTGATCTCTGGTCTCTGACCCAGATTCCTGCCTCTTGATTCTAACCTGGTACCGCCCGATAGTCTATCTTCCACCCGGCCTGACTCTGACCCTGACTCTTGTTTATGGGACCTGCGCTGTGATTCGTCCAACTGTTTCCTGGTGACTCCTGTCCCTGGTGGACAGACCTCAGCCCAGCTGTGACTGCTAAGCCAGACTGCCTATGCCATGGTCCCTTGCAATATAGTATGTTCATTTTGACAATTCACAAATTAATTGGAATACTATCCAATACATTGCAAACTTTAGATCTAAGTCAAGAAACACTCAAGCATGTTCTTCAGTCCATCCCTGTTCAGGAAATCATGTACCTAAGTACCATGTTCTTCTACAAGCCAAAGCGTACACTTAGAGATAAACGCATGTTTAAGCACCCTTCCTGAATAGGGATGATTTCCTGAATCAAGGCCTTGAGAGGTGGGGTTGTGGAATCTATGGTTATTAAGTGACAATGCTAACATTTTAGAGTTCAAATAACCATTAGATTTATATTTTACTAGAAATGGGCCTAAATCACAAAATTCAGATCCAATTTCCCCCTAAGCATGAGCATGATTGGAGCCAGTGTTTTTGGTTAAGTACATTAGATGTATAGGCCCAGCATTCGTTGTTCAAATCTGGATTTGAATTTCTCCAAAGTTTGGGTATGTTTGGATCCAGGGTTTTCATCTGAGCCTTTTCTAGCTGTTATGTCTTGCTGAATGTTGTGTCTGTTTATCATCTTGCTGTAACATCATATCTTTTTGGACCATTTTACTGTTTCAAATTTTTATAGAATTCTTTCCTACTTGGCCTTTTTTTTTGTTCCTAAACATCTTCTCAGTTTCTGGATATTTCTGTTTTTCAAAAGAAAAATAAAGAAACCAAAGTTGTGGCCGAGACATGCTCTAACATTTTTTTTGAGACACCAAGTCAGATGCCTTCAATGAATTTACTGTAACCTGAAAGATTGAACCTCTTCTTGGAACTTTTATGAATTAAGAATCTGTAAAATCATAACACAGTAATGTTATGGCATTGTTGCTGAAGAAAGAATAGCTGTGGATCTGAATGCTAACTTGGCTTGCCAGTCTTGTCAATGGCCGTGAGAGTTATCTTGGATGGACTCTGACCGAGTAGAACCAGGAAGGATGGAAAATGAAGAAACCTGACAAACTTCCAGAAACAGAGCTTGTTTAATTATTTTTTCTCATTCTTTTCCTTTCATGTTTGTTTGTTTCCCCTGGTTTTGTCATAATAAAAATAAATAATTGAATACTATCACATTGTTTACACCTTAAAAGGTAGGTTTTCTTTTTTTTTAAATGTAACAGAATTTAATACGAATAAAATAGTGGTTTTTTTTCCACACAGTGTCACTGACAAACATGGGAGACGGACTAAAACAGGGTCATGCTAATAACTGAGACCCTGAAATGTCAACTCATGTGCACTACCACCGTATTTTTTCCATTGTGAAGGCTCGCTGAAATCTGAAAAAAGTAGAGAGACTATAAATGATGGAAAGGAAATTAGACTTCAAATACGTACTTTCACTTCTAATAATCTAACATCTTATTGCTAACACACGTAGCAAATTTTGTTTTTAACGGATTAATCTTTCTCTTGGAACTGTCCCATTTGGAGCATGTTACATAATTTACCTGCACAGGAAAAGAGACTGTTTTTACAATCTATTTAAGATAATGAATCCAAAATTAAGTGAGACTTTGCAAGTTTGTTACTAGAATGCCAGAGGTCATAGAACATTAACAGATTTGTTTAATGTATTCCACTAATGTAAACATTTACTGTTATGATTATATTTGTTTAAAAAAATCAGGACTTTCTTTTCAGTTAGATAGCGCACAACTCTAAATTGTTTTCATGCACAGTAGCTTTGATCAACATGTTAATGAATTACCATAGGTAAAGAAATGTAAGTAGAGTCATTCATACCTTATCTTGCTATTTACTGCATAATAGCTGCAAATGCTTCTTAAGGTATCATATGCAAACTCATTTTATGAACTCTTTTAGAAAGCATGATTAGCTGTGCAGGTTTCCATTTCACTAATTAATTTTTTTCTTATTTGTAACATTTTCTAATACTAATTCTGAATTTTATATTCAGAATGTAAAAAAACCCTATAATATTATGATAAAAAATCCAAAATATTAAGTCCACTTTTGGGTAGGAGTGTATTACAGTAGCTTTTTGCAAAGGGAGAACTTCGCATCTGTGTTTGAAATTGTATTTTAAGTGATTGTAAAGGTTACTGAGACAAATCTTGTTGCCTCTTGACATACTGGTACCTTTGAAATATACTTAAAGAACAGAAGTTACCACCATCCTTGAAATGAGGATATTTACACATCATGGTTTATATGAGGAAGAATTAATCTTCAGATTTATAGGACTAGGTATAGTAGCTATGCCGAGCAGTGCTATATCAAGCATTCAGCTCATTAAGCCCAAGGGAATTACATATTATGCCAAGGCATTAGATATAGCCAAAGGACAGCAGAGACCTAATGAGCTAAGAGCTTGAAGTGAACATTTTGTTAACTGTAATGGAGCTTAATTAGACAAAAATGCTTTTTAGGACACTTCTTTTCTTCTTTAAATCTTTTTTTAAACATTTTGATGTCTATCTGCTCTTGTACTGTGAGACTTTTCTACCAGTTAAGTCAAAAGCATGAAAGGTGAATAAACTTTCCAGGCCAAGTTGAACATTCAGACACTTCATTTTATACTTAATACTTAGTTCATGGACTCTACCAGAAATTGTGTTTCCTGGGTTATATGCAAAATGTTTAATTAAACTGAAGCCATCTGAAATTTAAATGGTTTGGGACAATTGACTTTAAGGCTATGTATGAATTGCTATATGAGAAATAACACCTACTCACTGCAGTCTGGCGTCCTGCTGCAGCACAAACTATGAACAGAAGCTGGCTCTGATTTCCTAAACATAATCTGAACTTGAAGCAAGTGCAAAACCTACAAGTCTGCTGCTGGTCTGCTGCACATTGAGGAGTCAACAGATGTGACAATGAGTTGTAGTAGCATCACTGAAATAATAAGTAGGCACATGGAACAAACCAATGAATCCCACAGTGGGAGCTAGGTGAATTGGAATCAGCACCTTGAATTCACACAGACCTAGAAGAGCAGTGTGGTCCAGTGGATAGGGCATCACACTAGCTACAGTACATTCACTTTCAGTGTCCTTGCTTTTAAAAAAAGTAGATAACCATTTCATCCCAACCCTCTATGCCATATTTATTCCTCCATAGATTTTAATATTTCCTGAAAAGAACATTTCTGCCAAGACTAAGGATCATCATAATTACAGCATTACACACCCTCTTTTCTTGTCCACTCTGCCCTTCGTGCCTTCTTCTACATGGATCTTCTCTGCAAGATTTTGCAAATAGTGTGCATATATTCATTTTGAGACTAAATTCTACCTTTCTTTCCCTTTTAATGGCATCCTGCTATGTATATTAAGTGATCTCTTTCCCCCCTCTTCCTATTTTATGGCCCGATTCTGCTTCTATTAAAGTGAATGGCCTGGGTCTCATTGACTTTAATGGTATCAGGATGTTACCTTCAATATTTAGTGGAACATTGCCATCTCATTTTTATCACTTTCCATAATGTCCTAACTGTACAGTAGAATATAGGTTTACATTAATCATCATTAAGTTAATCATATTCTTTGCTTCATTGGGAGGTTGTTCTAAGGCTTCTTCGGACATCCCCCTCCCAACATTAATATTAGAAGTTAGTTATATTTAATGTTGTCAGTCTTCCTTCTGACTCCTAATTCCTATCATTACTTTGCTATTGTGTATTTTTCACTTTACAATAAGATTGTATAATATTTGTAGTTGTTTGTTATACTTAGCTTTTTATTTCCTCTAAAGGACTTTGCAGGGACTTCAGTTGGTAAGGATGCATGTACTTTGTATTGAAATTTGACAGAACATCTTTTAGACTTTGTTCTCCAAGTCAAAATCACTTCACCATGAGGTTCGGATGTTTACTTCACAAGATGCTTACCCTGTGTTACTGTATGATGGTATTGTTGGTGATGCAAGCTTCATTATGACTATATTTCATCATCTTTGAAGATATTTTGGGACTGTGGTAAATGTCTTGTGTGCTAGGCTTGTAAGACATGGGACGACCCTGACAGAATTGTAACATCCCTAGGTTTCCAGTTGATTCAATTCACATATGAACACTTCTGTTCACTTTCTCTGATGTGTACTCTTCTCTTTCTGCATGTAAGCGCTCACAGAGATGCCTTGGAGCAGATCTGACACTGTGGGAAGCATTGGATCTTATACTCTGATTCAGTGGCAGGTTGGCAGGAAAGAGAATGGAAAGACTGGTAGTTCAAATGAACACAGGACACTTGAAAGGTATGATGAGAAACCACGGTGTAAAATCAGCCTCTGGACAAAGCCCATTCAGTATAGACATGCAATGGAAACGTGTGTACTGAAAATATAAGAGGTTTTTTAAAATAAAAATACAGCTTTCATATGATTTGAGCTCACTATCACTAAACTATAAAGCAAACACATCCCCTAGTTTTCCCCCTCACCTATACACTAGATTAACTAACCATTGATTAATACTAGAGCTGTGTGAAATATTTGCTTTGAACCTCAAGCCGAACCTCAAGCCTACTTGAACTTCACATTGGGTTTGAGGTTTGATGCATTTGCAGATCTTAGCTAATTCTTACATAAGCTTGAAAACATCAGCTGAGATTGTTCAAACAGATGGGAAACAGGTGAATTCCCTCCATTATGGTTGATCTCTCAAGCTCCCCTCAACAGATCCTAGAACCTCTCCTTAAGACCTTAGATGTCTACAAGAAGCATCTCTATGCTTCTGCTTCCATGACCATCTCTATGCTTCTGCTTCCATGAGGGTAAAATGAGCGGGAGGAGTTGACTTTAGAGAATTTCTCTTGGAAGTGCAAAATTCAGTGAATGTGAACCTATAACCCATTTAACTTAGGACGCATCTACACTTGCAAAGTTACAGTGCCGCTCAGAGAGCGTCGAAGGAAAACCTCTGTTGTGTGTTCATACTGTCAGCTGCCTGCACAATAGCGTGTTCACATTTGTGGCACTTGCAGTGCTATTCAGAGTGCTGCACTCTGGGCATCTATCCCACAGAGCACCTCTTTCTCTTTTGTCGCTAAGACTTGTGGGAAGCCAGAAGGGGTTGCAGGGCATCCTGGGTCCTGTACCAATGTCCCGTGATGCATTGCTTCACATCCCAGCAATCCCTGAGCTTCCGTTCACATTTGGTGCCATCTTTCGATGGTCTATGTACTGCGCACCCTGCCCTGCCTCTTTCGGGCTGCAGGAATGGATACCAAACTGTTGACTAGTATGCTGCTCACGCTGATTAACACGTCACGAGTGGCAGTGGAGTTATTCCTTAAAATACAAAGGCAAGAGGAGTGCAACATTCATCTCACCAAGCATATTCGCTACGATACGAGATTGCTTGTGGCATTCATGGAGGTGCTGACCACAGTGGAACACTGCTTTTGGGCTTGGGAAACAAGCACTGAGTGGTGGGATCACATCGTGATATACGTCTGGGATGATGAGCAGTGGCTGCAGAACTTTCGCATGAAAAAGCCACATTCATGGGACTGTGTGATGAGCTCGCCCCAGCCCTGCCACACAAGGACACAAGAATGAGACCTGCCTTGTCGCTGGAGAAGCACGTGGCGATTGCACTGTGAAAGCTGGCTACTCCAAACTGCTACCAATCGGTTGCTAACCAGTTCGGAGTGGGAAAGTCGATGGTTGCAGTCGTGTTGATGGAAGTGTGCAGGACCATTAATCGCATCCTGCTCTGAAAGACCGTGACTCTGGGCAACATGCATGACACTGTGGATGGCTTTGCACAAATGGGTTCTCTAACTGCAGAGGGGTGATCGATGACATGCACATTCCAATTCTGGCACCAAACCACCTGGTCACCGAGTACATTAATCGCAAGGAGTATTTCTCAATGGTTCTCCAGGTGCTTGTGGATCACCGTGGGTGTTTCACAGACATGAACGCAGGCTGGTCCAGAAAGATGCATGCCGCACGCATCTTTTGGAACACTGGCCTGTTCAAGAAGCTGCAAGCGGGGACTTTCTTCCCGGACCAGAAGATCACTGTAGAGGAAGTCAAAATGCTCATTGTGATCCTGGGAGACCCCACCTCCCCCTTAATGCCATGGCTAATGAAGCCATACAGGGGCAACTTGATAGCAGCAAGGAGCAGTTCAACAACAGGCTGAGCAAGGGCAGAATGACTCTGGAGAGTGCATTTGACCATTTAAAAGCCTGCTGGCGATGCCTGTATGGGAAGCTGGATGACAATATTCCTATGCTTATAGCCATGTGCTGTACGCACCATATTTGTGAAGGGAAGGGTGAAAGCTTCACTCAGAGCAGAGGCTCAGCGCCTGGAGGCTGAGTTTGAACAGCCAGAGACCAGGGCTGTTAGAGGGGCACAGCGCGGGGCCATAAGTATCAGGGATGCTTTGAGGCAGCAATCTGAAGCTGAAAGTGACTAATATGTGTTGCTATGCTCAGGATTGCAGTGCTTGTAATGCTAGGAGGTGATGGGTGCACATGATGCAAGAAGGGGCCTTAACATAATTGTATGTTGCTTTGCAGTGCTCTTTTTGCTTTCACTTAATAGAATAAAGATTGCTTTCAAACAAACACAATTCTTTTATTGAAAGACAACAACCAGCAGAGAGAGTCTAACAAAAAAAATCAACAGCGGGGGGACAGGGCGGGAAGGTCTCAAGAGGAGGAGGGGTCCTGGGGCAGCTACAGATCTGTGTATGTCCAGGGATCATACCCAACCTTCTCCTTTGGAGTACAATGCAGCGGGTGCTGTACTTCAGCAGGGCCAAACTGCAGATATAAGGGTGTTGAGTGCAGCGGGTAGTGGGCGTCCACACTGCTGGACTGTGAGGAGGGAGGAATGGAATACTGCAGGTAGAGAGTGGAGCCAGGAGGTTGATAAGAGTGTGTTGGCAGTGTGTGCGTATGGGGGGGTGGTGCATGGTAAAGAGTTTTGCGACAGTGGCTGCAGGGGAGGGCGGGCACGGAGCTGCTCAGTTTGAAGAGCTGGTGTCACCTGGAGCGTGTCTTCTTGGTGATCCCTAACTGTTAAGAGCTGCTCTGTGGCTTCTTTCTGGTGTGTCGTGTTCTTCTTTCGGTCCCTCTTCTCGCTGTCCCACCACTCCTTCAATTCTTTTTTCTCCACAGTGGAGTGCATCATAATCTCACAGAGAAAGTCCTCCTTAGTTCTTCTTGACTGCTTTCTAATTCTGCACAGCTATTCTGCTGCCGATAACAAAGAGGGAGGCTGTGCTCCCAAGGTCATCTCTGTGAAGTTTAAATGCAACATTTTACAGAAGCAGTATTGTTCACAGACAACACTGTTTCAGTGCTTTAAACCACAGCCAGTACTCACACACCTGTCACTAACTGGCTGACCCCAGGCAAGCACACATGAGCCACAAGACCCCCAAAATGGTGAGTAGCCACAGAGGCAGGATAAATCACTGTTCCCGGACCCTGCTGTACACATGACTCTTGGGGAGAGACAGCATTGTAGGGTGGGCCTGATAATCATTCCTGTTCCCACACTTTCCACAGGAGGTGATCATTATGGAAGATATCTTGCTGCTGAGGGTGAGCAGGGAATCAAGGGAGGGTCTTCTCCAAGCCTGCGGCTTCCACCCTGGCCTGTGTGCAGCAATGATTCCCCCCCCCACCATCACCACCTGTCATGGCAAAGTGGCACAGGAAAGTTACTATTAATGGAGCAAGAAACAAAGAAGCTCTGTCAAGGAGCCTGCAGCAGCAGATTGCCAAGTATCTCCACCAGAATTTCCTGGAGGTCTCTGAGGGAGATTCCCGTGAAGTGAGGGAGTGTATCAACAGCCTGTTCTGCTGCTCAGACTAGGCATGCGGTGGGAGACGAGCTGGCTTTCTGCAACCCTCCTGCCCCCAACAACTCGCTTCAGCAATTCCCAAAATCAGATCCACTTACCAGGGGCCTCCTCTCCTGTTTGCGCTTCTCCAAGATCCACGTGCTGTGACTGGCTAGGCTCCCCCGGGGTAGAAAAGAGCTCCTGACTGCATGCATCTCTGGCCTCCTAGTCATCCTCTGCCTCTGGGTCCCCTTCCCCCTCTTCATCCAAGATTGCCTCCTCCTGGCTCAGTCCGCTCTTGACTGGCACATGAGCCAACAAAGTATCCACAGGGTCCTTCGCAGTGAAGGTGGGATCGCCTCCGAGTATCGCATCCAGCTGCTTGTAGAACCGGCAGCTCGTGGGCGCAGCACCGGAGTGGCGGTTTGCCTCTCGTGCCTTGTGGTAGGTGTTCTGCAGCTCCTTCATTTTGATCCTGCACTGCAACGTGTCCCGGTCATGGCCCCTTTCTGTCATGCATTTAGAAATCTGTCCGTAGCTATTATAATTCCAACGGCTGGAGCGCAGCTGGGACTGTGCCGCTTCCTCTTCCCAAATGCCGATGAGGTCCAGCAGCTCGGCATTGCTCCAAGTGGGGGATCGCCTGGTGCATGGAGCAGGCATGGCCACCTCGAAAGATGCCCTGAGACCACTGCATGCGTCACTGAGCAAACAGGAAGGGGACTTCCAAATTTGCAAAGGAATTTAGGGGGTGGGGATGACAGTTGGTCACCTGAGGGCAGGGCAGTAGAGTTCAAACCGATGGCCAGAGAGGTGAGAACAGGCATTGTGGGACACCTCCCGGAGGCCAATCACAGTGCTGTAATCACCCTGGTGTCTATGCTGGCACCACAGCACTGTAGCCCCAGTGCAGAAAGCTCTATGCCTCTCGGCAGGGTGGCTTTTTTAAAGCACTGCATCTGCACAGTTTCTGCGCACGAAGTGGCTTGGCCGCGTGTACATCTTGGGAGTTACAGCGCTCGAAGCTGCTTTACGCCACAGAAACTTGTCAGTGTAGACGGGGCCTTAGAGAGCTCTTCTCCAGTCAGAGCTTGTACAATACTTTTCTCTATCTGGATTTGATGATTATTTTATTACTGTTGATGTTATTATTATTTGTATTGTGGTAGCAGGAACTGCCTTGGACTAGGTTCCTATTGTGCAAGGCACTATACAAACGCAACAAAAGAAAGTTGATCCATGTTAAAGCTGGGTGAAATTTTTTGTCTGAAGCTTTTGGGGAGGGGAAGGCAAAAATGCAATTACAGCAACACTGACACGTTTTGCAAATTCAGGTCGGTTTCACCAATATGTTTATGTCTTTTAAAATATTCTGAAAACTCCAGCCGATTCATTTTGACATTTTTGACATGACATATTTCAGGTTGTCAGTGTGAAATGACTTTTTGTTCAGAAATTTCCTTCAAATATATTTTTAAATCATTAAAATGTTAAATGCTCTAAATCTAAATAAAATGTTTAATTTTGAACAAAACTTTTTGTTCAACACTGAAACAAAAAAAATCAATTTTTTGATTAACTGAACATTTCAAAAAAATAATTTTTGGTTTGACCCTAAATGCATTTTTTTTCAGTTTTTCAGATTTTCCAGTGAACCAGAAAATATTTAATTTTCACAGCCCTATTCCTTGTCCCAATGAACTTACAGTCTAAGTAATTGATGGTGTGTACACATTTCATTTGCTTTCCCAAATTCATTAGTCTTGAGTCCTGACCTATGCTGAGGTTTTCCGTGGCCTGTGGAACTTTCCCTGACAGTTTCTGAGTGCCTGTGATTTCCACAAGCAGCACTGCTAACAGAGATCTTTAATTAGGCATCTTTGCTGCATGCTTCCTTGTAAGTTACTTAATATTCAGCCTGAAGAGCATGACAGTTTCGCTAGTTGAACATATAAATTGTTTGCATTGTTGAGATTCAGCTTGTAGAGCTTACACAATCTGCTGGCTTTGCCAGTGTATTGTAATATCACATCCATAGCAAATGTTTCAGGAAAACAAGTTTTTTAATAAAGAAAGAGGAGTTCTAGTGTGTATTCATGAAATTACCAGCTTTTAACATTCCTTCCTTTAGAACTGCTAAATAATGCACAACAAGATGCTGGAAAGAAGGATTTTCTGATCTTACTCATGCCCACTTCTCCTCCGATCTCTCATTCACACAAAACACATCACCCGGTCTCCCCTTCCAACCACATCAGATTTAAATATCTTGTCCTCCCCTTCAAGGCACTTCATATCTCTGACATTTCCTACTTATCTGATCGATCGTGTTTCCTGTTGCATCATTATTTCCCCTTCTGCTCTGCCAGCCTCATCTACAGCTTTTCACGCTTGTCTCTGTACCTTCTTCCATGCCACTCTTTACTTACAGAATGCCCTCCCTGAACTGATCCATAAGACTGCACTTTTTACTCCTTCAAACATAATCTTGTCACTGTCCCACATGAAACAATGTTAAGCAGGTTCAGGGTTTGGTGTACAGAGAACTTAGTCTGCTTAGGACCAAAGCAAACACATTATGATATTCATGCCAAAGATTAGCAATCTATTAATTGAAACACACAAATGGAAAAGAAATAAATCAAGGCACAAAGCATTGAAACTGGAATTGAGTGATTATGCAAAACAAGCTTAATCAAAACCCTTGGAAGTCTCTTGTTATAGAAGGAATATTGGGTAAAGTCTCTTATTCTGACAAACTTATTTTGGGTTGGAAATGATAGTTACTTTCCTGCTTTAGACCAAACATACAGACAAAGAATGGGGAGAAGAGAGAGGATCGTAAAGATGGGGGAAATACAGCATTTTGTTGATGTTCTCAGGATACTGTGTGGCTGGTCAGTCATGAGTGGATGCTTTAGGCTGGTAGGTCAGCCATAACAGCTATTGCTGGGACCTTGGCTAACCTTCCATTCAGGGACATCATCTGGTTGGTTCTTCTCTGGTCCTTCTAAGGACAGGCTGTCTCATCTCCACCATGCTGGTGCCATACAGTGCAGTTGATTTCTGGATGAGGTGAAAAGTGGAGAGAGATAGGGCAGGAGGAAGATTGTGTAGGGAACGGAAAGGAATACATGAGAGAGGTGAAAACCGAACAGGAGCTCACATTTACCAAGCTGGTGCAGCAATGGTGGTCAAGCACAGGAGCAGCAGAAGTGCCCTAAAAGTGTGTGTGTGGGGGGGGACATAGGCACCTGAAACATGGCCCCGCACCCCTCTGTGCTGCACTGTGCTGTGCAGCGCCCAAGGTGCCACCCCCACACCACCCCTTCTCCCCAAGCCCCCGCCCTCACACCACCCATTCCCCTTGAGGCCCTGCCTTCGCACCACCCCTTCCCTCAAGGCCCTACTCCCATGCCTCCTCTCCATTCGCCCCCCTCCCACATTGCTCGCCCTTACAGCTGGTAAAAAGGGGGGGCATGGCCCCCTGGCCCTCCCTGTTCTGGTGCCACTGGAAGCATTCCCACTGGAGTATCGAAATCTGGTGTCACAGAAACTATACTTCCACTGCAGCTGCAGTGAAGGTAAAAAGTTCCCCTTTTCTCCCCCAAAGCTTCTTTTCAAGGGCCCCCAGAAGGGCAATGGATGGAATGGTCCATCTTCTTATTATTTTGTCCACCAATAAGGCCTAATTTCTGAAGCACCAATTTTGATCCATTGACTTCCACTCCTCTTGTTTATGAGTCCTAATCTTATCAGAGTCCTTGAGTGGTGTCAGTAAAACCCATTCTGTTTAAGTTAGTTCAGTCTTTGCCTCCTTCTTATATCTTTTCTTAAATAATTTTATATAACAGGTCATTGTGACAATTATTACAACATCACTAACTTGTCACAATTAAGTATTTCACTCAGATTACTACTAGAGAACAGTATAGAATGGCAATGTGGTGACTGGCAAGAGAAGAGTTTTTGGACATATTTAAAAGTTAGCACTGAAGCACTGATACTAAAATGTTTTGAGATTAACAAATCTTAAAATTTCATTTGATGCAAACTCACATGAATATGGGGGCTGAACTTCTGCAAAAGGATTGTCCAGTTCCCAAAACACTGCCTAAAACACTGCAAAACACTTCAGATCACTAGGGCCTGATGAAATGCATCCTAGAATACTCAAGGAGCTGACTGAGGAGATAATCTGAGCCATTAGCAATTATCTTTGAGAAGTCATGGAAGACAGGAGACATTCCAGAAGACTGGGAAAGGGCAAATATAGTGCCCAGCTATAAAAAGGGAAAAAAGGACAACCTGGGGAATTACAAACAAGTCAGCTTCACTTCTGTACCTGGAAAGATAATGGAGCAAATAATTAAGCAATCAATTTACAAACACCTAAAAGATAATAAGGTGATAAATAACAGTCAGCATGGATTTGTCAAGAACAAATCATGTCAAACCAACCCGACAGGTTACCCGACAGGTCTTTGATAGGGTAACAAGCCTTGTGGATAGTGAGGAAGCAGTAGACATGGTATATTTTGATTTTAGTAAGGCTTTTGATACTGGCTCGCATGACCTTCTCATAAACAAACTAGGGAAATACAACCTAGATGGAGCTACTAGAAAGTGGGTGCATAACTGGTTGGAAAATCATTCCCAGAGAGTAGTTATCAGTGGTTCACAGTCATGCTGGAAGGGCATAATGAGTGGGGTCCTGCAAGGATCGGTTCTGGGTCCAGTTCTGTTCAATATCTTCATCAATGATTTAGATAATGACATAGAGAATACACTTATAAAATTTGCGGATGATACCAAGTTGGGAGGGGTTGCAAGTGCTTTGGAGGATAGGATTAAAATTCAAAATGTCTGGGAAAATGGTCTGAAGTAAATAGGATGAAATTCAATAAGGACAACTGCAAAGTACTCCACTTAGAAAGGAACAATCAGCTGCACTCATACAAAATGGGAAATGACTGCCTAGGAAGGACTACTGCGGAAAGGGATCTGGCGGTCATAGTGGATCACAAGCTAAATATGAGTCAACAGTGTAACACTGTTGCAAAAAAAAGCAAACATCATTCTGGGATGTATTAGTAGGAGTATTGTAAGCAAGACATGAGAAGTAATTCTTCCTCTCTACTCCACATGGATTAGACCTCAGCTGGAGTATTGTGTCCAGTTCTGGTCACCATATTTCAGGAAAGATGTGGACAAATTGTAGAAAGTCCAGAGAAGAGCAACAAAAATGATTAAAGGTCTAGAAAGCATGACTTATGAGGGAAGATTGAAAAAACAGGGTTTGTTTAGTCTGAAGAAGAGAAGACTGAGAGGGGACATGATAACAGTTTTCAAGTACATAAAAGGTTGTTACAAGGAGGAGGGAGAAAAATTCTTGTTCTTAACCTCTGAGGATAGGACAAGAAGCAATGGGCTTAAATTGCAGCAAGGGAGGTTTAGGTTGGACATTAGGAAAAACTTCCTAACTGTCAGAGTGGTTAAGCACTGGAATAAATAGCCTAGGGAGGTTGTGGAATCTCCATCATTGGGGATTTTTAAGAGCAGGTTAGACAAACCCCTATCGGGAATGGTCTAGATAATTAGTCCTGCCACGAGTGCAGGGGACTGGACTAGATGATCTGTTGAGGTCCCTTCCAGTTCTATGATTCTAAAACACAACAGCACTATGCTCAGACTGAAGAAAAAAGAAAGCCAGCAGTTGTTTTTGGTTGTGAGCACTTTCACAAATGTTTATGGGCAGAAATCAGTAAAGGAAGAGACAGCTGATGAAACTGTTACAGAAACCCTTAAGCAAAGCGCCAACTAATGTAATTAAACTGCAAAAGTACTCATTAAGCACTGGATCCTGCCACCTTTACACTGAGTAGTATTCTACTCCTTGTCTCATTAAGTAGTCTCATTAACTTCAGTAGGACTATTGGCAAAGTAAGATACTACTACTCACTGTGAGCAGGAGAAGCAGAATCTGGCCTTAAATAAATTATTTCTGGGAATGAGGGGAATTAGAAGTAAGATACCATAGGTTTCTGCAGGGGGATAATAGCTATGCTTTTTCACCTCATGTTACCTATAAAATGATCTCAGTTACAAGAGAAAACATGGGTAGGGCCACCCACTTGGTCTGATTATTTTTTTTAAGCAACAAGCTTGAAAAGAACAGATTTGTTTGCATCTGTGTGCCTCTGTACTTATGTTGAGCTACACAGATTGAAGGGATTGAGAAATACTACTGGACTAAACACAAATAATTTCTATGCTTTTTATAGATGCATGTGATCTAACTACTCAGAGTGGAATTCTTTTGCATGCAGGAAATCAGGGGGATGTGGTGTGGGTTATAATAAGGAATACAGTTCCAAGATAATTTTATCATTTCTCTCATTTTCATATGTGAGTTTTATAAATATTATGCGCATGCATCCGTGTGTGTTTCTGTGTCTATGTGTATGTCATGCCCTCAGTGTGGAAGAAATTAAATTGAAAGTTGTACAACATTCTAAATACTGGTAATACTGCCTGCTCTTAGGACATTTGAATACCAAGGAAGTCAATTAAATGCATACAAGTAATAATACCATTAATGGCTACAGAAATATTATATTTACTTTTTCCAAAAATTTTGGACATAAATCAGGAATGCATTGGCAATGAGGGGATGTCCATTTGTTGAAAAGTCTGCTCTAAGTCACGTCTCTATACAGAATGCTGGTTGACATTAGAAAGAGTTCAGATTATTTTTTCTTTTCCGTTTGAATGTCAGCACATATTAATCAGTGAAGTATGGCTTGTTACATATACATCATGCAGCTTATACTGATTACAGCCAGCAGTTACAATAAAGCTGGAATGGACCAGAAGAAGTTATCTGACTAGCATTAATTTAAATAATCAACAGTTTCAGAATCAAGATTAATGTCACTAATCACTTGTGTAAAAAATGTTGTTATTGTAACAACTACTGGTAAGGCCATAGAAGGATATCCGCTAGTCACAGCCAGACCTTTATTTAGGCCAGGGCTATACTAGGAAGCTAGGTCTGTATAACAATGTCGAAATGAGTGTGAAAAATCCACAGCCTGACATGACACAGTTAAACCAAACCAACCCCTGGCGTAGACAGCACTAGGTCAATGGGAGAATTCTCCCTTCAACATAGCTACTGCTGCAGAGGAGGTGGAGTACCTATGCTGATGGGAGAACCTGTCACCTGTCGGCTTCGGTAGTGTCTCCACTGAAATGCGACAGTCGCACAGCTGCAGTGATACACAGTATATGCAGAAAATACCCCACCCTTTTAGTTTGTTCTCAAGTTTCCTTTACAACAAAGCCATTGTTTTTAGCTGGTTGCAGGGGGATTCACACCTGGGGAGAGGCAGATATTTTTCCATGCATGCCTCCCCCTGAAGGTTCTACTGAGGGAGGGCAGTTTTTAAGTTTCACCGGATGATCTTTGCCATTAAAGTGCCACTGATGGGTGCTACCAAGGGAGATTGTCCCCTGACCACCAAATTATTGTCCCTCCTTCCCCCAGCCTCCATTTTTTCTGGACTGCACTGACTGGCTGTGGAGATTGGAACAGTTTGTGTTGCTACTAACCACCCTACTGCAGACTTTGCCTTAGTGGGAGTCTCTATCAGGTCCTGTGCAGGCTTTCCTATTTGAATCTAGCTCTGTGCGTGAAATAATAGTCTCCATCAGTCTGTATGCTTCTACTGAAATTATGTTATATTTTCTTTTCTTTAGTGTTTGTTTGGTTTTTCTTCCTTTTCAGCCTCCTAAGGAGACAAATTTCTCTAAATCCTCAACTACTGTCATTCCCCATCCTCTCTTTCCCAATCACCCTTCACTCTGACTCGATGATCACTTCATCTCTCCCCTGTCCTCCATGCTTGCTTTCTTTATGCGTTGTCTACCCTATAATCTAAGGTCATGGGATGCAATTCCAAACCTATACTGACTTCATGCACTGGAAGTTTGTTCTTTCACTCTTTCTTCATCTGTGCTCTGTTCCTGGCTAGGCAGTTCCACTTCTAATACCCTTATCCATCCCCAGGCTTCCACCCCTGCTCCATTTGGGTCTCCGTCTTTATCTGTCCTTATTTATCTATTTAGACTTTAAAAAAAAAAACAGTGCCCAACACAGAGGTATCTATATTGTCATTTGCACCATGCCACTAATACTTCTTGTGACAGAATGGAAATTTTCTGTAACATTTTGTTTGAATACTGTGTATGACCCAGTTTCCACTATATGCTGTTTTGTTAACTAGGTGGTGGGAAAGGGTTGTTTACTCTCTGCAGAGATCAGAGATACAGGTGTGACTGATACCTAGCTGACTGCAGCCTAGGCCCCATGTCCATGGAGAGTCAGAAGGCACTGGCCACTCCAATTGCCTGGACATTTGGTACCTAGCAACTGATGACACTGGATGGCCCACCCCTCTGCAGGAAGCCAGCCATGTTTGCTCATGAATAACAAAGGACTGTGGACCGGCAAGGTGGGGGGTTGTTAAGTGTGGGCTGCTCGAAGGTTGAGTCTCTCCTGAACTGGGACAAAAGAGTCGTCAGAGGGCTCTTGGTTGACCAAGATAGACCATGCTGTAACTTTCCGCTCTCTGTGCTAACCAAGGACTTTTTACACTCTGTTCCAGACATCTAATAAACCCTACTGCTTTTACAACACTGGCTGAAAATCAATACAGATGCTGAAGGTAGGGTGCATTGCTCTCTGTGGGTGTACAAGTCTCTCTCAGGTGCCCAACTCAGGAGGAGTTGCTGGAGGGAGCTCACAGTGTGAAGCAGGAGTGCTGAAGGCATTTAGGTTCAGACCAAGGAGAATGCGAAGCCAAGTGGCTAACCCTAGTGAAAGAGTGATATACTAAGGGGGAGGGGGGTCTGGAACACTACAGGAGTCCTCCCAGGGACTGTCCCAGAGTATCAGACCTGTGGATCCATGACTGATCCAAATGCTGTTTCCCAATAATTAAGCAGTTGAGACAATCCTAAAATATATGAGTTAAACATATAGCATATTAATCAATTCTGAAATATTAGATACATTTGTTTTAGTCTATCCATTTGTTTGTAATACAGATCATGTCCTGACCTGTGTTTAGTAGGTATGAAAATCTTTTTAGTTAAGAGAAAAGGTAACACACTTATTTGGGGAAGTAATATTGATTGGGAAAGCAGTTCCCTGAGTGGCAAGACATATCAGCTTTTGAGACATACATTCTTGAAGAATTGGGTGTGCTGTTGCACCATTCTAAATCATTTCAAAGAGGTTCTGATTATCAGGAAAGTCTTAATGGGTCATACTCCTGTGCATGAAGAGAAAAGTGGCCATACAATTTTTCATTTTTAACTGCTGAAAAAGCTGTTTATCCAGCAACATTAATCTTTCAGTCAGTTGATCAAAACATTTGTCTTGAGAAGTATATCTTGAAGGAATGTGTGATGGGTTCACGGGTCTTGGTTCAAAGAATCCAGGACACAAGATGTTTAGCCAACAAACACAGACACTTTATGGTGTTACCAACAGCATGGACATAGAGATAATACTGCTGTTATACACTTGAGAGTATATAAGTGCTGTTATATACTTGAGAGTGTAATCAGTGGCAGATTAGCCACTGGGCCAACGGGTCCCGTGCCCAGGGCCTGAGCCAATTGGAAGGCCCCAGAAAAATAGGTGCTCCAGCGCTCCGACCTGCTCCGCACTCCCAGTGCTCCTGCCGGCGAGCAGGGTTGTGGCACAGGGGCTTGCCTTGCTCCAGCTGCCCGCTTGCCCAGTGCTCCTGCCATGGGAGGGCATGGGAGCACTGGGAGGGGAGGAGGTCAGGGCATGGGAGCACTGGGAGTGGACGAGGAGGGGGGCTGCAGGTGGAAGGGATGGGGAGGGGCCCCACAAAACCTTAATCCACCCTTGAGTGTAATTTATCCTGGCTTTATGGGGTCCAGCTCCTGGTCACTATTTTCTTCCACCAGGGTCCCACCTTGCCACAGCTACAGCAGATAGGAACTCTTTTCCTTCTGGCAGACTCCCCAGCTTTTTATCAGCCTCTCCCTGACAAGCTTCCATAGCCATGTGAAAAGGTCATCTGTCTTTCAGCCAGCTAGTCAAAAGGTAGATCCCTCCCTAAAGGTGCTCCTGGTTTCTCTTTCCCAGTTGCTTTCTGGGTACCTCTAGCAGTCGAGGGTTTGTCCTCTGAAGGTCTATGACTGTCTCATTAACTTCCGGAGGTAAATGTATACTTTGAACTCCTAGGGTCTGAAATTTCTATCCAGCTGCATGAAGGCTTTGACCTTTTATCTATTTATATACACACAAACTCACTGTTATTCAATGTAATCCATCCTTGAGGGCAGGAAACCTCTTGCATGACAAAATGAATTTTAAGGCTGAATTCCAGACTGTAGTTATTGGGATAGTTTGGAATGTTACAATGCACATGATCCTAGTTACTTCTTGCCCCTACTCAATGGTGGGGAATCTTTCTCTCACAAAGTCACTCCTTTCAACTCCCATCCCTTGAATGCAACTTTTTGAAGAACTTCAGGTATGTTAAAAACTACTCTCCCTCACAGGAGAATCCTAAGAGCGAATCCATAATAAAAGCAGATATGATACATTTAAATGCTTATAAAGTTCCTTACTATTAAGTGTTTTTGAGAAATTTCTCATGATTGTGTTTTTACATGAATTTATGAGCATCCTTGGGGAAAATTATCAGGATTACTATATTGCGGTAACTGAATGACAGTGAATTTTTGAGAAAAGATGAGAGAGGTCTCAGTCTACAGGTCAAAAGCAGCCATGAAGGTGCCCCACTACTTCCTTGTCTGCATATGCTGCCAAATTGTCACAAAAGATCACAATAGAAAATAATGCTATATATTGTATATAAGTTATAGACTCACATAAAGGCAACCATTTGGGCAACATATTCACTTTATCACACTGATATATCCTAAGAACGGAAAGTTGAAGGTGGCCTATCTAGTGAGATCTTTGGTTATTGCATATATTAACTATTTTGTAAGTCATAATGTTGAGATAGAAGTCATCACAGATCTATGCCCAACTATCTGAAAGGAGATTGTCACTTATAGCAGGAATACAGTGGCATCCACCCTAACTGTTAAAATAATCTGTTTTCTTCAATTTGTCTTTGAACTAAAGATATTGCTGAATCTGTTGTCTGTGGCTAAAATTTCAGGTCAGAAGATACTGAATTAATAGAGCTCTATCAGCAGCATAAAGAAAAATATGATGAACAGACTCATTATTTGTAGTTCCACATATTTATAAGGCCATTGGGTAAAACACTATGGGCTACAGTGTTGTTAATATACCTATGACTCCTAGATCTACATCATCTTCTCATTTAGCATGGATAATATTGTCTTCTTGATTTTGTAGTCTAGAGGGAATTAGGAGACCAGATGAAAAATAGGAGGCTCACACTCAATCTTCAGAAAACAGCATTGACCTTGAATAGAGAGAGGAAGTATGACAATCTCACAGAAGCGGTGACCTCCCTGCTCAGAGTACCTGGCCTCTGGTTTTCAAAGAAAGAGGAGCGTAACCTCAGGGTTCTTTTAGACTCATTCTCAAAGATACCCAGTGACAAAAAAAAAAAAAAAAGAAAAAGAAAACAAACAACCTCCCCCACTTTTTTCCCCATCTTTTTTCCTATGCTGTAATTTAATTGTTAGCAAAAACACTGCATGGAGTCTGAGAATGAGGTAGAGTAAGACTGAATGATGCAATATAGTAATTAATTACAGAACAGACTGACTCTCTTAACTGTTCATTTCCAGACATTCTAATATTTGGATTTTTTTGAAAAAGAAGTGTAGAAATTGCGTTGGTGTATTAGCTGGATGCTAGCACATTTTCTTAAGTCTCTTTTAATTATTCCACCCCACAATATATAAACACTTTGATTATGGAACAAAAGCTTTAATAAACAGATGGTTCTCACAGTGTGTTTTCAGTTTTTCTTTATATATCCTATAGAAATTTTTTAAAGGACAAAACATTTCTTTTCTTTTTTTCAGGTCAACTTTAGAGGCCTGGAATGTGATTAGCTTATTATGGAGTTTATGATCTACTTTATGATATACATTACTATACTTTGGAAATTTCACTATTGGTGAAATTATATGGATTACTAAATGATAGACTGGACTCTTTATTCTATTTTGAATACATAGACTGCTGCAGAAACCTTCAGAAAATGATAGAAAAGGAGACACTAACTTCACTAATTGATTAGTACACATTAGTCTGGACATTGACCCCGAGATTAAAGATAATTTGAATTAGCAAGCAACAAAATAGTCTGGCTATCTGCTTTACTATATATTAAATCCTCTCTTAAACGTTTGTGTCTAATTTCTACCATACAGCTAATTCTTGAAATCACACTTCTCAAATAAACATTGAGAGTCCACATTGAAACCAGTACAACTCATTGTCCAGTGATGCAAAGAATCAGGAAAATCATGTTAGCTGCAGCTGGACAGTTGAAAATTCCTCTGCTGTAGAGATATGTGGATTAGAAGGCGGCCAGTGACTGATTACATGGGAGAGAGTCAAAGGACATGATGGGTAATGAACAAACTAACCTCAAACTACACTATCTGAACAGAGGGTGTGGTATTATAAAGATACACCCATCTGTGATGAAAGTATACACCCATCTGTGATAAAAATTTTGGTATTAATGTAAAGTTTTGTGGATAAGAATTTTGACATGGATGTTTAACCGTATGATAACGCTACTTTTCAATTAATACCTGTAAACAGGTTTAAAGATTATCACAGCAGAGAAACCATAAAAAACGTGGTTTGCCCTGTGTGAATGGGGAACCAAGGCACACTGCCTCATGGCCTTAATGGCTGGATGCCTAGAGAACTATAACACAAACTGCCTTTGAGCTAGTCAGTGACTAACTCTCTTGCAGTTAACTAATGGGGGAGGTGTGACGTTCTGTACCTCATGGGAACACCCTATATCCCCATGTTCATCCTTATAATATGATTGCGTGGGATCTAATGCAAAGTTTGTCATGTCAGGTGTCTTCAGAAGGCTCATGATGTACTGAGCATTGTTGTTATGGTAATGTTATAGTAATCATTGTTATAGTAATATTATAGGTTGTAATTTCATGTGTATAGTTATGAGGCTGAAAATGTGTCCTCATGGCTTAAAGCAAACCCAGGCAAAAGCTCCCCAAGAGCAGAGGGGCAGTTCACACCTCTTCAGGGCATGTATGTGACAAACCCAGCCCAGCCTGACAGGAACAAAGGACACTGACCTAGGCAACAACAAAGGATCTGTTGGACTCTTGAGTGAGTCACCCCCCTTCTTTTGGTCAGTTTGGGACTGAGATGAGGTAATGCTCACCTGACTCTGAAGGGGGGGGGGGGCAAAGCCAAAAGGGAAGAAAGAACATGATAAAAGGGAGAGACATTTACCATGCTCTTCCTCTCTCTTCCACCTCCATCTACAGGCATCATCACAAGAGACTGAAGCGCTGATCAAAGGGAGAGCCTGGCTGAAGGGCAACCAGCCAACCTGTGGTAAGAAGCGTCTAAGTTTGTAAGGGCATTGAAAGTGTTAAGATCATCTTAGAATGCATTTTGCTTTTATTTTATCTGACCAAATCTGACTTGTTATGCTTTGACTTATAATCACTTAAAATCTATCTTTGTAGTTAAAAAATCTGTTTGTTTATTTTATCTGAAGCAGTGCATTTGGTTTGAAGCATGCCAGGGACTCCCCTTGGGATAACAAGCCTGGTACATATCAATTTCTTTGTTAAATTGACAAACTCATATAAGCTTGCAGCGTCCAATGGGCATAACTGGACACTGCAAGACGGAGGTTCCTAGGGTTGTGTCTGAGACCGGAGATATTGGCTAGTGTCATTTGGTTGCACAGTCCAAGCAGCTTACGTGCCGGATGCTGTGCATAACAGCACAGGAGTGGGGGTTCTCACAGCAGAGCAGGGTAAGGCTGGCTCCCAGAGTCAAGGATTGGAGTGACCTAGCAGATCACTGGTCCAGATAACACCACAGGGAAACATCACTAAAGGGCAGCTGCATCACCTCCATTTTGTCTTCAATCCTGCTCCTCAACTCTGAAATAACTTCTCTGCAAACTCAAGTTCTGAACAAAGGACTGAATGACCCATCCATGCTTTGGATGTGTTCCAGAGGGACTGTCAAGCTAGCACACTCACCAACATTGCTAAGAACCTGATATATGCTCTGTGAAGTCTTATGCATGTATCTGATTGCTTTGCCATTGAACAACTCTCTCCTTACTCTTTTCTTTTCTAATAAACCTTTAAATACTAAAGGATTGGCTGGCTGAATGCTATTTTGGATAAGATCCAAACTAATATTGATCTGGTAATGTGGCTGGCCCTTTGGGGTCAGAAGAATATTTTGTATAGTGAGCAGAATTTTTAAATAACTTCTCACTGTATTGGACCTATGTTCTGACTGGGAGCCAGAGAACTGGAATGCAATAGAGGGTGTGTGTGATTCCTATTTTAGCTTCTTAATAACCAGTGTGGGAAATCAGGAGCATAGTTTGTGATTGATTGGTGAGTCTAACTTCAGTGCTAACCACCACTTTTGGGAGAATCTGCTTTTCCTTTTTCAGCCTGCCCTGACCTTGGCATTTTCAGTAAGGGCTATCCCAGGCACCACGGATCACTGTACCCACCATCCATGCCAGAGAGTAGCCCTACTGTACAAGGTACTATACATACACAAAAGAAGGTCCCCACCCCAAAAAGTTTACTATCTAAAGAGTATCTTCTCTTCTAGAGTCCCAGTTATCATCTTCAAAAGTTCCAATTACACCTGCCTTTAAACAAAATAGTTATTCAGAACTGATGGATCCATGGACTTGACTCCATGGTGAGTCTGATACCTGAGAATTGTTTTTCTCTGTTCCTAAGCAGGCTGTTTCCTCTATTCATCTTCTTCAAGTCACTCTTTCTTGGCACTCCTCTCAGGTAGGTAACACACTGAGTACACTTACCATATTATAAAATACCAATGTTTAGTTAGGTTTTAGGGCTGGTCCCTATGGATTACATCTCTATATCTATACAGTATGCAGTGTTGTAGCCATGTTTTCCCCAGGATATCAGACAGACGAGGTAGGTGAGGTAATATCTTTTACTGGACTATCTTCTGTTGGTGAGAGAGACATGCTTTCAAGCTTACTATTTAAAGCTTGTTTCTCTCACCAACAGAAGTTGGTCCAATCAGAGATATTAGCTCATCTGACTTGTATCTCTATGTCTATATTGTCATTTTCCCCATATTCTCACTTTGGATATTTACTTGTTTGGCTTCATATGAACTCCAGTAGAAAACAGACAATGTTTGTCATTCATACATTACCTGCAGTTTGTGATACTTCAATTAACAAAATTTTACTATAATGGTAATCATGGTCAGGTTAAAATTCATGAACCTATACTATAATTAGTTAAATTAGCTCAGGTTTGTTGTTACAGAAATGAAACACCAGGATATTAACTACTTTGTCATTTCTAATTTAGATAATTATTTTTATATAATTAATCTTGCTGTGTGTTATACACTTGCCTCTTAATGAGAGCAGAAAGGAAACTGCAGCCCACTAGTGGGACATCATAAATGTAAGCTTGTGTTAAACTCTCTAAGACACATTTTGTCAAAGTTAGAAGCCTACTTGGCAAGAAAGCCTTTTTAGTCAAAGTAATTCAGCAGTATTTTTAAAGCCTCTGATAGTGTGGCTGATGTTATTAGGCCCTGTGATGGTGTCCCCTGAATAGATATGTTGGCACAGTTGGCAACGGGCTTTATTGCAAGGATAGGTTCCTGGTTTAGTGGTTCTGTTGTGTGGTATGTGGTTGCTGGTGAGTATTTGCTTCAGGTTGGGGGGCTGTCTGTAGGCAAGGACTGGCCTGTCTCCCAAGATTTGTGAGAGTGTTGGGTCATCCTTCAGGATAGGTTGTAGATCCTTAATAATGCATTGGAGGGGTTTTAACATCAGCCACACTATCAGAGGCTCGTTCACCTGCACATCCACCAATGTGATATATGCCATCATGTGCCAGCAATGCCCATCTGCCATGTACATTGGTCAAACTGGACAGTCTCTACGTAAAAGAATAAATGGACACAAATCAGATGTCAAGAATTATAACATTCATAAACCAGTCGGAGAACACTTCAATCTCTCTGGTCACGCGATTACAGACATGAAAGTTACGATATTACAACAAAAAAACTTCAAATCCAGACTCCAGCGAGAAACTGTCAAATAGGAATTCATTTGCAAATTGGATACAATTAACTTAGGCTTGAATAGAGACTGGGAGTGGCTAAGTCATTATGCAAGGTAACCTATTTCCCCTTGTTTTTTCCTACCCCCCCCCCCCGACATTCTTGTTAAACCCTGGATTTGTGCTGGAAATGGCCCACCTTGATTGTCATACACGTTGTAAGGAGAGTGGTCACTTTAAAGAAGCTATTACCAGCAGGAGAGTGGGTTTGTGTGTGGGGGGTGTGTGTGTGTGTGTGTGAGAAAACCTGGATTTGTGCTGGAAATGGCCCAACTTGATTATCATACACATTGTAAGGAGAGTGATCACTTTAGATAAGTTATTACCAGCAGGAGAGTGGGGTGGGGGAGGTATTTTTTCATGCTTTGTGTGTAAAAAAAGATCTTCTACACTTTCCACAGTATGCATCCGATGAAGTGAGCTGTAGCTCACGAAAGCTTATGCTCAAATAAATTGGTTAGTCTCTAAGGTGCCACAAGTACTCCTTTTCTTCATACTGTCAATACTGAACAAATATTGTACCAACAATCAGCTACAGGGAAGCTGTAGGATTACTGAAACATAACTGTTCAGTCTTGCAGTTATGGAATTCCATGCATTGATTGGTTCTGGCTGTCTGATTAGCATAATCATTGTATCATTATTTCTCAGTAATTACACAGCATATTAATACCTGTACTATAGCTAATTACATCTATCAGCCAATCCAAATAGAAGGATTTGCATAATCTTGTATTGTTTTTAATAACCATCGAGTGAATATGCAGTTGTTGTTACTGGCTGTTTTTGCCCCTTACACTCTGGCTGGTTCTTGTAGTCAGATTTAAGCCATTTATCCATAAAAAGACATTGCCTCAGCTTCTCACTCCTTGTAGCTGAAGTAGAGAACTCCAAGATGAATAGTGCTGGGGAAATCCAAAGGCAAAGAAAATTTCCCTCCAAGCTGCTAAAAGGAAAAACGTGTTTCTCTTTGACTCATTTCCCTCCTCGGGGCCCAGTCATACTTCCACTGAAACTACTGAGAAATTTACAGGTGATTTCAATGGGAGCAGGACTGGACTCCTCTTCTCTCTCCCTACAGGTCAGCAGGGCTTTTGTTTCAGCAAAGACTTGTATATATTTTGTTTTACGTTGGGAGATTTCTGCCCCTGCCTCAGAGTTCTGACACAAACTGTATTGTTACCTAGGGGGAGAAGAACCTTGCTGAGCTGTAGCGAATGAAAAGATGAAAATGAGGAGGAGGGAAGAAAAAATGATCAAAGTTAGGGCTCTCAATTAATTGCAGTTAACTCAAGTGATTAAATGAAAAGAAACTAACTTAACTACAATAATTTTTTAATCAATCAGTTTTAAACACACTGTTAAACAACAATACCAATTGAAATTTATAAATATTTTGGATGCTTTTCTACATTTTCAAACATTAATTTCAATTACAACATAGAATACAAAGTGTATAGTGCTCACTTTATATTATTTTTATTGCAAATATTTGCACAGTAAAAAGATAAACAAAAGAAACAGTATTTTTCAATTCACTTCATACAAGTACTATAGTAATCTAGTAATAATCTCTTTCTCATGAAAGTGGAATTTACAAATGTAGTTTTTTTGTTACATAACTACACTCAAAAACAAAACAATGTAAAACTTTACAGCTTACAAGTCCACTCAGTCCTACTTCTTGTTCAGCCAATCGCTAAGATAAAGAAGTTTGGTCAAATTTACAGGAGATAATGCTGCCCACTTCTTATTTACAATGTCACCTGAAAGGGAGAACAGGCATTCGCGTGGCACTTTTGTAGCCAGAGCTGAAAGGTATTTACATGCCAGATATGCTAAACATTTGTATATCTCTTCATGCTTCAGCCACCATTCCAGAGGACATGCTTCCATGCCGATGACACTTGTTTAAAAAAAAAAAGTGATAACTAAATTTGTGACTGAACTCCTTGGGGGAGGATTGTATATCTCTGGCTTTGTGGTTTTACTCACATTCTGCCATACATTTTGTGCTATGGCAGTCTCCGATGACGACTCAGCATATGTTGTTCAATTTAAGAACAGGTTTCAGGGTAGCAGCCGTGTTAGTCTGTATTTGCAAAAAGAAAAGGAGGACTTGTGGCACCTTAGAGACTAACCAATTTATTTGAGCATAAGCTTTCGTGAGCTACAGCTTAGGAACAGTTTCACTGCAGATGTGACAAAATGCAAAGAAGGTGAATGTGAGATTTCTAAAGATAGGTACAGCACTCGACCCAAGGTTTAAGAATCTGAAGTGCCTTCCAAAATCTGAAAGGGACGAGGTGTGGAACATGCTGTCAGACGTCTTAAAAGAGCAACACTCCAATGCAGAAACTACAGAACCCTAACCCCCCAAAAAAGAAAAACAACCTTCTGTTGGTGGAATCTAATTCAGATGATGAAAATGAATGTGTATCAATCCCGCACTGCTTTGGCACATTATTGAACAGAACCTGTCATCAGCATGGAAGCATCTCCTCTGGAATGGTGGTTGAAGCATGAAAGGACATACGAATGTTTAACATTTTTGGCATGTAAATACCGCCCATGCTGGATACAAAAGTGCCATGGGAACGCCTGTTCTCATTTTCAGATGACATTGTAAATAAGAAGTGGGCAGCATTATCTCTCATAAATATAAACAAACATGTTTGTCTTAGTGATTGGCGGAATAAGAAGTAGGAGTGAGTGAACTTGTAGGCTCTAAAGTTTTACATTGTTTTATTTTTGAGTGCAGTTTATGTAAAAATAATAGTGCAACTTAAAAATGTAGAATTATTTTCATGCTAAAGAGACTGCACTACAGTACTTGTATGAGGTGAATTGAAAAATACTGTTTCTTTTATCTTTTACGGTGCAAATACTTGTACTAAAATAATAATATAAAGTGAGCACGGTACACTTTGTATTACTGTGTTGCAGTTGAAATTAATCTATTTGAAAATGTAAAAACAACCAAAATATGTAAATAAATTGTATTCTATTATTAACAGTGAGGCCAAAACGGCAATTAATCATGATATTTTTAATCTCACAATCATGATTATTTTTTTTTTAATTGGTTGACTGCCCTAGTCAAAATGCATGATGATTCTGACTGAACAGCGGGACTTAGCAGCACTTTAGCAGCCCACGTCGCTTGTAATTTTGTTTTTCCTTTAACATGTAGACCGATAATGGCTTTCCCCCTTAGCAAGACCGTAACCATATCCTGGGCTCTTATCTTGCAGAATTTCATAGGTGCAGTCACGGGTTGCTCGTAGGGAAGGGCATGAGCCGCCCCCACACTCCTCCTCCTCCACTCAGGACAGGTCCAGGACTCACCAGCACCCTGCTCCTTCCTCCCTGCGGTGGGCTCACACCTGCTGTCCCAGCGGCGGGCGGCCCCCGAGTTAATGTAGGCGGGGGTGAGGAGCGGCGATGCGGGGCGCACAGCTCTCCCCTTGCACCCAGGCAGCGCCGGTGCCTGTCTGGACGGGAAATGCCCTGATTTTTGTGCCTTCCCTTGTTGTTCTCATTGACGGCGGTAGCTACTCTGCCGGGCGTCGGGGCCCGCGTCTCCCACCTCCCCCGTCTCGGCGGGCCTCAGCAGCCTCGGTCCCGGCGGCCTGTCGCTGGGCGTGACCTACCCAACATGGCGGCGCACGCCACCCCCTCACGTAGGCAGCCGGCGGAGCCTCCCCCGCGGGGCGGGGAGAGTAGGGGGAGGCTGGCTGGCTCTGAGACCGCAGCGGCCGGGGGTGGTGAGCTGCGACAGACGTTTGCCCGGCCTGCGGCGGCCGCACTGGGACAGAGGGATCGTCGCAGCCGCCGGCAGCGGCAGCAGCCTCGGGGTGCGGTGGCCAGGCCCCGACCTTCCCAGACAGGAGAAGCCGCCGCTGCCGGCGGCCGGGCAGCGGCAGCTGGAAAGCCCCGGCTGCCCCCGCCCCTGTTTCCGGGGGCACAGAGGCGTTGGTGGGTGTCGCCGGCGCTGATCACCTGGGCTCCCCGCCCTCTCTCGGCCGGGGGAGCCGCGCTGCAGACGGGCAGGGCCGGGCAGCTGCGGGCTGCGGTGCCGAGCGGGCTCGCCAGGGACTCGCGGCGGCTGCGGGACGGGGGCCTGCGGCGGTAGCAGCAGCAGCAAGATGAACCCCAATATCACCTACGCCAATCGCAAGCGGCGGAAACCCGTGCAGAAAATGTAAGTGTCGAGCTGGGGCGCTGGGTGGGGTGGGGTGAGCTGCCGGGCCGGCTTCGCTACTGGTCGTTGTGGGGCGGTCAGCGGCTCAACCAAACCGGTCCCTGGCTGCGCTCTGCGCCCCCAGCCTCCTCTCCCTCTAGCCGGAGTGTCCGCTCTGCAGCGGCTCCCCGCTTGCCCAGCGCCGGGTGGGTGTCTGCAGCCCCCGCCTCTGCTTCCTGCCGCAGCCCCCGGCCTCCGCACAGCCCCGGGGCTCTGCGCTTCGCTCCACGTGGGCCTCGGCAGCTACGGGTTTGCCTTGTTTGTCCAGGGCGCTGTTTGGGGTTTGCCCGGGGACGCGGCCCTAGAGGCAGGGGGCTGTTTGCTGCGGTACTTGGTGCCCTTTCGCGGGGGCTTTTCTTGTCTGTCGGCGGCTTTGGGTTGGGAGCCCCGGCAGCAGCGCTGGGCGTGCGCGCGACTTGTGGGGATCCAGGAGGTCCCTTTTCAGACTCCTCTCCCCCCTCCCCCCCCCCACCCCACAGGGAAGTCTGTAGTTAGCTATGTTCGGAGTCCTGTTGTGACCAAAAAGAACGAGGAGTACTTGTGGCACTATAGCGACTAAAATTTATTTGGGCATAAATTTTCGTGGGCTGAAGCAGATGCATCCAGTGGAAAATACAGTAGGAAGATATATACAGAGAACACGAAAAAATGTTCTCTGTGTGTGTGTGTGTATATATATATAAGATATATAATCTGTATAGATATAGATATAATCTCCCTACTGTATTTTCCACTGCATGCATCTGATGAAGTGGGCTTTAGCCCATGAAAGCTTTTGCCCAAATAAATTTGTTGGTGTCTAAGGTGCCACAAGTACTCCTCGTTCTTTTTGCTGATACAGAGTAACACGGCTATCACTCTGAAACCTGTTGTTAACAGGCACTGATGACCCAGTTGTATTACAATGGTAATTAAAAGGCAGAATGAGGGCTTGGGGACGGGAGGAAGGAAGAAAGAAAGAAAGAAGAAATAACTAGGTTTTCTTGTGGCTGGTTTACCTGATCTAGACTAGGAGGCATTTAAGGTGGCAGTTCTCTAGCGATGGCTACAAAGCCCCCCACCAGCTAAAATAGTTGTTAAAAGTAGTTAAATGACAAATGCAGCTTTTTAAATGTCTTACTGATCATAGTGCAGTGCTTAGCTGTGCTGCTTAGGACTTGTGGTGGGAGTCTGTGCAGAAAGCACATTGTGCTGTGTGCACTGCCCCTGACTGGTTGTCCCCATTTGGATGGGCTTGTAGGTTACTATTCACTCTCTATTCTAAGGTGCCACAAGTACTCCTTTTCTATTCACTCTCTGCAGTAGAGTATTTCACAGTCGGTACCGTGATTTTTAACTAATAAAGCACATTTTATTACTTCAACTCTGTATGAAGTCTTACACATCAGATCCTGGACCCCCCTAAAATGTAACATTCCTGGAGTGGTGTTTCTGAATGTGGATGTCTCTGACAAGGTGCCTGGGACATTTCAACAAAGGGCATGACAGTAGCTTATGTATAATCGTGTTATCCTGTTTGGGAATATTTAAAAAACAATTTTTCTTAATATTTTTATTCTGTCAAAAGTTTGATTATATTTTATGGTACTTATTCATTTAACTCCAAACAAACACAAAAGTCAGAAATTACTGCCACATCTTAAAAAGAAAAAAAATTACCTCTTATAATAGGGCCTAATTTTGAAAACCCTTAGTTGCATGAGTAAAGCTAATTACATTACCCAAGTATAGATAGGATTGGGCCCAAGGCTGTACCTGCTTCACTAAAAGATTACTTTAAACTGAAATGACTTTCAGCCTAGAGGAAATCATTAACTTTTACATTTATCTATTACATAAAGATGCATACATTAGCTGCTTTTATAAGTGGTCTAATTAGCTGCTTTTTCCCCCCAACAGCTTATTTCTTATTGACTCATGGCTAAAAATCATTTTTATTCTTTTTTTAATTGCACTTGTTTTCAAATAGCATTACTGAAAAAAACTGTATTTAAAAAGTAAAATCATACACTAAGTTTGAAAGAGTTGTTCCTTGTAACATACTAATAAAAGTGAAAAACATTTTGGGACACTGCGTGTAAGCAAGTTCCTTTATATCATTCAGCTCCCTGTTTTAGATCAGTTAATTGAGTGCGTGTTCAATCACAGCTGTTGCTATTAAAGTATTTGTACAAATGGGTATTTTGCTTTAAATGAAATTTTACTATGTTTGTGAAGTGAATAAATCAGTAAAAGCAATATATATAAATGATGGTTTCTACCAATGCTCTGCAGAAGCTGCAGTAAATGTGAATATAACTTGTGGCTAGCCTCTTCCATACTAACGTATAGAAGTGTTAAAACAGTTCAACAATATAAATCTATGTTTTAGAAAGAAATAGTTGCCTTATTTCAAGATATACAAGTATATAGGAAATGCTTATTTTTTCTACAGCTATGTGCAAGCACAGATAACTTCCCCGCTCTGTTTACATACTTTCTTAGACTAATCCTTTTTAAAGTACACAGAAATCTTCATTTAAGGAACTGTTGTGTAGCTTTCAGAGTAACAGCCGTGTTAGTCTGTATTCGCAAAAAGAAAAGGAGTACTGGTGGCACCTTAGAGACTAACCAATTTATTTGAGCATGAGCTTTCGTGAGCTACAGCTCACTTCATCAGATGCATACCGTGGAAACTGCAGCAGACTTTATATATACACAGAGAATATGAAACAATACTTCCTCCCACCCCACTGTCCTGCTGGTAATAGCTTATCTAAAGTAATCGTCAGGTTAGGCCATTTCCAGCACAAATCCTTCTGATCAGAGTAGTCTTAATGCTTTGTTTCCTAATAAATTCTGGTCAGATCTGAAAACTGTTTCTGTTTTTGTACCTTTATATAAAAATGTCTGACTTTCAAGCTGCTTAGTCTTTAATATTCTTTATTTTTAATTTGCCACACTTACCTTATTTGAATCTGAATATTTTCTTTTTTATGTCTATCAACATATGGGTGGAAACTAAATTTAAAAGTTTAATATTGGTCTTGAGGTGTCCTTGTCATAAAATAACTTCTCTTTTTAGGACTGAAAGGGAAAAATAAACCTTTCTTAATTTAAGGTAAATATTTTTGTTTTTAATCTAGCTGTAATTTTGGCTTCACCTATAACAGATTTAAAAAAAAAAAAAAAAACCCTCCTTTTAATCATATTATTTGCTACCCGGCTGGATTGACCAATAATTTGTGCAGGTTTAATTTCTATTTGTTCAGTGTACCATACTTATTTCCCTCTCTTTATGCTTAGTTTTACATTGATTTTGCATTTATACTATGATAGCAGTCCTGGGAGACGCATTATCTACAGGCCTGAGGGTTCTGATTTGCCCAGTTAAAAACTGATCATAGTTCATACTCTTGGCCAAAAAGAGAGAAAATGCTATAGTAACAGCAGATTATCAGATCTGAATTTTAAAGCGGTTATGAAGCTTGTTAATTATTGTAAAAAGATCTAGTTTGCCTCTGATTCTCCTCAAATTAATATATAGGACACTTGTGGGATAACTGCCTTGAAGTTAGCTTTTTTCCAGGCAAATTTCAAACCTCTTGAAAAAATAGTTTAAAATAGAAGAGCTGACATACTGTTATGTTTAGTGAGGTAATGTAGCTTTTTTACTTTTTTTTTTCATATAAGGAAGAGATTAAATTTGTGTTGAATTGTGTATTTGTGCTTCACTTGCTGTATCCAAAATTCTGAGTGGAGCATGAGTGATATATTGTCTGTAATACAGACAACCCATTTGTGTGAACAACTTTTTTTGTCATCTATATAATGATGTAATGTTCACAAGAAAATCTAAATGGGAAAAACTCTGATTTTTGTCTGGGAAAATAACTAATTGAAAATCATGGTGGTAATTTGAAGCCAGTTCAGAAAAAAACACTCCTATTAACTGCAGTGTACAGGACAGAAGCCCACAGGAAATCTTGGGCTATTACCCTGACATTATAAAGTATAAAATATAATTCTTTCTGTAGAGAGCTACCCTATCACTTTAATGTGTATCAAAGGAAAAGATACTGACTGCATTTTTGGAGAAATACAATAGATAGTTTAAATGTAGGAATATCCACGTCTTTTGTTAAAGAAGAAAAATGCATGGTAAACAAAGTGTGATTTCACCACCTACACCCAACTAAATCTTGCTATGCATTAGGGCACACGCAGTTTCTTAGAACCTTTTCTACTTTTATGTTTATTTTCCTCCATGTAATTCTTTCTCTTTTATTGATTGAATGATGTGGACACCCCCCTGTGGTCATTTTCCTATGGGTGTTAACAAAGGTTTACCAAGGCTTGTATCTTTTTTATTTTTCATATACGTTGAATTCAAATTATCAGTTTTCCTGGGTTTTTATTAATCACTGGAATCTCATTTATACATAACAAGCCATAGAGTTCATTTAATGCCAAACAGGATGGAATGCAAGATCCACAAAAGTTAGATTTTAAATAGATCATTGTAAATAGATCATTATGTACATTTAATGCCCTTCCCCTGATGTTATGAATTTATATATATTTAATCCTTATGATGTTTTAGCTAAAAATATTTTGTATTTAATATACTTTAACATTTTTCTTAGTGCTTATTGTGTATTTTATTTCAACAAGTGGGAAAATGGTATGTTGGTGTGGGGGCGCTTTAAGAAGTTTAATTGCCATATATACACAAACTAGAATGCCAGTTAAAGCTAATTGCATGTTAGATAATGAAAAATGAACAAGAAATATAAGTGATTGGCTTTGTCCAATGCTTACTTACATGGATTCTCCATATACAATGTACCTGAAAAATGTTTGCTTTATTTGGTTGTCTGGGTGACCCTTCAGGCTAGGATTAATATACAGTGGTTCAAGAGGCAGCATAGAGATCATTTCCCTGTCATTGCTTTTTCTTCATGTGTAGATAGGTGTTCACTTTCCAGGCTCATTCTGGTACCTTTCATTCTCTCTCATTGCACTTAATATAAAGAGTTAGTATACAGCAGGTGTGGCCAAACTTACTGGCCCTCCACATATGACAATCTTCAGAAGTTTGAGAGCCAGAGCACGCCTGCTGGGAGCCCAGTTTCAGCCCCACTCCTCCTGAAGCCCTGAGCCCCAGCAGGTGCCCTCCCGCAGGGCTGAAGCTCCAAAACCCTCCTCCCCAGTGGACAGAAGCTCCTACCCCACCACCCCACTGCAAGGCAGAGGTCCCGAGCTCTTCCCCCAGACTGGTAGGTGGAGAATGGGGGGAGGGGTGCAGAGGGGGCTTGCGAGCAGCACTTCAATTATAAGAGTGGCATGTGGATCGCGAACCACAGTTTGGCCACCCTGGGGATACAGTCTTTCTATTTAGAAACAATGTACATTCATTTACGGTTTCAGTACTTTAGATGGATGGTTTGTAGCAGATAGCATTTTAAGATACTTCATATTTTTAACTTCAGATTTATTATGTACTCTGCTTCTTTCAGAGAGACATTAAAAAGAAAATGTACATATTAAGAATGTACATATTAAGAATGTTTTCTAAATATAGCGAAAGACACTATGTTGGGAAGCAAAGAAAATTCTTTCCTTCATGCGCAACCACGGTATATGATTTTAAAAGCTATATATTGCAATCTGTTGAACTTGGCACAAAACTTCCATTGTCAGTACTCTAGTAGTCTCTCCTCTTGCTCTGTCTGTTGCAGGCAGTCTTTAAATCAAAATAAACTGTTAAGATGAAGCCAGCAGAGTGGGCTGGTGTTGAGACATAGCCCCTAGCGGAGGACAAAAGGTTACAGCCTTGGTTCTCAAACTTTTGTATTCATAACCCCTTTCACAGAGCAAGCCTCTGAGTGCAACCCTTCTAGGTTATACATTAAAAACACTTTAAAATATATATTTAACACTATTATAAATGCTGGAGTTGAAGTGGGGCTTTTGGTGAAGGCTGACAGCTCACAACCCCACACATAATAACCTCTTGATGCACTGAGGGTCCTACCACACCATTGACAGAAGAGTTGGAACAGCCTGATCCTTTAAAGCTACTTGGAAGCTCATTGGTTCTGTCACCCCCCTGAGGGCAAACCACAAAACAGGTTTGTTGCACCATTGAGACAGGTGTGCCCCAACTTCAAATAAAGGGGTCAGCAATCTACAGAGATGAGATAACATCCATCCTATCATTCTTTACTCCAACCCCACACATCAGAACCAGTGTATTATTAATGTTGAATATGGTGGTAGGGAGAATAAAAGAAGTAAATCATGCTTAGTTTTCAGTTCCTCTGAGTGAAGTGGTATTGTCTGAGAATGGTGAACATGCCTCACTTTTGGTAATAGACAGATGTGGTGTGAATAACAATTTTTGGGGAAAAAAACATGTCTTTGCATATGTGGTTGAGACTATAGGGAGACGACATCCTATTTTAATTTAGAAGGGCTTTTTTGTTTTATGTAAATATAGAGTTTTTTCAATGGCCATGCATTTTATGTCCATTTCAATGCTGTTTATTCACGGTCCTCAAAATGTCTTGCTTGGTTTCATTTCTAAAATAAAATAAAGATGTATGTACCTGACACATTTCTCTCACGTCCTGAATTGTCTGCGCTAAATAATAATGCACAGAAATAACACCCCCATTTTTGTAATGTTAAGGATGGGTTGAAAAACATCTGCAGCACATACTACCCCAAGGATTAAGTTTGTCAGTTATATGACAGATGCCTGTGCTATCAATCTCCTTCAAGGCCCTCTTTCTTTTTTTCTTTCTTGAGGGGTAAAACAGTTGTGCATTATATTCAGGGATCCCTTTTTTCATGACCAAAAAAAACCAAATGAACAAAATTCTACAATAAAAATCCATGGGTTTTTTGCTATTTAAAATGAAACACTGAATTTCAGGTTCCCTAGCCACAATATACATAAGTATCCTTTGAACACAATGTTTTATTGATATACAGTAGAACCCCATTTATTCGAGCCTCCATTATCCAGCTCTCCAGCCTCGGGCTAACAGCAGCTGGGGGATCCGGTGGTCAGCTGTGGGCAGCTGCAGCTCCGAGTCCCTCCCACCCCATATAAAATAAAGGATAGAAAGCTCTTTGCCAATTCTCCTGATTATCCCAATTTTTCATTATTCGATCTGGCATTGGTCCCAATTAGAACGAATAAACTGGGTTCCACTGTAAATTTAAAATGTACTCAAAAATAGATCACGAGGGGGAGGTTGTGCGCATTGAATAAGTAAAATATAATTAATAGTTATGTGTTTACTTTTTCATTTTGTGAAAAAATAAAAGATTCTCTGTAAAAACGCAATTTCTGCGTTTTTCTGTGTAAAACAGATTTTTAGGATCCCTGCTAATATTCACTTATCTTTAGGTGCTCAGCAACTGATTTTATTCAAAATTGTATTTTAATTTGCTTTTATTCTTAAATTAGGAAGTATATACCAGAACTGCTTTGGCCTCCTGGTAAAAATTAAGGCTACAGCGCTTTGGTTTTATTGTGTATGTATATATTGTGTACATATGTGTGTGTGTGTGTATATATATATATGTGTGAAAAAAATAAATACCTTACTATGTGTGAGTTTAGACTGTATGTGATTAAAGACTCCGCGGCATAGAAGAACAGTGAAAATACAGTTCAAATCATGCTTTGACAACTCTGTTTTTATTTTGACTTTCTATGACCGCACTTTCGTCTGCCTCTCAAGAATTGAAATATTGAAAGGTTTTAGTTCAGCTGTAATAGATATTAACTAAACAAGGACCTCTGGCCATTCGCTTTATTCAGATCTACAGTTGTACCTAAACTGTAGAGTAGAGTAGCAGGACTGGAAGGGCAGTCTACTGTTAAAGTAGTTTTAACAATCTGAAAATCTGCCCCCGCTTTCTGGACTGTTTTTGTATAAAGCACATATACAAGGATTAATTTTGACATAGCATTCAGTTTCACTCAGGTTTCAGAGTAGCAGCCGTGTGAGTCTGTATTCGCAAAAATTTCACTCAGGTAACTTGCTGTAATGCATAGAGTGCTGCACCCTCTATCTAAACCAGGGGTTCGCAAACTTCATTGCACTGTGACCCCCCTTCTGACAACAAAAATTACTAAATGACCTCAGGAGTGGGGACTGAAGCCTCTGCCCACCTGAGCCATGCTGTGGTGCTGCCCCAGGCAGGGGGGCCAAAAGTGACAAAGTGCTGTTCAGAGGGTTTTTTTTTTTTCCACCCCCCTGAATGACAGAAGTTGTACCGACAAAAGTCCAATGTAGACAAAGCCTGACTACCAGGAATCGGAGGCTACAAACTATTATGCAGGAATAGTAGACCTGGTTGATTGACTTAAAAGTGTACAAGTGTATGAGTGGGATAGTTCAGTCCTGCTGTAAATGCAGTGGTTGTACTTCAAGAAATAAGTTTTTTAATCTGGCTCTGTATTAACTGATAGTAGTGCACGTTAACAACTCACACTCAATGAGGCTTAGTGTTACTGATAGGGATTGTTAAGGAAATGTTGGGTGACTTATAATTTGTTGTTTGGCCAGTATTGAAATCCAAGCTTTTTGTTGTGTAGGCTGTTTTTTTTTTTTTTTTTTTTTTTTTTTAAAGAATTATTCCATTTGTCATGGTCTGGGTACACAAATGCTTCCTTAGAATAAGTAAACATTGTTTGGTTTCTTTTATCTGAACAAAAGCTTTTCAGAATGACTTCTAAACTAATATTATATGGGGTTGTGGTGAGCTGCAGGTATCTTGACATCAAATGGCCTTAGAGAGATGTCGGGCTCAGAGTGGCCCTCAGAAAGTCAAGGTTCATAATTGAGGTAGTTCTAATACTGCCCTTAACCAGATTTATTTCACTGTATATTGTAATTGATGACATGCCCATCTACGGTGTGCTGTTTTTGCTTTGGATATACTCTCTATTTAATGGACATAATTTTCATAACCGTTTTTATTTTTCCATCACTTCCGTTTTGCCCATTTCTGTATCATTAACCTCCATCAGAGCGGTGGGGAAGCTGACCCTTTACGTCTGCAACAAACTTAGCTTTAATGGCAGTGAGTTTATAAGTGTGATGATGGTTGTTATTCCTGGGGCTTTCATGTGTGTGTTGTCAACATTTGGACTGTAGCCCCTATCAGATTACAAACTCTGAGTAAGAAAAGGGGGGAGTGTTTACACCCCTTCAGTGTATAACAGCAACACAACATCATTTTCATAGTAAGAGTGAACAGTTAAGGAGACAAATTCAAGTTTTCCCCAATCAAGAGGTAGTGGACAAGTGATACGGGTATAAGAAGACATGATTCTTAAAAGTAGATTTGGAAGGTTTAGATTTAAATAAATACTAACAATTTTTTTCCCCTCTATTAAAAAAACCCCACCCTCCTCCAGCAGATACTTAGTAGTTGGAACTGGAAGAAAGAGAAGTCTAAAAACACATGATGTATTTCACTATTTGATGTCAGTTCTGTCTGTCATGCATTTAATTGGAAGTAATGAAATCGTTTTACATAGTGGTATCTAAATTTCATTACGGGAGGTTTTTTAAATCTCTAGCCAGTGAAAAATATGCATTTGATTGAATGCAATACTTGGAAATAAATACTGCCAAGACTACTTGGACTAAATGAAGCACGTAGGCATGAACAGAGTTTGCAGACAGCATATCATACACAGCCAACATTCATGTAAAGGTAATCTAAGTAGCAGCAAACTGACTTTATGAATTTATTACACAAAAATGAATCAATGATTGATCCCTTTGTAATTAGCTTTGCTCACGTGCCAGGTATGCTTAAAATAAACTTTTCTAATCTGTTGAAAGACTCAGAATGTATTTGTTTCTAATGATCAAGTATGATTTCAGGTAAGATTAATGTTCCCTATTCACAGCCTTGCATGTAGGAAACTTTGGAGTGAGCAATAGGAATTTATGGTGGGTGTTTATGTAATCTTGCTTCTAGTTTCATTAACACCGTAATATAATTCATAGAAGAACGCTATTGCTTTGTTTTGGATAGTATATTTCACCAATTTGTCATGCCATACTTACTGTAAATGTTGTGATTAGTTAAGAGTTGAAGAGTATTTTAGTGCTCAGTATGTTGTGAACTGTAAGTGGATTTAATGAGTTGATCTACGTATTCCCACCCTCAAAATCTCATTACAAGCATTCATAGTGACGCCTTCCTCAGGAACTCCCCAACATATCTTGGACCTGTCTCTCTCCCAGATTGCAAGATATCTGGGGCCCGGGCCATCTTACTGTTGGTGTCCAGCAAATTGTTAGAACTCTTGCAGTGTTAAGCAGAAAATAAAAAACTGTACAAAAATTAAGCATATGTTGAGAAATGTTGCACTAAAAGTGAACAAGTGTAAATGTGAGAGTACAATTTTACACAGAATATTCATACTGAAATACCAGTATTAATGTACACTATAAAGTATTTGGCACATTCCAAGTGACATTTAATTATTTTTTCTGAACAATAGAACAGATTATTATTAAGTATCTCTAAACTTACAAACACTTTTAACTAAATGCTCTGGTGCGCGAACAGGGCTCTTAGATGCCCACGTGACGTATGTTTTTCCTAGCTTCAATCTAAGCTAATTTTTGCTGAGGAATGTGCAAGTCCTTTTGGGGAAGTATATTACATGTTAAAATGTAACAGATTTGTGCTGGTGGGCATCAGTTTAATGGCAAAGCTTTACTACCTTTCTGTTTTTTTTTTTTTTTTTAAATATAATTACTAAGACAATATGATCATTTTGAGAAAAAATGTGCATTTATACTGTGTTTTGTCTTTGCCACAGAGTAAAGCCGTCCCCATCTGAAGGAGCCAAGTCCAATCCATCCAAGAGACACAGAGACAGATTGAATGCAGAGTTAGATCGCTTGGCTAGCCTCTTGCCTTTCCCACAAGATGTTATCGCCAAACTGGATAAACTGTCTGTGCTTAGGCTTAGTGTGAGTTACCTGAGAGCCAAAAGTTTCTTTGATGGTAAGAGATTAAGATTTAATTTCTCTTGGAGTGCTTTTAAAATACTGTTTGGTGCTGTACATTACTTTCACCTGTTCTCATATTTAAAATTGTTGAATGTATCTATACTTCAATGACATGTCAAGTTGTGCAGTGAGGTACAGTGTAACTGTACAAAATCAGTTGTCCAGTTTCTTGAGAACCAAATGTATCTATTTACATTTCACTTAACTCATCAGCTTGCGTTTCGAAGCAATATTACCTTTAATGAGTCTTCCAGACCTTTTCCTCACTTAACACTTTTTCAGACAGATTTCCCATCAGTTGTATGTTTTCCTTGATGCTGCAAAGATAATTTTGTTATGAATAAAATGATTGAACACCTGCAACCCCATCACATAATTTGTTTTATCATCTAACATGCTTGAGGAAGCTAATTACTGAAACTGATGGAGGCATATTCTCTCCTGTGCTCAAGCTGTGCTTGGCAAAGGAAAATGGAGGGGAGAGGGAAACATAAGGAATTAGTTAAGATTCCCTAGTTCTGTGGGCCGGTCTGCATTGACCCTGGCTCTGGTTTGAGTTATAGCATTCTTGGAGCTATTCTGTGTTGGGCCAACAACATACGATTCCCCACGCCAGCTGAGAATTGGTGGAACAAAGCTCTGTGCTGCTCCTTCATTCCCTGGCGTGCCCCCTTGGCTGAAGTGGGGTGGTTGGCTTAATGCCAGCTGAGAGCTTCCCGTACTGTAGAAATTCTTATCTGTCCAGTTGTGGCCAGAATCTGGCTCTCTTGCGGCAGTGCAAAAGAACCATGCCCACAAAAAAAATGGTTGGTTGTTATATCACTTGCTGTGATAGTATTGAAGTTCTGATTACATGTAAAATTAAAGTTTATCATCCATATTAATATAGGAATTGAGCTTAAAATGGCGCTAATCTTTTAGTTGAAAGCCTTTTCAGCAAAATTGTGTGACATTTTAGCGTCTGTCTTTAACACCACACTACAAGTGTAATGTGGTCAGATATGATTGCTCACTACCATTGATAATCATGCTACTGAAGTCTATCTTCCAAATAGTTTTGCCTTTTTCTTTTCATCAAAGTACTTCCTCTAGGTCAGTGGATCCCAAACACTTTCTCTGTATAACCTCATTTTCAGATGTATTATTTTCTGTGACACCAGACAGCACTGAGGACACCATTTTCAAATGGCATCCTCCATGCAGCAAGACCTTGCACACACTGTACACCTAAGATCAGACTGCATAAAGGGTGCCATTTTCCTTTACAAAATGGTGTCTTCCTCACAGCATGGCCTTGCACGCGCACACTGTGTGCGAGATCACACTGTATGGAGGGTTCCATTTTGTTGAGCAAAACCGCATCCTCCATGTGGCATGACCTTGCACGTATTTTGTAAAATGCTGTTCTCCATCCACTCGGGATTGCTGCCACCCTATCTGCTAATGGAGCCGGGGTTGTGACCCACAGTTTGGGAACCACTGCTCTAGGTTGTCTTGACTGATTGTTAGCAGTCCCACATATAGTGTGTGTGTATATTATTATTGATAACTAATCCTGGTAAATTTTGCAAAGTGTCCTTTTAAAAAAAGTTGAGGTGTTGTTTTTCTTTTTCTGAGTAAACAGTCGATGCAGTGCTTTTTGTGGTAAATCAGGACAGTACAGCATATGACATTTGTTCAGCACTACAGGTTGTCGAAAAGTTTGGTGGAACAATTTCTCATCCTATCACGGGGGGCTGGCCCCTTTAAGGGGAAATGGTGCCTCAACCCACCTGTGTTAAGATCAGTTCAACTTTCCAGGTAGGCACGAATGAGGTCATGTGGTTAACTCAGGTGAGGGCTGGGGAGATAAAGGAGGAACAGACAGACTCCAGGAGGAGTCTTTGTGGAAGGGAGCTCAAGTGGAAGCTGGTAGCACTCCAGCTACGAGGCCCAAGTGCAACAGAAGTTTGGAAAGCTGTAGCTGGCTTGAGGAAGCAGGTGCGTGCTTCAGGGAATGAGACTGACTCTAGCGGAGAGTAAAGGAAGTTGGATTGGGTCCTGGAAGACCAAACTCCTGACTTGGAAGGAGACACACTGAACTGAGAGACAGAACTGAATTGAACCCAGCTCTGTGAAGGAGAGCTGGGGACTTCTGATTCAAGGAGAGAGACACTGAACTGGGGTGGGGGCCTAGACGGCCAGTGCCTTAGGACTAAATAAATTGGAAACCAGAAGTGGAGTGTGTATATTACCTTTGGACTGTGGTGGTGAGCTATTGAGGAGCCCTGTGAGAGAAGGGAAACTGAGGCACCATGTGTCTGAAGAAGTGGATTTTTTACCCACGAAAGCTTATGCCCAAATAAATCTGTTAGTCTTTAAGGTGCCACCAGACTCCTTGTTGTTTTTTGTGGCTACAGACTAACATGGCCACCCCTCGGATACTTGAGGCATTATGCCATCCTTGGCCATGAGAGAGTGCTTGGGGGGCAGCCAGTCTATGACATATTAGAAAATGCTGTTTAGATTAAATAAAGATCTCTTAGGACATACCAATTTTCATTGAAACTTTCACAGCAGTTTTTTTGAAATGCTTCGTTTTGATAAGGTAGAAATGCTTTGTTTTGACTTTTGTTATTATTTATAATATAGAAGTTGAACCAAAACACTTCAGCCTCATCAAAACAAAATGTTTCTGAATATTTTGTTTCACCCAAAATTCCAGGATTTTGGCTTTGTCCTGATTTAGGGCAAAACCAGATTTCAGAATTTCCCATTGCAGTTTTCTGCCTGTTCAAGAACATTATGTGGTCTTTCGAGGTCCAGAGATGAGTGCTGAGGTTGCTGTTGTTATTGCCCAGGATTTTTGTGAATCCTGCACAGACTTCAGGGTCTTAATCCAAGTTTACACAGTATAGTAGTATGCCAAAAGCCTCATATTCAGCCCCCTACTTTTGTCTCATATATGTTGGTTGTGTCTGACTAGCTTGGATATAGAGGTAGTTTCCATCCATTCAAGTGATTAATTGGAAATAGTTTTCTTGGCACCAAAAAAAGCCTGCATGCACTTTTGGATGTAACATGTCTATAAATAGATCCAGATTTGTAGCAGGGTTGTATATCACTGAACAGAAAATCCCATCTTTTGGGATGAAAGTCATTTCACACAACAATATATATTCAGCACATTGTACTATATTTAGAGATGAACAGTTGCAGGTATATGCTTTGTATTTAATCTTGTTGCATAGTAGTGGGTTCTTTAGCAGAGCTTTGATTAATTTGCCTGTCTGTGGTGAATATGAATTGTTTGTTTTCAAGCTACAAGAAATATGTGCATGTACTGCAAGTTACAGCAGTAACTTTGAATTAGTTTTTTCATATTCGGAACTAGAATTATCTGAGACTCGAAAAATTTGTGCACGTTGTACAACATTAAGGTGTCCTGAAAGAAGTCTTGAAAAAATTGATAATGGGAGATAAATTTGAAAAGAGAGGAATCATTTTTGGATATAGATTAGCTTTATTAAGAACAAATTTAAGGATATCTGACTATACTATAAGGATGGTAACACTAAAAAATGGTATCTTTCATGAAATCCAGGTAACTCCTATTATTCTTATGCTGGTGATTTACTGTTGCAAAAATTTATTTTTATGCAATCATACCCCTCTTTCTGCTCACCTTAGCTTAACGTGTGTTTTATCACTGAATATCTTGCGGCTTCCCAATAAAGGAGTAGAGTTCACGCTATTTGGATTTTAAAGCTTGAAAAGGCTAGTGTGGCTGCTATTTGTTGCATTTGATATGTTTTTTAAAAAGTTTTCAAACTCCTTTCATGTATTGTTAGACAGACTTTAGGTAAACTCCTCTGGCTCAACTAGTTGGGTATTTAACTCATTGTCCTAATTGAGGAGAATAGAGGGGAGGAGGAAGTGTCATCTGAACAGTGTCTGATCTAATTTCTACTGAAGTGTGTAAATCTCTGCACATTTGGAATGTTCATGACTATCTCTGGTGATGAAAATAAATTGTAGTTTTACTTACATTTCTCTTTGTTAGAGAAGACTATAAAGATATGTACATGGCTAATAAAACATTGTCTTTAACCAATCTGAATAATAAACACTTTTTTTTTTTTTGTAGAGTCCTACAACAGGGCAATTAGTGTTACTTTTATAAATGAAGGGCTTTGTGATATGTGAAATGGAGTGTAGGCTCTTTTGTACAAATTGCATGTGTGTGTGTGTGTATATATATATAAAAAACAGTTCCTTACATTACAGGATTTTAAAAAAAAACATTTAAATTTTCATCCTGTTGTGCTTGGCAGTCTGTAATTCCAGCAACTAAGTGAACAACAAAGAAATTCTGACATTCTAGTCTTCAACACAGTTGTTTGTAAATGTGTAGCACCCATTTATTCTATAGTTTAAACTCTGTTAGATGTGAAAAGAGAAGCAAGACCTGTGTTAAGGATATTGCTCATCTTTTGTGGTGGTTCATCTTAAATTGTGACAGGTGTCTTCATTTATCGCTCTGGATGGAATTGTGAGCATAGGGCTTTTTGTACCATTTTTGTTAAGACTCACATACCGACTGACTGAATATATCTTTAAGACATTATAAGAGCATTGTGTGGTTGGTAACTCAGAATCTGTCTCAAAGTATTTAAAGGTTTACACCTATAGTTACTAATAAAAGTGAAGAGTACAAATAAATCTAACTGTCTAAGATTCAGACAGATGCAATATTAGGAGTAGGGAACAACCCTAATCTTTTCACTGTTTAAAAGACTTTGTGTGTATTATTATAGAAGTTGCAACTAGGGTGACCAGATGTCCTGATTTTATAGGGACAGTACCGATTTTGGGGACTTTTTCTTATATAGGCACCTATTACCCCCCACCCCATCCCGATTTTTTTACACTTGTTACCTGGTCACCCTAGTTGCAACAAAGATTGATCCACCAAAGGAAAAGGTCAGGATTTCTGTACCACATGAATTTTTTCTGATGTAAAGTGCAGTTCAAAACAATGGTGCCCTTTACAGTGTCTCATAGAATATGAAGAAGAACCAATCTTTGTGCAGTGAGCTGAAATACTCTGTGTATAAAACAAACCTGTTAAATGCAAAAGTTAGCATTGTGATTGTCATGTTATTAACACAGCATGCTGAAGTGAAGGGAAACGTTAAATGAATAACAGGATGCAAATGGGGGTGTATGTGAATTCCTGCGGAAAGTAAAATATAAACGTGTAATCATATGATCTTGCTTGAAAGGAAACCCAAGTTTTTTGCTGTAACAATAGATATTTTTTCAAAGAAAACACTTGCATTTTTCCAAGTTTAAATAATCCAGAGTGGATGTCTGTTTTCTGAAGACGGAAATCTGTGAAAGACGGAACTATTTTTATACTTTTTTAAAAAGTCATCTTAAGTAGAAATAAAGTATAAAAGATCATCTTATTTAACTTTTAGACTGTTCAGCCATGGCTTTGAGAAAGATTGAGTGCAAGAAGCTTTTAATGTACTTGTTTGCTCCTCAGATATTAAGGAGATGCAGTAGTGCTTCCATAATTAAAGTTGTGGGAGTCATTCCAATAGTCCTGAAATTAAGAAACCATTGAACTCAGCAGATTTACGTAAAATGGTACTCTATTGCAGAACTAATTGAGAAGATGCACTTAATTTCTACAGTATTATAATTAGAGGGTAGTCTCCCGTGCCTGCCTCAGTGGTGATGATTTTATTTCATCTAAACAAGTGGCACTGCAGCTTTGTAAATGATGATATAATTAAGTCTGATGATATTCAGCAGTTGGTCACATCCACGTAATGAGCTGCCAGCAATCTGAATGGAGAACAAGTAACCCACTAGTCATAACCAGAAATATCCAAAGGCAATTGTTGACTGCATTATCTATAATTAAATTCATTATAAGGGTGAGACAGTTGCATAACTTGGAACAAGCTGCTTATGTTGCCAGCATAATACAAAAGCACTGGGCTGTTGGTTGAATTGTAATTTTAGATATGTATATCAAAATATCTTAGAAACATTAGCATGTTGCTTATATGACTGGTGTCTATTTCATTTTCCTATAAATTCCTGTGGTTTTTAATAGGCACTCTTTTTTTTGTTGCTCATTGGACAGTATTCTGCTGTCACTGAAGAAAGTTTCTGTTGAAAATTAGTTTCTTATGCAAGTCATATGCATAAGAATTAGTTTCTTATGCAAGTGATTTTGGCAAGCCCAGCACAACATAAAGTAATTACTTCAAGGTGTTTTTTCATTAAAGTTGCACTTCCTAATTTTACTCTGAAATGTAATAATTAACACACACATTCTTTAGTGTAGGATGACTTCATCGTTCCTCATCAGCAAGAGGGCTTTCAATCTAAGATAAGAGACAATAGATGTGTACAACAGATATGGGCACAAGGTAACAGTGAAACTATTAAGAGCATCATGATGAGCGATCTCACCACTTTAGCTGCTTAACTGGTAGATATAACACTTTTGTCAGGTGTTAGACTGTATAAAGGGCTGATTTCAATATGATGTCTAGGATTACTGCTAGGGGTCCTTTTGAAAATATATAAAACAATTGGTTCAGGTCTCCACCTTTCCCCCACATTCATAGGGTTTAAGGCCAAAAAGGTACATTAGAACTTGTCTGACCTTATGTATATCACAGGCCATTAAATTTTACAGTTACCCCTTTATTGAGCTTAATAACTTGTGCTTGATTAAAGCATAACTTGTACTTGGCTAAAGCATATCTTCCAGAAAGACATCCAGCCTTGATTTCGAGACAAAGAGGTAGAGAATCCACCACTTCCCTTGGTAGCTTGTTCTAGTGGCTGATCACTTTAACTGTTTTAAAAATGTGTGCCTTATTTCTAATTTGAATGTATTTGGTTTCAGCTTCTAGCCATTGGTTCTTGTTATGCCGTTCTATCCTCAGTTAAAGAGCCCTTTAGTACCCAGGATTATCTCATGTGAAGGTACTTGCACACTGTAATCAAGCCACCACTCAAATCGTCTTTGATAAACAGACTGAGCTGGTTAAATCTGTCACTAAATCATTTTCTCTAGCCCTCAAATATTTTTCGTGGATCTTTTCTGTACCCAGTTTTTCAAAATCCTTTTTACAATGTGGACACTAGAACTTGGTGCAGTATTCCAGTATTGGTTTCACCAATGCCATATACAGAGGTAAAGTCATCTTGCTGACTACGCGTGTTTATACATCAAGGATTGCCTTGTCCTTTTTGACACAGCATGGCATTAGGAGCTCATGTTAAGTTGCTTGTTTACTATAACCTCTAAGTCCTCTTCAGAGTCGCTGCATTCCAGGATGCAGCCCTGAACTCTGTAGGCTTGGCTTGCATTCGTTGTTCCTAGATGGATAACTTGGCATTTGTCTGTACTAAAACACATTTTGTATGAATGGGCCCAGGTTATGAAATGATCATATTGCTCAGTATGACTGCCCTGCCCTCCTCATTATTTGCCTCTCCACCAATCTGTGTGTCATCGGCAGATTTTATCAACAATGTTTTTACATTTACTTCCAGATCATTGATGAAAATGTTGAATAGTATCAGGCTTGGTACCAATCTCTGCAGAACCCCACTAGATATGCCCCGATTTGATGATTTCCCCACTTCTGCACTTCAGATTCAGGAAATCAAAAGCTAAAACTTTGGCCACCTTTAACAGTGTATCATTTTTGCTCTTACAAGCGCACACAAGTCTTGTGGGAACCTGAAACACAACTACTTATATTGGGCTAAAAAAAAATGAATTTTAAAATGAAATTCAGCAACACCAAACACTTCTGAGAGCGAGGAGCTTCTCCAGTTCCATTTGTTATTTATTAGTAAGGCTACGATTTTATCACTGAGGTTGTGGAAATCACGGAATCCATGCCTTCCAGAGACCTCCATGACTTCAGCCTGTAGCGGTGCGGAGCTGCGAAGTGCCATGAAGCTTCCAACTGGGACCTGCAGCTGCCCAGCCTCTGGAGCTATGGGGTGACCCCAGAGCCCCAGCAGCAGCCATGGGTGCTGGAGCCTTCTCCCTCCCCATTTTGTCAGGGATATTTTTAGTAAAAATTACGGACAGGTCATGGATGTCTGTGAATTTTTCTTTATTGCTCATGACCTGTCTTGACTTTTACTAAAAATATGTGACAGAATCTTAGCCTTATGTATTAGCTATTTGTTAAGGCACTTACTCAAAGCACACCCATCACAAATCTAAACCACATTCTCAAATATAGTTTAACTTGATAGTAGTCAAAGGGGTGCAATATGGACAGTCTCCCCTCTGGTCCACCTCTACCAAGTACAGCCTAGACTTTCTCTAGCCTATAGCAATCAGCCACCATCCTCTACTGCCAGCTCTTGTCCAGTCTGCAGCTGCCATTTCACTAGGTTGGCTCCAATCCGGATAGCTTTAATATGATGCTGGAGTGGAATAGAGCCTCTCTCACCAGAACAAAAGCCTCCAGAAGAAGTGTCTCCTCTATCCGTATTGTGCCTGACTTCCAGATCAGGGTTACATAACACTTTTAATACTATTTCTAAGAATGAAACATAAATTCCAAATAAAAGAACTGTAAGCACTTCATAAACTCCTTAGGTAAGTAGCCCCTCGATTTCCTCTTTTTTACCTAGGCGGGAGCCAGAGAGCCTAATGAGCAAACTAAGCGGGTAGGAGGTTCACACTCTATTTTTTCCTTCCTCACTGTAGAGGAAGCCCAAAGAGCTGTTCCTAGCAAGCAGTCCTCGACTTATATTAGCATCTGTTCATCTTCCTTTCTTAGTTACAGCTTTGGATTTTATTTGTAATTCTGGAAATGTTTTAAAAATAAACACTTTGTTTACAGGCACTGTTCAGGTTGTTAGGCCTAAAGTCCCATGACTGTGTTCCCCTTTTTGAAAGTTAATTTCCTGGGTTCATTGATTAAATTTAAAGTTACATCCTAAATTCAAGTTGATTTGTTTCTTCTTATTTGAGTTTGACACTTTACTGCCTCTGACATCAGCACTAGCATATGCTGATGCCCTCTTAAATCCAATGCTGTAAAAACTAGACCTTTCAATTTGTTCCACAACACTCCTTATGCTCTCCTTTCCTCACTGGTGACAAATTAAATATTCTCCCTTTCACCTAAGCTTACAACCTGTTTTCTTTCATACTCTTTCCTCCCTCAAACATCCAGCCTCTCTCCAGCTCTGTTGCTTCTTCCAAAGTATCTCCTCTTCAGGCACAAACAGCCTTGTCTATTTCTAAGTCATCTTCTGTGTCAATTACTGTAGTCCCCTTTCTTGCACCTCATTTCTCATCTTGCCTCAGTCCAATATTACCAAAATGCTGCTACGAAAATCTTCTACTTCCATGGCATTGATGATTATAGTAGCACCTAAAAAACACAACCAGGTTAGCTCTCCTTGTGCTTGTTGGTCAAATCATAATTGACAGCCCCTGCTCCAAAGAGGTGTAAAATCTAAAATGTCATGGTACATAAAGATCCTTGTTGAAATCCTGGTCCTATTGAATTCCATGTCAAAACTCCGCATTGACTTTGTGCCAGGATATCACACCTTGAACTTTTCGTTGAATACTGTTTTAAAAATAATTCCTTGTAATTCTAAAGATCACTCTTTGCGGGGAGGAAGAGAAGGCAGGAAAAACACTTACTAGTGTTAAAAATGCTGGTATCTTATGTAATTTTAAAGATATAATAAGCAGTTAAGGCTGAAACACCTTTTCATGCTTTGCGTTTCTGTTATGATTCAGCATTTTCCTGTCACACGTACTTGTTAACCGAAATGTCTGAGTTTTCCTGTTTGATTTTTATCTATACTCTGATAAGGAAATAAGACATTTGCTTGTATGGTTGAGCTCTGTAGTTTATAACTCTGGCCATTTATAACATAATCTATTTCCCTATGAAACAAAAACTTCAACCCTTAAAACAGTTGCTACTCAGTAAATGTTTTAATGAAGCTGTTACTGGTTAAAAAGTGGTTGCTTTGTGAAAAATTTTAAAAGTTTAGAACAATCCCAGACAAGTACTTCATTAATTAAGATGATCAAAAACATTAATAAACACTTTTAGATCAATTTATATGTATAGATTTTAGAAGTATTAGTTTAGCTAAGTAGTAAATAGTTATGGGTTAGTTCATAACACATATCTTATCAGCAAACCTCAAGGTAAAAGATTTCAGCCATCCAAGACATCTAAAATAGTAGAAAAAAAATAAAAAGTGCTCTTCCAGTATTTCTAGACTAAATTTTGTTGCTTAGCCTGGGTTCATTTGTTTCCTACTGCAGAGATTATAAAAGGAAGACTTCCATCCTTGTGAGATGATGGATTGGATGTCAGAATAGCTGCAACTTTTTCCACAAGGCATTCTGTTCAAAACAAAAATTTACCATTAAGACTAAAATGAGATGAAGTAATCTTTTTAAATTTGGACAAAAAGGGTTATCTGAAACTGCTCTAGGAAATTACAGCTAGCTTACTTTGTAAATAACAATTTAATCATTTTTAGTCATATTTGCTGGATGCCACCTCTGATTGGGCTAAGAGGTATAGTACGTGTTTCTAAAACTCAGATACCATAAATGACCTTCCTTTCAAAGGTGAGTATTTGTAGGCTGTGGTGACTGTATAGGTGTTCAGCACATCTGAAAAATCAGACCAGTAAAAATTACATGTTGAGCTTCTGTAGCACCTTCAGTTCAAGGATTTCAACAAGCTTTACGACAGCAAATGGCTTATGTCTCACAAAACCTTTGTATGGTACAGTAAATATCTTTATTTTATTAACAATGAAACTGAGTTACAGAAAGGTAAAATGATTTATTTGTTCAAGGTAATACATGGTATATTGTAATACACATCCTCATTCAGTAATGAATTTATATTGCAGCAGCATATAGAAATCCTAATTTCTTTCTCTTCATGGAAAGCTTTAAAAAAAAAAAAAAAAACCCTCAAAGGAATTGAGTAGTTCTGCCTGCCCTAATGTCTGTTCTTGTTTGTACATTTTATTGAAGTTTTGTATTAGATCTGAAAAAAATCTAGTGACTGCAAACTTGATCAGATACCAGATCTAAACTGATACTACATTTAGCAGTACTACACACTCTCAATGATTAAAAAATGAACACTACTCTTACCAAATGGTATCCAAAATATTAGTTTCCTATTTTAATTACGAAAACACTGCAGTATTTTAAATACCATATTGTGATAAATGTTCTCCTTTTAATGGAGACTGTTCCTTAAATAAGCAGTAATTGTAGAGTTCGATAGTTAATACTAGCTACATAAAAACCCCCACGCATAAACAAGTGTCCATAATGTTCATTTTAAATGAAAGTCTCCTCTGTGTGCAAGAGTTATGCACCAGTGAAGTTCAATGTAAGCCATATTGCAAGGGCTTCAGTTGTATATGAGCCTTGTGTGGTCCTCAGCACATAGGTGAATTTCACCTGTTTTACATTTTAAAAAAATTAATATATTTAAAATACTTACCTGCTTTGACAGTTTTTGACTCCAGATTTGTGTCCTTCTAGGAGTGAGACAAAGGAAAGAGTATTCTGCAGACGAACATATTTACAACACCTGCTGTAGCTTCAGGTTTTTATAAAGCCCTTGGAATTTTCAGAATATTTGCATTAGTAAAGCTTGCAAAATCCCAAAATACATTCCATGGGGGAAAAAAAAAGTCAAAAGTTAATTCTTCAGTCATGTCTTGTCAGTGGGTTTACATGACAGAGGAATTTCATAGCTGCTACATTTTTTTTCTCTCTCTGTAAAAATAAGGTTCTAGTTACTGGTGGTGATATAAAGAAAGTGATTCACTTCCCCTACCATTTATTATAATATTAGTGCAGCATGTTGTTAAAACTTCAGTATGCATTACTCTGTAAACCATCAATGACGGTTGCAGTTATTTGTGGTATAAATTATAAATCGGGGGGGGGACTATGAGATTTTAGTTGGATAGAACTGCCCTTTGCCTTACAGACCTGACTCAGTGATATTTAGAATAGAGGAAAAGATATAGTATGAGAAATGCACTATAAATATGATTATTCAAAATCACTTATCACCAAAAATTTGTATTATACATACGTAGTAGGAAGCATTTCCTACTGAGGGTGAAACTGGCACAAAATGCCAAACTAGTTGACAGGTTTCAGAGTAGCAGCCGTGTTAGTCTGTATTCTCAAAAAGAAAAGGAGTACTTGTGGCACCTTAGATTGGGTAGTCTCTAAGGTGCCACAAGTGTTCCTTTTCTTTTTGCAAACTAGTTAGAATACTTGTCTACAACCTGGTGGTGCCAAATTCAATTACAAGTGTGGCATGACTCAAATAATCTCAGCACTGGGGATATGGTCATAACAATTCTTTTCAGTTCTGGTGGCAGAAAGATTCTCAGGTTTGTAACCATGTGGAAACCCAAGTCTTGTATTCTTGGCCATTCTTCTCCATCTTAGCAGATCCAGACAGTCTTGGAAACTTCCATCAAACTCACAAGAAATCCAGTGCCTGATTTAAATGTCTGGTTTTTAGGCTAAAAATCTGACTCTGTTGCAGGTAGTTGCACAAAAACAAGTATACAGCTTTTTACTGAACAATATCTTACAAGTATATTCAATCTGATTTGTGTATTTTTTTTGTGGTTTAACTAAAAGCAAAACTTTTGAAGTGCCTTTAACTCACTCTTTCATTCAGGAATGACTGGATGTCTGTTTTGCAGGTGACTAACATTTTTTTCTTGTAATAAGATTTAAATAGAGTTTCAGTTCATAATAAGCTGTTATGTTGCATTGCTGTTGAAGTTCCTATATCAGTGATCTAGAAAGAAATACTCATTTAGGAGAAGATTGTGGCTGATTGGACTTCTGAGCACTGTGCTAGACAAGTGGTTTCCTTCTCAGACACTCTCCTTTTGCTTTGTTAAACGAAAGTGTTCACAAAAGTGTAGATACAGAAAAATCTCGTAGGAGGGTCTTTTTTGTTTGGGTTTTTTTTTAGACATTGAATTGGCTTGAGGAGCAAAACAAGGACTTCAAGTCTAATTGTTTGCCTACACTTTGCAGCTTTTAGCAACGTGACTGTGTCGTTACAGCTGTGCTGCTAAAAGGTGCGCAGTGTAGCCACTGTTTGTCAGCTCTCCTGCCGACAAAAACCTTAAACCCCCAACGAGTGGCAGTAGCTTTGCCAATAAAGCGCTGTTCACACTGGCACTTTTCGTCTATAAACTTGGTCTTTCGTGGTGTTTTTTCTGTTTTTTTTAACACCTCTGAATGACAACTTTTGTCGTTCAGTTGCTAGTATAGATAAAGCCTAAGTGTGATTGATAAGATGGTATAAATTAAAAAGGGGGGTTAAGTTTATTAGGCAGTAGGAAACAATTGGGGAAGAAGGAGCCAACTCAGTCTCCATCAAAACAGAATCAGACTGCTGGAACAAAAAACAAATATATTTTGGGGGAGTGTTTAAACTAAGAGCTGGGGAGACATCCACAGAAGCTGAGAAGTACACAAGTTAGTTTTATTACTGACAACAGATATAGAGCTCACTGGGAGATTTTTACTGAAATGGTTTGTCAGAAAATGCTAATTCATCAAAACATACTCTTTTTAGGAGTGTACCAATTTTGACCAAAAAAACCAAAAACAAACAAAAAAAGCCACCTGTTGGGAACGGTTTCTTAAGTATGGGATGAATTTTCTGATCAAAATGATAGATACAGATCCACTCCACGCAACACTTAACAGCTTGGTGGCTAAGGCATTTACCTGGGTTGTGGGAGACCGAGGTTCAAGTCCCAGGTCTGAATCAGGCAGAGCAGAAACTTGAACCTGGGTCTCCCAACTCCAGAGGTATGCTTAGATAGCAGTCTATTAGCTGTTCTCAGGACAGGTGTTGTCTCTCTTATTTAGACCAGGCTGGACATGAGAAACCATTTCCTGACGAAAAGTTTATCAAAACTGGTACAGTCTAGTGAAGAAGTTATATCAAAGAGAAACCATTTAATTGAAAAATTCCCAATCAGTTTTGATTAGATGAAGGTGTTTGGGAGGGGTGAGGGGAAGTGAGACTGGTAGCTCTGCTTATGTTTTCTGACAATTCCCACCATAAGCCTCCTTTTAAAGGGTTTTTGCCCCTTTCTCTGAAACTTCTGGTGCTTGCCACTGTTGGAGGCAGGACTGAACTAGATAGACCTCTGCCCGGTCTTGGTGCATTGCCCTAGTCTGCACACCTCAGGTTGAAAATGAAAAAGTTTCTCGCCTTTAATTTTCCTCTTGAGCATATGACATCTTAAAAAGGAATCCAACTGTGCTAATCTTGCCCCTCACCACTACAAACAAAATAATTTATTATTTGGAAAGGATCATTTGATCAAGGATTGTAAATGGACATAGGGAGGAAAGAAAAAGTGTGCACGGGTGAGGAGTGGAACTTTTTATAGGTAATAAATTAGCAGGTTTTTTCAAGAATTATAGGGTAATTGACCCATATTAGTTCACAAACAACTTACCTTTCCTCCTTCAAATCTGTCAAATAACCTCTGCAAAGCTTTTCAACAATATCTGTAAGATTCCTGCTCTATCTCCAACTTGTATTAGAATCTGATCTGTTCCTCTAAGCCAGTGGTGGGCAGCCTGCTGCCTGTGGGCCACACACGGCCCATCAGGGTAATCCACTGGTGGGCCGCGAGACAGTGTTTACATTTACCATCCACTGGCATGGCCGCCTGCAGCTCCCAGTGGCCGCAGTTCGCCGTTCCCGTTCCAATTTCTTGGAGAAATTCTCAATCTTCATTCCCCTGATTCTCTAAAGGTTGGTCTGCTGTCTTATTTTTGATTTACAAGCTCCTTTGGGCTGCTAGTTATAGTAGGCATAGCTTCTTGCAGGTCCCAGTGGCCGCGGTTCACCGTTCCCAGCCAATGGTAGCTGTGGGAAACGGCATGGGCCGGGCCACTGCTTCCCTCAGCTCCCATTGGCCAGAACGGCGAACCACAGCCACTGGGAGCTGCAAGCGGCCATACCTTCAGACGCTCAGGTAAACAAAGCATCTTGCAGCCCACCAGGGGCTTACCCTGAACAAGCCATGAACCAAGTTTGGGAACCCCTGCTCTATTATTATTAGGTGCTAATAACAATTCATTGCAGAAACAAAGCTAACTATGGTTGCATTATATGGATCAAACGAGAAGTCTCTGTATTGGGCAGAATGCAAATTATAACATTAATAGTAATATCTCAAGTTGTGGCAATGCTTCCTTTGCCTTCAAAAGTATACTTTTTATAGCAATAGAGAGATAAACAGCAAAGATCACTTACAGTGCTAAAAGTACCTTGTAATACAGGAGGATTATTGCTCCTTTACTTAGTAAGTTAATGCTTGGCATATCGTGTGGCTCATTTGACAGTCTTAATATGTAAGAATGTACCAGTTAGCTGGGGAGCAAAGGTGACCAGGAGAGCCCAATTAGTACCATCATTTGTGATGAAATTATTATTGCAGTCATAAGCCTATTATTGTACAGCCATAATAAAACTTTGATAGGTGCCACTCTTTTTTACCAATAACCATCCAAGTAAATTAAATTCCTCCTCTTGTGGAAATCCATATCTAAATTATAAACTTGCATAGTTTCCAGCAATTCAAGAAAAATAATGAACTTTTATCAAGAAAAACATAGATGAAACTATCTAATCTACAATGATCACATCTTTCAGTGCACTTTTTCTAAAAGTAACCATTTCCACCTTACCTATATATAACTAAAAGTAATCAGTTCAGTGACTGGTAAGTCTAAAAGATGAAATAGAGACACATTCAACACAGTGAAGTTATCCAAATGTATAAAGTTTTATCCATAAATGTTGAACGGAACAGGCAAGATGAACCATATAACTAATTAGACTTACAAATGAAAACCAGCCAATAAATCTGCCTTTGTATTTTGACAGATGACAAATTATTCTTGCAGAAAATTCATAAAGTAATTGAATGTGATTCTGAAGGGTAGATTTTGTTTGGTTGACTGTTTTTCCTTGTTATTACTGAAGTGGTTTATTGAAAATTGTTACATTTGTCCACGGGGTCAGTTTTGTTTGAAAGCCTGCTAAGAAAATAAGTTGAATGTCAACACATTGTATATAGTATTTGTGTTACGTCAGTTGCACTGGTTCCAGAAAGGTACCATCTATGGTTTTTATACCTTTTTTATATAAAGGTTTGGAGTGAAATAAATTGGTGTTCTGGCACCAGGTTCTGAGGGAGGAAATGCAATCGGGTACATAAATGTAAGAGTAAATTATTACTGAATTTTCCAGACATCCAAGCATATTTTTTGTGATTCTAATGGAAAGCATTGTTTAGCTCTGTCTAGTTTGTGTATTTTATCATTAAATTACCTTAACCCATGTTAAATGTATGTGTTAGACAAGAAGTTGGCACCTGTGTTTCCTGCAACCTGCCCTGCCCTGGTAGATTACCTGCTCCTAGCTATAGGAGGAGGAAAACAAATCTGATCCTATAAATACAGCCAAAGATAGAGATAATCTGGAGCAGCTCCAGCCAGGCTTATAAACTAACCGGCTTATGATCGATATTTACGGTCTGAAAGAAAAATATTCGGTATTTTTCTTCAGCCACAAAATAGAGGCAGTGATCGTATGATAGCTAATGTTTTCAACAGGATAAGTTGACAACTCTTTCAGCTGACTTGGGAAAGGTTACCTGTGGAAAAACAAGAGTCCATGCAGGGACCTCACCCTGGTAAACCTGAAGTACGTTTTCTGGGAGACAGCTCCCACAGCCTAGTTTTCTGTTAAAGGTATCTGGGACTTCTGTTTTAGCCGTAGAAAAACAGAGCTTTTTGCCTTTGTCTACAACATTACATTGGCATACACTGCATGCCCTAACAAAGGCGTAAATAGCAGTGTCTCCCATGTAAACTGCTGTTTTTAGCTGTGAAGTGTGCTGCTGTGGGAGCCTTTCACCACTACAGGGACCTGCCGGAGTCTTTCTCCCATTGTGAGGAAAGGCTCTGGCATCTCCTTACTGCCTCCCCCTCTGCCAGAGCCTTTCGCTGATGTATGTAACTACACACCACAATGTGGACGTAGTCCGCTTTTCACTGTGGAATGTAGCTATGGGAATTCTATGCACCGCCACAAGGGGTGTGCAGTGTAGACATACCCTTTACTCCTTCCGAATGGCTATTAGCCTATCACTATGGTTCTACAAGACTTAATTGTCTTTTAAGGGATTGAACATACTTTTTTTCCCCCCATTATATGGTTTTGGTGGCCATATTTTGTCACAAGAATTAATGGTAGATAATTGATTTCTGCATTAAAAATCCATTTATGCAGCTCAGTTGTGATAGTCTTTCACAATTTTATAGGCTGTCCATATAAGGTCTAGTCATGCTTCCGTTCTAAGCAAGAAATAGTTTTATTTTACCTTAACAGAAGGATTATAAAATTTTAAAATATCCCATTCCTTTGAAACGATGCAAGTTTTTCCTGTTTTTCTTTGTTGATGTCAAGTAAGAGGGACAAATGAATTGACTAAAATGTATGAAAAGGACTAATATAAAAAGTCATAGTATGTTTGCCTAAAGTACTAAAATGTAATAGTGAGAATAGATTTTTATGCAAAGTTCTTTACAATGTTTTAGGAACCTTACTGTAGTTTTGTTTCACCATCTATATATATATTTAGAGGCAAATTAGAAGAATTTTCAGCTGCTAGTGTAGTACTGAGTAATTACTTCATCAAATGCTGTATGTCTCCTGCAGGTCAAGAGGGCATATCAGTGTAACTTATTAAAATGACATGACTCTTTTCTTATTTGCAAGCTAATGAAATCCAGACTCTCACCCCACGTCCCCCACCACCACGTACGGAAATAGCTGATCAGTTTTCTTTTTCTTTAAATCTGTTCTAGTCAAGTTGTGATACCAGGCAGACAGGGGGACCAAGCTAGTTGCTGGCACCCCCTGTAGCTGGTTGAGAGAATAAAATGAACAGTTCCCAGAGGTAAAAGACTTGGGGTTTTCTTGATGGGCCTTTGACTGATGTGATAGGGTAAGACCTTGTGGCTTTTGTGGCCCGAGGTCAGATCTCGGGGGCGAGAGGGGGCAGGGAGGGGAAATGCTAGGGTGCAGAGAGAGTTGAGTCCTAACGGGTAGGTTAAGGAGAGCCTACCTTGCTTTATGGGTTATACGACAAGGAGCCCCGTAACCCAGGTGCCAGTTACGGGTTATATGGTATGGAGCCTTGTAATCCCCATACTGGAACCAATTAAATACCTTATATAGGAGAGAATGGGTGATGGGCTTGTAGTGCGTCTCGTGCTAAAAGTTTTTAACAGAAGTGATGGCTTGCTGCTTAATTCCATGCATGTGTGTTGTCCACATCAAAAGCTCTTACACTTACTGGACTAACTAGGGAACTCCTGCCATTAACTGGTATAACTTTAGCTGACACACTAACTGTAATGGCAACATTCAGTCTTTAAATTCCTATCAAAAACTTTCTTACAGAAACAGCAGTTTGGGAGCCAGGAATGCAGTTAAAAGTTTCTGCCCCTTAACATGGTTTAAGTGCATTAAAAGTACAAACACTGTAAACATTGTAGTGCTCAGGCTCTCAGTTAAGGGTCCACTTTTCTCTGCAAACAAAACTAGGTTTATATCTGGAGAATAAACACAGGGTTTTGTAGAAAGGGCTCGTCCCTTCCACGTTCTGTTTTGCTCTGCTAGATCAGCATTGCTGTTGACCTCTAGTTCAGCTCTCCTTCAAGTCAAACTTAGATTTTTACAGTACATAAGTCACCATGAGAAAATCTTCATTTGCCAGTACTGTTGTGAGACACTGCAATCGTTTCCTGTTTTAAGCTTGGGGAAAAACTGTAGATGCCAAGTGTGCTAAAAGTTGGGAAGTGTTGACTTAATTGTGTCTACTCGTGCTTTAGACCATCCTGAAGTGTTGTGTGTAATGCACAATGTTCAGTAAGGCTTCAGACTGGGAAATAAGTGTTATTTTGAACCCATGAGTAAGTCAGAGAGCAATTCATAATTCTATACAGGAAGTAGTGTTAGGAGCTATTATCTTTAAAGGGTACATCTACATTGTAAAAAAGAAAGAAACCCCCCATGATAGCAAGTCTCAGACTGGGCTGGAGCCTGTGCTCTGAAACCTACCACCACCTTGCTGGACTTCAGAGCTGTTGTTCCAGCCCAGGTGGGAAGGTCTGCACTTCTATATTTATCCTTGTCGTACGTCTGAGTCGATTGACCTGGACTTTGAGACTTGCTGATGGAGGGTGGATTTTTTTTTTTTTTTTTGGTTTTGGTTTTGTTCCAGTGTAGATATAGCAGCAGACACTAATTAAAAGAGATTCTTGGACATGGGAGTGAGGGAAGGAAGTAATGCAGATTTTCCTATTATAATATTCACTTTCTGATTTTTCCTATTTGTATGAATACATGCTGACTCTTCCTGATCACCTTCTTCTCCTCCAAATGCTTAAAAATGGATTCCTTGAGGACCTGCTCCATGATCTTTCCAGGGACTGAAGTGAGGCTGTAGTTTGTATGCAATTTTCCTGACTATCTTGTATGTTCTTACGCCATCTTTTTTCTTTGTACTATAACAAATTTTAGTGTTCTAAGAACACCATTGTTTCTTTATTTTTTTTTAAATTCATACCTCTAAATGTATTGACAGTTCGAGAGCAAAAAACTCTAAATATTAAATCAAGGAATTAAACCTAATTTCCATTAGCTAATTATAAGTAGTGAATGAATAAGTGTAATTAAACATTCCGGTTGGATTGTTTCACTGTCAATGAAAAAACAGTGGAATAGAGTGCATTGTTAATGTTTTTAAAGGTGTTTGTAGGACTATAGAATCAACAAAGTGAAATTGACAGTGAAATATTTAGAAGCATTATGTATAGCTTTGTTTGTGCTAGTATCGTTTTAAATAGCAGTTGTGGGTTAAAACTAGGTGTAGTTTCTTTGAAAATGTACCTCTTGCATGTTAACCATATTCCTATTCACTTCTGAAATGGATTTTTATACATTAACTTAGGGCTTGTCTACACTTACAGCCCAGTGGTGCCGCTGCAGCGCTTAGTGATGATGCTATCTACACCAGCTGGAAAGCTTCTCTTCTTGGCATAGGTACTACACCTCTCCGAGAGGTTGTAGCTATATTGACAGCAGAAGCCCTTCCATCGACATTGCGCTGTCTACACCAGGCGTTCAGCTGGTATAACTGCATCAGTCAGGGTGTTCCACACCTTGAGCAACATAGTTATATCCATATAAGTTTGCAGTGTATACAAGGGCTCAGTATCCAGCAGAAATGTTAAATAGAGACTTTAAAGAACTATTGTCTAAAGATAACTTTATACATAGTTTGTGAGGAACTGCTTGACTACACCTATTACTTTTATTTTTCTTCTTGGCTGAATCCCACATATTCTTAGCATTTGGAACAGGTTACTAAAATATATAATTATTAAACAGATCTGTCTTTGCCCCCTTGAGTGTTGTTCATTGTGGCAAGTGAAATGAAACCTCATGTTTGGATTGTTTCATTTGCTTTGCTTTTTTGTGTATTATCAGCAAGATTACAAAAAGAATGGCAGCACCCTTAAAATTCAAGTTGATTTGCACTTACTCAAATAGCAATCTGAGTGCAGTTGATATGGACATGGACCAGATTTTAAAAGTGAAATATAAAGCAAAGCAGCCAAAATAAAACTTTCTGGATCCAATCCTTAGGAATACAAAATAATGATTTTGATATATAAAACTATGCTTTTGACAGTGTACTCGGATAAATTCATATATACTACCGTATTGATTACAACTAAAACTGTAGTTGAATTTTGACTATAAACTTAGTTTGTCATCCTTTCTCCTATAAAAGCCAAAATCTTTGATGAATGCTGTTCCTCAGATGATGCACATATTGCATATTTACATTCCTAATACGTCATTAGTTATATTTCTTTACAAAGTGAGAAAACAGAGAAATCTTCAGTGAGCTTAAACACAGAAAGGAAGCTTTTAAGAAGTGGAAACTTGGACAGATGTCTAGGGAGGAATAGTAAAATATTGCTCGAGCATGCAGGTGTGAAATCAGGAAGGCCAAATCACAACTGGAGTTGCAGCTAGCAAGGGATGTGAAGGGTAACGAGAAGGGTTTCTACAGGTATGTTAGCTACAAGAAGGTGGGTCAGGGAAAATGTAGGACCCTTACTGAATGGGGGAGGCAACCTAGTGACAGATGTGGAAAAAGCTGAAGTACTTTAATGCTTTTTTTGTCTCGGTCTTCACAGACAAGGGTCAGCTCCAGTGCAGCAGCCTGAGGCAGCACAGTATGGGGAGGCGGGGAGCAGCCGTCAGTGGTGAAAGAACATGTTAAGGACTATTTAGAAAAGCTGGAAATGCACAAGTCGATGGGGCCGGATGCAGTACATCCGAGGGTGCTGAGGGGGTTTGCTGATGTGATTGCAGAGGCATCGGCCATTATCTTTGAAAACTCTTGGCGATCGGGGGAGGTCCTGGACGACTGGAAAAAGGCAAATGTAGTGCCCATCTTCAAAGGAAAAGAGAGAGAATCTGGGGAACTACAGCCTCACTTCAGTCCCTGGAAAGATCATGGAGCAGGTCCTCAAGGAATCCATTTTTAAGCATTTGGAGGAGAGGAAGGTGATCAGGAAGAGTCAGCATGTATTCACCAAGGGCAAGTCATGCCTGACCAACCTGATAGCCTTCTATGTGGAGATAACTGGCTCTGTGGACATGGGGAAAGTGGTGGATGAGATATACCTTGACTTTAGCAAAGCTTTGGATATGGTCTCCCACAGTATTCTTGCCAACAAGTTAAAAAAGTATGGATTGGAAGAATGGACTATAAGGTGGATAGAAAGCTGGCTAGGTCGTCGGGCTCAATGGGTTGTGATCAACGGCTCAATGTCTAGTTGGCAGCCGGTATCAAGCGGAGTGCCCAGGAGGTCGGTCCTGGGGCCGGTTTTGTTCAACATCTTCATTAATGATCTGGATGATGGGATGGATTGCACCCTCAGCAAATTCGCGGATGACACTAAGCTGTGGGGAGAGGTTAGATACGCTGGAGGGTAGGGATAGGATACAGAGGGACCTAGACAAATTAGAGGATTGGGCCAAAAGAGATGTGATGAGGTTCAACAAGGACAAGTGCAGAGTCCTGCACTTAGGATGGAAGAATCCCATGCACTGCTACAGGTTCAGGACCGACAGGCTAAGTGGCGGTTCTTCAGAAAAGGACCTGGGGATTACAGTGGACGAGAAGCTGGATATGAGTCAACAGTGTGCCCTTGTTACCAAGAAGGCTAATGGCATATTGGGCTGCATTAGTAGGAGCATTGCCAGGAGATCTAGGGAAGTGATTATTCCCCTCTGTTCAGCATTGTTGAGGCCACATCTGGAGTATTGTGTCCAGTTTTGGGCCCCCCACTACAGAAAGGATGTGGAGAGAGCCCAGTGGAGGGCAACGAAAGTTACTAGAGGGCTGGCACACATGGCCTATGAGGAGAAGCTGAGGGAAATGGGCTTATTTAGTCCGCAGAAAAGAAGTGGGGGCGGGGTGGGGGTGGGATTTGATAGCAGCCTTCAACTACCTGAAGGGGGGTTTCAAAGAGGATGGAGCTAGGTTGTTCTCACTTGTGGCAGATGACCAAACAAGGAGCAATGGTCTCAAGTTGCAGTGGGGGAGGTCTAGGTTGGATATTAGAAAAAACTATTTCACTAGGAGGGTGGTGAAGCACTGGTATGCATTACCTAGAGAGGGGTTGGAATCTCCATCCTTAGAGGTTTTTAAGGCCTGGCTTGACCAAGCCCTGGCTGGGATGATTTAGTTGGTGTTGGTCCTGTTTTGAGCAGGGGCTTGGACTAGATGACCTTCTGAGTTCTCTTGCAACTCGATTCTTCTATGATTCTATGAAAATGGTAAATGTTAAGATCAACTTTCAGTGAAGTGACTTGCTAAATTATATATGTTCTATATTTTAAAAGAAGCATACTTAGTCTACAGTCCATAAATATTGTTTTAAAAAAGGAGAACAAACATGAGAGAAATGCAAAGCTTTCACTAAGATGATAGATGTGTAGACCTTTTGTTGTTGTTTTAATCCTTTTCTCTGATTGCTGTGTTCTTATGGGTAAGTATATACTTTGTTTTACAGAAGCTTTTTGGAGTGTTTACCTGCTGATTGCAAACTTGAAAGGCCAGTCTTTGGTAGGCACCAAATCCAGTTTGGCCTGCTAAGGAAACACAGTTGGTAAACAGGAGTTTGGTAACCTAAAATTGAAAAGTGGAGTGAACTATGGGGATTCCACTCGCAGAGAAGTCTATTGGAAAGGGTGCCCACAGAGAGCCTGATAGGAGAGGTCAAAGGCACAGCTAGCCGTGGAACCATAACAAATTGTAAATACTTTACATTAAACTTGGAATGCTAGATAAAAGTATCTTAAAGGCAGAGTATTTAAAATCCACACTAATGTGCCAAACGCTATATATTTTGTTGTTGAATTATGCAATCCTTTATTGTGCTGTGGCTTGGAGCCACAGCAGACTCCCATATTATAACAGTATTCCCTGTTTTATGTTTGCTTTTTAGGGATGAGAACCACATTAACTATTTATGTTCATAGCTTTTATGAATGCCTTTCATTTTCAAAAAAATCAAAAGCCCCGGAGGGATCATTTATGTTCATACATTTAAGTGAAATGCATTTCTGTAACTCTGTCTCAACTTTTATGATGTCGAACTACTAAAAACGTACTGGGTGGAAAAGGATTACACATCAATTTGGACCAGATTTCTCTTGTTTCTTCCTTCTTGTGCTCAGAATAACTGTTGGGAGTGTCCACACGTGTAGTTGGAACCTCTGTTGCAGACTGAGTTGGGTGCAGCGTTAGATGGCTCTGCTTCTGTGTAACCCTAAAGAAATGTATACTACTGGCTTTAAAGTTAGTGTTTTCAAAACAATTCTCTGTGTAGATTGTTTTGAAATCACTTGAACTTCAAAGCTAATGTTGTACATTCACAAATACTTAGGTCTTGTCTACCATGCAGAATTTAGTGCAAAATAGGTAGGGTGTGAGTTTAAAGAAGACTAGCCATTCTGCCCTAACTTCCCATGCTATTATTCCATACTAAGGCCTGATTTACACTTAAAAAATTAGATTGGCCTAGCTATTTCACTCAGGGATGTGAAAAATTCATATCTATGAGTACAGTAATTAAGCTCACCCAGCCCAAGTGTAGATACAGTTAGGTCAATGGAAGAATGTTTCCATCAACCTAACTACCTCTGCTCGTATTATCCACTGTGATGGGAAGAACTTTTCTGTTGCTGTAGGAAGCATCTGCGCTACGGTGCTACAGTGGCTTTGGACAGCGCTGTTGCTGTGCTGCTTTAGCACCGCTAGTGTAGATGCCTTAGCGTGCCTTTTTGATGTTTAGGTTAATCCACTATTCCACACTAGATACTCTGGGCTTCCCTCCCCCCCCCCCATAAACAAACTCTTAAATTTGTTAACTCCAGTTGTTTACTGTATCGTATTGCAGTAATGTGAAGTCATTTAAGGGACTTCCTCTGAGATGGTACACTTTTGATATAAAGAATTGTAACTACAGTGGAGTCGCATCTTACGCGGGGGTTTGGTTCTAAAGTCAGCACGTAAGGTGAAAATCGTGTATAGTCATAATTACCCTTGAAAATCCCTTAAATGGCCCATAAAGTACAGTATACGGTACATGGTTTTGTGTATACAACCCTGTATAGTAATACGTATAAATGTATAATGTATACACTAATGTACAGTATATAAGAGTACATATGCAAAATATAATTTTACAGTACTGTATTTTTAATAACGGGGTAATTACAGGAGGAGTAATTACAGGGTTTCAGGGCTTGATGTCGATCCAGGAGACAGAAGGGACAGAGAGCTTGGGGATGGAGAGTGAGTCGTATATGAAGTGGTTGGCTCTGGAAGTTGATTGCGTAGGCTTATCTGCTGCTGGTTGTTTTTCCTTGAAAAACATGGTGATTGGCAACTGTTGCTGTTGTCTCTTGAGGCGCTCAAACATTTCTTGATACGGTCTCAAATCATCCGTAATACTATTGATTTTTGAGGCTTCGTTCCATAGAGGGATCGTATTCAGAAATTAAATAATTCAAATGTTTCACTGCTTGGAATACTTAAGCAAATTTATGAAGATTCCAACTTGCTGGCTCTTCCCGTTTGTCGTCGTCATCTTCGTCTTCTGTAGATAATTTTATCAGTTCCTCTAACTCTTAGTTAGTCAATATTTCTCTATGGCTCTCAATTAATTCTTCAATTTCTTCCTCGAGGATGTCAACGGAGCCATCACCACCCACTTGCCTGGCCACCTGAACAATGCATTTCACTTCTTTGTCAATGGTCGGGAAACCCTTAATATCTTTCACGCATTCTTTCCATAGGTTTCACCAACATGCATTGACTTTTCAGGCTTGATTGCATTCATTGCTTGTTTAATATAAGTGATGCAGTCGGCAGTGTTGAAGGGCTTCCAACACACTATCACATTAAGTTTGGGATCAGCATCCATAGTGCTACGTATCTGTGAGAACAGAAGCCTCGTGTACGTGGCCTTGAAACAGTAAATCATGCCTTGGTGGAGAGGTTGGAGGATGGAGATGATATTGGGGGGAGAAAGACTACCTCGGCGTCATTATGTGCAAACCGGAGTGCCGCAGGGTGTCCAGGAACATTGCCTACGATCAGCAACACTTTAAAGTCAAGTCCTTTTTCTTCGAGGTACCGCTTGACCTCCGGAATGAAACACTTGTGGAACCAATCCAGAAATAATGCTGCCATCACCCAAGCCTTTTTATTTGATTGCCAGAACACAGGCAGGAGATTTTTGTTCTTGCCTTTTAGGGAACGGGGATTTGTAGCCCTGTAGAGCAAGCCCAGCCTTATTAAATGCCCAGCCACATTGCCACAAAACAACACAGTCCTTAGCTGCTTTGAAGCCAGGGGTTTGTCTTTCTGATTTCGAACTGTAAGTGCGATTGGGCATTTTTTTCCAGAACAGCCCAGTCTCGTCAGCATTAAAAACTTGTTCCAGAAGATAGCCCCTTTCTTCTATGATTTTCTTTAATTGTTCGGGGTAAGCTTTTGCTGCCTCTTCATTGGCAGATGCAGCTTCACCAGTAGTCTGCAAGTTTTTGAGGTTGAAGTGGTTCCTAAAACTGTTAAGCCAACCTTGGCTGGCTTTGAATTCCTTCTCATCAGAAGGCTGTCCATCTTCAGTGGGAGGTTTGAACAGCACATAGAGGCTATGAGCAATGTGTTGCCATCAATAGGCACATGTTTATGGTTCATGTCTTCCAGCCATAAGTTTAATGCCTTTTCAGTCTTCACTAAAGTTTTATCATGCACTTGGCTCGTCACCTTAGCAGTTATTGGAGCACTTGATGTCACGGCTTGATGAATTTCTCTCTCTCGAATCTTGATGGCACGGATGCTAGATTCGTTGCGGCCATATTTACACACCACATTGGAGAGCGACATACCGTCTCTCAATAAGTCCAACACAGCCAGTTTTTCCTCCAGCATTGGAACAGATCGCTGTTTGTTCAGTTGAGCACCAGATGAAGTAGTTCGTTTGTGTTTAGGGGCCATGTTGTACGAAAAATACGTACAGTATCTTTAAACACTAGAATCACACTCAGCGCGGTGAGATGCTCACACTATGAGAGGCACGTGGGAACTGAGACCGACCGAGGAAACAGCAGATTCACATCTCCCATCTCATGCTCGCTCCGGGGCATATGCTCATTCAGTGGAATAGTGGGCGGAATTACAGGTATCTTCTTGTTGGTGGTTGTTTTTTTTGGCCGAGCGCGTATAGTTGGATTTGCGTAAGTTAAATGCGCGTATGATGCGACTCACCTGTATAGCAAAATATACTTTTTTGCTGTGTCCAGACTCTCAACATTCATAACTGTTGCAATGCTAGTCTTGGTAGCATTGTATTCTCCTCTTAAGCCACGATCAGTTTGGTACCAAACACAGAGAGATCCTTTTGTAAATAAGCTGCTCCTAAACCTAATGCATTGTTCAGCTATAACTGTCATGTCACTATCTTTTTATTTGTAATTGTTTAATTCTGGTGGGAAAGAAGGAAAAGGTTGTTCAGAAAATAAGCCAATTTCTTTCTGAACTCCAATGTTGAAAATGGGGATTGATATTTTTTCTTTAATCAAAATCTTAATCTATTTTTTCAAAACTTAAGAATCTATCACATTTGACTTGGTTGATAGCTATATAGTAATAAATAAATGTCACCTCTTTTAACTTTGTCCTACAATTATCAGTCTATAATGTAAAGTTGGAAAACACTGAACTTAGTTATGAAATAGTTTTCCAACCTCATCCACCACTTATTTAAATTAAAACATGAACATACATGTTATCAACAAATTGCTCTACTATATTGAAAACGCAAAGATTATTTTTCAGTTCCCTTCACCACCCCCCCCCCCCCAAAATAAATAAATAAAAAGCACAGCAGATTTACAGCTGGGTGAATTTGAAGTGCATGAGGGTCAGAAAAGGCCATTTACAAAGTCTATCCTTTAAGAAGTACTCTTCAGTATTCTCAGAAGAGTTCATGTGTATAAATCAAATGTACAGATTCATACAGCTGAAGACAAATACTGAATGATGATTCAATGTATAACAGACCAGAAAATTCATCAGAGATAAAGACGTTTAACTTACAAAATTTACAGTGGCTCTTACCACATATAAATTACATGTATTGTTGAAAATTTTGCTTTAGCATACTTTGGAAAGAAACTGGCCCCTCTAGCTTAGCTTTCTACCAACCACTTGAAATGGTATTCTAAAACGGTAATTCTTTCAAAAGAAAACTACTTGTGTTCAGGTTTTCCAATATCTAACAACTTCCTTAGAGGTACAAATGCCAATCATTTCTAGGCATCATGCACAAGCAGATTAAAAATTCTCATAGAAAACGCTGTGGCAGATTTGAGAGACTATATGGGAATCTTTTTGTAGAGTGGTATAGAATGCATAGTCATAACTTTAGTGGGTTTCTGTACAATCTGGTGATGTGAAGGTGTGGGTGGCTTCAAGAGGCTCGAAGGTACTGTGTAATGCTATCTGTTTATAATCACACTAGTTTATAGAACTCTTTCAAATCCCTATTAAAGAAAAACCCTAATTAAAAAAGAAAAATCTGCAAGCCCATGCAAGTCAGATATTTTCTTTGCGATGAGAAGTGAAACTAAAACAAAATCCAAATTAACAACAATGCTTACTCTGGGCAATTATCTTGTTTTACTTTGTGTTTGTTCTCCAGGCTGTTAACTTCTCAGGCAGATGCTTTATTTATTTTTGTGTATTGTGTTATGCCAATCAAGTTCCTGGTGCTTATTAAACAAGAACGAACATTTGGTTGGTGGGTCTCGCAGCTGATTCAGGTGCTATATTAACCAACTACAATATTGCTTAGATTTAGAATGGAAAGTAATAAAAATATTTGGGGATTTGTGTCATAAGGTGAACTTCTAGTGGGGAAATAACATGTATTTTTCCTTTTTAGAGCTGAGGAATAAAGCCTTCTGGGGTCTTTAGGGTAGATTTATTTAAATTAAGGCAACTGAAATTGGCAATTTAAATCATTAGTAAAAAAAAACCTTAGATTTTAAAGTTTAATCTCTAATTTTAGGTTTTCTAAAGAAAAAATGATCATCTGCTGATGGAGCCCCCAAAATTGTTTGTTTGGTACATTGAAGCTGTAGGCTGCCTGACTAAAAGGCTAACGCTGCTGTCTGCTTACATAATTTGTTTAAGCAGTAAGTTCTTAGTAAATAAGTTTTTTCCAACTTTTTACAGTCAGAGTTGATGAATATTATATTTCTGAATGATTAATCATGGATGTACTCATTAATTTATAGTATGTATAAGCTGTATTGTTAGAACTAAACAAAAAAACCCTCAGCCCAACATATTACAATTTATAGACAAGCTTTGCAAAGCTTCTCACCTGGCTTGCCCATTCATTTTTTCTTTAAAACATAATAGACTGAACATGGAGGCATTTGCAGATTCAGCACTTAGCAGCAGATTGCTTTGAGTGCAGGACTCCATAAGAAGCTTTCCCTTTGGGAAGAGTGGATTAAGTAGTCAGAGGTTCCAGTTCCCCTTCTTCCTCTTTCTAGGCTTCCTCCTGTAAGTTCACCCTTAGCTCTTGTTCTCGTTCCCCAGTGTGTTTTTTCTTAGGATAGTTGTATACAGCACCCAACTTCTGCATGTTGCAGGCTGAGTAGTAAATTGTTAGCCCTGCCTTCGTTGTCTGTAGTTCAGTCAAGAAAGTACCCTATTAGGCTTTCCAAGCCCAGCCTTCAGCAAAGCTGCTGCCTTAGGCTGTGATGCATCACATGCTTTTCTTTATCTTATACTCTGAATGTATAAAGATACTGATGTTCATATGTATTTTGTATAATTGATTTAAAAAAAAAAACAGGATCTTGGGGGGAAAAAAAGAAAAGGAGTACTTGTGGCACCTTAGAGACTAACCAATTTATCTGAGCATAAGTTTTCGTGAGCTACAGCTCACTTCATCGGATGCATACTGTAGAAAGTGTAGAAGATCTTTTTATATACACACAAAGCATGAAAACATACCTCCTCCCACCCCACTCTCCTGCTGGTAATAGCTTATCTAAAGTGATCACTCTCCTTACAACGTGTATGATAATCAAGGTGGGCCATTTCCAGCACAAATCCAGAGTTTAACAAGAACGTCTGGGGCGGGCAGCGTAGGAAAAAACAAGGGGAAATAGGTTACCTTGCATAATGACTTAGCCACTCCCAGTCTCTATTCAAGCCTAAGTTAATTGTATCCAATTTGCAAATGAATTCCAGTTCAACAGTTTCTCGCTGGAGTCTGGATTTGAAGTTTTTTTGTTGTAATATCACAACTTTCATGTCTGTAATCGCGTGACCAGAGAGATTGAAGTGTTCTCCGACTGGTTTATGAATGTTATAATTCTTGACATCTGATTTGTGTCCATTTATTCTTTTACGTAGAGACTGTCCAGTTTGACCAATGTACATGGCAGATGGGCATTGCTGGCACATGATGGCATATATCACATTGGTGGATGTGCAGGTGAACGAGCCTCTGATAATGTGGCTGATGTTATTAGGCCCTGTGATGGTGTGCCCTGAATAGATATGTGGGCACAGTTGGCAACGGGCTTTGTTGCAAGGAGAGGTTCCTGGTTTAGTGGTTCTGTTGTGTGGTATGTGGTTGTTGGTGAGTATTTGCTTCAGGTTGCGGGGCTGTCTGTAGGCAAGGACTGGCCTTGATCTCCCAAGGTTTGTGAGAGTGTTGGGTCATCCTTCAGGATAGGTTGTAGATCCTTAATAATGTGTTGGGGGGGTTTTAGTTGAGGGCTGAAGGTAACGGCTAGTGGCGTTCTGTTATCTTCTTTGTAAGGCCTGTCCTGTAGTAGGTGACTTCTGGGAACTCTTCTGGCTCTATCAATCTGTTTCTTCACTTCCGCAGGTGGGTATTGTAGTTGTAAGAATGCTTGATAGAGATCTTGTAGGTGTTTGTCTCTGTCTGAGGGGTTGGAGCAAATGCGGTTGTATCGCAGAGCTTGGCTGTAGATGATGGATCGTGTGGTGTGGTCAGGGTGAAAGCTGGAGGCATGTAGGTAGGAATAGCAGTCGGTAGGTTTCTGGTATAGGGTGGTGGTTATGTGACCATCGTTTATTAGCACTGTAGTGTCCAGGAAGTGGATCTCTTCTGTGGACTGGACCAGGCTGAGGTTGATGGTGGGATGGAAATTGTTGAAATCATGGTGGAATTCCTCAAGGGCTTCTTTTCCATGGGTCCAGATGATGAAGATGTCATCAATATAGCGCAAGTAGAGTAGGGGCGTTAGGAGACGAGAGCTGAGGAAGCGTTGTTCTAAGTCAGCCATAAAAATGTTGGCATACTGTGGGGCCATGCGGGTACCCATAGCAGTGCCGCTGATCTGAAGGTATACATTGTCCCCAAATGTGAAATAGTTATGGGTAGGGACAAAGTCACAAAGTTCAGCCACCAGGTTAGCCGTGACATTATCGGGGATAGTGTTCTTGACTGCTTGTAGTCCATCTTTGTGTAGAGGGCTTCTACATCCATAGTGGCCAGGATGGTGTTATCAGGAAGATCACCAATGGATTGTAGTTTCCTCAGGAAGTCAGTGGTGTCTCGAAGATAGCTGGGAGTGCTGGTAGCGTAGGGCCTGAGGAGGGAGTCTACGTAGCCAGACAATCCTGCTGTCAGGGTGCCAATGCCTGAGATGATGGGGCGCCCAGGATTTCCAGGTTTATGGATCTTGAGTAGTAGATAGAATATTCCAGGTCGGGGTTCCAGGGGTGTGTCTGTGCGGATTTGATCTTATGCTTTTTCAGGGAGTTTCTTGAGCAAATGCTGTAGTTTCTTTTGGTAACTCTCAGTGGGATCATAGGGTAATGGCTTGTAGAAAGTGGTGTTGGAGAGCTGCCGAGCAGCCTCTTGTTCATATTCCAACCTATTCATGATGACAACAGCATCTTCTTTGTCAGCCTTTTTGATTATAATGTCAGAATTGTTTCTGAGGCTGTGGATGGCTTTGTGTTCCGCAAGGCTGAGGTTATGGGGCAAGTGTTGCTGCTTTTCCACAATTTCAGCCCATGCACGTCAGCGGAAGCACTCTATGTAGAACTCCAGTCTGCTGTTTTGACCTTCAGGAGGAGTCCACCTAGAATCCTTCTTTTTGTAGTGTTGGTAGGGAGGTCTTTGTGGTTTAGTATGTTGTTCAGAGGTATGTTGGAAATATTCCTTGAGTCGGAGACGTCGAAAATAGGATTCTAGGTCACCAGAGAACTGTATCATGTTTGTGGGGGTGGAGGGGCAGAAGGAGAGGCCCCGAGATAGGACAGCTGCTTCTGCTGGGCTGAGAGTATAGTTGGATATGTTAACAATATTGCTGAGTGGGTTGAGGGAACCATTGCTGTGGCCCCTTGTGGCATGTAGTAGTTTAGAAAGTTTAGTGTCCTTTTTCTTTTGTAGAGAAGCAAAGTGTGCGTTGTAAATGGCTTGTCTAGTTTTAGTAAAGTCCAGCCACGAGGAAGTTTGTGTGGAAGGTTGGTTTTTTATGAGAGTATCAAGTTTTGAGAGCTCATTCTTAATCTTTCCCTGTTTGCTGTAGAGGATGTTGATCAGGTGATTCCGCAGTTTCTTTGAGAGCATGTGGCACAAGGTAACCATTCATAATACATTGTTCAGTGCAGCTAACCAAATTAACCAAGAGTGCTTAAAAAGTTGTATTGTTCTCTCTACATAAACTTTTGGTATAATTTAAACTATTTTCAAATACCTATCTTAGGAACTTAGATGGCCCCCATATCTGAGCACCTCACAATTTTTAATGTATTGCTCTCTCAACTCCCTGTGAGACAGAGAACTGTTTTTTATCTTCATTTTACAAATGGTAAGCTGAGTCACAGAGCAGCTTAAGTCATTTGCCCAGGGTTACCCAGGCAGTTTGTGCCGAAGTAGGAACTCTAAGTCCTAAGCTACTCCCCTAACTACTGGACCATGCTTCCTCTCTATTCTGATAAATATTCTTGACTGTTTCATAACTGGATTCATATAAAAGTATTTCATTTACCATTGTGACTGCTATAATGACACTTGCTCTGGCAACATTTTTTAATTGCTTAAAATTGATTGCCTAGATACTTATATTTAAGTAATGTCTGATTTTTCTATTCCATTGTATAAAACATTACTTATGCTAATGTGGAAATTTGTGGATTGAGCAACAATATTTCTATTATCTGTTTCCTTTTTTCAAGTACCTATATATTTGGCCTGCAGCCATGCTATCTTCTGTTCTAATATTGTCAATCTGAAACTAACAATGTCAGGAGAAGTCTAGTTTTTGAGTGGGAGACCGGCAAGTGACTCAGGCATATATATGTATGCCTGCAGTGTAGTTGTAGCCATGTCTGTGCCAGTGCTATTAGAGAAACAAGGTAGGTGAGGTAATATCTTTTATTGGACCAACTTCTGTTGGTGAGAGAGAGAGGCTTTTGAGCTTACACAGAGCTCTTCTTCAGGTCTGGGAAACTAACTCAAGGTTTGTATACACTACCACTTACTTCAGTATAATTTACGTCGCTTGGGGGGTGAATAATCCACACCCCAGGAGTGACATAAGTTACACCGACCTAAGTGCTGGTGTAGACAGCGTGTTAGCTGGAAAGCTTCTCCTGCCGACATAGCTACCGCCTCTCATGGAGGTGGAGTAATTAAGTCAACAGGAGAGCTCTCTCCTGTTGGCTTAGTGTATTCTCCAGATGCACTGATAGAGCTGCATCATTGTAGTGCTTTTAGTGTAGACTAGCCCTCAGTGTCACAGCTAAATACTAGATGGAACATATTGTTTAGCATAAGTAGTTAACCCATTTCAAGGGACCATTCAAGATGAAGTGGCCTATTAAAACTCTTCCAGTCACAGGGAGGAAAGGGTGGGGGAGCAGTACAGTAAAAGCTGTGTTATCCAGCACTTTTCATAGAACCATAAAATCATAGAATATCAGGGTTGGAAGGGGCCTCAGGAGGTCATCTAGTCCAACCCCCTGCTCAAAGCAGGACCAATCCCCAATTAAATCATCCCAGCCAGGGCTTTGTCAAGCCTGACCTTAAAAACTTCTAAGGAAGGAGATTCTACCACCTCCCTAGGTAACGCATTCCAGTGTTTCACCACCCTCCTAGTGAAACAGTTTTTCCTAATATACAAGCTAAACCTCCCCCTCTGCAACTTGAGACCATTACTCCTTGTCCTGTCCTCTTCTACCACTGAGAATAGTCTAGAACCATCCTCTCTGGAACCACCTCTCAGGTAGCTGAAAGCAGCTGTCAAATCCCCCCTCATTCTTCTCTTCTGCAGACTAAATAATCCCAGTTCCCTCAGCCTCTCCTCATAAGTCATGTGTTCCAGACCCCTAATCATTTTTGTTGCCCTTCGCTGGACTCTTTCCAATTTATCCACATCCTTCTTGTAGTGTGGGGCCCAAAACTGGACACAGTACTCCAGATGAGGCCTCACCAATGTCGAATAGAGGGGGACGATAACGTCCCTCGATCTGCTCGCTATGCCCCTACTTATACATCCCAAAATGCCATTGGCCTTCTTGGCAACAAGGGCACACTGCTGACTCATATCCAGCTTCTCGTCCACTGTCACCCCTAGGTCCTTTTCCGCAGAACTGCTGCCTAGCCATTCGGTCCCTAGTCTGTAGCTGTGCATTGGGTTCTTACGTCCACCCGGGAAGCTCTAGAAACTGGCATTTTGGGGTGCCAGATCCGGGCAGTGCTCACCTTGGGTAGCTCCCTGTGCTGCCCCCACCCCACCCCGAGTGCTGGCTCTACACCTCCCATTGGCTGGGGACCACAGCCAATGGGAGCTTCAGGGGCAGTGCCTGCAGGTGGAGGCAGCACGCGAAGCAGCCTGGCTATACCTCCGTCTAGGAGCAGCGTGTTGCCACTTTCAGAGAGCCGCCCAAGGTGAGCGCCACCAGTTTTTGGCGCCCCAAAACCCCTACCACGCCTCACCTAACCGCCCTGAGCCCCCACACACCCAAACTCCATCCCAGAGCCCGGACCCCATACCCCCAGTTCCCTCCCTCCATTGGTAATAGTTCTTAGTTAACTGGAATTTTTGACTAACTGACACTAATTGCCCCAACATACCGGATAACAAAGCTGTTACTGTATCTGGGTGGGTGGGTTAGTGGGTTATAGATTTCTGTAATAAATCCAGTGCTTATTCAGTCCATGATTTTTATTGTCTAGCAAAGTTATGAATTTAAGCTCCCAGGCTTGTCTTTTGAAAGTGTTGTGCAGGTTTCCTTTGAGGATCAGCTATAAAATCTGTCAGCTATAGAATGATTGCTTTGTGAAAAGTGTTCACCACCGTTTGTGGTGTTTTTGCCTTTTATCATTTTCCTGTGTGAGTTCATTCAAGAGTGTAGTGATTGTCTGGCTTCACCCACATAGTTTTTATTAGGGCGTTTAGTGAGCTGGATGAGGTATACCACATGTGATAGGATTTTGGATCCATGGATCTTGAAAAGTGTGTTGATCACTGTAGTGGTGGAGACATGTCTGCAGGTTTTGCATCTTTTGTTCTGGCAGGGTCTGGTGCCGCTTTGAGTTGGTGTCTGGTCTGTGGGGAACTTGCTTCTGACGATGAACTTGAAGAGGCTGGGGGGTTGGTTTGTTGGTTTTTGAAGGCCAGAACGGGGCGGGGGGGAGGGCTCAAAAGATTTTTTTTTTTTTTTTTTCCTGGGATGGGGTCCCCATCAAGTATGGGTTGTAATTGTTTGATACCCCATATGGATTCCATTGTGGTGTGGCAGGTGACAACTAGGGGTGTGCAGTCAGAGGGGCTTTTATTTCTGTTTTGAAGCAGGTTCTCTCAGGGTATTTGGTTGTCCTGTTCCATGCTGCGATCTACTTTTCTGGTGGAGTGTCCTTGTTTAGCGAAGGCAGTTTTGAGTGTGTTAAAGTGTATATCACAGACTTTCTCCTCGGAGCATATTATGCGGTATCTGATGGCCCAGCTGGAGATAAGATTTCTGGGTTTGTTTGGGGTGGTTACTGTATCTTGAAGATAGGTGTGGTGATCCAGGAGTTGCTTGCGTAAGGTTGTCAGTAGGGTTCGGTTCTTGGAGCTGATGGTAGTATCCAGGAAGTTGATGCTGGTGTGGGAATTGTTCCAGACACACTTTAATGGGTGAGTGGTGGTGGTGGTGGTTAAAGTTGTGGTGGAATTCTGAGTGAGTTCAAGTCGTTTGTCCAGAGAATGAAAATATCCTTGATATGTCTCAGGTATTTCATTGGTTTCATGGTGCATTTGTCCAGAAATTCTTCTTCAGTGTGGCCCATGAAGAGGTTGGCATATTGGGGCGCCATCCTAGTACCCATGGTGGTTCCCATGGTTTGGATAAAGTGTGTTTTGAATGTAAAATTGTTATGGGTGAGGCTGAAAGGGATGAGTCTGGGGATGTGTTTAGGGTGGATATCTTAGGGTTGTCCGTTGTCTTGTAAATATTTGAGGCAGGCAGCTAAGCTGTTATTGTGAAAGATGTTAGTGTACAGGGAGGTGACGTCCATGGGGGCAAGGATGATATTCTGAGGGAGCTTGTTATGTTGTGGAGTTTGTGGAAGAAGTCGGTTGTGTCCTGTAGGAAGCTGGCCCTTTGTGTGGTGAATAATTTATAGGAATCTGAATATCAGTAAGAGTACCATGGCCAAATACGATGGGTCTGCCTGGGTTGCCTTGTTTGTGTATCTTGGAAAGCATGTAGAAGGCCTTTGAGTAGCATTCTTTTCAGAGTCAATATTGAACCACTGCTCTATCAATCATGGTCAGCTGCAGTATTTTACATGTAGTCTAAAACCTATTTTTTGACCGTCTGTAGCTATTATATCTGTGGCCCTTTTCATGAAAACAAAGGTGTTATAACCCTGCTGTCTTGACGAAGTTCTGATTCAGAAATTTACTTTATAATCTGCCTGAATAATTTAGCCCATACTTTTATTTGAATAAGGTTCACTTTCTGTCCAACCTTGTGTGTTGTATCATTTGCAATGTTTCATCCAAGAATTAGTTGTGCTGCAGTTGTGAGTGAAGATTATTTTTGTCTTTGAGTTGTGTTAACTAAGAAATTTTCCACTGCAGGAAAGGGTACCGAGGCAGCTGAAGCATCTTAATATGAGAAGTCTGCAGATAGCTTATGTCAGTGGCTCTCAACCGATCCAGACTGCTGTACCCCTTTCAGAAATCTGATCTGTCTTGCATACCCCCTAAGTTTTACTTCACTTTAAAACTACTTGCTTACAAAATCAAACAACAAAAATACAAAAGTGTCACAGCACACTTACTGAAAAATTGCTTTTCTTTTTTTTGCCATATAATTATTAAATCAATTGGAATATAAATATTGTACTTACATTCCAGCGTATATAGAGCAGTATAAACATTTCACTGTATGAAATTTTAGTTTTCACTGACTTCACTAGTGCTTTTTATATAGGCTGTTTTAAAACTAGGCAAATATCAGCTAGATGAATTGATGTGGCCCCAGAAGACCTCTGCGTACCCCCAGTGGCACATGTAGCCCTAGTTGAGAACCACTGGCTTAGGTTGTTTGAAAGGAGGAGCTTATGCTTCTGGTTTTCCCTCTCTTTCAAAACATACCCTCATGTAGTTATGTACTAGCAGATGTATGTATTCTGGTCATTACAGGAAAACATTAACGCATATCGCCCACCTGTCGCTTCTCTACTAGTCTAATGCTAAGTGTTTTTTGACTGAAATCTCAGCTTTTTAATGAAGATATGGTGTATATTTGAATGCTTTTGGTTTACCTATGTAAATAAATGTCTTTTAATATGAGAAAAGAAGTGTTTATAATCTTGGTCAGAGGCAGTTGTCAAAATTTTCCAACATTGTGTGTTTTTAAGGTGGAATATATTACAGCGTCTTATTGATATGGAAATACATCTTTGAGTAAGCTTTCAATACTAAGATGAAATAAAGAATGAGAATTTGAAAAACAGAGTATAGAAGGGAAGACTGGGAAATAAAAGCACCAGTGACCATTGTAAGATAAGGTTGCTTATTAGCTCTCTAAGAGTACAGAGTAGTTAATCAAAACCTTTTAAAAAGGCTTTTCTACTTCTATTAATGCAGTGGTTCTCAAACTTTTGTATTGGTGACCCCTTTCACCTGAGCCTCTGAGTGCAACCCCCCTAATAAATGAAAAAAACTTTTATAATGCTGTTAAATATATTAAAATGCTGGCGGCAAAGCAGGGTTTGAGGTGGAGGCTAACAGTTCGTGACCCCACAGGTAGGGGTCCTGACCCCCAATTTGAGAACCCCTGTATTAATGTTTCCTCATTTGTGTTACTAAGCCATATCAAGTAGAATACTTAATAAATGAGGATACTGTACATAGAATGAAACACGAGTTCTTTGAGTTCTGTTTAGTAAAAATGCATGTTATTACTGGGATTCTTGTGATCTTGAAATGTAATTTCTGGGAAATTGTGGGCTGCTTTTTGGTCTTAGCCAGTGAAATTCAGTGGGGGTGGGGAAGGTGGTTCCTTCTGCCAAGTTCTTGTCTCTTGTCTTCTGATTTATAAACCTACATGTTCCTCCCATAGACTTGGAAACCAAGTAGCAGTGGTTTGAGCTCACAAACACGTAAATTTTGAAAGGGCAAGCAACAGACTTCCTTATGACAGAAATAGTTTTTGTGCTAAATTAATTAAGTCTGTTTGATTTCAGCTAAAGAAAAAATATTAATTTTACATTTTCTTTTGACCCAAGGTTATCTTAAAATTAAACCATTAGTAGTATATGACTCTAAAGCACCACAAAAAAACTATTAGCAGTCAGCTTTCATGAAAATGTAAGCAGTTTTAAAATATATTTTTATGCCTGGGTCATGAGTCTGTTCTATTTTGTTTTCTCTGTGTGTGTGTGTGTGTGTGTATGTGTATGTATACAGTGTGCATATAATGAATTAAGTCAAGGAGTATTTTTTGCTGACTCTGAAGTAATTTAAAGAGTGCCTACTCCTTTTCCGTGTTAATTTAAAATATGTACGAAGACATGTTTTTAAAGTTTAAGCACTCGGGACCTTGGGGGTTTTCTGTAGCTGTATGTTGAGTAATTTTCAAGACAATACTGACAAAATATTTACTATTTTATTTGTTTTGTAAGTCTGTTTCCATCTGTATTCTCTAAAACGTTCAACAATTACTAATAAAACCTTAATATTGGCAGTGCTTTATCCTGACTAAACTGCAAATATGCAAAGCACTTTTTATTTTAGCAACCAAATAGTGCTTTATTTTAGTGTTTGTTTTTAGTGACAACCCCTATAATCAACATTGCAAAATAGTTTCCATTGAAACCCTCTGTGTTCACACACTATTAAATATCTGATTCTTTCACTTTTAGAGCTAAAATTTTCCTTCTTTGTTCTGAGTTTGAATTTTTTTTGCAAAGTTTGAACAAATTCTCTAGCAATTTTTACTATGGAAGAGTGACAAAATACATGTTTCCCATTTGCAAAGAGAAAATTGTTTTGTTTTTCTGAGTAGAGTATGTGCTCATAACTGGCTATACTTCTATTATAATAAAAATAATAAGGCATGGGCATAGTGTTCACTGAGGAGTATGTGCTTTACTCAGTTTTAGAGGAGGTTTTTTAAAAAAATGTTTTGAGTGAATGAAAATGCAGGACTGCACATATATCGCAGACATTTCAGTTTAAACCCCAGTTGCAGTAGCTGAGAAGCTATGCTGCTGATTGAGAGAGGGATTAGTTGGAACCGTATACTTTTTCTTGAATTCTGTAAGTGCATGCCCAGTGATACACCCTTCATTCCCCCAAAGTGAATTTCTAGAGCTTTCACCATTTGGACCAGTAAAAAGCCAGATAACTTTTTGAAAGTGTCTAGCACATTGTGGGTGATTCCGGAAATAAATAATGATGCCCAGCTCTGACACCCAGTAACTGACTCAGACTGTTATTGTCTTTCATTGATACTAGACTAGCTGGAGGCAAGTTCAGGAGCCTCTGTGCCATGCCACAAGACTCTTAGGACACAGTGTTTGTTTCCAAGCCCACTAACACTGTTGGGCTCCAACCTGTCTTTTCTTACTGATACCCGAAGGTCTCTGATTCTATTTCCCTCCCATCAGATCACAGCCCATGTAGTTTTGACTGACCACCTATTGGCCAATGACAAAATTTCAAGAGGGAGACCTCTATCCTCCTCCCACCAATCCTTATTTTTAAAACTATACCTTATACAGTCCATTCCCAGACCAGGCAGGCGCATGTCCAGAATCAAAAAGTTATGCCTTAGGTGGCTCGCTGATTGCTTTCATTACTGATTCCTTTACCTTTAATTGGAAGCCATCATGACGATATTAAAACATGGCGGCTGCTGCTACTGAGAAGTTTTCATTGCAATATGCAATGAGTGGAAGTTTTAAACAAACAAAAAATAGTGTGGTGTACTCCACTTTAAGGTTAAGTCAAATAATCAGGGTGGATTTGATTTAAATCACTAGTCAGGAAGACTTGATTTAATCATGGTTTTTACATAAAAGTGCATTCTTGTTGGTTGTTATAACCTTAATACATATTATTGACAACTCAGAGATAGATATAGGTTTCATTTTTAGAATGTACACACTATACATTTTTAAAGTGATTTATTTTGAAAACTTTTCAGATTAGTTTTACAGCTATATCAGAAAATGAATGATTGGTTATTTCATTTACCAAAGGTAAATGAAGCAGATATTTATGAAGTCATTGGGAGGTGAACTATCTCCAGTTCAGCAGGTTAATCATTAATATTTGGGGGATTTTCTTGCCATGTTGTACTGGGAGGAGAACATCACCAGACAGACTTTTAAATTATTTTATTTAACTGAAACAACATTATTATGTATTCTGGATTTTTTTCTTCAACAGAAAATATATAATATTTTAACAAAACAAGCATATGAATTTTTGAATTTAAACATTCAAGTTTTTTTAAAATCAGATTGGTTTTTGTTAAAATTGTTTAAAATAGCTTTTTTTTAAAAAAAAACAAAAATTAAATGGACAGTTAGCCAGGTCAACATGAGAAACTTAAAATATTGGGTTCTGCAGCTAACTCGGTCGTCTTCACCTTCATTTTCCTGTTTGTTCATAATCTGGAAAAGAAAAACAAGCTTTCCTGCTTTTTCTCAATTTAGAACGAATTATTCCAAAGGAAGAAAATATTCTGTCTATACCGGCAGAAGAAATTACTGCTGTTAAAAGTGAGATTATCACTTCAACAGTCTCTGAATCCAAGTGCTTTGGTAACTTTCACCAGTTCACTGGTGTGACTTCCTTTAAAACGTCCTCAGCAAGCATATATTTCTTGAATGATTCTTATTCCCAAACTGGGTCTCTTTTACGGCCTGCTACCATTATAGGTTTTCCCTTTTAATGAGAGAATGGTATGGTAGATCTCAAATCAAAGAAGGCTGCACTCAGAAAGACCTCAAGACTTTTTAATATGCTGCTCAGCAGTTTCACTGTTTCAACTGTCTGTCCCTCCCGTCTCACAGTTATCTCCAGACTTCTCCTTGTACAGATCTATTCCACCCCCAATAATCTTCTATTGATTGTATTTTTTGAAATTTTGCACTTTTTAGAGAGCAGTAAGGGATTGACTCTGTGTACACAAATTTGCAGCAGGACAATAGGGTTGAGGTCTGTGATTTCTCACCTCTATATATTTATTTATTTATTTTTAAATATTTTTGCTTTTAACACAAATCCACAGTTTGAGAACTGCAAAACTAAGCATCTGAGATGGTATCTTCTAGACTGAGCACTGAGTCCCATTGGGAGATAGAATGATTAACCTAAATAACGTATACAGAAGCCTCTGGAACCCCATAAGATTGGGTCCCTGATCTATGAACTATTGGAACTCATTTATGTAACTTTTTTTTTAAACATTACATGAATATATTGTCTCATACTATAAAATTAGAATTTATAATTCCTATTCCATGATGAGATATCATGTATATTAAAGTATTTTCATAAACTCCTTTTGTATTGCATGGATTCAGCAGTAGAGAGTAATTCAAAATGCTCCATACATCTCTAAGTTAAGGGGCCATAGTTTAGCTTCCACATGCAACCTTAATTTTTGCATTTCCTACATTGTTGCATGTTCCTACCTAATACACTATAGTTTTACACTATAGATTTACATTTATTAACAAGGGAGATTGAAAATTATTTTCAATAAAATTGGAGATATATATTAAAAATATAAATAAATTTTTAAAAAAAACCTATTTAAAGTTAAATCTGAAAACATGACAAACTGTTTAGACCTAAAATTACTATAATGCAGAGTCAGTGTGGCTTTTGTGCTGGCTGTGGATGCACATGATTTTGGCAGTCTGACAAATACAAGAGAAGGCTCATGAACAGAGCCAAGGACCTCCATTTGGTGTTTGTTGATCTGACCAAGGCTTTGACATGGTGAATCACGGGAGCCTATGGAAACTCCTTCATAAAGTAGAACCTCAAATTACGAACACCTCTGGAATGGAGGTGGTCCGTAACTCTGAAAAGTTCATAACTCTGAACAAAACGTTATGGTTCTTTCAAAAGTTTACAACCAAACACTGACTTATTATAGCTTTGAAACTTTACTATGCAGAGGAAAAATGCTGCTGTTAACCATTTTAATTGAAATGAAACAAGCACAGAAACAGTTTCCTTACCTTGTGAGTATTTTTTTAAATTTCTTTTTTTTGGTTATCTTTAACACAGTACTGTACGGTAATTGCCTTTTTTTGGTCTCTGCTGCCTGATTGCATATTTCCAATTCCAAATGAAGTGTGTTGTTGACTGGTCAGTTTGTAACTTTGGTGTTCATAACTTTAAGGTTCTACTGTAATCAAACAGCTATCAAGAAAGCTGTTTGTTGATGACTGTGCCCTCATTGCATGCACTTTTGAGGATATTCATCTTATTGTGGATCACTTTACCTGTGCCTCAAAATGTTTGTTTCACAATCATCCTGAAACAGATGGAGGTGGTGTACCAGCCAGAACCAGATCACAAGCATCATGATCCCATTGTCACTTAGTAGAATTTCCTGACAGAGCTATCTGCGTAGCGTGCTTTCCAGCAACACCATGTTATATGTATCATTCAGCGACTGTAAAGGGCAGTTTGGCATTTGGCAGGCTCTGGAGGGCCCATGAAGTCTGCCTCAGGACTAAGATAAGTCTACCACACTGATGTACTCATCTCACTCCTTTATGGTTGTGAGACATGGATGCTGTGCCAAAGCCACATCAAACAGCTGGAAGTCTTCCACCTTCACTGCCTAAGATCTGTCTGCAGTGTCAAGTGCCAGGACAGATCCCCAACACCAAAGTCCTTGAGAGGTGCCAGACCCCTAGCATCAAGAGCATGCTCATCAGAGCTCAACTTTGGTCCACACACAATCCACATGGAGGCTTCCCATATATCAAAAGTGATGTTCTACAGCCAGTTGAGCATAGGAACCCACAATAAGAGGCAACCCATTCTCTGATACAAAGACTCCTTGAAGGCCAACATCAAAGTGTGCAAGATAGACATTAAAACTTGGGGGATAAGTTGCACAGGATAGCCCCGGTTGGAGAAGTATGCATCATAAGACTGTGTCCAGTTTTGAGGAGTGGCACGCGAAGTCTTTGCTTGAGAAGAGAGTGAGTGCATCATTAGGTCGATGCCTCAAACCCTCCCACTACCAAATGCAGCTGCATTTGAAAATCGTGGATTGGACTTGGTTTCCATGTGAGAAGCCATAAAAACAAATAAACCCAGAACTTAATATACTAGCTGAATGCTCATCTGTCAAAGCTACGAGAGAATCCATCACCATCACTATAATCTGTTAAAATAATATAAATGAAATTAAAAAAATTACAGTACATATTTGGTGCTAAAGTTAGGTGCAGAGAGCACATTTTCTTCATTTCAGTTGATTGAACTAGTTCAATGCAATGACTAGTGCAGTCAAATTTAAGAATTTGAGTGAGTCGAAAAAGCAGGAAATTGTTTACTTTTTTCTATCTGTGAATAGGAATTAGGTGTGAAAGGATGAGATGTGCTAGTTCTAAAATATTGAAGGACTGCTCAGAAACAATCATTCAATTCATTAGCTATAGAGTACTTTTTTATTCAATAAAACCGTTAATGTTAAGTGCAAAATGTTTTGATAACCTTATTTTTCTCTCGTGCACATTTAATATTAATAACAAATACCTCTTCTGTGTCACATTAACTAACGAAAACAATTTTAAAATGCTAATTTTGGATTTTTAATTGGATTCTAATTTCCGTACACTGTCACAAATTACAAAGGAAAATTTAAGAAAAGCATCATTCACCATTTTCTAGCATACTACAAAAAGTAAAAAATTAAGAATCTGAATATATATTTTTGCTTAAGTAGATGTGTATTGATACATTCTATCTTCCTGGTTAGCAAAATGTACCATATGTAGTTGCAGATCAATATGTTTTTAACAGGTAACAACCAATGATGATCAACCTTGCTTTAGGAAAATAACTAAAAAGTACAAATGTAAATCAAGATTTAAATCAGTGTTTCCTGCTTGCTGATTTAACTCAAGTCAGCCTGGTACTTAATGTGAAATCGATTTTTAGTATAGCCTTTACTGGAACACCTTGAAAAGATCAGTTTAAAAAAAAAAAAAAAAAAATTCAGTTGGCATAAACTGTTTAAAGTATGTTCATGATTTAAGCAGTTGTTTAATATTAACTCAGTGTTCCAAATAGTGTCTTCCTTTAGGTCTTTTGAAATAAGCCTGGTTTTGATTGATTAACTTTATTTTGGGTGTTTGGTGGTAGTTACTCAAGCAACTAAGAACCTCCCCTTCTTCAGAGCATTTTTAAAAGTGATCGTTAGTTGAACTGATGACACTATTGAAAGGGTTATGAAACAGACTAAACTGGCTCTAACTATAACTTTGACCTTTTTTATCAAATTGTGAGAGTTGTGCCAAAATTTGATGATAAACATTTCTGGGAAGTTCCTTTGTATTGAATTCCAGGGCTGCATGAGTGATGCGCTAAAGATCTACTTGTGATTGATGTAATACTTGCTTAATAGGTTTTTAGGCTTGAACAGATCATTTGCCTAATAGTAAAATTGCATAAACTCAAACTTAAGCAGAAACTTGGCAATGACTTCTAAAAATGCTCAATTAGGAGTTAGCAACTTAAGACTTTTCTTCCCACCTCAGTGCGAGTAATCAGGCTGCCTCTAGTTGCATCTTCATCTGCAATAATAAGAAAAAGCTCAACTCACAGAAGGGGTTTTGTATGATTGTCATTCAGCTTTTCAGCCAATGCTTGCAGGATCAATCTGCATTCACAAAGCTTTTCTGGCTTTGGAAGAGTTTAAGATCAGAGATCTGTTTAATCCTGACTGACTTCCATAGACTGAAGGCCTCTGTTTTCTTCAGCCACTCAACACTCACAATTCTGTTATTCCTAGAGGTTATTTCTGGTGCCTTGCAAGAACATATCTTTCTTCAAATTAAGTATTTAGACTCAAATTTAGGACTGCCTGAAACAAAAAATGGCTTGTCTGAGCTACTGCAAAGGTGATGAGATCTGTCCAAGAGGCTGAGATTAGTGATTTGGTGCTAAAGTTTCTCACAAATCCCCTGTCAGGTATGTAGGTAGGTTTTTTCAGATGGGGAAATGGAGACAGATTCAGAAACATACCCAGATGCTGAGTCAGGGGCTGAGCTGAGCTTGTAATTTAAGATTCATTTTCATCCAGTCCATCAAACCATGCTGCTTCTCTGGTTTTCTGGATCTTCTCCGCATAAGTGTGGGCAAAATAAGCAATACCCTGTTTTACTAACCAAAAAGCCCTTGTGGTCATTCTTCCAAGGAGGAGTATGTCTTCATACTGTTACTTCTGATTAAAAGTACAGAGCAGGCAGAGGTTAAGGTGGTACATCCATCATTGAATTTTGCCATAGTACAACACGTTACAGCACATCTCGGCATTGGTAGACTCTCTTCCAAAATGGTGCGAGGGACCTGACTCCACACAGTACAGGGGGAGGTCTTTTCACTATCACATAAGTTTGGACTGCCTTTAAATCTGGTCAGTTTTCGAAGCTTCTGTGACGGATGTAGAGTTGCTTTGTAATCACTTAGGAATAGGGCTCTGCTTGTCTGACAGTGGTAAGGGGTTTATGGTCGGACTACAAGGAGTCAGCACGAACAAGGTAAATATCTTCAGAGTGCCACCCATTTATTTATGCACTTGAAGGACAATATTATACTCATTTGCTTTGATATCTGACTTCTAACCTCCTGTTGAGCTCACTGGGCCAATTTGTTAAGGGGGAGAATCACAGTTTATAATCATAGGAGTATCAAAAGCCCAAGAAGCAAGATAAAGGGCTGCTGGTGGGGACATGAGACATTCTTGAGGGAGAAGGAGAATGGTGATTGGGGTTGCTCTAGAGGCCAGGGATCTGAAGGAAATGGATGCCCTAGGGCCTTCAAGGGATGGCAAGCCACTGGGAAGATAGGTATGTGAGGGCTTTCATTGTTTTTAAATACTTTTTCTCTTATGCTTTGTGTTCCTACTGTTAAGATTAAATAATAACTTGCTTTATGGAAGTTTTCAGGTCACTGTATTAACCATTGGCCACACCTCCCAAAGGGAAGACTTGCAGGTATTGAATCCATTTGAGCCTGGTGAGTTATCAGGATTGGAACACAGAGCTCTGTAGTCTGGGGACCCAATCTATAAGTCTGAGACTTATGGGATTCCATGCTGAGTTAAGTCAGCTCACAGGGCCTAACGCTTGAGGACAGGTACTCAGAAATCAGAGAGGGGTCAAAAATGCAACTGCTCTTTAATTGTGATAGCCACCATACATGTCTCTCTCTTCTGAATCATAACCAGTGGGTTACAGTTATGATAGGTGAGGCTACAATTTATGCAATGTTTTTCTCTGTGGTGTCTGACTTCTGATTCTGTAAGATTCTTTTATCTCAAGCAGTACAAGAATATACCAGGAAGCAAGGCTTCTCAAAGTGGAAATTCCATTGTGAAAATAAAGAGCCAGTTCATTTTTTCATGGGTACTTCTAGCTATGCAAACATCTGATTTTAAAACTAATTTGCCATTTACCATTTAAGTCAGCATCTACCTACAACACAGTTTTATCTAACTTAAACTCAATTTCCTCCATATACTTAGAATTAAAGATAAGAGGTTATGGTTGCTAAACATGGGCATTTTAATTACTTCTCCTATAAAGTGTCTGTATTTAACTTGCTGTCTTCTGTAGACATAGTACAAACTGAATCAAGTTAATATCTTTTACATTTGCTGGTATGAGTGTGAGCAGATCGCATTTCACACTCAAGACAAATGCACACAAAATCATGAAGCTGCTGTGTTTTAGAAAAGCCAGAAAAGGTCACTACCTCATTCTGCTACATCTAGGGTTTAGTGTTTACCGGCATTGGAAAATTCCTGGCAATGGTAGGGTGATTTATTATTGGATGATAAATCCAGGATTACGTGACAACCAGTGAAGTTTGAGATTATAAATAGGACCTATTTTCTTACATAAAAAGAATCCTGTATGCAGATATTATAAATTGTATTTACCCGCTTGCATAGCTTATGTTTACAGTTCAGCTTCATATGAAAGTAGAAAAGTGCTTAGCCTGAAGCCCAATTGTTAAAAAGAAAATTTGGATGATTTATTTTTGTGCTATTTGTAAAGTTGTTGAAGGTTTTCATTAAAAGTAAATTGCAGAGAAGCACATTAATTGTGCTCTTGTTTGTTCCTTTTTTTAATATGTAAACATTAGTGCATAATTTATTTTTTCTATTTTTTTCTTTTAAATCCATGTAAGAATGATCAGGTTTGATTTCTTTTTTGCTGGAAGATTGGAGTTGGATAGTCAAATTACAATAAGATGAAACGCAAACTACAGTCTGTCATTTAATGATTTGGAGATTATAGGAATGATTGTGGTCACCTACTCTGACCTCCTACGTAATACAGGCCATAGGCCTTTCCTGTTTGAATTAGACTATGTCTTATAGCAAAACATCCAACCTTGATTTAAAAATTTCCAGTGATGGAGAATCCACCATTACCCTTAATAGATAGAAACCAACCACTGGAACAATCAGTTACAAATTTGCACCTTATTTCAAGTCTGAATTTGTCTAGCTGTAACTTCCAGCTAGTAAATGAAGGTGGTCAGATTTGATGATCACTGTGATCCCTTCGGCCTTGGAATCGATGAATCTAGATCTTGTTATACCTCTGTATGCTACGCTGAAGACTCCTCGTTTCTATTCCCCATGTAGGTCAGGCCATGACCAAGTCACCCCTTAATAGACTTTTGATAAAATTAATATAGTGAACTCCTTGAGTCTCACTATAAAGCAATTTTTCCAATGCTTGAATCATTTCTCGGAACCCTCTTCTGTAGACTTGGGAAGACAACAGTGCATTTGGAAGGTTATCCTCACATATGTGAAAGCTAGAAATTTATACCCTGGCCCACAGATCTTAATTAAACATGGAATTCCACTCTCTCCACAGGGTGAATGACACCTGATATTATGAACTCAGGGAATAAGTTGCAGATGTATAACCTCAATAATAGCAGCAGATATAATTTCCATGTAATCATCCATCTGTTATTCCCAGCCTACCAATCTCTCTTTTGTCTTATCCAGATAGAGACTCAGGCAGCTGGCTCTCATTTATGCCCTGATGTCCACCAGGACTGGGGTCCTAGTTCAGGAAAACACTTAAGCATGTGCTTACATATAAACACATGCTTAAATGTATGTTAAATGAAAACTGCCACATATTGCAAAGATGCATATTGCAAAGGTGGTGAAAAATAAATGTCTTAAATAACAAAACAGGAAACTGCCATTGTGACAACTAGATTTTGATTTATTAAAAAAGTCCCGTTGATGTGCAGTGTATGTTTCTACTCTGTAAATAGCCTTTACAAAACCTGAAAAATCTACGTTGTTTTTCATATTATTACTTTGTGCCTTTGAGAGGATAGAAACGGACAAAGGTATTAAAACATAAGAACCTTTCATTGTGTGTGTGGTTTTTGTTTTGTTTTTAACTACAGTTTAACACTTTCATGGCTTACTAAGACATTCAAAGAAAAACTGATTTTTATTTTTTGTTTTGTTTCCATAGTTGCGTTAAAATCTTCCAACTGTACCAGACCTGAGATAAATGGCATTCAGGACAGCTGCAGAACAACTAAGCCTGGAGAAGGCATACATCTACTAGAAGGAGAACTTTTATTACAGGTATGTTTTACAGCGGATATAATAATTGCTGAAGAAAGGCCTTTTGTTACGTTTACAAAAGTTAACTGATGGGGTTTAGGACGAAACTTCTTATAGTCAAATTACTATGTAATTGTCGTCATGGGATTTCTTGAACCTTCCTCTGAGTTATCTGGTACTAGCTAATTTAAGAGACAGGTTACTGGACTGGATGAACCACTAGTCTGATCCAGCATAGCAATGGCTATTTTCCTGCTGTCAGCCAATAGTCTTCCAGTTCTTTCTTACCCCTTAATCTCTAACAGATTATTTAAAATAAGAAAAAGCCCAACAAATACACAAAACCATGCCTTGTATTGACGGAGGGTTAAAATGCTAGCCATCTGTAACCCAGCTTGGAGGCTGTTAACTTGAGAATTTATTTAAACATTTCATTACTTTTTTAAAAGCACATTGTAGAACACTTTTTATATTTTTGATACCTTCATACTCAAGATGTTTGAGTTTATTTTGGGTTCAAACTATTTTGCATGCCATGTTTTATGAACAACTATAGTGTTCTAAGTGCCGTTGTAATTAGTTTTGATTTGTATTTCTATTGTAAATTCAATTGTTGCTAAATTACTTGGCTTATAATAGAATGAACAGGGAGAAAATACAGTAGGTGTCTATTAAAAACCATCTGGACTGCAGAAACTCAAGAATGGAAATTTTCTATATCAACTCTTAAGGTATTCAAAACCACAGAATACCACACTGATCCAAAACTCTGCTCAGATTTTTGTTGGGTAACTAATAAAGCTAAACTGGTCAGTGTTAAAAACAAAAGAAAAAAATAGTTCTAACTGATCAAGGAGGCTGATGTGGACCTATTTAAAGATGCATGGTGGAGAATATGTGAATAATAGCATAAGATACCATTGCTAGTTATTGAATACAATATAAAGCAGGGCTTTAATTGTACCTTTAAGTGGCACACATAAGGAATAATCATAGAATCATAGGACTGGAATGAACCTCGAGAGGTCATCTGGTATAGTCCTCTGTACTCATGGCAGGACTAAGTATTATCTAGACCATTTCTGAAAGGTGTTAGTCTAATCTGCTCTTAAAAATCTCCAATAGTGAAGATTCCATAACCTCCATAGGAGAGTGCTCTCCAAATTTTAGAGGAATGAGGAACTATAAGTAATTTGGTGCAATGAGACTAAGTTCTAGAAGCAAAAAAGAGTTAATGGAAAATCCAGAAAAGATGCTGTGGGTGAGATTCCATGCTGTGCTTCTGTGGGGATGTCAGCAGTACAATAAAACACCGCTGGCTGGCCCGGATCAGCTAACGCAGGCTCATGGGGTCCCAGAGCTCAGGCTTCAGCTGACAGCTAAAAGCAACCTCCTAAATTCTGGGCTGATCTAGGGGCTGAAGTGACTGCCTGTGTAACTAAACTACGGTAGTCTGTCCCTGGCTGTCTATGGGCAGCTGAGCTGCCCAGGGTCTATGCAACGTTATGCATTGTGGCTCTGGCTCCACCTCCCCCACCCCCAGCAGACTCCACCAAGTTGAAGTCCCACTCGCAGAATCCCCCCTACACCACAATTTGCAAAGTAGCCCTCAGAAGACAGCCTTCAGCTGTCTTCTCAGTTCCAGTGCAAGGGGAACTTGTTCCCAGACTAAAAATGTGAGTGAGAAAGTAGGAACAAACATAAGAAATGAGGGGAAGGGACAAATACATTATAGATGCTGTAATGCAAAATCTTTCCTTGTTTAATTCTAAAGGCAGAAATTGGCCAATTGGGAAGTATTAGTTTTCCAAGTTTTTTACTAATGTAGAAATCAGCAGGCCCATATGACACACATAATTGGGTATTACGGAATTAGATAACAAAAGTTGTGAACCATTGACACTTACTGAAAATTCACATGACTGATGTTACCAGAGGATTGCAGAAGAAGCCATCATGGAACTGGTAAATGAAAATGTCTGTTCCCAGTAAAATAATGGGACAAACGTCCTTATATATAGAAGATTATGGGACTACAAACAGAAAGCAGCATAGCTGTATAAAGAACAGATCTGACCAGAAAAAGCATTTTCTTTTGTTAAGCAGAAATGCAAAATTATCCCTTGAAGGGAATGCAAAACAATTAAAGAGAATAGTGCTGACTAAAGGTTAGAAAAAGAACTGCTACAATTCTCTGGTAAAAAAAGAACCAAAACATCAAACATAGTTCTGATAGAAAGAACTGTCTGTTTCCCTGGGGCTTCTTCCCAAATTCTTTGAACAACTGGATTAATACTAGAAGGAATGGGGAAAGGGCTGTGAGAATGTCTTTCTTTGGAGATACCTATGAAACTTTTAGCGCTACAATTTCATCAGTTTTGGAACAACAACTATATTCAAAGAGTCTAGGAACAGTGTTTTGCTTTTTTTAACTGTACAGTTTAGAACAATTCTTATCCATATGTATTTGGCTGTGGGGCTTGGATTGTTTGTCTGATGTAGATGATCCATGGGTGCATCTTCAAAGCCAAATTACTGCGATACACAGGGCCGATTTCCCATTAGGAACTGTAGGCCTGCCGAGGGGGTGCCTAAAAATTCAAATTTTGTTGCTCCCGGGTCCCGTCGGGGCAGGGCCAGGTAAGAGGGAGACAGCTCCACACAGCCCTGCTGGAGCACTCCTCGCTCAGCCCGGCGGACACAGATACTTCCCAGCAGGACGGGCGAGTGCGGCTGTGGGGCAGGGCATGGGAGAGTGGATTTGTGGAGGGGGCTCTGGAGAGCGTAGGGTGGGAGAGGTCTATGTGTGTTGGGGTATTGGACAGTAGGGGGTGTGCAGGGGACACTAGGCATTGGGGGAGGGGGGTGCGGCGGGGTGCCTAAAAGTTACAAGTAGTACCCCCGCAGCATTTAGGAACTCTGAGCTGCTGTGGACGGTGGGGGTACCCCACAGCTCCCTCTGCCCCTGGTTGGCAGGGGCACCCCCGCAGCTCCCGGCTGGTTCCAGGCCCCTGTAGACGGAGGGAGCTTGGAGCTGGGGCCCCACAGTTGCCCAGCCACCAGGGACGGTGTGGGGACCACAAAGTATCAATCCGACCCTGGTGATACATGTCACTTGGTCGTACTCTTTCAATGACTGAAAAGCTTGTTAGCATAAAAAGCAACATCTTGTCTCATTTGGTTCAGCCTGTTACCACAGAGCACCAGTCTTCTGGACCCAGTCCTGACTTCCTATGTGGTTCCAGGTGTAGTTCACAGTATTGGTTAAAACCTATAATAATTTGTGATCTTGGACCTAGCTGTCTAAAACTTACACTCGAGTTGTGTAATGAAATATGCCATCTGCTGAGCTGCTCTAGGCAGTACTTCCTGTGACTTAAATGTTTATAGGTGGTGGTATAGAGTGAAAGATCCTGTCTTCTCTGGTGGTTTGAAAAAGCCTAAATTTGGCAATACAAGTTCAGCTCACATTGTAAAACCTAAAATTTGTGATTCACTTTTTTAGTATCAGGGAGTAGGTGGAGGCAGGGGGAAGTGTTGTGAACGAGACTGGGTTTTTTATATACTACTTTGAATTTTGATATTTTTATTTTATTTATAAGAACATAAGATGTTCATACTGGGTCAGACCCTTGGTCCATATAGCCCAGTATTCTGTCTTCCAGCAGTGGCCAATGCAGGGTGCATCAGCGAGAATGAACCAGACAGGGCAATTATCTATTGATTCATCCCTGATCATCCAGTCCCAGCTTCTGGCAGCCAAAGGTTTAGGGACACACGCAGCATGGGATTGTGTCCCTCACCTTCTTTGCTTATAGCCATCAATGACCCTTCAATCTCCATGAATTTATCTATTCTTTTTTGAACCCATACTTTGGCCTTCACAACATACACTGGCGGGGAGTTCCACCGGCTGACTGTGCATTGTTTGAAGAAGTACTTCCTTATATTTTGTTTTAAACCTGTCACCAATTAATTTTATTGAGTGATTATGTTAACGGGTAAAGAGTACTTCCTTACTCACTTTCTCCACAACATTCATCATTTTGTAGACATATATATCCATCCTTAGTTGTGTCTTTTCTAAGCTGGTCAGTATTTTTAATCTATCTTAATATGGAAGCTGATCTGTACTGCTAATCATTTTTGTTGCCCTTTTCTGTACCTTTTCCAATTCTAATGTATCTTTTTTGAGATTGAGTGAACAAAACTGTATGCAGTATTCAAGATGTGGGCACACCATGGATTTATATAGTGACTTTATATAATTTTCCTAATGGATCCCAAAATACTGTTAAATTTTTTTTTGTTTTTTATTTTTTATTTTTTTTTTGGTCTGCTGCTGCTGCACATTGAGCAGATTTTTCCAAGAACTATCCAAAATTACTCCAAGATCTTTCTTGAATGGTTACAGCTAATTAAGACCCCATCATTTTGTATGTATAATTAGAGCTATATTTTCTAATGTGCATTACTTTGCACTTATCACCATTACATTTCATCTGCCATTTTTTGGCCTAGTCACCCCGTTTTCTGGGATCCCTTTGTATCTCTCTCCATTGTGGAAAATTGATCATTTATTCGTACCCGTTGTTGCTTATCTTTTAACTAGTTACTGATTCATGAGAAGACCTTCCATCTTATTCCATGACTGCCTACTTTTTAAAGAGCCTTTGGTGAGGGACCTTGACAATGGCTTTCTAATAGTCCGAGTACACTGTTCACTGATCACCCTTGTTTACATGTTTGTTGACACTCAAAGAATTTTAATAGATTGGTGAGGCATGATTTCCCTTTAAAAAAGCCATGTTGGCTCTTCTGCCAGCATACCGTGTTAATCTTTGTTTCCGATAATTCTGTTCTTTGATGTAGTTTCAACCAATTTGCCTGGTACAGAAGTTGAAAGGATTGCCTCCGGAGTCTTTTTAAAAAAATTGGTGTTTCCTCTTCACCAACTTTTTCAATAGGAACATCAAGAAAGATGACCCCCAACATTTTCCCTTTCTTTACCGCTGTTTCTGTCTATACTGTCTTAGATATTGTCGTCTTGAAAACAATCCCTAAAAAAACATGAAAGTGAAAGAGAGAATCCTTAAACAATGACTATAAATTAATATTGATGAAAAGTAATGTCCTCAATGACTAGAAAAGCTAATCAAAATTGAAGGTACTTCAGTATATTATTGTTTTAACTCTAAGCAGATATAGTGAACAAATGTGGAAGTATTAAGGCCACCAGTTTACCTTTTAAGGAGCAAAACACACCCATACATAAAGGACTTACTTATACTAGAGACATCCAGTTGTTAGGTTTAAAGTGAAATTCTTTTTATTTTATCCAGTTTTTAAAAACAGATAAATGACGTGATTAAACTGTTGTAACTAAACAAGAAATAGAAGAGTTCAAATTTATGTAGGGCACCTGTATGTTTACAGAATATTAAGTATTATTTTTCTAATAAAAGCTTTGGGAAAGTGACTTATTTTGTATTTTATAGAAACTGAAGTTGCCACTTACCTAACATAACCCATTTTTGGCATGAACAGCCATTTCTCTGAACTAAGCATCAGAACCACTATAAAATCTGACAGGTTTCAGAGTAGCAGCCGTGTTAGTCTGTATCCGCAAAAAGAAAAGGAGTATGAGCTGTAGCTCATGAAAGCTTAGGATCAAATACATTTTTTTAGTCCCTAAGGTGCCACAAGTACTCCTTTTCCTTTTACTATAAAATATGTTGCTCCAGACTGGAGAGATGACCTCTTCATATTACAGTGAGCAAAGAATCTTACTTTGACTTCTGGATGAAAAGGTACAGAATTACCTTTTAGCTGCTGGGCCAGAATTACTAATTTTACTAAAATTACTAATTTTAGCTGCTGGGCCAGAATTTAATCACTGTACAGTTTACAGCATTTTTTAATTTTAGGTGTATTAGTACTGTATAAATCAAATCAAAAGAGCACCTAAACAAAGGCCATGACATTTTTGCACTATATTCCCTTTTAATTTATATTATCTTTTAACAAAGGCACTTTACATATATCTCATAGCTGACTAAATGACAGCTATATGAGATCTGAAGACCTCTTGGATTGGCTGTACTATTAATTTAACTCTGGATTCTTTTGAACTCATACTGTCACTTATTCTTCCAGGATTAGAACTGCAATATCCTGTTTATAGGTGGAGGGCACTTCATTTTTGAAAAGATTTTAAACGTGACATTTCTGAATTTTTTATTTTTTTTTTAAATGTAAGGTGTTCAGAGAGTCTTCGAAAAGGTAATTTAATGGACTATTTAACCTGACCTTATTAAACCCTGGTAATGGGAAGATCAAATTGAAGTAGTAAATGCACCCTAGGAGGGTGAATTCATGAAATAACAGTTGTGCCGAGGACCACAAATGGGTAGGGGTGGTGGATAATTCTTTGTAGTGAGATTCGTTCTCTTACTTTAGTTTGTAAACATGACAGTATTTTATCGTTCATTTACTTTGTAATCCAGAAGTTGTAAATAATAATTTTTCACACTAAACAAAGTTTTGAAATATGCTTATTTGAAAACATTGACAAAGTCTAACTCTAAATGCAACTATGGTAATTAAATGGCAAAACATACTTAATTCAGTCCCTTGAGCCAGCCTTTTGTTAAAATCTTGACTGGAATCCATGGAAGTAAATCAGCACCTTTTAGATGAGCTGCCAAGTCACAAATGTTCTGTTTGCTGTCACAACAATTGCTGTGAACCGTATTGATTGTGAGCTCAGATAAATTACCCTTTGCATGACTTTAAATAAGGAGCCACTTTGTCTACTTCATAAAGGGGAAACTCTCTTTAAAAACATTGTTTGCTTGCAGCGTCTGCTAGTACAGAGGTTTTCAGCTGCATATTTTAAATGATCTGCAAAATGCTTTTTTAATCATATAGAGCTTGTTGATTTACTTGCTTCTCCATGTGAGGCCTCTATGCACTATAAGTAAAATAAATTTGGTTCCATTTTGTACTGCATATGGGATTTTATCTGTTAATTGTGTAAAAGGTTTGGGCTATCTAAGCCTTACTAAAGTTTCATCTGCACCACCCGTTGGTTGGGAGAATTGTGTTGTAACCAGATCTATATTGGTTTTATAGTACTGCCCATTACCATAGTAACTCAACATCTTCAACAAAAAATCAGTAGCATTAGAGAAGTTACTAGTGAACTTCTTTCTGCTTTGTGCTTATCCCTTTTGGGGTTAAAACGCTGAGATAATGTGTTCTTTTTGTTTTGTTTTTATGTATTTATGTCTTTATTTTTAATTCCTCACTCATTGTGGTACTTGTAGTGTGGTGTGGACAAGCCTATAAATAAGTAAAAGGTAATTTTTAAATTGTTTATCTGTTATGCACTTAAAATTGAGAATTTGTTATGCAGTCTGAGCTAACCCTGCATTATTGCCTTATTTCTTCTATTATTGGGACTTTATTTAAAAAAAAAACACATCAAGAACAAAATTCATCCTTGGTGTAAATAACTTCAGAGGACTTACTTTAGTGTTTTCCCTCAGTGGTGTTTCATCAGGAATTAATTAAACTCAAATATATAGACAATATAAGTATAGTATTTCAACTAACCTTTTAGAAATTAATTTACACTTACCATATACCTATTTGGGGTGCATAACTCATCGTCAGTACATGATTTGAAGAGGTATGACTATCTTGTGATTGGTGGTGTAGGGTAGGAGGGATCTATGGACAGAGTTAGAGGTGACCTGATTATCTTAATCCTGCATTTATGGACTTTTGAATATCTGAGGTTTTAAGATGTAACTTAAGTTAATTTCCTGGCTTTCAGGCATTTTTCTTTTGAAATTAGAGTGGCCTATTAGTTTTCCACTCTGAAGTTATTTGATAAATATTTGCATCCTTAACTACAGTTCATTACTATAGCACCAAGTCCTCTCAGTTTATAAAAACACATCTCTACATTATTATTTTGCGCAATAATAAAAAGTGCTAGATAGGAACTAGGTGGTGGTGTTATGTGCTTGGAGGAGGATGGCTCTAAAGCTATTGCATAAAAAGTCAATATGCAGAAATGTGTACTTAAGATTTTTTATATGAAATCTTTTCTTTCAGATTCAGAATTATACAGAATTGCATAGTTTTGTAAGGTACTGGTAAAATCAGGACTTAATTGTCTAACAGTGTAAGTAGGGAAATTTTTTATTTCTTTTAAAGTGATACTTTGTTTTAATGCATTGCAGTTCAAACTAAAGCTGGAGATGAAAAAGCAGCCAGTAGGTTTATAGGAACACTGGAATTTATGGAAACACTACTTAATCTGGAATTCTGTCTTTCGAGCTAACCGATTTGGTGTTTTTTCTTTCCAGGCATTAAATGGCTTCGTGCTGGTTGTTACAGCAGATGCGCTAGTCTTTTATGTCTCTTCGACCATCCAGGACTATCTGGGGTTCCAGCAAGTATGTCTTTTTCTTTTTCCTCTCACTACTCCCTTCCCCAGCCCTGACAAGTTTTTATTCATTTCTAGAAGATTTTAATTTCCTAAAGCTTCAGTGCTCATATTTAGTCTTTGATAATTTACATGGAAAATCTCTAAGTTGAATATTTTGAGTTGGATTACTTTGGTACTATACTTCTTTAGTATTAGCTGATATAGTAGAGAAGGGATCTTGCACCAAGCAAAATAGAAATATTTTTCCAACATGTTAAGCAAGTCAGGGAACTTTCACAGTTAAATTGTCTGTACTGGAATAAATGTTTGAAGTCATATGAAATGCTGCACAATTTACGGAGATGAATGGTATGTAATTCACTAGAAAGGTAATTTCAATAGAAACTTCTGTTATAAAATGAACTACATATGCTTTAAGGTTAGTTTAATTATATATTGGGTTAGCTTACTGGGTTTTTTTAGTTCCTTTGAGTTTTTGTTTTTCTTTTTCTTAAGTATAGTACCTTTTTTGTAAACAATTCACTGTGTAAGTGAAGGAACTGAGTTTTTGTTTAATGATAATATCACTTAATATATAAGCCAAACAAATTAAGTTGTGCTGCAGAATAAAAAAAAATCCTGTTTCGTGGAAAATGATCGTACTGATATCTGGAAGGTACAGTTGTACTTAATCTCTTCACCACCTGGGATTAATACAGATCTCGGTCTTGCGGGGTGCTGGATATTCAGGAACGCCTCACTTAAAGTCATCCAGGTTAACGTTGTTTCGTTGTTACGTTGCTGATCAGTTAGGGAACATGCTCGTTTAAAGTTGTGCAATGCTCCCTTCTAAGTTGTTTGGCAGCTGCCTACTTTGTCCACTGCTTGCAGGAAGAGCAGCCCGTTGGAGCTACCTGGTGGGTGGTTGGAACCAGGGTGAACTGGCAGCCCCCCATCAGCTCCCTGCTCCCCTAAGTTCCCTATGCAGCAGCTGCTCAGCAGGCTATCAATTGCGGGCAGTTCAGCTGTCCCTCCCCCCACTGCCATGTGCTGCTCCTGCCCTCTGCCTTGGAGCTTCTCCTGGAGACTGAGACTCCTGCTTGCTGTGTGGGGGGGAGGGGAAGAAGAGGGGGGCTAATGTCAGGGTGTCCTCCTCCCCCCTGCTCCTGCACCCCGCTTACCCCATCTTCCATAGAGCAGGGGGGACACATGGACAGAGGGAGCTGCTGTCTTAGGCAGCAGCTGCAGTCAGGTCTCAGCTTGTTGAGCTAGTTAACAAAGAGTGTACTTCTGACCCCACTCTTCATACTTAAAGGGGAAAAGTGCATCTTTGTCTCTCAAACGCACACAGGGTGTGTGTCTCTGGCTCTGTCTACCCTCCTTCCTTTCCTCCTGCCTTGTAGAGTGTGAATGTTAACCCATGAGGGCTCAGCCAATTGCTAGTTCATCATGTAGCAGTAAGGCATTCCCTGGGAAATATCCCACCCTCTAACTCCTCCACCTCAACCAAGTTTCGCAATCATCATCACTGTGTACCAGTATTAAATTGTTTGTTTAAAACTTATACTCTGTGTGTATATATATACTTTTTTTATAAAACATGCATAAATCAAAGAACTAGTTAGTTTGAGCTAAACTGTTGCTTCTGCCAAAACCATCTTATATCCCTTATGTCTTTGTTAGATACTGTGAGTTGATATAATGGTTGGTACCACAGAAAACAAACATTTTTCTAAGAGAACCTACAGCACAGAAATGTATCTTAATTTACTGATTCTGCTTTTGAAATTATTTTCTTAGCTTTAAAGTTTTCCTTCAATTCTTTCTCACCCCCTGATGCAGGAAGTTCTTAATTTTTGGCTCACGTCCCATTCTTAAGCACCATTACTGCAGATAAGGCAGTTTAATAATTAAAGATAAAAATGGACCTTAGACAGGGAAAGATTTCAGGCAAACAAAACCAACGTTCATAGTTTATAGTTGTCTTATATTTGTGAGTTTCTTCGGAACCTTGTCTCCTAGCGCAACTGTGCTCAAGTCCTGACTGGCACTGTGTTTATTTTGCTCCTATATAAACTGGAATGTGCTTTAAAAAAAATCCATTTAATCTTAGGCTCATAGATATTAAGGTCAGAAGGGACCATTATGATCATCTAGTCTGACCACCTGCACAATGCAGGCCACAGAATCTCACCCACCCACTCCTGCAATAAACTTCTCACCTATGTCTGAGCTATTGAAGTCCTCAAATCATGGTTTAAAGACTTCAAGGTGCAGAGAATCCTCCAGCAAGTGACCTGTGCCCCATGCTACGGAGGAAGGCGAAAAACCCCCAGGGCCTCTTCCAATCTGCCCTGGAGGAAAATTCTTTCCCTACCCCAAATATGGCGATCAGCTGAAACTCTGAGCATGTGGGCAAGATTAACCAGCCAGATACCCAGGAAAGAATTCTCTGTACTAACTCAGATCCCACCCCGTCTAACATCTCATCACAGGCCATTAGGCCTATTTACTGTGAATAGTTAAAGATCAATTAATTGCCAAAATCATGTTATCCCATCATACCAGCTCCTCCATAATCTTAGGTCTTTTGCCCCTACTGCTTCCCTTGGAAGGCTATTCCACAACTTCACTCCTCTGATAGTTAGAAACGTTGGTCTAATTTCAAGTCTAAACTTCATCTCCTATTTTAAAAAAGAGGGAGACGTATTTACCATTGTCATTTCTGAATATGGCAAAGCTGTTTTTTCTTTTTTACATTTCTGTTAGGCTGTCATGGACAATGAAGACTGAAAAGTAAAACCTTGATAAATTAAGATATGCTGAGCTTTTGTCAGAAGAAAACCAAAATATAACAAGAAGGAATTCAATTCTAATGGGCAAGACTGGATTCTTTTGAGCATTTACAAATGATTTAATGAAACTTTTTCTTCTTAAATACAAATTGATATTATTGTACCTCTAGTGAGATGGATTGTAATATCCAGTTCAGCAACCAGTCATGTCATTGAAGTCAATAAGATGACTACTTTGGTACTGTCGTCAGAGATGTCTTATTCTCTCAACTTTTTTCTTTGTGTATAGTCTGATATTATACACCAGAGTGTATTTGAATTGATTCATACAGAAGACAGACCTGAGTTTCAGCATCAGCTTCATTGGGCGTTAAACCCTGCACAACCTTCAGATTCTGCAGAAAGAATGCAAGGTGAGAATGCAATCAGCTAGCTTAGTTGCCTTTCATGTATTTGTATTCTGAATAATAAATTCTTATTTCTGATAACCATTTATAGCATTTAACATGACTCTTACATAAACAAGATTTTAGTTTCACTTTAAATGAAAATTACAGGTGGAAAATCGTTTTGAAGTGCAGATCCCAAGCCTTGTGCATTGCATCACTACTCATTAATTTCATATTGGGGTGAAATAATGTGATGCCTAGGATGGATACTATGTATCCAAAAGTGCCCAAATGTGATTTTATTTCATAAACTGAGGATACGAACACACATAACAACCAATCAATTTATCTAAAGATCTCTGTCAGGAGGGAGTAAAGGTCTTAATCATCTCTCTTTAAATGAAGTGGTGTCCCTTCCATGAAATTATGCATTTATTACACATCCTCTCCTGATACTGAGCTTGACATCAAATTTGTTAGCTCAGTTAGGACGTCACTGAAATTGTGTGACATCCCTTTTTAGAACTTTTGACCTATCTTCTGTGATGGCTGAATCAGTGCATTTGTCACATCTTAGCACTGGAAAAGTGCATTGGTGGCTGTGGAAGAGTGGCTTTTTATTCCCCATACATATATGAAGTCTCTCCCATGTGCACCCCCTCCTGGGTGGGAGCAGGCAAAAGAACAAAAGGTAGCTGAATACACAAGAGGGATGGCCCTTAAGACCAGAGACTATCCTAACTGGCCTCATGGGGTAGGTGCCAATTTGATCTGTTGGATTGAGAAGCAATTAGTGAGTAATATATCTCCTACCTATAGGGACTGGGAGAGCTGCCTTTATGGCTGGCTTCCTGTAATAACAAAGGAACTGAATCCTTCCTAGTAAAATGACAGGTTTCAGAGTAACAGCCGTGTTAGTCTGTATTCGCAAAAAGAAAAGGAGTACTTGTGGCACCTTAGAGACTAACCAATTTATTTGATTTATCAAATAAATTGGTTAGTCTCTAAGGTGCCACAAGTACTCCTTTTCTTCCTAGTAAAGCCACCAAACTAGTCAGTATCCAGGTAACCATGTGGTTTCATGGAATCACAGGCGATTAGGGTTGGAAGAGACTTCAGGAGGTCATCTAGTCCAACCCCCTGCTCAAAGCACAACCACCCACAACTGAATCATGTTTGGAGATACTTTCTTTGGTGCTAACATTTTTACAATTTGTATTATTTGGAAAACCATCCAAAAGTTGTATTTGAATTATCATATATACTAGCTTCAGTGATACTCTTAGATTGAGCTTTAATAAGGCTTTCGTACTGCTCTTCTTATAGCAATGAAAATGGTATTTGGGCCTTCACCATTGAAACTGCATGACAAAGAGGACAAAGACCATTGTTAGGTTGAAAACATTTTGGAGAAGTGTATTTTGGCATTGTAGTTTTATAAATGTGTGGGCCAGGTCCCCTTTTCCTATTTATTATTGGATTATTTCTACTTTGAATCCAGCAAACAAGGAATAACCCATATTGTGGTCAATCTACCTACATAAGGAAATTTGATTTAAAATTTTCCAATTTCCCTTTAACCTTCTTCAATTGCAGACAGATGGCATACTTAAATATTTAATAAGATAAATGTCCACTAAGCTAGGTAGGAGAAGACCAAATATCCTTGACCTATGGTCTTGGCTCATTTAAAGCTCAGTGTGCCTCACAGTTGTTCTTGTGCCTAGTACAAAACAGTTAGTTTGTGTTTGTGACTCAACTAGGTTTTTATAGTGTTTATACCAGATCTGGATCAACTTACACATCTAGCTGAAAACATTCTACAGTGAACATGTCTTTTGATTTAGTGTTGGGACTTAATTTAGCAAACAGCTGTTGTCAGAAGACATATTTGTATAGAGTGGTTTACTTTAGAGTGAAAAAGCATTCCAAGATTAAAAATGCCTTTTAACAGCACAGAGCAATTTATAAATAATGTGTGAAAATGTGTGAAAACGTAAGACAATAGCTTAACTCAGCATCAATTTTCACTTGAATGATGGAAGTAATGCAAGAACAGAGCAGGAATATTAATGCTATGCAGTACTTCCTAGTTTACTTTAAATTTTAACGGTTTTCATGCCAGATTACTTGTAAATTGGGAAAATACAACTTTCGGCTCTTTGGTCTTTTTTATTATTATTTAATTCAGATACAAAACAGATGTCACTTTTATGATCACGAGGACCCCAAAATGTTAGTGAAAGCATTTTAATTCAGTAATCTCGTATACATATATTTGTCTTGATTTGTACTTTTAGTGACCAACAGAATAAAACTGCTATGGACACCGAACAAACATTTTACCCATTGTGAGGCATGGCTGGAATTAAGGGCAGAATGGAAAGGAAGAGTTCATTCAACTAGCCATCCATTTACTGGACGTGTAAATCAGAAAATTTAGTTTCTGTTAGAAACCATTAGTTTTCAGTGTAATACAAACATTTCACGTTTAAATTGTAAATTGTGTGTATAGCGTGGTAATCTGGATTATTAACACATTTTCATGGTTTATAACATTTTCTTCTTATATGGAAAAACTGAAAGCATTCCATGTATGCCATTTTGCTGTTTTTACTTTCGCTTTTTGTTTTATATTCATAGAGGGAAATAGTAGGTATGACAGTAAGGAAGACAGTATAAAATTGAGTTTTCCATAATGAAATATGTTCAAAATTTCAGATGTTGTTCTGCTGTGGAGGGAGCCTGCTGTGTTAGTACTAAGAGTAAGATTAAGTCTAAGAAATAACAGGACAGCAATTGACTACCCCAGACCATACTATTCAGGTTACGCTATGTCGATTTCTGTTACAGAATGTTTCGATGAATTACCTGAGTTGTTAGTGTTAATGTTCATATTGCCATTTTTGGCATTCATAGTTAATTATAAGGTGTTTTTTTTAACGCCTTGAAATTAGAGTCCAGATTTCATGACCTTTTAGATCTCTGGATCCAAAAAAGAAGTGCCAATGTGTACGTTTGGGTCTTTTCTATTTCTAAGGAAGTTAGAAGAAATGTTCAGACATTCTTGAGTGCAGCTGTACCATGGATAGTTAAATGTGGATTGTCGAACAGTGTTTCAAGACTGTCTAAAATTACTCCCAAAATAGTGTGAGAGAGAATGGTACTGTAGCTAATGTGCAACTCATTTACTTTATTACGTTTGATATATGAGAAACAACAAATTAGATCTTGCTTGAGATCTGGAATTTAATGTTTGGCTTTTTTTTCATACATCAAAATCAGTTCCCTCACTTGACTTTGTGTAATTTTTCATTGATACTGTTAGTTATTGAATTTCTATTAGAGTAAATGCCAGAGCAAATTTTGTGTAGGTTTTACGCACCTGATTAGTTTATTTTAATCAAGCTGTTTGCACAACTCCAAAGCTACAGCATATATATGGCATAAGAGATCTTGTAGTTCTTACTGTGGCAGTTTTCTCAATTTCACCTGTACATGCATATGAATGGGGGGGGGGGAGGGTGTATTGCCTGCAGAGAGTACTTCATTAACTAATGTTGAACAGACTTAGTACAGTAATTGTAATGTGTAACATCATGCAGATCATATGATCAGTTTGCAGGTTACTGATGCAGTGTTTTTTGCATTATGTTTCTTGGACCTTAATGGTTGAAATATAAATTAATGCCTGAATGTCACTTCAACAGCAAATAGTTATCCTAAATTGCTAACACAGTATCGTTTTACCACCTCAGTTACACATCCTAAAGTTGCACACGCTTCTGATGGATAAAATGACACACTGATTTCATGATCAGCACTGTACATAACAAATCTTGCTGCTTTTGTTGTTTCTGTTCTGCACATGCTATTGACGTCACAATATATGAATATGAGACTGTTTCTATAAAAATAAACATTTAACAAGTGGCAGTATGCACAACGAACAGAGCAGCTGATCTGTGGCACTTTTCCTGTTGGATTTTGTTAGATGCGTAGAGAGCTGTGATTTCTTAACGCAATACTAGGCGTCAACAGGAAATGCTGTAGGATTTTCAAAAGGACTCAGTGGAGTTAAGTGCCTAATTCCCAAGGAAATTAAATGGGAGTTGACTGCCAAACTCCCTGTTGAAAATCCCACCTGTAAGGCAGTGTGGACACTCCCCATGGAGAAATCTAATTTTCCAAGACTGCTTCAAAATCTGAATCATAAACTAAAAAAAGGACTACTAAAGAACAACTAGGAGGTGTGTTAGACACAATTCTACAGTATGATAAACAGTTAAACACGATCCTATCAAGAGAACTGATATTTAAACCATTTCTAGTGGTACAGTCAATGTAGGTCTTGAGGATGTTTCCAATTTACATTGTTCATGTTCAGGTCATGACCTGCGATTTTGTTTATGGGGCGGAAGATCATTTGTTTTAGATAGCCTTGACTAGGTGTTGCTCTAAAAATAACCCTTATAAATAATCTTTTCCTGTAGGAGATAATGGCTTTTCACAGCCAGCAGCCTATTATAAGCCAGAACAGCTTCCTCCAGAGAATTCTTCCTTTATGGAAAGAAATTTCGTCTGCAGATTACGGTGCCTCCTGGATAATTCATCTGGGTTCTTGGTGAGTATACAATTATATAAAGGCTTCCACTGTTGCCTAAAGTGTATAAAACTAGAGAATGGTGATAATGGTGCCTAGGAATAAAATAAAAGGTTCTTTGAATCCATCTCTGCTTACATAGGGTTCAAAACAATTCAGCTTTTTTTTTACTAGTGATGTTGTTTTACACTGGGTTTTCTGTATTTGCTTTTTGAGATGGGTTTATGGGGTAATAGATTTCTAAATGACAGACATCTAAATATAGCAGCATAACTCTATTTAAAAATATATATATATTAATAGTAAGGCCCAAAGCATGAATTTGATGGACGTTAAAATAAGTTAAAATCTGCCACTTTTCAGAGAAGTGGGTTTTTTTAAATAAATAAATAAAGTTTGAATTGTAAATATCTCTGTCATCTGTGATCACTATATATTTTCCTCATCTGAAGGCCATGAATTTTCAAGGGAGATTAAAGTTTCTTCATGGACAGAACAAGAAAGGGAAGGATGGCTCTCCTGTCTCTCCTCAGCTGGCTCTATTTGCAGTGGCTACCCCACTGCAGCTTCCATCCATCCTTGAGATACGAACCAAAAACTTCATTTTCAGAACTAAGCACAAACTGGACTTCACACCTACAGGCTGTGATGCAAAGTAGGTACATGGTCATCTACGTAGCATGTTACATTTCCCTGTACACTTGCAGCTGAAATGGATCTCTGCACCTTTAAAGTGTTTAAATGGGTACCTTTAGGTGAGCATTGGATGCGATTGTGTATTCGGGTGGTAAGTAGTATTTTATCATTAGGTTTTTCTCTTCCACGGCTGGAAGATATAAAGCACTTGTAGATAGAAGGGGTACTGTCTATGGGTATCCGCTCAGAAACTCTTTGATACCTGTCTCCTGAGCATTATCAAAACAAAAAATTGTTCTTCAGAAGTATTTTTATGAATTAGAGATAAAAGGTAACCCCTGGGAGGGATGATTTAGAATACTCTCCATTGACGAGGATGAAGTTCACCCAGATCAAAGCATCTTTCTCACCACTTCCTCCTCCTCCTCCTGCTCCTCCACTACACCTTTTCAATTCAAATAGATGTAAACTACTATGGAAATGTGATTTGTTGCAAATTAGCTATAAATGAAACTAAATTCTACAGAAATTAACCACATGAAATAACTATTTTTCACAGTGCTTTGGACCAGATCCCAAACCATTCTTTTTTCTTCATTTAAAAAAAATAAACCCTACTACATTTCTAGATCAAAGTAGGACAACCATGCCCCAAGCATGGCAAAAAGGCCACTAAGTTGATTCCTCTTCCAAGATAAAATCCTCTGGCCTCTCCTGAGTTTTTTCCCTTCTCCCTTCCTTTCTGAGGTCAGATTTTCAAGTGTTGTCAGTGCTTTAAATCTCCACTTCCATTTATGATTGGGTAGCCCTGGTCAGATTCCCCTGAACCCATGCTGCACAATGTACAGCCAGACTATCCTCCACCCTTTCGTCAGTATATGAGTGTGTTTTTCCCATGTTCCCCCAACTACTACTAATCCCAATAAAGAAAAGTACATATGTGAATAAATAAAAGAGAAGTAAAATTTTACTAGCCATGAGATTGCTAACTTCATCTCTTCCTCTTTCCATTTTTGTTTTTGTATTTATTCTATTGTTTTACCTTCCATCTCCCATTTTTCTTTTTTTCATTCACAAACCATTTATTCTTTATTTTGTCTGTTGTTTCCTTTCCTTTTTATTTTCTCTTTTTTTAATCCACATCTCTTTCCCTTTTCCTTCTACTGCATCTTCCTTTATTTGCATCTTCAATTTGTGCCCCAGATGTCTTCCTCCCTAGTCTTTCCTTCCACTGAGCTTTCCACTGTCTAAGTCGCTGGGAGATACTCCCAGCTCCTTCAAAATTCTTGCCTCTTCCATTCTTCCTCCCCCATTCCTGATAATATCCTGTTGATCCTGCTGTGGCCGCGAAGGGCTCTTACAGAATCCTGTTGACTGCTATGGAGCATGGTGCTACTGCCAGCACAACTCTTCTGTGTTCCCTTTAGTACAGTGGCGCTCACGTCCACTCCCATATTGAGCAGCTCGGGTGAGTGGCAGCTGGCGTGAAATGCAGGAGATAGAAGCGGTGTTTAATAACTGGAGGAAGGAGATGCTTCCATTTTTTTTAAGAGAAGTGGGAGGTTAGAGACGACATGGGCTTGTGTGCTGCAGAACTAGAGCACACAGTGCCAGCCTCCTTTTGCTCTGAGCAACCACCTAATTGCACTATGAGCATCCCCAGACTCATCAGTCACATAAGTGGCATATTCTCGGACACACTTTTGACTAGAATACTTCTCTAACTAGCAAGGAAATGTAATGTCATATTTAGGCACCTACCAGTAAAAACATGGCTTGATTTGCACGCGCACACACATAAAAGTGCCAAGCAGACTAGGGATCCCTTTGCAGAAAGTGGGAGCTACTGCATGCACAGTAATTCTGAAAATTAGCCCACTTTGCATATGTAACAAAATACAGAATTAGGAGCCTAACTTTAAATGTCTATTTTTGGAATATCCCAATTCATTTTGTGGAAGCATTTCTGGATTCTGAAGGTAAATAGGTAAATAATAAAGGCCTTATGGCTCATGATGTATTTGCTAAATTTTGTAAGAAGAATCGCATTAAAATCTTGTATAAAATCTTTATTGTAAATACTGATGACATACTCTGCTGTAGCAGAAATGTTTAGCCCAGATTGATTAGTTCCTGTGCTCATACTGTACGTTGATACATCAGTAGTGCTACAGTTTGTTTTCCTTTTTGTCTTACAGAGGAAAAATTGTGCTGGGATACACTGAAGCAGAGCTGTGTATGAGAGGAACAGGATATCAGTTTCTTCATGCAGCTGATATGCTTTATTGTGCTGAGAATCATATCCGAAGTAAGTGTAATTTGGCATCTGTGTAAGGCAGGCTGCTAAAACAAAGCAAAGATTACATTTATACTAAATGTTATGAAACACAACCAAAATTAATCTAGTCATTTACAAAATAAACACTTTTCTTTATACATGTCCTTCTGCTGCATATAAGAGTTTATACTGGAAGAAGAAATATTTAATATTCCTATCTGGACCCATTTTGGTTAAATATCCTGGTTCCTGTCATGTCCTGCTGTTCACAGTTCTTGTTCTCCACAGCCCAACTGCTGCTATTTCAACAACTTCTCCTAGGGAGATGGATTTTAAGATAGTTCTCAATTTAGCCTCTTACAGGAAAACTTTCTATGATCTACAGGCACTGTCTCTTTTACTCTTCTTTGGAGGTAATATTTAATAATTTCCTGCTATCCCCTTACACATCTGTAGTAAATCACCTAGACTCTGCTCTCCATTGATCATTTGTAAAGCAAACTGTTTAGCTATCCCCCACTCTATATACCAAAGGGGTGACCAGTAGGCACACAGTCCTCCCTGACCTGTGAAATCTCACATGTGTAAGTGGACCCCTGTGTCTGTTCAGAGCCCCATTAATAATCTGTCAGATCTGCCCACGCAGATCAGCTTGCAGGTTTGGGAGCCTTAAAGAACAATTTGGTGGCACACTCAATCACCCCCACCAAAATCCGATCATGCAATGAATGTAAATATTACAAAGGTAGCTTCATTACTTCCAATTTCTGGCTGAGACCAGGATTGAAAATGGTGGCACCGAAGGGAAATTTATCTCAAACATTTCAGAACCTCAAAAGATGGGAGGTTTTTTAAAATTTTTAAAATGGGAGAAGGTTCAGGGAAGAGATGGAATAATTTTTTCCCATTGGTTTTCCCCCACTCTGGTGCGAAGTATATTAAATGCCTCCTTATAAAATAGATTTTTTCTATTAGGGACTCTTACAAACGTTTACTTTTTTATTTTCAGTTCAGTTTGTGTCTAGGAATGCAATTATTTATTGTGTCTAGGAATGCAATTATTTCATCACTGTAAGTACTATAAAAGTGACAGTTGGACTGCAAGATGAAGCAGTGGCAGATAGACTTTTTGAGATAGCATCTGAAAGCTACAATTGCTATTCGAAATACTCACTGTTATAATATTTTCATCATATTAGAGATCTAAAACAACTAAACATTTTCCATCCTTGACTCAAAGCAAATGCCCTGTGTGTGGTGGTGGTGATCATTTTATTTTGTGTTTTTGTATTTGCAGTTGCCTTTCTGCTAGAACAGTGGTTCTCAAACTATGGCCGCCGCTTGTTCAGGAAAAGCCCCCAGTGGGCTGGGCTTGTTTGTTTACTGGCCGAGTCCGCAGGTTCAGCCGATTGTGGCTCCCACTGGCCGCGGTTCGCCACTCCAGCCCAATGGGGGCTGCCAGAAGGGCGGCCAGCACATCCCTCGGCCCATGCCGCTTCCAGCAATCCCCATTGGCCTGAAGCGGTGAACCACGGCCAGTGGGAGTTGCGATCAGCCAAACCTGCGGACACGGCAGGTAAACAAACCAGCCCAGCCCGCCAGGGGCTTTCCCTGAACAAGCGGCGGCCCTACTTTGAGAACCACTGTGCTAGAACAGAGTTTAGAATTTTGTCATTTATGTGCTGTTGTATTTAGCAGTCCCTGCTATTGGTGAGATAATGGACCACGGTGCCATTAAATACTGGGGGGGGTTGTACTGAATTGTTAGTGTCTGGAGTGACTCTCAGCAGATCTCCCCTTGGCATTCCAGCCCCTACTTACCACCCAGGCAAACTGGACTTTCTGGTGTAAGGTTATTAAAACCAAAACTAACACACACTAGGTTTTGGTCACTCACCTCAGGTTACTGGATACTTCAGGTTCTAACCAAAAAACAATGCGGGTAGCCAATCCTTAGTAAACTAACTACAGATTTATTAATTAATAAAATGTTACTAAAAGGGTTAAAAGCAGATAAAATACATTACAATTGAATCAGAATATATGAGCCCAGTTGATAGCAGAGATGTAATGTCTGCTAATGGCGGTAAGAATCTCAGGGCTTTCCCAAAATTAGCTTTTTGGGGATCTCAGTCCAATGGCTCAAAACTCCCCAGTTGAGAGTTCAGCAGATCAGAGAAGGCAGGATCATTCCCAGTGCTGCTGCTTATAGCTGCAAACAGCTTGGTGAGTGTCACTGTTGCAGCATGGGTTTTCGCCTGCTGAGCAAGAATAGGTAATGCAGACAGCTCGTGAATCTCCATTATTAAACGAAGGACCCTTGCTTTGAAGTTAACCTTTTACTTCCCATCCATACAGAAATAATCAAGTTAAATTGATTTATATAAGATAATTGCTGGCCACTCATTTTAACAGAGATAGATAATTGAAGACAATGCAGGTAATATCATTAATTTCATGCTGTATATACATATCTTTGATCTTAAGGTTGACTGCGTACAGGATACACTCAGACAAAAACAATTCCATCAACATTTTCCTTGATCTCTTATCAACATAACTGAATGGGCTGGTGTCTGCTAGCCCATTTAACATCGCTTTGATACTAGCACACACTGAATTGACCTGTTTATATTGCAGTGCCTCTTGACATGCCTTTAAAGGTTAAACGCAGGTGGACTGGCTAGTTCATTTTAAACTGTGCTGGTTTGTCAGTGTCATGTGAATATCTTAGAATTCATTGTGATTTTTGTTCTTGTATTTACCCATAGCCTAGGTAAAGCTTTTTGGCAGGCAGATCATATATTCATTTTGTTTTTGTTTTACTTTCTGGGTCCAAATGGGTTCGGTTATTGTATGTCAATGGGTTTATGGAGAACATAATTCTGTAATATGGAAACATACTATTAAGTACTTACCTTTTATACTAGTAGGTAATTGGAGACTTAAAGTGCTTTTGAAGTGGAATTATTTTTATAACATGCCAAGTTTTCTTGCTTATTTCTTAATTGGAAAAAATATTAAGCAGTATATTTGACCTTTTTAATTCTAGTGATAAAAACTGGAGAGAGTGGCATGACTGTGTTTAGACTTCTTACCAAAGAAAATGGATGGGCCTGGGTTCAAGCAAATGCACGCCTGATCTACAAAAACGGAAGACCTGATTATATCATTTCAACACAGAGACCTCTTACGTAAGTAATTGTTACAATATGGCAGCTTAGCTTGAAAACAACCAACGTACCATCTGACATAGATCTTATTAAGATGCAGGGATTTGGGGGTTATGTTTTTGTTTTTGAATGTTCTCTACCTGCTGCAAAGAGCTTTGGTTTTTTGTTGTTGTTTTCTTTAAAAGAGTTAAAAATTGCCAGTGTTGCAGTAATTCCATCTGTAAATCCCTCCCTTGAGATCTCAAATTGTATGTAGCACTGATTATGGCAGATGCCATGGTGTTCCTCTCAGGAAGTAAATTTAATGAAACAAAGGCACAAAATTGTTCCATCCACCCTACCTCTATTTTTCTCCCTTTTTCCATTGGAAGAAATCCAGCTGCAGAGACCTCATATATTACTCATAGGAATTAACTTGAGTAGAGTACCTACTGAATTCCATTCCGCTTATTATTTAGCATCATCCAGACAAACCCAACACTCACTTGACACGAGAAATGAAAAATATCGAGAGAATTCAGTGCTGAAAAGATCCATACTCCCAGCAAGGCAAGAATAGTAGAATATGAAGTATGTCATTTAGGTTTATTGAATTGCACACATAATATTGATTAACCTATGTAGAAGTATTACAGTAAATAAACTCCTTCTACCAAGATCTGTTGTTGCTCATTTTACCCACTAAAGTTAAGTTTTAATAGATTCCTTCATGACTGGCACTTTTCAAGTGCCTACAAATAAAATAGCTCACTTTTTTAATGCATCAATTCGAGGAAACAAACTATACTATTTTACTGTAATTACTACAATACTGTAATAAAGTACTGTATTTTTTTTTTGTCAATTTCAGAGAAGAAGAAGGGGAAGAGCATTTACGGAAGCGAAACATGATGGTGCCTTTTATGTTTGCAACTGGTGAGGCCGTGTTGTATGAGGTAACTTTCCCTTTGCCTGGCCTAATGGATCCCTTGCAGACAAAGGTTAAAAGCACCAGGGTGAAAGGACCTCCTGCCAAAGCTACACTACATAAAGAATATGTTGATCCAAACTCACTTCTGGGTGTCATGTTAAGACAAGATGAGTCTGTATATCTCTGTCCTCCCGCTTCAGATAAACTTTCTTTTGAGAGAAACTTGTTTACGGACACCAGCGATGAATTGGGCAACATTGTTACCAGTGACTGGCAAGATAATCTCTTACCAACTGGAAATAACATCCTGAAACGGGAACAAACCAACTGTCCCCAGGAAAGCAACTTAATGCTTACTGAGGACAGTGCAGAGCTCTTTCAAGATAATAAAAATAGTGACTTGTACAACATCATGAGAAGTCTGGGTATTGACTTTGAAGATATAAAATGTATTCAGCAGGATGAGGAGTTTTTTAAAGCTGAATTTTCTTGTGTGGATGATATTGGAGACATCAACATAACTGATGAAATCCTGACCTATGTTGAGGATTCTCTAAATAATAAGCCTGACTTCTTGTATTCAGGTTGCCATCAGCAACAGACAACGGTTCAGAACTCTGTCTGTTTGGTACAGCAACATTTGGATAAGCAGCAAGTTAATCAGCACCAAAAACAAGTGGTTGAGCAGCAGCAGCAGTTATGTCAGAAGATGAAGTATATGCAAGTCAATGGGATGTTCACAAATTGGAACTCTGGTAGTAGTGTGCCTTTTAGCTGTTCACAGCAGCAGCCAGTGCAATATGTTTTTTCTGACATGCATGGTACTACTCAAGAGTTCGCTTACAAATCAGAAGTCAACCCTCCACCTCATGAATGTAGGCAGGAGTTTATGCCTTATAAACAGCCCACAACCCCTGTAGCACAGCTCTCTAGTTTTACCCAAATAGATTTCCCCATAGGACATTTTGACAGATCAATCTATCCTGGTTCTTCAAGCATGGAGGATTTTCTCAGTTGTTCACAACAAGTCCCCGAGAATCAAGAGTGTGGAATAAACTCTCAGCCAGTTATGGTAACTCCTCAAACATGCTATGCAGGTGCTGTGTCTATGTACCAGTGTGTTCCAGAAACTCAACCCAACCCTATGGATCAAATGCAATATAATTCTATGATGGAGGGTCAACTATTGTTAAATAAGGTATGATAAAGGACATTGTTAAATTTTCTTCCATGTTCTAATAGTTTTTAGCAGGAAACTAGATGGTTTATGGGATACAGACCTTATTGTCAACTAAGTCATTGGATCTGAAACTGATGCAGTTGTAGTAATGAATGAGAGGTACTGTAACTTCTGTTCATTAGCCTGACATGAGCCATGCTCAGTCCAGGTCCCAGGGGATGTGTCCATATCACAGGAACCTCTACAATTGGTATCTGTCAAACTTATACTTACAAAATATGCTTCCTCTCAAACCTAAAATTAGTTCTTCCAGGTCAAGGCTGAGAAGTGTGGCAGAAGCTTGGAGTATGTGTGTATCTATTTTGTAGGTAAATAGATTGCTGACTGTACAATTGTCTGGCACATTTAATTGTCAATTCATTACTTTACAATAAGAAAGGTAAACTTTCATTGTTTGGATTCTTAAAATACAAATCTTCTCTTTAAATCAACAGAATCTCACTGCTTAATTTAATATATTTTAAAGACCAATTAACATACAAATTTTGATTTTACATAACTTGCATGGAATCATATGAATCCCTGTCCTACATATGTGGAGGTATTGTGAGAGTGGTTTCAAACTGTGGGGCAACTTGTGGTACACCATTAAGTTGAGAAACTGGCCTATACATATTTTACTCATGAAATACCACAACATTTTTAAGAACTAAGACTTATAAATATGTTATACATGTACTTTTGTAAAAATTTAAAGTATTTCTTTTGCAGCGTTTAGAGTAATGTTAAGAATATGAGAAAAATTAGCACAAGCTACATAAATAGGGCATACACACACAAATAAAAATTAAATATTGGTTAGACCTTGATTGGTGGGACTAATTATCTTAGTGCAGGAAGTTCAAAGCAGAGCATGAACATAAATTATTTTAAGATACACCTATCTATAAAAACACAATTTTCCTTTCTTTAGGAGTATACAATTTTTAGTTTAAAAAACTTCCAAAAGAGAAAACTGTTAAAAGGGTTAAAAGGTTATTCAGAAGCATACCTTAATGCTACAGAAAAGTTTGCTCTTTAGGGCACATTCAAGCAAAACCAGACTGAATACTGATTTAAACTAGGAGTTATGTGCTAATTGTTTTGAATGTGCAAAGTCACTAGCTATATTGCACCTCAGTGAAAGAGAAATAATACGGCAGCAGAAAAAGGTCAAAACAATTATTTCCTGTTCCTCAAGTTACTGATTTAAAAACCCAGGTCTTCTCTACCTTTTTTGTTTTGTTTATATGCAACAGAAAGGAAGAATTATCTGAACATTGAAAATGGTAGCCATATCCATATTTTGCCAAGGAGAGTGCAAAACAAAATAAGGTAACACATTAAAATAGTGTAGCCATTCTTCAGAGGACATCTTCAGCAAAATTCTTCCTGGGTAGAATTGAGTACATTATCAGCTTTGGAAAAAAACCTTCCAATTTCAATACAATTATTTGACTGTAATAGCAGCAAAAATACAAAGGCATGATTCTTTTTCCAAAGAGTGTACATTCTAAGGCCATGATCCTACAAATGCTTGTGCACATGCGTGTAGGTATTTGCAGAATTAAAGCATTAACTGGCATGTAACATACACAGAGCAAGGAAGAAGAATACAATCAGAAAATGTACAGTCTATATTACATCATATCAGAAGTAAAATGAAGACTTGTTACGTTTCTTAATTCTTTCATTAATTAAATAAAATATAATTATAGAATTATAAAATTTCCTTTAAAATGTAGCATGCTTCTGCAAGGTTAATAGCTTTTGCTTGAGAGACCCAAGACTGGAATAGCATGAAGATACTTTGGCAAAGTTCAGTAAGGAAACTTACGCAACACTTGGCTGCACTGTGTCTCACTCTAGTCGGTGCTATTAATCCTTCATAGTCCTAGATAATAGTGTTGGAAAGCATCTCCTGCATCATCCAAGTTAATCTCCTTCCAATAGTACAGGATTGTCATTTACACACATACTCTTGAGCATTGTTATGTTGATGCCTATTTTTAATAACCAATTTAAATTTTCTTTTTTAACTTGTAGGTTGTTAATTTCTCACTATAATACTCATAGCCACTCTAATTATTTCCCACTTTTGTAACTTCATTTTGAAATTTTTTCTCTTCCCGCTCCTCAGCAAAGATATCATGCCAGAGTACTCTAGTGGATTGTCACAGTACTAACAAAATGTACTGTCATACTTAATAGGATATTATAAATAGTTAAAATTAAATCTAGTTGTTAGTCCATGAAAATGGTTAAACTGCTAGAATACTGTGTTCTGCTTTCACCTTTTTGTAGTAATGTTAATGCATCAAAGGGAGACGAGCAACCAGGACAGTCTTATGTTAAAATATATTTATATCATGTCTATATTTACTGGGGCTGTCAGAAGAGTGAATGATTCCAAACAAGTGTGTGTGAGAGAGAAATGGGTGTATACTTGTAGTCGTAATGACATGAAATAAGTTCCGTTCCAAAACCATGACTGTAAATAAAATGAATTTGAGACATGGTTACTGTAGATAGGGAGAAGTTATTAATGGTTACAGTAATAAAACAGGTGGGAAAAAGTGTATGGACAAGCATTTTGTGTCAGTTACCCTTTTTATGATCCTTCTATCCCTAGTTAGTTTCTATATGACAAGATTTGTAGTTAAGGTCCAGAAGGGACTGCTGTCTATGTCTACACTGCAATAAAAGCCATGCAGATGCATGGCACAGCTATGTTTGGCCCAGGGCAGCTGACTCAAGCTTGCAGGGCTATAAAATTGCAGTGGGGAGTGTCTCAGAGCTTGGGTCCCAGCCTGAGCCCAAATGTTTACATTGCAATTTTGTAGCCCCTGCCCCCTGAGCCTCATGAACATGAGTCAGCTAACCTGGGGTCTGAGACTCAGTACCATGGGTGTTTTTATCACAGTGTAGACATACCCTGAGCATATCTAGTCTGATATGCATAACACGGGCCATAGGAGTTCTCTGAATTAATTCCTGGTTAAATTAGAGCATGTCTTTTAGAAAAATCTTCAAACTTGATTTTAAAGTTTCTAGTGATTAAGAAGCTACCACAACCTTTGGAAAGTTCTTCCAATGGTTGTAAGACCAGTGTCCTTTTAGTAAACAGGGACTACTCCCCCTTACTAATTACTACTATATGCTCAGCAAAGTCTGCCAGACAATGCACATATTACTAAGTGATCTCACCACAAAATGGATTTAGTAAAGAACATTGAAATAATCCTGTCCTAGTGACTTAGTAGATATTTTCCATCTCTGACTTAAGATTCTGTGAATGTTTCTAAAGAGAAATGATGCGTCTGTCTCAGAAGGATTTGTCACAGTCAGAAAATCAGCTAAATCCACAGCTTCTGCCGGTAGTCATTAGAAACTCAAGAGTGAAAAGAGCTGTGCACACTTGCATGGCTTGTAGTATCAAGTACGTGCTATTTTAAGGCAGGCCTTAACTAATTTGGGTGCACCTCATGCCCTGTTAAATCAAGGCTACTTTGTAAAGAGTTCATGTAATTTTTAAAGTATTTTGCTTTATTTTCCACTAATATATGGAATATTTGTGCATATAATGATTTTTTTGCATATAAATGATTAAAATAATCCAGGGGGTGAGGGGGAATGCTTTTGAAGAGAATTGTTGAAATGCAGTATGTCAAAACTAATAAAAAACATTCAGCACTCTCACTTGATTTTGTTAGATATGGTGATGATCATCGTCAGTCATTCAAAAAACCCAACTGCATTAAGTGGGGTACGTTCCAATTTATAAGTGAACTGAATACGCACCCACAGAAGAACCATAAAAGCTGACCACCACCACACACTCAAAAATAGGACCTTAGGTGGGTTTTGAAATTGTAACATTCTTGACAAGGAAATTGGTAGTGTTGAGGTGAGGGGAAAAAATCACACTAAAAATCTGATTTTGAGAAACTTTCAAGACCTAGGTGTCTGCTCTTTCTGTCATTGGAGTCTGTGACAAAACTCCCATTAACTTCAACAAAAGTAGGATTGTGCCCATGATCTTTGTTTAACTTTCCATTTCTCTCACTAGTCCAGTGTGTTCTGTTTGCAACTGACCACAGAAATGAGGATTTATTATGATTTTATTATGCAACGTGCAGTGTTAGTATTTACTATTAACAAAAAGTTAGAACTGAACAAGTTTCAAGGCATACTGAAAATTTTTTATTTTAAAAAATGACCGCAGATTTGCAGTGCAGAACCAAAATATATTTATATATAGGAACCCCTATTAATATTTTTCTAAAAAAAGTCCCCCAAACAGTCTTGAGGATATAGGGGAAAATAAACTTTTAACATCTTAAATATCTATTATTTATAAAATGAAATACTTGAGTCTTGTGCCATTAAGAATGCTTTACATTCAAAAACCACTAAGCTTATTTTACTACTTCAGAAGTTTGATAATTAATTCTTCAGAACCAGTTTCAGAATTCCTGGAACGGCCAACTCCTTTTTAATTTTAGATGCCAGAAAAGTTTTCATAATCCTAAAATATTGCCTGTGATCTTTGTGTAATCTTAATTTGGGGGGAAGAACAAGACAGGTGGGGGAAAAACATAAATCCACAAACTCTGTCCTAAGCAAAAGCAGTTCTTGCCCCTGACTAGGGTAATCTTTGAGATATATGGAAATATGAAAAATGTATTATTGGGGGACTGAGTTCTTTTCTTTTCCATAGATAGCTCTCATGGATTCACATGTCCAATTCATAAGGTGACACATAGTTGCTATCAGACACAGTATAGGATTTTTCTGTATACAGTATTAAGCTTTTAATCCTTTATTGGGTATCGCATAAAAACTTTTATTGAAAGGTATGATTGAAATATTTTACTGAGTTCAACAAAAAGAAATAGCTAGACCATTCCCTTTAGATATCAGACATACCCAGTGTGGTGATGGTTAATTTACTATTTGTATTGCAGCAGTGCCTAGAGGCCTCAATTAAGGGTCAAGATCCATCTGTGCTTGAGGTTGTACACACCTGTAGTAAAGACAATCCCTGCCTGTAGCTTATAGACTTAAGGCTTGTTGACAGGACCATGAGTTTGCCTTCTGTGCTGTGACTTCTGCTTATGTTAAACGTGACTGTTTTACTGTGTCTTTGTACTTCCCTCTTTACCCATCCCAACATGTTGTATCTCTCTATTGGCCCCAGCCATAATGCAAAGGGCTTGTCTACAAGCGTATTTAGTTTGTGGTAAGGTATGAATCTACTCTGCACTAGCCTACTGTGCTCTAGCTGTGGTGGGTACCATGCTGATGCACATTAACTTTTCATTAATGTGCCAGTTAGGACTAGTCTCAAAGTTTCAAAGAACTAAGATCTAGTCCTGTCTTAGGTCTGAGATAGGCATCCAGTCACATACAGAAACTTAGGCACCTAGGGGACTTTTACAGAAAAAATATAGTCCTCAAGTAAGTTTAGACACTTACATGGTTTGATAGCCACTTATCGTGGGTTTTGTGGATTGCAGTGGTGCCTAAATCTTGGGTTTAGGCACCTGAGTCACTTTGTGGACCTGGAGCTAGGTTAGCTGATTATGACTAGTTTCTGCCCCTATAGAAGAAGCATTTCTTTCAGGATTGTAGTGGGGTTTTTGTGGGGGGGTAAACACCACCAGAAGCTTAGGCAGAGAATGCAGAAAGAGTCCCTTTTTATTTTAGGATTAGGAATCTCTAATCTTCCTTGTGCATTTCACTAAATGCTTTTGAAGTTTTTTAAAGAAAGCAGTCCGTAATCCTTGTAATTTTTTTTTCCAGTTCCAAAATGGTTTCGGTGAAATAAACTTACATGAAGCATATCCCTCTCAGTTAGATGTCATCAATAACACACAGACTGCTACACACCTTCAGCCGCTTCATCATCCAACAGAATCCAGACCTTTCTCAGATTTGGCATCCAATGGATTTATGTAATTCAGAGCCAATATCCCATTTGTGGTTTTTGATGGCTGTCACTTTGGCCTGTGAAGGAGAGCTTGATAAGGCTATGGACACTGGGCTTAAAAGCCCCGAATACATTTTGAGTAGTTGAGGCTGGTTGCACTATATACCAATAGGACATGTAATCCAAAACCTGACTTTTTGGGGTAGAAATAGGAACTATACTTTGACTAAAAGTGTGCATGCGCTGTTGTCAGTCAGACTGAAAATGTGATGTTGCTGCAATATGGATTATGTACTACATACATCGCGTTGTAGAACATAAGATAAGGTAAATGGTTTAATTATTTAGAAAATAAATGGGCACTTTGACAACCTACCTAGTAATGGCACAAAGGAAAATGTTTTCACGCTTGAATTATTGCCAGATTTTATTTTTTAAAAATTGAAATTTAAAAAGAATGATCTAAATTTAAGAGCATCAGAAGCACTTATTTTTTACTGCATACTAAGCTTTTTCCTTTGATTAATTGCTTGTTATTTTAGCTCCTTTTGTTTTAATTTCCAGTTCTAGCACTTTAATAGATGGATTAAAACAAGGATTTGATATGCAATTTGAGGTTTTATATAAACAAATCCATTGCATTCCTCCTTTACTGACAATCTTAAGTGCCTCACAACTTAGCTACCTTATTTCTGAAAGGAAGCTTGTTGTGGAAAACATTCACCATAAATTAGTCATCGACATTGTGTGAACTTTTAAGTAACATATACAGTGCTATTGGCTTTCTTTTTTCTATAAAGTTTTTAGCAATTGCTCTTTTGAATTAGACTCAGTTCTGAGTCTGCAGAGTTGTAACACTTATCTGGAGATGTAAATGTTTTACATTTAGTTCAAGTAAAGGGTTTTGTTGTTCTGTACTACACATCTGCTTTCTTCAGGTAAAACAGGGTAAAAACAGAGATTTTGCATGGGGGAAGATTCCTCAAGATTAGTTTCAGATTTTCAAGGCTGAAAAACATGTGCCTTATCTTGTGTTAAAACACTTGTAATGTTCTTCGGAAATAAAAGTACAAGGCTGCTCTATGCAAATACTTTCACTAGAATGGTTATCAAAAAGGATTAACTTTTAAATTATGGGGGAAGAGCTGTCTCAATAGTAAATAGTATTGAGGTTTACTTTTGTAAAAAAATGTCTTCACTGATAGTCAAAGTTCGATTGACTGCAGTTTTCAACATTGCAGGGGGGAAGGGGGGGTCTGCTATTATTAAATGTTATCCCTGATAAATTGCACTCTAAAGAAAGTGATCATTTTTTCATTTGTGAACCCACTTGAAAAGAGCTATGTGCAAAATATAAAATTGAAAAAAAAAATTAGTTCAAATTAGAGATTATCCTAGTAATGAAAAAGATGTTTGTATTTTTTGTTTTCAGAAAAGCTAAAAATATTGTTTTGGGTTTTTTATTTGAGAGAATTGCTAGAATTGTAGACACCAATGTTTGGTGCAAAACAGTAGCATAATGGAAAAATACAGAAACGTGTATATGTTCAAATTATTGCATACTCTTGTGTGCTGTATTGTTCATATGTAATGTCTTTGTAAAATATTTTAAAACAGTTAATTTTAAAGTGTTACATCATATATATAAAGATGAAATGTTTACATTCGTTATGTATAAATATAAATTACAGTGTAGGCAGTTTGTTAAAAAGGAAACAAAAATAAACCACCTTCCTCCTGGTTGGTGTTCATATTGTTTAATACAAGGACTATTGGAGTTTTTTAACTTGAGGAGAGAGAATATTTTGCAAAATTGTTGAAGATATGATGCGGGAGCTTTCATTCCACCATTTGTGCAATCTGCACTGAAATAACTACAAAGCTAAATACTGTGCATTAGATTTTCATCCCATTTCTTTGATTTCTTCTTTGAAACACACTCTCCAAAAGTAAAACTCATTTCCTTCTATAGTGTAATATGATCTGCTAGACAGAATATCAAATTCAGTTGTAGAATTTCAGATGCATGACTCTACCAGTTCCTTTAAATAAAGTTACCAAGGGAGAAACGTATGTCAAGGAAATAACTTGTATTAATACTCTTCATTATTCAGGAAAGCCCTAAAAAGAAATTGGCTTGGGACATGAAATTAAAATTTTAAGAGTTTCAAACTTTGTGATATCTCATGCTGAAAACAAAAAGTTGATTTTAATAGCATCTGGATTCACATTTTAACATTTAAATTTTTAATTTAAGGTAAGTTTTAACCAATTTCTTGCATTTCTAGTTAGTGTATCACTTTTTAAGAGAGTGAATTTGACAATCTGTTATATAAATTCTGTAAAACTGAAAGATTCAAAGGGATAATGTACATTTTTACATCAGTATAAATAAAAATGTATCTGATCAGTCTAGCTAAACCAAAACCTTCTTGTTCTATCACTAAGTGCCAAGGAAGCAGCAGTACTAGTGTACTACCTTATTATAAACATTAGTTTTGTGTTATACATAATATCAGTTTTTTTCTGTAGCTGTGCCTACAACAAACCCATGATTGACTGTGTATTAGTGAACTATTAATCTACACCAAATTACTTCAAAAGTGCACAGGAAATTTTGAATGTCTTCATTAGCCCTCCAGTTCTGTTATGATATAAGATATAACCCATTGTTAATCAGTATTATTACCCATTTTTGTACCAGTTTTCTTGGCTTGTTTTGCTTTAAGTTCTTATTTCTGATTTGCTATGCCTGCACATGCCATGCAGTACGTTTCTTGGCTTAGGGTATGTTTTTTGTAGTGTTCTTACTAACCTTCAGCAATGTTTGTAAAACATAATATATGGTAATAAAATAATCATATGAATGTAGCTGATATGTATGTTCTTTCACTACAAACAGTTCTTTGTCTATGGCAAAAGCTTTGTGATTTCACCACTGTGGACTTTGGAATTTCCAAAGTGTTAGACACAAGCACATGGAGACAATTTGGTGCTGTATATAAAAACATACATTTGAACTGTAGTTCTGTATCAGAATGACACAGAGAATGGTAACTGGCAGCTTATCAACATTTTAAATAGTCAGCAACAATTAACAGTTGTGTTGGATTAGACACCACTTGCTAACCAGATAGTCTGATACCAGGAAACCTGAGTTTGATAGGCCCAATATTTGACTTAACACTTTTGTATTCACTTTGTTTTATAGGGCTCCATATTCTGAATGAAAAATGTGTAAACATTTCCTCTGAGGGGAAAAAACTCAAAAAAACCTGATTATGTACGAAGTGACAAGCAGTTATTTTAAAGTAAGAGATATGTGCATATGAGGAAAGAGTTTAATAGGAGAACAGTTGTCTTCAAAGAGATTATAAATCAGTCAGAACCTTTTAATAAATATAAAACAAAAAAAACCCTTGATCTTGTGCTCTTTTAATAAAAAAAAAAATACTGAACAAAGTCTGCTATAAAAGGAAAAATGCATTTATTCTTCTGGAATATGCCTTTCTTTGGTGAGTTAGACATGGCATGACCAACTCATGAGTTTTCCATTTGTGAGTCATGTAGTCATCCTTGCCTCCTTTTAGAAAAAGTCACTTCCTTTCTCCTCACACAGAGGAAGGCTTAAGTGATACACAAGCCTTGTACTTTCCCTCTTCTGCTTCTCAGTACATAGAGGAATATGGTCCTTAGCATTAAAGGGAGTTATCAATCGCTATCAAAAAGAGAATATTCTGTCCATGCTCTGTAGTATTACAACTAGTTGAATAGTGAAAGTGATCTCAAATATTCCTGGAGTAAGGCTGTCTGACTATTTGGATGGCTGCTGAGCATTTTAAAAAGTTAATGAATCTCAAATGTCTCACTAATTTTAGCACAAATGATTATTCATCCTAACATGTTCATCATTGCTCTCCTTGTGCAAATTAAGGATGTCTAGTTGGCGTGAACAATTTGCAAATAAGCCACAGTCTGAGTATTTTAACACAATTTTTGGCTAATTTAAAATGAAAACACTCAAAGGCCATCCATCAGGTTACTAGATTTTAAGACCAAAAGACTTTCAATAAGTGGTTCTTGCATCAAGGCCATAACTTCAGGGTGAGCTAAATCATTTCTTTTAGAAAGACATCCAACCTTGATTTAAAAAATCCGTCTTAGACAAATTCAGGCTAGCAATATCTTCAGAGTCTAGTATCAGAAATCTTCACATTGTGTAACTATAGACTGATACCAAGTCAGTTCTGAACCTTTTTTTAAGTAAATCCAATAGATTGCGCTTTTTTAATCTCTTCCTGTAAATTAGGTTCTGTAAGGAAGTCATTCTTATCTCTTTTCTGAATACTTTCCAATTTGTTAACATCCTTTTTAAAGTGTGGACACAACTGGATACAGTATTGTAGTAATGGCATCAGTGTTGATAACACCCTCCTACTTCTGCTTGATGTTTCTCTATTTATACATGTATGGATTGCATTTGCTTTCTTAGCCATCATATCACACTGCGTTAATGTTCAGCTGTTTGTCAACTATGTCCTCCCTAAGTCTTCTCTGAGTTCCTGACATCCAAAATAGAGCCTCCCTTCCTAGAAGTATGACCTTACATTTAATTGTATTACAATCACATGTTCTCCAAGTAAGCCCCAGCTTACCATGTGATCCAGATCACTCTGCAGAACAGCCCTGACCTTATGATTATTTTCCACTCCCCAACTTTATCAGCAATGCTTTTATATTTTCTTCCAGATCACGGATAGAGATATTCAACACCATTGGGCCAAGAACAGATCACTGTGGAGACCCCACTAAAAGCATCCTCATGAGATAGAATGCAAATCATCAAAAGAGAATATTCATCAGCTAGACCACTTATTATGTATTGACTTTGTATAGTGCAAAGTCAAATGTCTTACAGAAGTCTCTTATGTTAATGCACTTTGTCAACCAAACTCTTAAGCAAAAAAACTGACATGAGTTTCAGAAGACCTATTTTCCATTAAATGATGGCAAGTGGTATCAAGTATGCTACCATCCTTTAATTCTTTACTGATTGTGTCTGTGTTAACCTTGCCATGGTTTTATCTGATATCCATGTCAAGCTAATCAGCCTGTGGTTACCTGAGTCATTCCATTTATCCTTTGTTCCAGGCACTGCAGGAAGACACACAAGATGCTAGGTTTCACTTTATTATGTAACTACTGGGAACTGTTTGGCAGTAACTTGTCCAGGTACTGGTCATTTTCCCTCTTGTCATCTAGTCCTCTGAGTGGAAGGTTTCTCTCCATCTAGATGGAGCTAGGCTGTTCTCAGGGGCGGCAGATGATGGAACAAGGAGCAATGATCTCAAGTTGCAGTGGAGGAGGTCTAGGTTGGATATTAGGAAAAACTATTTCACTAGGAGGGTGGTGAAACACTGGTTACCTAGGGAGGTGGTAGAATCTCCATCCTTAGAGGTTTTTAAGGGCTGGCTTGACAAAGCCCTGGCTGGGATGATTTAGTTGGTCCTGCTTTGAGCAGGGGATTGGACTAGATCTCCTGAGGTCTCTTCCAACCCTACTCTTCTCTGATCTCTCCTGCTTTGTATAAAATACTTTGTATAAAATACACTTCACTCGAGTGTAGACTGGAAGCTGGGTCTCCCAAGAGAGTGTACTAGCCACTCAACTATGAAGTTACTCCTCCTTAGTGCCCAATTAGTATTTAACTATTTTATACAAAGTAGAGCAGCTTCAGCAGGGGAGATTTGCAAAAGATCCAGCCCAACCTGTCTGAGATAGTCCAGTAGTTAGGGCACTGGGTTGTGGATATGAGTTCAAGTCCCTGCTTTAAAATAAGGCTGGGCAGGAATTTCAACCTGACTCCCCGTGTCTAAGGTGAGTGTCCTAGCCACTGGACTGTTGGAACACGTACAAAAATTCCCAACCTGCTCTTTACTGGATGTTTTTTGTTGGGAGCCCGAGCCTGTCTGCAAGCTCGGAGCACACCTATGGGATCAGACCCACAGGCAGTGGAATGCCTTGTTTCCCAAGCATTTCAAGCAAAGCACACTGTTTTAGGCAAAATATAAAACCAGTTTATTAACTACAGAAAAATTGATTTTAAGTGGTAGGCATAAAAGGATCAAGATGCTCACCAAAGAAAATAATAAGCACCTAATCTGTATTCTAGAAACTAAACAAAATTTGAATCAAGTAATAGTCTCACCCGCTAGATATTATAGTCCTTAATGCAGACTTCCCTCCTGAAGTCTGGACCAGTCTCCTCAGCTGATCGTCATCATCTTGGCATTGTGGTTGTTTTCAGCATAGGTGGTAGAGGAGAAAGTCCCCCTTATGCTGCACTGTTTCTTATTTTATACCCTTGGCCCATGTGCCTGGCAGACACTAGCCCAGGCATGTCCTGGTGGGCTTTGCTGAGTTACAGTGAACAAGCAGCCCCTGAGTCTCAGTGGTGGATCAGTTCCCATTATGTGGGGCTTTCCTACTTGAGTCTCTCAGATGATTAATGGACAGTCAACACCTGTCTGGGCAGGGATCCTTGGCATGCTACTAGCAAATTTACAGCGTTTTACTAAGAACCATAAAGCATAATCTCATAGCTCTATACACACTAATGCTATACATATTTGGACAGAAGAATGGGCTTCAGCAGATCATGACCTTTCATAGGATAGCTTACATGGCAAGCTTTGTATGAAATATTACAACCGTATATGAATAATGAATATAGGGGTTGCAGGGTGCCATTCTGAGGTACAGTGTCTCACACCTTCCCAGTGGCCTTGGGATCCAGATATGAGATGTTCCAAATCCTGATGATGATTAGGCGGGGGGAGGAACTTCAACTCAGAAATGCTCTTGAACAGGAACCATTTGATCAGCTGGACCCACTTGCCCCTGCAGGGTTATCATCATCCTCACCAGATGAGGCACTCATGCCAGCCTCACCATCACTGCCTAACTACTATAGACAATTCCAGAACCTCCTGAGGAGAATCATGAATATGCTCTAGATCCCCCTCAAGGAAGCACAGCCAACCCCTCCTAAGCTACTGAATATCTTGCAGAGTGCGGGTCTTTCGTACAGTGGCACTTGCAAATCAGTGAGGTCATCTTAGAATAGGTCATCATGGTTTCTCACACTCCAGCCACCTGTGCGCTCACTCTGAAAAGAGCAAAGAAAAAATACTTTGTACCAGCTAAAAGGGGTGGAATACATATTCTCCCTCCTTGCTCCAAACTCTTACATGCACATTGTCACTGAAAGAAACAAGCAGCACTAACCTAGATCTACACCCACAGACAAAGAGGCCAATGTCTAGACCTCTTTGGGGAAAAGAGCTTAACTTTGGCAAGTTTACAGTTCTGCTTAGCAAACTACAAGGCTTTGATGGTCACAGATGATATTAAGATATGTTTTCTGGAATTCACCAACAAAGGGCTGCAAGAACACAGACGTCAATTCCAAGCAATCATCAAAGAAGGTAAATTGATAGCCGGCTCTGCCTTCCAGGTTTCCATCAGTGGACGCATCAAATACAGCTTCCTGCTCGATGGAAGCATCCATGGTTATGAAGCAGACCTCGTTGCTCCAATTCTCTGGATTTCCCAAAGAAATTCAATCCACCACGGAGGATCTGACTTCTGAGGGAAATAAACTTAATGAGCAAATATGAATCATTGCACACCGTCAAGCACTCAAGAACACTTCTTTGCTCTCTGGATATCTTTATCTCAGCACTTACAGACAATGACTAGCTCCCCAACCATTTTGCTACCAGAGGGCTTACAGAACTCCTAGGAAATACCAAAGAATGCAGTTCAGTAAGCAAAATGTTCTCCCTTCATTCTCTTGTCATCCCCAGTCTCCCTGCAAGATGTCCTTTTGATGTGGCCTTTGAGAGCAGAAAATCAGTGCTCCTACCAAATCCACTCAGACTAGATTCCTTCACCCCCATTTGTTGGCCACTTAATTCACTCTTCCTCCGCCATATAGGATCAGACAGATGGGTGCTGGAGATAATCACTGCCAGTAACACAAAATAATTCCTGTCTATCCCTCTTCAAAAAACTCTACCCCTGTCCCTCTTCAGGGATCCTATTAATGAGAAGATGCTCAGACAGGAATTAGAAGCCTTGCTCTGGAAGCTTCCGCAACACAGGGGGAAAGGCTTTTACTCAAGACATTTCCTCATCCCCAAGAAAGGGGCTGGAGACTTATACTGGATCTTAGTCAACTGAACATCTTCATCCACTGCCTGAGGTTCAGAATGATCACGCTGGCCTGTTTATTCAGGGGATTATAAAAAGGTGATTGGTTTACAGCTCTTGATTTGAAGGTCACTTTTTTTCTACGCAGATATCCACCCGCACTCAGGAGGTTCCTATGATTCACCATAGGCCTAGATCACTACCAGTACAGAATGCTCCCTTTCAGCCTTTTGACGGTGCTAAGAGTGTTTACAAAGGCATCATCATTCATGGAAACTCACCTGCATCATCAAGATATGTCAGTATTACCATGCCTTGATGACTGGCTGCTCACAGGGAAGTCCTCAAGAACTGCAGATAGCAACCGTATCCCAGCCATGATGGTTAGGACTCCAAGTAAACATAGAAAAGACCACTTATGCAGACTATAGACCAGAGGTGGCCAAACTGTGGCTCGCGAGCCACATGCGGCTCTTTTCCCAATAAAGTGAGGCTTGTGGAACTCCCCCTGTCCCCCATTCTCCACCTACCGGACTGCATGGGAGCTTGGGACCCCTCCCTTGCAGCAGGGTGGTGGGGTAGGGGCTTCTCACCAGTGGGGAGGGAGGTCTCAGGGCTTTTGCCCAGCGGGGTGCACCTGCTGGGGGTTGGGGTTTCAACAGGAGCAGGGCTGAAGCCCCAAGACCTCGCAGGTGCACCCCAGCTCTCAAACTTCTGAAGATTGTCGTATGCAGCTCAGTGGGTCAGTAAGTTTGGCCACACCTGCTATAGACTTCAATGGAATGACTCTGGATGCTATCAGAGCCAAAGCATACTTACTTCAAGACATGTTCCAAGCTATGAAGGATCTCATCACTCATCTTTGACTGAGCCCTCAGTTGACAGTGGGATCTTGCCTTGTCTTTCCAGGCTACATGGCTTTGTGCACTTATGTGATGCCCCTCTGTGAGATTTTGTCTGCATTATCTGCAGATAGTCTATGTGCCAAGCAAGCACAGTCTGGACAAACAGGTCTGTCTCCACCACAGCATTCTGGTTTCATTCAGCTGATGGGAGAATGTGTGTGTGTGGGGGGGGTCCTTCCTTCTCCCCACCCCTGCACCTTCTGTCCATGAAAAAATTGATTACATATGCCTCCCTGCATATCGGGAGCATATCTAGATGAGCACAGAACCCAAGAATATCCAAGTTGCACACAAACCACCTGAAACTGGGGGCAGTACATGAAGCCTGCAAATGGTCCCTGCCATTTATTCTGACCCTACATATTCAAATCATGTTGGACAACATGACAGCAGTTTATTATATCAACAAAGAAAACAAGGAGGGACTTACCTCTGCATAGAAGACGTCAATCTCTAGAATTGGTGCATCCATCGCCAGGTCACCATCTTAGCAGAGCCCCTTCTGGAGTTCACAGTACTCTGGCAGACAGCCCCAACAGAGCTCTCGCCATAGACTAGGAGTGGAAACTACACAATTCACAAGTCCAGATCATCCTTCAACAGTAGGGATTTCTGCCATGGGATATCTTTTTGCATCTCAAGAGAACAAGAGATGCCTGGCCTACTCCAAGCATCCAGGAGTCAAGGGCCACAAATCCAGAGTGGATATGATCATAACTGCTGACATGTGCATTTCCACCCATCCCCCTCTTACCTGAGTCCTGAGGAAGATCAAACAAGACACAGTGACGGAGATCCTAGTGGCTCCATAGTGGCCAAGGCAGTTCTGGTTCATCAGCATCCCTCAGTAGTCCTTGTGCCCACACATCCCCAGCCAGTACTTCCCAGACCCAGGAAAGGGGCAAGATCCTCCATCCCAACCCAGCATCTCTCCAGCTAACAGCTTGGTGTTTGGATGGCTGATGAATCTAAGAGGTCTTGCACAGAAGCTATGCAATCCATCATTAGCAATAAGAGAAAAGATTTCACAAGAAAATGTGACACAGCAAAATGGAAAAGATTCTGTATCTGGTGCCAGAATCATCAAATGACCCCAAAGCGTTCTGAAATCCCTACTATTCTGGACTAACTCCTATCTCTAAAAATGTCAGGGCTATCCTTTAGCTTCTTGCAAGTACGCCTGGCAGTGCCATTCACTCTCTGGTCTTGGCCCATTCTACTACTGTGAGATTTCAGAAGGGATCTGACAGAACCTTACCTCTGATGCTGAAATCTATACCATCATGGGATCTCAATCTAGTTCTTTCAGTATTAAAACCCCTCCATTCAGGCCATTAGCCTCATGCTCCTTTGCTCCTCTATCTGTGAAGGTTGCCTTTCTGGTTGTAATCACCTTAGCTAGAAGAGTAGGTCTCATGGTGGACCCTTCCTGTGCAGTCTCCCACAAGGTTAAAGTTTCCTTGAGGTTAAACCCTAAATTTATTCTGAAGGTAATCTCAGAATGTCATCTTAACCAGCTCATCCACCTGCCTGTCTTCTATCTGAAAACCCATGCCAGCAGGACAGACAGGAAACTCCACTCTTTGGATGGCCATTGAACTTCAGCATTCTATCTGCAAAGGACAAAACCCTTCAGGAACTCTCCCAAATTATTTGTCTCTGCTGAATGCATAAGAGGAATCACAACCTCTGTACAGAGACTCTCTAAATGGAACTCAGGCTGCATCCTGCTGCAACCTCTTCCCCACAAGGTGTGAGATCCTACTTGATCAGAGCCCAGGCTATGTTGGTAGCTTCACTCCGTGATGTTCCCCTTCTGGAGGGCTGTAGAGTAGCAAATTGGGGCTCTGTGGGTACCTTAGCAAGACATGACAGCCTGGTACCAGCTTCTACAGCATACACTTCCTTCAGATCAATGGTTCTCCAATCCGTGGCACAGCAGGGTTCCTTTCACCCTCCTGCTCAGCGAACACTGCTTGAGAGTCGCCTCAACTGAATACACACCAATCAAACAAGAAAGAAGTTACTTACCAGGTACAGTAACAGGCATTTGAGATGTGTGGTTCCAGTATGTAGTCCATTACCTGCCCTCCTTCCCCTCTGCTTCAGATCCTCACCCTGAAGATTATTTGTGATAGAGAAGAAACTGGAGAAGCAGTCAGCACACACTGCTCTTTATACCCTTAATTTGGACACCAGGAGGAAGAAGTCTCAGGTGTGGACTAATGGACACGGCTGGTGAAAAATCTTCCAGTTGCAGGTGCATGTGCACTTCAAAAAGAATAAACATGGGACCCCACATCTCAAAGAACTCCAGTTACTGTATAAGGTAAGTAACCTCTCTTTTTAAGTGAATAGTCTTCGAATAGCTTCTTGAAGTAACTTGTTGACGAATCTCCAAAAGATACTGAATTTCTCAAGGCAAGCTGGCACCTATATGATTCTTGGACTTACTTTTGGGGGACAATATTTCTATAAATTGCTTGGATTATCTATAAGAAAACAGAATCCACCTATTGATTTGGGATATGAACTATGTCTAACCAGAGACGAATCCATGGTAAATGGGTTTCATACATATAAAAGGTATTAATTTCAGTTGTATGAAGTAGTAAGAGAACAGATTTTCACATTAACACTTCCATTACTTACTATCTATTTTCTTTTATAAAGAAAAGTCTATAACTTTGAATTTTTCCTTCTCTGAGTCATGGTACCCCTTACTATATAAAAATCGTGTGACAAAGAATAAAATAACCCCCTGGAATTGAAATCATGAGTCAATTAATAATTTGATCTAGCAAAACCTTTGCTTCTCCATACTGTATTTTAATAGTATATTTTAGGATAAAATTACTTGGCACTCAACATACTAATTCATGCATAAAATGCCCATGTTAGCAAGCAAATTCCTGGCTAGTTGGTATTATAAACCAAATATGCTCCTTCATTTACAAATAAAATGATTGTGGTTCTGGTGGAGACTATAGCATAGCTGAAAGGTCCCACAACTGCTCTTTATACAACCCAGCATAAATTAATCTTGTTGGTGTTCAAGTGCACATTTTGCCTAGTAGCAGAAGGGGAAATTAGTTGGAAGACCTGAGAATGTTGTTGAATGGATCGTTTACTTTAGACTTTTTGGGGGCATGCTCATTTGTAACCACATATCAGTTAGTGGCTTTTTGGATTTTTTAATCTGCCTAAATAGAGTCATTCATACCAGATGAATGTTAGTATATTTCCATTAAGGTTACATTAAAAAGAACTTTTTTGACCGTGTGGGATAGATTACATCCTGTTCTGATTTTTGTGATTCTCTTAATGGCTCAGAGCCTTGTGTATTTTTAGCTTCCAGTATTCCTAAAACACAAGTACTGTGATACTGTGCTTACTAAGCATAGCACTGCTTAAATTCTTTTTGTCATATTATTTCGGGTGAGCATTTGCAGGGTAGCTACATTTGCAGAGCAAATTCCAACAATCAAACAGAGTTTCAAGGCTTTAATCAACAAAATCTGTTAAATCTCTCCTTACAATCATGAAAATCTAAATTTTTGGTTTCACAATGAAGTATTGAGTAGAACTGCTTTATCGGATTAATTTGAATTAGCTGTATCTGTGACTGTCATGCCATTTTATATGCTCATGGTGGTTGTACTTCAGCTTCAGCCAAATATCAAGGCATTGCTTAATTTGTATTTTAGGGCAGACATCAATCAAAGTTACCATTTGCCAGCTGCCTCACTTTGATAATTAAAGAACTATTTAAACGACAGTGTAACTGGGGAACCCCGTTACAATTCTCCAACTGTCTTATAACATGGATTTTTTTTCATTTATGCAGACCAGTCCAAACCATATTAAGGCAGCCATGTTACCTACATCAGAGATGTAAGCCAAAACCAAACTATGTTAGAACATGTTGCAATACACCCCTGTTTTAATAAGGTTGCCCAACATTATGATTTCACTGGATTTCTTAACCACATCTACCTGATTTTTAAACTGCCTTTGGACAGATCAAAGAAACTGAAATGTTACTGATGAATTATAAAATCTAGATATGGTAAAAACCTATTATGTCATCTTGCTGGCAGTGCGGAATTGCTTGTTGTTGTACTAAAGCTTTGTTCAGTAGAAGTTTAACGGTGCCAGGCAATGGGGATTCCACTACTTCACTTGAGAGATCTGTCAACCCCTAATAGTTCTCACTGGCAGGAAGATTTCCCTGTGTTCAGGCTAAGTTTTCCCTTTCTTAATTTCTTCCCATTACCTTTCGTTATACACTGTTCATTATATCAAATGTTTCCTCTTTCTCCTGGATATTTACACCACACAATATTTAACTGTTCTCATGCCCTTCCCACTTGGCTGTTGCTTAGCCAAGCTGGGCATATTTTACTCTAAGATCTTTACTACTAGCATGCTGTGCTCTAAGTGCCCTATGTAGCTGCTGCTTGTGCAAAATGAAAGGTACCGAAGTCGTGTGAGCATAGTCCTCTTTCAACCAGGATCAGTTATCTTTTAGTTCATGCTAGGAACCTCCACATAGAGCAGTGGGAGCAGAACAGTTTAGGGTGCTCTGCAATTCACACCCCCCAGAGTCTGCACTGCAGTGCAGCATAGAGAGAGCTTTTATTTTTTCTCATCATGTCTCAACATAATAATCTGTGTGAAGAGCTACCTTAAACGTTAATATTCCAAATACCTATTAGGTCAGAAGAAACCATATTTAATCTTCCTCATAAATAAATCCCTTCTGCCCCTTGCCCACCCATGTTTATTGTTGTTCTCTAAACTCCCCCACTTTGGCAAGATTTTTCTGAAACTGAAAATGATATTTCAGGTACTGTCACTCCAGACAGAAGGTCTCAAGGTAGGTCTACACTTCCACTTAAGTCGATTGTAACTTACGGCTCTCCGGGGTGTGAAAAAAAACATGCTTCTGAGTGACTTAAGTTACATCAACTTAAAGTGGTGTCTACACCATGCTATGTCAGCGGAGATGCTCTCCCACCACCATAGCTTCCACCTCTCATTGAGGTGGAGTACCTATGTCTATGGGAGAGTGCTCTCCTCTCAACATAGTGTGTGGTCACCAGGCGCAGCTGCACCGATGTGGCACAGTAGTAAAGACAAGCCCTAAGTACTCATCACATTATAATAGTATCTGGATGGATAGAACCACTCCCTAGCTCCCTGTTCCAGGAGATAATTCCTCATGCATGCCAGCATTGCATTGGTCTGGGTTTACTGCATATTACATTGCAAGATCATATTTGATTTGCTCTCCAAAGCCTCTCTTTGTCCATTGCTGTCTTACAGGTGTTTCTTTTTCAAATGATTCTCCTCTGTGTAGGAACAGACATAGTAACTGCTAACTAAAGAAGAGACATCTGGCTGTGATTCCTTGAAGGGTATAAATACCAAATAAGGGAGGAATTAGCCTGGTACCAGATAATCTGGCTGGGAATATTTGGATGAAATTAAGAAAAAGGAGTAGACTAAGTATAAGGAAAATTCCCAACAGTAAAAACTGTTAGGTTGTGAAAGAGTCTGCAAAGGAGGCTCTGTCGATTAGGACATTTAAAAATAGACTGAACCATCTTGTGCTCTGGGGATGGACTAGTTGACGTAATGGGTTTCTCCCATCTTTAATTTATGATGCTATGATACATGTGCTTAGAATCCATGAATGGATCTTTCAGTCTATTGGGAAACCCATGTTCATGCAGCTCCTGAGATGTAAAGAGAGGGTGGGTGGGTGTGTGTGTGAGAGAGTGAGAGGAGAGAGAGAGACTGAAGAATTTGGATTCGCCTACCACATTTCATTTTTTGTACATTTTTCAAAAGTCAAACAAAAAAATTTAAAAGTTCACCAGCCAAATACTCTTTCCAAATCTCCCCAGAAATGTTGGAAGAAGGGGAGGGTGTTTACGCCCCAGCTGAGATCTAGTGTTTGTACTTTCAGACAGCAGAGCATGTTTGCTGCTATCATGAAGAGGGTCCATGACAGACAATCAGACCTTCTGTTATACCAATAAAATAAAAACCAGCAGGATCTTATTAAAGGGGAAAAGGCAAAATACCACATTTATTGTGAATACAGAAAGAATCATAGTAAGCAGTTAGTTATAGCTATAACATTCCATTCAATCTCCTATTTATTCACACATTCATTCATACACACAAGGAGGTTCTGCAAGGTTGTTATCATAGTTACCAGCCTTAGAGTTGCTCATGCCAAGCCACTGGCCAGGTGGCCTGGACACGAGGATGGAGCAGGGCCTTGTCAGATGCTCATCTGATGCTCGTGGAAGCTGGTTTGCAGAAGCAGACCCCAAAGTTCTTACTTTCTAGAGTCCATTTTTATAGGAATTTCTTCCTATGCCAGTCTTCATCTGAAAGATGAATGGGAATTGCTTCATCATGCTGTTGCTGAATCAATCAGCAGATGGCACATTTCTGACGGCTCCGTGCTGCCAGATGTTATCTTGTTCTTTGGTTCTCCCATTCTTGAGGCTGTTGAGTGGATTCCAGTCTGCCCTCCGGGGGTCCTCTGGTTATTTCCACTTGACGCCTTCTTCAGCAGATGGACACTGTATTTTTAGGCTGGCACCTCCCTGATCATTCACTTGTTATCCACACCAAGCATCCATCCTCTATCTCTATTTTAATCACAATTGTTAACAAAGCGAGATGAATACAACAAAAGGGCGGAGAGTCTCTGGGTGCTGTTTCTATTGTTAGAGTATTGCTTTGAGTCTTTTTCTGTGTGAGTAGTTGTTGTTTCAAAGAATTGCTTTGAGAACAGACTCTGTCTTAGAATGTACTAACACAATTAGCAGCTTGCAAGTTTCACACATAGAGGGAGAGAAATAGCACCAAAAACCAAGGAACCTCTTAATTAGTAATACCCTGGAATTTAAACTAGGGGGATTCAAACTCATTTGTGATTTTAATACAGAACTTCTTTAATACGATCCAACACTTCATTTGCTTCCAATTATATTTCATCTTATAGCATTTAACACACTGCACCATAAATTGTTTGATGCTTCCAAGCATTTCTGGCAATACTTCGTGGAATCCTTTTAGTGTGTTAAAAATAATTATATATTTATAAATTATAGGGTGTATTTATTTACCTTCTGGCTTGCAGTCCTCCTCTCCACCCTTACTTGTATTCTTATCCTCACTGTTGTTCCTTACCCTAAAGGCCCAGTCACAATGGATTTAGTTCAGTCTGCAAAGGAAGAAAATTGGCTTGTCAAAGATAGCAGGTGGGTTTAAAACTGGCCTACCTTACCTTGAGACTGTACATGCCTAAGGAAAGAGATCACTTCTCCTCATCCAGGTAGAAAAAGTGCAGAGTTTTAAAAAATAACTGTAACAAAGCTCTTCACTGGCACCTAAATAAACTAGTCAGTCGATGGCACTTTGTTTCACCTCTGAGCATCTCTGACTCACTACCGTTCCAGGGGCAGTGGCTGGAATGTTTCAGACTGAAGGCTTTTATCTTAAAACAAAACAAAACAAAACAAAACCATTAAGTGAGAAAAGTTCTGTTTCTTTAGGTCCATTTTAAGCCCTGAAAACACTGACTGATCATTTTATTACACTACTTTTCTGCTTTAGGCTGGGGATTTCTTTGGGACCAAAGTTGCTGAGATGGTAAGGTGGGAGTGGGGGACATAACAGATCACCTAAATATCTCCCTGCCTTATTCCACCCTTGTTAGGACATAGTATCCCCTCCCCCTCAAAAGAGGTGTCATAAAAATAAAGGGAAGGGTAACCACCTTTCTTTATACAGTGCTATAAAATCCCTCCTGGCCAGAGGCAAAACCCTTTCACCTGTAAAGGGTTAAGAAGCTAAGATAACGTCAGTGGCATGGGACCAAAATGACCAATGAGGAGACAAGATACTTTCCAAGCTGGAGGGGGTGGGAAAAAAGGGTCTGTCTATCTGTGTGATGCTTTTGCCGGGAACAGAACAGGAATGCAGCCTCAGAACTTCTGTTAGTTATTAAGTAATCTAGCTAGAAATGCGTTAGATTTCCTTTTGTTTAATGGCTGGTAAAATAAGCTGTGCTGGATGGAATGTATACTCCTGTTTTTGTATCTTTTTGTAACTTACGGTTTTGCCTAGAGGGATTCTCTATGTTTTGAATCTGATTATCCTGTAAGGTATTTACTATCCTGATTTTACAGAGGTGATTCTTTTACCTTTTCTTTAATTAAAATTCTTCTTTTAAGAACCTGATTGATTTTTCATTGTTCTTAAGATCTCAGGGTTTGGGTCTGTGTTCACCTGTACAAATTGGTGAGAATTTTTATCAAGCCTTCCCCAGGAAATGGGGAGTAGGGCTTGGGGGGATATTTTGGGGGAAGATGTTTCCAAGTGGGCTCTTTCCCTGTTCTTTGTTTAACACGCTTGGTGGTGGCAGCATAGGGCTCAAGGACAAGGCAAAGTTTGTATCTTGGGGAAGTTTTTAACCTAAGCTGGTAAGAATAAGCTTCAGTGGTCTTTCATGCAGGTCCCCACATCTGTACCCTAGAGTTCAGGGTGGGGAAGGAACCTTGAGAAGAGGGCACACACATCTTCACAAGTTACACCATGTTGCTTGATTTGTCTAGGAAAGGAGAGTATTTTTGCATTCTGTGTTCTGCCATCTTCTACAAGAAAGAATTTTCCAAATATTGTCAGAAGTCTGATCAGTTTGTTTTTCAAATAAAGCAGCCACCTGCAATTACTTTCTCTCCACCATTAATATGGCAGCAGAAATGAACTATCAGTGTTGGTACTCAGTGACTAGAGCAGAGATTTCCAACCTCTGCTGCGGCAGAGTGACCCACTTATGAAGCTTTATTGGTATGTGTTTTATTTATTCCTTTTGCAGAGCGATAAGCTCACAGTCCAACCATTTTAGAGGTTGAAGAGAGACTATTAGAAAGACTTCTCTGTTGTAGAGAGAGAGAAGATCTGTTACCAGATCCAACACTAGACGTAACCCTCTTTTGTAGCTTACAAATGAGCAAGATTATGGATTGTGAGAGATGTATAAGATAAAAGGCTACATTTCACTAACTATGGTAAAAGTGTCAAATAGTTACATACATCTACAAGTCCAGAATAAAAAGTTTATTAACTTCTCCACCCATATAAATGACATAGCAGTTTCCTTAATATTTTGTATACTTCAAAGGGAAAAAGCAGATGGAGACTGAAAAAGGACAAACCCCCCACCATGTTGTGGCTGAAGCAAAAAGTTAAGCATGCTAGTTACTTTTATGGGAAAATTGGTATAACTCATTTGTGATGCTACCACTTATAAATCATCCAGTGAATTTTGAGTGGAATTTTAATTTCTTAATGAATTTATTTCCTCTATGTTAACTCTCCTTCTGTGGTCATCTGCTGCCAACCTTTGAGTAATTAATAGTGTTTCACTAGGAAAAATGTTTGCTTGAGAGGGAATATCAAAGTCAATTGTATGAGTATTCACAGAAACCAGATTTTTATGTTTATATGTGTAAGTATTCACACCAGAATGGCTATTAAGGTTGCCCAGACAGAGAACAGAAATACTATGTGCCACACCTGGCTAATCATAACTAAGTAATACAGCATGAATCCTGAATTTTGGTGCTCCGTCGACAGAGTATAAAATCATTAAGATTTAATAAATTCAGGTAATTTGGATTTTGCTCATGAATATTCCGTTAGCAAAAGCCATGCATTGTGACTTATTAATTCATCTCTACTTGTGACAAACCTTTATTTTAGCCCAACCCCCATATATATCACCCACTCACTAGCGCTGTTAAATATATTAAGGCAATTATAGATTTTATTTTTTCAAAATGAAAAAAACAGTGAGTCAAGCAATTGCGATGAGTAACTACCATAAATGTATGGTTATACACATAATTAAAATGCCTTCTAGGGAAAATTCACAAGCATAAATATGGTGATTCTGTCTTTGTGTACTGGAGTCTGTTTAATTGAGTCTGCTGAGAGGAAAAGTGGATGCACTCTCACTGGGAATGAATGAGAACCCCAGCTGGGAAAAGTGATGGCCCAGAGCAAATGGTCAACAAGAGAGAAATAGTTTTCAAATGAGATAATCTGACAGTAACTCAACAATCCAGGTCCAATTCAAGACAACTAACTCACTCAACCCAATCCCAGAATAGTCAGACAATGCAACCTTGGTCACACCTGCTGTTGGGTAGAAAAACACCTAATAAATCTTTCAACTACTCACCCACCAGGGGACCAAAATGACACCACCGTGTTGAAGCAGTGATGTTCAGGACAACAGGATATTGATCTCAGGAAGTTCAAGGTACTATGACAGAGCAGGGGAACCTCCCCAAGCATATCTGATCATCACAGAGACTTATTTCAGCAGGTTCCTGGAGGGCATTTCTGTGTCCAAAGACACTATCCTTGGAAGGGAACGTAGAGCTCCATAGGTGTTTCTACCACGACCCATGGGCATAGACTTTGGGCTGGCCCTCTGCTCAGGGGTGCATTTCACTCTAGATAAATACAAATACATATGGAAAAGTTAGACCCAGAGCCTGATTCCGCAAGGTGTTGAGGCTACTCTCAGCTCCCACAGAAGTGAACCACTCATGGAAGCCACCTCTCCCTGCCTCTGATAAAACTCTTCCTTTTAAAGGTTTCCTACTGACATGCTACACATAGTTTTACTGGCTGAGAACATTTTATATTAAAAAATAAATGTGGCTTACCTGAAGCTTTAAACTGTCTTTGAAAGGTTTCACTTCAAAGCAGTGTATAGTAGCTGCCCCACACCCATGAATAATAACTTTGGTCTTTCCCTGAAAAGCCAGTGGTACAGCATTTTCTCTGGCTCAAAGCCTGACACAAAGGCACAATTCATTAAAGGGTCTAGTGCATGTTTCAAAAAAAATTTAAAACAAGGTTTGCTTTAAATGCAGATGTGCTACATGCCAGAAAGCTCATTTATTTTAAGCCTGTATGCTGCAATGACCTGCAAGTTCTACACTTAATGATTTGCTCATTACAGTGACATCATAGTCCCTAGGCTGGCCATACAGCAGATTTGTTATGCTGACTAGGGCGTAACAGAGGCTATTGGTGTATGTAGCAGGAGACTCATCCTTCATGGTTAATATAGTCATGGAATAACATTTCCCCTTCCTCTCCCTGGTTTACGTAAGCAGTTTGTCCCTCCCTGCCATGCCCCACCCTCCTTAACTGATGCTGTGAGAGCTCCCCCTTCCTGATTCTCATTTTTCCACTATATGTCACATTTAGTGGAAGTCAGAGTTTGCTCTCTGCCACCAGTGCTCAGCCCTCCATCCATCCTGATTCATCTGTCACAGGTTGCCTGTATAACACAGTGGCCTGTGAGGACAGTACAAAAAAAGTGGGCATTTGGTACCTCTGTAGCAAATAAAGATGGGCATAATGTCACATCACGCCATCACTGGAATGGTCCATTGGTTGCATGTAAGTCTTCCTTAAGGCCACCTGACACCATATTCCAGTAGTGTCCATAGGCGGACTGGTAAAGTAGGGCTTACCACCTGTGCAATGCAAGAGTTGTGCCTTGTTTGCAAAATGGAGAAAATAGTGAGAGGGATGTAACATCCACCCATCAACCTCAACTCCAATACCAGCATAAAAATAAGATCTACTAGAGGGTGGCCAGCTACTGCATATATGTGCTGAGCTAGAACTCACCAGATTACAGGCCTGCAACTCTGAAGAGAAAGAAAAAAAATTTCATGAATGTTTGAAAGTATGGGCTGGATCACTGTAATGGGCTATGGTAATAATACTGTGGAACCCATAACAGTAGTGAGGGAAAGTAATTATCATCAGATAGCTGTTCAGTGACCTCTGTGAAATGGGCTGGGTCTCCATCTAAAACCACATCATGAACACAGCCACCAGAACTTGCAGATGGAAAAAGGCTCAAAGGCCTGAACTGGAATGGAGATTGAACTGCCCTTTTCATCTGGATGGATTCTTCAGATCAAGTTGCAGTACAATGGCTGGGTAGTGAAGGGGAAAACGTGTACTTCTACTAAATCTGTTCCATGGCTAGAAGACTTAATTCCCATGCTGTCAATTCACTACTAATGAACAGCACTAAATTCACATACACATTTGTAATAACTAAATAAAAAGCCAATAAATAATATGGACATGGACTAATTTTTTTAATATATTTGTTACTCATAGTTGAAGCACTTAAACATACTACACACACACACCCAACTGAGCCAGTCTCCAACACAACCCAGAATGTAGCAACTGGCATTCGTTCCCAAATTAAACTGATGCAGGAACCCTTTATTTTATCCGGAATGAGAAGAATCATTTTTACGTTCCTTTTACAGGATGTCTGCAGATCCTAGTATCTAGGACTAATATTTTTGAATGCCTGAAGCTTCCTTATGATTTACAGAATAATGGATGAATCAGCCTTGTCTGTGCCAACCAATCTAATATAAATGTTCACTTTTAGTGTTGTCTCAAGACCCATTCCATCAATAAGACATAAGAAAACATTTAATATAATTACATCTCCCATCCTCAGAGATTTCTAGTTGTGAAAACATTTCTTGGCATGTTACTAAGATTAATTTAGTTGTACATTTATCTCTGGACTTAGATCCAAAACCTCCTTAAGTAAACTCAAAACAAATGCTTTCATGTCTCCTCCTTACATTCCAGGTAGGAACCCTTCATTTTTCAAAGTGTTTTCCAATTACTTCTTTTCTTAAAGAAACTCACTTATGCATTTTATGTACCATAAAATGTTTAGCTAACATTGAACAGCTGTTTTAAACATGATCCACCAGAAGCTGATATGATACCAGATACTGGTTAATGATCCACCAGAAGCTGATATAACCAGATACTGGTTAAAACAATCAAACGTATTAGCCAAAAGCTCCATCAAAACTAGGGCTTCTTCAGTAAACAACTTAACATACACAAGATCTAATTTTTTACCTGTATAGCTATTGTGATGTGGTGTTTGGGTGTGACCTTTGCTCAAGGTTTCAGCCTTGTTCTGGGCTATTTTTTACCATCTCTGTGGCATGTTTGTCCAACGCTATGTCTTGATAATGCTAATGAATGGTTTTATGTCATGAAGTTGGGTTATGTCTATATTAGACATATGGATCCGGTGCTAATAGTTGTTGGCCTAATGATTATCAAGTGTTGGTAGAGGGGATCCTAGCCACAGCATCTCTGCATTGACCCCTGACAGGAGAAATAGTTCAAGATTTGAGTTTTGACTCTAACAGCACTTCCAGGCTTCAGTCCTCCAAATTATTCTGTATAGTGCATTAACTTTAACTCCACAGAGCAACTTGTCTGTTCTCTGTAAGAGCAGTGGAGAATTTATGATAAAAGGTAAGGTTGACCTTGAAGCATTGTCCTAGGCTACTTTCCCCCTCTACGCTGGCCGGTGACATAATAAAAATATTCTTCAGCTGTTATAGGATTGTGTGCTATAGTCATTCACTATGTGTACAGTAACATGTATAATCAAAGTATCACCATCACTGAGTCTTTCTCACTCTCCCTGAAAATTCCAGCAAGTTATGGTTGCCTCTATGGCAGAAGCTGCTTCTTATTTTGTTTGTAAACCCTTTACACGCTCGATTTACTTTTAAGGTTGGCTTCAGAAGCCCTGTTACAATCAGCAGTCTGACATCTAATTTTACATAAGTCTAAAACCCACAAATACTCACTGTTTAAAGTTCTTGAAAATCCAAAACAGTGCTGAATTCTGCTATAATTTACATTCTGTAGGGGAAGAATAGGTTCATGCCCCACAGCTTGAAAAAACTATCTATTCAAGGTCAGTCTCTCTTCCTATTACTTTAGGGAATTGTCAATACAATGAGGGAAATGTTCCAGTCAAATCGCTCAGTGGCCATTGCAGATAACCAGCGGTCAGACTACAGGCTAACTTAAATTAAAAATGACTGCAACAGGTCTGAACTATGGTTTCAAAATATGGTTTTAGGATCTTATACCATGCCAATATGAGAGCAGTTGTTCTACTCTTATCAAAAGTTATTTTAAAAATGGCATAGAGTCCAGTAATTTTTATTCTGCATAGAAATGCAATGAAATCAATGTAATCTTCACTGCAGTCATAATGTAAAGCAGATGTTTTTCCAAGCAATGAGTACATTAAAATCCAAACTATAATACATTGTATATAGTGCCTCTAGATTAAAGCTCTTGCATGCCAGATTTGAAGCTTTGATTCTCTCTGATTTTAGCGCTTAGAAGAATTATTTCAGCGATTCTGCCCTTGGGCCAAAACGAATCAGCTTTTATCTAGGATGATCGTATACTAGCTAAGCCCTGTAGCTCTTCTTTTAATAAACATGTAACTTTAACCTATAATTACAGATACATACAACATATAACATCAGATGAGTTCTTGCACAACACCACAGCCAAAGCAGAGTCCATTACAGTTCATGATGGGGTTCACGTTCAGGGTGATCTAAATAATACTTTTAATGTGTGTTCTTTTCATTTCCCTGCTTGGCTTGGAGTCAGCTTTGTTATAATCGGATTTATTCTTTTACAAACTTAGAGTTTAGCCACGAACACCAAAGGGCATAGTTGCAGACTCTAGCTTTCATTTTAAAAAGAGTAATAGCTTCATATATTAGCATTTTAAAATGTGATTTGATGTTGTTCTCTATTTAAGAATGACCCTTTAATCTCCTCCTCCTCCTCTTCTTCTTCAGCAATAGCTTTCCAGAAATGCTTGTTTATGTACTTGGCTTAATTTCTTAAACTACTTTATTTTTCAAGGCCTTGCTGACTTTGCTTATATTCTGAAAGCCTGAATCCTGAACTGAGATTGTCCTATGCACCTTATGAAAAGAGGTGAACAGATTGTCTGCTCCAGTGCTTGCCCATTCCATGGTGCAGGTGGTTCAGAGAAGCAGAAACCTCCCCTTTGTCTCCTGCCAGGATCACTTCCAGCATGAAGTCATCCCCAATAGGCATAGAGCTGGTGCATATGCTTCCCTCCCCTCAGTCCCCCGTTCAGGGAACATGGCATGGAAAGGGAGGGAAAGCAGCCATGGTATGTTAGGTGCTGACTATCTTTAACTGACGTAAAATTCCTAGAGAATCATACTCAAGCTGAGCTTGGGCTGGGGTAGAGAAAAATGGAATCTGTAACCAGCTCCCAACAACCTCCCTCCTTTGTTGTGCCACCCTCCCCAGTCATCTTTTCTGACATTTTTCTTCTCCACCCACAAGCCCCCTGGAATTTTTGGGTTTAAGAAACCACAAATACTTCTTTATTTGGGGAAATACACACTATATACCTACATAAAAATAAAATCTGAAAGCTTAAACACAGTGTATTAGGAGTATGGCCAACCCCACAATTCCTACAATTAATTGCATGGCTAGTTGAGTCACAAGAATATTTATTCACAAGGCAATCCCCAACCACCTATAACCCCACTTACATATCCAAGTAGACTCAGTCATGGTCAAGTGGGCATCAGAAGGCAGCTCTCTTTCAACTGGTTGCTACAGTCCACAAAGGAGACCCACTGGTTCAGAGTCATGACCTTCAAATATGCAGTCCAGTTTCACAAAGTCAGCTCCACCGATCCGTTACCACCATTGTAGCCTTGTGGTGATGGCAGCAGCAAGCTTTATGCATGATTTAGAGTGTGAAACCTGGTGCAAAGGAAGAACTCTGGAGCAATCCCTGATCTCTTAGAGAGAGCCTCTCAACTTCCCTTTTTTGAACTGGGTTTCTTAACCAACCAGAGTCCACTATCCATTAACTTAGGGAGTCACTCACTTCTCCTAGGATATATGATTATTAATTTCTTATTTAGCTTAACAAAGACAAGGTAAAGGGGTGACTGCATGATAGTCTATAAGTAATTACACAGAGAACAAATATTTAATAATGGGCTCTTCAATCTAGCAGAGAAAGGTCTGAGATGATCCAATGATTGGAAGTTGAGGCTAGACAAATTCAGACTGAAAAAAAAGGTATACATTTTTAGTGATGTGAGTACTTACCTTTGGAACACGAGTGAATTCTTCATCACTGACAATTTGTAAATTGAGATGTCTAAAAGATCTGCTCTAGGAATTATTTTTTGGGGAAGTTCTATGGCCTGTGTTACACAGGAGGTCAGTCTAGATGATCATAATGGTCCCTTCTGGGTTTTGAATATGTGAATCTATAAATTTCTCCCCATGTTCATAACTCTGTATCCATGCACCATATAATAGCATTTCCAAAAACAGAACAAAAACTCCCAACAATACAACATAAAACACTGTACAACAATGCATTTGGGCAATATTACAATTCATGTAAATTAAGCCTGCCAGAGCTATTTTTAACTCTTTCTCAGAGAGCTACTTTTCCCCATAAAGCCTTCTAGCTCGGCGGCTTACAGGAAGATCAAAGTATAAAAACTTGTCTCTCCCTGAGGGAAGAAAGTGTATTTTTCATTCAAAATTATCATGCTGGCCTTTGCTCTGACTAGACTAAATTCAGAGGCAACTGACATATACGGATCAATAAGTGCATGTAATTTACAAGCTAAGGTATAGAGGGACTGGCAGAACAATAACCAACAGGCAGGGGAGAGTCTTCCTACGCCCCACTGGCAGGTTTCAGAGTAGCAGCCGTGTTAGTCTGTAGTCACAAAAAGAAAAGGAGTACTTGTGGCACCTTAGAGACTAACAAATGTATTTGCGCATAAGCTGTAGCTCATGAAAGCTTACGCTCAAATAAATTTGTTAGTCTCTAAGGTGCCACAAATACTCCTTTTCTTTTTACTCCCTACTGTTTGCTTCCTCTTCTGCATGATACATTCACTTATCAACATATAATTTACAACCTTTCCATCACTTCTGAATTCAGCCCATTAACTCTTCCAAATTTCATCTAGGATCAGTACAGATTAGGTAAAATAAAGAATATTTCATCTGAAGTAATTTGTTCATTTCAAAGTGAATTTACTGAGTGTGAAATGTCCCCAATTTGATAGTGCTGGAAACGTAAAACTTCTCACTACTGAACTCTGCCACAATAAGCTTCCTTATACCACCAGTGCAAAATTAATCCTCAAGGGGTATTTCTAGGTGTGAGAGGTAAATATATATGCATGAATGGTGAACCCTTGGTCCCCTTGCTGAGACAGCCAACAAAGGGCCCTGTGATTAGTGAGAGATTTATTTTGTTATGTGGATCTGTCTTGAAACCACTAGCTTGTTTCACTTACTCGGAAAACAGACTTCAAGAGATCTTTATCAAAGATCATAAAAACCTTTGGTTATTACTGACCTGGCCTGATTCAGACCAGCTACATAGAGATGAAAGATTCCATCTCCCATTACCTGTCCTCTGAACCTTCCAATCTTTCTCAACTGTGGATTTAAAATATGATACTATTTAATCACAAAATTGTTACAGCTCGTTCACCTACTACAGTTAATGCAGTAAGAAGTGTCATCAGGTCAGCAAGCTGTCTGACCTAAGTTTTTAACTTCATTTTAACCAGTGTATATTAAATTAGTACATTGCAGGAGACTCCCAGATTTGTATAACCCACTATTCAATATTGCCATAGCAATCTATTTTGAAAGTGCTTATTCCTTGTACTGGAGCAACATTCGGTGACTGGCAAGAAGTTGAATCCTCTGATTTTTGCTTCAGTGAGGTGGGGAATAAACGTCTATCTGTAGTAATTCATACCAAGTCAGGTTACAAAAGCCATCGCTGTTTTAGTTAGGAAAGTGTCAGGCTCCTAGTGTGGAGTTTAATTTTATTATACAAAGAGTGAGGAAAATTCCATTTGTTTTCCAAAGTTTGTCTTGAAAGGGTCTCAGGTTTAATTAAGGGTTTTGTGTTATGCTCTCGGATATGCTACACCGTTACTGGTATGTGTACACATTCTTTTCAGACAAGTCAGCAGTGAAAATAGTTAAAGATATTTGTTAGGATGTACATATTCAGGCCTGTCTGTAAAGGCCAAACTCTAAGAATTTAGGTGTATTCTTATCACTTAGCTAGTTCTAGAGGTATAAAAGAAAGAATCAAAATCACTGTCTGCCGGTGTAAGGTCCTTCTCTTACTGTGACAGTCTGAGGCCCTGTGCTTAGGCTAAGGCCTTTGGCTAAGCAGCAGAGGCAGCCATAAACTGGGAAGCAAACGGTCACATCCTCACATTCCAAACTAGTCACATTGAAATAAGGTGCTATTGGGCTGTTAGGAATACAATCCTGTCCTGATAATGCCTATCACCTCCAGAGAAAGGGAAGTGCCCAGTAGATGTAAAAGGAAACTTAGTTTGATAGCATCCTGTCTGGCAAGAACTCACTTATCAATAGCTGGGATGTGAAATCCTCACTTCTGTATTGTTTTGTCATTATAGTTCCCACTTTGCTATTATTTGTCTGTATAATCTCTGTCTGGTTCTGTGATTGTTCCCGTCTGCTGTATAATTAATTTTGCTGGGTGTAAACTAATAAAGGTGGTGGGATATAATTGGTTAAATAATCATGTTACAATATGTTAGGATTGGTTAGTTAAATTTCAGGAAAATGATTGGTTAAGGTATAGCTAAGCAGAACTCACGTTTTACTATATAGTCTGCAGTCAATCAGGAAGTAAGGGGGGGAATTGGGGAATTGGAATCATGTTTTGCTAAGGGTGGGGGAATGGGAACAGGGAATGGGGGTGGGGGAATTGGAATCATGTTTTGCTAAGGGTGGGGGAATGGGAACAGGGACACAGGTAAGGCTCTGTGGTGTCAGAGCTGGGAAGGGGGACACTAAGGAAGGAAACTTTTGGAATCATGCTTGCTGGAAGTTCACCCCAATAAACATCAAATTGTTTGCACCTTTGGACTTCTGGTATTGTTGCTCTCTGTTCATGCGAGAAGGACCAGGGAAGTAAGCGGGTGAAGGAATAAGCCCCCTAACAATATTATCTGTCTTTTTCATTAGAATATAGTCTTAATACATTTTTTCTATTAGTCTGATGAGAATGACACAGCCCTTCCAGTTCTTCTGGAGATCCTTAAAAGCCTAATGATTTGCCTTCCCTCTTTTCTCCTTATAGCCCCAATAGACTATTTTTTTTTAGAAATACACCATTTTGTATATGGTGGGAACGCATCTGTATGTGGTTTACAGAAGCTATTCTTTGAGATGATTTCTCATTGACTACAGAAATATAATAGTAATAGCCAGCTCTTCTCCAGTGAAGTCCATCTGTAGATCTCGAAGCACTTCAGTGTCATTATTGCTATTTTACAGATGAAGAAACTGAGGCACACAGAGAGGCAGTGAATTGCCTAAAGTCACCTTGCAGGCCAGTACCAGAGATGGGAACAGGACCCAGGTCAGTGCTTTATGTATGGCCTCTTGGCCACACTCATGTAAATGAGGAGTAACTCCACTGAAGTAAATAGAATTACATGGGCAAAACCCCAAGAAAATCATGCCAATTCTTCTGAATTTGTCAGCATCATTATTTTGTAGATTGTCCTGAGCCCTGTTTTAATTAGGTTCATTTTCATTTTATTTCACAGGGTGGTAAATGAATGGCTTGAGGGACAGTCATGTTTCCTTAGAAAATATGCTGTGGTTTAGTGGTAAGTTAATTTACTTTTTGTATAAATGTTCTTTTTAGTGTTTTATACTGTCAGCAGCTATGTTTCAGAATTACAACACAGCTTAGTCATGGTGGCTTCGATATTCATGAAAAACAATGGTAAATCTGAAAAAAACAAAAACCAGATGTTAATTATGAGTGCTTTGAACTATTGCAAAAACATATAATGTTAAATGTGAATGCTCTGTATTGAAAGCATTTTACAGTTGGGAACTGGTTAAGATCTGCACTAAATTTGTTTACTGTAAATACTGGAAAAAATACATAATGCCATGAAATTACTTGATATAGTGTACAATATATATAGATGCTTGTGATCCCCTCAAACCTAAACACTTTCAGGAGGGAAACACCTCATAGAAAAGCTGCACAGGAGTTTGGAATCTGCAGTTACCATGTGACATGCCTCATTTCTGCTGGGGGCCAGTGGCCCTGCCAAAAGTCTGGGGAGCAGAGACTGAATTGGTTTTGCAGCCTGGAAATCCTTGTGGAATCATAAATGAAACCCTAAAGCAAAAGATGGCCTTAGTATATTTTTAATGGTGGAGGTATGTGTGAGGTTGTCAAGGGAGGGTCCAGCAGGGCATAGCTGGTGTCAGAGAAAGGTAGGGGAAATGGAAAGAATGGGGAGGCAAGAAGAGCTGGGTTTGGAGCAGGTGCTGCCAGAAAATGCAGAAGTGAGATTAGAATTTGTTAGGAGTAGAAGGGGATTGGGAATACGGATGGATGGGCGTAGAGGTGGTGTGAGTAAGAAAGGGAGATGGTAAAAGGGATAGGGAGATGGAGCTGATAGGGAATAAGGGAAGGGACCTGACCAGAAGGAGAGGAGAGGGAACAACGAGGCAGTGAATGAGGTATCCCTGGTGGAAAACTAATGGCAGGAAATATCAACTAGCAGTAAACCAACAGTGCAGTTCATCATACAACAGAGTAACCAACAGACTAATAGGCCATTCAGTTAATTGTGCTGTGAGTTAACAGTGAATCAGGACAGAGACAACTTGGCCAGAGCTGGAGGGAAAAAGCTAGACTCCAGATGCTGTGGCTGTCACAACGCAAAAAGAGACCCAGTGTCAAAGGATAGCATAATTATTCTAATATGATTGTCAAATTATATCTGACTGGCACGGTACATACTTTTGATATACAGGTTCACTCTCCTCATATCTTCTTGCCTTTGTATCTCATCTTTCTCAGTTGTATTCCCCAATGCGACATTCCACTTATAAGAATCATCACAGTAGTTTCCAGTTACACCCACTATATCTATATCACACCTCAGCTCTACATACAGTGTAACTTAAAGCAGTAACAAACAATTATATTCTGGCAGCCGTCCCCTTACACCCACTAACACTATAATAATTGACTTTTAGAAAGTCTAATTATTCAGCTGTTCTGTGTACAGTAGCTGCAATAGCTTTTTCAGTGTATAACTAAGTCCCTGATTTACCTTGTCACTTTTAACATCAGCTGTCTCATTTATCTGTGTGTTGCAGTATTTATAGCACTATATTCCACTGTAAATGGTGGAGATTCCATTGTCACTGCAGATGGTGATTTTTCTGCTATATATCTCTGAGTCTACTGGAACCTTCGCTTTATACTGCATGTTCCTTGGGGCAGGGACCATCTGCTTGTTCTGTATTTGTACAGTGTGTAGTACAATGGGATCCTGATCCATGACTGGGGCTTTTAGACCCTATGGTAATACACATACATAAAATAAATAATAATAAAAGTCAAGAATAATAATTAATACAGGTTTTCTGCTTCCTTCTAAACTCGCATCCATTAGGCAGTTGAACTACATAGGATCTGGGAGCATTGTCTTTGACCAGCAGTTTAACAAGTTCTTCATGTTTCCTTGCGGTATTCTCACTTGGTTACCAGTATTCAAAGAGAAGAGGAGCATTGTTGTCCTGTCATAATAACTTACCGCTATCTGTTTTATGAGCTGCCGACTATTGCTTAATAGATATATTGTTCCTTTTGAGAAGCATATTAATTGGAATTAGCAATCTTTGATTTTAGATGTATTGGGATGTATTTCACATATTTCAATATACTTGAGATACAAAGACAAAGGATCCAGGTTGTCTTTATTTTCTTTTTTCTTGAGTGTGTTTTTGACAATTTGAAAAGTTTGTTCTGCTAACGTACTTAGCACCTGGGACTAGGACCATATATAACCAATTAAAATCCAGTGCTTTCAATTATGCACAAATATATTTTGGACCAGTATTTCAAAACACTTTATCAGGCACTCCATGACTTGCAAAGATCACCAGAGTCAAATAAATTTTCAGTCAGCCACGACTAGAAATCCAGAATGTGTTGTTTCTAGAATGCTATTAGAATCACTCACTCTGGAACATTGCCTGTTAACTTCTATCATCTCTGTTCCTGCTTTCTCTGTTCTCTACCCTTGTTAAGCTATTTTTCTGTGAGGGTGGCAAGGAATTCCCACCAATGATAAAGGGAACTCTGCAAAAAACTGGGGCTACGCTAGGCCCAGCAGTTGAGGTCACTGCAGGATCACAGAGGGAAGAAGGCACCTAGTACGTGTCACAGTTCAGGACAACTGCACCTGTATTTTCCCTCCGTGGTTCAGCAGAGCACCTGGCTCAGCCACCAGCTTCTCAGTTGTTGTCTTTCTGGGTGGAGACCAGTGTCTCTCTCCCTTCTGACCTGGATATTACCAGGCTGTCTAGTTCCCTGCTTTCACTGTGTATTTCCAGGCAGACAGTCTGCCTAAACAGAGCCACTTGCTTTCTTTTTAGAGAATGACAACAGTGATTGCTACAGATATACGTTGTCACACAGTTCTTTCTAAGCAAACCTTCTTTATTCTTAAGGTAAAAAGCATTACAGAGCAAGCACGTGATAAACAATAAAAGAACCTACATGCATGCTAAATAGGGTGACCATATTTCCCTATACTGAATACGGGACACCTGGTAAAATTACTCATATTCAAGCAAGTTCAATGGCAAACATTTAAATTAATATCGAGTTGACTGAGTCCCTGTTAAAAAGAAATACTGTGTAGTTGGATTCATTTTATTTACCTTCTTATCTTTAAGGCTTTAGGATTCACACTGGGAGAGGTGACACACACCCCTACTCCTCCCCCCCCATACACACACACAGGGAGAGGTCACACACACACTCCCGTACAGCGCTCTCACATGGGTGTAGGGGGAACTGACCGACCCGACCCTCCCTGCCCAGTGCTCTCTGCCCTGCATGCCTGGCTGGGCCCCCGGGACAGACTGGCCTCTCCTGGTACCTGGTGCCACGTCTTCCCAAGGCAATACATGGGTGGGGGGCACACAAGGTCATATGCTCCCCTCCCCCGCAGATTTCTTCCAGGGATCTTCCAAACACCAGTACGTGGCCAGCAGGAACCTTTCTGCACTATGTGGGTGGGAAGGGATGGGAGCTGCTTCCAGGGGAGGAGGAGGTGGAGGAAAGGATGACCTGGCCCATGACTTTGCAGAGCTCGTCTCCCTGCCCCACTTCTCTCCCCTCCCCCTCCCCCCACTCCACCACCACACCAGTGGCTGGAAGCAGCTTATCCCTTCCTGGCCACACAGTGTTGAAAGGCAGCTAACACCTCTAGACTGCTGCTGGCCACCGGCATGACCCAATGCCTCCTGTCCCCCAGCTACAGTGTTGGCAGGAAGGGCCTAAGCCCCAAGGATGCATTGTGCACCAGGGCCCAGGGAACCTGACTGCAGGGGCTTCAGGCAACATGGCCAGAGAGGTGGCTCAGCAGGGGAGGGTGCCTAGGGGATGGAACAGCCCTGTGCTTCCTGGGGGCAGGACCCAAGGTAGGGGTGGGGAGGTTGGCACAGATGAAGAGGGTGCTAAGCCCCTGCCCTGGGGGCTGGTGTGGAACCTGCAGGTTCGGGGGTGTGAACAGGCAGGAAATCGCTTTCTCCCCTGCCACACACCACTCCAGAGCTGAGCTGTGGGGCGGAGAGGCGTCCTGTGCTAGCACTGTGTGGGGTTTTGGGACATGCAGGGCTCGGCTTCTCCTGGTCAGCGCCTTGGGCCGGAGGATCTTGGGCTTTCTCTGGGTGTCGGCCCAGCCAGAGGCAGTGGGGGAAGTAAGGCGTCTGCAGGCCAGGCTGCTGGTGAGCTGAGCGCTCCGACCAGGGACTGGTTCTCCGCACAGCGCTGGGAGCAGGATGCGCCCCACCAGTGGGGATATGGAGGAGCAGTGGGGATAGTGGTGAGTGGTGGGGGACAAATCAGGGAGAGGAGAGCAAGAGGGGAAGCAAGTAAAGGACCGATAAGTGGGCAGCAGAGGCAACACGTAACTGGCCGCCACAGATCGCAGCCAATGCTGGCTGGAAATGGGATGGGGGGTGGGGTGGGGCCCTGCTGGCCAAGAGCCGGCATGAAGTGGGGGCTGCACTGACAGACTGGCAGGGGGCATGGCCAGCCCTGTGCACTGTATCTTCACCCCACCACCAGCCTTGCACACCACCCCCACCGTCATCCACTGGACCCCCCCACTTACCACTGGGGGGTGGGTGGCTAGTGAGCAGGGATCAATCCAGCAGCAGGATCCGCCAGTACTGATGGGGGAGGGGAAACAGAAAATACAGGACAATTTGCCCATTTTTAAGAAAAAGTTGGGACAGGGTTTAAATACGGGACTGTCCCTTTAAAAACGGGATGTCTGGTCACTGTAATACTAATAAACCTACCAGCTACCACCCCACACTAAGGTGTTGGGGTTTTTTGAGGTTACAAGTTCATCAGAGCTTCAACTCATAATAAGCACACAGTCTTATGAAGCCCCAGTAGGCCAAGTCCTTCCAATCTTCCCATAGGATTGGGGCCCTCCAGGGACAAGGAGTCTTCTCCCTTTGCTGGATCAGGAAGAAGGCACTGAGTCAGTTTAAAATCCAGGCTTTTTATCCAAAACCTTTCTCTCTTTGTCTGTTGATCTCTGGAGACTCCAGTTTTGAACTAGTGTATACGTATCTCCTGAGGGGAAGGGGGGCAGGAGCTTCACAGGCTGATAACAGAGGAAGTTCATTAGCATTCTCCCCTCCCAACTACAGACTGCACATACAAAGCCACAATAATGCATACACAATTGCATTTTTCATTCAGTGTACCCCAAAGGGCCGAACCCTAATTCAATGAGGTTTAGCTTAATTCAATAAAGTTTATCTTAATCCCATTAGATTTGTTAAGGATATTTCAGTCTGTCACAGTATGTTATAAAATGGGGTGCCATCCTTTACTATTTGACTAACCTTGGAACCCCAGCCATGGACCATGACTCAGTTTTGCTCGACACTGTGCAAACACAGAACAGAAAGATGGCCCCATGTGAAATTTCTCTCTCTTTCTTATATTTAATATTTCAGAGAAACAGAACTTTTGAGAGACAGCATATTCTTTACAGAAAGTTTATAAAATGCAAATACTGTTCTGGTCTCTTGCCTAAATACCTGATTCATCGTTTTGATTTCAAAAGTTTTGTAGTCTTAATAGCAATATGGGGCCAGATCCTGAGGACGTGTTAATGGAGCTACTCCATTTACACCTGCTGAAAAGTTTCCCCACAATTTTTAAGACATATTATATAGCTAAAAGGCAAACTATCACATCATTACAAATGCAGATTGGCTGTGGTCCATTATAACAAAATTCCTATGAAAGTATACTATATGCAAAACTTACTATAGCCAATTTTCAGACCACAATATCTTAGCAGTGTTTATTTTCCAAAACTCCAAAAGCAATAAATTATATTATGCACTGATAATGTGCCAAAATATTTTTAACCAGTCATTTTTGTTAGACAAGCACAAAACCAGCCAAACTGAATAACCATTTTTTACAAAATGTGAATACCTTAGAACAACAAAACTAATTTTTCTGTTCTTCAGGTCGAAAAGTTACTTAATTGTAATACAATAAATAAAGTAAGGACTAAAGCCAAAAACTAAAGCTAATGTTTCACAACTGAGACACAGTTATTGTTTTTTTAATCTCAGGGAAAATAATATACACAGCTGCCTAGTCAAGACATGTCAGTGTTTTATTTTTTGTTGTTAAAGTGAATGAATGTAATGGGAATGGTGAAAAATCGTATGTGGAGAGTCATCTGAAATGAGAGCGTGGGCTTGCTATGAGCCATTTTTGGTTTTGAACGGACAATATACTGGTGCTGCCTGATTTTTCCAGTCAGTAATTCAGAACAGAATAGGTCACGTGATGTTATTTCAACATAAGTGGAATATATTGTACAAATATGGGCCTTGGCCTGAAGTTTGTAACATGCTCACATTTAATACCAGGAACGATGAAAAATCCTGTATTCATGCCTAACACTACTCTGCACCTTGGACCACTCAAATATGCATGTGAGTTTCCGGCCAAGAAAGCGTAGTTGAATCTTTGTCGCTCCATGGTGGATTAAAGTGTAGCACTACTCAAAAATGGGAGCTGGCAGGGAGCTGGGAGCCTGGACACCTGGGAGTCCTGACTCCTAAACTCAGAGCCACTCAGCAGCCTGAGCTGCCAGGGCTTCCATGGTCTGTGGTTCCAGGGCAACCTGCAAAGTGGACTACCTCACAGTCAGAGGTCCTGGTTCTGGGGCAGCCCGCCAGATAGGCTGCAAGGGAGCTGGAAGCCCTGGCATGCTCCTGGCTCTATTGGGGCTCCCAGAGTTTCCTGGCTCCCCAATTTTTGGATTAGAATTTGAATTTCTGTTTTGCAGAGAATTTGGAAAGTTTTTGTTTACATTCCCAACTGGAATTACTGGTCTGCATCCAGGTCTATTACAAAATTTCTCTTTGTGGGTACTCAGATCCACACCAGAGTGAATAAAGGACCATCATGATCATCTAGTCTGACTTCCTGCATACCACGGGCTACAGAATCTCACCCACCCACTCCTGTAATAGACCCCTAACCTCTGGCTGAGTTACTGAAGTCCTCAAATCATGATTTAAAGTAAAGTTACAGAGAGTCCACCTCTTACTCTAGTTAAAGCCAGCAAATGGCCTGTTCCTCATGCTGCAGAGGAAGGTGGGAAACCCATAGTCTCTGCCAATCTGACTGGGGGGTGGGAGGGGGGAATTCCTTCCCTACCTCTAATGTGATGATCAGTTAGACCTTGACCATGTCTGCAAGACCCACTAGCCAGGAACCTGGGAAAGAATTCACTGTTGTAACTCAGACCCCTCCCCATCTACTGTCCCATCGCTGGAGATATTTGCTACTAGCAGTAGCAGATGGGTCACATGCCATTGTAGGCAGTTCCATCATACCATCCCCTCCATAAACTTATCAAGCTCTAACTTGAAACCAGTTAGGTTTTTTGCCCCCACTTCTCCCCTTGGAAAGCTGTTCCAGAACTTCACTCCTCTAATGGTTAGAAATTTTTTGTTTAACTTCAAGCCTAAACTTGCTGATGGCCAGTTTGTATCAATTTGTTCTTGTGGCAACTCTGGTCCTTAATTTAAATAATTCCTCTGCTTCTCTGGTGTTTATCCCACTGATGTGTCTATAGACAGCAATCATATCTCCCCTCAACCTTCATTTGGTTAGGCTAAACAAGTCAAGCTCCTTAAATTTCCTCTCATAAGGTAGATTCTCCATTCCTCAGATCATCCTGGTAGCCCTTCTCTGCACCTGTTCCAGTTCAAGAATTCTTCTTTCTTAAAACGGAGAGACCAGAATTGCTCATGGTATTTCAGATGGAATCTCACCAGTCCCTGATCTAATAGTAATAATACTTCCCCATCTGTAACAAAAATACCTCACCTGATATATCCAAGGATTGCCTTACCCTTTTTCACATCATATTGATGGGTCAAAATCATCCTGTGATCAACCAGGTCTTTCTCCTCCTCAGTCTCTTCCAATTGATGTGTCCCCAGTTTATAGCAAAAATTCTTGTTGTTAGTCCGTAAGTGCATGACCTTTGCATCCCATTTCTGTTACTCCAGTTTTCAAGCTCATCCAGATCTTCTTGTATGATATTCCAATCCTACTCTGTATTGGCAATAGCTTCCAACTTTGTGTCATCTGCAAGTTTTATTAGCACACTCTCACTTTTTGTGCCAAAGTCACGAATGAAAATGTTAAATAAAATTGGTCCCAAGATTGATCCCTGAGGAACTCCACTAGTAACCCTCCTCCAATCTGACAGTTCAGCTTTCAGCATGACCTGTTGTAGTTTCCCCTTTAACCAGCTCCTTACCCATGTTCCAATTCTCATATTAATCCCCATCTTCTCCAATGTAACTAATAATTTCCCATATCCAGGTAGATTAGATCTACTGCATTTACTTTGTCTAAAAAATCAGTTATTTTCTCAAAGAAAGAGATTAGGTTGGTCTGGCATGACCTACCTTTTGTAAAACCATGTATTTTATCCTAATTACTGTTTACTTCTATGTCCTTTAGTTTCTCTTTCAAAATTTGTTCCAAGACTTTGCATTCAATTCAGGTCAAAGATATGGGCCTATAGTTTCCTGGCTCACTTTTTTCCTTTCTTAAAACTAGGTACTAAATTAGCAATTCCCCAGTCATAGAATATAACCCCAAATTTATGGATTCATTAAAATCCTTGCTATTGGGCTTGCAATTTCCTGAGCCAGTTCCTTTTATATTCATGGATGGAGATTATCCAAAGCCCCTGATTGGTCCCATTAAGGTGTTTGAATTTAACTTCCACCACAGATGTGATAATTTATAATTCCACCTTCCTCTACCCCTAAGCAGCTCATTACCTTTATTAAAAACTGAGGCAAAATATTCATTTAGGTGTTGAACAATGCCTAGTTTATCTTGAATCTCTAGCCTACCCTAAGTGTTTAGTGCTCCCACTTCTCTTTTCCCTGTTTTATTTTTATTTATATGGCTAAAGAAACTTTTACTGTTGGTTTTAATTTCCTTTGCAAGGTCCATCTCTGCTTGGCTTTGGCAGTTCTCACCTTCTCCCTACACTTTCTGACCTCTCAGAGGTAGCTGTCCTTGTTGAGCCATGCCATCTTCCATTCCTCGTAGACTTTCTGATATCTCTTAATCACCTGTTTGAAATGCTTGTTCATCCAGTTTGGCCTGCAACCCTTCAATATGAATTTTTTCCCTTGCTTGGGATGCAGGCTTCAGATAGTTTCTGCAACTTTGACTTAAAGTAATTCCAAGTCTCCTGCAATTCAGATCCTTACATTCTTCAGTCCAATCTACTTCCCTAATTCCCTTAATTTTTTAACGTTTTCCCTTTTGAAATCAAGGACCTAGTTGAAGACCTATTTTTTTTTGTTTAGACTGCCATTTAGTTTAAACTGAACTAGTTCATGATCACACAAACCAAGGTTGTCCTCTACAACCATCTGTTTTATGAGGTCCTCGTTACTTACCACTACTAAATTTAAAATGCATCAGGTCTTGTAGGTTCAGTGACTCTTTGGTGAATAAATCTGTCTGCTATCATGTCCAGGAATATCTGAGCCCTACCATTATTAGTAGCATTTGTCTTCTAATTTATATCTGGAATAATGAAGTTTCCAATAATCACACAATTCCCAGTAGTATTTATTTCATTAAAATATTAAAGAGGTCTCTATCCATATCCAAATAGGATTCTGGGGGTCTGTAGTAGACCTCAAGTGGACCTTCTGTTGAGGCAAATTGATTTTGGCCTTAACAGATTCCATTTTATCCATTCCATTACTTCTAATTTCTTTACAGTTTACCTCCTCATTAATATACTAAGCTACTTTACTACTTTTGCCTTTATTTCTGTCTTCCTTGAACAGCCCATACCCGTCCATACCTACACTCCAGTCATGACTAACCTATTCCATCATGTTTCTGTTATCCCTCTAATATCTGGTTTCACTTCCTGCACCAATAATTCTAGTTCCTCTAAGGCTCCTTGAATTGGCATACAGACCTCACAGTTGTTTCTGCTTCGCTTAGCCCAGATTCTTTGCCCAGTTAGGTACAGCCATTTTACTGCCAGTATCACCTTCCTGACTGTTACTGTAATTGGTATCGGCACTGGCTTTCTTCTTCTTGTCCATTCTCCTACCCTCTGTTGTTCCTTTCTCCCTTGCTGTGTCCTCCCTTGCCCGATTTTGCATCTGCTCAATATTCAGATCAGGTGTGGAGATTATGTAAATATCTCTAAATTGTCTCCCCCAGATTTAATAATTTGTGCCAACCTCCATCTCAGAAGTCTTTTCCCCTCCCTACTCAGATGGAGTCCAGCCCATAAAAACAGTTCTCTGTCCATGAATGCCTCCAAGTGGTCAGACATCCCAGATCCTTCCTTATAGCACCATTGCCTACGCCATCTGTTGATCATCATAAACTTGTCCTGCTTTTGCATTCCTCATCTAGGGACAAGTAGATGCCCACTGAAGATCACCTGAGCCTCCATTTCTTTAAGTGTCTTCACCAACCTGTCATAGTCTCCTTTGATGTGTTCCAGTGAGAACCTAGCAGTTTCATTTGTTCCTACTTGAAGGACAATCAGTGGATCCTTTCCTGCTTCCATTAGGATCCTCTTCAGCCACAGGTCCTCATCCTATATCTATTATTTTTAGCTTCTGTAAAATGTGCTAAAGCAGCTGGATTCTAGTCTTTCTTAAGCATCATCAACAGAATTGTTTACCAAGTTCAGTATGCTTACCCCAGTCTAACTCTGCTGACTGAGATTCCACAGATGTCACAGAGAGCACATTTGAGGAGAATGGGGTTTCATGGCTAGCGATGAGGGCATAATTTGGTTTGCAGAAGCTTTACTGCTGGTGATGATGCACAAGATGAAACCCAGCTTGACTTTCAAATTCCAGATTGACTCTGAGGTTAGCAAAAGCATCTTTTTACTCATGTCTCATAATTTCCATAGCAAACATGCTGATTCTACAACATGGAACCCCATGATGCCATATTTTCAGAGTAGCACCACACTTTAAGGTGAAGGGCCCAAGAAGTATCAAAATTCTGAGGACTCAGTAAATCAACCTCCTATCAGATCCTCCTGCAGGCTTAATCCAGCATCTCTCCTCCTCATTCCCAAGATCCCATTCCTCTTCACCTCTTCTCCCACCCTTGAGCCCATATTATTGGGAATTTAGATGATGGATGGAAGCAGTCTGGACAATATTTTCCAGTAGTCCACGTTACTCTGTGAAAGATGTGGCAGGGATCAGCCTTGTGTACTCAGTCACCATTGCACTCTGCTCACATCTTTTCAGCTACCTTTGTGCTCTTCTTCATGCATCCCCAGCTGGAGAGATACCAAGAGAGCTGGAGGCAGAATGGGGAGCTTTTTCTTGACAGGGGCTAACCTTTCATAGAATCATAGAATCATAGAATATCAGGGTTGGAAGGGACCCCTGAAGGTCATCTAGTCCAACCCCCTGCTCGAAGCAGGACCAATTCCCAGTTAAATCATCCCAGCCAGGGCTTTGTCAAGCCTGACCTTAAAAACCTCTAAGGAAGGAGATTCTACCACCTCCCTAGGTAACGCATTCCAGTGTTTCACCACCCTCTTAGTGAAAAAGTTTTTCCTAATATCCAATCTAAACCTCCCCCACTGCAACTTGAGACCATTACTCCTCGTTCTGTCATCTGCTACCATTGAGAACAGTCTAGAGCCATCCTCTTTGGAACCCCCTTTCAGGTAGTTGAAAGCAGCTATCAAATCCCCCCTCATTCTTCTCTTCTGCAGGCTAAACAATCCCAGCTCCCTCAGCCTCTCCTCATAAGTCATGTGTTCTAGACCCCTAATCATTTTTGTTGCCCTTCGCTGGACTCTCTCCAATTTATCCACATCCTTCTTGTAGTGTGGGGCCCAAAACTGGACACAGTACTCCAGATGAGGCCTCACCAATGTCGAATAGAGGGGAACGATCACGTCCATCGATCTGCTCGCTATGCCCCTACTTATACATCCCAAAATGCCATTGGCCTTCTTGGCAACAAGGGCACACTGCTGACTCATATCCAGCTTCTCGTCCACTGTCACCCCTAGGTCCTTTTCCACAGAACTGCTGCCTAGCCATTCGGTCCCTAGTCTGTAGCGGTGCATTGGATTCTTCCATCCTAAGTGCAGGACCCTGCACTTATCCTTATTGAACCTCATCAGATTTCTTTTGGCCCAATCCTCCAATTTGTCTAGGTCCTTCTGTATCCTATCCCTCCCCTCCAGCGTACCTACCACTCCTCCCAGTTTAGTATCATCCGCAAATTTGCTGAGAGTGCAATCCACACCATCCTCCAGATCATTTATGAAGATATTGAACAAAACCGGCCCCAGGACCAACCCTTGGGACACTCCACTTGATGCCGGCTGCCAACTAGACATGGAGCCATTGATCACTACCCGTTGAGCCCGACAATCTAGCCAGCTTTCTACCCACCTTATAGTGCATTCATCCAGCCCATACTTCCTTAACTTGCTGACAAGAATACTGTGGGAGACCGTGTCAAAAGCTTTGCTAAAGTCAAGAAACAATACAACCACTGCTTTCCCTTCATCCACAGAACCAGTAATCTCATCATAAAAGGCGATTAGATTAGTCATGCATGACCTTCCCTTGGTGAATCCATGCTGGCTGTTCCTGATCACTTTCCTCTCATGCAAGTACTTCAGGATTGATTCTTTGAGGACCTGCTCCATGATTTTTCCAGGGACTGAGGTGAGGCTGACTGGCCTGTAGTTCCCAGGATCCTCCTTCTTCCCTTTTTTAAAGATTGGCACTACATGTTCATGTTACCCAGATTGACAATCCTGCTCATGGTTTGGGAGCAAGGGGCCCAGAATGTTGATGTTATTTGTGAGCCAGTGGCTTCCTACTACTGCCACTTACACATTGTAGGTGTCCATGAGAGAATCACAACTGACATCCAGTGTGAACCATTCTTTTCTGCTAGCTAAACACATTCTAACTGCACACATTTAAATGACAATCAAGGCAAAGCCTATGGGAGTTAGATACACAACTCCCGTTGCAAGTTGGGTGTTGAACTTCTTGGGTGTCTAACTCTCTCAGACTCCTTTGAAGACCGCAGACATTGTTCATAGTCCAGTTAGCATCATCTCTGTGAACCAAAAAATACAAATACTCATTGCAACTAATTATGCACATAATTCTTGAATTATCTTTCAGTAACATAGTGGAAGGCATTACTGAGCCTGCACAAACTTGAACCAATGCTGCATGATAAATTCACAACTGATCTTTAGCTGTTCATCAAAAGATAGTTTCCAACTACTGTAGCTTCTTAGAAATTGAATCCAGCTATGAGCAGTACTCATTTATTTCCCATAAAGATAGAGTTTACAGGCCAAAATGTTGGTTTTAAAAACAAAACTAAACATGGTTCTAATAAAATTTATGATCTTTTAAAAAGCTTGTTTTCAAACTTGTTATTGCAAGTCCCAGAGATAACCATGCTTTTAAAGTCCTTTCTTCAATTCATAAAACACAGAGAACCTCAGATTAACTATTTATTAACCCCTTTGTTTGTTTGTTTGTAATCCTGTCTTCTCTTTGGATGCAAACACGATTGTGTATGCCATTGCTCTCATGTTCATGCACTCATGGAAAATGGTTCCCATTAGATTTCAGTTACGATACTGTCATGAACATCTACAAGATCATGTTCAAAATAATGTTTTAGAACGCGAGTCTAGACAAGGCTATGTAAGCATTAGCATGTGCTGGCTGGGCTTCCCAGTAGGCTACAACTCAACCAGGGAGCAAAAGCCTGCATTGACATGTCTATAGAATTTTAGAACTAACACACATTATATTCTAGTCGAGACAAGCCCATAAGTTCTTTGGAAAATACCTGGCAACCTGTTCAGGACCAGTAGTCTATTGGACTAGAATGAGAGTTTGAATTCTTTCTGAAAACAATGTTGCTAGTTTTATGTTCAGTTATTTTTTGGTATGACATGGTTTGTTCCACAGTTACAGACTTAACTGTAATTTTACAAGATCATTATTAACTATGGGCCAAATACTTTACTGGTGTGAACGGGCATGGTTCCATTGACTCAGTGGAGTTTCATCCACTTAAATGAGAAGATTATCTAATCCCAGATAGCACAGAGCCAGGAAGTTTTCTGGTTTTGGCACTGCTGACTTAAGGAAAATAGGTTTAACAGGATGGAGAGTCACTGAAATTCAGCAAACCAGGTAGTCAGAGAGCTAAGAAAAAAGTGGTTCTATCTGTTAGTCCTTCAATGCAGGGCCACCTGTAACACACAGGAAGAAAGCAGCCAATCGCTGGAGCTGTGGTGTGTCTTGTGTGCTAAGGAAGGCAACAAAGCTGATCTGTGGTGGGCTCTGTCTCCCTGAAGCATCTAGGGGTGAGGATTTCTGAACTACTCTGAACCATGGGCACAGGAAAATCAATGAGAGGATACTGCAAACAGAGCCATCTCCAGACTCAGTCAGCAGATAGAGAGAGAGATAAATAGATAGATATAGATATACACACATACACACACTAACCAACAGAACATAACCATCCTGACAACAATATAAATAGCTATAGACAGTGTACCCCTATTCTTTAGCCTAGCCCTCAGGCTTCAGGTGACAAAACCAGGGGAACACTGGTTTCATGAAGACTCACATGACAGTGAAAAGCCTGTGCAATGTTTCTGCCTGATAGGGGAACAGAAGTCAGAGTAAGGTCATGGTCACTGCTTATTTATCTACTTTCCTTTATATGGAGAGTGGGCAGGTTGGAAGTAAGGGGGGTTGTGAAAAGCTTCACAGAATCTAGCAGAAGAATGACATCTGCAAGTGAAAACAGGTAACCCCACGTTTAGAAGGATTTTGCCTGGGATATATATATAGAGAGAGAATGTAAAGACATGATGGGCCAGAGGGCTGCTCTCTATTCCTAATATTTCTTAGCTTCTAGATGGTCTAGTGGTTAGAGTTGAGGGTTGGAAAGGCAAGAAATCTGAGTTTCATTCCTACCAGGGCCTCTGACTTGATGAGTGAATTTTGGCTAGACACTTAAACTCTTTATACCTCAATTCTTTCATATGTGAAATGGGGATTAATGATTATTCTTCTAAAATGAGCATAAGCTTATGCTCAAATAAATTTGTTAGTCTCTAAGGTGCCACAAGTCCTCCTTTTCTTTTTGCGAATACAAACACAGCTGCTACTCTGAAACTCTGCTAAGATGAGTGCTTTAAGATCCACAGATCAAAGTAATGATATAAATGCCAAGTATTATTTTCTCTTTTTGGGGTAGTAACCCATTCCTAGTGTGTGTGTATTCTATTTTGTCATTCTACATATCTCTGCATGTATATGCGCTGGGTGGGTAAATGTGTAAGGAAATTTATATATTGTAGATTTGGTGAAGAAAAACAGCTGAAGATAAAAACTAGCAATTACTTTTTAAATCTTCAGCTTTAAATCACCATTGTTAGAGCTGGTCAAACTATTCATCAGGATCAATTAGTCATGAATTTAGCCTGTTTCTTCTTCATAAATTGTCCAGGAACAGATTATGAATTTGTTCATTATTCAAAGTTGTTCAATGATTAGTTTCTACAATTCCTTGTTTGCGCTATGCATTGTTTGTGAAGTGTTTGTAGTGAGCTTTCAGTTGATTGTTCAATATTTGAGTTTTGTGACTGGTCACTCAAGTCACCTGGCATTGTTTCTGTTTCCTGACTGAATGCGGTAGTGTCTTTAGCCGTGATAAGGGATCAGGGCTGCATTGCACTAAGCTCTCTACAAATGGCTAACACTTGAGAGAGTTCACAGTCTATGATAATGGTACAACACATAGGAAGGCAGATAAACAGATGTGGGATGGGAAACACCCAAGGCAGGTTTGCTGCAGAAATGAAAAGTCTGCTATCAAAGTAGTTAAAGTCAGCATCACCCTAATGCCACACTGTTATGATTTGGTGGCATCACAGACGAAGGAGGTTTTAAGGAAAGATTTAATCCATCTTTAGCAAAGTATGTGAGTATGGCCCAGACCCGCAAAGCTATTTAAGCATCTAACTCCCTTTGATTTCAATGGGCCCTGGTGTTTAGCCTCTCATACTTAGGTCTCATGCAAGTCAAAGGGATTTAAGAATGTGTTTAAAGTGAAGCATGTATGTAAATGTTTTCCTCAATTGGGGCCTAACTAGAATGATGTGGAAGCTTTAGAAGTGTTGACAGGGAATTATTCCCAAGTATAAGAGAGGTACAGGTGAATGTAAGATATGTTAGAGGGAATCTCCAATTTAGGCCTATTTGTTTTGCCATGCAAATATTTGCAAACAGCAAATTAAAAAACCACCATACACAGGCTAAATCGAAACCTAGTTTCTAATTAAGTGATCTCTTTTGAAATAGGTTTTTACACTACTTGAGAAGTTTCTCATACAGCATGCCATCCCTTTGAGCCATCCCTTCCCAGAGCTAGCCACCCATTGACGGTGTATAAAGTGCAGGTGTTCTCTGGGGGTGGAAAATCAGTCTTAACCCAGCTTTGATTAAATGTTTGCTATAGTGGAAGCTTCTGCGCAAACTATTATGCTTACATGGAAGCACCATGAAATTGAAAAGGGTTTTGTTTTTTATTTTGGCAGCAAATATGTAACACAGTTGTTACCAGCTGATCACTACTTTGCTATTGCTGAAAAGGAACAGAAATAGACGGATGCTTACAAGGAATTAATTCCACCACCAACTTACTGAAGGCTCTCAGCATGCTATATACTGGGATTCACAGATTACAGGAGCACAGATCGTCAATGCTCCACTTGTATTACATAATAGGCTTGTGTTTTGGCCATATCAAAGTATTAAGCATTTTACAATTAACTAAATCAATAACAGAATAAGAACCGACAGATTTCTGTGAATGTAAGGCAGATATAAACGAACAGTGCTGCTTTGACCAGATGTTTATAGAACAGCAGCAATGGGCTGCCTGTCCAAGTCTCTGCTGCCTTTAAAAAGCCTCACATCTTGTGAACTGGTGGTGTGTGCTCCAGCGGACTATACTTGAATATCAATCTTTCTAAACAGGAAGAACAGACTCTGTAATGGAGCAGATGGTGCAAGTGAGCTCCTCTTCATTTTACTACTCCCCACCCCTCCCTGGCCCCACAAGAAGCCAAATCCACACCACAAGAGGGGAATCTGTAGTATATGGCACATCTTCATAGAAGAGGACTATAAAGCTCTGTGATGGGGCTGGAATTAAATTAAAAATAGCCTGTAAAGTGAACGTGCTTTTTAAAGTTTTCTTTCAGCGGTTTCATGCAGCTTTTACTTCTTGAAGCAATGTTTGTAATCTGTCACGGATAAACCCCAAGTCATCTGTGCTAGCTGTGTAATAAATGTAAATGTCTGGTAGAATGCAATGTGTTCAAAGTGTTTCTTGGTTCTATTCTGTGGCACAAGAGTGGGGTTTGTGTCCTTTCAGTCAGCTGATCAGATTTCATTAGGCTGCAACTGCCAGGTTTAGGTTAGTAGTTTTGGAACATTATTTGGTACCACTTCAGGGAATTTCAGCTTTGAAAAAGTAAGTTGTCTCAGTTTCTGATTGAAAAGAAAAACGCTCCCCTTTTCAGTTAACACATAACGGTCATTGACACTTCAGTTCAGTTCAAAAGACAGGAAACTCCAGAGTTCCCATTTCATAAATCTTAGTTTAATCATTACTAGTCAGAGTTCTGGCAGAAGACAGCAGCAGCAGAAGACCACCTGCAATTCAGAAGCAGCCAAGTTCTCAAGCTGAAAAATGGCAACTTGACCTTGACATCCACCTCCACTCCTGTCCATCTTGAGTCCAGATGAATCTAGGGTTTCAAGAAAAAGAACTAAAATATACCAGATTTATGGTATAATGTACTGGATTTGTAGTTTGCCTATCTATTTTAGTCCTTGTAACTTCAGAAAGGAAAACTGATCCTGCCAGAGATAACATTGTTCCATATAAAGCATTACCTAATAAAGAAGACATGTATACGTCTTAGATGGCACATTCCCAGGGAGCTGTCTTTTGCTTGCCAAGCACCATCCTGTGGTGCAGAAGAAATAAATAATAGCTTTAAGGAGGGGAAGGTGATGCTCTCCAGAATTTCCTTCACCTCTTACCTCACTCAAGTGACATATTCTACAGCTTGTATATCAGTACTATCCACTGATATAATCAAAAAGGGATGCATCGTCAAATACATCTAAAGCTCAACCTTCCACACTTCTTGGCAATTTGATTGAGTCACAGATTCCCAGGCCAGAAGGGACCCATGTGATCATCTAGTCTGACCTTATGCATCATACAGGCCATAGAAATTCCCAAAAATTATTCCTAGAGCAGATCTTTTAGAACAACTGTCAAGGTTCCTCCCCCACTCTGAACTCTAGGGTACAGATGTGGGGACCTGCATGAAAAACCTCCTAAGATTATCTTTACCAGCTTAGGTCAAAACTTCCCCAAGGTACAAAATATTTCACCCGTTGTCCTTGGACTGGCCGCTACCACCACCAAACTAATACTGGTTACTGGGGAAGAGCTGTTTGGACGCGTCCTTCCCCCCAAAATACTTCCCAAAACCTTGCACCCCACTTCCTGGACAAGGTTTGGTAAAAAGCCTCACCAATTTGCCTAGGTGACTACAGACCCAGACCCTTGGATCTTAAGAACAATGAATAATCCTCCCAACACTTGCACCCCCCCCTTTCCTGGGAAATGTTGGATAAAAAGCCTCACCAATTTGCATAGGTGACCACAGACCCAAACCCTTGGATCTGAGAACAATGAAAAAGCATTCAGTTTCTTACAAGAAGACTTTTAATAAAAATAGAAGTAAATAGAAATGAAGAAATCCCCCCTGTAAAATCAGGATGGTAGATATCTTACAGGGTAATTAGATTCAAAAACATAGAGAACCCCTCTAGGCAAAACCTTAAGTTACAAAAAAGATACACAGACAGAAATAGTTATTCTATTCAGCACAATCCTTTTCTCAGCCATTTAAAGAAATCATAATCTAACACATACCTAGCTAGATTACTTACTAAAAGTTCTAAGACTCCATTCCTGGTCTATCCCCGACAAAGACAGACTATCGACAGACACACAGACCCTTTGTCTCTCTCCCTCCTCCCAGCTTTTGAAAGTATCTTGTCTCCTCATTGGTCATTTTGGTCAGGTGCCAGCGAGGTTACCTTTAGCTTCTTAACACTTTACAGGTGAGAGGAGCTTTCCCCTGGCCAGGAGGGATTTCAAAGGGGTTTACCCTTCCCTTTATCTTTATGACAACAACAAACAGTCAATCTTCATTTAAAAATTGTCAGTGATGGTGAATTGGCAAATTGTTCTAAAGGTTAATTACCTTCACCATTAAAAATGTATGCCTTAGTTCTAGTCAGAATTTGTCTAACTTCAACTTCCAGCCATTAGATCATGTCATACTTTTCTCTACTAGATTGAAGAGCCCATTATTAAATATTTGTTCCCCAATGTAGGTACATATAAACTGTTGCCAATTTACCCCTAAACCTTCTCTTTGTTACAGTAAAAAGATTGGGCTCCTTGAGTCTATTACTATAAGGCATATTTTCTAATCCCGTAATCATTCTGATGGCTCTTCTCTTAATCTGTTGCAATTCATTATCACCCTTCTTGAATTGTGGGCACTGGAACTGAACACAATATCCCAGCAGCAGTCACACCAGTGCCATATACAGATGTAAAATAGCTTCTCTGCTCCTATTCACGATTCCCCCATTTATGCATCCCAGGATCATAAGCTCTTTGGGCCACAGAATCACATTAGGAAATCATCATCCTTCATGACCCCTTTATTTCCAACTTCACTGCTTCCCAGGATGGAGTCTCCCATCATGTAAATATGGTCTACATTCTTTGTTCCCAGATGTATACCTTTACTTTTAGCCATATTAAAATGCATATTATTTACTTGTGCCAGTTTACCAAGTGATCCAAATCCCTCTAAATCAGTAACTCCCCCATTTTTTTGGTCATCTGCAAACTTTATCAGTGATGATTTTATGTTTTCTTCCAGGCCATTGATAAAGATACTATACAGCAAACACTCAAGAATTTATCCCTGTGGGGCCCCACTGGAAACAGATCTGCTCAATGACAATTCCCCATTTACACTTACATTTTCAGACCTACTAGTTTGCCTGTTTTTAAAGTATTTCGTGCATACCATGTTAATTTTATATTGTTCTGTTTTTTTTTAAATCAAAATCTCATGCAGCACTGAGTCACACGCCTTACAGAAGTCTAAATATATTACGTCAACACCATTACCTTTATCAGCCAAACCTGTAATCTCATCAAAGAAAGATATCAAGTTAGTTTGACAGGAGCTATTTTCAATAAATCCAAGTTGATTTGCATTAATTACATTACCTTTCTTTAGTTCTTTGTTAGAGGCCCATATTAAGTAATCCATCATCTTGCCCAGGATCAATGTCAGTCTGACAGGCCTATAATAGCCTCATTCATCCCATTTACCCTTTTTAAGAATTGGCACAAATTTAGCTTTCTTCCATTCTTCTTCCCTAATGCTGCAAGACTTATTAAACATTGACATTAGGTCCAAGGAGTTCCTCAGTCAGTTCTTTTAGAACACTTGGATGCAAGTTATTCGTACCTGCTGATTTAAAAATGTCTGTCTTTAATACCTTATGTTTAACATTCTCCAGAGATACTAGAGAAATGGAAAAAGTTTTATCGTCACCATATGATAAGACTGTTTTCCCCAAAATACAGAACAGAAATATTTATTGAACACTTCTGCCTTTTTCTGCAGTTTTATTGATAATTCTACCCTTTCTGTCAAGTAATGGACCAGAACCATTGTCGGGATTCTTTTTGTTCCTAATATGTTTTAAAAATTCCTTATTGTCCTTAACTCTGCTGGCCATAGATTTCTCCTTGTGTCCCTTGGCCTCCCTTATCAACATTATACAAATCTAAACTACTGATTTATATTCATTACTACCAACTTTCTTCCATTTGTTAAATATTTTTTTCAGCTGCCTTCCCTTTCCCACTAAACCAAGTTGTTTCTTCAACCTGCACAGCCTTCTTCCTCATTTGTGGCCTCTAGTAAGGTGTTCTTAAATTATTCCCAATTGTCACTCACATTTTTCTCATTAAATCCTTCCTCCCAACTGATTTTGGTCATAATTATTTTCAGCTTTGTGAAATTGGCCCTATTAAAGCATCAAGTATATATATTATTGGTCTGGACTTAATTCTGCTTGCACATTATAAATGTGATAGAGTTATTATCCTAAGCTACCATTAACTTTTAGTTCTGGGCTCAATTCCTCTTTATCTGTTAGGACAAGGTCAAAAATAGAATTTCCCTGTATTGACTGCAACCCATTTTGAGAGTTAGGACATTTTCATCTATAATATATAGAAATTCCAAGGATGTTTTAGGTATGTAGGTGCCTAACTCCCATTGGTTTCAAATGGGAGTTAGGCACTTAAATACCTTTAAGGATCTGGACCTAATTGATTTAGAAACCTAAGTCCCATTTTCAAAAGTGAAATGCATTTGGATCCAATGAGGCTAATGCTATTAAGTGCCTAAATCATTTTTGAAAATAGAACTTAGGCACTTTGGTAAATTAAACCCCTAATGGCATAACAATTATTTCATTTAATTAGTCTAGTGTCTCTTTCTTGGGCAAGTTACTCTAAAAATGAGAACTTCATACCCTCTCCAAATATTTAGTATCATAAATATTTGTCACTGGGAAATAAGAACGTAAGAACATATGTTTGTATAAATACTTGTCATTGAGAAATCCATACAAGAGACAAAATTCATCCTTGGTTTAAAAGGGAGAAGCTTCCATTGAAGTTAATAGAAACTGCATTTGCTACATCAAAGCTGTCCTCAGCCAAAGGCAGAAGTCACTCTATTTATGTAGGTTGAAATGCTGCATATAAAAAGATATGTATTTACAATATAACATATGCTCCTAAATTAGGCTCTAATGCTGGAATTCATTCTGCATGGCTGGACTACTGTATACACAAAGAGCCTTATTGACTTGAGTAGGGCTCCACACAGACCCAACCAGCAGTTAACCATGCACAAAGATCTGGGAGATGTGAGACTAAAACTTTAAAAGGAGAAAGGTGTGTAAATAAAACATTTTCTAGTCTTTAGAATGTTTTTCTCCTATCAGTCTACTTTTGAGCTACTGAACCACAAAAGAATGGAAAGGTCCCTATAACTGCAGTTTTACAGGACATTGGCTTTTCCTGTGACAGGTTCCAAAAACAATTTCAAGAAGAAAATGTGAAAAAAATAAAGACTGACTGGTTTTGGAAGTAAAATACAATCAAAATAAAATTGCTAAACCACCTACGGAAACTTCCATTAAAAACATAGCTCTAGATATGCTCGAGACTAGCAACTCAACAAAAGAAGCCTTGTTTTCTACTATAAATGAGAGTCTTGTAATGTCAGGATTATCACATAGGAAAGGGCTGTTCAAAAAACAGCAGCAAGAGAGAAGATTGAGTGTGGGGATAATGAAGGACAGATGTTGATCAGGAAGATGCTGAGCTGAAGGTTTTGTTGTACAGAGTTAAGAAATAGGTGTAGTATGTATCATGCTCTGCTTGCCAAAAATTATGCAGAAATACTCCACTACTTCATGATGTGCTGCCAACATTTTAACAAGGGGCTCCCTCAAAACAAGTTCTGCCTCAGCTGGTAACAAAAGTGATACACTCTTCTTCTGCAAAAAAATCTCTCAGTTCTGCGATCTTTCACTCAAACCATCTGTCAATCCCATATGCTTCCCTTCAGCAATCTTGTAGCATGTCTGGGAGATGGTCTTCCCTGGTTGGTGAGGTGCTGGGGCAGCAGGTGTCCTTGACTGGCTGGCAGATGAGCGGAGAGAAGGATTCAGCATGTTTTGTCAGTTGGTGTAGGGATTGGGAACAAGTTTCTGTTAGGGGCAGGGTGAGGAGCAGTAATCCACACTCCCAAATCCAGGCTCTTCAAACTCTAGGCTGGGCACCAGTCGGTTACAACAGCTATAGGATTCTTATTGCAATAGCATTTGCCCCATCTCCTTTGCTCCTTGTCAAGTGTTGGTGGATTTAACAGCAAGTGGGTAATGTATGGTGGTTCTGGGAATTCTGGAGAGAACTTCCTGTTGCCACAGCTGCCATGTCAATAGGGGGCTAACCTGAAACACAGAAACTGAATGAGCAGCAGCTGCCAATGCTGTCCTAGTTCCAGAAAGGGCTGCAAATAGTAAGTGGAGGGGGCTCTTACCAGTTTCAGGCAGTTTTGCAGAGCAATTTTCTGATTACCCCACACCCACAATGTAACATTCCTGTCCACTGTCATGACACCACTTGGACACAGCTTCAGCACATGGGGAAAATTGAGCTTCTCCAATCTACTAGAATTCTCTAAGTGTGTGAATTTAAAATAGTGGCTGATGGTTAGCCAGCTGATAGAAATAACTTGGACTTTCCACAAATAAAAATGTCCTTTGACAAATTCCCTCATAAAAGGATACTATGGTAACTAAGTAGTCATGTTGTGAAAGGTGAAGTTCTGTCATGGATTAAAAATCAGCTAAGCAATGGCAAGCAAAGAGCAGGAATAAATGGTCAATTTTTAGCATGGAAAGTGATTAACATGTGATGGCCCAAGGCTATATTAGGACTAGTGTTGTCTAGTAAGTTTTTAGTGATCTGAAAAGAAGGTGAATGTTGAGGTGGGAAAAACAGATGATCCAAATTTAGATTAGGATGAATAGTATATTACTGGAACTGTTGAATTAAGGTTCAAAGACTATTTGCATTCATTCTGGACAATTAACTTGTTTATTTCTTATGTTTGTCATTAACATTATTGCAATTGAGATTTTAATTTTAGTTGCACTGAGTAATGAAATGATCAGTTCTTTTAGGTGGAGTATAATTTGGAACTCAAACCACTAACGTTGGCGCTTTTCAATGCACATCATCTCAAATCTAATAAGGTCACAGCTGCCAAATACCATCTGTTAAACTGTTTTCACTGTATTTTCTGGTGTCAGCAGGGCACTCTGTGAAAGTCTTTAAAACATTCATCAGGTTTTAGATAACTAAGTTACAGAGCATGGATATCATGTAAGTACTCATTGCTTACATAATAAGTACACACCACACAACAAAAACACTAACCCAGGAACCTATCCTTGCAACAAAGCCCATTGCCAACTGTGTCCACATATCTATTCAGGGGACACCTTCACAGGGCCTAATCACATCAGCCACACTATCAGAGGCTCGTTCACTGGCACATCTACCAATGTGATAATGCCATCATGTGCCAGCAATGCCCCTCTGCCATGTACATTGGCCAAACTGGACAGTCTCTATGTAAAAGAATAAATGGACACAAATCAGACGTCAAGAATTATAACATTCAAAAACCAGTCGGAGAACACTTCAATCTCTTTGGTCACTCGATTACAGACCTAAAAGTGGCAATTCTTCAACAAAAAAACTTCAAAAACAGACTCCAACGAGAGACTGCTGAATTGGAATTAATTTGCAAACTGGATACAATTAACTTAGGCTTGAATAAAGACTGGGAGTGGATGTGTCATTACACAAAGTACAACTATTTCCCCATGTTTAATTCCTGCCCCCCCCGCCCCCCCCCCCCACTGTTCCTCACATGTTCTTGTCAACTGCTGGAAATGGCCCATCTTGATTATCACTACAAAAGGTTCCCCCCCACACCCCCGCTCTCCTGCTGGTAATAGCTCACCTTAACTGATCACTCTCATTACAGTGTGTATGGTAACACCCATTGTTTCATGTTCTCTGTGTATATAAAATCTCCCCACTCTATTTTCCACTACATGCGTCCGATGAAGTGAGCTGTAGCTCACAAAAGCTTATGCTCAAATAAATTTGTTAGTCTCTAAGGTGCCACAAGTCCTCCTTTTCTTTTTAAGTACACTTGGGTTACTTGGTAATACCATATACTATTACATGTTCTTGCAGATTACTTAGTAATCTAAAAAGAACTCTATGGCCATTCTGCATTAACAGACAACCACGAAAGGCTGGCAATGTGTACATTCCTCCCCCGATAACACTTACGAGTGTAAAAATTAATCGGGTATGCCAAAAAAACAGTTGTTTCCCAGAACAGAGGCTGGCTTTTTCAAAAGCAGAGAAAACTTGAGGCACGCTTGCCTGGAAAGCACTTCTCAAGTCATACAGCAAGTTCAGACAGGTTCAAACAATAATAAAAATGCACGTATTGCATTTCAGGTGCACTGATTAAAGCTTAATGTTGACAATACCTACTGCTTTGTCAAGGGTATTGCAGAACATACTTGAAGTATATTTTGGCCTACAGAAAATTTTTTTGTTTTAATACAGTTGTTCTATTATCAGTTAAGTTTTTAAGTGTGTGTTACTTTGACTTTTATGCATTAATATTCATTTTATTAGAAATAGTTCCCTTCTATTTTTTTATAGTTAAGTAAGAAAATTTCTCATCTATTTAAAGAGTGAAAATGTAAATTTTATATTTATCATATGATTATTCCTAAAGTTGTATCACTGGTAATCTGTGTTTATAAACTTCAAGTGACTAGATTAGACTCAGAGAGAGAGAGAGAGAGAGAGATGTACCCAGTAATTGTTTCCTAATTAAAGAATACATTAATTTAATGTAGGCCCTGATACACACACACAAATATACTCTTCACCAGTTTTGATTTATGTGGGAAATATTTAACAGAGCTTTGTTTCTGACCTTTCTACTTACTTTTCATGATCCAGTTGCATGATATAAGCAGTCACACAGCTTTTACCTTTTTGCTGGTGACATGAACTGTATCAATTATAGGTCAGGGAGAAAAATAAAAAGACCATGTAAAGGTAATCATTTGGAATATGCCGCGCAGTCACCAAAAATAAATTGCACACCTGAGATTTATTCTGACACTACCTGTTTTTACACTGAGAATAATGATTGATATTTGTGCAAAATGTCCTAAGAAGGAAACTTACTGTACCTCTTCATTCACAAGTATGCACTTGAAACAAAAGGCTTGTGGACATTTCTGTTGATTGTCTGCACTTCCTGCATGCAGTGGAAAATAGAGTAGGGAGATTTTATATACACAGAGAACATGAACCAATGAGTGGTACCATACACACTGTAACGAGAGTGATCAGGTAAGGTAATAGCTCACCTTACCTGATCACTTTCGTTACAGTGTGTATGGTACCACCCATTGGTTCATGTTCTCTGTGTATATAAAATCTCCCCATTCTATTTTCCACTGCATGCATCCGATGAAGTGAGCTGTAGCTCACGAAAGCTTATGCTCAAATAAATTGGTTAGTCTCCAAGGTGCCACAAGTCTTCCTTTTCTTTTTCCTAACTTCTGTTACTGAGTTGTCTAGAAAAAATGCACCATTTGATAAAATTAAGAGCATGCTTATTTTGAGGGTTGAAACCTAATTTAATTTTCATTTCTGAACTGTAAGAAGCTTCTGCAAACAAATATTCCCAGACCTCATAATAGAAACCCTTCTAAAAATCCAAGTATTGAAAATAGCTGAGTCTAGTTCTGGATAGTTGCAGTGTAGTTAATAATTAACTTACACCTTAGTACTGTGCACTCTCTCTCTCTCTCTCAGATCTGCAGACTGGCTAGAATCTGTCCCTTTGCTAGTTCAATTAGAACCAGAAATTCCAAGTTAGATACCCACCTAATTATTATTTAGTAGTGATGTATGCTATGGTAGTTCCCAGAGACTCCAATAGGTATTGGGGCCCTGCTGTGCTGCATCCACATATATTGCCAAGTGATGTATGCAGACCCAGAGATAGTTAATCTCCATTGCTAATGCAGCAATTATGGATACATCATTCATCACACTTGTGGGAAGAGCTGGCAGAGTCACTGCATATGAGGTCCACAGAGAAGCTGGCAGAGAGTTCTATTAGCCTCCAGAAGTGTGCACAGTTTGTTTATTAGAAATACACACAACGGACGTGATAGAGTAAGTCATGCAATATGTGCTTGCCTCCTAATGGACCCATGTAGGTAGCAGCAGCATGTTAAATTATAACATGACCTAACTGATCATGTATATGTAGGTCCTACCCAAGGTGTGGTTTTCTCTCCCTGGAGTTTGCTATCACCAATCTTAGAAGCAGCTTCATCCCTCTCCTCTTTTGGGTTGGGGCCTGGGTTCTTTTTCTGGTTCCTGGGGTCTCCATTCAAAATGCCTCCTCATTGTGCCATGCCCAGGAGTGCTTATCCCTCGAGAAAAACAATACAACTAACTGGCAAGGAGTGTAAAGCCCGGTACACAAGGGACAATAAAGTACATAAACTCCCACAAAGGACTGACACACCAGAAATAACAGAATAAAAAGAAGGACTTTACTGGGAAAGGAAAATAGGATCCAGGGAAGGAAAGGGTCAAGGTTAACTAAACAATAAATAAACTAATTCATCTGCTCCCAACACAAGCCACCAACCCCAGCTCCCACCTTGCCACCCCCATAGGGCAGATGGTAGGCTGCAATCTGGTGTCCTGAGATGGAGTGTTGCAACGTGTGATGTTGGCCAGTTTAAATAAAGGACACCATAACTTTATTTTCACCCCTAGGTGGGGCAGGGTCCTCTCCGGTTCCCTAGTGTGGAATCTTCCTGGGATTTGGTTGGCTCTTGGTAGCTGGTGCCAGATCGGCGTTTTCTCTCTCTCTGATGGGTGTTGGTCACTTAGGTGCTGGAGCTGCCTGATCCATGCCGCTTGATCTCACAGCAGTGCAAGAACTCCCTTTGGGGACTGTGGGAGTTTAGCATGGATACCCTGAGCTGTGCTGTCTTTCTCTCAAGTCTCCATATCAAAAACAGAACATAAAACTCTCGCTGTGTGTCTGAGTCAGGCTGTCCCCTCACTGGGGGCTGTGCAGCCCTGACCTGTCATTAGTTCAGTGGACTGCTTATCCAGATCACCCCATGCAGAGGCCTCCCAATTGGCCTCAGAAACCCTGTCTCCATGACTGCTGGGAAATAGTGTCAGTGGGCTCTGGCAGCTATTGTAATTGTAATCCTTTTGGCACAGCCCCCTAGAGGCTCAGTCCGGAGTCCAGGAGCTGGCAAACTCCACATGGGGGTTACATGTATGTCCAAAGTCATGATGTTCATATGCTCACCGAGTACTGTATGTATAAGTTAAGCATGTGTAAAAGCATGCACAGGCCTAACTTTGAAATCCTGGCCCCTAGTGAACATCACTTGCATGTGTGCGGGATGAACATGAAACTTCAGCTGTCTCAGATCCATTTTCTCACTGAAGTCCTAGAATATTCTGCCTGTGAATGTGGGGTGTTATTTATTCTCCTCTGAAACTACTCTCACTTTCTTCTAGTATATTCACTGGGAAAAAATACTGAGATTATCTACAAGGTCTATTTCTCCATTTGTTTTTTCTTCTTATTTCTTTTTCCCATTCATTAGGTTTTTTAGTCAATTTGTGTAGATTGTGTCTCATTTAGGTGTCTCTCTTTATATCGTGGCTCTTCAAAACTCTGATAATCAGGAGACGGTTTAAATTACGGTAGGAAATATCAAGGAGTGGCCTACTTTAATTTACATATCCTCATACCATTCTATTATTGTTGTTTTTCTTAGTCCATTCCCCTTTTCTGGCATGTGAGTTAGTATAGACTCCCTCGGGCTCCTTTATATACAGTTTGGCTCAGTGGGCCAAATTCAGAGATGACATATAACACAATAGGCGTGCAAGTTATACGTTATTAAATTGGTATGATTCTAAGGGTAAGGGAGGCAGGAAGAGGTATACACTGGTGTAGTATGTCCACTGAAGTGGCCAGAAGGAGTGGGTTTAACCAACTTAGACTGTCTTTAGACTTTCCTAAACTCACCCTTGCATTTGGCCCAAACTGCTTAATTTTGATTCTAGAATAAATATCACTGGAGGATTTAGAAAATTAAAAAGGGAAAACTCACAAAATGAAGAACTGATATGCTCCACTAATCTGGGTCTGTCTCTGACGAGATTTGCAGGTTCTTCTGGTTCATCAACTAAACTGGAGTTAAAAGGTCACTCTTCCTTTTCTGCAGCTGGACTTGGTGCTTTTAGACCTGTATCATTTGGATGCTGCCTAGAAAACAAAGACACAATTCCTGAAGAGAAACATAGGAGGATGCCAGACTGGGGGGAAAAAAGCAATCCAAAGGTGAAAAGGTGTCACATTACTGAACAACATCAATGGCAATCTGCAAAATAAGCACACAAATGATGGTTTAGGTATTTGTAGGAAAATGCAGGCTCTAGCCTCTTCAACTGGTAAATATGTGTAAATGTGCATTTTTGTGTAAAATACAATTATTTGGCCCAAAGTTATCAGAGTTGCCATGATATCACAATGTAATTGCTAATCTGCAAATGTTAATGGAAATTAGGTGACAACTTCCATTCTGCTTTTGGAAATATAGACAAAAGAATTAGCTATTATTTGTCACTGATGCAATGCCTTACACTCACTTGATCGGGTACCTTTCATTTGATGATCAAAATCCTTTACAAATGTAGGTTATATTATAAATATAGAACCAAAGCACAGGTGTGACATTAGCTGGTTAAAATATGACCATATAGATCATTGTTGCGACCACTGTTATATATTCGTAATAAATCTTGTACAAAATGTGGCATGTACGATGTCTATGAGAAGGTTATGATTTCCTGGTTATGATTATGCTATCTGTATACATGTATCATTTTTGTATTTGAAGTTATTAGTATTGGCTATATATCTGGATTTCAAATGTTTGCTCCTGGGTTGATGCCCACAAGATAGCTAGCCAGCACATCTTGGAGGGACTCTTCAAATTGAGTGGTCCAACAAAAGAACATTTAACTGACAATGAACCTGGGGTGACGCCTATCTCCACTTAATGGAATTTCCTGCTGTGACTAGGCAAAATGCATGGACATATGACTTACGCATGTGACTCCAAACTCCATCTTGTTTCTGTAATTTTTCACAGTAAGAACAATGGGCTTCCCTCCTCATGGCAGAAGCTATAAAAGGCCCTGGAAATACCTCTATTTTGCCTCTCTCCTGCTCCAGCTTCTATCTGCTCCAGCCTCTTTCCTGACAAAGGCTCTGGACTATGGCTTTATACTAATGGGAGCATTCTAACCAATGGACTGAAGCCTTCCAATGATTTGGAAGCAGCCAGAGACTTGACTTAAGCCAGCAGTTTATTCTATCACTGCTACAAGCCTGAACCAAGAACTTAGCAATTATTGTATGTGTTTGATTCCTTTAACCAATTTTAACTCTCACCTTTTTTCTTTCTTTTTATGAATAAACCTTTAGATTTTAGATACTAAAGGATTGACATTAGCATGATTTTTGGGTAAGGTCTGAATTATATATTGACCTGCATGTGTGGCTGGTCCTTTGGGATCAGATACCCTTTTATTTGTTGAGACTGGTTTAAGAACCACTCACCTTTAAATCCAGTGTTTTTGGTGATGATATAAGAACTGGAATGCCTGAGCAAACTGCTTTTAGGATTTCTTGTTAGCCAGTGTGGTGAAACAGAAGTTTACGTTTGTTGATGGTTTGATATATCCTATGGGGGATTAGCCACCAGTCTTGGGGGTGTATCTGCCCTATTTCTCAGGAGTTTGTCCTGAATTTGCCATCCTCAGTTGTGACCCACGGAGGCACAGTTACAACAGGACAGAGACTTCCTTCAGGTCATGAAACAAGTCAATATCAGAGACTCCCAGTCTCCTGTTGTAACAAGTAGATGACATTGAGACATAGCCATTTAAGATCTAGCAGGACACTTTTCTGGCTTCTGATTAGGAGGCGGATACTTTAAAAGTTCATATCATGGCTAGCTCTAGCCACTTGTATTCTTTAGACACTCTAGCCTAATATAAAGTGTGAGTGGGAAGATGTAGGGTGAGGGTTGGGCCTTAGGGGAAAGGGGTGGAATGGGGGTGGGGACTGGGGCAGAGTGGGGTCGAGCACCCCCCAGCACATTAGGAAGTTGGCACCTCTGCACATTGGCCAGATAAATGTTTAGGATCAGATTTTGTAATGAATACTGCCATATGTGGGGCATGATGTGGATCTCAACTGGTGGGGAGGAAATTGTGAGTGGTTGTACTATAGGAGGTACAATCCTGTTCACCAGCTTTACAACACACAGGGAGAATGTGCATGTTTCTTTACTCCTTTGGATGGTGCAGCCAAATCTTACCACAAACTAATGCAGAGCTGTAGCAGGTCTATGATGCAGCCTTCTCTCCATTCTTTCCTGACCCCTTTGGAGTGATTTGCAACCCAAGAGCCCCCTAGAAGGGAGCAGTTCCTACATTCTCCCAAATGTAAGGATGGCTTTCACAGAGGTGAAAGTGGATGTGGGGAAAGCACCTTGCACACTTATCTCTGCACACAATAGGTCACTTTTTAGCTAACATTTCTAGTGCCTTCTCTCAGCTACAACAGAGGAATGTTACACCATCATCCTGAATATTTCATTATTTTTCAAACAATAGTTTCTTAAGATCCCAGCTCAGACCAATTTTCTTGTCCTTTCATGCTGCTTCAGCTCAGCCACACCTACTCCAGCCATTTGATTCTTGTGAAATCTTTTTTTCATGACTTGTAAGCACATGATACAATAAAACACCAAGGTTCCCTTTGTTTTTGTTACATCTTTTCATGCTATCCTAAATTCCAGACACATCCTATAAATTCTTCTTGGTACTTTTCCTGATAAGTAATGGGTGAGCTTCAAAAGGCCAAAAGATTTAGCTTCTTTCAGCATCAATCCAAAGTAGAGCTAAGTTGAGGAGCCTGTGTTTTGTTTTTGGAAAATCTTGTTGCGGGATGGGGGTGCTGGGCAGGGTTGGTTTATAAAATGGAAATCGGGGGTGGTAAAATCTGGGTCCCATTTCATTTAAATTTAAAAAAATATGCAAGTGAGGATAATAGGTAGAAATGGATCATAGCTTTTTGTTTAGTCTTCTGTCATGAATAATTCATGAAGCAGAGAGGTTTCGGCTTTGCAAAATCTTGTCAATCCGGTTTTGGCTTTTCACAGCACTTTGGCTCAGAAATTGGGCTCGAGAACTTGTAACAATGAGCTTTTCTGGTGAGCTCTCTATTTCCTTCTGGTTTTGATGGGTTGGGCACTGGTATAAGTCAGATTCCCTTACACAAGCTGCATAGTCCCTTATTACCTACCTAACCCCGATGAAGTCATGGCTTTGCTTGTGTGAGGGAACTTTCCATCCTATGAAACCATGTGGTACTTCTGTTTCCAGTATCGTGTGAAACCAGGAAACATAGAATTGTGTAGGAATTAAAAATAGAGTTCAATTATTTTCAAAACAGAGGGAAAAATGGGGCTCATTTCAGGCTTGGTTTGAGTTTGAATGGTTTGGTAATTTTTATTTTTACCTCCAATGTTTCACCTAACTGCAATCCTTGACAGCTAAAACTAATTTTTAGTTTTAGCTGACAACATAAACAGAGGAGTGACAGTGGTTCAGAGGGATGAGTTATCGTATGGGCTGTCTGCCAAATGCCTCAGCTTTCTTCCCTCAGCCTCACCATCTTCCCAAAAGTGGACCAGCTGGAAGCCCCGCTAGAAATAAAATAGTGGTATTATCTTGAGAATAATAAGACTGCATAAACCAATGGGCAAATCCCACCTGCATCCATGTAGGCAGAGGAACTAGCGCAGTTACGTAATGGGTCTGCAAGATTTGGGGACGTATGAGTGGTCTGCACCCAGGGGTGAAAGTGGGCTGGTAGGGCGTACCGGTAAGAACCTGCACCGGCTCATACACAGCCCACATTAAAGCGCTGCCACTTTAATGTCCCTGCCTCTTTTGCCTCCCCTGTCAGAGGCCCTGCTGGTAGGGTCCGTATTGGCAAGGCTGCCGATGGGGAGGTGGGGGGAGAGGGAATGGGCAGCAACGTTAAAGCGCTGCTGCGGCAAAGGACCCTGCAGCGCTTTAATGTCCCTGCCCCTTTTGCCCCCCCCTCGGCTGCTGACTGTCACGGGGGGGTGGGGGGGGACGACGAACAAAGGGAGCAGCTGCCCCAGGGACAGTGATTTTAAACTGTGGCAGCAGTGTCCGGAGCCCTGGCCCCTTTAAATTGCCACCGGAGCCCCGGGTGGCATGGGCCAGGTGGCCTGGAAGGGCTGGCTGGGGGATGCTGACCCCCCAGTCCTGCCCCTTCTGCCCAAGACCCTGCTCCTTCCGGGGGCTGGAGCCAGCCCCATACTGGTAAGTGTCTGGAGTTACTTTCGCCCCCATCTGCACCCCCTACAAAGTGCAAATCTGAGCTGTGCAGTGGGATGAGGGATTCTAAGCACTTGGCAAAGGAGGCCAAAAGATTTACTGTTGTGTCCAATGATCTCCAGTCTGATTGATCCTCTAGTTACCCTCCCACTCTAGAGATGGAGCAAGCTAAGGCAACAAAGACGACTCCAGCCAGTAGCCTCCTGGAGCTGGCTCTTTGGAGCAGATTGTGGGAGGATTCCTCTTCCTGAGGTCCCCCGCCCCGCAGTAGTTAGCCAAAATATTTGGGCACTGGAGCTGGGCACTGGATGTGCATTTGCTGATCCTGCAAACTCTTACTTTTGTGAGTATAACTGAAATCTGTAGGACTCCTAGTGAGGGTCAGGCCCTAAAGAACTCTCTATTTAAATGATGGTGATGTTAAATTTGAGGCAAGTTGTGTCATTCAAGACTCAAAAATTAAAATTACTGACAATTAAAAGGGATAACCAATTAGTGAAAGTTCTTGTATGTTCTCGTTTCCAACCATTAACATGTAGTGTACTTAAGAAATCCATGTTTCCTTTCAAACAGTAAGTACAGCAGTTCACAGAGACTTCAGATATTGGAACTCCACCAGCATCTCAATGGGAGTGTGGTACAAGAACAAATTCTGGAACAGTGTGTCTTGCAGTTTTAGAAAGCTGGTCTTAATCTTGACTGCTCCCCTAGAAACTTTAATTTTTTTGATTAGTGACTTGCGTGACCTTTTTGTGGTAACATTTTTGTTGCTCTGGTAAGGTTTGTAATATTATTAAAAAGTGTTGTCAGACCACATCCCTCCACTGAGGGACACAAACACTTCAGGGGAGGAAGCTGCCAAAATATTTTACACAATGTTGGGAAAAAGGATTTATAGGTCATCATTGTTTTGCTCAAAAGTCAACCAGGAAACCCCCATATGCATTTTAAATACCATGCTAGTTTCTACAAATTAAAAAGAGATGAGATCCAAAGCTGCATAACGAATATTACAAGCCTAGAAAAAAACTGAAAGGAGAAGTGACCCAAGAGGAATTATTCAGAATTACAGCTGTGATGCTCTCAGAGGAGCAAATAAGGTTCAGAAACATACATTTTTGCCCTCACTTATACCTGTAAAACCTCATTAACTGCACTGGAGCTGCATGCATTTAACCAAGAGCAGAATTAGTCCTTGGGTCAAAAGACTATGAAAGCTGTGGTCAAGAAAGTACTATTTTTTTTATGATTATCCTCACAAGTTCAATGTCATACTTGAGGGTCAAGTACTGCTTTTTTAATGGCTCTGTAACCTGGTATGAGGAGGAAGATGTCTCAGTATGAAACCCTTTATCATTAACCCTTTGTATGGCATGTGCATTGTACACAGGCCTAAGAGAGCAAGCCAATCAAAATATGCAACTGCCATGTGAATATGTTTTGTATGTCGTCCATACATTGTCGTCCAGACAATGAAAGGGTTAAATGGATACCAGGTTAAAAAACACTTGAGAGCCACAAAACCTGATCCCTCATTTAGCCTGGAGGGATGTTTCTGGGTATTTCTCAGACATGAAGGATGGCAAACTCTTCTGTATTTATAGTGGCACAGTTCCCAGCCTTTATACTATACACTTCCTCCTCCTCACAGCCCCTGAGTTACTCAGATCTTTATTTCTCAGAATGACAGTCTTGAAGTGATACATAACACCAGTCTTTAGCTGAGACATATGCATTTCCAGCACACCCTCTCATTTTATGGGAAATGTCGGGCTCTTGATAATGAGCCTCAGTGAGCTCCAATGAAGAGAGAGCCTCATTATATCCCTAATAACAGAACAGTCAATTGTTCATCTCTAGATGAGATCATTATTTTCACTCTGACTCCTCAGTTCAAATACCAAGATTTCACAGCACAAGACAGCCATGGTTCCTTATAAACCAATACTTCTCATTCACTTTAAAGGAAGCTTATTAGGGCTCAGATGACTTCTGAATCATTCTAATTATCTTCTTTCATCAATTTACTTTATAACTCTTCTAATGCAAAATATTTTATAACTGAGTGATTTATAGTGTAATAAACTTAATTGCATGTGTTCACAGTTACTATTCTTGCAAAACAAGATTTTTTTTATTATTGTTTTTTGAGGAACATAATAAATAATTCTTGGGTTGTTACAAGCTATTTATTTCAGTATCATTAGCAAGAAGTATTCCCTTGGCTAATTTAGTTAACAGCTCAGCAACTTGATGTTAGATGGGGTGGGATCTGAGTTACTACAGAAAATTCTTTCCTGGGTATCTGGCTGGTGAATCTTGCCCATATGCTCAGGGTTTAGCTGATCACCATATTTGGGGTAGGAAAGGAATTTTCCTCCAGGACAGATTGGAAGAGGCCCTGAAGGTTTTTCACCTTCCTCTGTAGCATGGGGCACGGGTCATTTGCCGGAGGATTCTCTGCTCCTTGAAGTCCTTAAACCATGATTTGAGGACTTCAATAGCTCAGACATAGGTGAGAGGTTTATTGCAGGAGTGGGTGGGTGAGATTCTGTGGCCTGCGTTGTGCTGGAGTTCAGACTAGATGATCATAATGGTCCCTTCTGACCTTAGTATCTATGAATCTATAACCATTATATTCTCCAGAAGGTTTTCGGGGGCGGGGGGAGGAGGGGTGGTCTCATTAATATATGTATGCATAAAGTTTGCCACATTGATAGCCCTGCAGACTAAAGTCCATTTTATATGCACAAGAACAGGCTGTGAAAACTTCCTCCCAATTCACTATTAACATGACTCAGCTTTGGTTTGGGGATGACCAGCTATGTACCTGTAGTTCACTCTCCCTGGCCATTCTTTCCTTGGCTTTGCCAATGAGGCTGCCAACATAATGGCTAATTAGTACCCGTCATCACTGTGGTTATGGTAATTCTCTACAGAGAACTGGAGAGGAGCCACAAGGATGTCAGGCACCACTAAAAGGAAGAATAAGTCAATGGAAGTTAGACACCTAACTCCCATTTATGATGAGGAAAATATTTCAGAAGGTGGCGACAGAATTTAGGGTCAAATTAATCCCTGGTGTAACTCTACTAAAGTCAATGAGATTACACCAATAAGGTTGACCCATAAGCAATAACCTTTGGCTGCTTGGACAGTGCATCTCACAGTGAGTTTAAACAAAGTACCCATGAATTGTTGATGGCCAAGTGTAGTATTTAATTGGGGTATTTTTCTTCTACACCAATGGAACAGGATTTGACATGAATCATTACTAACAACGTTAAAAGAAAAGGAGTACTTGTGGCACCTTAGAGACTAACAGACTTCATCTTCCTTTCCAAAAATTGGTTAGTCTCTAAGGTGCCACAAGTACTCCTTTTCTTTTTGCGGATACAGACTAACATAGCTGCTACTCTGAATACTAACAACATTGTACACATACTCTTAATGGCAGCATGTTTCAGACTTCACTATACTTAATTGGAGGTGAACGTGCATTATCACTGATGTAAAGGCAGAGAGACATCTAACAAGTTATTTGTGTTTCCAATAAGAACAAATAATAAAAATAGTATGCCACAATTCTTTAAACTTTCACTTAACACTATTTTAAATTATATGTCAAACATCTGTCAAAAGTATACAGATATGTGGAACGGTCTTCCAGATGTGCAAATGTTTGTCAAAGGACAGAACACAAGGCAGTTATCACTGAAGTGGGTCAAGGGGAGGTCTTAAAAGTTACATAAACCTATCAAAGCTCCTTAATAGGCTGGAGGATATAAAATAAAGCGTGAGACGTGGGTCAATATAACTTTATCTGCCAAATGAATGGTGTGCTTCTTCACAAGATATGACGCCCATTCAGTCAATCTGGGAATTCAAATGCGTAGATTGGAAATTACATTTACAATAATATTTATTGAAATATAGTTCAGGTTGCTAGTACATTTAATATGGAGCATGTCTCACACGTTAACACAGGGCTCAATTGTGCTTCTAAGGCACAGCTCCATCTTGAACCATACTATCCCTGAAGAAGTTATGTGAGGAGTTCTACTTCCAGAAAACAAATGCCTCTCAGAACTCCTCAGCCAACTGGTATACTCTCTTATGTGGGGAAACATACTTTCCTTGCTACACCAGTCCCCTTCTGTAGCCCTGTGGGAGAGGCGTTTGGGCCACACCCTCATCCCGGCCCACCTTCTTATGGTTAGACAAGCCAGCAAAACCGAGGGCTGAATCTAGTCGATAGGATCTGGTCACACCAATATGAATTTTTAACCATCAATACCATTTTCTGCAAAGGATTTTCTACTGTGAAAGCTTCCAGCCAGATCTGTCATTTCTCCAAACTGTTCATGTATTTGCTGTAATGAAACTAGCCACTGTCAATTATTTTCTTAAGATTCACTGCAGTGTCTCCTTCTTTGGAGGCTACTTTTATAGATTTTCAAGTTGGACAGTAAAAGTAGTTTTCATATAACATACATGCCCAGTTATTTCTTTTATTTCTGTTCCTACAGCCATTTGTTTCTAAACTGGGCCATAGCAGCAGACATGTTTTGAGGGAGTTCTTATTTAATCCTTTAAAATTACATATGGTAACTCAGACCAGGTTTGTCAACAGATCAACTAAAGTTCATGAACCTTTCCAGTGACTCTTGCCCAGTTTATGGGTTTGCCTCGAAATCATGTGAAATTACAAATTCCACTTGCTTTTCATTCAAACCCAGGTGATATGCAATGTATTCAAACCAGAAAAACAAAGTGAAATTCAGCAGGAGTAATGGGGTTATCGCTTTGCAGACCAAAACCAAAGAAAGTGTTTGCACATGTCCCTGTGAAGGGAACGTAAGTTTGTGCATTGTTTAGCAATGAACTTTATCAAAAGAATGATGAGAGAACCTTGCATTCCCATGAAAACCACTTTGATCTTTAACCCCAAATTGAGTTATCTAGTGCACAGATACTATAACGATGTGGCTTCAATCAGAAATGTCTACATAGCTCTTTCGAAAGAGTTCAGTCCCCATATAAGCTTGTAAATGAAGTAGCCAGACTTTTAGAAATGCTCAGCACCCAGCAGCTCTAATCATTTTCAGTGCTTAAAAGCATATTCACAATACCTCTTTTCAGTAAGGTATAATATTTTCCCACTGAGAACCTAATTGAAAGCAACCAGTCAGACATTACAAGGACCTAGACATTCTCCTACTGATAGGTTGAGAACCCCCACTCATATATATTTATATTTACCTTTCTCCACCCACAACCTCATATTCGCCCTACTTTTCATTCTGTGACTCCACATTGTGCCACTTTGAAACAGTCTGGCACAGATGCAACCCAGAATCTTTTGTACTGGTTCCTGTGGCACTTCTAAGGAGCCGCTGCAAGGATCGGCAGAGCAGTTTAATAAGGTGTTTTTGGTATCTGAGAGGACTGGTTGTAGTGTCTGAGCAAAGAAAAGAAAGCAGGCTCATAAACCAAGGCAACTGCTGGCTGCTTTCTTGGGAGGCTGGTAGGTCAGCGTGCTGTAGCTGAAAGTCTCTGATATGGCGTATAGGGAATGTACTTCTTTTGGGCTATGTAAAAGTGTTTTAAACTAATTAACCTGGTGCACAGATGACAAGCATTCAGTGTCCTTGACAAATTGGTGAATTACTGAAGAAATAAAAGTGATGATTACAAACAGTGGCCATTGATAATCCAACACTTACCACACAGTGGTACCAGTAGTTGAGATACAAGAAATAACCGGGTTACTTCAGAACCCACTGGATGCTCTTAATAAGATAAATGCTGTTATTTTTAAAATAACAACCTCTGGGCTGAATGGTGATGATAAAGTACTGCAAAACTTCATTTCACACTTTAGTGGATAGTTAGTTTTTGAACTAAACTACTGGGGGCAGGGGTCATTGATGTTATTTATTCACTGCGGTAAAAATACTCAGCTCAGATTATTCATATGAGTTCTAATGACAGCCTGTTTTCATTCTATGTTACATCTGTGTTGACTGAGGCACCAAGGGGTCAAGTGACTTCAATGGTGGCTTTCCCATAAAGGCAGAGCCAGCAGTTGCCTAGTGTAGCAAAACATAAAGCGGAAGAATATTTGGTGACTTTCGAGCATGTAAATAACTGCAGGCTGGAAGGAGATGACATTTTTCCAGTCTGCCCAGAGCAGCAAAATCCTCAGAGAAGGTGTTCTGTGATTGGCCTAAGATCATTAACTCTCAGCCAGCATTAGAACTAAACTCTTCCTGGTTTCCTAGACCTTTGTTTTAATCAATTATTATCCAGAAGGATTATACCTGCACACATGTAATACTCACTGGGCCTGAACTTGCTCCCACTGATATCAATGGGATCATTTCAATCAGTTTAAATAGGAGCATGAGGGAGTTCTGTCACCTCTCTGAAAATGTAAAAACTAATCAAACACACTGTACGTAATGAGCTAATATCACACAATGGAGTTTAATGGGTTACAACTAAGGGCCTTTTCTCTCCTTGAATAATGGTCGCCATGACAAAGTCAACATTTGCCAGCCTTTACTACAAAGCAGTATCTAAGATAAATAAAATTACTTCCCATCCTAGATACAGGTGTAATCTGCAGCACCTCAGCTTGTGTGGTAACATTTGGCCAATGTTGCTTAAACTATATGCTTAGTTTTTGGGTCAAGGGGTGACTGCTCTCTGAAAGGATGAAGGGAGTTACTAGTAGAGGTGTGAAAACCCTCAATGAGTCCAGGTCACTCAAAATCTTGCTGCCTTTCCTGTTGGCCTGGTTTTTGCACTAAATTTGAAGCTGTATCTTAAGAAATGATTTGCATCCACACAAACTCTCATGGTCAGAAAATTTCTAAAGAAATGTTTTTTCATCCTAATATGCTGTTTTGTCACAGACAAAATATTTTGCAGAGTCATCACGATATTGACGGGAGCACTAGGATGCTCTGGTCACTTCTGACCAAAGCCAGAGAAAGAGAGACCTGAATTGAAAACCTGACTTTTTTTTTTTTTTTAATCAGAAACCTGATGTTTCAACTCAATTCTGTTTTTAAATGTTGCAGTGGTTTGGGGTTTGTTCCAAAGTGGAATGACAACAAATTTCCAAACTTGTCATGAAATGACGTTTTGTCCCCAGCCAGCTCTATGCCCATGCTCATGGCATGGTTTCTTGTATACTCATAACTTGTTTGACCTGGAAATGGGCCTAGAAGCCCTTTTGTGGATTCTCATGTGTAAAAATACCAAGACACTTCATACTAACTATCAGAGCCATATACATTCTCCTGAGGTCGAAAACCAGACGCGTGGCAACCCTAATCTCCTCTCATTTACATCTGTGCAACTTCACTTTCAAAAGAGTTCCACTGTTTTTACATTGGCCCTTACTGCACACTGTGTTCAAGCCTCTGCCTGGCAATAATATTCTAACCCTCAGTATTACGCAAGAGAAAGCTCAGATGTCAGTGAAAGAAACTTCCCCTTTTAAAACAGAGACAATGATTACAATTTATTAAATGGCAATAATACTTAGAAAATTCCCATTGTTGGGGGGGAATTACAGAAGTGTGCATAGGCCTTGTCACAAGAATAGTACCTCTGAGCTGGACTGTTAAACATAGGTCAGGACAGAGCAAAGTAGCTCTTTTAAGCAGTGCATGAGAAAGGAAGTGAATGTAACATTCCCCGAAATATATAACACTACCTTGCTGACTGATGTATGATGGTATTGTTACTAAAACTAAGGCAAAGAACAACTTTTTGACAAAACATGCTTGACCCAGCCGGCTTGACTAGGGGAAGTGTCTCTTTTACAGCTGTTGCCTATGGACCACGAGAGTATTGGTTCAGCAGCATGTTCTGTGATAATACGCAGAAAGCGAAGGCAAATTGGGAGAGACATTGAATGTCACTGCCTTTCTAAGCCGAGAGATGTCGGTAACTCATTTGATAGCACATGAAAGAGTGATGGATTACAGAAAAGAAAGGAGATTTTTGGAACAACTGGAAGCCTCTACAGTCATAGAGTCTCTAAGGAGATCTTCAGCATTGTCATAAGGAATATGTGTTAACTGTACATTAAAATAATCTTCTGAGATATTTTCCGTTGTGCCATTTTCCCTTACACACCATAACAGAGTTCTCTTGTTCTTTATACTAATTAAATGTTCTGCTTACAAACAGAACTAACAGCTTGAACCAGATGTTTGCAGCAGGAAGTTTTCTGAGGAGGAGCTGAGGTAAAGCTATGATTTTCATTAAAATTCATTGTAGTTCATCCATTATAGGTCTGTTACATTGGTAAAAATTCTATTCAGATATTACATAGAACATTATGATGTTTAAGTCAGCATGTAAAAAAGTATTCTCTTAGACGCCTTGGAGATAAGCATTTTAGAAATGCCTAGACACAGATATTTTATCATATAATGTCTATATACACATGCTAGCACACAGAGGTTTGTGCACTATGAATAAACAGTTGAACTCCACCTCCTCCTAAATTAACAACTGATTTTTTTTAATTGTCAGTGGAATTTGGAAAGGAAATCCCCCCTTTGATTTGCAGTAATGTCTCAGACTTGACCTACAGCATGACTTCCAATATCATAAGGTATTGCACTAACAATCTCCATACAGGCAAGATGCAGACAAGCAGAGGGTTTTATTCCTTGGTTGGTTGGTTGGTGTTTTGCTGATTTTACCAAAATTGTATTTAGAAGGATAAATTTCATGAGTAGAACAGTGTATTTCTAATCTCTGGACATACCTGTTTCTCAGATGGGATGAAAGTAAGATCTCTTTAATTCTACGAACCTCCCAGGAAAGCCTTCTCTTCGAAGTACTGATAAATTGGAACATTCTGCTCATTGGTGAATGGAGGTTCTGTTCACAGTTGCTGCTCTTGCAAAACATGCTGTGTATCTAGGCATCACTGAAGGGGTTAAAAATACATTCAGACATTCAAAATCAGGAGTGTATTGGTTTCAGGTCTGTTTAAATCCCACTATATGGCTACATTTAACAGCACCATGAGACAGTAAGATCTGAATATCAGCTTATATCTGCTGATCTCCTTTCCATTAAATATATATATTTAAAAAGGCAATTTGGAAACATACAACAGATGGGAGAGCCAGGAGAGACATGGAGTTCCAATTGCAGTAAAATGAACCATATGTCTAATTAAATATATATGTTTTCTATTGATCTTCTCACTAAATTGTTGAAAACAGACACCTGTCTTCATCTAATCAGCAGTTAGCTATAGCTAACTATAATCTGCCATTCTGCATAATACTGCTTTTTCTCACCTGTTGTTCATCTTAACCTTTGTAGGTAACAATTTTGGTTTTTGCTACAGGTGTGTGCTAACCTGGATAATTGCATGTGAATTTTAGTGTTTCTCCGTATGTCGAGTATAATAATCTTCAATTAGTAGAAAATCATAGGTAGGTTTTTAAAGAGTGATTAGTGATGTGGGGTGCCTCAGGTTTATAGTGTCTCAAATTGGTCACCTAAAGGGGTGGGTGCTATGTGCTTTTTGAAAATCAGGACTCTTTAAGCTACACCAGGTTGAACAACCAAAAAGGGAAACTGCCTGTGGATGGCTGATTGTAAATCTGTTTCTCATGTACTTCTTGATGGGGAGTATTTGTACGTAGCTACAGCCCAGACGCCATGCAGAGTTAGAAGAGTAACAAATATTTTTCAATTTTAGTTTTAATGCTGTACCCATAAAGCAGTCAACCTCACAGACTATGTTTCTGGTTCTTTTAACAAACGGCATGCCTACAAATTGCTAATGTCAGCTTGAATGGATATTAATCTAAGAAAAATGCCAACCCAAATCACTGCATAATATTTTAGACATAGAAATAAATGTTTCCTGTAATAAAGAATGAGTTATTAACATTTTTGAGGAATGCAGAAAAAAGTGGCCATTGAAATCATGTAGTGCATTTTAGTTCTTGAATGAATTTAGCATCACAAATTATGTCTTAGTAATATTGTAATAAGCTAAAGCAAAGACAGTTCATCATCAACATTACTAACTTTTAAAACACTATTCTGCATTGACCGGTGTAATATATAGGCTCTTTGTTCCAGCATTTTCCTTAGTCAGCTTTGAATGTATTTTACTTTTGACTGGTCACAATCAATGAAGACATATGGAAAAAATAAGCAGAAGAAACAACTTCAATGTAAAAAGCTACTCTTTAAACTCTGTCAGGGAGGGTTGTTGTGTTTTTTTTTTGTGAGAATAACTCTGCCAGATAACATCCCCAAAATAATTTCTCTATCATTGGACCATGAAATATGTATACAGTATTTTAACACTATATTTTCAAAGGGTTAATGCATTGTATTGGTTCTGGGTAGGTATACCAGGCGTATATTGACACATAGTCTCAGATGTGTTTCTACCTATTTTTAACTATTCCCAAACACAAAACTTAGTTGAGGTGAAGTTAAGGTTGGAAGTCTAGTTCAGTAAACTAAGGGTAAACATCCTTACAAGAAAATTGCAAATGAACAAAAAGCAACCATTAAAAGTCAGGAAATTTACAAGAAATCAAAGCATTTGCAGTTAAGACACTCAACTTATCTTACAGGTTTCAGAGTAACAGCCGTGTTAGTCTGTATTCGCAAAAAGAAAAGGAGTACTTGTGGCACCTTAGCAAGACTAACAAATTTATCTGAGCATAAGCTTTCACTGAATGCATCCGATGAAGTGAGCTGTAGCTCACGAAAGCTTATGCTCAAATAAATTTGTTAGTCTCTAAGGTGCCACAAGTACTCCTTTTCTTTTAACTTATCTTACGAAATCAAAGTGGCTTCTGAATGATTCACAAACGGGACAAAGGGATAAGTTTTTAACTAATATTATTCACAATAAATTATTTGATCATTTGCTCATATTTCTTCTCTCTCTCACACACACACGCACATATGCATTCAGGTGTGTGCTAACTTGATTTTGATCTCATACTGGTGTAATTCTATTGACTCCAGTTGAATTACTCATAGCTTACAGGTATAGATCAGAATCAGGCTCAGTGCAAATAAAAGTTAGAGAAACCAAAGTCTGGGAGTGTTCAGAGCCATGGTTTATAGCTATAAAGACCACCTACAAAATTTAAATCTGTATCCAAACATTCATGCGCTTCAGAGGGTGTTCAGATCCTTACCTTTGGTTTGTGCCCACCTGTGATTAATGCATTTAAAAAACCTGCATCAGTATTACTGAACAAATAAACAAAAGCCCAAAGCAGGTTATCCCCTCCACTGCACATGATCATTTCCCAATCACAATTCTCAAAACCATTTCATCTCACCTTTTTGCTGCATAAGGGACGAATTCTGCCATCCTAATTGATATTCAGTGGTTCCCTACTCTGCAGGTAGATGCACTGATTTAATTAGGAATACTCATGGAGTAAAGTCCTAGTCAATGTGAATGAGGGTGACAAAAAAGGACCCTAACTAGTTAGTACTCTGTTGTGTCTGGATTCCTAATATTAGTTAACTACTAGTCACTCCTGATACGTCTTTTTATTTGTCAGTGAATGTGAATCTCCGGTAGATGCTTTGCAGCTCTAATTATTACAAAGTGGAATCTGGACAAGCTATGGTACTAAATTTTATACCTCAGAGAAAGACTTTGGGCTAAAATGTGTCCTCACTTATTTCATATGCAACTGTTATAAAAAAAAATAGTTACATCCAAATGTCTGATTTTTTTAGGAATATTTTCCAAGATACGTGCGCTCTCTCTCACTCTTGCTCTCTCCCTCTGCAAAATTTGCACACTGACACTCCCAAAATGGAGACAGCTCTGACTACCTTGTCACCAAATCCCAAGGAAGACTGCCTCCACCCCTCCTCAAAAATAAAAAAAAGACAGCTGCTCTTTTCAGTAGTGCCATTCATTGGACATGCTCACTAGTGCCATTTGCTGATCAAAATGCAGACTATATAATATTACAATAAAATAAACAGAGAAAAGTATCTACACTTACTGCTGATTTTAAAGAAAACCTTTTACAAACTAGAAAATAAGCCACTATTAGGAAGCCCTCCCCAATCCTTCTCACAAGCAATAAATGTTAAAGCTACAAATCCATTAAAGTTTATTACACCACAAGATTTCAATAATTGTCCTCTTGCCTCCTGGTGGAGCAAAATATTATTTGTTGAACTACAGCTAGGTAGCAACATGAGAAAAGCAATGACATGAGCAAAGTTTTAGGAGCCAAGAGACTTCAGTTAAACAGAGTGGACATCTTTCTCAGGTCTCTATGAAAAGTCTTAGGTACATCTAACATGCTATTTCAATGGTGACCATCTTAACACCATTCATGTAGCTAGATGTAAACATTTGTTACAGTAAAACAACAGATTTTTTCTGGTAATTTATAACCTTAGTTTTTGACATCTCTGAATCAACCATGTTTATAGGTGGGATGAATAATTAATAGCTTCTCAATTCAATGATAACATCATTGCTACTTAAATTGAGAACCATAATAATATTTTATAGCTCCCTAGCAATTAATTTTTCTACCTAATTTAGGACAGGCACATTGGGTATTTTTTTTAATTTTTAGTTTCTAGTTTGTGCAGTGACAGTAGAGGACAGTTCACCAGCGTCACTGTTAGAGGGCTTATTCCTTCACCCACTTACTTCCCTGGTCCTTCTCACATGAACAGAGAGCAACAATACCCGAAGTCCAAAGGTGCAAACAATTCGATGTTTATTGGGGTGAACTTCCAGCAAGCATGATTCCAGTTTCCTTCCTTAGTATCCTCCTTCCCAGCTCTGACACCACAGAGCCTTACACCTGTGTCCCTGTTCCCATTCCTACCCTTAGCCAAACATGATTCCAACTTCCTTACTCCCATTCCCATTTCCCCCTTTAGCAAAACATGATTCCAATTTTCTTACCCCCATTCCCTGTTCCCATCTCCCCCTTTAGCAAAACATGATTCCAATTTTCTTACCCCCATTCCCTGTTCCCATCTCCCCCTTTAGCAAAACATGATTCCAATTTTCTTACCCCCATTCCCTGTTCCCATCTCACATGCCCACCCACACCCACACCCAGTCACTTCCTCATTGACTACAGATTATATAGTAAAACTTGAGTTCTGCTTAGCTATACCTTAACCAATCATTTTCCTGAAATTTAACTAACCAATCCTAACATATTGTAACATGATTTTGTAACCAATTATATCCCACCACCTTAATTAGTTTACACCCAGCAAAATTAATTATACAGCAGACAGGAACAATCACAGAACCAGACAGAGATTATACAGACAAACAACAGCAAAGTGGGAACTATAATGACAAGACACTACAGAAGTGAGGATTTCACATCCCAGCTATTGATAAATGAGTTCTTGCCAGACAGGATGCTATCAAACTAATTTTCTAGGCACTTCCCTTTCTCTGGAGGTGATAGGAACTATCAGGACAGGATTGTATTCCTAACAGCCGAATAGCACCTTATTTCAGTGTGACTAGTTTGGAATGTGAGGATGTGACTGTTTGCTTCCCAGCTTATGGCTGCCTCTGCTGCTTAGCCAAAGGCCTTAGCCTAAGAACAGGGCCTCAGACTGTCACAGTAAGAGAAGGCCCTTACACCAGCAGACAGTGATTTTGATTCTTTCTTTTATACCTCTATCACTAGCCAAGTGATAAGAATACACCTAAATTCTTAGAGTATAGGCCTTTACAGACAAGGATAGGATGTATGTCTTTGCTAATACATAGAACTGTATCAGTAGCTCAGTATATAGCAGCGTCACAAGTAGTTTACATCATTATTCAGAATAGAAAATGTATTAATATTAATGTGAGTTAATGTATGTATGTATCCTTATGTCCAGTGGGATTACGGTGTAGTTACCACAGTGTGCAGTAATTGGCAATCACGATAATAACTCTTTACCACATTGTACTGGGTTAGCCAGGAAGCAAAGCATAGTTAGCAGTAGCCCCATCAGTTCATGCTTGCTGTAATGTCCATTGGCTTTTTGTAATGGTAAGAGCCGGAGTTGAAAGTTTGCAAGGAACAGAAATTCTCTGGGTCTCAATAGAAGCAAAAGGGAAAATGGAAAGGGCATGTACATCCTGGAAGGCTTAATTTGCACAATCATCATTTGTGTCAATGTAGTTACAAAACATGATTCAAATTCCATTAATTAGACTTTGTTTCTTAATTCTGTTCTTCGGAATTATGTTATATTGATAAACGTAACCGGATTTATGAAACAGCATCCAAAGATATGCTATGAGGAAAGTGGATCAGCCTGATCTGATAGTCATACGTCTCACCTTGCATAGCTGAGCTTAAGGTGGATAAATCAGGGAACAAAAGAACAAAAGGGAGAATTGTACTTGGGACCGCATTCTGTATGGGAAATTCAAGACATTGTTTCAGCTCAGAGTTTTGTTTTGTGTTTTCATCCCAATCAAATAGTGTGTGAGAGCCAGAGAACTGAAATTAGTGATAGCGAGAAAGTAAAAACACAGTTAGGGATTTGAGGTAAGTGTGTTGCACAAAGGAGGGAGGTGTCAAGAGTGAAAGACAAAGGGAGCACATGTGGAAAAGTATAGCAAACAAAAGAACCATTGGAAAAATCAGAGCTGAAGTATACAATAGGTAAGGGAAGACCAACACAGAACCTTGAAGTTGAGAGCACAAAGTTTGAATTAGATAAGAAATGAGACAGGGAGCCAGTAAAGGGAGTCAAGGAGATGGGAAACGTAGTTGAAGCAGCAGAAGAGCAAGATGATTTCAACTGCAATCAGTCATGCTGCAAGGAGGAGAGAAGGAAAGGAGAAGGTACAGTATAGTTTTCTGTGCAAAGTCCCCTGTGAATGACCTGAGATCTTTCATTATTTTAAGGTCAGAAGGGACCATTGTGATCATCTAGTTTGTCCTCCTGAATAATACACAATTCTCTCAGTATCTTATAACTTTTGGATGAGCTGTAGCAGATCAGGCCTTGTCTACACACAGTGTTTACTGCACATTGAGTTGTAACTCCCTGGCTCATAAACATTAAATAAGCCGCAGTGATAGTGTACACATGGACAGCTGTTTTCGGTTTCAATCTGTATCACTGCATACATACAACAGAGACATTCTGCAGAGTAAGTCCACAGCATTCTGATGGGTATCCCATGGTCCCTAGCTTTGCTGCTGAGCTGTATACATTCTGGGACTTTCTTGCTGTGTATTGTGGGATACATAGCAGAAGCCAGGCAGAAGCATAGCACAAGCTGTGCAGTTTCTACAGAGTTACTATGCTACTCTGAAACCTATGCTTTAAGTGTTTGCTTCATGTGTATGTAGGCCATTACAATGAGCACAAACTGAAGTTAGCACATAGTGACCCCCTGTGACGGGTTGGTCACAGTCCGTCCCCCCCCCCGCCCCCGGGAGTGCCACCTGATGTGCTGGGACTACCTCTACGCCTGTTTTCCCTGGCAGCTTAGGACTTCAGTGCCCTGCCTGCTTGTACCAGACATGCTAGCCTGCTACAAACACAGACCCAGGTCTGAACCACACGCCCCAAAAGCTGCAGGCTTAACTGAAAACAGCCTAAGAAGTGCTCCTGTCTCCTGCACTCAGATACCCAACTCCCAAAGGAGTCCAAACCCCAAACAAATCCGTTTTACTCTGTATAAAGCTTATACAGGGTAAACTCATACGGTGTTCACCCTCTATAACACTGATAGAGAGAGATGCACAGCTGTTTGCTCCCCCAGGTATTAATACTTGCTCTGGGTTAATTAATAAGTAAAAAGTGATTTTATTAAATATAAAAAGTAGGATTTAAGTGGTTCCAAGTAATGACAGACAGAACAAAGTGAATTACCAAGCAAAATAAAATAAAACACACAAGTCTAAGCCTAATACAGTAAGAAACTAAATGCAGGTAAATCTCAACCTCAGAGATGTTCCAGTAAGCTTCTTTCACAGACTAGGCTTCCTCCTAGTCTGGGTCCAGCAATCACTCACACCCCTGTAGTTACTGTCCTTTGTTCCAGTTTCTTTCAGGCATGTCTTTAGGATGGAGAGGCTATCTCTTAAGACAGCTGAAGACCAAATGGAGGGGTTTCCCCAGGCCTTATATTGTGGGTGGAATCCCCTTGTGTTTTCCTATGCAGCATCACAGCTACAAGATGGAGTTCTGAGTCACATGGGCAAGTCACATGTCCATGCATGACTCAGTCCTTTACAGGTCGATGCCATGACTTACACGTTAGTTTGAACATTCCCAGGAAAGCTCAGATGTGGATCAGCGTCTCTCAAAGTCCATTATCAGCTTAAGTTTTTCTTGATTGGGCACTTACTGAGAATAGTCTTTTCTCAAGAAGCTGACCAAATGCTTCACTGAGGCTACTTAAAGTCAAACAAGTAGATAGCCAATATTCATAACTTTGAATACAAAAATGATACAAATCTACAGACAGCATAATTATAACCGGCAAACTACAACTTTTCCATAAACACCCCACTTGGCTTCTGCTGTACAAGACCAGGTGCAACAATGATCTATACTGTCACAGTTCCTGTCAATAACATCACACCCCCATGTAGAAAAGCCCCCCGAATGAAATCCAGACTTGATTTAAAGACTGCAAGGGATGGAGATTTTGCCATATCTGTAGATGAAATATGCCAGAGGTCAATGGTTGTGCTAATACCTGCACTGTTAAAAATTGACACCGTGTTTCTAGTCGGAAATGGTCTAGCTTTAACTTCCAGCCATTGATTTGTTAATCTTTTGTGTGTTAAATTAAAGAGTACTTTACTATCAGAAAACTTCTCCACCTGTAGATCTTATAGACCAAGTCACTTAAAGTTTTCTTGGATGAACTAAATAGATTGATCAGTTAGAGTCTATCAGACTGGATTTTCCAGACATCAGATGAATTCTGTAGCTCTTTTCTGAACTCTGCAATTTTTCACATCCTTTTTAATATGTGGACACCAGAAATGGATATAGTATACCTTCCACTCAACATTTCCATATCTACGGACTTGTGACGGGGTGGACTAGGCCCTGAGGCGTTTTGGCTCTACCACTCCCCACCCCAGACTAGGGAAGTAGAGAGATCCTCCAAGCTGCCTGGAGTGGCTGTGTGGAAAGCAGCCAATCTGGGCCCAGCAGGTCAGTATAAGAAGAGCTGCAGGGCCTGAGCAAGTTCAGTTTCTTGCTAGAGGAGAATGGATAGTGCTCCAGGCTGGTTGCTGGGACTCCATAAGGCCAAGGCCCTGAGGTAAGGGTGAAGAATGTTCAGGAGCCACAGGGAAGTGGCCCAGGGAATTATAGCAGCAACACAATTTATTTAAAGGGACATTGCAGCTGGCTCCTATCTATAGGGTCCCTGGCTAGGATCTGGAGTAAATGGTGGGCCTGGGGCTTCCATCACCAGCCACTGGGAAGTGGCCTGGACTTTGAGGCACCCCAGAAGGGGAACTGAACTGTATTGGCCCAGCTGAAGAGGTGAGGCCAGAAAGGCACTGAGAGGGTGAAGACACTGCCTCCAGGGAAGGAGCCCTGGGGCAATACTCTATTCTGGAGTAGGGACAGACTGTGAGGGGCCTCTCACGGTGCCCTCTAATGCCTCTGTCTCACAGACAGACTGTGTCTGGCTTGACCGGAGGGCTGGGTCACCAAAGACCACCACAAACAGAGAGTGTAGGCACATGCACCCAGCCAGGGGGTGCTTGCAAGAGATGAGTGTGACCCTGTTACAGGGCTGCATTTGCTCTCTTACCCACAGCATTACAGCTGGAGCTCATATTCAGCTGGTTATTGACCATGGTCTGCAAGTCCTTCTCAAAGTCATGGCTTTCTAGCATATAGTTCCCCATTCTGTAAGTGTGACCTACATTCTTTGTTCCAGCTCCTAGATGCCCCTGTATGTGGCTGTATGAAAATGTATGTTGTTTAGATGAGCCCAGCTTCTTTGTGATATTTCCTTGTGGATCATGGGTTTGTTAGGTCATGAAAACTCCACTGGGAGGCAAATCTCATGTCCCTGAATGTATCACTCTATAATGTAAACTCATTGAATTTTCTGAGTAGTGTTAGCTTTCCTGCACCTTGAGCCATCGCTGTGATCACATGGTTTTTACCTACGTATGGTCTCAGCAGTGCCATATAGAGAGGTGCATTCAGGATCTTCTTACACAGGCATGCTAGACATGCACATAAACCGACACATTTTTAGGATAATTGCCTATCAGAGTGATACTTCTGTGCAGTGGTCCTGAGCCTATGGAATACCCCACAACATGAAGGGGATGGCTGGCAAAATTAAAACTCGTTCGTCAATATGAACTTTGATTCACAGTCTATGCAGCTGTGTGTCCAAACCCTGCCCACCTAAAGCTACCCTAACACTGCAGCAGAGTTTTTGCATGACTCATGGGAAGGAGATTAAAATTCTAACCCTAACATAGTTCACACTGACTGCTGGTTAAGTAAGAGAAACCTTTTGGCTGCTCTAACTTCCACTGGTCATCAGACCAGTGCAGAGTCAACCAAGGACTGGAGAAATACAAAGTTATCTTAAAGTCACCTTTACACCAGCCTCCACTTGAGAGCTGAAATGGGTATTCATTGGCAACAGCCACTAAGTAATCTACATAAGTGTCTCAAGATTAAATCATTTTAACCAATTCAAACACAAACAAAGGGTCTGCCCTCATCTATGATTCTATGAAAGTTGAATGATATTGTATATTAATATGTTTATGTGGGATATGGCTTGTGTGCCTGATAACAGCCAGTCCTCAGACTCCAGAGTGGCTAAATGTAATATATTTGCAAAGATCTACTAGCTGAAAATATTCAGGAAGAATGTGAAATATTAATGGTTGACTTGAATTACATATTTCATTTTATGTTGGATTTCCTATTATTGTAAGGTACCATACATTTGGGTTTCTAGCAGCCTTTGTTCTTTCCCAAACAAAATCTAATAAATGGAGGCAGCTAGTAACAACAGATACACTGGAGTTTCCTACTTCTCCATTGTTTTCTGAGAACAAAACATTTCAGATCAACCGCTGGTAGTTAAGCTCAGCTGTTGCCATTTATTATTGCTTGCCTACCCCACCTCCCCTTCTCCTTCATTGCCAATTTTTGTGGAGAATGGGGAGTGGGGGTAGGCACAGAGAGAGAGGAGGAGAAGGGAACAATCACATTGCAGCAGTTCTGGATGCCAGATGTCCTGGTCTCAGCTCCAAGCTAGCCCAATATCCTGAAAGCACAGTTAACATATTGTACTATATGAGGTGAGAAATAAAACTGGGGAACTCAGCTGAACCTAGCAGCAAAAGCTTCTGCTGTGATGAGCCCGGTGGTTTCTTTAAATTATTCCCCACACTATCAAATACCACTTTACAAAGTAAAGGCAACTGGTTTTGACACTAGCCTTTGTATTTTAAAATTCAAAGAACCACACTGAACAATGGTTTCAAAACATGCATTGTAATATTTAGTCATAATAAGTGTGTTCCTTTCCTGTGACGGTTCATCTGTGTGAATTCTTGTTTGCAAGAATATTTGTGGAAAGATAAGGTGTCCTGATTATGTATTCACAGAATCGTTCATGCCAGAGGTAGATAGTGGCTTTGTAGATTTGGGAGCCATCCAATCAAGGAACAGTGGATAATTCACAGACAGAACCCAGGGTTAAATTTGCTGAGTCAATTGTTTGCTAGTAATTCACCCAGTTCTTACCCCTTTCTTTACATATGTCGCTAGTCAGGCTAGGGTTACGTGCAAACACAAATGTCAGGAACCAGGAGTGCCAAAAGAAGCGGAAAAAACTATCCTTAGAACTGTAGCTTTAAATTCTATTTTAATTAGCACAAGGAAGCAAGAACAGAACTACCATGGATAAATACCTGGGGCCTTGGATTTTGACTGAGTACAATAGGGTCCTGAGGGTGCAGAAGTAACCACAGACTGGCTTGGCTGCCTCTCTGTGAGCTGGCAGAAGAATTACTGCCTTAGCATTGCAGCTTTATGACTTTGGCTGTGTCCTGGGATACAGTGTGGATACTTTTTCCATAAGTGTCGGTCTGACTGTATGTATGTCTGGTTACATTATAAGTTCATAGGGGCAGGGAATCTCTTTATTATTAATTTGTATTGTTAGTGTTTAGAACCTTTAATCAATGGTCAGGGCCTCACAGCAAACACAAACTTCAAAATTAAAAAAAAAAAGGGGAGATTGTGAGCCCCACAAGAATTCTATGGTAGGAACTAGCTACATGGCAGAGAGCATGCAAGAGCTGCACAAAACAGACCACGAATAATAAAATGAACAGTTTGCCTGCCAAGCATCTCACACGCAACTGCCACTATCTAAATAATGTCCTGTAGTAAGTAGAACATTGACCCTAGAGCCAACCTGTCTTATAGCACTTGTTCTCCGCCTGTAGTGCACAGTTTAGTTTCCTGAGGACGGAAATGTTTTGGTCTAACTAAAGACTTTGAGCTTAATATAGGAATATATGGGTGAAATGTAATGGCCTATGCTAGACAGGAAGTCAGACTAGATAATGATGGCCCCCTCTGGCCTAAAACTCTGAAATTATGGAGAAAGACTAGGGACACCGTACCAGACACATACAACTTTGGTGTCTGAAGAAAGCTGGGCTAAGGCACACTGACCAGTGGTGACGAGGCACAGTACTGAGGCACCCCTGAGAGTAATCTGTATGGAGTTTTATGCTGTTTCTTTACATTTTATTGTAGCTATAGACACATTTTTCCCCACAGCTACTAGTATGCAAAGGCAGTTGCATCAAGTTTATTATAGAGTCCTTGTCACAGGGTGGCTGGCCCAGTGATTGAAATAGGATCAGTGCCTGAGGAGCAGCTCCCAGTTGAGCCAATTAAAGGGGTGGGGCTGCACCTGGGCTATAAACCCTCAGCAGGAGTTCAGTGAGGGTAGAGCAAGAGGTACTGCAGACTAAAGCTGCAGGGAGAGAGGCAATGGTTCCTGAAGAGGGGAGTTGTGGCTGGATAAGAAGATCCAGCTGAAAATTTTGTTCCCCTTTGGGAGAAGGCAAGTCAGGTCTTGCATCTTCTCCAGCTGTTCAGACAGCAGAAAGGGATAGCACCTCAGGAGGAAGGGCTGAGCCCAGATCAAGGTGGGGTGGAATATTTGTTTTTGAAACTTCATATTAATAAAGAAGCCAGACCCCCAGGAAGGGCTGTGAGTGGGTGAGCAAGATTGTATAGAGTTTTTTGTTTAAGGAGCCCCAAAGAAGGGGGAAACAGAGGCAAGGCCCTGTGGAGGCACTCCTGTCCATGAAGGGGTGGTCGGGAGGCAGTCCTCCAAGCCAACTCCTAATGTAATTGTGTTCATTGGCATTTTATTAGCTTTCATTAGGCTATGAACAAAATCCTAATAGAGGGGTGAAAAGAGCAAGGGTCAGAAATTTGAGTATAGAAACCAAACAGAGTAGTACAGCTTTTTTTACCCTGAAAAATGATGTCCTTGAAGCTGGGAATGGGTAACAGGGGACAGATCACTTGGTAATTACCTGTTCTGTTCATTCCCTCTGGGGTATCTGGCATTGGCCATTGTTGGAAGACAGGATACTGAGCTGGATGGACCTCTAGTCAACCTAGTATGGCCATTGGCTTTTTTTAAGGAACCTCAGGAATTTCATATTTTATAGAGCCATTTACCATCCTTGGAAACGGATTGTCCACTCTGACAAAGATCTTTCATTGTTATCACATTTTCATCCTTGGTCTAAAATTGTCCTATATGAGACCACATCAGGCTGCTGTTCCTTGCAATGCTAGGATTTATTTGAAGAGTGTGGGATGTCAGAGCACTGTCTGGAAACCTGGGTTCTGTTCCTGGTTCTGCAAGTGGCTATGTGACCTTGGACAAATCAAGTCCCCTCATTCATGTCTTTGTGCCTGTCTTTCCCCACCTGCCATTTCTTTATCTTTATGTATTTAGAGCGTAAGTGCTCGGGTGCACAGTCTCTCTTACACTTACAAATAGTGTGTTTGTACAATGCTGAGACCAATGGGGCCCTGACCTGTGTTGGACTCCAGGAATAACTATCATATTGCTACTACTAGACTAGTCTGTGCACAAGAGTACAGTTTACTCTGAGTTAATATAGCCCTGTATTTGTGCGGGTTTTGACTTTTGTTTTAAAGTGGGACTGTGAGGAGTACAGTTTAACTTTAATCAGTTTAATTAAGAAAACTATTTTCAATATATGGGCTCACAGAGAATTTTATGCATGGAATCTGTCAAGATTATTCCTCTATCATTTTCCAAAGACAGTATTGAACACTTTTATTTCTCTCCATAGGTCTCTGCCTTTTCATTGTAGGCTAAAAATGGCATGCTATGGAGTAGCTGTGCTCAAAACATCAAAGTTTATGGAAAACTAGGATATCTTTTTCAGACATTTTAAGGCCAACAGGGCCTATTATGATTATTTAGTCTGACCTCTTGCATAACAAAGGTCCCGGAACCTCACCCAGTAATTCCAGCATCAACCACATAACTTCTGTTTGAGCTCCTGTGATATGTAACGCAAGCACTGGGTCTGCCAACTGATGTATGAAACTAAGTTGACAACCAATTAGCAGAGCTCTCTTAGTTCTCACGATTGATTTAGGAGCTTGCTTCATTGCATCTGCTCATTACTGTAGACTTTGTCTGTTTTTTTGAGGTAGTCTTTCTACCAGGTGAGCAGAAAAGCTATGTATTTCTCTTTTCCATATCCATTTGGACAATATCAAAGTCCTATGATGACCACCTCTATGCTCCCTGTTTAGCAAATAATTCTAACAAAGCTTAACTTTTATGTGGGGGTAAGTTAACAGAGACAAATACTTTGACAGTGACAGTGCTGTTAATCAACCTGCCATGCCACAGAATCAAAGTAACTCGCTAATGCCAGAAAAGGCAGGCTGCAACCTGGTTACCTATTTTTCATCTTTGAAGAAGAAACAAATGTTGCATTCTGCCAGATGCCCCAAAAGTCTGTCTGCCTTCAACATACCTTTACTGGATGAGTTTCTCAATAGATCATAAACAAATGCATGTGAGTCAAACTGCAGCAACCACCATCATCCTTTTAGACGTTAAAACCTGAAATTTGTTTAGGATTCTATGGCATTACAAACCCAAACACTAAAGTCCATTTCTAGGCATGGAAGTTTAACACTTAATGCATTAATACATGGCAATTTTTTTATTAGTTATACTGTATCCTGTCTCCTAAAATTCCAAAGATTCTATGCTAAATCCACTACACCCTTGTTCAAAGACCATTTAAGAATGGTATTAGAGATTATCTAAACTACCTTGTCTTGTGATCTTGTCAGCTCACATATATTAAGCAGTCTTTGGCAAGGCCTATACTGTTACTTATTATTTGTATTATCATAGCGCCTAGGAGGGGCCAGGACCCAATTGTGCAAGGTGCTGTACAAACTCAGACCAAAAAGAGGATCTGCCCCCCCCCCAAAGGGTTTATAATCTAAACAGAAGGACAGACACAGGGTGGGAAAGAGGTATATCACAGAAGCAGAATAAACAATGTGGTGGTGGCAGCAAACTTCTTGGTAGTTCCATGATTATTTTCCCCCTACTCCAAGGGAAAGGGATATGGAAGGGAAGCAGGGTGAGTGTAGAGTGAGGGGGGCAAGTGTAGAGTGACGCTGAGATGAAGGGGCTGTGAGGGAGGGGGAGGATTGGATCAAACAGTCAGCATATGGCAAAGAAAGCCCAATCAAAACTAGGGCATCTGTGTGCAACTGTAACAAAGATAGATAGATGGTTGGAAGGAAGTGGCATTGGTGTTGAGGATTTGAGCAAAGTGACACCTACTAATGAGTCAGCTTTGTATCCGTTCCCCAGCATGATGTTGGGGATATTGTACTGGGAATCGAAATTTACCCCATTTTGCCAGTCTAAAATTTCCCTTGTTTCAAATGGATGTGACTGTCTTAAACTGCACTGTGTTTACAGTGTGCTGTTAAACAATTGATGTTTTCTCTTGTGTTGCTATGGTGAAGGGAGTAGCTGCCTACAGTTTATGTATTTCCCTAAAGGTGACATAGGGTGCATCATATGAGTTGCTGGGGGGCGGTTCCTCGACCTCTGTTCCACTCCACCCCCTCCCCCGAGCATTCGCCACCCTCACTCCTGCATGCTGCTAAGCAGCTAAGCGACAGCAGACGGGAGGTGCTGGGCGGGAAGGGGAAAAGCTGATTGGCAGGGCCACCAGCAGGTGGGAGACCCAAGAGGGATGGGGAGGTGCTGATCCATGGAGTTGTCAGTGGGTGCTGAGCACCACTTTTTTTTTTCATAGGCACAGAGTTGGTGCCTATGAAAGATGCTATGTAGAAATGTAAGATCATTGCAATTCTTTCTTGAAGGCTATAATGTGGTGCTTCTAAGCAGTATGACACAGGGAAGTGGACTCTGAATTGGTGGGGAGGGTGGGGAAGGAACACTGCTCACATAACTGTTGATCTTATTGTATCTTAACAATCAGGATTCACTACTGGTTCATTTCTGCTCCAATAGCTGATTTTTAGGTAACTGCTCATGGTTGTATGTCATAATTGATATTATACAAGGAACTGATAAAGAAATTCTGAAAAGGGAAGGTAAGTGGGTCCTTTCTGTGCTGCAATTTTAAGTATCACCTAGAGAACCTGGAAAAAATGTTGGACATGCATGAGGAGAATGGAAATAAAGAAACTAGAAACTATTTGCTCGGCAAAGATGTTTTCCAGAGATTTTTGTTGAGGGAAGTGAAGAATCCAACAGAGTGCTTTTGCTTTATCTTTGCACGCTGCTTGCCAGATTCTGATCTCTGTTACACTACTGCAGGATACACTAGTAGGGGCTTGAGCCGTAGAGGAATGTTAAGCTGGGGGAACTAGTTAGCATGAATGTAGTAGAAAGTAGCTGCATTCCAATAAACAGACTTAATCCATTGCCATTTGTTGTTACTCAATTGGACACCATAATTACAGTAACACTGACTTGAAGGTCTTGTTTCACTTGTAGTCAAACAGCCCAACCAAGGCAATTATTCACAACTGCCTTCCATTAGCATGGGGAAACCTGAATACTGTAGGCTTGTGTAGTCCACAAAAAATCAGGTGTTTACAGGTTTGAAGAACTGTAAAGTCCCCTTCTCTATCACGTTCTTCTCCACAGTGCCCCCTTTCCTTCCCACCAGCCTTTTTCTTCCCCCAATTCTATTTTGTTCCTTCTCTAAAATCCCTGATCTTTTACTAAACAGTAACAAATTTTCACGCTCAAAACTATAATCCTGAGCACCTTTATCCTTCCCTTTCTAGGAGCAGTCCTTATGCTCTAAGGAATCAACTGGGGCCAAGTAATGTCTGTCTTGCATACACATGCAAGACCCACCCACAGTCCAGTGCAAGTATCATAAGGTACAGGAAGAAACCATGGTGAGTTATGCCAAATTCCTCCTCATCTCTTCAGACACGTACATATCACTTTACCTGTTTTCTTCTAAACTTGGCAATCGCACCATGCTAATTATTTCACATTGTTGTTTACCACACTTTCATTGCAGGTGAAGATTAAAGGTAAGAACATCTCTGTCAAGATTCCAGGTTTTTTAAAAGAATTGGAGACAGGACGGGAAGTTTCTCTACAATTGTATTGTCATGGAATAGACCAAAGAGCAAGTCCCAGATTTCCACAATAAAAGTCTCTTGGAATGCATAGCTAATTTCCTGCAGACATGATTTTTAGGCTTTTTATGTAGTGTTGCAATAAATCTTTCCCAAATCTGTCCAAATAACTTTCAAACCTAGTTAATGTTTTTCTCCTTTCTGCTGTACTAGGCTCCCCCCACTGAGTAAGGACATCAAGGACAGTCAAGCTTTGGTCTCACTCTGTTTAAATTTTTTATTTTCCAAATGCTACACAAGATAAAATACAGTCCACGAAGTGGAAAAACTCAATAGTATTCAGGGTACTGAGTTTGTCAGAGGAGATGACAAAGATGGCGTACTTGGCAATGGCTATAGCAGTGAGCCCCAAATAACCAGAGTTTATTGGAAGCACTGTAGAGAAACCTTGTGAACCAGTCAGAACACTACCACTTTACAATTACAGGTCTAGATACAGAATTCCCTGGGCTGGAGTCTCCAACCCACTGAAGTCACTTTGCACTGCATAAATGGAGCATAGTTGTTGCAGAGAATCAAGGCCCTCATGGTTCAGTGGGGGTTTTTCGATATGCAAGATCAGATCCCTATGACTCTTAATATATAGGATCATGGATACCATGGAAGAGCACTGTTCAAGATTACCTCTCCTCATGATGAGAATATATTTGTGAAAGCTGTGGAATTTTTGACATTTTTCAAAGCAGGTAAATTAAACATCCAGGGCATCTTTTAAATCTCCAAAAAGAGAGCTCATTTAGAATGGTAGTAAATTCACTGCAGTCCATTCTCTCTGAAGCCAACTATATAATTTTTGCAGCTAGATAAAATGGGACCCTGAATTCTCAGACACTAGCTTTCTGTCAACTTAAGTTAGGGGATACCCCTTCGAAGTTTGACATAAATGCTAGTGGAAGACCTCTTCTCACACTTCCTAGCATTGTATTCCTATGCAATACAAATGGCTAATGGTCTTTTAAAAGCCATAGTGTGCAATGCCTGGGACATGCTCTCCAGTTCTGTTACTGCCCTGGAGATTGATGTCCTATTACTCCAGTGCACTGATAAACAGCAGAGGCTGACTTAAAAAATTACTTTATACACAAGTTCATTTTACAGAAACAAATAACTACCCTGGATGGATGAGCGTAGGAGTAGAGATCAAAGCCACATATACTTTACTGAGCTTGGACTTGTCTGTATTGGTATATCTGCCATTGCCTATGTTACTTACCACCAATGCTCATTTGACACTTGCACTTGGAGGGGCTGAATCCCTGACATCTCTCCCCATTTCATAGCAAAATCCTTTCCAAAGTCTGTCACCAAATGATTGCCTTTAACAAGAGAACATTCTGCTAAAAGTCTCATAGCCCTCAGCCTATACGTCAGGAGCCATTCCATCTCATAGTATTATACTGGGTGAAAATGCAGAAAACCGCTCAAAGGATGCCTTTACTTCCAATGGGAACAATGATTAAAGGATTGGAAAACATGCCTTACAGTGAAAGATTTAAGGAGCACAATCTATTTAGCTTAACAAAGAAGGTTATTTGATCACAATGAATAAGTATACACAGGGAACAGAAACATGATAACAGAGAGCTCTTCAGTCTAGCAGACAAAGGTAGAAGAACCAATAACTGGAAATTGAAGCTAGACCAATTCAGACTGGAAATAAGGTGTACATTTAACCGGGAGGGTAATTAACAATGAGAACAATGTACCAAGAGTTGTGGTGGTTTCTACACCTCTGGAAACTTTTACATCAAGATTGGATGTTCTTCTAAAATATATTGCTTTAGTTCATCAATTACAACTACTGGACTTGAAGCAGGAATTAATACAAGGAAGTCATATGGCCTGCATTATGTAGGAGGTCAGACTAGACAATCACAATGGGCCCTTTTAGCCTTAAAATCTATGAATGGGAGAAATGATGTTTTCTGATTACTGGAGACCTGCAGTAGATGTCATGCAAAGCTCTACATGCTTTTGTGACATACCCATCATAAACACTGGCCTCACAGTGCATGCAATGGTTTGGGTTTAATGCATGAAGTTACTGATGCATTCTGATACACTTTTGTGATACAGGCATAGTATATGTTTATGGCCATCACTTTTATAGGTTGAATTATAATAGCACCATGGTCTGAGGCTATAGTTCCAGAGATGATAAACTCAGGCAAGCCATACAGCAATCGCTGCAGAAAAGCTCCTGAAATATACTGACTATAATGTGTTTGCTGGCAGTATATGTTCTGCATCTAGTAGTATCAGATATGCCATAAACTGCTTTTGTGTACATGGCCTGATCTGCTTCAGTTCTTGAAAGCCCTAGATGTTCTAGAGTGGGATCTCTGTAGAATATGGAACAAAGAACAGTTCAGCCCCAATAGATTTTAAAGTCTTACTTGAAAAGAGGATATAATGCAGTAACAACTTTCCATGGGTCAAGTCAGAGGATGACAGTCTGGTGACTTTGGCACTTGTTTTTGGTTTGTTTAAGTATCAGGTATTTATATGTGGTGTTCTACACCAGCTTACACGTAGCACACTGGTGATTATGCAAATGTTAAGTTTGTCTGTGAAGGAGACAAAGCTTTATCAGGGCAGTCAGGGGCTGTGAAATTAATTCCTACAGGATCTATGAACTGCCTCCAATCTCACCACTTTCCGTTCCAAGTTCAAGGTGCTTTTCTTTGACCTGTTTTTCCATAACACACACACAGGGCACAGCAGACTTAAAATCCCTCACACAATTTTCCCTTGGGGAGAAAGAAGATAAAAAGCGGGGGTAATAAATGCTAGTCACACAGCTTAATGCACTTCAGGAAGGTGCTCCGACACTAGGGCAATGGTTGTGTGTGTGTGTGTGAGAGAGAGAGAGAGAGAGAGAGAGAGAGATGAAAAACCTGGATAGAAGTGTGTTCCCTTCTGTCTCAGAATGCATTTGTCTCTAATACTTATCAAGTAAGGGCAGATGAGATTGGTGATTGAGATTTTCAAAGGGATTTAACTGAGGCAAATACTCAACTGTTGATGTTCACTGCGGGGGGGGGGGTATCTAATGCTTTTAGGATTAGGCCTTTCAGGCTAGGCATACACTGATATTATGTATCAAGGACCTTGAGGAGGTGGTGGGTGGGAGGCTAGAGGCATTATTGAAGGTGTTACCTGTACTCAGCCCTTTCCTGACATACACGTGTCATACAGTAGTCGAACCTTAGTAAATTTTGCACAGCTATGTCCTGCTTTAGGGTAAGAGGTGCAGAGGGGCTGAGTTACCATCCAGAGCTCTTTCTGAGGCTCCCTGGGAGCACATACTGTAGTGGCAGCTCTGTACTGTAGACACCTGGACCAGATCCTCAGCTGCTGTAAACTCGTGCTGCAGATACATCACTCGGTAATAGATTAATGCATAAGGAGAATAGCTTGTGTACAACATTTTCATTCTTTTACATTATTAAATGCAGTATTTACAGCTACCAGGAGTAACATAAAATTACAGGGAATAGCAATTCATATGCTTTAAGGCATAAATTTACCACCTTCTCAACTGTGCTAGCTGCTTCACTAGTCCAAGTTTGCCTTACCTGGCTCCAGAGGACCTCCTATGTGTAGGAGGACCTTGTGGTGATGTGTAGCCATCATCACTGTTCCCACACCAGCCTCACACAACATGGCCCAAGCAGGCTATATCAGTTCTGGTCTCCCATGTTTAAGAAGGATGAATTCAAACTGGAACAGGTACAGAGAAGGGCTACTAGGATGATCCGAGGAATGGAAAACTTGTCTTATGAAAGGAGACTCAAGGAGCTTGGCTTGTTTCTCCTAACTAAAAGAAGGTTGAGGGGAGATATGATTGCTCTCTATAAATATATCAGAGGGATAAATACTGGAGAGGAATTATTTAAGCTCAGTACCAGTGTGGACACAAGAACAAATGGATATAAACTGACCACCAGGAAGTTTAGACTTGAAATTAGACGAAGGTTTCTAACCATCAGAGGAGTGAAGTTTTGGAATAGCCTTCCAAGGGAAGCAGTGGGGGTAAAAGATCTATCTGGCTTTAAGATTAAACTTGATGGTATGATGGGATAACATGATTTTGGTAATTAATTGAACTTTAAATATTCATGGTAAATAGGCCCAATGGCCTGTGATGGGATGTTAGATGGGGTAGGATCTGAGTTATCTGAGGATCTTCAGTAGCTCAGACATAGGTCAGGGGTTTGTTACAGGAGTGGGTGAGTGAGATTCTGTGGCCTGCGTTGTGCAGGAGGTCTGACTAGATGATCATAATGGTCTCTTCTGACCTTAGTATCTATGAATCTTTCACCCAAGCAGTTTCCAAGTACTAAAACAGTCACTTGCAACCATAGGCAGCTGGTGTTATGTAGAGCAGTTTTGGCTGCTCTAAATTGCTCAGTGCAGATGAGTCCTGGATCAGAGGAATACAAAGACTATTTAAGGCCCCTTATACACCTTGACTTCAGAGGTACCCCAGATGTTCTTTGGCCACAGCTCAGAACTTGGAGCCTGATTATTTTTTTTTCTTTTCTTTTTTAATTTTCACCTGAAGCCTCCTGCATTGTTTCATTTGTGACACTGAGATAGATAGCATACCATTGTTCTGGTATGCCAGTTATTACTACATGTCCTCCCAACGCTGCATTTCACAGATCTCCCTCCTCTTTGTGCCCCTGTTGGATTGGCTTTACTACTAATCAACGAACGTTGGATTGAGATAGTGGCAGAGGGAAAAAATTCATTGAGACTGAGCGTGAATTCTGTAATGCTTCCTTTTGTAAACTTAAAATGATTAATTCAATCTAGCCATAGAGAATGGCATTTCTGGTGGAGGACAGCAGAGCTTAATGGAAGATGTATAGTCCTACAATAGTATATCCCTTATTGATCTCATGGAATAGCTAAACCTCTGTTAAACACATGCCAGTCTTGAAATTCCATATCTTGCCTGGCCATGTTTTAAAAGTTAGAAGCCTAAAAATATCCTCCTTTTAATAAGAAACAAGGTGCATAGTTTTTGTTACAAGCAGAGAGCAAACTCAGAAACTTTACTGAGGTTCGGGGACCTTTAGAGAGAATGAATAAATAGTTCTGAAAGAGCAACTCTCAGGATATCATCTGTGATCCTTTCTTTAGAATGTCATTTCATGTAGAGATTCCAAATTCCAAGCTTTCATAAATTACTATATTAATACTAGAAAGAAAAGGAGTACTTGTGGCACCTTAGAGACTAACGAATTTATTTGAGCATGAGCTTTCGTGAGCTACAGCTCACTTCATCAGATGCATACCGTGGAAACTGCAGCAGACTCTATATATACACAGAGAATATGAAACAATACCTCCTCCCACCCCACTGTCCTGCTGGTAATAGCTTATCTAAAAGCCATTTCCAGCACAAATCCAGGTTTTCTCACCCTCCACCCCCCCACACAAATTCACTCTCCTGCTGGTGATAGCCCATCCAAAGTGACAACTCTTTACACAATGTGCATGATAATGAAGTTAGGCCATATTGATAGAGCCAGAAGAGTTCCCAGAAGTTACCTACTACAGGACAGGCCTAACAAAGAAAATAACAGAACGCCACTAGCCGTCACCTTCAGCCCCCAACTAAAACCCCTCCAACGCATTATTAAGGATCTACAACCTATCCTAAAGGATGACCCAACACTCTCACAAATCTTGGGAGACAGGCCAGTCCTTGCCTACAGACAGCCCCGCAACCTGAAGCAAATACTCACCAACAACCACATACCACACAACAGAACCACTAACCCAGGAACTTATCCTTGCAACAAAGCCCGTTGCCAATTGTGCCCACATATCTATTCAGGGGACACCATCACAGGGCCTAATAACATCAGCCACACTATCAGAGGCTCGTTCACCTGCACATCCACCAATGTGATTTATGCCATCATGTGCCAGCAATGCCCCTCTGCCATGTACATTGGTCAAACTGGACAGTCTCTACGTAAAAGAATAAATGGACACAAATCAGATGTCAAGAATTATAACATTCATAAACCAGTCGGAGAACACTTCAATCTCTCTGGTCACGCAATCACAGACATGAAGGTCGCTATCTTAAAACAAAAAAACTTCAAATCCAGACTCCAGCGAGAAACTGCTGAATTGGAATTCATTTGCAAATTGGATACTATTAATTTAGGCTTAAATAGAGACTGGGAGTGGCTAAGTCATTATGCAAGGTAGCCTATTTCCTCTTGTTTTTTCCTACCCCCCCCCCCCCCCCGATGTTCTGGTTTAACTTGGATTTAAACTTGGAGAGTGGCCAGTTTGGATGAGCTATTACCAGCAGGAGAGTGAGTTTGTGTGTGTATGGGGGTGGGTTTTTGGAGGGGGGTGAGGGAGTGAGAGAACCTGGATTTGTGCAGGAAATGGCCTAACTTCATTATCATGCACATTGTGTAAAGAGTTGTCACTTTGGATGGGCTATCACCAGCAGGAGAGTGAATTTGTGTGGGGGGGTGGAGGGTGAGAAAACCTGGATTTGTGCTGGAAATGGCTTTTAGATAAGCTATTACCAGCAGGACAGTGGGGTGGGAGGAGGTATTGTTTCATATTCTCTGTGTATATATAGAGTCTGCTGCAGTTTCCACGGTATGCATCTGATGAAGTGAGCTGTAGCTCACGAAAGCTCATGCTCAAATAAATTCGTTAGTCTCTAAGGTGCCACAAGTACTCCTTTTCTTTCTGCGAATACAGACTAACACGGCTGTTACTCTGAAACCTATATTAATACTATTATGTTATATTATAATTGTTTATACAATTATAATAAACACTAACCGCATTATATGTGGCTGCAGAAACTACTTTCCTAATCTTTAAGGTCCCCCAGTTCAGGAAAGCCATTAAGCATGTACCAAAGTTTTAGCATTTGTTTATGTGCCACGGACTTTTTGGTACAGTACTTTAAGCTCATGCTTAAATTCTGTCATTAATAAAGGTCCTTTCCTGAATCAAAGCCCAAAGTAGCCACTCATCCAGCTTTAGAAATCTGGCAAGATGAGAGCTTTACAACCAGTGATGAGCTGTCAAAATCTTAATGGGTTTCCTCCTCACCCCACAAGGGGGTCGTTGCCCTCCCCTGACTGCGCCCAGAACCGGGCAGGAGGGTCTTGTAGGCCACTGTAGTGGGTGCCCACCCCACCCCTAAGAGCCAGAGGCACCTGCCAGGGGGCAAGGTGGGGAGTCCTGGCGGTGCTTACCGGGGCAGCTCCCAGGAAGCATCTGGCAGGTCCCTCTGGATCCTAGGGGCGGGAGAGCATAGCTCGGGGGTAGTAGTCTGATCACACCAAAAGTGGCGCCTTAGGCGCCGACTCCCTGGGTGCTCCAGGGCTGGAGCACCCATGGGGAAAATTGGTGGGTGCAGAACCCTCACCGGCAGCTCCCCGCCCTGCGCCCAGCCCCAGCTCGCCTCTGCCTCCTCCCCTGAACCCATTGCCCCGCTCTGCTACTCCGCGCCCCCCCCGCCCCGCTTACCACGAATCAGCTGTTCGGCAGGAAGCCAGGGAGGACTGAGAAGCAGGCCCCAGCTTCGCGCTCAGACCAAGGGTGGCGGAGGTGAGCTGGGGTAGGGAGCGGTTCCCCTGCACCGTCACCCCCCCCCCCCCGGGGTACCTGCTGCAGCGCGGGCGGCCCTCTTCACGTGCCCCCTCCCAGCCTCCCTAGGCCTGAGCGGGAAGCTGCCGCTTGCTTCTCAGTGTGCCCCGGCTTCCCGCGCGAACAGCTGATTCGCAGGAAGCCTGGGGGTAGGAGAAGCAAAGCGGGGCACCATGTTCAGGGGAGGAGGCGGAGCGGAGGTAAGCTGGGGCCGGGGCGGGGAGCTGCTGGTGGGGTGCTCTGCACCCACCAAATTTTCCCCTTGGGTGCTCTAGGGCTGAAGCACCCATGGAGTCGGCGCCTAAGGTGCCACTTTGGCCGGTTAAATTTAGAACCCTCACGCAACAACCGGTTCTAAAAGGGCTTCTAAATTTAACAACCGGTTCTAGCGAACCGGCTCTGGCTCACCACTGTTTACAACGATATGAAAAGAAAAGCTTAATAAGCTTTAGAAGAGTCTCTCCAACCACCACTATCCTATGTTTCCTCCTGGGAGTGGTGGCTGCAATCCTCCCAGCCTTGGGGGTACATGGTTTCTCCTCTTCAACCTTTGGGGGTGATTCCTCATCACTTGTTGCCATGGCAGCATAACAGTTCTCCATCACCATGGTGGGTGGGTTGGGAGTAGGGGTGGAGCACTATCTGCTGCCAGAAGTAACCAGCTACAAGTGTCCTCCCTGTGATAGAGCCATATCCTCTTCCCCCGGTGGCATGACAGCAGGCGTCTGTAGCTGGATAGTGTTCTCAGCCTTGGAAGTCTCCATATGAATACTGTCAATTAATTCCTCATGTGCACAGATGTTCCTCAGCCTAGCCACCTCCTCCTGTAGCTCACCCACCTGCTTCCTGAGAGCTTCCACCAGCAGGCACCTCTCACACTGGATAGTCCCCCCAGCCTGGCTTTCTGTGAGCGGGAAATGCCACAGTCTCTGCAAATCCACACCGGAATCTGGGTAGAAGCATCCATGGTTAGGTTCTCTGTCTGGATGCAGGTGGAGGAGACAGGAGCAGTGTTGGCATTGGCATTGCGGCTCTTCCTAACCATAACGATTATATTATGACTCCCTCTCTGTGGTCCCTTGGTCGCTTAGCCTCTGGCTTTTAAGGCCTTCCCTCCTAGGTCAGCCCTACCCCCTCATTAATCGCATGGGGCGGGGAGGGTGATCACAAGGATGATCAAGGGAACAAAGGCTCAAACTGTCCCCACACACACAATCCCAACTGACCCAGTAACTGAAATAACCTGAAAGAAAAAACAGCCAGACAAACTCACTCACCCTAAGGTTAGTACTCGCACCTTGTTCGTTCAGCAGGGGAATCTCATTGACATCATAGGAGTCTTTCCGTTGACTTTTGTGGGAGTTGGACTGAGCCCTACAAAAGCAGAACGAGGGAAATCATGAAAAATGAGTTTTTGACTAAAACCTGGTGAATAAGGGGGAAAATATTAACTGAATACATTATTTGAGAAATATCATTCTATCATCTTGATACAAAATAAATCACCTCATCCATCACTGAAACGCAGCCACTCCTGGAGTAGAATGTTGCAGCATTGTAACAAACCACAGCAACACTACCCAGTCATTTACAACAGCAAAAACATACTACCATATACTCTATCTCCCATTGTAACTGAACTCAGATTGTATATAATTACTCAACCCAGATTTTGGCCAGGACACAGGAACTAACTTTCTTATAGTTGCAAAAAAATAGCAGACTGGAATATTGAATGAAGACAAGTGAGGGGGAACATAGTTCAACATTTCAGGCAAAATATAAATAAGAATATGGAGCAATAAAAATACAAGGAAGTAGCCATCCACACGTGACTGAAAGGTGAATCTGGGGACAAAGGGCCATATTGTAGGCATGGCCCTGGTAATCCTACCCCTTATATCCACATGCTAGGGGAATCTTCTACAAGTGAATCTCCCTTCTCCACTGCCCTTTCTCTACAGGATCCTGCATGACAGAATCTGCACAGGAGAGGGAGTAGAAAGTGGGCAGGTGAGGAAGAGGAGTGAGCATGTCAAGGGAGGACCTGGATGGGTTAAACATCACCCCTTTCACCCTCTTCTCCCCCCCACCCTGTGCCTATCTATCCCTGGAAAGATAATAGAGTCTGGAGCTATTATAGTTTTCATGGAGACTCTGCAGCTTCCTCCAGGGGTTCCAAGAACAACCACAGCTAAGGACATAATCGGGGAGGGCCCACTGGATGCCAGTGCCAATGCGGAGGCAGAGAGATCCACCTGTGTGCAGGATCCATGGCTGTTATAGACTAACTGGAAGGAACACTAGAACAAGAATGGCATTTTCTCCGAGACCCCACCCCAGGCCACCTCTCTCCTACCTACCCCATCTGAGGGGAGGGTCTGGGACTCTGTTTTCTTTAGAAGAGTTTTCCACATTGGTTACATCTAAACAGTAACTAAGTAACTTAGTATGGTAACTAAGCAGAATTTGGCCCATTGTCCCTAGTGCAGGGAGAAGTGTTCTCCACTGCATCGAAATCCCCATCATAGAGAAACAATCCCATGTGGTCTGAAAAAGCTTTTGGCCTGGATCCATTTTTGTTTTAAGGGAATGAGTGGCCCCCAGAGAAAAGTTCTGATAAGAGACTAAATTCAGATCTCCAGTTGCAGACAGCTGTTAAATAAGTCACAAGTGAAATGACTGTGGCACAGATAGTGCACTGAGCATTCAACATGCTTGGCTTCAGCACCTCATTGTTCACTCCATTTCTGTTTTCTGGGGGTCCTTTAACGGAGCAACTTCAATTTAAAATTTGAAGCCTGCTGCCAAGAACTGATTGAAAAAACATGGTGCATGAACAATACTTTTTCCAGGTGTATGTTTTAACTGTAGAACTCAGCTTTAAAAGAAAATTACTGTTATATCATGGTTTACATTTTAATAACGGAATCATTGAATGGTTTTAAAAACTAAACTCTTTATACTCTGAGCAAATGCACATTTTCTGCTAGATTACTTCTTATTTTGTCTCACTTTTCAGATGTATTTTGGTACATTTCTGAGCCAGCTCAGTTAAGACTTTTTGAACTCTACTACGAGATAAATCACAGGCTTTACCTGAGAAAATTATTCATAATACACACAGCATTTCCTTTCAACATACTTGTTATATTTTGGTTGATTGGTTCCTTGGTTAATGAGCCCTCCCTTTCCATCAGCCACAGTGAGCTCTCCTCCTTTCCTTTTACTAATCAAAGGCAGAATATGCTTTCTCAATAGATGGACACCTTTCCAATCCTTCCTCTCTAAGGCACTGTATGCAGTGCTAACAGCAAGCCAGTAGGATGCTGTTTAACCAGTGAGAGCGGATAGGTCAAACGGGGGAATCCATGGCCCAGTAGGACTAAGGGGCATTTCAGTAAGGCCCAGAAGCGTGCTGCACCAGATACAACTCGTCGTTATGCCACCAGCAGCACTTTTTGGAATGACGGCACAGAATCAGCCAACCAGGGAGGTGAGGATGTCCTTTCTGGCAACAGCCCTTTCAGAACTAGCACCGCTGAAAATGATCACACTCATAGGGCTGGTTTAAAAGAGAAGAAGTTGGGCAGGATGCCTGGGTTGTCTACAGCTCTTTAAATTGCAGGTAGACATATCAACTCGAGTCCCTTTCCCTTATCAAACTTGTTTCAGCTTTCAGGGGATTTGACCTTTCTGAATAATACAGAATGCTCTTGTATAACAGTTCTTATATCAGTATGGTTACCATCTGTTCTCTGTTTTCAAATGCAGACATGTGTTACTGTTTATCCACTATGTGTCACCAGTTTACTACAACAAATTCAGTCAAGTGGAAATCAGGTCAAAGGAAAATTTATTTCAAGCACTTTTGTTCCAGTTCATTTAACAGTTTGCCATATGTCAATCAAGTAAATTCTGAGCCAGGATCAAAAAAATAAAATTACACTCTGGCTTCTGACGGATGCATTTTCAATGGACTGTTTCATTCACCTTTTGGAAAAGTTCTGACTTGGCTTCACGGAAAAAAAGTGGCTGCTGGAAATCTAATTGTTGGAAAACATGGAGGGCAAAAGCTGAAGCCCTGAATGCAAAGTCAAAGAAACATCATGGCCATTCTTACATGTTTGGGTTACATGCTGTGGGGGGAGAAGTTATATGCTGCACCTCACCCTCCCTGTGCACTGAATGCAGTGGAAGCTACACAGCATCCAGAGCGTGTCTGAACCTCGGGATCCAGTAAAGACAATGCATATTTTACCACTGACTTCAGTGGGCCCAGGATTTCATCCCATATGTGTTGCAACACTGTTCCACAGGGGCTTCTTCTATGGAATGTGGGGTTAGATACAGAAGGGAATAAAGCAGATGGAGGTGGTTATTGTATAGAAGCTATGGTACCTCAGTTGATGCTTCAGAAGAGGAGCAGGGAGATAGTGAGGGAGTATTTCATCCCTTTAACCCTCATAAAATTTGCTAGCATACAGACCATACCTGGATGTGTAAATTGGCCTTAGCTACATAGTTCTCAAATGCTATTTGCCTCAGAAACAGCAATTTGAATACCCTAAGGGACATTACTATTACATTTGTGAAAAATCACTTTATTTTGCAACTTTTCCTATGCATAAGCCAGGAAGTGCATATTTTTGTCTGTCCCTGAGAATGTATGAATTTAGACAAGTGCTGTTTCAGCCTGAGAACACAGTTTCCTCCATGAAAACCTAAACAAATTGCTCTCGCTAACAAATTACAATTCTTCATATAATTGTACCACAACGTTGTTGTGATAAAACCAATTCTCTCCTGAATAATTGTCTGATCACTCCATGTCTGATCTTTCAATACACATCCTTAAAGGAAACCTGCAAAAAACCTTCAAAAAGGCAAGCCTGTGAACTTAAATTCATAATTCCGCTAAACACAAAAATACCATGGACTTAACAGGGATGTTGGTTTTACAGTTTATTACATCAAGTTGCAGTGGGGGAGGTCTAGGTTGGATATTAGGAAAAACTGTTTCACTATGCAAACTTGTAGAAAATGACAACCCTCGTCTTAAAGTGCTTGCAATCCATGTTAATGGGTTGTGGCTACTTTTGCATTAACTCGAATGGGGGCACAGCCAAATTAGGGAGTTTTGTGGCCACAGATCCTTGTAATTGTAAATCCAGGGTGAAATGTTGGCCCTGCCGAAGTCAGTGGCAGCTTTGCCATTGACTACAATAGGGCCAGAAATTCATCACTGCCCTTCCTCCATGTTCTCTTTCCTGTGAAGAAGTGACAGAGAACATCTCCATGATCCATGATAAAGAGTCCCATTGCATGCCCACTCTACAACTGCCCACTGCTGCAACAAGTGTCCTGCCTTCGACAGTGAATTTTGCCTAGATGGAATAATACCTGTTCTTTGGTGTGGGTTAATTTCTCCCTCCTGCCTCCAGGTCTAAAATTGTCTTAAACTGGTGACCTGCAGGGCACACAGCAAGTCCCATTTGTTTTCCCTAGCTTGGAGTATTAAGAGAACTCTGGTGGGAGATTGTAAAGATTTCAAATATCTTAGCTGCTACATTGCAACATGTGTTAATTGTTGGGCAAAGGCAGGTTACTGTTTTTATAACTGTATTTTCTTAAATGAACCAAACAGCCCCTAGAGCAAAGGATAAGCCTTTGTACAGTAAAAGCTTTGTTATCTGGCAGGTTGGGTGAATGGGGGGAGGGGGGTTTGCCAGTAAATCAAAAATTCTGGTTAACTAAGAGGGAGGGGTGTTGGGTGCAGGAGGTGGTTCGGGTGTGGGATGCTGGACCTGGGTGGTGCTCACCTCAGACAGCTCCCCACAAACAGTGACATGTCCCTGCTGCTCCTAGGCGGGGCCGCAGGCTGCCTCCACACATAGGCACGACCTGAGCAGCTCCCATTTGCTCGTTCAAAAATACTGAGAGAAACAAAAATTCATCTTAAAATGGAGGTACATATTAGTGAAATTTCTGCCTCTCATTTTCCACTCCACTGTACAAAAGAATTTTACGAATGAGTCAGAAACCTCGTATCTCTGCTCAGGAAATGTAGCTTCTCCACCGTTTCAAGATAAAAAACAATTACTGTTTGTTTGTTTGTTTGTTTTTTGTGGTATGGGCATGATATATAACATCTGAAATCATTTAAAAGTCTAACAAACTTATTCAAATTACAAAACCAGTATTTCAGGTGGGTTCTTATTTTACACTGTCTGGTTTTATCAAAACCATTCTTATTTTTATAGTATAAAACCATGAAAAGTAGAGACCTTTCAATCGTCTAGCTATTTCAGAGATTTTTTTTAAAAAAGCAACAGAATATATATAGCATTTTCTAGGTCATTCCCTAAATTCTCCCGACACTTCGTTCATATTTACCTGACTCTGATGTTTATTACGTCAACAATGGTAATGACTTAATTTTAATATATGTCAGGAAACAAACCTGCTATCAAAACTGACTGTTGAGATTACAGATGACTGATCCATTACTTTGTAATTAAGATACAGAATTGCATTATAGGAAACCTTGGAAGCTCTATTCCAACTATTTACTAGTCAGAATTTTGGATTTGTTGATTTCATTGCATACACAACAGATTATTTCAAAATGTTTCCATTTTTGACTTTGGAGACAATGTTAATAGGATAAGATAAAGTAAAACAGATACAGTGTGGTGAAGGCAAAGGCTGTATTACAGGGGAAGACTATTCAGCATAATGGCAGATCTACAGCTTCAGAAATGGCAGGTTACTTAAGCAGAAGTACTGTATCAGTGAGCAGATGTTTCCTCTTTTGGCCTTCCAAGTACCCTATAATTGTCCAAAACACAGAGGCCCAGATACTCAAAGGTATTTAGGCTCCCTAACTTTCATTGATTTCAGTGGAAGTGAGGAGCCTAAATACTGCTGAAGCCAGAGTCATTTGTGTTACAGTTGAGAAGAAAATTTGTGAATGGCTAATGCATTTTAATTAGGTTACAGTTAATAAGAACCAAAACACTGTCCCCAAGGCTCAAAATTCTTTTGTCCTGGCTTCAGTCTACCCTTGATCTTCAGTCTCACATTAGAAGATGGGACTCAATGTGTGTCTTGAAGCAGAATCATATAGAGGATAGCACTATTCCATTAACCTATATTTGGTGTCCTGCTTTTCATCTGATATAGCTAGAACTCTAAATCAACCATTCTGCATGCTCCCCATGCTCTGTCTTAAAATGTAACTTTAAAATTGCATTATTCCATGAGAGGAATAAAGCATAATTGTTTTCCACTGATAGGTTCATTCAGATCAATTCATCCTGGCAATGACTCCAATGAAATAAGCGGAGCTGCAGTCAAGGTGAATTTTTCCTACTGTGTTTGAGAAAGATGTAATCTTTCAATATCTTGCTTTCAGGAAATGCTCCCAACTTGGAGAAAACTTTGCAGAATATAATCTTTTATCAAAAACCCTTTGGAGCTGTCACATCATGTTTTGGTGATCCCATTCTTAATCTTGGGGTTACTATTATTAGCAGTTCTTTGTCAAATAAAGCTCTCTGTAGACAGACTCCTCCTTGAACATAGCATCATCTGAATGCCTCCTTGGTTTCTCAAATGATCTGGGATACCAGAGATGTTGGTTTTCACCTTGCAGTCTATTCTTTATGCTTTATCCAATAAAGGATTCTGTCTGAGTCAGTTGTTATGGCATGTTAAGATATCACCCTGCAGCTCTTGCATGGAAGCTAGTGGGAGTGCTCACCTGTGAAAGAACATTTCACATAGGTAAAAGTTGCAGAAGCAAGCCTCTGTGTGGGGCCTGATCCAAAATCCAATCAATGCGATTTGGATCAGGAGAGGAAGTAAGGACCTGCCGTTAGGGCACTAGCATAAGGCTAGCCCTGGGTTCAGTGCCCTACTTCAACACAAACTTCCTGTTTGACTTTGGGCAAGTCATTTACTCACTCTGTGCCTCAGTTTCCCATCTGTGGATTGCGGATGATACTTCCTTACCAGACAAGGGCATTAACAGGCTAATACATTAACAATAGCAAGGCATTCATATGCTATGGCAATAGAGGCTATATAAATCCCTTAGACTAGACATGCAGAGCTACAGTAGCTTCCGCATACTCTTACATAATATTTAACACTTATTTCAAATAACATTGGAATGGGAAAAAAATAAAGTAAATTTAAAAAAACAGATTAAATGACTTTTTAAAGTACATCTGATTTCATTAAAAGTTTTGAATTTTCATTATTGTTCCACAATGCTATGACTTTTGTTATTTCATTATGACAAATGCATTCTTCCCATTCCCGCCAAAAAATATCATGAGAAAATGCCAGCATAATCAATCCAATAAATAATGCAGAAATGAGAAAGCAATCAGTATATTCAAACAAAAAAATTAACATAATTTAAATGGCAATTTCTGTGGAAAAATATGCATTAAAGCAACTGCCTTGTAAAAAGGTTTCAGTTACTGGATTATTGCCAAAACCCAGCCTAATCTGTGATTATTTTCCCTGTCAAAAACTATTCATGTGTGTAATGGTTGGGCCACCAGAAATATTCTTTATTGCATCCATATGAAAAAAAAAAAAAACCTCACTGCATTTTATTTTTGTACCACAAGAATTTTCTTTTTGCTAGCATGCTGGAAGTGTACATCAAAGATTAAAAATTATTCTCTAAAACAAGTTAGAATAGTTAAGAATAAATCAGTTTTATTTGTCTATGGGGAAAAATACTAAATAACCTATTCCTGTGATCAGCTTTCACATGGCAGAACAATCTATAGAATAGACCTACAAAAACATATAGTGACATATTTCAAATGTACCCACTATTAAAAGCCTTCCAATTTTCTGGGCATTCTAAAAGCACCCAAACGTCAGCATGAGTGCAATGCCAGGAGTGAAATCCTGGCCCCATTGAAGTCAGTGGTAAAAATGTGGCATGCTGCTGGTGGCTCTACATCAAATCTGCCTTTCCAGTTTTGTTCCTTTTCTTCTGCACACAATATGCAAAGATCATCCATTGCAGTTGTTAGGGAGCCAATTAAAAGAAATAGAGAGTCCAGTTTTCAGAATGAGTGAGTGAAGTTTACATGCACAAAATGGAGATCATTGGTGACTGTGTCAAAACTACTTTGCTGTTTCTTAGTTAGCAAACGCATCTTTGAAAGTGCTTTTCAGCCTTCTGCTGTGTCTGACAGGCTGTTCAGTTCAGTGCTTGATGTTTTGCTGTGGCTAGGACTGGCACGGCTGAAATGCGCACTTAGCATAAGATGGTGTACAGTAACAGATGTCCCAAAGTGCAATTTTTATGTGGAATTCAGACAACACTTACACTGTTAAATTAAGTGCTCTACATGACACACAGATTCCAGGTGAACTGTGTTTTATTTTAATATATTTTTCTGAGTGACCTGGTCTCCTAAGATCCCCCTGTCGAGAACCATCTCAGACTTAGGCCCTTTGAAATATGGCCCTATCATGTAGCAAGAAGGTGGATGGAGGTGTTCAGTCTTCTCACCTGCTACCTTGGGCTCCACTTTCACTGATAGACCCTTAATACGCGACAGTGGTACAGCGGTAGCACTTCAGTATAGACATTACCTATGCCGACAGGAGGGATTCTCCTGTCGGCATAGGTAATCCACCCGCTCCCACTCCCTCAGGAGAGGCGGTAGTTAGGTCGATGGAAGAAGTCTTCCATCAATCTAGCACTGTCTACACCAGAGGTTAGGTTGGTACAGCTACGTCTCTCAGGGGTATGGAGTTTTCACACCCCCCAAGAGACGTAGCTATGGTGACGTAAATTCTTAGTGTACACCAGGCCTTAGAGTATGTTTTTATCAAACAGTGTTATTCTCTGATATATTAGAATATGGTATGTTTATATGTTCATAATTAAGCATCAGTTCCACCACACTTCTTCTGAGCATATGCGCAGTATGCGTCAGGTGGCACATGACCAGGATGCATCACTGAATTTGGTCTGCTGGTTGGATCATTATCTTCCCCAGCCCGGGCAGGGTACCGATGGGGAGTGTGACATGAACGCTGATCCATACCGCCCCTGATAACTGATTACACGGATATGATAATATAGAGAACAAACATACCCATGCCAGCACAAGTGTCAGAATCACACATGCATGGTGTGTGCAGGATGCAAAAATGTCCTTACGTAGGGATGTTCCTTGAATGTTCCTTTTATTAAACCTTGAATACTAAATTATTGTATCATCCAGGGCCATCCTTAGGCTGGGACATAGGTGCCAAGTTTCTAATCTGCCGGGGTGCTCCCCTGGCTCCGCCCAGGCCCCACTTGAGCTCCACCCCTTCCCCCAAGGCCCCACCCCCACCCTGCTTCTTCCTACCCCTGCCCCGCCTCTTCCGCACCCAATTCCGCCCCCTCCCCCAAGCGTGCTGCGTCCTCGCTCCTCTCCCGTCCCCCCCAGCGCCTCCTGACACCGTGGATGAAACATCTGTTCCGCGGTAGGCACTGAGGGGGAGGTGCTGATCAGCGGGACCCACCTGCGGGCAGGAGGTACTGGGGGAGTGAGAGGTTCTGGTAGGGAGGAACCTTGCTCTGTCCTGCCCGCCTGCCGCTCCCCTCCCCATTCACCACCTCACTCCGCCTGCCCACCTCCCTGCCCGTCTCCTGTGGGGGCCCCCCAAAGCGCGGGGCCCAGGGCAGTTGCTCCGATTCACCGTACCCTAGGGATAGCTCTGGTATCATTTATGTATGAGCCTTTCATTTTAATAATAGAGGAAGAAAATAATATAATATTGAACCAAACAACTTTTAAGCTCCATGTCTGGTTGGATTATATTTAGTTAATTATATCTAGCACTTTTGTTGTCTGCAAATATCAGCAGGAAGGTAAAGGAATTTTTTTTAAGGTAAAGGATCAGAAACATGACTACGGGAGTAAGAGAGAATATAGGAATAGCGAAGAAGCTGGCACCTTTGGAACCAGAGATGTGAACAGACTGGCACTACAGGGATCACAGGAAGAAACTGAGGAGAGCAGGGAGGGCTGACGACAGAGATAATTTAGGAATAGGACTCAGAGGAGGGTTTGGCATCTCAGAGATCACAGGAAGAAGGAACAGAGGTCTGTGGGGCTGGCACCACTATGCCTGAAGGAGTTCAAAAAGCAGCAAAGAAGTTAACACAACAGAGAAAGTAGGAGTACAGAAAGTAGTGGCATTGAAGAGCCTGCCTAAAGAGAAGCTGGAGCAAAGATGCCACAGACATAATTTGAGTAGGACGGTCAGCAAAAGGGCTAGCAAACCTCTGAGGCAGAAAAACAAAGCAACCTTAGCTTTTTTACAGTTCTTATATATGAATGTCTTCAAACAGAATCCAGTGGGTATTTATTGGGTTCTGTTATACTCACCAAAAACCAGATGCCCTAGTTATATTTGGATTTGCCACAAACCCCGCTCTGCCATGGTTTGGGTAGCCCCAGTGCAGTACTCAAGAATAACTCTTTAAAGGTCTGATCCAACGCCCATTGACTTCAGTGGAAAGATTCCCACTGGTTTCAATGGTGTTTGAACTGGACCATAAAAAGAATCTTTCCCTCAGCCATCTGCTGGAATATATTTGGGTTTTTTTAATATGCTTTTTCGAAGATTGTTTTAAACACATGGCAGCCTATCAACAACTTGCTGTGGTTTAGCAATAGCAGAACCATCTACTGCGTGTGCAGTATGCAGTACACTGTTCCTTCTGCTGAGCCCCACGGGAAAATAATCCAACAAAAAAGGAAAAATATTCCTCTTTTCTTTTTCCATAAAGCTGTTTTAATTTGCTCTCCCCTGGAAAAGGAAGGCCAGCCTCAAAATCTGAGAACTAAATGGCACAGACCAGAGGGATGCTGGTCTTACTTTTGCGTACATCTATTCTACATCTCTTGCACGTGAGACAGCTATATACTATAGTAATGCAAAAGTGGTCAATTGCTATATGTAATATCAATCAAAGGCTATGCAATGGGATCATGTTTACTCTATTACATGAGAGGACTTGGGCAAATTACCTAACATCAATTAAGGCAGACAAAGAACAGAGGCACCCCGTAGTGTAGAAAAATTGTCATGACTGTCCACACAGCTTGTCGTTGACACTGTCAGAGTCAGATTCAGGACTCACATAATTTGTCAGACCACTCTGTTTATTAGCAAAACGCTTTGTCAATGCACCAGATGTGAGCCCCTCTCTGAGGCTCAAGATAACTTATTTATACAGGTAAGCCAAAGCTAATTTAACATAAGAGACAAAAGGAAGCAGAAACTGACAAATACACATACATATCTTATTTGCATACTAATGTTTACCAATCTCCTAACTCAGTAGGAGCTCTAAGTTAATTAGATTTCAACAAACCCTTCAAGTAGCATTTCTTTAATGAATTATAATTTCAATATAATTCATTCTACTTTCACAATCCCTCCTTTTGGTCAAGCTACGCAATGACCAACAATGACTGGGTTCCACATATCAATCGTTCTTTATCTCTTTGTTCATCAGTGATATTTAAAATCACCAAATTAGCACTCTGGTTTGGGGCAGCTATCTGTGTAGCATGCCTGACACAATTTTGGATAAAACATAAAAGTAACTGAAAACATACAAAAATTATTAGGATTCCAAACAGGAGAGTTAGGGCTCCCTGAAACAACCAGTTTCCTATGCCAGAGAAATTGAAAAGGTTACTTAGCCACTTCCATAAAGAACTTGGCTCTTCGTGGGGAAGATATGCGATTTGTTCTAAGTGGCTAGCACATTCTATTACCTCATTGGTGTTGTCTGTTATATACACACAGCAGTCTTTTCCAATGAGAGCACAAGTCCCTCCTTTTGCCGCCAGCACTATGTCCAATGCCTGACGGTTTTGGAGGGCCATCTGTCAGATTGCCCCTATTTCTTTGGCCAGGGCTCTTAAACTTTCTCCGGTTTCATTTGCCATTATTTCAACTACTGCTTGTAACCTTAGGAGCCTTTTTGCATGGTGTATTACTCCCCCTAATGGTATGAAGGAACCGCCAATGGCCTCTTCCCAGGTTAAGGGGCTTATGTTATTTACATACCATTGGGCATCTGTTAAGTCCCTTCTTTTTTGCCTGAAATTGCGGATGCATTCTCGAGGGAAGGTTCCTAGCACTTGGAATTGTGGGAAGAGTCGGGCGGGATCACAGATTCCTGACCAATTAGCTGGCAGTGCGGTATAAGCTCTGGTCCCACACACCCAGTGATGGCCTATTAAGGCCGGGAAGGGTAGGTTGTACCCATTTGTCATATAGGTGTTTGCAAAGGAGGAGTAGTATCCCCCAAAGGGTACAGGGTAATTCTCCTTACGAGGAGTGGTGTTATTTGCATGACATTGAAAGATTGTATTGTTTTCACTAAGGTTACTGTAGGGGGAACATGAGATTGATTTCTCTGTTTGATCCCAGGTTGAGAAAAAAATTCATATCTCCATACCCAGCCTGCCACTTCTTAGTTTTGTTTGAATAATCCCATACACCATTAGCCACAATATGCTGAAGGCAACGGCTTTTCCCCAGATCCAGCCCTGTCCCATTACACACCCAACACCAATGACCTTTTCCCTCCAACACACTTATTCATTTAGATGCATTTATTCCCACCGCTTCCCAAGTGTCATTGCTGTTCCATATTTTGTTAAACGGGCGAGGCCCTCCAGTGAGGTCTGGGGACTTGAGTGGGATAGCCAGGACAGGAACACCAGTTTTAGAGTGGGCTGGGATGTGGCTGCAGACCCAGCAATTAGAAATATTAAGGGTCTGAGCTATCCACACCTGCTGCTGGATAAAAGAATTGTCATTGTGGTCTCCCCAGACCGTAAGATACCAGCAGCCAAGGAACAGCGTCTGCTTCTGGCAACTCTTATGAGAGCGTAGACTGTAAGGTATTGCAGACTTTTCCTCTATGTCTTCTTCTGGAGTCAAAATTGACTCTGCGTTGTCCTGAGGTGATGATTGGTTCTCTGGGGATGGTGCCTTCTTACACTGTGAAGCATGTATCCACGCTGCGATGCCAGATAGTTTAACAGCCATCTGTGTAGTAAGCAGTACCTGATGAGGACCCTTCCACCGGGGCTCCAAGGCGTGCTTTCGATGATGGCACCGTACGTAGACCCAATCACCTGGCTCGAGGCTGTGGCAAGCGTCGGAGGTGGGTTCCATGGGCCAGGCAACTCGAACCTGTGAATGGAAGTGACTTACAGCTTGCATTAGTCTCTTGCAATACTGAAGGAGCGCACTGTGAGTCAGGTTCAAATCTGGAACGGGAGTAATGGTAGTCATAGCTCGCATAGGGCGTCCCATAACAATTTCAAAGGGACTTAATTTATGCCTTTGGGATGGAGTGGATCTCATGTCCATAAGGGCTAATGGTAAGGCTACTGGCCAGCTTAATCCTGTAGAGTCACAAATTTTAGCAAGCTTATTTTTAAGTACACCATTTCGTCTTTCAACTGCACCTGCACTCTGTGGGTGGTAGGGACAGTGCAACAGGTGTTTGATATATGTTGCAATATACGGTCCAGCTGTTGAACAAGTTGTCCAGTAAAATGTGTACCCCGATCACTGGACAGAGCAACAGGAATTCCCTTGGCAGGCATAATATGATTTAACAAACATTTGGCAACAGACAGTGAGTCAACCTTGCGACAAGGAAAGGCTTCAATCCAACCAGAGAATAAACATACCATAACCAATATAAATTCATATTGTTGACACTTAGGCATTTGTGCAAGAACGGTGCTTAAGGCAGGCCCCGGAACCCCTGGGCCGCTTTTACAGGTTTACCAATATTATGGCTTTGGCAAATGGTACAGGCTGCACAGTGGCGGGCTGCAAAAGAGCTAAAATGGGGGGCCCACCATCCTGTCTTAGTTACAGCAGAGACCATCCCCTCCTTTCCAACGTGTGAAACACCGTGTAGCAGGGCGGCCAGAGACGAGTAGAATGAAAAGGGGGCTACAAAGGCGCCAGTAGGCGAGCGCCAAAGAGAATCGGGATGTAGAGAGCAACCTTGGGCAACCAAAGATTCTTTCTCGGTTTCTAGGGCAGAGTCTTGGAGCAGGGTGAGGTCAGTGAGGGACCAGGAGGGTAAGAGGACAGCGGAGAACAAGGGAATCAGACATTTCGACTAGGCGCGCTGCAGCAGCCATAGCACGCAGGCAGGGGGGTAAGCCTTGGGCAACAGGGTCTAAAGTGGCAGAGAAATAAGCCACTGGGCGGTTCTTTTCTCCGTGCATCTGAGTGAGAACCCCAAGTGCACACCCAGGTTGTTTGTGGCAGAAAAGGGTAAAAGGCTTAGAATAGTCAGGCAGCCCTAAGGCAGGGGCAGAAGCCGAACCCTGTTTGAGGGAAACAAAGGCAGAATTGGCCTCAGGGGGCCACGGCATGGGGTCAGGCACAGAGAATCAAGTGAGTTCCTGGAAAGGTTTTGCAAGGGAGGCATACTGGGGAATCCACTGTCTGCAAAATCCAGCCATGCCTAAAAACTTCCGGACCTGGTGTGGGGAGCAGGGTCGGGGAAAGCTAAGGATAGCTTGGACGCGGGTGGGAGAAAGTGCACGGGAACCCTGGGAGAGGGGAAAGCCAAGGTATGCGACAGAAGCTTGACAGAGTTGTAGTCTAGAGCAAGAAGCTTTGTGACCCTTATTTGCTAGGGCAGTAAGGAGCACTAAAGAGTCAGTTTCAGAGGCAGACAATGAAGGGGAACAGAGGAGTAGATCATCTACATATTGGACTAATGTGGACCTGGACGGGAAAACAAGGTCAGCAAGGTCTCAGGCTAATGCTTGGGAAAAATATGATGGGCTTTCAGTATACCCCTGGGGCAGTGTGGTCCATGTGTTCTGTTGCCCCTTGTAAGAAAAGGTAAACAGGAACTGGGAGTCAGGGTGAACTGGGACAGAAAAGAAAGCAGAGCAGAAATCAACAACAGTAAAATGAGTTGCATCTGGTGGGATAGAAGCCAGAATCTTTGAGAGAGGCAAGTTTTGATTCTGTCCACCTATGATTTGCCTCTTCCCACCACTGCATGAAACAATCAACCTCTGCTTTTGCCAATTTAGTTTTAGGTTGGCCGAGTTTGTCTTTTAAGACGTCTTCTCAGTCTTTGTCCCAAGATCCTAACAGCGGCCACTGAATTTTGGGATTCTCCTGAGTTAGCCTTTTGCATTCCCATACACATCTCCCCCCCCTCTCCCCAGGTCAGCCTTTTGAAGCCATCCCCCACCCATGTCATGAGGTTTTCTGTTCATTAAAACACAACAATGCTAGCAACAAGACAAACACCACAGACAAACAACACAAAACATAGATCCATGGTATTCTGAGTTATTCTTCTGCTGGCGCCAGCTTGCTTGTAGAGTCTAAAAACAAAAAACAATTTCCACCCCCTGGTGGGGACAGATTATTGCTTAATAATAATACCACTTTCTTTTACAAATTTCCTTGCTAATTGCAGGAAAAACAGAAGAATTACCTCCAGGCTGTACCTATTTTGTTCTGTAGTTAGGCTGGTGAATTACCCCACTCACTGGTCATTTATGAAATTCATGAGGTGGTGTACCTCAGTTTCCCCTCTTGTGCAACAGACCATGTTTGCAATAGTTTCTCTGCTGTACCAACCTTTAAGTTTATTCTCAGGTAATAGCTGAGACACAGCTTCAGATTTTAGCACTATACACACACACAAAATTCTCTTTTGCCTAACATCCCTTGCACTGTGATTACTCTTTTACACAACTGTACCCCGATTACACTTCCATCTTATATAACTAGACACAACCAGGAGCAGCCAAGTTAAGTTCCAATAGAAACCCCTTACATCCTTTAGTGATTTTGATTACATAACCCAATAGTCAAATAATTTTGATCAGATTCTCTCTCTGCCTGCAGCAGTCTCTTATAGACCATTTCTGTGGGAAAAGGGCCCATTTTCCCTCAGAATAGTTGTAAAGGCTTCTAGGGACAGAAGTGTAATGGTGGTAGTAGCCACTCTACCTGACCCCCTTAGCCTAGACCATTTTTTCAGAAATTTACAGGAGTCCGGACCCTTCCTAAAATACATAAACTGAGCCGGCGTTCCTTTAGGGAACTGTCCCGACTTAGACGTCTAGTTACCCATACAGGAGGGCTTTACACACCAATCACACCAGAAGGAAAGTCGGGTTCATCAGAGCGATGCCCGGTGCAACACACAAAAGGAGCCCACAGGCTACTGCCTCAATCGCCCTTGCTTTCACACAAAGGGTTTCACCCAAGGCACGGTGCGGCTGCGATTGTGCAGATTTCACTCACTCAGACCGTGGGGACAGGAACCCTTTGGTCAGCCGATCCCCGGACAGAGATGGCGCCCAGACTCAAACACATCACAGGGAGGACAGATAGACACAGAGACAAGAAAGTCCTCAGTCCGGACAAAACACAGAAATAATTACCTGACCAGATTCCTGATGTCAGACCAGAACAGAGTGGGAACCAACAGGTTCGATGGCGTAGACTTCACTGTAGTCATGCACCCTTCCGTTCTGGCGGAGGACCACTTGGGCCAAATACCCAGGTGCCGGCTTGCCACGGCAGTCCTAAGTATGGTCAGGAGTCACACGGCCCCAGTGAAGATGGTTGCCATCTTGGTGGAACCTCCAAATGGTCAAAGTCAGATTCAGGACTCACTTAATTTGTCAGACCACTCTGTTTATTAGCAAAGTGCTTTGCCAATGCACCCAGATGTGAGCCCCTTTCTGAGGCTCAAGATAACTTATTTATACAGGTAAGCCAAAGCCAATTTAACATAAGAGACAAAAGGAAGCAGAAACTGACAAATACACATACATATCTTATTTGCATACTAATGTTTACCAATCTCCTAGCTCAGTAGGAGCTCTAAGTTAATTAGTTTGAGGACCCATTGTCTCACACTCCTTAATGTTTCTCTTCCTGACAACTAAATTTCAACAAACCCTTCAAGTAGCATTTCTTTAATGAATTATAATTTCAATATAATTCATTCTACTTTCACAACACAAAAGACTGAATTGTGCATCCCCTGCATGAAGTGATAGGAACCAGCTAGCCATGGAGCATACACATAAGAAAGCAAACCTTACACAAACTGTAAAGTACTTTAAAAATAAACATTTGCAGGGGGGTAATTTATTTCCTTCACTTCTCCCTGTTTTTTGAAAGATCAAGATGACATTAGCACCTGTATTTTTACCCCCATCTTGTGAAAAGTGACATAACACTATAAGATCCCTTGAACAACCCAGTAAGTGAGACTATTGTTTTTGTTGAGTTTGTTCTTGCTGCTTGTCATCATTTCAGATAGCAAATATTAAATGAAGCCCAAAACAGAGGCAAAATAATATGCTGGGACACAAATGCAAAGCCTTCTTGGGGGCCAGAATCTACCAGGGGGGACTATAGGCATTGCAAATCTACTAACATGGGCTTTACACAGAGTAACTGAGACATGCTCGCTACCCCAAGAAGCTTACAAATGAACGACCCAATCCTGGATACATGCTGTGGTGGACTGGTATGTGTATGTACATGTCTGTACCAAACTGTGATCTTCAATTGACATTGTAACCACTGTTTTGAAGAATTTGACCTACACATTGAGAATGTAGCTGTAACTGCTTAGAGATGTAAAGGACAGACCAAGACCAGTTTATCGTAATGCCTAATAACAACCTGAAGGACTGACAGAAGAGCCATCACTGTGCTTATCTTTCAGTCAAGGGGGCCCACTCCTAGAACAGTTTTTCTAAAGAGAAGAGCCAGGCTGAAGAGAACTAGTTTTCCCAGTCTGGACTCCAAGAAGCCTGGGACTACCCAGCTAGTCACTTGACCAGAACTCTCCCTCGCTCTTGCTAGGTAACCATGGCCTGATACAGAAGAACTGAAGGAGGGGCCTAGCTACCTGACACACCAACTGGCCTAGGATTCTCAAGGATGAGCATAGACTTGGGGAGACAGCATAAGACTTTTGTTGTTTTGCCCAAAGATCTGTGATTCTGGTATGTTTTCAGGGTAACATTTATTGTGGTTAAGAAACTCCTGTGCAAATCCTGTGTTCCTCCTTTTTATCTGCCATGTGGTCAGCAAAGAGTTAAACTATAAACCAGTGCACATAGGCAACTGGGGAGGTTGTGGGGTCTCGGCACGGGTTTCAGAGCAAAGGGCAGTTGGATTGCAGAGTCCCACATCCCTAGGAAAGGTGCTAGACAAGGAGTTTGCACCCAGGAGTGTATTATGGGTACCTCTATGCAGGAATAAAAAAGATCCATAGCACAGCTGCAACTGACCCAGATCAGCTGACTTGGGCTCAGGCGGCAGGGCTAAAAATTGCTGTGTAGACATTTGGCCTTAGGCTGGACCAGCCCCCATTATGAGGTCCCAGCCTTTAGGCTCCAGCCCAAGCCCAAATGTCTATGCAGCAATTTTACAGGCTGGCAGCCCGTGTACTGCAAGCCCGAGTCAGCTGAGTCGGGCCAGCTGCGGATGTTTAATTGCTGCGTAGACGTACCCTTAGCTGCCCAGAGCTAGAAACAGTGACTAGAACCTGCCCAGACCAAGCTGGCTTGGAAGCACGTGGGATCCAAAGGTTGGGTCCATTTACAACAGACTGGTGATCATCAGGTAGGGGGACTCAGCCAGGTCTGTAACACATGCATATGAGGAACTCTGCTCATGGGAGTAGTCCCACTAAGCGCACATTCAGTAAAGCTATGTGCCCATGTTAGGGTTTCAAGGACAAGACACTACCTGGAGTACAAGACTGGGGCAAGATGGATGGAGAAAAGAAAGTACAAAATAAAGATGTGCAGTGGCTGGTCTGGCACAATATGCATCTTAGTGCTTAGATACGATGGCAACGGACACCCTAGGAAAAAACCCAATATCTGGGAGGAGAAATCAGTAGAAATATGACATGTTATGTAAGATGTCACACAGATTCCTATATCTGGGGCGGGGGCTGGTCCCTATCATTTGATATTTTAACATTTATGGACAATTCATTTAAGTGAGGAAGGAGTTAGAAAAGGATCAGTTGGGTGTGACTCTTGTTATGGGGGCTGACCATTTGTGGGGGCTCAGCGACCAGACTCCACTAAGGAAAATGAGCCAATTCAGATCCACTGAGAGTAGTTAATTACCTCAGTGGCTAGGGAGCCATTAATTAGTTAAGGAACACCTGAGCATAATAACAGCTTCTGAGGGCTCAGTCAGGACGAGAGAGTCCTACTCCCAGTCTCAGGAGGTATGTAGTTTAGATATAGTGTAAGAGAGAGTCTCTGTTCCAAAGAGCTTACACTTGAAATCGTGGGGGATTCACCAAAGTTCACCATTGCTCAGCAAGTTACCAGAGATACTCAACACCTCATAGTTTGAGCTCCTGCATCATTCATTCTAACCTTTAATGATCTGCTTTCATTGACTATTAAGGGCAAGATCTTGCAACCTCTTACACAAGCAGTTCTATTAAGTCAGTGGAGCTGGTCACATGCACCAAGACTACTTATGTTAGTAAGAGTTTGCAGGATCAATCTTTTACTTTCTTCTGCTGCTCCCAAAAGGATTAATGTAAATATTTGGTTTGGCTTCCTCCCTGAGCATACAATGAAAGCATTCCAAGACTAGAACTAACTGGTACATATTTTTTTTCCTCCTTGCTCCTAGTACAGTTTAAATTTACTCTGAACAGAGCAAGGCAGTTTGGTTTTTAATCTTTTAAAGGGAAACTTTTTGTTTTCTGTTTCCCAGAGATGTGAGCAAGCACCCGTTTTGTGACCTGCACCTAAGGTGAAAGGAGTGCCTAGATTTGGTGGGTTTGACTCTGTGTCCATCACCTAGGACAAATTAATTTATTTGGAAATATTTCAGCAGGCATAAGCACTTTTCCTAGAGTTGTACTTTTCAAACTGATAAGATCAAAATTTACAATGCAAAGAGCTAGATGAGTTTTCCCCAAGGCAGGACAAGACACAAGCCAACTGCAGTGGCCTTTGCCCTTCCTTAAACTAAATATGACTGCTGCTAACAATGAGCTCTTTTCCCCATATGTGTGAAGTCTACTCTAATCTCATATTTTTGGCCTCTAAGTAACTTCAGATTGCCTGGCTTGTGTAGCCCCATTTTTTCTTCAAGAAATCTGTGATATGGAAAGACAGATTATAGGCATTATTGCCAAAATGAGGCATCTGATTACAGTTATGTAGCCACAGGCTAGGATTTTCCATTTTATGTTCCCAAGCAGAGTTGGGCACGTTATTTATTATGCACAACTTACTCAGCAAACTTTGTGGTTTCTTTAGATTGTGAATTGTTCAAAAACTGATCTGGATTTCTATGAACGTGGTTGCTCTATTTAAGTATTTTGCAACTGTATCAAACTTCAACCTGTGGGTTGTTTGCAAACAGTTGAGTGACCTTGATTCTCCTCCCTTGGAAGTTAATGATAAGGCTGTGATTGACTTTTGTGTTCTTGTGTCCCTATTCACAGTGGTCACCTACATCACATGGTGTTGGTTCTGTTTCCTGACTGGCCAACTGTTTTAAACAGGAGAATGACTAATTAACAAACAATGACAAGTGACTAACAAGCAATGAACTATAGCATGTGGTTTAGCTGGGTAGTCATTTGTGATAAAACTCACAACTTTCAGGTTTTGCTGACTTTTTATGAACAGACCAGCAGTTGACTACAAACAACAGGGGATCACATATAGGGAACTCACATTTATGTGAAATTATTTGTGACCTACCTTTTGACCCCTTCTACTAGTCATTCAAAATCAAACCTGGACTAGGATATTATCAAATTTAAGACCAATTTAACAGCCTAGCCTTGATTTTTGAAGGAACTGCAATTCCAGCAGTTTTTTCAAATAACTGTACTTTTAAAATTACTGCAATTTTTAAATGCCTGTCAAATGGGTATTGCCAGGGGTGAAGAGAACCATGCTGCCAAATTAAATTAATATTTTGGAATTTCAATATTTATTTTGAGTTTAAAGAGTCATTCCCAAATTACACCAAATTACGTGTGGACCATGAAACCAGACTATGGAGTTCTTCCTGATGGCATCCAGGCCCACCAGAGCAAACAAAGAATGCTGGGGGCCGGGGGTCAGGGAGGGGGAAGAGATTGTGAAGTTGGAACAGCATGTATTGCTGAGAAATTCCCTTTCCTGCAGTATACTCCAAAGAATGAAAAAAGCATTGAAACAATACACACAAATGGACTATATTGGAATACTCCATAGAAAGCAATCAATCCCTCAACATTATAGCAGAATGAAATCCTCTGGAACTTTTTCCAGGACTCTTTCTCCCCATTGTGGATTGCTGTCAAATGCTAAAATGAACTATTTTGCAAAGGCAGTTATTTATACATGGTTTTAGGGGGTGATAAATCAGTAATTTTACATATTAAAAATAGATATTTACTTTGGTTAAGTTGGTCTAACAATAGCTGCCTTTCGTTATAGATTCAGCTGATCACTGTGCTATAATTGACCTGGACATCCAATAAACACAGTTGCCTTCAGCTCAGCGTGTGATGCATCTTTCATAATGTTTGATCAGCAGGCAGTAGAGCTGAAGGTGATAATGACTTTTGCTAAAAAAAAAAGTTTTGAGACTGCTTTGTTTACAAGATGGAAACTGAAACCTTGATATACATTTCTCCACTTGAAAATTGAGAGAGAGCCATTGCTTCCAGACAGGATGTCATGGGTTTATCTAAATTATGTTAATAACATTCCGCAACAAAGATTCTTGCGTGAAGAAAGCAGTTAAAGTCAAAGTTAAATAGGTGAAGGTAAGGGGAGTCTTTCCACTGAATTCATTGACTTTGACTCAAGTTCTTAAAGTTGTAGTTAGAGCCCTTCATTGATATTATGACTATAGCTTCTTGCTGAAAAATGACATATGACAGTGCCATTATCAGATCAGTGTCAAATAATGCAAAGCACTTTCCATCTTGATTTAAGGAAGCTTTCAAAATCAAAAATGAAATTATATTGATCATTTTGCCTGGTTGGGAGAGGTGCTGAGAACTCACCTCTCACATTGACTTCAATAAGAAGCCCTTAAGTAGTAAAGTTCTGCTTATTGGTAAATCAGTTTTTAAAGCTGTATGGAAATTCATAGATTCATACATTTTAAGGCCAAAAGAGAATATTAGGATCATCTAGTCTAACCTCCTATAGAACACAACCCACAGATTTCTCCCGCTGGTTTGCAATGACATTTAATTTATCATCTCACAGGCAGTGAGATGTTAACCTCTAGGAACAAAGCTCAGAAACTGCAGTTTTTATAAATGTCCAGAGATGTTTCTCTTAATGTGAGCTATCTAAATATTTTCCTTAGTACAATGGGCCAAGCATTCTTTTATGTCTCTGATGGTGGTCTGATTATGTGTGACCACAAACTCATTTAATCCTCTTACCTCATTGCTGCAAGAGCCAAGTAAATCCCGTTTGTAGGTCTTCTGGCATGGATATCCCATTTATTGCTGGATTGTATAGCTGTTTAACAATTAAATATACCTAGTGAGGCTCAGTAAACTTGGTTTGGCTGCCAGGAGTGGCAGAGGGGAAGGAGATAGACTGAGGTGCTTAAAATTGGAATGGCCCATAGCAGTTAAGGGGAGATTGTATACATCCAGGAATAGATCCTGGAATAGGGAAATGTTACAGTTATGGAAGAAGATTAAAGAGTTCAAGGGCAGCCAGAGGTTGGAAGAGGATTTTACTGCAGGAGGGCAGAGGAAGCCTGAAGAAACTGAGATTTCACCTTACATTATAGTTTTTGAGAGATGAAGATCAGAAAAGCCCTAAAAACTTGAAAAGAACATCTGAATGGGCCTGTAGTGGGTGCAGTTTTCACATTACAAAAGCCCACAGTGTCTGGGAAGGAGGAATGAAAAAAGTGCAGAGTAGCCAGAGTTGATCAGAGAGGTCCAGAACAGTTGAAGAGGAGACTCTTTAGATGATGATTAGCTATGGAAAGAAGGATATGGAATGTTCCAAACAGCTGTGGGTGGAGGGAAATGGAATCCCCCAAATAGTGGAGGGCACTATAGAGAGAAACACTGAAGAAAAATTCTGAATAAAGATGGTTGCAATTTTTAGGCAGAAAAACATTTCCTTTAAAAAAAAAAAAGAAAAGCAAGAGTGAGCAAAGGGGAAATTAAAATTTTGAGGGTTCAAATTTTTTAGAAAAAATATTTTGAGAACAAAGTAAAAAATGTTCAGTTCTAATCCTGTGAAATGAAAGCAAGTTCAAAATGGTATTTTGTTCATTAAGCTGCTTTTCCAACTTCTGAATGATTCAAGAGGGCTCAAAGGAGCAGGGGGAAAGGTCTGAAGCAGTAGAACATAGACTTGAAAAATCTGTATTTCTATGGCTGAGTGGATAAAATAGTTTAATACATAACACAAAGCAACAATAGTACCACATATTGTAAAATGTTTTTCCATGAAGCAGCAGTTACCAGCATCCCACCCACAAGGCTTAAAAGTTTATATGAGACATTCATAACCTGAGACAAAGGGGAACTATTCTCTGTTAATGTTGGAAAGTGAGTCTTGTAAATTTTTCCAAGATTTATAAGTACCGCTAAGAAGAAACTAAGGATGAACTCTTGTGCTTCTGGCTTACTGAGAGAACAATGATATTTTAACATGAATCTTCTATGTTTATTAGTCTTGGTCTAGATTATCAGTTTAATAGCACATTTATAGGCTCTGATTTAGCAGTCCTTCCCTACTCACCAAAGCTCATCGGCCTGTGTTGGTGTCAATGGGACTGAAGTACACGCTGAAAGTTACGCATATGCTTGAATTCTTTTCTGAACGGGAGCCATCAGGCTGTTCTACTTTTCCATTGGTTATTGTATCAGTCTTTAGCTGCAAGGAAAAGATCAGTATGTGTTGTGTCCATAGCATACACACAGAATCGTTAGATGACAACAAATACTTTTGCCAGAAGGTTGCAACATAACATTGCTTTTATTTGTTAGGGTTCAGGTCGATAACACACAAGAATCCCAAAATAGAGAGACACAAGCAGGCTGCTTCCTCAAACAGAAAGACACAACTCACCCACACCTTATGCTAGGCGATGTCTGTCTGTCTGCTGGTAGGCCCAGATCTTCCACTTCCCTATAGAGCCCCCTGACCTACAAGCTGAACCAGGAAACTCTGAAATGTAAAGTGACAAGTTTATAATTTGAATAGTTTTCAATAAACCAAAGCATAGAAACTGTGTGATTTAACCTCTAGTTTTCCAGCACTGTAATAGTAAACCTTTATAATTTTTTCTTCACTAATTATATTTTTTATAATAGCAATAATTACCTCTGGACTGGGTATTTCCTAGCCATTAATGAAAATCTGGATTAAGAGCAATGAGGTTCACATGGGGCCCTCAACTCCTTCTACTGGTCATGAATTGAGAGGCAATACCCTCTCCATAAATCATTATTCCTTAAAGTGCAGTTCTACCCTGAGAAGTGATTGTAAAATTGGCATCACAGTGGGTTCAATGTTTATTGTCATTCAGTGACTCCAGATCAACTATGCTCACGTTACAAGCAATATAAAAAGGGTGGAAGCGGTGGGGAGTTTGGGGGTTTAGCTAGGAGCTCTGCAAAGCCAATCAGATAAGATATGAGAATAAAAAGGTTATTTATCATGTATCATCACTAGTAATAAAGATTCTGCAGGCCAGTTTATGCCCTCATGTACATCTGTGCAAACCCACTGGCTTCAGATTATGCCTTCAGTGACAACTGTACAATTCAAATGTTGTCAGGTGTAACTGATTGTCACTGTAGAGCAGACATGATTCTGAATAGACACAAAAGCAACAAGGAGTCCGGTGGCACCTTAAAGACTAACAGATTTATTTGAGCAAAAGCTTTTGTGGATAAAAAACTGACTTCTTCAGATGCATGGAGTGCAAATTACAGATACAGGCATAAATATATATTGGCACATGAAGAGAAGGGAGTTACCTTACAAGTGGAGAACCAATGTTGAAGGCCAATTTAGTCATGGTGGATGTGGTCCACTCCCAATAATTGATGAGGTGGTGTCAATACCAAGAGAGGGGAAATTGCTTTGAGCCAACCACTCCCAGTCCCTATTCAAGACCAAATTGATGGTGTTAAGTTTGCAAATGAATTGTAGCTCAGCAGTTTTCTTTGAAGTCTGTTTTTGAAGTTGTTTTGTTGAAGAATGGCTATTTTTAAATCTGTTATTGAGTGCCCAGGAAGATTGAAGTGTTCTCCTACTGGCTTTTGTATGTTACTATTCCTGATGTCTGATTTATGACCATTTAGCCTTTCACATAGAAACTGTCCAGTTTTACCAGTGTACATGGCAGAGGGGTAATGCTGGCACATATCACATTAGTAGATGTGCAGGTGAATGAGACTCTGATGGTGTGGTTGGTGTGGTTTGGTCCTTTGATGATGTTGCTAGAGTAGATATGGGGACAGAGAAGTCAGTGGGGTTTGTTACAGGGATTGGTTCCTGGGTTAATGTTTCTGTGGTGTGGTGTGGTGTGTAGTTGCTGGTTAGTATTTGCTTCAGGTTCGGGATATGGGTACCCATATGGCCCCACAGTATGCCAACTTTTTTATGGCTGACTTAGAACAACGCATCCTCAGCTCTCATCCCCACACCAACCACACCATCAGCGGCTCATTAAACTGTATTAAACCCCTGTGTGGATGCTCTTATTCAGAATTAAAGTGGCCTTACTTCAGTTTATCTTAACTCATTTCCAAAGTGAATTAAACTAAACCAAGGTAAGGCCACTTTAATTCTGAATGAGTGCATCCATGCAGAGATTTAATGCAGTTTAACTAATCCACTTTAACAATTAATTTGGACGAATTTTCCCCTGATTGTCGCTGTATAGACAAGCCCTTAGAAATCAGGCCAGATATGGATCTCTGATACTGAGGGACATCTTAGTATCTGTGATTGAGCATCACACTCAGGTGAGCCTAGATTCTCCAGTACAGGAGCTGAAGCTGTACACATCTGAATAAAATACTGAATATAGACAGGGTTTTATTTTTGTTCACCACTTTCCACAAATTTCAGGAAGATTACTTGGATGTATTGATTGTTTTCTTTTCCTGTTTCCAATCTCTTTTTTAAGTGCTGTCATGTTGACTCTCCAAGTCCAAACACTTATTCAGTGATCTTCTCATTTAGTCTTACAATACCAGTTTTTCATCAGCAACTACAGGTAAGATAAGTAGATATTTATTTGATTGAAAATTCATTTTGGCAAAGAAGCCTTTACTGTTAAATACTTTCAGCTTTTCTACTGAATGTTAGTGTTCTAACTGTCCTTTAAACTAACTCCAGAATGACTGTGGGGACATTTAAATGTTTGTTCTTTGAACGGGTCCTTCTAATGCCAAGCTGTAAAAACAAATTAAATAAATAACTAATTAAATAATATAGCCCCCCAGCAGATATGTAGAGGTCATAAAGTGAAATGGCTGCTTTCTTTGAAGAGAACTTGTGTTTTTCATCTTGCTGCTGGCTTCTACAACTTGCAGGCGCTCCCTAAAGATATACCAAGTGATGCGGAGCTATAATTAATGCCTGTTAGATAATAATGTAAAAATAAACAAGACCAGATTTCCTGAAGAGAAGCACAGGGCTGGGGAGGTGGAGGAGAAAAGAGAGCAGAAAAGTTTGAAGAACACAAAATTGTGTTTATTAATTAGTGGTAGAACAGAAAGTTCACCTCATGGAATCTAATCCAATAGTAAAACATTTTGGGTCATATTCTCTGGTGAATTTATAATCCCTTTACATTATTCATGTGGCAACATGGGGACATAATATGGCTGCAAATGACCAGCAGAAAATTCACTGGTGTAGGGAACACTCTGCTGGGCAGTGCTGAGCTATATCCCACTCTGTGGCTCTTCATTCCCATCCCACTCGCGGCATAGTAGGCTTGTTGGGAGTAGGGTGGGGAAACGGTAGGAGTGAGAAGGAAATGTGATGGAGTTCCACTCCACAAATCCTCCATTGGCATGGGGTTCATTAAGGGCCATATGTCAGTGGTGCAGTTACTTAAGGATAACTGACATAGCTAAGCCGGTAAAAGCTCTAGTGTAGATGTAGTTATGCCAGTACAACTGTAATTATACCACCATATCTGATGCCAGTTCCCTGAACCAGCATAAAATATACTGGCATAAGTAAGCACTTTTATACTATAACTGCATCCACATTAGGAAGGTTTTACCAGTTTAACTACATTAATTTACCTATATCGGCAAAACCCTGTTAATATAGACAAGGCCTACTGCTGTTGTAGCTGGGACTGACCCTCAGAAATAGGGAGTTAGGATCAGTTCCCTGACATTCTGCACCCTGGGTTGAGCAGAACTGTGGAGGAGGAGAGAATCTTGCCTTTCTGTGCAAGACCAGAGAAGGGGACTTATTTTTTTCCTATTAAGTCAATGGCAAAATTCCCATGTAGAGCTGACTGGTGAGAAAACGGTAAATATATTTTGTGAAAAATGTTGAAAGAAATGTATTCTTTATTTCATTTGAAATGTTTCATGATTTTTTAAAATTATTTTTCAATAAACAATTTTGTTTCAGTGGGAAAAAAAATCCCCCCTTTTTTTTAGTTCAAGAGAGTAGAGGTTTTTCCCGCCAGCAAAACAAAATATTTTTAACCAAAAAAGCTATTTTTGATTAAAACATTTCAACCACCTCCACTTCCATGATCTTCAGTGTGAGCCAAATCAGGCCCAAGAAAGTTCATCCTAGTCCCATTGAAAAACAGCATGAGTTTTGACACTGAATTTTAATAGTAGCAGAAGCAAACCCTATTGCAGTAGTGTTTTTGATTCATCCTACTTCACTCTGCACTGAATAATCTTTAATTAGCTTTCATAAACTATCTTCGACAGCTTCATTTATTCAGCCAACCACCTTCTGAGTGTTAGATCAGTAACATACATCTTGCTTCCACTATGTTTTTTAAAATCAGCACAAGTGTGAAAGAGAGCATTATATAATGGGAAACATTCCAAAGGATTAAGGCCCAGCCTCTCTTTACACAGATGTAACCCACAGTAGGAAACTTGGATCTTTATACCTTTCAAGTGAATAGTCCACATTGGGTTGGTGGGGTGTGGGGGATTGTAAGAGTCGACTACAGGTACCAGGTAAAGGAATTACTCCTTTAGCGCTAGCAGTAAAGGGTCATGCTTTTAGCACTGAAGGTTCTGGGTTGTAAAATTGCTAACACAACTGGGGTCATTATACAGGAACAATTTATATCTTAAAAATGAATTGCTGACCTAGTCCTAAATTATGTTAGCAATCTAATTTGCCACAATAATGTTCTTTCAGATGCCAAGTAATCAGAATTCTGCCTGTAATTCAACTGTGGTGCAAATGAAGCCACTCTTTTGAAGATGGTATTGTTGCCCAGGTTTTTCAAAAGGGGGGAGGGGCGGGAGAAAAGGGAAAAAAAAGACTAAGGGGAATTTTTTTTTAAAAGGGTGAATTAATTGTAGGAAGTCATCAGGCTCACCGAAAAAAGCTGCTTCGAGATGTATAGCTGTAGGACCCAGCAGTAGCAGCTATGCTGTAAAGGAGCCCACTCTGGCAGCCAAGACCACAAAAACACCACTCCTCCTCAAGGGTTACACTTGATTTTAATCAGATAGTCTCTGATTCCTGAAATAAAACCTCACACCTTGGAAACTTTACTGGCCATGTGCAAAGCGGCTTTCCAAACATGCAGTCCCCAGATGCTGCTGTCAGTTCCTCAGATATTGTCAATAGATTGTTCCGTTGTTCTTTCCTGTACCGTCTAGAAGCAGCTTCCTAATGATGCTGATTTGCTGTAAAATAAATACAGGTGCCTGGAAAATTAATTTCACGTTCCAATAATCCACATGAAAAGTTTGAGTGGTGACACTGTAGACTGCTCGCCTGGGTTTTTTATTTTTAGAGGGTGCCACACGCTCTTCTAATCTAAATCAACGTGAAAGAAGCTATATTGACAGCACCAAATCCCCTCCTTTCACAGAAGAGGTATAATAAGCACAGGAAGTGCATGTTCCCTAGCCTGTATCGCATTTTTTATCAGGAACACTATTACAGATTCTCTGTGACTCCCCAGCCATTCAGTCCTTAGCCTTTCTCCTGAGACTACCAGCAAAAGTGCTGATGGTCAATATGTGCTGACACCTGCTGATCAAGAATTAAATAGAGATCATTAACTCATGTTATATAAGCCACCAAAACAGTCACAATAAGGATTTTTGGTTACTACTAACCTGTGCTGGATAAACCTGTCTGTAGGCTGTCACCAAACCCCTGCTAAGATGTAAACAGGCTAGTTTAATGCAACACCCCTGGATGGGCCATTGGCAGGAGGGTTTGGACCTGGGATTTCCAGATCTGAAAGCATGAACCTCTGCTGATTGAGCTAAAAGATTCAGCTGTTAGCTCAAAGCCAGCAACTCAAACATCTGTGGTGCAACCACTAAAGGAGGACAAAAAAGCCATCCTGTGTAAGTAGGGTTAACCTAGGATACTTTAAATTGCAGTGTTGTATTCTAGAACATTTTTGTCATGCATGGGTAAGATACTATGCAGCCCATCCTCCTCTTTCTAGAAAGAAATGTGCATGTTCTTGTCCATGAAATAATTAACATTTCTTCTTTTCTTCCTTTCAATTTTCCACACCAGTACACAAAGCAGAATACAATAATGTCATTGATTTGCTACTGGAGACCTACAGTAAAAACTATGATGCCAGCTTTAACAGGATTTCTCCCCCTCTCTCACACTATTCTACATAGCTATGCATTATAAGGACAGAAAGGACCAACGTGATCATCTTGTCTGACCTCCTGTATAACGCAGGCCATAGGAGTTTGCTGAATTAATTCCCGTTTGAAAATTTCAGAAAAACATCCAATCATGATTTAAACATTTCCAGTGATGGACATCACAGTGAGCCAATGAATTTATTCTTTTGAACACTTCCTGTATTATCTCATTTTACAAGGAAATATTTGCTCTGTCCACAGTCAGCATTAGCACTGCAACATGAGGAAGGTGGGGGGCGGGGTAGATGCAAGTCCTTCTCTTTTTACCAGCTAATACAAGACATACGCTCATTTCTTTGATTATCTACATTGTGCAACTCCCTAAAAAGCAAGTGAATCATGAACTTATGGTTGCTGCTTCAGCCGCTGAAGGCTAAAACTAATGAAAGTGGACCGGCACTTTTCAGGCAGAAGTGATCGTTATAACAACATGTAACCCGCTCTCCAGTTCTCTTTTCAAACAGGCTAACTTCTCCTTTCATATAAGCATTTTATAACCAGACTTTCTCAAGTCAGATGCTGAGAAAAGAATCTCCAGGGAAAATCTTAAATAATTTTCCTTTTATTAAACAACCAGTTTAGTAGCAAAGTGTTGCTACACTAAACCTGTAGCTTCAAGACAACCTAAATAAATGTCCTCAACTAAACAAAAAGAGAGAAAATAGCATTTGGATATCCTCACAGCTGTCATTGCATTGCAATTTGGAACCTTTGACTAAACAGGATAATAAATAATGACTCTTCCTTTAAGTGTTGACCCAGTGCTGTTGATCTTTAATATCACGAGCCAAAAAAGACTTGAGGACATGAGTACTAGCAGTGGCTACTGGGATCAATTGTGTAAAGGATGAAAAACAGTACGTTTGACAGAGGAGGTGGGAGTTAGCCAGCAAACAAAAGATAAACTTTTTATCATCATTCTGGTCAGGAGGCATTAATAAAAAATCATCCATCCTGCAAAGTTTTAACTATGGAAGCTTTACACCTGCGGAAACACCTTGTGTTCAGTGGGAATACTTGCATGAGTAAAGGAATATTCACATGAGTAAAGGTCTGTGGGTTTGGGCCCAAATGTGTTCAGACAGAAGGGATCATGGATGAAGCATTTCAGATACTTTCAGATAAATTGTTAAAACAAATGTGAGGAATGGGTAGGATGTTAACTGCATTATTTTTGCAACAAGCATCAGTCTGCAAGCTAAACACATGTACATTTTACCCCAGATTGTGCAGATGGCTACTGACCTGTGTTTGGGTCAGTGGGAAAGCACACCATCCAAGGAGAAGTTCTGGGAAGAATTGTGCCAAAGGGAAGCATAACAACTCAGCCCTGGTCTGCACTAGGACTTTAGGTCGAATTTAGCAGCATTAAATCGATGTAAACCTGCACCCGTCCACACGATGAAGCCCTTTATTTCGACTTAAAGGGCTCTTAAAATCGATTTCCTTACTCCACCCCTGACAAGTGGATTAGCGCTTAAATCGGCCTTGCCAGCTCAAATTTGGGGTACTGTGGACACAATTCGACGTTATTGGCCTCCGGGAGCTATCCCAGAGTGCTCCATTGTGACCGCTCTGGACAGCACTCTCAACTCAGATGTACTGGCCAGGTAGACAGGAAAAGAACCGCAAACTTTTGAATCTCATTTCCTGTTTGGCCAGCGTGGCAAGCTGCAGGTGACCATGCAGAGTTCATCAGCAGAGGTGACCATGATAGAGTCCAGAATCGCAAAAGAGCTCCAGCATGGACCAAACAGGAGGTACGGGATCTGATCGCTGTTTGGGGAGAGGAATCCGTGCTCTTAGAACTCCGTTCCAGTTTTTGAAATGCCAAAACCTTTGTCAAAATCTCCCAGGGCATGAAGGATAGAGGCCAGAACAGGGACCCGAAGCAGTGCCATGTGAAACTTAAGGAGCTGAGGCAAGCCTACCAGAAAACCAGAGAGGCGAACGGCCGCTCCAGGTCAGAGCCCCAAACATGCCGCTTCTATGATGAGCTGCATGCCATTTTAGGGGGTTCAGCCACCACTACCCCAGCCATGTTGTTTGACTCCTTCAATGGAGATGGAGGCAAAATGGAAGCAGGTTTTGGGGACGAAGAAGATGATGATGATGAGGTTGTAGATAGCTCACAGCAAGCAAGAGGAGAAACCGATTTTCCCAACAGCCAGGAACTGTTTCTCACCCTGGACCTGGAGCCACTACCCCCTGAACCCACCCAAGGCTGCTTCCTGGACCCGGCAGGCGGAGAAGGGACCTCCGGTGAGTGTACCTTTTAAAATACCATACATAGTTTAAAAGCAAGCATGTGAAAGGATTACTTTGCCCTGGCATTCGCGGCTCTCCTGGATGTACTCCCAAAGCCTTTGCAAAAGGTTTCTGGGGAGGGCAGCCTTATTGCGTCCTTCATGGTAGGACACTTTACCACTCCAGGCCAGTAACACGTACTCGGGAATCATTGTACAACAAAGCATTGCAGTGTATGTTTGCTGGCGTTCAAACAACATCCGTTCTTTATCTCTCTGTGTTATCCTCAGGAGAGTGAGATAAAATTCATGGTCACCTGGTTGAAATAGAGTGCTTTTCTTCAGGGTACACTCAGAGGAGCCCGTTCCTGCTGGGCTGTTTGCCTGTGGCTAAACAGAAATGTTCCCCGCTGTTAGCCACGGGGAGGGGGGGAGGGTTGAGGGGGTAGCCATGTGGTGGGGGGAGGCAAAATGCGACCTTGTAACAAAAGCACATGTGCTATGTATGTAATGTTAACAGCAAGTGTGTTAGAAAGAGTACACCTGAAAGAGTGTAGCCACTGTTTTATAAAATGTGTCTTTTTAAATACCGCTGTCCCTTTTTTTTTCTCCACCAGCTGCATGTGTTTCAATGATCACAGGATCTTCTCCTTCCCAGAGGCTAGTGAAGATTAGAAAAAAAAAAAACGCACTCGAGATGAAATGTTCTCCGAGCTCATGCTGTCCTCCCACAGTGACAGAGCACAGACGAATGCATGGAGGCAAATAATGTCAGAGTGCAGGAAAGCACAAAATGACCGGGAGGAGAGGTGGAGAGCTGAAGAGAGGGCTGAAGCTCAAATGTGGCGGCAGCGTGATGAGAGGAGGCAGGATTCAATGCTGAGGCTGCTGGAGGACCAAACCAGTATGCTCCAGTGTATGGTTGAGCTGCAGCAAAGGCAGCTGGAGCACAGACTGCCACTACAGCCCCTGTGTAACCAACTGCCCTCCTCCCCAAGTTCCATAGCCTCCACACCCAGACACCCAAGAACACGGTGGGGGGGCCACCAGCCAACCAGCCACTCCGCCACAGAGGATTGCCCCAAAAAAAGAAGGCTGGCATTCAATAAATTTTAAGTTGTAAACTTTTAAAGTGCTGTGTGGCATTTTCCTTCCCTCCTCCACCACCCCTCCTGGGCTACCTTGGTAGTCATCCCCCTATTTGTGTGATGAATGAATAAAGAATGCATGAATGTGAAGCAACAATGACTTTATTGCCTCTGCAAGAGGTGATCAAAGGGAGGAGGGGAGGGTGGTTAGCTTACAGGGAAGTAGAGTGAACCAAGGGGCGGGGGGGTTTCATCAAGGAGAAACAAACAGAACTTTCACACCGTAGCCTGGCCAGTCATGAAACTGGTTTTCAAAGCTTCTCTGATGCGTACCGCACCCTCCTGTGCTCTTCTAACCGCCCTGGTGTCGGGCTGCGCATAACCAGCAGCCAGGCAATTTGCCTCAACCTCCCACCCCACCATAAACATCTCCCCCTTACTCTCACAGATATTGTGGAGCACACAGCAAGCAGTAATAACAGTGGGAATATTGGTTTCGCTGACATCTAAGCGAGTCAGTAAACTGCGCCAGCGCGCCTTTAAACGTCCAAATGCACATTCTACCACCATTCTGCACTTGCTCAGCCTGTAGTTGAACAGCTCCTGATTACTGTCCAGGCTGCCTATGTACGACTTCATGAGCCATGGCATTCAGGGGTAGGCTGTGTCCCCAAGGATACATATAGGCATTTCAACATCCCCAACTGTTATTTTCTGGTCTGGGAATAAAGTCCCTTCCTGCAGCTTTTGAAACAGACCAGAGTTCCTGAAGATGCAAGCGTCATGTACCTTTCCCAGCCACCCCACGTTGATGTTGGTGAAACGTCCCTTGTGATCCACCAGAACTTGCAGCACTATTGAAAAGTACCCCTTGTGGTTTATGTACTCGGCGGCTTGGTGCTCCGGTGCCAAGATAGGACTATGGGTTCCGTCTATGGCCCCACCGCAGTTAGGGAATCCCATTGCAGCAAAGCCGTCCACTATGACCTGCACATTTCCCAGGGTCACTACCCTTGATATCAGCAGATCTTTGATTGCGTGGGCTACTTGCATCACAGCAGCCCCCACAGTAGATTTGCCCACTCCAAATTGATTCCCAACTGACCGGTAGCTGTCTGCCGTTGCAAGCTTCCACAGGGCTATCGCCACTCGCTTCTCAACTGTGAGGGCTGCTCTCATCTTGGTATTCATGTGCTTCAGGGCACGGGAAAGCAAGTCACAAAGTTCCATGAAAGTGCCCTTACGCATCCGAAAGTTTCGCAGCCGCTGGGAATCGTCCCAGACCTGCAACACTATGCGGTCCCACCAGTCTGTGCTTGTTTCCTGAGCCCAGAATCTGCATTCCACAGCATGAACCCGCCCCATTAGCACCATGATGCATGCATTGGCAGGGCCCATGCTTTCAGAGAAATCTGTGTCCATGTCCTGATCACTCATGAGACCGCGCTGACGTCGCCTCCTCGACCGGTATCGCTTTGCCAGGTTCTGGTGCTGCATATACTGCTGGATAATGCGTGTGGTGTTTAATGTGCTCCTAATTGCCAAAGTGAGCTGAGCGGCCTCCATGCTTGCCTTGGTATGGTGTCCGCACAGAAAAAAGGCGCGGAACGATTGTCTGCCATTGCTCTGACGGAGGGAGGGGCGACTGACGACATGGCTTACAGGGTTGGCTTCAGGGAGCTAAAATCAACAAAGGGGGTGGCTTCACATCAAGGAGTATTCCAGGCAGGACTTCACGGAGGGTTCCAATAAGAAATGGTGCACCTAAGTTATTGTTCTTATTGGAACAAGGAGGTTAGTCTGGCCTCTGATTGATACATGGCTAGATTTACCTCCCTGCACCTTCCCTGTGAGTGACTGCAGTGTAACCTAGAGGAATGAGTCCCCTAGACGGGGGAGGAGGCAAATGAGTACAAAACAAATATGGTCTATTTCTTGTTTTGATCCACTCCATCTATCTTTTACATATTTGGCTGGCAGCAGACGGTGCAGAACGACTGCATGCCATCCACATCTCATGGGTGCTCGGCAGAAGATGGTGCAATAGGATTGCTAGCAATCCGTATCGCCTGCCTGCTCACCATAAGACGGTTCAATAGGACTGACTGCAGGACTAAAGAGAATGACCTGGTCAAGTCACTCCAAATTTAGTCCCTGCGCCCATGTCTGCCCAAGCGCTCCCAGCCGACGTGGCCAGGAACACCTCGGACACGACGATGACGGCTACCAGTCGTATTGCACCATCTGCTGCCAGAAGGCAATGGGTTGCTGCTACTGTGTAGCAATGCCAAACCGCGTCTGCCAGCACCCAGGAGACATACAGTGACGGTTACCTGAGCGGGCTCCATGCTTGCCGTGGTATGGCGTCTGCACAGGTAACTCAGGAAAAAAGGCGCAAAACGATTGTCTGCCCTTGCTTTCACAGAGGGAGGGAGGGAACGGGGGCCTGACGATATGGACCCAGAACCACCCGCGACAATGTTTTAGCCCCATCAGGCATTGGGATCTCAACCCAGAATTCCACTGGGCAGCGGAGACTGCGGGAACTGTGAGATAGCTACCCACAGTGCAACACTCCGGAAGTCGACGCTAGCCTCGGTACTGTGGAAGTGCTCTGCCGAGTTAATGCACTTAGAGCATGTTCTGTGGGGACACACACACTCGAATATATAAAACCGATTTCTAAAAAACCGACTTCTATAAATTCGACCTTATTCCGTAGTGTAGACATACCCTAAGATACCTAGAGGAGCACTATGAGCATGTCTACTGCACCATGTATCAGGTGGGTGCAGCATGTTTTCCCCTCCACAGTCACCCTGCTCCATTGGTTAGGGCAGACACGGCCCTGCAGTCTCCTCAGCCATCCTCATCCTATTGGGGTAGTTAGTGCCTCCGAGGATGCTAGCAGGGATCAGTTCCTGTGCTTAGGAGAGAGACCAGACTGAAATGCTGGTCTGTATGGAAAGGTCGGCAAAGGTTGGAGGAAGCTCTTTACCCTCCTCTGCTTTTGCACAGAAGGTCGAGGTACAGTCTGATTTCTTTCTGGCATTTGCTCCCCGGTCATAACATCAGCCACCACACAGCAGACCTGATTCTGTGACCTGGTGACATCTCATGAAACACCACTTAGTAACTCCAGTTCACTCAAGGAAGCTACAGCAGGGGATTTCCCCCATAGTATATCTTCGACCTAAGTAACTTGTTATACATCAATATGACAGCAACTATTTATCTTTCACAATACCATATTATATTATTTTGGGAGCTGCTGTGACTGGAGCAATACAGTACCAGTGTGGCAATAGTCACCAAATGGTGCCGTTAAACATAGAATCATAGAATCATAGAATATCAGGGTTGGAAGGGACCTCAGGAGGTCATCTAGTCCAACCCCCTGCTCAAAAGCAGGACCAATCCCAAATTAAACATAGTTCTACAAATTTTGTTTCTTAGCTTATGAGCCTCATTCAGTCTTTCAGGTACTTCATTGTTGCTAGTCTTGTGATGCCAGAGCTTTGGGGACACAAGCAGAAGGAGTGTTTCTCCTCTGAGTTAGTCTGTCTAAGTACTATCTGATTCTTGAGGCAGAATTGCACCCTAGGAACCAGGCATTGGTATTTGAGCTGAGATTGCTAAAAGAAAGGAATCCCTCCATGCTGTTTGAGCACCTCTGTCCAAGGACTGGTGCATACCGTGTAAATAAAACAAATTACAATTAAGACAATATCCATACTCTGCATCACTGATTTCTGATGAGAAATTGACGAGTTAGGCCACAAAATCTGCTACTGCTCAGCAAAGGAACAACAGTGCTGCAAAGTTTAAGCACTGATAAACTTGTGGTAAATATTTACAGTGTTCTTTAATCCCCTTCCTATAGTTCTGTAGGTGAGACTACACTGCACAGACTTCAGCTCAAAGAAAGTGATTCTGAGATGCTGCTCAGTTCTTACTTAAGACAGATTAAATATTATAATTACCAGTCCTTTATATATGGTCACCAATCTGTTACAAAATGTAGTGGCAGACAGATTCCTTCTCATAAAAATCTGGCAAATCTATCAGCCTGATCTTGCACTATTGAAATCACTGGGAGTTTGCTATTGGCTTAAGGAGAAGCAGAATTACACATTAAATGCCAGATATTACATTATTCTGAGGCCCTGGGACCTCATCATCTTCAGTAGGAGCCCTGAGTGCTCCACACCTGGCAGAAACCACTGAGCATCTCACAGGACCAGACCCAAATCTGGCTTCTCTAAATAGGCTTGATCGTACAAGGTGCTGAGCACCCACAGCTCCCATTGATATCAGTGGGAGTTCTCAGGATCAGGCCCATTACAAACCTATTTGATACCTATTTGGCTGTATGTGTTGCCCAGCAAATAACTAGAGTACATGAGTACAGTAATTCTGTGATTTCAAATGTAGGAATTTTTCACACTTCTTCCTACTAGCACTGGTGGTCAGGAGATTTCCCTCTCATTTATTACCTACTTGTATTAAGCCCAGAGGTAGATTAAGGTCTTCTGGGCCAGATCAAGTTTGGGGGCCCCCCTGTGCCAGAACCTATGGCCCTTCCACCCACAACCCTGCCCCCATTCCACCCCTTCCCACGCAGCCCTGCCCCTTGCCCCCCACCCCTTGTTCCCTTATTTCTGTCCCCTCTCCCTCCCAGTGCAGCCCCAGGACCGGAGAAACTCTGTCCCCCCAGCCACGTCCCCGCAGTGGGGAGTGAGAGCTCCTCTAGCCCTGACTCTGTTGCTAGGGACCGTAGTCCGGGTGCTGGAGTTTCCCCCACCGGGCGCTGCTGCCGGGAACCAACGTTGGGGCGCTGGGCCACCCCACGGCTTCTGCCAGGACTCTGGGCTGCTGAGGTGCCCATTTTCCGCTGGGCATCACAAAATGGGGAAGAGATGGCCAGCCCTCTGTGGAGATAGAGGTGTTTAGGGACTATTTAGAAAAGCTGGACGTGCACAAGTCCATGGGGCCGGACGAGTTGCATCCGAGAGTGCTGAAGGAATTGGCGGCTGTGATTGCAGAGCCATTGGCCATTATCTTTGAAAATTCGTGGTGAACCGGGGAAGTCCCGGATGACTGGAAAAAGGCTAATGTAGTGCCAATCTTTAAAAAAGGGAAGAAGGAGGATCCTGGGATCTACAGGCCAGTCAGCCTCACCTCAGCCCCTGGAAAAATCATGGAGCAGGTCCTCAAAGAATCAATCCTGAAGCACTTGCATGAGAGGAAAGTGATCAGGAACAGCCAGCATGGATTCACCAAGGGAAGGTCATGCCTGACTAATCTAATCGCCTTTTATGATGAGATTACTGGTTCTGTGGATGAAGGGAAAGCAGTGGATGTATTATTTCTTGACTTTAGCAAAGCTTTTGACACGGTCTCCCACAGTATTCTTGTCAGCAAGTTAAGGAAGTATGGGCTGGATGAATGCACTATAAGGTGGGTAGAAAGCTGGCTAGATTGTCGGGCTCAACGGGTAGTGATCAATGGCTCCATGTCTAGTTGGCAGCCGGCATCAAGTGGAGTGTCCCAAGGGTCGGTCCTGGGGCCGGTTTTGTTCAATATCTTCATAAATGATCTGGAGGATGGTGTGGATTGCACTCTCAGCAAATTTGCGGATGATACTAAACTGGGAGGAGTGGTAGATACGCTGGAGGGGAGGGATAGGATACAGAAGGACCTAGACAAATTGGAGGATTGGGCCAAAAGAAATCTGATGAGGTTCAATAAGGATAAGTGCAGGGTCCTGCACTTAGGATGGAAGAATCCAATACACCGCTACAGACTAGGGACCGAATGGCTAGGCAGCAGTTCTGCGGAAAAGGACCTAGGGGTGACAGTGGATGAGAAGCTGGATATGAGTCAGCAGTGTGCCCTTGTTGCCAAGAAGGCCAATGGCATTTTGGGATGTATAAGTAGGGGCATAGCGAGCAGATCGAGGGATGTGATCGTTCCCCTCTATTCGACATTGGTGAGGCCTCATCTGGAGTACTGTGTCCAGTTTTGGGCCCCACACTACAAGAAGGATGTGGATAAATTGGAGAGAGTCCAGCGAAGGGCAACAAAAATGATTAGGGGTCTGGAACACATGACTTATGAGGAGAGGCTGAGGGAGCTGGGATTGTTTAGCCTGCAGAAGAGAAGAATGAGGGGGGATTTGATAGCTGCTTTCAACTACCTGAAAGGGGGTTCCAAAGAGGATGGCTCTAGACTGTTCTCAATGGTAGCAGATGACAGAACGAGGAGTAATGGTCTCAAGTTGCAGTGGGGGAGGTTTAGATTGGATATTAGGAAAAACTTTTTCACTAAGAGGGTGGTGAAACACTGGAATGCGTTACCTAGGGAGGTGGTAGAATCTCCTTCCTTAGAGGTTTTTAAGGTCAGGCTTGACAAAGCCCTGGCTGGGATGATTTAACTGGGAATTGGTCCTGCTTCGAGCAGGGGGTTGGACTAGATGACCTTCTGGGGTCCCTTCCAACCCTGATATTCTATGATTCTATGGGCCCCTTAGGCCCACTGGATAATCCACAACTGATTACTGAAGTCTCAAATGATATTAAGGCCTTAGTGTGCTAGGAATGGTACAGGCACAGAGTTCAGCAACACAGACAATCCCTGCCCCAACAAATTTACAATCTAAATAGACAAGGGGTGGGAGAGGAAACAGAGAGGTAAGTTACTTGCCCAAAGTCACACGGCTGGTCAGCGAGAGAGCCAGGAATGGCACTGAAGTCACTTGATGACCAATCCAGTGCCCTGTCTGTTAGACTACACTGCCTCTTCTTTAACCAATTTTGATAAATTAGGCTGGGAACAAACTCACTCTCATTGCATTAGTGGAAGTCCACGTTTGCAGGACTGAGCTCTATGATGGCATGGATTGAGTGGGCAGAAGGATACAAACAAATTATGAATACGTTTCTATAGTGTCCAGTAGTCAAAGAACACAGATCATCTGTACCTCACACCAGGCTCTCTTCCCCTTCCCTATGAAAAATCCAGTACACCAAAACAATGATTATTTATTATAGGGGTATAAGGCAAGGGGCTGCTGGCAGAGCTTTTCCCCAAAGGGCCACTCTCCTTTGGAAGGCTCTCCCCAACAAATCTCAGTTTATTGACCTTCCAAGTAGGCTGCAAAGCCCATCTGTTTGAGTGGGCATTGGAGGAGAGGGGGAGATTGCTGTCTGGTGGGGAAGAGCAGTGGGGTTTTAAACGACATGGATCCCTTAATTTGGATGCAACAATATGTGGGAGGGAGGGAGGGAAGAGAGCTGAGTTTTTGTCTGGTGTTGTGAGTGGAATTCCTATGTTACTATATTTCAAAATGCAAGTCAAGGGTTTCAGTGGCACCCTTTGGAGAGGAGCTTCTTTTAGACGGAAATCAAAATAAATTGATACAATTTATAACTACCACTACTGCTACATTTTTCACAGTTGCAAAATTACCTCCAAACGTGGTGAGTCTTTGTAAAAATGCCATGGGAACATTTTTTTTTTACCACATTTACACAGATCTAATCTAGAGGAAGTTTCATTTGCTTGTTAAAGATTATTTGCTTTTGAAAACAACACCAGTTATCCTATTAGAGCTATGGGGAATTTTAAATGATGGTTTAAATTTTGTTTCCCTTTAGAGAGCAAAATACAAGAACTGAATGTTAGAGGCCCCAAGTCCATCTGGATATACTGTACAGAAGCCTGAGATTCCTGTGAGGCTGTACTAATGGGATTCACTTGTGGTGGGGTTTGTGTGACTAGAACACAAAAAACAAAGCTGCAGTGTTTTATTAAACAACTTCAAGATACTACAATGCCCGGCCAGAAGGGAAAAGAAAAACTCTTGGCCCCTATTAAGATTACTACATCCCCCTCTCCCGCCTTCATGGGCTTGAGGAGAGGAAATTGGGTGAGCTCTGTGGCTAAGACATGTAACTGAAAGCATTTTGAGAAAGACACATAGTTTAAATGAATAGGCACTAACACTTGGTATACAAAGGAAAGATACCTAATGTTCACATGGGTACAACTTACAAAACCAAGAATGTTAGCTTTGAATTGATATCCACTTTTGCCCCGTGGCAATTAACAATTAGGTAGATTAAGAACAATGCATCCGATGAAGTGAGCTGTAGCTCCCGAAAGCTCATGCTCAAATAAAATGGTTAGTCTCTAAGGTGCCACAAGTACTCCTTTTCTTTTTGCGAATACAGACTAACACGGCTGTTACTCTGAAACCTAAGAACAATGTGTTTCTCTCTGTAGCAAGCAGCCTCTCACATGTTCACTGAAATGGTAGGACAGAGAGTTTTACATTGGCAGTAGCTAAGCCACATTGAGATGTGTCAAACTTTAGATTATGAACATTTGCCATGTAGTCCTGTCAAATGAACCGAGAGAGCTCAGGTTATTATATTCACATTTGGATAGGATACACACCCCAGTCCTGTTGGGATATGTTGTACGTACCCATGCACTTGAAAGTTATCCTGAGCTGTCATTTTGAAGAGATATGGAAAACGCATAGATGGTCCAGAAACTCTTTTTGTGGGCAATCTTTGTTTATTTTGGGCTCTTCACCCCAAGGGTTGTTTTGGAAAGTGGTTGCACTAGATTTGTGGTTTTTCAGAAAAACAACCCTGATTTACGGTTATGTTCTTTTTAGGAGAAAGGGCAAAACCATTCATTTTGTTTTGAATATTTATCCTAGATACACTTTGTTTTCTGACCTTTGTCATTATGTGCTATGTCTTTTTGTTTAAACTTTATGCTAAAAATGCAATATGGGTTATTAAGAGGTTTTATCTAGTTTGATTCATTTATTTTTTCTACTTGAAAATAAAGAGTAAAAATTATGTTATCTTTAGCAGAATGGTTTTTCCGTTCCACAATAAACTATTTGTTGTACAACAAAGAATGATATGGCTCTAGATATTCACAGAATTGGAAGGGATCAGAAAACACTGAAAAATAGTTGAAGCATGAATAGAAATTGTTTTCTTAAAGAAAACATAATCTGTCTTAAATATAGTGAAACTGTCTGAAATTAAGATGAATGAGCTCCTTGCCCGTCTATTTTCTGGAAAATATTCTGGACTATCTTCAAGAAGTTGCTGATATGCCTCAATAACATGAGAAGTACTTACATTCTACTTACTGTGTCCAGATCCCTGGGTTAGTTACACAAAGCCAGACCAAAGCTCATTAGAGTCAAATGCCTTTGGATTGGGGCAACAGCTAGTTATTGTGTAGCAATTATCAGTATAAAGCAACATTTTTTGCCACTCTCAGTCTGGCCTCTAAATCTGTGCAAACTAAATGTACATATGAGTAAACCACACTTGCCCATGCACACAGGCTTTTAACCCTGACAGTCAGGAAATTATACATCTAATTACCAAATCTGCACATACAAATATGTGTTTTGCATATGCAAATGGATGCTCTCACATTATTGCTTGCACAAAATTAATGGCGATAGTTCAGATTTGCCTAAAGTCCTCTACCTGGTGCATTCATACTGTATGTGGTTGTCCAGCTCATAAGTAATAACTAATATACAGAAATATAACTTTGAAAAGCTGCGGGTAAATAATCTCACTGGTTTAAACTGTAGACTGGTGACATGACAAATCTGTACAAAAAGGATTGTAATTTGGAGATTACTGGTCCCAACTCTGTTATGCTGCAGCCCCTTTTTCCCACTCTGGCAGCATAAAATGGGTGGAATCCCATGACAGAGACCTGGTGTAATGGCTTTATGCTACCCTTCTCAGTCCCAAGCACAGAAGACAAACAGGATCATGGTTGGAAGACAGTATGTGTCACTCTGCTACAGTTACTCAGGGCCTGGGATGCTGGAACAATTTGTATAGTGGGGCTGCTGAGAGCCATTGAACCAAACTGTAAAGCCTGTAAAATCCTGAAACCCTTTCAAGCCTGGGGTTATGGTAGCACCCCCAGCACACCTACTTCCAGCACCTATGCTTGGGGCTGCCACAACCGCTTCTAGAGTCATTACAACTGAGTGTGAATTAGAGCCTCCCTAAGGCTACTCCACCCTGTTCAGTGAAAGTGGAAAAGTGGCTTAAAGTTACTTTTGTCTCCATTTCCCCACCATTCACAGACTGAGTATGGCTTGGCCAGAACAGAGAGTCAGTGTCCGCTTTTATTTTGACACAAGACAACACAGGTCATTTGAAGTTTGAGAAGGAGACATTCAATTCAAATGGATTTTTAGCACAGGCTACAGGGAAATTATTCTTTAGTTAACATTGACAAGGATATGCATTCCCAGTCGTACCCTGAACAGTATTGGACTCTGGAGGAGAGAGAGATTTGTTATTCTCACAGTAAGGGCTTTTGAAATATTTTAACAAAACAATAAGGCTTTGTCTGAAGAGAATCTTGACAGCCAGTATGCAGTACTCAGATATATGCACAGTACAACTGTACTGAACTGCCATTGTATTCTAAAAAATCCCTGGAAAGACTAGTGGGGGGAATTCTTATTTGCACAACTACACTGTTATTCCACTGGCTTTTCCCCTCATACTTACCAAAGGGGGTTAAGCTTCACACTTACCATGCCTTTTCCTGTTTGTTCTCCATCTGATGATTTTTCACCCTGTAAATAACAAAAGAACATGCAGCCCACAGTGTGAGAGAAAATACCTCTGTGCTATACCTTGTATTAAAGAGATTAAAGAAAGATGACCTGTATGAAAGACATTAACAGATGTTAGTTAATTGCTCTGATCCCAGTCTTAAAACATGTTTATCTCATAGAATGCCATCAAAACTGTGTTACTTTCAATCCTTCTGAGTTCAGATTACCCAGAGGAAACCATTCATAGGAAGACACCTGCAATATACAAGCTGTAAAATTAGCTTCTGCCTAATTCTTCTGAATACAAAAGACATATGATTTAGACAAGCATAAATAATCCATATCAGATCTCTGCATTGGAAGGAAAGACAAGTCTCTAGTCTAGCCTGTATATCAGAGGCAAGGTACAAAATAGTGGTGTCTTTGCCTATAGGAGATGGTGGACAATAGAGCCAGAGCTGTGGACAAAACGGTGCTTGACTGGTGGCTCACAGGCCAAAATGTTGCATGTTGGAGGAAATACTCCATGTAGATGAGGTAGAATAGGTCAAAGTACTAGTAGATTTCTGGCCTTCAGTTAGGCGGAGGCTCAGCAGTGGGAGAGGAGCATGCAAGTCATTTAATTGCATGAGTAAACACTCAAGTTGGTCTTATGGATCTTGTGTAAATACCACTCACTGTGAGTAAGGCTTGTAAAATCAGACTCTCTTTTTTAGCAGGAAGCAAACAGTCTAATTAAACACGAAAAAATCCTATGCCAAGAAAGTCTGAATTTTTAAACAGACTATGTGCAAGAAATCACTACCAAAGTAATTACATTTATTGGCAAAAATCAAGCTTGTTAACATTAAGATAATATCTTAATCATTTTTTCTAAATTTAGTATTTGTTCATTTAAAATGAACAAGGAAATGAAGGCTTTTTATCCACCTTTGGAACAGCAGTGATTATTTTAATGGGAACATTATATTTCTGATTATGTTCCCCACATATTCACATATCATCATTACCCACATTTTCTTTTTGGATGCAAAAAAAAATAACTCACTGGGTGATTGGTATCATTTTAAATTATCCGTGTGTGGCAGACATTTTAGCACATCAACCATCTCTATAGTAGGGTTTTCTGGCAAAACACTTTCATCAGAAACCACCACTTCAGCTTCACTAGTAATAGCAGCTATGGGAGCAGTAGTGTAGAACAAAGCCCTACAAACCACATTACATACACCTCCTTAAAATTCTGGCAGCCACCTGGACCCAGATGCTAGCAACAGTGGGAAATTTTTGCCAAAACAGCCTAATTCAGACACCTCCGTTGTTTGCCTGATTCTGCTCTAAATTGCTGCAGTAACAACCCAGAATAACTCTCCCCTTCACCGGTTCAATTGAGAATGCAATTTGACCTTTAATCTCTAAGTGACGCTATTACAGGGTCATCTGGTCATGACTGCTTCCTCAGCTCCCCAAAAATGCGTGTAAACTCACCTGTTCCAATAACATCCTGTTCTTGGAGTCTGGTCTATTTAAAAAAAAAAAAACAGAACCGTTCTACCCTACTCACCACAAATCTTCCAACTGGGTTTCACAGTCCTCTCAAAGCCAGGCTTCCTGCCTGGCCTTTTTTTACTCCTGGGATCTTCTACCAGCCCTTCTGCCTAACTAGTGCAGATAGCCCTTTCCCCAGGTCTCCACTAAAAAAATTGACAAAAGTGAAACATCTGGGGGTAGAACTTGGGATTGGGGAGCAGCTGGGGCTAGAGGCAGAGTTGGCCTGGTTGTGGAGTGGGAATGAGGACAGAGCTGGGCTGAGGCCAGGACTGAGGGTGGAGTGGAGCTGAGGCCAATGCTCCACTGCCAGGCCCATGTCCGGGGGCTCTGCTGCCGGTCCTAGCCAGCCCGCATGCAGGGTCCTGGCCTCTGGCTCGGGGTCACGTCCGCCCACCTGCCCCAGTCCCGAAGTCTGCACCCACCCCTAGCTGTGGCCCCAGCATCCACCGCCTTACCCCTGTCTGCGTCCCCCCTCCTCCTGAAGCCACAGCTCTGATCCCAGCCCCAGCTCTAGGGGGCAGTGAAGGGCACGGATGGGGGTAAGAGGGGTGCAGCTCAGCACCCCCACTCCAAAAAGCCGTTCTAGCCCACTGCATCTAGCTATATTTCCCAAGTTTGCTTAAGAAAAGGTCATATGAGATAGCATCAAAAGCCTTACTAAAGTCAAGATATATCACATCTGTTGCTTCCCCACATCTACAAGGCTTGTTACCCTGTCGAAGAAGGCTGTTAGGCTGGTTTGACTTGATTTGTTCTTGACAAATCCATGTTGACTGTTAATTATCACCTTTTTATCTTCTAGGAGCTTACAAATTGATTGTTTATTTACTCCATTAACTTTCTGGGTACCAAAGTTAAGCTTTATACCATTATGGCCTGCTGCAATTTCCTGTTAATATGAATTCTCTCATTGTTTTATATTTTTGCTCATATCCTAATGAGCATGTTTTTTAATGAGCAAGGGACATTTGTTTCCCTGAGATCACAGCTCTGCTTTGTGCATCTCAGATAAGGCTTAGTCCTACTTCTGGTAAACCAGAGAACCCTGCCACAGTTTGTGAGTTCACACAGGCACTGGGGAAGTTGGATCCATTCTTTTTAACTACAAAGCATATAATCACTTCAGGAAACAGATCTTATGCAAAAATTCACAACCCTTTCCAAACTGAACTTGGAAGGGTTAACACCATTCTGGCTCACGAAGAAGCCAGGTACCAACATACCCATAAAATATTGTATTGTATGGCATGTGTCACTCAATATTATATGCAATAGAAAATAGCAAGATTTACTACTACAGTCCACTAACAACCTCTTGGCTGCTTCTAAGCAATTCATCATTTCACATTAAAACCTGTTACTTCAGCCTATAAGCACATTTTTTTCTGTGTCAAGAAATATTTTGAGCCAAAGTAGACATCTGAATTAATAAAAAGTGCCCAACATAAATCTAATTATGTTTTTAACAGAAATGTGACCTCACTACATTGTTGGAATCTTTAGATGAAGGGAGATAGCTTTTAATGTGCCTTAAGGTAGCTTTCCATCAAAGCAGATTTTTCAGTATTACGGTGGCATGCATGGCAGCACCATTATAGTAAAGGTTGTATCACAACTTCTGTTTAAAGGTCGACCTTCTAAAGTCCTCGAAAATAGACATGCTTAGTCGGATTCCTTGAAATATGGTGTGCCTCAAGAGAGGGCAGGGTAAGGTTAGTGACCCAAATTTGGGGTCATTTGATCTAGGGGTTATAGAGAGATAAGGCCTGGAAAAAAATTGCCATTTCTCTTAAACAAAAAACTGCCAGTATTTTGGAACAGAAACCTTGTCTGTGATTTCTCTTACCAGTCCTGCCGTAAACTCATCCTCCAACCATTCTGAAACATGACCATTCTTTCGCAAGTGTCTGAATCGTGGGTCTCACCAAGGCTCAGGATCTAACCGATCACCGTATTTGAGCTCAGGAAGGAATTTTTTCCCAGGTCAGATTGGCAGAGACCCTAGGGGGATGGTGGGGAGAGTTGCCTTGCTCTGCAGAGTGGGACACTGGTCACTTGCTCATTTGATCTAGAATAAATGGTGGATTCTCTCTAACTTGAAGTCTTTAAATTATGATTTGAGGACTTCAGTAACTCAGACAGAGGTTACAGGTGTGGGTGGGTGGATGAGGTTCTGTGGCCTGTGATGTGCAGAAGGTCAGACTAGATGATCATGATGATCCCCTCTGGCCTTAAAGTTTATGGGTTGCTTTGCTACAAGCACTTCATGTGAGTTGGATTACAAGGTCGGGGGAGGGAGTAACAGCAATAGAAACATTTGTATATCAGGGCGTGAAGACTTTCTGAGAGCTGTGTTTTCTGCTGGGAGGGGGGAGGGGGAGTGCTGCCTGGGTACAATAGTAGGGAGTGGGTCAGGTTGGAGCAGGGAATTTAGTGAATGGGTCAGGGACATGACTGAGGAGGGCACATGGTGAAGCGGAGCTGGTGGGACCCAGCTGATATGTGGGTGGGTGGGAGGGTTCCAGATCCTGGCATACAATCACACAAGTAGCAAATGAACTCAATAGGAATAGCAGGGGTTGAGGACTCCTGAAGATCATTTACTTCATTGCCTAACTTTACACATTTCTCTCTCAATCCTTTGGTCTAAATCCAGTAGCAGTATAGCAAATGACACATTTTGAAGTAAATCCAAAGCAGTCTTTACACTCTATAGTGTCTACAGATTCCTCAGTGTAATAGTCAGAGAGACCCATTATGGTCTGTTTTCTGGTGAACTTCTCTGAAAACAGGAGAGAGTGGGGGGGGGGGAAGGGAGGGAATAAAGATATAGCCCATTTCTTAGATACCATTTTATTTCTGAATTTTTTCTCACCGTGCAAGCGAACCAATTATACCATTTATCCTTCTATATAGACTGCGATGCCCTTTTTCATTATGTGACTGCCTATGCAGCTCTGATTCCAATGACCTTTCCTAACCCTTTTTGTTTCCAAAAGAAGAATGTGCACGGCATGTAATTATTTGAATTTCCATGACCATATTCAGGTGGAAATTAACAAGGGATCTAAGCTGCTGTCAGCAAGCATGGAAGGAAAAATATTAGAGGACCTGTGGTTTGAGATATACACTTCAGCAACAGTATATGTATGACATGATTCTGAGAAAGAAATAATGCAGTATAGAACAACCAGAGAAAACAGATGAGAGTTTAGGCATGGTGTCGTGCAGTATTTGTATCAAGTGAAGGCTCAGAGCACAGATTATTGCAGTACCCATGAACCCATGGTATCACAGTATCAAGACGCAATTGTGAATGGATCAGAACAAGTGAAAATAGATAAATACAGTGGACAGCTTAATTAGATATACCACTCACTATATCAATTACTCTATTATCATACTATCAATAACTCTCTTCGAATAGTTCTTCTTTTTGAAGCAGCATCAGGGTGAAATATTGTTAAGTGCTAACACGACTGATGTCTTCTCTATGCTGGGAAAATGCATAAGTAGCACAGTATTAAACTTTATAATGAGCACAATGTTAAACACTACTTTGCCCTTAAGCTGGGCCAGATATTCATGTTTAACACACTAACCCTGTTTTCTAACACAATGCATTTTCCCATCATAGACAAACCCTGGAAGAAATCCAGGAGATCTTGCTGAAGGATACTTTATACTTCTATAGTGAGCCATTCAAATTATCCATGTAGCTTCAAAGAAAGAACAGGTGACCCCCTTTGGATACACTAAGAATCGACCTGAACCTTCACCCAAAACTCTGTCCAAACCCAAACTAAGATTTCGATGTTCAAAAAAATTCATTTGTGTTGCTTTACAACAACAAAAATCAGCATTTCTTAGTTTTCACCAGAAATAAGAAGTCAGAATTTCTTAGTTTTCACTACTAATACAATTACAACTGAGGTTAATACAATGGATCATGGATAATGAATTGAGAAAACTGCTTTAACTGAGTAGACATCAAAGAACTCTAAAATTCCGTGTGTGTTCTGTCACTCTAACAGGATGATCATAATTGTTCAAACTGTTGTTAGGATTTTTTTGCCTAATTATCCTAGTTGTCAATTACAATTAGAAGTGCTATTACGCTGGTTCAAGGTTACAACAGGCTTCCATTGCAAGAATTGGAGTAGAAAAATGTGTGGTTACATGCTGAGTAACACTTACAAAATGTTAAAATAAGATAGCCTTTTACTTTGGATGTCCCAATTAAGCAGCTTCTACTACACAAAATTATCACAGGATCACGTTCCAGCATAGTTTTAAGAGCAGGAGAGACAGTACATTTTATACAGTTACATACCAGGACAAGTTTCAGGTAAACAAACGTTTCAATGCACATCTGAACTAAAATAAACTTCCACACCACAAAGAGAAGTTTACAGACATTTCCACAGGGAGGAAATGATGCTATAACAACTAGTGATGGATCACTGGCTAAAATAAAATAACTAACCGGAGCCGTCAGCCAAATCTTCAAACCAAAATGGATCCTAACCTTTTGAATTTGAAAAAGTTCTTTTTTCTCTTTAACTTTCACATTCTTGTTCACTGCTTGGTTCCAGAGGAAATCACAGTGCTGATATGATACCGTAAGCAAAGCCTTTCTTGTAATTCCCTACCTAACCTGGAGCAGAAGTATTGGCAATCTCATGAGAAAGCTTATTCAAACAAGCTTCCAAAGGCTAGGATAATTCAGATCCATGTTGGAGCATGTTGGTGCTGCATATGCACAGTGAACTAACATCTAAGCCTGCTTGAAATTCACTCTGCATTAATAATAGTGAAGGTAACACTAGGGAAGGAATCAACATGGTCAGTGATTTCAGGGTTTGTAATTGCTCCTGATTTTAGAAGATGCCCTTTGTTTGCCTTCCATGTTCTTGTTCCAGACAAACGTTGATATTTAATTGTGAGACAGTATGACCTAATGTGGGGTCTATTCCTGACTCTGGCACTGGTCTGCTGGGTGACGCTGGCCAAGTCACTTCCCCCACCCATGCCTCAGTTTCCCCATCCGTAAAACACGAATAATGATACTAACCGTCTTTGTAAAACACCTATTACCCGTTATTGTGAAAGCTGATCATCTTGGGACTAGGCAATTTTCTCTGGATTCCTAGAGCTGTGTCCTAATTTATCCTTTACAAGCTGACCGTTCTAAGTTTCCCTGTTGAGCTCAGACAAGAGTGCATGGTGACTGTATCTAATTGCCATTCACAGAAACCAGCCCTACCAGAGACAATCATGAGATCTCAGAAGAGACCCTGCGCATAACTACAGAACAATACCAAGTATTCCTGTGGATAAGTTTTGCTGTCCTCCAACAGCCTTGAAATGCAAAGCATAGCAACTCCATCCACATAAAATGCCAGATTTGCGCTAGTAGGTCACAACAAGAGATTTGCTTTCTGTGATCTTAGGAGGGGGTATCATGTTCTCCTCTCCGTATCTCCACCTGGCCCATCTCCATCTTTTTGGGTGGCCTTCAGCCCTCTAGCACTAATAGTCCCTGAGTTTATCAAGGAGAGCTTGGGGTCAAGAAGTAATGCAGGCCCTATGAGGAGGACACAAAAGGAAGGGAAAACTCCTTGCACCCTCCTACATGTGGGCCAAGCAAAATCTGGTCCAAAACTCTGGTCCAGACTCTTTTTGGCCAGGAGAAGGCAAGGACGTCAGGGAACTGCTTCCAGCTCCCTGAGTCTCAGGACCAGTCCCAGCACTTATCATAGTTACAACTGCTTCCAGGCAGCTCTGAGTTCTGCTAAGGACCTACTTAATGGACCCTACAGCAGTGGTGGACAAGTGGTGTGGAGTGAACCTTCACCACACCCCTTTCTCATTCCCACCCCTGCACAGAGTATGGAACAGATGTGGAGCCCACAGCCAGCATTCTTACAGCAGCAGGGAGTTCCCTTTCAACAGCGGAATTCTCCTTTGGGCATTGGCCAGTTGGAGCCAATTTCTGGCTCTTTTGCCTCTCCTGACTGGCAAACTGGCCTATGGTGTTTTCTTAGTGGTAGGCCTGGTGTTTGCTCACTGCCCCACTACTGACAGGTTTCAGAGTAACAGCCGTGTTAGTCTGTATTCGCAAAAAGAAAAGGTGCCACAAGTACTCCTTTTCTTTTCACGACTACTGACAGGGAAGAATTGGTAGGGGAAATAGAATTGGGTGGCAAACTGGGCAGCAGTGACCATGAGATGGCTGAGTTCAAGATCCTCACAAAAGGAAGAAAGGAGAGCAGCAAAATACAGACCCTGGACTTCAGAAGAGCAGACTTTGACTTCCTTAGGGAACTGATGGGCAGGATCCCCTGGGAGGCTAAAATGGGGGAAAAGGCTGGCTATATTTTAAAGAGGACTTATTGAGGGTGCTGGCACAAACAATCTCGATGTGCAGAAAGAATAGCAAATATGGCAGGTGACCAGCTTGGCTTAACAGTGAAATCTTTGATGAGCTTAAACACAAAAGGGAAGCTTACGAGAAGTGGAAACTTGGACAGATGACTAGGGAGGAGTATAAAAATATTGCTTGAGCATGAAGGGATGTAATCAGGAAGACCAAAACACAACTGGAGTTGCAGCTAGCAAGGGATGTGAAGGATAACAAGAAGGGTTTCTACAGGTATGTTAGCAACAAGGAAAAGATCAGGGAAAGTATGGGACCCTTAATGAATGGGGGAGGCAACCTAGTGACAGATGATGTGGAAAAAGCTGAAGTGCTCAATGCTTTTTTTACCTCAGTCTTCACAGACAAGGTCAGCTCCCACACTGCTGTCCTGGGCAACACAGTATGGGGAGGAGGTGAGCAGCCCTCAGTGGTGAAACAGGTTAAGGACTATTTAGAAAAGCTGAACATGCACAAGTCCATGGCTCCAGATCTAATGCATCCGAGGGTGCTGAGGGAATTGGCTGATGTGATTGCAGAGCCATTGGACATTATCTTTGAAAACTTGTGGTGATCAAGGGAGGTCATGGACAATTGGAAAAAGGCAAATATAGTGCCCATCTTTAAAAGATGAAAGAAGGAAAACCCAGGGAACTACAGACCGGTCAGCCTCACCTCAGTCCCTGGAAAATCATGGACCAGGTCCTCAAGGAAACCATTTTGAAGCACTTTAGAGGAGAGGAAGGTGATCAGGAACAGTCAATATGGATTCAAGGGCAAGTCATGCCTGACCAACCTGATTGCCTTCTATGATGAGATAACTGGCTCTGTGGATATGGGGAAAGCAGTGGAAGTGATATATCTGGACTTTAGCAAAGCTTTTGATATGGTCTCCCACAGTATTCTTGCCAGCAAGTTAAAGAAGTATGGATTGGAAGAATGGACTATAAGGTGGATAGAAAGCTGGCTAGATTGTCGGGCTCAATGGGTAGTGATCAATGGCTCAATGTCTAGTTGGCAGCCGGTATCAAGCGGAGTGCCAAGGGGTTGGTCCTGGGGTCAGTTTTCTTCAACATCTTTATTAATGATCCGGATGATGGGATGGATTGCACCTTCAGCAAGTTCGCAGATGACACTAAACTGGGGGGAGAGGTAGATACACTGGAGGGTAGGGATAGGGTCCAGAGTGACCTAGACAAACTGGAGGATTGGGCCAAAAGAAATCTGATGAAGTTCAACAAGGACAAGTGCAGAGTCCTGAACTTAGAACAGAAGAATCTCATGTACTGCTACAGGCTGGGGACTGACTGGCTAAGCAGCAGTTCTTCAGAAAAGGACCTGGGGATTAGAGTTGATGAGAAGCTGGATATGAGTCAGCAGTGTGCCTTTGTTGCCAAGAAGGCTAACGGCATATTGGGCTGCATTAGTAGGAGCATTGCCAGCAGATCAAGGAAAGTGATTATTCCCCTCTATTCGGCACTGGTGAGGCCATATCTGGAGTATTGTGTCCAGTTTTGGGCCTCCCAACTACAGAAGGATGGGGACAAATTTGGAGAGAGAGTCCAGCAGAGGGCAACAAAAATTATCAGGGGGCTGGGGCACATGACTTATGAGGAGAGGCTGAGGGAATGGGGCTTGTTTAGTCTGCAAAAGAGAAGAGTAAGGGGGGATTTGATAGCAGCCTTCAACTACCTGTAGAGGGGTTCCAAAGAGGATGGAGTTCAGCTGTTCTCGGTAATGGCAGATGACAGAACAAGAAGCAATGGTCTCAAGTTGCAGTGGGGGAGATCTAGGTTGGATATTAGGAAATACTGTTTCACTAGGAGGGTGGTGAAGCACTGGAATGGGTTACCTAGGGAGGTGGTGGAATCTCTATCCTTAGAGGTTTTCAACGCCCAGCTTGACAAAGCCCTGGCTAGGATGATGTAGTTGGTGTTGATCCTGGTTTGAGCAGGGGGTTGAACTAGATGACCTCCTGAGCTCTCTTCCAACCCTAATCTTCTATGATTCTATGACTGCCTCTGTATGTTATTAACCAGTAGCAATAGCCAACCACACCAACATTTCACCCTTGGACCTTTGGCTAGCACATTAAATGTGTCCTTTCTACTTGTTTAACTGGAAAGTAACCAGAATCATTCCACGGCAACCTCCAAAGAGAGCTGCAAATCCCTCTTGATTGTCCTGATCAACATTCATTCAATAAAACATACTCTGAAGTCTATGTGTGAAGAGCGAATAAGGTGATCTGTTTCCCTATATAATGACTGCACTATCAGTATCCATTTGTGATGAAATTTAAAATCTTGAATATGAAAGGTACTATGTGAAAACAAATTGTATCCTATTCTGAGAAGTATTGCCATCAGGGACAATACTTCCACGAATGTTCCAGTGCTGGTAGATGGCCTTATGGAAACTCCTATAAAAATTAATAGGAATGGAATCAACCGCATTCTATAGAAAATTAATAAGGTTCTAATTCTATGATTAATGGAGAAAGAGGATATTCTTACAGAGTTTTTTGGTCATCATTTCCTATCAAATTCTAAAGGATTGTTCAAAAATAATGCATGGTTCAGTATTTTCGATTAAATTCTATTCATAAGGGAGGGAGCTACGGCAGGGGCAAATAGTAGAGTTTTCTGTTTGTTTTGAAAAATGTCTAAAATACCACTGTACATTTCACCTGCTCCAATAAGGCGGCAGCATGATTAAACTGTCAACTATGCACAAATGTAGATGTGGGATCCCCAGCGCAGTGGGGATTACTTCAGCATATGGAAGATTGAACAATGCAAGGAAATAGTGGAAACGAACACCAGGATTTCCTTTGACAATTCACTTATTCCTTCTCCCATAAAATCCTTAGACTCACCTAGTAAAATATTGTATTCATCAATGGCAGCTGGATGGAATGCAACTTCAGCCCTGAAAACACTTTAATCAGTCAGTGCATAGGTGTGGCAGCTGATTGCTATGTTGTCACGAAAAGAATTCATGGCCTTTGTTTCCAGATTCAGTACGAAGCAAGGAGGGAAATAGCTGTAGTCAGAGGGGAAGGAGAAGTCAGGTTTTGCAGGAAAGATCTGAGAGTAGAAATTAGACATTACTTAAAGTTTACAATTACCCATAAATATTTGAGTAGGGCTTATGCTGAGAAATCAGGACACAGAGGCAGTTTTTCCTCTTATCATTCTGCTGCTGTTCAGCTCTTCAGAAAATGGATATGCCCTGAGTCAACATCCTGAAAACCAGCATAAAGTCTCTAACTCAGACATTAATACCATGATATAAGTAGTGCACAAAATATCTATATCTGTTCATATATTTATTAATCTTTTACATGGGATAGGTAGTGCTGGGAGCTCTTCTGCCAGAGTGAGATCATATGTACTTGTGAGTATGTGCATCTTACCCCTCCCCTCTGCCAGAATGAATCAGAACAGCTCAACTGAATGTCATAACCCTAATTCTGGTACAGCTAAAGGAGATTTTTCTTCAACAGAAGTGGTAAGAACCTCTACTTTTGGAGAGAGAAGATCTGAATTCAATTCCCCACTGTCAGTGTGAAATATTGAGTGGTGATGGCCTGGCATGGAATGACAGAGCTGCGAAGTCCTAAGTAACTGTGGTTCTGCTAAATTATTGCCATGAAATCATTGTGACAAAGTCCTAATTCCACTGTGGGGAGGAGAGGAGAGTTTCTTTCTTGCATATGCACTGCAGCTACTTTCCAAAGTTAAGCTTCTCAGACACGTTAAAATAACCTGCAGTGTGTTGTGTGAGACCATTGCTTCTTCACTTACGTGTGGCTCTGGTCTTGATGGAAAAATTTTAGTTCTGGCTCTTAAGTGATTGTCAAGTTAAGAGTATGAGAAAACTAATGCCCACTTTCCTTTCTGTTTATTGCTCAGTGTTTAAAATGCATGAGGATAGTACAAGCACATTACATGGGCTGCTTATGCAAAAACCAGATCTTTCCAACTCCCCAGCAATTGGCTGTGCAACGTGATTTAACCGTATCAGCTGTTGCTTGGCTGGCTGACTGTGAGTTAGCAGTGAGCTCCAAAGAAAACATGTCCAAGAGAGCAGAGTGCTGTGAGAGAAAAGAGCAAACTCCATGTCACAGTGTTTTCTACCTGTTACCAACTGGTAATGGAATCCAAACATAAGGCACTTCCCATCTGTTTCTTTGGAAGATGATGGGGATAGGTGTGATCCCTGGATGAATGACATGAAAATGCAACTTGGAAAAATTATGCTATGCCAGAACCTGTTGACACATGTAATACAAGAAATAAAGTGGAAGAGTGGCAGATATTTTTAAGTCCAGACCTTGCTATGCTTGGCTGTATACAGTACAGTACATAGTTGCACCATCAAAAATGTTACAAAATAAGGTTAAGATTTTGGCTTGTATATGTGCAGGCAAAGGAAATGTAGAATTAAGGCTAACATTCCATCCACACAGTTATGTCTAGGAGACTGATTTGAAACACTTGGACCTGTCAGTGTAATCTGAAATGTATGGGCCTGATTATGGATAGAGATTCAGCCTGATATCTAAATTTCCCAACCTTTATGGCAAAGCCCTAAAATTATTTTAATTTTTTGTATATGACTTATGTTCATGTGGAAAACTTGTAAACTCATTTGTCATTATTAGATTTGTCCCTAGCGGTTGGGTACCAGCATTAATTTTTTAAAATTCATTTTTATATAGCCATTTTATCTTTCAGGAAATTGTTACATGGATGTTGCAAATCAACCTAAAGGAGTTAGTTGAAAGCTGGGCCATTAAGGCTTAACAGTGTCCTTTTCCAGAATAACAATAGGAAAGGTCTGCTAAATTATAGTATATAGAAGATGTAGGTAAGCCCTAAAGGGGGTTTTTAAGGGCCTGCTTCTGCTATCAGTTACACTGTGGTAAATCAGTAGTACCAACGTTCAAGCCAGTGGTGTAAAACTAATGTAAGTAAAATCAAAATGAGATCCTGAGAGTTCAGGGTCCATTCTTAGGCCATTAATGTCTCATCTCCACACATGATCCAGCTTAAAAATTACTTGTGCTTTTGCTGGATGTACTGTAGTCACTATACCCAGCTAATTAATATCACATCAGAATTCGCATGTTCCCTATGCTTAATATAGGGAAAACTGAGGGGACTAATTACTTGCAAGCAGGAAAATGTCAAACATTTAGTGTCAAACACTGGGCTGCTAAGTGTATTTGTTTGCATCTCAATACTGACAGAAGTGCATTTTTCTTGCTTACAGCTTTCACAACGGTATTGGACTTTAGGAACAAATTGAACAGTATTATGATTTTTTAAAAGTAGCTCCCACAGGTCCCAAATATCACTGGGAACCCGTTGTCCAGGTACTGGTAATACACAATGCCAGAGACAGTCCCTGCCCCAAAGAGTTCACAAGCTAAATAGACAAGACACCTGAAGGGTGGAAGAAGAAAGAGAGACACAGGAAAGTGAAGTGATTTAGGGCTGGTCTACACAGGGTGTTATTCTAGAATATTTATTCCTGATTAACTCCCTGGAATTAATCTCTCAGTGGATTAAGCTAACTCAGAATAAGGCACTCTTATTCTGGGGGGAAGGGGAGGGGAAGCATCCACACATGGAGTTATTCAGGAATAGCTATTCCTCTTTAAATTCACACCCTATTTTATAATCCAAACTAACTTCCCTGTGGAGACAAGCCTTTACCATGGCAATATAATGGGGGTGAAATCCTGGTCCCATTGATTTCAAGGAGGAGAGGATTTCTTCAGGATTTCACTGTAGGCCACCAGCAGAGCCAGGAGTAGAATCCAGGTCTCTGACTCCCAGTCCAGTGCTCTATCCACTAGCCCATGCTGCTTCACAATTTCAGCCCAGGTAACAAGGTCCTGTCTGTGGCTGTTGGGACTTTTTGTGCACTGAGAGATTGCTACAGTGGATTGCTGCTGCCTGATTGGATACTTCTGGTTCCAAATGAGGTGTGTGGTTGACTGGTCAGTTCGTAACTCTGAGGTACTACTGTATTTTAAACAGGAAATTAACAAGAAAGATTTTTTTTTTAATTATCAAAAATATTTTTCAATGTCTTTTTAATGAGAGCCTGACTTATTGTCACCTCAAACCACATTATTAAGAGGATCCTTACTGAATTAAAGGAGTAATCTCTCTTCATGTTACCACAGTCATATGTACTTATAAATTACAGGAAGGTTTGACATTTTACTACCATTGTATTTCTTTCACAGCATTAGACCTTCTAAAATCTTCCCAAATGGAAATATTTAATTGTCCCTAATACAGATTTATAAACTAAGACACTAATTCTATGGTCCTGAGGCCTTCATATCTGCCAGAGATAATATCCTGAGCATTATCATTTTAATTTTTTTTTTCCAAACCACACTGAACTTGGATTGAAAAAACCATTGTAGGGAATTAGAGCTATCACCCTCCAGCATTTGTGCGCTCACACACATACACATCCTCTCTTTATTGCCAAGTCATTCTCTAAATGTGATAACTGAAAGCCTTTTTCTTCCATCAGTGATCAAAGCTTTCATCAAAACTAAATAGCTTATGTCAAATCGGATGAAATGACAATCCAAAGCCACAAGGAAAACAAACTCCAGAAACAAAGTACACACACCAGTAGCTTTGGAAATTTGCTAGTTGACTGGACTCATTGCAGTCTGGTGGATATATTTAACCTGACATCCCTGTACTGCAACTGTAAACTTCTTAATGGAACAACTAGAACTGGGCACTTGGATCCCATCTCTCCTCTCACACTTATGCAAATCAAAGGCTCCTCTGTCAAGTTCTCTGGTCTCTTATTACAACAGTCTGACACTGATGTAACTCCAATATTGAGTAAATGTTTCAGTCAATTGCTCAAGTCAATCCAACATGAACTAGATGTAAGGAAAGCAATGCAGCCTTTCCTCTGGGGTAATATTTCTGTTTAAATTATGAACCTTAAAATCAATTAGTTTTCCTGAATGATTCCTCGTTAGATATTGGAAAACATCTTCAGCAAATTTGATAAAGTATTTAAAGATTTCTTGTGCATGAAGAAAAGATATTAAAATGAGCTTTACGGAAACTCCAGACACTCACTTGCAAAGGAGAAATGGGTCTTTCTGATTAAACATAGAGCATAGCTAGACAGGCCAAAAAAAGAATTTGAAGAGCAACTATCGAAAGACTCCAAAAGTAACAGCAATGTTTTTTAAGTACATCAGAAGCAGGAAGCCTGCTAAACAAACTGGGGCCACAGGCCATTGGCAAAGGATGTGAGGAAAATTTCCACACCTGAGCCATTCTTTTTAGATGACATATCTGAGGAAATGTCCCAGACTGAGGTGTCATGAGAGGTGGTTTTGGAACAAATAGATAAATTGAACAGTAAAAAGTCACCAGGACCAGATGGTATTCACTCAAGAGTTCTGAAGGAACTCAAATGTGAAATTGCAGAACGACTAACAGTGGTATGTAACTTATCATTTAAATCAGCTTCTGTACCAGATGACAGCAGGATAGCTAATGTGACACAATTTTTTAAAAGGGCTCTAGAGGGGCTCACACCTGACTGATCTGGGTGAACTAAGCATGGAAAGTAGGTTTCCAGAGCACCATTCTAAGAACCTGGTACAGTATCCATCAAAGTCAATAGAAAGTTTCCCTTGACTCCAAGGGCAATGTATCAGGCCTCTAGCCAACAACTTGCAGTCTTGATTGATGAGAGTGATGGGTCAATAGTCAAAGCAATGATTGGGATTTTTCTCACTTAATGAAAAAAACCCGAACCCTATATTTAACAAATGAGTAATATGTAAAATATGAATTATGTACATCAGCAACTTATCACTAAGTAAGGATGTTGCATTCTTCCTCTTCTGGGCTCTGTACATAAGTGTTATGGCATTTAAGGCTCATTGATTCTGTCATATGTGGGCTCACACAACTGTATCTCTTGTAAACTAAACAATCAGCCTTGTGTTATGTCTAGAAGTTGAGTTTAAAATATACAAGGGAAAAGGTGCCAGCGTGTCCCATGGCGGGAATGGACCTAAAGTTAGAATGTAGAAATTTATAAAGTCTTATCAGAACAAGGGACTAAACTGCTGGGTCCACACTACCAGTGCTACAGTGGTGCTGCAGCTCTGCTGCTGTAGAGTTGTAGCGTAAAGACTTATTACAGCGATGGAAGGGGTTTTCCATTGCTGTAGTAAATCCACCTCCAGGAGAGCCTGTAGCTAGGTTGACAGGAGAATTCTTCTGTAGACCTTGCAGTGTCCACAGTGCAGGTTAGGTTGACCTAACTACATTGCACAGCTAATGAATTTTTTCACAGCCCTGAGCATTGTAGCCAGTCCCACTTAAGTTTCAGATGCAGACAAGGCCACACTAGTAAGAGGATTGGATGCAGAATCTTTCACCTCTGTGTCACCGTCTAAATCAGTCTTTGACAGGTAGTCTGAAAGTCACGTGAAATGAGTTGACCACTTCGTAGTTCAGCTGCTGCTCAGGAAGTTCACATCACAAAAGCTGCCATCACAGTCGGCACTGATTCTCAGCAATCTCAGCTGAGGCACCAAAGTTTGTGCCAGATTGTACAGAGTCATTTACCCTTGTATCTCGAGAGGTCTCCAGGTTAGGTTTGAAACACATTAGCTGGTTTGTGTGTGTGTTGTCATAGTCCATGTGGTTCCTGCTCTGTGGCTGGAAAAAGGACTTCAGTCCTGAAGGCTTGCAATCCAGCACCTCTTATGAGGACTTAAAACATGTCACTTACTATTTAAAGAAACAAAGTTTTGTTCAAGCTGCAGTACATTTCTCTCACAAAGATGAACCATGAAACAGAAGTACAAGGAAGTTAGAGGAGAAATGTGAAGGAATGGAAAGCTCCCCTGGATCTTAACTAGACACTGTGAAAGATTTCCCTTTCCTTTCTCCTTAAAAAGCCAAATTAAACCAAGCTGTGTAGTTGGCCAAAAGGTGCTAAATCCTCCCTAGATTTACCCATCTGTAATCCAAGTACAAATTATTGACATTTGGATGTGATTACCTGAGTTCTTACCCCACGGGCAAAGAGTCTGAAACACCCCAGCAACCTGCCAGCAAGGAGGAGAAAAAAAGTATAGGTAAATTAAGATCCATTTTTATAATCTATAATTTATTTTAATGGAGTTTCAAAATGCCATAATCATTTCCAAAATCATCTGAAAAAGACTTTGCTTCAGTCTCTTTCTGTTCTCCTTCCTTCTGAACAAAAAGAATGTGAACTTGCTGTGTCTGAAATTATTTCTATTCCATCCTAGTCACTTAATGAAAACTGTAATAAATGTCTGCTATTACTGTGACTAACCAAAGGAACTAAAGGAAAATAGGAGGTTAGGTCACATCAAAGCTTCCATTGAATTAGACGGGCTTTGGACTGGGTTTCCCAGAAGGAAAAACAGAACAGTTTTTCAAGCTTTCACATTTACCATTTCTTTTCACAGCTACAGGGTACAGTGAAGATCAGCCATTTTTACTTCCTCTCATCAAGAATTCTGTTTAAATGCTAAGACTACTTTTCACCCTTAAATGCATATGAACACGGTGTTAAGAGGTTCTTCTCCAGGCCCCCGAAAACTGAGGTTATGTAAAAATAGAAAGGAGATGAGAGTTATATGATTGAATATGATTACAAGAGTGTTTAAAGTTTCTTTTCTTCTTCATGTAAACAATTTTGGGAGGAATTTTACACTTCCCTGCAGTATTATGTATCCAAACAAAACTGGCCTGATTCTCATTTACACTAAGGCCCCTTTTATATCTCTGTGGCAGTGTACGAGGGGCCTTAACGTAAATGAGAATTAGGCCCAACTTTATTGGACAATGCATGAGAACAAGAAATTGAAAGTCACTGCAAAGCAAAAGTGAAATTAAGGCCTGACCTGCTCTTACTGAAGCCAGTAGCAAAACTACTATTGAATGCTGTTGTGACAATTGGGCTTACTAATTTACCTGGATTGTGTGCTCAACCGTAAAAAACTATGTAAAAGTTTTTGCAATGTTATAACAACTTATAATAACAAATGTTTATGAGAAAGAGTACAAAAGGAAGACAGAATAACTGAATTAATCTAAACAAAAAGGCTACATTAATATACTTTAAGTACTGTGCTGAAATTGTGCTGGTTAAAAACAAGAAATGTAAAGCCAGAAATTAATAAGCCAAAACTGGTATATTGGATATTAGGCCTAGTTAGTAGACAAAATAATGAGGGAATGAACTATCCCATCCATCACTCCCTTTCATTTTGTGGGGAAAATATGAAAAAACACCACCACTGCCACCAATGGGGAGGACAGAAGCTACTGAAGCAATCTTCACCACCAAGACTGCAACTCTCACTATTTCCTAACAGCTGGGCCTTCATCATCCTGATCCTGAGCAGTATCCTGACCAAAATGGGCCAGAGAGAGAGACCCAGATGACACTGCCATTCCTACCAGCCCCAGATGTGTCCCAAGCACCACCTGGAATGACCTGTTACCACCACCTAATAGACTGTCAAACAAGGGGGCTTTTCCTTCTAACATTAGACTTTAACAACAGCAGCAATATCACCAGGCCATCTGATCTACTAACTTCTTATCTTTTCCCCAAAAGGATAGTTACCACCTTTGATACCATCTAAAAGACTGTCAAGTAAGGGGAGTTTTCCTTCTAAAATTTTCTCACAGCTCAAAGGAAAGGGAAGGAAAAAAGTGGTTAAAATAAAAACCTTATTTAATTCTTTACTTTTCAAACATTTCCACTGTTTTTCCTTCTTTTCTTCATCTTTAATAAACATTTAAGAGAATTTTTAATAATGTGTTTGCCATGGTTCTAAGCAGGCGGAAGTCTCTCTATACCAAGCCCTGGACCTTGTTTAATATTAGATAGCAACTAAGCCCTGGTCTACGCTGGGGGGGGATTGACCTAAGATATGCAACTTCAGGTACGAGAATAGTGTAGCTGAACTCGATGTATCTTAGGTGGACTTACCTCACGTCCTCACGGCGCAGGGTCAACTGCCACCACTCCCCTTTTGACTCCGCTTCTGCCTCTCAGCGCAGTGGAGTACAGGAGTCTATGGCAGAGTGATCAGGGATCGATTTTATTACGTCTACATTAGACGTGATAAATCAATCCCTGATAGATCAATCACTACCCGCCAATCCAGTAGGTAGTATAGATGTACTCTAAGTTATGTTAACAACTTTAGCCCATATATCCCATCTAAATTAATACAACTATGCAGCAGGACAGGATCAAGCCCTTAGTCAGATATTTTCACTACATAAGCTGTTAAATAATGTTAAAAAATTAAGCAACATAAATGATGAAATGTAAATTATCTTTTTTAGAATTCCTTCAGTGTTAGTTATCTAATGTGTTATTAGTAACTAAGGGTTGGCTATATCTTCTAGAGTAATTTTTCTTTCTTCAAAGTATTCCTTTATATGCAGTATAAATGCATATGCATTTGTACATATATCTCTTTCATTTGTGTCTATGCAGAAGGGAGGAGCTTAGATGTAAATGGTCAGGAAACAAAGTGTTCTGTTTTCCAAGTTTATCTCTGCCTCCAACCACTACTCTGCCAGATTTTATCAGGAGCACTTGTTTTTTTTTTGTTTTTTTTTGTTTTGTTTTTTTAAATTGCAGCATTTAAATCCCAGATGGCCTCTACAGTGATTGCTATAAAGTTTGTATAAGGAACAGAAAGTGTAACCATGTGTGCCTTTTTTGCAGTGATGGGTTAAATTAGAGTAAAACTCTCCATATGCTCTGAAAGTTATAACATGGGCAGCAATGTTTTCAGACCTGGATAGATATTTTCCCATACCTTGTGAGTTTCCTGATTTTTACTTCCACTTCCATAGATTACATGACCAAAAGGTACCATTGTGAACATCTAGTCTGATCTCCAGTATAACAGTCCAGGGAACTTCCCCAAAATAATTACTATTAGAACTAAGAGTATATCTTTTAGAGAAACATCTAATCATAATTTAAAACTTCCAGAGATGGAAAATCCACCACAACTCTTGGTAAATTATTCCAATGGTTAATTACCCTCACTATTAAAAATGTCTCTCTTATGCTGGTAGCCTGAATTGTCTAGCTTCAGTTTTGAGCTCGTTATAGGTTTGTCTACTAGACCAAAGAGCTCTCTTATCAAATTTGTGTTCTCTGTGTAGCTACTTATAGACTGTGATCAAATCAACCCTTAACCTTCTTCTGGATAAGCCAATAATATGTGACATATTGATTTTGTATTATTCTAGTTATCTTAATCAAAATATCATGCAGAACCAAGTCAAATGCCTTATAGAAGTTTTCATATATTACACTAACGTTATTACCTTTCTCAAACAAACTTTTAATCTCACCCCCCAAAAATCTATTTTCTATAAACTCATGCTCTTGAGCCATCTCTTTGTAGCCTTAGATAACAACAGATTCTTTACTCAGGCAGCTATGTCAGAAACTGTATTGAGCTGGGATTGGTGGAGCACACACAGAGACTTTGTGATGGTTTAGGTAATACAGACAAATATAACTGAAATAATAAAATAATATAGGAAAGCAAGGTAAGTATAAGTACAGTGAAATGATCTCCTGCATACTTACAGCCTTAGGCTGGCACAAGATAAAGCAATTCCCCAATGTTGACCTATTTACAAACCTGTGCATAGTTACAACTTTATGGAGACTAGTAACAACAAAGATAGAAGGAAAGGTAAGTGGAGCTCACCACAAGAGGGCTCATTCGTACTCAGACTCCTGGGTCTCAGGCTTTAGTCATCCCTGACGTCCCAATTAGGGATGTGCATTTGATCAGATATGGTCCCAAGTCTCAGTCCCCTATTCATATTTGGTATTTCAGGAGACCAGTTTTAGGGTTTCGGTTGTCCATATATGTTATTCCAGTTGGTCATAACTACATTTTTGACAGTCCAGTCATTCATGTCAGTCTTTTCCCAATATTTTTGGTATGACAAAGCAGTTCGCTTTTAATGCAAAAAGCCCCTAAGATGCTACCATCTATCAATTTGTGGTTTACCTATTTCTCAGAAGATGCAATCATAGAATCATAGAATATCAGGGTTGGAAGGGACCTCAGGAGGTCATCTAGTCCAACCCCCTGCTCAAAAGCAGGACCCATCCCCAATTAAATCATGCCAGCCAGGACTTTGTCAAGCCTGACCTTAAAAACTTTAAGGAAGGAGATTCCACCACCTCCCTAGGCAACGCATTCCAGTGTTTCACCAGCCTCCTAGTGAAAAAGTTTTTCCTAATATCCAACCTAAACCTCCCCCACTGCAACTTGAGACCATTACTCCTTGTCCTGTCCTCTTCCACCACTGAGAATAGTCTAGAACCATCCTCTCTGGAACCACCTCTCAGGTAGTTGAAAGCAGCTATCAAATCCCCCCTCATTCTTCTCTTCTGCAGACTAAACAATCCCAGTTCCCTCAGCCTCTCCTCATAAGTCATGCATTCCAGACCCCTAATCATTTTTGTTGCCCTTCGCTGGACTCTTTCCAATTTATTCACATCCTTCTTGTAGTGTGGGGCCCAAAACTGGACACAGTACTCCAGATGAGGCCTCACCAATGTCGAATAGAGGGGGACGATCACGTCCCTCAATCTGCTCGCTATGCCCCTACTTATACATCCCAAAATGCCATTGGCCTTCTTGGCAACAAGGGCACACCGTCGACTCATATCCAGCTTCTCGTCCACTGTAACCCCTAGGTCCTTTTCCGCAGAACTGCTGCCTAGCCATTCGGTCCCTAGTCTGTAGCTGTCCATTGGGTTCTTCCGTCCTAAGTGCAGGACCCTGCACTTATCCTTATTGAACCTCATCAGATTTCTTTTGGCCCAATCCTCCAATTTGTCTAGGTCCCTCTGTATCCTATCCCTGCCCTCCAGCATATCTACCACTCCTCCCAGTTTAGTATCATCCGCAAATTTGCTGAGAGTGCAATCCACACCATCCTCCATATCATTTATGAAGATATTGAACAAAACCGGCCCTAGGACCGACCTCTGGGGCACTCCACTTAACACCGGCTGCCAACTAGACATGGAGCCATTGATCACTATCCGTTGAGCCCGACAATCTAGCCAACTTTCTACCCACCTTATAGTGCATTCATCCAGCCCGTACTTCTTTAACTTGCTGACAAGAATACTGTGGGAGACAGTGTCAAAAGCTTTGCTAAAGTCAAGATACAATACATCCACTGCTTTCCCTTCATCCACAGAACCAGTAATCTCATCATAGAAGGCGATTAGATTAGTCAGGCATGACCTTCCCTTGGTGAATCCATGCTGACCGTTCCTGATCACTTTCTTCTCATGTAAGTGCTTCAGGATTGATTCTTTGAGGACCTGCTCCATGATTTTTCCAGGGACTGAGGTGAGGCTGACTGGCCTGTAGTTCCCAGGATCCTCCTTCTTCCCTTTTTTAAAGATTGGCACTACATTAGCCTTTTTCCAGTCATCCGGGACTTCCCCCGTTCGCCACGAGTTTTCAAAGATAAAGGCCAATGGCTCTGCAATCACAGCCGCCAGTTCCTTTAGCACTCCCGGATGCAACTCGTCCGGCCCCATGGACTTGTGCACGTCCAGCTTTTCTAAATAGTCCCTAACCACCTCTTTCTCCACAGAGGGCTGGCCATCTATTCCCCATGTTGTGATGCCCAGCGCAGCAGTCTGGGAGCTGACCTTGTTCGTGAAGACAGAGGCAAAAAAAGCATTGAATACATTAGCTTTTTCCACATCCTCTGTCACTAGGTTGCCTCCCTCATTCATTAAGGGGCCCACACTTTCCTTGGCTTTCTTCTTGTTGCCAATATACCTGAAGAAACCCTTCTTGTTACTCTTAACATCTCTCGCTAGCTGCAGCTCCAGGTGCGATATGGCCCTCCTAATTTCATTCCTACATGCCCGAACAATATTTTTATACTCCTCCCTGGTCATATGTCCAACCTTCCACTTCTTGTAAGCTTCTTTTTTATGCTTAAGATCCGCTAGGATTTCACCGTTAAGCCAAGCTGGTCGCCTGCCATATTTACTATTCTTTCGACACATCGGGATGGTTTGTCCCTGTAACCTCAACAGGGATTCCTTGAAATACAGCCAGCTCTCCTGGACTCCTTTCCCCTTCATGTTAGTCCCCCAGGGGATCCTACCCATCTGTTCCCTGAGGGAGTCGAAGTCTGCTTTCCTGAAGTCCAGGGTCCGTATCCTGCTGCTTACCTTTCTTCCCTGTGTCAGGATCCTGAACTCAACCAACTCATGGTCACTGCCTCCCAGATTCCCGTCCACTTTTGCTTCCCCTACTAATTCTTCCCGGTTTGTGAGCAGCAGGTCATAATCACAATGCTAAACTATCACAAGATACATATTGCTAACTTCTAGGCATCACTCTAAACTTTTAATGCTTAATACCTATAGCCAAACCTATTTTTAATACATACATTTTGGTTCTTCTACTTTCTGTTACATCTTCATTAACTTCCATTATTATTTCACCCAAAATTATAGACCCTTCGAGAGCAGTCCAAGTGTCAACATCTTTTTAAAATTCTTGGAGTCATTATAACCTACTGATTTAACAATGTCTAGCTTGAATAGCTCCTGTTTAACAGTCTCCCAAGTTACTGTCAGATTAAAAAGTATTTAATGATCATCATATATGAAATGTATACATCATGTGGCATTTTTCCAAATACAGGTCAGAAGTATTTATTGACATTCCTGCCTTTTCTGCATTATTATTGACAACTCTATCATTTCCATTTAGTAATGGAACAATGCCATTGTTAGGATTCCTTTCTTCCCAACAAACAAACTACTTCTCATTGTCCTTAGCTCTGCTGGCCATGGAGTTTTCCTAATGTCCTTTTGTGTCCCTTATCAATTTTCTACAATTACTAGCTTCTAATTTATATTAATTACTATCAACTCTCCCTTTCTTCTACTGATGATCTAGACTTTTAAAAAAGTTTACAGCTGCTTTCACTTCCCCTCTATGTCATTTAACCAGTGTGGCATTCTTTCTCTGTTGTGGTTTTTAGGGGGGCAGGAAAGGGGGTTGGGAGGAGAGATCTAGTAAAATGGTCTTAAACAGTTCCAAGTTATAATTTACATTTTTTTGTTTACAGTCTCTCCCAACTGATTTGGCTCATAATCATTTTCAGCTTCGTGAAATTGGCCCTTTTAATACATCAACATATGTACGCACATACACACTACTAGTTTGGACTTTATTCTGTTTTCACATAGCAAATGTAATCAAGTCATAATTCCTTGTAACGAAGCTACCACTAATTTTTAGTTCTGTGATCAACTCCTCTTTATCTTTCAAGGTGAGGTCTCATATAGAATTCCCTCATGTTGGATGCAACCTTTTTTGAGTTAGGAAATTGTCATCTATAATATTTAGAAATTCTGAGAATGTTTTAGTACTGGCAGTCTGAGACCTCCAGCATGTATCACTTAGATTAAAGAATGCACCTGATGATAAGGTAGCGTTTTTTCTATGCATTATAGAAGAGTGCTTAAGGAAAGGGTCATCCTGTTCTCCAGTGTGATTTAGTAGTCTTGTGCTTTGTATGTTAGAACGTTGATCCTAAGCATTCAAAATCACTTGCTTCTGAGTGGTCTATGAATCAGAAATAGATGCCTTTTCAACATAGGGTGCTTTCCCCTACTTCTTTTGCTCACTTGAACCTTTCTAAATAAGTTACAACCACTGATTTTAGTATTACATTCATGCAACTCTTCCTACCAGACTTCAGTAATACCTCTCAGGTCGACTTCATGCTTACAAATGAGCAATTCCAATTCCTCTTGCTTATTATCCAGGCTCCCAGAATTGGTTTATAGGCAATTTAAAGGAGCTAAAAAATTATTGGAAGGGTCACAAATCTGCTTCTTCTAGGGACAGTTGTACACACAATTGGAGTAAACTGTGCACTTAAGAAAACAGACTCCTTTTTTTATCCAATTGAAGGAGCAAATTGAATTGATTGGTCAAGATGTCAAACCTGTAAAGTAAGGTTTAAATAAGAAGACAGAGCTTCTTGGGGAGAATCTAAATATGATTTTCCATCTACATACTAGGTCTACTCACAGGAGTAAGTTGAGCAAGATTTGACTTGTAATTTGTAACTGAGTGTGTATATGCGTATTACTCCTGTAAGGGAACTGTAATACTCAGATCTTCTCTAATGAAGTCACATCTATGGTACCGAACATTTTCAAATTCCCCCTGAAACATGGCTGAGTATTGTAATTCTTAATGAATTCTGTGACATGCCATGGAGAGGATTTTAAATGAAAAAAGTAGAAGTTCTAAGGTGTTTTATGTATGCGAACATGCATGTGTGTGTGTGTGTATATATATATATGTATGTATATATGTATGTATGTATATGCAGAAGCGTATTTATGTACAGGGAGTGATTTTACAAAAGCACTCAGTGTTGGCCTAACTCTGCTCCAATTGAAGTCAATAGGAGTTTTACCGTTTACTCTAATAAGAGCAAAATTAGGCCATGCTAAGATCGTTTGAAAATCACAGCCCATAAAGGCAGGCTACATCATCAGACCAAATTAGTCCCTGATGTAATTTCATTTTTCTCAACAGAAATACTATGGGGAATCAGTTTGTTTACAGAGCCCATCCAACCACTGAACCTTATTCAGTGGTAACATTTTTTTTTTTTTAAAAACAGCTTCTTTGTGTTCATGACCAAAATTACATAGACTTGAAATTTATGTTAGTTGCTGACCCATTAGACCTCGCACAGCAATTCCTCCCAAGTGTTATATAATTCAATTAGAGATTTTGTTTAGTGATTCAGCATGAGCTTTAGATCATTTTTCCAGTGAACTCTTTAACAAATTAATCGCTATTCTCTTCTTAACAGGATTAAAGGATATGTAGGAACTCACGTGAATTATAAGAGAATTAGTTGAACTAATCACTTGAGAATACCAGTGTGGAATAGGTGGAAGTAATTCAGATGCCAAAGCTAATTTCCTTATTCTTGTAAAAGGACTGGTGTTTTTAAAACTAAATGACAATGAATTGAAAAATTGTCAAGATTACACTGTTAAACCATTCCAATAAATTAGGCAGGAGAGGTTGTGGAAAATATACCAAAACAAGTAAACTTCAGAGGTATTGGAATACCAAAAATGTTCTCAGGCAACATCTAAGAATATGTTTTAGGCTCCCTTTTGACATGTCAAGTTGATCTGAATTCATGTTTATATTTTAGCTATTGTGAACCTCTGAGGCGAGAAAATCAGCCAATAAGTGCAGGACCCACGAAGGCAGAGGAGAAACTTTGTCACAACTGGTGTTAGCAGTGGGATTTGATGTGCACAGCGTGGCGGAAGAAGGAGGGGGGTGTTATTTAAAAAACGAAAAAAGGAAAGGGTTTTTTTTTTCCCCACCACAATGGAGGAGGTAGTGCGGGCATTGATACAAGCCATGGCTGCCCAGCAGGAGGCTACCTGTGTCCAGGAAGCCGCCCAACAGGAGGCAAGAGACTAATCGCCTGCTGATGGACAAGGCTGCTCAAGACCATGCTATGTTGCGGGAACTGGTAAATCAAGTGAAGGCCCTTACCGAGATGAACCACAGCCATGATGGGATGCAGATCATACGGGCCAGCAATTGGCTGCAGAAAATGATGGGGGAGGATGACATAGAAGCATATCTCCTGGCCTTTGAGAGGACAGCCCTACAGGAGGCCTGGTCTCGAGATCACTGGTCTGGCATCCTCGCCCCATTCCTGTGTGGGGAGGCCCAGAAGGCCTACTATGATCTGCCTGAAGAAGCTGCAGCAGACTACCCCTAGCTGAAAACCAGATCTGGGGTAATGACCACAGTGCGGGCCCAGTGGTATCTCAAGTGGAGGTACCAGGAAAACAAAACCCTGCGGTCCCAATTATATGACCTCATCCATCTCACACGAACGTGGTTGCGAACTGAGTCCCGGAGCCCGGAGGAGATACTAGAGGTTCTGGTCATCGACCGGTACATGAGAGGACTACCATCAGACCTTCGCTCCTGGGTAAGCCAGAATGAACCCTCCACCTATGACGAGGTTGTCGCACTGGTAGAGAGGTGAAGGATGGCGAGGGAGTTGACCCAACCAGTTAAGGAAGAAGCACCCTGGGTTAAACTAGCAGCACCAAGCCCTAGACCTCGAGTGACTGGGCCACCAGGAGAGCCCAGGTGGAAAAAGAGAGGGGCTGAAGGCCCACCAGAAGCCACAAAGAGTCGGAGCACTGAGGGGGAAGGGGATCATGATGTGAGACTGCCCAAACCAAGAGACCGGGGAACGCCTAGGACTCCACACAGATGTTACACCTGCGGGGAGTGGGGACACATAGCAGCACAGTGGGGACACATAGCTGCACAATGCTGAGGAGCCTATGCAGTGTAACCTAGGGAACTGGGCAGACCCATGCTCCCTAATCCACCTTGTGGGGGTCTCACTAACTCTACAGATGTACATCAGACCAGTGAAGCTAAATGGGGTAGAGACCACAGCACTGGTTAATTCGGGGAATGCTATCACGCTTGTGAAGCATAGTCAGCTGCTGTGGGCTAAGCATGTGGGGATAACATGCATCCATGGGACAGATGGTTATTACCCCACCATCCCAGTAAAAATCAAGATTCACGGGAACACTACTGAAGACACCTGGTGCGTCCCTAAACTCTCATACCCGGTATTCATAGGGAGGGACTTACCAGGGTTTGGAGACTTACTCCCAGTAGGGGAATTGGAGAAATAGGGAAACCCTGAAGTCAATGAAGCATCCACAGTAGACTGTCAACCCCCAATCTTCTCTGAAATATCCCCACTGTTCTCCACTCAGGGTAGAAAGTCGAAAAGGAAAAGGAGGGCAGCTAAGACCTTGGGAACCCGAATACTGACCCAAAGCCAGAGGGTCGCTCTCGTAGGTAGGCGGACCCAAGCAGCTGAAAAGGAGGCCACCCAAGAGGGAGAAGCACCCGAGTCTGACCCACACCCTAACGCTTCTGAACCAGTAGAGGCAACAGAGACTGGCCCCCTAGATCTCGGGCAGATTAGCCCCGGGAGAGGAAATTTTGGACGGGACCAGGCTGAAGACCCAAGGTACAACAACATTAGGAAGGAGGTGACTGAAATAGATGGGGTCCCCGTGGAAGGGAAAACCCAGAGACCAGGACCCTACTTCATAAGGAGGAAGAATCTCTTATACCAGGTTGCACCAGTACAGGGGCAGAAAGTACAGCAGATCCTAGTACCTCAAAAACACCAGAATGCCGTATTAAGTCTTGCCCATAGTCATCTTTTTGGGGGGGTATTTGGAGATAGAGAAGACCCTGGCATGGGTCCTGCAACGGTTCTTCTGGCCTGGAGTACATGAAGAAGTGCGGAGGTACTGTGCGTCCTGCCCAGAGTGCCAGCTGCACAGTCCCCGTCCCCACTTGAGGGCACCTTTAGTACCCCTTCCCATGATAGAGGTCCCCTTCGAGCGAATAGCCATGGACCTAGTGGAACCCCTGGAGAAGACAGCCCGGGGCCACCAATATATACTTGTCATTCTGGATTATGCTACTCGCTACCCAGAAGCCGTCCCCCTGCGGAACACAGCCTCTAAAACGATAGCTAAAGAGTTGGTGGGGATCTTTGCCCAAGTGGGACTAACAAAGGAGATATTAACAGACCAAGGTACCCCATTTATGTTGAAGCTAATGAAGGACATCTGTACACTGCTCCATATCCATACCCTGAGAACTTCAGTCTATCATCCACAGACCGATGGGCTGGTAGAAAGGTTTAACTGAACCTTCAAGGCAATGATAAGGAAAGTGGTAAGTTGGGACAGAAAGGATTGGGACACCCTACCTTATGTTCGCAACCCGGGAGGTGCCTCAGTTGGGTTTTCCCCCTTTAAGTTATTATACGGATGCCACCCCCGTGGCATACTAGATATCGCAAAAGTAATCTGGGAAGAGGAACCCAATGAGGAGAGAAATATAATTGACCATGTGTTGCAGATGCGAGAACGGATAGCCGGGTCACCCCTATTGTACGGGAACATTTGGAAAAGGTGCTGGAGGCCCAGCAAACCCATTACGATCGCCAGGCAAAAGTCCAACAATTCTAACCAGGGGATCGGGTGATGGTGTTGGTACCCACAGCAGAAAGCAAGCTTCTGGCCCAATGGCAGGGGCCCTATGAGGTGGTTGAACCCATGGGGGAAGTAACCTACAAGGTGTGGCAGCCAGGATGCCGGAAACAAGAACAAATTTATCACATTAACCTCTTAAAGCCTTGGCACCAATGAGAGGCGTGTGTAGTGGCCCAAGAGACCCTGATCCAGGGAAATAATATGCAGGAGCCGATCAGGATATCCACTGATCTGACACCAAACCTGAAGGAGGAGGTAACTGAGATGATCAGCCGATACCAGGACATGTTTTCAACCAAACCAGGCTGGACCACCGAAGCATATCATCATATTATCAGACCCTGGGGCAAAGGTAACTTTAAGGCCCTATCGCGTCCCAAAAGCAAAAAGGGAGGAGATCAAGGCAGAGGTAAAAAGGATGTTGGAGCTGGGAGCATCGAAGAGTCCCAGAGTCAGTGGTCAAGCCCGATTGTGTTGGTGCTCAAACCCGATGGCACCACTAGGTTTTGTAATGACTTTCACCAGCTGAATGAGATATCCAAATTCAATGCATACCCCATATTGATGAGTTAGTTGACGGCCTAGACAATGCCCGATTTTTGACCACCCTTGATTTAACAAAGGGATACTGGCAGATTCCCCTTGCCAAAGATGTGAAAGAAAAGATGGCACTCTCTACACTAGAGGGTCTGTTGCAATATACTGTTCTTCCTTTTGGACTGCATGAGGCACCTGCCACCTTCCAGCGTCTTATGGACAAGCTCCTACAGCCCCATACCAGTTATGCAGCGGCATACCTGGGTGATGTGATTATTCACACCCCCGACTGGGAAACCCACTTGGAAAAGGTGGAAGTGGTTCTGGACACTCTAAGACTCTAAAAATATTGCTCGGGCATGTAGGAATGAAATCAGGAGGGCCAAATCGCACCTGGAGCTGCAGCTAGCGAGAGATGTCAAGAGTAACAAGAAGGGTTTCTTCAGGTATGTTGGCAACAAGAAGAAAGCCAAGGAAAGTGTGGGCCCCTTACTGAATGAGGGAGGCAACCTAGTGACAGAGGATGTGGAAAAAGCTAATGTACTCAATGCTTTTTTTGCCTCTGTTTTCACTAACAAGGTCAGCTCCCAGACTGCTACGCTGGGCATCACAAAATGGGGAAGAGATGGCCAGCCCTCTGTGGAGATAGAGGTGGTTAGGGACTATTTAGAAAAGCTGGACGTGCACAAGTCCATGGGGCCGGACGAGTTGCATCCGAGAGTGCTGAAGGAATTGGCGGCTGTGATTGCAGAGCCATTGGCCATTATCTTTGAAAACTCGTGGCGAACCGGGGAAGTCCCGGATGTCTGGAAAAAGGCTAATGTAGTGCCAATCTTTAAAAAAGGGAAGAAGGAGGATCCTGGGAACTACAGGCCAGTCAGCCTCACCTCAGTCCCTGGAAAAATCATGGAGCAGGTCCTCAAAGAATCAATCTTGAAGTACTTGCATGAGAGGAAAGTGATCAGGAACAGCCAGCATGGATTCACCAAGGGAAGGTCATGCCTGACTAATCTAATCGCCTTCTATGATGAGATTACTGGTTCTGTGGATGAAGGGAAAGCAGTGGATGTATTGTTTCTTGACTTTAGCAAAGCTTTTGACACGGTCTCCCACAGTATTCTTGTCAGCAAGTTAAGGAAGTATGGGCTGGATGAATGCACTATAGGGTGGGTAGAAAGCTGGCTAGATTGTCGGGCTCAACGGGTAGTGATCAATGGCTCCATGTCTAGTTGGCAGCCGGCATCAAGTGGAGTGTCCCAAGGGTCGGTCCTGGGGCCGGTTTTGTTCAATATCTTCATAAATGATCTGGAGGATGGTGTGGATTGCACTCTCAGCAAATTTGCGGACGATACTAAACTGGGAGGAGTGGTAGATACGCTGGAGGGCAGGGATAGGATACAGAAGGACCTAGACAAATTGGAGGATTGGGCCAAAAGAAATCTGATGAGGTTCAATAAGGATAAGTGCAGGGTCCTGCACTTAGGATGGAAGAATCCAATGTACCGCTACAGACTAGGGACCGAATGGCTAGGCAGCAGTTCTGCGGAAAAGGACCTAGGGGTGACAGTGGACGAGAAGCTGGATATGAGTCAGCAGTGTGCCCTTGTTGCCAAGAAGGCCAATGGCATTTTGGGATGTATAAGTAGGGGCATAGCGAGCAGATCGAGGGACGTGATTGTCCCCCTCTATTCGACATTGGTGAGGCCTCATCTGGAGTACTGTGTCCAGTTTTGGGCCCCACACTACAAGAAGGATGTGGATAAATTGGAGAGAGTCCAGCGAAGGGCAACAAAAATGATTAGGGGTCTAGAACACATGACGTATGAGGAGAGGCTGAGGGAGCTGGGATTGTTTAGCCTGCAGAAGAGAAGAATGAGGGGGGATTTGATAGCTGCTTTCAACTACCTGAAAGGGGGTTCCAAAGAGGATGGCTCTAGACTGTTCTCAATGGTAGCAGATGACAGAACGAGGAGTAATGGCCTCAAGTTGCAGTGGGGGAGGTTTAGATTGGATATTAGGAAAAACTTTTTCACTAAGAGGGTGGTGAAACACTGGAATGCGTTGCCTAGGGAGGTGGTGGAATCTCCTTCCTTGGAAGTTTTTAAGGTCAGGCTTGACAAAGCCCTGGCTGGGATGATTTAACTGGGAATTGGTCCTGCTTCGAGCAGGGGGTTGGACTAGATGACCTTCAGGGGTCCCTTCCAACCCTGATATTCTATGATTCTATGATTCTAAGACGGGCTGGCCTCACAGCCAACCCAGCCAAGTGTGCTATAGGGCTAGCCGAGGCTAAATACACTGGCTACATTGTAGGAAGGGCATGGTTAAGCCCCAGCTAAACAAGGTTATCCAAAATTTTACAAACAGATGCATCTGAAGTAGAATTGGGAGCTGTCCTGTCGCAGATGGTCAGAGATAAAGAACACCCAATCCTCTACCTCAGCAGGAAACTCCTCCTGAGAGAGCAGAAGTATGCCATGGTTGAAAAAGAGTGCCTAGCTGTGAAATGGGCCATGGAAACACTACGTTATTACCTTCTGGGAAGACCGTTTACCCTTCTGACCAACCATGCACCCCTCCAGTGGATGCAGCGAAATAAAGAGAAGAACGAAGGGTGACCAGATGTCCCCCCAATTCCCTACTTGATACCTGTCCCTACAACCTTTCAAATTCACCTGGGCTGGAATCCACCATGGCAATGCAGATGGCTTGTCATGGGTACACTGTCTGACGTCCCAAGTTGCCCAACCCCGTGGTGTTGAGCCGGGGGCGCGGAATATGTGACAGGGTCGGTCCAGATGGGTACAGGAGAATGATAGAAGGCAGATATATTAGCCCCAGGTTAAGTAGGTCCCTTTTCCCTGGATAAGGTAACAGGAAAGCTTCCAGAACAATCAGGAACTTTCTGGAAACAGACAGGCTGATTAGAACACCTGCAGCCAATCAAGAAGCCGCTAGAATAAATTAAGGCTGGCTAATCAGGCCACCTGGGTTTAAAAAAGGAACTCATTTCAGTTTGTGGTGCATGCGAGGAGCTGGAAGTAAGAAGCTGAGAGTGAGAAGTCATACTACTAGAAGACTGAGAAGTATAAGTATTATCAGACATCAGGAGGAAGGTCCTGTGGTGAGAATAAAGAAGGTGTTGGGAGGAGGCCATGGAGAAGTAGCCCGGGGAGTTGTAGCTGTCACGCAGCTGTTACAGAAGCCACTGTAGACAGCTGCAATCCACAGGGCCCTGGGCTGGAACCCGCAGTAGAGGGCGGGCCCGGGTTCCCCCCATCCCTCTGTCCCCCCAATTCCCTACTTGATACTGGAGGAGTTGAACTGGACAGTGGGTTCCACCTGAGGGGAAGGTCTCTGGCCTGTTCCCCAATCAACTAGGTGGATCAGCAGAGACTGTGGGGATTGTTGTTCTTCCTTTCCCCAGGCTGGCCAGTGATGAGACTGAGTGAACGGCAGATTTGAGCTACGAAAGTGGCCAAACTGAGGGCTGCCGTGAACCTCTGAGGTGAGAAAATCTGCCAGTAAGCACAGGACCTACCAAGGCAGAGGACTATCTCACACTATCTTGATGCCATCTCATTATTTAGTGCACCCCAATCTGCAATAATATATTGTTGATGACATTTTTGCAGTATATGGATGGAGGAGTATTATATTTTCAAGTTGCAAATTTATAAGTATATTAATGGTTTTGTTTAACCTTGTCAGTACTTACCTGAAAGAACCACTAAGGAAGAGGCAGTCTAGCTTACTTGCTAGATATAGGCCCAAATTGTTGAGGTATTTAAGCATTGCCCTGCTCAGTGGTTCAATGCCTATGTGATTTAGATGGCTAAATCCCATTTCCAAAAATTATTTGGTCACTTAGGCACCTAAGTGTCATTGAAAGTGCATGGGATTTAGATGGCTAAATCCCTTAGGACTTGCACTGCTGAGCAGCGCAATGCCTAACTGCCTTCAAAAATCTGGTTCTGAGCTGCTGAGTGGATCAGAAACCTAGGCTTGTGAGGAAGATAGAGGAACAGGATGTCTTGAAGAGCTGGACTCTGGGGACCAGGTCTGTCCTATAGGACAGCAGCTATATGGAATAGGGAGAGAGAAAGAGATACTGTCTGAGTGACAGAAGGAAGAGGAGACAAATTGGGAAGGCAGAGGGAGAGAAAGATGGGGAAACCAATGGAATGGAGAAAGAGAGACATGGGCTGAAAGTGAGGAAGAGGAGTGAAATAAGAAGAGAACAAAAGAAAGGAAGCACAAAGGGAAATAGTAAGACGACAAAACTGAGATGGAAAAGAACAGAAAAGTGAAATGGAGAGGGAAAAGAAAGGAAGAAGGAAATAGGAGGTGAAAGAAAAATCAGTCACACTAAATAGAAATAATCTGAAAAATATCAACAAAAAGCATTTTTGTCAAAAATACATTTTTTCTGGAAAAACTGTTGATTGTCAAAAATTTATTTTTTGTAAAAAACAAAATTAGTGCCTTTTTCTCTATTCCCCCCCCACCCAACATTTTAATCAGAAACATGTTCAAAATTGATATTTAATTTTACATGGAATGAAAGCACAGAATGAAACCCTGGCTCCTTTGAAGTCAATGGCACTGATTTTAATAGAAGGAGGATTGCACTCCTGGTTTTTTAAAAAGGGACAAATGCATTTTCTGGGCTGATTTAGCCACTAGGAAGTGAAGAGGTGTGACAAAAATTGAAAACAATTAAATGAACTGAAAAATTGAATTTGGGATCGTGGAAGGCTTGTGTCAGTCTTCATTTTTTTCAAAATCATCTCTAATTTACATTTTAAATTGGACTGTATGCATTAATAAATAGTGGTCAAGCGAAAGTAGATCATCTATTCCACATTGTTAAGTGAGCCAGATGGCACTCCAAGAAATTAAACACCAAGAGAAGTTTAGAAGAAGAGACAGTAATTCATGTCTAAATATGACAGCAGTTTCAAAAAGAGAGGAAAAATATAAATCATGTTTAAAAAATGTCATCTACTTCTAAGTGGTAAAAAATATCCACAAGTCACAGCAAATGTAGCCAATATAGTTGAGAAAGTGAAGATTTTCATTTGAAAATGCCACCCCTCTAATCAAATATGACATATATATTACCTCTTTGCTCCGCCAGCAATGGGTAGAGACAGCAAGGCACTGCATCACATCTATCTCATGTCAATGAGGACAGCAATGCTGTTGAAGATGACTGTATTTCCCTTGATACACAGTGTATCACGTTGCCAGATAAAGAGGAACTGTGTCAATGAACTGATAGGCGTGCTGAGAAACTTTGACAAAGAGAATGAAAAGGAAACAAAAAGTGGAATAGGCAATTTAGGTGAATTCATGGTCCCATTGAAGTCAGCGGCAAAATTCCCATGCCTGCCTATGTCAAGCTGCTTGCTCACACTGACGTTTCAGTATCATTGATCATAACAGAAAACACTCATGTACTCAGAGACATTTTAATTATCAAGGGGTCTAGTAATTTGTACCATCATTTGGCTTCTTTAACTCAAGATTGGATGTCTTTCTAGAAGATATGCCCTAGCTCCCACAAGTTGTTGGGTTTGATGCACTGGGTGAAATCCATGGCCTTAGTTATGCAGAAGGTCAAACTAGATGCTCATAATGGTCCCTCTGGCCTTAAAAATCTATGAATCTATGTTTATTTCATCCTGAACATGAAGTATAGCCCCACAGTACAGTGGAAATATGTTGAGAACAGCTGGTCAGAAAATCTCCTTTTAGCAATTCCCCCAACTAGGGATTCTCGGTTTCCCAAGGGACACTTCAAATATGTGGAAACTGTCTTTTGTTTATTTTTATTTTGTTTTCCCGCCATAGTACCTTACTGTTTCCAAACTTTTTCCATTTGGGATACCGCAAGGGAATGTGGGGGAAGTAGGAATATTTTTTTTCGGTTAAAAAAACCCAAAACGTTCACTTTTAGTACTAATGAAGAAAGTGTGACTTTTTCTCTGAAAGTAACATTTTCAGCACTTCTTTGCCAATTAGCAAAGTTGGAAAACAGTAAAGTGGGGAAAACTCAATTTCAAAATGAAAATTTGGAAACAAAAATCATTCTATTTTAAAAAAATTAATTTCCAACAATTTCAGTTTCCCATCTAATTTTTTTTTTTTTTTTTTTTGGAAAATCAGAAGCGTTTGCAAAAATGACACATTCCCATTGAAAAAAGTCTTTTTTGATTAAACCCTATTTCTTGACCAAAAAACAAATTTTAATTGGAAAATTTTGTCATCTCTAATTCTGGAGCTCACACTGAGAGAGAAAGGCAGAAGGAAATCATATAAACCGCCAGCACTGGGTTGGTTTACCTAGCATTTGGTTAGCACTGATAGAAATATGCAGCTGTTCCTTTGTCAAATTATTTTGCCCAGAGCAGTACAGTGATCAGTGAGAGGAAGCCTATAGCTCCCCTCACACTGACCTCATTACAGCTGTACAGGGAAATGGATGGAGTAGATTAAATATCTTTGGCCCTGTTTCAGCTATGACAAGATGGCTTATGGAGGACATATTAGCTGGTAATGGTACTCAGTTTTAAATACAAATCACTTAACCATATATTCAAATGTTTAAGGGAAATTTAGCAGAACACTAGCGGTAATTCTCACCACCAATGATAAGGAACTCTAATATGGGAAAGCCTCCTGTCCCATTAAAGTGAAAATTCCATAATGATCCTCTGTACACAATGCCAAGTACATTGGGCTCCAGTCACAGAAAGGGCTCTAGATGCTATAATAATACGAGTAATCACCAGTTATTATATAGAATACCCAAGCCTATTCAGGATAAAAGTATTAAATACACTTTCTAACCTACTAATAAAATAACCACAACCACTGAAAGACAGTTTGGGATGCAAGTATTGGATTCTGATTACCCAAGAGTTAACCTAGCTCCTAAATGAATTCCTAGTGGCAATTTCAGAGAACTAAAATCCAGCATGGTTTTTCTACTCTGCTCCCCCCTCCCCCCCGCCCTCGCTGCTGAAGAGACAGTGATTGATGTCCTCTCCCACCCAAAGCATGCTGTGATTATTGCTCCTTATGGTTAGAATTAAACCCAGCAAGACCAACAGCCCAATTCAAACACTCTTCCATTGAAATGAAGTATTTATTAGCCAGGGATCCCTCTGTTCCTACACCACCTCAAAGTTTTTGTGCACGTCACTGAGAAAAACAAAAGGCAGGATTCTGGCATTCAGCTGGAAAACTCAACTACCAAACTCTCTAATAAGGCAAACAGACATAAATTGACTCCTTCAAGCCAGATGTTCAAAAAACACATAAAGCTGCAGAAGAAAATGAGGAGCAGCTGAACTACATAGGAAGGAAGGCAAGATACAGTCACTGTCTGTGATTAAACTACTAGAAGTTTTGAAATCTATACTATGGAATCTATTATAAAACACGTAACTGATTTAAAATGAATAGTCTTAAGGTTTACTTCTCTATTCAGGGTATAATGATAAAAGCACTTTATTAGGATCTCACACAGTAACTACATGGATTCTATTAAGTACTGCCCTGTCGAAAACTAAAATTAAAGGGAAAAGGAAATACTTTTTTTTTTTTAAATGGCAATTTATTTTCATTAAAAAGCTTTCAGAAACAGAAACTTAGAAACTATAAAGACAATGGGAGGCTTTTTAATTTGCTCAGTAGTTTAGCAGGGAACAGGGAAACGACCCATATGAAAACGCTGCCACAAAGCGCCTGCCCGCATGTTCAGGACATGCCTGTGGACTCAGAACAAGGTACTAATTTGATTCGGAGTGGATTTGTCAACACATTGGTAAATCTGATTCAGACTTTTACTGCTAAGAATGCATAGCTGAAATGACCTCTGTGCCCTCCACCCTTCCCCGCCTGTGTCCTTTCTTCCCTCCATCCAACCGTGTGCCAAGTACAATTCCCTGCTCATTCCTGTCAGCCGTTTCCTCCCTCTACCCCATTCCTAGAGCAGAGCCTCCTTTTTTCTTTCCTTTTGGCCTAGCTCCCACCTTCCAGCCATCCCTGGGTCCCTCCCTTTTGCCGACCTCTGCCGAGTGGCTAGAAGAATGGAGGATTCAGACTGAGGGCTTAATTCACTCCCAAATGCACAGGGCAATCCAATAGGTCTTGCCCTGAAAGGTTCCAGAAGAGGAGGGCAGCTTTAAACTCCATCAAAGCTCTGCCAGAGGATGCTGCCTTGGAGAGGTGCCAAATCAGGATGTGCCCCTGTTTCATTGGCCATGTCATCTTGTGATGGACTCCGTCCATATTCTGGGTTGTGCTGCTTGGCTGCTCTAGAGACTTCTGGTGAAGCTGGGGCTGCAGGTAGATTATGGCTCCAGGCTGCTACTTCAGACAGACTTTCTGCTATTGGGGGCCCACAAACTTTGTCTGTCGAGGGTGAATCAAGAATGAACTGGGTCCTCAATATCCACTGGATCCCATTAGCTACTGTTTGGTGCCCAGTGCATGGCAAATAACGTGGACTTCTCATATCCAGACTTGTGCAAATAATGTAAAATGTGCTCAAACTCCAGCCGTAGAGATTGTGAATGGCTTTGCCTTAAAACAGGAATAAATAATGCCATACATTCTTAGTGCCAGTTTTCATAAACTCATAAAAATAACTTTTGTATCAATAACTTCCCTGCCATTTTCTATTTTTTTCAAATTTTCTTTTTATCTGGAATTTTGGCAAAATGTCATTTTCACCCTGAAAATGTGCAAAAGCATGGGTTTTCTCAGGTTTTTAAATCAAAAGCCTGTTCTAGTTTATAAAAGGCACAATTTCACCAGGACTCAAACTCATTCATACTTAAAAAAAAAAAAATCTGCAGAACAATGAAATTTTCCCCAAAACTGACTTTAGTCCACTCGCAAATGCAAAACCCCCCAGACATTTTAGCTGTTTTTACTACATTATGAATATTTTGCACGTGTGTGTGAACATCACCAGAATTGCAGACTAACACTTCCCCCATTCAGTGTCAAATTATTTGACTGGTAGCGAAGCAGCAGGTTCTCTGAGCAAGTATATGCTCTTCCAGATGTGAGCTCAGAATTACCATTGATAGGAGTATGAATTATACCTATGCAACCAGAAGAAAATAGGCCTCAAAATAATTTTTATTCATCAACTGTGCAATTTAAGGGCAGGTTCTGCTTCAGCTTTATTTCTATCTCCCCACTTGTTCCACCTATTCATTTTTGAACCATCATTCTTAATTTTCCTTGATCTCAGGAGGATTCCACCCTCCATTTACAATTTTGTCTTGGTACTCATTTCTTTTTTGTTTTCTTAGTGATCTTCTCTGAGGAGTACTGTGATCAGTAAGTCTGATTTTTGTCATCGTACTAGCTCAAATGATCCAAATCCTTTGCCCCAACTCAGGCAGCTGGTGAAGGACTCCAGTGGATGGCACATTGAAAAAAGTCTGTTCTGTTGGTTGATGAGTTGTTGTTACTCCACCTGACTGTGCTAGTGTCAAATATAAAAGGAACGATCCAGCACTTACATGTGATTCATTCACTGAATTAAAACATTAGAGAAGAAAGGATAAGTAATACTTCCTGCCAAATGGCATTTTAACTGTCTACGAGCATACTTCATTGACATGTGGGGCATAAGCCTGCAAACCAATCAAATCTTATTGTTTTCTTTAATCCCTACTTCACACACATGTAAAATAAAAATGACTACCTTCCAGTTTGCAGAGTTTGGCTCTGAATTTGCACCTGTGTTTCATTGACACACACTTGCTTTTCAAACACATGCTTATGTGCACAGAGTCCATGCATTAAAAGATTATGCTTTCAAAATGCTCTGTCATTTTGGTGATTTCATTCTCACACCCATTACAATGGAAAATGAGAGGATGGATTCTGATGGGATCTTATAGGGCCCAAGTAGTCTGTAAATTCAAGTTATTGGAAAACTTTGATGTTCCCATTTTATATTCCCCTTCCAATGTTTTTTTATTATTTGTAACTGTTTATAATTTTGGTGTTGATTTATTTGGAGTTAGCTTATCACCACTGCAAGCAAATAAGAGTCATGAAGGCAAAGTCCCTTTTCATGCATTTATTTTGTAATCTATTAAAGTCTCCCTCAAAAACTTTCTGAACAGCTCTGCCTTACAATGACACCTGCTGGGAGAAGTTGGGAATGGAAAAACAACAAAGTCCACTCAAAGTAGAAACAGAAAACCAATGCATGCCTACATGCTGATTCTAAAATGCCTGTTTCAAACTGGAAGTTCTGTGTATTAAAAAAAAAAATCTCCCTGTATGATTGGCCTGGCCATATTCACTTTTTTACAAGTAGAGAGTGATGTATCACAATACCCTTGACTCACATTGAGAAGTACCTTAAACTACAAGGAGGCCCAGTGAGGATAAAAACTGACCTGAAATTTTTTTTTAATTGGAATCTTAAAAAAAAATTTCAGATTTTCCCCTCAAAATAATATTTTAAAAGGAGAAGCTCTAGTCAGAGGGTATTAAATGACTTTGTTGGGGAAAAGCAACAGGAATTTGTAGGTTGCAGATCTCAAGTTTTGCTGTTCAGAAGAAATGATCAGATTTTAAGACAAAATATGAAAACACACAAACAGGGAGAGCGCGGAGACTGGCAGGAGATAGGAAAATTCAACTTCTCTCTCTGAGCTACAGTTCAATTGGTAGAAACCCCCCGGCACAGCATACAGCACACAACATAATTAGTCACTCCATGAACTTGTACCATAATTAGGCTGTTCCAAGCATTTCTAGCTCGCTATTCTGGTCACAACAAATTTTTGCAAGTATAGAATTGTCCTGACTGGCTAAGCTAGACTCTTATTACATAAGAAGGTTCAAAAAAAAAAAAAAAAAAAAAAAAAAAAAGGACAGAAATGGTTATACAAGAAAGATTTGGGATCTCAACCATGAACCCATCATGGATGGCAACTTCATTAACTAGCAACCCTGAACTGAACAGTACTTTGGGGGATGTTAATTACAAAATCTGGCATGTATAGGTGATAACTAGCAGTTCATAGAGAACTGTGCTACTTATAAACAGAACAATGGGGTATTTATTATCAGAATTCTAGTCTAAAGTATGTAACTTACAAATAGGAATTCCATTGTTTGTTAAAATTCCTACATATGATCTCATTGATGAATCCAGTTCTATGAGTTTACAGGCACTTGTACAGTAAGAGAATGTGATTTCTCTATCCTAGAATTCTGGGCTAGTTGCTCAGCTGGTGTAAAGTCAATGCATCTGTGCTGATTTATACCAGCTGAGGATGACCTGTTTTTCATGCAGAATGAAGCAAGAAAGGAAGTGGCATTACACCAGAAAGAAACATTACTAACATCAAAATAAAATGCTAGGAAGTTGATCTCAGTACTATTCCCAGAGAACATGACCAAATCCACCAACATAGTTGAGACTAATTGTCAACCGATCTGGCAAGCTGAGCAGAGAGCACAAATATTGAATGGCTTCAAGGCCTACTTACAGCACCTTTCATGAGTGCTACGTTCAACCAAACACAAATAAAAACCTCCAAGAATAAGTTCCTGTGGACTTCAGATAACAAATACATGGCCTTTTAAAATGCTGGGGATTGGGGGTTTCAAGAGTTTCCCCCTTAGTCTCTTTTCAGTGGTCCAGCCTGGTAATGATACTTCTGTTATGTGTGATTCTATAGTGCCCAGAGGTTCCAGTCAGAAGCAGGGCACTGTTCTAGGATCTATACACACATTATAAAATATAGTCCCTTCCCTGAAGAGTTTGTAATTCAGAGTTAGATCCTGCAACTGGGTGAGGAGGTGCTCTCAAGCAGGCAAGATAGAATAATAGGTGCGGGGAAAAGGATGCAACATGGAAGCGGAGTGATTAGGGAGAGTGACAAGCAACATGTGAGTTCCACATTTTTAAAATTGTTCTTTTTAGTAGATAAAGTAACAGTGTTACTGTGTCGATGAGGTGGATTGCTGGTCCATGGTACATTCACAAACAGCCCTAAAAAGGTACAGGTTCTCCCTAGTGGGAAGTACCCTTCATCCCAGGAAATAATTCTGAAAGAGTTTGTGGGCATGCGTGTTCTTCCTGCCTGGGAAAGAAAGTGAAATTGTTTGGTTCAGCAACACCTGCTCAAGTAGGGGAGTTGCCTTGGCACCTTCCTCCAGTGACAAACGTATTGCCAACCTCAGTCATTCAAAAATCATGAGTTAGGCCTAAAAAAATGAGATTTTAAAAATACATTTGTTGCTCTTTTTATTTGCTTTCTGGAGTTTGACCCCTTGGGTTAACATCTTCAAGCTGTTCTTTGCCGCCAGAGAGGCTGGGAACTTACCTTTTTTTTTTTTTTTTCCAACTGAAAGCTGAGGTTCTTATGTAATCAATCAGCTAATTGGAGGAGCTGGGGCTTTGAGAAAAACACCCAATATCACAAGATTCCTGATAAAACCATGAGAGAACTGGCAAAACTGTTAGATGGGGATCTGTTTTTACTGGGCTCATGTCTGTGTCATTATTCCAGGGACTCTTCCTACTTGCCCATACCCACTAATAAGGAGACCATGAGATTGTGTAACACGGGGTAGCTATATAAGGGCGGATGGTGTAATGTGGGAAGGGAGAGGGCATGAGTGAATAGAAGTAAGGGGACAGGAAAAGAAAAGAAGGCGAGGGAGGAGATGAGAATAGGGAGAGGAGGAAGGACAGAAAGAAGATGTAGTGGAAAGGACTGAGTCCAGGGGTAGAAGCAAACAACCAACCAGCAGAGAGGAAAACATATCAAGAATCAAAATATACTAGATTTTCCTTTTTTAAAATCTGATGTTCAAACGGTCATTTGTCATAAGCTCATATTTTTTTCTATAGACATGCTTCACCACAAATTTCTGTAAGCCACATGCACCCTTGCAGAATACAAGCAAACTCAAGAGTGTACGGAATACCAATTAAAACTGAAAGAGAAAAGGCTCCTGTATGGACAAACTTAAACAACAAACCTTTTTTTAAAAGGTTAGTTTTTCATTCCGTGAAATAAATGAGATTTTGCTGAACATTAAGGGGAAAAAGTTATTCCAAGTGCTCGACAGGGTTTTAGCCCTGTGGTTCCCATTGGCAGAAGGAGAAGTCATGGGGTTAAACTACTAGCTGTTGATTTCAAACTAGATTTAATCTGTTGTCCCTGTAAACCATGAAATTAAAAAGGGAGGCAGGGAGGGATGTGTGTATGTGTTTGAATGCACATGCAAGTGCTAGCCTGCACTGACTGGAAATGGACAAGGAGCCTTTTGTACTGTATAGTAACTATAAATTCTCCATCTTTTTTTTTTAAAGTTTCCTTTGATTTCCGAAGTAGCTATCAAAAAGCTTTCTTTTGCTGTAACACTGAAGCCAGATTCATTTACTACTACAACAGAAGTTGATTTCCCAGTTGGTGTTTTGCTTTTACTATAAAGCTTGAAATGGAAACTGTGGCCTTGATGAAAACAGTAAAATTCCCGTAAATGGGATTAGTCACCCTTTTGTGTGCCCCAGCATTGGATATCAAACAGCGAGCAATGATTCCCTGAGCTAACACATAGAAGCAAACATTCCTAGGGAAAAAATAAAAAAGCCATAGAGGATGAGTAACATTTGACATTTTCATGTCTGGAATTTCTGTAAATGTCTCTCTCCCAGAGGAGAAATAGCTTCCAAAATATTTGGTTCATTGTGGTATCGCTCTTTGATACAGGAACCATAAAGTCCAGAAGGGGAATTCACTTAATGAAAACATATTTCTATTTAACTCTTTGTAGCCTGGGAACTTTTAAGGCATTTTAAATCAAGACTATGATTTAAAATGCCATCTGCTATCCTAGACAGGAAATGGGAATGGATTTAATTCTAATGGATTCCTGATGGGCTTGGATCCTTCACTATACACTCTCCCTGTCTATGAGTCTCGTGGGGCTTTTAATTTCATTCCCAAGAGATTAATTTCGTCATTACTAAGATCCTATGTTTCATGTGAAAAATTCCTCTCACTCCTGTGTCTGTTATGGCTGATGCAATCCTTATTCTTTCAAAAGTATTAATATCTCATCATTAATGCTGAAGATCATATTTAGTTTGGAATGGATGATATTTCCCATGAAACCCCTAGAATAACATTCCTGTTCTTTGAAGTCTGGGTCAGGCCATATAGTGGGCCACATCCTTTGCAATCCCAGACAAGGTAATGGAATTGCCCAAGTTGTATATTAAGGTGCCAGATCAACAGTTTGGTCTTACTGAGCAAAGCACTTAAGCACATACCTAACTTCAGGAACATGCAAAGTCCTGTCAAAGCCAATGGGACCTAAACACATGTTTAACTATTAGCATGTGCTTAAGTGCTTTGCTGAATAGAGATGGACTTAAGCACATGCGTCAATGCTTTGCTGAACTAGGGTCCAAGATTTTGGTCTATTGATAAGTTTTAGCCAATAACATTATCACATTTTTAGTGCTAATTTCACAACTTGTCTAAAAATACAGATCAATTGCAGGGGACCCAAATCCTTATGAATGCTCAGGGTGTAGAATGACCATTCTACTCCCACTAGATGCTATGGATTAAAGAACATATTTTTGCAAGTAATGCCTCATTAGCCTCAGTTAGATCATCTCAGTGATTGGTTTGGAAGAGTCACTGTACTGGAAACACTCGGTACAGAGCCTTTATTGTCCGAGTGCTTTTTTAAGAGGTGTGAAATGAGTTGGTGATCTTAGACGGGTTCTACTAAATTGGGGTCCAGAGCACAAAATCCAGCAGTTGATGCCCTTGTTGGGAGTCTCAGCAGAGAGGCCAGTAAGTTCAATTGTGCAAGAATCTTTGACAGGTGACCAACAGACATTGACGGTGCTGAGCCCCACTCAGGAAATGCTCAGTACACTGCAGAATAGTGGCCTAAAAAGGGCAAAGGAAATGACTTCACCCCCGCAGATCAAAGCTAAGGCACAATGAATGTCTAGGGAACAGAGGGAACCTTCCACAGCAATGGTCTGAACTGCTCCAATTACGCAGAGGGAAAAGGCGGGGGAGGGGAGAGGGAGAGAGAGCACTGCCGTTTCCAGTGCTGTTTATCTGGCACTTATCATCTGATTTTTTTTATTTTATTTTATTTTAATAAATAGTAGTCCTGGAAGTGAGACTGCTGGAAGCTAGACTACCCGGACACATAAGTTACAACTTGATAATGTCTTCATATAACTGTTGTATTAACCCAGCAGCAAAGCATTAGCACTGCAGCCACATATCCATTAATACTTCTTGCAACACTCCTCTTCTCTGGCGTATTTTTTTATGTAGAGCTGGTAAAAGCATACAGCCTGATTCAACCCTTCCAAGCTTAACTGCAGCCTGACTGTGGAATACTAGGAATTTCACACTGCTGCATTTGATGCACTGGGCTTAGGAACACAAATCCAGTAGGTCTTATGTCAGCTCATTAACACTGTTTTGAAATCAGTGTGTTATACTAATGCTCAAACAAATCTCCTATAATATTTACTGCTAAATAGCATTTGTTTCCATGCTGCCAGACAGACTTTGCTTCGACCCTGTACAAATATGGAACAAAATGCCCATTCCCCTGTCCCAAAGAGGTGACTATGTAAAACTCCAGCTGTAGACAAGAAAAGCAATGATTTTCACCTGCTGGCCTTATTCCTGCTTGAAATGGCTAATCTCAACCCATGCAAATCACCTGGTCTATACTTGGTGTAGCCGTACTGGAAGCAAACTCCATTTTCTAGCCAATAATAGCAGAATGGGGGCTAATTCCTAGTACAGCCAAGGCCTACAAACCATTCCCAATCACATGGAACATCTCCCCAGCCTTTCGTGACCACATATGCTTTTTATCATAGTTACAGCTCTGCTTGCATGGAATATTAGGAAAGTCTTTTATTTATATATTTTACCTTCACTGTTAATGTCATTTGAAAGTTGGAAGCACAGAGGGGAGCCAGTACAGTGAGACCAACCAATCCTCTGCAGACCAGCAGCAAGTGTACTGTGGATCACAGACAACAGGGGGAAAACCCCTGTGCTACCGCATTTCATTGTTTGGTTCTTCTAAATCTGCATCGTGTATTTGACCTCTACAGGAAGTTTCTGAAAAGGAACAGCAAGCCAGGCGCGGGAAAGATACGGCATCCTTCATTCCGTTCATTCAGTAAGTAGATATGAAAAAGGTGTGTCCTCAGCACTGACAGGAATTGCTGGGGGAGGGGGAGAGAGCATGAGTGTGCTGCAGAAGGTAAGCAGCCCTCAGTGGGGTAGCAGTCCAGACATGCCACCACAAAACCTCATGCACCATCACCACTCTCGGAGTTCGTCTCTCAAGCTATGGCTGGGTGCCAGTGTCACTCAACAGCTGCATGCAGAAGAAGAGGAGTGAGGGAAACTTTACCCATTTCCCATTTAACAATTTATAGCTGTGCTGCAAATGCATTTTGGAGAACTAATACAGTAAGGAAGGAAATATATGAATGCACCTTTCAACTTTAGGGTTTTTTTAAGGGGGGGGGGGGGCTCCTGAAAAAGATAGCAAAGAGGTGGCACAAATGACAAAGGCATTTATGAACATGATCTGTCTGCACCAAATGAAAATGCCCAGCAGTAACAGCCCAGCGCAGCCCAGCCAGAGCTGTTTGATAGATGAAAAAAGGGTTTGGAGATTAACTACCTTGGAAACATCCAAAAGGAGCTCTTCTTTGAACCCCCAAAAGTGTCTCACCCACTTTTTTTTGGTAAACAGAAATAAAGACAAGAAGCAGGGGACTCATGTCATGAATAAGTGCAGACAGCAGTAGAACTGTATTCATTCATAGTTCTTTGCATGTATCGGCCACCCATGGGAAGATAGGTTTCAGAGTAGCAGCCATGTTAGTCTGTATCTGCAAAAAGAAAAGGAGTACTTGTGGCACCTTAGAGAAATAAATTTGTTAGTCTCTAAGGTGCCACAAGTACTCCTTTCCATGGGAAGATATATCACCTACCTAGGGAATGGCTATACTTTAATCCAAGTAAAGCATGGTACATCTCAGGTACATAAGAACATAAAGAATATAGGAACTGCCATACTGAGTCAGATCAATGGTCCATCTAGCCCAGTATCCTGTCTTCTGACAGTGGCCAATGCCAGACGCTTCAAAGGGAATGAACAGATTGGGGCTATCATCAGGTGATCCATCCCCTGTCACCAGTCCCAGCATCTGGCATTCAGAGGCTAGAGACACCCAGAGGGTAGAGTCAAATCCCTGACCATCTTGACTAATAGCCATTGATGAACCTATCCTCCAGGAACTTATCTAGTTCTTTGTTGAACCCAGTTTTGGCCTTCACAACATTCTCTGGCAACAAGTTCCACAAGTAGACTGAGTTGTATAAAGAAGTACTTCCTTTTGTTTGTTTTAAAACTGCTGCCTATTAATTTCATCGGGTGACCCCTGGTCCCTATGCTATGTGAAGGGGTAGATACCACTTCCTTATTCACTGTCTCCACATTAGTCATGGACTTTATAGACCTTTATCATATCCCCTCCCCCGCTTCGGTAGACATACCCACGCAAGTACTGTTAAAAATAACAGTGTAGAAGCAGTGGCAAGGGCTTCAGCCCAGGCTAGCAAATGTGAGTATCTACCGTAGGGTCCCCAACAGGCTTGTACAGCTTGTGCTAAAGCCTGTACTACATCTACACTACTATTTCTAGCAATGCTGACATAGGTGAAGCTAGAACGGTTATGTCAATCCAAGATGCAATCACACCTTGGATTGTAGTGTAGCCATAAGTTAAACTGCATTCCAAAGCAGTGTCTCCAGAGACACAATTTCCCTTATAGAAACCTTGGCACTGGAAATATAGACTGGATAGCTCTGACACAGTGGGAACCCCTTCTGCCATAGTAAAATGTAATAGTAACTACTCCAGAGTGAAAGATGAACAGTTTCATATTCCCTAAATTGGCTAATAGAGAAATACTAATGGGAAAGACCAATCAGGGAAAAAGCTGACCAGCAACTTATTTATTTTTACACACAGCTATTGGACACAAATTTCATTCACAAATTTCATTTTATTTCATTCATTTGTCAGATTCTGACAACTTTACTCATATTGAGTAGGCACCTTATTCCATAGATGTTCCCATTGACTTCAGTGAAACTACTTGAGAAGTTAGTCTCAGATCCACAAAGGTACTTAGGAACCTAACCTCAGAATTAGGCACCTATGTCCCAGTTTTAGACACAACTGTGATCCACAAAACCCCCACTCAGTTGTCACATAACACTAATTCTCTCTCTAAAAGGTCCCTAAGCACCTCTGGGCATGCACACAGCTATCCTCAACTCAAGGCCTATCCCCTGCCTATCCCCCACTCCCTGTTGCAACCCATGAACTGGAAGAAGATAGGTGGACAAGCACCTATCTCACCCGTGGTGCCCAAGCTGGTAGGCATGCTCAGAGGTCACTGTGCCAGGACACTCCATATTATTTATAGAAATATGCTTATGATATGAATATGGCTAAGATATATTTTATGCAAGATGGCTCATGTAAGATATCATTGGAAAGGTTATGACAGGGACTAGGGACCGAATGGCTCAGCAGAAGTTCTGCAGAAAAGGACCTAGGGGTTACAGTGGACAAGAAGCTGGATATGAGTCAGCAGTGTGCCCTTGTTGTCAAGAAGGCCAATGGCATTTTGGGATGTATAAGTAGGGGCACTGCCAGCAGATCGAGGGACGTGATCGTTCCCCTCTATTCGACACTGGTGAGGCCTCATCTGGAGTACTGTGTCCAGTTTTGGGCCCCACACTACAAGAAGGATGTGGAAAAATTGGAAAGAGTCCAGCGGAGGGCAACAAAAATGATTAGGGGACTGGAACACATGAGTTATGAGGAGAGGCTGAGGGAACTGGGATTGTATAGTCTGCGGAAGAGAAGAATGAGGGGGGATTTGATAGCTGCTTTCAACTACCTGAAAGGGGGTTCCAAAGAGGATGGCTCTAGAACGTTCTCAGTAGTAGCAGATGACAGAACAAGGAGTAATGGTCTCAAGTTGCAGTGGGGGAGATTTAGGTTGGATATTAGGAAAAACTTTTTCACTAGGAGGCTGGTGAAACACTGGAATGCGTTACCTAGGGAGGTGGCGGAATCTCCTTTCTTAGAAGTTTTTAAGGTCAGGTTTGACAAAGCCCTGGCTGGGATGATTTAATCTGGGATCGGTCCTGCTTTGAGCAGAGGGTTGGACTAGATGACCTCCTGAGGTCCCTTCCAACCCTGATATTCTATGATTTACTGAATGTGATTATCCAATTTGTATGCATTTATCATTTCTATATCTGGAGTTAGGAATATTGACTCTGTAACAATTACAACTGTGGTTATACTTGGAGATGGCCACTAGACAGTAAGCAATCAGCCTTAATGGGCCATTGGGAAAAAGACAATGAGTCTTTGAAGATGTGGATCCCCCATCTTCTGTGGACATGGCAAATAAACCTGGTTTCATGGTTGCTTTGACACTGCAAGGTCAGGTGATAATGTCACCTGGTAAAAAGTACCACCTTGGACACTTCTGGTACTTTTCAACTGGAAAGAAAGGATTCCCACCTTATGTAAATTTTACTTAAGACTGAGGAGTAAGGCAAACAAGACTCTTCTCCATTACCTTCCTGCCCAAGAAGAAAGACAGCTGAAAGAGACAAAGGACCTGAGCTGAGGGAAAGGCAAGGGCTGAGTACAAACTAAGACAGGAGTCTAGTCTGTAATGAGAAATAACTGGAACTCTAAGCTAGAGAAACTCTGCAACTTGGCTAAAAACAACACTGAGGATAAGAAATTACATTTTGTAACCTGTTTCTTGAGTGTATTAAGCCTAGTTTGAGTGTTTTGTTTTATTTGCTCAGTAATCTGCTTTGTTCTGTTTGCTCTCCCTTATAATAACTTAAAATTTACCTTTTATAGTTAATAAACTTATTTCTTGTTTATAACATAACACAGTTTGTGCAATTCATATCTGGGAGACGGGGCCAAGAAGCTGTGCATATCTCTCTGCACAGTGCAAGCTCATAAAAATTGCCCTCTCCTTCAATGTGGAAATCTTTCTATACAGCACAAGACAATATTATTTTGGGTTTACTCCCCAAAAGGGATGTACACGTGAGTGCTGGGTGAATCCCCGAGCTGCTTCCTCCCACACACAGATGAATTCAGTCTGTGTCTGCAGCTGGGTGTGGCCTTACCTGTGTGTGTGCCAGAGAAGGCCTAGTACAGCTAGGACAGAGTGAGGATGGGGGAGGTCCAACCCATCACAGCTACCTGTCCCATTCAAAATCTGTCCAGAAGAGGAAGAGGCAGTGCCCAGCCTATAAGTTTTAGGTCAGTGGTTAGAGTGCTCCCCTGGGATGTTGGAGACCCTGGTTCAATACTCCTTTGTGGCTGAGGTGGAGACAGGTCAAATCTTACCTCTCAGGAGAGGTCTCCAATCACTGGGCTAAAAGCTATAAAGTGGGCAGCCCCACCACCATCTTATCCAGCCATTGTTCCTTTGATTTTCTAAGCACCCAAAACTGAGGCATTGCATTGCTGAGCACCACCCCACTGAAGGCCCCATGTGGATCCAGGCCTAAGTTACTGAACAGCATGAGCAAGGGGCTCATAATCTGGCCGTTAACAGGAAAATATTGATACATGTTCCACCATGTGGAACAAATTAGATATTAAATATAAAACTTGTTTTTCTTTTTAGAAGTCTGTGTAACTTCACAAAAAACAAAAATCCCACAGACTCTATATCAATCACATTGGCTGATCTCTAGAGAATATTAGTGCACTTTGAAGTCTGTCTGTTGTGCCAAGGCCCTGTCAGTTGAATGCACACTCTTCCCATCATGCTTCTGGTGTAAAATTGCTTCATCAAAATGAAGCAAGTTTAGGAAGGAGGGGAGATGCATTTTTGTATTTGCTTTATCATTGTTGCCTACAGGAGGTCATTGCAAAATGTGATTGGATGATTGATTCCACCTTGAAGTCACTTCCTCCAACAGCTGAATCATCTTTTCCACCCAGTTACCCCCACCCCAAATATTTCAAGAATCATGCTGCAACACAGGAAAAATGTTTCAAAACCACATATCCACCCCATAATATATCACCAGATAGCGGAGCGTCAGACATGAGGCAGTAATTCACCTTTAGGAGGCTATGTTCATAAAAGCACTTGAGATTTGCTTGGTCTCAGCATGTGTAATATATAATTAACATCTCCCCTCCCCCTTAAGTGAGTATCTATTGTACATCTGAATACAAATCATACATCTCTTTCTATGTATAGGAAAAACTGATTGTTAGAATAAGTGTAAAGAAGATGGGTTGATAAAACTGTGCATGACTAGACAACCCTCTAACAGTTCCTGGCTTAAAGTACAATGCCATCTAGTACCTGGGAAAGGGATTAACCCTCTGCAGTTAAGTGGGCTTGTGCTGACCCAAAGGCTGTTCAATAAAAGAAAAACAAAATAAAATAAGTTGGTCCAATAAAAGATATTACCTCGCCCACCTGGTCTGTCTGCCGTCTATCTAGGCATTTATATGGTCCCTTTATTTGTTGATCCTGAGCAACGCTTGAGAGCCTCACTCTTGAGGCTTGAGAGAATTTCTGAGCCTCTAGCATGAAAATCATTGACTGAAAGTCAGTCAAAACATATCACAGCTTGATAAGGACAAGGTCAGGAAGGTCACGCACTTCGTAAAGGTGCAGGACAGAATCTCACCCTAGAACGGGGACCCTCACCATTTTTTACAACACCAAAGCGACATGAAATTCCCCATTTCCCTTTGGGAATGTTATGAAGTGTGACAAAGTTCCTCCTCTACCTTGGTGGGTCTTGCGCTTATTGGCGGATTTGCTCGCCTTGGAGCTTCACGGCAGCCCTCGATTTGGCCATTTTTGTGAACCCACAGTCTAGGTCAACTCCTCCTGTATCTGACCAGGAGTTAGGTGGTTTGGGGGGAACCCGGCCCCACCCTCTACTTCAGGTTCCAGCCCAGGACCCTGGGGAATGCAGCTGTCTAGAGTGCCTCCTGGAACAGCTGTGCGACAGCTACAACTCCCTGGGCTATTTCTCATGGCCTCCTCCCAACACCTTCTTTTTCCTCACCATAGGATCTTCCTCCTGGTGTCTGATGATACTTGTACTCCTCAGTTCTCCAGCAGTACGCCTTCTCACTCTCAGCTCCTAGTGCCTCTTGCTCCCAGCTCCTCACACACGCACCACAAACTGAAGTGAGCTCCTTTTTAAACCCAGGTGCCCTGATTAGTCTGCCTTAACTGATTCTAGCAGCTTCTTGATTGGCTGCAGGTCTTCTAATCAGCCTGACTGCCTTAATTGTTTCCAGAAAGTTCCTGATTGTTCTGGAACCTTCCCTGTTACCTTACCCAGGGAAAAGGGACCTACTTAACCTGGGGCTAATATATCTGCCTTCTATCACTCTCCTGTACCCATCTGGCCCGACCGTGTCACAGAGGTAAACGGAAAAACCTGAGTTTAGTGAATTTTTCTTTAGAAAAAATGAAGAAAAAAATCACATTAATTTAGCCATTATCCCTTTTCACCATTGAAGAAATGTGAAAAACTTCTAATCCTTCTCTTCTGCCATCCTAAATACCTACACACATAGTGGACGGAAAAGGAACCATACAAGGCTCACGCTTACAAAATAAAGAAGTACAGCATGTCACATTACTCACTGTTACATGATCCCATTATGAAAGACCCTGCTTTTGTAACACATGTACAGTATGAACAAAGGGTACTGGTAATGTCACCACATTAACTCTGAACGTGAGTTTAACAGCTAAAATTTAACTGGCAGCAATATGATTTATTGCATTAAACGGAATATTTTCATTAAAAAGGTGCCCACCAGCGCTTCCATTTTTATTTAGTATATAATCATGTACGTGTCTATATATATATATATATATATATAAACACACACACACAATGTTTATGTTATGTATTCCCTCTATTCATAATGTGTTTGTGTTGCACACTCGTGCCCACACACACACTAAATAGAGATAAAAGGTAAGCATCTCTTTTGAGTGGTTCACTTTTTATTCTCACAAAAAAGTTGGTAGTTACTTATCAGGGCTATTATAAAATGTAAAGCTAGCTCTCTGTTGAAGCTGTAAGGGGCATCTCTCCCAGGCAGGGAAAGGATGTTATTTAAAGAGTTCCATTAGTCACCAAAGTATTTTGCTCTACATTGTGCAATTCTGTGACCTCAGAGATCAGTGACAGACTATGTTGTTGTTGTTGGGTGGCTTTCCTGGGGATTCACATCTAAATGCTCAGACTGACAGTTCCTTAATTGCATTTCCTTTTAGAATAGTTTACCATGCCCTCATCTGAAAGAGGTTCATAGTGGTTTGTAAGTGCTTTCTGAAGGCATTCAGGGAGTGCAGTACTTCTCTAGACTATTGGACTTGCCAAACATAGCGATTACAATTTGTCAAATTCCAATAAAACCAGACAGAGCGATCCTTGCTGAGATGCATAATAGACTATCAAGTCACAGTAGTCTCAGATTAGGGCCCAAATAACATATACGGTGCCATAAGAAAGCATTTCTTTCCACTGTACTACCTGCAAAGGCCAGTGGTTATTTGTGGAGTGAGAGAGTCCCTTACTCCAACCTTTCCTTTTTCTATTGTTCAGTCAAAAGCCTTATTGCTGTAATTACAGCAGCTGTATCTACTTGCTCTGAGTAGATATGGAAACATTCCCAGACAAGACAGCAGTATAAAGGTTTGAGTGACTGCAAACAAGTAGTTGCTATTTCAGCACACTAGAGGGAGTACAGGAAGCTGCTAATCATGTTCAGAAGCTGTTTTGAAGGCACTGCAGAAGTTTTCATTAAGGGCAGATATTCCTGTACATACATTACACCCTTAGTTAGAAGCTGTAAGCTCCTGACCAATCAGTGGCAAGTTCTATCAGAGAAACGAAACTGAACCATGTTGATCCAACCTTGCCCCACATGAAGATGATAGAGCTACCGGGGTAATCCAGACTGAATCTGTGGGTACAGTTCTCAGTCTCAATGCAGTTTCCAGTAATTTTACAGAAATCAGTGGGATTAAGAGTAAGAAACCACAATAAAGGTGAAATCATAGACTGGTGGCTGGATGTCTTTGAGAGTTTTGTCAGATTATTGAAGCAAAGAAACCGTGTGAGCCTAACAGTTACATAAATTGTCAGGGTTTTTTCATTTGAAGTTATGTATGTGCTCAACATTGTGGATGCTGAAACAAGTGGTTTTGTGGGACCATTAAATGTTTTATCTAGTTGTCAGTGTAATACCCAGGATGATCCGACGTGAAAACAAAAGACCTTCAATTGTCAAAAGTCCCAAACCCTGTATTTATTTTGTGAGATTTAAATATATATTGTGACAGTGTCAGGCCAGATGGCAACAGGAGATATATTCGTTTCAGATTAACTAGATCCCTTTTCCCTGGGTAAGGTAACAGGGGCAGTTCCAGAACAAGCAGGAACTTCCTGGAACCACTTAAGGCAGGCAGGCTAATTAGGACACCTGGAGCCAATTAAGAAGAAACTGCTAGAATCAATTAGGACAGGCTGGCTAATCAGGGCAACTGAGTTTAAAAAGGGCCTCACTTTAGTTTGTGGCGCGAATGCATGGAGTTGGGAGCAAGAGGCACTAGGAGCTGAGAGTGAGTAGGCATACTGCTGGAGAACTGAGGAGTACAAGCATTATCAGACACCAGGAGAAAGGTCCTGTGGTAAGGATAAAGAAGGTGTTGGGAGGAGGCCATGGGGAAGTAGCCCAGGGAGTTGTAGATGTCGCATAGCTGTTCCAAGAGGCACTCTAGACAGCTACAGTCCAAAGGGCCCTGGGCTGGAACCTGAAGTAGAGGGTGGGCCTGGGTTCCCCCCAAACCTCCCAACTCCTGATTTGACACAGGAGGAGTTGACCTGGACTGTGGGGTTCAACCAGAGGGAAATGTCTCTGGGCTGTTCCCCAACCCACATGGTGGGTCAGCGGAGACTGCGGGGATTGTTCTTCTTCCTTTCCCCATGCTGGCCAGTGATGAGGTTATCTGAGTAAAATAGCAGATTTGAGCCATGAAAGTGGCCAAACTGAAGGCTGCCATGAATCTCTGAGGCGAGCAAATCCGCCAATAAGCACAGGACCCACCAAGGTAGAGGGGGAACTTTGTCACTGTATATAAAGGAAAACAACAAAATCTCTAGTTAGAGTGTTAGTCTAGCTAGGGTGTTTTATAACTGATGTACTGTAACAGTTTATCTTCTGCAGCGTTATTCAGTAAAAAAGTGTGAAACTGCTAATATAGTGTGTGTGTGTGTGTGTGTGTAACTTTCTTATGATAAAGACTGGTACAGGATTCCTAATAGGGTGAGGGAGAAGGGGACAGTGAATCCTATTTTAATTTCTATCCTTTAGCATTTAGAAAGTTCCTATAGAAAATCCAGCTGTAGTCCCTTGCAAGGATACAAATTCATGTATTCATACAAATACCTTAAGTCAGAATTCTGTAGCACAGAATTGGTAAGTAAATTGCAACCAATACAAACTTAGACTTACCTTTCCTCTATGCAGGTTACATGGGGTGGGGAGGCGGGGGAGAGAAAGAAAGAGAAAAGCAGGATGGCAGAAAATAAGCATTACTATCACCAAAAATAGTCAAAAAGAAAAAAAAATTACATCTCACCCCGTCTAGTGAACAAAATCATAGAATATTTACTTGCTCCATCGGGCATCCATTTTGGGTTGAAAGACAAATATGTCAGAGAAGGGGGCCAACTATGCAACAGATCAAGTTACTGATGGTAAGTTTCCGTTTTCAATAACTTTTTTGACGTTACATACATGGCTTCCTGTTTCAGATGGTTCGCATACTTTATAAAATCAGACCAACTGTGAAGAGATAAATGTTTAAAGAGAAACACAGTGACGTGATTCCCCTCCCCTCTCCAATATCATCTTACACAGTTAAGAGACCAGCTCATTTGCACAGGTATTCTAAAGCAACCCATCACCAAAGAGCTATTTTCTTTGACAGTCCAGTGAATCAGAAGTTGTTATTGAAAGAGAGAGGGAAAAATTAAGCATCCTGTGTGTGTCCTCTGGCAGTGATCAATACCTGATGCTTCAGAATACAAAACCCCACTATGCACCTAACTGCAATGTAATATAATTGGGACAAAGCGGAGACTGTAAATTCCTTTCTAATGGGCACAGAGGAGCATCTCACAATTAGCAATGATAGACCTTAAGATATCAGGCTGTAAATCTATCACTCTTATAGCAATGACTATTCCCGTTTCTGATCTGTAGGTTAATGTCATTTTGGAGATGAGTGGTCAGTGAGGAGGTGATAAATACAACGTAACCCAGGGAGTGTACATATATTAGGCATACAATTTCTAAAAAAAACTTGATAAATACTGGTTGTAATGAATCCTGGTGTCAGGCAGTGAGAACTGTTCTTTTTAAAGTACGCCTGTCCCCTCCTTGAGTTCTGGTATTGGGGAGTGTTCTTGAAGAAGAACAAATGCACATACAGTAGCAGAAAACAGATTTCATAACTCTTCAAGGATGTAATTCCCATTGACTGCACTGAGAGCCATATGCCTAATGCTCTGATATTTATCTCCTTGATGTACATATCCAAATAGGCAAAGAACCACCCTTTTCTAGGGGTATTGAGTCAGTCATTAGCACTATTTTAGCTTACTGCCCAGGAAAAAACAACTTTTGAAAAGGTCACAAAGATGTGATCTTGAATTATAAGGGGGAAGAAATTATCCTAAGAAATGTCAAAATACAGTTTAGTACAAACGTGTTAATTAATCTCAGCAGTCACTAGGTGGCAGTGTTAGACTATAAATCACATCCTAGCCAATTTTTAAACACACTTTTTTAATAAAGTTTTCACATGTAAGTTGCCGTGGCTGTTTGAAATGTGAAGTGAGATTTGATCCATTGCATTTTAATTCTCTCAATATTTTGTCATTTTCTTCTCCTTTCATTAATGAAAAAATGTACTTGAGTTTCTGTCAAACAACTAACTGCCTGCCAAACTAAGTTACACTGAAGTCGTCCAAACACTTCAGGAAAAGAGCAGCACTTAAAAAAAACCAAATAAGTTCAAACAACAAATGTCATATTTATAATCAAGCAGGATATAAATCACTTTATCTCATATAAAACAAAGCTTGGTGATAAAATTCACACGTCATAAGTTCTGACATAGCCAACTGGGGAAACCTTGGCTTTAAGCAGCACACGTATATGTTAAGACAATCCTGAAAAAAAAAATGCCTGCATAACCATGGCATTTTATCCCACTGTTGAATGCTCAATTATTCAGAATGAACAACAACAACATGTAATGCCTCTTCTGATAGCAGAAAGCCTACAAGGAATGGAAGATGGCATGGATCAGGAAGGTCAAAAAGTGTAGAGATAAAGTGAGAACTGCCAAAAGCCAAGCAGAGTTGGACCTTGCAAGGGAAATTAAAACCAATAGTAAAAGGTTTTAGAACCAACTAAATAAAAAGAAAAAAGAAATCAAGGTAAGAAGTGGGGCACATTCAGGGACACGATGAATGGAAGACAGAATGTTGATGCAGCTTTGGCTTGAGCAGCTTGAATCTGGGGGATGTTGTTGGGGAGGGAGCAGATGTGTTTGTAAGTATTTATCACTATTCATAGCTAATTGGTGTGTCATGCAAAGAACTGTCAATTTACACACACACACCTCTTTTCAAAAGACAGAGTTTCATGTGCACTCAACACCCATTAGATCTGGGAGTATAATGTAGTAAAATCTCACCCCATGGGTGATTTGATTCATAAAAATCTACAGAATCACGATTTCAGTGGTGTCACCCTCTGCAGCATGGCGGAGGGACTCTCCCCCTGGATCCAGGTCCCCTAGTTAGTGGAAATTTTGATAACAGAGTGTCATTGGGAATGGGTCTGGTTGGGAATCATTTGAAAACCTTTTCTCCTATGAACACAATGGTACCAAGCACGACAATCATAGAATAATTATGTAGATATATATTCAAGAACATTTTTTAAAAATCAATTGTTTTTAAAAATGGCCACATAACTTACATCAAAAAGACATTGAGGTTTGGTAATCCTAGGGAAGTTAGCCTTGACAAATAGAGATGAATAAACGTTTTCAGTCCTATCTAAGGCACCACCGCTAGATGCATTGTCGCACTGAGTCTTGTCTGTGCTGCACTTGCACATCCCACTACAAGGCTGGCTGCTGGCCAAACATTTACAGGGTGGAGAGCATCTGGTCTTTGCATGTGAGAATTTGATTAGCTGAAGGATTGACTCAGGAGCGCCTGGTATTTCACACGACTAGTGAGATTAATCCATCCAAGACCCATCCATGCGCAACAGGGGAGGGTAGTTTTGAATGTGCTCAATCATCCCCGAGTCATTCCATTGCTTGGTAATTTGTTAAGTATAAATGCATCCCTTGTCGGTGGCATTTTTTTTGTTTATCTGCTAATTAGAAAACATCCACCATAGTAGCCCTATAAGTGTTGTCATGTCCATCTTCAACTTGGCATATGAACACCTCCAGTGCATTTATAACCTCATCAGGGACTGTCTCAGCCATTCCAAGCATCTTCAGAGCATGAAGAGAGTCTTTAGAGGCTGAATCAAATGCCTTCCAGTAAGATAATTTGTTCTTTCCAGCCGTGTCACACCCTGAAAGGGCATGGAAACCTGGCAATGCAGTGGCTTTTAATCATCAGAGTGATGGGAACTCTTCTGGGATATACAGTAATTCTGTTCCCCAGCAGCAGGCACAAACAGTCTTGCACAAGTCTTAGGTCTCACAGAGAGCACTAGAACATCTGTGTCTGGTGCAAAAATCCAGAGTTATTAGCACCTCTCTGCGGCATTGATGGTTTGTGAAATAATTTTAGTGTCAGCCTCCTCGTGGGAACTACAAAGTCATTCCACTGAACAGTCCGAGGTAGCAGCTTCATTACAATGACTAAATTGTTTTAAAAAGAAAAGGAGGACTTGTGGCACCTTAGAGACTAACAAATTGATTAGAGCATAAGCTTTCGTGAGCTACAGCTCACTTCGTCGGATGCATGCTAATTAGAAAACATCCACCGTAGTAGCTCTGTAAATGCTGTAGCTCACAACAGCTCATGCTCTAATAAATTTGTTAGTCTCTAAGATGCCACAAGTCCTCCTTTCCTTTTTGCGGATATAGACTAACACGGCTGCTACTCTGTAAATTGTTTTAGCAATTCTTTGCCTGCTGGAACATTTTTTCCTGTGAGTTAACTCAGCCTTCGTGTTAGTATGAGACAGTAGCTTCTTCGCCGCGATATTGGAGATGTATGTGGAATCAATGATTTTTGTATTAGACAAGTGCAATACCAGGAAGTCTCATCTTTCTAGTAATTTTATCTCATCTTTTAGTTGATTCCTCTGCATACATGTCAAAGACAAGACTGGCTTTGCCATAAGGCCAGTATTTTCTCTGTAGCCTCCTAACAAAGTGTTCCGCCAAATCTCAACAGTTAACAATTTCTGCTTTGTTGAGCATTTGTGCCTCAGCCATACCATCTACGCTGAAAGGCCTCTGATGGCATAAGATGCAAGTCACATTGTTAATAGGTGCTGGCTTAGGAAGATCATGCAAGATGTGCATTAGTTTGCTTTTCACCTGGTACATATGCCATGTTCCATTGCATTCAAACATTTATCGTGGTATGGCAGAGAACTTTTACTTCCCCACAGTCTTATGTAGAACCTGGAAGCAGCAACATGCCCCCCAACTCTGGCTCCTATGCATAGGGGCAGCCAGGGAGCTCTGCACACTGCCCCCACCCCAAGTGCCAACTCCACAGCTCCTGTTGGCCAGGAACCTCAGCCAATGGGAGCTGCAGGGGCAGCACCTGTGGACAGGGCAGCACGCAGAGCTGCCTGGCCATACCTCTGCATAGGAGCCAGGGGAGGGACATGCTGCTGCTTCTGGGAGCTGCTTGAGGTACATACCAGCCAGAGCCTGCACCTCTGACCCCCTCCCATGCCCCAACCTCCTGCCCCAGCCCTGATCCCCACCTCCCCCCCTCCAAACCCCTCGGTCCCAGCCCGGAGCACCCTCCTACACCCCCAACCTCTCATCCCCAGTTCCATCCCAGCCAGAACCCTCACCACCCCACCCTAACCTCCTGCCCCAGCCCAGAGCCCCCTCCCACACCCTGAACCGCTCATTTCTGGCCCCACCCCAGAACCCACCCCCAGCCCCTCATCCCTGGCCCCAGCCAAAGCCCTCACCCCTCCTGCATCCCAACCCACTGCCTCAGCCCAGAGCCCCCTCCTGCACCCTGAAATCCTTATTTCTGGACCTACCCTAGAGCCCGTACCCCCAGACGGAGCCCTCACTCCTCCCCCACCCCACCCCTCTGAGCCAGCCCAGTGAAAATGAACAAGTGAGTGAGGGTAGCAAGAGTGAGTGATGGGGCGGGGGGGGCGGCGGGAAGGAGAATGGAATAAGAAGGGGGGAACCTCGGAGAAGGGGCGGGGCAGAGGAAGGGCAAGGGTTTTTGGTTTTGTGCGAGTAAAAAGTTGGCAACCCTAATGTGCTGTGATTCATTTCTGTGGATCGATTTGCTAAAAACGATGTCCATATCCCACAGTTCACCTTCAATAAGTGCTTTAAGAGTCTCTCTGCTACGCTTTTGTTTCTCTTCAATCCCATTCAGAGCACATATTTCTCTGTAATTACCCTCTGCATCAGCCATTAGTGCCTCTTCTATGCAAGTTAAGAACTCCAGCTTAGTTGCACAGTTGGAAGTAGTAAAAACAGTATTTTCCTGTTACTTTCACCTTTTGATGCAACACATTACGTACATTCTTGATGTAACACTCAATGTAATACACTGTTGTATGCGTGGACGTCTTTTACATCAATGCACCTTCTTAACTTTACTTCCATGGAACGTTCTCGCTAAGTGTGAAGGCTAATCCCCCACTCTGACACTTCAAGTGCAGAAGGTGGGGGCCCGCAAGGATTCAAAAAAGTAATACTGGCCACTCCAGGCTTGTATTAAACGCCCAAGGTTACAGCTTCTCTCTGACCTTGGATGGGTAGAAGCTTCCACTACCCAAATGCAAATCCCTTGGAAGGAGTACTTGGGAATTCCTTCCTGTGGGGTACTCTCAAACCCTTTCACCCCTCCCCTCCAGGGAAGAGCTGAGAAAGAAAACAAAGGAAATTAGCTGTTGCCCCCCGCTAATTAAACAACATACGCACAAACCTCTTGGGACACCTTAAATCCAATCCTGTTCTTAAAAAAGGTAAATTTTATTAAAAACAAAAAGAAAGAAAATACATCTGGAATTTAGGCTTTTGCTAGATTTTAAAAGAGCAATTCCAAAAATTAAGCACCCAAAATAACTTCCTTGGGGGTTCAGCTTAAAGGTTACAAGCAAACAAAAGCATCTGGGGTTAGCACAGAGGAGTCCACTAGCCATAAGAAAATCAGAAATAAACCTTTCTAAACATTCCTGATCTACTTACACATTTGGGTTGTTAAAAGTAGTTCTAGATATAATCTGATGATTTTTATATCTGGCTTAAAGCTTCTTACAGCATAACTGCTCCCTGTTCCCCTCTGTCCCGGAGAACCATAACAGACACAAAGGGAAAGTTTTTTCCCCATTTTAAAAAGTTCTAGCCTTCTCATTGGCTTTTTTGGTCAGGTGCCCACTCCCTTTCCTTTACGTGGGGGACTTTTTTAACCCTTTACAGGTAAAGCAAGCAGAGAACAGCCACCAAGATGGACTTTATAGCTAACTGGCTAGCTGGGTGTCCATAAAAGGAAGCTACTCCTTCCCCCTTCATTTATCACACTAAGTGTGACTGCTTCATACTATTTCTCACCTGTCTCAGACATTGAAATTGCACTTAATGGATGCCTTCAGGCTTCTGGCTTACCACAGAAGAAGCAGGTGTTCTTCTTGAAATACATGCCATGGAACCTTGTAGAAGGCGAGTCTCTCCTCACAGCTGGCACTTGTCCTAGCATCTTCAACTTTTCCTTAATTCTCAATTTCCTTCCTCTCCAACCTTACCAAATTCAGTTTACGGGTACACTTCTTATATCACGTAAGGTGCCATCAAGCATTGCATTTAACCAGGTCCTTGGCAGTGGTATTCTCCAAAGATTCAGCTACTCTTCATCTCCAAATTGATGTCTAAAAATGGTCAAGACCAAAATAAAAAAAAAGAATTTTATAGTAAATTATTTTGTGATTGTAATTATGTTACGTAACTATGTACATACCATTTGGGGATGGATTCTACTAAGTCCTGGCTCGATGCTGAGGTCTTAGCCAGTGCCTCATTACAACTCTTTTGGCATAAGGAACAAAGCTGATAATCAACACCACTGAACCACTTCTTATTTGAAGATGATGACTACTCATCCTGAAGCACTCCTTCCATTTACGGTAATCTATAACATTAAATAAATTAATCAGGTATCATGTTCTGAGCATTAACTGCTAACAGAGTACTATCAGTCAGGGGCCACAGTTTAACTGGGCAAGGGCTGCCTGTTTGACATGCCTGTGTTAAAGCATGACTTTTAAAAAGTTGATTTTAAGCACTTTCTCAAATATATAGCTATGTGATTGTTCTTGGTTTGGTACCACTGTGTTCATGGGAGAAAGGGCTTTTGAGTGATACCCAGCTTGACCAATTTCCAATGACACTGTATTTATCATAACTTTCCACAACCAGAGGACCTGAAGTTGGGAACCAGGGAAGGTGTAGATGGGGAGGGGAAAGGGCAGAAGCAAGTCCCCATGCCACGCTGCAGATGGTGACATCATTGAAATCGTGATTCTATAGATTTTGATTCTGTAGATTTTCCCTTACCTTTCTATCATTAATTTGCCTATGGAATTATACGTGGTCCCAGACTGATTATTGTGGCCAGACTTTCATAACGGTTTAGCACAATGGCTGCTGAACACTTCTGAAACTCTGGTCCTTATTTAGGTGATCAAATGGGAACTGAGTAAATCTGGTTCTGAGCTCTTTTAAAAATCTGACCCTAAGAAGGTGTCACAATCTTAGAATATTAGAGATGGAATACCCTCAATAAACCATCCAGTTACTCGCCCTGAAAATGAAGGACTCTATCCTATAGTATATTTCCTAGGGCTTTCCCTGTTATTGATTTTTTTAACAAATTAATATTTCAAGGAACAGGTGCCTTTAAGCACTTCATAAGTTCCTTTAAAATATTTATTGGTATGTGCTTTTTCCAGTTCATTCCTTGCTCACATATCTGAAGTTTAGTAAAAGACACAGAACATCACGGCATTTAGAACTAACTCTTTCAATATTCTCAGTGGAGTCGTAACTCGGCAAGAATGCTAAGCTGCTGGTCTGTGTTAATTAGCTGGCAGCTTTCTCCAAAGCTTCTAAATCCAAAGAAGCAGTAATACTGAGTGAGTCTGCATGTCACAGAAGTTCGTTCTTCAGTCTAACCTAACAAATCCTGGAAAAGGAGAAAAGATCTAATTTAATAGGCATTGATTCACTAATTTAAAGCTCTCCAAGGACAAGGAAGGAAAATCTACCTATTTGTGATGTGTTTGATACAGATACAAGATGCCAGTAATGACATTTGCAAAGTTGGTTGGGTGGACTCAATCCAGTTCCCAATAGAAAAATGTCTGCAAACTACCAGAAACGCCTCGTTGGCAGTATATGTAGTGAGGCCAAGGATTCAATAGACATGGAAACTAAACTACTTTTTTTGCCCCTAGAAGTGGTTTGCAGTTGTTCCATGCACTGTTCACAGGCAGCTTGGTTCGACCGTGTCTTTCATGCACTAGCTGTTTGGGATTTGTCACCTAGGGTCATGTGGGATTGTTTCTGCTCCCTTTGGAGATGACAAAACTTTTCAAATAGGAAAATTACTAATAACTAAGGGAAGCTGTGTGGTCTAATGGATAGGTCGATGGACTGGGATTTGGGAAACGTGGGTTTTATTCCTGGATCTGCCATTGGCCTGCTGGGTGACCTTAGACAGTTCAGTTTACCTCTGTGTCACAGTTTTACTATCAGTAAAATGCAGATAATAATACTTACCTCCTTTGAGATCTGCAGATGAAAGCTCCAAAGTGCTACCACAATAGAAATTTGAAAAAATATTATTAAATAGCTCACAATGTACTTGTAGCATAAACCATCTGTACACTAAAGTCCATTAAATGTTTGCCCACTGGTTACAGACATTTCCTTGAATAAACCAGCAATCATCTGTAAAACAAAAATTATCCCACAAATGAAGGCAGAGTAAATTTGCCACATTAATTGGTGAAAATATTCACAAGTCATTTATTGTGCTGCTGCACCAGCAATTCTGCACATACCACACTTATCCAGGGACAGCTTGTGACATCCTTATACTTACACATTTACATCAATAGGCCCACTCAAGGAGTAAGGTGCTACTCAGCAAGAGTCTCAGGGTGTCAGTGTCTGGTCCTTTGTAACGGGCATGTCAGAATCCAAATCTTTATGACTTCAGTCTGTGATAAAAACACATTCTACGTCTTTTTTAAACTGTGGGGTTTGATTTATACAGTTGAGTTTATTGAAAGACTCAGGGCATGGGGAGAGACACAGTCACCCCAAAGCTGCTAAGTACAGTGGCCAGTTCTCTGGGGTGAGGAAAGGGCCTAAGAAGGAGAAATGTACAAAAATGGGTTTTAAATCATTTCCAGGGTTGTTTTTGTCACTTTCTCCAGCACACATACAGTTACATGCAGACGCTGTGATCAGCTCTGCATGGGAAGGCTCCAGCTAAGGAACTTCCCAGCTACACAGGCACCCCCCCACCCCCTCCGGAGCATAAACCCAAAATTATACCATCTTGTGCTGCACAGGGAACTGTACAGCATAAGCTCGTGAAATTCACCCCCTCCCTCAATGTGGAATGGAATATACAACAGCTTTCTGCCCCGAGTTATGAATCTCACACACTGGTTTTAGACAAAGTAAAAACAAATTTATTATCTACAAAAGATAGATTTTAAGTGATTATAAGGGATAGCAAACAGATCAAAGCAGATTACCTAGCAAATAAACAAAAATGCAAACTAAGCTTAATATACTAAAGAGATTGGATATGAATAGCAAATTCTCACCCTAAGTGATGATACAAACAGGCTGCAGATTTTTAAGAGGCAAACTGCACTTGCTTACAGCTTGGAATCCCTAGATGTTCCATTCATAAGATAAAAATCCCTTTAGCCTGTGTCCAGCACTTCCCCCAGTTCAGTGTTCCTCAGGTGTTTTCAGGAGTCTCTTTGGGTGGGGAGTCAGTGAAGAACCACAGTGATGTCACTCCCCGGCCTTACATAGCTTTTGCAAATGGTGGGAACCCTTTGTTTCAAAGCTTGGTTCCCACGCCAATCAATGGAAAAATACTGATATCCCAAGATCCCAGCACCAGGTGACATGGTCACATATCCCTGTAGTGTCACAGCAGCCATTATTCAGAGGCTGTCAGCAGCATCCTCGGGAAGGCTCCCTCGGAGTGAGAGAGAAGCTTTTCCTAAGGCCTGTTGTTAATGGTTCATTAACTTGAATGGGCCCTTCCCAGCCAGCCACCTGGACTGAGAGCCTTTTTGTCTAGTGGGCATTCCCCAAGTGTAAACACATTTGAACTGCAGAGACATAACCAATATTCATAACTTCAGATACAAAAATGATACGTGCATACAAATAGGATAATCATATTGAGTAAATCATAACCTTTCCAATGACCAACGTTTAACATGTTTTAAAGGCATAGTGCCTTCCTACATTAAGCTGCTAGCACATGTTGCCTACTGTGTGTTAGATTTAGAAGCTGTTATAGCTAACGCACATTAGCCAGCACATGCCAACAGCTCAGTGTAGACAAGGCAATGGGCCTTTAACACATATTACACATAAACCTTCCAAATCTTACTCTAGATAAGGCCTTCATAGGTGCAGCTACACTGATTGCTGGCTCAAGGCTATCACTGAGCATTGGAAATGTCTAACTCTGTAAAGCTTTATTGTTTTTGTTTCTTTAATAGGTAGTAGATTTATAAGGCCTCCTGGTATTATTTCTGCCTCCACTTTGATGAAGACCCTAAGGATCGTGTTTGTTCAACAGGTTTCTTTCACAAGCATGTCCTTTCTTGCTATAATTTTGTATTGCTGCATAGCAACATCTTGTCAAGTCTTCATTCTGTAATGTCACATGGGGAATGGTGTCGCTTATTCCTATAGACAGATTTCTCTAAAGAAGTGTTCTCGTGTACAATAGCATGGATGTTACATCCTTGCAAGAGAGAGACAAAAAGGTAAATAGAACACAAATTAAAATTATCCACCAGTTTTTAGGCACTGGGAATAATGTCACCTAAGAAGCTCTATCTGTATGCATAGTGTGAAGTAGCAAAAGCAGCATTCCAAATGAAAATGGAACTGCAGACAATGGTAGCTATAAAAACAGTGCTGGCAAAAAGTTTGGCAATAGGGAAAAAAATTTAAAATGCTTAGGGCAACCCAACAGCAGCACAGGGGCCTGTGGAGTTCTACCCTGCTTCCCACCCTTGCACTCATCCTTTTCCTGTTCAAACAAAGTGAGGGGGAAAGATAATCAGCTACAAAGTTACAAGCCATTGGTTGTTCACGCTGTATCAGCAGATACAAATGTGATTTTGTGTGGTTGTTTCGTACATTGGTTTTACTTTAAAAGTATGTTCATGAACATGGAAGATGGTGTAGCCATTGGGCTTCTGGCAAGTTATTCATGGGGCGATCAGTGTGGCAAAAGCCAGACCTGAGTCATTTTATCAGAGCTCCCGTCTGTACACTTGTCATAAATAACTTTTGTATAGCACTTAGTTTCGGGGTGTTCTGTCTGTTTGCTAAGATGAATTTTAAAAATATGGCAAAGGGTCCACAGTTGGGTTCTCTACTAACAGAGCCTCTGCCCAGTGCTTTTTAAATGAGATGCAGCTGACTTTGAAACAGCCCCTTCACAAGTTCATCAGGTTAGAAGACATGCTTTATGTGCCGTGGACCTAACTAAGGCCTTTACTCCATTTTGACTCCAGCAAACTCAGAACAAGCATCGAATACAGATGATTGGCAAGAAACATCAGCAATAGTTAAGTTACCGTCTCATTGCTCCTTATGAAAGCTTAAATCTGCTTCTGAATCCTCTTCTACTGAGCCATGTCAGAGTCAGAATACAGACCTATTGGTCCATTGAACTGATCCAGGACTGAAACCATCATCAACCAACCAACCATCTATCATCGTCATCATCGCAAATCCCAAAGAGATGTGTGCTCCTTGTAAATTGAGCACCTCACCCAGATGAATCTCTGGCAAGGTGCTTCAGTTTGTCTAGTTGTAGAGTCCTCGTCATCATCACTGGCAATCTTGGACTGAAATGACAAAGCCTAACTCTCACTGAAATCACTGGAAATTTTGCCTGAGTCAGGGCTGAAGAGAGATTCCAAGATTGTATCTGCTTCTCCGTAAGATCTTTTTTATTGTCCTTTAGCACTCACCTTTGAGTTGTAACAGCTTCAGAAACAGCCTCTGCTACACTCATCTTCAAGTAGATGGCAAAGATTACATAGATTTTTTTTTCTTTTTAACAAATGACCCATTTTGTAGTTATTTATAGGCAAAAATCGGTTGCAAGGTATGTGTCACTGTTGGATTTGCCAAGGCCTATTAAGGAGATGTAACAGACACTTTTCTTATATCCAAGGGGGATATTTAAGATTTAGCATCTCATTTTCAGTGGGTTTCTAAGAATCCAAGAAAGGCAACACCAACCACAAACAGCAATAGCAAATTACAGTTACCAACAGGCTACAGTTACCAACAATTTTAGGCAGCAGTCCTGCAGGGAGCTCCAAATGGGCACAAGGCTGGACTAAAGCAACTGGGTGCCCTGCTCATACCTGATACCGGGACCCCATGGCTCTCCCCTGAGGCTCCACCCCGCACTTTTTGGGTTTGTAGAGAAAACTCAGGATCAGTCAGCAACATAAATCAGTAATTAACTAGCAACCAGTGGCACATTAGTGTTTACCAAGATAGCCCAGACCTGAAGAAGAGCTCTGTGTAAGCTCAACAAACACCTGTCAGGGAGGGTTGAGGATGGGTATTTTTGATCTTACCTCAGAACAGGAGGCAGGACTTGATGATTTCTCAAGATTCCTATAAAAACTTGTGTCTTTCTCCAACAGAAGTTGGTCCAGTAAAAGATATTACCTCACCCACATCATCTACAACATCACTGCATTTTCCAGGAGGTGGCACTCTTGCTTCACAGTTGTGCACATTCATAGTCCAGGTATGTAATCAGTATTATTGTACTAGAGAAAGACTTGGTGTATAGCTTGCAGCTATAGCATAGCAACCCAATCTGTGGAGGAGCGTAGGCGTAGGTCACTCTCCCACTTGGGTACAGGAAATGGTGGAGTATACATTAGTATTCATTCTCTGAGGGCCAAATCCCAATTCCTCTGTCTGCTAATAGCAGTGGTGAATTTGCACCTTCAGGGCAAAATTCTTATTGAAGTTATATGAGAGGTTTGCCTAAGAAAAAGACTTTAGGACTGGACCCCAGGAGAACTGGAAAAAAATAGGCATATATTGCTCAACTATGACGGACCTTGATACTCTTTAATGATCAGCGGGGGTGGGGTGGGGGGAGGAACAGCTCTTCTGCAGTCACCACCCTCCATAATTAAATATACAATTTTGGAATTGTTCCATAAGCCTGCAGATAGAGTCACGTGAAAGGAGCACCAAACCAGCCAGAAGTGTCATTATCAAACTACCTCTTCTAAGAGTAAAATATCAGAGGAAGGCACTTCTAGGAACATTTGAGTGACATGGATATCATTAGGATAGTTACATTGGTCAGAAGTGAATATTCCCTAGGGATAACTCACAGATTTACCCCATACCTCTTTGCCTATTTATGAGGCACGCTGAATGCAAATGAGGTGTCAGCTACAAACTATGGGCCTCTGTATGAAAAAATCCTATTTGAATTCAATAGGAGTTTTGTGTAGAAATCTGTAGGATCAGACCCCATATAAACCTGATTACAGCTGCTTAAATTGCAGGAGATTAAAATAGGGCATTTAAATTCTAAGGCGAGAAACTATTCTGCCTTTTCACTATACAAGGTATCTTGCTCCTTCTTATCCTCTTATGCAATAATCAAGGGTTAGTGTAAAGATTTCCCCTAACTGAGTATTCATGCATTTGCAATTAGGGCACAGAGCTGGGAAATCCTAAATGCACTTACTGTCAAGATTTCTGAATGCTAAAGCACGTATCCATCTGTAATGGTGACAGCTGAAATGAGCTGTTTTCTCTAGATCCTCAGCTGCTGACTCCCAGCAGACTCCTCTGTTGTAGTGCAAATGGGGATTTGCAGAAAATGGAGGCTAAGAGATGCTTTTTAACCATTCAGATTTTTAAAAGAAATCAAATGACACAAATGGAAAATGAGAATCTTGGTCATTTCTAACCAGCAACTCTGCAACAGTCATCATGATTCTAAGCCAGGCTAAACAGGGCAAAGTAGAAAAGTTCTTCTCACCTGCCCCATAAATATCATAGGACTGGATGAATTGTTGGCATTGCCAGCACAGGCTGACATTAGGAAGTCTGCAAGAGTATCAGTCTCTCCTCTATGAGAGTGGGTGTTGTTTTCCACATCAGAGCAAGGCAGTCAGATACCTGGGACTGAGTTGAGAATGATGTTGATAAATCACACATTCCAGAGTAAAAACTAAATTATATTGCACAGACCAGTTAGCTGCTAGTTTAATGAATTGGGACTGAAGGCCAAGAGACTGAGGGGTGTAAATATTCTCTGTCTGCCTCAGAGGTCTATTAGTGACCACTTTTAATCATCACAATGTCAGGCCAACATAAATCACTGAGATAAAGGAAGATTTTTCTCCTTAAGAGTGAAAAACACTGGGACATCTGGACTGGAAAAAGATTCAGTTGGATGTGTATTTTGGACATTGCATAGGAAAATATGTGTAAGAAAAGAGAGTGTCTTGTCTTTAAGCAATGATCATTGAGGCACAGGGCATTTCCTGGGGATTAACAACTAGCTGGGAGAGTTAATGACCCAAAGCAAAGCTGAGGGTCATTAAATCCAGCCAGTCATCAATTCATCAGGAAATGCCCTTTGCTTGAGATTGCTATTATTGCTTTCATAACTCTTCTCTCTTTATTAACACAGACAAAAATGAATTGATGATGTGTCTTTCTGCATACCCAGTAGCTTTGACGACAAATACTGCAAGGACACACTTTAGGGGTACTGCCATGATGCCAGGCATTTCAAAGATGTCTGTCACAGCAGCCAGGAAAACACCTTCCTTTAAATTGCATGTTCTGTCTGGGTTATAACAACAAACCACACGCCTCAGAGTTACAATCTGACAAACAGCTCAGTGGTGCTGGTGAACTCATAAGCTGCCAGAAGCAGATTTTATCAGCACTAAGTACAGCATATTAAAAATATTGCCAGAAGAAATCACATCATCCCTGGATAATTATGAAATCTATACTAAAAACAAACAAACAAAAAACCACTTGGGAAGAAGAGTCCCTCCATCCCAGCCCAATTTTGTCTGTACCTTAAAAAAAATTAAGGGACTGTGAGACTCAAATTTTGGCCAATTTTAATATCTTATTACTGTCCATTTGAATTTTTATAAGAAATCCTCAACATTACTTCTCACTTTCCTTCTTACAGAGCAGAGCCCACTCTTAACACCACACAACTTAATTTAAAAAGGGATTCTCTCCACACTTACCAGGTGCTCTCAAATGTAAGGTGCAGTTGGCTGCTGGAATGCATATATGTAGCTGCTCTTGCCATTAGTTTATGTATTGGATGATCAAAGGGAAGCCCATGAATTCCAGGTCATTTCAATCAGTGTTCTCACACTAGGATTATGACACACACATGAAATGGAGACCTGAATAGCTGAAGAAGCCCAGGCCTCGTGTGTGACAGAATTGACAAAGAGCTGACTGTGATGCAGATTGTAATGGATCCATCCCTAATTTGATCATCATAAAGGGCATCCAGGCAGGATAAAAACAGAACAGCCTAACACAGTGGTTCTTAACTTTTCCAGACTACTACATCCCTTTCAGGAGTCTGATTTGTCTTGCGTACCCCCAAGTTCCTCCTCACTTAAAAATTTCTTGCTTACAAAATCAGACCTAAAAATACAAGTGTCCCAGCACACAATTACTGAAAAATTGCTTACGTTCATTTTTACCATCTAATTATAAAATAAATCAATTGGAATATAAATATTGTACTTACATTTTAGGGTATAGTATATAGAGCAGTATAAACAAGTCATTGTCTTTAGTTTGTGCTGACATCACTAGTGCTTTTTATGTAGCCTGTTGTAAAACTAGGCAAATATCTAGATGAGCTGATGTACCCCCTAGAAGATCTCTGTGTACCTCCAGGGGTCCGCATACCCCTGGTTGAGAACCACTGGCCTAACACATATGTGGCACTTTATATTTTGTCCGAAGTGCTGGACAAACACCACTCCTTCCCTGTCAGTATATCAACATTGTTAGCCACATTTTAGAGATGGAGAAAGTGAGACAGTGAGATGAACTGCCTGGTTTTCAAAAGTGAGAGTCCCAATGAATTCAGTGGCATGCATTGAGTTAAGCAAGCACTTAAGTCTTTACAGCAACGGGGCCTTCATCTTTTTTTCCTTCAGTTTCCTCATCTGTAAAATGGCTTAATATTTACTTACCTGACCAGGGCATCTGTCATGACATTGCAGAGCACTTTGAGATACTCAGATGGAAGGACACACTGAAGTACAAAACATTACTATCTCATAATCCTTATTTATTAACAACACCTTAGCAGGCTGACAGGATTGTGCCCTGAAAGTTTCTCTGATCTTTTTGGTCAATAGCAGGGACACACACTGTATTTTCCTATTTCTCTGTTATTCCTTTTCAACTGTTTCTTTTATAACTTTACTCTGTTTTTAGTTTCCATGTAAACACTGTTGTGAACAAAAAAACCTGGTTTCTGGGTAACCAGCAAGCATGTTGCTGTTTTAAAAGACTCAGAAGCTACTGTTCACCTGAAATATCTGTTTGTGCACTATGCTGGCTTAAAAGGATACAGTTAAAGTGAACATTTCATTTGCATCTGAAAATGTTGTATCCATCAGAGTTAAAAGTAACATAAGATGATAACTGGCCACTTTGTACTTTAGGTGTAGTCAACTTTCACCATTTAGGGGGATCAGAAAATCCCTTTTTTAAAAATTGGCAATTAAAACTACCAATCAGGACCTACTCTGGAAAAGGTGTTCTGTTAGAAACTGGATTTTTTTTTAAATGCATCAGATTTTAAAGATTTCAGGTTGACAGTGTCCTTTTCAATGAAGGTCAGAGTGTATTACGGATTTGTATCTTGCTCTGAGCAGATCATGCACGGGCTACAATATGTAAGGTCAGGGCTACACTACAAAGCGTCACTGGCATAGTCCCGTTGGCCAGGTGTTTGAAAAAAGCACACACCCCAACCGACATAACTATGGCAGCAAAACTCCCAGTGTAAACACAGTTCACTGTCTCTTTTGCCACTATAGCTGATCTTGTTACGGTGGGTGGGGGGAGGGGGGTACGGGGAAGGATGGGAGAGGGAAGGAAGTTAACTATACTGGCAGAAGAACTCCTTTAGCCAGTACATGCTGTGTCTGCACAAGGGCCCTTGGCAACTATATTGGCAAAGCCTTTGTAGTGTAGACTGGACCTAGGACTTCGTTTGCCAAGGCCCAGCCAGTAAAGGAAATGTGACACCTTCTTTCCTTTTCTTACAAAGGGGGGATATTTAAAATTAGCATCTTATTTTCAGTGGGTTTTGAAGAAGCCAAAGGCAACACCAGACAAAAACAACAACAACAAGCTACTGCTACCCAGCAGGCTTCAAGTAATTAACAATTTTAGGCCTCCGTCCTTCAGGGAGCTCCACGTGGGCACAGGGCTGAATTAAGGCCATTGGGTGCCCTAGGCACATCATAGCACAGGGCTCCCCCCTCCCTCCCATGGCTCCGCCCATTTTTCCTGCATTGTGGCCAGGCCCCACTTGCAGTAAAGGTGGCAAGGAGCCTCTCTCTCTCTCAAGGAGGCAGGGGCAGCAGCATAAGGGTTCCTTTTCCTTCTCAGGAGCAGCCACTGCGGGAACCACAGTATATATCCCAGCAGCTGAGGGGAACCAGGTCCACTGCACTCTTCCCCACCCACCATACACAGACCTCTGTTGGGCTGCTATGGCTAGTGTCTCCCAGAGCTATGGGGCTTAGTGTTAACAACCTATTGAGACACATGGGCAACTCCCACCTCTTGAGCAGACATCACTGCAGGGATTATGTTCAAAAAACATTCTCCAGCTTTATTTATTTATTTATTTATTTGGTAAGTAAACATATGGCTGCAGGAGCTGGAGCCCTGGGCAAGGGCATATCCCTGACTATGCACAGCAGAGCCTCATCAACTTCAGCATGGGTGCAGGGGGCTGCCCGTGAAAGCTCATTTTTGGATCACGGCCTTGGTCTCAAATAAGAGCAGACATTTGCTAACATGTAAAGCAGAATTCCGTGCTACCACTGCCCAGTTTGAATAGTTTGACCAATATGATTATTTAAGTGACATACTGGAAGAAGGTTGATAGCTCAAAGATCTCAGCACATCCATGGGGCCTAGTTATGAAGCAACCACAACTCCCATTGAAGTCACTAGCACTCACGGGGTACATGGCAGCTCTCAGAATGAGGCCAATAGTTTATTCCAGACTAGGAACCTAAGGCAGTTGGTTGGGAAGACAAAACTTCAGTGACACGCAAAAATGTGCAACAAATTGCAATGACAAGGTATGAGCGTGTGACCTTGGAAAAATGAAATCTCTGCTCAGACCATATCGACAGTGCTACTTTATGCATGCTGAACACACTAATGTTGGCCCACGGACAGGTGCAGTCGGAAGAGATTACCACAGCACCCACGTCCCCGGTCAACCAGACTGTTTTACAAGCAAACAATGAGAAATACGAAGGGAAGCCGTAAGTATCCAGAACTCAAAACAAGCTCTTTGTGCCCAAGAACAATGAAAGGAAGGTTTGTTTAAAGCTTTTCAGACGTTGATCCTTTTTCTCCCTCCCACACATGCACAGAAACACAGACCTTATTTTTCCTGCCTCTATCAAAACAATTTTAAAAGATTGATTTTTGTTTTAAAAGAACATGAAAAAGCCTATCTGAGTCACTACTCAAAATACCCTTCAACTGGCTGGACATGGGCCCAGTCTGCATGGGCTTTATCTTTACAATGCCTTAGCCTTGAAAAATAGTTACACTGGGACCATTTTTTAAAGGTGACCTCCAAAAGGCTTTTAAAAAGGGTATGTGCCCATTTTTGATTCTTTATCAAATATAAAACAGGCTGAAGGCTCATTTATTTTTATAAGGTTTTATTTTCCAGCCTGTATAACCTAGAAATAGCAGGATTGTCACTTCTGGTCTTCCCCAGTTGTAATGAAAAAATTCAAGGGGTCTCAAAAGAGCATGGATTTCAAAGTGTCATATGAAAGAAGTAAGACGGCTAAATTTTATCATAAGCACTCTGTCTCCAAAGCATTCTTTAAGCACTAGAGTTAAATAGAAGTTAAACAAAAGAATTTCAAAACTAAAAATCCCTTCCGCTCTCAGTTATTCAATTTTAGTCTCTTATGGTGCCAGAATTTCACTAGTTTTCCAGTTGCCTTCCAGGTACCTAAAACTTGAATTTCTAAAATTTCTCAATGTAAAAAGCTAGCTGGGCTTCCAAACCTACCCGCCTCTATCCCTTCTCCCCCCACCCACCTTAAAATGTATTTTAAAAGGCCTTAAACATTGTTCTCTTTTACAATTCATCTTTAATGTCTCAGTAAGAAAATGTTAGAGAAAAAAATCTTGATTGAGCGCCTTTTTGCATAGATCCCATCACAGGATTGGATTTAAAGTCAGATTGTGTGTGACAAAGTAGGTATAATGGGATGGCATAAAGGTTTCATTAGCACTCTTTTGGGGTGACCCACTTAAAACCCATTTGGGGATTGGTCATGATGAGTAACTAGACACTCATGCCAAGAAAACCTAACTCCCCTCAATATGTTTGCTGTCACATGCGTGGGTTTGTACAGAATGAACATTCCAGGGGGAGACGCACTTTGAACAAAAATGTAAATAATATAATTTAGAACAAAACCGAAATCATCACCTGACACAGAGAAGGAAATTAACACGCATGCTGCAGGGTCAACAATATATCAAGAAACAATTATATACTCTGTAGTAAGGAAGCAAATCCATTAATCAATGTACCTCATTTTATTTGTTTAGCATTTGGATGGCTTAACCCAGAGCTACCTGAATTATTGGCACCTGGGATGGATGTGTATTTTGCTGTACCTGCAGGTACTGAAACACCTCTTGTTTACTATCTGTTTTATTGAACTTGTGACTCCTTCCAAGTGAATGTTTCCTCTCCCACGTTAAAAGGACAGCACGGTGCTTTGTGCCAGACCCTGAAATCATGACCCCTCTGGAAGAAGAATGCCTTTTGGGTGTGCTCAAGGGGTTAGCACTTCCTTTTCCCCACAAAAGTCTTGTAATCAGTTTCTGGTGGTCCCAGTGCTGAGCCCGGGTTGAAAGCTTACTCCTTAATTATGTGGCTTTATTACAGCCATCTTTGGTTTGAGAAAAATTTAAAAGTTGCCAAGAGCTAGAGTGACCTTTGACCCCAGAGCTCATGTGAGTACTGACTAAACAAATGCATTTTCCCAGTGCTTCCCTCCCTCCTACCCCCACTTCTAGTGTCTCATCTTTTGTCTTGCTGTGACTCTCTCTTAAACAGCAGCTTCTCCTCCTAAGAGACAAATGTAGGAAAAATTCAGCTGCTTTCATAGATTAAGCACCACATCCCCTGGAGTTTTCCCAGACACTTCTGTCATCAGCTGTTGACTACCACAGTATGAGAAATATATAATTAGACCAACTCACAAGCCGCCTTTTTTCGAAGGGATAGGGTCACTGAAAGGATTAATGAGCAGTAGGGGTTGGGGGGGGAGGTGACCCTTCCCAAATTTGGGTCAGCACCTTATGCAAATTTTTTGGCTCTAGAAATCTAACTGGAAATCTTTCAAAAGATGCTGTTCTCATGAGATTCCTGGCTCATGATGGCTGCAATCAGGTTCTTGTGATATTTTGGTACTTTTGCTTCTAGCTGAAACCAGAAATCACAGGTACAAGAAAATATAGGTGAACAAAAGGTTAGCCAAACTTTTTCAAATGCTCCCTTGCCCATTAGTTCTATTTTGTAAATATTCACTGGAATGAGAGGGTTCCTCCTGATTTAAAATTTGCAGGTAATTTTGATTTTTCACTTGAAGCACACAATCAAACAGCTGGGGTCAAATGTGAGACAAGAGGCAGCAGAAGAATGAACAGACAATGAGCATGATCATTTATCACTCCCCAAATCGACCTCAGTTGCCTTCACTGCAGTAGATAAGGAACAGACTAGATGATGTGAGTACACCCTATGTCTCTATTAATTATACACGGTTGGATACCCTGAATTCACTCAAGAATTATATAGACTTCTCTTGGTTACTAGAATCCCTAATTCCAGACTTGTTTAGAGAAATGTCTGTTATAAATATACTGAATTTATGCTTGTTTACTCAAAAAAATATACTTGGAAGATCTGTTACCTGAAAAATCCAATTGTGGTGGTAGGCTTTAGGTTTTTTTGAGGCCACATATGCCAATGTCTTGGAGACTCAAACACTGCAGTCCTGCATATGGGCTCTCCCAGTAACTTTATTTTTCCCTTTAAGGCTTGACTGGTGGGACGACAAGACAAAAATTACTTTCCAAAAAACAAAAACAGGACTTTTTCCTGGTGCATATTTCCACACTAAGAAAGCCTCCTCTATTCATCATGCTCTGGAAAGACAATTTGATATTCACATTCCCTTTCTAATTTGAAAGAGGCTTCTAAAAGGTTCTTCGCACATATCAGTACTATGTCCATTAAACACTAACAGAATGGTGGTGACTTCCCAACACACCCCTACGCTTGGCAGGGGAAGGGTTAGTGGAAAACTAGAATCAAATTTGAACACTCCTCAACTAAAATGGAGAGAGACGGGTTTGAAAGATGGACCCTACGCTGTATTAAATTTCAAATTTAGTTCCTTCCCTCGAACATAAACAGGATTCTCGTTTTTTATGGAGGACAAGTTGTTCAGCATTAGAGCTTCCCCACACTATGTGCTTCCTCACCTGGTGGGACTCGTAGCTCAAGTTGTCATGGCCATGCAATCCTTGACTTCTCCGCCAAAAGGGTCAGAAGCGATGGGGTCTGCCTTACAGAAAGCACCACCCATGACTAGGGAATGACCTCAATAGAGCCGCTGCCAAACTGAATGCCTCCTAGAGTTCCCCCATGAAGCCTCTTAACCCTCCATCTCTCCCCCAGTTCATCAGTCCAAGGCCCGATTTCAAAAAGCATGTTCTGTATGCAATGTATCAGCCAAGTGTATATTTTACAAAGGCAAAGAGATTATTTGCTGCTCAGGGGTAATAAATGTAGTGTGTGGAGAGTGGGGGAAATCATGTCAAACACAAGAGGAAAACACTGTACAGGAGGCTTGCATATTAATTTCTATAACAGAAATCTCACAAGTCCCACCCCACTATAAAAGTGACAATAATGTAATGCTGTTTTACAGGCATTTACAGGCATTCACAGGCCCATCACAATGGAAATATCTTGAGCAAGTTATTTGGCTGCCGTGACAGAAAGAGTTGTTTGTTTTGAAACAGATTATTTATTTTTGTAATGCAGACAAATTAGCAACCTGTTTAATGAACCACTGCTGCTTATAAACTTCATCTCTGAAAAGTCACAGGACTCGGAGCACATCAGAAATGTTGGCTCAGAAAGAGAACAGAGTCAGGCATGTTTGTCCGGTATTGGCCTGAAATGCTCTGAACCTCCATAGACAAAGCTTAGGGGATATTGTTGGCTTCTGTAACTTGCAAATTCATGATCTTTCAGTCTTCCAGTCTGTTAACTTCTCCAGACAGTCACACATCTTACTGTGGAAGATAGCTGTGGTAGAGGGATTAAGTTATCACATCCTGAGGCCCAAGAAATTAAATTTGCTACTGCTCTGTATCTCACTTTGGGACTGCCTTAAACTTTCCTGGGGAACTAGAGTGGAATGTTCCATTTCTCCAGACCTGCAGCTTTTTTTTGGTTTTGTTTTGATGTGTCAAGTGTAACTCTTACACGCCACACATTTCAACAGTACTGCTGTAAAGCAGCCTGTTCCTCAGATGAACTATTCTGCAAATACCATTAGGAACCCTTATGTTTAAAAAACAAACTTAAATCAACATTAGCATTGTAATTATTGCAAAGCCACTGAATGGGCCACTTGGTTACCTAAAGTCTTTTTTAATCCCAAAACAACATAGTTAGGATGGGAAAGACTTTCTGGAGGTATTTGAAATATGCTTATTCCATTTCAGATCCTGAGACTCAAGTTACCAGCAAGTTGTGAGATAAGGCAGCCAGCGCTGGGACCCCAGGGTTCTATGCAACTTTGGTAATTTGCTTGGCTCAGTACATGGGCCATTTAAGCCCCTGATAACACCAGCTGGAATGTGTGCTCTATAGCCAGGGACAGCTGGGAGGAGAAAAGGTTAGTCACAAATTAAATTAAGAGGTGTAAAATGCTGTGAGAAGAAAAACAAATTGAGATGGTGAAAACAGGTGCCAACTGACATTTACTCAATACTCAGTCACACTTTCCTTTCTCTCTATGTAATTAGCAGCTAAGCTGAATTAGGGCAGATTTCATGCTTCTGTGACCTCCATGAACCACCTCCTCCCCCTCCTGAAAAAAGGAAAAACACCTGCAGCTAGAAGATTTTCCATAGGAGTAAAATGAGAAAAATCCCAACTACTGTAGAGCTGGGTTGGTAACAATGAATTCTTTTGAAAAGGATAAAACTGGCTTTATCTGAGGAATTGCTGGTAAAGTCAAATAATTATTTGCCTTATTATTACATTTACCAAAACACAGCAATGCGGTGGTATGCTTTGGAGGGGGGGAGGGTTGGACGAAAAATACTAAAATCAACAAATAATAGGCTGGTAAATATTTAGAGGTCCAATTGAATGGCCAAGAGCACTGTGAAGAAGGAACTCCCAACTATCTTGTTCATGTCTTCAGCCTTGGATAAGCCACTGACTTCAGAGAGCTTTGGATCAGGCCCATTTGCTCTCTGCTTCCCGGAAAATGAGGATAACATTTTCTTGCCTCTCTCGCAGGGGTGCCAGGGGGATTGAACTAGTTAACACTCAAACTATTTGGAGCTGCAAAACACTACGTAGTTCTAAACACTATGTTTTAAAGTAGTATTAGACTTGACTTGTAATGATGTGACAGCTCCCTTCCAGTTTAAAGCCAACCTTAAGTCGGGGAATAAAATAAAGACGGCCAATCAGAACAAACAGTAAGTGACAGTAATGGTTTAAAATCCATGGGTCCAATCCTGCAGCTCTTGCTCATGTGAACAATCTAATTGAAGTAAATAGGCCCAATCATTCCTCTGTAACTCAAAGGGTGTTTCATATGAAGTTCCAGTTTTGACCTATTTCTGTTTTAATTATAATGTTTACACTTTGGTTCCTATACATTTCTGAAAAGATTCCCTTTCACAATTGCTTCAATGGCCTCATTGATTAGTTACACCAGCCTAGCTATACCAGCAACACCCCCGATGGAGAGACAGCTTATACTGACAGTTCTTTTGCTGGCAAACTGACTTTTTGTGAATGTATTCCAGAAAATCCATCATTTTGTGTCATTCCTGATCTCTGTCACCTTCAGACAATAAAATACCATAATTTTATGTATGGTAAAATATAGGGATCTCTTCAAAATTGTTTGTTATATATACACATATATATATGCATTAAATATAGCTTCACCCATATCCATGCCTGAAGAATGAGTGACTAAGACATGCCAAAATAATGTTTTGCTTACGTTATCATTAAAACAGAAGTCACACTATTGAGGATTCATCATGCTGTGTCATTTGACCTAAGAAGTTGTATACAGAGAGGAATGGCTCAGACTGAGGCACAGTCAGAGGGTTGATAGCAAATAAGTCCAACAAGAAATTTCTGAATGATGCCATTAGAGGCAGCAGTCTCAGGAGATTAAACTTTGGTGGCAAGGTCAGTGAAAAGATGCCAAATACCACCCCAGTTTTGGGTTGCACACATAAAAATGTGTCCCATATTATGGGGGAATATACAACATCAGTGAGATTACATTTGTCAAGATTGCAAACAAAGGTGTGATTGTAGCACAGGTAGGCATATTAGCATAGGTAGGCATAGATTAAATCTAGCACAAATATGCCTACCTGCACTACAATCACACCTTCACTTGAAGCACAGGTATACCCTTAGATATCCTGTACAGTGCCAGACTCCACCAAAGTAATTCATAGATTTTTAAAAAAAAAAAAATTCAAAGTACCATACTAATACTATTCATTTTCACTGTGTTCTTGTGAGGTATTGCCCTGATTTTACAGATGGGGAAAACAGGCAGACATATAAGTGGTAAGTGACTTGACTAAAGCCAAAGGAGAAGTTGCTATCAGAATCAGGTTTAAAACTCAGGTTGATTCTACTGTTTGTCAGTCCATTAAATCACTCCTTTCAAAAACAAGGTACAGGAAATATTTAACAAGTCTTATTTCTATCTATTAATGCAACATTTTTTAGTATTTTGATTTTATTATTATCTCATAACCAGAGAAATGGTGAGGAACTGCAATTCAGGGAAAGCAAGATAAATGTTTAGGCTGGAATTGTCAAAGGGGCCTAGGGGAGTAGTGTGCTCAGCTCCTTTGAAAATTACGACCTCTGTGTGAAGAGGAATTTGTTAGGAAGGGGAAAAAAAGCTGAATTTGTAGAGCTTGATCAAACAGCTAAGAAGTGCTGTGTGATAATTATCTGAGGGGTGAAGATGCTGGACTAGTCAATTTGTATAAAAAGTAATTAAGACAAAATGGCTTCCTGTCAAAAACAAAACTTCTGTGGAAAAATTCATTTGAGTGTATTTTCTGGTGGGTTTTTTTTCAGTTAAAAAGTGAAACCATATTTCTTCATTAAAATTGTTCAGAATTGTGGTTTTCCATTCTAAAGCTGAATTTATTTTAACACAGGAAATGGACAATTATTTTTTTAAATTTCCCTTGAAAAATAATTGACATTTTTCTACCAGCTCTATTGAACATCAAGGAAGGAGAATAATAGACATGGGTTGAATTTTTTTGACTGTGGAATAGGAGAATGGTAGAAGTCTGTCTTTTGAATTATTTGATTGGAAAAAGCAATGGAAAATATACTATAGAGAAAAACTGTATGTTGTCAGAGGCAAAGGCTTAAACGTCTTGTTTACTCTTTACTATCTTAATTTCTCATGAAAAGACAACAACTTTGCTCATCTAAGAAAGCCAAACTGGCTAACTGAGTTGTAATTCTAACCAATCCCCCTCAAGATGATCAACAAGAGAAATAGTGAAAAGTCGTTGGGCCTGAAAACAGATGACAGAATGTTTGAATGGCAAGTGTGTTTAAATATGATGCATCCCAAAATGTGTGTGGGTTGGGTGGGGGGGGGGGGCAGAAAGGAGGGTAAAATCAATCAAGAAATACTTCATCTCTAGTATTTTTCTGATGTAGAATATGTCTAACAGAACCATAATAAAATTGCTGAAAAAACAAGGAACTCTATTGACCTAAAATTTCTCTCAGCAGGTGCTAGCCCCAAACACTCAGAAACTCAGTGCTTGTAGACCCTAATTCTGTTTCATATTAGTGATGGGCAAACTTCAAAAGATTTAGAAGTTCAGTAAAGATCCAAAAGTTCAGTAATTTGTCTGACCCATTTCATACTAATTGGAGCTTGTGAATTTAAACTTGAGCTCTGTCTCTTATAGGTTTTTCCTGCATTACAGTGTTTCAGCTAGAACAAGGGCAAGCAAAGGCCCCTCCAAGATCATGTTCAACCCCAAGAAAGATCCAGTTTGAATTTGGGTCAAAGGTTTGGGTCCATTATTTCACAAACCCACCGCTATTAACATCTTATTCTGCATGTCTCCCTCCATCACATCTACAAAACCTCACAACAGATTTGATTCAGGTTGTGGATAGCCAGGTTAATCTTGACTCTTTACTCAATTGATTCAATTCTTTCCTGTTTTGAGGAAATTTCATGTAATGTTGTAGGTGGATTTGAAATGAACTCTGCACCCATGGGAAGAGGAAAATGCTAAGTTTGCTCTGCTTGAGTTGATCCCAGGGTCCTGGAGACACTGGGAACATCCAGTGCCAGAAACTTCGCCTCACCAAGGGCACCCAACCCATGCATCTATTGGATGTCGAAGGCCAGTGGGAAAGACATAGGTCCATTGTTGGTAGAGACAATAATGACTCCCTTAGAGTGGGTTGGGGCTTTGGCTCAGGAAACTATTGCTTGACCCAAACAGTGCAACCAAACAACATCCAGTATCAAGTCTTCAGTCTTAGTGCTGAGATGAGAATGGTATGGAAATTACACTGGTCACAATGGTGAATGTTCTCTACCTAGCTGCAGATTATGAAAGTGGGGGGACATCATCAGCCCCCACAAAAAAGTGGGATGACCTCATCACTACCCACAGCTGCTCATCCCCTCGTCCAGCATTTAATTCTGCCCCAACTGCCAAATCACATCCCTCGCTAAATTCTGCTCCCATATCTATTCTGCTCCTTGCAGCTCCCCCTTTAATTCTGCCTTCTAGACTCACATCTGCTCCTCCTGGGTTTCCTCACCCCTCTCTCCTAGCCTGAGTGGACTGCAGTAGGATCCCCTTTGCCTCTTTCCAGGTTGGGTGTTGCAGGAGAAGGAGGAGGCTGAGGTCTTTCTCCTCCCCCTTTCCTGCCTCTCATGAGAGTGGGGTCTGCTCCTGAGGGGACGGGGAGAGCACTCTGCATGTTTCTCGCAGCAGCCCTGACTCACTGTTCATCCCCAGGAGGCAAGCAAGCGGGGAAAGAATCTAGAGGGGTTCCCCCTCAGGCTGTACTAAACATATGCACCCCTCACAAACCCAGGCTGCTCTTTAGAGCTTTTATTTGTTGGGTCTGAGACAGCACACTTTAAACATTGGATGGAGATCAGGGCAAAGTTTTTTAAATGAGCAGCTGCAGTTAGTAATCCATATGCAGGCACCAAAATAAGTGGCTTGATTTTTCTAAATACCGATTTTAGCAATTAACTTTAGACATCCATTTTTGAAAATCTTGACCCAACAGTCCATGCCAGTATTAAACCTACCTTTCCTATTGACAACTGGTCGTGAGATATTGCTGACTTGCTTGCATATCTCAACAGGAATGAATGTATAGGCTTTGGGGCAACTTTGTTCCTTCCTGCTGAGCATCCCCAAAGAGCAGTTTTGTGCAATTATTTGTTCTCCTTAAGGACATTCTCATTTGAGGTTCCATTTGGTCTTCCCTCTTAGCCAGCACATATAGGGCAGCTAGAAGGACTAGTGAGGAAATGTGAGCTATGCGGCCTTCAGTATGCTAAACTTATTATTAATCTGACCTAATCCATCTGATTCACTTAATGTTTTACCATATATATAACTGCAATTGGACATGGCTGGCTACGATCCAGACTGGATAAAAGATCCTGGTAGGATGGAGGGAAACAACTGGAAGTTGGGGTGAGGATTTTATACGTCCCACTGACATGGGTTGCATGTGTCCACCTTTTGTTACTCAGGTTCCCAGTTGGGGAGCCTGGCTAGATCCCCAGCTGTTGTGAGATGATCAGGTTAGTAGCAGTAGCTAGTTTGAGATTTTCCACCAATCTGTGTCTAGACGGTGTTTGCAAGTTGTATACAAGATAACTAGTGTCAATATATTTTTTGTTTGCTCAGCACAGAGTATTGTAGTGAATTATGTGTGGGGCTGCCTCTTTAATCCATTCAGAAGATGAAGCTAGTGCAGAATGTAGCAGCCCATTTGTTTGCAGGTGTTTTCTGTTAGGAATACATGATGCCAGTCCTCTAGTGCTGGCTGCCTGTTGGTTTGGCCTTATACACCCTAAATCACTTGGGTTCTGCCAATGAGTGATTGCCTCTCTCCCTGGGTGATACCTGCAGCAGTTGCCTCCAGCAGAGGTGCTTAGGACTGGAGGCCTCTTGGTTTCTAAGAGGGGGTTAAACACCTCCAGGGCTGGCTTTCTCTGGTTTCACTATTTCAGTTGGTTCAAACAACCAGGACATGCTGCAAAACCCTTCTTCTATTTACTCCTGCTTTCAGGGAGGGAAGGGTGAGATACAGATTGGTACTTGTGTATCAGATGGGCTATTGTTTAGCTCTGAGTTTCAGTTGCTGGTTGGTTATTTCTGTTTCTGCGAATGCTGCTGATTTTACTGTTTGACAGTTGTGATTCAAATATACGTCATAAGTGCTTAAGTCTTTGTAAGGTGGTTGCGTTATGTTTAGGTCAAAACATCCAATACTTGTTACTGCTTTTGCTAGGAAACCATCTCCTTTAATCAGCATGAGCCTGCTTTTCCTTCATAAAAAAGAGTGGGACTTCCCAGTGTTAGAGATGGCACGAATACTCTTCCCTTTCTATTCATTACCTTTTTGTAAGAGACAGATGACATATTATAGAATAGAGTTGGGCACTGAAAAAACAGCCTGCTAATATTCACTGGCTGAATGAATTTGCTTCAGCCATCTCCATGTCCTTTATTCACTTTCCACAAACATTTGTGTGATCAAGTTTGACTGCCATGAACATTCACAAAAGTTTCAAAATGACACGCATGACCATTTGCATTCAATAAGAGAGAAGTATCATGTGACTGATTTCACTGACCACTCAAAACTAACCAGCTCAAACAGATACAGAGATCTGTCTGTGATCAATCCATTGTAATAACATTCACAAAACAATCCACCTAATATTGACAGTAATGACTACATTTTAAAAAATAAGGAGCCTCATATTTAACCTCATTCCGCAGGTAGAGGCTAAATTCATATATCGTTTAATATTTGTATTGCTGTAGCACCAAAGGAGATCAAGTATCAGAATCTCATTGTACAAAGCACTGTGGAGATGTGTAATAAAACACTAACTCTCTAGCGCAAGGACTATCTAGGATACGACAACACAGGTGGATGAGACAAACTATGTCAAGCAAATCACAGTCTAGCCAGCTAAATACACTAAGTTAAAATTCTTCCCTCATCTGTATTACAAAATTATTTATAAGGTAACTAAATCAAACTTTTATGTCTGAGTATTAAGAGACTTGGAAGCTATTTCTACATGCTTTCTGTTTGACAAATAATTTGTTAATTCTTTACATCAATCAGTCTTCCGTTTGCTAGATGGTTAGACAAGCAACTGGCAGAACAGATGCCAATGAGAAGGACTTCAGCGTATGCCTGGATTAGTTTCTTACATCTAAGCATTCATTATAAGATAGTGGTTGGCCAGTTCCGACCTGTCAGGTAGACAGCCATTTGAAACTAGAAATTGATTCAAACGAAAACATAAGAATAATGTTCATACTGGGTCAGATCAATGGTTCATCTAGCCCAGTATCCTGCCTTCCAACAGTGGCCAATGCCAGGTGCTCCAGAGGGAACAAACAGAACAGGCCAATTATTGAGTGATCAATCCCATTAACCAGTCCCAGGGTCTGGCAGTCAGAGGCTTGGTTAAATAGCTATCTAGCTCTTCAATCTTTGCACTGCCCTGTGCATCTTATGATATTTTCTAAATTAATCTATGCACTAAGCCTATTATGTTTTATGTTATCTCCAAGAATCTGTTCCTTGAACTATCAGCATTATTTACATAAGTGCATAATGTACCTTTCATACCAAGCAGTCTGTGGATCAATGAACAAACGATTCCATCATTCCACAGGGAAGACGTTCAACTCTGTCCCCCAAACTATTAACTTATCCACATCACAGGGACATTGAGACTTCCATAAAAGCCATAAAATGCTCTGATATCTTCAAGTTGAAGATTGCTAGATGTGCAGAATATTACTAGGAACAGGTTATCTAAGTCACTCTAGCCAAAAAAAGGTCTCACAGCTTAAATTCCTGGTTTTATTATGGTTCCCAACTCACTGATTTTACTCTGGGACAATGTGCTGTGACTCCCTAATGAGAATCAAAAAGGGCAATTGAGCAGATACATCGCTGAACCATCTGGCTGGACTCTTAGTTCTTCAAGCACTTGACATTAAAATACCTTGCTTGCCCCTCACCTCAGGAGTTGTGGGCATTGTCACTGAATTTCTCCCTTTGCCCTTTTAGCAATTTCTCCCAGGCTAAAGAACTGCTGCCTTTAATCTATTCCCAATATGTAACATGTTTCTGTTGTCTGACTAGTTTAACGGCTCAGGCACTTTTGGAAGTCAGCCATAGTAAAACAGACCCATCTCACACATTTTGTTTCTGGAGATGCACTTGTTTCTGGAGGACTCGCACTAACTTTTCCTGGGTAGTCAGCTGCCCTCATTCCCATTCCCCAAATTCTCTTTCACTGGTTGAATTTACCGTGAGCAGAACGTTTGGGACATGATACCTAACAGATCCTCCGGAGGACTGGATAAAATGGAATTCTTAGGATCACTTAACAGCTACTGCCAGATGGTGAGGTTTTTTGTAAAACTTTGGGGTGTGTCTGGGACCCAATTCTCTGTTGCCATATGTACCAGAGTAAAATGGGTGTAAAACACCACCATGTTGGAATGATAGCAGCCTACACCCACTCTGCACCTGTGTAAATAACTACACAAGGTGGAGGGCAACAGAGACTGAAGCCCCTAATTTTTTTCCAAGTTTTTTCTATTGTTTCTACATTAGAAATCGAAGGCCTTGTTTATCCTTGCAGGAGTATAGTGGATATAAGACTGCATAAGACCTGAAATCTGAGGGAGGGAGAGGGAAAGTGGATTTGTAGACAATGTTTTGCTAAATAAATAAATAGGTGTTTTGCTGTGATTTTGCTGTTTTGTTATTTAAGCTCCTGCCACTTAGAATATTCTCTTTTATAAAGATTTTAAACACCTCCATCCCCTTCACCTGATGCTCAGAAAACTTCCACTCCAGTTCACGACTCTTCCAAGGAGCCTTCCAGCTAAAATGTTTGCCTGAAGTTTATTTTCCTATGTCTGCATCCTTTAGGGCTTACACAAGGAAAGTTGTGCCAACCAAGAAAAAATTGTTTTCTCCTATGCTCTGCTCATTTGATACAGCAAAACATGTCGTCATTCACAGTTGAGGGCATGCGTGGGATCAAACCCTTAATGAACATAACAGCGTTGCTAACCCACAATATTATGAATCTCATGATATTTGGGTATTGTCTTGTAGGCCTGGTAATTCTATGAGAATCTCTGCTTTCTTTTAAGCAAAGTAAATCTCTAGCTCTCATGGTTGAAATGAAAAGCTTGAAAACATGACCTCAGTGCTCCCTAAAGGCTCAAAAAAATCAGAAGGCCAATACCTCCTCTTGTCAACACATACACTTTAAAAAAAAACACTCATGTTTTTATAGCCAGCTTCCTTATTTATTTTGGGCCAGACCCATGATTTTTTCAGTGCCTTGAATTGGCAATTCTGCATAAACACAGGGATCTAATTGTATAATTAAACCTATCCTTTGGAATTAAATTGTTCCCCATTCAGATCCTAAAACTATGTCAAGTGAAAACTCCAGTTAGCCCTTCCTGAAGTAAGGTATCAAAATGATTAACAGAAATTAGTACGTGAAACTGTTGTATGTGAACAATTCCTAACCTCAATGGACCATAGGAATTTAAAAAAAGCTTTGCAAGAAAACTAGTTATTGGAGATACTTAAATATTAAAGTATCCAAATATGGTGAATTGGGGAGGAAAAACTAAAATAGTACAAATGGAATATTTCATGAAACTAAACCTTAATTTTGAAATATTTAGTAAAAGTAGAGTCACACTGTTTTCATTACGTAAGTTCATTTTCTTTTCTCTAAGGGATACAGCAAGAAGTTTGAAATTAGAAGAGTCAAAGTAAGTCATGGTTTGTGCATAATATAAATACCAGCTCCCCTCCCCCTTTGCCAGAGATCAAAGACCATATAAATTAGACATAATATGGTATCTTGGAGGGTAAAAACAAAATAAAATACATACATATATCACCTTAATGTAGCAACTAGCAGATGCATAATTTTGTAGATTCAACAGAAGGAATACCTTTTTAAAGAAAACAGTTCTTGGGCAAGTGTTTTTATTTTGAGTAATCTAAAACGATTAAAGTTCTTGTTGTGAAGTCTTACTATCAGTAGTGGTAGCTGAAATAAACATGCATATAAATTGTCAGTGAGCAGCTAATGAAATCCCTGAAGTGTACATTCTGTAACAAAAGTGTAAATTAGCTGAAAATAGCCACAGTAAATAGTTTACAACAGGGTCAATCAAATGATATCTTTGTGGCTCCAAGATCTCAGAACATCTTTATAATGAATGTGGAACAGCTGGAATGAATATATATATATATATATATATATATATATATATATATATATATATATGTATCTCTCTCTCTCTCAAAGGTAACAATTGTGCTTCCATTGCAGACTCAGCTGCTGTGAAAATAAACCCAAGGGAAAAAGCCAAAGGATAAAGATTTTTTTTCCTAATATAGGTCCAAACATGTAGAATAGTTTGAGGAAGGCCTGCAGTTATTTGTATCTCACATGGCTTTATTGCTTCAATCTTTTTAGAATGTAGGTGCGAATATGAAACTGTGCCATTAACTTTTTTTTAAGAAGTGAATCTGTACCCAGTATTTACCAATGGCAATGACTTTGCAGACTTCTTCAGCACTACCTTTGGCAATTGTAACAAAAATATTCCTTTGGCAGATAGTTACAAATTATTCAAGCTCCTAATGTTACTAGGTAAAGCAGTAGTACCAAGTAGTGAGTTTTCAGACTGACATGTGATATAATGTTCATCTTCTGATGGGAAGGTTATTTTGAAACAAACCAATTACAGACTCAGCAAAAAATATTGTTAATTCTTTATTAGTGTAATATTTTTTCAGCTTTTCTGTTGGACAGGGCATAATGCAAACTCCAAATAAAAATTTAGAGTCCTTTGCCGTTCAGTAAAAATGACCATAACATTCTGATTCATGTTCGTTCTTTGTTAGTCAAAAGGAGGGGACGGGAATATCATTAGAACAATTAGGCACACAGCTGACACTTACTGTACAATGATATGCACAAGTCATTTATAACAGCTATATTCATAAGATGTGCTCTTTAGATTTTCCCTTGTATTATACGAGCCATGCTCAGTTGAGCAAAAGATCACTGATAACAAGAGAGATTACAAGGAGTGTCAAACAAGACTTTTAAAACAAGTCCTTAAATAAACTGATGCACCACAACAGAATGTAAGTTGTTGGGTTAAGGAGATAACTTAACCTAGACCTCAGAACATTAAAAATGCATTTATTTTACAATTATTCAAATACACATGCGTTAAATGAAAATATTGCACAAAATTAAAATTTAGATTGTGGAATTTTTTATTTTTTTACCTTCTTAAAAAATTTGGTTCACATTCTGGTAGCATTAAAGTTAACTGTTTTGTTCTAGCAAACACCAGCAACACAAGCTTAGAATGAACCAAATGAAATGTTCAACTGTTCATTTTCTCTTAAAATGAATTAAGGCTAAAATAAGTGCATTTGTTGGTCCATGGCACAATTATTTTCAGCGGCTAGTAACAGCACGCAAATGTTAGGAGATAGACCTTTCCAGTTAAGTGCTGTATTTTAACATTCAGTTTTGGGGCATTTACAGGGTAATATATAACACAGATTGGCAGGGTTGATTATTTTAAATGGTCAACATGTAAACCATTTAAACAGCACACAAACATTGATAAAAATTATTTATCTTTGATGGTTCCTGCCTACAGTTAAGAAACCACATTCTGAAATAAAATAGTAGAAGACAAAGCCATATATATATATATATATATATATATATATATATATATATATATATATATATATATATATATATATGCAGTAAATGCATTAAGTGTAATGACTTTATTAAGCCTGGTACACAATGTACAATTTGTGTTCCTGAAGAAGTAATTGTAAAATCTCCTACAATATGAGCATGACCACTGTTCTTCCAGAAGTCTAGCCTGGGTGCCGGTCGAGAAGAGGCATCACAAGTTTCACAGACTACCGTATTATCTTTCTGATTTCAAAGTATATATGTAATTATTAAGTGATTTACAAATTTAACTCAAAAATAGAATTTGATATGGTTATATAATTATTTTTAGGTCTCTTTTCTAGTATGTATTTAGATACATCACCTTCCAATAGTTGATGTATTGTGTGGACTACCAAACACAAAGCCTGCATGATATCTTGTCCTTTAGATTTTAAGTGATACATACTGACATGGGAATAAGATTTAGACTGACATGTAAGCAATAGGAATTTCAACGATGGCCATATCTATTACCTTATATAAGAATGTGAGGAAAAATAGTTAATTCCAACAGCAGTGAATTACTATGTTTCTTTAGAACCTCTTAAACTATACATAGATGGGGCAATGGGGAAGGAATCTTCCACATGTGCTGTCTTTGCCTTCCTGGAAATCATAAGGGAAGGGACTTAATTTACAGTATGTAGATCTGCAAAAAAGAAAAACAAGTGCACTTGAGCACATGTATACCATATGACAATGACAGTGATACTCACTACAAGAGAAATACGATGAAAAAAATCTGATTGGAATCGAAGAGAAAAAAGAAAATCAGTATGGAAACTTGATCTGTTTTGATTCCACACCCAACCCATGAGGGCTTGTTTGGTTCCTCCCCTCAGAACGCTCCCATAAAAGTCCCCTTCCCCATCCCTCAGACAATGGAACCATATTTTGTTCTCATCTCACCTGAGGACCTTGGTTCAGTGATCCATTAAATATCCTACTTCGTATTTAGTATTAGTATTTAGAAAATATTTGTAAACATTTTTAAAAATGGAAAATAGACAATGGAGTGTGTATGGTTCCCATCCTTTGCCCTAGATGGTGGAGCTCAAGATAGAAGGGGAGTCCAAAAAGTAGGATGCAAACTCTGTCATATACTAAGGTCAAACAAGTGTAATTAATCTTTATTCTTGATCAGACATTAATTTTTATGGAAGTAAATGGATAGACTTGGGGCCTTTGTGTAGAATAGGTTTATTTATTAAAATTTTACATTATGCAAAAAATAAAAAAGATTATTTAAAAAAATATTGTAGTTGTATTTCCTTTTTATATTTTCATATATACATTGTGATGCATTCAGGAATTTCCAAATGTTTGCACATGACTGTTTAATGAAGTCTAGAGGAATCTTGTGTAAGTCAGGCACCAAGAAATTCTAGCAACTTTTCATGTGAGGGGTACATAGCTATCCTGGGGCTATTTTAAATGAAGTACAACACAGTGGGCTTTTAAAAACAATTCTTAGTTTTACTGGGAAAAGTTGTGTGTAACTTGCTCTCCACTGCAAATTTCTACTCTTTTAGTTTGGTGTCTATCTTGCTTGGAGCATGTATCCCATCCCCTGTCACTGCCAATCTACTTGAGATATGCTTCAATGATAATACCAGTTGCACAATTTCAATAAAATTTGTATGCCCCTTTTCCATTTAAATTGCATGCAAACTGTATGCCATGTGCCATAAGAACAGAAGAGGGCCCTTAAAGCTACAAATTCATCAGAATAAAGGGTCTATTTTCTACTACACCTCTGCCTTGCACCACTGAAAAACAAAACAAACCAAGATATAATGTTAGTTTATTTTTTCAAAATAAACGAAGATGAAGTTAATGGAGGTGTAAAAGCCACGTTATCTCAACCTCTACTTAGTGAGTGTACTCTTGGGGACATACTGTAACATTTTTTTCCAGAAACCAGCTGTTCCAAAGACTTCTATTCCAAAGCTCAACCTTTACACAAATGTTGATCAAGACCCACAATCATAATGCAAAACAAACCCCACCTGATTCTCACACATTGCACAATCTCCCAGTGGTAAACTAGTCAAATCCCTCATGGTTACTGTAGTTGTGCTTTCCATAGCCCTCAGCAAATACAGTCTGACACTTTTCATTGCTTGCAAACACCAATTCAGTCAGGAACGGAAGAAACTGACACTCCTTACATAACTGGCCAATATTCTTCTCAATGTTGCATGAAGATGCACCAAATCATTTGAGACACAAATCCCATTGTGGTAGTGGTTGCAATATAAGTGAGGATGAGAAGATCCACAGGTCTTATGGATGTATTAATAATCTAATATGTGACACTAAAAGACTGGTGCAGAAACAACAGCAAGTGAGTTTTAAGCCCCAGAGAATATGCCCATGACACTAGTCCTGGACAAACAAACACGAGCTCAATAGTTTGGAGTGTCACCTTTTCTGTAAGGAAGGCGCTTGAGTAGATTGTAGTCTCTGCTTGTATCTCTGCATCTGCTCTGACCGTGAATGCAGTTTGCTGAAGAGCTCATGGAATTTATATTGTGGAAATAAGGTTTCCAGGAAGCCCTCCAGAAAGACATATACCATCCTCTTATTTAGCTGAGTATGCTGAAACATTTCAAAGACGCGAAGAATGCCTTTCCGTGTTGTCTCAGCACCTATGATGTGCTTCAGTTCATCTACACAAATGACAAGAGTTACAGAAGTAGTTTTATACATATTTTAAGTATATATAGGTTAACTAATAGGAAAGATAGAACTCCTTGTAAATCAACCATTGCAATATTCGGACAGAACCTTATGGGAAAGGGTTTAAAAGGAATGCAGCTTGGAGACGAGAAAAGAAGTCGTTCCATTACAGTAGTACAGATCTCTGAATATGATGGTGCACTTTTACTTACTAGTCACACACACATGCAAAACAATGCTGCTATACATTTTACTGTCCCTTGGTATCTACACGCAGTATGCATGTCCAAGACCTAAAAATTAAATCTTTAGTTTAAGTTAATACTGAACTGGTTCTAAGAGAAACCTCAAGCTGTCAGACTGAACCAAAAATATTCAATCTTCTGATAATCCGTTAAAAATATGGGTTCAAATAGATATTTAATTACTCCATGGATATTAATTTCAGTACTTTAGCTTCTTTCACTTTTAAATAAAGATTGGGACCCCCATACTTCAACTTCAGTAACAATATAAAATCCAGTAATGTACAATATTAGTAAAAATACTAAAAATATTCAAAGCTCACTCACCTGGCATTATCTCCAGGAGTTTAGTTTTCCCTGCCACTCTCGTTCGCATTCTAATATCTTTGTCTCTGCGTGGAACAGTTTCTGCTAAAATGCCATTGGGCCAAAAGGCATCTCTGTAACAAATACAAAAACAAGTTCTTTAAAAAAAACACCTATTTTTTAAACCCTGTGAGCTACCTCATAGCATAATGTGAACAAACTGAAAGCATTCAGAGATTACATTAACCTGCAAAAATCTTTAATACTCAAAATGCTTTTGTTAATCATTTGAGGTGTAGTTCAGAACCGATAGAACAAAAAATAAGAATTTCTTGCTTGTCAATTCTCTTTAAAAGGAACATAACTCAGCAATGTTACTAACAGTTGCATACTACTCTCTATGTACTCCAGTATGGGAGTCTGTTGCTTGAGCCTCTTGGAAAAATTTATACATCCACCCCTTCTCTGCCAGAAACATCCAAATACAGCTGAATTTATTAGCTATATGTAACTTGTCTACAAATCACTTTATATCAATGAGTCTCTCTCTCTTTTAGTAACAACTTAGGCTCAAATTTTTTGGTAGTAAAACACAAGACGATGACTTGCTTTGGAATGTTTAATCTGTGTGACAACAGCGCTGCTTGCATTTTTGACTTTGAAAAAGGGTCCAAACCTTGGGCTTCTTTTTATTTCTATTTACAATTAGAGGACATATAGACTCTCAGTATTCTTAATTGGACAATTCAAGGAGAGAAATGAGGAAAATGTAGACAATCCTGCTATCCTATCAATGAAAACTGCCTTAAAATTTTGTCTATTAAGAAAAAAATTTACTTTTAAGCTTGTAAAAAAAGTTAACTTCTTAGTTTCAAAAGTACATTATCTAAGGAAACTTATGGACTGAAAGTTCCAGTCTCTGTAACTGTCTGCCTGCCTAGCCAATCTGACTTTATCTAGTCTATTTGCAACTGCTCTGTTGGATAAAATGACAAATACTGAAGTTACCTCACACTTGGGTCCATGCTATTTATTAATGACCAGAGTCAGAACAATGTAAAATCCACTTTTTGAGCTCTTACATTGCTGGCAAAGCAGTTTCAATTTGGTACATAACTGCATTCACGCACATAAAACATGGATCACAGTCTGGGGATCTATTCTACCTTTGGAGAAGCTATAAAATTCACTCAGTAATTCCAGTGAGAGATGAAACTTCTGCAACATCTTCAAATACAGTCTTGACCATATCTATACAGACTGGAAGAGTGTCCAGAAGACTAATGTCACAGAGCCTTTGTTATGGGGTCTGTTAGTACTGTCCTTTACATCTTTAGGTATTTCTCTCTTCAGATGAAAATACCGGTCAGATATTCATCTTCTTTGCTAAACAGGCAATCTTTGTGAACCACATTTCTGGAGAGCTCATCCTACATATCTTATGACTATTTTAGCATGTTCTTGAGGCTTCTACAAAGACAGCATTCTAAAAGTGATGTAGTACAAATAGATTCCTTTAGCTCATAATTTTTTTTTTAAAACTGATGATTACTCAATGGGCTGAAAGCTCCAAAGGAAAGTTCAAATGTTATGAATGTATAGACAAATATTAGTAATAACCTGTGGCAAAGTTTTAACTACAGTAATTGTTGCTGCTCCTGCTATAACATATTATACACTTGCATGAACACAAACAAACCACTTCACCCATCAATGGAGTGAAATTTAACTACTGTTTAAAAGTACACAACAATTTTGCAACAGTTTAGAACAGGTAGTGAATAACTTAAAAAAGGAGAATCGGGGGAACTACAGGCCAGTCAGCCTCACCTCAGTCCCTGGAAAAATCATGGAGCAAGTCCTCAATGAATCAATTTTGAAGCACTTAGAGGACAGGAAAGTGATCAGGAACAGTCAGCATGGATTCACCAAGGGCAATGGATTCACCAAGGGCCTGACTAACCTAACTGCCTTCTATGACGAGATAACTGGCTCTGTGGATGAGGGGAAAGCAGTGGGTGTGTTATTCCTTGACTTTAGCAAAGCTTTTGAAACGGAAACACACAGTATTCTTGACAGCAAGTTAAAGAAGAATGGGCTGGATGAATGGACTATAAGGTGGATAGAAAGCTGGCTAGATTGTCAGGCTCAATGGGTAGTGATCAATGGCTTCATTTCTAGTTGGCAGTCGGTATCAAGCGGAGTGCCCTGAGGGTCAGTCCTGGGACCGGTTTTGTTCAATATCTTCATTAATGATCTGGAGGACGGCATGGATTGCACCCTCAGCAAGTTTGCAGAGGACACTAAACTGGGAGAAGTGGTAGATACGCTGGAGGGCAGGGATAGGATACAGAGGAACCTGACTGGACCAAAAGAAATCTGATGAGGTTCAACAAGGATAAGTGCAGAGTCCTGCACTTAGAATGGAAGAATCCCATGCCCTGCTACAGTCTAGGGACAAGTGGCTAGGCAGAAGTTCTACAGAAAAGGGACCTATGGGTTACAGTGGACGAAAAGCTGGATATAAGTCAACAGCGTGCTCTTATTGCCAAGAAGGCTAACGGCATGTTGGGCTGTATAAGTAGGAGCATTGCCAGCAGATCGAAGGACGTGATCATTCCCCTCTATTCGGCATTGGTGAGGCCTCACCTGGAGTACTGTGTCCAGTTTTGGGCCCTACACTACAAGAAGGATGTGGAAAAATTGGAAAGAGTCCAGTGGAGGTCAACAAAAATGATTAAGGGGCTGGAGCACATGACTTATGAGGAGAGGCTGAAGGAACTGGGATTATTTAGTCTGCAGAAGAGAAGAATGAGGGGGGATTTGATAGCTGCTTTCAACTACCGGAAAGGGGGTTCCAAAGAGGATGGATCTAGACTGTTCTCAGTGGTAGTAGATGACAGAACAAGGAGTAATGGTCTCAAATTGCAGTGGGGGAGGTTTAGGTTGGATATTAGGAAAACCTTTTTCGCTAGAAGAGTGGTGAAGCACTGGAATGGATTACCTAGGGAGTTAGTGGAATCTCCTTCCTCAGAGGTTTTTAAGGTCAGGCTTGACTGGGATGATTTAGTTGGGGATTGGTCCTGCTTTGGGCAGGGGTTGTACTATATGACCTCCTGAGGTCCCTTCCAACCCTGATATTCTATGATTTTATGATACCCCTTTCCAAAAAAGAAAAATTTACAGAGACTAGCCACAGAATATTCTCTGTTCAAGTAATGAATAATTTATATATCATAAAATCTTTACAAATCAGGATATAAACTACCTATCTGAATCTTGTACAGAGGCAGAATTTCTGGTGTGAAGTGGACTTACTGTCTCTGACAGCTTAAACTGATTCCATTGCTGAGGTAGGAGGACAATCATTAAATATTAGTTGGCCTATACCGGTATAAGTTTAATATACTTTTAAAATAAAAAAGGTATCTATAAAACACACCTGAAGCGTTTCACTGCATCTGCTACTTGGTCAGGAGAAGTCATCGAGTCAACGTGATCAACTATTTTTCTAAAATCAAAGTGAGACGAATTAGTGATTGCTCTCATTTTACTTTTCAAAGGGCATCAGGAAGAAGAGTTCTTTAAGTAAATAGTGCTTTAAAGTAGTTAAAACTTCAAACAATATTCAAGAAAAAACAAAAAAGTGCATCATTTCTCCTTTTCACCATTCCACAGATTACATCAAGTTATCACACCAGAAAGCCTCTTGTTCATTCTCAGTCTCACTTAAGGTTTAAATTCACTCATTTTCCTTCCTCATTTTGAGTACTTCTAAAGTTAAATAGGTTTACCCCAACAGAAATAGGAAAGAAAAAGGATGAAGAAGGGTGGAGAAGAGAAGAAGCATACAACCCAGATTGCCATTAGGTAATTTACTCTCTTTCCCATCCTACAAACAGAACATTAGATCATTACATCACATTGATGCAGAAAGCAGAGCAATTAATGAATTTTCAATTTTCAGCCACTTGATATTATACCTTTGTTTGCTAGACTGAAGAGATCATTATCAAATTTCTGTTTCCCATATAGGTATGTATAGACTGCAATCAAGTCACCCCTTAGCCTTCTCCTTGATAAGATTAAATAGATTGAGCTCCTTGAGTCTATTCTTGAATTGTGGACACCACAATGGGACACACTACTCCAGCAGTGCCAAATACAGAGGGTAAAACCTCTCTACTACTACCCAAAATTCCCCTGTTTAGGTAGCCAAGGATAACATTAGTCCATTTGGCCACAGCATCTGACTCATGTTCAGCAGATTATCCACCATAACCCCAAAATCTTTTTCAGAGTCACTCCTTCCCAGGATAGAGTTCCCATTATGCAAGCATGGCCTACATTCTTTGTTCCTAGAATTGTTTGCTTGTGCCCAGTTTATGAAACATCCAGATTGCTCTGTATCAGTGACCCATCCTCTTATTACCAATTCCCCCAATTTTTGTGTCATCTGCAAACTACCAGTGATGATTTTCCATTTTCTTCCAGATCATTGACAAAAATTTTAAATAGCATAGGGCCAAGAACCACATCCTTTTAATGATCATTCACAATTACACTTTGAGACCTTTCAATTAGCCAGCTTTAAACTAACTTAATTTGTATTTTATTAATTTTGTATTGTTCTACTTTAATCAAAACGTCGTTAAGTACCAAGTCAAATGCTTTACAGAAGTCTATTACATCAGCCAAACTAGTACTCTCACCAAAAAGTTATATCAAGTTAGTTTGACAAGTTCTATTTTCCATAAACCCATGTTGATTTACATTAATTATATTACCCTCCTTTAATTCTTTGTTTATCAAATCCCATATCAGGTGATTCATTATCTTGTCTGGGATAGATGTCAAACTGACAGGCCTATAAATACCTAGATCATCCCATTTACTGTTTTTTAAATGATGCCACAACATTAGCTTTCTTTCTGTCTTCTGGATCTTCCTCACTGTTCCAAGACTTACTGAAAATCAGCATTAACCGTCCAGAAAGCTCTTCAGCCAGCTCTTTAAAAACTCTTGGATGCAAGTTACCTGCACCTCCTTATTTATTAAAAAGTGTCTAATTTAGTAGCTGCTGTTTAACATCCTCCTAAGACAACAGTGGAATGGGAAGTGTGTTGTTATACAGTATGACTTCATCTGGCTTGTTTCCAGAACAAAAATATGTATTGAACGATTCTGACTCTTCTGCATTAGTAATAATTCTCCCATTTCCGTCTAATAAATGACCTATACCATTGTTAGTTTTTTTTTTCCTAATATACTTAAACTCCTTATCATCCTTAACTCTGGTAGCCATAGATATCTCCTTGTGGTCTTTTACTTACTTTACCAGTTTTCTACAATTCCTAGTTTCTGATTTATTTTCATTACTATCAACTTCCCCTTTCTTCCATTTGTTATATATTCTTTTTAATGTTTAAAGCTGCCTTCCCTTCTGAACCTGGTTGGTTTTAACTAATACAGCCTTCTTTTTTTTGATTGTAGGACTTGGCTTTTAAAGTGTTCTTAAATAATTCCCAATTCACATTTTTCAGGTTAAATTGTTCCTCACAAATTGATTCGGCTCAACTGTTTTCAGCTTTGTGAAATTGGCCCCTTTAAGCAGTGGTTCTCAGCCAGGGATCTGGAGCCCCATGGAGGGCCGTGAGCAGGTTTCAGGAGGGCTACCAAGCAGGGCCAGTATTACACTCACTAGGGCCCAGGGCAGAAAGCCAAAGCCCTGGCATATGGGGCTGAAGCTGAAGCCTGATCAACATAGCTTTGCAGGGGCCCCTGTGGCATAGGGCCCAGGCAACTGCCCAGCTTGCTACCTCCTAATACCGGCCCCGGTTTTTATATGCAGAAAAACGGTTGTTGTGACACAGGTAGGCCGTGGAGTTTTTATAGCATGTTGGGGGAAGCTTCCCCTCCCCCCCACCCCTTACATAGTATAGGCAGGACACAGAAACAAGTAATACCAGTTTTAATAGACTGTCACTCCTCCTTCCCTTTTGCCCACTCAATCCTTTTTAACTAGATTATATTGATTGTTTTTAACATTCCAGTCACATGAATCATCTTACCAGGTTTCAATAATACCAGCTACACTGAATTTATGCTCACAAATGAGCAACTCCTAGCGCTAGTGCACAAGCAATTAAAAATTTTCTTTTCTTCATGTTCTTTGATTCCTTAGTTAATTTTGTTCTCAGCACCTCGATTTTGTAATGAGTGCTCATATCTCCTCCTTTCTTCTTCACCACACTTCTGAGTTCACTAGAGTCATCTTAGCTGCAAGATATCCTGCAATGCAGTGTCATTAATGCTGATATGAACCATCAGTAATGGATCCTTGCTGGTGAACTTCAAAAGCCTATCCCATCTTAGAGCGACATCTCCTATCTTGGCTCCAGGAATGCAGCACACCATTCTGTAGTCCACCTCTACCTTGCAGAATGTGCTTCCAATTCTTCAGAGTACTGAATCCCCAACAAGGATAATTTGTTTTGCCTTAGATGGTTGGAGATCTCGGTGGGCAAGCTTGATTTTCTTTCAGATTTTCATCCGTGTCCCCCCTCATCTCTCCCCGTTTCCTTGGATTGGCTGGATTTTGAGAGATATATTGTACAGTTTCTACACTGAGCTGGCCACTATGGAATTGGAGAGAGGGGAAAATCATAGAGGAGGTTTGACAGTTTATAACCACCAGAGGGAAGAGGTCAAGGTGGCATGTTATACAGCTGGAGACAGATGAGATGGTAGGCTGTGGCCACCAGAAAGAAGAGAATCAGGAGGAATTCCACACAGCTAGAAGGTTCCAATTGATTCTAGCTGTGTGAAATTCCTCCTGATCCTCTTCTCACTGCTTGCCATCCTCATCTATCTGCAGTTGCATAGAATGCCACCTTGACCTCTTACTTCTGGTGGTTATGAACTGCCCAACCTTGTACCTGGGAGCTAACTCATCAGCTTTTCTGATTCTCAGTAGCATTTCTATTTCACCTTCCAATCCAAGAATGTTTTCTTCCATTATAGCCACCAACTTCATACAGAGGAAGTACCTCCTGGCTTCAGGCAGACAAGAAAATATGGCATGTCTGCTGCAGGTCACCACCACGGTTCCATTGCTGGCCATTGTGGAATCATACATAGACCTGGATCTGAAAGGAAAGCCTCACATGCTCCCTCTCCAAACTCCCTCTGAAACTCTCCTGTTATCCGCCTTTGTTTGCGGCTCAAGTTTGCCTAGCAAATGACCTTTTATATTAAGTCTCCCTATTTACCTCAGCTTCACCCCTTACCACCAGGGTATGATTAACCACTCAGACTTCAAACAGCAGGGCTGATCAAAGGTCCAAGGGTCAAAGCACACAGCCCTTACCAAGGCACCAACACACACCTGTCTCAGTTGCTTACTCAGGGGCCCATGCCCAGCTACACAGCCCATTTGCAGAGAACAAACACATCACTCATCAAGTTCTGCTACCTCCAAGCGCACAAAAAATGTTTGGAGATAGCTATAGTCTTCCTGCTTCTAGGATGAAGAGGGTAAGTGAAATTATTCCTTATACAAGATTAATAATTTACAATTTGCTTTGTCTTCTGCTTCTTGGTGGGTGGAGTCATGGATTATGTAACAGTGTCCTATTAGCGGGATGGGGAAATAGGAGATTAGAATAGTGCTATTCCCCCCCATCTTTGAAACTATTTGCGAGACAAAATACGGATTAAACAGAACTGAGTTTGTCTCTAAAGTGATTAAGCTTTTTAAAAGAAGTATAACAGTTCATGTACATTTTAATATAATTATAAAACAAAAGTCTTGGTGGTCTTAAATAAACCGCTTAAAATGCTGAAGTAGAAAAACTAATACAGTAAGTTCCCATATCATTACTTATTAGAGCTGAGCGGGGAACAGTTTTGCCATCCCACAAAAACTGGACATATCAAAACATTGTCCCATCCCAAATCAGATGAAAAGTCAAAATCTCATACTTTCATGAATGGAAAATCAAACACATTTTCAGTCTGAGCCAAAACATTTTGTTTCTGTAATTTCTAAATACAGTACTTCAACCATTTAATTTTTCCCCATATTATTTTTTTTAATGAACAGCCATTTCAAATGGGAAAACTGGAATTTTTCATTTTGAAAGCATCAAAATGAAATGTTGTCATTATGATTTATTTTTCCAAATTATTTTTGAGTCACAAAGTTCATCAAAAACCACCCCCTTCCCATGAAAAGTTTGAGCTTTGACAAATCGGCATTTTCCAACAAAAAACATCTTGTTGACACCAGTTCTAACACATACTGTATAACTATGTACAATACATCCAGTCTGGTAGATGTAGGGCTTCAGTTTTATGAGCATTTGATTGACTCAATTGTTAAACAGTGCAAGAAGTAATAAATCTTATAAACAGTTGCACACTATAAAAAGTAAAGTTTACAAAAGGCTTACACAATGTCAACATTAGTTGATAATATAATGAATTCATACTTCTATAAACATATGCAAGAGCTTACTATTTTCTTGGAAATTACAAATTTTTAGAGAAGTTTAAATAAGACGCATTCCATGTCTTATGCAACAGACACTAAAAATGACTTTTTTAAAAAATCTGCTTCCATCTCATTCCATCTTTAATGATCTGTGTATAATCTCAGAAAGAAAAAACTGCACTTAAGCAGTGAGCTTACATTTGCAGATGCACAATCAGTAGAACATTACAACTAACTAATAAAAGGATAACTTTCTAGACATGATTCACAAACTCTCATACAGCAATTGAGCATGAATAAAAAAGCTGGTACCTATTGATCGTGTCTCCATATGTTGCTCTAATAAGCTGTTGAAGTAGATTTTTTATATTTCTTCTTAACCACTGATTTCTCTCCTTTAAATCAAAGACTTCATCCATAAGGAGCAGCATTACTCTAAGAGGAATATTGTCGTCCACCTAGATATGTACAGTAAAAGGCAAAGTATAAACAGAAAACCTCAATTCCCGCTCAGGCAATTAAGGTAGCATCTACCACAATTGTTAAAGTTAAGAGTCTTAGTTCTTCCACACTACATCATACGCACTGTCTTTCTGAAAGAAGTCAATAATTAAAAGAGTTTCCTATGGTCTGAAATCTCTCTTCCCCAGGATGGAATCATTCATGGTTTTTATTTTGAAATTAAACTAGATTTTTAAGTATGGTCTTTTAAAAATATGTCCTAAAAGAAGAATCTGCTGCATTACTGAGGCCAGAATGGTAGAGTTCAGAACCAGTTACAGAAGGTGGCAGCAGTATTACTTAGAGGAGTTTCTTATTCTTCTCTTCTTCAGATAGCAACAGTGCTTCCAAGAGCAGAGCTGATGGGAAACTCAAGGAGTGGCTTTCGTCTGGATACCCTTTCTTTTGAATGTAGCAGTAGCAACAGTGGCTCTGAAAGGAAGGTGCCCAATTGCAGACCACTCTTCCATTGCTACAGAACCCAAACTTTTATTCTTTGAGTTCAATCTGATCTTGATCAGAAATAAGCTGTCAGTGTCAGATGATTCCACAGGACCTGTGTTTTTAACTTAGTGGTGGGGAGAGAGAAAGGTCTGTTATTTTCAAATGCTTCACTGTGGTTCTGTAGTAAAAACTGTGTTTATTGTTAAAAGTTGCATAGGCTGCTATTTTACAATGACGCTATATTTACAGAGTTATTGCAAAAAGATTTATAGCTCCAAAATACTAGATATTTAACTTAAGAGGCTATTGTGAAATTGCAGTAACTGTCAATCTTTATATTGATGTTTAAAATACGTTGTTTTCAATTTTTATCTTAGCATTTTATATTGATATCCATCACTATAGTATCTGATGTCAAAAACAATCTGTAAAATCTGATAATAAATGTCTCTTTATAGGTGAGCAGTAGGATCTATTATCCATGTGCTGTCTGTTATATATACCAAAATA